>NC_056679.1:3532500-5932500 GCF_018350215.1 Panthera leo
TCGTGATTATCCATGAAATAAATTAATCTGAACCCTGTTAACATTTTTTTCCGATATAACTGTGCTCTAATTCTTTTTAATTAAGCTCTAGATGAAGAATCCATATCAGCTCAAACCTTATTTCCCGTTTTGGAGCCTGACTCATCGTTGTTTTGGTTTTGGAGATGTCAGATGAGGTTGGTTAGAAGAAAAACAAAAAATCGTGTTTTGATTATTCTGATATGCCAGCGGGGAACATTTTTATTATCGAACATTCCCCTCTCCCTGACGTGAGGGCCATGGAGCAGCCATAACAACCCATTCTGATGACACAACGACGGTGTCTGCAGACCCCCATTCACCCCTCTCTCTGAAGGCTACAGTTAATCAGCTACATTCTCCTGCCACCTTCTTCCACGAAGATCGCCCACCCCAGCGCTCTCGTTCCTTTCATTGACTCAAGTTCGGACCGTTGGTGCGACATCTGGGGAAAAGGCACCAGTAAGAGGGAAGAATTTCAATGGGACCCTAGAGCAGAAATTACATTTACGACGAAACCTTTGCATTCTGAGTCACATTTATTTTACTTCTGAAGACAACAGTATGGACTTGTTATAAAAAATATGAAACGCAGAATTGTGTTGTGGCAAAAGATTACTCACTTATAATCCCGCCAGTGAAAAGTGGATACTATTGATAGTTTTACAGATTTCCTCTCAGTCTCCTTTTTGTCCATATAAATGGCATATATTTTTAAAACTTCGCATGCTCCCTCTTTGCTTCAATACATGAATAAGTTGCTATATTCTTGTAGAGCTTTCTCAAACATCATATTTGATTGCTAATAATGTTCCATTATATTGATCTCAATGTAGTTACCAGATCCCTAATAGGTTTTTCTGCTCATATTTCACCTCTAACTTTATGTATGAGTATCTCTCTGTATTTATGATCAAGTACTTGGAATAAATACTGGACTTAGAATTCATGAATCAAATAATTAAATGTTCTTAACTCCGAACAAGAATGTCAGAGCCTGCATTGCATCAAATCCTTACCACCGATTGTTACTTTGATGAATTAAGTTTGCTTGATATTTCATTCAATATGAAGGGTTTGACATTTAATATTTATCATCCATTTATATTCCTTCTCTTATGGATATCTTTTGTTTTAATATTTTCTTATTTACTTAGGCTACTATAGTATGTACATTATGTATGACTTATGACATGCCTTATACTATGTAGCATATACCATATATGAAAGTCTTACCATTTTTTTTTACATTTTTTAATTTATTTTTGGAAAAGAGAGAGAGCAAAAGTGAGGGAGGGGCAGAGACAGAGGGAGACACAGAATCTGAAGCAGGCTCCAGGCTCTGACCTGTCAGCACAGAGCCCGACGCGGGGCTCAAACTCACAAACCGCGAGATCATGACTTGAGCCGAAGTCGGACTCTTAACCGACTGAGCCACCCAGGCACCCCAAAAGTCTTACCATTTTAAACTTAGCAAGAAGTTCTTTATCTAAACAGATAATAGGTTTGACCTACCCATGTGTTCATATCTTTTTGTATAAAAACCTTACAAACACTCCCTAAGACCAGAAAGTCTTCAATCAGAAAATTATAAGAGACTCTACTCCGTAAGTGCAGTGCACATTCATAATCTTATCCACAATCCAAATTTTAAAAAAAACACTCTGAAACTAAAATATTTTCCCAAGAATTTTATTAAATTATTTGGAAACAAATTTGACAAGAGCATATATACTCATAAACATCTGTGGGCTAGAAATTTCTCTGAGTGATCTCATCCTTCTAATGGCTTCAAACTCCCTCTGCTGGATGCAGTGATGATCCCTACCCCACATTCTGGGGGAGCCTGGGTGGCTCAGTCAGTGGAATTTCGGACCCTTGATTTTGACTCAGGTCATGATCTGCTGGTTTGTGAGGTCAAGCCCCATGTTGGCCTCTGTGGTGACAGTCTGGTACCTGCTTGGGATTCTCTCTCTCTTTGTCTCTCGAAATAAATAAACTTAAAAAAAAAATAGATGCCATGTTCTAATGCCCCCAACAAAAGGGACTTTGTGGATGTGGTTAAGTATCTTGAAATGGGGAGGTTATCTGGAATCATCTGGATCAGAATCAAAGAAGGCGATGGTGAGAGCAGGGGCCTTAAATCATAGATATTTGAAGTTGCTACCTCGATGGCTTAAAGATGGAGGAGAGGTCCGTGAACTAAGCAATGCAGGCAGCCTCTAGAAGCTCAAAAAGACAACAACAAAACAAAGCAAAACAAAACAACAACAAAACACTCCTCTTGAGCCTCCAGAAAGAACACAGGCCTGAGTTCCATAATCTCTATCCTGCTTTCCGTTCCACATCTCCACTTCAGTGTTTCAAATCTTCAGTGTAAGATTTAGCATGGTCCAAAGTAAACTGCTAAACTGCTCATTTTCTTCCCTAAATCTACTTCTCTAGTTTACACGTACCAGTAAATGGTAGGCAATCCATGCAGCTGGTCAACTCATCAATTAGGAGAGAATCCAAAATACCCAGATGTGACTCCCTCCTTTCCTTCCTTCCCCTAATCCAGTTCACCTTTTAGTCATGTCGATTCTGCCCATGCACGCTGCACATCCACGTACTGCGTCTGTCTCCTTTTCCACCAGGCTAGACTAGACCACGGTAGACCAAGCCAAATCATCATTCACGCGCACTCCATTTGACCCACTTCAATCCACGTGCTCCCCAAGCAGTCTTCCAAATTCATTCCTCTGCTCTGTGCCCTCGAATTCATGCCCGGTTTCCTCCCCATTGGTATACAGACACCCCTATAATTGTTCCTGTGTCCTTCCCAACCCCGTCCCTTGCTACTTTCCCATTCCTTGTACTGGACACTACCCTTCTTCTTCTGGATCCGTCACGATGCTATCCCCCCTTACACCACGTGATCTTTCCCAATACACTGCCTAGTGCGTAAATACTGTCACTCATTCACTGCCTCATAAACCTCACTCAGCTCCTAAGTCAGCTCAGATATTACAAACCCGTAGTGGTCTTCCACGATCTTCTATTGTAAATTAAATTTACAATACTTACTTCTTCCGCAAGTAGAAATATTTACAATTGTAAGTATTTACAATACTTACTTCTTCCGCAAATAATCTTATATTTTTCTTTACAGCTTTTATCTTAGCTTACGTTTACATTTTGTGGATATCTTACTTAAGTTATTTTCCCCTTTACTAGATTTTAAGTTCCACAAGGACAGGGGCCACGGTTATTTTGGCTAACCATGGTATCCTTTCACGTGGCACCGTGGCTGAAGCATAGAAGATGCTCAATAAATATTTGATAAACAAAAATAGGGGTGCTTGGGTGGCTCGGTCAGTGAAGCCACTGACTCTGGATTTTGGCTCAGGTCATGATCTCACGGTCCGGGCGTTCAAGCCCCACATCTGGCTATGCGTTGACAATGCAGAGCCTGCTTGGGGTTCTCTCTCTCTCTCTCTCTCTCTGCCCCTCCTGTGCTCTCTCTCTCTCTCTCTCCAAATAAGTAAAACAAACTTGAAAAATGTAAATAAAAACCAAAACTGGATAAATCAGGAGAAATTAACTTCTAATCTCAAATTGGTAGGTTTTAGAATTCTTATTCATGTCCTGAATAATAATTTTGATATTGGAAAAGTGGGATGCCCAAATATACATTTTAATGTCTCTATAAGGACTAATTCAAAAATGGTGGGGGGGGTCGATGGCACTGGGCTGATGCACCCCTTGCCTATCTCCTGCCTCCAATCTTGCCTATTCGTCCACCCACTCTATCTTCCCTAAACATCTCCAGGCTCATTGTCTGTGAATGTCAAATCGACACCATCCTACTATTTGCTTTGATTCAAATAATCCAGGCTTTAAAAGCCTTTCTGAAAAAGGAAGACATGTTTCATTCTGCAAAGCACTGTTTGCAGAACTGTAACTGATAATTAAAGACAAAGAATATGGTGAAATTGAAAAGGAAGTCAGATTGATTTCCTTGGCCACATACTCATCACAGTTGAAACTGGCTTCGAGCCCTGATATTAGTAATCTGAGCAAAATGTCAATTCTGATACAAATCTGAGAACAGGCTGAACACAAGTTAGATAATCTTTTGCTGACCTTTAGCTGTTGATTCATGAATATTCTTCCTGCACCCTAAATTAGTGTCTTTCTGACAGTGTTTAGATTCCATTTAGCCAGACATTATAAAATTACATGTACTGCTGTTTCATTTTGTCCTTCTTATTGTGTAAAATTGACCCCAAATAAGGACTTCTTTCTCCTTAGTTCTCCAGATTCAGGTGTATTTTGTTTTAAAAACTCAAACGAAAGAAGGTCTCAACTGAGTCTGAATTCGTCAAGCTGTGTCTGAAAAATGAATGTAGTTAGCCGAGACATGGGACAAAATAGCTGCCTCCTTACTTACAGGACCCCCCGACCCCCAGAGAACACTTCTGCACTGCACCAAGGTGACCAGGGTGCAGGTTTGCAGTGGATGAGGAAGTACAGAATTTCGACCGGTGTGAATAAAATTCCTCCTCGCTAAATTCTAATAATTCACATCATTATAGCAATTTGTATACAGACTTTCACATTCGTTATTCGTTATATCTGTATTTAAAAAATATATATTTTGAGTTAGATTACTGCTATTCCCACTCCTTAGTGCTTCTCTAGTATGAAAAGCATGCGTCCAGTCTTTGCACTCACTGAAGAGCCTCAAAGTTACCGTATGGAGTACGAAAAATAATTTAAAAAATGGTCACTGACCCAAAAGATTTTACTATCCTCGACATGTACATACTAATGGTTTCCCTGCTTGTGTTTGGTCTCCCAATTCACACGAAGAAAACATCATGCTTTCTATTCCTCATCAGACCCCAAATAGTCAGAATGTATTCTCCTCTAACCCGGAAAAGATGAGTTTTGAGCATAAGTGATCACAGATTGTACTTTCACTCCATGGCTACCATCTTCTAAGGTATATTGACAGCACTGGTCCCCATTGTAATTTACATTGAAACAAAGTCACGTTCAATGCATACCTACCTTTCAAAATTTCTCATTAGGAAACCATTGAGATACGTTACACAGTATGTCTGACCCACTGGAACATTCACCTTTTTCTTTGATAGAAATAAAAATGGAAGTCTTTTGGGGCGCCTGGGTGGCTCAGTCGGTTAAGCGTCTGACTTCAGCTCAGGTCACGATCTCACTGTCGGTGAGTTCAAGCCCCGCATCGGGCTCTGGGCTGATGGCTCGGAGCCTGGAGCCTTCTTCCGATTCTGTGTCTCTCTCTCTCTCTGCCCCTCCCCCATTCATGCTCTGTCTCTCTCTGTCTCAAAAATAAATAAACGTTAAAAAAAAAATGGAAGTCTTTCACAATGACTTTGGAGCAAAGATCTGGTGCTATTTCAATGCAATTTGTATTTTAAGGTAAATTTTACTGAATTTTGTTTTAATGTAATTTTTACTGAATTACTCAATAATGAAATTTTTGAATGGAATTTTTACTGAATTACTTTTTAATTATTTTAATATTTGCTGAATTTTTACTGAATTAATGTAAGTTTTGCTGAATTTTATTTTAATGTAGTTTTCTGCTGAATTGCTCCACAATGAAATTTTTTACTAAGCATAATTTTTTACTGAACTACTCAGTAATGAAATAGCCAGTATTAAAATGTAAATTTTACTGAAGTGTATCATAAACACATAAATGTGCATAAATCTTAAGTGGGTAACTCCATGAAAGTTAAAAGGAAAGTATAGCAGAAAAAGCGTATTACCAACACGTTAGAATTCTCTCTTGTGCCTACACCCAGTTATAATGCATGATCCCCTTCCTAAAAGCAACCATTTTTTTTATTGCTTCTATGGCCCCAGATTATTTTTACCTCTTTTGGAACATTTAGGTAAATGGAGGTATACATTGTGTTTTCTTTTTGTGTCTGGCCTCTTTCGATCAGCATTATATTTGTGGGATTTGTTCACATGCTGTTTGTGGAAATAGCTCACTTATTTTTATTACTATATAGTAGTTTCTCCTGTGAAAACACCATAGTTTTGTTTTGGCACACATACGTATGGATTTCTGTTGCTGGGTCATAAGATACGAGTACATTTACCTGTACTAGAAGTTGTAAAATTATTCTCCAAAGTGATTATCAATAATTTTTCTTCCTTACAGTGTGAATGAGAAGTCCAGAATTCTACATCCTTACTCATACCTGGTAGGGTTTTTTTTTTTTCCTTTTTTCTTTTATCGATAATAGGGAGGATATAGAGTTGAATTACATTGTTACACTGAAGATCCCCAATGAAGCATACCTCCTGGTATTCATGCCAATTGTATCCCCTCCCACACAGAGTTGGGGGTTTTGACCATGTGACTAGATTTGACCAGTCAGTCCTTCACAAGAGTGATATAAAAGAAGGCTTTGCAAGCACTCGTAAACACTTGGAATGCTTGATCTTGGAATGTTCCATTTTGGATATGGATTTCCATCCTGACAGGAGCCCAGTAAGCCATGCATGTGGGGGGTCTCTGAGGAGGAGACCCGAGGTCTCTGGTCACCGTCCCACCTGTGCTCCCCATCAACCTCAAGTACCAGTGACTAGCAATGTGAGGGCGGCCATCTTTGAAATGTCAACGGTTCTAGCAACACAGGCACCACCTGAAGCAGAACCGTAACCCAGTCAAGTTGCAGAATTGTGAATAATAATAAATCTTTGTGGTATTAAGCCTTTAACTTCAGGATTAGTAGTAAGTAGCTTAAACAAAAATTCTTATCTAACTGGTTTTAATGTTAATATATCTGTTGATTAAAAATGTTGATCATCTTATTTCTGTTTCTGGCCATGTCCCAATTACTAATGTTGCTTAATAAGCTTACCACAGATGTCATAAAGTAACAACCAATTCCTTATGGTCACTGATTTTGTGGGTCAAGAAACCAGACAGAGCACGACTCCTACTACTCAATGTCTAGACCTAATTTTGGAAAACTAGAATGGCTGAAAGCTAAAAACATGAAAGGACTCCTTCCTCACATGTCTGGATGCTAGGCTGGGAGCCATCTACCTTGTGCACTCAGCTGCCACTTGATGAGAGCACCTACATCTGGGCTCTCCATGTGGTTTGGGCTTCTCACTGCACGGACATAGTATTTTAAGATAGAGCCCACCATCCCTCTGTTATCTTGACAACCAGGTGGAAGCTGTCTGACCTCAGAAGTCACAATATTTGACCATATTCTATGGGTAAAAATGGTCATAATTACATTGATATTCAAGAGGAAGAGCCATACATAGTATTTCTCGATAACAAGAGTATCAATCAATTGGCAAACACGTTTTAAAACCCCCACAAGGCTCTTTGGATATCTTCTTACGTATATTGCTTGTTCATATCTTCAGGATAAAAAAATTTGTTTCATTTAGGCTGTTTTTCTTGTTGATATGTAGAAATCATACATATGACATATATAAATGTCACAGATATCATGTATATTTCATATACATATTATGTATATTTTTATATATCACCTTCTCTCCATTTTGCAGGTTGTGACTTCATTCACTTAACAGTATATTGTAATAGACAAAAAATCATAATTTTTTAATATAATCCAATTTGTCATTATCTTTTTTATGTCCAGTTTAAGAAATAATGACATAATACAAAGTCAAGAAGTGATTTTTATATGTTACCCTCTAGAAACTCTGTTTCTCTAACTTACACACTTAGGTCTCCATTGGAATTGACTTTTTTTTTTTTTAATTATTTTTTTAATGTTTATTTATTTTTGAGACAGAGAGAGACAGAGCATGAATGGGGGAGGGGCAGAGAGAAAGGGAGACACAGAATCGGAAGCAGGCTCCAGGCTCTGAGCCATCAGCCCAGAGCCTGACACGGGGCTCGAACTCACGAACCGTGAGATCGTGACCTGAGCCGAAGTTGGACGCTCAACCGACTGAGCCACCCAGGCGCCCCTGGAATTGACTTTTTAATGTATTTTTATCTCTTTTAATCTTTCTTTTCTTGTTCTTTTTTCTTTTTTTGTTATTGTTGTTTTGGAAGTGACTTTTGCATATGCATTAGGAAAGGGACACGATTTTTTTTCCTTCTACGTGGCTACCCAATTCATCTAGCATCGTTTATTGAAACAGCAGAAGGATCTTTATCCTAATCGGAGCAACCACATATGTCTGCATCTGTTTCTAGACATTCTCTTCTGCTCCATTAATTTTTCTGTTCGATCCTTACTCCAGTGCTATAATAATGTCTTAATCACCATAGTTTTGCAGCTTTATAATAGATTTTTATATCTGGTAGTTTAAGTCCTACAACTTTGTTGGGTTTTTTTTTTTCCTAAGATAGACTTCACTGTCCTTAGACTTTTACATTTCTCTTTAAAATTTTAAATCAGCTTGCCAATTTACACATACACAATCTGCTGGGATTTGCATTGAGACCGTAGAGAAATCTATACAGTAATTGGGTAAATTTTTCATCTTAAAAATAATATCTTCCAATCTGAATATGGTATATGTCTCCATTTATTAGGTTTCTTAAACTCTCTCAGTAATATTTTTATAGCTTTGGTGTAGAATTCTTGAATGTTTTATTAAACGTATTCTGCACTATGCAATATTGTGTTGCCATTACAAATATTATGAAGTCTAATATTTTTATAAGTTTGATTTCTGTTTTTTGATAGCATAAACAAACATTTGATTTTTGTATTTTATCCAGCTAACTTCCTAAATATAATTATTTTTGGATAGATTCTTTGTTGATTTGGATTCTCTACATAGCCAATCATGTCTGCAAATAATGACAGCTTATTCTTCCCTTCTAATCTCTATAAATCTGCTTTTAATCTTTTATATCTGTTATCTTCACTTATTGAACTGATAAGACATGACGTTAATCATAAGTGGTTATAGCAGGTGTCTTGGTATAATTCCTAATTTCAGAGGATAAGCTTTCATTTTTTCATCATTATGATTCTTGTAATTTTTTAATTGATATTTTTAACATTAAATAAGTGTTCTTCTCTTCCCAGTTTGCTAAGCATTTTATCATAAATGAACTCTAAATTTCCGCATCTAGTAAGATATGACTTTATTCTCCTTTATTTTTTAATTTGTTAAATTACGTTGGTTTACTTTGAATGTAAAATCAACCTTACATTCTCTATATAAATCTAACTTGCCATTGATGTAGCATTCTTTTTAACACAGATGGATTTTAGGGGGCTATTATTTTGTTTAAGGTGTTAGCTTCTATGAATGTAAGTATGCCATGAAGTTTTGGGTTCTTACGTCTTTGACTGCTTTTTATATCATAGTTATGCTCTGTTTATGAAATGAGTTGCCAAACATTTCTTGCTGTTTTCTAGAAGAATTTGTGTAAGATTGATGCGGTCGCTTTCTTATATTTGTGGAAGAATTCACTGGTGAAGAATGGGCTTTCCTTTTCAGAACATTTCTGAAATTATAGATTCAATTTCTTTAAAAGAAATATTCAGATTTTACACTTTTTCTTAATTTTGTTAACATTTATTTATTATTGAGAGACAGAGAGAGAGAGAGAGCATGAGCAGAGAGAGGAGGAGACAGATTCTGAGGCAGGCTCCAGGATCTGAGCTGTCAGCACAGAACCCGACACAGGGCTCGAACTCACAAACTGCAAGATCATGCCCTGAGTCAAAGTCGGACGCTTAACCGCCTGAGCCACCCAGGCACCCCTCAGATTTTACACTTCTTGTATCAGAGATATGATGTTTACTTTGCAAAAGGTTTGTCAATTTCACCTAAGACTGGTAAATTTACTCTTAAGATTCTCTTACCATTTTGATGTCAATGAGACTTAAAGTTATACCCCCTTTTTAAATCTAGATTTGAAGCTGTATTTATACGATAATGTTCCTCTTTATTATCAGTAGTGCTCTTTTATTAATGTCTACTTAGTTTGTTATTAATATATCTCCGCAAGATTTTTTTTTGCTAGTGTTTGCAATTCACCTATTTCCTTCCTTTTACTCCTAGATTTTTGTGTCCTTATATCTGAGTTATCCTATTAAATAAGAAGTAGTTCTTTAAAATCAAATCTGCTATTTTTGTCTTTCAATTGGAAAATTAATCCTTTAGCATTAATCTAAGTGCTAAAATATTGGGGTTTAAACACAGCACCTTATTATTTGTTTCTTACTTTATTTCATCTTTTTTTGTGTGTTTTTTTCCTCCTTTCTTGCTTTCTCTTAGATCAACAAAGAGGTTTTTAAAATAATTCTATTAATCTTAATTGCGCTATAGTTAGAAATTTTTATGTCATCTTTTCATTGGTTACCTTCGGGTTGTCAATATTCTTCCTCGTCTTATTAGAGCATACTTTAAATTAGTACTTTTCCAATCTTAGTAAATGCAATGATCTCAAAATGATTTAATTCCATCTTTCTCATCCTATGTTTATTGCCCTGTTTCTGAGTTCTAGAAATACTTGAAACATACAGGGAGCATTATTACGAGGTCGTAGTGTCAATATTCATTTAGATTTACTCACATATTCACACCTCCTGAAGTCTTTATTTTTTGGTTGCAGTTTCTTTTTTCCACCCAGCATCACTTTCTTTCTGATTAAAATATTCCCTTTGGCGTTTCTTTTCGTGTGCTTCTGCTGGCAACAATTATGTCATCTTTTTTTTGGTCTGAAAAAAATCTTCATGACACTGAATTTGAAGAATAACTTCTTCTGGTGTAGAATTCATAGTTAGCAATTCTTATTCCACATTAAAAATGCCTTTGCCCCGTTACCTGGCTCCTGCCACTTCTGTTGAGACGTCTGCCCTCAGGCTTATTGTGGCTCCTTTGGAGGCAATGTATCCTTTTTTTCCATGATTCCTTTTAAAATTTTATACTTGTCTTTGGTTTTAAGCTCTTTTATTATGATATGATCCAGATAGAATTTACTCTGTTCGTCCTTATTGGCATTTATATCATTTCGTGAATCTGTAGCTTCCTATCATTTCTCAATTTTGGCCATTCTCTCCTCAAATATCACTTCTGGTCTATTCTTGCTCTCTCCTTGAAGAATTGCCATTATATGTGTGTCAGGCCATTTCAACAAGGTCCAAATGTCTCTGATTCTTTTCTCCGTGTTTTCCCTCCTCTTTTCTTTCCATGCGTAACACATGCTGTTAATGCAATGTTTTTGTTCCTCAAAATTTTTAGTCTGTTCTTGTGGACATTCAACCACCATTATCAGAAAGTTCGTCCACAGTCTTTTTCTTGGAAGTGTAAGAAGCCATACTGTCATATACATTGAAGTCAACAAGTTCTCAGAAATTAATTCCCACTGGGACTATCCCTCGGTGATCGTGGTAGTTGATATATACACATTCCATCCCTTGTCCTCAGGTGGATTGATTCTAAAGCAAGTGTTTTGTACCATCTCTGAGTGAGATTAATTTTCTGTTATGTACTGTTCAAACTGGCTTACTGGTAAACCCATCATCGGCTGTCTTCCCCTCCTTACATCTCACACCAGCCAGTGGTGAACAGAACAGTGATAATTCCTGGCAGGCTGTACTATCACGATGACCAAGATTGTCCCCCATGGTAAAGCAAAACAGAACATAGGTGGAGAGGATAGTGTTCGTGAGATACGACAATGAGAATGATGTGGAGTGAGTTGGTTGTTGCCTAGTGCCTTCAGTTCACTAAATGAAGAAAATCACTGGTTTGACTTGGCTTATTACCAAATCAGGGACCAGTGTGAAAGCTAAAAGGCCTTGAGGCAGTTTTCAAATGATTTTCATTCCATTCAGTTGGTGGGCAAACCTGTTTTAAAGCCATTATTAATATTCTAATTGGCAAAGTAACACAATTATAGAGAAGGCTTAACTTAGAGCCCTGGCAGGCTTCTTCCTCTAGCTTCAGAGAACAGATAAGAAAAAAGACCTTGACACAGGAGGCAGACGTGCCGTGAATGATCTTGAGAAACTCGAAGGCTTGTATTACTTAAACCCTGACCTCAGATGTGGACAAATCCTCCATGCAAGACCACACTAGTCTCTCTTTGCCTGGAAACTCTTTAGAAACCTCACCTGAAGTGAATATCCTATAAGATTATTCTTTTCTTCTTTCAGTTTGTATTCTTCTCCTCTCATGACTTTTCCAATTACTGGGGTCCAATCTCAACATGATCCGCTCTGGCAGGGCAAGTGCTAACTTGGCTTCATGAGTAAAGAGATTATTGATCGAAAAGGCTGGAAGGCACGACTAACATACATCCACAAATAAAAGCAAAAAAAAAAAAAAAAAAAAAAAGCAAGAAGTAGACATAGAAAAAAGAATTTATTTCTTTTTGTTAATACAAGTTTATGGTGGTTTCCTCAATTGAGGAACACTTCACTCAACTTAAATCTGAGTTCTGTAGAAACCAAGGCAAGGAAGAATCATGTTTAATTACACAGTCCTCGTTGTTTGCTAGAAGTACTCACACCTAAAGGAATGAAAGTTCTCTGAGAAAAAGAACTTCATCTCGAATATTAGTTGTTATATAGCCAGTGCCTAAAATAGGGCCTGGTAAATAGTAAACATTCAATTAACATTTGCCGAATGGATATCAGTTATATATTTCTTTTTAAATTTTTTTTTCAATGTTTTTTATTTATTTTTGGGACAGAGAGAGACAGAGCATGAACGGGGGAGGGGCAGAGAGAGAGGGAGACATAGAATCGGAAACAGGCTCCAGGCTCCGAGCCATCAGCCCAGAGCCCGACGCGGGGCTCGAACTCACTGACCGCGAGATCGTGACCTGACTGAAGTCGGACGCTTAACCGACTACGCCACCCAGGAGCCCATCAGTTATATATTTCTAAGGGAAATTTGCTTTACCTATAGGGTTCTTTATGTTAGAGGTTCTAAACAATTAACAGTAATATCTTTGAAGAAGTTTTCATTTACAATATAGACGTATTATACATAAGGCTGCTTCTTATATGAGCCTCTATGAAAGTCACAGACATGACAATAAACCATAGCTGTGGAAAACAAACTTTAATGCAAGACAAAATTGGTGTAATCTGGGTATGCAGTTTATCGGTTCAGTACAGGTTTAGTTCAACTTCGCAATGAACTTCAATAATAAAAAATATTGCCCAAAAAGTAATTACCAGAAAGCAAAGAGTCCACTTGCTTAAAAAACTTTTAGACATCACCTTTTCTTGGATAATTACCATATCTCTTGAAAGACTTTATAATTTTAATTATCTAAAGGTTATATACAAAAAGCTGAGTTAAGAGAAGCTTTTTTATAACATGCTGTTCTTTTAATTTCCGGGAAGAGAGAAGAAGCCAAAAAGTAATTAAAATAATGAAGATGAAAGGAGTGTTATCTCTAGAGTATCTTCAAAAAAAAAAAAAAAAACAAGATGAAAAACAAAATGATACCCCAGAATAACTAAAACGTTGCTCGAATCTTTTAAGTTCATTGGCTTTCAGTGAAAAACCATATTAAAGACTGACTAATTAAACCAGTATTTTCACTGCAGATAATGCTACCTATCTAAAAAGGCAGGAGAAAAATGAATCATATACTGATCAGGAGGTAAGTCATGCAAAGGATAATGGGGCCTTAAAATATTAGGGAACATAAAGAATTAAATGCCACTGCTCTTTCAGAAACCATTTGATTGGGTTTTACCATTGTGAAACCTTTCACAATGTTTAGATATCACTAAGAAGCCCTCAAAATTATCCACATAATCTATGTACACACACATACATTGCGCACACACACATACGTGGATAGATAGATGCCTGCAGATAGATAGATAATTAGATAGATAGATAATAGATGATAGACAGATGATAGATTAGATAGATGATAGATACATAGATGATGATGATAGATAGATAGGTAGATAGATAGATAGATAGATAGGGATATAGTTCACAGATATAGTTGACCCTTGAACGACTTGGAGATTAGAGGAGCCCATCCACCAGGCAGTTGAAAATCTACATGTAACTTTTGACTCTCCCAAAACATAACAACTAAGAGCCTACTGTTGACCCAAAGCCTTACTGATAACATAAACAGTCCATTAACACATATTATGTATGTTATATATTGCATACTACATCTTTACAATAATAACTTTCTTAATTTTTCAGTACCTTTAGGCTATGTGGTTTTTCAAATTGTCACAAATCTCCAAACACTTCTTCAAAACACACTTACTGAAAAAATTCACGTATAGGTGAACCTGTGGAGTTTAAACCCATATTGTTCAAGAACCAACTATACAGGTATGTAGATATACACGTATAGCATAATGACCCATTAAAGAAAATATCTTTGTGACATAAAATGGGACTCTGTATCACCCAGTGGCCTTTGCAGAATCAGCACCTCATCAGTAACCCGATTTGTTTATGGTCAAATCTGGTCAGAATTCACTCCACTTCTGCACATTCAAAGCTCAAATATATCAATCACTAACATACAAAATGAATTTCAGAAAAATGGATCAAAGAATGCCTGGTATATGCATACAAACATATCAGTAAAGTAGTGCATTTTCTCAGGTTGTACTGGAAAGCACAGCTGCATTAACTACTGGATAAGATATTTCAAAATTCAAGCCTTTATTTTATGGAAGTGCTTCAACACTTGCTATCACAAGACCATTGTCTTACACACCGTCCACAGGTACCTAAAAATCCAGCTGAGAACTGTACCCTGTCACCAGCCTATTGATGATATCAAGTGGAAAGTGGCAAGCAGCTTGGGCACCCAAATATTTTAACTGAATTGATCCTGTTAAAATAAGCCAAATATAATTTTGATTACTACTACAAAATTATAATGCTATGACTATCAATAGATAAGATTTGAGCTCTGTGCTAAGTGGTTTGTGTGCTCATTTAAAACTCACAGCAATGCTTCAAAACAGATGTTAACTAATTTTAAACACTGGTTACAAATGCAGATACTGAGTAAAGAGAACCAAAGTAACTTGTAGAGGTCACAGAGGTAGGGAAAGACAGAGTGAAAGTTCGGACCCAGGTCTAGCTAACTCTAGTAGGCACAAAACGTGAAACCAACGTATTAGAAATAAGCAACAGATATCGCTTCGGGTCATTTTAAAAAGCAATGAATTGGTAGTAACAGACAACCTGCTGACTTTATGGAAATAAATTTCTTTAAAAACAAAGTTGGAGGGTCTGTTGTAGCATAAAGAATCATTGAGGAAACATGTAAGTACAAAAACACTTTATGTAAATCCTATGATGTTGACAGAAAGGACTTTATGGGGAAAAATGTTAACAACTAACTGCGTATCATATTCAAAATTAAATTCTAGATAATTCAAAGTCTGAAATAGAAAACAGGTGAAACAAACAGCTTAGAAATAGGAAGAGAGCTTTCAGAAAACCAAAGGGTTAAGTAGACTATTTTAAAATAATGGAACAGAACATGTTGGAGGAGAATGCAGTCAGTTTGTTTTTAGTGAGATATCATTGACACATAGCAATATATTAACTTCAGGCGTACACTATCATGGTTCAACATTTGTAAACATTGTGAAATAATCGCACAGGAAGTCTAGTTAATATCAATCACCATACATAGTTATAATTTTTTCTTGTGATAGGATTTTTAAGATCTCTACTCTTAGCAGCTTACAAATATGTGATGCAGTATTGTTAACTATAGTCACCATGGTGTATATTACATCCCCGTGAGTTATTACTTTTATATATAATTACAATTTCATACATAAAATACTTATTTTATATATATTTGTAACTAGAAGTTTGTCCTTTTTGACCTCCTTCACCCATGTCGCCCACTTCTACCCACCTCCTCTGATAGACTTCAATCTGTTCCTTTCTGCCCTCTATATCTATGAACTATTCTTTTTTTCCCCACAAGTTGCACATATGGTATTTGTCTTTCTTCCTCTGACTTATTTCACTTAGCATAATACGCTCAGTGTCCATAGCTTCCTTTTTATGGCCAAGTAATATTCCATTGTATAAATACACCGCCCTTTCTTTAGCCATTCATCCATCCGTAGACACTTTGTTTCCACATTTTAGCTTTCATAAAGAATGATGTGATGAAAATTGAGGACGTATACACATTTTCAAGTTAGTGTTTCTGTTTTGTTTGGAATAACACCCAAAAGTGGAATTCTGGGTGCATATGGTAGCTCTAGTTTTAAGGTTTTGAAGAACCTCCACACCACTTTCCATAGTGGCCGCACCGATTTACATTCCCATCAACAGCGCACAAGGGTTCCTTTTCTCCACATCCTCGCCAATACCTGTTATTTTTTAATCATTTGAACGGTAGCCTTTTTGACAGGTGAGGTGATATCTCACTGCTGCTTTTTTATTTTAATAGCCCTGATGTCTGGTGATGTTGAACACCTTTTCAGGTACCTGTCGGCCATCTGTGTTTCTTCTTTGGCAAAATGTTCATTCAGACCTTCTGCCCATTTTTTTAAATCATATTGGAGTTTTTGTCTATTGAATTGTATGAGTTCTTTATATGTTTTGGATATTAATCTCCTAACAGATATATGACTTGCAAATATTTTCTCCTTTTTTAAGAGGTTGCCTTTTCGAACTGTTGATTGTCTGTTGCTGTGCAGAAGTTTTTGGTTTGACTTGTCCTGCTTGTGTTTTTGTTGTTGTTGTTGCCTTTGCTTTTGGTTTCAAATTAAAAGATTCATCACCAAGATCAATGTCAAACAGGTTGCTGCCTATGTTCTCTTCTAGAAATTTTATGGTTTCAGGTCTTATACTTACGTCTTTAATCAATTCTAAGTTGATTTTTGTTAGTGATCCAGTTTCGTTCTTTTGCACATGGCTGTCCGGTTTTCCCAACAGCATTTATTGAAGAGACTATCATTTCCCCACTGTGTATTCTTGGTTCCTTTATCATAAACTAATTAACCATATATGCATAGGTTTATTTCTAGGCTCCCTATTCTGGTCCATTGATCTATGTGTCTCTTTTTACACCAATATCATACTGTGTGATCACTATATTTTTTAACGTAGCTTGAAATCAGGAAATGTGATTCCTCCAGATTTGTTCTTCTTTTTCAAGATTGCTTTTTCTATTTGGAGTCTTTTGTGGTTCCACTCAAATTTGAATTGTTCTTCCTATTTTTGTAAAAAAATTCCATTGGAATTTCATAAGGATTGTATTGAATCTGTAGATCATTGGGGTAGTATGTACATTTAAACAATATTTTTTTTTTTTTTGAATTTTAATTTTATGTTTTATTTTTTTTAAATTTACACCCAAATTAGTTAGCATATCACGCAACAATGATTTCAGGAGTAGATTCCTTAGTGCCCCTTACCCATTTAGCCCATCCCCCCTCCCACACGCCCTCCCGTAACCCTCAGTTTGTTCTCCATATTTATGAGTCTCTTCTGTTTTGTCCCCCTCCTTGTTTTTATATGATTTTTGTTTCCCTTCCCTTATGTTCATCTGTTTTGTCTCTTAAAGTCCTCATAGGAGTGAAGTCATATGATTTTTGTCTTTCTCTGACTGATTAACTTCACTTAGCATAATACCCTCCAGTTCCATCCATGTAGTTGCAACAATATTATTTTTTAAATCCATGAACATTTAATACCTTTCCATTGATTTATGTCTCCTTCAGTTTCTTTCGTCAACGGCTTATACTTTTCAAAGTACAGGTCTTTTACCTCCTTGGTTATATTTATCCTTGAGTATTTTACTCCTTTTGATGCAAGTATAAATGAGATTTTTTTCTTAATTTCTCTTTCTGCTAGCTCATTCTCTGTATAGAAACACAACAGACTTGATTTTGTGTCCTGCAACTTTACCAAATTTGTTTGTTAATTCTAAGTTATTTGATGGAAACTTTAGGGTTTTCTAGTCATGGTATCATGTCATCTGCAAATAATGACAGTTTTACTTGTTCCTTTCTGATTTGATGATCGTCATTTCTTTTTCTTGTCTAATTGCTCTGGCTAGGGCTTTCAATACTATGTTTCATTAAAGTGGAGGGAGTGGATATCTTTGTCTTTATTCCTGATCTTAGAGGAAAAGTTTTTATCTTTCGCTGTTGAGTATGATGTTAGCTGTGGGCTCATTATACATGACCTTCATTATGTTGAGGTACATTCATTTTATGCTACTTTGTTGAGAGTATTTATCATGAACGATGTTGAATTTTGTCAAATGCCTTTTCTGTGCCTATTGAGATAATCATAGGATTTTTATTTTTCATGTTGTTGCTGTAGGGTAGCAAGTTGATTGTTTTGCAGACATTGAACCTTCTTTTACATCCCTGGAATAAGTCCCATTTGATCATGGTATATGATCCTTTTAATGTATTGTTGAATTCAGTTTCCTAATACTGTGTTGAGGCTTTTGCATCTGTGTTCATCAAGGATATTGGCCTGTAATTTTCTTCAACTGCCCTTGTTTGGCTTTTGTATCAGGGTAATGCTGGCCCTATAAAATGAATTTGAAAGTGTTCCCTCCTCTTATTGTTTGTAAGGGTTTGAGGATTAGAATCAATTCTTCTTTGGAAGACAGCTTAGGCTCACCACTATACCCCCAACACCCGCTAGAATTAATTCTTCTTTGAATGTTTGGTAGAATTCACCAGTGAAGTCATCTGGTCCTGGACTTTTGTATGTTAGAAGGTTATCGATTGGTGATTCAACATAGCTAGCCATTAGGAAAATATAAAATAAAGCCCTAATAAGATATTACTACACATTTATCAGAATGCTAAATGCTAGAGAGAATGGAAAAACTGGATTACTCACACATTGCTGGTGGAAATTTATCTTCTCATGTGCTTGTGTATCACCTACACTACCTCTTCAATAAAATGTCTGTTTACGTCTTTTGCCCTTTTCAAGTAAGATTGTTCATATTTTTACTGTTTCTTTACAGATGTTCTGATATATCCTAAATACTAGTCCTTTGGAAGATATTTCAGTTAAAAATATTGTACTTCAATCGGTGGCTATTTTTTTTTTTTCATCCTCTTAAAAAGTGTCTTTTGCAGAGCAAAAGTTTTTCATTTGACGATGACCCAGGATTTTCACCTCTGGGTAATTTCACAACAAGATATATACCTAAGAGAATTTCTTCATATTTTTTTATAAGAGACATGGACAAAAAAGTTCAGAACAGCACAGTTCCACAGTAACAAATACTTGGCCATAATACATGTCCACTGCCACAAGTGTAAATAAATACGTGCTAGGACTTTTACTGCAAGACACATTGTAAAGCGGTGGTTTAATCTTAGAAGTGTCATCGTAAGGAGAAAAAGCAAACAGATTGCAAAGTATGTTGTATGTTGTTTATAAGGTTAGAAACAGCTAAAATACAAAATTATAATTGGGGGAATATGGAAACAACAAATCTACACACAAAATACAGGGAATAATTGGCATAAGAATCTGGATACGTTTGATGGAGGAAGTGAATGCTTTGGACTGTGGAGAGACCATAAATTTAGACGCGGATTCCTACCCAGTCAAAGTCTTGTAGAGTAGGGGCAGAGGAGTCCCTTACCAAAAGAGTAGTCAATCCATGTAGCAAACAAAGAAATAGTTCTCAAGGGGCACACACTCAAGCACTTACCGCACCAGGGATCAGCAGAGGGAGGGAGCAGGCAAAGCTCCCCACCTTCCAGTGTTGCCCTGAATTGGTCTGAGGGCATATTTTGCAAGCTGCTGCCTGAGGGTCCATCTTCAACACTCAGAATTCGCAGTAAAATTTCTACTGAATGTGTATCACTTTGGCACCATCATAAAGTCAAAAAAAAATCACACGTCCGGCTATTTTTAAGTTCGGGACCATCTGTCTATCGATTACTGTTCATTAACTCTCCAGTGGTCATCACGGCATTTTCATTTCTCATCTGATTCTGTGTCGTTGTTGTTGTTGTTTAATATACCCACCATTCTCTATATAACTCACGCTTCCTTCACGGATTCCAAAAGTTAGATGTGCTCATAAGGGCCCCTCATAGGTGCTTGACTTCTCTGTTCACCCCTTCTCACAACATGAACCATATTCTACTGTAGTTTCCTTTTTATTTTGAATATTTCCTGCAGTGAAATGTTAGCTCCTCAAGTGAATGACTGGTCTTTAACTGTCCTCATGGTCCCCGCACCTAACTTCAGGCTTGGCTCACAGAAGATGCTCAGAAGATAGAGATGAAGGGATCAAGGGAAGAAAGGAGGAAATGCAAAGTGAGAAAGGGGTCCTTCTCGTGGTCTGTGCTTTGTCTGATTTTTTATCTATCAAATTAAGGTTAAAATTATAAAAAACATTTAAGGCATATAATGTCTTCCATTAATAGGCTACATTTCATAATGAATTCTTTTTTAAATTTTTTTTTTCAACGTTTTTTATTTATTTTTGGGACAGAGAGAGACAGAGCATGAACGGGGGAGGGGCAGAGAGAGAGGGAGACACAGAATCGGAAACAGGCTCCAGGCTCCGAGCCATCAGCCCAGAGCCCGACCTGGGGCTTGAACTCACGGACCGCGAGATTGTGACCTGAGCTGAAGTCGGACGCTTAACCGACTGCGCCACCCAGGCGCCCCATGAATTCTGAGCTTTAGGAAGAATTCATTTGATTTTTTTAAAGCTTGACTCTAATTAACAAACCCTTAAACCAATAGGGTATCTCTGAAAAGCAGCAGTAAACTATAATCAGACAATACCCTAAGGAGCATTAATTTTAGAAACCACAAGCTTTTCTGTGCCTCCGTTAAAAAAAAAATACTATCAGCCAGTCTTTTTCTAGTAGTTTTCAAAGTCAAATTGGCTTAAACTTCAGGGGGAAAAAAAATATCTCTCACCACACAAAATATCTTTTTTTTTTTTTCAGTTTGGCCAAATGTAACTTGCATTACTTTTTCAGAATAAACCTTAGATCTAGAACCTTACCTAATTGCATAGAAAGATCTAAATAAAACCCAACTTTCTCTGATAAAGTGAACCATTTAGCAATTGCCATCTCAATCCCATATTTTTTAAGACTGGTTTTATTTGCTGAAAAATTGCTCACAGCCTCTTGGATAGAGAAAAACACATCACTGTGAAGAAAGGTATCATTTCTGGGGTAAAATAATTCACAGTTCTTTTCAAATCCTTATAATGAATACATAAATTTTGCTTTTTTAAAGCTGAGCTTTTAACTGGACCAGATATGACATGTTATACTTCAATCATTTGCTATTTAAATATTATTACTTACTGAGGTGCCTGGGTGACTCAGTCGGTTAAGCATCCGACTTCAGCTCAGGTCATAATCTCACGGTTTGTGGGTTCAAGCCCCACATTGGGTCTGTGCTGACAGCTCAGAGCCTGGAGCCTGCTTCAGATTCTGTGTCTGCCTATCTCTTTACCCCTCCTCTGCTTGTACTCTGTCTCTCTCTCCCCCTCAAAAATAAATGAACGTTTAAAAAAATTTAAATATTATTACTTATTATTTAAAATTGAAAATATTATATATCAATAGCAGAAAATATATTATACAACATAGGTTATATATTAACATTAAAATTACATATTAAACGTTTTTATGTATTCATTAGATCTGTCCTTTTTACATTTGTTAGATTTAGGTCTAATATTTTTTAAAGTTGTGGTAATACTTTATTAGATCTTTAGACATTTACTATACACAAATAAATGCACAAGATTTCACTGGGCGTACTTAACTAGGTAGATTCTTTTATGGTTCATGATATCAACATTCATTGATAAACCAGTGTTTTCAATCATATCAAATCACTCATTTTTTTCCTAGGCTTCTGAAAAACTAAATAAATACATGTCTGGGAAGGTATCCTCCCATACTACTAAGCAGAATTAGTCCTGAAGATCTTCTAATCTGCAGGAGAAAGTATAAAATTTATGCCTCCAGGCACTTGAAATTGTTTGAGATAAAAACGCCTAGAGAATTAGTATCCAATTAATACTTTTCCTTTTTATGGGGCACCTGGGTGGCTCGGTTGGTTGAGCTTCTGACCTTGGCTCCGGTCATGATCCCCCAGTTCACGAGTTCAAGCCCTGCATCAGGCTCTGCACTGATAGCCCAGAGCCTGCTTCCGATTGTGTGTGTGTGTCTCCCTGTCCCTCCCCAACTCATGCTCCGTCTCTCTCTCTCTCTCTCATCAAAAATAAACAAACACTTTTAAACACTTTTTTTTTTTGACAAATTGTGTTAGGGGCACGTGGGTGGCTCAGTTGGTTGAGCTCAGGTGTCATGATTCGGCTCATTATCATGAGATCGGGCTCCACCCTGGGCACAGAGCCTGGATAAGATTCTTTCCCTCTCTCCCTCTGACATTCCTGTTATTTCTGGAGAAGCTCCAGTTCTGACACTACGAGACTCCACACTGTCTTAAGGGACTGCCAAGCACAGGCATGCCCAAATCTTGGTCTTTCCATTAAAATAAAATGGAAACTTTAAGGCAACCAAGTGATAGAGACCGAACAAAAATTCTTTTCATGGTTTTTTGGTTTTTGGTTACTTATCGAATGCAACAACAAACAGTACTCTAATGTTATATGTACCGTTTCCAGCCATCTGCCCGAAAAGGGGCACTTAATCATCTGAATACTCCTCTTCCCAAAGTGGGTCCTCAGCAAACAGAGATGAAAGGTAACAAAGAGGGAGCCTGGGCTTTACAGAGAGGTCCCTCAAGTTCGGCTGGTCTACTGTTATAGGCAGGGAGAAGGAGAAGTTCTGGCCCATTTAATTATGTTTCCTGGGGCAGAAATTGTGGGCACATGGTGAGATTCAATTATATTCTTTGCTCAGGATAAAATCCAATTATAACCTCTGCCCAATGGTGAAATCCCATCAGTTTTCTTGTGCTTCATTTAGAATACACAGAGACAAGTTTTTCTATAATCTATTTATAGAGGCATACACATTTACAAAATTAAAAACAAAGGATCTTAAGGAAGATATTTGCATTTGTTAGTCATTCTCCTTCTGGGCAGACATTTAGCCTTTCTTAACTTGAAAAGTGCTTAGCCACTGAGGCTGACGTTGTTTACATTAATGGTCACAAGCCACTAAAATCTGCTGCCCGATGGTAAAATCCTATCGAAGTTTTCTTTTGCTTCATTTAGGCTACAAAGAGGTAAATGTCTCTATAATCTATTTATAGAGGGAGACACGTGTTTAAAAGAAAGAAAAGAGGATTGCACTAAGAAGGAAAAAGGATCACCGTGTAGAATCAGATGTGTCAAGATATCATTAGAGAACTCTTCTAAGGATCCATTATAACATAATGACTCTTGCCTTACTGTTCAGTTAGAGGAAAGATATTAAGAACATGTTAGATTCTCCAGGCCAGTTTTTTAAAAAGGAATCTACTAAAACTTCCATCGGATAGCACTTATCCAACTGTGTCTGATATAAGCCACGTTTCTTTTTTATCTATTTGCTTTTCGATAATCCTTCAATAAACAATGTACATTATAGACAATAAAAAGTTTCTGTTGAGAAATTTGATATAGATAAAATTCTACAATCATGACTGAAATATGAGCCTGCCTATATATGCTTATCGTATATTGAAAATACCAAGGAAACCACTTAAACACTATAAACGGTGAACACTTTCACCAAGGTTGCAGAATGTTATAGGCTGAATAGTGCCCCCCAGGGATTTCTATAACCTCAGAATCCATGGATATGTTATCTTCTATAGCAAAAGAAACTGTGAATATATAATTAAGTTAAAGAACTTGAAATGGGATAGTATCCTGGATTATCCAAGTGGACCCAATATATGTAAATGTCCTTATAAGGGGGACCCAAGAGACCACAATCAAAAAGAATATGCAGGGATGGAAACAAAATCAGAAAGGGGAGAAGTTGGTATACTGCTGGTTTAGAAGTGGGAGGAAGGGACCATAAGCCAAGGAATGTAGGTGACCTCTAGAAGCTTGAAATGCAAGGGAAAAAATCTTCTTTAGAGCCTCCAGGTGGAGAATAGCCCTGCAGACCTATTTAAGCTTCTGATTCTAGAACTATAAAAGAGTACATCTGTATTCTTTTAAGCCTCTAAGTCATGGTAATTTGTTAGAGAATAAATAAGAAACAAATATACAGAACATAAGATCAATATATAAAAATCAGTTATATTCCTATACACCAACAGTGAACAATGAGAAAATGAACTTAAGAAGACAATTCCATTTTGACTAGCACCAAAAGAATAAAATGCTGTTAACAAAATAAGTTCAAAACATATACTCTGAAAACTAAAAAATGTTGTTGATAGAATTAAAGAACTACATAAATGAAACCTCATGTGCATGGATAACAAGGCTTACTATTATTAACATGGTAACATTCCCCAAATTGATCTATATGTCAATGCAGTCAGGTAGCTAATTTTCAGAAATTGACAAGCTGATTCTTAATACATTTGAGAATGGAAGGCACACAAACCAGCCAAAACAATGTTGAAAAAAACAAAGTTGGAGTACTCACACTTACTAATTTCAAAATGTACTACAAAGTTACGGTAATCAACATAGTCTGATACTGACCGAGGACAGATATCTAGACAATGAAAAAGATTCTAGAAATTAACCATCATATTTACAGTCAGTTGATTTTTTTTCATAAGGGTAGCAAGACAGTTCAAGGAGAAAAAATAAATGGTATAAGAACAATGAGGTATTCATAGGTGAAAGAATGATGGAAACTTCTTCCTCACACCATACATAAATTTTGAACAAAAATGGACCGTAGACTTAAATATAAAATCTAAAACTATCAAGCACTTAGAAGAAAATATAAGGGTAGATCTTTGTTAGGCAAAGCCTTCTTAGATATGATACCAAAGGTACAAGTGAGAAAGAAAAATTGATAAATTTATCAAATTTAAAACTTCTGTGCTTCAAAAGATACCATGAATAAAATGAAAAGGACCCATAGAATGGGTAAAACACATTTGCAAATCTGCTGAGGGACATTTAACTAGAATATATAAAGAACACTAACAACTCAATAATAATTTAAAAAAAAGCCAATTAAATAATGAGCCAATAATCAAAAAAAGACCCCTCTTTTACACAAATCAGAACTCCTATCCTTCAGATCTAAGGTCATGCAAAAGATTGTAAGATTATAATGAGAGTCGGCTCATTCCCACAGATTATAAGGTTGTGTATGTCATATAAATTCCTTGTGGTGTTTGGCCATGTCTTCTTGCTATAGGTTAGAGTCTAGAATTAGAAGTGATATTCTTGGATGAGTGTGTAGCCTAGCCTGCTATTAATGCATAAAGGAAGAGTCAATGAGCCCCAAAGAAATTAGTAGCATTGCAGTAAGACTATAGCAATACACTTAGGTTATGGAATTTTTAAGGATTCTAAGAGCTTTCCTTATTTTAGCTTCTAAATCCTACTTTATTCCTTCTTAAGTATTGAATCTCATATGGAGGGTAAAGTTTCTGAGTCTTCAGGATTTTTAAAGCTCTTTAACAATAGTCCCAGTAAAACAATCGCTCCTGTCACTTTAAAGGTGGGTTACAATTCTAAAGTCTGGGAACACAAAATTAGTATTTTTGTTACTGTCAGAACTGTAAATGCCCAGCAAGGGAAAGTTCTAATTCATTCTAAAAAACAAATGAACACCGAACAGAACATATTTAAGATCTGCCGAGTGGGTAGTTGTCATTTGGAGGTGTTCAAAGGTCGCCGAAACTCACACTCTTGTCCATTTTCCACTTTTATATGTTGGTCTGTATTATGCCGGTGACAGATGAAACATGTAACGATAGTAACTCTTCACTATAAACAACTCTTCATTGTTTATTAAGCACATTAGGAAATGTGTTCTTTCAGTGGTGGTCAAGTCCACGCATAAAAGAAATTGTTAAGATTCCACTTGAGGTTGTCTAGAGCCATCAAGCAATCATCACGAAAAGCTCCCGAATTCACTAACTACGCTGTGAACTTCACTATGGCATTTGGGGTATCATGGGGCTAGGATGTCACTGAGCACTACCATCCGACATAATGGTCCTTTAGATTTGATGGGTTTTTTTGTTTTGTTTTGTTTGGTATAAGATTCTGTATATAAAATTACTACCTACTTAGAAAGCATTAGAGTATCTCCATGTTTAACTTTTTGGTCTTCTTAATTGGCGTTCTTGGTGTGCTCAAAAATCTTTTTTTTTTTATTTCCAGAAAGGCTCCAAATCTTAGACTACTCCATTAGCCTACCATCAGTGTATATATTAACCCTCTTATCTCTAACGAATTGGCAGGCTCTGGTGAGAAAATGAGTTACTGTCAATTGTCAGATTTGGGCCTCTAGAATGGAGTCAGTTGGCATTTTTCTGCTTCAGTCTTAATATATAGTTCATCTAGAATTAGATGAATGTTGATGAATTTAGATTTTCTGGGAAGAAGGGGTCTAATAAAACTGGGATCTAGATAGTCCCTGGGTCGGAGCTAAACAGGTATGAGTTTCTCCTTCTTCTGGCAATGGGAGAATAGCAGGATTAAAGGTACTACAACAGTAAGTGGAAGCATGTGAGGAAGAAAGTAAAATTTCCCAGGAGATATGCCTAAGAAATGTTGCGAATTATCTGGCACAAAATTTGTGGAGCATGAGGGACCTTTAGGTATAAGACTTTAAAACCAGGGACCAAGTGGCCAGAAGCTGCACTGGCTTAGCTGGTTCTCTTATTATGCTTAAGTAAGTAGGTGGGCTTTTGCTGCGGAGTCAAGGTTGTAGAAAGCTACTGGTCTCAGATGTTTCCCATAAAGCAGAACACATCACACCGAGGGCTTGCCCAGACTACCCGACAGGAATAGCTAGAAAATCTTATGATAATTAGGGAGGCAGGGGAAGGGGTTGTTGGAGAACTAATTTTAAATTGCAAAGTATCTGCTTATGTTTAGTTTCCAAAAAAAGAGGCAGTTAGTGAAGTTTTGGTTGAGCGATCGAGAGGTGTGGCAATTTCAAAAAGCACTAAGAATCCTCTATTTGCAGTAGTCAGGGAGACTTAGGGACCTTTTTAAATGTCCCTTAATTACTGGCCTAATTGAGATTTAAAAAGGTAAGTTAGGAAAAAGGGATTTACTGTACCTTCTTTAGATAAGTCTACCTGAAAGGATGCATTTGGTTGGTAACTTTTCTTTGAAAACTTTATGCCTTTAAAGATGGTTCTTGGGGGGCGCGTGGGGGGCTCAGTCGGTTGAGCGTCCGACTTCAGCTCAGGTCATGATCTCATGGATAGTGAGTTCAAGCTTGTGTTGGGCTTTGTGCTGACAGCTCAGAGGCTGGAGCCTGCTTCAGATTCTGTGTCTCCCTCTCTCTCTACCCCTTCCCTGCTCATTCCCTCTCTCTCTCTCTCTCTCTCTCTCTCTCTCAAAAAAAAAAAAAAAAAAAAAAAAAAGCAACCTTTTTGGAAATCACGTCTTTCTTTTTTTAATTTTTTTAATGTTTATTTATTCTTGAGGGAGAGTGACAGAGTGAGAGCAGGGGAGGGGCAGAGAAAGAGGGAGACACAGAATCCAAATCAGGCTCCAGGCTCCGAGCTGACAGCACAGAGCCCGATGTGGGGCTCAAAGTCACGAACTGTGAGATCACGATCTGAGCTGATGTCGGACGCTTAACCGATTGAGCCACCCAGGCACCCCTGGAAATCACCTCTTCTTTAGAACATAGCAGAAGATCATGTATTGGTTAAGAGTAGAGTTGCAGGAAAATCCAGGCTTCTTAAGATTCTGGTTAAGGACTACATAAAGTAGGACACTGTTGCAGTAAAACCCTGAGAACCAAGGTCCAGGTATATCGTTGAACTTCTAACGAAAAAGTAAGTAAGTGTCTAGGGACAGTTAGGAATGCCGAACAGAAATCTACAACTGGAAAATATACAGCCCCAGGTGGGACCAAAATGTAAACTTGTATGTTAAGTTTGGTTCCACGGGCGTATGAGAAATAGCCATGTATTTATGGCCCTGAGGACATAAAAATTGTATACTTTCTCAAATGCAGTTTAATGATTAGGAGACGAAGGTATTACAAGGATTGGTACAGGCTATGAGATCCTTTCTGCTGCTAAGCTTTTGACTCTGGTTTTAGACTTTCTTTACCTTCTGGTGTTAAAGAATCCTGTAAAAGCTTGGTTATGAGAGGGTTGGATGGAATAATCTGAGTTTGATCGATTTATCATGTCCAAACTTGTCCATAAGGAGTACAGCACCGCAAGGAAACCTTCAGGTTTACTTGGTGTAGACACAAGGATAATGGTAAGTCAACATGCAAATTCGGTGTGAGCCACTTAAGAGAGGAGACCTCAGGGACTCCAGGGAAGGACCTAAAAGGGGAGCTTTTAATGGGGCAACATCATTTGCACGTAGATCACTTCTATTAAGTTAGTAGGAGGAGAAAAGAGTGTCTCTCAGCTAAATGTCCAAGGATGGTGATTGTTGACTGCAGCATGAATAGTAGTTGAAGGATATTAGGAATTCGCTCCTCAATTGCTCATTGTCACGAAGACATAGCTTCTGTAACAGCAGTGGGGTTTAAGGTTAATTTAGAGAAATTTCTCTTTTGAGTTTAAGGATAAAGTGGGATATTGTGTATTCGGTCTCCCACCAGATTGTTGGCTCCTGACTCCACAAAAAGATCACCAGTATAGTCTGTTGATCAAGCAGTGTTGAGTTCATTAAACTTGCTGCAATAGAGGCAATCATAGTTTCATTCAAAAAGGGGGTAAGAGATTGGGAAAGAAATGTATAAAGTCTTGGTAACTGGATTCAGATTAAGGTAGATATTTCCAGATGGGTGTCTTAATCCACTTGGCCTGCTCTAACAAATTACCATAGACCAAGTGGCTGAAAAGACAATTTATTTCCATAGTTCTGGAGGCTGGATGTCCAGGAGCAGTATACCTATGTTGCCCAGTTCTGGAGAGAAACCACTGGGGGTTGCAGACTGTTGACTTCTCCTTGCACCCCCCAGGTGGCACAGAGCAGAGAGGGGACACAAGCTCTCACCTGACTTCTAAGGGCAGTAATCCCCACATGAGGCCTCTACTCTCCTGGCCTAATCACATCCCAAAGGCCCAACCTCCAAACACTATCTCATTGGATGTTAGGCTTTCAATGTATGAATTGGGCCTGGGCCGGGGCCGGGGTGGGGGACGGTGAGGGTGTTGGATACAAGCATGCAGTCTGTAGTAGCAGGGAAATGACTAGGACTGGGGAAAATTTATGACGTAACAGTTTGGTCTTGATGGGTACAACGAAAGATTAAGGTCGGTCTAAATAATTGACCTGGCAAGCTCTTTGCCCAGGTAAGCAAATTTGTGCTGGTAAGAAAGGTATCTGCCCAGATATTTTTGCCCACTGATTTACATGCTTATTTTGACAAATCGGTTTTCAGGAATTTTCTTGAGGCAAACAGTCAATTTATTTACTGAAGTTTTTTCTTCTTGGGTAAGAATTTCACGAAGCAAAGAACCCATAGTCTTGATAGTTAATATATGTGGGCTCAATGGTTTGCAGTTCTCATTTGCAATCTGTCTTCTCTGTTTCATAATAATTTACACGAAGGTTAAAGTAGCAAATAGTGCTAGAAATTGACTACAATACTTAAGCATTATATTCTGTTGACAGCGATGGAGGCGTTAGTATCTGCTGTGTGATCTCTACAAGTAAAAATTCACCAAAGAGTATCTTAAATTTAGCATATTCCAATAGTCTCTGTGAGGCTTAACCACCATGACCTAGCTGCATTTATCGATAATACTTTCAAAACTATTTGGAGACTCTTCATGTGGCTTAGGATACTGCCTTGACACTTGATGTGTTGTAGTTTTATTATAATTAATTATAAATAAATAATATACTTTTCTCAGAAGAGTGGCAGGCCTTCTGTGAATTGCTTTAATACCCAAATTCACAAATGTATCTAGCATGCTAAACTTTTTCATCTTTAAATGCATATATGGTTCCATATAAATGTAAAGTTGAAAAGATTTCTGGTTAAGTAGAAGAAACTAATCAGTCTTAGCATTGTGTGACCTCACACTTCCTGTGCTTCCTCTTGTCACTGGCTTGGCCTTCTAAGGCTCTTTCTCTGACTCCATCTCTACTACACTATCTTAAGTAGAGACTGGAGTATATTCTAAGGCTCTTTTATATATAATGCTTCTCTTTCAGAGGATGGGAGCCTTTTCTCAGTGACAGAAACCCAGCAATATGTTCACGTGGTCATATGGTTTTTGTAAAATTTGCAAAAATATTTTCACCATTACTGGGTAATTCTTGTCTCTTTCCACTATGGTCTCCCCTATAATTTTTGTTCTATCAGAGGTGACTGGAGTAGCCAACCACATTTTGGGGTTAAAGCTAAGAGGAGGAAGGCTGAAATTACAAGGCAAATAACATAAGGGTAATCTCCCCTTTATGCGCAGTTTAGCTTTCTCTGGTTTCAGTTATCTGGGGTGAACTGTGGCATGGAAGCAGATGATCATCCTTCTAACACACTACCAGGAGGTCAAAAGTAGCCTAACGCTACATCGCAATGCCTGTGTCATTCGGCTCACTTTGTCTCATCGTGTAGGCATTTTTGTTTTGTCATCTTACATCATCACAGAAAGAAGGCTGAGAATGGTACGGTAAGATTTTGAGAAAGAGAGAGAGAAAAACTGTACTCACATAACTTTTCTTACAGTACATCGTTATAATTGTTCTGTTGTATCATTGGTTATTGTTGATAACCTCTTACTGTGCCTAACTTATAAACAACATCATAGGCATGTACCTTTAGGAAACAACATAGTATATACAGAGTTTGGTACTGGGTTTAGGCATCTACTGGGAGTCTTGGAACATATCCCCCATAGATAATGGGGGACTATTATAATTTGATTTCAAATTTTAAATTTATACCTTGTTGGTTGTGGTGGAGGGACTAAAATCCAGCTAAGATTGGGGAACACTTATTGGGAAAATACCATTTACCTGCAATTTGGACACATTTTGGGCTATTTCAAAAATACAAATGAGAAAGTATAGATTCCTGATTTGAACTTAGTGAGAAACATCTCCTCTGTCACATTTAAATGTATTTATTAAGGAAGTGACAAAATTCAGATAAAATTAATAGGATAGGAAACAAAAGCTGTAAAGATGGTTAATAAAACCAATAGAGATTATTCTGACTTCAAGAAACGGATTGCAACAAAAACTTTTTCGTATCATGTTGAAGTAATTCATTAAAAGCAAACATAAATTTCAAGTAGAAGAAAAGAATTGGCTTTTGTTTAATAATCTACTTAATGAAAGCGATGAATCATACAAACTCATAACCCTGCCATTGACAAAGATAACATAACACATGATCTATTGCTTACAATAAGGACATCAACAACCAATGTGAATGAAATGTTGTTAATTCAGAGTACATAGATGTAGCCACTGCAGATGAGTTGTGAATGTCGGTCTAAGGACCTCAAGATGTATGTGCTACCCAGAGCAATACCCTTCCGCCTGCTGTGACTTTGGCCAAGTTATTGTCCGTCCCCATTTATAATGCTGAACTATGAACAAAATGGACCACTAGGATATTGAAAATTAATGAAAAATCAAGTATTTTGAACTTTTTTTTAATATGTATTTTTGAGACACAGAGACACAGAGCATGAGCGGGGGAGGGGCAGAGAGAGAGGGAAACACAGAATCCGAAGCAGGCTCCAGGTTCTGAGCGGTCAGCACAGAACCCGATGTGGGGCTTGAACTTACAAACCATGAGATCATGAGCCCAAGTTGGACGCTTAAGACTGAACCACCCAGGCGCCCCTGAATGCTTTAAAAATGACTACGGTTGATATCGTGGCAGGGATTCGATCACTGTCAGGTGTTTTTGTTTTTGTTAATTTTATTTTAAATTTTTTTTTTTTCAACGTTTTTTATTTATTTTTGGGACAGAGAGAGACAGAGCATGAACGGGGGAGGGGCAGAGAGAGAGGGAGACACAGAATCGGAAACAGGCTCCAGGCTCCGAGCCATCAGCCCAGAGCCTGACGCGGGGCTCGAACTCACGGACCGCGAGATCGTGACCTGGCTGAAGTCGGACGCTTAACCGACTGCGCCACCCAGGCGCCCCTGTTAATTTTATTTTAAAGAAAGAGAGAGCACAAGTGGGGGAGAGGGCCTGAGGGAGAAAGCGAGAGAATGAGAGAGAGAGAGAGAGAGAGAGAGAGAATCTGAGGCAGGTTCCACACTTAGTGTAGAGCCCGGGGTGGGGCTCTATCCCATGACCCTGGGATCACAACCTGAGCTGAAGTCAAGAGTCCTGTGGTCAATTGACTGAGCTACCCTGGTGCCCCTGATCATTGTGAGTTTAATTGGCTGCTTCTATATGGATATATTCTAGACAATGGGTTAGCTAAATTTTCTGTAAACTGTAACACAGTAAATGTTTTGTGCTTCATGAGCTACAAGGCCATTGTGATGTGAAAGCAGCCATAGACAATACGCAAACAAACAAGCTTGGCTGTGTTCCGATAATAGACTTATAGACACTGAAATTTGAATATCAGACAATTTACGTGTCAGAAAATATAAATCTTTAAAAAAAAATTTTTTTGTCATTTAAAAAGTCTAAAAACCATTCTTAGTGTGTGAGTCATCCAAAATTAAGCAACAGATTTGTGGGCCATTGTTTGCCAACCCCTCTCGTAGGGCAAAATAAATAAGTAAATACACACTGAGGAAAAAATTATCAGTGCAAATAAAAACATGAAATCCTCTGATATCTTACAGCTCGTATATAAAAAAAGTAATTGAGATTTTTTCCATATATAAAACAATTCTGAAAGTTATCAGTAAAAGCTGGCAAAGTTAAAAGACACATTCTTAGCTATTTTTTTTTAAGATCCTTCACCATGTTGGAGGAAACTTTGCATTTCCTATTCCCATATTAAAAAATAATACAAATTCTTGTCATATGAATATGTGATTAAAGAGTATATAGTCAAAATATGGGGGGTATAATAGAGGTGGTTAATTAATAAAAATATCATATTTCTGGATTTTATGATGTTTGAGATATTTTATTTAACACCAAAAATTATAATTACTGTAGATTCTAAATAATTCCTAAAAAACTATGAGTTCTAATATTCTAAATTCATTCTAAATATTCACTAACGCTTAAATTTTTATTTACAATGATATGGTACCATCTTAAGAAATCTCCCATCTATATTAAAGATTTAGTGGGGCGCCCGGGTGGCTCAGTCGGTTGAGCGTCCGACTTCAGCTCAGGTCATGATCTCACGGTCCGTGAGTTCGAGCCCCGCGTCGGGCTCTGGGCCGACAGCTCAGAGCCTGGAGCCTGTTTCAGATTCTGAGTCTCCCTCTCTCTCTGCCCCTCCCCCATTCATGCTCTCTCTCTGTCTCAAAAATAAATAAATGTTAAAAAAAAAAAAAAAGATTTAGGCATCACAAAACCTATACCTATCTGTAGATGATGTCATCCAAGGTATAAAAACATGTATTTTTTCATGCCTACGAAATTTGTATTTCTAGCCCTGACCTTGGCCTAAACTCCATATATATGGCAATAATATATGTATTTTATAATATTTGTGACTAGTTGGAGACAACCAGAGCAGACTGTTGAGAGATCATTTGTGGAATCACTCTCTGTACTAATAAGAGGACTAGAGAGCAGGAAGCAAGAAAAACTGTGTGGGGGAAATACTACCTACAAATTAGTAATAGCAATTGGGTAGCAGGGCTATCCTGCTGAATTCTGTGCAAGGTCCGGTGACCTCATTTGGCTTTTGAATCTGGATCAGAGATAAAACACTTAGAGTGGACAATGGGCTGACAACCCTGTCTTCTAGAAGGTCTCTGAGCCCTCAGAAGATGCCCCTGGATGTCACTATCCATCACAGCTAATTATTAACTATCGCAGAATATTCAGGAACCCAGCCACATCCCTGATTTACAGACTCTATGGGACAAATCTTAAGTCTGGCCCAATATTGGGGTTTATAAAAAGAAAACCAAGGTTTCTGGTAGATTCCGGAATTCTGTGATGGCAGTTAAACAAGAGAGGCAAGAGAACAGCACACTAGAGTAGCTGAGTCCAGCAGAATGAGCCTGACAAGACAGCAGGGCTGGGACCTCGACAGAAGCAAAGGATCTGGGCACTGTATGAAGCCAGATCTGAAGATTTTCAAATCTAGAACTTCCCAACACCATCTGCCCATCTCTCAGACTGCTTGCATACTCTGAAGGCCAGAAAGTCGAGGTAAAAAGGAAAGACTGTGCCACCAAGCTCCCCCACACATTGTCTGAGATGCCCTATATTCACTTGCTAGGGCTGTTGTAATACAATACCACACACTGCATGGTATAAACAATAGAAACTTATTTCCTCCCAGTTGTGGAAGTTAGAAGTCCAAGAGCAAGGTGTCAACAGGTTTCGTTTCTTCTGAGTCCTCTCTCCTTGGCTTGCAGATGGCTGCCTTTTTCCTGTGTCCTCACATGGTCATCCCTCTGGGTGTGTCCTAATCTCTTCTTATAAGGACATGAGTCAAACTGGATTTGGACCCACTCTAACAACCCCGCTGTAACTTACTTACCTCTTTAAAGGATCGATCTCCAAACACAGTCCAATTCTAAGGTGCTAGGGGTTTAGGCTTCAAAATATGAATTCAGGGGGCACCTGGGTGGCTCATTCGGTTAAGCATCTGACTCTTGATCTCTGGTCCGGTCATGGTCTCATAGCCGTGAGACCGAACCCCACATTGGGCTCTGCACTGACGTCATGGAGCCTGGGTGGGATTCTTTCTCTCTCTCTCTCTCAAAAATAAATGAATAAACTTGAAAAAATATGACTTTAGCAGGGACACAGTTCAGCCCATAACAAGTCCCTGTAAGAGAGCAGATCAGGAGGACCCGATGAAGCCCTCTCGCGGATACAGTGGAGAAGGACAGAAGCCAGTGATGGCACAGAAACCTACAGAATACCGGCATGAACGGCAGACAGTGCGAGATCAGCTGCTCCTGAAACGCAAGCACATACTCACAGGCATCAGGGAGACGGTAGCTGGTAGAGCAAAAGGAAGGCAAAAGCTGCAGACCCCAAGCATCGGGCTGAGACTCAGCACCAACGCTGAACGCATAGCAAAGTCTACCCCCCACTTCTCCTGGAGGGAATAACAGAGTAGAAATGCTGGAAAAGGCCAAGATTCCAAGCAGTGAAGCATGATGCTCAGAGCACTGAGATTTGGGGGAAAACTATAAGTGCAACATGTTTGTATTCACTGGGGAACTGAGTTGCCTACACTTTCGCACCTACTCCTTCTTTTTATGTTTATTTTTGAGACAGAGAGCAATAGAGCATGAGTGGGGAGGGGCAGAGAGCGAGGGAGACACAGAATCCAAAGCAGGCTCCAAGCCGTCAGCACACAGCCCGATGAGGGGCTCGAACCCACAAACCGTCAGATCATGACCTGAGCCGAAGTCAGACGCTCAACCGACTGAGCCACCATGGCACCCCATGCGTTTACTCATTCTTGAGAGATGGGCTTCTTCTGTGTTCCCGGGATGCCGGCAGTGTGTTTCCCCACGTCTGTAAATAAAGGTTCTGCACGTCCGAATGGTTTGTTTTGCTTGCTAGTAAGTTCCTACAGAATTTGTCAACATGGGATAACTATAAATAAATTTCTTACGTTGATATTACAAAAATTTATAAAAATACTGTATATTTCATGGCTCATATGTAAGTTCAGTAGGAAGTCTGACCCTAGCTGGGTGTGCATGTATATCTTTTCCAGAATAGTGAATTAGCATCAGCACTTAAAATAATCACTTCAATATTTTCATTGGGGTTATAATGCCTTTTAAAAGGACTAGATTATATACTTATATGATTTGTTTTAATACATTTTTCAATGACTGAAAACTACTTTTTTTTCAAAAAATCAGTATATTAACCTAAAATACATGGACATATTTGCAACTTTGAGTAAATGCTGTTTGGTATCTCTAGCATGATTTAGTGTCAATCACATCACTTTAACACTGAATCCCCCAACATTGTTCATTATCGACACTACTTTCTTGCACTCAAAGATTGTCTTGTGCATTCATCGGTTTATATACACAATGGAGTACTACGTGGCAATGAGAAAGAGTGAAATATGGCCCTTTGTAGCAACGTGGATGGAACTGGAGAGTGTGATGCTAAGTGAAATAAGTCATACAGAGAAGGACAGATTCCATATGGTTTCACTCTTATGTGGATCCCGAGAAACTTAACAGAAACCCATGGGGGAGGGGAAGGAAAAAAAAAAGAGGCTAGAGTAGGAGAGAGACAAAGCATAAGAGACTCTTAAAAACTGAGAACAAACTGAGGGTTGATGGGGGGGTGGAAGGGATGGGGGGGGTGAGTGATGGGTATTGAGGAGGGCACCTGTTGGGATGAGCACTGGGTGTTGTATGGAAACCAATTTGACAATAAATTTCATATATTAAAAAATAAATAAATAAACAAAAAGAGGAAAAAAAACAAAAAAAACACAAAGATTGTCTTGTGTGGGGATACAGGTTCACGAATTCCTTATATTTACATAAATGGGATAGAAAAAAGCTTAGGGTAGAAAGCTGCCACCATGGGGCAAACACACCCAAGGTTACTTGGTGAGATGTTAGAATGAGATCATGAATAACTTGTTATATCACCTGCAGGAAATTACTTTCCATCTGGTGCCAATATACTATTGTGCTTTTTTTAAAATTTTTTGATGTTTATTTATTTTTGAGAGAGAGAGATGGATTGTGAGTGGGGGAGGGGCAGAGAGAGAGGGAGACACAGAAACCAAAGCAGGCTCCAGGCTCGGAACTGTCAGCACAGAGCCCAACGCGGGGCTTGAACTCACGAGCCATGAGATCATGACCTGAGCTGAAGTTGGACGCTTAACCAACAGAGCCACCCAGGCGCCTCTATACTATTGTGCTTTGATCACAAACTCCACTTGCCCCCTTGACCCTTTGCTTCCTTACACACACAAGTTAATGGTTACTATCTGATGGTCTTCTTCACGTTCACCACATGTGTGAGATCTTGAGAGCTCAATGAATACAGAGATGAAATCCTTGTTCGGGGCTCTTGTCTCCTCCCAGACATTAGCCTCTCTCATATTCAATTCTGCATCTGCTCTCTTGCTGGACAAGAGAGAATCGCAGACTCCTCGTCTGCAACAGTCTTGCACCCAAAGAGCTGGAATAGTGTACCGATCAAGAACAATGGCTCCAGACTCAGAATGTCTGTATTTAAACCCCAGCTCCTTCCTGTATGCCTTGCTTAACCTCACAGAATTTGTGTGATTAGATGAGATAATATTGTAAACTGCCTGACATGTAGTAGATGCTCAATAAATTTTAGCTGCTGAAATAATGAAGAAGGAGAAGGATGAAAAACTAGGATTAGAAAGTCACTGGTTAACGATGACACTCTTCTAGTGGTTCTTAGGGTCAGTGGATGAAGGCAGTAGGAACCCAGGATGCCGATTTTCAAGCTCAGCCCTTGCTCTGTGCTGACAGGCATATACACCTGCAGAGGTGGTGTGAGATATGAGATACCTGGCTCTGACACGTGATTGCCATTCTACTCTTCAGTGCATCTTCAGGCGCCTAAGCATGTGTCCAAATGCCCTCCGGGACAATCCGTCCAACGAACTTGTAACTACTGACAGACGGTTTTCTTGCACTGTCCATAATATCTGTAACATCACATATTTTATGCACTGCATTTCAGTTCATTTCTCTGTACAATGTTTGGGGAAGGGGAATAAGGGTAAGAATAGCTCAGAAATATGCAGATGAATTGAAATATGTCTATATCAGTCTCTAAATTTCTTAAACAACGACCTGTCATCCATATTCAATCAGAAACACCATAATGAAGGCATAAACTTTGAGCTGCTTCAGTAAATCGCAGTCTTTAAGCCAACTTCATCACCCCTTCCAACCAGGCATTCACAAATTCTGGCACTCATGGTTCTCGGGAACACACCTTTTCCCATATTTCTCATCTATAAAATAACACAATGTTAGTTACTAAGGGTCACCACTTTGCAGGGCACCTGGGTGGCTCAGTCGGTTAAGCACCCGACATCAGCTCAGGTCATGATCTCAGACCTCAGCAGCTCATGGGTTTGAGCCCCGTGTTGAGCTCTGTGCTGACAGCCCAGAGCCTGGAGCCTGCTTCCGGGCTTTATTTATAAAATAAAATAAAAATAAAAATATTTTATACAATTTTTTAAAAAAAGACTCCCTCACTTTCCAAACCCTTAGGATTTAATGGGATACATCCATAAAGTTGATGGCTCGAGTTGTAATAGCTTGTGATGGTAAAACAGATACAAAGGTAAGCCGTTCCCCCAGAATTCGAAGCTGTCTCCAATGACCTCATGGAGTTCTGCAATCCAGTGAGAGAACCAGACTCCATAACAAGCTGTGTTTTACGTTACTTCACATTTGTTACCTGTATAGATAGACGCGTCTGCATAGATTGTGTCTGTAAACTATATTTTTATTAGCGTTAGACAAACATGTAACTAAAGTGACATTCAGGATTGCTTCGTATGATACAGTTATTATGGAAAAGGTGTATACAGTTGCCATCTGTGCTCAAAGATAACATAACTCATTCCCGATGATTCTGTAAAACCACTAAACTGAAACCCAAGGACAGTCACCACTCTCTTTTGAGTGTCATTGAGCGTCTGCAAAATCAGTAGTGACAACATGCACCGAGAGCAACCAAAGCCACTGAAGCAGAAAAGAACTTAATTAGCCCGTCCTATTATCTCAAAACCTCTGAAAAAAAAGCTTTTATGTGATCTCTCCTGATTTGCAAATCATGTTTTCCTTTTTAATTAAAGCATCATTTAAAGAAACACACACACACACACACACACACACACACACACACATTATTTCAATACCAAGAGCAAATCTGGAAGGAGTAGCCAATGCTGGCCTCCAGCAGGCCGCCATATTGCAGGGGCAGCAGGCCCAGCAGGCATTCCTCTCTAACGGTAAACACCGCCCTCACCCCCACTGGGAAAATGACCCAACCAGCAGGATCAGAATCATGCTCTCTCAGCACCACCCCACCCCCTCCAATTCTATCGTCTCTTTCTGCATCCTTACCACCACTGGGGAAGCCTGGCTTGTCTTCTGAAAATTTCTTTCCTTGCTTTTGTCTCTAACAAAGATGTCCTTCAAATCTTATCAAACTTAGCTGTCAAACATAAATTCGGGTGCGTCCAGTATAAGCATTTGCTGGAATATAAGCGTACGACTGATTATTTGAACGCCAGCCATTCTAAATAGTGTCCAGTTTTCCATCCTCCTGCTGCGTTACTAATATGACTTATTAAATATTTCACAAGCCCACATGTACCACCAACATAAAACTCATCTCAACTGGTAGAAGGGAACACGCTGATTTATAGAACAGGTAGTTTAGGAAGTAACTAACCACCTTATTTATTTATTTATTTACTTACTTACTTACTTATTTATTTTACTTTTGAAACAGGATTTGGAAAACTGAAGTTCAAATGTATAGTACACAGAAAGGCACAGGTCCTCCTGGATCCATATAAAGTCTATGCGGATGTGTGTGCATCGTCTCTGGAAATAATTGGCCCAGCGAAACTGGTGGAGGAACCTCTTACTCTTCCTTGTAGGATTTGTCTCTCTTCTCTTCATGGTTTCAACTTTCGTATTTTTGTATACACACGTACATCTGCATAGACTGTGTCTATAAACTCATTTTTTGTAGCAGTATACAGTTTCAACTTTTGTATTTTTCTGGGACCTGCATTACCTTTTTTCATGCTTTCTTCCTACTTAGATTTTTCCTAAGCCAATGTCAGAGATTTCTTTCTTTCTTTTTTTTTTCATCACCTATATAACCCACCACATCAAGTAACCATCAGTTTATCCTCCACAGCTAAGACCCTGTTTCTTGGTTTGTCTCTCTCTCTCTGTCTCTCTTTCTCTCTTTTTCTCTTTGCTTGTTTGTTTTGTTTCTTAAATCCCACATATGAGTGACATCATCTGATATTTGTCTTTGACTGACTAATTTTGCTTAGCATTATACTCTTTGGATCCATCCATGTTGTTGCAAATGGCAAGATTTCATTGTTTTTCATGGCCGAGTAATATTCCATTGTATGTATGTATCACCTCTCCTTTATCCATTCACCCATCGGTGGACACTTGGCTGCTTCCATAGTTTGGCTTCTGCAGTGGAGGAGATTCAGTGACAGCAATGATGGTAATCATGACGGAGGACGGGAGGCCACGGGAGGCAAAGCCCTCTGCTCCCCCCCCCCCCCCCCCCCACACACACCTACTGCCTTCCCAGCCCAGCACCGATCTTCCTGGGGCACTTCTGCGCATTGCCTTGACGCATCCTGCTCCTGATTCCGACTTCTTTACCCCATTCCCTATGCAAAAATGATGCATAGACTCACTAAATCAGGGTTTCTCTCTGAAATCCAGAGGATTATCATTTCAGATGCTATTTTTTCATTGACATCCTAACAGACCTGCCATCATCACATCATGTGTGCCCTGCTTTTCCCCACAAGGTCTAAAGGGGAAAAGGGAAAGAAGAGGAAAAAGTAAGAGAGGACAGACTCTCTTTCCGATTGTAGCTATTTGGTAACACACATCACTACTGCCATCCTCCCCCAAATCAAAAGACCCCTTGTGCATGCTCGGGACAAAACCATAAAGGAGTGACAAACTCTGGCTCCCTCAGGAAGCAGTAGCGAGCTCTGGCTTTGAAGAGGCCAGGGGCACAGGCATTAACACTTGCCATGGAGGATTTTGCCCGAAACAACTCGCTGTCCTACTAAAATGCTTTAATGTTTCGCTCCTTAAGAAAAAAACGAGGGAGGATATTCGACATAAAAATTGGTCTGCGCTTTGGTGCTAGTTTGGCAATAAAATCACTACACATAATGTGATTTCAAGGCAATAATAGTCTTTGAAAGCTATCACTGGACCACACCTCATTCATAAATTGACTGCTGACCACGTACAACTGATCTTTTGCCCGTTCGCTGCGCTGATCACTGTTATGCGGTGACAGGGAGGAGGTGGTGACCAGAACAAAGAGTCTCACCCTGGGGAGGGAGTTGATGGCACACTGTGACCTCGGGGGGTGGTCTGAAGGAGGTGATGCAGCCCCAGGGAACATCGCTTGGTAGAAGAGAGCGATTTATGTTGCTGGCTTTTTACCTTGGACGTGTAAAAGAAAGGTCCCCCTTGGAAAAGAAATACTGACCAAAAAAAATATGCATTCTGTGGAGGATTCTGCTATACACAGGAAATACACAATGCTCACAACTTCTCTTTTATTCTAGAATATTTTTAATTCATCAGTTAACTTGGTTTTTCCATTTCAGGCTGTGTATTGTGACATCTTAACTATACCAGAAAATATAAACATTTGCAAAGTTCACTTTTCATAGACTTGTTCTTGAAATTCATAAAAAGTTGTTTATGACATAATTTTCTTAGTAGAATGTTAACTCACACGGAAGGCATAGGCTTTTATGGCTCATTTTTCTCTAAAACCTTCACCAATTCTGACTCTTACAGTCATATTTTTTTTCTCATCTCTATGTTCCCCCTTCCCCCCCACCAAAAATTATAGCAAAGCAATGAAGCAACCCTTATGAGGGTGATATACAATACGTGACTATTGCTTCTGACTGATTTTTGTTCCATATTCTTTCAAATATTAATGTCAATGTAGGTTTATATGACTCCAGGGTGTGTGTGTGTGTGTGTGTGTGTGTGTGTGTGTGTGTGTGTATGAAACATCTACCTCTGGAAGTTTGCAATGTCCTAGATGAGAAGGGATAGGAGCAGAAAAATGTCCACCTTTAGCCCAGAAGGATGACCTATAGCCTGCATGGTTTAGATAAGGATCACATACATGATGGTTCCTACATTCTTAAAGTGTCTGATGACTGCCTGTACATTTCACCAATAGTGAATACTGAGCTGAATGATAAGCGAATACTGAGCTGAATGATAGGTGCCACAGAAATCTTATGAAAGCAGCCTTACAAGGGGCGCCTGGGTGGCTCAGTCAGGTAAGCATCCAACTCTTGATTCCGGCTCAGGTCATGATCTCACAGTTCATGTGTTTGAGCCCAGCATCAGGCTCTGTGCCGACAGTGCTAAGCCTGCTTGGGATTCTCTGTCTCCCTCTCTCTCTCTCTGCTCCCTCCACCCCTGTTCACATTCTCTCTCAAAAATAAACATTAAAAAAAAAAGAAAGTAGTTCTACGAATAGAAACTCAAAGAAGACATTTATGATCTAATATTCCCTGCACACCTCCTCCCCCTTAAGCACTAAGCATATAATCACCAGCTTCATACAGCAAAAGAGTGACTCTTTCTGCCCATGGGTCCCGTCTGTGTACTTTAATAAAAGCACCTTTTTGCACCAAAAATGTCTCAAGAATTCTTTCTTGACCATTCACTTAAGACCACATATCTAGACTTTTGGTCTTAACTAGACCAAAATATATTATTCCCAGGTTTGTGGGTTTTTTGTTTTTAAACACACACCAATACCATTGATTAAATTCTCCACATTGGAATCTAAAACTCTAATTTGATTTCATTCAGGCGCATTAGATCCCAGGCTGTTACACTAAACTGCCGGCTGGTCCTCTTCCCGATGTCAGACCAAGTCTGGTCACACAGCCCACAGGAGTGACTGGAGCAAGAACCCAGCAGCCACATTAAAGGAGCAGGTCCACATGCCCGGCTCAAGGCCTCCCTGGGGCTTTACTTCACCTTTACTTTGGCAAGACAGCTTCCTGTCTTCTCCGTGATTATAATCATGTTAGCCACTGTCACCTTGCCACCTGCTAAAGGAAACAAATAACATAGAAGAGTGCAGTAAAATTACTCTCGGAGTCATTAACGAAAGCCTTAAAGACCTTTTCATTTTCTTCCTTTGGGCCAGCCATAATACAATTATCCTCTTAGGTTAAAATTTATTCTTCTGTAAACATAGGGTAAATTTATACGATAAAATACTGATTTCCATAGAGCTTGGTAGGCACACCTCAGAACTGAAATTGCACTTTATGATTTACAAGCTAAGCAAGCCAGGTTAAGCATTTTGACTTTTCTCCAGTTCCTTCAAATGGAATGCAGGTGGGGATTAAATAAAATGACCAAGTCATTAACAAATGCTACTTTCTTCCTTCCCCATGGCCTCCTATCACTTCTTTTTTATCTTTCCATTCTTCTGCTTCCCTCTCTCCACTCATTCCAAAGAGCATGTTGATCTCTTAAATTCTGCTGTTTTTGTGCTATCCACAATGTTTTGGGAAACTTGCCATTTAAATTTCTAAAGGAGAGATTCAGCGTCAGGCTCTTAATTTGGGCTCAGGTCATGATGTCACCGATGATGAGATCGAGCCCCACATAGGGCTCCGTGAAGATAGCATGGAGCCTGCTTGGGATTCTCTCTCCCTATCTCTCTGCCCCTCCCTCCCCCGCCCCCGAAAAATAAATAAATAAGCATTAAAAAATAATTTTCTAAGTGCATTGTCATCTCTTCACAGGGGAATGACAATTCCCAACTGTTTTCAGCAACTGAATATCCCCATTAAGAGGACTGGGCATGCGATATTTGTGAATTGAACATACAGTATTCTTTACACAAAAGAAAAACCAGTCAAATAAATTAAGTATTGATGTCAGAAACATACTCCCTTTTGTATTTATGTTTTGGAAATGTCACAAGAAAGACTTCACCCAGAAAGCAACTGTAGAATCTCGGGCATTTGGGCTATGCCACATTTGGGTTAGTCATTTTAAGGATTGACCTCGAGAATCCATTTATTCAAAAACATTCTCTAGCTCCCTCTCTTTCTCTCTCAGCCATATAATATGCCAAGAGCTGGGTCTGACGTGCCTAGGTACTTCACGTAAGTTTCTAAAGCCCACTGACTATGAACCACCGATACCCACAATCTCACACACCACTGGGGACAGACAAGTAGTCAACTAAAACACACGTACTATATATTTGGCAGAAGTAAGCGTCTGGACACCTAACCCAGAACGAGCAAGAAGGTTGGTCAAGGAAAGCTTCCTGAGGGAGATGGCATAATGGCATGTGTACTGATTCTTAAAGGAGAAGTAGGAGTAAGGTAGGAAAAGAAGTTGGGTAAAGACCTTACAGGTAGACAAAACAGTGTGTCGACCAAAATACCAGAGACTACGTTTTGAGACTTGGTTATTTTCTTTCTCTAGTTTTTTTTGTTTTTTGTTTTAACCTTTATTCATTTTTGAGAGAGAGAGAGAGACAGAGCATGAATGGGGGAGGGGCAGAGAGAGAGGGAGACACAGAATCGGAAGCAGTCTCCAGGCTCTGACCTGTCAGCACGGAGCCTGATGCGGGGCTCGAACTCACGGACGGCGAGATCGTGACCTGAGCTGAAGTTGGAGGCTTAACCGACTGAGCCACCCAGGTGCCCCCGGATTTTTTTTTTTTTTAAGATTGTGATAAAAATCAACATTGCGTTGACACTCTTTACAATTTTAAGAATGCATCTCAATAGTGTGAAGCGTATTCACATTGTCGCACAACAGATCTCCCGAACTTTTGCGTCTTGCAAAACTCAATCTCTCTACCTGTTCAACAGCAGACCACAAGACAATGTGAAACAGAGAACTTTGTTCCTCACCGGTCCTGGAGTGTGTCCACAACATGCCTCGAGAGGCCCCCTGGGGAGGTCAAGGCAGAGTGCAGACTGAAAGAGAGACGGGATCTGGGGATGTGCCTTTGCTAGGGTCCACAGGCCAGATTGGTCCATTTCAACCAAAAGAGTGAAGTTTTGGTGTGCTGCATGGGAGGTTCCCAGGGCTTACAAGTGGTCCATAAAGCGTATGACACTGAAAGGTGGGAGGCTGTTTACCACAAGTCTGTTGGCAAAGTCATGTCTGGAACTTACATTTGCATATGACTCTGCAGGCTGCCGGGCTGGGCTGGTGCTTGCAGGAGGGACTGAAGGTCAGTTTGGGTGCCCGCAGGCCACTTGGCCAAACAAAATGGATGAAGAGGCAACAATAAGGAGGAGTAGTTTAGCTAAACTCTCGATGTATGTTGTACAAGGTGATAGGTTTTCCTTTATTTCCAAGGCTGAGTGATATCCCATTGTAGGCATATACCACATATTCTTTATCCATTTATCCACTGATGGACGTTTGGGCTACTTGTACCTCATGGTTATTGTGAAGAATGCTGGAGTGAAAAATGGCTGTGCTTATTGAATTCTTTTGACTAGTACCCAGAAATGGAATCGCTGGATTATACAGTAATTCTATTTTTTTGAGGAACCTGCACCATTTTATATTCCCAACAACAGAGCACAAGCATTCCAATTTGGCTACATTTTCGCCAGTTGGCTGTTTTCTGTTCTTTTGATAGTGACCATCTCAATGGGGGTAAGATGGTATTTCGTTACAGTTTAATTTGCATTTCTCTTGTGATTAGTGGCGTTAGGCATCTTTTCATATGCTCGTTGGCCATTTGCACAACCTCTTTGGAGACTTGTCTATACAAATCCTTCTGCGCATTTTGCAGGGAGAGGGGAAGAGAGAAAGAAAAAGGTCTTTATTCAGAAGATGGGATTTTCTTCTTTGTTTTCCATTTTAATTGAACCATAATTGACATATAATATTGTTTTAGTTTAAGGGGTACAACGTAACGATTTAATATATGTGTGTGCTGTGAAACGATTACCCCAACAGACTTCGTTAACGTCCATCAGTTCACACAGTTTAGTGTTGTTGCTGTTTTTTACAATGAGAACTTTTAAGATCTACTCTCGTAACAACTCACAAATAAATACATATTACAGTACTGTTACCTATAGTCGCCATGTTTATACTCTATCCCCAGAACCTATTTACCTTAAAACTGGAAGTTTTTACCTTTAGACCACCTTTACCTACTTTTCCCATGACCCACCCCCACACTTCTGGGAGCCACTAATGTATTCTGTTTCCGTCAGTTTGTTGTTTTTTCTTTTTCAGATTCCACGTATAAGCGAGATCGTATAGTATTTGTTTTTCTCTTTCTGACATATTTCACTTAGAACCCTCAAGGACAATCCATGTTGTCACAAATGTCAAAATTTGCTTTTTTATGACTTATGGCTGACAAATATTACAGTGTGTGTATGTGTGTGTGTGTGTGTGTGTGTGTGTACCACATACATAACTTAAGTGTGCATTGACTGATGAATGGATAAAGAAATTGTGGCATATATATATAAATATATATATTATATTGATATAGATATATATGTTGATATCATATACTTATAATAAATAAGTTCTGAGGATATAATATACTACCTGGTGACCATAGTTATCAATACCGTATTGCATATTTATTTGCATGTTTGTTTTTTTAATTTTTTAAGCGTATTAATTTATTTTGAGAGAGACAGAGACAGCGTGAGTGGGGGAGGGGCGGAGAGAGAGAGAGAGGGAGACCCAGAATCTCAAGCAGCCTCTGCACTGTCCGCACGGAACCCAATGCGGGGCTTGAACTCACAAAACCATGAGATGACTGAGCCAAAACCAAGAGTCGAATGCTTAACTGACTGAGCCACCCAGGTGCCCCCATATTTATTAGCAAATAGTTAAAGAGAGCTGATCTTAAAAGTTTTCGTTATAAAAAAAAAACCCCACTGTGTGAGCTCACGGATGTTAACTAAATCTATTTGGTAACCATTTCACAGTATATAAATATATTAAATCATTATGTTGTACGCCTTAAACTAAAGCCATATGTGTATTTACATTTATAAATATATAACTAAATATATAATTATATATATATATTTATAGTATAAATATATAACTATATATGTTTTTTTTCCTATTCATCAATCAATGCACATCCAAGTTGTTTCCATACTTTGGCTATTGTAAATAATGCTGCCATTAATGCAATGATCATGGAGGTGCAAATATCTCTTCAAGAAAGTGATTTCTTTCCCTTAGATGTATACCCACTAGGGGAATTGCTGGATCATATGGTATTTCTAATTTTAATGTTTTGAGAAATGTCCATAGTGGCTACACCAATCTACATTCCCACCCACAGTGCAAAAGGGTCCCTTGACTCTATATCCATGCCAACATTTCTTATCTCTTATCTTTTTGACAAACCCATTCTAACAGGTGTCAGGTGATATCGCATGGCGGTTTGATTTGCATCGCCCTGATGGTTAGTGATGATGAGCATCTTTTCGTGTACCTGTTGCCCGTTGTATATCTTCTTTGGAGAAATGTCTATTTAGGTCCTTTGCCCATTTTCTTAATTCTGGTTTTTTTTTTGTTGAGTTGTTCTAGGAGTTCTAGGAGTTCTTTGTATATTATGGATATTACCCCTTTTATCAGATGTATGATTTGCAAATATTTTCTTCCATTTGTAGGTGAACTTTTCATTCTGTTGATGTGCAGAAGTTTTTTATCTGATGTAGACCCGCTTGTTTATTTTTGCTTTTGTTGCCTTTGCTTTTGGTATCAAATCTAAAAAGTAATTGCCAAGAACAATGTCAAGGAGATTATCCTCTATGTTTTCTTCTCTGAGTCTTACAGTTTTAGTTCTTATGTTCAAGCCTTTAATCCATTTTGAGTTTATTTTTTGTGTGGTGTGAGATAAGGAATCAGTTTCATTCTTCGTATGTGGCTGTCCAGTTTCACCAGCACCATATATTAAAGAGACTGTCCTTTCCCTTTTGTATATTTGTGGCTTTTGGCATAAATTGATTATATATATATATATATATATATATATATATATAATCTTATATAATTATATATATAATCTTATACATACAAATATATATAAATATATATAAATAAATATATATAAATATTATATATATAAATATATATAAATATATAAATATTATATATATAAATATATAATCTTATATGTATATAAGATTATATATATAATTATATAAGATTATATATATATAATCAATTTATGCCAAAAGCCACATATATGTATATATGTTTATTTCTGGGCAGTCTATTCTGTTTCATTATTCTATGTATCTGTTTTTATGACAATACCATATTTTTTTATTACTATAGCTTTGTAGTATAGTTTGAAATCAGGAACTGTGATATCTCCAGTGTTGTTCCTATTTCTCAAGATTGTGCTAGCTACTTTCGTAGTTTCATAAAAATTTTAAGATCGCCTATTTTATTTCTGTGAAAAGTGTCATTGGAATTTTAATAGGTACTGCATTGAATCTGTAGATTGCTTTATATAGCATGGACGTTTTAACAATCTTAATGATTCCAATTCATAAGCATGGATTGTGCTTTTCCATTTAATTGTGCCTACTTTAATTTCTTTCATCAGTGTCTTATAGTTTTCTATGTATAGATCTTTCACCTTTTTGGTTAACTTTATTCCTAGGTACTTTTTTCAACACAATTGTAAATGGGACTGTTTTCTTAATTTTTCTTGTATAGAAATGCAACTGATTTTCCTATATTAATTTTGTATCCTATAACTTCACTGAATTCACTTGTTGGTGTTTCGGTGAAGCCTTTTGAGTTTTCTATATTGTGTCCCCTACAACTAAAGACAGTTTTTTTTTTCTTTCTTTCTTAATTGGATTACTTTTATTTCTTTTTCATGCATACTTTCTCTGGCTAAGACTTCTAATACCACATTAGATAAAATTGGTGAGAGTGACCATCATTGTCTTAGTCCTGATCTTAGAGGAAAGCTTTCAGCTTTTCACCACTGAGTATGATATAATCTGTCGGCTCATCATATATGGCATTTATTGTGTTGAAGTATGTTTTCTCTATACCCAGAGACCACTACTTACCTACTTGGGCCAAAATCCAGAACACTGACAATGCCAAATGCTTGGGAGCATGTGGTGCAGTAGAAACTCTCATACGTTGCTAGTGGGTATGCAAAATGGTGTAGCTACTTTGGAAAATAAGTTGGCAGTGTCTTGAAAAGCTTAACATACTCGTCATACGACATAGAAATCACTCCTTGGTATTTACCCAAAGGAGTTGAAAACTTATGTCTACACAAAAAATCTGCACACAGATGTTTATAGAAGTTTTATTCATGGTTGCCAAAACTTGGAAGCAGCCAAGATATCCTTCGGCAGGCATAAGCAAATTGGCACATCCAGATAATGGAATATTATTCACTGCTAAAAAGAAATGAGCTATTAAGCCGCAAACAACTCGGAGGGAATATAAATGCATATTACTAACTGAAAGAAGCCAATCTGAAAAAAATGACACGCTATGTAATTCCACCAATAGGACGTTCCAGAAAAGGCAAAACTATGGAGACAGCAAAAAGATCAAGGTTGCCAGGGGTTGTGAGAGAAGGAGGAATATAGTGAAAGTGGAGTGTAGTGGATTTGGGGGATCAGTGAAAATACCCTATACGATACCATAATGGTGGATGCATACGATTATACATTTGTCCAAACCCATGGAGAACACAGCACCGAGAGTCAAGCCTAATGCAAATCCTGGACCTTCGGCGGTGTGTCGTTGCCGTTTCATTCAATCCTAACAAGTTAAACCAGTCTTGGGGAGGACATTGAGCAGAAGAGGTATGCATACGTGGGGGCAAGGAACATATGAGAAATCTCCTCTCAGTTTTCCTGTGAACCTGAAACTACTCTCCAATATAAAGTCTTTGAAAGAATTAAACGTTATCATATAAATGACCTACTTGAGTTTTCAATGCCCTTCAACAAATATATAGAATCTCTCATGCTCTGTTATCATTACAGTATTTCTCACCTGGATGATAAATGGACTTTTCAAGGTAATACCCCCGACAAAATATAAATTAAGGACACGAAAGAAAGGGTAGAGCACAACAATAAAAAATTGCGGACTAGGGGCATCTGGAATATTAGCTAAGTGTTAAGAGATTCCTTAAATCTTAGCTTTCTAGGGTATGAATGTTCTCTACGGATGCTTATTTTCTGCTTTCTCTTTCTCAACTTTCAGACCACCGGGGAGGCATTTACCAAAGGCAAGATTGCTTCTGAAGACAGCTTACGTGTAACTTTCTTAAAGTAATAAAATAACCAACCCGTGCATGGAGGATCACAATGAGATTCTGTTATTCTATGAGTCACCATGTGTAGTAACGAATCCACAAACGCCCTGATGAAGGGTTGCTGACTTTTTTTTTTTAGTGTTTCTCTATTTTTTCCCAAGTTTTTATTTAAAGTCTAGCTAGTTAACCTAGAGCACCATATCAGTTCCTGTTGTAGAGCTTAGTAATTCATCCCTTACGTACACCTGGTGCTCATCACCACAACACCCTCCTTAATACTCAGTACCTGTTTAACCCATTCCCGCTCCCACCCCCCTCCCCCAGCCTATTGCCCCTCCACTAACTAGCGGTTTGTTCTCTATAGTTAAGAGTCTATTTCTTGGTTTGCCTCTCTTTTTCTTCCCCATATGTTCATTTGCTTTCTGTTGTTGTTGTTAAAGTCCACATATGAGTAACATCGTATGGATTTGTCTTTCTCCGACACGATACACTCCAGCTCCATCCACATCACCGCAAATGGGAAACTTTCGTTCTTTTTTATGGCGGAGATCACCTCGTTTTTTAAATTTAAATTCAAGTCAGTTAACATAGTTATATATATAGTTTATAGTATATATATGTAGTTTAACCTCCCTTGCCTATTTGGATGCATTTTATTACTTTTTGGTCTGATTGGTGAGACCAGAACTTCCAGTACCCTGTTGAACAACTGGGAGAGTGGACATCCCTGTAGTATTCCTGACCTTAGGGGCAAAGCTCTCAGTTTCTCCCCATTAAGGATGCTATTAGCTGTGGATCTTTCATATACAGCCTTTATGATGTTGAGTTACAGTCCTTCTATCCCTACTTCCTTGATGGTTTTTACCAAGAAAGGATGCTGTATTTTGTGAAATGCTTTTTCTGCATCTATTAAGAGGATCGTATGGTTCTTATCCTTTCTTTTATTAATGTGGTTTATCACATTGATTGATTTGCAAATATTGAACCACTCTTGCAGCACAGGAATAAATCCCACTTGACTGTGGTGAATGATTCTTTTAATGTACTGTTGGATTCAATTTGTTAGTATCTTATTGAAAATGTTTGTATCCATGTTCATCAGGGATATTGACTGTATTTTGCTTTTTTAGTGGGGTCTTTGTCTGGCTTTGGTATCAGAGTAATCCTGGACTCATGGAATGAATTTGGGTGTTTTTCTTCCATTTGTATTTTTTTGAATAGTTTGAGAAGAATACATACAAACCTCTCTTTAAATGTTTGGTAGAATTCTCCTGTGAAGGCATCTGGCCCTGGACTTTTCGGCTGGGACATTTTTGATTACTGATTCAATTTGTTTTCTGGTTATCAGTCTGTTCAAGTTTTCCATTTCTTCCTGTTTCAGTTTTGGTAGTTTTTATGTTTCTAGGAATCTATCCATTTCTTCCAGGTTGTCCAATTTGTTGGCATATAGTTTTTCAAAATGTTGTCTTATAATTGTTTGTATTTCTGTAATGTTGATTGGTATTTCTCCTCTCTCATTTGTGATTTTATCTACTTAGTCCTTTCTCTTTCCTTTTTTTAAATGTTTATTTATTTATTTTTGAGAGAGAGAGGGAGGGTAGCAGGGAGGGGCAGAGAGAGAGGGAGAGAGAGAATCACAAGCAGACTCTGCAGCAATGACTCAGAGCCCAACGTGGGGCTTTAGCTCACAGACCGTGAGATCATGACCTGAGCCAAAATCAAGAGTCAGACACTTAGCTGACTGAGCCACCCAGACTCCCCTCTCTTTTCTTTTTGATAAGTCTGGCTAGGGGAATTATCGATTTTATTAATTTTTTTCAAAGAACCAGTTCCTGGTTCAAATGATCTCTTCTATTTTTTTATATTCTATATCATTTATTTCTGCTCTGATCTTTATTATTTTCCTTCTTCTGCTGACTGTTGGTCTCATTTATTGTTCTTTTTCTAGCTCCTTTAGGTTAAGGTTAGGTTATTTATTTGAGATTTTCTTGCTTCTTGAGATAGGTCTGTATAGCTACGTATTTCCCTCTTGGGACCACTTTTGCTGCATCCCAAAGGTTTTAGACCTTTGTTTTTTCATTTTCATTTGTCTTCTTTGATGTCCTGGCTGAACCATTCATTTCTTAGTAGCGTGTTATTAAACCTCCATGTAATTGTGGTCTCTCCAAATTTTTTCTTGTGGTTGACTTCAAGTCTCATAGCATTGTGATCAGAAAATATGTATGGTATGATCTCAATCTTTTTGTACTTGTTGAGGCCTGATTTGTGACCCGGTATGTGATCTATTCTGGAGAATGTTCCATGTGCGCTTGAAAAGAATGTGTATTCTGCTGCTTTAGGATGAAATGTTTTGAATATATCTGTTAAGCCCGTTCAGTCCAGTGGGTCTTTCAAAGCCATTGCTTCCTTGTTAATTTTCTGCTTAGATGATCTGTTCATTGTTCCAAGTGGGGTGTCAACGTCCCCTACTATTATTGTGTCATTATCAGTGAGTTGTTTTATGTTGGTTATTAATCATTTTATATGTGTGGGTACTCCAATGTTATGGACATAAATATTTATGATTGTTAGATATTCCTGTTGAGTAGATCTCTTTATTAGGATACAGTGCCCTTCTTCATCTCTCCTTACAGTCTTCTGTTTAAAATCTAGTTTGCCTGATACAAGTGTAGCTACTCTGGCTTTCTTTTGATGTCCATTTGCATGATAAATGCTCTTCCATCCACCCACTTTCATTCTGCACGTGTCTTTAGATCTAAAATTGATCTCTTATGGGCAACATATAGATGGGTCTTTTTTTTTTTTTATCCATTCTGACACCATATGTCTTTCGATTGGAGTATTTAGTCCATTTGCCTTTAGAGTAATTGATAGACATGTATTCAGTGCCATTATACTACTTGTTTTGCTATTGTTTCAGGAGATTTTCTCCATTCCTTTCTAGTGTCTGTGACTTTTGCTCTTTCCTTTCCACACAAAGCATCCCCTTGAATAGTGCTTGCAGGGCTGGTTTTTGTTTGTCTGGGAAACTATTTATCTCTCTTCTATTCTGAATGAAAGCATTGCTGGATAGAGTATTCTTGGCTGCAGACTTTTCCCTTTCGGAATGTTGAATACATCCTGCCATTCCTTTATGGCCTGCCAAGTTTCTGTGGAGATGTTTGCTGCTAGCTTTAGGCATCTTCACTTGTAAGCTAGGGACTTCTTTTTTCTTAGTGTTTTTAGGATTTTTTCTTTATCACTGTATTTTGCAAATTTAACTACATTATGTCTTGCTGTTGGTCTGCTTTAATTGATTTTGATGGGAATTCTCTGTGCCTCCTGGATCTGGATGTCTGTGTCCTTCACCAGATTAGGGAAGATTTTAGCTATAATTTCCTCAAATAAATTTTCTGCCCCCTTTTCTCTCTCTCCTCTTTCTGAGACTCCTATGATATGAATGTTATTATGTTTGATGGGGTCACTGAGTTACCAAAGTCTACTCTTGTGTTCCATAATTCTTCTTTCTCTCCTTTGTTCAGCTTCATTATTTTCCATGATTCTATCTTCTGTATCATTTATTCATCCCTCTGCTTCTTCCATCCTTGTGATCATTACATCCTGACTGTTTGGAATCTCATGTTTGTGTTTTTCATTTCTGACTGTTTTTTAAATCTTGTACCTCTGTAGTAAAGGCCTCCCTGAAGTCTTCCATTTTTTTTTTCTCAAGCCCAGCAAGTATCCTTATGATTGTCGCTTTAAATTTGGGATCAGGCATATTACTTATATCTGTTTTGATTAGATCTCTGGCCATGGCCTTATCTTGTTCTTTCTTTTGGAATGAATTCTTCTGTCTTTGCTTTTTGTCTAGGTCTCTGTCTTCTCTGTGTTCGAAAAGCCTGTTATATTTCCTGCTTCTGAGAGTAATGGGTTTATGACGAAGAGGTCATATAATGTCTAGGACTTGGTGTGTCAAAGACTATCCCTCGTGTGTGCTGTGTGTGTTTTGGCTGTTCTATCCTTCGGGTGAGTCATCTGCAGAGGCTCTCCTTGACTATGGGGTACAGTGTTTGTGCCTTGGCCAAAGTGTGATGACTTTTAACTAGGCATGCTCTGATCTACTTGTTAAAAGAGACATAATGCTACTTCCTCTAGAACTGAAGCCTTGCAGAACTCTATGGTCAGTAGACATGGTCCATTGGAGGGAGGGGGTTTGTGCTGGTCATCTGGAGAAGGAGCCCACTGCACTGGTTCTCAGGGACACTTGCCCTAGTAAAGAAGCACCTGCAGAGCTCAGGGGGATGGGGCTTGGTGTAAGCAGGTTAGACCACCACTTCTGGCACTCTACAGCTTACTGAAGTTAGTTTATGCTGAGGAGCGATTGAGGAAAATGGTGCCAGCCTGCTCCTTTGTCTCGGTAGAGGGGAGTCCATGCTTGCTTCTCTCAGGGAAGCACTTCCAAAGGAGAGAATAATTTCCCTTCATGCATCACAGGCATTTTTCCAATTGCTCATTTCACACTGTCCGTCTCTGGGTCACTTGCCTCTCTGGATTCACACAGTGCACTTTGGGTTCCATCCAAGCAAATCCTGCTGACTTCTAAAACTTCAAGCTCTGTGGTGGGGACGTGTGCTGAACTTCTGGCGGGGGGTGGGCGGGGAGGTCTCGCCATGCTGGAACAGATGCAGGTCTGACTGAGAAAGACAGTTGCACCATAGTGCAGGTGCATGGGTTTTGGAGCAAGCAGGCTAAAGAGTGATGTCCAGGTTAGCGGTCCTCAGCAGGTGTCTCTACGACTATGCTGAGGGGCAGGGAAGCATAATGGCACCCGCACGTTCTTTTGTCCCCAGAGAAGCAATGCTACCTCTCACAGATGCACTTCAAAAAGAGCAAACAGTCTGGCCACATGGACCTTAGGCGATCCTCAGATGGCACCCTCTACCCCTGGGGTGGTTTGCCTGCCTGCTCTTCAGGAGTGGGTCCTCGTCCTCTGGTCTCTATCCCAGCCAAGCCCACAGACTTTTAAGCCTCCAGTGTTTGAATCTTGCTGGTTGCAAAAACTCATGAAGACTGGACCCTCTCGTTCTTCCAGTCAATGGCTTTGGGGAAGTATTCTCGTGTGATCCTGTGTGTGCTCCTCTCTCTCTCTCTCTCTCTCTCTCTGTCTGTCTCTTTCTCTCTCCCTCTCTTTCTCTCTCTCACCTCTCTCTGTGACCAGGGCTCCCTCCCCTCTGCAGCACCCATGACCCATCTCTCCCCCAAACAACATCTCTGTACTTCCTGCCTTCCTTGATGCGGCCTCTTCTCTCCTTCTTCTTGTGCAGTTTGTCCTGTCATACTCAGGTCGGTTTTATGAGCGTTCTGAATGTCTGATTATCCAGCTCGGCTCTTGGGATGAGACGAGCCTCGGGTCCTCCTACCATGCTCCCATCTTCCTCCAGTGGCTGCTTCCTGACTCTCAGAGGCTTCAGCCTATTCAAGCCTCACAGGCATTTTTATGACCCACTCCAAAGGGCAGAAGGAGAAGAGTTTCTTCTTCTAAGACAGACAAGGCAAAAATTCATGGGTAGGAAATCTTGGCAGCTTTGCCCGGGGCCCAGGCAGCTCAGCCCAGGCAGGGGCTCCTCTGTGTGGGTTTGGGAGGAGATCACACTGCTAAGCAGCAGAAAGTCTCAGATGGAAAGAGCAATGGTACCTGGGCTGTAGATTAAAAGTGGGCACAGGGTCTCCAGGCGTGCTGGGCTTGACTCCACCACAAGGCCTTCTACCCAGACCTTCATGTTGCTCACCACACGCCAGCTAAATCATCCTCCCAAGTTGGACAGCTCAGTTAAGCCACTTTTGCTTTGAGAAAAGAAGCCACGCAAAGCCCTGGAGGAGAACACGGACAAAACACCTCACTCTGCTTACACCACGATGCTACTAAGTTGATACCTAAATTGTCACTCTTTCAAGCCTGAAAACGGAGTGTCAGAAAGCCCTTGCTGTCCCTGTGCTCCGAGAGGATACCAGAGGATGATAATCTTGAGTCGAGGAGCAAGAGATTCAAAGGCAGAAACAGGGAAATTATTAACCACAGAGACACGAGCATCCGTCCATCCCCAGGTATATCGTTAGCAAACCTTTCCGGGGCAAAATTCGGAGCTCTTCACACACACAAAACAAAGAGTGCTCTCACACACAGTAAGCTAAAGACACATTCACTCAGTCCTGCTTTTCCACCAGAGAATCTTTGTTGACACTCATGTGTGATAACGGTGGCGAATTCTCATGCCCGCATCTCTGCTCCCTGAAAAGGTCACAGTTAGCTGCAGTTACTGATATGGACCCAGAGGACACCTAGTGTGGCGCGTCTGGGGAGGTTTTGTAAAAAGGTAATAAAAAATTAAACAAGAGGATTCACTGTCATGACTAGTCGCATAGGTTCCCAAATATAACTTTTATAAAGCAGGCAAAAATACAACTGCCAGATACTTGTCATCACGTTCAGAAAAATACCATTTGTAAAAGAGAACTAACAATATTCAGTCTTTAAAAGGGAAAATATCAAGCAGGGCCTCATGCACGAAAGATAACCCTGCATCAGAGAATCAAGTTTAGGCCAAAAAACTAGATTTTAGAACTGCTACTCATATATAATCTTTGAGAAAACTTCTGGGTGTCAGACTGTGGTAATTATTAACCATTAACCGGAGGAAATGCTTAGATAGTCCCTCGGGGATACGTCTCCTAAGCTGCAGCCATGTTTTCCTTTGTGACCTTGTGTAAGATATTTACATCCTTGTAAGTTCAATTTACCCAAATGTGAAGGGAAGTGCAGGAAAGGTACTTGAAAACTCCAAGAAAGAAGGAAAAAGAGCACAGGAAGTTCTCAACAACGTGCCTGGCAGTTCGAAAATAATCACCGATCTTAGCTATTCTCTTTTCAACTCAGCCACTAGTCAGAATTTTCCCTGAGACAAGTGTGGGCCAAATTTTTCCATTTTTAATAAGGATAGCACCTTGACAAACATATTAGCAACAGAGAAAGAAGGATTTAACCCTTGCAAATAAAGATCATGTCAAATTCTTTTTTTTTAGTTTTTTTTAATGTTTACTTATATTTGGGAGACAGAGACTGACAGATAAGTATGCATGGGGGAGTGGCAGAGGGAAAAGGAGACACAGAATCCGAAGCAGGCTCCAGGCTCTGAGCTGTCAGCACAGAGTCCGATTCGGGGCTCGAACCTACGAACTGTGAGATCATAATCTGAGCTGAAGTTGGACGCTTAATCAACTGAGCCACCCAGATGCCCCAAATTGTGGCAAATTTTTATTACAGCTCAGAGCACATTGACTAGCCGAATTTCAGTATAGATGTGTGTGTGTGTGCTTATTCCAAAAAACCTGAGATGGACAAGTAAATCCAATAATTCAGAGGAATGATTCACCTCTTATTCATTGCTGATGCTTCTGAAAAGCTCAACTATTTAAGCAAGTAGGGAGCTAGCTAGAACACCCGTTCAAGGAGCATGCACACGTACGCACACGCACACACACACACACGACAAAAACACAGAAACTTTTTTTTTTTTGCCTTGGGTGTTTTTATAACAAGCTTTATGACAATCTTCGTAGAAGAGCCACTAAAGACTGCAGTTTATCTCAGAACTATGCAGTTTTGCTCTGCTTTGTATTTCATTCCTCTTCAGGCATTCACAAGCTTGGTTAAGCTGCCGAAGCAATTTTTTCCCATTGTTAGAAGAGAAGGTGAGAACGCTACGACCCAAGACCCCTCCCTTAATTATTAGGAGGCGTAAAATGCCTTCATTTTGTTTAAAGTAAAAACACAGTCTAGGCTTTATGCTCCAAAGACCGTATGAGTCTTAGAGTCAGAAGCGTTTCAGTACCACCTGACATGGTCTAGCCCAGAGCATGCAGCTTAGACAGAATCCGGGTTCAACTAAGACGCTAAGCCACTGGCTTCCAGCAGGTTCACTAGTCTGTTCAATAACCATCCTCACTAGGGGCACCTGGGCGGCTCAGCTGGTTAAGCGACCGACTTCGGCCTAGGTCACGATCTCGCCGTTCCTGAGTTCGAGCCCTCCGTGGGGCTCTGTGCTGACAGCTCAAAGCCCGGAGCCTGCTTCGGATTCTGTGTCTCTCTCCCTCTCCGCCCCTCCCCTGCTCACGCTCTGTCTCTCAAAAGTAAATAAACATTCAAAATAATAATAATAAGCATCCTCACTACCACTAGCTCTCCAAGTACCCAGGAATTTTGGATTTCAACTTTAAGAATTGTTGGTTGTATCCTCTCTGACTGCAGAAAAACACTAGGATCGAATGAGAAACTTTTGGAAAAGCAACCAGAGGAATGTTGGCCGTCAGAAAGGAACAGAAAAGGGAAGTCCTGCCCCTCCCTGGGAGGAGCAGTCATCCTAGGAAAGACCAGCAGAGGCTAAGGTCTTGACATTTGCAGGTAACAGGGTGAGGGAGCAAAGCAGGTGGGAAGAGAGGCAAAGGAGATGTGGGGACAAACCCTAACAGTCTAGGAATACCGGTACAATGGAATGAGAAATGTAATCAACCAAATGTAATCAATGTAATCAATTAATGTATGGAAGCCAGTGCTCACAGGAGGGTCGTATACACACAAGGTTATGAAATTTTTAAGGAAAACTAGTGGAAGCTCTATGTCACTCTTACTTCTGCCTCCTTTTCCCCTTTGACACCTGACAGGCCAGAGCTCTGTCTGAAAACTGTTCCCAGAGCAGAGACTGGAATTTGGACACATCTTGGTATTCCTTCTCCCTGAGAAAATTTATATTAAAGACTTCGGGACCAGGGCTCCTGGCTGGCTCAGTCGGTGAAGCATGTGACTCTTGATCTTGAGGTTGTGAGTTCGAGCTCCATGTTGAATGTAGAGATTACTTGAATAAATATGTTTAAAACCACTTTTGGGCAAAGATTTAATATATTATTTTTCTTTTTTTCTTTTTCTTTTCTTTTTTGGGGGAATAGGGACACAGGGGAGAGACAGAGAGAGAGAGAGAGAGAGAGAGAGAGAGAGAATCTTAAGCCAGCTCCACACTTAGTGCAAAACGCAACACGGGGCTCAATCTCACAACCCTGGGATCATGACCTGAGCTGAAGTCAAGAGTAGGCCACTCAGCCAATAGCTCTGCTATGCTACCCAGGCACCCCTAATATATTTTTTTTAAAAGATCTATTCTTTCTCCAGCCCTACAGATATGGGAGAATCATTCCTTTTTTTTTTTTTTTTTTTTTTTTTTTGCCTTTTCCAGGGGTGTGATTGATGTGGTAAATGTTAGGTCTAACTGAAATGATGGGTCTCAAATATGCCCTTTAGGCTCCGCACTCAAATGACAGCAATCAGGAACCAAACCAGGCCTGCACTATGATAGGTTTGAACAAAGGAGGTATAGCAATATCTCGTAAATGCCTTTATTTTCATTCATCTCTTGAGAACTCTAGAAAAGGGACTTAATGAGACAACATACACTTTCACCAGGCCATTTTTATGTATTGTCACAGCAGACAATGTAATCACGTTACATCCATTGGGGTTTTGAATCAATGATGAATATTTACAGACTTGAAGCAATTTGAAACAATAGAGGGTAATGTCACGTCTTGTTTATGTCGCAATGTGTCTCTTTTGATGCTCTGTAGACGGGAATGAAGATGGTTCTTTCGAAAATAATTTTGGACTTGTTTGTCTCACGTGAAAACACCGCCGTTCTTCGTCTCCTAACCACTTGTTACTTATTATGAACCTGGTTCTCACTCACATCAGTCACAAAGCCGGATTGTTGCACCCCTTCCCCAGATGGCTTCCAGGAAAGCCACGGAACATCCCACCTCGCGCATTGCTAGCGAGAGGATGTCACCGGTGTGTGTATGTTCGCTGCCTGAAGGGATCCAGAATACGCCACTGTGGCCTAACGATCATCTGGAGAGGAAGACCTTTGAGGATCAACAAATACAGGGGCGCCTGGGCGGCTCAGTTGGTCAACTGTCTCACTCTTGATTTCAACTCAGGTCACGATCTCATGGTTGTGAGTTGGGAGTCCCGCAGTGGGTTTTGCGCTGGGCATAGAGCCTGCTTAAGGTTCTCTGTCTCTCTCTGTCTCCCTGTCTCTCTCTCTCTCTCTCTCTCTTGATACCCCTTCCCCCTACTCGCATGCTCGCACCCCCATTCTCTCTTTCTCTCGAAAAGAATAAAAAACAAAAACAAACACAGGAAGAGGTGTGTGTGTGTGTGTGTGTGTGTGTGTGTGTGTGTGTGTGGTTTCCTGGACCCCACTTATTTGTCTAAAAACAGAGTCTCCCAAAAGAACTCAACTGTCACAAATCCCCTCCCTGGGAGTTTCCCGACCAGGAAGACAGAGTCTTATCACCAGAGGAGTCAGCGCTGGCATAAGAAATCTCCTAAACAGACATTGTCATAAAACTATCCCATCTTTCAACTGTTCTCCTTAGAGACCATTTGTCTACCCTAAAAGTCATTTTTGTTCCCATAAGTGTCCTTTCTCCGCTCCCCTTCCCCTAATAAGATGGTCTATAAAGCCCCAAATTCTAGCTACCTCTTTGAGCCCCATTTTCTGTGAGATTCCATATATTTTATGTCAACGAACTTTGTCTTTTCTCTTCCTAATCTGTCTCTAATCAGTTTCCATTGAGGTCCCCCAATTCCGAACCTGAGAAGGTAGAGGAAAAGTTTTTCCTCCCTGACAGACCCAAGAACTACCTCCATACAGACGCTGAGTATCAGATCCAAATTTCTCCATGATATTAAAGACCGTTTATCGTCTCCCCCTGCCCTACTCAACCAGCCAAATTCATTACTTCTTCCCAAGCATAGACTCTTGATTGAATAGAGCCACTCATATTTTTGTTGGTCAACATACATCCATCTTCCCTTGTAGACTGTGTGTTAACCTCGAAAGAGTTTGCAAGAAGAAGCAAACAAACGTTTAAGATTAAGGACTTGCAATTCCTCGAACATAGATTTGGGAAAATACCCAAATAGTGTTCCCACCTATATGGTGAAAGCAATGGGTTGAGGAAAAGAAAGGGGAGGTGGGGGGCAATTATATGAGTTGAAAAAATTTTTTAAAAAGTTTTTCTCGGAGTGTTAACAAAATACGCTACTCTGAGTTAGGTGCTGATGATCTCCTGCTTTTATTTTCAGAAAGTTCACAACAGATTAGGACATCTGTCCTCCTGCTGACTTCTCAAATAACTGGTTAAAACAACTGCCGTTTAGCCCAATCCAAGGGTCATGGCCCACTCCAAACAAAGATGGGGAGGACAGCTTTCTCTGGAGCGGCATCTCCAGCCCTGTTTCAAAATGGCTCCAGTCATGTCTCCTTTTTTACACTTGAATACCACATAATAATATCAAAGCTTTTAGGAGGCCATCACCGCACACGTCATGAGGTTGAGCAGAGGCTAGGTGCTTATTAAATACTTGTCACTTATGAAATAATCAGTGAGTTGGTTGCCTGTTGGCTGGTTTTAGTAAAACAAGCTGAAGATGGATGACCAGACGCTCCAGACAAAAAGCCATCTCTAGTTGCTTAAACAGGACATAATGCTCGTCTCCAAATGAAGATACCACAACAACAACATGAACAATGAATTATAATTACTAACTAAAGCTCTATGGTCAAATCTACCTTGGAAAAGAAATGAGGACTTTTATCGTCTAAGACTGACAGGATAAACTTTGATTTTTTAAAATGTCTTCATAGGATTTAAATCTAAAAAAATCATTTATGCAATCTATTTAAAAAAATAAGTATGCAGATGGTGATGTCAAATTTACTCCAAGAAATCCGTTGAAGTAAATTTGGGAGTACTTAGGTAATTTCTCTGAATTTCTAGGACATATCAGACTCTTTTCATACTTCCCTTTTTAAAAACAGCGTTGGCAAACAGGACAGTGGAGGCATTCCCACATAGTTCCAGTAGTTTCCATCTTTTTTGATAAGAGCCTTGAGCTCATTGCTTTCTGGGCACAAGTGCTCAAATTTAAAAAAAAAAAAAAAAAAAAAGCATGAGAAGAACTATCTTAGGCTAACACAGGTACAGACAGTACAGAGATATTTAAAATTCTGCCTAATTTCTAAATTGGTTGTAGGACTAGAATGTAGGACAGGTCTTCCCAAGACAAATGTGAGAACATGCTGGAAAGTGCTTATGCCAAAAGTCTACCAGAGTAGACGTTGCTGAGGGATTCCTAAACTGGAAGCAAGACGGGCAATCTTAGATTCACCCACCTCAGCTGGTAGAGGAGGAAGCGTTGTGGGCCACTGGGGTTCCCTGCATGGTGGTTGGGGAACAAGCTGGGATTAACACCCAGATTGCTGGTCCCAGAAGAATGCGAGTCCCTCTCCCTCCCAGTGCAGAGTTAAACAGAGAGGTGTTTCTCTGAAAGCATATTACAGAACCCTTTTGTGGGAGTGCTGAATTGGTCACAGAAATAGCTCGCTTAATTTCTGGACCACTTCTAAACGGGCATGAAAAGAATACATAGGAAAAAGAAAACTTACAAAGCTAGAGCTAGAAGGATGTTCTTAATATAGTTACATGTTTAAATGAATAATGCACTAACATGATTTAAAAGCTCAAAACGGGGGTGCCTGGGTAACACCCAGTCAATGGGTCAAGTGTCTGACTTCAGCTCAGGTCATGATCTCACAGTTCGTAGGTTCGAGCCCCGAGTCGGGCTCTGTTCTGACAGCTCAGAGCCTGGAGCCTGCTTTGGATTCTGTGTCTCCCGCTTTTTCTGCTCCTCCCCCACTTGCACTCTGTCTCTCTCCTTCAAAAACAAATAAACGTTAAAAAAAAATTTTTTTAAAGCTCAAAACAAAATAAACAAATATAGATTATCGAGTTCCTGTCTTTTATAGCTTCTGGACTTTGAAGAATTTTTTAATGTTTATTTATTTATTTTTAGAGAGACAGAGAGAGAGAGTGAACATGAGTGGGGGTGGGAAGGGGCAGAGAGAGAGAGAGAGAGAGAGAGAGAATCCCAAGCAGGCTCTGGGCGTCAGTGCAGAGCCCAACGTGGGGCTCAAACTCACAAACCATGAGATCGTGACCAGAGCTGAGATCAAGGGTCAGAGGCTTAACCCACTGAGCCACCCAGCCGTCCCTAGGACTTTCAATCACAATTGGAAAGGCCTTTCCATTCTAAAGTATAAACAATTCACTCACGATTTCTTCTGGCACGTTTATAATTTCATGTTTTGGGATACCCGACTTGAGACGCCACTGTCACCACATTCTAAATTCCTGTGTGTCCTGTGCGTTTCTGGTCTTTCTCTAGTGTTCCAATGATATGTTTATCTATACACCAGTGCCATTCAGTTTTGTTTTTTTTTTTTCAATGTTTGCTTATTTTTGAGAGACAGAGCATGAGTGGGGGAGGGACAGAGTGGGAGACACAGAATAGTTTTTTAGTTCATGGATTTGTAATTTGGAAAGCATATGACCTACAAATAGAGGTAGTTTTTACCTCTTCTTTCCTATTGTCATATTTCGATAATTCTATACTTTTGTACTTAAAAGCTCATTGACTAATACCACCAATACAATGTTAAAATTCTACTGGAATTTTATATAATTCTATTTTTATGTTTTAAATAAGTTGTATTGGAATTATACTGGCATAAAACCTACTTGGTTAAAATATATAATTCTTGTGCTATAGAATTCTTTTTTTAAAGACTTTTGCATTGATATTCTTAAATAATGCCAATATATAAATTTCCTACACAATCATTATTAGAATTTGTTATCTATATTCTACCCACTTATTTAAAAAATTAGAAAGTTTTTCATTCATAATGCTTTAGGACAGTTTTAAATATTACTGGAATTATCTGCCTTTCAAAGATTTGGTAAAATTAGCATGTGAATCTTAGCCTACCTTTAGTTGCAAAGTCAGAGGAATGGTTCTTCGATGATTTTAATTTTAGCTTCTGTGAAAATAAATCTACTTTCAGCTTTTCATCATTTATAGCGTCAGGTTTATTAAATTATATTTCCCTAGAAAAAAATTTGTACGCAGAGTTTCAAATTTATTTTCATTGAGCTATGCAAAACAGTTTCAGGATTTTTAAAAATTTTTCCTTTTTTTTTTTTCATTATTTATCCTGTGAATTTCTTCCTTTGTGAGTTTGGGCATTTCCCTTTTGTATCGATTAGGTGTGTGAATAGTATATCAATCTTCATTATTTTTGTGCATCAAAACTCCCAGAGTTTCTACTTATTTTTTTTCTAATTTTTGTTTTATTCCTGATTATTTTATTTTTCAATAATTCCTTTCTTCTTCTGTTACTTACGTATTTATTTTATTGTACTTTTAATGATATATTTAGCCAGGTGTTTAGTTTATTTTCCTTTGTTTTCTTAAACTTATATGTGTTTTAAAGGCTATAAGTTTTCCTTTAGTATTACATTATTGTTTTTCATAGTTTTGATTATATGCTGTTTGCATTATTGTCCTTTTTTTTTTTAATTTTTTTTTTAACGTTTATTTATTTTTGAGACAGAGAGAGACAGAGCATGAACAGGGGAGGGTCACAGAGAGAGGAAGACACAGAATCTGAAACAGGCTCCAGGCTCTAAGCCATCAGCACAGAGCCTGATGCGGGGCTTGAACTCACGAACCGCGAAATCATGACCTGAGCTGAAGTCGGACGCTTAACCGACTGAGCCACCCAGGCGCCCCCATTATTGTCCTTTTCTAAAAACTCATTGCTTATTTTGTATTTTCAATTTGACCCAAGTATAACTTATTAAGAATATTTTCAAATTTTAGGCGAAAGGCCATTTTTGTTTTGAACTGTGAAATAAAATTCTAGTTCTATTGCACTGACAAAAAAGGAGTCTGTCTAGATTAATTCCACTTTTCAGAACGCATTAAGATACTTTTGTGTCCAGCTATAAGTTCAACTTTCATGACTATTACATATATACTTGAAAATAAACTTTCTTATCAATTATGGTAGAAAGTTAAATGTATTTAACTTCCGGTCTAGTTTATTGATTATTTTGCTTATCTCTTCTATATCATTACTTTTTCTTAGCTGCTTGATCTACCTTGAATTAAGAGGAGAAGAGTAAGAGAGTTTATAACTTTTTTTAAATTCTTTAATTACTGTTACATAAACCTCCCTACTTTTATATGATGCATTGATATTCAAAACTGTCACATCGTTATTGTACGAATTACACAGTTTAGCATAATACTTCTTTGTTTTGATTAATGCTTCTTACTTGACTTATAAAATAGCAACATATGCTGTTGTTTATTTCCATTTTCCTGGCATACATACGTGTATACTTCTGTGTTCAACCTTTCTGAAGATGTGGTTTTAGATGTGCCTTTTGCAATAGAACAGAGTTACGTTTCGCTTTATGATTCAGTCTGAATATCTGTTTATTTTCTGAAGTAAATTAAACCCGCTTAAATATGTTGATATGACTGACATATTGGGTTTGGCTCTATCATATTTTATGTTATGTAAATTGGTCATTGGTATGCATACCTTAGAGGGCTTTCATTAGGTCCGCTGTTTCCTTTGTTTTGGTTAGTTTTAGTTCTATCTCAGAACGGTTGTATTTTTTTGTTCTCATAGTAACTTTTATCGTTATAGTTTATAGTCTTATTTCCCTTGTCTTTGGGTAGGATGCATTGATTCTTTATGAAGAGCAACTAGAAAATTCGCTGGCTGTCTTTTCCCCCCTACCCAATGTAACAGCATTAGGTTTCTCAGAATTTGCCTTTGTCTTCTTAAACGTGCTGAAATTCTACTACCTGTTTGGCCAGTTGTAGAGGACACCCTTTGCTCCCAACCATTTGTAGGAGGCACTGTGGGCTTATTCTAGGCTCTGTCGTCTGCCCCCTCCTCCAAGCTTTCTTGGCTGTATTATTTCTGCAAAGGGCAGAATACGGAGCATCTCTGTTCTGTAAAGCTCTGTCAGAGGGGGACATTAACTTGAGTATATGATCGCTTCCGATACACAACCAGACAGCATAACACGTGATTGCCGAACAGAAAGGATTACAGCTAAAATTAAATCACTTGACCCCCATGGTTATTCAATCCAAGTAAACCATGCAGCGAGAAGCAAAGGGAGAAGACTGGTGGATTCTCACACTTGGGAGACGGTACAAGAAGGATGAGAAGACCTCACTCCCTAAATCCTGGGCTGCGCCATGTCTCTGTCTGCCACATTGGCCCTTCCCGGTGATGGTGTGTTGTAAGAGCAAGACTTGAAGACCAACCAACAGGGGCAATTCTACCTGGCCAGTAATTGTAGCTTGCCCTTAAGCTGCTGAGCAGTGCGTTCAGTTCTTTCTACAGATTTCAGCAGAGGCTATGCTGGCCCACAATGGGTCTGGCCAACAGGTGGTTCACTTAAGGCATGAATGCTTGATGCCTTGTGAATGCCAGGCCCTTACCTGACCCTTCCATTCTTACTTATCTGTGTTCAACGTACACATGCTCACTTAACAAGGCTCAAAACTACCTGCGTAATTATTATACATACTTTGTCTTGTTTGTTAACACACCTGTCACATATTACGTTCTCATCCCACATTTATTTTTCGATGACTGTTATGTCTCGACTGCCAATGCCACGGACCCTCTACTAGATGCCTCAGAAAGGGCATGAGGTCCCTCTCCAGTCTCTTGACCTTCCCCTGGGGCCACCTGTTGTTGCTTGTTGTTTGGTACAAGGTTCATGGGGGGGTTGGAGCCTTCTTGGTCTTCTGGCCCAGCCTCAGTCTTAGGTAGAGGTCTCATGACCCTCCTTTCTAGGGAAAAGAGGGAGCAAGGCAGTGTGACTCCCACTCATGGATTCTGGATAGACCCTCCAGGCCTCCCCGGCCTCTAATAACTGGTCAGCATCTCAGATGCTTTCTTCTCAACCGTCTTGGATGGCAATACCCCTTCCTCCAAGCCCGGCCAAAGCCCAGGCAGTCCACCACCAGCTCCCCCGAATGGAAAGAACCGAGCTGCTCTGGAATTTTCATCACTTGCTTTCTTGGTGGCCTGGAGACCATAGTGCTCTCTGGGCCCAACAGAAGGACAGAGCTATGGTTTTGCAGTTCACCCAACTGTGTTCATGGTTAAAGCAGAAGCCATATTTTTACTCGCTTTCTACGTTCAAAACCTAAGAGCTACCTTTAACTCTTTTATTTTCTCACTAAAAAATATAAGGTGTCTACATTTTCTATTCTTGATTTTGTCTCTCCCCAGTCTTTCCTCAGCCACTCTTTTCAAATGCACAATATCAGGAATGAGGCATTCTTAAAGTTTTGTCTCGAAAAGTCTGAAGAGCAAAGTCAGATAACCTGTAATAGCTTTTAGCATTTGTCCAGAACTATCTGGTAGCAAATGGATACAGCAACAGAAAATATCAAACAAAGTAACAGAAATACAGTTGATAATTATACTGTATCTTACGGGCTGAACTGTGAGTAATTTCAGGTGGACACTAATAATTCTGCCCCTTCCCTAAACGCATCTATGCAAGGAAATCACTGATCAGATGTAAACAGGTCAGAGTTTGAATGGGAAACCAAAGAGAATTAGAGAAGCAGGTGATTACAAAACGCCACTGAATTCTTTTTGGTGTGTGTACACATTTAGTTTTATTGTAACAAAGCCACTTGTACATTCTTAATGCTTACAATTGAACATCACCTTTCTTTTCCAGTGAAACAAAAAGAAAATTGAAAAATAAACAGGGACAAAATTACAAGAGAATGTCAATTCCAAATAAGATCCTACAGGTTCTGCTGATTCTCCCTGTGAGTGGCAGGGCTTAAGTCATCATCAGGAGAGAATTCTATTTTAAAAGTGTCATCTTCAACTGCAAGGATGTCCATTAAACATGACAGTTAAACATGCCGAAGGAGAAGCCATGTTGTCAAAATGCCCACTGAACCCACCCAAACGTCTCAAACCCAGCCTTTGCTCTCCTTCTATAATCCCATTTTTAAAAGTTTTTTTTTTCTTTCTTTTTTAAATGGCAAATGCTAACTGTCCATATTCACATAGAGGCACAGTGTAATCTCTGAGCCCAATATACAGAGAAAGGAGGGGAAAATCTAGAATTCCATGCACTACACAGGGTCCCAGCACCCTCCACCTTCCAGTAGAGCTAAGCTAACAAGTTTTTTTTTCTTTTTTCCCCACAGAGCACGGTGGTGTTGATTCCATAAAGTTTTTGTTGAGATGGGAAGGGATAAAAATGAATTTGGAACAGAAAGGGGTCGAGATTCTTTTCCCACTATATTCTGCTCAAGGTATTTCCCCCCAAAAGAAGTTGAGAACCAGATATAAAGGGAGAGAAGAGAGTTCAAAAAAAACAGGGAGAATGAACACAAGAGGAGGAAGGAAAAAAAAAAAAAAAGACTGCAAGTTGCTCCCAGGGACTCAAGAAAATTAAAAAAGGAAGGTTGGAAAATACCACTGAATTCTTAATGTACATTTCTAAAAGACAGACAGACACACACACACACACACATACTCACCATAAAGCAAATAACTATTTCATTTTGCGACACAGTGTATAATTAATATTTATATAGATTATCTGCATTAATAAGATTTGGAAATGGATAGTTTCTTTCTATTAGGGAAAAAGACTTTCAGAGAGCTCACATTCTATGCAAATTTAAATGTTGTATAATTGAGGTCTGATATATAAAAATAGTCTTACTCTATGCATAATTTTTGAAATAGTAAAAATATTCTACATTTTAAAAAATAGAGTATTTCAAGTCAGGGCATCCAGTGAATGGTAAATTATGTTTAGTTTTACTGAGAGAGAAATAGCAGTGTATTAGCTGGTAAAAAGCCCTGCAGTGTTTCTATTGGGAAATTTAACTTGAATTACAGCATTTAAAGGATTTTTTTCATTGATATTCATAAGTTACATAAGTCAGTAGTTTTCTTTTCTTGTGATATCCTTGTCTGGTTTGGGCTTCTGGAAAATACCGGCCACATAAAATGGGCTGAGTAGTCATCCCTCCTCTCTACTTTTTGTGAGAATTGCCACCGATTCTTTAAATATTTTGCCCAAGAGAGCAGGAAAGCCATGCTGGGTCTTCGTGTTCCTTTGCGGAAAGGTTTTAAATTACTAATTTAACCTCTTGTTCCTCAGGCACTCTATTTCTTCTGATATCAGTTTTGGTGTTTCTGAGTTTCTAGGGACTTTTCTATTTCTTCTGAGTTCTCTGTTTGGCATCAATTGTGCTATTCCTTCATAATGCTGTCCTTCTGATCCTTGACTTTTGTAATTTGTGTCTTTTCTTTCTTTCTTGGTAAATCTTGAAAATCTACTTTAAAGCAGTTAGACCCAACATCATCTATAGATCATAGGGTTTATCAATTGTTGGTTTTACCTTTTCAGCTAAATGATAAGCAGATATCTTTTCATTTTTGTGGATTTTTTTCTTTCATTTTTCTGTCCTTGATGTCTCATATTTCCTCTCTCATCTTTATTTCTTTCTCCTTTCTGCTTGCTTTACATATGCATTTCTCTTCACTTTCTAATTTCAAGGTCGGGTTATGATTTAATATCTTTTCTCTTCTTTAATATATATGCTGACGGCCATAAACACTCCTCAGAGTGAGGTGTACCCCATTCATTTTCATGTCATTTTCCAATATCATTTATCTCCAAGTATTTTCCACATTTCCTTATAATTTCTTATTTTTCCATTGGTTATTTAGAAGAAATTGTTTAATTTCTACGTATCTGTGAATCTCCCAAATTTCCTTCAATTAACCAATTTCTAATTTTATTCCATTGTGACAAGAGAGCAGACTTTGTAAAATTTCTCTCTTTTAAATGTACTCTTTTTTTTTTTAATGGCCTAATATGTTATCTTGTAGAATGGTTCATGTATTGTTAGCGAGCATATGTATTTTGCTGTGGTTGGGTGAATTGTTCTATCAATCATCTGTTAGGTCTAACTGCTTTAAAACATTTTCAAACTGCTTTAAAACATTTTCTTTTTGATATTCTGCATAGTATTTTATGCATTATTTAAAGTAGGGTGTTAAAGTCTCCAACTACTTTTGATGCATTTGCTATCTCTCTCTACAATTCTGACAGCTTGTGTTAATTGGGGTGGGAGGAGAGCGCTTTTGTTTTTAGTTTGTACGTTAATAATTCTTACTAATGTATACCTAATGGGCATTCCCTGATATCCTTATAAAATGTCTTTCTTTGCCTCCAGTAACACTCGTTGTCTTAAAGCCTATTTTGTCTGTTACTATGGTCACTCCAGCCCTTTTTGGGTCACTGTTTGCATGGCTTATCTTTCCATCCTTTACTTTCAATTTGTGTTTTTAAATCCAAATTTTGTCTCTTGTACATAGCATATAGTTGGATCATATTTTTCATTCATTATCCATTCCGTCTCTGCCTTTAGATTAGAATGTGCTGTTCATTCATATTTAATGTTACTGATAAGATAGGATATACATGTACCACACACAATTTGCCTCTAATTCATGCCTCAAGTCATTCTCTCCTTTCTCTTTTGTGTGTTATTGCTGTAACACCAACAGAGTTTCATAATTACTAATTTATTCAGTTGTCTTTTAAAGCACAATTCAGTAAATTGTAAATTATGTTTAGTTTACTGACAGAGAATGGCAGTGTATTACCTGGTAAAAAGACTTTCAGTATTTCTAAATCAGGTTGCAGAAAAAAAAGTGTTGCAAACAAAAACATATTTATGCCTCCTTATATATTTGCCTATACAATTACCTATAATGGTGTCCTTTATTGCTTCATGTGGATTCAAATTACTTTCTAGTGACCTTTAATTACAGTCTGAAGAATTCCCTTTAGTATTTCTTATAGGGGATGTCTTTCAGCAACAACTTCTCTAGGTTTTTATTTTCCTGACAATGTCTTCCTTTCTCCTTCAGTTTGGAAGGATATTTTTGCTGGGTACAGAATTACTTGTCAATTGCCTTTTTCTTCAGAATTTTTAGTGTTATTCACTAAGTTCTGGCCTCCGTGGCTGCAGATGGAAAGTCAGATGGTATGTTTATTGAAGATCCCTTATATGCGATGAGTCACTTTTCTTCAGCTGCTTTCAAGATTATCTGTGTTTTGGGGCGCCCTGGTGGCTCAGTCGGTTAAGCGTCCAACTTTGGCTCAGGTCATGATCTCGTGGTCTGTGGGTTCGAGCCCCGCGTAGGGCTCTGTGCTGACAGCTCAGAGCCTGGAGCCTGTTTCAGATTCTGTGTCTCCCTCTTTCTCTGACCCTCCCCTGTTCACGTTCTCTGTCTCAAAAATAAATAAATGTTAAAAAAATTTTTTTTTAAGATTATCTGTGTTTGAACTTTGACAGCTTGACTCTGATGTATTTAGCTGTGGATTTCCATGTGTTCGTCCCACTTGCAATTTGTTAAGCATCTTGGTTGTGCTGACTAATGTCTTTCATCAAATTTGGAAATTTTGTGATTATTATTACTTCAAATATTCTTTCTTCCCCTTTGTCTCTCTCTTCTCTCACTCTCATTATAGGTTTGCCAGGATCCTTGCTGGTGTCTCACAGGTCTGATTTTACTGCACTCTTGGATTCCTCAGACTGTATAATCTCAATTGACCTAGAATAAAGGTCACAGATTCTGTCTTCTGCCAGTTCAAATCTTATATTGGCCGTCTCCAGTGAAATTTTATTTGTTATTGTCCTTTTCAACTGCAGAATTTCTCTTTGGCTTGCTTCTTAATAATTTCTGTCTCCTTATTTATTTTATTTTCATGAGCCTTCATTCCTATATTTTCCTTTAGTTCTTTAGATATGGTTGTGGTTATATTTGAACATATTACCATAGCTGAATTAAAATCGTTTTCTAGAAAGTACAACATCTTATCTTCCTGATAGACAATTTTTTTTTCCACTAACTGCTTATTTTCTTGTGTTTGGGTCACACTTTCCTCTTTCTTGCATGTCTCATAAATTTTTCTTAAAAACTGGGTATTTCAAATGTTATAATATGGAAATTTTAGAAATCAGATTCCCTCTAGATCTTAAAATTTTTATTTTCTTGCTACTTGTGTTGTTGTTGTTCTTACTGTTTGTTAAGTGATTTTCCTGGACTAATTCAGTACAGTCTGTGTTCTTGGTCATGGGCAGCAACTAACATCCCTGCTTGATTGGCATAGCAGCCAGCAAATAACTGGACAGAGATTCCCTTAAATGCTTTGGAATAATGCCTCCTATCCTTTGCCAAGCAGCCCTGTATGTTTTGGGGGGGCACACTTTCAACGCTCCAGCATGCATTTTACAACTTTCCACTAGCCTTCACTTCCTGTTTATACATAACCTCATAACCTGCATCTGGCCTTTTGGATTCTTAGGAATGTGCAAGAGCTTTTCAAGGCCCCCTATGATCATCTCATTCCCTGGTTTTTCATTTTAAGTTTTTTCCATGGAATTCTTATTAGTTTCCAACCTGATGGTCACCTCAGGCAGTGTGATGTTACACAACTGTCACATCTTGGGGATAGGGCTGTGCACACAGAGTAAGCTCAGACTACAATCAAATAAAGATAAGCCCTGTGATCTGAACTTTTCAGTGAGTGGCTGGGGCAAGGCTTTCTAAGGAGCTCCAACCCTTTCTTCCCCTCCAGTTTCTGTTAAGCTACTCATTTTTACAGCTACTTTAGTTGTAAGGTTGTGTTGGCAGGGATACCACAGAAAAGGGGAGGCAGGGCAGCAATAAGGCAGGAGGTGAAAATCCCACAAAGCTCACAGTTCTTACAGAGCTTCGGCCACTCGTCTTAATTTAATGATCTTTGGACTGCTGCAACTCTTTCATTAATTTCCAGAGTCCTGAAAAAGTTGATGTTGGCGATTTTTGTCAGTGCTCTCATTGTTTTTATGGACAGCTTTCCAAAGCAAATTAAAAGATTCATTTATTTTTCTGTTAAATATTTACAGAAATCTAACTTGTGATAGACCTACTGGTAGTGAGCAAGATAGATTAACTGCCCCAGGGTGGAAGACAAAAAATTTAACAAGTAAACATAAAATACAATGCCATGAACACAAGTCATGCTTGGCCCATATATCTTGTTTATGGAACTAATAACAAAAATATGACAAAGCACGGAAGTTAGAGTCAGATACACCTAAACCAGTGGACATTGATTTGAAACAAAAGCATGAAGTGTTCCCAAATCCTAAAGATGAATTTCTAGAACCCTAGCCAAGATGGATGCACATCGAAGAGTATTTTGACAGAAATTTTTCAAAATGGAAAACAAAGAATCACTAACTTGAAGAACTGGTTTCTATGACTAGATAACGAAATTTAAGGTAAAAGGAACCAAACATTACTTTATGCCTTCTTATGTGCCAATCTTCAAAAAAAAAAAAAAAAATCTGGGCATTCACTAATACTGTTTTCTCTGCTTTGACTACATATAATCTAGATCTCACTACATCATAATACCACCCCCTCAAGAAACTCCTTGAAATTAGGGACAGCCTGGGTCGTTTAGTCAGTTGAGCATCCAACTCTTGATTTCGACTCAGGTCATGATCCCAATGTTGTGGGATTAAGCCCCATGTTGGGCTCCATGCTGGATATGGAGCCTGCTTAAGATTCTCTCTCTCTCTCCCTCTCCCTGTCTCCTCCACTCATGAACTCTCTCTCTCTGAAATTGAAAGAAAGAAAGAAAGAAAGAAAGAAAGAAAGAAAGAAAGAAAGAAGAAATTCCTTGAGAATAAGTTTCTTTAAGAAAAGATTAGGGGCACCTGGGTGGCTCAGTCAAACATCTGACTCTTGGTTTTGGCTCAGGTCATGATCTAATGGTTCATGAGTTTGAGCCCTGCATACGGCTCTGTGCTAACATTATGGAATCTGCTTGGGATTCTCTCTCTCCCTCTCTCTCTGCACCTCCCCTGCTCATTCTCTCACTCTCTCTCTCAAAATGAATAAATAAACAAAATATTTTTAAAAAATAGGGGTGCCTGTGTGGCTCAGTTGAGCATCAGACTTCGGCTCAGGTCATGATCTCGCTGTTCGAGAGTTCGAGCCCTGCATCAGGCTCTGTGTTGACAGCTCAGAGCCTGGAGCCTACTTCGATTCTGCGTCTCCTTTTTTTTCCGCCCCACGCTCACATTCTGTCTGTCTCCCTCAAAAATAACTAAACATTAAAAAAATGTTTTTAATTTAAAAAATAAAAGAAGCCTCCCTGAATTAATATCATTTGCTCCTACAAATTTCAAGATATTTTATATATATATCATTTGTCTATGATCAATATTATTTTGATGTTTAAAAATTTATTTACTTTTTAATGTTTAGTTATTTTTGACAGACAGAGCATAAGTGGGGGAGGGGCCGAGAGAGAGGGAGACACAGAATCTGAAACAGGCTCCAGGCTCTGAGCTGTCAGCACAAAGCCCCACGTGGGGCTCAAGCCCATGAACCCTGAGATCATGACCTGAGCTGGACTCAAGAGTCAATGCTTCACTGACTGAGCCACCCACGCACCCCAAAAGCTTATTTTTAAAGCATATCTTTCAAAATATTTGTCACTCTGAACAACAACAACAAAATGAACCTAATGGTTTGGTTTCACTCTCACATTAATAAAAATTATTAGCATGTTGTTCAGCTATTTCCACAAGAAGAGGTACTACAATGACCATTTCCTGAGTTTCTTGGGGTCGAACACTGTCCTCGTGTTTTCACATTTGTAATCTCACATAAGTTAGCAAACTGCCAAGTTGGGTGTTACTTTCCAAATTTTATAAGTGAGAAAGTTGAGGTCCAGAGGGGCTCAGAGGATTTGCACAACTTTGCAGAGACTCAAAGCTCTAAACTCTTAGCGTTTTAGTTCCTGCTCTGTACCATGCTAACGCGATGAGCTGATCAAGCCTTCGATTTTATAGGCCACTCCCAAGTCATTTGTCTGGCCTGTCCCTTCTTCTCTTCCAGAAGTCTACGCTGCAGGGCCTAGAACGTTGTGGTTTCACCATCTAATGCTCCCATCACCGTAATTTACTTATACATTTCTAACAGCACGTGGTGTGGTGTTCTTTTTGTCTCTGAACTTATCCCCAGTCAAAGCTGGAAACTCTTTGGTCATTTTATTATGTCATTTATTTTTATTTTTTAACTTGTTTAAAGTTTATTTATTTATTTTGAGAGAGAGAGTGTGGTGGGGGGGGCAGGAGAGAGGCCGAGGGGGAGAGGGAGAGAGAGAGAATCCCAAGCAGGCTCCCACCAGCAGCATGGAACTGGAGGGGGGGCTCACACTCACCATCTGTCAAATCATGATCTGACTCAAAGCCGAGAGTCAGAGGCTTAACCAACTGAGCCACCCAGGTGCCCATGTCATTTATTTAAAATCCTCTAGAATGCCTAATTTTTCAGAAACATTTTATAGATTAAATTTATTATTTCATGACGTTATTAAATACTCTAATTCTCATTCAGAAATCATCTAGCTTCCCTCTCTAAAGGTAACGTTATTCAAATAAACAATGCCTAAAATTTTTCTGTCATAAACAAGGAAAAAGGTTTATACGTTTTAACCCAAGTGTGAATAGGGAGTAGAAATATGAATGCTTAAGTGAACGGCCAATTACATTCTTTACCTCTCTCAAGGGATTTACTAAATGAGAGAGGTCATCCAAAGAAATGAAACCAATACAAGGCAAATCACAAATACAAACAAGGTAACATGATCAGTTGAAGAAGTTGCATTAGTTGTTTTCAGACCCATAGATGCTTTTTCGAATCATTTGTCAAAATTGTTTTTAGTTATAGATACCAGCTCTCTTATGACATTTAAAAGCTTTAATTCATTACACAAATTGTAAGACAAGGTGTCTGTTAAATGTAAAATAAGGTCTTCTATATTTACAACCCACAAGGCAATGTAACTAAATACACAAAAAGACTTCCTACGATCTTCAAAATGTTCAAATATCCATCACTTGCTCCCTTGAAGAGGAAAAGGTTTCCCAGTTATTCAGGGCAATTACTTTTTATTTATCATTATTATTGGATACTAACTAAAACTATTTATTTGAATTCAGCGTCATTGTTAAACATCTACTTTGTTCTTGCCACTGGTTAGTTCTATAATATATACTCTGCTGTAAAACAACTCATTTTTAGTTTGTATTTGCTAATCCATTAGGAATTCATTAACCTTTTCCAACATCTGTTTCCTGGTAATAAATGATGTTCACACCATGTAGGATTTATTTATTCACTGACAATAATTCAAACACTGAAGAAAAATGGAACCTTAGGCTGCATGTTAAAAATGAATCTCATTTTTTATCTGAAGGTATCCTCTGTTATGATTATTTCCACTTCAATAAAATTATTGGTTAATTAACAACTTACAAGGTCAAGTATAATCCTGAAGATACAGAAAAAAAATGTTTTTAATTGGTAAGTTTTATGATTCTAATACTTTAGTTCTTAAAAAAGTAATTTAGCAGTACTCTGAATTTTCCAGGTCAGTTGGTATGTTATTCTGTACCAAGATTCGTATGCTTAATGTAGGGTATTGAAGTTACGTACCACTACGGTCGTTGAACTACAACTTGGTTAGACACCAAGGGTTGGGTATACATCAACCATCTAAGAGGCTGGAAATAAGGAGTCATTGGAAAATGAAAAATGCAGGGACTGAGGTTAAGTGTTAGGAAAAGAGAGAGATGTCATTGGCTGAGTAGGGGGTGAGTAAAACATTGCCTTTCATCCCCTAACCAAGTCCCCGGAAAGAGTGGTTGAAGTTCAGTGAAATATTAGTAAAATCTACAGTGTTCCTTTTGGGAAGAAAATATAGTTTACTAAGATAAGGGACAGCAATACAAGTGGCCCAATCCACATGTATATTTCTTTGCCTTCCTTTAAATGCCCCAAGAATCATTCCATTTCTTATTAGAGCAGAGATGAAAATCAGCACTTGGGAGTGCTGGAAATTTAGTACATATTTTCTGAAATCGATGCTCAATAAACTGTGGCAACTTTAAGGTATTTACCTCATATGAGAAAAATATCAAAAAGTTTATCTCCTGTGGTTGAAAACTACCATAGATTTTCCGGGAGTTTTTTTGTAGCAATTATCCAAAGATTATCTCATTGTGTGTGTGGGAGGGGGGGAGGGGATAGATTTATATTTACAAATGCAATTTGCATCCATCTGTACATGGTCCTTTATTCTTTCTTTTTTCTATGTAAATGGCTACTATGTGCCTGCTGCTGAAAATACAGAGACGGATAAAATATTATCTTTTCCCTCTTGGAAACGTACTCTCAAACCTCTGTGGAAAAGAGCAATCTGGATGAGAAAAAAACATTTTTTTCAAAATTGTGTATTTTCTTCCTTATTAGTAAAGTACCAGTGGAATTGTTATTAATACACTGATAACTTGATGTTCAGCTAGGACAAATCTTTGATACCTGATAGTAAGCTTATGTGTGTTTTTCTGCAGTATTTTCCATTGTGTACGATATTTTTCCATAGCATATATTGTATCATATTACATATATATTTTATATACTGATAATTATAATAACAATTAACATTTAATGTCTGTTTAGTGTACCTAATAGATTATAATCTTTGTAAGGACAAAAAGTGTGACCCTAATTTGTTTTTATTGTGATGATATTTATATAACATAACATTTACCATCTTGATTTATGATTTTTAAGTGTTCAATTCAGTGACACGAAGTACATTCACAATGTTGTGCAACAATCCCCACTATCCAGTTCCATTCTTTGCACATCCCAAAGAGAAACTCCACAACTACTACAAATCACCTTTAATTTATCCTTTACCCCACCCTCTAGTAACCCCTATTCTGTTTTTCTGTCTCTATGAATGTATTTTTTCTAGATGCCCCGTGTTACCGGAACCATGCGATATTCGCCCTTTCGTGACTATGTTTACTTCACTCAGCATGTTTTCAAGGTTCATCCTTGTTATAGCATGCATCAAAATTGAATTACTTTTAAAGGCTGAATTATATTCTTTTGTTTGTATAAACCCCGTTTGGTTTATCCGTTCATCTATTGATGAACACGTGGATTGTTTCCACCTTTGGCTCTTACGAATAATGCAGCTACGAACAGGGGTATACAAGTGTCTGTTCATGTTCCTGCTTTCAGTACCTTTGGACATATACCTAGGAATGGAATTTCCAGATCATACATTAATTTCTATGCTTAACTCTGTTGAGGAACCACCAAACTGTTTGTCATGGTGGCTGTACTATTTTACATTCCCATAAGCAGTGTGGAGTTCCAGTGTCTCCACATCCTCACCAACTCTTGTCGTTTTCCATTTTTTGTTCAATAAGAGCCATTCTAAGGGGTGTGAAATGGTATCTCGTTGCGGTTTTGATTTGTTTTCCCTAATTACCAGTGACGCTATGAACCTTTGAATGTGTTTATTGGACATTTGTGTATCTTATTTGGAGAAATATCTATTCAAGGTGTTGGGCCAATTTGATTAAGTCGCTTTCTTGTTGTTGAGTTGTAGGCGTTGTTACATTTTCTGGATAATAATCTCTTATTAGGTACGTGGTTTGCAGGGGTGTCTGGGTGGCTGCCTGTGTGGCTCGGCAGATTAAGCATCCTACTGTTGATTTCAGCTCAGGTCATGATCTCACAATCATGAGACTGAGTCCTGCGCTGAGCCCCACGTTGGGCTCCACTTAGGATTCTCTCTCTCTCTCTCTGTCTCTCTCCCTCTGCCCTTCCCTCAACCCCCCTTTCTGAAAAAGAAAGGCGAGGGGGGGGGAGATATATGGTTTGCAAATATTTTCTCCCTTTCTTAGGTTGTCTTTTCACTCTCCTGATAGTGTCCTTTGACTTATAACAGTTTGTAATGTTGATGAAGTCCAACCTATTTTTCCTTTTGTTAACTGTGCTTTTATTGTCACATGAGAGTCATCATTGCCAATTGCAGTGTCATAAACATTTTTCCTCTCTGTGGTTTTGTAAGAATTTTATAGTTTTAGCCTTTACCTCTATGTCTTTGATCTATTTTGAGGTGATTTTTGTATAAGGTGTAAGGTAAAAGTCCCACTTCATTATTGCACATGTGGATATCTAGTTTTCACAACACAATTCATTAAAAAGACTGTCTTTTCACCAAAGAGGTGACATACCTATACTCTGAAAACTAGAAAACATTGATGAAAGAAATTAAAGATGACACAAATGGAAAGATATCCCATGCACATGGATTGAAAGAGCCAATATTGTTAAAATATCTATACCATCCAAAGTGATTTACAGATTTAATGTACTCCCTATGAAAATACCAACAGCATTTTTCACAGAACTGGAACAAATAATCCTAACATTTGCCTCCAATAGACAGAAGACTCCAAAGAGCCAAAACAGTCTTAAAAAAGAAGAACTTTGTTCTTCTAGCTTTGCTAGAAGCATTACAGTCCCAGATTTCAAATATACTATAAAGCTGTGGTAATGAAAACAGTATAGTGCTAGAACAAAAGTAGACACAGAGAACAGAGAACTCAGAAATGAACTCACCATTACATGCTCAACTAATCTTCAACAAAGAAGACAAAAATACACAGTGGAAGAAAGACAGTCTCTTCAACAAATGGTGTGGGGAAAACTGGACAGCTACATGCAAAAGAATTAAACTGGACCCCTTGCTTACACTACACAAAAAATAAACTCAAAATTAATTAATTAAAGACCTAAATGTAAGACCTGAAGCCATAAAAATTCTAAAAGAGAGCACAGGCAGTAATTTTTCTGATGATGGTTGTAGCAACATTTTTCTAGACATGTCTCCTGAGGCAAAGGAAACCAAAGCAAAAATAAACTATTGGGACAACATCAAAATAAAAAGCTTCTGCACGGCAAAAGAAACTATCAACAAAACAAAAATACACTCTACTGAATAGAAGAAGATATTTGCAAATGATATATCCAATAAAGGGTTAGTGTCCAAAATTTATAAGGAAACTACACAACTCAACACCAAAAAAGTCCCCAAATAATCCAACTTAAAAATGGACAAAAGACAGACAGACATTTCTCCAAAGAAGACATATAGATGGCCGACAGATACGTGAAAAGATGCTTAACGTCACTCATCGTCAGGGAAATGCACATCAAAACCACAATGAGATATCACTTCACACCTGTCAGAATGGCTAAAATCAAAAACACAAGAAACCACAAGTATTGACAAGGACGCAGACAAGAAGGGACCCTCAGGCACTGTTGGTGAGAACGCACACTGGTGCAGTCACTGTGGAAAACAGTACGGAGGTTCCTCGAAAACTTACAAACAGAACTACCATAGGATGCAGTAATCGCACTACTGGGTATTGACCCAAAAAATAAACGCTAATTGGAAGGGATATGTGCACCCCTGTGCTTAGTGCAGCATTATTTACAATAGCCAAATTACAGAAACAGTGCTAGTGTCCATCAACAGGTGAATGGATAAAGAAGACGTGACGTATATATACAATGGAATGTTATGCAGCCATAAAAGAGAATGAAATCTTGCCATTTGCAGCAACACGGACAGAGCTAGAGAGTATAATGCTAAGTGAAATAAGTCAGCCAGAGAAAGACAAATACCATATGATCACACTCATGTGTGGACTTAAAGAAAGAAAAAAAAAGACAAACCAAAAAACAGACTCTTAATTATAGAGAACAAACTGATGGCTACTAGAGGGGTGATGAGCTGGGGGGGGTGGGGAATAGGTGGAGGAGATGAGGAGGAGAATTTTCATGCTGAGCACTGGGTAATGGATGGAATTGTTGAACCACTATGTTGTATACCTGAAACTAACATAACACTGTATGTTAACTATAGTGAAACTAACATTTTCTAAAAAAAAAAAAAAAAAAAGAAGTCAGTCTCATTAACTTTAGGAAACAGACAAGTGTCAAAATGCCTTCATAAAGCATAACAACGTACAATTGGATTTCACAATGGAAAGTGATCTATTTCTTACAAACAAAAAGAAAGAAAGACTGTCTTTTCCTCATTGAAGGATCACGGCACCCTTATTGAAAATCAATTGACCAAGTAAGTGCGAGTTTATTTCCGGGCTTTCTCTTCTTATATTTCAGTTCTTGTGACAGGTATCCTAGTTGTGAATACTATAGCTTTGTAGTAAGCTTGAAATCAGAAAGTGTGACCCCTCCAATTGTGCTCTTGTCAAGATTGTTTTGGCTATTCTGGGTCTTTTGAGATTCCATAAGAAACTTATGATGGCTTTTTCTATTTCTGTAAAATAAAAAATTATTACAATTTTGGTAGGGATTGCTTTAAAATTGGAGATCACTTTGGACAATAGTGTCAGCTTAACAATATTAAATCTTCCAGCCTTGAATTCATGATATATTTCCACTTATTATATATTTTTAAACAGGAATCTCTAAACAGAAATATTTTGTAGTTTTCATTACACAACTCTTTTGCTTCTTTGGTTAAATCTATTATTAAGCATTTTCTTCTTTAGGATGCTATTGTAAATGGACTATTTTTTTAGATTTCTTTTCAGATTGTTCATTGTTAGTGTTTAGAAATGCTGCTGATTTTGTGTGTTAACTTTATGGCCTCTGATTTGAATCATTATATTCCAAGGATGTATAACAATAAGCAGGTAATGTGTATCTACTGAATAAAGTCATTAAGAACATAGAACATTTTCTTATTCTTTTAAAATAATTTATAGGGATCAGTCTGAGCAGATGCTAAAATATATTACTGCATACCAATATCATGCTCAATTAAACTTTTTAATAATGCATGTAAGAACAATAAAATGCCACACTTTAAACATCATTTCCAGCTTGTTACTATTGGTGCATAGAAATGCTATTGAATTTTACTTCATAATCTCTCATATCTTTAGTAATCTCTCAAAATATAGTAAGATTGTTTGAGCTTATTTTGTTTGATTATTCTGCATCTACAGTTAATAAATACAAAAATTATAACATTTGTTCTTATTTTTCCAACGTTTATTCCTCTCTACCTCTTCACATCGTATTCCGTTAACAAAACAATGAAAGCACGTAAAATAATAATGGTAATAGTGCCGATACTATTTTGCTTCAATTTGGGGGGAAAAAAGTGTGTCTTTGGATGAAATTGGCTTTTGGAAACGTTTGGTAATTAGTGAACGTCAGGGCTTGACTTCGCTACAGGGAAGAGAGGTGGTATTTTGTTCTTCCATCAGGAGATACACAGTATGTTTTGGTCCGTTTTTTGTGGCAAATACTGACGATCAGCGACAGCGTTTTACAGCGAATAACTCTGAGACAGAGCTTTGACTCTACAAAAGCTTGCGAAGATGTATATTTAGATTATTTCATAAGCTAACAGAAATCCAACGTGGTAATAAAGAAGATTCAAAGTACATAACAGAGAAAGTTTTTTCTATATGAATGACACTTAGAAAATTAAAACCAAAAGAGTCCCATAGAAATGAGCAAAGAACGTCAAAGGAGTCACAAAACTGAAAAAAAAAAAAAGGTAAATTAATACATGAAAGGTGTTCATTGTCAACAGAAACCAAAATGATCAAATTAAAAGCACAAAGCGATGCGATTTTTCACACATCGAATTGCCAAAGATATCTCCAGGTCATCCTCTGCTGACAATAGTGCCTAAAATATATCTTTTTTATTGGCACTTTGGCTTTAAGTAGCAAAAGTTTCAAGAAATATAAGCTCTTGACCTCTATTTCTTATTTGAAGAACTTTCCCAGGGTAAAAATTCAGAAATACCTAATAAAAAAAGACACAAACGTAAAGAAAATTCATACCCGCTTTATTAAAATAGAGCAAATTAAGACCAACCTGAATCTCCCAGACTAGAGGATTCTGTTTAAATACACGACCCCGTGTCATATGATAAACTATTATCCCAATCATGTATGAAAGAATATCCAACAAAGTAGGATAAGTATATGATAGAAAATTAAACTGTACAAGTCCCAATGGGTAACAGATAGTAAATAATTATTCCAACTGTTCATTTAAACGCATAGCCTCACAAACACAAGCACACACACATATCTCCACCAGTAAACATCTGGAATGATACCTACTAAAGAAGTATGTCTCAGGCTATGTGTGAGTGGTCCAGCGTAAGGCAGACTTTTTTTTCCCCATTTTATACCATTTCATAGGTTCAAATTTTCTAAAATGAACACCTATTTCTTTCATAATGACACACAAAAATATGTGATTTTTGAAGACTAGACATTTGCCAGGAAGGAAAAAAAAGAACTGAGAGCATTCTAAACAGAATTCCAAGTGCAGATCCAAGTTTAGAAGCAGCAAAGGGCATGAGGCTTTCTTCAGAGTGTTCTCAGAATGGCAACCTTGAAACCCTAACTGCTATCCAAGAATCTGGAGGCTTTTACTGGGTCTATGATCTGTAAGGACCCAAGCCCTCTGGTCAACAGAGAAGGTACTAGCAGTGAGTAATGAGTGTGTTCTGTAGAATTTAAGGACTGGACTGGGTTGTAATTCGATTCTCGCCCATTGCTTATCTCTTCCCTAAAGAAAATGGCCCCTGAGTAATCAATGCTTTTCAAAATTTTCTTCTGTCCTAGAATTCCCAGTTTCCAACTAGAAATGTTCAAAAGCGTTTCCTTCTCACCACTGTATCACAAGGGAAATTTTAATAGCCTCTGAAGATTGACGAAGAGCACAATTCGATTTGTTACGGCCAAATCAAGAATGATTTCCATTAATTATAGATTGGTAAAAAAAATTAAAAATATTGTGATTGTTGCTTATACGCATCCGGGCGTCGGTATACAGTGTGTCCCATATGCAGTCTCATCAGGGATTATATGAAATGTAGGAACTGCATGATGATCATGGCGCTTTGATTCTCAAGATTTATCTCATTGTCCTTGCAGAGTGCGGAAATTAAAGTGCCATAAATTGCAGTGATTACCACAGATTGAGTTGACATCACAGAAGTCATAAAAATGGACTCTCTGCCCTGACATACCACTAGTCACTGTTCATTAATAAAGAAAGATCTAGATTATAACCAATAGCATTCTTGATGTGAGCATTGGGAAGAGGAAATAGTGAACAGCATTAAACTGCATCCATAATTTTGTAATTCTGGATATTTCCAATAATAACACCCTACCCTAGGGGCACCTGGGTGGCTCAGTCGGTTAAGCGTCTGACTCTTGGTTTCAACTCTGCTCATGATCTCACGGTTTGTGAGTTCCTGCCCCTCATCAGGCTCTGTGCTGACAGTGGGGAGCCTGCTTGGGATTCTCTCTTTCCCTCTCTGCCCCTACCCCCGCTCAAAATAAATAAACTTAAAAAAAAATCCTGCCCTATAAAGCAAAACTCAGTTACGATGGAAAGCTCCCTATATGTAGCGTTTAGAACAGTAGCTGGCACATAGTAACTGCCATCCAGAGAAGAAATCTAGTTGTGTGTCCTACAACAATTCGTATTTCTGGTTTTCTGTCTCCCTGCAGGACCAAGGTGCCATTTTGATTAAGTCATCAGATATGCTAATTATACCACAAAAATAACCATCCGAAAGTACTGTATAGGGATCTATTGATCTTGACATTCTGTCATCCTCCAAGTATTATTTAGCTAATTAGGGCAAAAAGCAAATAGGAAAATAATGCCAGTTTTCCAATGTACTTGTAAGCATTATAATTGTTTTATACATGATTTTTTATGAAATTTCAACAAATGATTTCAGTAATATAGTCATTAGAAGGCATCTTATGCCAGGATTAGGTGAAGAATGAGGAAAAGTAAGCAGGTATAACCTCAGAGTGAGCCTTTTTAGGTCAAGAATGAATTGTTTGAACTCCAGACTCGAGTCAACTCTAGGTTAGAGTGAAAAGAGGTCAATGACCTTTCCCCCTTGAGGATCGAGTCAACTTAAGCATCTTCACTCCTTAGTCTGGATCCAGGCTTCCCTGTTCTGTGTTCCATATTTCCAGGTAACTTTGCTGAAAATGTGGATTGACTGTCTTCAGGTCAACATTAGGAGAGCTGGGACTTGTCAACTTAATAATGAGAATTTTCTTAGGTAACACTAAATGTGTCACAATTCTACTGATATTTAAAAATTACTCACGGATTTCCATGGAAAGCAAGTTGATCTAATTAAGTAATTAAATTATTAATTTCAAAATAATTTAACCTATGAACAAATGCAAAGATATCCATTATCAAGATATCATCCTTCCCACTAGTGTTCAAGTATTTTCAACCCTGGCTGAATCTCATCTTAATTCCATCTCTCTGGCATGAGGAGGATAAGATTTTCTATAATATTTTTCTATGAGTCAAAAATCTTTCTGAAAAGTGTTCGTTGCTCAAGTTTAATTCTTCAGAATTGGTTAATGGTAAAATTTCTTACAGGTGGCTTTGAGCCACTAACTGAAAAATACCAAAGGTCATGTCTGATCCCCTATCCCATGCAACCTTCTTACCAAGATGGGGGGGTGGGGTGGAGAAGAAAAGGAAAGAAAAGGAAAAAATTACATGTATTGGCATGGTAGACACTTTCTTAGATGCTTTATTTGTGGAACAAGCATACTGTCCTTTTCAGGACTTTTAATAGTCCACTTCAGCCTCAGATGTGACCCTGATCTCATACCAAAGTCAACTATGTTCCTACCAGGAACTGAGGGCCCAACTGTGGTTAAAAAAAAAAAAAGATACTTCTATTTTCATCTTGCTTCCCCATTTTTTCCCTCCCCCGTCCATCTTCTGACCCCTTCAAAGTTAGGGTACTGAAATGGGATTTGAAAAAAGAAAGGTGGGGGAAGGATAAAGATCTTACCCCTTAGCTGCTGCTTCTTGTAGTTCTGACTCAGCAGACAGTGGCTGGCCACTGTGTCTTCTATGGCAGCTGTCCAAATGCTGGCTCTCCCAGGGAATGCATGGGTGGGTTCTTTGGAATCTCTGTGGGCAGAGGTCTCTGTGCTGTGCTCTTCTCTGACGTGGGTGGTATGCTATTTGGCTGATGCCTCGCGGTCAACCCTCAGAGTCTCTTACTCTTCGAGCAGGCAGCCTTACTAGACAGGGTCCTTCCAAGATGCCTACCTTCTAATGTCTAACTGACCCATAGAAAACATAGGTAGCTTTGCCTGGCAGACCAGAGGAAGTGAGGTTGGCCCAGATGCTGACTCCTCTTCCTTGTTCTGTGATTTGGGGCTGTTCCAACCAAAGTGCAGACTTCAAAATGTCCAGCATGGAAAGTAGCACATCAGCGTTTATACCTATGTTTCCAAATCCTGGGGACAAAGAGCACATGCTCACAAGAATTCTTTTGCCTTGTTCTGCTCACATGGCTGTGTCCGAATGGACCTACAGCTTAGTATGCCTATGATTAAATAGTTTCTTTTAAAGATCTTCAATCTCTAGAAGGTGTTTGTTTGTTTGTTTGTTTGTTTTGGCTCTCTCTCTCTCTCTCTTGCCTTACAGGTAGGGGAGTGGCTACTCTTTTCACCGAAAGGGAAAGGAAGAGAAAGCCTTAGAACACCCTGCAATTTCTCTATTCCTGAAAATTCCCCTACACGTTGTCTTTCACATTTTCAAATCTTCTCTCTTAGAGGCTTTAGTCACCTGATGATGGTTGGATCATTTCTGCTGCATTTTAGAAATTCCCATTTGGACATATTAGCAACTCGTGTAGCCATTTATTGAGACAATAGGGAAGGTCCCATTTGATATTCTATCACCGATTCAATATCTCATTTAACCCTGACAATAGTCTTTATTACTATTTTCATTTTATGGAGGAGAATATCAACATCCTTTGATGTAAATAAATGCTCCAAGGTCACAGTTAGTAGGTGTGCCCAGGATTTGGAATTTAGATGTATTTACCTAAGCAGCCTATCATGTGCCTTCTATGTCTGTGGTTCCAGAACTTCAGTGTATATCAGAATAACCTGAAGGGCTTCATAAAATGTAGACTGCTTGGTCTCTCAGTGGATGTGAGCAAAAATCCGGAAATTTGAATTTCTGTCAAGGTTTCGAGGTATGCGGATGCCGCTGATCTGGGGGTTGCACTTTAAGAAGTAATATTGCATCATCCGTGAAAAGGGGAAAGAAACATTACGTAAGATTGTGCCACATACACAAAGCCATCCTTCTATACTTTTCACTTTGTATTTTGTTTGAAATTGACATAACATTTATTTCCCTAATAACCTTTCCAAATTCTTCGTTTTCTAATGGTTGGTTTCCATTATAGATTGACTAACACAACTGCTTTTCCTTTTTATATATACTTTTTAATTGTTCGAGTTCTCGCTCCCAGGACTTGTGTTTATAAACGCAGCTGTACAAACGCTAGATCAAGTGGTGGGTCTCTTTTTAACTTTGCAAGGAAGCCTCATCCTGTTTTCCAAAGCAGCAACACCATTTTACGTTCCCGCGAACAAGATGCAAGGGTTCCAATTTCTCCAGACCCACTCCAACCCTTGTTGTTTTCTGTGTTCTCAAGAAACTGTGGTTCTTTAAACTACCGAAGCTCCTTTCTTTATCTTTCTTCTCCGGGAAATGTTTGAAAACAAAGCAAAACAAGCCTTTCTGCACAAGGCTGGGCGTGGTTTTCCTTTGCTCTCCTTGGTCATTCACACTTTAGGGAATATTGGTTTTAAGACCTTTTCTGAATCAGGTTTGGACTCACGAGAACACTAAGGATAGAACAATAGCGTTGCATCAAGATAACAGGGAAAGTAGAGAGTCCGGGAAATGGGATTGGAGCCCCTCTTCATTTTTTAGAGTCTGACCAACTACCTCAGAGACAGGAGTGCTAGCCATGTTTCTGGTGTTACAGCCCAGATTGGATTTTATCATCCATAGTGATGACGAGTGAGTATTAGATTCTAGAAGGGAGGGTGAATCTCTAAACTCACTGTTGTTTTGTTTTTCCGTTTGCTGTTACATTTTTACAGCATCAAATGACATTTGACTCCTTTTCTTCTCTTAGAAGAAAAAAAGGACTTAGTTAATATACCTAAATAACTTCAAAAGCAGTAGTGAACCTTTGTGTTATCTTTTCACTGAGGAAAAAAGATAGAAAATGGCATCATGTTTTATATTATGCTTTTCAAATGCTGAATGTGGTCCAGTCTGCGCAATTACATACGGCTTATGACCATTTCCACTTAAACCATCAGGAGGATACTTGTTTGGGAAGACACTATTCAGTTTGTTTGATTTTTAATTGGCAGGTAACTTACAAGGCTGTTTTTTACTGCAAAAGGCATAATTGTATTGTTTAGAAACGGGAGTGTGAAGGAGCTGGTAAAAAAAGATTATAGTGAGATATTTTGGAAACTTCATGGTTTATAGACCCTGCTATGTATAATTATAAATGTAGCCAAGGGGAGGGAACTATGCATGCACTTCTAAACACAGACACATAAAGATGAGCGGTGAACATTCCAGGCGCCTTGGACAATGGCTCTTCTCTTTGAGATGCTGCTGACTGGGACAATTTCGGCATTTCCGGGCTTTCCTTCTCTCCTTGGTAACAAAATCAAAGCTTTCCTTTTTAGTTGGCATTAATCAGATAGAAATAGCTTTGTAGATGCTCTTTGGTTTCCTACTTTCTCAGCTATTTTCTTCACGAAACAAACACTTCAGCTTTAGGAAATACAACTGTTTCCAACCACAAGTTTCCAGAGGAATCTTCACTCTGGAGAAAAGTTGGGCTGTGCAACTTAATCATCATGGCGTCCGTCCTCCCCACTGTGTGCTTCTCAGGCACGTGAGAGGCGGGTTATTTCTTGTTGGGGCTCATGTTTTGTGCTCTCTTGTGTTACACGTTCTTGCTCAACCCAGTGTGAAACCTGCATCCTAGCCAGCGGAATGTGAGTTTCATCTGCCTGTTAGCGCTTCCCAGAGCACAAAATCAGGAGCCAAATGACAGCACGGGGCAAGCCACCAAGGGAGAATAAAAAGAGAAAAATCAGCACATTAACGGCCAGGAAAGAAACCGTGTTGTATCTGAGTACAAAGATGACACCACATTCCAACACTAACCATAGAATTCCCTCCAAAAGGAATTTTCACCGTTCTGAACCTTTTTTTTACTGTCTTCCAAAATCTTAATTTCCAGCCTGGAAAACCATTTCATACATCGGGTAATTTGGGCCTGAAGGGTCGTGAAAAGAAAAGGCGGTGGAGGGAGAATTGAAACAAAGTTTAGGCCTCCTGGAAATATATCTTTTGCCCAGAAAGACTTTTATCATCAATTTGTTATACGTTAATTACTTTCTTTGGAAAAACTTCTGCAGAAGCCTTGATGAAGGCATGGCGCAGCTTCAGGATTCTGTTTTAATCCTCCTACAGGTTAATTTTTTCTGTGTATTTGATAAGACGTCTCCTTTCCTCCTGTTAATTATATTCCTCATAATTGTTTATTAAAAAAAACAGGGAATTAATGTATTTGTTTTTTCCGTTTGGGTAAGAGTTATCAATTAAAAGGAAGGCACACATGAAGTGTAACAAAACAAATCAGTTTAAATGATAGCATGTTTTTTTTTTGCATCCGAATTTTAAATTGGCATTTCTTATTAATGAATTAGAGCATTTCGTAGTTAATGACGACCTAACTGAAAACGAGGTCACATTACAGCCTGTTTCATTTGGCCAGTTCTTTTTTTTTTTTTTATGTTTGTATTTATTTTGAGAGAGAGAGCACATGCATGAGCGAGGGAAGAACAGAGACAGAGAGAGAGAGAATCCCAAGCAAGTTCCACTGTCAGTGCAGAGCCCGACACAGGGCCCAAACCCACAGGCCGTGAGATCATGGCCTGAGCTGAAATCGAGAGTCAGATGCTCAACCGACTGAGCCACCCAGGTGCCCCTGGCCAGTTCTTATCCTCTTAAAGGTTATCTGCTCCAACCAACCACCCTTCCACTCATTTAACCCATGTTCACTGACCACCTTGAACTTGTACCAGGAATACCCACCTGTCTGCCTAACATCACTCGCTAAAATCACTTCCACACATTCTCATTCTTCATCATGAAAAATTTAGGATGTAGTTGGTACGTGGTAAGGCCGTGTTTGAAGTATAACAGGAATATAGGAGTTGGGTCCTAACCTATCTAGGAAAATGTAAGCCCCGGAGGACCAGAGAAGAACCCACACAACGTGTTGACCAATGACTTGACTTAACATATAACAGATACTTTACACATTCTTTCAGGTGCTACAAGTATGGAAAGATAAGGAAGACACTGGATGATGAAATAATGGTCCAGGAGTTTCTTCAGGAGTCAGAAAAATGATCAAATTTAAAGAGGTGGAGGTTAGGAGAAATGAATCCGTGTGTTTGTTTTCAAGAAAGTATTGCATGAATATAGTTGCTCTTAATAAAGAACACCTGGGTGGCTCAATCAGGCCTCAGCCTCTTGATCTTGGCTCCGGTCATGATCTCACGGTCCTTGGGATCGAGCCCCGTGTTCGGCTCTGCACCGAAAGCAGGAAGCCTGCTTGGGATTCTCTCGCTCCCTCTCTCTTCTCTGCCCGCCCCCCACTTGTGTGTGTGCTGTCTCTCTCTCTCTCTCAAAATAAGTAAACAAATAAACTTAAAAAAAAAATAGCAACACAATTCCCAAGATCATTAGCTACCCTTTGTTGAGTGCTTATTGTGTTCCAGCCACTTCTGTGGTCACTGTTTATTTCATCTGTACTCTTCATAGAAATCCTCTAAATGGAGGCATTATAACCTCGTTAGGAGATGAAGAAAGTAAGTAAAGGAGCAAAGCTCATGGCCAAGGGCTCACCGGTCTTTCTCAAATCAGTGCCATTCTTTTTTTTTTTTTATCTTTATTTTGCCTTCTGCAGTACTTAACCAGATTACATGGTTGCTGAAAATAATATGAAGACCGTATCTTTGTGAAAGGAGTCCGCAGCAATGCAATTTCAGTAATTACCCTTAAATCCTGAACTGCTGTCATGAAGAGGTTCTACACAACTTAACGTGATTCAAAACCACTGACTTCTCTGGATATCCAGTTTCGTTTTCCTGCTGGTGATGTTTTACTTTGTGCTTTTAGTTTATTACTTGATTTTATGGCCCTTTGCTTCAACATTTACTTATGTCTTTTCACACAGCATTGAATTCCAAATTTTTCATTCTTCAAAAAACAACAAACAAACAAACAAACACAAACCTTGTGCTCCTATGATAAGATTGAAGAGATTTGTTAAAGAAAAGATGGGAGATGAAAAAAGACAGTAATGGAGGGCCAGTTGTGCTTTGGACATTTTTAGGACTTTTGACTTAAACCGCTCTGACGTTTTGTATGCTACTGAGAGAAGATATTCTGCAAACAGAAGTTTTTCCCTGAGAAATGTTTGATAACCATAAGACTTCATTCAAAATTCCTCTCCGTTAGCCACTGAATCTGGGGGAATGCCTCCCTGTGGGGATGATAAGTAAGGGCTGACTTTGGTAGGCAATTTGCAGGCAGCTCTTATCGTATTTCTTATTTATTTTGCCTCACGAAAGAGGTACAGGTATTGCTGTTATCCACTTTTAGCAAATGAGGTAATTGAAGCTTGGGGAGTTGAAGAACTTGTCCAAGGTCAATACTCTCCAATGGTGGAGCTGTCATCCTGATAGAATTGACTACCCAAACCCATATTCTTACCTCCTACAATTACAACTTAATGGACATTGCCTATCACAAATATGCATAGTGATTATAGATGAGTTATGGAACACAGATCAGTGATCAAGGATACAAGACATCCCTCAACTCAGACACAAGTCGGTAAACTTGCTGTAAATGGGTGAGCACACAGACACACACATACACACACAGACACAAAGAGGTTTGTTGTTGATGGAGGTGTCGTACGAATGTAGCCAAACGCTACACATTTTTCTGAAATGTGCTCGATTTTTACCCATTCGTCAAAGTCCTTTCAATCCCGACTCGTGTAAATCACATCATTCTTTTGACCTCCACCGTTTTGCAGTGTTTCCTCTGCTAATGAACCTTCAAATTATCTCTGGATAGTTGTTCGATTCTGCATTTAATTAAGTTCCGAGTGATCTTACAAAACGTGTGTGTGTGCTTTTCTGTCTTTTCAGTCTTGCAAGTACTTCTGCAGGATAAATTCTTACAAAAAGGTGTTCCTGTAATATATAGGCTTGCACATTTAAAATATCAGTAGATATTGGCAAAATTCTCACTATCCAGAGGTGGGTGTAAGTACCCATTTTCACATACTCTTGCCAACCATAACTTTTTTCCAATACCCTATTCCAATTTATTCCACGAATTATACTTAGTTTCAATTTGCATTTTTTTACTAATGTGGTTAAGTACATCCCATCTGTGAATTTCTTTTACATATTCTTTTTTCTCATTTTTTTTCTTTGGGTTATTTGGTTTAGCTCTTTTATCTTTATGGCCTTTTATATATAATTTATATCACTCTGCATTATCTATGTTGTAAATATTTTCTCATTCTGTCTTTCACCTTTTTAACATAGAACATCTTCTGTTCATTAGAGGATCTTACATTAGTTCATCATTATATTCCTTATTTTTTTTTATATTGGTTTCATGCCAGGTTTGGAAAAGCCTGCTATCTCAAGAGCATAGAACATATTTTCCTATATTTTTAATGTTATTGTTAGCTCTTTAATCTACTCGAAATTTATTCTTGTGGATGTAAGTGTGGATATAATTTTATTATCCCCCAAATGTATAATCAGTCCCCATATAGGTTAAGAAAAGTTCTCATCATCTTTAGGTCAGATTCCCAAGAAGTACATCCTGTGTCAAACAGGATTCTTATGCAAGTGATTTCTAAAGGAAGTGCTCCTACAAGAAACTTTGTAGTTGGTAGGGAATGGGAAAGGCAGGAAAGGAAGGGAAGAGAAGCCAGGGGAAGGCCCAGAGAACGTTTTACAATGGAGTTATCCTCTCTGAAGGCACGGGAGCTGGGTTCTCATCCTCATATGCCAGGCTGCATCAACAGGTGCCTGAAAGGGACTTGAACTTCCAGTCACTTCTGGCTTTTGGGGCATCAGATAAAGCAGCTTCGACAACCTAAAGGTATCCCTCTACACAAGTTTGTAGGTGTGAACTATTAAAAGTGAAACACACAGAAACTAGAGAACAGGCCCATAGAAACTGTGGAAGGGACCAAAGGGACCTGGGTGGAACATGACAGACGCTGACACTTTCTGCTACTGTCTACTCCTTTCATTCTTAGACCCATTTGTTACTTGCCCTGAGCATATGCCCTCATGTCACAGCTTCTCCCAAATTCTGATGGTTAATATTAATTGGGGGGAAAAATCTTATAGGAGAATGGTTAGTGGGTCTTAATGGATAGCCCATGTCTTAAGTTGGTCTCAAGGTCAAAATTATTAATATTATGTAACTTCTCTACCACCTATTCTAGATTCTGCATAGTCTTACGTAGCATTTCTTTTTTTTTTTTTTAATGTTTATTAATTTACACTCAGAAAGAGAGAGAGAGAGAGAGAGAAAGTGCACATGCATGAGCAGTGGAAGGGCAGAAAGAAAGAGAGAGAGAAAGAGAGAGAGAATCCCAAGCAGGCTCCATGCCATCAATGCAGAGCCTGACATGGGGCTTGATCTCATGAGCCTGAGATCATGAACTGAGCCAAAATCAAGAGTTGGACGCTTAACTGACTGAGCCACCTAGGCACCCCTTACCTAGAATTTCTGCTGGACCAGATGTCTTGACTCGTAGATGACTCAGACTTCCATCGATAAGGGATTTGAGCCTCTGTTACCGTGATCTTACCAGAATGTGGTTGCTATAATTATCTCTTCACCATGGATTGGACATGGAACACCAAGTGACATCCCAGTCGATCCCATGAGTCGTCTTCTCAAAGACTGATTACTCCTTACTCGTATGTAGCTGTGACTACTTCATAATGATGCCAAAGTCAATTACCCCTATTAGTATAATAACTTCATTCTTTTCCTGTTTGCCCAATTTTAGAAGGAGCCAAAGATGAGATGGTCACAAGTAGCTTTAACTTTAACTCGATCCTTTCTGGGTTCTTGGATTGAGGTATCCTTCTTCTGGGAACGAGGACCTCTGGACCAACACAGCTTCAAGTTGTAAGGAGGAAAGCACAAATATTCCAATGAGTCAATGAAAATAATGAGTTAGCAGAGTTATTCCAGCTTCTAGTCCTCAGTTTTTGGATCCCTGTGCCCTACCTATTGATTTCATTATTATACAATGGAAGTTATTTTAAATTCCATAACACACTTAGAGGATAGCATCCTAAACGTACAGAGGCTTTCCTCCAAGCAATCACATTAGCTGAATCATGAAATTTCCATTTCTATGCTCTGTCAGACAGGCAGCTTGTAGATGGTAAAATATGTGGTAGGAATGTGAGATCTAATAGTTATACACTCATTGTCACAAATGTTATGCAGTGAGTGGGTCCCTTAGTCCTGAATGATGTTATGAGTGATCTCAGGTCTATAAATCAGACTCTCTCTGAACCTTTGGGAAGGGGTATTATATCAAAGGCACTGTAGGGTGGGAAGGAAAAGAAAATTCATATTTAGAATATGTATTAGTCCTGAGAAGACTAAATCACTTCTCTTTCCAGAGCGGAAGGCTACGTTAAAGTGAATTTGCCACCAAATGTTCTCTTTATGCATGATACCGCATGGGGACTCAGCTTCATTCTCTTTCTGGAACATCAAAATTCCATTTGCAGTACCAGCTAGATTAACCCAGGTGAAGGGAAGCCCAGGCATCGATCTCTGCCACCATGCCAGCCATGGACCCACTCTATACCCACTGGGGTAGCTGAAAATTACTGCATAAGTCTTCCCGTCCAACCACTTTCCATATCTCCCTTGAAACATGATCTCTGACGGATATGAATGTGAAGCACAAGTCACCTCACTTTGTGTCTACCTCATACATCGACCTGCCTATCTCTGCCACAAATGTCCAATGTATTTTAGGACTCTTGCCTGAATTGCCTTCATTTTTTTTTTTTAGACTGAATTCTCTTACTTACCTACACACCCTGAAATTTCTTCTGTCTTTTCGTGGCTTGATAGCTCATTTCTTTTTATCAGCGAAAAATCCATTATTCGGTGTATATAGTAATATTCCATGGTATTAATGTATCCGTTTGTTTTTCCATTCATCTGTTTAAGGCCATCTTTGTTGCTTCCAGCCTTCGGTTATTACAAATAAAGCTTTATAAACATTTACATACAGCTTTTTGTGTGCGGACATAAGTTTTTAAATCAGTCAAGTAAACACTAGGAGTGCCATTTCTGGATCATGTGATTAGACTATGTTTGGATTTGTAAGAGCTGCCAGATTCTCTTCCAAAGTGGTTGTACCATTTTGGGTTCCCACTTGCAATGAATTGGAGTTACTGTTGCCCTATATCCTAGCCAATATTTGGTATCTCCAGTTTTCTGGATTTCAGTCAATCTACTTGTTGCGTACTGGTATCTTGTTGTTTTAATTGGTCATTCCCCAATAAATAATGGTGTTAAGCATCTTTACATCTGCCTATTTGCTATCTCTATTACTTCTTCGGTGAGATGTCTGCCCAGATCTTTTGGCCAATTTTTTAACTGGGCTCTCTATTTTCTTATACTGGAGTTTTAAGAGCTCTTTGTATAATTAGATGCAAGTCCTTTATTAGATATGTGTTTTACAAATATCTCCTCCCAGTCTGTTGCTTTTCTCTCCCTTCTCTTAACAGTTGTTTCCCACAAAGCAGGAGTTTTAAATTTTAATACAGCTCAATTTATGAGGTCTTTTTTTTTTTTTTCCTTCATGGATAAGTGGTTTTGGTGTTATATTTAATAACTCATCACAAACCCTTCTGGAAGTTTTATACTTTTGCATTTTACATTTAGGTCTATATGATCCATTTTAATTTAATTTTCATAAAAGATGTAATGTCTCTGCCTAGATTCTTTTTCTTTCTTTCTTTTTTCTTTTCTTTCTTTTTCTTTTTATAGATGGAGATGCCATTGTTACAGCATTATTTGTTGAGAAGACGATCCTTTCTCAACTAAATTCCCTTCTCATTTGTCTAAGATTAGTTCACCGTATTTGCATGAGTGTGTTTCGGAGTTTGTATTTTATTCCACTGATCTATATGTCTATTTTTTGACAAGCATCATTGTGTCTTGATTTCTACAGCTCTATAATAAGTCAAAGTCCTGCTGTGCTGGCTAATCTGGGTCTTCTACTTTCCATGTAACCTTTAGAAACACGTTGTTGCTGTTGTTGTTGTGGTTTGAAATTTACAACATTTCAATTTTTTGTTTTTTTTTTTTGTTTTGCAAAAGGTGTTATGGTTTTAATTTCAAGGTCCATTTTTTCATTGCTGGCATATAAGAAAGCAATTGACTTTCGTATATTACTATTGTATCGTGTCAGCTTGGTTTAGTTGCTTATTACTTCCACATGTTTTTTGTTGCTGACCTTTTAGGATCTTCTACATAAATAATCATGTCATCTGCAAGCAATCATGGTTTTATTTCTTCCTTCCCAGTCAATGTACTTTGTGTTTCCTTTTCTTGCCCTATAGCAATTACTAAGAGTCCCAGTATGATGTTGAATAGGAGTGAAGAGAGGAGACAGCTTGGCCATATTCCCTATTTTAGGAGGAAAACACCTTGTTTCTCATCATTAAGTATGATATTAGCTGTAGAATTATTTTGTAGGTGTGCCTTATCAAATAGAGAGAATTACCCTCTCTTCCCAGTTTGCTCAAAGTTTTTATGAATAATTGATGATCTTTTAAATGCTATTTATACAACAATTGATATCATCATGAGTTTTCCTCTTAGTCTGTTGATACAACAGGTTACATTAATTGATTTTCAAATGCTAAATCTGCCTTGTGTAACTGTAATAAATCTCCCTTGGTCATTGTGCATGATTCTTCTTACACATTGTTTGGTTCAGTTTACTAATATTTAAGTGAGGATTTTTCTAAATATCAGTTTATGAGAGATATTGGTCAGCAGGTTTCCTTTTTTCTGTTGTCTTTATCTAGTTTTATATTACAGTAATGCTGATCTTATAAAAGGAGTATGGAAGTATTCCCTCTGCTTCCGTTTTCTGGAAGAAATTTTGGAGAATTGGTCTCATTTATTCAATAAATGTTTAGTGGAATTCACCAGTAAAACCATCTGAGTCTGTTGTTTTCTTTTTTAGAAGGTTATTAATTTTTTTTATTCAATTCCTGTGATAGACACCTATTCTGATTATCTATTTCTCATTGTATTTTTTGGTAATTTGTGTTTTACAAGGAATTGGTTCATTTCATATATGTTATGACATTTGGGGCATATTAGTCGCTTACAATATCCCTTTATTATCCTTTTAATGATCAATAGTAATGGTCTTGCTTTCATTTCTTTTTTTAATTTTTTTTAATTTTTTTTTTAACGTTTATTTATTTTTGAGACAGAGAGAGACAGAGCATGAACGGGGGAGGGCCAGAGAGAGAGGGAGACACAGAATCTGAAACAGGCTCCAGGCTCTGAGCTGTCAGCACAGAGCCAATGTGGGGCTTGAACTCACGAACCGCGAGATCATGACCTGAGCCGAGTCAGATGCTTAACCGACTAAGCCACCCAGGCGCCCCTCATTTCTGATATTAGTAGTTTATCCTTTCTTTTTTTTTCTTGGTTACCCTAAATAGAGCTTTATGAATTCATCAATCTTTTCAAATAATTTGAATTTTATTTCCTCCATTGATTTCTTGTTGTTGTTGTTTTTTAATTTCATTGCTTGTGGCTCTGTTTTTTGTTGTTGTTGTTGTTGTTATTTATTTTCTTCTGGTTGCTATAGAATTAAACTGCTCTAGGGGCTCCTAGGTGGCTGAGTCGGTTGAACGTTGGACTTAGGTTCAGGTCATAATCTCACTGTCCGTGAGTTCAAACCCCGCATCGGCTCTGTGCTGACAGCTCAGAGCCTGAAGCCTGCTTCGGATTCTGTGTCTCCCTCTCCAGAGACATAGCAAGTAAGAACTTGCTGCAGCCAGGTCAAAGAGGTTGTTTCCTGTTTTGTCCTCCAGGATTTTGATGGCTTCCTGTCTTTTGTTCAAGTCTTTCGTCCATTTGGAGTTTATTTCTGTGTATGGTGTGAGAAAGTGGCCCAGGTTCATTCTTCTGCATGTCGCTGTCCAGTTTTCCCAACACCATTTGCTGAAGAGACTGTCTTTTTCCCATTGGATATTCTTTCCTGCTTGGTTGAAGATTAGTTGGCCATACATTTGTGGAGTCCATTTCTGGGTTCTCTATTCTGCTCCATTGATCTATGTGTCCATTTTTGTGCCAGCACCATACTGTCCTGATGGTCACAGCTTTGCGATACAGCTTGAAGTCCAGGATTGTGATCCCTCCAGCTTTAGTTTTCCTTCTCAGGATTGCTTTGACTATTCGGGGTCTTTTCTCGTTCCATACAAATTTTAGGATTGTTTCTTCTAAGACGTAGGTTGCTTTATTCACCGTGACCAAGTGGGATTTATACCTGGGGTGCAGGGCTGATTCAATACCTGCACAACAATCAGTGTGACACATCACATCACGAAAAGAATCATTCATCCCATATTACCTTTTTAAGTGGTAAGAACACTGAGGTTCTGCTCTCTTAACAAATTTCATTTACACAAGCAGTATTAGCAACTATAGCCACCATGTTATTCAATAAACCCTCAGATCTTATTCATCTTATAACTGGAAGTTGGGATCCTTTACTAACCTCTCCCCATTTCCCTCAATACCCACCCCGGGCAACCACCATTCTACACACTGTTTCTATGAGTTCAACTTTTTTTTAAAGATTCCACCTATAAGTGATACCATACAGTATTTATCTTTTCTCTGCTTGTCTCGTTTCAATTAGCATAATGCCCTCAAGGATAATCCATGTCACAAATGACAAGATTTCCTTCCTTTTTAAAGGCTGACTAATGTTTCAGCGTGTGCGTGTGTGAGTGTGTGTGTGTGTGTGTGTGTGTGCGTCTTTGACATTTTCTTTTTCCATTCACCTGTTAACAGATATTTCAGCTGCTTCATACTTTGGCTATTATAAATGCTATTAGGATGCTGCAATCGACATGGGAGTACAGGTATCTCTCCAAGATGGTGATTTCATTTCCTCTGGACATATACCCAGAAGTAGGTAATTCTATTTTTCACTTCTTTTTTTTTTTCTTAATTGTACATTTTTATATTTAGTTTCTTGAATCCTCCATACTGTTTTCCATGGTGGACCTCCCGGTTTACACCATGACCAACAACGCTCAAGAATTCCCTTCTTTCCACATCTTCCCCAGCATTTTTAAGTCTTTTATCTTTTTGATACTAGATATCCTAACAAGTGTGAGGTGATACCTCATTGTGATTTTGATTTGTGACCAAAACCTGACGATTAGTGATACTGAGCACCTTTTCATGTATGTGTTGGCCTTCCGTATGTCTTCTTTCAGAAAATGTCCATTTTTTAATTGGATTATTTGGTGTTTTGCTATTGAATTATAGGAATAACCTGATATATCTTGGGTATTAACCCTTTACTGAATATCTGATTTGCAAATTTCTCCCACTTGGTAGGTGTTTGTTCGTTTTCTGTTGATGGATTTCTTTGCTGTGCAGAAGCGTTTTAGTTTGACACAGTTCCACATGTTTCTTTTTAACCTGTGCTTTTGATGTTAAATCTAAAAAAAAAAAAAAAAAAAGTCTCCAGGCCAGTGTCAAGGCCTGTTTTCCCTATGTTTTCTATGTTTCTGATTTCAGATTTTAGATTCAAGTCTTTAATCCACTTTGAGTTGATTTTGTGTGTGGTATAAGTAAAGGTACAGTTTCATTTCTTTGCATTTGGATATCAAGTTTTCCCGTAACCATTTATTGAAGAAACCTCCTTTCCCCATTATATATTTTGGCTCCTTTGTCAAAAGTTAATTGACCATGGGGCACCTGAGTGGTTCCGTTGGTTAAGCGTGACTTCGGCTCAAGCACGATCTCACAGTTTGTGGGTTCAAGCCCAGTGGTCCACACTGATAGTGTGGAGCCTGCTTGGGATTCTCAATCTCTCCCTCTCTGCCTCTTCTCCACTCATGCTTTCTCTCTTTCAAAAATAAAGAAATCTTTTGTTAAGAAAAGTTCATTGACCATATATGTGTGGATTTGTTTCTAGGATCTCAGTTTCATTCTATTTTATGCCAACCCCATACTGTTTTGATTTCTATAGCTTTGTACTGTAGTTTGAAATCAAGCAGCATCTGGGAAAGTATGCAATTTAAACCCCTTCCAGGAAGAAACTGAGAAATGGGTGTTTTTGCTGCACTGAACGCTGGTGGGGAGAGCCACAGTGAGTATCATGTGTGCGTGTCATCTGCTTCTTTGTGTGCTAGAGTCCTGTACAATTCATCGACACAAGCCCTCTTGGCTTTCAGAGCTAAGTGATTTGGGGGACCATCTCCCAGGTGGTAGCCCGAAAATTCAGCTGTGTGACCCAAACCTTTCATTCTCAGGGAGAAGCTGAGAGTCGGGGGATCCCTCCCAATTGTATGGCCCTCTATCAGGGGTGGAATTTAGAGTGAGAATGTGTTCCAGCCTTTCCTACTCATTTCCATGTGGGTATTTTCTCAGTTGTTATGCAGGAGTTACCCATCTAGTTTCTGAATTTCTCTCAGAGGGAACTGTTCTGTGTGTAGCTGTACAACTGATATGTGCATGGGAGGAGGAAAATTCGGGAGCCTCTTATGTCGCCATCTTTGTACAGAGTCTCTAGATATGTTTACTTTTTTTTTAATGTTTATTTATTTTTGAGACAGAGAGAGACAGAGCATGAATGGGGGAGGGGCAGAGAGAGAAGGAGACACAGAATCGGAAGCAGGCTCCAGGCTCTGAGCCATCAGCCCAGAGCCCAACGCCGGGCTCGAACTCACGGACCTCGAGATAGTGACCTGAGCAGAAGTCGGATGCTTAACCGACTGAGCCACCCAGGCGCCCCTAGATATGTCTACTTTTTCATGCAATTCTGTCAGTTCAGGCCTCACATATTTTGATGTTTTGCTGTTAGGTGTGTTCACATCAAGGATTGTTATGTCTTCTTGGAACATTGCCTCCTTTATCATTACAGAATGCTCTTTTTCATGACGAATAGTTTTCTTTGTTCTAAAGTTGGCTTTGTCTGAAATTAATGTAGCTCCTCCAGCTTTCTTTTGACTAGAGTTAGCATGATATATTTTGTTACGCCCTTTTACTTTTATCTGTGTCTTGATGTTTAGAGTTTGTTATAGGCAACACAGTTGGGCCATTCTTTTTTTTCTCCACTCCAACAGTCTCTATTTTTTTAAATTAGCGTGATTATTGATAGAGATGGGTTAACATCTACCTTGTTGGTAATTGTTTTTCTATTCACTGTTCTTGTTCTTTGTTTCTTCATTTTTCTCCCTTCCCTTCTCTTTCTACGTTTTCTGATATAAACTGAGCATTATACATTATTCCATTTTCTCACTTCACTTAGTACAGCACTTATACTTCTGTTTTTTTTAATTCCTTAGAATTGTAAAATGTATTATGAATCTAAGTCTACTTTTCATGTAACAGTATACCACTTTCAGGGATAGTGCAGGTGGCTTATAATCAAGTATCCTCAAGTCCTCCTTGTGTCACTGCTGTCGTTCATTTTACTTATTCATAGGCCATATGCACCCAATAAATTGCTATACCGTTAATTTAAAAACCAAAGTGATCTACTCAATTAATTGAGAAAAATAAATTAGGGGTGCCTGGGTGGCTCCATCCATTGAGCGTCAACTTGGAGTCAGGTCATGATCTTGCAGTCTATGAATTTGAGCCCTGCATTGAGCTCTGTGCTGACAGCTCAGAGCCTGGAGCCTGCTTCGGATTCTGTGTCTCCCTCTTTCTCTGCCCCTTCCCTGCTCACACTCTGTCTCTTTCTCCTTCTCTCTCAAAAATAAATAAACATAGAAAGAAAGAAAGAAAGAAAGAAAGAAAGAAAGAAGAGAAAGAAAGAAAAGAAGGAAGGATGAAAGAAAGAAAGAAAGAGAAGGAAAGAAAAAAAGAAAGAAAGAAAAGAAGGAAGGAAGAAAGAAAGAAAGAAAAGGAAGGAAGAAAGAGAGAGAAAGAAAGAAAGAAAAGAAGGAAGGAAGAAAGAGAGAGAAAGAAAGAAAGAAAAGAAAGAAAGAAGAAAGAAAGAGAGAGAGAAAGAAAGAAAGAAAAAAGAAGGAAGGAAGAAAGAAAGAGAAAGAAAGAAAGAAAGAAAAGAAGGAAAGAAAGAAAAGAAGGAAGGAAGGAAGAAAGAGAGAGAAAGAAAGAGAGAGAAAGAAAGAAAGAAAGAAAGAAAAGAAGGAAAGAAAGAAAGGAAGAAAGAAATTTTACTTTCATCTATTCCTTCTCCATCCTTGTTCCTTTCTTTCTGTAGGTCCAAGTTTCTGTGTTGATCTGCCATTCACAAAATTCCCTCGATTTTTGTTTGTCTGATAGAATCTTTGTTTTTTCTTCACTTCTGAAGAATAATTTCACGGGATAAAGAATTTTGGGTTGGTGTTCTTCCACTTCCAGCACTTTAACTATTTCAGCCACTTCCCACTTGCATGCTTTTTAATCTGAAGTCTAATGTAATTCTTATCGTTGTTGCCTTATACATAAGCTGTTATTTTCCTCTGGGTTCTTTCAAGCTTTTCTTTGTCTTTGCTTTTCTGCAGTTCAAATGTGGTATGCCTGAGTGTCCATTTTTGGTATTTATCTCGGCATATCCTAAGTCTTCTAGATCTGGAGTTTGGTGTCAGTCATTGGTTTTGGAAATTCTTAGCTATTATTACTTTAAAAATTCCTTCTATTCTTTTCCTTATTTTCTCTCTGATATTGCAATAATGCATATACTGCTTCTTTTCTAATTGCCCCATAATCCTCAGATACTCTATCTTTTTTAAATTTTGTTTTCATCTTTGCATTTTAGTTTGGTAATTTTCTATTGAAATGTCTTCAAGCTCGCTGATTCTTTCCTTGGTTGTATTCAATCCCAGGTATTCTTTTCTTTTTCAGTGTTTATGATTTCTAGTATTTCCTTTGGATTCTTTCCAGTAGTTTTTGTCTCTGCTTACGTTGCCCATCTGTCCTTGTGTGTTGTCCACTTTTTCCATTCGAACGATTAGGGTATTAATCAGAGTTAATTGAAATTCTCTCTCTGAAGATTCCAAAAGCTGTGTCACACCTGAGTCTGGTTCTGATGCTTGCTTTGGCTTTTCAGAGTGTGTTTCTTGTCTTTTGAGGTGTTTTTGTTTTTATTTTTGTTTTTTAGCTTACCTTGCCATTTTTGTTGTTGGTGTTGTTGTTGTTGGAAGATGAAATGATGTGTCGGGTAATAAGAAATGAGGTAAACAAGTCTTTAATGTGAGATTTTATGTTAATTTGGCTAAGAGCTAGGGTGTGTTTAATGTTCACTCCAGCCACAGGTGCCAGAAGCTTCAGTGTCTGTCCTCTAGCACTCTTGTTCCCCACCCCCCTCATGTCTTGGGGTTTTCCTAAGAACTCCTACTCAAGTAGAGTTTGTGTCTTGCAGTTCTTTAAACCATAATCCACTCTAATATACTGGAGCCCTGTTCATCCAGGGGTAAGATGTGGTGGAAATGAAGCATTTCCTATCTTTCAATTAAATCTCAGCCTTTTAATGGTCCCGAGTCCCTGGGCTGTGAGCTTCAGAAGTGCTTCGCAGCTTTTTAGGTAAAACAGGAAGTCTAGAGGGGGCTGGAGCTGACTAATCACCTCCCACCTGGTCAGATAAGGCTCCTAGAAAGTTCTTTCCCTAGGAGAGTAAGCCTTTGTGATGGAGAACACTCCAGGCCTAGATCAATATGGTGGCTTTTCCTTCTCACCCTGCCAGGTACAGGAGGGGGTTTTTCACCATGAGAATATGGGGGAGTTTCTGGGAGAAAGACCCGTGAATATGTAGGGCACCCTTAAACCTGGCCCCCAGGAGCTGCTCATTTTCAAGCTCTGGATCTAAAGAAAACCAAACAATAGACTCACAGTCATTCAGCTAATTGCTTTTGTTTTCACTGCCGTGGTTTTAAAGCACCGTGGAAACCCTAAGAGGTGTCAGACATGATACCCATTTCTAATATTTTAAGTGGAAATGAAGGGCTTATACCGCAACTGCAATATAGATGTTCTCAAATGTCACTCTCAGTTTGAACCTTGACTTAATTATCTGGATATGATGAGTAATATACAGTAGATATTGTTCTCCCGTCCACTTTGTAGATTAATTTATTCCCTTGCCCTCCTTTAAGAGGATTCACATTCGAAAACAGATGAATTGTCAGCCATCTAATCCACATTATTACTATGAAATAGCTGCTTGCAGAGTATCAGAAAGATTAAGACCAGGAGCTCTTTTTTTTTTTTAATTTTTTAATATTTGTTTAGTTTTGAGACAGAGAGAGACAGAGCGAGAGCAGGGGAGGGGCAGAGAGAGAGGGAGACACAGAATCCGATGCAGGCTCCAGGCTCTGAGCCATCAGCACAGAGCCCGATGTGGCCAGACCGTGAGATCATGACCCGAGCCCAAGTCAGTTGCTTAACCCACTGAGCCCCCAGGTGCCCCCAAACCAGTAGCTCTTTAAGTGGGTTTTCACCACACCCTGCCCACCCCGTGCATGTCAGACAGCTAGTCCAGAGCAGGACTTCCTGGGAAGAGTCCACCCTGACTGTGGAGGCCCCTCTATGTGCTTTTCCAACTAGACACAGGAAGAAGCAGTGAATCAGCAGCCCTCCGGATAATGCCTTGTGTAGCTTGAAGGACCTTCCCCTCGCCTGTTTTAGAGAGAAGATGCAACTCGCCAGGTGCCCCCTGGAAGTTTATAGTTCATGCAGACTTAGTTTTGACTTGACTCCACTCTTGGCCTTACTGGCTTTCGGACTTTCACGTTAATTTCCCGAACTTCTGTTTCCTCATCTATAAAATGGCCAGACAAGCCTATTTCATTGCCTAGCACGTGATGAGAGTTTAGGAAAGGCCACTGAACTACTCACAGGAAACATATTTCTAATTTTAGTGCCATTATAAGAGCATCGTATGAAGTAAGTAGAATGAAGGCCGAAGATGAAAGGTTGTAAATGTAAATGGCAAGGAGCAGAGTCGATGTGCAGTCCCAGGCCGTCGTCTACAATCTAGTGGCAAAGTGACAGGCAGCACTGCGGACACCTCTCCCCCCTACTTAGATCATCCCCGTGCCCTGTAGGAAAACACGAAGACCACCGTCACCACAGAGCACGAGCCGCAAGTTCATTTCATGATTCTGTCTCTCAGATAAGGTGAACCTAACAGAAAGGTCTATTCTACCTTTCTTAGGTTTGTTTTATTTTTTTACTGTTTATTTATTATTTTTGCGAGCGAGCGAGACAGCGTGAGCAGGAGAGGGGCAGAGCGGGGGGGCGTTGAGGGGGTGGGGAGACAGAGGATGTGAAAAGGGCTCTGTGCTGACAGCAGAAAGCCCCATGCAGGGCTCGAACTCCCAAACTGTGAGATCCTGATCTGAGCCGCCCCCAGGCGCCCCAGCTTTGTTTTAAATATAATGGAATCACAGTACTTTACACATAAAAAGGGACCGATACTTATTTTTGAAGTGACAAAAATATTTCCAGTGTAGAAATTGTAATGGCAAATTCACAACGTAGACGTAAGCGTCTGGTCTGCAGTGTCGAAAAGAGAACCGAGAAGGTTTTACCTAAAGGCATAGAAAATATTCCTAAGACACAAACTGACAGAAAGGTCTTTCAAGAGACATCTTTTCAGAGGTCCGACAGAAGGGAAAAGAAAAGAATCGGGGGGGTTGTTCGGTATGAAAAATGGTGAAAATCAAATTCTCAGGTAGGAGGCAGCTGAGGCATTGGAAATGTAGGCATCAACCCCTAGTACCTACATGGTTTGCAGACAGCATCATGGGGCCAAGTGCCTGATGAAGCTTGGGGACAAAAAGGGAGGGAAGCAAGGCTACCACGGAGCTAGGCACCCAAGGGCTCAAGCCAAAATGCTACAGCATCAAAGGACTGGCAGCCTGGCAGAGCGGTCAATGTTACCCTTGTCCGAAGCCTTGTCACGTTGTGATGTCCCTTTAATTCCCAGTTGCCCTCGGACTGTGAACAGCAGGGCTCACCGCTGCATTAAGAACTGTGCCGGGAGAATAAAACGTTACAAGTGGGAGAGGGCGAAGAAAAACAGGTTTTAAAAAGTAAGTAACTGGCTCAGAGGAAACAAAAGCAAAGCATCAGGGAAATATCTTTGGTTGAGTGGCAAAGGACGGCAAGTTTCCAAAATATTAGGTGCCGTCGTCATAAGACAGAATGAGTTAGAGAATGACAAGTTACTTAGCAGAAGGTAAAAACCGCTATCCAAATGGGAGAGGTAATCGCCGTAGATGTGATCATCATGTCAAAACTTACTGCTGTACTAGTATGTTTTACCTCCGGAGCAATTTCATAGATGAAAGGAAATGATGTCTTGTCTAGAGAATCTAGAAGATCACAGGCTACCTCAGAGCCAAATAGTGTCAGGCCTCTTCCCCGCGAAGCAGGATGAAAAATAAACCGTTTCGCTGTGTACTGGCTATGAAAATTATATTACGGTTTTCTATTTTACCCAAAGAAAGAAATAATTTTAAGAGCAAATGCTTCATGGAGCGCTTGGGTGGCTCAGTCGGTTAAGCGTCCAACTCTTGATTTCGGCTCAGGTCATGATCTGATGGGTTCGTGAGATCGAGCCCCGAGTCGGGCTCCGGGCTGACAATGTGGAGCCTGCTTAGGATTCTCCCTCCCTCTCTGCGCCTCCCCTGCTTTCCCTCTCTCGCTCTCTCTCTCTCTCCCTCCCTCCCTCTCTCTCCACACCTCTCTCTCTCTCTCGAAACAAACAAACACTTTTTTAAAAAGAGCTGATCCTTCACATTTTTAATGATGTGTTGGTAAAATATCCTTTGAATTAGGTCCAAATTTCCTTCTTTGTTAAGTTGAAAACAATAGTTTTACAGAAAACGTTCTCATATATATTAATTTAGGATTTCTCTGAACATCCTGTTTTAGGCATATAATGTTTTAGTGCTAAACCAAGGAGTTTTTCCTTCTGTTGTTTTTCTTTATACTAATTTTTTCCCTCTTCCATAAAGGGCTCTTTTTTGAAATATTTTAAAGATTTTTTTTTTTTTTTTTTTTTTACTTTCATCCTAGAGTGCTACCCTAACCCATATCTTTCACTATTGGTACATCAATAAGTAATTGACAAGGTATTGTATTTTGATTATGCATAATGACATACAGTGTAATTTGCTCCTAGGTTACAAATAGAAAAGTCACCTATTCCACCCCCTCCCCCCCCTGCAACGGCACTGCTCACAGAGTCTCTTCGCAATGCTCACCAGGAATTTGACGACTGTGGCCTATTTTCAGGCTGCAGCTTCTGGGCTCACAGCTCACACAAGCTGTTCTGTTCTGAGCTACGCATGACAACCAGCAGCAACCGTTCAGGACTTCCCATTGAACACCTGCTGCAGACAGGGAGACAGATAGTTACGATGCAGTGGCCCGTGTCTTTCTTCCCCAACTACCCAGAATCATTGTTAGTAGTTTTCTGAGCACTTACGTGGTTAAGGTAAATTATGCAGAGATGTGGAATTTCGAACAGTTCTTTTATGCCCATCCTATTTTCTTTGTTTTAGCTGTTAACTAAAAATTAAAAAGCGATGGTAATAACTATCTCATAACTGACCCAAGCTCCAGTGCCTTGATTCTACCCCCTCCATGTTCCTCTTTCCCCTCTTTTCCTATGATCTCAGTGCTCTTTTCTTTTTATGTTTATTTATTCTTGAGAGAGACAGAGAGGGAGAGAGAGAGAGAGAGAAAGCAGGGGAGGAGCAGAGAGAGAGGGAGACAGAATCCAAAGCAGGCTCCAGGCTCCGAGCTGTCAGCACAGAGCAAGATGTGGGGCTCGAACCCATGAACTGCGAGATCATGACCTGAGTCAATGTCGGACTGACAGACTGAGCCACCCAGGCACTCCTCAGTGCTCTTTTAGAGACTATTTTTCAGCCTATAAAAATGAATCTGGACCACTTTCTGACACCATACACAAAAATAAGCTCAAATGGATGAAAGACCTAAATGTAAGATAGGAAACCATCAAAATCCTAGAGGAGAAAGCAGGCAACAACCTCTTTGACCTCGGCCTCAACAACTTCTTACTAGGAACGATTCTGGAGGCAAGAGAAACAAAAGCAAAAATGAACTATTGGGACCTCATCAAGACAAAAAGCTTCTGCACAACAAAGGAAACAATCAGCAAATCTAAAAGGCAACCAACTGAATGGGCGATGATATTTGCAAATGACATATCAGATAAAGATTTTATATAGATAGAAAATCTATAAGGAACTTATCAAACTCAACACCCAAAAACCAAATAATCCAGTGAAGAATTGGGCAAAAGACATGAATCGACAACTTTTCCAAAGAAGACATCCAGATGACTAACAGACACATGAAAAGATGCTCAATATCACTCCTCATCAGGGAAATGCAAATCAAAACACAATGAAATATCACCTCACACTGGTCAGAGTGGCTAAAATTAACAACTCAGGAAACAACAGATGTTGGTGAGGATACAGAGAAAGAGGAATCCTTTTGCACTGTTGGCGGGAATGCAAACTGGTGCAGCTACTCTGGAAAAAAAGTATGAAAGTTCCTCAAAAAATTAAAAATAGAACTACCCTATGACAGCAATTACACTAGTAGGTATTTAAAGGATACAAAAATGCTGATTCTAAGGGGCACATGCACCCCAATGTCGACAGCAGTGCTATCAACAATAGCCAAATTATGGAAAGAGCCCAAATGTCCATCGACTGATGAATGGATAAAGAAGATGTGATATATATATATACACACACACAATGGAATACTACTTGGCGGTGACGAAGAATGAAACTTTTGCAACAACGTGGATGGAATTAGAGTATATTATGCTAAGTGAAATATGTCAGAGAAAGATAAATATATGATTTCACTCATATGTGGAATTTAAGAAGCAAAACAATTGAACATAGGGGAAAGGAAAGAAAAATAAGATAAAACAGAAAAGGAGAGAAACCATAAGAGACTCTTCAGTACAGAGAACAAACTGAGAGTTGCTGGAGGGGAGGTGGGTGGGAATATGGGCTAAATGATGGGCACTAAGGAGGGTTCCTCTTGGGAAGAGCACTGGGTGTCATATGTAAGTGACAAATCACTAAATTCTATGCCTGAAATCATTATTACACTATATGTTAACTAACTTGGATTTAAATATAATTTAAAAATTAAAAAAATAGAACTCAGAGCATACATTATTACTTTTCTCTCTATCTTCTGAAACGTGAGGTCCCATATTTTCATTTTTAGCACCTTGACACAGGGCTTCCCTTATAGAGATTTCATGTGCCATCTAGGACTTTCATAGGTAGAGAGGAGTCTTGCTGGCTTCAAAGCTTCAAAGGACAGGCTGATTCTCTTGTTAGGGGCTAACACAGCTGGTGACTAGGTAAAGCCACTGCTCACTGGCCATTCCCAAAACCCTAGGGCCCGTAAGAACTATGTTCAATTTTCTCTGCCTGTGTTCAAAAAGAGGAGCGAGAAAGCCTGGATCGCGGCACATCTGTTTACAGCAAGGTTTACTGAATATTTTAAACCCACTGTTGAGACCTACCACCGAGAAACAAAGGATTCCTTTCAAAATATGTTTGCTCATTGACAACACACTTGGTCAGCCAGGAGCCCTGACGGAGATGAACAATGAGATTAATGTTGTTCTTATGCCTGCGGACACAACGTCCGTTCTGCAGCCCATGGATCAAGGGGCAATTTTAACTTTCAAGTCTTAGTTTTTAAGTAATACATTCATAAGGCCATACCTCCCATGGTGATTCTGATGGATCTGAGGAAAGTAAATTGAACTTCTTCTGGAAAGGATTCACCATTCGAAAAAAAATTTTTTTGAGTTTATTTATTTACTTTGAGAGAGAGCAGACACAAGTGGGGGAGGAACAGAGAGAAGGAGAGACAGAATCCCAAGCAGGCTCCATGCCACGAGCGCACAGCTCGATGCGGGTTCCAACGCACAAACCATGAGATCATGACCCGAGCTGAAACCAAGGGTCAGATGCTGAACCGACTGAGCCATCTATGCACCCAGGATTCACCATTCTAGAAGCCATTCAAAAATCTTTGATTCACAGGAAGAGGTCAAAATATCAACGCTCACATGAGTTCGGAAGATGTTGATTTCAAAAACTCACAGATGACTTTAAAGGGTTCGGGGCGTCAGTGGAGGCAGTCGCTGCGGATGTGGTGGGAACAGCGAGAGAACCAGGACTAGAAGTGGGGTCTGAAGGTGGATGGCGTTGCCACGATCTCGTGATAGGACGCGATGGGGTGAGGGCTGCTTCTCACGGCTGAGCAGAGAACGTGATTTCTCGAGCTGGAATCTGCTCCCGCTGACGATGCTGTGAAGCTTGTTGAAGTGACAATGAAGGATTTAGAATATTACATACACTTAGTAGACAAATCAGTGGTAGGCTATGAAAGCATTGATTCCCATCTTGAAGAAGTTCTACTGTGGGTAAAATGTTACCAAACAGCACCGCAAGGTACAGAAAAATCATCCATAAAATGAACAGTCACTCGCAACAAACTTCACGGCTGTCTAGTTTTAAGAAATTGCTACAGCCACTCCAGCCTTCACCAACCACTACCCTGGCCAGTCAGCTGCCCTCCGCCAGCAAAAAAGATGAAACTCACTGAAAGCTCGGATAATGGTTAGCACTTTTTAGCGATGAAGTATTTTTTTTTTAATTTTTTAAAATTTATTTTGAAAGAGACAGAGACAGTGCAAGTGGGAGAGGTACAGAGAGAGAGAGAGAGAGAGAGAGAGAGAGAGAGAGAGAGAGAATCCCAAGCAGAGATCTGCCAGCCCAGAGCCTGATGTGGGGCTTGAACCCACAAAGCTGTGAGATCATGACCTGAGCTGAAACCAAGAGTCAGACGCTCAACTGACTGAGCCACCCAGGCACCCCTTCAATGAAGTATTTTTTAATTAAGGTATCCAGGTAATTTTCTTAGAAAGAGTACAATTGCAACGTAATAGACTGCATCATGATATAAACACAACTTTAATATGCACTCGGAAATCAAAATCTTTATTTGACTCATTTGGTTGTGATATTTGCTTTATTGCAGTGGTCTGGAACCAGACTGCCAATATCTCCAAGGTATGCCTGAATATACATACAGTGGAATATTATTGGGTCACAAAAAATTTAAATAATGATACATGCTCCCATGTGGATGAGGTTTGGAAACAATTTGCTAAGTGAAAGAAGACAACAGTAGAACACGTGTTGTATGGTTCAATCGATACGAAATTTCCAGAAGAGGAAAATATAGAGACAGAAAATCGTTGCCTAGGGCTGCAGTGGAGAAGGAGGATGGGGCTGGAAGCCGAAGGCTGACAAGTTTGTGTTTGTGAATGAAAACACTCAAAAGTTGGGTTGATGGTTGACACCTGGGATTATACATTTTTAAAGCATTGGATTACATATTTGAAAGGGTAACTTATATGGCATGTGAATATATTTCCACAAAGCTGTTGCCAAAAAAATCAGGTGGATGTCTAAAAATCTCGTTAATGGAAAATGTGTGTTTTCTTGAGTTTGGCATTTTCTTTTTGTCTTTGTTTTTCTGGAGTTTTGTTATGATGTACCAAGACGTGACTCATTTTGTACTTAACACACTGTTTGTAGACCCCTTTTAGTCCATGGCTGGTTGTCCTTCAGTTTTATACAATTCTCAGACATAATAGCTTCAAATATCATTTCTTTTTTTTAAATTTTTTTAATGTTTATTTATTTTTGGACAGAGAGAGAGACAGAGCATGAGCAGGAGAGGGGCAGAGAGAGAGGGAGACACAGAATCCGAAGCAGGCTCCAGGCTCTGAGCTGTCAGCACAGAGCTCGACGCGGGGCTCACTCACAGGCCGTGAGATCATGACCTGAGCCGAAGTCGGGTGCTCAACCGACCGAGCCACCCAGGTGCCCCTATTGTCTCTATTCAATTATTTCTTTCACTTCTGGACATATTTTGAACTTCCTCACTGTATTCTACAGGTCATTTACTCTGCCCTAGGTATTTCCCTATCTATCTATCTATCTATCTATCATCTATATCACTTATCAACCTATCTACATTTCTCATCTATCTAAACTACTCTTAACTGTCAAATGAGTTCTTAATTTATTTTATCCTTCAAAGTTTACACTCTAATTCATATTTTACTTTTTAGAATTTACAGTTCTTGGAGAGAATTGACCTGGGCCTCTTCCAGGGACTGGAGTTGTGGCGACGTAGGATCCCTTGTCAGACGTGGTGACCCACGTGAAGCAGGGGTGCAGCTCCCATGAGGACTGCTTTACCCTGTTACTTTTATTTGTAAGGTGCAATTCTCAGCATCTCCGTTCAAAAGCCTGGAGGTTTCCGCAGGGTCCCCGGTCATCATATTGGCGGACTCGGGCTTCCAGTTTCAGCCTCCCGCCCCAGCCCCGAGAATTGTCTAAAGCACTGGCGGTCTTTCATGTGTATATTTCCATAATTGGCAATCAGCAAATAACCCCTGAGAGACAGGGACCCCTTTTCTGAACGTCTTTCTTCTCTCAAACTTTGGCAGGTAGTTTTTCGATATAGGTTAAGCTATCTTGTGCCTTCAAATAAGCTGCCCTCCACCCCTTCCACACACACACAGCTTGTCTGCTTCTCTCAACAGACTCAGGTATTCGGAATCTCATTGTGTACCGTGATGGATTCCCTTTCCACTTACTAAAGAACAAGTTGTGCCCACAACTTCTAGATAAATTTTTGATATCTTTCTGGTATTTCCTTAATGTCGCTCTACGAGCATGATAGGATTTCCTCTTTCTGTGGCCTGACGATTGCCTCATCAAAGATTAAGTTCTTTCTAGGTGATTTGAGAGACCCTGAGTTGATTTTTAGCTCGAACTGGTGAATGAAAGTGTAGCCCACGTGGTTTCCCGCAACCGGTGCTCCCCGCCATGGTCATCCCCACCTAGTGTCCATTGTCCATCTCAGGACTCATGATGCCACTCTTTGCCTCGTCAGGCACTTAAATGTGCTGCTTTCCTGGGAGTTGTCCTGCACGGATCCAGAGGACCGCTTGATGTTCCCAGTGCTATTGGACCCCCGCATCCTTTACCTGGTTCCATGGGTGTTTCTATGGGAAAAATAAATGCATCGAAGCCACCAAGCTAAAAGCACAATCTAAAAGCCCGGTCTTTGGGACGCCTGGGTGGCTCAGTCGGTTAAGCGTCCGACTTCGGCTCAGGTGACCATCTCACAGTCGGTGACTTCGAGCCCCGCGTCGGGCTCTGTGCTGACAGCTCAGAGCCGGGAGCCTGTTTCAGATTCTGTGTCTCCCTCTCTCTCTCTGACCCTCCCCCGTTCATCCTCTGTCTCTCTCTGTCTCAAAAGTAAATAAACGTTAAAAAAAAAATTTACAGAAAATAAAAGCCCGGTCTTCGTTATTATAAATTTACTCTTCGATCTAACAAAAATGAATGTGGAAAAGCAAAGTTTGCTGTGATATAATTAGAATATGTAATTGTCCACTGGGGCAGCTGAAATAATTCGTTAGCCATCTGTTATTATGCATGTCTCACACTTACTGTCATGCAATAATTAAATATAAATATTGGTGGCCACGTAGACTCATTCGATCCAAACTCAGTGATTTAGCACGTTTGGATGGTGGTAGATACACATGCATCTATCCACCTGGCTACTATTTTTTTTATTTTCAGTCCTCCCGTATGTAGCAAATATACCAGATGTCGTAATAATAGTTCAATGAATGCTTGCTGAATGAATAAGAGAATAATTAAATCACTTAATTTATTAATCAATAAAATCAATCCATTTATGGCACTTTCTGATTATTGGTTCCTTTTCAGAAGTTAATTCAAATTAGGCCATGTGATTACCGCTTATCTACGCAGACACGAGGTACAGAGGAAGGATATGCAGCAAGAGGTTTCAAAATTTTTAGAAGTTCTAGTAACACCGAACTTCTGGGGGAACTGATCTCAGTTTAAAGATCATAATGGGGGGATCACCTGGGTGGCTCAGTTAAGCACCTGACTCTTGATTTTGGCTCACGTCGTCATCTCATGGTTTGTGGGTTCGAGGCCCAAGTCGGACTCAGAGCTGAGAGTGCAGAACCTGCTTCGGACGCTCTCTCTCTCCCTCTTTCCCTGTCCCTTCCCCACTCACGCTCTTTCTTTCAGAATAAATAAATAAGCTTAAAAACATCAAAAAGGGCACTCTAATGAAAATCATGCTATAAACCTTAAATAAATTGAATAAACCACACTACCCATTAATTTTTGTTAGGCTTTTCCAATGCAAGGCAAAACAGTGACTTGTTACCTCCAAATTCCTTCATTTTCTTCATCTGTTTATTGTCAACAGTGGGACAGTACTGGACAGTAAAACAGACATCGATAAACATCTCTGAGCTTTATATTTGCAAAACCGCAAAAGCTTTCATTCACGTGTTAGCTATTACAAATAGACCAAAACAATAAAATTAAACTCAGTCACTTCCTAGCTTTTTTCTTGCAAAATGCTGTATTATGTAGGCATATCCCCTCTGACCAAGAATTCAGCGTGGATGAGACTAAATGCATGAAGGATTATTCCTCAAAATACATGTCCTAGGATAAGTAAAATAGGAAAGAATGACTTGTTTTTAATTTAGCATCCTTTGGGGGATAATTGGTCTATTTTAAGAACAAAGTTATTTAATGTAGCCAGGAGAAAAAAGTGAGGCAAGTGCCGGGATTCTGCAGCAGCCAGAGTTAACTATAATACTGTGTTTAATTAAGTTTTATGTCCTTTCAGTTACACGGACAGAAATGATGTGTATGAAATCCTCAGTCATGTAGAGATTATCTGTATTGTCCAATTACATATTGTCTATGCAACTGACCCCTTTCCGTCAGCTCCCCCTGCCCTCAAGTTGTGCAAAGACTTAAGATTAGGCCCAAATTCGAGGTGATGCTGAAACTCATTTGCTCCCAAGAAAAGTTCAGGAGAAATAAAGGATCAGTAAGAAGACAGAAGTCAGAGTTTGGAAACCAGATTGAGACCCAGAAGAACATCTCAGTCAAAACCGGAGTAAGGAGGGTGCTCTATTCAGCCCAGTCACCAGATGGCAGCACTGGGCTTTCATCCCCACCCAGTCAGCCATAGCAAAGCTTCTGCTTGGAAGGACTTGGAGGCACTGAGCCGCTTCTTACAGGGACAGGTTTCTAGTCCCCACGGACAAATCAAGAGTAGGTCAGTGCTGAAAGGAGAAGTCCAAATAAGTAAGAAGATACCCCGTAAGACATCAAGACTCATAAACTATGGTGGGGACCAGAAAAGATGGACCACAGACTGGAAAAAGACATTTGCCAAACACAGAGCCAACACAGAAATATCACACACAATACATGTATTTTATTAACCTCCTGCAAGTGAGGGCAAGAAAAGATAGCCCAAATTATATATATATATTTTACAAGGACACAACTGGTAATCCACAGAATATGAAAACCAAATTGTCAATAAATAGATGAAAAGAGGTTCAACCCTGTTCTAATCAAAGACCAAAGAGAGACTACTGTATAATCGTCTGATTGATAAAGCCAGTCTGAGAGTACCAACTGTTGACAAGAATGGAACTGGGAACTGTCATACAATTCTGGTGAGACCATAACTTGGGACATCTAGTTCGGAAAGCAAGTTAGTAATACCCATAAAGTTAAAGATGTGACTACCTAATACTTCAGCAACTGCAGGTCTAGAAACAACCACTCTCATTGAAATGAAGAAAGTATTAGGATGTTTGCTACGGAATCGACAGGAAGAGCAGGAAGAAAAGGAACAATCCAATCGTCCCTCAGTAGGGAACCGATAGGTCAGTGTGGTTTTCCTGTAGGGGAGACCAGTGAAGCTCTTGAAATAAAAGGTCCTAATTAACTTGCAATAAAAAAAGCTGAGAAGTATACGTATGGAACTATCCATATACATTTAAAAATCAATTTCTAGGGGCGCCTGGGTGGCTCAGTCGGTTAAGCGTCCGACTTCAGCTCAGGTCACGATCTCACGGTATGTGAGTTCGAGCCCCGCGTCGGGCTCTGTGCTGACTGCTCAGAGCCTGGAGCCTGTTTCAGATTCTGTGTCTCCCTCTCTCTCTGACTCTCCCCCATTCATGCTCTGTCTCTCTCTGTCTCAAAAATAAATAAACGTTAAAAAAAAAAATTTTTTTAAAAATAAATAAAAATCAATTTCTATTTTAAAAAATGTACACATAGGTTACATAAATTTTATATATTATTACATTGTGGTCTATGGTTAATATCACCCCTGGAGTACCATGACTTGGTGACCTACGTAATAAACACCCTCTTCGTATTCATATTAAGAAATGGAAGGAAAGGGATCTGATGGGAGCACAGTGTTAAATGGCACACGTAGGGACACGTAGGTGGCTCAGGCGGCCGAGCATCCGACTCTTGATTTCTGCTCAGGTCATGATCTCACAGTTCTTGGGATCAAGCCCCAAGTCGGGCTCTGCACTGACAACACAGAGCCTGCTTGATATTCTCCCTCTCCCTCCCTCCCTGCCCCTCCCCCACTCGCACTCTCTCTGTCTCTCTCAAAATAAATAAAATCGATTTAAAAGAGAGAGAAGACACAGAGGACACAAACACACAGGAAAGAATGCCAGGGGAAGACAGAGGCAGAGATCAGCATGATGCAGCTACAAGCCAAGGACAAGTCAAAGATAGCCGGGAGCCCCAGGAAGCTGGGAAGAGGCAAGGAAGGACCCATCCCTAGAGCCATCGGAGGGAGCACAGCCTGCCGATGCCTTGTTTAGTCCCCAGAACTGAGAGAAAGTGAAATTCCTGTTGTCTGAGCACCTCATCTTCTGGTACTTTGTTATAGCATCTTTAGGAAACTAACTGACGCAGGTGTAAGTCTAAGACACGGAATATGTGGAAATCATATTTAATTTTTATGCCATTTCTTCCTGGGAGTTCCATCTGTCTTCTGTTCAGTTGAGAGATGAGCATAGTTACCTACCTTTTTTCATGGACAAGGGGAGGATGTGAATTACGTCCCCGGGAATCAAAAGTCTCTGCACTTTCTACTACAAAGTGGTCGTCGATGTTATGAGATAGGTGGAAACATAATTAGGAATTAGATAAGCATCCATTCATTCAAACATAAGACATTCATTCATTTCAATGATTCTTAACGGGTAAGAAAGATGACAGCTCTTAGTGAAATCTGTAAAGGAAAAGTTTTATTTAAGCAGCTTATGCCTGTGCTCTGGAACAATTTTGTTTTGCAAAACTTAAGTGTCATAAATTTACTAAATTCATATTTAGTGCTACCAGTATAAAACAGAATCAATCTCATGTGACCACGGTTTTGGCACGTAACATATAAAAAAGTTTCTCTTTCTAAGATGCTCCTGTTTTATTTGTGGAAAATTTGGTGGATTATTCCAAATGGAATGAATGTTTTGCTTTCAAAACAAAGATTATAGATTGTTATGTGGCAAATAGCTTGCTTTCTCTTATAATATTGACAGCTGCTATGTGTTAAGGCTTTGCTCAGATTTCAAAATTGACTTCTTCTTGTGGAGAACCAGCTATGCCCTGCTTTTCTGTCATGTCTTAGCAAGAAACATACATAGTCCATTATGAATTCGGGAAGGCTTGAGTTCCTCTGCTACAATTTAGATTGAATTGGTGCTAATTGATCAATAGTCCTTGACAATAGTGAGTTGAAACTAGCCTTCCTAGGGAATTATACAGATGCACTATCATTGACTGTGAAAATCCATTAGAGGTGTGATCGGATTGCAGGGCTTTTCACTGGTAATGTCTCAATGGCACTTCATTAAGGGATAGAGAAAAGCCAAGGCTTGCTTTCACTAAGCGACCCAGGATTGTCATCCAAAAGCACACCCAATAGCATATCTGTTAAGAACTTTGAAGTAAGCTATATCTGGTACAAATACCAATACTTTCCCTTATAATCTGTAAGACCTGGAAGTCAGTATCCTGCGTAAGTCACAGTTACCCCATCTGTGTAACTGGGTGAGTAAAAGTACCTACCGACGACTTGCCAACAACAGGGAAGGGGGAATGGTCAGCCCCAGCAGGGATATCTTATTTTTGTCAACGAGTTCGTTTAGAAGTGCCGGTGTAAGTGACAACAAAAAGCAGAATGACTTTTGTCATTGGTTTCAAAATCTCTACGGCCATGCACCCACCTCCCATACTGCCCTACCAGTCAACCCTAAGTAGGCAACTGGTCCATGAGGATTTCTGGGAAAGGCAAGACCAGATAGGCATGATTGTTTTCTGAGGAACAAGCAGGTTAACTGGACAAAGTTTCCCAGGGTCTGCATGTGGCTGTGAGGGTCATGTATGGGGAGTATCAACGTTGGAAGTCAGTGGAACGAGTGGGGTACGGTCAGCAAACCGAAGAAAAGCTGGTATGACATTCCATAGCACCTATAAATCTCAGTTAAATGTCCCACAGAATGTTTGGATCTTGTGGAATTTTTTCATAGAAATCAATAAGGGGATGTCATCTTAGGACCAGGTCCTCATACAGAAGGACCAAGATGGCGGAGGAAAGGAACCATAAAGAATTAAGGGTAAATAATTGGTTCAAGTATGGCAAATACCAAGATACTTTCTGATAAAGATATTATGTGAAAAGTGATAATAACAGTGCAAACTTAAAATCTGGCAAAAAAAATAAAAAATGTAGGGGAGGAGAATGGATGCTGTCATGATAATTTCCTTTTTTTATATGGGGAATTGCAAACCTAATAGTGATGTGAAATAATACATATGTAGGTATAGATACAGAGATATGTGCATGCAAGTAAATAGCTGAAAATCACAAACTGCTATAATAGAAACCAAGACGGTTAACTTTTAAATCAATGGGGAAAAATGAGAAAGGAAATGTATTTATGAAGAAATAGCAGGAAGCATGAAAAACAAAGTGTAAAACAAGAGAAGATTAACTATTCGGTTGTAATTTGTAAGACGCAACTCAAGAATCATGTTCCCGAGGGGGGAAAGCATGTAAACAGTATCTACTATCCTGTTTCTTGCTCATGGAACAGAGACTGGCCCCAGCTGGTGCCCAGTGATTCCTGAATTGGATATAAATAAAAAGCCAAATCTGAACGACATTTCATAGAATGTTTTATTGCATGCGTTACAAGATTTGACTTACTGGTATTTTGTGAAGTTCAGGGCATCTATCAAGAGCTAAGCGTGGGCTGGAAGTTTCCTTCCTTGTATTATCATTTTCAGCTTTTGGTATCAAGGTTATAGCAGTCATATAAAATGATAGAAAGAGCTGCCTCCTCTTCTGTTCCCTGGAAAAGTTTGTTTAAGAGTGCAGTTATTAACAGACCCATAAGCAGACAGAGCAAACTAACGGTTGCCAGAGGGGAAAGGGGTCCGGGAATGGGCCAAACGGGTGAAGGGGAGTGGGAGGTACAGGCTTCTAGTTATGAAAGGAGTTAAGTCACGCGACCGAAAGCTGCAGCAGAGCAAACACAGTCCATGCCGTTGTTACGGCATTACGTGGTGACAGCCGGGGTGCATTTCTCCTGAGCACAGCTTAACGTATACACCTGTCAAATCACTATGTTGTACACCTGAAACTAATGTGACGTTCTGTGTCAACTATACTTCAATTAAAAAATATAATTATTGGGGCGCCTGGCTCGGAGGGTTAAGCCTCCGACTTTGGCTCACGTCATGATTTCACAGTTCGTGGGTTCCAGCCCCGCGTCGGGCTCTGTGCTGACAGCTCAGGGCCTGGAGCCTGCGTCGGATTCTGGGTCTCCTTCTGTCTCTGCCCCTCCCCCCCCTCAAAAATAAACATTAAAAAAATGCAATTATTTGTTCCTTGAAAGTTTAGTAGAATTCTGTAGTAAAACAATGGGGCTTGGTGTTGCCGTAAGGGTAGATTTTTAACTACTCAATTTATTTCACAGATATAGTTCCTTCTTTTTTTTTTTTAATGCTTATTTATTTTTGAGTGGGAGACAGAGCACAAGCAGGGGAGGGGCAGAGAGAGAAGGAGACACAGAATCCAAAGCAGCTCCAGGCTCCGAGCTGTCAGCACGGAGCCCGATGCGGGGCTCGAGCTCAGGAACCATGAGGTCATGACCTGAGCCGAAGGCGGACGCTCAACCGACTGAGCCACCCAGGTGCCCCTAGATATAGTTCTTTCTATTGAAGTTTTCTATCGTTTTTTTCTTTTTTAAAAAAATTTATTTATTTATTTTGAGAGAGAGAGAGAAAGAGAGATCGAGCATGAGCCGGAGAAGGACAGAGAGAGGGCGACAGAATCCCAAGCAGGCTCCTCGCCGTCAACACAGAGCGGGACCCAGGACTCCATCTCACGAACGGTGATGCCGTTACCTGAGCCCGAAGCAAGAGTTCGGTGCTTAAGGGCACTGAGCCACCCAGGCGCTCCTCTACTGTTTTTTACATCAATTTTTTCTAAAAAATGTGCCTATTTCACCTAACTTAGCCATGAATTTGTTCATAGTGGTCTCTTACAGTTCTAATCTCTGCTACAGCTGCAACTGTGTCTCTTCTTTCACACTTTCACTGATATTTATTTTGTGCTTTTCCCATTCTTGCAAAATCACACCCTAGTTTGCCTATCTTTTTTGCCCCCGAAAGAACCGATTTCTGGCTTTGCTCTTTCTTTATACTTAATTATTTGAGTTCTATTCCATTAATGTCTGCTTTTCCCTTTTTATGTTATTTCTTCTTCTTTATTTTTCTCCGGCTTCTTCAACTGTGTGCTTAGCTCCTGAATCGTCAGTTATTTCCTCTTTTCCTTTTTTTTAATGTTTTTATTCATTTTCAGAGAGAGAGTGTGTGTGTGCACATGAGCAGGGGAGGGGCAGAGAGGGAGGGAGAGAGAGAATCCCAAACAGGCTCCACACTGTCAGCGCAGAGCCTGGCATGGGGCTCAATCTCATGAACCATGAGATCATGACCTAAGTCAAAATCAAGAGTCAGCCACTCAACTGACCGAGCCATCCCGGTGCCCCAGTTATTTCCTCTTTTCTGATGTAAGTATTTAAAACTATAAATTTCCCTTGAACTGTTCTTCAGGAATCTCCAAGATATGCTCTATGAGGTATTTTGTGAGGTATGCGAAAAATATTTCAATATAACAGATTCTCCTATTTCAATTTTTTTAAAGATTCCAAGATCCTGTTCTCTGGTTTGACTTAATAGCAGTGTGGTCAGAGAACATGGTTGAAATGACACCACTTCTGAGAAACGTTTAGACTTGCTTTGTGGACAAAGTTGAAGTCCGTGGCCAATTTTCATAAATGCCTAAAGCATGTCTAAAAAGGAGTACATATTTCCTAATTATTAGATGAAGACTTCTGTATAATTTCATACATTTGGGCATTTTAGTTTGTCTGTTTAAATATTTTGCTCTAGTGCTAGATTAATTGCTTAAAAAAACAAATTAGAGAGATATGTCAAAATCTCCCACTGTGACTGTGTATTTATAGATTTCTCCTTTCTACTCTGTCAATTTGCCATGTGCATTTGAAATAATATTATCAGACTACAAGTTTGGAATTATCATCACTTCTCTTGAATTATACATTTCATATATTTCTTTTAAAAAATACTGCTGTATTTTATTTTATACAATTGCTTTGCTTTTACTATTTTAAAAAGTATTTTTGTAACCAATATAGGTATTTTTAGTTAGAAGAAACTTTTGAGAGAAATAAAATAGAATTATAGCCTAACATCTGGAGTCTTGGCTTAGGCTGCTATAACAAAATAGCATAAACTGTATGGCTTATCAACAACAGAAATTCATTTCCCGTGGCTCTGGGGGCTGGAAGTCCAATATCATGGTACCAACGTGGTCCGGTTCGGGTGAGGGCTGTCCTGAGGGTTATAGATGAAGGACTTCTCCTCATGTCTTCACATGGCAGAAAGGGGTGAGAGTACCCCCTGGGGCCCCTTTTATAAGAGCACTAATCCTATTTGTGAGGGCTCTACCTTTGTGATCCAGTTACCTCCTTAAGGCCCCACCCCCTAATGCATCACATTGGGGGTTAAGGTTTCAACATATGAATTTAGGGGACACAGACATTCAGTCCACTGTACCCAGAAATTAAACTTTAATATATATCTTTCCAGGTGCTTTTCTATTCATATAGATTTATATTAAAAATGTGTGCATATATATATATATAGTACTATATATGAATACAGTATATATATACTGCATACACACACACACACACACATATACCTACATAATTATATCTCATATACAATGAGATCATAGTATCCAAAAAAAGTTTGCACCTGCCTTTTTTCACTTGACAATTTCCAGGTTTGCTTCCACGATTTTTCTGGTTGAAAATCAGCAACTAATCCAGGCTCACATGTTGTGTTCTGTATGTACCTTAGAAGAGAGACTGAATGAAACGAATGGTATAATAAATTCTCATGCGTCTTTCACTCTACTTCAGAAAAGTATATTTGAAGAACATTTTATAGGTGTCCAGGGCAAGAGGAAAAACAAATCACAGACCAATAATTGGATTCCCAAACTTACTGGACGTTTATGAAGGAAAGTTGTTTAAATTCAGGAAAGTGAGTAAAGTTTCCCACATTGTCTGGTCACATCTAGTTTGGAGCTGTGGGGACGAATGGTTCGACAGGTTCCTGTTACTGACCTGGGTTTATTCACCATTCCCCGTGACATTTCTGAAATCCCCTCCCAGCACAGAGTGTATTGTCTAAGGTCACTTCAAGCTCATGTTCTTGTACAATACATTGTATTTGGGAGAGAACACTCTTTGTGCTTACACTCTCCAATATACTTAGATGTTGCAAAAAATTTATTATTCAGAATTTTTGATTTACTTTTTAAGGTGTTATGAGGTCAGAAGCTGTTGCTACAGTACTGAGATATGCCCAAGATCCCGGACCCCAACATCCCTGTTTGAGGGAGATGACAAGTAAAGAGAATCTCAGAAAGGATGGACAGAAGGAAAACTGCTTCTTAACAAAATTCCTCTCTGGAAACCACTTAACTATTTCCAGAAAGTGATATTTTAATCTACTCTTAAATCCCAATGCTTTTCTTTTCAGCTTATGCCCACCTCTCTCTGACTCCGTCCCATCTGCTGGTACCCTTTTCTGAAACATTACTGACACCTTCTTCAGAATCTGCATTTGGCAAGATTAGCCTCCCCTGGTCCTCTGTCTTTGCTTTACTGAAACCTGTTTTTAGAAAGGCCAAAAAAAACCCACTTTTCCTTCACTCAGCCTGAATCTGGAGCAAACAGGCAAGGCCCACAAACTTGTATTCTTCATGGATACATTCAAATAGCTGGCTCACTGGCTTTCTGTAGGTATTTCTCTGAGAGGAATTCAAGAAATCTGAATAAACTGAGAAGTAGAACATTGAGATTTATTGAAAATCTCAAGTTTATTAAGAAGACAGCCCTTCTCAAATTGACCTACAAGTTCAGCGTAATAGGTATCAAAATCCTAGCAAATTCTTTGTAGAGATTGATACGCTGGCCCTACAATGTATATGGCAATGTGGAAGACCAAAAATATCCAAAACATTATTTTAAAAAATAACAATAAGGAGGGCACCTGTTGGGATGAGCACTGGGTGTTGTATGGAAACCAATTTGACAATAAATTTCATATTAAAAAAAAAAGTAACCATATTGGGGCACCTGAGTGGCTCACTCGGTTAAGCGTCAGACTTCAGCTCAGGTCATGATCTCACAATTCCTGAGTTCAAGCCCTGCATCAGGCTCTCTGTTGTCAACGCAGAACATCCTTCGAATCTTCTATCCCCCCTCTTTGTGTCCCTCCTCCACTCATCTTCTCTCTCCCTCTCTCTCTCTGTCTCAAAAATAAATAAACATAAAAAGTAACAATATTGAAGAATTTTTGTTACCTGATTTCCAAATTCACTACAAAACTGTAATAGTCAAAAGAGATGTAGCATGCATCTACAATGGAATATTACTCAGCCATGAAAAAAGAATGAAATATTGCCATTTGCAGTGACATGGATGGAGCTGGAGAGTATAGTATTATGCTGAGCAAAACAAATCAGTCAGAGAAAGACAAATACCATATGATTTCACTCATAGGTAGAATTTAAGAAACAAAACAAGCAAAACAAAGGGGGGGCGGAGAGACAAGTCAAAAACCAGACTCAACTATAGTTAAGATGATGGTTTCCAGAGAGAAAGTGTGGGGGGGGGATGGGCAAAATAGATGACGGGGACTAGGGAGGGCACTTGTGATGAGCACAGGGTAACGTATGGAATTGTTGAATCACTATGTTGTACACCTGAAACTCATATGACACAGTATATTAACGATACTGGAATTAATTTTTTTAATTTAAATATAAGTGCTTTAAAAAAGGGTGTGGAATTAGTATAAGGATAAACTTGTGCATTAAGTGAAAAGAGAACTGTTAGGCCATGAATAGACCCCCACATAGTCAAAAGAAGAAGACAATCTAATAGCATGATTTGATTCTATAGAACCAGCCATACATGAAATCAGTCTTGGACTTCCAGGTTTGTGAACCAGTTAATTCCCTTTTCGTGTAAACCATCTCAAATCTAAGTTCTGTCACTAGCAAACAAAAGAAACATATATTCCTGGACATTAGAAAGACTCCATACTGGGATACCAAATCTAGATGATTTTCTAGACCTTACTACTGATAGATGCACTATGTCCCCAACGTGTGCTGTTCCTTGCTGTCTTTGTGCTTTTCAGAGACATGCTGCCCACCCCACCCCCCCAACCTGGACTTTTCTATCCTTGAGTATCACTCTTATATAAATGTTACAACTTTTTGGACATCAATGAGATTCCCTGTGCATCATGGAATCTTGATTGCATGGAATCATGGATTTCTCTAACTGGATGTTTTGTTTATTTCCTTTTATGTTTTTTGTGTTGTGAAGGGATTATAGAAACTAGAAAGAAAATTCAGGGATATTCTCCATGATCTTTTTCAGAATGATGTTTTGAATGAAAAAGGGCATTGAAACCCCTCCTCAGCTGTCCAAGCCTTCTCACTCACGTAATGAAGGAGGTAAAGACTCCCAGAAGGAGGTAAAGACTCCCGGTAAAAGAAAATAGAGCTAGGATTCAAACTCACTCATACCTGACTCCAAATCCCATTTTTTTCTCCATGACACTTTCTCTTCTCTGAAAGAATTATGTTACATTTTTCCTTATTCTTTTAGAGGACAGTTATTTCACTCCATAGTTTATAACCTCCCCGCTAGCTCCATGAAGTATCCCTCATTTAGTGTTAAAATGCAGTAGCAATGAAAAGCTACTGGTGCTCTGTGGACTTTGGATAGGATATCACTGTCAACAACACCACAAGTCAATTGTAGGTGTGTTTTGTTTTGTTTTGTTTTGTTTTGTTTTGTTTTGTTTTGGACAGAGAGAGAGAAAGAGCACAAGTGGAGGAGGGGCAGAGGGAGAGAGAGAGAGAGAGCACAAGTGGAGGAGGGGCAGAGGGAGAGAGAGACAGGGGGAGAGAATCCCAAGCAGACTCCACACCCAGCACAGAACCCAACACAGGGCTCAGTCTCATGACCCTGGGATCATGCCCTGAGCTGAGATCGAGAGTCAGATGCTTAACTGACTGAGTCACCCAGGCACCCCATTTGCAGCTTAATCTCAGCCATTACTCCCTCATATATGGAGGCCTGACAGAATCTGGGCTAATTTTGCATCCCTGCATCCCCCGGCCCCACATGTTCTTTATTCTGATGTTCTTACCCTAATATTCTTGGAAGAGGCTTTCTCACAGGGCACCTTCCCACAAGCGGGGAGGCGACTATTATGAGGTTAATGGCATTGCTGTTGAAGCCATCGTTCTGCCAAGAAAGACTTCGCGAAGGCAGCTGACAATCATTGCAGCAGATTTAGATGTTCCTCTGGCAAAGCTTCTGTTTATCTTGATCTGAAGCATGACGGTGTGTGAGCGTCCGATGGTAATTTTAATTAAATTTATTCACCTCCAGGGTCTTCCGTCAAATGAAATACAACCCAGATCTACTAGTTAGTACCAGAATCGTGGGCTAAAGAGGAGGCACAGAATGAAGATAAAGGATTGAAGATGAAATCTGAACTGGGGAGACCTAAGAGGTGAATGACCCCAGGCTTGCTACTGTGTTTCGTTTTTCTCAGATTTTTCTCAAAACTCACATATCCTATTCTGAGTTGTAACTGGGAGACTGAGAAGTACGGCTTCAAGAGGGCCTGCTTATCAGCAACTGAGAAGTTGACAAGATGCTTCATGTGTTCCTTCTGTGTTCAACAATGCACTAAAACCCATGAGCCAGACAGACACTGTACATTCACGGTCACCCAAACCTGGCATGAGATGACTTTGTAGAAGGCAGGAGAGTGTCAGCACAGAAGTACTGAGGACCTAAACAGGACTTTAATGGAGAGAGAGCTCAGATAGACTTGGCCAACTAGGGTTAGTTAGCTAAGGACCAGCCTTGCAGCGACCTGCCCATTCCTCTCCCCTAAGCCTTCCAACAGCTGCTTATCTCTCCTCCCTCTGCCTTTGCTCTTCCTCTCATTGTGTACATTCGTTTCTTAGTTGCATATGTATCATTTGACAATATGTGGCTATTGTCATTGAGCATGCACATGAGGAAAAAAATTGCATATATATTGCATGTATATACATAGGTACATACACGTATGTATATATACGGCACTAGGCCCACCAAGAATGCTTTTATTGATAAAGAACGGAGAGAAGCAATTGGTAATAAATCAGACCATAGGGTTTATTTCTGCTCCCACAAACTACCCACAAGCCCCCACAGTTCCAAGGATATGAGATGACATTTGACCATTAGGTAGTGTGCTTATGGTCTTCTTCACGGAAGTGAGCAGTGTGTATCTGGAGATGTGTCCCAAAAAGAAAACTTACTACTACTCTATTCAAAAAGGTCACAGAAGTGCTTTGACCATTGATTTAAAGTTGTCGCTCCATTTGGACATATGTTCCTATCCTTGATGTTCTCTTATTCTTACAGTTTTCTGTGGTTATAGTTAATACGATGATAATTCATTCCCTACTACCCTAAGAGTTCAATAATCTTATGAAATTTAGAAGGAATATTTTCGACAGCTCTGGGCCATTGATTGATTCTTGTCTACACATGGGAACTATGCATAAACTGAGATGATTCATCTGAGCCTATTTAATCTGATCGCCCCGTGTCTCTTCCTATTTTATTTTTATTTTTTAATAATCTGGTCTTGCCCTGAAAGGATCTACTTTTTTTTTCAGCTTATGTATTTATTTTGAGAGGGAAAGAATGCATAAGCAGGGGAGGGACAGAGAGAGAGAGGGAGAGAGGGAGTCCCAAGCAGGCTCTGCACCGTCAAAGCTAGAGCTCTCTACAGGGCTCCGACCCACAAACCGTGAGATCATGACCTGAGAGGAAGTTGGACCCTTGACAGACTGAGCCACTCGGGCACCTGTCCCTGAAAAGATCCACTTTTAAAACTTTGACTCTGACTCTTTTGCCTGGATTGTGTAACCTATTGTCCTGTCATTACGATAAAAGTGACTTCATCTGTTAACACTGTTAAAAACTCAGGGCTACCCTATCATTCTTATTATAGGTATTAAAGACACCTAAGCTATTTCATTTTGTAGGTAATGAGAACAATTCTGTGTAATTAGCTGTCCTTCTTTAAGATATTTGGCTCAGGGGCGGCTGGGTGGCTCACTTAAGTGCCCGACTCTTGATTTTGGCTTGGATCATGATCTCAAGATTCATGCGTCGGGCTCTGAGCTTACTGGGCTGAGCCTGCTTGGGATTCTCTCTCCCTTTCTCTCTGCCTCTTCCCCCACGTGTGCATGCACATTCTCTCTCTCTCTCTCTCTCTCTCTCTCTCTCTCAAAAAATAAAGAAAAGGTATTTGGCTCAATTCATTATTTTAGAATATACTATTGAAATCTCTTTCTATTTGGTTACTTTGTGTTGACGTCTAATGTTGTCTACTATGGAGCTTTGTTTCAATCTCATTGTAGGTATGATCACTAGCACTGTGTCGAGTATGTTCTCTAGAATTATTTACATGACTCAGGGTCACGTGTGAGGGATGCTATCCGAGCAGGACCCCAGATCAGCAGCTCCAGCATCACTTAAGATGCGGTTCTGGGGCCCCACCCCAATCCTAAGAAATCAAATTCTGGGGTGGTGCTCAGCGATCTGTGTTGTAGCAAGCCTTTCTAAATCTAAAACTTGAGAGGCATTCTTTTAAAACACTTGTGTTTTATCTGCACTGAGCATGAAGCCTGCTTAATATTCTCTCTCTCTCTCTCTCTAAAAAATAAATAAACATTAAAAAATTAAAATTAAAATGATGGGTGTTGTGACCACCTGGGTGACTCAGTCGGTTAAGTGTCTGACTCTTGATTTTGGCTCAGGTCAAAATCTCATAGTTTGTGAGTTCGAGCCCCACAATGGGCTCTTTGGAGCATGGAGTCTGCTTGGGATTCTGTCTCCTCTCTCTGCCCCTCCCCTGCTGGCCCTCTGTATCTTTCTCAAGATAAATAAAAGTAAACTTTAAAATAAATTAATTAATTAAAAATGATGAGTGTTGTTTCTTTGCCCCCCTGACTTGTTTTATAGTTTAAGTTTGGGAAAAATATCTATTGCAGAGATTACAATGGGAAAGCTTCCGGGTGTGGAAAGCAGGTTTGGCTACACAGAAAGAAGGGTCCATACACATAAGGAACGATCACATGTAAGAAGAAACTCTAAATGAAGGGAGCAGAATGTACAAAGCTGTACCAGAAAGCAAATCTGGGCTTAGGCTATGAAACCATAAACATGGCAGTCCAGTTAGATTACAAGGTTTATATGAGGGAAGACTTATAAAGCGCCATGTAATATCAGGACAACATTTGCAAAGAACCCTGAAGTAACGGCAGAAGAGTTTGCCTACGATCCTTCAGGTACAAGGAAGCATCAACAATTTGGAAAATGAAGATAGCCAACCTCTTCACATATCTTCATGTGGCAGAAGAGGGGTGAGAGAGAGCTCTCTGGGGTTCCTTTTATAAGGGCATTAATCCCATCCGTGAGGGGTCCAGCCTCATGACCTAATCGCCTCCTGGTCCCACCTCCTCATACCATCACATCAGGGATGAATGTCAGTGTATGAATCTGGAGGGTGGGGCACAAACGTTCAGTCCACAGCATTCTGAGACAATGCACGAAGCTCAAATTGTTTTGCCAATATTCGGAAAGATCTGTCGACGTAACTGATGACAGCAGCGGTGAATAAGGTAACAGCTGCTGAACTACAGAGCCTGCATTCTGCTGACGTCAAAGCGGGTTCATACTCTAGAAGTGCTCACCTAGAACTGATTTTTAAGAGCTACTGTGTATATATTACATACATGACATACATTATATATATGTATTTATTTAAAGATTCATTACTTATTTAAATTACACATGTTAATATAACATCATAATATCTGTTATATAATAATATAGTATATACATTAGGCACTTTCCCTATGCCTGGCTCTACATTAAATAATTTGCAGGGGTGCCTGGGTAGCTCAGTCAGTTAGGCATCCGACTTCGGGTCACGATTTGTGGGTTCGAGCCCCGCATCGGGCTCTGTGCTGATGGCTCAGAGCCTGGAGCCTGCTTAAGATTCTGTGTCTCCCTCTTGCTCTGACCCTCAGGAGCTCTCTCTCTCTCTCTCTCTCTCTCTGTCCAAAATAAACATTAAAAAAAGAAAAAGAAAAAGAATTTTCAAATATGTCCTCTCTTAACCCTACGAGCTGTGATTACTGAAGCTGAAGTCTTGAAGAGTAGGCGACATCAAGGTGACACAGCAAATGGCAGGCCTAGAACTTGGATCCATTCTGTTGGTCACCAAAGTGTATGACTTCAACCACTCTCCTGGCATAAAACAAACTCCTTTACTTCCTGATAAATTATATACATTCATTTCTTTGAATTCCTCTATTGTACCTCAAAAAACAAGCATATTACTCCGCTAAAGATAGTCTTTATATTTCAAACAATTTGTTCATGATATTAACGAAAGAAAATTGTTGTACAAGAAACACGCTTTCAATTCTAACACTTTCATATCGTCCCAGAACAGGCAGCGAAGTGTTGGGGAACACTGTCTTCATTCCAACCAAACATAAGCTTACTTCTGGTCACAATCCAAATTGAAGACACTCCAGTCTAGAAATATCTGTTCCAACTGCTAACTAAGCTACTTACTAGGGATTCATAAATTAAAAGTGAAATGGATAAAAATATAAACACTGTGACAAAATTAGGAGGGCATTAAATTTATTTCGTATTTACTTGAAAAGGTTATCATAAATATCCCCAATCAAAGAGTGGCAAACTGTAAATCAAGCTTATTTTCTTCTCGAATTATCTTTACATTTAATTTATTTCAAAGTTCTTTACTTCATACATTTGTTATTCCTGCATTACATACATGTCTAAAATCAAGAGGCATGTTTTAACCTTTTAAAAGCTCGTCTATAACTCAATCATCTACATGCCCTGAATCACAAGTTAATTATGTTTATTTCTTGACCCTTAGATACTGAGAAACTGTCATTTGCTTGGGGATAGATGTCTACTGACAGATATCACTTAATGACCCTAAAATAAATGTGTTAAATGTCATCATGATTAATAGTAATTTTCAATTGAATATAAATAAAAGTATTGTTTAAAGTGACAAAAGCTCCTCATAAACAAAGGAAATTGTGGGGAGGGGCCTATCTTCCTGGGATATTTTTGGAAGAAAAATTAAAATTTTGGAAGCATTTCTTCAAAAACTTTAATGCTAAAAATTACTTTTTGCATGGTCAAATAAACATACAAAGTATAAAATCTTTGCTTTTTCTCATCACTGAGTGTAGAATTCAAATTTCTGGAGTATCCTGTGCCAGATTTCACTATACCTTTTTGAGAAAACTGTCAGATAAACTCAGCATATGATTTGGGTAAAAAATATTTAAATCCTTTTTATGTTGAGTGTTTCAGTTCTCTTGCTGAACTGACCTAATACGTATTATTTTTGAAACAATGGTTCATATAGGTAATCATATTTAATGTTTCCAACCTCATATAAGTTAGCCATTTAAAATTTACGTACTTCTAAGGGAGGATAAATTTAACATGCTTGAAATAAAATAATAGAAGTAAAACTTACTTTGTCAAATACTATTAGGTACTTGCTATTGGGCAGATAACATGTCAGAATTGTATTTGCAACTCTAAAACTGTAGCCATTATTAGAGAAGTCACTGGATCTATTTTTACAAAATATTTTTTTTTCTGATTACGAAAGGAATCCATGTTACTCTTGGGTAATTTGAAAAATATGGATAAAATGTGAAAATGACGCTCCATATCGTTAGCCATTAGAGAAATGCAAATGAAACCCACAATAAGATACAAAATACATGGAGAAAAACCTGACAGATTGACGAGAGAAATGGACAATTCAGCAATAATATGGGAGACTTTAACATAGCACTTACAATAATGAATAGAGCAACTAGACTAAATTCCAAATAGGAAGTAGAATACTTCAATCGACACTGTAAAGCAACTAGTCTCAAGGTAGAGCACGCCCCCAACAACAAGCACCGGAACACGAATTCTTCTCAAGGGCACATGGAACATTCTCCAGGATACGCCATATGTTATGAAGCCTCCTCAGCCCCTCTGGCCAACCCAGTAGTGTACAAACTTTTCTTGGACCGCCTGATCAATGAACTAAACCTTTCTTTGCATAACTACAGACCATGCATTCTGTCCTAGAGAGACCAGAGCATTTTTGCACATCATCGGGCTTTCTTGCACAACCTCCCTTGGGCACCAAGAAACCAGAACCTCTTGCACAACCTCCAAGCACTGAGATAACTCTGTAGCTGGCATCCTTGAGTCTGCACGAAAGCAAGAAAGGTCGAAGACCACGGCACTTCCATAACTGATTAAGTGGCTTTAAGAGTCTCTGGGCCAGGGGCACCTGGGTGGTTCAGTCAATGAAGCACCCGACTCTTGGTTTCGGCTCAGGTCATGATCTCACCGTCATGAGTTCAAGCCCTGCACTGGGCTGTGTGTTGACAGTGCAGAGCCTGCTTAGGATTCTCTCCCTCTCCCTCTCTCTCTCTGCCTTCTCCCGCTCATGTACCCGAGTGCTCTCTCTCTCTCGCTCTCTCTCAAAATAAATAAATCAACATTAAAAAAAAAAAAAAAAAGTCCCTGGGCCAGACAGGAATGGTGGAGGTGACCTGGGAATAAGAGTCTGCCTTCTCAGATGGCTGGTCTCCTGAATCAAGCTCGTGTTCCTTTCTCGTCAAAACTTGGCTCTTGAGAATTGGCCTTCAGAGTGAGCTGAACTTGGGTTTTGGTAACAAATTTGGCAGATGAGCCAGGAGAGCTACCACGCCATGCCTGGATGGGCAAAACCGCGGGACCTGCAGCGTGCCAGGGCTGACTCTTTGCTTCCAGGACTAGTCATTCTGATGGTCAAGGGAGACCCGCTGCTCCATGCTGGTTGGCCCTGGAAGGGAGCCTGGGAGGACTGACCAGTCCTGCAGCTGCCAACACTGTTTTGGTCTCAGAGAATCTCCCTGATGATTCCTAAGCTACCTACACCGACTGCCAGTCTGGCATCTTGGTTTCGGTGACAAGGAAAGGAGGACTTGGGAAAGCCCATGAGCTTCCGGACGGGGTAAGTCCCTCAGAGTGCCCAACGCGCCCCTGCATGTTTCTCATTTGTAAAGCACTGGGTGCTTTTGTTTTGTTGCTCTTACTTTTTCCCATTAGAAAGGCATGGCTTTGGGGAGAAACTAAAGGGGACCTGAATAATGGTCACTCTATTTGGAATCTGGAACAGATCTGTTTTGGTGGGGGTGGGTGGTGTTGTGTTAAATTTTTGTGCAATGGGAGGTTCTACCTCTGTCTCACCAACAGCCCACTGGGTCGTATTTTGAATAAATGGAAAGAATATAACCAGAAGCTCACAACTAAGAAAAGAATGGCATTTTTCTTGTAACACAGCCTGGCCTATGTAGATCAATGAACCCCTCAATTTGGGGGAAGAACAAATGGTAACAGATTCATCTTGTTATAATTTTGTTTCTCCTGGGTTCTTCCTGAACTTTCGCCTAGGAAGATGGGGACTACTCCTTCTGTTCCCAAAGAAAGCCCATTAGGACATATTTTAAATAGGGGCACCTGGGTGGCTCAGTCAGCTAAGCGGCCAACCCTTGATTTCAGCCCAGATCATGGTCTTACAGTTCAGTTTGTAAGACTGAGCCCATGTCGAGCTCTGTGCCGAAATCGAAGAGTCTGCCTGGGATTCTCCATCTCCATCTCTCTCTGCCCCTCCCCCACTCTCTCAATAAATAAATAAATAAACTTTTGAAAAAGGACACGTTTTGGGCGCCTGGGTGCCTCAGTCGGTTAAGCATCCACCTTCGGCTCAGGTCATGGTCTCGTGGTTCCTGAGTTCGAGCCCCACATCGGGCTCCACTCTTGGTGCACAGCCCGCTACAGATCCTCTGTCTCCCTTTCTCTCTGCCCCTCCCCAGCGCGGCACTCTCTCTTTCTCTGTCTCTGCCAAAATTACATGGTGCAAAGACCTAAAAACAGTCCGAGAAAAAAACCTGTTCTGCAGGAGGGAGAGGCAGGAGACAGAGATAAGGGAAGGGTGTCGTTGGAACTTTTTAAATCCACCTCCACTCTTGCTGGCAACACCCTGCCAGCTCTGCCTCCCCTCCCCCTCTGCTGGTTCCCGCAAGGCCAAGGCCGAGGCTCCCATAACCAGCTCCAGTGCCGTCCTGGGTCCTCAGGCACCACAAGCTCCTCCTCTCCTCTATGTCAAGGAGCTCCAAGCACCTCAAGCCCTTAGGCCCCCTCCTGAGGAGGTTCAAACCGAAGGCCTCCCAAATCAGCATGAGGGGCCCAGGTGCTCCCCTGGATTGAAACTGCCCACTTGAGATTTCCCCACAGGAGCCCTCCGGAAAACTGACTTCGGGGAACAAATTGATCGACTTTCGGGGGACGCAGGTGTAGCATATTTGGTATCAAAGCTAATTTGAGTTGGTTGGGTTCATTAAATCAGATGTGTTTTTAGAGTGATTCACTCTAAATATAAACATCTTTATTCTACCAAGTTTTGCGAAAGGTCAAATAAGCTCATGTTATTTCTGTTGTAATTTTGCTGCCAAAAGATGGCTTACAATGATTAATTTTGTCTCATAGAGTTCTCATGAGTAATCGCTGGGACCACTTTTAACATCTTTGAGGGGCGCCCGGGGTGGGTCAGTCGGTTAAGTGTCCAACTCGTAGTTTCAGCTCAGGTCATGATCTCACGGTCTGTGGGTTCAAGCCCTGCATCGGGCTCCATGCCGACAGAGTGGAGTGTGGAGACTGGAACCTGCTTCAGATTCTGTGTCTCCCTTTCTCTCTGCCCCTCCACAGCTTGAGCTTTCTCTCTCTCTCTCTCTCTCTCTCTCTCTCTCTCTCTCAAAAATAAATAAACATTAAATTTGTTTTTAAATCTTTGGGAACTTGAAACTTTTTTTAATATAATTTATTATCAAGCTGGCTTGTTCATTTTAGCCACTCTGACTGGTGTGAGGTGATATCTCAGTGTGGCTTTGATTTGTACTTCCCTGATGATGAGTGATGTTGAGCATCTTTCATGTGTCTGTTGGCCATCTGGATTCTTCTTTGGAAAAGTGTCTACTCATGTCTTCTGCCCATTTCACAGAACTTGCATATCCCGTAAAACAGTGCTGTGTATATGTCCCAAATTACTCAAAAAATATAACTGAAGTAATGAAAGATTTAGGTAAACACATCATAGCTATAGATGCCCTAACTGTAGATACCTTTAGCAATTGGCTAAATTCAATACCATCCAAATGGAAGTATACAATATTAAGCATTGCTATGTTTCTTGTTCTCGTTGGTTGTTGTTTGATTTTTCGCATCTTGTCAAGCAGGAGCTGGCACTATTCATACTAGCTTGGACATGCCCCCTTCGGTGGAAAAGCTGGAAACAAGAGTCTCCAACTGTGTGAGAGTCCTTCCATTCCAAACTCCCTACATTGTCCCTGATCAGCAGACAGTGGACACAGAAGATGGACCTTTGTCCCTAATTCCACAGATATGGAATGATGAGATTGACAGTGGGGAATTGAAGCCACTGCCTTGGCCCCTCTTGCCAACCTAGTAGTCTTTATACTTTAGCGAGCACTCTGAGCCTATGTGATCGATGAATTAAACCTTTCTTTGTATACCTATAGATCATGCATTCTTTCCTAGAGAGAACAGAGCACTTCTGCTAGTCACCAGGCTCTCTCACACAACCTCTCCTGGGTCCCAAAGAACCAGACTATCTTTCACAGCCTCCCCCACTTACCTAGGAACCAAATCTTCTATGCGCTGCCCCACCCCCAGGCACCAAGGAACTAGGACTTCTTGCAAAACCCCAGAGCACTGAGATAACTTTGTAGCTGGCATCATTGAGTCTGCCTGTAATCAAGAAATGTCACAGGCCACTGAACTCCCTCAACTGATTAAACCCCTTCATATCTCTGGGCTAGGCAGAAATGGCTTTTGGACAATAGTCTGCCTTCTCCCCAAGTGGCCAGCCTCCTGAATAAAGCTCCTATGCCTTTTCAATCAAAACTCACCTCTTGAGTATTGGCCTCAATATTGAGGGATGGGTAGCCAAATTTGGGGTTAGTAACAGCTGGACTGTAAAACGAGCCTCAATACATGTGAAGGGATTGAAATTATGGAAGTAAACCATAATGGTATCCTTCCCTATACGGTAAAACCTTGGATTGCTGGTAACTTCTTCTGGGAGTGTTCTGCAAGACAAGAAAATGTCTCTAATAAATTTTAACATAATAAACAAGTGATGTATTGCAATATGAGCAGTATGTGATGCTGAATGTACTCAGACCGTACGTGATCGTACAGGAACATACGTGATCATAACTGAGCCAGTGGTTCTTGAAATTCTCTTTGATATACAAGTACTTTGGAGTATAAGCATGTTTCTGGAACAAGTTATGCCCACAAATGAAGGTCTGACTGTATATGAAATGTCCAGAATGGGTAAATCCATATTATAGGAAGTAAATTAGTGGTGCCCAGCAGCTGGAAGCAGAGGGGAATAGGAATGCCTTTTCTTTTGGGGGAACCGAAAACATCAGGATTAGAAAGTGGTTATGGTTGCACAACTCCAACCACTAAGAACAGATTGGCCAACAGCTGAATGCCACCAGGTGACTTCAACTTGTCCCTTGTAGAGGAGGATAATCACCTGAGCTCTCTCTGAATTTCTGACTCTCAAAATCATTAGACGTAGTAATGTGATTAATATCTTAATCCATTAAATTTTGGGGTAGTTTGTTACATAGTAGTAGATTCTGGGACAGAATTTGGTATCTAGAATTAGGGTGTTGCCATAACACACCAAAGCTGTATGGTAATGTCTTGGGACCAAGCAGTAGACAAAAGCCCAAAAGATCTTAAGGAAATTGTGGATGAGAAGGTGAAGGAAAGAGCTACAGAAAGCTTTAAAACAGGGGTCCAGGTTATATACTGGCAGAACACGAATATGCTGCATATCAATTTGGCTTTTCTTTTTTTTTTAACATTTATTTATTTTTGAGACAGAGAGAGAGAGAGCATGAACAGGGGAGGGTCAGAGAAAGAGGGAGACACAGAATCTGAAACAGGCTCCAGGCTCTGAGCTGTCAGCACACAGCCCGACACGGGGCTCGAACTCACGGACCACGAGATCATGACCTGAGCCGAAGTCGGCCATTTAACCCACTGAGCCACCCAGGCGCCCCTCAATTTGGCTTTTCAAGATGGCTCCTAAGAATCTTACATTTATTGTCCCAAATTAATATCACTTGCGGCTAAAGGTAAATAAGGTCTTCTTTCATAAGGAAATTTGGCTATGTCAGGGCACCTGGGTGGCTCAGTCGGTTAAGCGTCAACTTCGGTTCAGGTCATGATCTCGTGGTTCGTGAGTTCGAGCCCCACGTCAGGCTCTGTGTTGACAGCTCAGAGCCTGGAGCCTGCTTCAGAGTCTGTGTCTCCCTCTCTCTCTGCCCCTCTCCCACTAGCACTGTGTCTCTCTCTCAAAAATAAATAATCCTTAAAAATTTTTTTTAAAAAGCAATTTGGCTACATATTTTGTCTAATGCAGTGTATTACAGTGACACACGGGAGGTCCCCAAAGTTTTTAAGGGAACTGTATCTTGAAAAAAATGCAGAGACCGTAGCAAACTATTTACAATCGCCAAAAGGTGTAAAGAACCTAAATGTGCATGAATGGAGAAATGGATAAACAAATTACGATATACACTTACAAAGAAATATTATTCAGCCACAAAAAGGAATGAAGTATTGATATACATAGTAATGTGGATAACTCTCAAAAACAGTATGCTAAGTGGGAAGAAGCCAGACACTAAGAGTAAAATATTCTATAATTCCTGTATTAAAATTTTGTAGATAAATCCCCAAAGACACAAAGCAAATGGGTGGAGGCGTTGGGTCAAGATGGCGACACAGGAAGATCCCAAACTCACCTCCTCCCACAGACATATTAAGTCTACAGCTACATACGGAACAATTTCCTTTGAGGGAAAACAAAACAAAACAAAACAAAACTAGAGGCCAGCTAAGCAATGACTATAACTTCAACAAACTAGAAGAAAACCACATCACTGGGACACAATCTCTCCACATAGACCCCACTCCTGACATGGCAACCTACAACTGGGAAGGAATTCAAAACCTAGAGCTTCCCCCTGATGAGTGAAGGGTTTGAACCCCACACTGGGCACCCAAACTTTTAAGATGTATGCCTGAGAGATGAACCCCCTGAAACATCTAGCTTTGAAAACCAGTAGGGTATGTCTACTGAGATCAACACTGTAGTCATCTAAGAAATGGCTCTTATAAAGCTGTGCGCCCTCCTACTCTTGTGCCCCAGGCCCAGCTCAGAGACAGCTGATTCTATGCAGATTTTAAGTGGAAGAGGCTCATTTGAGTACAATGAAGCAATGGCCTGAGGGGCAGGCTTCTGGTTTGACACGCACCTAGTGGCCTAAGGAAGAGCCTTCAGGTAACAGAGGCCAGTGGACGAAATTTTTGTGCTCTCTCTACCTCACTCACGCTTGCTGGTAAAGGGAGCTATTCTTGAAAGCCGGTGGAAGAGGGACCCGGTAGGTACTACAAGAATGATTTGCTGAACAGTCATCCACAGCACAATGTGAAAGAAGGAAAGGGTACTGAATGAACCCATGGATCTGGGCTTCCAAAATCCCACTGCAATCAATTAAATATAAAAGTGAGACAAAACGTGGAGAAGCTCTGGAGGCAGAAAAATTTCCTATATACTAGAGACGTGGAAATTAGCCCCTGCCTCTCTGTCTTCACACCCACCGCTGCAGCCATGAAAAGTAGGTGGACAGATTTTTCTCGAACAAGCCCAGGACAATCCTGACATTTGAAACTCAGAAACTGGATCCACTGGGAACAAAATCCACCTGCAATAGGAGAAACTGGTTGTGCCATGTGTATCCAAGCTTCACTTTGTAGCACTGTTGGAGGAATAAATAAAATACTGCGCCAAAGATGGCCGATGGGACTAAAACAAGCTCTAGTCTCTGGCTTGGAGACCCCTCTTCCGGGTTCTTCTTGCCCTGATTGTCTCGTGCGCAAAACCGCCCCCCCCCCCAAACATGGAGGCTGACAACTATAAATCACCCTTCCCTCTTGCATTCTGTCCTCAGATCTTTGGAGAAACCATCTCCTCTGAGCCCACCGGTGTTAAATAAATCTCCGATCCACCAAAATCTCCAAGTGCTGCTTAGTTTCTCCACCAGCGTTCCAGCCTGGTTCCCTAACAGCACCAGGTTATTTTTAAAAATAGTATCAAAAGAAAATACAAGTATTTTAGTAGAGGAAAAAAAAATAGGAAACTATAGGGGCACAGCCATCTTTGATTAAGAAAAATCTTTCTCAGCATGACACCAAGGTAAGACTCCACAAGGGAAGTGATTGATAGAACTAAGCACATAAAAATGTAAATTTCTGTGTGACAGACAATCCCATGAGAAAGCTGTAGGACAAATGGAACTCCAGAGAAATGTTTGCAAGACTTCTGACAGAGGGGCGGCACATTTGAGTCGCAAACACTTCTTACAAATCAATAAGAAAAGTATGAACGCCCTAAAGAAAAATAGGAAAGTAAGCATCAATTGTCAGTCATCATTAGACAAAGACATTCAAGTTGAAACAATAAGGAGATGTCATTTATACATCTAGGATTGCCAAATGTTTCGAGATTAATAATACCTTTAGTTGAGGTGCTTGTGGGACAATGGACTTAATTCGTATATACTTACGGAAACGTAAATCCTTCTTAGGAGGAAAGAGGCAGTAAGAATCTGAACATTGCATGTATATCCTTTGCCCAGACTGGGGATTTTTCCTTAAGCAAAAATATACACAGAAGTGTATGTGGTGCCAAAGAGCTCATAATAGCATCAAACTGAAAAATCTCCACGGCTCTCTAAGTATATAGCTATGTGCGAGACAAAGATCCTAAAATGGTACTGATCTTGTAACTTTGGGAACATGAAGAGGCCATGGGGGAGAAAGAGGCCGGTGGCAGGGGGCAGAGGCAGGTAGTTAACACGAGGATTAAGATTACCTGTCACCTTCTGCTCTCTACGTCAGCATCCCTACAACAAGACCCTTTCCTCCTGGTCATGAAGATACCTTACGGGGATTCATTAAAAGAAGAACAAGTTGGGAACAGAGTTCTTCTTAGGCCGATTCTTCCTTTACGTAAAGTATCAATAAGGCTTGGTTTTATCACATTTCGAGGTCCTATAGAGTTGGTAAAGCAAAAGTCCAGATTGGAAAAATCAGTATTTGCAATACACACTTGAAGAAACATACATCTCATCTCGACAGCATGATCACAAAGGAAACCGTAAAAATCATTTGCTCCAAAGGAAAACACGTATGTTAAATAATTCTAAATGGCGATTATGGGCTATCTTTGCATCTCTTACAGAGAGCTTAAAAATATCCAGCCTACTTTTTACTTACCTTGTATATCTTATCATGCCAAAAAAAAAAATACAGAGCATAAAATGTACCACCTTAGCCATTTTCTACAGTACACAGCGCGATACTGTCATAGGTATTCACATTGCTGTGCAACCCATCTCCGGAATGTTTTTATCTTAGGAAACCAAAACTCTAGAGCCAGTAAAAAATAAATAAATAAAACCTCCCCATTCCTCCTCCCCAGAAGCCCCTGACAACTACCATTCTACTCTCTGATTCCGTGAATTTGACTCCTCCGGCTATCTTCCGTAACTGGAACCATAACGTATTTGTATTTTTGTGGCTGGTTTATTTCACTTCCATAATGTACTCAAGGTTCATCCTTGTTGCGGCATGTGTGAGAGTTGCCTTCCTTTTTATTACCCTTCCACTGAAAGGGTAAATAATATTCCATTGTATGTAGGTACTACATTACCAGATAATAAAAGGAATCAAACATATGAACATGCAAAAGCTTTAATCAAAGGTAGTATGATGTAGATATAAAAATATTGCACACACATTGAGCTACGGTGGCTTCAACTCAATAGCAGAGTTCGGTTTTTTGTCTTCAATATTCTGCCTACAATGACTTCTGCTTCTTTCAGTGCTGTACCCAAGCTCTTCTCAGACAAGTTCAATCAATCCTCCCCTGATTTTAAGGAAAGCTAATATTCATAAAGATTATTTAATAATACCAGTATGTAGAAATTACTAGTGCAACTCAAACTTTAAATATAATCTGTAGTATCTCAAGTAAATACTCCCAGGAAAGACCATAAAATAAGAAGCTGAACCAGCAAGAATATAAACTTGAATATGAAAAGAGATGAAATTTATTCTCTCCAGATATTTTTGTGATAGCAATTGATATAGCAGATAAAACACAGGTTTATTGGGCAAATGTTATCTAATATTTAATATAGCTCTCTGTATTTTCCCATAAACAATTATTATTTTACATCTTTCAAGCGTTTTAATTATACTTTTACATCTCTTCTCTCATTTTGTTTTTAGCCACAAAGATTTTAGGATTCTAATTATCATTACCAGTTTGCCCAAGAAAATATTTATGCACACGTTGGCTAAGTTATGCTCGACCATTTACGTGTTCATAGATTCATCCAAAAATATTTAATCTAGCATCCATTACTGTTCATTGTTATCGTGGTGGGCACTAAGAAGGCAGAATCGAATGGGATAGTCTTACTTTAGCACATTCATGTTGAGGTTCACATTTATTTGGTATATTTGATCCTTACCTGCATCTAAATATTCAATGCTAATTAACACTGATATCAGACTAATATCTGATTAAACCACTCAAGACATATTTATATAGTCTGGTGCCGTAGCAGGCATGCAGAAATCAGTGACCACAAGATAGACATTGACCCTGCCCAAAATGAATCTTCAGTATCATGAAGAACACAATTATTAAACAAGCCTAATCATTATAATATACACCGTTATAGATTATTATATTGTTATGTATTATATATTGAAGGGGGAGTTATATATATATTATATATCATATGCATATATATGTATTATATATCATGAGAGAGGAGTATAAGTATTGTGTGAGACTTTCAAAACAAGTGTAGATTTCAAAAAGGACCCAGGAGTGAATAAAGAGTTAGCTGAGACAGGTCACAGAAATAGGAGTTGGTCAAGTAAAGAGTAAAAACGATTGAAGAATGTGGAATATTCTAGGAAGAGGGAGGAAAGAATTTGAAATAACTAAAAAATACAACATGGCTAGAGGGTAGGATGAGGGGAGGGGCGCCTTCGGGAGGCTGAAGAGGAAAACAGACATAGCTCAGTAAAAGGGCTGGGAATTTCAAGGGAAATGGGAAGCCTTTGAAGGGTAAGGTACCAGTGAAATCATAGGGTCATATTTTCATTGTTTTGCAAGATCACTCTGGACGATGAGTGGAAGAGAGTCCAGACAACCAATATTTAAGCACGAGTGTTTTTAGAATGAGATGACTTTGGGTTCACCTCCTCAATTACGATTTTTCCCGAATCATTTGCCCTCCTTTGAACCCCAGTTTTCTCACCTGGAAACTACAGCTAGCAATAGAGCTCCCATAAATGAATACATGGAAAGGAACCACTCGCCCAGAATGTGCCACTCAGTATCACCTCCTATCATTTCTGAATGACTGGGCATCAAAAGTAAATGGTTATTGTTTCAAATGCCTAACTCCTCTAATGCAGTCACTGGTTGCCTTAGAAATCTGTCCCTGTGAGTTCTCACAAATAATTTAACGAACTCTGTATGTTGGGGGGAACAAAACACATTGATTTTTTGAAATATATTTTATCTTGAAACAATACAGCCTTTGTCTGAACCCTCCAACTTTAAGTTAGTGACTGAATTAATGGTGCTTTAAAAACCCTGCCAAAGTAGTGTTGCCCCAGTCGTGGGATTGGGGGTTGACATCTGAACTGGGACAAGTTACTGAATCACCCCCAGTCACGTTGTCCCATCGGCCTGAGGATAAAGCCCGAGGAGATGCAAGACAGGGTGTGTTTGGGATTAAAGAGTTATAATCCGGGGGGTGTGGGTGCAGGAAGCTACCCAGGTAGGGCTCCCGCTTGTAGGGTAAAAGTAAGTGGTTTTAATGAGGCAAAGGAAGGGGCAGTTCTAGGAGTCAAAGAAAAGAGGGGGGGGGAAAGTTCTTTCTATGGGTGTTAACAAGCTAAACTATGTGGGGCTGTGCGTTGATTGTCTGCTTATTTCATCTTCAGAAATTCCAGAACTTTGAGTCCTGTGATCACGATGTCCATACCCTGATGACCTCTCAGGTAGCTGCTTAAAACAATTGCTGTTTTGCCCAATCTAAAGATCTGGTTCAGGGGCACCTGCATGGCTCAGTGGGTTAAGCGGCTGACTCTTGATTTCAGCTCAGGTCACGATCTCACAGTTCGTGAGATTGAGCCCCGCATCAGGCTCTGTGCTGACAGCACGGAGCCTGGAGCCTGCTTCGGATTCTGTGTCTCCCTCTCTCTCTGCCCCTCTCCCGCTCACGCTCTGTCTCTGTCTCTCAAAAATAAATAAACATTAAAAAAGTAAATTCGAGAGGGAGGGAGCCAAACCATAAGAGACTCTTAAAAACTGAGAACAAAATGAGGGTTGATGGGGGGTGGGAGGGAGGGGAGGGTGGGTGATGGGCATGAAGGAGGGCACCTGTTGGGATGAGCCCCGGGTGCTGTATGGAAACCGATTTGGCAATAAATTTCATATTAAAAAAAAAAAGTAAAGTGGAAATCATTAAGTGGTTTTCCTGATTCTCTTCCTAAACTTGCATCATCTGTAGGTACAGTATCATTAGAGATTTGCATATGCAGAGTTTGTGAAAAGCCAGGAGCGTTGGTTGGAAAACACGCTGTCGCTCCACTCTCATCCATGCACTAGACATAAGAGTTCCACCCGATCCCCGGGTACGGATGCCAAGTTTAGCTTCAAAAAGGAAGACTCCGAATGACGCATTTGAGCCTTGACTTTGATGCCAGATGTGATTCACACAGTCAATCCTGTTTTCCTCATCTTTCGAGGAGAGCCTCCACAACCCCACGTCGTCTCTTCGCATTAGAGATGATGCAACAGCGGCCGTACCTTCACTTCTTCCGGATGAATCAGCGGCCGACACAAAGCCATTCACTAGTGCAGGTAGCCACCAATCTCTCACCGCAGCGCTTAGCCGACTCACATTTTAACAATTTTTCCTGGAAACCGGGACCTCTCTGAACACTTGGACAAAAATGGTGGCGATCCCAAACACTGTGACAGGGTAAAAAGGGACCTACTGGTGCACAAACGATTTAAGTAGCCGCAGCGGGACGGAGAGTGTCCACAGCGCCCCTCGACTACACCTGCCACGGAGATAATTGCACCGTTTTTTCTACACATTTCCAAGCGCTGGCGAAGCTCACCGTCCTTTGAAATAAAGTGTTTCGGTGCTTCGGGAAAGAGCAGATACCAGCTTCTACATCCAGGAAGTCATTTTTCGGCTTTAACTGTCAAATTAGATCTTTGCTTGAGTTGTCAGCAGGGCAACTGAGTTGCAAACCAGGCTTTGTCAAAAGAGTTTTTAAATTCCTTGACCATTTAAAGAATGCATGCCTAGAGCAACCTGGTGAGAGAGTTTCTCCCAGTATACAAAAAAGATACGTCTTTCTCCTCTGAGGTCTAGACCCTGGGGTTGCTGCCCTCGGGCTAAGGAAAGATAGGGTTTCCGGGAGAAAAAAAAAAGTACAGCCTGATGACTTTCAATCCTAAGGGATGGTGGAGAGGAGGAGAAAAAGAGACAGAAATGGAGGGAGGGAGGGAGGGATGAAGAATACCACCCTCCCCACACTGGATTCCCAGCTCTGTGGTAGGAAGGAAGCAAGTAGAAAAGCATAAAAAGATCAAAATTAGAGGCCTGTTTCCCTTGTCCAACTGAGGGAGGGGCTAATCGCCCTTAGAAGGATCTCAGCACACAGCCACTCCCAGCCCCATGTGCAAGCCTTAGCTCTCAGGTCAAGGCTCAGGGAAACAGAGCAACAGTACTCCTGAGTAAGTGTTCTTTGTCCCCTGTCCCCGGAGCCCACATGCCACATGCCAGAGACCCTGAGGGGAACTTTGCAGGAACTTCACAGAGGCGATGTTATTAAGATTTCAGGGGGACCCTCAGAGGCAAAGGTTCAGAGGAATAAAGTCAATTTTCCACTTAGCTTGCAGGACAAAACCCAAGTGTATGCTGTAAACAAGGGAGGACCTAAGACAAAGAGATTCCAAATGGTAAATATAGACGCACAAAGGTATCCCAGGCGTATAGAAACAATAAGAAGATAGAAGCAGCAATCCGGATATCACATAAAGTAGAATGCAAGCCTAAAAGCACTACATGTGATGAAGAAAGGCACTTTTTAATGCTAAAAGCTGTAATTCACAAGGGTGATTATGCACTGAGAAATATTCGTATCCTAAATAATATAGCAAGCACCCTACGATGCGAAAAGTACAAGAGATTCAAAGAGTCATAGACCCATGACACGCTAATAAGAGGAGACATTCAAAGACCACTCTTGGCCAAGACAGATAAAATGAACAAAAAGATATAAACAGACAGAATACTTAAACAATGTAATCAACAAGGAGACCTTATAGATATATACTCAACTTTAAGAGAAAGTTCCATACTCTTGAAACATTCACAACAATGGATCGTCTCTAGGCTACAAGGAAAACATTAGTTAAGTTGAATAATGTAGAAATATTATAGGAAACAGTTCTCACCACAATGCAATAAATTTGGAAAGTATTAATAAAAACTAAAATGAAAATGAGACTTTACCCTGGGTATTTAAAATCTATTAAACAACTCTTGGGCGACAGAAGAAATACAAACTGAAATAACAAAATATCTGTTAAAAATAATCATAACACAGCATTGTATTTCCAAATCTATGGGACACATTTAAAGCAACAAGGAGAGATGCCATAGCACTGAGCACTTACCAGGAAAAATGAAAGAATGAAAATAAACATATTAAATGCTCATCTCGAAAAAATGGGAAAACAAAGCCAACAAAGGAATCCTCAAGAAAATACAAGGGAGGACATCATGAAAATAAATGAAGGGATAAACTAATGAGGTAGAATAGATAAAAATAGCATAATTAGTAAACTAAATTCCTGGCTTGGGAGAAAAAAAAAAAAGACCTCATGAGAATGAACAAAACGCTTGCCTGTGGAAGCCTTGCTACGTCCACCTGTTTCCCACCTCTGCTTTCTTGATACAATTCTTCCCATCCCTGAATACAAGACACATGCCCCTAGACATCACGACCAAAGAAAGAGCTGTGGAAGAATGGGGCGGTGGGAGTAACTCGATTACCAAAATTAACAAATGCTGCAGGAATTACTTAAGAAATATGATCTCCCTTTCCTCAAGGGACAGCCTCGGCCTCAAAGCATGACACAGAGTGAGGATCTGAGGTCTGGAAAAGACGGAGAGAAAGACACACATTATAGGAGAGGGCCATGCTCTCTCGTGCACACTCGCGAAGCATACAGATTCCCTGAAAGTAAAGATCAGGGATGAAAAACTGGCACAGCCACTGGCGTTTGACTGGAGTGACTGCATCCAGCCCGTGGGGGGTCACGGGAGCAACATTTTCACAAAATAGGATCCTACCGTGGAACCGCCAAAAGAGAAGCCAGCTGACACCCTGTGGGTGTTAGGGTTATAGCACAGAATGTACCCACTGTAAAGGTGTTATCAGTTGTACAAAAGTAATAAAAATAGGAATTCGGGAGAAAGAAACAGAAGGATATACAAAAGGGGTGATTATTACCTTCATAGGATGGAGCCAATCGATATAGTCAAATTGAAATCTATAATAAAAGAAAATACAGTTGACCCTTGAACAGTACAGGGGGGAGGGGTGCTGACCCCCAAGCAGTCAAAGATCTGCATAAGACTTTGGACTCCCCAAACCTGAACTACTAATAGCCTACCGTTGATCGGAAGCCTCAGTAATAACATACACAGTCGATTAACACATTTTGTATGTCACGTTTTCAATTTTTTTAAACGCTTTATTTATTTTTGAGAGTCAGAGAGACAGAGCGTGAGCAGGGGAGGGGCAGAGAGGGAGGGAGACACAGAATCGGAAGCAGGCTCCAGGCTCCGAGCTGTCAGCACAGAGCCCGACGCGGGGCTCAAACCCACAAACCCTGAGATCACGACCTGAGCCGAAGTCGGACGCTTAACCGATTGAGCCATCCAGGTGCCCCTGAATATTATATGTTTTATATACTGTATTCCTACAATAAAGTAAGCTAGGGAAAAGCGAATGTTATTAAGAAAATCATAAGAAAGAGGGGCACCTGGTTGGCTCAGTCGGTTAAGCATCCAACTCTTAATTTCCGCTCAGCTCACGAGCTCACAGTTTGTGAGATCAAGCCCTGGGTCCGACTCTGCCCTGACAGCACAGAGCCTGCTTTGGATTGTCTCTCTCCCTCCCTCTCTGCCCCTCTCCTGCTTGCACTCTCTCTTTCTCTCTCTCTCAAAAGAAACAAACATTAAAAAAAAAAGAAAATCATAAGGAAGAGAAAATACATTTCAGTAGTGCACTATAAAAAAATGCATGTGTTAGTGGACCCACAGTCAAACCCATGTGGTTCAAGGGTCATGACCTTTTTGCTATTTGTAAAGGGGTCACTTAGGATCATTTACACTCAAATTCCCTAATGCAAATGAAAATTTATCTAAAGCTCAACCTATCTCATATTTTCACTTCGGTTGCCTGTCTTTGGAATTTGAATAAAAATGAACTTAATGTTTTTTTAAAGTTAAAAAAGTCATTTAAAGTTAAAAAAGTTAAAAAAGTCATTCTTGTAAATTACTTCTCTGTTTCACATGGATATGAATATATGCAGAGAGATTGAGTCTATTCCCAAAAATGCTAATGATGGCTAATTTGAATAGAATTTATAGGGTTTTAAAAATTGTGCTTTTTAAAATGCTTTATAATAAGGAAGAGTAACTTTTGGCAAAACCAAAAGGGTACATTATATCAAGTGAAGTTTTTAAAAGTAATAATGTTGCAATTAAAATACAATTTGATTGGAAATCACCAAAATTTAAAACTTTTGCTCTGCCAAACGCTCTGTAAAGAGGATAAGAGGATGAGTCGTAAAACGGGTAGAAATAATATTTACAAACTATACATCTGACAAAACTTGCATCTAAAGTGTAAAGTCTATAAAGTACTCTCAAAACTCAACACTGAAAAAACTGAATCCAATTAGAAACTGGCCAAACATAGAGGTCACCAGAGAAGATGGCAATGATGTACAAGAAAAGATTTTCAGCATCATTAGCCATTAGGGAAACGGGAAACCAAAATAAGATATCGTGCCACACTGATCAGAATGGTTAAAATAAAAAATAGCGGTAACAGCTAATGCTGCTGAGGATGCAGAGAAGTTGGATCACTCACTGGTTGCTGGTGGAAATAGCATAGTACAGCCACTCTGGAAAACAGTTTGGAAACTTCTTAAAACCATAAACTACCCTACGAGCCCACAGTTACACTCTGGGCATTAATCACAGGTAAATGAAGAGTTACGTTCACACAAAAACCTGTGTGGGAGTGTTTATATAAGCTTTCTTATTTGTTTTCTTTTTTATTTTTTAACGTTTATTTATTTTTGAGAGACAGAGAGACAGAGCACAAGTGGGGAGGGGCAGAGAGAGAGAGGGAGACACAGAATCAGAAGCAGGCTCCAGGTTCTGAGCTGTCAGCACAGAGCCAACTCTGGGCTCAAGCCACTAGATCGTGACCTGAGCTGAAGTCGACCACTCCACAAACTGAGCCACCCAGGTGCCCCTATATAAGCTTTATTCTTGAAAGACCGAGCTAGAGCGGCGCCTGGGTGGCTCAGTTGGTTGAGCATCTGACTTCGGCTTAGGTCATGATCTTGAACCCATTAATGGGTTCAAGCCCCAGATCAAGCTCTCTGCTCTCAGCACAGAGACTGCTTCAGATGCTCGCACCCACACCCCAACCCCCCACCCCCCCCACCTCCCCCACTGCTTGTGCGCATGCACGCACTCTCTCTCAAAAATAAACATTAAAAAATTAAAAACAAAAGGCCAAACTAGAAATAATCCACATGTCCTTCAAAAAATCATCAAATAAGCCATGGTCCATCCACACCATGGAATACTACTCAACCGTAGAAACTAATGAGCGTTAATGTGTTGATACCCATGTTGTGGATGGATTTCAGGGGGATTGTGCTGAGTGAAAAAAGCCAATCTCAGAAGGTTCCATACTGTACGGTTGCATTTATGTAAAATTCTCAAAATATCCAATTATGGAAATGGACAACAGTAGTTGGCAGTGATTAGGAAGAAAACGGGGAGAGGGGGTGGACCTGGCTATGGGGGGTAGCAAAGAGCACTTTGTGAAGGTAGAACAGCTCTTTATCTTGATTGTGGTGAATCCACATAGGGATAACATTGCACAGACTTGTACACACACACACACACACACACAAATGAGAGTACTTAGAACCAGGAAAATTTGAACAAGCTCTGTGCATTATACTAATGCCCATTTTCTTATCTTGTTACTATACGGTAGGTGTGCAAGATGTTAGCACTGGGGAAACTGGGTGTAGGCATCCTTGTAGGGTTTTTTTGTAACTTCCTGTGAACTCATAATTATTTCAAGGTGAGTTGTTTAAAAATATATAATTCAAGACACAAATAATCAAGTAAAGTAGTATATTTTCAATACATAAATGGTACAATATTTGATGAAGTCAAATAGTCTATATTCTGCAGCAGATAGAATGAATGATTTCAAATTAATGCAAACCAAGGCTTGTTAGAAATACCAGAAGAAACAATCATTAATGAAAATTGCAGTATAAAAAACTTGTCAGAATTCAAAGCATTTGTGTCATGTAATTACTAAGCTTGATTTCACAGACACACATTTTCCCAGTTGGTGTTCCTTTGAAGAGTGTTATGAGAAACGTAAATAGTTGCATGGTCAGGTAAGTGTGGAAAATTCTATATACCCCATCTTCCTCTTATAGTTTCAGAATTTACTGTTTAAAATTGTTTGACAAGCATCTTCTAAAGCAGTGTACCTATGTCTACTTTAAGCTAACCTAAGGGTTCCCAGGATATTCTCTTTTGATGTAGGACTTCCTAAAACCATTCTTTTCACGTGAAACACCAGAAGTTTGTCAGAATTGGAAGTGTTACCAACAGGTTTTTTAAATGAATTTCAGAAAGGAAGAAAGGAAGACAGAAAGAAATACAAATACCAAAAGAAGGATAAGCTAGCAGGATGGATGGATGATAGATGATAGATAGATAAATAGAGAGATAGAGAGATAGATAGATAGATAGATAGATATAGATAGATAGATGATAGATAGATAGATGATAGATAAATGATAGATAGATAGATGATAGATAGATAGATAATAGACAGATAGATGATAGATAAATGATAGATAGATAGATAATAGATAGGTAGATAGATAATAGATAGGTAGATAGATAATAGATAGATAGATAGATAGATAATAGATCGATCATAGATAGATGATAGATTGATTAACAGAAGGAAGAGAAAGAGAAGGAGGGGAAGAAATAGAAGTTAGTTTTTCTGCTACATCACTCTTCTTCATCTACTAGCAACCGCATTTGTTTTGTTCTAGCACGAAGCTCAAGGAAGGCCATGCTGAGTTCACCCAAAGTGATAAATGCATTTATATACTTATCTCACTTTTGGAGAGGAAAACCTTGCTTGTGTTACCCTATGTAAATACCCTAAAATAGTCTCCTAAATGTTTTGCTAATCAACCATTTTGAACATTGTTGATCTCTGTAAGAAATAAAATAATAGAAAAATGGAATTACATTTTGTTTTAAAAAGCATGAAGATGGTTTGAATAATTCAAAACACTCACATTGTTTTCACAAAGAAAAATGCAATTCAACATGTAATACATCTCTGTGAGACACCAGTTAGTTCATAGAGAGTACATAAGTAATACTAACATTGCCATCAAAACTTTATTCCTGGTATTAATTATTGGGATGCCTTTGGGGTGCCTGGGTGACTCTGTCGGTTAAATGCTCAACTTCAGCTCAGATCATGATCTCACAATTCGTGAGTTCGGTCCCCACATCGGGCTCTGCGCTGACAGCTCGGAGCCTGGAGCCTGCTTCGGATTCCGTGTCTCCCTCTCTCTCTGCCCTTCACCCACTCACGCTCTGTCTCTCTGTCTTAAAAATAAACAAACATAAAAAATGTTTTTAACTGAAAAAAAAATATTGGGAGGCCTTTGAGATGTATCAAGCAGAGAGGTCCTGGAACAAGCCACAGACTGCACATTAAAGTTCAGTGTCACTGAGTGTTGTAAGAAGTGCTGTATCACTAAACTGTATCCCTGAAACAAATACTACCCTCTATGTTAACTCACTGGAATTTAAATAAAAACTAAAAAAAAAAAAAAAAAATCAGTGTCATACAGCTATCTCCCATCAGTGACATTTAAGACCACGGGAAGAATTATTTCAAGATCTTCTGGTGTGTTTGAAAGCATGAGGTTAAGAGGTGTCAGTCCATATCCCGACTCATCATAAATTCATTGCCCGACCTTGAGCAAGGCACTCAACCTGCGCAAACAATTCACCTTCCTCAGTCTTACTGTAAAGAATGAATCAGACCTATAAATGACAGACAACAGACCCATGGCTGCCAGAGGGGAGGGGGTGGGGGGGATGGGCAAAATGGGCAAAGGGGAGCAGGAGGTACAGTTACGAAATGAATCCGTCGCCGGGCTGGAAGGCACCGCACAGAGAACGTGGTCAGCGGTGTTTTCACAGTGTTGTATGGTGACAAACGGTCACGATATTTGTGGTGAGCAAGGCCTGCTTCATACACTGTGGACTCACCATTCGGTGCTGTGTGCCTGAAACTCTCTTTCGCTGGTGCTAAGAACTGTATAAAGGGTCGTGAAGGGGTTTATTAGATACTGCCAACAGATAGATAATAATAGCAAGGTAATAATAGACAATAGCAGACAGTAATAGACAATAATAGTACGTAGGTCAGAGTTAACAACAAAGATATTGCCTATGAGTCTTTTATTTATTTATTTACTTTGACAAACACACCTTGATCACCATCCTTTCTAACCATGGTACTAAGTTCCGGGAAAACAATTCACAACTGAGATGGGGCGCCTACTGCATTCATAAACACAATTACAATCGACAAGTAAGTGACAAGTGGGGCATCTGTAATGACAAATACCAAACACGTCCCTGGGAGAAGCTACAAAAGGTAACAGTAGCCAAACGCATAAATAGTAACTAAGAAATGAGGCAAGTATCTTTTCGAAGTGTAAGATTTTTTAAGAGCTAGGACTCTTGGGGCACCTGGGTGGCTCCAAGTTAAATGCTCAACTTCAGCTCAGGGCATGATCTCGTGGTTCGTGAGTTCGGGCCCCGCGTCGGGCTCTGTGTCGACAGCTCAGAGCCTGGAGCCTGCTTCGGATTCTGGGTCTCCTTCTCTCTCTGCTCCTCCCCCACTCACACTCTGCCTCTCTCTCTCTGTTGGAACCAGCCTTGACCTTTCCTGGGTGGCTCCGGCTACTTCCTGCAGCACCTGTGAGCAGTAAACCTCTCCATCTCAATTTCTCCTGTGGTTTGGGTCAAACCACATCTCACCCTTTCCCCAAGGGCCAGGCGGGACTCTGCTGCACCGGTATTAATCTGATACATTCGTACCATGCATGCTGACTAATTAAAACTCTTTGCAACAGTCAACTTTGAAGATTAATTACAGACTTTTAGTAGAATATGTACAAGAAAAATACTTTGGTTTATACCGACTTCAGGAAAACAAGAAAGATGTGGCTTTATCATGGTTTCGTATATACGGTCGCCTCCCTTGAAGGATCAAATTATTACTCAGGGACAGACATCAATTCATGGTCATCCTTTCAAAGGCGCTCTGAGAGATTTGTGCCTTCCCTGCATTTTCCTCACCATCTCTGGAATTCTTCCCAGTCGCCGTTAGCTCCAGACCCTGAGAACGTTTTCACAACCTGAATCAACGGGTTCCTTTGCGTTTTTTCTCAAGCCTGTTAAGCATGATGGAATTCAGCTCTTCTCGAGGCCGCCAGCCTACCGATTGCAAGAGAAACCCCAGGGTAGAACAGATTCTGTGCTGCAGTTACTTACGATGCCATTCCAGCTCCTCCCTTGGCCAAACCTTTTTCTGACTCTCTGTCCTCAAGGTGAAATGGAGACAATATTACCATGTAACTTTCAGGGTTGCTGCAGTATTACCAACTCCACCGAGTTAATAAGAACACCCTTAGTCCCCTCGTTAATAATTAATCAAATCATTATTAATTAATACTCTTAATTAAGCACACTCTTGTGGTCCCCGGGTATCCTGTAAATTCTCAACAAATGTGAGATACAGGACGAGATTTAAGATCAACTTGCTCTCTATTACCTCACTGATCATTTAATTCCAGTTTTCTTATCGATTACTAGTCCATTAGAAAATTCAGCCTACGTGTCAAAATACCATCCGACAGAGTCAAAATATCATAGATATTTAAAATATTAACAGATGCTCACGTTTGTAAGGGTAGAAGACAAAACTACAGGATTTTTCAGCCAGAATGAGACCATTTTTCTTGTCTTCCCATGATTCCACACTTGGCTCTAAGCTTTAACCTAGTCCAATTAAGCATTTATTGAGGATGCCCGATGCGTATCCTTTAATTCACTCCCTTAATTATACTGGGAATCATCAGGGGCCATACTGGGGTTGCAAGCTGAGGTGGGGACCCCTGCATGCATGTCACCAAAGTCCTGGCCTGTGAAATAGCAGACTTACATTTGAACGAAACGCAAGTAAAACTTTTCACGTGCTTTACTGCCCATGGCAACGTGAATGCGAGAAGTGGACATGGGGCGGACACCATATTCGAGGTCGGTCGTGCTCCCCTAACACCTTTTTGCCACGAAACCGGAGACTGCACGCTTCGCAGCATCCTTCTCTCGGGTCTGTGTTTCAAGCCCACGGTCCTCGCTTGTCCACGGACGACCAAGCCCATGGCTCATGGGGAGTGCGGGTAAGGGCACGTCGCTGCCAGCCTGCCCTGCCATGGCTGCAAGTCCGAATTCTCCCCAGCGGTATTGACACCCAGCGACCAGTGTCCCAGCTCCTTCCTGACATGGGTATGGCTACGATCGCAGTACGCGTGACTATGGCCAATATAGCAGTAGCCACCAAAACCAAGCAAATACTTGTATTGGTTCATTCAAAAATTACATCTACCATTCACTAAGCCCTTGGGATGCAGCAGTGAAAAACCAGATGGGTGTCTTTTTTTGTCGTGCAGCTCACGTTCCAGGAGGAGGAAATAAACAACCATGTACCTACTGAGTCGGGCGTTGCCACAGAGTGTAAGGAAATCAACGGGGTCAGAGAGACACGGGTGCACTGTGTTGGGATAGGATTCTCAGGAAAGGTGACATTCCAGCAGCGGTTAGGACAGGGCGAGAGAGCAAGCCATGTGGCTCTCGGGCGGGAAGAGTACGCGCCGGGCAGAGGGCGAGCAAATGCAGAATCGTGTTGGTTGCAGTCTGCTCGGGTTGCTCAAGGCAAATCAGGGAGCCCAGCATAGCCGGGGCGGGCTGTGGAAGGAGTGGACGGAGATGAGAACACGTTGTGTTGGGCACCACGGGACAAGGTCAAAATACCGTCCTATAGCGTCAAAATGTCAGAGGCATTTAAAATATTAACAGACGCTCAAGTTTGTAAGTGTAGATGACAAAATTACAGAATTTTTGAAAGGGAATCAGACCATTGTTACTGTCTTCCCATGATTCCACGCTGGTTCTAAGCTTTAATTTAGTTCAGTTAAGCATTCCTTAGGGATGCACTAGCTTTCGCCTGGAGTGAGATAGGGAGTCCCTGAAACCAGATGTTGAACAGAGAGGTGGTAAGATCAGACTTAAGTTTTAGAAGAATCTTCCTGGTCGTTATGTGAAGAACAGATTTGAGAGGCTGAGGGCAGGAGCAAGGATGCCTGGTTCATTATATTTACGTCTCCCGCGGCCTTCTATGTTGGGTGCTTACGAACCCATTCATCTATCTACACGTGCCTCACCTGTCCCATTTATTGAGTGCCTGTGTGCCGGGCATCACGCTACTCGTAAAGGACCATAAAGGTGGTTCGGCCCGGTTCCTGTGACTAAGGACTTCTAATTTAATGGATGACACTGTTAAAAAATAATGCACAGACTATGGGCGCTAGAATAGAGGGTTGTATGAAACATTACTGGAGGAATAATCATTTCTATTATTATCCCTTTCTAGTCAAATAATTCCCATTATTACTCCTTTGAGGCAAGAGAAGAAAACCGGGGCTGTGCACCAGGAGGTGCCAACAAGAAACAGAAGGAAAGAGAAGGTTCCGGTAAGTCGCCCAAGGGTCCGTGGAATGTAGCCGTGCAGGCTTCGCCTGAACAGACCTGTCCACATTTGGAAGTTAATACCTAGCAAAACATAATATAGGCAGGGTGGAAAAAACAAAGAGAAAAAAAGGGAAAGAAAACACAACCCTTGAGGGATTGCAGATCTATGCCCCTGCTTTCCCCGCAGGAGCCTGAGAAAGGTTTTAGAAAAGGATTTATGTCCTAACAGGTTCTGGAAGACCTCTGTGAGATAAAGCCCCACTGGAAATCCAGGCTGAGAGGAGCAGTCAACAGACAGGCTTTCCTAAAAATGAATATTTGACAAAATTGAAGAAAGGTCACATATTGAGCGTGAAGAGGACAAGTGTTTCATATTGATAAAAGGCACACTTCATCAAGACGTCAAAAAAACATTAAGGACTAAACATAGCATTGAAATATAGACAGCAAATATTTTTAAACATACAAAGAGAGGCTGGCAAACTAGATCCGAGGAGGGAGAAGGAAAAATCCCTCTCAGAAAATGGCAAATAACCTGGGGGAAAAAATGACAGTATTAAGAATTCGAATATCACGAATATTCAGCTTGCTGCGATAGATATGTAGAGAGAGTCGTGTAACAAACAAATAGAAAATACATTCTTTTCAAACACCACAGGACACTTGCAATGATTAGCCAGATGTTAGGTTACTAAAAAATTCTAAAGGAAAAAGTGCTCAAGGCAGAAATTACACAGCCAAGTTCTGATTACAATGTTACAAAACTAGGCAGTACACAACCAAAGGCTAGCCCCAAAGAGACTTTCCATGGAAAAAAAATGTCAAACCATTCTTCTAAATAGCTCAAGACAGAGGAAAACTCAACATTAAAATTAACAACTATTCAGCAGTGAGTGGAAATAAAATACCATACATTGAAACACAGAATTTGGGCAAAGCATTAATCAAGGCAAATTTGACTGGGAAGGCATGTGTTAGATACAGTATTTAGAAAAATGGGAAATAAGTGAGCAGAGGAGTCAATTCAATAGAGAAGAAAAAAAGCAACAGTCTAAGCCAAAGCAAGGTGCATCAGCCAGCGATGAGGGGTGTAGGCTCTGATTCCAGGAAACCTGCCTCCGCCGCTCCCCAGCTCTGTCCTGCGTGGAGTTTTCTGGCCTCTCTGTGCCTCGGCCTCCTCATCAGCAAACCACAGGCTCTTTTAGTTTTCTTAAGGGATTAAGTGAGATAGTAGAGGTAAAATTCTTAGAGGGCCTGACTTAAAGTAAGCATCCAATAAATTTACGCTTCTTTTAAGAGGAAGACAACAATATAATTCAATTAGCCAAGGATCCGTTTTCTAGTGGCACAGGTGCAGCAAGAGTGGGTTCCATTTCCTGTAAATAAGGCCCCTTTACTGAAATCTTTGATCTTCCAAGTATGCCGGGGTAGAGTGCCCATTGATGTCAGAGCAGTCCAGAACACTCCAGCAATGATGTACATTTAGGGAGACATTAGGGCCAATTCTGTACAGATCCTTTCAGAGGCTAGGCAGGGAACATACCCATTCTAGCTCGTTTTATGAAAGCTGCAAAACCTTGGCTGCAAAAGTGGAACAGGACACTATAATATTAAAAACTAGGCTGATCTCCTATATGAACATACATGCCAAACTCTTAAAGTATCTGCAAACCGAACCCATTTATACATAAAGGGTAATATGAGTGACCAAGCTGACCTTACTTTAGAAACACAAAGTTGGCTTCTCCTTGGAGGAAAAAAAATCAAATAATGCACTTTATAAAGAAGAAAATTAAGTGGAATAAAATAGAATAAGATAAAGGATAAAATTCATAGGATCTCAATCTATGCAGAAAAACATTTGAAAAAAATTCAACATTGATTGTTAAAAGCTCTTAGCAACTAGAAATAGAAGGAAGTTTCTTTCGTCTGAAAGAACATAACTATGAAAACATTATACGCAATGGTGGAATGCTTTATACTTCTATTTGAGGTTGGGAAACAAACTGGGATGCCCATTATCTCCCCTTCCATTCACCATTGTATTGGAGATCTTAGCCAATGCAGTAAAGCAAGAAAAAGAAATCAGATACAGTGATTGGAAATGCAGGAGTGTGCCTGGGTGGCTCAGTCAGTTAAGCATCTGACTCTTGATTTCAGTTCAGGTCATGATCTTGCAGTTCATGGGATCCAGCCCCATGTCAGGCTCTACACTGATAGCTCAGAGCCTGCTTGGGATCCTCTCCCTCTCTCTCTGCACCATTCCCCTTTCTCTCTCAAAATAAATAAAAAGACTTAAAAAAAAGAAATGCACGAATATAATCATCTTATGTAGGTAATATGATTATGCACACAAAATCCAAAACTATCCATAAATAGTTACTAAAAGGAATATTTGAGTTCAGTAAGTTTATTTTATGTAAGACCAATATTAAAAATTAATTTTTTTCTAAATATCCAAAACAAAAGAATTTTTTTTAATTTTTAAAAATAATTTGAAATAGGGGCGCCTGGGTGGCTCAGTGGGTTAAGCATCCGATTTCAGCTCAGGTCATCATCTCACAGTTCGTGGGTTCGAGCCCCACGTCAGGCTCTGTGCTGACAGCTCAGAACCTGGAGCCTGCTTCCGATTCTGTGTCTCCCTCTCTCTGTGCCCCTTCCCTGCTCATGCTCTGTCTCTCTCTGTCTCTCAAAAATAAATAAATGTTAAAAAATATTTTAAATAATGTGAAATAAATCTAATTGAATGTGGAAAGCTTCTACACAGAAAATTATAAAACATCAAGAGAAAAAACTGATGTAGAAGAATAAAAGATATATCATGGTCATAAATTGGAAGAGACAATATTGTAAAGATGTGAATTCTCTCCATATTGATTTATAGATTCAATGAACTATCGTTCAAAATCCCTTTAGGTTCTTTTATGAAATTGGCAGCTGGTTCGAAAACTTATGTGGGAATGTGAAGGACCGAGAGTAGCCAAAAGAGAAGAAAAGGGATGTGCCCTAACAGACATCAAGATTTATTTTTAAACTATGGTAAATAAGGAGTCTGGCACTGGGTGCAGAGATAGGCAGACCAATGAGACAGAAGTGAGAGACCCCAGATAAACCCACACACAGACACTTGATTTATGACACAGATGGTTCTGTAAAGCCCTGCATGTGGCCTTCTTGACAAACAGAACTGGGAAAGTCTATGTGTATCTATTGGAAGACAGGAAATAATCTCTAATCGCATCTAATCACTCAATCTAACAATGTAGAAGTTTCTCATCCCTTTATTAAAAGCAGTTTTCACTTAGCATAACACTCTCCATTTCCATCCACATCGCTACAAAAGGCCATATTTCATTCTTTCTCACTGCCAAATAGTATTCCATTGTATATATAAGCCACATCTTTATCCATTTGTCAGTTGATGGACATTTAGGCTCTTTCCATAATTTGGCTATTGGTGAAAGTGCTGCTATAAACATTGGGGTACAAGTGCCCCTATGCATCAGCACTCCTGTATCCCCTGGGTCAATTCCTAGCAGTGCTATTGCTGGGTCATAGGGTAGTTGTATTTTCAATTTTTTGAAGAACCTCCACATTGTTTTCCAGAGCGGCTGCACCAGTTTGCATTCCCACCAACAGTGCAAGAGAGTTCCCGTTCCTCCACATCCTCGCCAGCATCTATAGTCTCCTGAGTTGTTCATTTTAGCCACTCTGACCGGCGTGAGATGGTATCTCAGTGTGGTTTTCATTTGTATTTCCCTGATGATGAGTGACGTTGAGCATCGTTTCATGCGCCTGTTGGTCATCCAGATGTCTTCTTTAGAGAAGTGTCTATTCATGTTTTCTGCCCATTTCTTCACTGGATTATTTGCCTTTCGGGTGTGGAGTTTGGTGAGTTCTTTATAGATTTTGGGTACTAGCCCTTTGCCCAATATGTCATTTGCAAATATCTTTTCCCATTCTGTCAGTTGCCTTTTAGTTTTGTTGATTGTTTCCTTTGCAGTGCAGAAGCTTTTTATCTTCATGAGGTCCCAATAGTTCATTTTTGCTTTTAATTCCCTTGCCTTTGGAGATGTGTCCAGTAAGAAATTACTGCGGCTGAAGTCAGAGAGGTTTTTTCCTGCTTTCTCCTCTAGGGTTTTGATGGTTTCCTGTCTCACATTCAGGTCCCTTTATCCATTTTGAGTTTGTTTTTGTGAATGGTGTAAGAATGTGGTCTAGTTTAATTCTTCTGCATGTTGCTGTCCAGTTCTCCCAGCACCATTTGCTAAAGAGACTGTCTTTTTTCCATTGGATATTCTTTCCTGCTTTGTCAAAGATTAGTTGGCCATACTTTTGTGGGTCCAATTCTGGAGTCTCTATTCTATTCCATTGGTCTATGTGTCTGTTTTTGTGCCAATACCATGCTGTCTTGATGATTACAGCTTTGTAGTAGAAGCTAAAGTCTGGGATTGTGATGCCTCCTGCTTTGGTTTTCTTCTTCAATATTACTTTGGCTATTTGGGGTCTTTTGTGGTACCATTCAAATTTTAGGATTGCTTGTTCTAGCTTTAAGAAAAATGCTGGTGCAATTTTGATTGGGATTGCATTGAATGTGTAGACTGCTTTGGGTACTATTGACATTTTAACAATATTTATTCTTCCAATCCATGAGCATGGAATGTTTTTCCGTTTCTTTGTGTCTTCTTCAGTTTCCTTCATAAGCTTTCTATAGTTTTCAGCATAGAGATCTTTTACATCTTTGGTTAGGTTTATTCCTAGGTATTATATGCTTCTTGGTGCAATTGTGAATGGGATCAGTTTCTTTATTTGTCTTTCTGTTGCTTCATTATTAGTGTATACGAATGCAACTGATTTCTGTACATTGATTTTGTATCCTGCGACTTTGCTGAATTCATATATCAGTTCTAGCAGACTTCTGGTGGAGTCTATCGGATTTTCCATGTATAATATCATGTCATCTGCAAAAAGTGAAAGTTTGACTTCATCTTTGCCAATTTTGATGTCTTTGATTTCCTTTTGTTGTCTGATTGCTGATGCTAGCACTTCCAACAGTATGTTAAACAACAGCAGTGAGAGTGGACATCCCTGTCGTGTTCCTGAACTCAGGGCAAAAGCTCTCAGTTTTTCCCCATTGAGGATGATATTAGCTGTGGGCTTTTCGTAAATGGCTTTTATGATGTTTAAGTATGTTCCTTCTATCCCGACTTTCTTGAGGGTTTTCATTAAGAAAGGATGCTGAAATACGTCATACAGAGAAAGACAGATACCTTATGTTTTCAGTCTTATGCGCATCCTGAGAAACTTAACAGAAGACCAGGGGGGAGGGGAAGGAAAAAAAATTTAGAGAGGGAGAGAGCCAAACCATAAGAGACTCTTAAAAACAGAATAAACTGAGGGTTGATGGGGGGTGGGAGGGAGCAGAAAGTGGGTGATGGGTATGGAGGAGGGCACCTGTTGGGATAAGCACTGGGTGTTGTATGGAAACCAATTTGACAATCAATTTCATATTTTTAAAAAAAGCAGTTTTCACTACAGAGTGCCCAGGAAACAGTGATCAGCAACAGCCCCAAAATGAGAGAGATGGTGGCACTAATGGCCAGCGACCACAGCTGCCGCCAGCAAGCCTTCCTTCCTTGGCACTCACAGTGCCAAGTGTCCCCACAAGCATCACCATCATCAAAACCATGGCTCTGACACCCGGCACCTGGCCCCGCCACTCTCTGGGCTACTGAAGTGGCCTCTTCACCAGTCATGGTGAGCAACCCAGCCACTCAAACACCTGCAGCTGCCCAGGTGAGGATGTCCATCTCTTCTGCTGTCCACACGTCCACCCATCCTGTCATTTAGGTGCACACATCAGGGACTATGATAATGGCCCGGCAAAGCCAGGTAGCGACCACGCTGGTGGGTGGGGTCATCAACGCCACCGCCCTGGTGAAAAGCCCCATCTCTATCCCGGGAGGCGGCGCTCTGACTTGCAATCTGGGCAAAGTGACATTGGTAGTCCGGATCAAAGGGTCCCCGTCAGCTGGGACCGTCCTGAAGCTGGGGACCTCGGCAGATGGCAAGCCCACCACCGTCATCAGTGGCATGAGAGCCGGTGGGGCTGGGACTAAGCCCATCATCCTGGCCATTCCGGCAGGCCAAGCCCAACACAACACCATCATCGAGACCATCCCCATACCAGCCACAGGCGGGACCAGCAGTCTTGACATCAAGTCCCTTTTCACCACCATCATCACCAAGGTGATGACTTCAGGAACAGGAGCACCCACCGAAATCACTGCTGCTGTTCAAAATGCCCTGGCCATGAGAAGCACGGAGTGACCCAGGTGGTGCTAAAGAGGGTCACTGGACAGCCAGGCAGGCACTATCCTCTGCTCCGTGCCCGTTGAGGGATGTTCACCTGGTCACGACTGTCACCGTCTCCACCATCAAGCCAGCCGTCACCGTGTTGATCACAAAAAGCGTCCCAGATGTCACAACCCTCGGCAGAGGGACAGGCAGCATTCCCACCAGCCTTGCAGAGCTGCGGGCCACCGCACCGGAGCCTCCCTGGCCCATCACTACCTTGGGCACCATTGCCATCCCTTCAAGCCAGGTGATCAGCCCCCACTGGTGTCACCGTGCTGGTTGCACAGACCACGGTGATGAGGCTTGGTGGGTGCACCATTCCCACCATCACCATGCAGCCTATCTCCCAGCCTACCCAGGTGCCTCCAATCACAGTGCCCAGGGAGGTCAAGTCCAGCCTGTGCATGACCTTCCTGTGTCCGATCTAGCCTCGCCTACAACACAACAGCCCATGGCAGGTCACCACGGCTGACTTGGTGCAGGGTAACATGTAGCCCGGGACGGTGTCACGTAGCCTGGCACTGAGATGCCGGTGGGCTACAACCCACCCTGTGAGACCCATGAGACAGGCACCACCTACACCCCCCCCCCCACCTCTGGGGGTTGTGGGCAAGCCTGAGGGTAGGTAGCAGCTAGCTTCCTGCCCACCGCCCCTGTGAGATGCACCAGACCACTTTCATTGGTACCACCATATCAGTCGGCCCTGGTGCCCTGCTCCCTGATACTCTCCTCTCCCACAGGACCCTCAAGTCCAGCTTGAAGGTGGCAGCACGACTTATTGCTACCCCCAGGCCAGTGTTTCACTGCCAGCTCCTTTCTGGACACAGAGGGTATGTCTCAACCATCCTGTGAGACACACAAGACAAGCACCATGCCCATGGCCATGATTGTCACCTCCAACATAAGCTCAAACAAAGATCCCCCACCATCTGTGACCAGGGACGGGTGGACAGCATCCAGGGCAACGGTGTGAACATCACCGGCTCCGGTGCCACCATGTCAACTGTGTCCTTTACACGGACGTGGGCTATGACCCTCGTGATAATTTCCAGAAGGTACTCACTTCCATTTATGTTCAATTAATACTAGCTGCCATAATGAACTCCAAAATCTGAGGGAGTTAAACCTATGACATGGCTTCTCGCTTAGGTAACAATACTGAGTTTTTCTGGTTGGCGTGCACTGCAAGGAAATCCATACATGCAGACTCCTTTCAGGGAGGGGCTCTGGCATCTATAATTTGAGGGCTCATGAGGTCATGCTTAGGGTTGTCGCCACTTCCTTCCATTCCAGCAAGGAACGCAATTTATCCAATTCGAACAAGAGTTCCAACAGAACATTCTTCGCTCGAGGAGAAAAATTCTAAAATGCCACTGTAGAATTCTACATTTATATTTTTTGTCACTTTTAAAGACGCTTCATTTAACTGATTCATTTTCCTCCTTTCCTTTTTTATGTATAAAATGCAACGTGTGAGCTTTGGTTTTAGTAAGCACAACGGGCTTACACACGCACGGTGGTTCAGTATTATGAATAAATATTCGCAGTTGATTTTGAATAAAATGCAACTAGCGTCCTGACATCACACTTTCCCAGGTTGCTCTTCAGGCTTGCCCAGACGAGGAACAAACATTCTTCCCATAGGCGAATCTACTCCTCTTTTCACTCCGCCCAGGGGTCCCTTGACCAGCCTTCCCACTCACGGCCGCGTGTGGAAAGCAGGGGTGTTACCAACCACAAAGAGATCACATTCCAGAAATGGAGTGATAATTGCCTAAAGTGTTCAAAAGGAGACATAGTTGGAGGATGTGTTGTTCCAGGGGCAGACTCTAAAACTCCCAATAGTAGATTTAAGTGGCAAGAAAATGCGATTATCAATTACAGTTTCCTTGATACTCCGAGACGGGTTTGTGTTAGCACGCTGAAGCACAGAACACCTTTGAGAGGCTGGCTGGAGTTCAAAGTTCATGGAGGCAGCACCACGGATGGTGCAGATCATGATAAAGGTGCGGCCAACATTAAATGAATGGAGTTAGGGAACTGTAGTATCGGCTCACCGGAGACAGGTTCCAAAGGGTTTGGAAGGGAAGTCTTTTTCAGTTAGAGCCTTTAAAGGAGACAGCAGTCACAGCCGCCATCTTTTGTGTGTTGGTTTGTTTGTTTAACTGTTGAGAGAGAGCAAGCAGGGGAGAGACAGAGAGGGGAGACAGAGGATCCCAAGCGGGCTCCGTGCTGACAACTGTAAGCTCGACGTGGGGCTCCAATTCAAGAACCGCAAGATGGTGACCCGAGCAGAAGTCTGACGCTCAACCGACAGAGCCACCCAGGTGCCCCCCAACTGCCAACTTGATCTCAGCCTTGGGAGACTCTGAGCAGAGGACCCAGCTAAGCTCTGACGACTCCTGATTCGGAAACTGTGACATAAACATAGATGTTATTTCAAGTTGCCATTTATGTTCATTTCTCATGCAATCATAGGAAACTAGACGACTGGGAGATACCCCGTACTGCTCTCTCTCTTTACCCCCAAACTCCACCTATATTGCACTAACATCTAATATCTCAGATTTCATTAATCCACTTCTCTATCCCTGTTGTTCTTACCTTGGCCCACACCATCACCACCTCTCAGCTGGATCGCTCTGAGGTTATTCTAATTGATCTCGCCACTTTTAATCTGTTCTCTAGAAATCCATTTCTATCCTGAAGAATGACTGATTTTGAAACTCTGATCATGTCATTCTTCACTTAAAAACTTTCAATTTCTTCACATCAAAGCTACTCTTTAGTGAAACGGTACGTGCAAGGCCCTGGGATGAAAACCTTTCCGAATAGAATTCCAATTAATCCCGACAGTTTCAGGATATAGGCACTATTAGTATCTTGAATTTTCTTAAGGTGTCTTTTGTTTTTGAAAGTAGGCTCCATGCTCATGGTGGGGCTCAAATTCACAAACTGAGCTCAGCGATCAGGAGTCACTTGCTTTAAGGACTGAGCCAGCCAGGCACTGCTGTCATTATGCTAATTTGTAAATGGAAGGCCCTGAGGCTTACTGAAGCTAAATAATTTCCCCAGGGGTACACAGTTGTGGAGGATTAGCCGACCCTGACATCTTTCTGTTTCTTGAACAAACGCCTTCTCTCGCACCTGCCAGAATATTCACCTTGCCCAGGAAACCTCAGCCATCTGCTCTCACCCCTGCTCCTCTCTTATCCTGCAGGACTCAGGTTACAGTTTATTTCTCCAAAATGCCTTCCCTGAACTTCTGGAGGATATTAGGTCCCCCTGCTGTGTACTTGTAATTTCCTTTCTAAACTATCTCTGTGTAGGCTTATGATCAAGTGATCTCAATGTCCCTGCAAACTCTAAAAATGACTATGATTTCCCCAAGTTTAGAGCAGTTTCTCATAAGAAGTTGGAAATAGATTGCTTTGTATCTTTAAAAACTTTTTTCCCATAAACTCTGATAATTCACTGGAGCTTATCATTTTATTTATTCTTGAGGATGCCGCCTATGTAATTGTATTCTAAAATAGTCCATCATTATGATGATATGATTAGACATCTGGAAATACAAATAAAAGCATCTTTTGGGTATTCTGCTCAGAGAAGAATAATAAACTGCCTGTCTGGCAACAACAACATGTGACTTCCTCAAGCTGAAATGTTGTCTCATTTTTCCGGACCCAAATAGACTCGACTAATGTTCTCATAAGAAAGTGACACAGCCAAAGAGCCCTTGCCTCAGCACTATTAGGGCCACCATTATTCCACCATAATAGATGTGTTGTCTCACATATTCTAGAACCATTTGGGAACCATCAAAGAGACAAAATGATAAAGATTAAAAGTTATTATGGTTACTTTTGGAGCCGTAGTTAGACTAATGCATCTTCAGTAAGGACAGCTTACCCATCAAGAACAGTTTTAGAATGATCTGTTAACTTTTTCATAGAGAAAATTACTAAGGAGGAAAAGAAAGGATTGTAGGCACGATCCTTGTAAACATTGATATTTATCTGGCAAAAATACAGGTTGAGAGGAAGACAGAAGAACATGAAGGGTGTGAAATTATAGACACAATGCCATAGACTGTTTCTTTGCTGTGTTTATACAGTCCTATCAAATAGCTATTTTAACAACACAACCCCAGGCAACCTCTTGATGGCATGTTATAGAATAGTTAGAATGGTTTAATGTTTACAGTGGATTAGAGTAGACACAAACAAACAAATAAAAGCATTAAATGTTTTATTCGACTGTACTTCTTTTAAGAAGAGAAGAAAATAAACAATGTAGATGAAGACCACATAGCAATGCAATATAATAGTTAAAAACATGAGGTTCAAGTTGCTATTGGGGTATGGGATATTTTTTAAGTTCAATGAAAACTGCATTAGTTAAGCCTCTTTGGGATGCAAGTAAAAGCCCGGATTTAACTAATTTGACTACGAAACTTTTCTTGAACACCAGGAGTAAAAATGCATATGGGGCACAGATAAATAGCTCAAGGGGCACCAAGCACCATTAAGACTGGGTTTGGAGGTACCTGGGTGACTCAGTCGGTTAAACATTGGACTTCAGCTCAGGTCACGGTGTCACAGTTCATGAGTTCAAGCCCCACATCAGGCTCTCCGCTGTCAGTGCGGAGCCTACTTTGGATCCTCTGTCCCCTTCTCTCTCTGCACCTCCCCTACTCGCACTCTCTCTCTCTCAAAAACAAACAAACAAACAAACAAACAAACAAACAAACTGTGTTTGTGTCCCTCATGTCTGCTTCCCTCAGTGGATTGACTTCATTGTTTCTTCCTTGAGGATGGTTTTTTACACATGATGAAAACACAAACTCTAATAACTACAAAGTTTTGTCTTAGGACCTCAGTCACCTGAGAGACATTTCCTTCACACCGTCTCTGGTCTCAAGTAGGAAAGTTGGCCAGGAAATTGTCTCAGTGATACATTTTGGAGTGAGAGCCACATCTGGCTCAACCAATTGTGATCATATTAAAAAATGGAAGCTCCTGAGAACAAAAGATGGGTAGAGACAGGTCATATTCATAGAAGCCTGATTTGGGTCGGTTCAAATCATGGACAGCTACTCTACTAACACAGGTGAGAGGTATAACAGTTTATGACACTAATAGAAGAATTTCCTAGCAATGAAATAACTTAACAATAGACATTGGGGTCATCACGATGGAATAGGAAGTCCCAGCCCTAGTTTCCCCACAAAAACAATGATTTAACTAGACATGTGGACCCAACTGTTGGCATTTAGATAATCCCCAAATCCAGGTAAGCGGTTGCAGTAAACCAAGGGAGCCCAAAGCTGAGAAGAGCTGCACTGAAATGCATCAGAAGATCAATTTCCCTTTTCCTGTTTCAGCTCCTCTCCCAAGCTAGCGGAGGACAGCACTAGGAGAGGACAACACTACTAGCTACTTCTCCCTCGGGGAGCAGGAGAAGAGTAGGGCATTCATGCACCCAACATTCTGGTTCTCCAGAGGGCTACCCGAGGGTCTAATTTGTCTTATTTCATTCGGAGCCCCGATGGATCTAGCTCAGTTTGTATGCCTATGAGGGGCAGCTGTAAACAAAGAAGGATGCGGAGTGGCTGGCTGTAGCTGGCACAGCTTGGCGTGAGTGGGAAAAGAGGCACGACTCAAATCTTCTCCCCCAGGAAGGGGAACAAGAAGTGGGATGTGTGTTCAGTGTTCCAGTTTTTCTGATGGCTGCCTGAAGGACTGGCACCTGTTTGCCTGTCTTAGGGCACTGATGGGAAGTCAGCACACATTCGATGCCTGGCAGCTGGTGAGAACAAGAGAGAATTAGGCCTTACTGCTGTAGAACCAGAAACTTTCAGGGTCACCCAGAGACACCAGGTAGAGCTAGAGATCATAGGCTCCTGAGGAAGAAGCTGGCTGTGCCTCTCTACTTGATAAATTCCTCGTACAGGCCTAGAGAAGTCACATCTTACCCCAAAAGTTTTTAGGTGCCCCTAAAATCTCTAGTGGGGCTGTTTAATGAGCATCTTCCCCTGTATGCAATCAATCCCTAAGGACTGGGAGAGCTGGATGGTTTTACAAATGGGCATATTCCAACACCGAGTCATAAAACAATAAAGAAACAAAGAAAGGAGCCCCCATAAAAAGAACAAAATAAAACTCCAGAAATTAATCCTAAAGAATGCGAGATATATAAATTACCTAAAGAACTCAAAAGAATTGTCATAAAGGCACTCTGTGAGCTCAAGAAAATAATACATTAATAAAACAAAAAGATCAACAAAGAGATAGAAAATATAAAAAAAGAAACAAACAGAGATTCTGGAGCTGAGCAATACTATAATGTCCTTCAAAATGAAGGATAATTAAAGGTTTTCCCAGATTGGGGAAAAAAAAAAAAAAAAGAAAGGTTAAGAAAGCTCATCACCAGTAGACCTGCCTTACAAGAAATGACAAAAGGAGTTAAGGGTAAATATATAGACAAATATGGAGCACCAAAATACTGTAACGGTGGTGCATGCATCCTTTTTTTTTTTATTCTGGTATGTAAGTTAAAAGATAAAAGTATAAAAAATAACGTTAACTATAAAAATATTCTAATGGATATGCAAAACAAAAAGATGTAATTTGTGACATCAGTTACAAAGTGTGGAGAGAAGGAGAAGCGACGTGTGGACTATTTGTACATGGTTGAAGTTAAGTTGTCATCAGCTTCGACTAGATTGTTATACGTGCAAGATACATAAGGCCCCAGGTAACCGCAAAGAAAATATCTGTAGAAGATACAAATAAAGGAAACAATAAGTAATCAAAGCATGTCACTACGAAAAAAATCAAAGAATCACATGGGAAGACAGAAGGAGGGGAAAGGATGGACAAAAAAGCTATAAGATCGAAAAAAAAGCAATGAAGAAAATGGTAATAGTAAGTTCTTCCTATCAGTTATTACTCTAAATGTAAATAGATTAAACTCCCAAATCAGAAGAGTAGATGAATGGATTAAAAAAATGATCCAACTATAAGCTAGCTGTAAAAGACAAATTTTAGATTCAAGGACACACCCAGCTTAACAGTGAAAGGATAGAAAATTATATTCCATGGGGCGCCTGGTGGCTCAGTCAGTTGAGCGTCTGACTTTGGCTCAGGTCATGATCTCACGGTTTGTGAGTTCAAGCCCTGCGTCGGGCTTGGACTCTGTACTGTGTGCTGACAGCTCGGGACCTGGAGCCTGCTTTGGATTCTGTGTCTCCCTCTCTCTCTGCTCCTCCCCTGCTCACATTCTGTCTCTCTCTCAAAAATAAATAAAGATTAAAAAAAAATTTTTTTAAAGAAAATTATATTCCATGCAAATGTTAATCAAAAGAAAATAGGGGTGTCCATACTTATCCCAGACAAAATAGAATTTAAGTTAAAAACTGTCACAGGACACAAAGAAGGAGAATATAAAATGGCCAAAAGGTCAGTACATTAAGAAGATAAAACAATTATATACTGACCTAACATCAGAGCACACACACATGAAGCAGACTTTGACAGAACTGAAGGAAGAGACAGCAACACCATAATAGTGGGAAAGCTGAATACCCCATTTTCAATAATAGATACAAGATCCAGACAGAATATCAATAAGAAAACAGAAGACTAAACACTATAGACCAAAGGAATCTATACCTGGTAGAAATCTACACCTGGTAGAAATACCAGGACATTCTACCCAACTATACTAAAATGTACACTCCTCTCAAATGCACACGGTGCATTCTCCAAACTTGACCAAATAGGCCTCAAATCAAGTCTAACAAATTTAAGAAAGTTAAAATCATACTGAATATCCTTTCTGACTACAATGAAACTAGAAATCACTGGCTGAAAGAAAGCTGGAAAATTCACAGACATGTGGAAATTAAATAATACCTTCTTGAACAATGAATCAGTCAAAGAATAAACCAAAAGAGAAATTAGAAAACATCTTGAGACACATGAAAATAAAAACAAAGTGCACTAAAACTACAGGATGCATCAAAAATTATAGGAAGAGGGAAGTTTACAGCAATAAAGTACACATCCAAAAAATAAGATCTCAACTGAATAGCCCAACTATATAACCCAAAGAAGTAAGAACAGCAACAAAAGAAGGCCAAAGTTGGCAAAAAAGGACATAACTTAGAGCAGAAATAAATGAAATAAAAAACAGAAAAACAATAGAAAAAATAATAATAAATGAAGAGTTGGCTTTCTGCAAAGATCAACAAATTTGACAGACCTTAGGAAAAAAGAGGGTAGACTAAAAAAATCAGAAATTAAAGAGAAGACATTACAACTGATACCACAGAAATTCAAAGATTACAGTAGACTAATAGACTACTAATTGGCAATTACATGCCAATGAACTGGCTAACCTAGAAGAAATGGACAAGTTTCTGGAAAGCTACAATCTACCAAGACTGAATCATTAGAAATAAAAATGTAAATAGACCTGTAACTAATAAAGAGATTTAATTAATAATAAAAAAAATCTCTCAATGAGGAAAAGCTCAGGACCAGATCGCTTCACTGGTGAATACAGTCAAACATTTGAGGAAGAATTAACACTAGTCCTTGTCAAACTCTTCCAAAAAAATTGAAGAGAAGGGAATACTTCCAAATTCATTTTATGAGGCAAGCATTAATTTGATAGCAGAGATAGCAAAGGAAAACAAGAAAAGAAAACTACAGGCAAATATCCCTCAATGTAAATGCAAAAATTCCCACAAAATATTGGCAAACCAAATTCAACAGCCCATTAAATGAATCATACACCATGACTGATGGGAATTATCTCTGGGATGCAAAGATGGTTCAAGTAAGTAAAAAAAAAAAAAAAAAAAAAAAAAATCTGTTTGCAGATGACATGATCTTATATGCAGAAAACCCTAAAGATTTCAGCAAGAAAATAAAAGGTTAGAACTAAAAACAAAAACAAAAAAAATTGTAAAGTTACAGAATACAAAATCAACCTGCAGAAATCAATTGTAATAGTATACACAAAATAACTAATAATCTAACAAGGAAGTGAAGAGAGCAGTCCCATTTACAAAAGAAAATGAATAAAATGCTCAGGTCTGAGTTCAACACTGGAGATGAAGGACTTGTGCACTGAAACTACAACATTACTGAAAGAAATTAAATACAATACAAATAAATGAAAGATATCCTATGTTCATGGATTGGAATACTTTATATTTTTAAAATGGCCCAGGGTTCCTGGGTGGCTCAGTAGGTTGAGCGTCTGACTTCGACTCAGGTCATGATCTTGCAGTTCGTGGGTTTGAGCCCCGCGTGGGGCTCTGTGCTGACAGCTCGGAGCCTGGAGCCTGCTTCGGATTCTGTGTCTCCCTGTCTCTCTGCCCCTCCCCTGTTCATGCTCTGTTGTCTCTCTCACTCTCTCTCTCTCTCTCTCTCTCTCTCAAGAATAAAAATAAACATTAAAAAAAACTAATAAAATAAAAATAAAATAAAATGTCCATACCATCTAAAGTAATCTACAGAGTCAATGCAATTTTTATCCAATTCACAATAGAAATTTTTACAGAAATAGAAAAATAATTCTACAAATTATATGGAAGTACAGAGGACTCTGAATATACCAAAACCAATATTGAATAAGAAAAAGCTGGAGGCTTCGTACTTCCTGGTTTTAAAATATATTACAAAGCTACAGTACTCAAAACATTATGATACTGACATAAAAACAGACATATAAAACAATTAAACAGAATAGAGAATGAAGAAAACTCACGCATGTATGGTCAAATTATCTTTGACAAGGATGCCAAGGCTACACAATGACAAAAACAAATGATGTTGGGAAAACTGGATACCCACATGCAAAAGAATAAAATTAAACATATTTCTTATACTGTACACGAAAATTAACTCAAAATGGATTAGAGACCTGAAAATATAAAACTCCCAGAAGAAATCATAGGGGAAAATCTTCATAATATTGGTCTGGTAGTGATTTCTTGGCTGTGATACCAAAAGCAAGGGCAATAAAAGCAACAATAGACAAATGGGACGACATCAAACTAAAAAGCTTCTGCACGGCAAAGAAAACAATCAACAATGTGAAAGGGCAACCTATGAAATGAGGGGAAATATCCGTAAACCACATATCTGAAAAGGGAATTCATGTCCTAATATGTATTTTTAAAACTCCTACAATTTAATAGCAAATTTTTGATTTGCATGTCCCTGATGATTGGTGATGTTGAGCATCTTTTCATGTACTTGTGAGCCATTCATATGTCTTCTCTGGACAAATGTTTAATCAACTCATTTACCTATTTTATTTTATTTTATTTTTAAATTTTTATTTATTTCACAGAGAGAGAGGCAGAGAGAGAGGGAGACAGAGGATCTCAAGCAAGCTCTGCACTGACCGCTTTCTGCCTGATGCGGGGCTCAGTTGGCTAAGTGCCAGCTCAGGTCATGATCTCACAGTTCGTGAGTTCGAGCCCACCCCATGAGGGACTCCAAATCACAAACCGTGAGATCGTGACCTAAGCCAGAGCCAGATGCTTCACCGACTGAGCCACCCGGTCACCCATCACCTCAAACCTTTTAAGATGCCTATTATCAAAAAGACAAGAGATAACAAGTTTTAGTGTGGATATGAAGAAATCGGAACGCTTATATGCTGTTAGTGGGAATGTGAAATGGTATAGACAGTTTAGAAAACAGTATGGACGTTCCTCAAAAAAATTAAAACAGAACTACCACGTGATCCAGCAATTCCATTTCTGGGTATACGCTCCGAAGAATTAAAAGTTTGATCTTGAAGAGCAATTTGCACTCCGGTGTTCACCTCTCTCCGCAGTCAAGAGGTGGAAAAAACCGAAATGTCCATTGATGGATGAATGGATAAAGAAAATGTGATATATGCTTGTGGCGGAATAGTATTGAGCCACAAAAGAAAAAATGAGGAAATCCTGTCGTATGCCACAACATGGATAGACCTTGAAGGCATTATGTTAAGTGAAATAAGACAATCACCAAAAGAGAAATGCTGTATGATTGCACCCATGTTTGGCCTCTAAAGTGGTCAAACTCATAGAAACAGAAAATAGAATGGCTGTTGCCCGGAGCTGGGAGGAGAGGGAGAAATAGGGAATTCGTGTTCAATGGGTAAAGAGTTTCCATTGCACAACATGAAAAAATTCTAGAGATCTGTTCAACACGGTGCTTGCAGTTAACAATACTGTACGTTTGAATTTTTGCTACGAGGGTAGATCTTGTGTGTCTTTTACCCCAATAAGAAAAACTTGAAAATATTAGGTGTACTTTACTGCTAAAAATATAAAATAATTAAACTATGTATATCGAATTGCCCTTATCAATGCCCTGTGCTGAGAAAGTAAAAATACAGCTGTTACAATTCCTTTCATTTTTATATATTAGTTTTCTACCTTTTACTAAAGGACTTTCCATCTTGCTTAAAAAACACAAGAAACTCTATTGGACATTTAGAAAAGATTTCACTAAGTTATATTTTAATAATATGGGAACTGAGACTTATATGAGTGACACAAATTTCCCAAGAATGTGCCACCCACTGGGGCGCCTGGGTGGCTCAATCGGTTAAACGTCCGATTTTGGCTCAGGTCATGATCTTGTGGTTTGTGAGTTCGAGCCCCGCATTGGGCTCTGTGCTGACAGCTCGGAGCCTGGAGCCGGCTTCGGATTCTGTGTCTCCCTCTCTCTCTCTGCCCCCCCCCCCAACTCATTCTCTCTCTCTCTCTCTCTCTCAATAATAAATAAACGTTAAAATAATTTAAAAAAAAATTAAAAAGAATGTGCAACCCATTATGGGCAGAGCACAGACTAAACCACAATCTTCTTGATTCCAAATCCTGAAAACTCATAATCAAAGCACAACATGTTGTGCATCCAGATCTTTAAAGAAATACACTTGTAAAAGAAGCTACCGTGTACAAATCATTCTTTAGCACGATAGAAGTTAAGGACAATTCTCCTCTTCAAGATAATGTCTCCCCTGATTTAGTTTGATTGATGTTCTCTCAGAACAAATTCCTCTCCCCCTTCCATTGTGCTGTGATACATTACTCCAAGCCGCCTTTGCGTAAACACATCAAGAGCCATTTTGGCTGGTGTGGGAAATTGTTAGGGCTGATAGGAACAGAAACACTTGCTGTGGTTCTAATGGGCCCTAAACTAAGACTGTCGGAATCTTGCGTCAGGTGAAATTAGACAGGAGAAAATGTGCCAACGAATCCAATCGGGAAGACTGTCAACTGGTAATAGGTGAAAATTGTACCTTACATCTGGACGAGTCGGACATCTTAATGAAGGTACTTTCCCAAATCTGCCGCGACGGCATCATCGTGCCCCCTCAACATATGGTTGACATCCTATAGCTTCACAGGCCTGTGTGGTTAATGTAGTGAATAATGTAAATGTTTCTATCAAGAAAGGGTTCGATTTTATCCCAGATTTCGAGTATTGAAAGCTTCTCGAGTGAAATAAGTCAGTGACGCTGTTCTCCTGATTTTAAAAATAATATCAGCATTGCCAATTTAGTGAAGGAGATAACCAGATGGCGAATTATTTTCCTGAGCATTTTATTTCAAGAGGGTTAATACATCAGCGTAACTCTTCCGTGTGTTCTGCCCGTAGATTTGAATCCAAGAAACACACAAAAATTCTTTTTTAATGTATTAATCTAAATAATTGCCCGGTGATTTGATAGTTAGGGTGATCTTAAAAATATTTGTCAATAACCTAAAATTCAAGAAATACGGCTTTACAGGTGCTTAAAAGGTCACACTCTTAGAACCTTTTCGGGAAAGTTTCGTCAACATTCAGATGGACAGCGGACAAGGCGCAAGACCAACACCAAGTGGCTACGATGGTGTGAAAAGAGACAAGAATTAAATGACAGGAGAAATCCGAATCCACATAAGAACATGAAGGTAGATTTAAATTCAGGTAATCTCTTCTTCCCTTGGCACAGTCGTTTTACATAATAATTTTACATAATAATTTTGTTTTCAATGCATGCTATGCTTGGATCCATATATAATGCCTAAGGTATTATAAAATGCAATGAAATCAAATTATTATCTTGCTAAATGTTAGGGACAATTAAACAAAACCTGTTATTCTAAGATTTAAGAGGAAAATTTTCATTTTTGTTGGGACTGTCTGGGAAAATGGGAACGTGGTACTCATTTGCTTTATCTTCCACCTGAACAAACCACTAAACCACTTTTTGATTCAAAAAGGAGTCAAGGGACACCTGGGTGGCTCAGTGGGTTAAGCGTCTGACCTCAGCTCAGGTCATGATCTCGCGATCTGTGAGTTCGAGCCCCGTGTCAGGCTCTGTGCTGATGGCTCGGAGCCTGGAGCCTGCTTCAGATTCTGTGTCCTCCTCTGTCTCTGCCCCTCCCCTGCTCACACTCTGTGGGTCTCTCTCTCTCTCTCGCTCTCTCTCAAAAATAATAAACATAAAAAAAAATTACAAAGGAGTGAAAATGGGGAAGAAAACACCATCCATACTGAAAATAGGATACGATCGTAACTCCACGGTGCAAAATCAGAGAACATTTGCCAAATTCTGCAGTTTGGATGAAAACAAAAGAGGAAATTTAGGGTCAACCTATATGTGAGCACAGAACAGTGGGCAGAAGACTGGAATGTTCTAAAACACTGTCAAATAGGGGCGCCTGGGTGGCTCAGTCGGTTGGGTGTCCGACTTCGGCTCAGGTCATGATCTCACGGTTCTTGAGTTCGAGCCCCGCATCCGGCTCTGTGCTGAACACTTGCCCAGAGCCTGGGGCCTGCTTCGGGTTCTGTGTCCTTCTCTCTCTGCCCCTTCTCTACTAGTGCTCTGTCTCACTCTGTCTCTCAAAAATAAATAAATGTAAAAAAAAAAATTTAAAGCACTGTCAAGTAGAACTAATTGGAAAGGTGAAAGAGAGAGAGGGAGATTTGTGGGTTTTTTTCTTGTAGCCATTTAGATTTTCTTTTGTTTTAATAAACTTTATTAACTATGATACGTATATATATACATATATATATAACTGACCCATTTCAAGTGAACAATTTGATGAGATTAGACAAATGTATGCATCTATGTAACCACGAACACACTCAAGATGCAGAACATTTCCATCACCCCCAAAAGCTTCTTCAGACAAATTAGCATTAGTTTCCTCCCCCCCTTATCCTTGGCCCCAGGAACCACTGATCTTTCTAGAATCTCATATGAATGAAATGCTGCGATATGCACCCTATCGCACCCACTTTCGCTCAGTCTAATGTCGTTGTGATTCCTCCTTCACTCACTTTGCTCCTTTTATCACTGAGTTCTTTTTCTTTGCCCAGATGAACCACATTTTTCAAAACCCATTTACTATCTGATATACATTTTGACTTGTTTCTAGATTTTGACTGTTATGAATAAAGTTTCTACGAATATTCATATGCCAGCCTTTGTATGCCATCTATTTTTATTTTTATTTAGTAAATACCTAAGAGTGGAATTGTTGGGTCACATGGTAAGTGTATGTTTAACTTTATAAGAAACTTCTAATACATTTTCCAAATCAGTTATACCTTATACGTTTCTCAGCAATTTACAAGTATCCCAGTTGTCCTACGTGCAATTCAAAACGTGTTAGTGCCGGCATTTTAAATTGTACCCATCCTAGTAGATGTGTGGTGGCATTTTAGATATTTCATTGGTGACTAATGATGTTGAACATCTTTCATATGTCTCCTTCGTGTAAGGTCTGCTCAACTCTTTTGGCAATTTTTAAATTAGCTTGTTTTCTTATAATTGAGCTGCGAAACTACTTTTTATATTCTGAATATAAGTGTTTGTCAGATTAAATATAATATTTACAATTGCTGCTGTAACAAATTACCAAAAACCCAGAGGCAACACAAAGTCCCGAAATTTCAGAATTCCGAAATTTCTTACAAGGCTGAAACCAAGGTGTTGGCAAGGCTCCGTTCGTTTCCGGAGGCTCTAGGAGGGACGCCATCTCCTTGCCTTCTTCGGTTATCTAGAGACCACCTGTACCTGCGCCCCTGGCCATGGACCCTCCTTCCATCTTCACAGCCAGCAGTGTAGCATCTTTACATCCCTCCTAGCATCTCATCACCTACCCTCACATGAGGACTTTTGCGTTCACATCAAGTTTACTCAGTCGGAGATAACTTCCCCATCTCAAGATCTTTAACTTAGTTACGTCACAAAGCCCTCTTAACCACTGAAGGGAACACAGGTTCTGGGGATTAGGACACGGACATCCTTTGGGGCCAAGATTCAGCCTACCATATTATATAACAAATATTTTCTCCCAGCAATGGCTTCCCTTTTCCTTGTAATTTTTAAAAAATGTTTATAGTGCTTGCTTCGGCAGCACATATACTAAAAATTTTTATATCTACTTGTTTTTTGAGAAAGAGAGCATGAGCTCAAGTGGGGGAGGAGCAGAGAGAGAGGGAGAGAGAGAGAATCCCAAGCAGGCCCATCCTGGTCCCAGTGGTGTCAGTGCAGAGCCCAACATGGGGCTCGAACTCACGAACTAGGAGATCATGACATGAGCCAAAACAAGAGTTGGATGCTTAACCTACTGAGCTACCCAGGCGCCCCTTCCCTTTTTATTTTCTTAAGTGTGCATTTAGAAGAAGAAACATTTTGATTACTTTTGATAATTTTGATAAAGTCTGATTTATTACTTTTCCTTTATGGTTTGTGCATTAGGGTCATATTGTAAAATATTCGCCTCCAAGTTTAAAGCTATAAATTGCTTTCTAAGTAAAGCTTTACATGAATCACACACATTGGAATTTATTGTTTTCCCCAGTTATCTTTTTTCATTATCATTCAGTTCAAAATATTTTATCATTTCCCTTTTGATATCTGCTTTGACCCACATGTTATTTTAAATTGTGCTGTTTAATTTTCAAACATTTGGACATTTTAGATATCCTGTACTTTTCTGTTTTTAATATAATTCCATTGTGATCAGAGATTATACTCTACAATTTCAATTTCTTTTAACTATTGAGACTCGTTTCATGGCCTATTGTCCATAACCATGTGCATTTATAAAAAATGTATATTATGGTTCTCTTGAATACAGTGATCCATAAATGTCAATTTGATCAACTTGGTTGATAGCTTTGTTCAATTAATTTATGGTTTATTAATTATATGTGTTCTTGTTTTATTAATTTCTGAGATAGAAGTATTTATTCCTCTCTATAGTTACATATGTTTGCTCTTCAAGTATTTTTTTACTTTCTATATTAGTTATATACACATTTTAAATAGTTATGTCTTCTTTTTGGATTGACCTTTTTCTCTTTTTCAAATGTTTTTCTTTATGCCTGGCAGTCTTCCTTGCTGTGAATGCTACTTTTTCAAATTTTAATATAGCCACTCCAGTTTTCTTATGATTTGTCTTTGCATGATATATATTAATCAGTGTTCTTGGCTTTCACCCATCTGTTTCTTTAGAAAAACAAGGTTTTTAAAAACATAGATATGTTGGAATATTTAAATACACACACGCAAACACTTGGGTTTAAATCTGCCTTATTTTTTGTTTTCCATTTGCCTTATCTTTTTTGTTGTTGTTCCTTTTTTCTTGACTTATTTTACTAATTTTTTTTAAGGTTTATTTGAGTGAAAGAGAGAGAGAGAGTTGGGGGAGGCGCAGAGAAAGGGGGGAGACACAGAATCTGAAACAGGCTCGTCTCTGAGTTGTCAGGACAGAGCCCGACGCGGGGTCGAACCCATGACCGGAGAGATTAGACCTGAGCCGAAGTTGGACACTTCAACGACTGGGCCACCCGGGTGCCCCTTTTCTTGCCCTTTTTTTTTTTTTTTTTTTTGGATTGAATATTTTTATAATTTCACTTGATTTCTACTATTGGCTTAGTATACCTCTTATTTTTATTTTCCATTGGTTGCTGTAAAGATAACAGTATGGATCTCTAACTTATCGCCGTCTATCAATAGTATTGTATCACTGCGTAAGGTAAGAACCAGACCGCAGTATGCTTCTTCCCACATCCTGTCCTTTGCGCTCTTCTCACCCTTTTCGTTTCCACACGTTATAAACTCCACTACGTAGTGTTATCATTTTTATTAACAATCAGCTACCTTGGGACTTGGGGGTGGCTCTGTCGGTTAAGTGTCAGACTCTCGGTTTCCGCTCAGGTCGTGATCTCACAGTTCGTGTGTTCGAGCCCCACATCAGGCTCTGGGGTGACAGTGCAGAGCCTGCGTAGGGTTCTCTCTCTCCCCGTCTCTCTTTGCCCCGGCTCGTGCTATCTCTCTCTCTCTCTCTCAAAACTAATAAATAAACTTAAAAAGAAATCAACTATGTTCTGAAGACATTTTTAATGAGAGAAAAATGTCTTTTACTTTTCCCTACATACTTAGTCATTTCCTGTACTCTTCCATTTCTTTGTGTACATCCAGGTTACCGTACTGTATTATTTCCTTTAAAACGAAAGAAGTTTCTTTCACATTTCTTGCAATACAGATCGGCAGCTAATAATTCTGTTTTTGATTGAGAAAATCCTTATGTTGCCTTCATTCTTTTTGTGTTTTTTTTTTTTAATTCCAGTTAGTTAACATACAATGTAGTGTTAGTTTGAAGTTGTAGTTTGTTTGTAGTTTGTAGTTTGAAGTCGAAGTTAGTTTGTAGTGTTAGTATGTAGTTGAACATAGCGATTCAACACCTCCATACATCACCGGGTGCTCAGCAGAGCAAGGGACTCCTTAATCCCCATCACCTGTGTAACCCATCCCCCCACCCACCTCCCCTCTGGAAACCATCAGTTTGTTCCCCATAGTTCATCTGGTTCGTGGTTTGCCTCCTTCTATTTTTACCCCTTGTTCATTTGCTGTGTTTCTTAAATTCCACATACGAGTGAGATCATATGGCATTTGTCTTTCTCTCACTGCCACGTTTTGTTTACCTTAACACCCTCTAGCTCTATCCACGTTGCTGCAAGTGGCAAGATTTCCTTCTTTTGTATTGTTGCCTTCGTGCTTAGAAAAATATGTTCATGGGGTATAAAATCAGAATGGGGCTTTCTTCTTCCTTTCAGCACGTGACAGACGCTGTATTATCTCCTGCCGGGCGTGGTGTCTGACTGGAGTTTCTCGTCACTCTTAGTTTCACGCCTCTGCATGGGGTACGGTCTTTTTTTACTGTAACTCTGAAAATTTTTCCCTTCATGCCTATTTTACAACAACCTACTTGCACCAATGACGGTGTGGCCTTCTTTTTGCTTGGTGCGTATTGAGGTTCCTGGATCTACAGACTTCTGGTATTTTACAAATTTGGAAAATACCTTGGCCATTATTTCTTCCATCTCTTTCTTTGGCCACTCCTCTCTTGAGGTCTCTAAGTAAATGCATGTTAGATTGCTTTGCGTTGTCCCACAGGTCACTGGTCACTGAGGCTCTAGTTTTACTTGTTTATTTTGTTTCATTTTCCTGTCTCTTTTCATTGTTTCAGTTTGGACAGTTTCTATCATTTTTGAGTTTATGAGTGTTTCTTCCATAGCAATCTAGTCTGGCGTTTATAGCATCCAGTGAATTTTTTTTTTTATTTCAGATTGTTTCTTAGTTCTAGAATTTCCATTTGGTTCTTTTTATATATTTTATTTCTCTGCGTATTATATTCATGTTTTCATTTAATCTAAAGCATATTTTAAGAACTAATTTAAAGACCTTGTAGCCAACATTGTTACATGTTTTATTTCTGGATTTGTTTCTACTGACTATTTCTTTCCTGTTTATAGGTGACATGTTCCTGTTCTTGCAATGTCTAAATCTTTTTGGAAAGTAGACATTTTATCTATTGCTTAACAAATGCTAAATTCTTTATTTCTTTACAGAATGTTGGACTTCATTGTGGCAACCAATGCTATTATTTACACCAGTTAATCGCTTGACATTGATCAAGCTTTTAAAGACAGGTTTAGAAGGCTCTTGGGTGGCTCCGTTGGTTGAGCGTCTAACTCTTGACTTCAGCTCAGGTCATGATCCCGGGGTAATGGAATCAAGCCCTGCATCAGATTCTGTGCTGAGCACAGAGCCTGCTTAAGATTCTGTCTCTCTCCACCCCTCTCCCCCACTCCTGCTGTCTCTCTTTATCTCTAAAATTAAAAAAAATACAGGCGGGTGTAGAATATTACTCTAATATCTCCCCTGAGTATCCCAGGTGTTCACTCTGACCTTTTAGAAATTAAAGGTATTCCCACCTTATGTTAACTCTGGTAATTATTCAGCTTACAACTCCCCAGTCGTTCTTGGAACTTCACCCTACACGTACACGGCTTAGGACTCAGTCACACGATGCAATATACAGGATACGTGGTTGAAGACTCCATTTTTGGTTTGTCAAGAAGAGAAGTTATTTGTAGCTATAAGTGCCCCATGGAGCTGTCGAGAGGACTGTAGAAAAAGACTCCAGGGTGAGTTTCCAGGAACAAGTCCCTAAAATACCCTCTGGCCGCCCTCCCCGTCAGAAGGACAATTCCTCAAGGCTGACGTGCTCAATCTGAACGTGCATTTTTAATGGTGCGACATCATCTTCAAAGAGGCAAAAATCGGTTCTTGCAGGGATGGAGTAAAACAAACCTTAGACTTTACAATGTTTGTGCTTCTGCAAAGCTCACACCTACCCAACAAATCTTATCCCTTAGTATTTCATTTGTCTTAGCTGAATTTTTCTCCATAAAAAGTCATAGAAAGGACTTAGAAAAACTGACTTAGCGTGGATGCTGTAAGGGCCATGGCGTTATGTAGCGTCTCATTAGATGATGAGTCAGGGGTGGCCACAAGAAGGTGCACAGGAGAGGCACAGGGAAACAACAGTGTCCTCTACATAAAGGTCCCAAGCAATATGATGTAATGTGTAGCTAAAGTAACACACTGTTTGCAAAACAAGAGGTATGGTGAGAAACATAGTATTCAGCAGATATAAACGTACATGAGTACAAACTCTAGGATTGGCTTTGGGAGTCACGGAATAAGAAATTAAATAGAACGACACATAAAAATAGGACAAAAGTCTGTCAAACACCTTGGACTTTAGATAGGCTTTCAAAATAATTTTTTTTAAGTTCATTTATTTGTTTTGAGAGAGACAGAGACAACCCAGGTGGGGGAGGGGCAGAGAGAGGGGAAGCCAGAGAATCCCAAGCAGCCTCCTCACTGTCAGTGCGGAGCCCGACGTGGGGCTCAAACTCACGAAACCAGTGAGACTGTGACCTGAGCCAAAACCAAGAGTGGGACGTTTATCCGACTGAGCAATCCAGCGCCCCTGGATCGGTTTTAATAAGCTTTTTTGCTGCATCTTTACTGAAAGAGGAAGGAATATGCTGCAAAAGTGTTTAAGTCCAGCAACCAGCACATTCCGCAAGAGATGTTCTGGCAAGGGGAAGAAGGTCTCAACAACAAGCTTGGGGAGATAAGCAGGGGCCAGATTAGAAAGGCTATTATAGGCCATGCTTAAAATGTTTATCTCTATCAGAAAAGCAACGGGAACATATTGAAGAGCTTTAAGCAGAGGAGTGGCGTATTATATTTGCATATTTTAAAAGTTCCTTCTGACTCATCTTGGAGAGTCGATCAGAGGGTGACAGGAATAAATGCCAGAGAATTCTTCCGAGGTTTTTTAAACAAAAAGAAAGGTTAAAAACTTGGGTTAAGGTGGTTAACAGTGCAGGTGACAGAAATAAGCATTTAAATATTCAGCGAAAGGACTGTGTTTTGGAATGTAACCGTGAGCACCACTCACACGTCAGGGGTCACTAAAGCCATAGGAATAGATGAAACCGTCAAGATTGTGTGATGTGTAGAGTGGGTTGGAGCTCAGGACAAGCCTCCACTATTCAGAATGGCAGAGGGGCGTGGGAGGCACGGTGGGGACCCAGGCAGATAACCAGGTGAGTGCCGTGTCCTGTTTACTAAGGAAAAGTTGTTTCTAGAACGTTCACTAGTCCGAATGCTACTGATAAGACAGCAGGAGAAAACAAAAGCTAAATTCTTGCGTTTTTTCCTTTTTCCTTTTTCTTACTAAATAGTGAAAACCGTTTCAGCCATACATTTTCATTACGGTTTTTCATTTCTTCATTTTCAATTTTGCTCTATCCTATAAAATTTTACGTGCACTCTTCTCCTTTGATCTTATAAATTACCAATGACTATAGTAACTTCCTCTCTACCGAATTGTTATTTTAGAGAATGTTATTTTCATTTTCAAGTGCTTATATTTTTGTTGCGGTAGCAATGTACAGAAGGAGGATTTGTGAAATTCACTTGCGGTCCCGTGATTACTTGGTTAGTTTCCCTTCCTATAGCATTGTTAATTGGGTTGCCTTTATTCCACGCTGACCCCACCCAGATCTTAAGCTGAAGAAACTTGATCAAATCCAACGTCCAGTTTCCCCCTCTCTCTACTTTCCAGCACTACTGTGGGGGTTTCTTTACTCTCCACACTTCTTTCATCGCTTCAGTAGGAATCTGGAAATAATTAGGTGTGTGCCCAGACTGTATAACCTGGCCCAGAAGCCAATCACAGATAATAGTTGAGTTGCTACAGCTCTCTTTCCTTCCACTGTAAACCACTGTATGATTTTTGTTCTCTCCAACACAATCAGTGTTTTTGTGACTAGAACAATGTCGATGTCGGGGGCACTTTAAATTCCTTTTGAAGTCACTATCTGCTTAGAATTGAAGTTGAAAACCAACAGCAAATCTCCATTTGATTGAGCCATGATTTTTTTTTTCTACACAACGTGATTACTGCACCCTCTGGCAACAATAACTCAACAGTAACTTGAGGATATATCTGTGTAATTGCTTTATACTCAAGAGTCACATAGCCGATAATAACACTGCAAGAGATGTGAGAGATCTTGTAATTAGTATACCCCCTTGCTTTGTAAATGAGGAAAATGAGTCATGGCTAAGACTGCACACCACGATTTAGTGCAAAATATGCCTTCACATTTACACAAAGAGCAATGTCTTACCTAATAGAAAACTAACAACTTAGCATAGTTTATGGAAATAGAATTTTTAAAGGGGCTACACATAACCTCAGGTCCCTTCCAAACTAGGTAGAATAGAAATATCTTTTTGTCAGCCTTTAAAAACAGCTATTAATTTACTATTCTAAATGTCAGCAGGTAAGTTACTCAACAGAGGAGAGCATGAATTGCACCCAAAAGATATTAGAAGGTTTATGGCTGAGATTTTGCCTTTTAAGCTAATTGGGATTTCTTGACTATGAAGACATGTGATATTTGTAAAACATCCACTAATCATTTAAAGGCAGATATATCCTGACTTAGTATGTCTATTAATGCAGCCTCCACATGAATAATTGTCATTTACTGTGGCCTCACCCAGTTTTGCTGTAATTTCTGGTCTCTTCTTTCTTTCTTCATCTTCAAAATGTACACATGGGGTGTCACTGGTGGGCTTAAAGGCAGCCCAGTGACAATTCTAATACAAATTCTCATGCTATTTTTATCCTCATCCCAATTCTAGTTTTCTTATTTCATTTTATTTTTTAAAAATTTATTTATTTATGGGGCATCTGGGTGGCTCAGTTGGTTGGGCAGCCAACTTCCGCTCAGGTCATGATCTCGCGGTCCGTGAGTTTGAGTCCGTGGGTTTGAGCTCTGTGTTGACAGCTCAGAGCCTGGAGCCGGCTTCAGATTCTATGACTACCCAACCCCTCACTGCCCCTCCCCCACTTGTGCTCTGTCTCACCTTGTCTCAACAATAAATGTTAAAAAAAAAATTTAAACATTTATTTATTTATTTTGAGAGAGAGAGAGAGAGAGAGAAGAGTAGAGAGAGAGGGAGAGAGAAACTCCCAAGCAGACTCCACACTGTCAACACAGACCCCGACGCAGGGCTCGAACTCACAAACCGGCCATTCTTGACCTGAGCTGAAATCAAGAGTCGGAAGCTTGACTGACAGAGCCACCCAGGCTCCCCATCCAATTTTAATTCTGATACTAATATCAGCTAAAGCTTGTTGAGTGCTCACGAAATATCAAGCTCCTTCCTAAATGCTTTACATGGATTATCTCTTTTAACACAAATAATAACTATAACTATTTCCATTTTACAGATTAGGAAACTGAGGAACAGAGTGTTAAGTAACGTTTCCAAGGGGCAGAACTGTTCCATCCACCCAGGCAGTCTGGTTCCAGAGCCTGGAGTCTGGCTTTTAAACCCTTAAACGCTACTGCTCCATCCAGGGGCTCATGCGGATATTCAGGTCACGTCCAGGTTAATAGGGGAATTTGGAGACCCTTCCCCAGCTACAAATGGACAGCGTCCATGGAACTTGTTCTTTCTTGCACAGACTGTAGGTAACCCGCCCGCACTTGACCATGCTTGGCGCGGCAGCCTGATGACAGTCACACACATGAGCAGAAGGCAGAAATGGGGTAAGTAAATCATACCCTTGGGAGGAGAAAAGACCCAGAAGGAAAAGCAGACTGTTGAGATGTTGTACAAACATTTAAATAGTGCACATAACCCCAGAGATGACGGACAGGACCAAACCCACACGTGTTTTTTGTAGATGGCCATTTCTCAGAGGAAAATGATGGATCTTAATTGGAAGTCCTTTCTTCTCGGTCTCATAAGCTTCTCTTACCTTCAGGTCAGCAGTTTTTGACGGGGTTATTCCCACGGGTGTCAGAGAAAGACTGAAAAACTCATTGAATTCAACAGCTAGAAGAAGGTCAGGAATGGGGATGGTTGCAGCGAATGAGCGAAGGTTGAAGCGGGTGTCAGTGGACTCGGGAAAAGAACACTCTTAGACTCCCATTTATAGGAGAGGGAGAAAAATAGCTCTTAGCTAACTTTAAGAGCTAAGTGAGGAATTAGATTAGCAACAGATGTTTTTCAATTCTTGAATATAAATAGCGTGACAAAGGCTGTAAAGAAGGAGAAGATGAAATAATAAAGAGGGCCGAAGCTCAAGGAATCAAGGGCACATGGATGGCCCAGGGAGAAGCCATTTCCCCCACTGACACTGACGAGAAGGGGTTGGCCAGGGATAACATGGGTAAGAGGCCGAGGTATTGTCCACCCACAGCTTTTATTTTCCCTGCGACGTCTGCAGGGCTCAGGCAGTACTCACTGATTTCAATGGTATTCATTGGAGGCTGAAATACTATTTTGAATTTCAAATGAGGTATCCTGAAATAAGTACGGGGGGAGACAAAGTTGGCCAAGACGTTGTCCAGGACAGGAAGGGACAGAAAAGACCAGTAAAATGGCGCCATTTAAGATCATTTATGTTCAATACTTTGTTAAGAGAAACACAATTTGAAAATCTCAACGTAAAATCACTAAGTTGCTTCACATTCTGCACCTATCTGAATAGCCATGTCAGATCATTGCTACCATCTATAAATTATTTTTGCCATTTAAATTATTTTGCCAAATTCAGATGAAAAAAGAGATATTCCTTCGGTTCCTACGTCCTGCAGTCTGGTGATCTGAGTTGAAAGGCATGCACAGATAAAAGAATATAAACATTTACAAAGAAACAAAAACGAAGGAAATAAGGAAGGGAGGGAGGGAGGGAGGGAGGGAGGGAGGGAGGGAGGGAGGGAGAAACTGAAAAGCAGCGTTCCTTAAAAAAATAAACATAGACGTTTATAGGATGTTTGTGATATTTGATATCAATATATCAATATCAATATATTTGATATTAATATTTTTGCCTCATTGTGGCATTCAAAACTTTTGACATCCATCTGACAGATGAAAATAACATTTTTAAAGGGCTGACTGTGTTTTTTTCAAACATCAGAAGCAACGGAATTTAATGGTGAAGCGCGTACTGATTGAGGCTATAAGACAGTTTTTGTTTTCAACTCTCACACTGAGCCTGTATCCAAAGCCGGAACAGCTGCTTTGATGAGAGTAACTCCAAAAATCTTCGGTTTCAGGATCATCAAACAGAGAAATCTTAATCATGCGAACAAATCAATCGTAACTGCAGCTCTGACATGTTCATTTCAAAATACTCACAACGAAGTCCTTCTAAGTGAGAGGCAATAAATAAATCTCTGTTTGACTTGAATGAAGTCTTGCTCATGACACATGCTCCTTTTCTGCTGAGTAACTTTCCAGATTATAAAAAGTTTTCAAAGATGCCGACTCAACCAAAGCCGACATACATTCATAGCTTAAAATAGATGTTAAATTTTTTACGCCTCTAAGTTAAAGTTTTAATGAATAATAAATACTGTCCCTTTTCAGTTGTTTTTTTGCAGTTTTTATGCACATGCTATTCCAAGAGTCCTTGAAATTATAGTGTCCTAATAACTATTAGCTTTATCAACCCTCACACCATATATGTTTGAACAGATCTGATTTCCGCCAAACCTCCCCAGTTACTCGCTTCACTACGATCAACACCGATGCTCATGCCCCTTCCTCAGGCCTGGTTTATACTGTGATGTGAAGTTACAGAGCTTCCTCCTCAATGATGGTGAAGATGAGGCTGCCTGTTTATAAGAGACAAAAATTATCAGCATTTGTTGCATGATTCTGTGCTAAGAACTGAGCTAACTTTTTTACACAGATCAGCAGTCCTGACGACAACCATTAGTAGAATCTCCATTTCACAGATTAGGAAATTGAGACTCGGGTTAGTTACCTGCTTCTTGAGAGACACTCCTACAGAGGCTGTATCCTCTCTCATACCTGATGACCCCACTGAAGAAATGAAACCAACGAACCAACCAAACCGTAAGGTCCGTTCTCATTCCACCCGATATCTGCACACATATGCTCAGTCCTTCTCTGGATACAAAGAGACAAGTTTCTCTGATCCTTTTGAAACCCAGTCTTTCCACTTAAGCCCTGGATCCTTAGCCCTCTCGCTTTCTCAAGAAATATATGCAGCCATTAAATTCTCTTCTGCATTATTTTATTTTATTTTATTTTAGAGAGAGAGAACATGCAATGCACATGAGCAGGGGAGAGGGGCAGAGGGAGATTGAGAGAGAGAATCTTCAGCAGGCTCCACACTCAGCACAGATCCCAATGCAGGGCTCGATCCCATGACCCTGGGATCATGACCTGATTTGAAGGCAAGAGTAGACACTCAACTGACTGAGCCACCCAGGTGCCCCATCTTTTCTGCACCCGTTTTTACTGGATCATTCCCATCAGCATACAGACCTGCTCTCTTACCTCCCAACTTTGCAGAAATCTCCCTTGGCCTCTTATTCCCCTCTGGCGATACCATCCCAAACTTCTGTTCTTTCCTATATCAAATTCTCCAATGAGTTGTCTATATTGAACACCTCAGTTTCCCCTCTTTCATTCACTCTAGTCTGGCTTATCACCTTGCAGCTTCTCAGACTCACTTATCTATAGTCTCCATGTAGCCCAAGTGCAATGGGTCTCTCGTGACCTCAATCTACTTGGCCTCTGGACCTGCCTTAGAAGTTAGCCAACAGCAGGATTCTGGAGGATTCTATGTCCCCAGGAAAGGCCTCAGCATCACGTGTAGTGGCTATGAACATAAACACAAAATCTTTCCACATAGAATATATTTTATAACTCTGTCTAGTCATAGATTCTGATTTCCTTTTATGCCTTTGTGAAAAGCTCACTCTAAAATCTACTAACCCAAGAACCTATGCACCATAAGAGATTCTTGCTTTAAAACCTCTCTCAAAGACACTCAACATGTTGCATACATTCAATCTGAAAACCATGATCATGTTAAATTCTGCCAACCCTCTTCCCCCACAGAGGCCGTTGTGTTTTTACATCTGGAGACAGAGGAGGGTATATATACATTCTGCAATCGAATTGCACTTGGGTAACTACCCAGTCGTAGAATTGTTGGGTCACATGGCATTTCTTCTTTCAATTTTTTCGAGGAACCTCCGCACCGTTTTCCACAGTGGCTGCACCAACTTACAGTTCCCAACAACAGTACATGAGAGTTTCTTTTTCTCCTCATTCTCAGCGACAATTGTTATTTCTTGCCTTTTAAAGTTTAGACATTCTGACAGGGGCAAAGTGATATCTCACTGTGGTTTGGATTTGCATTTCTTTGATGATTAGCGAGGTTGAACATCTTCTCATGTGTCCGTTGGCCATCTGGATGTCCTCTTTGGAAAAATGTCTATTCAGGTCTTCTGCCCTGAATTTTAAAATCAGATCGTTTGTGTTTTGGTGTTGAGTGGTACAAGTTCTTTATATATTTTGGATACCAACCTCTTATCGGCATGAAGGAGTCCTGGGAATAAAAGTTACAGCATTAGGGAATATAGCCAATGATATTTTAATAATGTTGTATGGGAACAGATGGCAGCTAAACTTATGGTGAGCGTAACATAATGTGTAGAGAAGTTGAATCACTGTTACATACCTGAAACCAATGTCACACGCACATTTAAAAACTGAAAAACAAAATCTCAGCTGGGACAAAAATTATACTACCCACCGGGAGCTTTGAAATACCCTATTTTACTTGTAAAAAGCAAGGCAAAAATATTTACCATTGGGGTCGAGATCTCCACGCAATGAACTCTTTTGGATTGTCTTGTATTCTGGTTGTGCCTAGACTGGCTTTTGCTTTTTGGTGCATTCCTCCCTTGCCAGCCACTCCTATTTGTGTAGTTATATGGTAAAGTCTCCAAGCAATTCAGCCCAGACACTGAGATTCTCTTGTGCTCACAAATTCTTAAAGGAATACTGTGTGTCCAGCTACTCTGTCCTTACACAATATGTCAATATGAGAATGTATGTTGTCTTTAAACATGGCTAATTTTTCCTCCAGTTTCCCCTGCAATTGGCACATGGCACAGAACATTGCCACTAGAAAATAATCTTCATACTTTCTACCAGAAGAGTTGGGGGAAACTGTCTTCCTCCTTCCTGGAGTTGTTAATTAGGATAATGTAGATCCTGCCCAGAATAGGAAGACGCCTGTATTATATCTTTCCTAACAGATAAAACCTATACAAGGAAACAAACCAAGCAGATGGAGACACCAGTAAAAATCCTTTCCCTTATGGAACTTCTAGGGAAGCTCCTAGTGAAACATAAAATAAAGATAAGTAAATCTATAAGGGCATATATAGCACTAAGTGGTAAAGAAAAAACACAAGCAGGGAAGAGTTGGGTGAGAGCAGCGTGGATATTTGATAGAATTCCCTGGGAAACTGCATTTGAGAAAGACCTCAGTGAAGTGAGGGATGACTTGCGTGGATATCCCTCACTTTTCAGGGAGAAGAAATGCAAGTGCAAAGGCCCCGGGAGGGAGGGAGCCTGGTATGATCAAGGAACAGCAAGCCGGCCAGTGTGGCCACAGCACAATAAACAAGGGAAGCAAGGCAGGCATGGGGTTGGAGAGGTCATATGACATAAGGTTGATGCAGGGCCTCATAGCCCGATTGGAATGACCCGGCTTCACTCTGAACACGGTGGGAAGCCAATGTCCTGATTTAAATACAAAGATGGCAGTGATGTGACTTACGATTTTCAAGGATCACACAGGCTACCGTGTTACGAGCAGACCACAAGGAGACGAGAGCAGAACCGACTGGTGAGGAAGCAATTTTAATAATCCTGGCAAAGGAGGGAAAGGAACTTTACAGTAGCAGGAGGGAAGAAGGGAAGGGATGGAATTCTGCGATATATGCTGAGGGTAGAACCAATTCGATTTGCGCCTAATAACCATTGGGTTGGATGTGAAGCATGAGCTAAAAATGAAGGCTCGGGATGACTCCAGCGTTTTGCTGGTGACACTGGCTTTTGGTCCGTTGACTTGCTTGTTTGTCCTGTTTGAATGGCTGGAGGGATGGCGTTATAATTCATTGAAAATGGCAAAGTATTCAGAAGGAAAAATACATTGCTAAATGTGTTGGTGTAGTCCTATTCCATTTCATTAACTCAACCAATAAAAATGTTACCAATTATCCTATGCTCTACAGGGAAAAACAAGAAATACATGCTGTCCTTTTCCTTGAGGAATTCATGATCTAATGGAAGACTGGACATGTAAGAGTGTGTTTCAAATAATTTATCCTCTATCAGCAGGAGGAAATCTGTTACCAAGAAGAGAAGTGAATTTATTACCCCACAGACTATGACTAAACAAAATCATCCCCCTGTCCCCACTTACTAGGACGAAGTAATGTAACGAGGTTCTATAATAGTAAGTGAAAAGTCTAAAATGTCATCATCCTGAGCAGGTCCTGAAGCCAAATTCTAAGTTTGGGTCAGTGTGGTCACATCACCTCCACCCCAAAGCAGGTAAGCAGATGAACATTCGTGAAGAGAGCTGGGTTGACAGAATAATTCTATCGTTATTTGTTCAAAATTCTCCTTTGTCTTGAAGCATCAACTCACTGCGAGAACCCAGGCAGGCAAAAGATCTAGCAGTAAATCAATTTAGAATAAATGGACATGTTCTCCTGAACACGGTGGTTCAGCAAACTGGAGGAAAAGTGTTGACCATAAAACTCAAATACCTTATCATCACTCTGGATGCATGGTTGGTTTTGGAATCTTTCCCTAAAATGTTAAGAATTTAGATTCAAGGAGAACATGAGAAGTATGATCACATACTGAATTTCGAATCATCTCTGTGTGGCATCTTTTTAAAGTGGTACATATAATGTCATACAGTGTAGACATTCTAAGCTTTACCCACAGTTTTCAGAAATATAAAACTTTTCTTTCCAGTGTATATAGACTTCAGTTTACTCATCTTCAGTCCGAGCTGAGTGGTTTTGTGAGGATTATGCAAATACTTTGCATCTTTAATTTCCTCCTGTTGCTAAATTTGGTCGGTTCTAAAATTTGTGATATCTCTACATGCACACTATAGAGAACAGGATCAAATTCAACTTATAAATGTTCTCAGCAAAATGGCTTAGCAGGTGGAAAGCTGAAAGAATTGCGCAATTACAGATTTTTTAAACTACACGAGTTCCTGATGCAGTCCCCAGGCACACAAATCAAACTGGAATTTACCGAGTCCTGCCTACCTGTGGTAAAGGAAGAAAGCTTGATAGGGAAAAAATGTTGAGGATGCTAGTGAAGTTCCGAGGTGCAAAGGGACCATGCGGGTGGCAGGAAGGATAGACAGATTGCAACGTGATCTGAGTTGTAATCCATTTGCATTATTACCTAGCAGTGTAAACTTAAGGAACTTCCGTAAGCTTTCTGAGCCTTAACCTTACAGATAATGAAATGGATTGCTGTATTGAAGGTAATGGTTATAAAGACCCTAGAAATACAGACACAGCGATCGGTAGTTATTGTCAACATTTTGGTATAAACGTTGGCACAATCGTGGCAGCCTCTGGTCAAGAAAACTGTTAAGTGAGGAATGTGGTTTTGGGGGGCTAAGTAATTCTAGAGGAACGAGAGAGATTTCATGTTTGTCAAGGACTCTGCCTTCCTCCTTTCTATTTTCCAGATGCAAGCACTCTTTAAATCCAGACGCTTAAGAGAACAGTCAGTGGTTCACTAATTACTTCCGCCTACTACGTGATTTTTCTTTCACATACAAATGTGAGTAGAATAATAAATCTATGTTCTAAATGACAGGTGTCCCTGTCTGGAGGTGTCCCTGTCTGGAGGCCACCGTATTCATACTCACTCCGTTGCCTCACCATAGATCCGGAAATCTCAGTCTCTACCCAGAAGGCACTGCTCTCAGCAGAAATCCAAGTTCACTCAATCCCTGCACTCCGTTTAGTTTTCATCCTAGCATTTGTCATGCTTTGAAATTACGGTCTCGCCCGTTCAGTTGTCTGTCTCCTACCCACTAGCATGTAACTCTAGGAGAACGGGGGCTTTACTGTCTAGCGAACCACCGGATTTCTAGAACCTGACGCGAGATGGGCATCATGCCACTATCAGTGCCATCACCTGCAGTGTGACACTTACAGACACTCCTCCCTTAGTGGTGATGAGAAACCACAGCAAAGACAGAGACCGATTGACCTGCAGACGCTCAGGATGCGCTATTGATTCATGACGCACGTCAGAATCACAGGCATTAGGTGAGATGATGTCTCAAGTTCAGCTCGCAGGATCAACGCAGCCAAACCCTATCTTATTGAAACATCACTCACGGTTCTCTCTCATTTTTCTCTCTCACATCACTATAGTAACCATATCCCATAACAATGGCGGGTGGGGGGGGTAAACTAGGAGGGAAGGAGAAATGGGCGTTCCTAGTTGTCTTGGTGAGGGGTGTCCTCTCTTGATCTCTGGGTTTCTTGCGGTGTGGAGGTGTATAGGGTCAGAAAGTCAGCTCTGAAGGCCCAGATGGCTCATGGAGCACCAGACACGTGGGCACAACTCATAGACCCTACACGGAGACATGAACACGGTGAAGAATCCCACGACGTCCCTTCCTTGATTGCTATTTATCTAAGTAGAGGCCAATTCATCCTGGCTTCAGCGCATGTGCCGGCTCAGGATTTCAGATATTGTCTGACCCCTCGCCCTCCCCCAGAAGTATTTCTGGGAATTACTGGGGATGTTCCGCCTTCTCTCAGAACTGGGCGGCCACCAAAACCATCTTCTGCTGTTCTGCCCGGCCGGGCGCCGCACCTGCCGGAGTTGCCATGACCCGGCGCGGCGGGGGTGGTGGCCCCCGTGGCAGCAGCCTGCCCCCCACACCCACCTGCCTTGGACCCTGACATTCTTTGCCAGAGGCCACCGTGGCTCTGACTGGCTCTGTGGCCACCGGACGTATAGATGACCACTAGATGTACGGGAGTGGGCGCAGACACCCCTTGGCGACCCGCCCTCGAACTTGTCCTTGGGATCCTCCTCCCGCTACTGCTCCGGGTGCTCCCCCGCCTGCACCCTGCCTTGGCTGGAACCGTGGGATGGCCAGTGTGCGACTGCCAGACCGCGGCTAGTGCCCTGTCCCCTTCTCACTCGCACATCCCAGAGCAGGCATCCTGTGCCTCCGAGCTCCTGAGGTCAGTACTTCAGTCCTTTCCATTTTTTAACAGCCCTCACCGTCCCCCTAATCCCAGACCCGCATTCAGCTGGCCCGGGGACATGTTCAAGCAACCACCACCACTGTCAGACTTCTTACTCCTCCCACCAGTGAAGCTGGACGGCATCAGGCTCACAAGCCTGGGTCATTCTTGGCTGGGTTCTCTCCTGGAAGGTCCTACAGCCATACCCTCCCGGCCCACAAACAGATTCTTGGCAGGCAACCCCCCACAAACTCAATGACCCTCAGCAATGGACATGGCTTGAATTCTTTCTCAGGTGGCTCCTCGGGGCTTCCACAGAGTCTTCTCCCAGAGACGATTGTGCCGCCATTTTGGCAAAAATGTTCAGGAATTCCTGAACTCTAGTAGTGGGAGTCAAGAGGTTGCGTTCCAACCCGGGAAACTCACTAGGGAGACTGGAGGAAATCTGGCTGCACAGAGCGTGTGGGATCAATGTCCCATACCACCGGACAGCCAGCCTCCCAATAACTCGGACATATTTGAGAATATGCTTCTGAAAGTCACCCTCTGTCTCTAAACAGCTTGATGGAAAAAAACTTATAAGTTGCAGGACATTAAAGGAAGAGAGACTCAGGGGAAACGAATTCTGAGGTGTGTGTCCTACCAAGATATGGCAGACTAAAAGGGAAGGAGGCAGGGGAAGGGGGCCAGAGTTAAGGGGTTTTTGAGGACAAAGACAATAAGCTACATGCACGCCAAACCTTGCAATAGGATTAGTCTGGAAGTAACATTATATTTAAAACACCTCTGATAAATAAAAGAGCAGATAAAAGCAATAATTACGGGGCGCCTGGGTGGATCAGTTGGTTAAGCGTCCAACTCTTGGTTTGGGCTCAGGTCATGATCTCGCGGTGTCGTGAGTTCGGGCCCCAAGCTGGGCTCCGCTCTGGCCGCGTGGAGCCTGCTTGGGATTCTCTGTCTTCTCTCTCTCTGCCCCTCCCCTACTCACACTCTCTCTGTCTCTCTCAAAAATAAATAAATAAACTTAAAAATAATAATAATAATAATTAAACTTACTGTTGTCATTCTATAATATTACCTAGCATTAAATAATTATTCTATTTTGAAAAAATCTTTAGTTGTTCATGGTATAATTATTTTGAATCGGGTTTCCTAAAGCTTCCCTGGCTTGAGCTGACCATGTTTCATTTCTAGGGAATAATTAGAAACAAATTGTAAGAGCAAACCTGTGGTAAGAGCAAATTTACAAGCCGATAGCCCATTTCCGTTCCACTTCCTTTTTATGCTAACATTCCTCTTGCGCTCCTGTGAAAATGAGTGTGGCTAATTTCAGTTGATGCACAGTTTTTGGACTAAGAAAATCCAAGCCCCTCATTCTACTGAAAGTATAAGGAAAAGAGAGGAATTGATTCTACCGAAGAGTAGAGGGGGCTCTACTTTGAGGGGGGCTACTTATATCCTAGAACAGATATTCTTTAACTGTACCTACCCCACCATGGTTTTGAAATGGATGTGGCTATATGTTTATGAAATGGTTTTAAATAAGCAAATAAAGAAAAAGCATCGAGGAACGTATGAAACAGTATAAATGCCCTCCCTCAACTTGACGTTTGCATCTGACCCTGCTAGAAACAGAAAGCATCACTCTCGGACGGAGGCAAAGCTTCAAGCAAAAACGTGTTCCCTTCTCTTGAATCTATTCAAAACCTAGAAGCTGCTCCCTGTCCTCAAGGGCAAAGTTCAAGAGGGTGAGAACCATAATGATTCATTTTTGCATCCTAGTGGATAATACATAGATCTGTAACAAATGTTTGCAGATGAATAAAGGAACTAACCAAGTCATTATTTTCAGTATGATAATTGAATAATCTATAGCGGAAAGGATTTTCAAACAAGTTAAAGAATGACCACCTGATGTATGAATGAAGTGAGAGAGATCGAAGGCATAACAGTCTTGGGTAGAGGAAATTCTCAGAACTTCTCAGAAAGTTCTTTGGCTGATAATTACTCTCATACATACATATCAGAGAATAATGTGGTGAAATCTAAACTTCTCTGACAGTGGAGTAAAATATTTTGAGATGCCATTTAAGAGAGATTCACAAAAGAACCTGTAATTATAAAATGGATAGAACTGTGTTACAGAAAATCAGAGTACCTCATGTCATATGGTGTTTTGAGAGTTGTAAAACCTTAAAATAGTCACTGAGTCCCAGTAGGTGTTTTGGATATGTTGAGTGATAGTAATAGTAAAGAGAATAGTATAAGCACTTAAATTCAGCAAACCTTGAGAAGTACCCGTTTGAAACCGTAATGGATTAAAGAAACTTTTATCAATCACCTGCGACGTGCCCACTCTGTATAAAATACTGGAACTCGAGAGATGAATGAAACATGGTTTCTGCCTCCAAATGTAGTGGTGAGGTAATTATAAATAATTAAATGGCAACACGGGAGGAGGCAGAGTGGAGGTGCTTTCAAAGCATGATGGGGACAGAGGAGGATGAACTACTTTACTATTGACTTCTAGGCTCTAACTCCCTCTAGAGAACATAAGGTTTTCCTAGAGCTTTGAAGAGCAGGGGAGGAGTGGTTTTCCAAGCAGAGAAAACAGATGTTAAAAAAAAACCCTGGAAGCAGTGTGTATACAGTGGACTCATTGTATAAATTCCAGTTTAGAACACACAGGGCGATGGCCTCGGGTAAGATGAGGAAGATAGCGATGTTAGACTGTGAACGGCCCCGTGCGTTAGAATTTTTCTTGTAGGTGATGTAGAACCATCAAAATTTTGAAGTATGCCATAGCCTAAGATATAAGATACTTTATTTTATTTACTTATTCGTATTTTTTTAAGTTTCTTTATTTTGAGAGGGGGGCGGGCAGAGAGATGGAGAGAGAGAGAGAATTTCAGGCAGGCTCCGTGCCGTTAGCGCGGAACCCCGACGCAGGGCTCCAACTCACCAAGTGCGAGATCATGACCTGAGCCAAAAACAAGAGTCAGACGCTCAACCGACAGAGTCACCAAGGCACCCTTATCTTATTTTATTTTATTTCTAGAGAGAGGGAGTGCATGCTCATGTGCACGCAAGTGGGGGAAGGGCAGAGGGACAGAGAGAGAGAGAGAGAGAGAGAGAATCTTAAGCAGGCTCCGCACTCGGCTTGGAGCCCCGTCCCACAACCCTGGGCTCATGACCTGAGCTGAAATCAAGAGTCGGACCAGGTGTCCCTGCAATATGATGTTTTAAAATAGCTTTTTATTAAACACTGTACTTTGGAAACCTTATGAGAACTGAACCGTTGAAAAAAATATAGAAGGTAGAGGTCTGAAATGTTTCAGCAGCCCTGCCTCTGTCACTCCCTGGGAGGCACTTGGAGAAGCTGTAATGTTACCAGTTGCACTGCGGTGAATTTTAAGAACTTAATTTAGTATCAGGGATTAATTAAGGCATTGGAAGGAATCTGGCTCACTGCCCCTGACCAAGGTCATCAAACAATGCTGTTTTGGCATGTGTTCTATACAAAGCTGAGATTAATCCCGATCTTCTTCTATTTTAATGTTTCATCCCATAATTGCACACGCAGAGGCAAGAGGAAAATGGAGCAAACTCCAAGGCAATTAACTAGAAATAGGAAAAATTCTCCTGATTTCTTTCTTTCAGTGCTCTCCGGAAGCTCTACTGACAAAATGTGTGATGGTGTTCATGTGTGAACCCTTCTCTTTAGAAATGAAAGGACCTATTAAAAGTTTAAAAGTACGGACTATTATGAATATAAATGGGATTTCAAATACTATGGGCTTCAAGATGATTCTATCCTATGTGTCCTATCCTCCGAGTCCAAAAATTATGTTTCAGAGGCAAGCATTTTACACTTTCTATATCCATTATTATATTTTATTATGGGAGGAAGTCTTCTTGGAATAATGCAACTCTATGTCCTACATTTGGGAAAGAGCTGTATCTAGATATTAATAGGGAGTTGTTTCAATAGATCTTTATTATTACAGATTTTCACGACACCTACTCTTGAGTTCATTCCAGATTCTCTCTATGACGTTCAAATTCGGGGACTCGGATGGTTGTGGCATTAAATGTGTCTCCCCTTTTCCTCAAGAAGATTTGCACACGTTTCGATGGACCCTTAGTGTCCCGCTGAAAAATAAATGGTCTTTATTTTTCCTCTCCAGTGTCAACAGTTGGGGATGATTATATCCCTTCTGAAATAGCTGTTGTGCTGTGGTTGTTTTCAAGGTCCACTTAAGTACCTAAATCTACTCACATTTTACCCCTGGTATTGCAGTTTGGAAACACATAAAACATCACACAGCAAGACGAAGGCCATCTTTAAAGGAAGATGGCAATATTTACCTCCATTTAAAGGACAGTTATGGAGCTTTTATGCAGCCCAGAAGCCTAGAGAAGTTAAATAATTTATCTGAGGTCACATAACTCGTGAGTGGCAGTTCTTCCAGACTCCAAATCAGACTCTGCTGATGTCTCAGGGTCTGTCTTCATGCAAGTGTGAAGCAACTGATGTTTCAACGTGTGTTTCCTGAGCACCGGCACTCAGGCAGATGAGGAATTAAATACTGTACCTCTTTATGGTTATTCATTCAAAAACCTTTTTCAGGCACCTGGTGCCAGGCCTTCTGTTTGCAAAAATAACTGAAACACTGTTCTCGGACAGAGAAATGCTTAGCCTAATTAGGGAGGAAATCTCATGCGTTGAAGAAAGAACAGGAAAAAACACCAGGAAGTCTCATGCGTTGAAGAAAGAAAGGAAAAAACACCACTACTATGTTAATTGCTGTGAAAAAGGAAGTGGGAGCAGGGTGCCTGGGTGGCTTTGGTTAAGTGACCGACTCTTGATTTCAGTTTAGGTGATCTCAAGGTCATGAGGTTGAGCCCTGAGTAGGGGCTTAAGATGCTCTCTCTCTGTCTCTCCTTCTCTCTCTGCCCCTCCCCCATGCTCTCTCTCTCTCTGTGTCTCTCAAATTAAAAAAAAATAAATGAATAAATAAGTAAAATAAAATTTTAAAAAAGGAAGGTGGAAAAGGAGAGTGGAAGGAAGGAAATCTGTGCCATGGTAACAAGGTGTAGGGCAGAGGAGGGGGTCCGGGACCAGGCTGCTCCCAGAAGATTTATGGAGGAAGCGGGCAGACAGGGAAAGAAGTGTCCACTATGGTCAAGCGTGCGACAAAATTGAAACTTTTCTTTTCACCTCAAATCCTGGAGAGTGCTCAGTCCCCTGATCTTCATTTGACTACTCACATCCAATAAGGTACCCAGTGCTACCCACATTCCTCCAATCCCACCTTCTGTTTCAATTCTCATTTTCACCTTCCTAGCAAAGCCACCACGACCCTAATAACGCGTTGCAAGGGAAGAAACTTACCTGGTCTCCTGGCTTCCCGTCTTAAACCCTACTCCTAACTAGTGGAGCTCTTTTTAGAGTACCTACCTGGCCATGATATTCTCAAAACTTTTTGATGGCTTCCTGTGGTCAAAATAATTGGTTTCCAAAATGGAACTTAGGTCACCCGACCGAAATCACTCCCCTTTATCTATTTCCCGTGCCATAGCAATCGCTCCAGCCCAGAAATATTTTCTAAACACTTATTCATAAATAGTAAGGAATCCGGAGTCCCTGATCCCTGAAAGCTTTCAATCTGGTCGGAAAGAAAACAAAAAGCAAATTAGCTGAAAAACAGAACATAGAATACTCATTGTATGGGAGTGACAGAGAGCTAAGGAGCTACACACGAGCTACGGGGTCTCAAGAGGCGAGATTTTTGCAATCCACCCCATTCTTTTTTTCAAGTAAAACCTTAACCTTAGAACCCCAGGAACTAAGGCAGATTAAAATGTAATTTATTTGCATAAGAATTACTCCCAACCCCAGGGCGCCTCAGGGATCTGGGAAACCTAGTTTAAGAACACTTAAAAGACCAAGAAGCAGGCATCCTGACTACTGATTAGAAGTTGGGAGTCTTGCCATGGACCACAGCATCCTATCACCCGGGAGCACGGGAGAAATGCTGAATTTCAGACCTACCCTGGAGCCGGAAGCAGTACTCTTGGTAGTAACTCATATGCACATTAAAGTTTGAGAAGCAAGGGGCGCCTGGGTGGCGCAGTCGGTTAAGCATCCGACTTCAGCCAGGTCACGATCTCGCGGTCCGTGAGTTCGAGCCCCGCGTCGGGCTCTGGGCTGATGGCTCGGAGCCTGGAGCCTGTTTCCGATTCTGTGTCTCCCTCTCTCTCTCTGCCCCTCCCCCGTTCATGCTCTGTCTCTCTCTGTCCCAAAAATAAATAAAAAACGTTGGAAAAAAAAAAATTAAAAAAAAAAAAAACATTAAAAAAAGAAAAAAAGTTTGAGAAGCACAGACTTAAAGCGCCGTAGCCTTAGCCCGCCCCCCCCCGACCTTTGAGGGGTGGCCTTTCCCACCCCTCAAACAGGATGTGGTCTACCCTCTTGAGAACCTGTAGCACTCAGTACCATTTCTATACAGTGAATATTCCACGCTTTGTTTTTCAGCTAACCTGATTGTTGTCTTCTCTAATAGCAGACTGCAAGCTATCGGGGATGGGGAATTCTGGGTTCCTTCATATTCACGTATACATGCTAACAAAATATGTCTGGGGCGGACTGATTGTTATGGTAAGGGGCACAGATAAAGGGGAGTGAGTTCAGTCGAATGACCTAAGTTCCATTTTCACCCTGCTGGCAACCAATGTACCCTAGTCGAGTCACTTAGGCTCTGCAATTCAGATTTCCCTTCTGCTATCAGACAACTCCGGTCCAACTCTCGGATTCTATTGTCTGTGGGCGGTCGTGGTGGTCGTGTGTGAAACGTCTGCCGGGACTATAAATTTCAAGTTATAGTCATTGGAATTACAAAACTGAAACCCATTATACACGTAGCCTTCTTTAATTCCTAGCATTCAACAAGTACATCCTATACTTGCCAAACAAATGCGGAAAATACAAATACAGAAAGTGAGCACTCCCCACAAAATTCCATGGAGTTATTAGATTTCAGAGGACAAAAATTTTTTTAAAGAAAGAAAATTTAATCATGAGGTCGGGACTTAAATTACTTTATTTTATTTATTCTCTTAAAAATCTCATTGCAGATGGGTTACGAGGAGTTTACAATGAAAGGCTTAAAATACCACAAAATGATGAACTAAAGGAAAGAAATATAAGCGTAGGAATGGGAAATGCAACAGAATGAGGCCCAAAGGTGGGGTAAACTTTGAAGACATTTGCTTAGCCTCTTTCCTAATACACAAGCAGACAATGGAGATCCGAAAGTTATACTGGGCTAAGCTTTTAGCAGCCAACACAAAGAGGGACATTTTCCCAGTTGAAGACTCATATCTATCACGTAAGATGGGCTGTATCATTTTTGCAATCAAGATTTGTTGAATATTAGAAATACAGTTAGAAAACTTTCTTCCAAGGAGCGCCTGGGTGGCTCAGTCTATTGAGCGTCTGACTCTTGATTTCGGCTCAGGTCATGATGGGATCCAGCCCCTGAGTGTGGAGTTTGCTTGGGATTCTCAGTCTTCCTCTGCCCCTCTCTCCTGCTTGTGCGCTCTCTCTCTCTCTCTCTCTCTCTCTCAAAAATAAAATTTAAAATATTTTTTAAAAAGAAAACAGTCTTCCAATAAATATTTGGAAGGTGCCTACTTTGTAGTTTTTTTTTTTCTTAAATTCAGCTTTGAGGTATAATTGACATAGAAAATTATACAATATTTAAAGTATACATAGTGGTGATTTTGATGTATAGCTACATTGTGAAAAGATTCCTTCAATCTATTTAATTAACACATCCATCACCTCACTTTTACGGGTGTGTGAGAGAGAACATTTGAGCTCTACTCTCTTAGCAAATTTCAATCACACAATACCATTTAGTGTTGACAGTTGAATGAAGACACGTATGTCTTAAGAGACAACAGAACTGTGGTTGGGTTGGCCACCTTTTGTGAAAGGCAAAGATTCTATTAGGACACAGTAACTTGCCCAAAGATCAAGCCAAAATTGTATGAAGACAATTACTTTGCATCTTTTCTAAGGCACAGACTATAGAGTGAGAACCTCAAAGTTATTATTCCCTGTGTGAGTCCAATAATTTTAACCTTGGCAAGTGCAAAGGGAAATAACATACACAAGCACTGAGCACAAAGGGAAAAAAATGTCTCAAGACACGTGGGGAATAAAAGGATTTTACTGTACCTGGATTTCACTTTAATACATGCTTTTTAACAGTCTCCACAATGACATCGGTCATTTGATTAGATGGAATGCTGAATGGAAAATTTTAATAGAGATAATTTAATTTTTTTTAACATGTATTCATTTTTGAGAGACAGAGAGAGACAGAGTGTGAGTCAGGGAGGGGCAGAGAGAGAGGGAGACACAGAATCCGAAGCAGGCTCCAGGCTCCGAGCTGTCAGCACAGAGCCCGACGTGGGGCCCGAACTCATGAACCACGAGATCACGACCTGAGCTGAAGTCAGATGCTTAACCGACTGAGCCACCCCGGGGGGCCCCATAAGTACATGAAAACGTTGGTGATGCTGAGGTTGTAGGTGATGTTAAGTTTTCTGTATACTGTGTTTTTCACAATTTTTATAATGTATGTGAATTAGAATGACAGTCATAAATAATGATAGAAATACAAAGAAAGAGGCATGCTCTTCCGTGGCAAGGTGAATGAGGACTGCTTTCAAAAGAGTTTCCAGATGTACAATTCTGCAGTCGGCAGGGAGTCTGAATCTCCCGGCCAAAATATTCTGGCTATTTTCAATGAAAAACATCACAAATTAATAAAGATAAATTGCCTAGAGATAGATTTTAATGAAACTGAACATACAACAGCAGCATATTTATTACCTTGAATTTGTGATTTAACAGAGGCACATCTGGGATACATAGTGTTTAAACCATCTCAGCACATCTGGGCTTATCCTATTAAACAAGTAATGCAAATCCAGGTATAATTGAGGACCTCCTCCTATTCGTGCGAATCATGATTTTAAAAAAGCTTTCCAAATAGCAAAACGCATGCAAGGAGCCACAACGGCACCTACAGAAAAGCGCGTGTTAATACTCGAGTTAAATCACGTACGGGTCAGACCACGGATACATCTTGAAAATGGCACGCACGATTCAAGGCATACTTTGCTTCAGGAAAATGACCGAACTTTAAAACGAAAGAGAGAAAAATAAATGTCTAAGTACACTCTAAAAAGCAAATTGTAAATTACGGGGCACGCCGGATCATACGTTGCATCCCATTCATTAGTTAAAATTCTGTACACACGTTAACGTGCCAGCTTCTGATGGGGCACTGGTGGGTGGTCCAGGCCTGACTCCGACAAGCACAGAGCTTTGAGTCAAATGGGTGGCAGACAGCACACATAAGCGGAAGAGAAGCCCCTAGAGGGAGAGAGAGAGAGAGAGAGAGAGAGATCAGGCTGTGAGTAATGTCTAATTTTAGACTTCACTTGCAACTGAGCCGCTAATAACCCAGAATCCAGCCCCCATCAATAAAATCACTCCGCTGTGCAGTCTCCACTACATCAGCAATCAAGCAGAGGGGTGTCGGCGTAAGGTTTACTAAATGATTGAGTTGACATTGAGGCCTGAACCTTCTCCAGCCTGTTCGTCGCTCTATCTGGCCCACTTCAACATGCAATAAATAATTGCCAAGTGAAGGAATTAACCGTTCAGTAACTTAATTCACTGTTTCTCTTTAAGAGAGGCACGACAACATTTCCGTATGCTCGGGGAGCGACAAAAAATGTCTAAAATTTGTCTTGGAAATGACCATGAATTGTGCAGTTTGGAACCACACAAAAATCATTACAAGATGTCATTGAACAATCTAAGTCATTGAAATTACAACTCCTGTAAACATCACCGGGCGTGCGGACCCAGACCCCACGACCCCAGCCACCACTCCATTTTGCCATGCCATCTTTCGTTTGACTCTGTAACCTATTTCCAGAATAAGAGGATACTCTAATTACTAGGAATGTTGTGCTCACGTTGGTCAGGACAGTTCTTCCTCTCTCAAGGGTAATTTTCTTTTGTAAAGCAACAAAACTTTTCCAGTAAAACACATCTCTAGTTTAATGTTTATCGTTTCTCTTTAAAAGATTGCTTCTGAAAAGTGCTGAAACAAATTATTCCTCAGAGCAAAGAATGATCTGTACGGTTTATTTTAGAGGTGTTTGTCTATTTCACGTAACCAAAATATCCAACCAAAGCTCTGACCATTTCTGGTCTCAATGTTTTTAAGAACGAAAAATAAGGGCATGGTTACTGCTCTCAGTGAATTCACAACATAGCCAGGTAAACACATCAAAAGAAACAATACACCAAAAGTGACGAACCCTTAGTGAAATATACATTAAGGTATATAATAACAAAATCATACGATGCAAATAATTAATAAATAGCTCAGACAGAAGGCCCTCAGGAAGGGCTGGAGGAATCCAAAATGATGTCATAGAGGCGGTTAGATCTGAGAAGAGCTTGAAGGGGAGGGATTTTGTGTGGACAATCTTCAAAGTCATCGCAGCATGGTGGATGGAAATTTCTCAGGAAACTCTTATTGCCCCTTCCAGCTCTGTCTAATCAGACTAAACATTGGGAGCTATTCTATGCAAAAATGGAGTTCTAGGGAGACCTATATATAGACATACATACATATATATATATATATATATGCATATATAAAGTATATAAAGATATACAAAAATATTAGATGGCTATAATCATATCTGAGGAATATATATTGTAGCATATATAATATAGTGTATCATATCAAGGAGACCCAAGTCCTATCTATGAACAGAGACTGCCCTAAGACCTAAATTCCTGGGTTGCCTGGGTAGCTCAGTCAGTTAAGTGTCCTCCTTTGGCACAGGTCATGACCTCATGGTCCGTGAGTTCAGGCCCCACATCAGGCTCTGTGCTGACCACTCGGAGCCTGGAGCCTGCTTCGGATTCTGTGTCTCCCTCTCTGTCTGTCCCTCCCCCACCTGTGCTCTGTCTCTCTCTCAAAAATAAATAAACATTAAGAAAAAAAAAAAGACCTAAATTCCTGACCCTGACCCTCAAAGTTTGCTTTTCTGAAAAAGCTCTTCAAAGAAACTGGCATCTATCTTTCAGATCCACAGATTTCAATCCCAGTAAATAAAATCGTCCCACAACTAGCCAATCAGGAAACTCCAGGATACAGCTTCTTCCATGATGGGTTAATCTGACCCTTTAGGGCTCAAGCCACTGTCACCTCTCACCTGGACTATTTTCTTTTTTCACCTGGACTATCTGCAACATTGCCCCTGTTACTGCGATCTATTCAATGGGTGGAGGGAACAACAGAAATTTATTCTCACGGTCCTGGAGGCTGGAAGTCTAGGAACAAGTGGTCGGCACGTTTGGTATCTCCTGAGGCCTCCCTTGTTAGCTTGCAGATGGCCGCCTGCTCCCTGTGTCCTCACATGGCTTTTCCTCTTTTCCTCACATGCCTCGTGGCTGTCATATGTCCTGATCTCTTCATTTTAGGAGGACACCCGCTAGATTGGATTAGGGCTCCACCCTTAAGACAATTGCCTCCTTAAAGGCCAAATCTCCAAATACGGTCACCTTGGAGGTTAGGGTTTCAACATGCGAATGTGGTGGGGGGTGATGGGGGGAGACACAATTCAGTCCATCACAGTATCGCTCAATGGCTTTGTCATCACACATAGAGAACAAGCCAATGTCTTCTTGGTGGCCAGCAAATGGTACCTGATGTGGCCACCTTCATTTCCACACCCTCCCTAGATTTGCTCAAGTAAATTGGCCTCTTGGATCTTTCTAGAACTAACAGGCACCCTCTTGTTCTTGCTCGTCTTTCTCTTCACAATAATCTTTCCTGCAGGTCTTTACTAAAAGGCCGCTTCTCCAAGAGACCTCCCTACCGAATTTATGGTCTCGACCCTAGGCGCCCATCTGCATATCATAACCCCCTTTCCTGCTTTACATATCAAGGCACTTATCACCATCTCTCCCAGTCTTGACGTGACATATATTTTATATGTTTATGTGTTTATTGTCTGTCACTATGCTTCATGGTGGCTGAGGTCTTTGTTTTATTCAATGCTGTCCTCCATCATCTTGAACAGGAACAAGTATTCCCCGATCAAGGTGACAGAAATTCATGACCGTTTTCAAGGGTATACTACTGATGGGGAGTTATAAACTATTTCTAGACCAGACTTGGTCTCAGCCAACAAATGACCTCCGCTTTCCCCTACTTATTAATAAACTTTTACTGGCTCTTGGACATCTTTCTGGCTGCTGACTTTGCACAGCTACTCAAAATCCATTATTATTTCTTGTGTCTTTGCTTGTATACTTAGAACGTGCTGAAATCAGCACATACAAATTCATAAATTCAGACCTCAAGGGCTTTCCTATGAAAGCCCATGGTTTTATTGAGGTGTTAACATAAACAATAATACTGCGAACAGAGATTTTAGATTAAAGAAGAGAACAATTTATTTATTGAGCGCCTCCCCATCATGCACCAGACCTTTAATAAATACACACTTTCACTGATTGTCTCCTTTCCAACACAATATCCTGTGCTATTCCTTTAACATAAGAACATCTCCATGTTTTCTTCCGAGTGTGCAAAATTTATTTACAAGCCTTGAAAATTTGATACGACAACTCTGTGTTTTCTCTTCTCAAGCAAGCTAACGTTCTCCTGCCTGGACACCCCTCTATTCTCACACATGGACACCCGAAGACACCTGAATCTAGAGGCTTACCACCAGCCGGAGCTCACGAAGGGAAGGACAGGCACGTGCCCTCATCCACCCACCTCTGGGGGCAGATGTCTGCAAGTGGAGAATTCCTTGGGGGTCTTCAACAATTTTCAAAACGCAGCCTAAAGGAGTCGTTAAGAATATGGACTGCTGAGTTCAAATCTCCTCTCTCCCATTCACCAGCTGTACGTCTTGGGAAACGACTCCCCTTCTATGGAAAACAGGAAGGATGGGGACGATGGGGACGATCGTACTCACGGTGGTGTTGGGACGCCTGAAATGAAACGGTTCGTGGAAACACTTAGCACCGAACCCACGACCTGTGAGAGCCTCCCACAAATAATAAGCTAGTATGCTGCAACTTGCTTTGCTCCTTCACACAAACTCATCACAAATTTTTCTTTCTCCTGACGGCAAACATTTAGCTGATTTCCAATCTTTTGCTTTAATAAGCTTTTGCCAGGCTACACATTCTCACACGTTTCCACCGACTTACGTGGAAACTAGGCTAGAGTGTACACGTAGAACAGAGTCAGCTGTCTGGGAGATGTTCACATGCAACGCGTCTGGATGCTCCAGCAAGGGTGTCTCTAATGTGTCTGTACCAAGTTTTATTGACCCCAACAGTGACACCTGCACCGTCGTCTGCTATTGTCAGGCTTTCTAAACATGCCTCTCTGGTGTGTGTGAAATGACATTGTCTTTTCATATCTGTGATTATAATAAGCAAGGTTAAACATGTCTCATTGTCTCGGACGTTCAGATTTCCTTTTCTCCCAATTGCTTATTCACCATGATTTCTTGCATCTTATCGGTCAAGGAAATTCATTGAACCAGCCTGGATTCAGGAAAAACCGAGAAAACATCTCTAAATGGGTAAAGAGCCACACACACACACACACAGAGGGAAGGACGGGATGGACGACAGCCACCTTTGAAAACCATCTGTCACAGTCTGTATGGGCCTTTGTCAGTTGTACTGTTTTGCCTCTTGTAAGTTTTTGAGCTCATTTCATAGGAGTCATCCCGTCTCTTGCAAATAACCATTCTCCGTAGGTTGTGCGTCACAAATATCACTTCCCTCTGTGTGGCTGTTCCCGCCACACTTTCCAGCGTCTTTTTGACTCAGAAGTTTTCAGGGTCACTGCCAGCGCACCATCTTTTAACTATCTTTCTTTTTTTTTTTTTTTAATTTTTTTTTTTTAACGTTTTTATTTATTTTTGAGACAGAGAGAGACAGAGCATGAACGGGGGAGGGTCAGAGAGAGGGAGACACAGAATCAGAAACAGGCTCCAGGCTCTGAGCTGTCAGTACAGAGCCCGACGCGGGGCTCGGACTCACGGACCGCGAGATCATGACCTGAGCCGAAGTCAGACGCTTAACCGACCGAGCCACCCAGGCGCCCCTAACTATCTTTCTTAAAGAGAAAGTGAACGCGTTCAAGTTCGGTCTCAAAACGCTTGTGCAATTCTCGCAGCGTCTTCTAGAGCAAGCTGAGTGACACCAAACCGTTTCAGGACCCCGTCCCAGTGAACAACACGCATTTACCTCTAATCTGTGATCTGCTCCAAATCTGACCCATCCAGTAACTAAACCTAATCATACTCGATATGCTTCTTACTCTACTTTTTCTCAGCGCGTAGAATCCCACCGATATTCTCTTAAAAACTCCTTGTAGGAAACCTGACACCACTTCTCATTTCCTCATGCTCCAAAGTGAGCTGTTAAATTCGGTTTAAGAAGTCCCTTGGGCAGAATGTCTTTCTCTTTGTTTGTCTTCTCCCGGCTGGCACATTTCCTGACATAAATTCGGCACAACTTGACTGTTTGCTTACCTGTACTTAATTAAAGGGACAAAACCAAGGTGAAAATGGTAACGAAAGTTTATGAAGGACTTTTTTCATCACTAAAGTTGAAGCCAATGAAGTGAGAGTGAAGACTATAAGACATCTATTTTATCCCGTCTAAAAACGTCCTAATTATTGTTACAGATTATTGCAAAGCATTTCGAATTATTTGAAAAACCAGCAAAGAGCACAAGGGTAAAATTTTTAAATATAGATAAGGGGTTTGAGCCAATTCAGATTTTATTTCTTCACTAAAGTTAATGAACCTTTCAGACTGTAGTTTCAATAGGAACTTATGACACTATTCTTGAAATCTGTTCATGACTATTCATGGTGAAGAAGTTTTAGGTTCACTGAATTTACATGTTGCAGAAAGTCACAGCTTGAAACCCCAGAGCTAAGAAACCTTGTGACTTCTAATTCAAGTTAATTTATGTCATGAATTTCGAGATATGTAAATTTGTAATAGGAGTGACAACTGTTTGTTTTCTACATGTTTGGTGCCGTTTCTGGCCGAGAACATTTAATCACGTTTTTTATACATTCACAAGATAGTTTAGGGCCTCTTGTATGTTTGTCCCGGGGTACCAAGCCACGGCTTCTTAAATTTCTAGCACAGTCCAGAGTCTCCAAAGACTTTAATATACTTTTTATAAGTGATTATTAGAATGATGTGTCTGAAACATAAGCTGACACCACAGATATGAAGTTACTGTAATCAAGGAAACTTTTTGAGAATCTTATAAAGGTTTAGACACTGTCCAAACGAATGCACACTTACACGAAATTTTCTTTATAAATTTAAGAATTTCAGAGAATACTGAGGTCTAATTCTTAGCATCCAGGTTAAGAACGTTAACTTCGTCCAACCCCCTTATTGGGAACCAAAGCCCAGAGAGGGACAGGACCCAACACTTTAGTGGTGGAGCTGGACTGAAATCCAGCTTCGCTGCCCAAAGTCAATACTCTTTTTTTCTGCGCTGCACTCAGACTTAAAGGAGGTGACCAGAAGCAAGTCACAGGATTAGAATTTAAAGGTATAATTAGATATGAAACGAACTCTGAACAAGATAAGAAGTATAGGGGCACCTGAGAGTGTCTGACTCAATATCAGCTCAGGACACGATCTCACAGTTCATGAGATCGAGCCCTGTGTTAGGTAGGCTCTGTGCTGTCAGCAACTTGCTTGGGATTCTCTCTCTCTCTCTCTCTCTCTCTCTCTCTCTCTGACCTCCTCAAAGTAAGTATATAAACTTAAAAAAAAACCTATAGGTATAATAATTATAGCATATATTTAGAAATGGAAGATGACCAAAACAATCAAAAGTGATATCCTAACCATGAGTGGCCAAAACAAGTCTCATCAACTGAGCAGGGGTCATCAGTATAGGGTGATGACTGATGGGAGGGAGGAAGGAAAAGGGTAGGTTAAGAAAGAGGAGGGAAGAGAAGAGAAGGAGAGGGGAGTGGGTGGGAAGGAAGAGGAGGGGAGAGAGAGGGAGGGCAGAAATAGAGAAAAAGAGGAAGAGTACATGGGGTGCCAGGGAGGTGGCATAAGGACTAGGCTTCTGGTAGTTCTTTCTTCCTCAGAACCTCCAAATCCGGAGATGGGTCTAAAACTCATAGAATGTTTAATGTGGCTGATTGATTTAGGGAAACCATTGAATGGACTAAATACCTTTTTTTGGAATGATGTAGTCGTCAAAACAAAGCTGTTAGTTCTAAGGAAACCCTTTCTGACGACAGCACATCGTGTAGTCCCCCCTTATCCGTGAGGATACGCTCCAAGACATCCAATGGATGCCTGAAACCATGGAGAGTACCCAACCCTACGTATACTATGTTTATTCCAGTACATGCCTACGATGAAGTTTAATTTTTAAATTGAGGATTGTAAAAGATTAATAGCAATAATAATACAATAGAGCAATTATAACAATACACTGTAGTAAAAGTAACATGGACCTGGTCTCTCTCTCTCTCTCCTTCTCAAAATGTCTTGTTGTACCATACTCACTCTTCTTCTTGTGACGATGTGAGATGATAAAATGCCCGTGCGATGAGATGAAGTGAGGTGAATAATGTAGGCATCATGACACTACTATTGACCTTGTGATGATAAGTCAGAAGGAGGACTGTCTGCTCCCGGACCAAGTTTGACTGGGGGTAACTGACACCGTGGAAAGCAAAACCACAGAGAAAGGGAGACAACTGGGTTTCCGAAGAAAGTTACGGAATTGTGTCTGGCAACGTTAAGATTAAATTAGCCATCCAAGAGATTGAAACGATGTAGGAATACAACCGACCGAAGCCATCAAAATCTGCTAAATATCTTCTTCAATATCTTTTAACCTGTGGTTCATAGGATTTTATTTGTTTTTTCTTCAATAGCCTTCATGTTTTAAAATAATAAACACCATTAGAAACAAGACTTTCAGGTACCGAATTTAAATATATCTGTGAAATTCACTCATGCACAAGGATTTCATTAAGTTCAGTGAAGCAAATAAAATCTGTTGTTATGAAAGGGACCTTTGACAGCTCATAATTACATAAAAATAAATGCATCACTTGAAGAGTAGAACAAAATTAAGATGTCAGCATTGACGGATCTCATAACTAAAATTTTCAAAAAGCACATTAAATCTCGGTAATTTCTTCCTGTTTTGTGTAGTTCTATTAAAATGGTAACAATTTTGCAGCAACTTGACAGTATTTAATTCTTTTTTTTTTTTTTTTTTAATTTTTTTTCAACGTTTTTTATTTATTTTTGGGACAGAGAGAGACAGAGCATGAACGGGGGAGGGGCAGAGAGAGAGGGAGACACAGAATCGGAAACAGGCTCCAGGCTCCGAGCCATCAGCCCAGAGCCTGACGCGGGGCTCGAACTCACGGACCGCGAGATCGTGACCTGGCTGAAGTCGGACGCTTAACCGACTGCGCCACCCAGGCGCCCCAACAGTATTTAATTCTTAACACATCATGAAAGTTAATTTTTAGAAATGATAGACTAAAATATATTATATTGAAATCTATTAATTAAATCAGTTAATTAAACCATGAAAGACTAAGATGGCAATCGCAATAGGAAATCAACTTAAATCAAAACCTGGGCTAAATGTATAGAATATAAATAAATGATTGGCTGTAACACTTATAAGGAGAGATTACTACCTTAAAACTAAAAGCGTCATTATATAAGTTAAAATTTTGTAAAACAAAAAGGGGAAATTGGTATTTTCTAGTGAGCTGTTCAAGTGGGTCAGTCAAGTTTGGGCGGGAAACTCGACAAAGAACTTGAAGGCTTGGTGCAGTCATGTTAGTGCAATGTCTCAACAATTGTAATGCAACAGTTCAACTCCTACCACCAAAGAATATTGTTCCAGAATAGAGGTAGTGCTTGGGGTTGATCTAAAAAATCACTTGTTAGGGGCGCCTGGGTGGCTCGGTCGGTTGAGCATCCGACTTCGGCTCAGGTCATGATCTCACGGTCCGTGAGTTCGAGCCTCGCGTCAGGCTCTGTGCCGACAGCTCAGAGCCTGGAGCCTGTTTCAGATTCTGTGTCTCCCTCTCTCTCTGCCCCTCCCCCGTTCATGCTCTATCTCTCTCTGCCTCAAAAATAAATAAACGTTAAAAAAAAAATTTAAAAAAAAATCACTTGTTAGCCTTTTCTCCCGTCTCTCCCCTCCCTGTGCACCTTCCCCGCGCCCACAGCTTTCCTGTTCAGAAGGCCCTCTTCCATTCTTCGGTGTCTAACTTGTCTGCCCTTGTCAATCAGCTGTCAGGAGGATTAACTGGGAGATAAATTAATTTCTAATCTATAAATAACTCTACCAAAACCCAGCACATTCCCCCCTGGCTCCCCACAGCTGTATCTCAGAATGTCACAGACCCCAAAACAGTCTGATGATGCTGGAACTTAATTGAAACCTCTGTGGAAATAATGATCTGAAAAACAATTCATTTTCACGGAATGAAACTTGCTGAAGTCACATTCTAAAAATGACTCCTATAATGTGTCTAGATTTTTATTCTCAGAAACCAATACCCGATACCTATAAGGTGATGCTAAGCAACTTCACCTTTCTGGTAAGGTTTTGTAAACATCGATTCTTTACGTAGTTTGTTTAGCGTGATGCTGATTAGGTTACATTGACTGCATATAAATTTGGAATGTATATTTTACTATCTAATCTTTACAACATCGTTACCAATATCTTCATTGGAAACACTGATTAGTGGTCTTTGTTGTTTTTGTTACAAGTCTTCTTTCATAATATGTCTTTTGGGTAGCTTGAAGTAGCATTTTCCCAGATCAAGAAGGTAGTGAAGGCCACCCTCAGTAGTGATCGTAGCAAGAGTCTTTTTGGTAAGTTATCAGTCGCCAGCAATAGTTAGGGCTGGTAAGTATCACAGACTTCATTTAAAACCTAAATCTCAGATCGAAATCTGTCACACATACATTCGTTACAAAATAGACACGGAACTGTTCCATGGCCAGTTCTGCAAGTTACCTGAAGTCCACAGCACCTTCCACAAAGTTCCACCCAAAACAAATGTGACAATATTCCCTTTGTAGAACTGTGCTCATCATATAGCTCATGGATTATCTTCCAAATCAGTAACTGAACATGAGACCACTTAGCCACCCTATCCAAAGCTCCACTTCTAGGCTACTTGACTCTCACCAGTCTAGTGTCCTCATGTGCTTACGCAAGTGTGCTCAACATGTTCCTAGCCAATTTATAGACCTTAAACGTTGTGAAGTTCACTGGTCAACGCGATTTCCGTAACCATTCTGCTTACCAACAAGCCACACTTTTCATCAACGAAACCCATTTCTAACACCCGTGATGCTCACTTACTGGCTGCATGTGGAGACAGTGGAAGCCCTACGGTAGCTACTTCTCAAACGTGGTGCTTCAGGGAGGGAAGGAACACAGTGTAGGGGACCGGGGGAAAGAGCCAGACTTCTCTAATTACCCCTTGATTTGTAGGCCTGACACTGAAATTGTGACACTGACTGACATATTCGGTAAAAAACACAAAAAAAGAACCTGCCAAGCAACCTTCACTTGTTCTCAGTAACCATGGTGCTGATAACACAGTTGGTGTAGCACCCGGGAACTGCCATCATCCTGTGTGAGCCGACGATGCCAGTCTTCAGTACACATCCAACAGGAACGTTTGCACAGTGTACCACCAGTCGTGTACCAGACTACTCACGGAGTCGAAAGGGGGAAACAAGACAAAAGTCCATCCGCGGTAAAGCAAACTGTGTTCTAACTCTTCAATCGTGACCCAAAGCAACAAAAATGAACTGCTGCTGAATGCAACAACAGAAAAGAGGTTCATAAACAATAATGTTCAGGGGAAGCCACACACAAATCTGTGTATCTCTGTATCTATATCTCTAAGCAGCTATCTATCTATCTATCCACCTATCTATCTATCATTTGTCCATCACAGGATTTCATTTAAAGTCCCCAAGACAGGCGAACCTAAACTTTTTTTCTTGTTAGAAATCAAGACAGGGGTTGGCACTGAGTGAGAAGGAGGGAGCCAGACCGAGAGGGAGCATGAATGAGTTCACTTGAGTGCTGATAAATTTCTGTTGTTTTGGTCTGAATGTTGGGTATGTGGACATTCACGAAGTGACAACTCACTGAGTTTTTACATTTATGCCCTGTGCTCTTTTCTGTATTTTGTTTTATTTGAAATTTCTTTTAAGGAAATGGCTGCATTCATTTACACTTGAAAACGTTCAAGTTTGATTTAAAATTTTATTTAAAAGAGACGTTTGATTTTAAAACCAAATTATTGGAGATTTTAAGACAGAATCCACAATATTATCAATCCGTGCCCCAGCTTCACAATGTGCTGTGTTATACTTCTGGATGTCTACTTAGATAATATGATTATTTAATTTAATAACTTGATAGTAACAGTAATGTGCAAAATTTGCCATAGCTTACAGCCAATACAGAATAGAAAAATGAAAGAGATAGCAAACAATAAAATAGGAAGAATGAACTTTGGCTGAGTTTACTGTTGGAAAAGTAAGCTGTAGGAGTCTGGTTCACTTAAAGGATGTTCTACCCTGGGCCTGTAACTCGTAGACATATCTTGGCAATTTTACCCTTTATTCCTAGGAAAATAAACGAACAAAATACTAAGAATGTTAAGAGAAAGGACTTTCCAAGTGTCCATTAAACGGAGCAAAGACGCTGCTCAGAGACTCTGAGGCACCGGGTCTCCCATTTTTCCCTTGATGAAAATGCCACCTTTCTGACTTTAGGTTTGGTTCAAGAAGCGGAAAACTTTATTTACCCTAGAAGGTAAATGTCACGTAGACAGCGGCCATCAGTTCTTCCTGAATAGTGCAGAAAACCCACGTTGAAAGGATCACGGTACAGCTCGGAATGAAGTTTCGCCATTCCAGCAACATCCCACCTCTCCCAGATGTCCAGTCCCTCGCATCTGTGCTGCCACCTCTATTCCAAACATGGCTCCTGGCACCTGGGCAGTGACCGTCAGGAGAAGGTGTGCTGAGCCACAGTGCAGATGCCCCCAGTCAGCCATGACCACAACAAACCGAGCCTTGACCAAAACTCACACAGCGGAGAATGTGTATTGACAAGGCCTTATCATCTTGCTGTTGCTCTAAGGGACCCACGGAAACAAAACACGGTATTTGGCCGGTTGTTCATGACCTGGTTGACCACCAAGTATTTCTTACATGGGTTCATGTGGTAGCTCTTCTTCCATCATAGACGAACACGGTTCCTACTCATAGTGACAGTTACCCAGGGAATCCCAAGTTGAGGGAGTAAGGTCAAGCTCATTGTCAGCTCAATGATGGACTACGAAACACACCCCACCCCATATGCAGACAGTAGTGGGCACTTCAGCAATTGTTTTCTCTTTGCATTGTTAAGAAATGCTACTGATGAAATTACCTATAATTGTGATCTTGGTAGTTATGGAAATTTCAATGCAAATGAAGGGTGGAATTATTGCCTAAACCCTGCCAATGCATTTCTTTTTTTCCTGGCTGATCCAAGGCTCTGGTAGAATTGCTTTCTGAGATGAATGGTGGCACAGGATACCAAGGTGAAGGGTACTCACACCTTGACATAATACAGTGTTAATCAGTGTGGGAAAAGGAAAGACATTTCTTTGTTTTAAATTATCTTGAATGGTTGGAAAATTGGTTTCATAATGATAGACATGCACACTAACATTAGTACTCTGGAGAAGTCTATGCAGATGAACTGACTAGAATGAAACTCTGAAAATGCTAACAGTGGTTGTATTAGGTTAGTGGATATTGAAATTTGTTTCTATGTCTGTATTTTCCAAATGCGTTATAAGATTAACTTATTTTAATGATTTAAAAAGTAAATATGTTAGTAGGTATTATATATAAAAATATATTCTAAGAATAATGGAATCAAAATGACACGTATATCTATACACCCACATATGTAAATATAAAAATATATAGTTAGATAATTAGTAGGTTATGATCTTTTCACCTGAATGGTAGAAAAGCAGGCAACCTTTTATACACGAACAAATAGAATTAGTATCTTAATTTTAATGATATCTTTCTGAGAGTCATTTTAGCTTTTGTTTCAATTATTATTCAATTTTGTTCAATTATTTATATGAATATAATTGCTTCACATATCCATCTTCGAGGGATGGATATCTGCTAACATTATATTGGTGCTTCATGTTATGTCTGGTGAATTTTATTGAATTTAGTTGCATTTTTAAGTTTTACATTGTTTAAAAATATGTAGTAGAGTGATTTATTTCCCAATAATGTATAGATCGAATTCCAAAAATTCAAATTATATCTCACACTATGGTTTAATAGTAGGAAGTTGTTAACTAGTAATTTGCTTTTTCAAAAGTACTGGAAACCTATCCCCTTATTTAACATTCAGGAAGCAAAGCAGAGACTAAAAAAGAGAAATGCTTGACTTCACACACCCAAGGTAATATTTAGTCGCATATTCTTCAAACTTCCAACCTTTGCACTCACTGAGAGAGGCATACCTATTTTTTACGTAAAAGTTATTATTCTACAAGACTGCTTAATATTTGTCTTTTTTTTAAAGTTTATTTATTTATTGAGAGAGAGAGAGAGAGAGAGGAAGAGAGAGAGAAAAGCAGGGGAGGGGCAGAGAGAGAGAGAATCCCAAGCAGATTCTGCACTGGCAGCACAGAGCCCAAGGCAAGGCTCAAACTCACGAACCTTGGGATCATGTCCTGAGCCAAAACCAAGAGTTGGATGCTTAACCAACGGAGCCACCCTGGTACCCCTTTGTCTTTTTTATCAACAATACATCATGGACACATTTTTAAATCAACATAAACTGACCTCATAGTTTTAATGACTGACTCATGTTCCACTGAACAGTTATAGAATAATTTATTTAACCAATGCCTTATTGATTAGAAATTACAGTCCTTTACTAATTTTCACTACAACTCACAACATTATGACAATCTCGAAGTTCATCTGTGCAACACTGTCTAAATGTTATTTTAAGAAAAATTTGTAGTAGCAGAATCATTGTTCCAAATGAGCCTATAGTGCTTAAAAGTTTTTGATGGATAGTTTAATTTGTCTTCCAAAAATCTTGTGCCAAAAGAAAACTCTCATTAGCAGTTTATGGGATTGTCATTTATCAAAAACCTTTATAACGTTGAATGCTATATGTTTTTTTAAATATTTGCCAACCTGAAGAATAGATATCTTGTTTTTATCATCACTTTGTTATTTATTAAATGATGGAATATTTTCCTTACAGCTGTCGACCATTTATGTTTCTCTGTATATGTATTGCCTATTTGTGTCCTTTACTGTTATATGAATAGCTTACAATTTAATTTAATTTAATTTAATTTAATTTAATTTAATTTAATTTCCATTATTAGCTTCATTCTTTAAAAATCCCAAGTTCATAGGACAGTGTTTCTCAGTGAGGCACCACTGGCATTCAGAAAAAGACAAGTCTTCATTCAGAAGAATCATCTACATACTTCAGGATATTAATTGCACAAGGACCCTAAATGCCACCAGTGCTCCAGGCTGCCTAACAACCAAAACGTCCCCACTTATTTCCAGATACTCCCCCAAGAAAGCAACAGTACTGCCCCTTTGGTTGAAAATTATTTAACTGGATATCTCTGCTTTCCTTTTACTCCTAATTTCTAGTATCATCCCAGGTGTATTGACCATTGTAAACAGTATTCTTATCATTACCTTTTAGCTGCCTGTGAACATTTGGGTACATTATCAAATTTCACCTTATGGCTCAGTACAAAATAAACTCAAATTACATTAAAGACCTAAATGTGAGACCTAAATCCATAAAACTCCTAGGAGACAGCACAGGCAGCAATTACTCTGACACTGGCCATAGTAACTGTTTCCAGATACGTCTCCTGAGGCAAGGGAAACAAAAGCAAAAACTCAACTATTGGAATTGCATCAACATAAGGAGCTTTTGCACAGCAAAGGAAACCATCAACAAAACAAAATAGCAACCTACTGAAGGGGAGAAGATATTGGCAAATGATCTATCCAGTAAGGGGTTAAGATCCAAAATATATAAAGAGCTTTAAAAACACAACACCAAAAAACAAAAAAGAAATCAATCTGCTGAAAAAATGGGCAGTGGAACCGAACATTCTTCCAAAGACCAACAGACACACGAAAAGATGCTCAACATCACTAATCATCAGGGAAACGCAAATCAAAACGGCAATGGGCTATCACTTTACACATGTTAGGATGGCTGAAATGAACAAGCCAAGAAATAGTAAATGTTGGCGAGGCCTTGGAGAAAGAGAAATCCTGGCGTACTGTTGATGGGAACGTAGACTGGTGCAACTACTGTGGAAAACGGTATAGAGTTTCCTCAAAAAATTAAAAATAGAAACGCCAGATGATCCAAAGACAAGAAGTACCGTACGATCCGGTCATTCCAAATTTCCCCAAGAAAAGAAATCCCCCCCCCCCCTTTTTAGGATCCACGAGCATTCAAAAGCATGTATCATGGAATACCATCACGCATCACTTCACCATTGCTCAGATCCCCCGTCATGATCCACGACGACAGAACAAGCAGCCTGAGTCCGGATTCCCTCCTCAAGTGGCTGACTCAGCCCCACACCACGGATTCCGTGGATGTCTGCACACACGTGATTAGAGCAACCTACCCGCATTGAGACACCAGCTCCAGCACAGTTTGCAGCTTCCCGGAGTCTCTATGAGAGAAGAGGATGGGAAAAAAATGTGAGTTTGCCAATCCAGGGTCCATCGTATCATCATTATACTTTGTCTGTGTGGTTCTCTTAAATTTTCTTTCTCTTCTAAAATTCAAAACACGTCTCATGTTTTCTTTGTTCCTTTATTTCCTTCATTTTGTCCTTCAAACAGCCAAGACTAATTTACTTTGGGCAATTTAGGATTTTGAAGTTATACAGCTAACTTTATTCTATGACTCTGTCACTATAAAATATTTAAAACTTACATTCTTCTGTCAACATAAGGACCAAGCTAGTCTTTGTAGGCTCTCCCATAAGAAACAGAACCTTATCATTTTTTTATTCCTTTCACTACTCGCTCTCAAGGTATAATAGGTTTCTTAAATATTCAATAATATTTCTAGAGATAATACATGGTGGTATAGTTTGGGAGTCTTCACGCATTTGAAAATATCCCTTTTGCTGTTTGGCATAAATGTTGTATTAGCCGAAGTCAAATCCTACTAAGTCATAAACTGAAAATATGTTCATCTTCCAATATTTAATATTAACACAAAAATTCTAAAGTAAAGCTGATTCCATCTCCTTACTAACCATTTATTTTTTCTTTCTAGATATTGTCAGTAATTTTTTCTTTTTTAATGGGGCTCTTGGGTGGCTCGGTCCATTAAGCATTTGAGTCTTGATTTCTGAACAGGTCATTATCTCACAGTCATGAGATCGAACCCCGGCGGGTTTCATGCTGACAGCCGGGAGCCTGCTTGGGATTCTCTCTCTCTGCCCCCCGTTGGACTTGATCCCATAAACAGTGAGATCATGAGTCTGACGCCCAACCAACTGAGCCACCCAGGAGCCCCAGTAAATTCTCTTTTTTATTGAAGTATAGTTGACATACAGTATTATATTAGTTTCAGGCGCACAACACATTGATTTGTCATTTATATACATTATGAAATGCTCACCACAATAAACGTAGTTACCATCTGTTGCCAACCAGCATTATTACAATACTATTGACTATATTCTGTATCGTATACTTCACACCCACGTGGCTTACTTAGTTTATAATCGGAAGCTTGTTTTTGCTATTCAAGTTTTTAAATTACGATCTCTTTAATTCTGCCTAAACATGGTGAAATTTTAAGTAAATATCCATATCTTTCTTCATTTTAAGAGAAATTTTCTCATTTTTTTCCCCCACTGCCACGTCTCCTCCTGCATTAGGTCCATTCTTCTTCTTCCTCTTAACTCCCATTATGTACTAATTGTATCTTCACAATCTATCACCCAGGTAGTTTGTCTTTTCTCCCCTAATTACCATTTGTTTCCTTTACTTGCACGTTAGGAGAAGAATTTTTCTCTTACTCAGTCTTACATAGATTTTTTTTTTCTTTTTTTACTTAAGTGCTGGTAATACTTGGACTCGTCACCTTTCAAAGACTTTAGGCTCTCTTTTGGTCTGTTAAATCTTATTTTTATCAGAGAGGCATAATAGAGACCCGTTAATTTTCAAAAAATCCCTCATGCGAGGTGACACAACAGAGATTTTAATGAATCGCTTTGTGGTATAATAGTGAATAATTAAGGAACGAGAAAAAAGAGAAGATAATTTTAGAAGTGAAAGCATCAAATAAAGAAAATCTGAAATGAAATAAGACACATTTGTCCGGTTTTTTCATTTGTTGCTTATGACTGCCCCACCCAAGGTTAGTTACAAGGATTGACTCTGATATTTTCTTCTAGGAGTCTTTTCTTTAAGCTCCTGCAGGAGGCCTGTGACCCATTTTAAGTTAACTTTTGTGCCTGGTTGAAGGAAGGGAACACGTTTCCTTCTTTTGCATTTGTTTGCATATATCATGTAAATTACATAATTTGTCAGTACAGGGTTGTTCGCAGTATTCCTTGAAAATCCTTTTCTCTAAGGTTGATATTGATGGTCCCTCTTTCACTCCTGGCTTGAAGAATTTGAGTCTTTCCTCTTTTCTTTCTTGGTCAGTTTAGCCTCTGAGACTCCTGTCCCCAAAGTCCCTGTTGAGCTTCTGGCTGGTTTGCCTCTGTGCATATCACACTCAGTTCTGAGCCTCCACTAATTGCTGGCTGGTTTCCCTGTTATTTTCAACAACACCTAGACATAAACTGTTCCTCAGTTGGATCCAATTACAGCCCAGTCCCTTTGCAGGAGTAATCTTTGAGGCCAGTCTCTGAGGTTTCCTCCACCCTGGTGGTGGGGCGGCGGGGGGAGCTCTTTTCTTTTTCCTGGGTTTCTCTGTTAAATTCCTAGCGGGTCCACCATTTAGCTTTTGGCTATCACGGAGCTTCCAACGTCCTCTTAAATACTCATTACCAAGATCTCCACTGGGTCCTTAGGTATGAGCTTCCCCACACCCTCTTCGAAATAAAATCTGTCTTCTCAGGGAGAGCTGTGGGGCCATGTTACAGCCTGTGTTTCCCACTGCCCAGAACCTCTGCCCCGCTGCCCCAGAGCTGGAGGCAGGCAGCAGCCTTTTCCTTCACAGTGACCCTTGTGCTCTATGGGCAGGGCACTGATTGGGGTCTGTAGCCCTTGCTATTTATTTTCAGTTTTCCTCTCCCAAGGAGGAACCTCCACCCTATGAGTAAGCTATGGTGGGGTCATTAGAAGCCCAATATTCTTACCCCGCTATACCTGGCGTAGAGCTTCCACACCTCCCCCCCCCCCAACCCCCAATGGCGGCTGGATAGGTGGAAAGCCCCACACCCCTCAGCCACGTCTGCACACAGCTTGGGGACTGGGGCTGAGAAGGGTGGAGGCCTGCCCCTCCCAGGGAGAAGCCGATATCCTAGACCAGGAACTGGGGGAGAGAGGCCATCTTCTCTGTCCACATTCCTCCAGAGCAGAGTTTCCATGGCGTCGACCAGATGCCCACATTCTTGCTCTTCTTACCAAGATTTAGTAGATTTTCATGAACAAATGCTCCTTCATTGCCTGTATGCCCTTGGGACAATTTCCAGACACTTTAAATGATTGTTTTTAAAACTTTGCACCACTATGGTTGTTCCATTGGGGAGCCGGTGTGCAGAGATCCTCCTTCATTCCGATACTTTTCTCCTGTGTACCTTTATCTTTCCTTTTTAAATTTCTATTTGTTTTCCAATGTAGTATGTTAACTTCAGGCATGTAACATACTGTATCTTCACAAATGCATATAATTTACAAATAAATATACATGTACCGGGTCGCTCAAAATATTTTTTACTGATACGGTGCTCAAACTGGAGCCGTCATGCCCTTGTACACACGACTGGGGTTTTTCCATACACTGCTTTGGCCGTATTTAGCTTTTCTGCCAGGACAATTATGGCAAGTGCTCCCAATCCTCTGTGTTCTCACCCTCCACAGCATCAAACTGTTGCCAGTTATTTCTTTCTAAGGCAACAGAAAAGAAGTCCTGACTCTGAGATCGTATTAGTTTGGGCAGTGAAAATGAATTAATAACTTTTGAATTCTTTGACACAGACGTACACCCTGCAACCTTTGCTGGATAGTAAGGACATTTTTAGAGCAACAGTTCGCAATTCTTTTCACTATGCTGCCTGCAAAACAGATAGAAAATGATTCATATGTCCTTAATAATATAGCGCAACCTATATCTTATTTATCCTTGTGAGAGTGAAGTTTTTGAAAGAAATGGTTGTCACTATCACCTATGAGGTGATACGAAACCTTTCGTTGGACTTCTCTTATTGGACACTGACTTATCCCTTCCATTTCTACTTTTGAAAAAGTTTGCTTTAATGTAATCTGAGCATTAGAAACATTTCCGCCTCGGGACTATTCATTTTGTTACATGAAAGACATGTTTAAATTCTCCAGGATCTTTATGTTTCCATCTGGTTCCCGATGCGGTAGCATAACTCCATTAAAAAAAATCAGAAACTAGTGGCAACCGGGGTGGCTCAGTTGGTTAAACCTGACTCTCGATTTCGGCTCAGGTCCTGATCTCCCAGTCCTGAGATCCAGCCTGGCTAAGGGCTCCGCGTTGGGCAAGGAGCCTGCTCGGGCTTCTCTTTCCTTCTCCCTCCACCCCTCTGCTGCTCACGCTTTCTCTCTAAATAAATAAACAGTAATAAATCAGAAAACACACCAAAATGATCCTTGCAGGAAGGAGAGAATTTACCTCCCGAGCACATTCACCTAACGTCTTCAGATACCCAAACCATTCTCCAGACACAAAAATGCTAAAACCAAGTTCACTGTCCTGTGTAGACAAAGGGGCGCAACTGTGTGGACGCAACCAGAAAATCCACGATTGAGGTACATCAGCACTCACAGGATACCTAGAGGCCATGGACCTCTCCAGGCCTGAGAAAACCAGAGTAAAAGCGGCTTCGTGAAAGTCATGGATCAGCGCTCGCTGCGAAGGCGCCCTACGCAGGGAGCTGGCGGTGCGCGGCGGCATTTCTGCCGGCACCAGGCTTCCGCCCTTCCCGCGGGGTGCCTCCTCGCGGCGGGGGCCGGCCCTTGCTCTGCAGGAGTGTCGACGAGGAAAGGGCGCCGCTTCCGGAGCCCCAGTGGTGGTCGGCAAGGCTCTCGAGCCCCCTGCAAGGGACCATGCCCCCGGCGGGGACGCCCTAAATTAGGAAATGCGCTGGCTGTTGCAGCGGGCGGCCCGGAGCCCAGGTGGGCAGAGGGGTGGTTGCGCGAGCCCCAGGCCCGGGATGCCCGAGGCGGGCGCCCGGGGGCCGGAGGGGAGCAGGAGGGCGCCCCCCGCGGGCAGCCTGGAGGAGCCGGCTGGGAGCGGGGGGTCTGCGAGCGCCCTGCTCAGCGACACGCGCGCGTGCGCGCCCGTGGGGGGCGAGCGGAGGGCGGGAGGGGGCGCCGGGGTGCTGTCGGGGCTCGCGGCGGCGGGACGGGCGGCACGCGGGGGGCGCGGTCGTGCGGGGCGCGCGGCGCTGGGGCCGGCAGGGGGCGCGGCGGAGGGAGCCGGGGGGCGCGTCCCGCCGGCGGCGCCCCCTGCTGGGTCCGGCGAGCGCGCGCGCGGGGCCGCCCCGGGGCGGTGCGGGGGGGCCGGGCCGAGTCTCAGCCCCCGAGGGGAACGGCCCCCGCCTCCCCTCGCGCCCGGCCGGTGGCGCCGGGAGCCCGGGCGGGGATGGGGGCCCCCGCGGCTCGGGGGGAGCGGTGCCCCCGCCCAGGAGCAGAGCTGTCGCTGCGGTCGCCGAGGAAGGAGGACGGAGCCCAGGCCCGCGCGGTCCGGGGAGAAGCCGGGGGTCTCATCCCGTCGGGAATGAAGGGAAGTGCGGTGGCCGTTTGCTCGCCCGGACCGCCGGGAGGACCGCAGGTAGAGAGAATGGTCACGGACCACCACTCCGCTCTCCGTTGCCCGGATGTGCTTCCTTCCTTCTCTTGCAGCCCCTGAACGAACTCCTCCGAGGTTGGGGCCGCCTGGTTCCTCCGCAGCCCTTCCCCAGGACCCCGGAGCTACCTTCCCACCCCGCCCCCTCTCCCTCGCCACCCCCTGTGTCCCACGCAGCGTGGGACGTCCTCCGCCAGGCTCTGAGGGCTCTGGCACAGGTGGGAAACGTAGCTGGGACAGGTGGCCTTTCTTTGCGCGAGAAAACTTTGCTAACTGATGTGCGCTCTGCCACAGCCCTTAAGTAACTTTGTCGGGGCCGGGGTGGGGGAGGGGAAGAGTAGGGGGGAGGGGGAGGGAGGCCGGCGTGGGCGGGGGGGGGGGGTGTGCGGGGATGAGACGGAATGGAGATGAGAATGATTTGTTTGCTGCAGATTGATTTTGCCAAAAAACATTGCCCTGGATTGGCGACTAGCCCATCCACGGACACTGAGTAAGCAGAGTAAATGCACCGAGTACAAAGTTGCCCAGGGTTAGTTGGGGCGTTTTCGCGGAGACACAGAGATGCTTAAAATCACAGGTGGCTCACCCGCTCCTCGGTGGGATTATAACTTGATGATCCAACCCCGTTCTACCCATTATCCCTCGTTAAGTTCCCATGGTTGGCATTTATGTATTTGCATGTTCTCGTTTGCTTAAACCAGAGTTAGCGAGTTGATAATTTTGAAGTCGTTACTGGGTGGTCTGGTGTTTATAAATACTGACAGAATCACACGCAGTTTTTTTGTGAAACAGCTCATCGAGTGATGCCGAATGTTGTGCAGGTCGATTGGTAGCGACGGCGCTCTGTGTGTTAATGCCGCTGGGTGGGCTTTAAAACAGGTAGATCTGTGTTTGTAAAGCAATGGAATCGTGTTTAGTTTTCTTTTAAAGCAACTATTTTCCTATGGCTCTTCCTGTGCTTTTCTTTCTTGAATACGAGCAGGCTCTTAACCCCCCCCCCCCCAAAAAAAAATACAATAGATATCACAATATTTTTCAAACATTTCCAGGAGCTGACCTCCTGGTTTTGGTGATGGAATGTTTCACTAAAAGGTTCAGTGTCTCTGGTAGGAGAACTTCCTCTCTAGAAAAGAGGTGTCTCAAAGTGACATCTATTCCGCGTGTGTAAAAATATGCAGAGTAGACTTTTAACTTCATTGGGTTACCATGTTTTCAAGTATTTCGTTTTGCTTAAGTCCTATGCTTTTTTGATGTTTAATGTATGTTATTACTGAACCAGACATTAAACACAATTTTTAGTAGATATTACACCTAAATCATTCATGTACAGTGCGGGCTTAAAAGTGTAGAAAACCTGGCCTGTAAAACAATTACATCTATAAGATAAATATCGGAAGAAATACAGTGATGAAAATCCATTTAGCAAGTGCAAATCATTAGACATACATAGCAGCCTATGAAAGAAATCAGGAAACTTTGATGTTTAACAAATAATGTATTTGCTTTTTTAAACTATCCTAATACCTCTTTCAGAGAGAATGAGGATCATATGACTCATTTCATTTGTAAAGAATCATTTTAATTGTGTCTAGAGGATATTTTAGATAGATTATATTAAATATATATGTACACTATTACATTTCAATCAGCATCATTGTATTATCTTGGGTCTGACTTTTTAAAAGTTATTAGGCCCTCATTTAGATGTTCAGTTCTTTCGATTGTGTCCTAAAAGAGCTTCTAATGCCCTTTGGGCAAAATAGGCAACTATCTATGGACGTACAGTTAAGCAAAGAGTTAATGTTAATTTTACTTCTTTCTCTAGAATTGCACTGTTAGAAAGTGATTTATAGGGACATGCTTATTGTAATATAATAACCCTTCTAATTTCCTAACGGCTTAGGTGATGTTGCTTTGTGATTTTTCAAAAAGTGCCCATTTCGTTGTATCTTTGGTACTTAAATTTATGTGAAGTCAACACAACTGGTTACATGGCGTGAGTGGTACAAATACAGGGTTATCTGTGTGAAGTATTCCTCGTTTGAAGTTATATTTGCCTGTAACTTTCCCATCCTGACACCTTCTAAATTCGGAAACAAAATAGCTACCTATAACGGCCTGACTGTTTAGTGTATCATTTTGTTACACATGAGGGAGATACTCGTGCTGGAATAGGAGACATCAGGAAAAGGAAGGATATAGTCAGTAAATTAATGCTTCCTAACTATTGTAAGGTCATGGATTCCTTTGAAAACCTGGCGATAGTTAGACATCTGCTCTTTGGACTGGGTTTCAAAAGGTTAACTGTTCTTGTAGGCAGTTCTGGATCCCTGGCTGAGATCACTCAGATTAAGTTCTCAGCATGTAGGTGGGCTTGGTTGTGGCACCTGCAAACCCTTGAGTCAGTCCGTTATAATGAAGTGTAATTACATGAATACTTACGTTAATCATAAAACAATGAACACTTAATTGGATAAGTAACAGGAACCTGGTATTAATTTATAGAAACGTGCCGGGAATATTTTGTCTTAGTAGACTTTTCTGTTTGTTGCTAAACTCCTTTTTCAAAAATAACATACGGTAAATGACCTGAATGATAAAAGGGGAAGTTGAAAAACTAGGAAATCTTAACTACAGTCATATTGCATTGAAGACACGGGCCTCAGTAGCAACCAGGTATAAAAAGACTAAGGCTGAGGCACCTGGGTGGCTCAGGAGGTTCAGCCTCTGAGTCTGGATTTCGGCATCAAGATGAGATGATTGTCACCGTCTCAGGGTTGGTGAGATCGAGCCCTGTGTCAGGCTCTGAGCTGACAGCACAGGGCCTGCTTGGGAGTCTCTCTCTGCCCTTCCCCTGTTCACACTCTGTGTCTTGAAATAAACAAACACTGAAAAAAAAAAAAAGGCTAAGGCTGTATAAAAGTTGTTTTTATAAAAATGTCTTTAGGAGTCACCAGATTATTTACATGAAATTCTGCGGGTTGGATTATAACCGAGGTTGCTTTGCCTTTCAAAGGCTTGGTTCCCAGATGCTCCAGTCCCCAGCCAGTCCACGGCTTCCACACCTGCCCCATGGCTGCTCTCGGAAGCCATGGTTCCTCTTCCGTATCCTTGGTATCCTTCTCCCTTAAGATTCTTGACTCTGTTTGTTTATAATCGCCTATACTCTGAAATGATTTCAGGTAAATACCCAGTAAATCTTTCTCCAAAGACTTTGCCTCTAACACGTAGAGCTTGCTGCTGTCCCTCTGACTTCTAGCACTTGCTGTAAAAAGAAAAGCGCTGGGACGCCCGGGTGGCTCGGTCGATTGAGCGTCCGACTTCGGCTCAGGCCATGATCTCGAGGTTGGTGAGTTGAGTCCCGCGTCGGGCTCTGTGCTGACAGCTCAGAGCCTGGAGCCTGCTTCCGATTCGGTGTCTCCCTCTCTCTCTCTGCCCCTCCCTCACTCATGCTCTGTCTCAAAAATAAATAAACAGCAAAAAAAATTTTTTTAATTAAAAAAAAAAAAAGAAAAGTGTTTTGTTCCTCCCCTTGAGCGAGCTCCTCCTTTAGGCCTGGCACGGTCCGTCTTCACAAGCACCCTGTGAGGAGGGCCCCACTTAACACAGACAGAAACCAGGCCCAGAGAGGCTGTGGTTTGCCAAGGTGATTGCTCAGCAGGGTTGAGGAATAACACAGACCTTACACCCTGCTCGCCCCACACTCCCTCCCCACCCCCACTGCCCCGGCCCTAGCACAGAGACAAGAGGAAAGAAAACTTTCACAAGTTCTTCTTGTGAATGCCAGCTAGCTCAAATGTCTAGTCGACAAAACTATTGTTAGTAACGCTTTGAATCAAGGAAGAAGACTCATCTTTAAGGTGAACGTTCGCTAGCATAGAGAGTCAGCACCCGTAACCGCGGTGCCCTGACAGCCTCGGATTCTTCCTTCGAAACCCTGCAGAAGTCTTGGAGGGGACTTCAGTGCCTTCATTTTCTAATTAAGTAGTTTTCTCTGATTTTTTCAATAAATTAGGAAATACAGAAGGCCTGTACAGTACATAAGATAGCATCTCATTGGCACGGCGTTCCGTTAGCAAGTCTTGAGACGTGTCGAGCACGGCGCGATGGTGTCCAGCCCACTGTTCTCACCTTTTTTATGAAAGTTTTTCGTGTTAGTATACTTATCTGAAGCAACAGTTGTATCACCCTTCACATATCATCCTATTTTGCGGCCTAAGTTTGGCTTTCCGGCCTCTTTTCCCCTTTCCTTTCCATAATCCAAACTTTGGTGAGAATGACCCAGCTGGAATAACAAAAGAACGATATTCCAGTCCCTTCCTTTGACCCGTCTCATGCCCAGGCGGCTGTCCTGCGGTGTATGTTTCTTTAAGAAATACCACACGGTGCTTAGGGTTCCACTGAGAACCTTTCTACGAGTCTGGAAAGGTGGACATCACTATCTCTTTGAAAAATGCTTCTCTCTTGTATTTTTTTTCCCACCTCCTTCTTGAATCCTCACTAGATGCATTTTGGCCCTTCTCGTTTCCGTCTTCCGTCTCTGCTCAGGCTGCTGATGCCCTCCTTCCACATCATGATGGTTTAATTGCTGCAGTGATTTGTAATTATTTTGTGTGAGCTCATCTACACTGAGAGTTATTCTTAGATAGGAATCTCAACTGCAGCAGGTGTGAAAGTCTCCCTAGTGGTGTTTCTTCTCATGTATCTGCTGGGATGCAGAGGTTTTATGGGTCTCAGAGCAGCTCTTATGTAAATTCCATGGCTTGGGGTGATAGCAGCACATATCTTTTGTAAATTTGGACACATTCACACCTATAAATGGTACAGGCTCGTAGTTGGTGCAAGCTTATGACTTTGCTTTCTTTCTACCCAGTGGTTCATCTTTCTATCACAAGCCTTAGAGAGGGAGGGATCTCTTCTTGTACTTTCTTTCATGGTGGGAGCTCCGGCCTTCTTCTGGACAGAGGCCAACTCTCCCATCTTTGTTGAGCGTTAGGATTCAGGCTCAGTATCTAGGCCCTAGATCCATAAGTGGATCTAATAACCTGCATCTCTGCCTCTGATTTCCATTCTTTTTTCTAGCCTTGAGAATGTTCCATTCTTTCCTATTTGACTATATATTTGTAAAGTATTACCTTTTGTGAAGAATTTCCGTGTCTTGGTGGTACAAATGGTGCTCTCTCCTGTCTTCTCAGTCCATTATATTGGAAGAACTCTGTAGGTGTAATAAATTTCATTATTTGGGGGGAATACTTCCTATGCAACCACTTCTGAAGATAATTATGATATTACGAAAAATAAGCTGTACTGGCTAGATTCTGAGCTAGATTCACAAAAGGGCTCCATGACATTCGTTATCTAAATTTTATTTTTGGGGTACCTGGGTGGCTCAATCGGCTGAACATCCGACTTCGGCTCAGGTCGTGATCTCGCGGTTTGTGAGTTTGAGCCCCGCGTCGGGCTCTGTGCCGACAGCTCGGAGCCTGGAGCCTGCTTCGGATTCTGTGTCTCGCTCTCTCTCTGTCCCTCCCCTGCTCACGCTCTGTCTCTCTCTGTCTCAAAAATGAATAAAACATTAAAAAAAATTAAATTTTATTTTTTTCAAAGTGTTTTTTTAAATGTATTTATTCTGAGAGAGAGAGAGAACAAGCAGAGGAATGGCAGAGAGAGAGGGAGACAGAGAATCCCAAGCAGGCTCTGCTCTGGCAGCACGGAGCCCAATCTCATGAATTGTGAGATTGTGATCTGAACCCAAATCAAGAGTCAGATGCTTAACTGATGGAGCCAGCCAGGCGCCCCTAATTAAATCTTAAATAAACCAAATTTTAACTGACCTCTGGGATTTTCAAATTAGCAATAAAGTTAAATGGTATATTAAATGATATTGAATGATTAGATGTATAATAAGAGTAGTTCTCATTTATGTTCACCTGTGGATTAAGTTGGTTATCTAACCTGTTGTTTATTTTTGAGCTGTCTACACCTTTACTACAAAATTTTGTTTTTATTTATTAATATTTCTTCCAAATATTCATTGGAAAGTGAGGACAGACATCAGGACAGTTTTGTTACCGATTAGGGTTTGAGCATTTGGTTGCTTGAAACTAATAAATTGAGGTTTGGGTATTTTATTTACCTTGTGATGTAAAACTGAGACCTGAAGTATGAATTTGTAGTCAGGACAGGTACTCAAGTAAGTACCGGTTGATTTTAGATTTTTACTTTGCAGGGAGAGTGAAGGGGACATAAGAATGTAATACAATCATCAGATTCACCTCTTGGATTAACCATGATAATGAGACAATAAATTTATCTTTAAAATAGTAAAACCCAACTAAAACACGACTTGCGTATCTACAATGAGAAGCATCAGAAGTAGGTAGGCAAGCTTTTTCTGTAAAGGGCCCGATAATAAATATTTTAGACTCTGCGGGCCGTAAGATTTCTGTCACAAGTACACAACTCTGCAGTGGTAGGGTTGGAAATACATAAACAAGTAAGCATGGCTGTGGCCTGGGAAGACTGTCCTTAACAAAAACGGGTGGCCGGTCTTCTTTGACACACAGGCCATCATTGACCAAACCCTGATCTGTACTAATGAAAACACTCAATTCCAAAGGAATCAAAACTTCCGTCGTGAAATAGTTTTCAACATAGGCTGATATTGTCAATGTTAAAAATTAAACAGCAAAGGCTGTCAAGCAGCAAATTGGTTTATTGGGGCACAGCAGAGAAGTCGCGAGTTAGGACGCACAAACTACGGGGAACCCCAGGCAAGTCCAGAGAACAAAAACATCCTTTTGTTTGTTTTTAAGTATAATTAATTGTCAAGTTGGCTAACATACAGTGGAGATACAGTGTGCTCTTGGTTCTGGGGGTAGATTCCCATGATTCATCACTTACGTACAACACCCAGAGCTCGTCCCAACAGGTGCCCTCCTCCATGCCCATCACCCACTTTCCCCTCTCCCCCACCCCCCATCCACCCTCAGTTTGTTCTCAGTATTTAAGAGTCTCTTATGGTTGGCCTCCCTCCCTCTCTGTTTGTAACTATTTTTCCCTCCCCCATGGTCTTCTGTTAAGCTTCTCAAGATCCACATATGAGTGAAAACATATGGTATCCGTCTTTCTCCGACTGACTTATTTCACTCAGCCTAATACCTTCCAGTTCCATCCACGTGGCTGCACGTGGCAGGATTTCATTCTTTCCCATGGCCAAGCAGTGTTCCATGGTGTATATAAACCACACCTTCTTTATCCATTCATCAGTTGATGGACATTCAGGCTCTTTCCAGAATTTAGCTATTGTTCAAAGATCTGGAAGAGCAGCCTTTCGTACAGGGAAGAAGGAAGTTGGGAGGGGTCGTTCTGAACAGATGTTCAGTGGGGGAAAATAGGCTCCAAGTGGCGACTGCAGGTGACTGAGGTGGTGACAGCTTGTCTTTGGCCGCAGGCAAGGGCAGCGTGCGGTCGCCAGACTGAAAGGAAATCGTGCCTCTTCCTGCTGGACTGGGTAGGCCGCGAGGAGTGTCTCCTCCGCCATGACTCCCAACTCCGTTTTCAGGGAGGTTTCCTTTATTCCTTTTCACAGGAGATTCGTAAACGTGATTTTCTGAGGAGATCACTTCATACAAAATCCTAATACAGTCATACTCAAAAGGCTTAGGAAAGAAAGAATTGCCCCTGTTTATTTTTTCTTCACCTTGTTTTCTCACTTCTTGCTTCAGACAGTGAAATAATTCACAAAATTAAAAAAAAAAACCAAAAACCATATTGCTTTCCTCTCGGGAGGAAAGTTAGGAGCTGAAACTTCAAACTGTTTGTAAGTTCATGGTTGTAAACTACCTCTAATTTATAAATGATACCTTAATATATGATACCTTATGATATGATATGATATATGATACCTTATGATACCTTAATAATGATACCAAAAAAATGATACCTTAATATACGCATCACTGTGAATTTGCTATACGTGTTACGTAACATTAAGGATCATCCTTGGGCGCCTGGGTGGCTCAGCTGTTTAAGCATCCGACTTCAGCTCAGGTCATGATCTCACAGTTCCTGGATTCGAGCCCTGTGTTGGGCTCTGTGCTGACAGCTCAGAGCCTGGAATCCGCTTCGGATTCTGTGTCTCCCTCTCTCTCTGCCCCTCCCCCGCTAGCGCGCTCGCGCGCTCTCTCGCTCTCTCTCTCTCTCTCTCTCTCTGTCTAAAATGAACATTAAAAAACAAAAAAACAAACAAAAAGGATCATCCTTGAATTTCATCACTATATGAAACTGTTGCGACAGGCCAAAATATAAAAAATTAGAGAAATGTATTTATGTAATCCATATTTAAAAGTGGATATTGTATTGTACCTTTCAGTAAGCCATGATCATCTGCATATTTGGTTTATGACTTTGTTTCTACATGTAGTAATCAAATGGAGGTGAGCCAGAAGAGTCTTTTTCCTTTAAGAGATAAGAATTTATGTAAATTGGAAGCAAGGAGGAAAAAAACCCTAAAAATTATTTTATCATGTTTGCCTCTTTTGACATTTAAAAGATTTTACAGTTTCATTAAACTATTTAGTTTCATAAAGTCTTCTTAGGTTCATAGTGGGAAGGGCTCCAGATTTTTCTATGTTGCCCGATTTAAAAATATTAACTACTTACTGGCAAGTGATGTTAATCCTTTATTTGCTACACATTAAACATTTGGAAGACGTTTTTCCAACTCATAGATTTTGGTTATTTGTAGATTGTGTTTTCAAATAAAGTCAACAAAAGGTGGTAATCATTTTGCAGTACATAAATGTATCAAATCAACACACTGTACACCTTATGCCTTTAAAATGTTGTATGTCAAATATACCCAGTATAGCTGGAAAGAAAATAAATGAATGGAACCCTACTCCCCCATTTCAAAAAAGAAAATACTGTTATATTATATAGTGATGGTTATATATCATTATATATGTGTCCAAACCTATAGAGCATACACACCAAGAGTGAACTCTAGGGTAAAATATGGACTTTCAGTGATTATGATGTGTCAGTATAATTCAGCTTTGGTAAAAAACGTACCATTCCGGTGAGTGGTATTGAAAACGGAGGAGTCTGTGCATGTGTGGAGGCAGGAGGTATATGGCAAATCTCCGTACCTCCCTCTCAGTTCTGTTGTAAACCTGAAACTGCTCTGAAAAATAGTCTCTAAAAAATGAGCCGTGCATACATACACCACATTTTCTTTGTCCGTTCATGTGTTGATGGACACTTAGGTTGTTTCCATATCTTGGCTGTTGTGAATGAGGTCGCAGCGGACTCAGAAGCGAAGCTACGTCTTCAATATCGTGACTTACTTCCTTTGGATATATACCCACAAGTGGCATTGCTGGATCATGTGATAGTTCTATTTTTAACCTTTTGAGGAACCTCCACGCTGTTTTCCATAATGGCTGCGCCATTTTACATTCTCGTCAACAGTTCCGGTTGTAAGAGTTCCGGTTCCTCTACGTCCTCGCCAACGCTTGTTATCTCCTGTCGTTTTTGATAATAACCGTTATAACATCTCATACTATACCATACAGTTGAATTTGGTTAAGGTGATAGCGTTTAAGTGTTCTGACCAGGGAAAAAAGGCAGGAAGGAAAGAGAGAAGGGGAGGGGGAGGGAAGGAGAGCAGGAACCGGTAAGTACTTGAGGTGATAGGTGTGTTAATTAGCTTGATGGCGGGGATCATTTCACATCACGTTGTACACCTACAACTTTGAGGCGCTTGGGTGGCTCAGTCAGTTAAGCGTCCAACTTGGCCCGAGGTCCTGATCTCCGGTCCAGTCCATGAGTTCGAGTCCCATTGGGCTCTGTGCTCGCAGCTCAGAGCCTGGATCTTGCTTCGGATTCTATGTGTGTCTGCCTCTCCCCTGCTCGTGTGCGTGCTCTCTCTCTCTCTCTCTCTCTCTCTCTCTCAAAAATAGATAGCCATTAAAAAATTTTTTTAATATATGCAGTTTGTATTTGCCAATTATATCTCAGTCTGGGGGTGGAAATTTTCCACAGGATATGCTTTCGACGTGATTTCTATATTATATCCAAAGTGTGGCTGTCAACTCCTGCCCCAGTCAAACAAACAGGTATCTAAAAGTTAATCTGCTGCATTCAGAAAAGGGAGGGGGAAGATTGAAAGGCCAGACTTCCATTAGCAATGGCTTGTGTTGTAGCGCCTCAGAGCTCCTCTGCCTCGCCTGCCCTGATCGCAGACCGCAGACTGTGTGTCTCCATCCAGCGGTCCGCTCGTCCCGCATCTTTGTCCAAAATGGGATGCCTCATTATTCACTTCAAACCATTCCTGCTCTGCTGGTTAACCTTGCTTTTCGTTCCACTTACGCTCCCACACAGCCACGTTAAAACCTTCCGCTTGCCCATCCAGCTGGGTGCTAAGTTCCATTAAAGCCTCGCTCTACACGGCCTCCCAGTTTCCTGCATTTGGGTCCAGTGGCCTCTGCTTCCATGATGCTTGGCAGCTTGGTACCTGCTACCATCTTGGATTGCTCGGCAAATAGTTGTGGAGTCGGGCTTAATGTTTTGCAGCCTCTCAAGTCTGAGCACGGAAACCTGCCCGAACGTCCTTTGCACGTAGGAACTGTCATGAAGAAGCCGAGGCCCTGCCCCTGTCACCTTCTTGGACTGCTGTCCACAGGCCTCCTCGTCCTCCCCCTCGTCGCCATTCCCCTTCCCGCGTAGCCGGGCCCATGTTGGTTCCTGAGCTGCCTTGGCCTGGCCAGCACCGTCCGCTTCCACCTGTCCACGTGTATCTGCTCCATCCCCTGAGAAAAGTCCTGCCATAGGTTAGTCCTGTGCGGTGATTTTCCTGTTCTTCTCCCCCAAATGTCTTTAAAATCCCATAAACGTTCAGTGGCCAGTGCTGGCCATTCACAGCCTCCAGCTGCAGCTGGAAGGACCCTTTAGCATCACGCTGCTTTCCTTCGCTTGTGCTTGACTCGTTCCCTCTCCATCCCGTCGGGAGTCATCCCAGACCTCCTCCCTGGTCCTCACCACCCTTCGCTGCTGACCTCCCTCCTCTCAGCTGGGACGATGCCCTGCCTCAACTTCCTGTTCTCCCCAACCATAACCCTAACCATGCCTGCATCTGTCCTTTCCTCTTCAGAGCTGCTTCCCCGGGTCCTCCCCTCTTGCTTTTCCTTCACCTTGTTTAGGCCATTACATTTCTGTGACCCTCCCCTCCATGGTTCTTTCCTGTATTTATGAATTAGTGCAAGATTAGACATGTATTTGAGGTTTACATAAAAGACTTTAGAGAGAGAGAGTGGCTGCATGTATGACTGGTTTATTAAAGACAGAAAATAAATTATTATCAGCCTAGCTTTGAGCTGTGTAAAGCAATCTTATCCTGTGCCTATCTTGATATAGTTTGTATTTGAAAATTTTAGTCAACTTACTCCATTAAAAAAATTGGGGCAAAAAAAATGATTTAAGACAGTTTTTGAACAATGAAAGGGATACATCGCATCATCCTCAAATCAGTAATTATGTGACATACTCAGTTCCACAAGTAAATGACCGGTATTTCTTGAACAAAATTTTGACGTACAATTGTTGTATTTAAAAAAGGAGCAAAACAATATGGGATGAAAGGTAAACAATTTTAAAGACTTTGGGGAGAGAGGATAGTTGTAGGTCCACAGCAAAATTTAGAAGAAGGTACAACGATTTCCCATACTCCTCCTGCCCCCCCAGTCTCCCCAATATCAACATCCCATCCTACATTTGTTACAGTTGATGAGCCTACCGGTGGCAACTATTATCACCCAAAGCTCAGAGTTTGCAATTAGAGTTCACTCTTGGTGTTGTATATTCCATAGGTTTGGACAAGTGTATAATGACATGCATCCACCATTGTAGCACCATAGAGAATAGTTTCACTGCCCTAGAAGTTCCCTGTGTTCTGTGTATTTAGCCCTTTCTCCGCACAGTTTTCTGGTGACCAGTGATCTTTTTTTTTTAACTTTATTTAGTGTGTGTGTGTGTGTGTGTGTGTGTGTGTGTGTGTGTGTGTGTGTGAAAGAGAGAGAGAGGGAGGGAGAAGGACAGAGAGAGAGGGGGGAGCGGCAGAGTGAGAAGGAGAGAAAGAATCCCAAGCTGACAGTGCAGAGCCTGGCAGGGGGCTCGAACTCGCTAACTGTGAGATCACGACCTGAGCCAAGACCAAGAGGCGGACGCTTAACCAACTGAACCACCCAGGTGCCCCACCACTCATCTTCTTACTGTCTTCGTAGTTTTGCCTTTTGCAGGACGTCATATGCTAGGAATCATACAGTAGGTAGCCTCGTCAGACTAGCTCTTTGTACCTAGTAGCATGCATTTAAGTTCCCGTACATCTTCTCAGGGCGTGAGAGCTCATTTCCTTACATTGCTGAATAATATTTCATTGCCTGTTTGCACCACAGTTTGCTTATCCATTCACCTACTGAAGGACATCAGGTTTGTGTGAAATCTTTTTAAATGCAAAGCTTATTTGACTTTTCTTTCCTGAAAACATTCCTAAAACTATTTCTTTCAATGTGAGTCCATTTAAAAAAAACAATTGTTTATACTGTGGGAAGAAAAAGGCCTGGGATGATCTTCCTCATAAGGTACACTACCATTTGTGTCCAGATAATTGGCTGCGTTCTAGACGTTTGTTGGTAAATCTAAATATATTTTCTCAGGGGCACCTGGGTGGCTCAGTCAGTTAAGAGACTTCGGCTCAGGTCTTGATCTTCCGGTTCGGGAGTTCGAGCCCCGAGTCGGGTTGTGTGCTGACAGCTCGGAGCCTGGAGCCTGCTTCGGATTCTGTGTCTCCCTCTCTCTCTGCCCCTTCCCTGCTCATGCCCCCCCCCCTCAAAAATAAACATTACAAAGAATTTAATATATATACATTTTTTTCTCAGAAATGTATCGTATATCTGTTATGTTGGAAGGACATTTTTGCAAATGCTTCTTCAAGTGTTAATGTTGTTAAATAATAATGTTTCCGTTGCACAAAGCCTAAGTATTATTCAGAGTATCACCTCTGTGTTTCAGTTATTAAAACCAAGAATATATCAGAATAGATGATGCTCACCATTGGCCTAAAGAATAAGGATTCAAATGGGATAAGTTTACAGTGACAGTTTGGTAGAAAGGGACTGAGTGTGGCCCAGGGAGAGAAGGAGGATTCTGCACACACGGTGGGGACAAGCTCACAGCCGCTTGGCGATATACAGCCGTGTGAACCTGAGCAGAGGGTTTTACCAGCCATATCGATAAACCAGTAGTGGGCTTAATGTCCACATAGTGTAGCCTAGAGGTGAAAAAAAGCTTAACTGGTTCTTTCAAATATACAGAAAGAAGGAAGGAAGGAAGGAAGGAAGGAAGGAAGGAAGGAAGGAAGGAAGAAAGGAAGGAAAGAAGGAAAAAGAAAAGAAACAAAGGGAAAGAAAAAAAGAAGAAAGAGAAAGAACAAAAGAAAGAAAAGAAAAAAGGAAAAGAAAAAAAAAATCTCACTTTGGGAGCTAAAGCAATTACTGCATGCTATTGAGTTGAAATGAACTGTCAAAAATGACTAAGCTTTCAGTTATACTCCAAGGCATAAAGGTGAACTGAACAGAATCATGTTCCAAAAGGGAGCGCTCACGTTGCCAGGGATTGAAAGTGGGATACGATCTACAGAGGAATCGGGAATCCTGAAAGTCTGGCTCGAACCAAGGCCACAAACTGTCCTCAAGTCTGGGCTCCGTTTAAGCTTTTACTGAAACTGAAGTATGCTATTTTCCTTTTGTCTGGTTATCTAGGGTTTTGTGAGAGACCAGAGTTCTTTCAGGAGTCAGATTCACGGAAGGGAACACCATGGTGGCCACCAACAGTTGTCACGCGTAGCTGAGGACCCTCGTAGCCCCTTGATGAACACGTCGGTGACCGATTTCCATCTTGAAGATGACAGTGTGAGGTTAATAGTTACACAGTGCCCTCCCAAAAGCATTCAGGAGCAACAAGGAGAGAGAAACCCATTCACACTCTAGTTGAGGCAAAAGTAGGAGACAGCTAAAACCCAAACACAAAATTAGTGGAAAGTTGCCCCAAAGAGTGGGAATGGAACAGGGGTACGTCTGAAAGAATAGCGAGAGAGGCCACTGGAGCTGCAGACTCAGAAACCCGGGTGTGTCCTGCGTGGTGCAAAGTGTGCACGTCTCGCAGGGAGGACGGGAAGTGCACACGCGGACGGCAGGTGGGCAGACAGAGTCGCACAGGTCAGTCACACGTCCAGGAGGCAACCTGTTGAAGCTGAGCATAGACGGACCTTGTATTAGGGAAGGGAAGGGGAGGGGAGGGAGGAGGAGGGAAGAAGGAGAAGGGAGGAGGGGAGTAAGGAAGGGAGGGAGGGAGGGAGGGAGGGAGGGAGGGAGGGCTGACTGGGAAGCGAACATCAGACAAGCACAAAAACTCCGGATCGTGAAGAAAATTGCGGTCAGACCAGAACATCTCCCATCCCGGCACAGACCTCCTGAAAGTAGCCACTCAGAAGAAGGGAGAGAGGAGAGGGACGGCTGTGTGGAGCGGGCTTGTTGGCGGAAGCGAGCAGCCTTGCGCTGACCGTGTCCGTCGCCCTCATGTATTTCTGAGTCTGGCATCATAGCGTCTCGTCTTACACTGGGCTATAGCTACGTTGTTGTGCGGCTGTGGCTCCATCCTTGGTGACCCACGAGACTGGCCTAGGCATCTGGACTGATAGCGGGGCCCCTGTTGTGCCAAACACGTCAGAAGTTCTGCAGAGGATCCTGGAGAATGGTGGGTATTATGTTATACATCCCCTGCTTGGTTCTGTTGTGTTGCCACGGCTGAGAACCACTGTTCTTCATGCCTCAGTCTCTCTGGCTTTATCTGTGCTTTTCCACGCACCATGTTTCCACCCCGGGGCCTTGCTTGTGCCTCTTCAACATAGACGATCGTTCCCGCCCCAGGACCATTGCATGTGCCACCCCTTGCCCGTATCACACTTTGCCCTAGTATTTTCACGATTAGTTCTTTCTCATTATTCAGATCATCCCACAAAGGCCTGCCCTATGTATTTAAAATATTCTCCCCATCACCCTATTTCTTTTCTTTAATGAAAAAAAAATTTAAGTGTTTATTTTTGAGAGAGAGGCAGAGTGTGAACAGGGAAGGGGCAGAGAGAGATGGAGACACAGAATCTGGGCTGTCAGCACAGAGCCCGACGCGAGGCTCGAACTCATGAACCGTGAGATCATGAGCTGAGCCAAAGTCAGACGCTCAACCGACTGAGCCACCCAGGGGCCCCCTTATTTATTTTCTTAGTAAACTTGCCACTGTAAGAAACCTTCTTGTTCATTGTTTTCACATTCATTGACTGTTTCCTCTCAACTAGAATATAAGCTCTAAGAAGGCAAGGCCTCCTTTGTCCTGTGCACTCTGGTGTCCTCAGCATCTAGAACAGTGTTTGGGACCAACGTCGTGCTCATTGGATCAAAAACAGCAGACGTGGCCTCAGCAGGATCCTGGTGGCCTTTAAGTATAACTGGTTCGTATAAGACAAACCAAGTCAGCATCCCAGAAAAATGGTTTTAGAGCCTCAGTGATGAATTCCATTTGACAACCACCATATACAATGGGAAGCATTTCCATACAGCTACCTAAAAAGGCTTTACTTTTCTTAGATAATTACTGAGATGAGAACTGAATTTCTCCTTTATTCTAGCAGACAGACATAAAAACAAATCAACAAAAGCAACTCTTGTATGACAGAGACAACCCTTGATGAATATTATTTAAATAAATCACCAAATGACAGACAACTGCTGTTATCATTCACTCTGTTGTGCTGTTATCATATTTTACCAAATCTAAAATGTCCATTTCTTACATTTTGATAGCTCTTACTTGCGATGCATATTATAATTAGTGTTTTGGTTTAATTTGCAGAGGTACTTCCTTAGTGCTGAAAAACACCCGTGGTCTTAAAATCATCAGTCTTGGCTTTGATGAAATAATAGTCTGTGAGAAAGTTCAGAACTTTTGCATGAGGGTTTCTTGAATCGTTACTATGCCTATGGTTTTCTTTTTTTTAATTTAGAACTACCACCTTAAATTTTCCCATTCTTCTTTTGCCAAATCACGTGATGTCTTTTGGTCCTCATCCTTGACCTCCCCAGAGCACGTGGTAGCACAGAATAGTCCCATCATTTGTGTATGCCACCACAGAGGACATGGAATTCTGCACCCCCCAAGTTCTGTTTCATGACTGATGGCAGGGAGTTGTTCACATTTGTGTTCATCACCTCTCTTCATTTTTTGAACTTTTACTCTTGCCACCATCGTCCCCTCCTTCTCCCACACCAGGTTCTTTATTGCACTGATTTCACTAAAACTTAAGTTAGATTTCTACGTTGCAAATTATCAGATACCAACTCTATAGTTTGCGATGAAAAAAGGCAATGTGCCGACTGACGCAGCCGAAAAAGTACGAGACTGCAGCTGATTTAGGCATGCCGTGATTCGTGGACTTGAAATTACCATGCATTTTTCTCGTCGCCCAGCTCCAGCCCTCGTGCTGTCAGGTGGTCATGGCCGCTCACAAGCCAGGCTCATATCGCTGTCAGCTTCAAGTCCAGCAGAAACCAAAGTGTGTCTTGTCAGTCACTGAAGCGAAAGTCGTGGGGCTGCTCTGACTGGGGCTGGTTGGCTTGGATGGACTCATCCTGAAAGCATCTCTGTGGCCAAGAGAGCGCCTTGCTCTGCTCAGCCCGGGCTGAGTCACATGACCTGCCACTCAACCTGGGAATGGCACTGATGTGACTTGACCGAACGTATAGACTAAAAGCAAGGTAGGGGTGGCTGCTCAAAAAGAAAACCCAGCGGTCGTTACCAGTGGTAGAGTTAATGGATGTTGAGAAACGAACAAAAAGCATGTATTTCTACGTTTTCTTGGAATGAACGTGTTCATTTTTGCCATTTTCAAGTTTTCAGTTTCTCATTTTTAAATGAGAAAAGTGTTTGTCTCCTTTTTGCATATGAGTGAACGAATGGGATTTTTGTCCCTTGCTGGAGAAACCAGCTTTTGTGCTATTGTGGAGATGCCAGATTTTCTTGTTGCTGAAATTGTATACAATCTGGGGTGCCTGGGTGTCTCAGTCAGTTAAGTATCAGACTCTTGACTTTGGCTCAGGTCGTGATCTCATGGTTCGCGAGTTCAAGCCCTGCGTCGGGCTCTGTGCTGACAGCGCGGAGCCTGCTTGGGATTCTGTCTCCTTCTTCCTGTCTCTCTGCCCCTCCCCTGCTGCTGCTCTCTCTCTCTCAAAAGAAATCTTAAAAAACAAATAAACTTAAAAAAATTATGCTGAATCTGATGCTGGATATCAAACAGCTTTTTTTCTTTCATGGTAAACAACCAGACTGGGTCACGCATGGGATGTGCTTAGGCCAACATCCTTCATCTTTTCCACTTTCATTGCAGTCTTCCTTCTCCAGTTAAAAATTAGCAAAAGAGCATTTGCTAACTGAGGAACAAATACACACAGTAGTTGAAATAATTTACATTAAGCTATGGATGATTTCCAGTGTGACCAACTGGCCAATGGCAATGCCATTAAGCTAAGGAGGAGAACAGAAGAGAAGGGTTGCAGAGAAGCGGGAGGGACGATTAAAATACGCTGAGTTTGCAACATGATGACTGAAATGTCCATGCCTATAGTAAGTCTTTAAACACAAAGGATCCAGGGCGCCTGGGTGGCCCAGTTGGTTAAGCGTCCAACTTCAGCTCAGGTCATGATCTCACGGTTCGTGGGTTCGAGCCCCATATCGGGCTCTGTGCCGACCACTTGGAACCTGGAGCCTGCTTCGGATTCTGTGTCTCCCTCTCTCTCTGCCCCTCCCCTGCTCGCACTCTGTCTCTCTCTCTCTCTCTCTCTCTCTCTCGAGAATAAATAAACATTAAACACAAGGGATCCAAGCCAACTTCACCTCTCCATCTCATCTCTCGGTGTCATTCTCTTCACCACTGTCTTTTCTCCCGGGCCCCAGCAGCATAATCGTGCTGGCACTCCCATGACCTCACAACACAGCATTTCTGTTGTCAAGATCCCTCTAGTGTCCAGCTACACATTTTCAGTGGAAAAAGGGTTTTTGAAATAATAGGATCTTGAAGACTTTTCGGTAGATAGGATGAAGGTAGGAGGTCAGGAGCACAGGGCCCCTCAGCATGACCTGAGCAGGACAACGGTCAGGAGCAAGTCGAGTGCAGCTGCGTGGGATTACCAGCATCTTTAGTTTTCAGACTATAAAGTATCCCCGTGTGTCTGCCAAGACTGTTCGACTATACGTATCGTATCAAGGCAAGTTGTTGACAAATGCTGTGGATTTGGATATCAGAAAGCTAAACGGTAAGGAAAAATAATTTGGTTTGATAAACTGTAAGAAAAAATAATAATTTGGTTTTCTGTTGTGTGGACTGCCTGTGAAGGTTCGTTACTAGCTGAGCTAATGAGTAGGCACAACATCAAGTCAAATGAAGTCTAAATGCTTTTTATCATGTTAGGTATACGATTAAGTAAGCCAAAATACCTTTGCTATAAAGGCTGAATTTGTCATAGTCTGCGATTCACATATTTTATTTCGTTTTGAAAAATTCACTCACGGCATTGACAAAGAGTTGTAATAACATAGCTACCATTCATATGTGTTTTACTGTGTCCCAAGAGCCTTTTGTGCATTGCCTCATTTAATTATTTTAAATAATTAAGTAGCTAATATTATCCCCAACATTAATGGCAGAAAACAAACCATTAAAGAAGGGAACTAAGTTACCTAACACAAGCTATTACTTGTGAAAAAGCTGAATTTAAAACTCACTTGATCCGAAAGCCTGGAATTTGGGGCCATTGGTTTACACTATTTCTAAGGAAAGAATAAGTAAGGAAGATTTTTACATTAACGCTGTGTAGTGTGAATCATAATCAGACTACAGAATATAGGAGATCAGCTAAGCTGTCAAGCCATAGAGGCTATCAGGTATCTGAACCTGATTTTGGAGGGTTTAGGGAGTTCAACGAAAGTCATCAATACTGTAACAGTAACTTTTTGAAGGTTTTGGTTAGTGCTCTCCAAACCCACTCATGAATCAATAGAAAACTTAGGTCAGCGACAGGCACATATGTCCATATGTGTTGACTCTCATATTTTTACAAATTATGTTCACCCGCTATTATGTCAACTTATCGAATGCGTTTGAAACATGCACAAGCATTAGAAATTTCAGCCGGCCGAGGTAATAATGATTTCTGCTGTTGGAGAACGCACTACCACTAGGTCTCTTCCAGAAAGAATTAACTTTTCCTTTATATGTCTCCGTAGCCTGTGCTACCTACCTAAACTGTTAGGCGAACCACACTATTGAGTGTTTAGCGGTCTGCCCTCTAAGCTGGAAAGAAAACTGTATAAGCATAGGAATTGTGGTTCACTTACTAGAATGCATTCATTTAGCAGATATTTACTGAGTATGTAGAGGCTCAGGAAATACAGGGGTCAAGACTCAGTCCCCGCCATCAAACTTAGGATAAAATAAAGGAATAACGGGATATAGGGAGGTAAATGAGCAGTGACACATTGGTCTGCCGTGAATTCTGTGAGGACCACAGAGGTATCCAAGAGGGCACCAGCCTGGCAAAAAGAAGAAGATGAAAGAGAAGAGTTAGATTAGGTGCTAATACAGAATAGCCTCTGCTATAAAAGTAGATCCTTAGCAGAGATGTGTGGTTGTTAGATGCTGATTTTTTTTTGTTTGTTTGTTTTTAGTTTGAGAAGATTGAGAAAAATCCCTTCTGTGTTTACTGCCCGAGTTCTGAACCAATTGAGATGAGGCAAATGAAGGTCTAAATGTCATTTTTGTTGCAAAGAGAGCTGTCGGAGAACATATTCTAGATGTGCAGCGACCATGGGCTTGCTAACGTTGCATTCCCAGCAAGGACTCACCCATCTCTTCGCTCTAGATGATCACAGGTCCCCCCACCCCTTGCCCCCCGCCCCCAGGAAGGTTACAGTTGAAACTTACAGCCTGAAACTGTACTCCCTGCAGGCATGAAGGTCCCTGACGAGGGAGGGACTGCACCATACAGACCCCCTTTCTTATTGTAACTCATCAGGGAGAAGAATTAAACCACTTACCCTGGGAAGAAATGAGTGCAATTATAGAGAGAATCCAGAAGAACTATTACACTAGGAGAAACGTCCTCACGGAAGGAATAAGTATTCTTTTTTGTAAGTGGCTATTCTCACAAATTTCAATGTCTGACTGCTTTCCATGGCCCTGGGAACAGATCTTAACTTTGCCTCCAAATGCAGATTTCCAATATTTTTTCAATTGTTCTTTTTTTCCCTCCAGTTTATTTTATATCACGTATCTTCCTTTTCATAAATCCTACCATCATTTACTCTCTAGTTCTTGGTCAGAAATTTCTGACCAGAGCAGATTTTAAGAATATTCGTGAAATATAACTTGAGTGTCTTACTCAATCATTACTTTTCAGTAAGAACAAATACACTTACATTTTATAAATGGACGCTACCTTCTCTTTGATGTATTCAGATATGTGAAATACCAGAGGAACATAACAGGAAATAAACTAGGGAGAATATTAATTTTACCAACAAAAGATGCACACAGCTACCTTTAAATAGTAACGTACCTTACTCAAAATAAACTAGAAATGCCAATGACTAGAATTACATTTCTCTGCGGGAACTCTTAAGGACAGATGTCAATGGAGCCAGGACTTCAAAGTTTAGTCTGAAATTATTTTAGTCCAGAATTTTATGCTAAATGAAAGTATTAGCCAGTTTGGGAGCAGAATTGATACATTTCCCGACATAAAAGGACTCAGATAGTCTACTTCCCCCAAACCCTTTCCGAATGCTCATTTGAGGGGACATCCCACCAAAGCAAGGGGGTAAATGAGGAGAGGACCTGAGAGCTGATTCAGGGAACTGTTCACGCAGCTTAGGAGCGCGGTGAGGAACACGACCACTGTGCGGGAGGCCAGCTCAGCCCCTTGGACTGGCACAGGACGAGGGAGAGTCTGGCATACAAGGATGCTGAAGAAAAACGCGATCGTATACAAAGGGTTTTATTATCAGAAATTCGCCAGAAGTCTGACGATGGGGCAGAAGTAGAGAATAAAAGAAACACAAAGACCATCAAAAAGTGAGGAGATGGAGGAGACTCCTACAAGAAAACCATGGTACAAGCTACTTAAACTAGAAAGGAACATTTTTTTTCCTTCAAGAAGAAAAATGACATTGATTCCAAATAATAGGTTAAAGGAATAAAAAGTGAGAGACAAGTAGGAGATAAGCTGAGGATGGCAAATTTAGCAAAACTTCTTGTACAACAATTAAGGTGGCATTCAGAAACCCCCGACCACAAAAGCTCTCTGGGAAAGGCACAGTGTCCGTACAAGGCAATTGAAATATTTGGAGAAATATTTCAAAAGTGGATCATTCAAACTGATAATAGAAGCTTTGAGGGGCACAGGTGCTTATCCCTGAAAGGAGCACGGTCGGATAGTCGGGTAGCTAGTCGTAAAATGTGAACACGGTGTATTGCATTAATTTTTAAATCAACTTGATCAAATCATAGGAGATGCAGAAGATTAGTTTCTTTTTAAAAATTTTTTTTCAATGTCTATTTATTTTTGAGAGAGTGAGAGACAGAGTGCAAGCAGGGGAAGGGGCAGAGAGAGAGAGGGAGGGAGGGAGGGAGACACAGAATCCGAAGCAGGTCCCAGGCTCTGAGCTGTCAGCACAGACCCCCACGCGGGACTTGAGCTCAAACCGTGAGATCATGACCTGAGCCGAAGTCGGACGCTCAACCGACTGAACCACCCGGGCGCCCCAGGAGATTAGTTTCAGTGTAGAAGGTGAATATGACCATTGTGAGCATGCACAAAAATAAAGGCAAGGACAGAAGTTTGGAGACAAGACTGGAAGGCACTGTGGGCAAGGGGCTGGGACATTCAGAATGCTAATGCCCTCCATCAGGCAGCAGGACCAACGGATACACGGTCATTATGGAACAGGAAGTGAATGTTTAAGTCGATTGTTTGAAATTGCAGAGGTGACCGCAGAAGAAAAGAACTGATGATCAAAGCACATAGGAAAAAGGAGACAAGGGCTCCCGGGTGATAATGTACATGAAGTAATAGACTAGGTCAAAAGTTCATAAACCCAGCTAGAGCCTTGTAAGGGTACTTGAAGGTCAGAGGTAGGTAGGAGAAGGAAGATCTAAGCGGTGACCTCTGACCGATGGAAGTGTGGATGGGGCGGGGGGAAGCGGGAGACAGTGAGGTTTCCATTACAAGCCCTTCTGATAGATTTCCCCTTCACGTGTACAAGTTCGGCTTTGGTCATTACGTCTCGTGCATTTCCTGTGATTCTGCTATGTGCACGCCACATTTCCGTTTGCTGCCCGACCTGAGAGTCACCGCTCGAGTCTGCACCTAACGGAGTTGTGGAACCTGTTCCCTGTCAATTTAGGCAAAGTCCTGTGTCCATGGAATAAGACTTCAAACATACGATGACCCAGTGAAGTGATTACCAGCGGGTAACTTTTGAAATCTCAGGCCATGCTTCTCTCCTGAAATGTGAGTTTCCTTTTTTTTTGTCTTTCTCACCTCTTATTTTTCCAGGATCCCACAGTTTTCTTTCCCATCATCCCTGACAACACTGAATTAGCTCTTTATACTAAAGAGTGACTCCCCAACTCTCCCAAAGTACCATAAGAAGCCACAAAATGCCTACATGCGGTAGTCTAGCGATCAATTTAATTTTTTATTGATACAGCAACTCCAAAAGAGAATACGAATTATCTTTTTCAAATATGCACACATGGATGATCCCTATTTAAAAATAACCAGAGAATTTGGGTGAGAAGCATCCAGGTGATGATGTTAATTACATTCCAGATTTAAATTCATCGAGAGTTTTCATTTGTGTGCAGAATCATCTGCTCACTCCATTTTGCTAGTGCAAAAAGTCTGTGGCCATCTCTCCTGAGGAAGTGTGGCTTCGACTGGAGGGACAGAGAACTGATGTGGTATTTTTTAATGCTTGAAAGTTTATCTCTTACAAAATAATTTAATTTGGTTTCACTGTCATTTGCCCTGAAAGCTAATATCTTTATTACTGTTATACTGACCTCTTCTGGAAAAGTCTTAGAATGTCATGCTGATCATATGTTAGCTCTTTTTTTTTTTTTTTAATTACTGTGCACTGCGGAATTGGTATCGTAAAAAACACTGAAGTTTGGTGTCACTGTTCAGAGGCCAGTTGACTGAGGGCTCACTTTATGCAGGTGCTGAGCAAGGAGTTCATGGTCTAGTAGGGAGAACACGTATATAAGCCAATGATGGCAACGTGAATACAAAGAACTCTAAGTTTATAAACACATCTAGAAAGCTGATAGTAACGTGAACAGACTTTTAAAGGTTAGACAGTCATTCGTTTTCCCGCAGAAAAGGACGGGAGGTGACTCTAGTCAGAGGCTTGGCCAGGTACCCGAGGGCAGGGCAGGAGAGACAGACGCGCGGCCCAATCGTGAAGGTGTGTGTGCCCCGTGGAGTACAGGATACTGCACCCTCAAGGCTCCCTGAAGGGCTTTAGGCTGGGGAGTGCTGTGGAGAGAATGACCTGTTCTTGGCGTCTCTCTGGCAGTTCCAGGAGAGTAAAGTGGAACGTGGCAGGACCTGGAAGCAGGCAGCAGCACCCGGCGAGTCCTGATGTGACCCCCTGCCCCCCATCAGACGGGGATCTGGAGACGAGAGAGCAGGCAGAGCAGGCGATCCTGGGGCTTAGTGACCGACCGGCGGGCTGGTTGGTGAGGGATGTTCCTTTATGGGTCGTCCATGACTTTGGGGAGGATAGAGTCACACACTGAGAAAGGACGGATGGACGAAAGAACGGGTTTGGGGAGATGGGTTTCGTTGTGGAGGCAAGCGTGTCTACAGTCAGTGTCCAAAGTCACAGGAAGTGTCAAAAATGGGACCAGTGGGTAGTGATCAACTCCGGCTGTGCCCTGAACACGATCTAGTATATTTCACGAGTGAATTGACTTCCCTGCTCCTCACAACTGCCCTATTCTTTTCACACTTTGAATGATCCCATACCCCCGCACCCTGTGTCTTGTCACAACTCACTTCATACCAAAACCAAAAATGAGTAGTCCAAAATGAACCATATCTCCACCAGAAATTCCTACTTTTCGCTAGATCTAAAAGTGGTCTCCCCAACCCAGTATCTTAAGCTACAGGGCCAGCAGCAGGACTGTCTGCCCCCAGGCAGAAGCAAGGTAGGAGGGCAGGATTGCTAACTGACAACAGGAGGAAGGATGCGGGTAAAGCCCAGAAGGATCCTAGAGTTATGGAAGACCCTCTTAAGAATCCCAGAGAGATTCTAGAGTTATGGAAGACCCTCTTAAGAATCCCAAGAGATCCTAGACTTATGGAAGACCCTCTTAAGAATCCCAGAGAGGGGCGCCTGGGTGGCTCAGTCGGTTGAGCGGCCGACTTCGGCTCAGGTCATGATCTCGTGGTCCGTGAGTTCGAGCCCCGCGTCGGGCTCTGTGCTGACAGCTCGGAGCCTGGAGCCTGCTTCTTGTTCTGTGTCTCCCTCTCTCTGCCCGTCCCCTGCTCATGCTTTGCCTCTCTCTCTCTCTCTCAAAAATAAATAAACATTTAAAAAAATTAAAAAAAAAAAAAGAATCCCAGAGAGATCCTAGAGTTATGTAAGACCCTCTTAACACGAGAGCCTAAGGACTTTCTTTTTTTTTTTTTTTAATTGAAGTGTAATGGACACACAATGCTACGCTACTTTTCGGTGTGTAGTGATTCAACAATTCTGGACGTTACACGGTGCCCGCCAAGATGAGCATAGTCACCGTCTGGCACTGACATTATTGCAATATTACTGACTACATTCCCTATGCTGAACTTTCCATCTCCATGATTTATGTAGGACTGGCGCTTTGTACTTCTTAATCCCCTGCACCCACCCCCCACCCTCTCCCCTCTGGCGACCACCGGTTTGTTCTCTCTGTAGGTAAGATTCCATCTCTGTGCCGAGCTACGGCCAAGCCAGCTCCGTAAGCCTGAGCTCCGTAACCTAACATCCGGTGGAATGTTAGACCTGGTTTCCTTTAAGGTCTCTTACAGCTTTCAAGTGTTAGGATTCCACTGAAAACATAGGAGATGTGTATTTGTGAGTTACAGAGTGAAGCCAGACCTGCATTAAAGACTTCGAAGGTGTTTTAATAATTTCAACTATTCTATAAAATGAAAGGTTTTTTTCCTCTAAGCCTTCCTACTGAAGGACCGAAAAGAGACGTTGGTAGTACTAAATGAATTTTTAGATGTGAATGCAGATCAAGTCCACAGCTTGGCTAACATTTGTACAAAGCAGTGCCCAAAACATTGAAAAGTTCATCGTTATAAAACCAATTTACTGATTGATGAAAAGGCCCCTCGATGCGTAACCTTTCGTAGTGTGACATTTCAACCAGAATACTGAGTTAGGAGTTGCCAATTTTGACTTTTTAGACACATACTGGTACAAAAATACATCTTATGTCATCATTGTTCAGTGTTCTATGTTTTTATTAAGAATTGATAGTTGTGCTATAATTTTATGTCCAACTAAATTGCCATGATAGGGAAAACAGTAATGGGCAGAGAGTTCATGAAAGATTTTTTAAAGTCTTATAAATAAGTGTGTGATTAGTTGAAGCTGTATCAGCTCTTAATTTAAGGCCTGCAGCTGTTGGTATAAGAAGCATCAAATGTCAAAAGACGTTAGGGTTATGAATAAATAGAATAAGAGAAGAGGTCTCCTGAGAAGAAAAGAAAATAAATATTAAGCATATGGATTATAATTACACCACTTCTCCTTTTCAAGTTTTAGTGCTAAAATCCAAATTTCAAACAGACAGTTTACTCCACGTTAATTCAGGCAGCTCACCAGGCTATACAAAAATAGGACAAAATAAAAGATTATTAAAAAGCTCGATATTTATTTTCTTTACCTCTTATAAAAGTTTAATGATCTAACTTTTTCAATAAAGCTAAAACATCAAGATTGCATTGTTACATTCGCATACATTGTTAAACATAATATAAGTTTAGTTTATTAGTAAAGAACGGTCATAATTTTAACATATAGAATGTATTTGCCTTCTCTTTATTAGGATGGTAATTCCTCAAGGTTTTCTTCTCAAACATTAAAATTTTTCACTTAAAAAGAGACTTAAAGAAACGGATCTTTAAGGAGTGACTATTCTAATATGCATTTCATTTGAATGAGAATAGTTTACACTTAATACTAATAAAGTCCTAAGTTCTAAATGCTGCCTGTTAATTTGAAATGATTTCTATGAGATTTTGTCAACATTAGCTTCTCCTGGAAACCAGTCTGCTTTTCTGCTATTCATTTAAGGTAAAGTTTATTTTAGAAAGTTGTTATTACATAAGGCCATCGTGATTCAAGATTTAAATGTTGGTTTTATAAGAATTTTCTTTTCTTTTTTTTGGCCCACTTAGAGCTGTGTCCCAGAATTGGTGCCCAAACAATTTTAAGTGTGGTATGAGCTGTTTATGTCACTGAGTAAAATTAGACACGCCTGTTGCTAATACGAGGGAATGAAACATGACCCAAGGCCAAAACACGTGAGAGCCTTCCCGGCACAGTGGGTGAAACCTCAACCCTTCACTCATTCTGCAGGGAAGGGGAAAGTTCGAAACATTGAGTCCCCGCCTAACTCTGGAGCTGGTACTGCCCCCCCGCGCTTTCTGCGACGTCTAAGGTAAGGCCCAAGTTTTACCTTGGATTTTGTATCCTTGAACTTGGATTTTTTAAAACCTCGCTACAATGTACAACTTAAAAACCCAGTAGGTACAAGATTTCTCCACTTGTTTTTCTTTATAGGTGACATAATAGTTAATAAGTTCCTTTTAAAGTGTTGAATAGCTTTCTCTGGAAATGATGATATGTAAGTATCAATAACATTTAGTATCATTTCTCATTTCAACTCTTAAGTTGCTCTGACTGCTAACACGCTACATATTTTTCACACGATTTGTGTTTCTAATGTTTTTAATCTGTAGAACTCCATGGTAGCATTTCTGTATTTATCGGACATTAAGTTGTATACTGTAGTTAATCTAGATAAAATATAATCTTTAAGATTGCCTGATTCTAATTCTACCCTTCAGCTTTTGTGGTAGAACTACGTTTGCTTTACCTTTTGTCCATAGCGCTGTTACAGACGTTAAAAAATAGAGTAAAGTTAATGAGAGCAAAATTTCAAGTCGTGAGATAAATCTGGGGAATAAGCAAAACAAGAGAAGAATACCAACTTCGGCTTCCCAAATATTCTTGGAGCAAAAACAGGAAAGAATAGTTCTCTCCTAAAACCTGGAAAACAACGTGTTGTTCAAAACACTTGTCAAAAAGTAAATATAAATAAAGTAAGGTAACCATGTGCCAACACTCGGGCCTCCTAAACTTGTCAGCTCTTTCTCTGTTTCCCGAGTTGATACAGGACAGATTGGAAAGCAAGTTGAAAGGAAGGCGCAGAGAAAGAGGAGGGAAAATAGGACTCAGCTGGCAGAAAGACTGGCCAGCAGGATGGAGTAACTCACTAGCATGAAACGTCCTGTGTTTACTTTTCACTTATTTTCTTGGAAACATTTTGCTGAAATAGGTGCAAAGAGACACACTCAGAGTTTCAAGACGAATGGTTCAAGTTGGTGTTAGTTTTATAGGTTCTAGAACTTAGACCTGAGATTTTCTTTCAAAGCCAAATGAAAAGTAAAGCACTTCTGCATATGTAAATGTCCCATTCCTAAGACTGAAAAATCCAGGTTTCCAAAAGAGGCTGTAAGCTCGCGCTGGCAGGTGCCAAGGGCAGGCCACCCCAAAATGTAAAGGCCGGTTAAGAAACAGCCAGCAGAACACCCTGAGCCCCACCTCCCACACCTGTCTCCAGCCTCCCCTGTGAAAGGCGCCCTCCCTGTAGCAGGAGATAAAGAGACATCCTCATCACCTGAGGTGGAGAAGTTAGAGCCAAGAAGCCTATACAAGCAACTCTTGTTACTTTTTACTGATTTACGCCCCCAGCCAAAACTCCGCTTAGAATTCCTCACGAACGGGGGGGGGGTGCCTGGGTGGCTCAGTCCGTTAAGGTGTCCGACTTTGGCTCAGGTCATGGTCTCGTGGCCCGTGAGTTCGAGCCCCACACTGGGCTCTGTGCTGACAGCCTGGAGCCTGCTTGGGATCCTGTGTCTCCCCCTTTCTCATGCTCTCCTCCACTCATGCTCTCTCTCTCCCTCTGTCTCAAAAATAAATAAATGTAAAAAAAAAAAAATTCTTTACAAATGGGAGCTCCCAAAGCCAAGTTTTCTTTGTCAACTCCTCACCGACTTATGGCCACTTTCTTCAAAAGGTATAAAAGCCACCCACCCCCGTCTTGTCCTCAAGCCTCAACCTCGTTACTGGGCCTCCACGTGCACGTGGTGAGCCTTTGGCTTGGTTTTGTTTGATTTGTTTTTTCCCCCCTTTATTCTTACACCACCTGGAAGACCTTCAAGGGTGGAAGGAAAAATATTTCCTCCCCTACCCAGTTAAAATGCTGAAAATAAAATGGTTCCTTGTTGTCCTTCAAAATACTCACCTTCTAGTCATATTGCTATCGAGTATGAAAATCCAGTAATAACTGCAAATGATGAACGGCCCTACTGTTGAACTTGGTGTATTTTGTAGGACCTCTGGTTCCCCCTTTGCTCCCCCTTTTACTTGGCTTCTCGTAGACCCTTGTTTCTTCTCAAGTGAGCCCAGCCCGCCTGCTAAGCAACCCCCCCCCCCCCAGGGGTTCCTAGTGGGAGGGGGAAAAACTCCAGTCAGAGCAGGATTCTGCTACTTTCCTACTCCTCAGAAGCTGCCTCTACCCCTCCAGCCTTCCCTCCTCCTCTTCTTCTCAGCCTCAACAGCATCTGCCTAGCTCTGTGTGCTTCCGGACCCACTACGAGGCCAGATGTTTCCATGACGGCCCCACGAGTGTTGTTGAATTCCTCGCCCACGGGACTTGCCATTTTCAGGGCACAACCTCACTCAATTTTATATGTGATTTTGCCCTAGAGAAACGTATGAAAAACTGGCAACAGCAGTATTCTTAGCAATTTGTAGATCTGCAGAAGTCTCAAGACTTCTCTCAGGACCCCTCGAAATATTGAAGAGTGCTGGGCGTGGGTCTGACTGGTGCGCAGCCTTCCGCCGATGAAAACCGAGCTGGGGTTGCAGGAGGGTTCGCTTGCCCCCAAAGGGGTCCACGCTTCCTCCGGAAGCAGTGGGGCTCCATTTAAGCGTTTGCCACAGAAAAGCCACAGAGACCGGATTATTCCTTGGGATGCTCCCTCTGGTTGCCGTGCAGGATGGGTTGGGGGCAAGGGGGAGGGAGAGGAGAGGAGTTCTAGAAAGTCCAAGGCCGAGGACTGGGGAACGAAGGGAGAGCCAGCAGGAAGAGGTCATCGCTGTTGAGATGGATGCCGTGAAAGCTTGCCTCACCTTCGTGACTATTTCAGTTCTCTTCTGAACGTTCTCAGTTAGTCTTATGTGTAGAACACCCCTGAAAAGCACACTACGCATGAAGAGGCGATCATTACAAGTTCAGGCTGTGAAGTCAGGGGGCCACTCTCCCGCCGTGGGGCCTTGTTCGTGCGACTTGCTTAATTACCCTCAGCTTCAGTTTCCTCATTTGTAAAAATGGGAATAAAATCGCAGTATCTACCTCCTGAGGTTATAATGAGTGCCAAATGCAGTTGAGACAAAACATTTAGACAGTGTCTGACTTCCTGGTGAAGAGTAGTCGTACTCCTCCCCCCTCCCGCCCCACCCCTCCTTGCCTTCACAGTCACTGTCAATAATGAGGAAACACATAACCTCTTAGTCTCAGTGACCAGGAGGTCAGGGAGGAGCCTCAGAATGGTGAGCGATCAGGGTTTCTAACCCGCTTCTCCTGGATCCCCTAGGAAGGCACCGTGAGCCCCATATAGAAGGTGCTAGACTAAGGAATGCTCTCCACACGCAGTCTGGGCTGCTGAGGAGGAAATGCACATTCCAGAACACAAACAGAAAACCCTCTCTGGTATTCTCACTAACTTACTGGAAATCCCTATTGCCTTCAGGAAAAACAAAAACAAAAAACAAAACTCAACTGACTGGGTTTCCTATGAACATTTTCCCTTCGTAAAACATTTTAGGTCTTAATGAAAATTTTATATGAAACATTCTAGAATGTTAATCTTGGTGAAACATAGAAGTATGCTGTCCCCCTACCGGAATGCATTTGAATGTGTATTCTGTGCAACAGTTGAAAATCGCTTTAAATCCTCACATTTCAATCCTGAGGAAAAGGTGTCTATAAAGATAGAAGTGAATCGTGACCTTGAAGTTCCTGAAACTTCTTAATGAACTGTCAAAGCAATCACAAAATTGCATATACACTACATTTGATAAGAACCTTAATTATGCCTACCTCAAGAATTTCTTTTTGCCCTAAATCTTTCACATGGAGACTTGTAACTAAAAAGAAGCTCAGCTTGGTTGATACATTTAAATAACTTTTCTTTTCTTAAAGTTGGTCCTTAACTTTGTGTGGGTATTTCTCAGAGTTAGCATTTAGTTCAATGCTATTTTTAGGGACTCGGCAAATTGAGGTTTTGAGGGGAAGGGGTCATATAGTTGCTTTGCCTGAAAATTTCAGTTCGGTTAGAAAACTCCAAGGACTTAATGCCATAGGTGACAGGCTTCTTTATTCCCTGGTTAAATGCAGTCTCCCCGTGTCACTCGAGGAACATTCTAAACTCTGTCTTCCTTTGTAAATAATGTCAAACGTCAGGGTCATGTCTATACAGGATGAATGGTACTAGGGCGGGCTCAGGTCCCCCTCACCGGGCTGGTACACAAACTGGCCACTGAACCGCCAGTGACGGTCAGGACAGTTCTCTAGGCACCCGTGTGTCACTAGACACATCTTTGCGTCTGGCTTCTCCTGCCCCGACCAGCTGTTCTCATTGCCTGACATTCATGCCTCTTAGAGAACATTCCCTTCATGAATCATTTGAATGAGCGTCCTCACCTCAGGTTCCGGAGAATCCGACCTGAGATAGACAAGGTGGAGCCATGTGCTACTGAGAAATCCATCGATGTGTCTGACTGATCGCTTGTTAAAATCCCGATGTTTCCAACAGCCGTTGTTTAGACCAGTGTCCCCAGGAACCACCCTGAGCTGGAGATTTGCCTGCCGGTTTATTGGAGGGAAAACACCTGCACGCGACCGAAAGCAGCCCAGTTGGGCAGGAGGGTTGAATAGCGATGGAGACGCATCAGAGCCGGGATGGCCCTCTGAGTTGTCCTCAGATTGAGGGAGGGGCCTGGGCTTTTGCCCCCCTGCTGTGATCAAACAGTGGACGTGGGACATACGGTAGGTGGGGCGGCTCAGTGCCATCGAAGCCATTCTCATCCTCAGGTGTCACCGTGGCAACTGGAAGAGTGAGGCCTGGGTTCTGAAGACTGACCAGGGTAATACGCCACTGCTGTTCACCCCTCGCGTCGCGCGGATTACTCCACGTACCTAATTTGGAGATCGCCCCCTGCCCCCCACAAGGTTCTAATCAGTCTCTTTCCCTGAGGAAACCACTGAAGGAACCTCAGTGGGATGAACTACAGGCCCTGTGGCTGCCGTCAGTCTCCAGAAGGCAACCGACGCTCATCGTGTCTCCCTCCCACCCACCACCCCCGGCCACCCGTCCATTCCCACCTAATACCTTTGCTGGTCTAGGTGGCCAACCTGGGTGATGACCCCGACGTTCACCTCTGAGGGGTCTGAGCCGTTGGCCACCGTGCCCTTATGTATCAGCCTTTGTGTGAACACGTGTCCATTTGCCATCCGCACGGTCAGAGGATACCGAGAAGTGCCCTTCCAGGCCTTCTGGGCGACAGACATTCTTCCCAGCCAGGAATGGTGCATCCTTTCCTTCTACCTGCTGTCTCAGTGCGAGGGCTCAACTGAATGGGTGGTGGCATGCACGTTAATGGGACTCACGCTGTACTCCCTGGTGGAAGCGTTTCCCACCGCGGAACAGACTTCTAGATCCACAGAGCCCATAGTCGTGGGGATGGGAGGCCCGGGTTTCCCATCCAGGTCATTAAAAGCGATGGTAAGAATGACCACTCCTACTCTCACCCTTGGTTCCCAGGCCATGCGTTCTACCCGTTGAGGACGGGATACGGTGCCACGTGGTGTTTCAGATGGCCGGTACGGACTGCATCCTGAGGCATCACCCACCCTCACAAGGAATCTCCACACTGGGGCCTCAACAGCAACCTCAAAAGGCTGTCCCATCCCGTTCTCAAGCCGGCAGCTCTGGGACATGCCATGGGTGTTGAGAACAGTAGGCCGATAGTCAAGTGCCACGGTGCTCTTTGTTATGAAGTGGATACTTTGATTCACTGCAGTGTCGCAGGGAGTCCCACACCAGTGGATCCAACATCTGTAGGTCCTCAGAGAGTCATGGTGGCCAGGGCCATGCAGGCGAAAGAGAAAAGCCCATACCCGTCCCGTGTGTTCCAGTCAGAGTGATGCAGTCGTCTTGCCATTGAGTGGCTGCTTGGACGTGTTGGGCTGTGTCCAGCCTCGGCGTGGCTGTCTGTTGTTGGCAGTTTAGACATTCAGTAGTGGCAGTAGCTAGATCAGCCTTGACGAGAGGGCACCCTCGTTGGGCCCACACGTGGCCTCCATCGCAGCCACTGTGGCCACTGTGTTGATGAACCCGCTGTGGGAGCACGGGGTGGGTGATGATGAGCTGGCTGATGTCAACTGGCTGAGTCATTCTGGCCGTTTGGTGCCTCCTCCACAGCGGACACTCGGGAGGATGTTAGTGTGTGAAGCGAAGGTCTTTGCCCTTGTGCCCCCACAGGTCCACCCTCAGGCTCTTTCCCTCATCTCGTTGTCGTCCCCCTTCCGGGTCCTGATGAAACAGCCAAGCCATTCACCCCTGTCAGTGAGACTGTCTGTATTCCAACCTCAGCTTGTCTCTGCTTCCACCAAAAGTGGATGTGCAGATGAACTGCCTGAAGCTTTGTGCTTTGGGAAGATTTCCTCTCAGCACCTTGACTGGACCATGGTCCACAGCAAGACGTTTGTGGCTTGCACCAACATACTGAGCCAACCCAGCCTGAAGCCATGTTTGGCCATTTTCTTCCTCTACAGGCTGGTCGTAAGGGACACCCCTCTGTGGCCAGAGGACTGAGATGAGGCAGAGGTGGTGGGTGACAGAACCATGAGTCACCTGTGCACGCAGCCTCTTGTGCCCTCTGCCTGCCCCGGGGCCTGGTATGCCACTTCTAACGTCCAGGAGATTACTGCTGGCCTCTGACCTCATGCCTCGGTGGAGGGCTAACAAAACTCAAGTTGTGATGGGAGATTCTGGCCGCGTGGCCAGATAGACGTCTCGCGGTCGGGTGCCCTGTCTCCGCAAAAGCCCGGGAGCGCTTAGGGAAATGTTTTACAGATGGCATGTACTTCCCTAGACGGCACCACCTTATTCCAGAATGCTAGAGGACTATACTGTGATTCTTCCACAGCGTTGCCCTTTGCTCGTTGTACCGCAGCCCAGTCACGCGGCCTCCGGTTCTGCCGGGCGGGGCTGGATGAGTCCTCGCACTGTGTGCTTGCTCCAGTGTCACAGGTGTTTCCTTCCGGGGACCTGGCTGCAAACTGAGCAGAGTTGGGATTTTTGAGGGGGCCGGGGGCCCTCAGCCCCCCGATCATCCGTCCTTGATGCGTCTTCTTGCACAAATGGAGAGAACTCCCTTGCTGGCTGCCCATCTGTGTTTGTCCTCATCGACAACTAGCATGGAAGTGCCGGCCCTTGCCTTTCACCAGGTGTCATCCATTGCTTTCTCCAGGCCACCCGTTTCCCCAGGAAACAAACAAACAACAGGAGACTGAGATTTGCATGGAGGCGGTTCATTAGGAAGGGTTGCTAGGAGGAACAGCTCTGTGGGAGTGGAGGAAGCAGGAATGGGCAGAGGGAGAAGCTGGAGACAGAGGGCTCCGTGATCCCACCGGACTGGCTGGGCGGAGAGGCGAGGTCGGCGGTGCTCTCTGGGGCCAGACTGACCCTTCGGAGAAGACATGAATGAAGACAACAAGGGCCAGGCCCTTGTGCCACCAGAGCGACCTGTCGTGAGCTGCCCTGGGAGGGGCGTCGCTTTGGATGGGGTGGGGGTGGTGGGGGGGTGGGTAGCCCTCTTTGGCCAACGACAGTTCCGGGACCTCAGGTGCACACTGTGTGCAAGGAGTATTCCTGGCGGCCGAGAGAATGAGCTCCTCGGTGACTCGGTGACGAGGAAAGAAGGTCTACCCGACGCCACAGTATCTATGCAGTAGTCCTCAGGTTTGCTGCCTTTATGATTATTTGACCTTTGCGTGGATTTTTAGAAAATGATTTCTTTCGTGACTGTTTTACTTCTGTAAGTAGGACTCTTCGGTCATATAATCCAGTAGAACAGCAGTTTATAGAGAGCATTTAATGGAGAATTGATCTCCGCGTTATTTTCATCCATTTGTTCATCAAATATTGGCAGTGTTCTAGGGAGCGAGACTGGCCAAGAGCGTAACAGAAGAAAAAAATCCTGCCCTTGTGGGTATGGGGCAAACGATATGGGAACGTGGATGCAATATTTTTTGGATGTTGCGTAAGATAGGAAACTGGAGGCAGGAGAGAGAAATTAACGTTGCTTGGGTTCATAAGCAGGGGAATAAGTTAAAGCTATCAACAGAAAGGCCAGCATAACTCCACCTTAAGTAGTGGCTAACTTCAACTAACTAATTATCCCTTTGCTCTCAGTATAGACAAATAGAGGTCATTATTATTTTGGTGATTACTTTGATTAAATCATATTCTGTTATCAAAGCGTTTTATTTTTTTAAAGTGTTTAAAGTTTATCTTAGAGCACGTGCACATGCACACACGACTGAGGAAGGGGCAGAGAGAGAGAGAGAGAGAGGGAATCCCAAGCAGGCTCTGTGGTGTCAGCACAGAGCCTGTCACAGGGCCCGAAGCCATGAACCGTGAGATCACGGTCTGAGCTGAAATCAGGAGTCAGATGCTCAATAGACTGAGCCACTCAGGTGCCCCTGTTATCAAAACATTTTAAAGGGACGAAAACAAAAAATAAATATTTAATTTTTTGATATGCTGAGAGGAATTGATCATGAAAATTTTTAACATAATGAGTCTATTTAAAATATGGAAAATATGTAAATATGTGAATCATTTATATAATTTAGTATATTGGCATTTGGGTTTTGATTGATTATATCAATGATATTGTAGAGCTTTTCTGATCTGGTATGAGTTGTATCTGTAATAATAGTTTCCAGAACTTTGTCAAGATGTCACACCGTCATCTTCTATAAATACGTATTCTTTGAAATACTAGTATGATCTAGCTTCAAAGTCAAAAGACCACAAATGTTGTACTTAGTGTACAATAATAGCAAGTCTAACACTCTGTGCTAAACATTATTTTAGGAACAGTGCCCTTTCCCTTTGGAGCTAGGGTGGCAAATTTCGGGGAAATACTGGCCTCCAAATATGTAAGACTTACGAATATACTTGGGCATATATCAGAGCATATGTTATAAGGTTAACTGGGTTGGTCGTGAATGTTTGGTGTCCGATGGTAATAAAAGGGCTTTGTTTGGAGTAATGAGAGTGATCAGAAGCATAATAACCTTTATGAAACTTATAATTCTCATGATGTGAAACACATGTAAGGCACCCATGAGTCTTCTATTCCACCTGGTGGGAGAAAGACACCAGCAGGTCAGGAGTTAGATGCACCCTCAGAACTCTGGGAATCCCAACTGTAAGCATTTGGGCACTTCGAAGAAAACGATTACATTGCTCATGGTAGTAGGAAAGCGTTTATAAGTTATAATGCCAGTAAACAGCCCAGTGAAGGCTTCATGTGTTAAAAGAAATTCTTGAAAGACTGCATAATTAAACTCTATGTTTGGTGATCCTTTTTTTGTTGATAAAGCATTCAGGAAACACTATGCAATGAAATATTCCACGTGTTTGCAGATAGTTTCTGAGTAATTTGACAAAGCACAAAATCAACAACAAACACATGGGGGAAAATGGTAACCATATACAGTTTCCTAAAAGACCACATATTAAATCAGGAAATAAATAGTCTTGGTCATTTTGGACCATCGAAATCAGAGAAGTGGGTATTTTAAAGACAAGGCGAGAAGCCAAGACCGAATAACATCATATGCCTTCCGCCCCCACCTTCGTCTTCACTGTAAGAAACTGTGAGTCTCCAAGTAAATCTTGCGTGCCATTTGCCCAGAGCTTGAGTCGGATCACAGGTTGGAGTAGAATTTGAGAAAGGAATGACAGTCTGAAGAAGGAAAAGAAGATAAAACAGCAAGGGGGACCACATTCTCAAGGAAGCAGGTGCAGGGATCAGAAAGAAATGTGGCTCCGTGGGCCTTGTCTCATGGACAGGGCCAGGTGGCAAAGCCACAAAGCCCTGCCGAAAAGCTCTTCAAACATAGTCCACCAAAATTCAGGACGTGTCTTCGGATGAAGGAGTCTCCACTGTGAGGAGAAGGCTGTGGGGCCTTTTGACTTGATCGGTTGACAGAATCCATCACGGCATCACGAAGTTTTCATCATAGAGCTAAGTAAGGGTGTCTTTAGAAATCAGGCTGGTTTTATGTGAAAGCAACAGGGAAATACCTGAGATAAGACGGTTGAAAAGCAAAAGTAGGAACAGGGCTTTTCTGATGCTAATCTTCCTCCAAAATCTGACTCCTTTATCTTATCAGGGTAGAACTTTATATGATCTTGACCCTTAAAATGTGCTCTTTGGACACAAAGAGAGCTCATGATTCCCATTCATGCTAGAAAATGGAGTTGTGCGCAGGATGGCCGAGATGTGGAATGAGGGAAGTGTCAGCCTATGAATTGTGACATATGCATCAATCATATCATTATGCCAATAAAAGGTTCTGGCAAACAATGATGTGTAAATCAATCATTTTCCCCTTTTGTTTGGTGTGTTCCCATTCTTTTCCGAGCTATTCATGGAGTTTCTATTGAAGTTGGTAGGCTCTCAGTTAAAGAATGGGTAGGAGAGATAATACGATCCTTGGGTGGAGATGGAATGACTTGCATTTTCACGCGTAATGCCGTTTCGTAGACATGGAAATCTGTTCCACAAGTACGTTTAATTTTTTCACGTTTGTTTTTGAGAGAGAGCGCACACGTGCGAGCGAGAGGGGGAGGGGCCGAGGGAGAGGGAGACCCAGAATCCGAAGCAGGCTCCCCGCTCCGAGCGGTCGGCACAGAGCCCGACGCGGGGCTCGAACCCACAAACTGTGAGATCATGGCCTGAGCCGAAGTCGGACGCTTAACCGACTGAGCCACCCAGGCGCCCTGTCCACAAGCACATTTGGATGCGAGTGTGTCTTCTTTGGCCTGCCTGCCTGTAACCAGTACATGTAATTGAGCCCCTACTCTGTTGGCAGGTCCTACTCTCGGTGCTGTGTGTGTGACAGTGAACAAAACATTCTTCCTGCCCTCGAGGAGCTAAGAGTCTAAAGAGGAACAGACCAGAAAAAGTACACAAATGAAGGCAGCATCATCCGTCCTGGAAAATGAGGGAAATAAGCAGGCCTCGGTTGTAAATGACGACGGGGCGGAAGGTACACGGAAGGGGTGCTGGTGGAAGTCCACCTAAGTCCCGGCTGAGGTGGCAGCCACGTGGCACAGACCACGTGATTCGGGCAGAAGGAGCAACGTGTGAAGGCTACAAGATAGGAAAAGCTGGTTCTGTTTGAGGGATTGGAAGAAGTCAGCGCTGAGAAGGGCACAGTGGGACAGGATGGGATGGGACAGGATGGGGCTGGAGAGGTGGGATGCAGCCCCGGAGTGGAGCTTCGTCCCAGGGGCAAGGGAGGCCACTGAGTGACCTTCCCCAGGGCGACGCGGGGTTGCCTTAGGGCTTCTCGCAGCGCCTCAGTATACATTTTGTTAACTAACTTGGCTCTCACCGCAACCAACCACTACTGGCCCTCTGCATTCGCTGTGCGCGCACAAAGTCACAGGTTAACGGTAGGTATGAGCCCCATGAAGAAGCGGACCCTAGTTGGTACCAAGTAACACCTGGTTCTGGTTAAGAATCTAGTTCTCCAGGGGCGCCCAGGGGGCTCAGTCGGTCGAGCGTCTGACTTCGGCTCAGGGAATGATCTTAACGTTCGTGGGCTCGAGCCCCGCGTCGGGCTCTGTGCCGAAAGCTCAGAGCCTGGAGCCTGCTTCCGATTCTGTGTCTCTGCCCCTCCCCTGCTCACACTCTGCCTCTCTCTCTCTCTCTAAAAAATAAGTAAGAATTTTTTAAAAATTAAACCAAAAAAAGCGAGGTGTCCAAATGTGGCAGCCTTTGTTATGACACTTTCACGGGCGCACTTGTAACTGACGTGAGTGCTGTTCTTACTCTGCCGTCTCTGAGCTCTGCCAGCTTCAGTTTCTGGATGTTACTGTTACTCCTTAGATACTGTATAATGACACCTAAAAGCCTCAGACTTCGGAGTTCGTTTAATCAAAACAAGGACAAAATGCTAAGAAAAGTATATTTGAATTGCCCACCTTTATAAACCTAACACTTTGAAAATAAGCCTCTATCTGAACCATGAAACAAAACATGACATTTAAAACCACAGTTTCTTGGGGTGCCTCGGTGGCTCAGTGGGTTAAGCATCCAATTTTGGCTCAGGTCATGATGTTGCGGTGACTTTGAGACCCGTGTTGGGCTCCGTGCTGATGGCTCGGCGCCTGGAGCCCACTTGGGATTCTGTGTCTCTTTACCCTCTCTGCCCCTCCCCTGCTCATGCCCTGTCTCCCTCCCTCCCTCCCTCCCTCCTTCCCTCTCTCTCTCTCTCTCTCTCTCTCTCTCTCTCTCTCTCTCTCTTTGTCTCTCTCACAAAAATAAATAAACATTTAAGAAAACAGGGTTTTTTAGCTAACATTTGTATGACAGTGAGTTTGATGTTTTCTTTTTCCTTGTAGTCACTTGTTCATTTAAATAAAGGTTTCTTCCCATTTAGCTTTCTTAGATACTTACAGGGCACTTAATTCTCTTGGTTTGGTGTATTTTGTAAAGAGCTTTTTTTAAATGGCAACGTTTGCCGTTTTATTTTAAGAGTCAATCGTGGTGTAAGGACGAGAGGATAATTTGATGACCTTTTAATCTGAGTGTGCACTTGTGTATGTATGTAGAATATTGGGCATGTGTGATTGTAACTTTGGATGAAATTGATAATTACGATCCGCGTACTTTGCTCTATTTAGGTTTACAATGCTGAGCAATTTGATGAAAAGATAAAGCAGATCTATTCTTGAAATTGGTCATCCTAACTAGTGATAAAGTTGAAATGAGTATGGTAAATTAATTAGTAACTTTAGTATTATCAAAGGAATATATGTGTATGCACACACACACATATCTCAAAAGATAGATTTGTATAAATTCTATAAATCTGACAACATTTGGGGGAGGCATTTAAAAATTTTATTTACATGTTTATTTATTTATTTTTTAATTTTTTAAAATGTTTTTATTTATTTTTGAGACAGAGAGAGGCAGAGCATGAGCAGGGGAGGGGCAGAGAGAGAGGGAGACACAGAATGTGAAGCAGGCTCCAGGCTCTGAGCTGTAGGCACAGAGCCTGACGCGGGGCTCAAACTCACAGACTGTGAGATCATGACCTGAGCCGAAGCTGGATGCTTAACCGACTGAGCCACCCAGGCGCCCCTACATGTTTATTTTTGAGAGAGACAGATACAGAGCTCTAGCAGGGGAGCCGCAGAGAGGGAGGGGGGACACAGAATCCCAAGCAGGCTCCAAGCTGTCAGCGCAGAGCCTGACGTGGGACTCAAACTCACCAACTGTGAGACCATGACCTGAGCCAAAGTGGATTGCTTAACCAACTGAGCCATCCAGGTGCCCCTAGGGAATGCAATTTTAAATGAAAAAAAAAAGAGTCTGAGGAAATTGTCTTAACAATTTTTAAATTTCATCATCTTTTTTTCTGTGGGTATACATTTTAATATGTTTTTCAAAATTCTATCTTTTTCACTTAACACACGGTCATTAGCATTTTCCTGGGATGGTTTTTTTTTTCATTTCAAGTCGTTAATTCTGTCATAGTGCGAGAATCCAGTGAACTCGTTAGTCTTCATTATTTATTTAGTGTCCGTTTTTCACCACCCTAGATAATGCTACCGTAGATATCCTGAAACACAAATCTTCATTTTCATTCCTAATTGGTCCTTTGGACTAAATTCCTAGAATTGAAATGCCTGTGCGTGTTTGAGGCTCTTGGTACTTAGTGCCAAGTATCTTTCTAGAAGGGTCATGTTCCCCCTCCCGCTCACCAGCAGAGGAGTACCGTGGTTATTTTTCAAACACTTTGCCGATGCTGGCTATTGTCAGTTTGTCAATCTCTCTCAGTCTTTGCAGACGGCTCCGGTGCTCGTGGTTATTTGAACTCCTTGGACTCACAGCGAAGCTGAATTTTTTTACCGCGTGTATTACTGGTCAGTTAAGTTTCTCTGATGTGCGTGCGTGGCCTTGCACAAGTGTTGCTGGATTACTTGTGGTTTTTAAGGGCATCAACCTTGCCTTTAAGGCACATGTTCCCCCCGTTTACTACCAGCTCTTGAGTGTTTCTTGTTCTGACGTGCTTTCTGTCACACATCGGTGAGGGTGGGCTCGTCCCCGAACTCCTTGTCTCCTAAACCGTGGCTCCCGTTCTGAGTGATGAGTTATATAATGCAAGCAGGGAGGCAGGAAGTTAGCTAATTACTGTGGGAAGCAGCTGTCTTTGAGAAGTCTGAAAGCAAACGGAGGTGCAACTGGGCCTGCGGCTCTCAGTGCTGTCACGACCTAGTCCGCTTTAACCGATAAGCGCACTATCTTCCTCCTTCCCCGGAAGAGTGGCCCACGCGTCCTGGATGCCTCTTGTTTCTCGCCTTCCATTTACTTATCGCTTCCATTTACTTATCCCTAAAGCGGGCTTGCTTTAGACGCTTCTAATCGTCTTTCCTGTCTCTGTCTGCCCTTTGTCATGATCTCATGTTTCATACTGAAGCACAAAACTATGCTTTGCGGCCTGTAAGTCCTACTGTCTGTGCATTCATTTGTCCACCGCATACTCACCGATTGCCTGTCACGGGCGCATCACTCCTACTGGCCTCGGTGACACAGTCGCGCAGTTGACCCCCCCCCCCCGCCACGGTTACGTAATCGTGCGATTGACCACTCACCTCAGTCCATGCCTTATCGTTTTAACAGACGATGTAACATGATAGCACAAGATGTGTGGTAAGAAATTACAAGGTGAGGGTGGCTCAGTCGGTTAGGTGTTCGACTCTTGGTTTCGGCTCAGGTCGCGATCTCACCACTCATGGGTTCAAGCCCCACGTCAGGCTCCAAGCTGATGGTGCGGAGTCTGCTTGGGATTCTCTCTCTCTCCCCCTCTCCCTCCGCCCCCTACCCTCCTTGCTGTCTCACTCCGTCAGATAAATAAATTTAAAAAATTACGCCACCTGGATATTAGAGCTGTGTTACATGGTATGAAAGGCAGTTTTTGAGAGTGTCAAAAATGATTTTCCTACAGTTTTTGGGTTGACGTGATGGGTGCTATTAGATGTGTGGTCCGCCCCCAGTCAGCATGCCCTGTGGCCTGGCAGGACCTTACTCAAAGCGGTCAGAATTCCGGGGCGCCTGGGTGGCTCAGTTGGTTGGGCGTCCGACTTCGACTCAGGTCACGATCTCATGGTCCGTGAGTTCGAGCCCCGCGTCGGGCTCTGGGCTGATGGCTCAGAGCCTGGAGCCTGCTTCCGAGTCTGTGTCTCCCTCTCTCTCTGCCCCTCCCCCGTTCATGCTCTGTCTCTCTCTGTCTCAAAAATAAATAAATGTTAAAAAAAAAAAAAAAAAAAAAAAGCGGTCAGAATTCCAACCCTAACACGCGGGTGACTCTCCCTTGGAGAGATGAGGTGGCTGAGGAGCTGGTGCCCACTGGACATCCTCCCCCCGCCTTGCCTTGTGGTTATGGCAGAAAAACACAGTCTGAATCATGTGTGTGTGTCTGAGTAAGCATGATCTCAAGCCTCAACCCCGTCCTCTTACCATATTTCAAAGACTTTGGTTTCTGTTTTATCCGTTAGTGTGCAATGCAGTTCTGATTGTACTGTATTATCACCAGAGCAGAGAATTTGTCTGAAGCCGATCCACTGGCCCTTCTTCATACTTTCTTGTTGAACTAACATGTTATCGGATTTTGCAAACGTTACCCGTATGCTTGAGGAAGATAAGCATTTCCCGGTCTCGGGGATAGGGCTCTATACGTGTCCATTTGAACACGTTTCAGTTGCATCGTCTAGGTTTCGTGTAGCGCCACTCATTTTAGAGGGCTTGATCTATCCGTAGAGGTATGCTAAGATCACTGTGATGAGGGCTTCCTTCCCTGTTTCCTGAAGTTCTCCCATTTTTATTACATGTGCACAGATGAATAGATGTTTGTTAGACACATAGAAGTCCAGCATTTCTACAGCTGCCCGGTATGTATTTTATATCTATAGTATTACGGCAATACCACCCCCCCCCAACGTGCCCTGTCATTATGGGCGTTCATGTATAACATAAATGAGAGATGGCTCCTGTCCTCTGCTCCTGCCCCGTTGTCAAAGGAGGGGTGGCTGAAGTTTTCCTCTCCTTTTGGGGGCAAAGGATGTGTGCAGGCTGGAAATAAGCAGCACCAGTAAAGGGCGCCCCATTCACCAATAATCCAGATTACTCGTCCCAGAACAGGTGAGCTGGGAGATTCTTGGAGTCACTGCTGCGTCCTCCTTCCCTTCCTTCTGGGGATCGCTGTGCAGGCCAGAGTCTCAGCATCGCTCCCAGCAGTTGCCCTACCGAGAAGTGCTAGCTGGAAGGATGGATTTGAATTCTCTGCCGCCCTCTGGACTCTTAGCCCACAGCCTATAGACCGGCCCTCACTGGCGTGAGTTCATTAATTCTGCAGCAAGGCTACGTTTGCAAAGTCGAACGCTGTCGTGTTTTCTGAGATTTATCTTCTATACCGATTTTCTTTTCGGCTGGATGTGATCTGTTAGATACAGAGAAGACATATATTTTGTATGTCTTATAGCTTTAAGCTATATAACTCCTTTTCGAATTTTAAAATATAACTGAGTTTCTCGTTTCTAAAGGGTCTGTTTAGTTCTTTTCAAACCCATCTTTTTAAAAATCACATCATAGCAGCTTCTTTTCAGCATCTTCCAGGGGTTTATGATCTCTGTGTCTCAAACTCCTGGCAACAGCCTGTCCAAATTAGGCGTGTCAATAAATGATGTTTGAAATTAAGAATGCCCCTTAACAACATTTATTTAGTAGACACAATGCTCAGTTCACTACGTTATGTCCCATGACAAGAATCAAAGAATACAGAAGACTGAATTCCTGTCCATGATGTGGTTTTATTTTCAATAATAAATAGGGAACCATTAATTCAAAGCAGATAAAAACTCATACTTATGAAAAAATGTATTCTAATGCTTCATATTTGATTCTCTATCTATTAAAATGTTGACAACTGGGGCGCCTGGGTGGCTCAGTAGGTTAAGCATCTGACTTCAGCCCAGGTCATGATCTTGCAGTTCCTGAGTTCGAGCCCCGTGTGGGGCTCTGTGCTGACAGCTCAGAGCCTGCCTACTTCAGATTCTGTCTCCCTCTCTCTCTGCCCCTCCCCCACTTTCTCTCCTTTAAAAATAAATAAACATTAAAAAAAGTTTTAATAAAAACTAAAATGTTGATAACCACATTTGAGAGAAGCACTTAAAACCCATCAAAATTAAGTATACCACCATCAACATACTTTGAGGATTAGGTTAACAGGAAAAGAGGTGTAATTAAAAAAAAAATTTTTTTAATGTTTATTTACTTTTTTGAGAGACAGAGACAGAGTGCGAATGGGGGAGGGGCAGAGAGAGAGAGGGAGACACAGAATCCACAGTAGGCTCCGGGCTCTGAGCTTTCAGCACAGAGCCCGACGCGGGGCTCGAACCCACGGACCGCGAGATCATGACCTGAGCCGGAGTCAGACGCTTAACAGACTGAGCCACCCAGGCACCCCAGGGAATTCATTTTTGAATGATAACATAAGTTATTTAAAAAACTAAAGCGGTCTATGAAGGTAATTTTTATTCAAGATGTAGTAAAACTCAAAATTCCTTATCTTGGATTATAAATTTTAAGTTCTAAGATAAAGCATCATTTCATTAATGTTTTTGTACAAGGCTTATAAATAAATCACAAAGTGCTCTGCCTTGTTGCAGTGCACTTTCCCGCCAACATGAATGCTACCTTGCTGTTGTCTGACTTCAGAGTCCTGAAGAATTGGTATCCTTCCCAATGCTGATTATAATAAATATCTGAAGGAAGCTAGCCAAAGCAGATAGCCTCTGAGAGTCTCTTCTGGCAAAAATTTAATACACGGTGTCAAATAAAAAATGAAAACCACTATGAGCTATGAGGACTGTAAGCTAATAATTTATTAAATAACAAAATCGACTCTTTAGAAGAAAATTTAAGTTGAGTGTTCCGCCTGGCCACTTACATCATGCCTGTCTAGAATAAAGTCCTCGTTTTCTGCGTCATAGTCAGCACTGAGAAATAGCGATACCCGCTTGGCCAAAATACGTAAAGTGGGCAACGGCAAAACGCGATAGAGTGAGAACGACAACCGGGAAAACAAACAGATTCGAAAGGAGAGGTCGTGGCTTTGGTAAATACAGCTCGAGTCTGGAAGGACCAGAAAGCAGGTCACTGGCTTCTGAGAGTCAGCCTAGAGTCGGTATGGTCTGCTGAGGAAACGGGGTCCGGCCTCTTCCTTGGGCCGTCAGCAAAGCAGGGGTGCAAACGTGGGGTGACTCCTAGACTAAACAGAGCACTTTCCCCGGTTTCCTCTCTCCTGGGAGACCCTCCAGAGATTGTAGGGTAGAGCCCGCCTTCTCTCTCGCAGCAAACAGCTGGTCACGCTAACCTAGTCCGTTGTGAGTGGGTTTCCACTTACTAAATATAAACAGTTGAGGGAACTCTGAAGTAACTCTCCATGTATTTTTGTTGTTGTACATTTAAATTATCTGGGTATCTGTGCATTCAACGTTTATACTCAATTTATCGAGCAAATGTTTATCGAGGGCGTACTACGTGCCAGGCCCTGCTCTAGGCACCCGGGGATACAAGAAAATAACGAAACAATCGAGAGCCCTACCTTCTGGGGGCTTCTATGCGCTGAGGTGAGCCTTTACAGTAAAGTAAGTCAGTAAGGTATGTAGTATGTCATGTAGAGTTAAGCGCTATGGTAAAAAAAAATAAAGATAAAGCAAGAAGGAGCGGAGAGAAATATGCAGTGGTGAGAGCGGAGGGTTATTTAAATCAGGTGACCGGGGAAGGCCGGTCGATAAATGCTCTTTGAGCAGGGAGTTGAGTGATGTGAGGGAGACACCAGCCATTATCTGGGAAAAGACCTTCCCGGCTTCCAGGTAGAGGGCATCGCAACTCCAGAGTTCAGGCTTGGAAGGTGCGTGGGTGAGCAAGACCGGTGTGACTGCGCCAGGAGTTAAGGAGGAGAGCAGTAGAGGACGAGGTCAGGATGGGCCCTGCCAGTCAGGCTGAGGATGTCGGGGTTTACTCTGAGTGGAACGGAAAGCCGCAGGAGGATTTTATGGAGAGGTGGTCGGTGACCCAGTCGATGCTTTCACAGGACCTCTCTGGCCCCCGTGTTGGAAATGGACTGTGGGAGATTTGGGATAGGAGCAGAGAACTGCGAGGTGGCAGCTGCAGTCGGCCGGGTGACCGATGGTGAGACGCAGTCAGATCCGGATTATTGGCAGCACTTTGATTCACTGAGTCATTGATGGATTGCATGTGGTATGGAGAAAGAAAGGGATTAAGAACAACTTAAAGATTTTTGACTTGAGCATCTTTTTTCTCAACTTGTTAACGTTTATTTGTTTTGAGAGAGCGAGAAAGAGCACAAGCAGGGGGAGGGGCAGAGAGAGAGAGCGGGAGAGAGGATCCCAAGGAGGCTCTGCGCTGTCAGTGTAGAGCCCCACGCGAGGCTAGATCCCACGACTGGGAGATCATGACCTGAGTCAAAATCAAGAGTCAGATGCTTAACCGGCTGAGCCACCCAGGTGCCCCTTGACTTGAGCACCTTGAAGAATGAACGAAGTTGCCACTCAGCGAGATGGGGACAGTTTTACAAGGAGCAGGTTGGGGAGATGAGGTCAGGACAGGTGCAACGTGAGATTCCCAGTTGGGGAATCTTGAGTTCAAGGTGAGCCGTAGCTAGGAACTAGGAGTCCTCAGCTTAAAGACGCATCCACAACTGGGGGTAAATTCAAATGAAGAGGGGAAGTAATCTCGGGGCTGAGCCTGTGGCTCAGAGATGATGAGGACACGGCAAATGAGAATGAGCGGCCATCGCCATTGCAAGTGGGGTTTCCAGAACCCTAGCGGAAGAGGAGGCAATGACTATTTGGCATGTGCTAACCCTGGGTCGTGTGAGCCCACTTTGCTTAGCAGCATGGAGACCCTTGATGAGCTTACCAGAGCAAGTTCAACGGTGGCCGGTGTGAAAGCCTGTCTGGAAGCGAGTTCTGGAGAGAAGGCAGGCACAGAATTAGAAAAACAGTGGGTATGGTCAACCCACTCAAGGAGTTTTGCCGGAGGGAGGAGTGGAGAAATGGAGCTGGGGCTGTAGATATTTGTGAAGCACCTGCCGTTGGCCAGAGCACACGGTGGTAAGACATCATCACTGTCCTCAGGAGCCCCAGGCTGGTGGCTCGCCCCTTCTGATAAGACCGTTTTTCCAGTCTTTATGTAGTTTATCCTTGTTAGTATTCTTTCAGTAATAAAATCCTAGAGACCTCATATTAGAAGTCCTCTTTCCAACAGGTCTTTTCTGAAAATGCTTTAGCAGAGACTGCATGTTTTATTTTTGCCTACTTAGCCTGGGTCCCCTTTGGAATTAGCTCCTCATCAACAATCGTTATTTTAGAAGAGTGTTAGACCGCAAGTGCCAACTCTTTTCTTAATGGATTCAGTGCGTGCATAAATCATAGAATGTTTTGTTTAGGATGTAATTCGGAGAAAACACTCCATCTATCTAGCCCCATTTACCAGCCTCATCTCTGGCAGGTAGGTAGCCCAATTAGTGTTTGTCAGATTCAGTAGTTCTATTTTTTTTAAATGTTTTAACGTTTATGTATTTTTGAGAGAGAGACAGACAGAGCATGAGCAGGGAGGGACAGAGAGAGAGGGAGACTCAGAATCCAAAGCAGGCTCCAGGCTCTGAGCTGTCAGCACAGAGAGCCCGACTGAGGGCTCGAACCCACAAACCGTGATATCATGACCTGAGCCGAAGTCGGACGTTTAACCGACGGAGCCACCCGGGCGCCGTTCTTTCTTTCTATTTTTTCATCCATTCACTCATTCCCTTAAGGCTTCTATTGTGTCACTATTATTTGTCAGTTACCCTGTTTTAGGGGCACAGCAATGAAAAGGCTCACATAGAGTTTACGTTCTGAGGAGGGGGGAGTCAGTAAACAAGTGAATAATCAAATAAAACAGATTCCCAGGACGAGTAAGAGGGATTTAAGGGCTACCCTCGTAACAGAATTGCTATTGTCTGTCCCGTAAGCCACAGCAAAATTGTCTTAAATGGATATTAAAGTCTTCCCCATCTTATGTAAGTGGGAACAAAAGCTTCCTATGAGAGGCAGAATAATGACCCCCACATATGGCCATGTCCTAATCCCTGGAACCTTGCATGGTAAAAGGAATGCTTCAGTTGTGATTATGTTAAGGCCTTTGAGATGGGGAGATTATCTTGGATTACCGAGGTGGGCCCGCTGTAATCACAAAGGTCCTTAGGACGGAGAAGCAGGAGGGTCAGAGTCAGGAGCCACGGCAACATAAATAGAGGTTGTAGCCAAGGAGTGTGGGCAGCCCCGGAAGCTGGAAGGAGGAAGGAGCAGATTTTGCCTGGCTCCTCCAGAAGGATTACAGACCTCCCCACACTTGGATTTTTAGCCCCCACAGACCCATTTTCAGACTTCTGACCTCCCAAACCGTAAGATACTGAAATTGTGTTGGGTTTAGCCTCTAGGTTTGTGATAATGTGTTGCAGCAGCAATAGGAAACTATATATAGGAATAGAAACGTGTAGCAGTTGGAAACTCTGTGTGCGTACACACGTTCTTGGAAAGCTGCTCTTTTCACGGATCTGGAGCGATGGCGTAAAGTGGTACACTGGCTATAAATTCAGACACTCTGGCCACCATTCTCCATCCACTTGCGGTCTGTTAGCCCACGCTTCACAGAAATTGTGGAGTTGCCACCATTATTTCGGATGACGGCAAACACTCCGAAAGAAGCGTAAGAGGGTAAGGCAATGGCAGGGGACTGCGTGCCCGGAGAAGGCTTCTTTGAGGAAATGACATGCGATCAAATGACTGAAGGCTAAGAAGGAGCCCGCTCGCAGCGTGTTTCAGGTGGACGCGACGCCCGGGACGGAGGTCCTGGGGTGAGATGACCCGGTCTGTTAAGGAGTAGCCGGAGAGGAGAAGGTAAAATGGTGGTGGATGATGTCGAAGAAGTACGCAGAGACCCTTCACGCAGGGTCTGCCCGGTGATCGAGGAGTTCAGATGTTCTCAGTTTTGGGGGGGAAAGCCGTCTGAAGGTCTGGAACGACACAGCTTGCTTACATCTTGCACATTTGGCTTCTGGGTGGAGAATGGCTTCTGGAGGGAAACAGTGGTACAGACGAGAGAGTCTGTGGTGGCCCGACTAGGGTGGCCACCAGCCAGAGGGGTGGACGGATTCAGGATGGGGGTTAAGGCGGAGCTGAGGCGATGTGAGGTTTGGAGGGAAAAGAGAAGAAGCAAGCGTCGCTCCTGGGACTGGGGAGCAACGGCGGGGGTGGGGTGGGGTGGGCCCTGAGTCAGGAAGGCCCAGGAGCTCAAGCCAAGGAGCAGGGAAGTTACACCAGTGTGGAACCAGTAAGCCCTGAGGTTTCGAATAACGTAGACGGTCCGTCCTGCGGATCTGCAAATCCCGTGTGCTGAATAGCATAGTTTTATATAATCACAACACAGGAAAATGCCAGTTGTTGAGCGAGAAGGAGATTTAAAGAGTTATTTCAGACTGTGACTTACTTGAATAAGGACACCTCCAAACCATCCCTAAAAATAAACGTAAGACCGTTGCATGAAGAAGAAACAAAATCCCAGAGGAGAAGATTTTCTGTTCTGATTCGTCGTTTTACCGCATGTACAGTCAGGAAGGTCTTCATTATCTGTCCTCTTCCCTTCATAAATTAAAAGCAAAAGTGGAAAGTGTGGAAAGCGGAATAATGGCTATTTTCTTAAATCTCGTCATGGAGTTGAAATGGTTATGAAAACTCTTGCGCGAACGTACGTAAAACAGCGGGTACTTGTAACCATTTGCATGTACGTGTACATGCTGATCGTTCTTGGAAGTAGGTGAATACCAAGGAAATTTATTATAGGCAAAAAATTACTGTGGTGGGTATCTTGACAAGAGCCTTTTTAATTCTGAGTAATTTAGCGACTGTAGAAAGACGTGGCTTAATAATTTGACTTAACAACTAAGTAATTGGATTTTAAAAAGACATACAGGTATCAGCTTGATTTTCCACCCACTGAGTCCTTTAAAAACTTGATTACTTGATTATTTTAGGTTAATGCTTCCATTCTAAGTTTAACTGTGCAGAATTTTGAAAGTTGTCTATATCTATATCTATCTATATATATATATAGAATTTATTGATTAAAATCTGAAAATATGGCCACTGGATTTCAGATGGATTTGCCATATCTAAACTATTTTGCATGCTTGAAACAGTGACATGTTTCAAAGTAATGTTCAGTTCTTTTTAAAAATCATTTTCATTTTAGAAATTTATTATTGGGGTAGAAGGTGTTATTTTGTTGGACTTTTAGTAAATCAGTATTGACAAACAAGTTCTCTGTTTTTGTCTGTCTCTCTCCCTCTCTCCCCCTCCTTCGTCTCCTCCCTTTCTTACTCCTTCTCTCCCTTTTTCTCTCTCCTTCCCTCTCTCCCTCTCTCCCCCTCCTTCATCTCCTTCCTCTCTCTCCCTCTCTCCCCCTCCTTCATCTCCTTCCTCTCTCTCCCTCTCTCCCCCTCCTTCCTCTCCTCCCTCTCTCACTCCTTCTCTCCCTTTCTCTCCTTCTCTCTCTCCCTCTCTCCCCCTCCTTCATCTCCTCCCTCTCTCACTCCTTCTCTCCCTTTCTCTCTCTCCTTCTCTGTCTCTCTCCCTCTGTCCCCCTCCTTCGTCTCCTCCCTCTCTCACTCCTTCTCTCCCTTTCTCTCCTCTCTCTCCCCCTCCTTTGTCTCCTCCCTCTCTCACTCCTTCTCTCCCTTTCTCTCCTTCTCTCTCTCCTTCCCTCCCCCTCCTTCGTCTCCTCCCTCTCTCACTCCTTCTCTCCTTTTCTCTCTCTCCTTCTCTGTCTCTCTCCCTCTCTCCCCCTCCTTCCTCTCCTTCTGCTCTCTCCCTCTGTCCCCCTCCTTCGTCTCCTCCCTCTCTCACTCCTTCTCTCCCTTTCTCTCCTTCTCTCTCTCCCTCTCTCCCCCTCCTTTGTCTCCTCCCTCTCTCCTTCTCTCCCTTTCTCTCCTTCTCTCTCTCCCTCTCTCCCCCTCCTTCCTCTCCTTCCTCTCTCACTCCTTCTCTCCCTTTCTCTCTCTCCTTCTCTCTCTCCCTCTCTCCCCCTCCTTCGTCTCCTCCCTCTCTCACTCCTTCTCTCCCTTTCTCTCTCTCCTTCTCTGTCTGTCTCCCTCTCCCCCCCCTCCCGTCCCATCTCCCACCTTCCCCCTACGACGTGGCAGATGGTCCGTGAACAGTACACTACAGCCACAGAAGGCACCCACGTGCAGAGGCCAGAGAACCCGTGTGTCTACAAAATTGGCATTTATGGCTGGAGAAAACGCTGCCTCTACTTATTTGTTCTCCTTTTACTCATCATCCTCCTTGTGAATTTTGCTCTCACGATTTGGATTCTGAAAGTGATGTGGTTTTCCCCAGTAAGTATCGTCTTCCTTTCCTGGCGAGCATGTTCTTCTTCTGTTTGTCGGATCACTTTATCCATATTGTATTGGTAGAAGCCTCCTTTAGTGTCTTTGATGTTTGTTTCCATCTGGATCAGGATGGTCTCGCGGCAAAATACTCGTCCTGTTTCTTTCTTTAATGTTTATGTTTGAGAGAGCGCAAGCGGGGGAGGGACAGAGAAGGGGGGGGACACAGGATTCGAAGTGGGCTCGGCGCTGACAGCAGCCAGCCCCGTTTGGGGCACCGGCTCACAAACCATGAGATCGCGACCTGAGCTGAAGTGGGATGCTGAACCCACTGAGCCGCCCAGGCGCCCCCATACTCTACGTTTTCTTAATTTCACTATGAACTATAGTGTGTTGGGTTTTTTGTTTTTCTGTTGCAATTTTTTTTTATTAGTCATAATGTCTACACGTGAGAAAATTGTGCCAATCTTGGGTTTGAGTCAAAATTGCGTAATGATTATTCAATAATTTGTAAAATTTTATGAATCCTGTTTTCCTAATCTCATTAATCCATAAATAATAACCATCCAGATGCTACCTTCTCATTTGTTTAAAAAAACTTTACTTTAAAATACAATAAATTAATAAATTCATGCACAGCTTCATGCTTCAACACTTAGCAACACATTTAGTAGATGAAATACCAGCAGTCCTAAGGAATTCATATTCTAGTTTACACATCCTGATGTTTTCTAGATTGTTGGGTAATGTTGTATGCTCTGATGATATTTCTGTGTACTTTTTGAAAAAATATTCATTTAATATAGAATATCTAATTTTTGCTAGATAGTCATGGTGACAAAAATACTGCAATGACCGTCACCTGTAGGTGAATCTGTTCCTCGCATGCATCTTGAAGGTGTGATCCAGGCAAGGACTGTCTCCAAGAACAGTCGTTGTAGCTTGCAGTGTGAAATGCCTTCCACTGACGACTCTCTTTCTCTTTCTAGGCAAGTATTTCCTTCCTGCCACTGCTCTGTGGCCAGTAGGCACATTATTTATTTCGTTGACTTGAATAAATATTTACATTTTCATGTATTCAAAGAAGTAATATACCAACCCAATCAAAATATGCCTTAAGGGGCGCCTGGGTGGCTCAGTCGGTTGAGCGTCTGACTTCGGCTCAGGTCATGATCTCGCGGTCCGTGAGTTCGAGCCCCGCGTCGGGCTCTGTGCTGACCGCTCAGAGCCTGGAGCCCGTTTCAGATTCTGTGTCTCCCTCTCTCTGACCCCCCCCGTTCATGCTCTGTCTCTCTCTGTCTCAAAAATAAATAAACATTAAAAAAATTTTTTTAAATGCCTTAAAATATGTTATTTAATATAAACATTATACATTGTTATTATAAATTATATTTAACCATTAAAAATACCTAAATATATTTAAATTAGCCAAACAGAAGTAGTCATTTCTTCTTTAAAATTTACAAAAACAATATTTTTACGCTATCACAATAGTATTTTGTTCCATTGGACACCTTTATTAATGTGTCGTACATCATCTTCATTTTATCTATAAATTAAATTTTTTAATGTTTGTTTTTGAGAGAGAAAGAGAGAGACAGAGCACGAGTCGGGGGAGAGGCAGAGAGAGAGGGAGACACAGAATCCGAAGCAGGCTCCAGGCTCCAAGCTGTCAGCCCAGAGCCCGACGCGGGGCTCGAACTCACGGACCATGAGATCAAGACCTGAGCCGAAGTCAGATGCTTAACCGACTGAGCCAGCCAGGACCCCCTCTAAATTTAAATTTTTTATTTTAATATTTTGGGGACAGTTAGCTGAGGTTGGAGTCCTCAGATGATAAACTGGGATCTCTCGGATGCCTCCTGACTAGAGGGCCCTCCACTCACATGCAGTGCGCCCTTCAGTTATGCGGAATGTGGAGAGAGAATTTACTAGGGAGGCCAGATTTTAATAGTCCCTTGGCATCAGGGACCGTGAGTTCTGTCAATCATCTTGGCACATGCTTACCACTCAGTAAATATATCCTGAATGAATAAAGGTGTGCATTATATTAGAAATGTGTGTGAATTAATTTTATAGACTGTATGTGAATGTAAAGTGACAGTGTATCTACTTTGTGCTCTTGCCTTATATTGTAGCACTGAAAACAAGTTTTGGGCGTTATAGATTTTGATTACATTAACCCAAATTGTGCCAGCAACTGAGTCCACTTCGAGTTAGGATGGCTAACCCCAGAGACCAGCAAATGTTTCCTTGCCATTGCTGCCCCTGTTCCTAGCCCGCACTTTCTCGCGAGATACGGTCAGCACGCATGGCATTTTCTTCGACATTCAGGAACCTGTTGCTAATTCAGGGTGCTTCAGTGCTGCCTTTCAACAAAATAAGGTGAACAAACACACGTTCATGGATCAAAAGGCAAGATGCACAAAAAGATTATTCTGCAGAAAGTGCCAGGGTTTGACCGAAAGACGATGGGTAGACTTTAGGTCATTCTCCTCAAAGTGAGATGCTGTAAATGATATAGTTCTCATCTGTGGGTGAGCTTAATCCCTTGCTTTGGAAATACTCCCTACATACTATAAGTTAATTTATCCTTTCATTTTTTTCCTAGTTTGAAAGATTTCTCTGTAGAGAAGATTGCAGTTTTGTTTTTATTTTATTCATCTGTAAACTAATATCCTTCCTTGAATACATACATGCCAAGGAAGTAACAGGACTATAAAAGAACCCTTTCATGAGCTTTGGCACCAAAATGATAAAATCAGCTAGAGCTCTCAACATTTGCAGAAAGCTATAGAATTTTTAACATGCAACAGCTAGTTTCTAATTCTCTGCCTGAATGCAGTCACCTACACAGTCATTAGTCTTGATAGACTGAAAACCATAACTTCCCAAATTAACAAAGTTTAGAAGACTTTCTCTGCTTAGATCCCCAGTGGGTAGCAATGGAAGGTTTATTATCTTACACATACGATCATTCCAGTCCCCTTGTCCACTCTTCATACTTTAATATTTCTCTATAGAAAACAGTAAAATCAACTATGGGTAATATATTTAAGAATGCCAAGATCAAATTATGGGGGAAGACAAGTAAAACATTACAAAATGAAAACACAAGGATGTCAAAGAATATCGAGACATTAAACAGAAGTTAAGTGTTGACAAGGGAACTAATCTGAACTCCGTGAAACCAAGCCTTTAACAGCCTTTATGTGCCCGACACGCATCACAAACACCCCAGATGGTGAGTATCTCACCAATGGGTTCCACTCTTAGCACTGTAACTTCGTGTAGGAGAATTTTACATAATTGCCACGTATGACATCTGTTGAATATAAAGTAATATTAGGACATTGTAGCAACTGATGCTAACCATAAAGGTTCTAGAATATTTTGTGTTGGCCACGATCATAACTAAATCAGTTAGGAATGTGGACATTAAAAGAAATCAGTGCAATAAAGTGGCTAATTCCGTTTTTCCTTTTTATACTTTCTTTCCATAAAACTAATATACAATATTAGTTTTAGTTCTAGTGTGCATGGTTATAAGATGACATCCATGAGTCTTATCAGTAAGTATGTCAAAATAAGGCATCTTTAATTTTTAATGGCCCGCATGGATTTTTTTAAACCTTTATGGTTATTTATTTATTTGTGTAGAAAATATTTTAGTGCATTCAATGAATGTAATTTTAACAAGATAAGATGAAAGAATCCAAGCTTAAAAAGAAAAAAAAGGGGCGCCTGGGTGGCGCAGTCGGTTAAGCGTCCGACTTCAGCCAGGTCACGATCTCGCGGTCTGTGAGTTCGAGCCCCGCGTCAGGCTCTGGGCTGATGGCTCGGAGCCTGGAGCCTGCTTCCGATTCTGTGTCTCCCTCTCTCTCTGCCCCTCCCCCGTTCATGCTCTGTCTCTCTCTGTCCCAAAAATAAATAAAAAACGTTGAAAAAAAAAAATTAAAAAAAAAAAAAAAGAAAAAAAAAAAACACACTAACCCTGAAAGTTAAATTTCTTTAGGTACTTTTTATTTGGGGGTAAAAAAGGATATAAACAATCAGAGCAGAACTGTAGTATCGAATATCAGAATTAAGCTTACAGTTCTATATTGGTTCTTGACCCTCTCAGGAGCTACCCAGGTGAATCTGAAATTGGCCCCCAAACACGAAGGCAGGGGGAGACCAAAGAAAGAGGCAGGCTTCTCCAGGTTGGTAGGTGACAGTTTTTTGTGTTTTTAAAAAATTATTATTTAATTATTATTTTTTTAATTCCAGTATAAGTAACATACTGTGTTATATTAGTTTCAGATTACAATATAGTAAGCTGTAAGTAACCTGTAAGGCCCTTTGCAGACTCAACAGTTATACACATTACGCAGTGCTCATCGCATTGAATGTGTTCTGGATCCCCTTCCTCCATTACACCCATCCCCCTGCCCACCTCCCCTCCGGTAACCGTCTGTTTGTTCTCTGTAGTTAAGAGCCTAGTTTTCGGTTAGTTTCTGTTTTTCTTTGTTCGTTTGTTTTGTTTCTTAAATTGCACGTATGCGTGATACTGTATGGTATTTGTCTTTCTCTGACTGACTTATTTCACTTAGCGTGATACCCTCTAGATTCATCCATGTTGTTGCAAATGACAAGATCCCGTTCTTTTTTATGCTGAATAATATTCCCTTGTATGTACCACATCTTCTTTGCTCTTTCATCCATCAGTGGACCCTTGGGCTGCTTCCATATCTTGACTATTATAAATAATGCTGCAATGAATGTAGGGGCACATATACCTTTTCAAATTAGCGTTTTCCTTTTCTTTGGGTGAACACCCAGTACTGGAATTGCTAGATCGTATGGTGGTTCTGTTTCCAATTTTTTGAGGAAACTCCATACTGTTTTCCACAGGGGCTGCACGATTTTACATTCCCACCAACAGCGCAAAAGGGTTCCCCTTTTTCCACACCCTCGCCAACATCTGCTGTTTCCTGAGTTGTTCATTTTAGCCACTCTGATAGGTGTGAGGTAGTATCTCACTGTGGTTTTGATTTGTATTTCCCTGCTGAGGAGTGACGTTGAGCATCTTTTCATGTGTCTGTCGGCCATCTGGATGTCTTCTTTAGAAAAACGTCTGCTCGTCTCTTCTGCCCATTTTGTAATCGGATTGTTTGTTTTTCAGTGTTGAGTTGCATAAGTTATTTACATACCTTGGATATTAACCCCTTATTTTGATGAAGTCCCAATAGTTTTGCTTTTGTTTCCCTTGCTTTGGGAGTCATGTCTAAAAGAACTTTTTCTTTAAAAAAAATTTTTAAGGTTGATTTTTGAGAGAGAGACAGAGACAGAGAGTGAGCAGGGGAGGGACAGAGAGAGAGGGGGAGACACAGAATCCGAAGCAGGCTCCAGGCTCCGAGCTGTCAGCACAGAGCCCGACGCGGGGCTCGAACTCACAAACCGTTACATCATGACCTGAACCGAAGTCTGGATGCTTAACTGAGCCACTCAGGCGTCCCTTTAGTGATATTTTCTAACGCCTCCATTTGTTAATTATGGCATTTTATAAACTCTTAAAATCTGAAGAAAATTTACCGGCGCTCACTACATATGAAAACTTGAATACGTTGTTCTCTCAATGACTTGTTTTCTTCATCTCTAAAATACTTGATGAATACTGGATGATACCTAAGTCCTTCCTGATGTAAACTTTGATGATGCTTTCTCAGGTGCTTTCCTCGTGGATTTTCAATAAGTACTATTGTCTCATTTTGGCGGATCAAGACTCGTGATCTTGCTTTCCTTGCTTTGGATGGGTAGTGAATGTTGAACATGGCACACCGGCTCCATGGCAATCTAGACTGTGTTCGATTATGTATGAAAAGCTAATGAAGACAATCCCTACCATGGCTTTATATGGTTAAATATCTTTTTTTTTTTTTTTTTTCAAACTACCTGGTTTATGCTTGTGGTGGGCAGAATTGTAAGAAGGCTCCCATGACCTCCAGCCCTGGTGTCGTGTTCTGTATAATCCCCTCCCCTTGACCGTGGGCAGGACCTGTGATTTGCTTCTAGGACCTGTGATTTCAATTGAATATGGCAGAAGTGGTGGAATTAAGTCACATTATGTAGCAAAGGTGACGGCACTTTGCAGATACGATTAATGGCCCAAATCAGTGATTTTGAGTTAGTGAGGAGAGACATTATCCTGGGGAGGCCTGACTCAATCAGGTGAATGGCCTTAAAAGACAGCCCTCTCGTGAGAGATTCTCCCGCTGGCCTTGAAGGCCTGAGCTGGCATGTTGAGAGGGTCTGTGAGGGGCCCCGTGGCGAGGAGGAGGGGCAGCCACTAGGGGCTGAGAGTGGCCCCTGGCAGCATGGAGACCTTGTTCCCTCTCCTGCAAGGAACTGAATGCTACCAACAACCCCACAGCTTGGAGGGGAACCCCAAGTCCAGAAAGGAACCCCGCCTAGCTGATCCCTCAGCCGCGATTGTGTGAGACCCTGAGCAGCGCCCAGAATCCTGACCCAGGGAAACTGAGACAGAAGAAACACACAGTGTTTTAAGCTGCTACATTCCCGATAGTTTGTTACATAGCAGTAGACAGTGAATACAGTGTTATCCACGATTCAGAGTGTTTCATTTCTCTTTTGCTAGATATTGACAACCAGAAAGAAAACCGAGAGAAAACTCTGAAAGTACCTAAATGAATTTTCCTGATGATTTATATTCGTAACCACTTCTTATTGAAGACATATTTAATTTTTGACTCTTTGTGTTGCTGGACATTGATATATCTTAAGTAACTGAGGACATAAGAAAAAGATAAGAATATTTGAGCCTAATCTGATACTGTGCCTTTTAACCATTTACTACGTGAGAAATTCTTTATTCAGCAAGTAAATTTATTTCTTTTTGAAAATATTTTATTATGTATCCTCAGTTTTTCACTTTAATAACAAAAATGTTCTTATATGCATTATTAGGATAGATTGATTATTTCATTATAATCGAGGAAATCATAGAATGTATGTATCGGTATATTATTATCGTGAAAAGAGCTTATATTTAACAGTCTCTTTTTTATTTTAATAACTCCTAACTGATGCACACAGATTGCACAGTCCATTTATTCCCATTAACTCAGTTCATCCTCACAATTACCCTATGAATATGACTTTGACTACACCATTATATATTTTATTTTGGTGATTTCAACGATAGGCGTACTTAACAAATACCAGTTTCCATGAAAATCAGGAACACCTAAGCCAGGTCGTCAGAGGTCTTCTGCACCCAGTTAGAAGGTAATAAGTACTATGAAGACGGTGTCCTTGGATTTGGGGTCCTCACACCGTGTCCCAAGGAGCCCTAGTGGGATCTTAGGGGACCCAGGAAATACCACTTTTTCCCCAGCCAAGTTCAGAACCAGTGAAAAGGAGAAAAAGGAGTCAGGTAGGGACAGCTCAAAATAACATCTGTATTCCTGATAAAAGCCAAGTGGAGGGTACAGTTTGGACCTGCCCAAACATCTCGTCCCTCAGAATTAGAGGAGTTGCCCAGCAAGTCACAGATAGCATGGGAAACTTCAGACACCCCTCCAAGGGCAGGGACCTGACCACTGTGCCACACTTCCGATCTGCCTTACTGTACGGACAGCAAACTGGAAGTCTCAGGGCAGGTAGATCCTCAGGGACAGAGGAGCAGAGCCAGTGGACTTCTTCTCTCGACTCACCAGCCCTGCAGGGCGCTCCTCCTGGCCTGGGGTGCAGAGAGGGGCCAAAGTGTTTCTCTGATGGCAGGGCCCTCCTGTGTACCCCACTTCAGTGGCCCAATGTTGACTTTTCAGACTGCCAGAGAGGGGAAATCAGTCAGGATGTAAGTTAGAAATTGGGGGACCAGAAATGTGCAGGAAAGGGGAGCCCATCCAGCCACCTTGGAGACCTGGTGATCCCTGACCCTGGTTACCCCAGCCTGCCTCTTCAGCTGTTTTAAAAGCTCTGTCTGGAGCCGTCTGAGATGAGGAGATGACTCCATTGTGTACCTCCAGTCCTGTTATGGAAAATCAATGAGTGGATTCCCTTCCCATTGGGCCCAAAACCACATTAGCTCTTAAAATTCTGCGGATAGTTCTCTTTCGACTCAGTGCTTCTGCACACGTTATTCCCTCTACCTAGAACAGCGACACGCGCACACACACACACACACACACACACAGTCTCAGCTCAAAGGGATGTTGACTGGGACTCAGCTCAAAGGGATGTTCCTTGACCATCCCCATCCACAGGCTAAGACAGGGTCCTCCTATCCTTCTATTTTCTAGGACTCCGATTTGTTTCCCCCGTCATAGCACACATCGTAATTTGAATTTGTATACCTTTCTGTGGTTTAATGTCTTCTCACCCACTAGGATCGTGTCCGTTAAGCCCAGTAGACTCAACATCTAGCATCTAGCATAAAATCAACACCCCCTAAATATTTCTTGAATACATAACTGATCGAATGACTGAATGAGAGTATTTTCCTTACTTCCTTCAATTAAATTGTCGTTCTGTATTTTTAGCAAGGGAATAGAGAAGGAGCCAAGGCAACCCAGAATAGGCAAAGGCGATCGAAGAGCAGGATAATCCGGTTGCTAAAGTGCAGATTAGGGAGGAGGCTGGAGGGTAACATCACACGGGAGTGAGGGCTGTCCCGCTCAGTGTGCATGACAGTTCCTGGAAAGGTTACTAGAAATAGATCTTGTGAAGCCACTTCCCAAAAGATGCTGGTTAATGGCGTCTAGAGTGGGGCCCAGGGTTCTTCCAGGGACCCGAGTCCAGGTTGTAGACCAGGTTTGGGAACACATTACCTTACGGTCATCTAGAGTTCAGATTACTTTCAGGTAATACAGTGTTACTTACGTGGTGTCATTTGTCCAGATTTCATGTTGTTTCCTATATCCTGTCATTCTTAATGGTTGATGCTGAGATGTGTCGTAATGTAGAAGCATTCTGTTCCTTAACTGATGGAATGAAAACAAAAGGAGGAATACGCCTGAATGAGATCATGCAGAGCAAGACATCGCACTTTGTCTAAAGAGCAGTTGACTCATTACCCGTATCTCAGCCCTGGTCTTACTAGCAAATACGTCGAATAGCGTTTATCAAATAGAATTCATTCAAAAAGAAAAGATAACGCATAAGCTGTTGAGATGGAAAGAATTCTTATCTGTGTCAGGCCTTGCTCATTTATTGAAGAGATCAAGTTCAGTCAAAACAAAAGTTGCTTGTCCGAAAATACTTTCTGCTAGAGTATTTCAATATTTGACAAATGTTTCATTAGAATTGGGCAGAGATTTTATTTAAAAATATCTTACTGGGCACCTGGGTGGCTCAGTCAGTTCAGCGTCTGACCCTTGGTTTTGGCTCAGGTCACGATCCCAAGGTTATAAGATCAAGCCCCATGTCGGGCTCTGTGCAGGCAGCGTTAGGATTCTCTCTCTCTCTCTCTCTCTCTGCCCCTGCCCTGTGCATGCTTGCTTTCTCTCTCTCTCTAAACATAAATAAGTGTTTAAAATATATATCTTACTTACTGCAGTAGCTGAGTGGAAAAAAGAATTTCTATCATATATTCAGTTACTGATACGACAGTATATATATTTTTTAATTAATTTATTTTTATTTTCATTTTTTTTTAATATATGAAATTTATTGTCACGACAGTATATTTTAAGATGCCTCTGTTCAGTGACAAGACTTTGCCCACGGAAATCACTGGGGGGGGGGGGCAGGCACCCACAGGTCCCCCGGGGCCTACCAGGTCTGCAGGTGACGTTGTGCTCAGCCTGGCCCTTTGTTTGCCAAAAGCAGTGTGGTCTCTGCCCACAGGAAGACAGCAGGTGTAAGGGTGAAGGCAGTGACGTCTCATCTGGCCCATAGATCGTGGAAGAGATTTCCACTTCTTCGCTGTGCCTGTCTACCATGCTGGACATCTCCCTCCACCTCACAGAGTTTTACCCTCTGACTCCCACCTGCCTTTACAGAGACCCGTGCTCGTGGGGCGAGAGCAGGTGGCCTCCTGTTTCCATCCCTGCCTTCCGGAGCCTGGCCTCCTGGTCATTCCATCGTCAGGGAGCCCATATTGGCTCCTAACACCGCCTCCCTCTTTCCCACTCATTTTTCACACCAACGGAAATTCGGATTAAAAGAAAACCATGACGCGGTGGCATTTTCAAGCAGCACCTTGACATTTTCTCAAATTATTTATAGCTCTCTAAGAAGAATTACACGACATCGGTGCTTACCAGTCTAAAAAGCAAATTGAAATGTTTGATTCGTGTCTTAGTCATAATCCAGTGGGATTGATCCAGAGGTCACAGACAGTAAGAACGCGTACTAACTTAATGGCATTTTCTTTCTAAGAAGACAAGCTATTAGTGAGCCGGGGTGGAGGGGAGGGAGATACACCTAGAGCTGGTCCAACTACACAGGAATTTCACTGATACCACAGTGACACAAATCCCATTGTCACCGGTGTCTAGAGATATGCATAACACTGTAGTTTTCATTTTTATCTCAAGGATATTCCTTCAGTTTTCCTTTTTATTCTAATTTTTCCATGAGTGACTCAAGCATATTTTAACGATTGGGAAATAAAGAAAGCAAAAGCACCCAGTCTCACAAGCCTTAGGTTCTTGCCACGCCTGGTGGCAGTCAGTCATCCGCTTACCCCGGGCACCAGATCCACGTTCCCGTCATGGGGGGTATTCCAGCACAGTGAATGTGCTCTAGATGCAAATGTATCCACATGCTTCCCTTTTCCACTAATGATGTAAGACTGATCATGCCTTTGGGCAAATAGTTTGTTTTTTCTCATGAATGCTAATGAAGAGAATATCTTGTAATTAATAAACCAACCTAGTCTCACTCACTTCTTGAAGTGATACTTGTTTAAAAAAGAACAAAAGCCCAATTTTTACCAGTACTGGAAGATGGAAAGAACATTAGCTTAGGAGCCAGACTGGATAAGAATCTTGGTTTTAATTAGGATTATGTTCATCTGTGATTTTCTGATGGTGCACACACACACAGTACTGTTTGCAAGTATGTGTGTGTGTGTGTGTGTGTGTGTGTGTGTTTCAATATAATTTATTGTCAAGTCAGCTGACATACAATGTATACGGTGTGCTCTTGGCTTTGGGGGTAGATTCCCATGATTCATCGCTTACAAACAGCGCCCAGTGCTCATCCCAACAAGTGCCCTCCTCACCCACTTTCCCCTCTCCCCCACCCCCCATCAAACCTTAGTTTGTTTTTTGTATTTAAGGGTCTCCTGTGGTTTGCCTCCCTCTCCGTTTGAAACTATTTTTTCCCCTTCCCCTCCCCCACGGTCTTCATTAAGTTTCTCAAATTCCGCATATGAGTGAAAACATATGACCTCTGTCTTTTTTGCCTGCCTAATTTCACTTAGCATAATACCCTCCGGTTCCATCCACGTTGTTACAAATGGCGAGATTTCATGCTTTCTCATTGCCAGATAGTATTCCATTGTATATATAAATCTCTTTTTTAAATTTTAATATTTATTATTTTTGAGAGAGAGACAGAGAGCAAGCAGGGGAGGGGCAGAGAGAGAATAGACACAGAATCCGAAGCCGGCTCCAGGCTCTGAGCCATCAGCACAGAGCCTGACGTGGGGCTCGAGCTCACAAACCATGAGATCATGACCTGAGCCAAAGTTGGACACTCAACCGACTGAGCCACCCAGGGACCCCTAAACCACATCCTCTTTATCCATTCATCAGTTGGTGGACATTTGGGCTCTTTCCATAATTTGGCTATTGTTGATAGTGCTGCTGTAAACACTGGGGTGCATGTGCCCCTATGGATCAACACTGCTGTGTCCTTTGGATAAATTCCTAGTAGTGCAATTGCTGGGTCGTAGGGTAGTTCTATTTTCAGTTGTTTGCTATTTATTATACTTAAATGCTTGGTTTAAATGTGGCACGAAATTATGAAATCCTTTGGCCAAAGTGTTTTTTACTTTATTCTGTGTTGAGCACAAAATAAATGTCATCCCGTTAGATTTCTTATCTTTCTGTCTTGGCCCAGATTGAGTCCCACACGCTCCGAGAAATAGTCTCCAGTTTCTCTATTAATCATGCCTCGTTCTGAACTCTCAAAGTTGTCTGTACTACTGGTATATTTTTTCACGTCAGAGAAACTTTCTGAGGGGCCAGTAGAGGTTTTTGTTCTGTTTTATTTTAATCCCCAGTATCACAGTGCCTTGTACAGAATTTACGTACCCAGTAAATACTTGATGCTCCTAAAAAACGAGAAGAAATGAAAGATAATTTTCGCACATGTGTATGAAATTAGCAATGACCAAGAAAAAAACGGCACAAATTCAGTACTAGGTTGATTACACAAAATTACTATAGGATTTGCAGATGGGTGGATGGATGCAAAACTACGAATCAAAAATGTGCTCATCTATTATGTATTTTGTTCATAGACTCTGATACTGAGTGGACCATGACATTCGCTCACAAATTCTCAATTTCTTTGCAAACGCACTTGGATAAATAATGTGTGTCCTTAAAGTCGTTTCCCCAAATTCTCTGAGATGTCAGTGTGGTGGTATAACATTGACTTCTCTTCGTTTCCAAATGTCCAGGTGAGTGGTAGCAAAAGCATCTGATCTCTAGGACACTTCCCAGCTGTGAGTTGTATAAAACAATATGGACTGACTGATTTAATGTAGACTCCTCCTGTTGGCCAGCCTGGTACTCTGACTTTAATCCCCAAATCTATACTGCTTGAATCACCTGGTCTGAGTATTCCCACACTACTGGTAATATATGAAGAAGCACATTCAGATATTCTGGAAATCTGGTTTTAATGCCAGGATAGTAGAAAACGATGATGATTAGGATGATAAATAACTTTGTGTAGTGCTTTAGAACGTATAAAGCACTTTCAAGTGTATACAGCATTATAAACATCTGTATATAACGTCTCTGTATAATGCCACCTTTTCCAAGTAGCAAATTAAGGAACTACCATTCAGAGTATTCCTGATATGAGCAGTTTTAACTGGATTTCTCTCCCCAAACACCCAGTTTTATGAACACCATTTATAGAATGATCTGTTTTTTGCTTTTGACAACTTTTATTACTTTTAATGTTTGTGAATTTTGTATGCAGTTTTGAAAGAAAGAAGACTTGAGAAAGAAACAAGAAATTACTCCTAACAGAACTATGTAAAAAAATTTTTAACATTTATTTATTTTTGAGAGACAGAGAGAGACAAAGCATGAGCGGGGCAAGGGCAGAGAGAGAGGGAGACACAGAATCCGAAGCAGGCTCCAGGCCCTGAGCTGTCAGCACAGAGCCCGATGCGGGGCTCGAGCTCACGAACCGCGAGATCATGACCTGAGCCGATGTCGGATGCTCAACCAAATGAGCCACCTAGGTGCCCCCGATTTTTAAAAAACCTTTTAACGTTTATTTATTTTTGACATAGACAAAGCATGAGGGGAGAGAAGCGGAGAGAGAGAGGGACCCTAACGGAACTATCTAGATATAGCTTGGTATATTTGCGTAATGCTTCCTTTATCATATAATAGGCAGCTATTAATAGAATCTGCTTTAGAGCTATATGCTTCCTCTACCTGTTTATTGGTTCTTTTGACAATGTTTTAGGACCCAATTTTCATTATGATAAACTTATTGTTTTCACATATAGATAAGAGGGCAAAGTCATTCCTCCTTCCTTTTAACTTTCCAGGTGTCCTTAGCACTATGACCTGATTATTTTTGTCTTTGCATTATATGGTGAATAATTTCAAACATAGAGCCTGCAGATACAAAATTCTCCATGAAGTTGTGTGTCGTCTTTACAAAGTACCACGCTGATCTTTTCTCATGTTTACAGTGGTGTTATCTATGCTACTCAGTGAACACACCATCCAATCATTCTTGGCTCTTTGATGTTCCTTCATTTTCTTCTTGTCTCTCAAACTGCTCTGCTCTTACGGTGGCTTCTCTCCTGTTTCCTTCCCTGGGTCGCTTTATTAAGTCTACGAGGTAGAAAAGAAGCCAGTCTATGTATTTTGTTCCTAATACCTTGTCTACTGCCACCACATGCGAGGCACCGCTCCGTAAACATAGGTGTTCCTTAACTTGAAGTGTCAGAAATTTAAAAATTGTCTGAGATCACCGGGTGAAGAAAATAAGAATTAGAATTTGCATCCATTTCATTTCATTTGAAATCCGCCCTTTTTTCACTGCACCACACACATGGGCTATCGTAGATGGCGGTAATAAAAAGAAATAGTTGACCAGCATACTTCCCCTAACATGATAGCGAATATTTACCCGAACCAGCAGCCAGAAACATACTTGATACTGAAACCCTAGAGGCATTTCTGTTGAAGCAAAAACGAGAGAAGTGTATTACTGTATGCTACCCTTTTATTTTTTGAAATATTGTCCGTACAGCAAGGCAATCTGTTAAATAAGGCGTTGAAATAGTTAAACAGCAGATGATTTGAGGGAAAAGAATTATTGGAAATAATTACCATGTTGTCTTATAAAATCCAGAAGAATTAAATGCAAAACCCCCCAAACAAATACGAAAGTTTGATATGTTGAGTAATAAAATGAGGTACAAAATGTAGTGTCTAACACCCACTCGTATTTTAGTCCAAACTAGTTAGAAAACGAACTAGAAGAATCACACTTCATATTGCAATAATTACGCAAATCTGCAAGACTCTCAATTTGCGGGAATATACTTTCCCGACAGTCCCGAAAGGAACCCTGAGGAAAAGGGTCTGCACAGCTGGATGAAAAGACTTCATATTAGCTTTATTCATGACAAAGAATAACAAGGGAAAGCTTGCTCTAGCAAATACCAAAACATTCCATGAAACTAGAATGATCTGGCGCCTGGGTGGCTCTGTCGGTTAAGCGTCCGACTTCCGCTCAGGTGATGATCTCGCAGCTCTGTGAGTTCGAGCCCCGCATCAGGCTCTCTGCTGTCAGCACGGAACCCGCTTCAGATCCTCTCTCTGCCCTTCGCCTGCTCGCGCTCTCGTTCTATCTCAAAAGTCAATAAACATTAAAAAAAAAAAATCCAAATCCTGTGGCTCATAAACACCAAAAAGACCCATGGAACATAAAGAGATTTTAGAGACAGAATATAAATTCGTAAATTCAGTACAATTATAATCTCACTTTTCTAAAACTTATGCTTAATTAAAATGTTTCTGAAATACAAGTAAGCTCCATAATTTTAATGTAATAATGTAAAGTAATAAATTAAAACATTAAAAATTATGTAACTTCTTTGTGACGTTAATAATTATAAATTGATAAACTGATAAGCTGATAAATATAAAAACTGATAACTGATAAGTATAAACTGATAAATATATAAACTGATAAAAAATTAAAACTTGTTTGATGGGAAAGGGTGGTAAACGCAAATACATCCTACTAACTTCAAAATCATTGTCAGGCAGTAACCAATATTTTGTCATACACTGGGATAACTTTGCTGCTTAAACAAAGGTAGAGCATATCATACCTATTTGTCTTTATTTCCTTGTGAAAGATTCTGTGCTGTCTCTATTGTACAAATATGCCAATACATTTGAATAATGTAAGTTGATGGGGGAAGGTGCATTGCTTCGTGAGTCTATGGAAAACTTAGGGAAACTACCCTGCATTTAAGTTTTGCAGTGATATAGTGGGAAAATTATGAGCCAAAAGAATATGTATGTTGTACTGCCAGAGTATTTGTATATTGTATATTTTCCTTTATAGGTTTTTATTAGGTGGCATTTTGTAGTTTGGATCATTCCTTGGATTGCTTTTAATGTCAAAATGAAATTATCCATTTTTCATCAGAAGACAACTTTACTAGCAAATAAGTTTTTTTCCAGGGGGTTTTTGCTTTTGTATAACTGTAATAATATTAAAGGGATTTTTCTTCTAGGAGAGGATATATTTTTAACTTGTTTTGGAAGTCAATAGAAGGTATAATTCAGTTGAAATTAAATTTGCTTCTATAGCAAGTTGCTGGGAAACATCAATTTCATTAAATGAAGTATACCCAGAACTGGTTTCTATATATATTTCTAGAGACTCTCAAAGTTTTACTGTTGACGAGTCAGCTGATCAACTTGACCAAACTTTATCCTTTCTTATGCTGAGCCAAAATGAAAATTCATTATCCAGTCTTCTGCATGGTTTAGAAGAAATAAACATCAAAACTTCCTAAGATATAAAGCATTGAGAAATGAGTCTCTTTATGGGTATTTGAAAATAGACAAGACAATCACTGATTATTCTGAGACTATTCACCAAGGCCATCTTTACACAAAATATGCTCACTTTAATTTCTCATTAAATTCTAGGAACCCCTTGCCCACAATATGAAAAATCAGGATCACGATAAAATTGAGAGAAAATTGTATACAAATCATACCACTGAAGAATAAATTTATGTCTGTCCTTGATCTGTTGCAGCGCTTTAGAATATAGTCAGATAAAAAAAAAAACTGTAAACATTCATTCATGAAATAATTCTTCCTGTTTCTAAGGGAAAAAAAATCCTTATGAACTAGAAAAACTTACATTTATTTGATGCCTAAAGTTTTTACTAGCGGCCTAGCAAGGAAGAAAAGTTGCGTAGAGAACTCCCAGAAGTGATTGAAAAAAACCCAAAAACCTGAGGTAAACAAATAATAGTTATGAGAATAATTAAAGGAGCCTCAGTTTGATTTTATGTCACCTCTCAACTGTCGGCATGAAGTTTATGAAAGCACAACAAGGTTAAAAACTTTAAAATCACTACAACATCCCCCCAAATGCCAAATTCCTTGCTACACACCGTGGGTCATCCTAAAGGTGCGAATTCTGAAGTAATACCAATTATCAACCTGTTCGTTTTTTAAATGTATGCGGAGCAGCTAACGTAAGGTGTCATGGATCCCGCGGTTGCAAAGGCCAATCAGTGAACCCACTGTTGGGTCCTGCTGTGTGTAGGGTGCTAGCCCCCACAATACAGGCCGGGTTTACAAAACTCTCAGTGCAGTAGAGGTCTAGATACATGTAACATAATGGGATAAGGTTTCTATGAGAGATGTGATCAAACTTTTGTAGAAATCCAGAAGAAGGAGTTATGGTGGCCTGAGGAGATCAGAAAAGCTTCAACAGGACTTCGATAGTTTGGGGATGCAATACAAGGATGAAGAAAGATTGTTGAGTGAGAAGTGTATTGTCATGAAGATGTAAGGTTCGAAGGAGAAGGGCAGGAGATAAACCTGTAGAAATAGGGACCATGTATAAGAGCCTTGTATGCCCGTAGGTCACTTGTGTGGTATTGTGTACCCCAGTTTTTAAAGAGGGAGAGTAAACGTTAGGTTAGTGTTTTAAGAAATTATCTGGAGAACACTTAGGAGGGGTACTCACGTGTAAGAGGATGTGTGTGAGGGTTTAACATATATTCAGTATTTACATGGTGCCAAGGACGCAACTCCAAGAAACGCGGGCATTTCACAAAAAAGCCTAGGAGGACATCGTTGAGAAAAAGCGCCAAAGGGACAGTCGAAGCCAAAAGATAAACCAAACTGCCCGAAGCCTCAAGGGAAGGTAGAGTGCGAAGAATTATGGATTGGCCAACAGTCCCAAATGCTACCGAATTTTCCAGTGGAATGAGAATTGAGAAGGGGCGTTGGATTTTTTAATAACAAGTGATCGGGGAGAGCAATTTCAGTAGAACGGTGATGGTGGAAGCCACGCTGTCATGGGCCAAAGACCGAGTGGGACTGAAGGCAGTGTGAATTGAATGTGGACTCTGACAGAATGTGACTCATGCATTGTGGGTACATTCAGCTTTAATGGAAGCTGCCAGTGTTTAGGGCGGATTGCGCCAACTCCCGCCAGGACGTGAGAGTTCCAGAGCCTCCACATCCACTGCTTGCCACTGCCTCTTGACATTTTCTATAATGTTTTCAGCTTTATTGAAGTAGAGTTGACAAAACTGAAAGAGATTTGAAGCGGACCACATGATGATATGACAGACACACACACTGTGAAAGGACTTCCCTCAGGGAGTTCACACATCCATCACCTCCCATATTTACCTTTTGTGTGTGAGGGAGAATAAGTTCTACTCTATTAGCAAATTTAAACTGCCCAAAACAGTGGTATCAGCTATAGTCACCGTGTTGTTACACAATAGATCCTGAGACTCCATTCAGGTCTTTTAACTGAATGTTTGTACCTTTTTACCAACCTTTTCCTACTTCTCCCCACCCCACCCCACCCTACCCCCAGCCCCTGGCAACCACTTTTCTATCTGTTTCCATGAATTTGATTTCCCCGCTCTTTAGATTTCACATAAAGTTATACTATGCAGTATTTGTCTTTCTCTGTATGACCATTTCACCTGGCATAAGACCCTCCGTGTTCATCCAGGTTGTCACAAAAGACAGGATTGCCCTCTTTTTTTAAGGCTAAATAATATTCCATTGTCATTGTATACCACATGAGAAGAATGTATAATCTGCTGCTGTTGGGCTGAATGTTTATCTGGTCTAACGTACAGTTTAACCACACTGTTTCCTTAGTGATTTTCTGTCTGAGTGATGTATCCATTGTTGAAAGTGGAATATTGAAGTTTCCTGCTATTACTGTATTACTCTCTATTTCTCCCTTCAGTTCTTATACTCAAATGTTGGGTGCATATTTTCTGGTGTGACATTCTCTTGATGAATTGACCCTCTTAGCATTCTATAATGACCTTCTTCATCTCTTGCTATAGTCCTTGGTTTATAGTCTGTTTTTTCTGATATAAGAATAGCTACCCTTGATTCCTGTTGGTTTCCATTTTCATGGAATATCTTTTTCCATCACTTTCAGTCTATATGTGTCTGTAGAGATGAAATCAGTCTCTTATAGGCAGCATGTAGTTGACTCTTGTTTGGTTTTATTGTGTTATCTAGCCACCCTGCGTCTTTTGAGTGGAAAATTTAGTCCATTTACATTTCAAGTAATTTTTGGTAGGTATGAACTTATGACTGTCATTTTGTTGATTGTTTTCTGGTTGTTTTGTAATGCCTTGGTTCCCTTCTTCAAGTCTTGTTTCCTTCCTTTGTGATTTGATGATTTTTACATAGTGTTCTGCTTATGTTCTTTTCCCTTTATCTTTTGTGAATCTATAGGTTTTGGCTTTGGTTACCATAAGGCTTATATAAAACGCTCATAGTTATAACAGTCTATTGTTTTTTTAAGAAATAAAAGAGTTTTATTACAGCCCAAGTTAAAGACAGCTGCCTGGGATGCACAATCTTTACAAAGAAGAGAGTGCTCTAGGGAAGGAACATTGGGTGCAGAGTTACAAATGTTTTTTACATCAAGAGTTACAAATCAACTTGATAAAGGACATCCAGAAAGTTACAGGTTTTATCTTATTTTTTAAAATTTTAATTCCAATACAGTTAACACACAGTGTTGTATTAGTTTCAGGTGTACAATGTGGTGATTCAAAAATTCCATACATCCCCCAGCGTTTATCACAGAAGTGCACTCCTTAATCCCTATCATCTATTTCACCCATCTCAGAACCCACCTTCCCTCTAGTAACCATCAGTTTGTTCTCCATAGTCAAGAGAATGTTTCTTGGTTTGTGTGTGTGTGTGTCTCTCTGTTTTTACACTGGCTCATTGTTTTAGTTTTGAAATTCCACCTATGAATGAAATCATATGGTATTTGTCTTTATCTGACTTATTTCACTTAGCATCATACTCTCTCACTCCATTTGTATTATTGCAAGTGGTAAGATTTCTCTATTTTTGTGGCTGAATAATATTCCATTGTATATACATACCACATCTCTTTTATCCATTCATCTATCGATGCACACTTGGGCTGCTTCCATAATTTGGCTATTGTAAATAATGCTGCTGTAAACATAGGGGTTCATGAATCACTTTGAATTAGTGCTTTTGCATTTTGGGGGTAAATACCCAGTAGTATGATTACTAGATCCTAGGGTAGTTCTATTTTTAATGTCTTAAGGAATCTCCATACCATTTTCCACAGTGGCTGCCCCAGTTTGCATTCAGCAAACTATCAGCAGTGAAAGTAAGTTCCTTTTTATCCACATCCTTACCAACACTTGTTGTTTCTTGTGTTTTTTATTTTAGCCACTCTGACAAGTGTAAGGTGGTATCTCATTATAGTTTTGATTTGTATTTCCTTCAAGGTGAGTGCTGTTGAGCATCCTTTCATGTGTCTGTTGACCATCTGGACGTCTTCTTTGGAGAAATGTCTGTCCATATCTTCTGCCCTTTTTTAAGTTGGGTTATTTGTTTTTTGGGTGTTGAGTTGTATCAGTTCTTTATATATTGTGGATACTAACTCTTTATTGGATATGTCATTTGAAAATATCTTCTCCCATTCAGCAGGTTGCCTTTTAGTCTTGTTGATTGTTTCCCTCTCCATGCAGAAGTGTTTTTTTTTTTTATTTAGGTGCAGTCCCAGTAGTTTATTTTTTACTTTATTTTCCTTGCCTTAGGAGACATATCTAGAAATGTTGCCATGGCCAATGTCGGAGACATTACTGCTTGTGCTCTCTTCTAGGATTTTTGTGGTTTCAGATCTCACATTTAGGTTGTTAATCCATTTTAAATTTATTTTTGTGTATGGTGGGAGAAGGTAGTCCAGTTTCATTGGAGTTTTCAGCCTTACACCCCATTCTCCAAAGAAAGGAGAGAGGCTGGAAATGATTGATCATGCCTACCTAAGGAAGCCCTCCATAAATCCCAGTCGTAAGGGATAAGGGGAGCTTCTAGATTAGCAAACATATCCACACCAGGAGAGTGATATACCCCAACTCCATGGAGACAAATCCAAAGGTCCCTGCGCGTGGGATTTTCCCAGACCATGCCCTATATAGCTCTTCGTCTGGCTGTATATCTGTGTCCTATACCATATTTTTTAATATACTGGTAATTATAAGTGTTTCCTTGAGTTTTGTGACCTGTTTTAGCAATTTAATCAAACCCAAGGAGGGGACCATTGGAACCTCCAATAAAGAGCTGGTTGGTCAGAAGCACAGGTGATAATCTTGGCTTATGACTGGCATCTGAAAGCGGTTGGGTGGGACTGAGCCCTTAGTCTGTGGAATTTGGTGATGTCTCTGGGAAGATATGTCTGAATTGAATTGAATTCTTGGACACTCTGCTGGGATCTGAGGATTTATAGTTGCGGGGAAAACTTCCACACATTTATTTCGTGACCAGAAATGTCAGAAATGAAGTGTCTATGTGAGGAACAGGATCCTCAACAGGAAGGAAAGACATAGTAGGGGAGAACTGAGTTTTTCCTACAGAGGAAGGAAAAAAACCCCAAGTGTTTCCTTACCATACCCAGCTGGCCTTTAGAAAATGTTGAATGGGGCAGTGCTGATCGGAGAAGGAAAGCAGAGGGTAATCTATTTCCTACAGAAGGGAAAGTTATCAAAGGTAGTTATATGAAACCAAATTGATGTAGTAAATTCAAAAGGATATGTAGGTTCATTTAACTTTAAGAGATGAAAGGAAATCCGAGAAGCCTGCAGAACTATCAAATATTTTGCAGTTTTTGACCTCCAGAATGAAGAAAGCCAACAACAATAGGAAATTGACCAGATGAATTTAGGGTTCCAGGGAAAGTTAACTAGATCGTGTTCTACTTGAGTTCGAGCTGTGAATGCTAAGCTTGCAACTAAGAAAATGATGATTAAGGGCCAAAGCAGCACCCCATCTGTGAGCTCCAGCTTTGGGAAGATGAAAAGTGGGGAAGGGTTTGTGCCACAGGTAAAGGTTAAAGTCATGGATGGGAAGAATTTGAGTCATGACACTGTTCTTGTTACATGGAAGGGGCTTTGCACTGAGAGTTCATTCACCCTTCTGGCGTTCTGTGTAAATTGCCTAAGGATTTAACCAAGGCATCATCCTGCAGGGACTGCTCTCCCTGTCCCCTGCTATTGCCCAGAAATGTTGAGCCCACTCTGAACGAGTGGTGGGAGCAGAACAGAGTCAAAATCTGGCACTTGGTTGATTTTTGCCAAAACAATGAATGAGTCACGGTACAGTCACATTATGATTGACAGCAGCTGATGCACCAAAGGAAGGAAAGCCAGAGATGAGATTTCCCATACACATGAAACTGACAGTGTGGTGCAACGTAGGATCTAAGTGACATTGAGCTTTATCAGCTTAACTGATGTTTTTCTGGACACGGATCGTTTAACAGCTCAACAACCACGTGCTGAGCACTTTTGTGCATCAGATATTAAACGAAGAGTTGAGAATAGTTGTGGTTCATCCCTGCTCACAAGAAGTATCCTGGCTAATCTGTTGCTACAAAACATGTTAGTCTAAAAACAAATGGCTTAAAACAAAAGCTATTTTATCATAACTTTTGATTTTGTAAGTCAGAAAATGGGGCAGGGCTCAGCGAGGCAATTCTGCCCGCCACCACCCCCCATGTCAATTGAGGTCACTTAGATATAATTAGCTGGTATTAGGGCTGGTTTGGAGGGTTTGGGATGACTTCATTCACATATCTGGTGCCAGTGCAGGGATGGCTGGAAAGCTGGGCTCAGCTGAAACTGACAACTGGAGAGTCTGCCCTTGGTCTCCCCAGCATGTGATCTCAAGGTCCCTGGACTTCTTACATGGTAAGACTAGTCAGGACTTCTAAAGTATTCCAGTAGGCCTGAGCAGAAGCCTCAAGACTTCTTTTGATGTCATACCTGCTGGTAGCCCAGATTCATGGGCAGAAGATTATACTCTACCTCTCGGAGGAATAACCAATATTTTGTGCAGAAACAAATAGGCTCTTATATTAGTAATGATATAAGTGCTACTACAGAGCTATGCACAGGGTGTCGTGGACAGGGAGAACTGAAACGAAGGATTAGGAAGAATTAGCTGTATAAATTAAAATAAGAAAGTTATTCGTCAACTCCATGAGCAAACACACGGATGCCGAAAGAGCGTGCTGCCACTCCTATGATACAAGGGAGTAGAAGTGAGGGAACCAGAACGCCATCAGCAAGAGTCAGGAGAGACTGAGGGATCCAGAGCAAGTCTGTTCCACCTCAAGGGTCAAGAACGGACCTGGTGCCCAGAGCCTATGGCCACACGGCTCCAGACCCTCTCCTCATAAACAGGAGTCAGTGGGGAGCAGCAGGCACTCACCTCTTAATGCCCCTCCCCTTCCCGGATTTCCCTCCGCCAGCGGCCTCCAGTGCGCTGCAGATAGGCCCAACTCCCTTTCATCCCCATCGATGTTGGTCACCATAGGAAACCCTCGCCTCCCCACTGCTCATCTCTTGCACTCAAAGGCTCTGAGGTTCTGCTCACGCACTATCCTCTCCTACCCTCATCCTTCCCCAACTCTGGGAACCCTCTGTTCAACCCTCTGGAATTCAGGACTTGCATCAGCACGACGAATGTTTTACTTGGCCCATCACTTTAAGCACTTGATTAAAGGGCCAGGCTTCTTCCCTGTAAAATTACTGTTTTCCCATTTGCAAGTATAACTATTTGGTAAGGAGATAGGTTTAAACTATGTAAAGATACTGTTTTCGTCAACCCTTCCATTCATTTGTTTATTTTTACATGTCTGTATGGACTCATGATTTCTAATTCTATTCAGTGGGTTCTCATAATCCATTGCTGCCATTTCTTTCAGTGCTTATATTCAGTCTGATTTGGCATCTGGGAGCCCCTTTTAGCCGGCTCTTCTGCCTTTTGGTCTATCCTCAGTATTCTCTGTGCCCTTTCTTGTCTACCCGCACAGGATCTTCCAGGCTCATCATGCTCTTTGCTTACTCTGGCCCTGAAATTAGCTATCTCTCCAAGGAGCTGTAATCCCTCTTAGTGTGGAATGGTATTTAGAACCTGAGATTCAAGTTTCGGACGCGCTCATTGCTGTCAGTGTGCTGCTAGCCCAGACCCACTCAGAGGACATGTAACTAACACCCGCGTGCACGCATGCAGATGCACACACACACACACACACACACCTTTATATGAACATTTATTTCTCTACCTATCCATCTACATGTGGAACACCATGGGTTCATACAAATGTTTAACTTCAGTGCAACAATATGGGGATTAACCTGGTTTTCTCTCTTTTTGTATTTGTACCTCCCTTCCGTGACAACGAGGAACTTAGCTCCCTTGCTCTTTCATCTACTTATAAACTCAATCCCTTGCATGTTTCCACCCTCCTACCTCTGCCACCACCCTCTCCCCGTTGCACTTGAGCTGGACACCCTTCCCCGGGGGAGCTTCGCCACTAAGGGGTTCTATTCACCCTTCTGGGACCTGACATCCAATGCTCGGTCACGCCTCTTCGTAGAAGCCCTCTTCACCCAGCTGGGACATTTTATGTAACAAGAACACTTGGCCTTAATGGAATCGTACACCTTTTGTGTTCTTAAAACCACAGTGTTCTTACAGGGCTTTGCTATGGGTGTCAGAGCTCAAGGGGCCCGATGATTGTCAGGTCATGGGAGATAGTACTCAATAACCAGAGTGACTTTTCTTAGAGAAAAATAAGATAGTATAAATCCATCAGAATATTTCATTAATTTAAATGACTATGAACATTAAACTCTACTATTAATAAAGATTTTCAAGTTGTGTTTTTTAAAAGATCATCTATAATGTCCTTACAAGAGACATAAAAGAAAAAAATGAGAGAGTTTGAAAATAAAAGAAGGAAAAAGGATAAGCCAGAACAGTACTGACTAAATAGAAGCTGGTGTGAGATAAAAATAATATCATTTATAATGGCACCAAGACACATGAAGTATTTATGTAAAAATCAAGCAAAATATGAATAAGATTTATATGCTGAGAACTACAAAACAATGATGAAAGAAATTTTTATGATTCAATGGGGAAATAGTGTTCGAACATTGGAAGACTCAATATTTTTAAGATGTTAGTTCTTCCCAAATTCATACTTACATTCAATACATTTCTAGTCAAAAACCCAGCAGAAATTTTTGTAGAATAGATAAGCTGATTCCAAAACTTATATTTAAAGGCAAAATGCTAGGATAAAGTTAGAAAGAAAGACAAAAAATGTATATGATTCCACTTACTTTAGGCACATAGAATAATCAGATTTATAGAATCAAGAAGTAGAATAGGAGTTACCAGGGGCTGGGGGGGTGGGGAATAGGGAGCTGGGTTTAATGGGTACAGAGTTTCAGTTGGAAAAGATGAAAAAATTATGGAGAAGGATTGTGGTGATTGTGCAATGATATGAAGGTACTTAATACCACTGTACTATGCAATTAAAGATGGCTAAAATGGTGAATGTTATTAAGTATACTTTATCATAATAAAGATTTTTTTAAATTCGAATTGCCAAAATAATTTTGAACTCCCACTGGGTGATTTCAAACCTGACGGTAGGGTTAGAGTAATCAATACAGTATAGTAAGTACAGACACATAGGTCAACAGAACAGAATAGACAATCCAGAAATACAACCACATGTGGTTAATTTTTGACAAAAGTACAAAAGTAATTCAGTAGAGAAGGGATACAATTATCACCGTATGGTGCTGGAATAATTGAATATCCACCCATACGCAAAATAATCTTCATGTACACCCCACACCATACACAAAAGTTAACTAAAAACTGGTCAGAGACCTAAATGTGTAATCTAAAACTATAAAAATTCTAGAAGAAAACATAGGAGAAAATATGTCCTTGGTTTAGGGAAAGTTGTCACATAAAATATCAAAAGCATAATCATAAGAGAAAAGTGATAAATTAAACTTCTTGAAAATTGAAAACTTTTGCTCTGCAAAAGACACCAGTCAAGGAATAAAAAACCACAAACTTGGTAAGAATATTTGCAAATTACATATCGACAAAGATGTGGATAGTAAAAAGCCCACTGAAAAACACTTACTATCATTAGTCGTTAGGAAAATACAAATTAAAACCACAATATGATACCATCACGCTCCTATTAGAATGAAAAAAAGTACTGACCGTACTAAGTGCTGACAAGAATACAGTGCAACCAGAATACTCATATATTGCTTATGGGAATGCAAAATGGTACAACCGTCTTGGAAAACTGAAGTTTGGCGGTTTCTTGTTTCTTATAAGGTTAACCATAAACCTACCATACAATGCAGCAAATCCCCAGGCGTTTGCTCATCAGAAATGACCACTATGTGCGCACAGAAGCCCTTTATTCGTAATCATCAGAGCAAGCTAAATGTCTTTCAACTGACACATGTATAAACAAACCGTGGAATATTCTCCAGTGGAATAGTCTGCCTCTCTAAAAAGAAACAAACTCCTGACACACACAAAAGCATGGATGACTGCCAGACGCTTTATCCTAGGGAAAGAAGGCAGTCTGAAAAGGCTACATACTGTATGATTCCATTTAGATGACATTCTGGAAAGGGCAAGACTATTGCAACAGAAAGCAGTGGTTGCCAAGGAATGGGGGTTGGCTGTGACTGCGGGGGGGGGGGGGGTGGGCATTGTTTATCATCTCCAGAACTGTTGTGTACCTTCACGGTGTTGGTGTGTGGTACTTTGATTGTGAAACCTGGCAAAAATATTCACTAAAAAAGGTGAATTTTATTATTTGTGAGTTGTAGCTCAACATGCCTGAGTTAAAAAAAAAAAACGAAAATAGGCATATTGTTTTGTTTTCAGACGTTGAGTAGTGATGGATTGTTTGTAGAGGTTTGTAATTCATTTTGTTAAAACCATAGAATATGGGCTGAGGTCATCTCATGTCAATTTCCTCATTTTTCAATGAATGAAAAAGCCAGAGGAGGAAATGACACATGACAAAGAACAATCACCTTTTGCGATGTGATTATATAAATAAGCTGCTTCAGAGGCTGGGATGTGCATTACTTTTTTGTCGTTTTCTGCCGATGTAGCAAAACAGAGTCCAGAAAAACTCCTGGCATCTGTTCGGTTGAACCCAGAAATCCACAGCAGATTTTCAGATTTGAATGTACAATGTTGGAACCTCACTTTGGCTAATTCTAGGACCAAAAGTTCCTGATGCAGTTGTCTGCTAAAAATTGGTTTATTATACACACACGATGGGTCTTACAACATTGCTCATGTTGGCTTCATTTCATAAACTGTGTCTTACAACTGCACGGTTACATTTTGTGAGAAGTTGTACCATAGTGGCTGTCAACTTTTTAGATTTGGAGCCCCGCCTCCAAAGCTACACACTCAGTCACAAATGTAAGAGTGACTCGGGAAAGCTTCTCTGCGTGTGGTGTCGGTTGACCCAAGCCCAGCAGCACTGAGGGACTTCCATTAATCACAGTGCAAAATCCACTGCTCCCACACCCACGTTTGGGAAGAGGGCCATAATGGTGGCTCACAGACAGCTAGCCAGGCCGAATGATTCCAGACTGAATCTGGTTCTTGTTAACAGGGCTTATCAGTCAGTGGAGTTCTTGGGAAGAGAAGTCTGTGGCATCGGTTCAGAGTAACAGATCTCTGTCCCGGAAGTCACCTCTCACTGTATAAAATTGTGCTTAATGTCATTGTTCCATTTTAGCTGACCATTCTACTCTCCCTTTTTAAAATCTAACTCTAGACGCAGAAGAGAGGGGAGATCAGAATTCAGTTTGTTGTATTTAGGTGTTACCAAACTTTCGAAAGCGAAGGAGAGATGGAGAATTGTATATATGGGTCTGGAGCTCAGGAGAGAAAATGTAAACTGCAGATAAAAACAGGTGACAATTTCCACACTGAGATGGTACTGGGAGCTGAGGGTGTGGTCAGAGAAGGACAGGACGGGGCCTTCCTGTGGACAGGAAGGGGCCGGACTGCTGAGGAAGCCAGCAGTCCAGGGCTGGGCAGAGGAGGATGAATGTATATGGAGGCCAAGGAGAGAAGCTAAGAGAGCCTGGTGTCCTGGAAATCGAGTGAGGATAGGGTACCAATGAGAAAGAGGTCCAGTGTTAAATGCTGCTGAGAAAGCAAAGGGAATGAAGTTTAAAAATGTCCACGAGATTTAATAGCATGGTGGTCACTGGTGATCTCCACAATTAAGTCTTCTATCCTTTGTGGTCATTCTTCATGATGAAAAATTCTTTGAGAACAGACCCTTTGAATAGAGCTTCACGTCCTCCTATATGGTTTTGTGCTTAAGAAATGGCCACCGAACAGTTGCTATATTGTAAACTTACCTGATACACATGAAACCTCAAGAAGGTGTCATGGTGGCGGGGGTGGGGGGGCACCTGGGTGGTTCAGTCAGTTGAGTGTCTGACTTCAGCTCGGGTCATGATCTCACAGCTGATGAGTTCAAGCCCTGCGTCAGGCTCTGTGCTGACATCTCAGAGCCTGGACCCTGCTTTGGATTCTCTCTCTCTCTCTCTCTCTGTCTCTCTCTCTCTCTCTCTCTGAAAAATTAAAAAATAATAAAAACATTTAAAAAAATGTTTTTCAATGGTACCATGGGGGTGGGGGTGATGGAACTGTTATGTACCCTGGTTGTATCAGTGGCTACACGTGTTAAAACTCATAGAACGGTACACCTCAAAACAGCCCATTTTATTACATTTTAATTTAAAAAAAACAGTTTTAAATAGTAATGGTAAGAGTCTTTTTCTTACATGGTGGCGACTCTCGGGTGTTTATTGTGAAGTGACTCTTTCAATCTCATACGTATTTCCTAAATAGTCCTTTGTATTATGCAAGGGTTAATGAAATATTGACAATTTAATAAAAACAACTAACGTTTTAAGCAAAGTAAGAGAAATCCAGAAAAGTGCCAATAGAAGATTTATGAAAATGCATCTATAATTTTAGCTGATACTAAAAGAAGTGAAAAGGAAAGCAAAAACAAAATCTCTGTTGTCTCGTCTTTTTAACAGACAGGAATGGGTCACTTGCGTGTTACAAAGGATGGTCTTCGCCTGGAAGGGGAGTCAGAATTTTTATTCCCATTGTACGCCAAGGAAATACACTCCAGAGTGGTAAGAAAATGATGAAACATGTAAATATGTTGTGTTTTATGAAAAATTAATAATCGTTAAGCGTAGAAATTCAGCTATTTCGGAAGAGAGCTCTTAGAATGTATATATGTACACGCATTCATGTTACATGCTTTATAAAAGCTTGGTAGAAGGTTGTAAAACTTATTTCCGATATTACATTATAGAAAGACGCCATTTTCATGTGCTTCAGCTCTGAACTCGGTGGCCTCAGAAATTGAAACCATAATTAAAAACGTTTGGTAATTAAAACCTTTATCAAAGGCAATCTAAACCTCTTTCCATTACTGCAGGTAATTTAAAGACACTTTTCTCAAGGCAGTTAAAATTATCTGAGAAGTTTAGAAAGAAATTAGTTTCATTGTAGCATGTTCTGTACTAATTACGTTAATTATAGATTATGGTCCTGTGGGATTCTCCACAAGTAGATTAAACATATCTGTTCAATATTGTGTGACTTTAAAAATAAATCTGCCTCCGTATTATCTTGATTTACCTCCATGAAGTTTGTAACAAATAGAGCCAAGCGTGAAACACAGTCAAATAGCTTTTGTAATATGTTCTATTTTTCTTCATGTGATGCTATGGACTTCGTAGTAAAGGTAAACCTTTTGCTAAATTATTGGTTGGGTGTCATCTCAATGACATGTTGAGACTTCACCCAACTGTAACCTACCGGTTGGATGAAGAGTGTACTCTTCATTTTCCTCCCGTGTTTACACGTGTGAAAGGAGGTGTCAGTACCTCCTACATGCTGAGGCTCTTCGAGTGACTCTAGGGCAGTCAGAAAGGATACAAAAGGCCAACCGCTGAGAAGCATGTGGTCTTATAGGAGGGGTAAAGCACACCCCCACACAGCCATCAGAACGGTCACCAAGCCCTACTACCAACCATAATGGGATGCCGTGTAAGACTTGCACATAAATACACTGCCAAGGAGTCTCGAGAGTGCAAGGCACATTAGTAGCTCTTAGGCACTATTGTATTACTTCTGATAGTGTCTCAGTTGACAGGAGGAACCCACAAATGACCTGGAATAGGACAGGCTGATACATGCGTGAGCCAGATGCCGTGAGCTTAGCTGAAGAGCTAAGACACGTGAATCGTGATGGCATTTCAGTGTATTAAATAGCCGTGTCATATGGAAACATGAGGAATAAACCCAAACTTATGTAAAGGGGGAAGTCAGATGTGAGCAAAGAATTTAAATATTAGAACCATTTTCCCCCCCAGAGTTATGTTGGCTAATTCCCTACCTATAGTTTTGAGGAGAGAAGACTGGTAAAATAGCCTGATGGCTGAAATCAGGTGATTAGTTCTAGCAAATTTAATATTCTGGAATTAATAGTACGTTTAGTTATATCTTATCAGATTTTTCATATCTCCATATACTTAAAAAAAATCAGGGAGCAAAATTATGTCAATTATTTTAGATAATCATATATTAAACTCTTACAATGATGCATTGATGCAGTATGTCGATCGATACATAAAATTATAGAAACATTTGGAATGATATTATGTGATCACAGCTATAAAGTATCTGGTAACTAATATGGCTTTCCAATAATTGGATTAACTGAACAAAATTAGGTCTTATATATTCTGTGTGCACTGATGTATTAGTTATGTTTCCTTTTCAAAGATGAGTCTAGGAGGTAATTTTCCGTAAAATTACAGAAATGGATTTACAAAATTTGGCACATATTAATTTATGTATAATGCTGAGGTGAGAGAATTTCCTTATTCTAAATATAATTCAACATGGTACTCTGGCTTCTAACATGTGATTACTTGGTAACTCTTCAAAGCTAATACATGAGGTCCTGTGAAGATTGTGCCTGGAACTCATGATTTATAACCATCTACCCTGCCCATTATTAACCTAAGCACATAGCAATTATAACTGATAAAACAAAAAAGTTGTAGTTAGCAACATACAGACATCGTCAAAGATGAAATGAAACCAAAACACGCAATGGTAAAGCTTTACTTGGAATGATTGTCTTTGAAGTTCGCAGTCCTGGAAAGAGGCAGGGACAGCTACGGTCAAAGCCCACGGAGGCACAGGGACCAGAATGTTGCCTGATGGGACTGCTTGGGACTCTAGCCAGACCCACTGCATGAGACAGCAATGAAAGGCAGAAAATAGTTGCACCTACTGCCCAGACTTGAATAAAGATGCCAGACCAAGACCCGAATGTCATCCGAGGACACGAGCCCTGAGCCACCATGACAAGGCTGAGAGACTTGAATAAAGATGCCAGACCAAGACCCGAATGTCATCCGAGGACACAAGCCCTGAGCCACCATGACAAGGCTGAGAAACCCAGGGGTCTCAATGAAAACAATGGGAAAGCCCTTAGACAGGCTCGGTAAATCCAGAAATCAAAATACATCCACAGAGGGAAGCTTGAGACTGAGACTGGAAACCACATAAGGAAGCCTTCATCTAAAAAAAGGATTCCAACTAAACTCCCCAAAAAGAGAATTAACTTCCAACTAAGTAGAAATAATCATTCTGAAAATGACTGGAAAAGCACACGTAAGCATCTCACAGAGATAAAGCTGTTTTTGAGGAGCTTCTATGAAAAAGACAAGAAATGTAAAAATCAAAACAGGTAATACGAGACAAATAACAGGGAACGGACTCACCTGCTTTATTAAACAACTAAAAAACTTGAAAATGTATCAGAAACCATGGTTTTTGCTGTGGCCTGGAAGTTCACATGTTGAAACCCTAACCCTAACCCCCAGGGTGATGGTATTAGGAGGTGGGATTTTGGCGACTTCCTCATGAGGGAATCAGTGCCCTGATCAGGGAGGCCCCAGACAGCTCCCTCACCCCTTCCACCAGGTGAGCTGGAGGCCGGGAGGCCCCTTCTATGAACCCGAAAGTGAGTCTCACTGGACACACCAAATCTGCCAGCACCATGACCTTGGACTTCCCAGTCTCCAGAACTGTGAGAAAGAAACCTTTGTTGTTTATAAGCCACCGAGTCTCTGGTATTCTGTTAGAGCACCAAAATGGAGTAGGACAGTTTTCAGACGTTGGACGGTGGCAGTCAGGACAGTTCTCTCTGAGAGGCGGAAAGAAGAGGCGAGCCCCAGGACCGCCCCAGTTTGCTACTTGCAGAGAGTTTCGAAGGCCACGGTGAGGGAGGGGGGCCAACGAAGAGGCAGGGGTCCTCCCCGAGTTGAGAAGATATGGCCGGGAGTCCAAGGAAGAGCAGCCAACCTAAAGCTCACAGGCTAAAGCTCACCATTGAGGAGGCCACCACACAGGGAGAGCCCAGAGGCGGCGGGAGGTGAGCCCCTCCTCACACCCCTGCACGCCAAGGCTCTACGTAAGAAACCGGTAAACCGTTAACTCTTACCGTGCTACTTATTTTTGAGCAACGTGAAGACAAGTATCAAGGTCACATCAGTGGATGAAACACGAGATGCCGATAGGTCACCTGCTTCCACAAAGCGACGGGGAGAATTTCGGACCTGCCAGAGTTCCAGAGCGTTCCTGAAACTTCTTTCCTTCTGAAAAATCACAGTACTCGCTACGACTTTGGAAGACATTCGGTTCCCTCTGAATGGATCATAAACCCGCCTGAATCCAACAGCCAAATTGTTGCGTTCTTTTTTGAAGAAAATTGCTTATATAAAAGCAAACAATCTTCTGTAATGCAAAACCAGCCATTCGGAACTATGATACCACAGGAGGCGCTTATGACATAAAGCCACCTTATCTTCCAACAAAAGTTTAAAAAGTATAGATATCTGATAAATTTTAAAAAGCTCTTGTGAAGTTGTGAAAAGGCTTTACATGTTGAAAATAACTAATGTGGTGTTTCTTACAGAAGAACTAACCATGCTCTGATTTATCTTCTAAAAATATGTCATGTCCTGGACATAGATATTAAAAAATTTTTAATATTTTAATATTTTATTAAGAAATTTTTATTCCTTGGAACAGGAAAAAACACTGATTAAAACTCGATTATTTTAGATCTTCACCCAGAGAGCTAACGTGGTACACTCTAGCCATTGCATGAGAGCAGTGCGAACCCATAAAAATATTATAATTTATGAAAAAAGGAGTTAGGACACCCTGTAGCAGCAAGGAAATGGATTTTGCCACCAACCACATGAGCTTAGAAGAAGCTCTTGAGTCTGGAATGAATCCTCAGCCCTTCAGTCCCCTTGAGACCCTGAACAGGGGACCAAGGTAGCCTGTGCCTAGACTCCTGACCCACAAAAGCAATAATATAATAGATACGTATTGTTTGAAACTGTTGGAGTAAAAAATTTTCATGTACTCTTTTAACATAGTATAATCCAAGATTTTAAAATACTGTGTAGGGCCACAGGATCTCTGACTATGGAAAAAGTATCTTATATAAATCCTAAATTTATATATGAATATAAATATACAGTCATTTTATTTTTTATTTAAAATTTTTAATGTTTGTTTATTTTGGAGAGAGAGAGAGAGACAGAGCGTGAGTGGGGAGGGGCAGAGAGAGGGAGACACAGAATCCCAAGCAGGCTCCAGACCCTGAGCTGTCAGCACACAGCCCGACGTGGGTCTCGAACCCACGAACCGCGAGATCGTGACCTGAGCTAAAATCGGACGCTTAACCGACCGAGCCACCCGGGTGCCCCACAGTCATTTTGAATACTGTCTATTCATTGGGGTGCCCGGGTGCCTCAGTCACTTGAGTGTTTGACTCTTGACTTTGGCTCAGGTCATGATCCCAGGATCGTGAGATCAAGCCCCGCGTTGGGCTCTACACCGATGCGCTGAGTGCGGAGCCTGCTGAAGATTCTCCCTCTCCATCCCTCTGGTTGTTCCTGCCCACGGGAACGCACATGTACACGCTAAAAATAAGTCGAAAAATATGTCTCTCTAAAAATAAGTGAGTAAATGAGTGAATAGTATGTATTTGTCACATTTTGTAAATGCCCTTCTAGGATTCATCTCTGCTTCTGCAGTCAACTCAGAATGTGACCGTCAACGCACGCAACTCTGAAGGGGAGGTCACAGGCAGGTTAAAAGTGGGTGAGTCTAACCTCTTCACAGTGCTTTGCATGTGAGTGGTCCATGGATAGTTGTGCTGAATGGATACACGTCTCTCTTCTGAAGAATTCACAGTTACTCATGAACAATTACAGTACGAGTTTTCTAAATATCATGCTGTGTTGACTGCAGAGAATAGTTGGCATCACGAGGGAGACAGTCTGAGATATTTTAATTAAAGTTACTGTGATTCCAAGAAATAGAGGACCATTCAAGGTAGTAAAAGACACATGATTAGTACAGAACGCAAAGGAATCTCAGAGACCAAAGGAAAGGAGCCAAAGTATCTGGCCTCAAAAGAACAGAGACCAGGGGCTAAGAGCCAAAAGATTCTCTCTCTCTCTCTTCCTCTCCCCACCCCCTCCTTCACCTTCCCTTTCTCCTCGCCCATGTACCCCTCCTTTCTACAGCATCTCTGCCCATTATTTTCACTTGGCCACGTCGGTTCTAACTCTGTAGGACGTACAGGACCTCTCTGGTTCTTCATCTGATAGGCTGTGCTTCTCAACACCAGCCAGCATGGTCTTTAGTTTCATGAATTCTAAATTCACAAGAAAGTACTCTAATTGGCCCAAGTAATGTGTGTAACCAACTGCCCGGGGGCAGCTATGTATCCTATCCAACCAGCTAAGACCAGAGAGTAAGCTCACCCAGCAGTGAGATCACATGAACTCTTCTACAGTGAGAAAAAAAGGATTACCGAGAAAGATCATAGGTGGAAGAAATGAAAGGAAGAAATTGCTTTCACCTAGTGAAAGGAATGTGTATCCTTTCTCTATACTATCAGCAGTCTATACATGTGCCAAATCTAAGAAACTGAGTGGCCTTCTGGGTTATGGGAGAACAGATGAAAAGTGTCCCGCCAGCACAAACTGGTAACTTTCAACGTCTCTTTTTTACGAAACAGAATAATGTTACATTGGAAACTGCAGCCGTATATTAGCCTGATGATTCCTTTTTATCATGTTGATACACAAGTTCCATATTATATGTTCTGCTTTAATCTTCATAACTTACTTCTCTTTTGCTTAGAAGTTTGTTTGGTCACTAAGTCCAGTGAGATTCTCAGTGGTTCCAGACATGAACCTGAGTTTATTCAGCGTACATGTTCTTGAAACGTGTCTAAGATCAGATCATATTTTCTTGAAAGATTATGTAGGATTATGATTTATCTTTACCATTATTTCACAGACTTCTTTGGTTCTAGCTTTTATATGTTTGAGGGATTTTTGCTCATCTTTTGTCATTCATTTGCCATTTGTTGGATGCCTACATGCAACTTTCTATATGCTGTCACATGTAAATAATATGTACGTACCCCTTAGGAGTTCCACAAGTAAAAGACTCCCTTTATATTCTTATAAAAATGATTTACTACAAATACTTATTTCCTCATTTAATTTTTTGTTGAATGTAGATTTTCATATATCATACAAGAGAGTTAGGGGCACCTGGGTGGCTCAATCCGTTAAGTTTCCGACTTCAGTCATGATCTCACAGTTCGTGGGTCCAAACCCTGCATCAGGCTCTGTGCTGACAGCTCAGAGCCTGGAACCTACTTCCAATTCTGTGTCTCCCTCTCTCTCTGCCCCTCCCCCACTGATGCTCTCCCCCCCCAAAAAAAATTAAACACTTTTTAAAATTTTTTAAAAATTTTAAAAAAAGAGTTAGATGTGAAAAAAATCTGCCTCCAATTCCATGAATGAAAAAAAACGGAAGCAGTGAAAAGCGAATTTGCTCAAGAACACAGCTATTTAGCAGAACAAGCCAAACCAGGAGTCAGCAGGAATTAGTAGTTTAGCAGGAAAAGCAAACCCCAGGACTTCTCTCCCTCAGCCCGGAATGTACCACTTCCTCTCTCCAATCAGATTTCCTTAAATTATGGCACACCAGTTTCCTTAAATTATGGCCCTATTTCCTGCAAATATGGTTACCATTTTTGTCACCAAGGAATTTACTTAAAAAAAGTTTAAAAAAAAATTTTCCCATTAGAATTACGTTGGTTTAAATTGTTCACCTTAAATCTTGAGTTTTAACCTGGGTGTTTCGTGCTTGATATAATGTTAAAGCTGGTGATTTTTCTTAAACCCTTGGTTGAAAAGCCTCTGCTACGTGGCGGACCCTGAAGCAGGGAATACTGCCCGGCTCACCGAGGGTATTTTCAAGGAAACGACTTCCGCAATCACAGCCGTTCCGGCCTCACGTTTCCGGGAAGAAGTTAAATGTAGCCAACCTGGATATTAAAATGTAATTTATGTGAACTAGGCAAATTCATCCCATGTAATGAAATGAATACTTGCTCATTACTAAACCACTGAAAATAATGGCAACCAGTACGGTCGAAACCAAAAGTCTTAAATCCCCAAAGAAGTCAAACACTGACATGAACAATAGCTAACACTTCAAATCCTTGAGTTGAAAGATACCAACTCATAGCAAAATAACGGGAAACTTACTAACTGTGAGTTCAGCTCTGGTTGCCTACCAATCATTTTCTTTTGATTTCAAATAACAGAGACGAATTCTGGTTAGCTTAAAAAAGTTTACACAGGAGGGCTGGTCGGGTTCGACAGTACGGGTTTTCTGAGGACTGAGCCGGGCTGCAGCCAGTGGTTCCTGGGGAACCGCCAGCTTTCCGGCAACTGGCAGTCGGTATAGAGTTTGATCAAGCAGGGCCGCTGGCCTCTCTGCCCTGCGATTCCTCTAGAGTTATGGTCACTACCAATCCAACTGGGGATTTTCAGATAACAACCAAATGAACCCACTGGGGAGGCTGGTAATGTTTATGGCTCAATTTGGTCACCATCACGCAGACACCCAAATCATTTTCCTGGGTGCTGAAAGATGTCCTCTGTCACAATCACACTGTCTTAGATCCAGGTGTTCGAATAGCAAAGCTGAGAAGTAAGAATCTCATTAACCCATTAAGTTGGTTCGGGTTCTTGGAACTTATGCATAGCCATGGTAAGCTTCTGCAAAAGCCTTTGTATACCCAGAGCGTGACTAATATCAAGAACAGAAATGTAAAACAGAAGGATAAAGTGAATGTAGTATTGCAGAGTTTCATGGACCCACTATTAAGGAACAGCAGTGCACCTGCAGCCAAGATATCTTTGGGGGTAATGATTGAACTCAGCAGAAGAAACATCAGAGATGAGGCCAAAAATACCAGTGCTATCCCAGCTGCATGTTTCTCTGAAGTTACCTAGATATTGCTGCTTTGCAATCCTTCCCAGGGAAAAGGAGACAGAGGACAGTGACTGCAAACCTGAAGACAGGGGACCTTCCAGTGCAGCACGCCCCAGGGAAGAGACGCTCCAAACACAGCACAGGGTCGCAACAGGCTGTGGATGTAAGAATATCCTCGAGAGACCAAAGCAGGACAGTGACAGACGTGTTTGACATTTCAGCCACTTGATTAGTGACCCCCCCCCCCCAGGTTAGCAAATAAATTACTAAAACACACAGCAAGTTTTGACAAGAGATTTGAAGTAAGGGTGATGCTCAGGGACCTTTTCTCCAGACTGGTGGGAATTCATGCACTTTTTCTCTTTAGCTTCAATCCTTTGGGCAGGGGTTTCTGCAGCCCCGTCGAAGAGAAATAACCAAGAGCCTTCTGTTTGCTGCCCAAGCGTGCCATCATTGCTCAAAGCTGAGGCCAACAAGTTTGTAATTGACCAAAGGTCTAGGAAAGTCATGACAGTAGTAATCAACACTATTCCAAGACAGCAACTTGTCCTCTGGCTATGACCGAGACCCCTCCAAGATCTGGCCTTGTGTAAAACACACAAAAAGAAAACTGTGATGACATCGTCTGGAACTTTGGTTCAGCTCTCCTGAGCACCATATCCGCAGATGTTGCAGAAGAAATCCTGGAGTGAGCCTACGGAGGCCTCGAAAGAAGCACGAGTGCAAGAATACGGAGAATTCGATGCTAGATTGCATCTCAGAAGCGGACATTCTAGAATTCAAAAGAAGAGGAAGAGAATGACAGATGGGTGGGGAAGTGCCGGTCTCAGGGAGGGGAGGATGTCGATGGTGAATGGGTTGACACGGACCACTCTTCCCTGTAGAACAGCAAGCATTTGCCAAGAATCTGACCGGCACGCTCTCAGAGGGGAAATCCAAAACTTGTGCCTTCAGCAGATTCTAACCCGGAAAGACTTCCAGAAACTCCACCTGGATTTTTCTCCAACTGAGGAACAAATAGTACTTCCCCCAGGAAACCCCAAAATTAAATGTATTGAAATACCACCAGTGGGCCCAGAGACAAGTGATGCCCACTTAAGGATATCGAACGTTTTCATAAGAACCCAAGTCTAAAGAGGAGACAAAACCGGCAACTACAGTGGCTGAAAAGACAAACCAGAAACAGTAGGTTCGGAAGAAAACCTAAATGAATCCACTTTCTGGTTCCACAAAAAAAGACAAAGGGGCAGGGGCACCTGGGTGGCTCAACCTGACTTCGGCTCAGGTCACGATCTCCTGGCTCATGGGTTTGAGCCCCGCACTGGGCTCTGTGCTGACAGCCCAGAGCCCGCTTTGGATCCTCTGTCTTCCTCTCTCTCTGCCCCTCCCCCAATAGCATGCACTCACTCGCCCTCTCTCCCAAAAATAAACATTTTGAAAGAAACTTCAAAAACTACTTAAATATCCAGATGTACGGGTGAACTGTTGAATAACCACAGTGCATTCGCGTGAATACCATGCATCTGTTAAAAAGAATAAGGAAGACGCCTATGAATTGATTCGGAGTAACTCCTGGGGCATATTTGTAAGCGATAAAAGTAAAGTGCAGAAGCTTACCTATTGTAGGCTACCCTTCATGGAAGTAGGAAAGGGCTAGAAGGAAAGATACATGTGTTCGCTCATTTGTGGCCAAAAGAAATAGAGGAAGCATAAGGCCGAAATAGACTGGCTCCCTGCCCGGCTGCCTGGGAAGAGGCTGGGGGGCCGGGACTGAGGCAGAGGGGTGAGGAGGGAATCACACATGCAATCGAAGCTGTCAGGGATTCTGTATGTCAGGAAAAACTTGGTTGTATTTTCACCGGAGAAAACCCTTCGGCCAGTTTCACAAACTTAATTAGTCAGGTCCTAAAACTGTCCTTTATTTATTTCTTTCATTTTTCATTTCCTTCTTTGTACCAAAGCCGCTCGTTAAAAATTTTCCTTTACCAGATAGCTCTTGTTTTTTTTACCACCAAGGTAGAGTTTGAATTTCATCTCTTAGCTCCACTGCAGAAGAAGATTATTTGCTTGGCTCTAATCAGTGTTCAGCGAGGTTCATAAAAACAAGTAGAATATTAATAAAATTTAAAAGATTAATTAGAAACTCAGTTATTTTAAGAGATGATTATCCCTGTGGTTATGGGCTAGGGAATGATGTTTTCTGAAGTGGAAACGTGTTTAAAGTTAACATTCGATGCCTCCTTGTTTTTAATAAAATGAAGACGGAATTCTATTCACTTCTGAGCCTTTCCTCTAGTATTTCCCTCTACCTGGCATGCCTCATTCTCCCTTCATCAGGGAAATGGAAAGTCTTTCTTCAAGGTCAGCTCAGACATCATTTCCCCAGGGTGCCATTCCTGACCCACAAGGACAGACCATGGATCCCGGGTTCTCATTAAACACTGCCCATGCTTGTATCATAGCGCTTACCAATTTGTCCTGAAACTAGGTTTATATGCTTCGCTTTTCAGTGCACTAAGTTGTGAGCTATATCCCACTTGTTTATATATCCAAGGTTCTTAGCACAAAACCTTGAACATAAAAAAAATGCCATAAATATGTGCTGAGTGGTACACTCAGTTTTTTACATTTTTTAAAGTTTATTATTATTATTATTATTATTATTATTATTATTTTTAGTAATCTCTACACCCAACGTGGGGCTCAAACTCATGACCCTATGATCAAGACTCATATTTTTGCATTTTCTTTTTCTTAAGTTTGTATCTTTATTTTTTAGAGAGAGAGAGAGAGAGAGAGAGAGGAGAGAATTCCAAATAGGCTCCACACTGTCAGTTCAGAGTCCGATGCGGGGCTTAAACTCAGAAACCATGGGATCATGACCTGAGCCAAAGTCAGGCACTTAACTGACTGAGCCACCCAGGCGCCCCTGCATTTACTTTGACTTGAGTAAGGGTTTATATGGTTTCCCTACTCATGAAAATTATGCAACTAAACTCGTTGAACATTTCGTCACCGTATATGAAACAATGGTTACAGAAAAAAAAATCATGTCGTTTAACCCTTTTTACTTAATCAAGCCCCCTAGAACTGTGATATGAGTCTCCAGTAAGCTAAACAGTGAAGTCTTACTGGAGAAATTATTCCAGGTTTTTTTCCCCCTCTCAATTTTAAATTCAGATAACTCAATATTCATCATTTAATGCAAATCAGTACTTATATGATAAATGTCTAAGGTATATCCGTGATCCAGAAGAGATAAATGGTGCCACTGAACCCCTGAGTGACTGAGTCTGGGTGAAAGTGCAGATGAGCAAAAATACAGGCCACTATCCAAAAAATAAAGTCAGGTTTCCTTAAGAGGAAAGAAGATTAAGACATAGAGGAAAGATAGAGAAATGTGGTCCACTTTATAACTGTCCTACACATACACGCAGACATAGGTAAATGAAGGCTTTTGCAGTATTGATTAATGAAATAACGTAAGAATACGTTGGTGACCATATCCAAAACTGTTTAATGTATTCACTGAAGAGCTCCTATTTAATTTCTAGTTAGGTATCCCTCAACTTTAATGAGTAGTGGGAGTGATACAGGAACACACACTCAAAGACTGTAAGATATCCATTTTCTCAGGACATTTACTCTCCCGGATAAGAATATAAAGCAAACCTACAGAAGGATTAGGGAACGCGTGTAGTTCCTTGAGCGAATGCTCGGAGCTGTGTCCCGGAGAGATTAATCCGTTATGCTCCAGGGTTAGAAAGATTGGAAACACAAAGAATTAAGAGACATAAAATGGTGAATGCCTGAGTGTGGGCGAGGGAAATGGAACAAGGTCGCATATGCTCTTGAGGGCACAGCATCCCCGGTCCCCGGGCACGTGGGAGCACTCACCAAACCTTGTGAGTCTAAAGGGAGTCTAAAGCAGTGAGTCCACAGCTCACCCAAGGAGATGAAACTGGGACAGGAAAGTGTTGCTGTTGTCACTGAAATACAAAGAAGGAGGGAGTGAAGAGAATGACAAAAACGCCATAAGGGAATCTGAGTAGGATTCATCTTCTGGGCTGGCTTTGGCCATTAAAGTCAGCCATGCTTTTTTTTTTTTTTTTCTTTTTTAGATTTCAAATTTATTTATTTTATTTTATTTTATTTTATGTTATTTTTATTTTATTTTAAATATGAAATTTATTGTCAAATTGGTTTCCATACAACACCCAGTGCTCATCCCAAAAGGTGCCCTCCTCAATACCCATCACCCACCCTCCCCTCCCTCCCACCCCCCATCAGCCCTCAGTTTGTTCTCTGTTTTTAAGAGTCTCTTATGCTTTGAAAGTGAGCCACTCTTTTTTTTTTTAATTTTTTTTTTAACGTTTATTTATTTTTGAGACAGAGAGACAGAGCATGAATGGGGGAGGGTCAGAGAGAGAGGGAGACACAGAATCAGAAGCAGGCTCCAGGCTCTGAGCTGTCAGCACAGAGCCCGACGCGGGGCTCGAACCCACGGACTGTGAGATCATGACCTGAGCCGAAGTCGGACGCTTAACCGACCAAGCCACCCAGGCGCCCCAGTGAGCCACTCTTAAAATGGTCATTCATGGGGCGCCTGGGTGGCTCAGTCGGTTGAGCGTCCAACTTTGGCTCAGGTCATGATCTTGCGGTTCCTGAGTTTGAGCCCCGCGTGGGGCTGGCTGCTGTCCGTGCAGAGCCCGCTTTGGATCCTCTGTCCCCCTCTCTCTGCCCTTCCCCCGCTCACGCTCTCTCTCAAAAGTAAACATTAGATAAAAATGGTCTTTTGCAAACCTCACGTCTCAGAATGCAAAATCCTTAGTTGGCTAATACTCAAAAGATTACAAATTTACATAAGCTGAGTAGACAAATTATGTTATTTTTGGCTAGTTTTAACTTGAAAAACTTCACTTTTAAATGACTTATTCTTTTATGTGACATAGATTAACGCTTTCTTGTTCTTTTTAATTTTTTTTTTTTAATTTGAGTATAGTTGACAAACAGGGCTACCTTTGGGTCAGGTGTACAACCTAGTGAGTGATTCAGCACCTCCATACATTTGTGCTTTGTAGATTAGCATGTATTCGACATAAATTAATTTTAATAATATCATAGATTTAGGCTCAGAACGTAAAAAGTTTGATCGCAAAATTTTTAAAAAATACTGTTGGTAACGGATTTTATATATTTAGTAATTTGGTATTGCTGGGTGATGTGGCCTGTGTAAAAAGAGATTTTGACACTACGTATAGTAAACACTTCATAATAAACTGTTTTAATGACTCGTGCAGGTCCCAAAATGGTAGAGGTCCAGAGTCAACACTTCCAGATCAACTCCAAGGATGGCAAGCCACTCTTTACTGTCGATGAAAAGGAAGTTGTGGTTGGTACAGATAAACTTCGAGTAACAGGTGTGTGATAACGTTTTCCTTAATTGAGATATAATCCATAGATAACATTAGTTTCAGGTGAACAACATAATCATTTGATATCTGTATATATTGTGAAATGGTCCCCCGGTAAGTCTAGTTAATGTCGATCACCACATGGAAGTTTTTTTCTAGTGACAAGAACTTTTATTTTTTTATTTTAATTGCAGTGTAGTTAACATACAATGTTTCTGTGTGTGTGTGTGTGTGTGTGTGTGTGTGTGTGTGTGTGTGTGTGAATATAGGTTCTTTAATGTAGTGCTCTTTATCTGTTTATTTTTTAAAAACTTTTAGTCAGTCACCATGTAGTGCAATAAATGTTGGTAGTAGAATTCAGTGATTCGTGTTATGTTAGATTCAAGATCTATTCTCTTAGCAACTTTCAAATATCCAATACGGCATTGTTAACTCTAGTCACCATGCTGTACATCATATCCCTAGGACTTAGGGATATTTTATAACTAGAAGTTTGTCCCTTTTGACGCCCTTCACCCATTTTGCCCAACCCCATCTCCTGCCTCTGACAACCATCAGTATGTTCTCTGTATCTCTGAGTTTGGTTTCTTTTTTAGATTCTACATGTACGTAAGATCACACAGTATTTGTCTTTCTCTGACTGACTTCACTTAGCATAATTCCCTCATGGTCCATCCATATTGTTGCAAATGGCAAGATTTCCTTCTTTTTATGGCTGAGTTATATTCCATTGCATATATAAATATCACATTTTCTTTATCCATTTATACGTAGGAACTCTTGAGAAAAACAAAATCCCGTAGAATACACTTCCACAAAAGCATATTTTACTTTTGGCAAGTTTACTCTGGAAATTGTCAGGCAGGTAAGAAAAAGTAGTTGAATTTGTTGACTCTTCTTCGTAATGTTTGTTTTTTTAATTCTTGATACTCTCCTGGAAGAATGAAATCCTCCTCATAAATCTTTGCTTACTCTTTTCTTCCACCATATTGTTACCCTTTATCTCTTTCCAATTAGGGTAACCCAAAGACTTATAAATTCCTCTGTCGTCTGTATGATATTCAAGTATCTCTTTTCCATATGGTTTTGCAAAAGAACCTTGTCCAGAGTTTCTTTTATTCTCATTGTATCAAGCACTTGGAGTCCTTCTATTGCTACAAAAAAATTGTCTCTCTTGGAAATAAAGATTGGGTGGGATTCTTATAAGAATCACTTTTAGGACTGAAAAAAAGCAATTTTGTGAAAAAAAAATGTCCAGAACATGTGTGAAATTTACCTGCTGAGCTTCTATAAAAATGTAATGAGAAAGACAGTAGTTAAATTCATCCCAGCACTTTTCTGTACTATTCTGAAAAACAATGGCAACCTTATTCTCTCACACATTATTACCAATACTCATAAATGAAAACTGCCTTAAGAAGCAGACTCAGGAGGCACCCAAGATGGCAGAACAGCATGGAAGTTTTTTGTGTGTCTTGCGTCCATGAAACACAGCCAGACCAACACTAAACCATCCTGCACACCTAGAAAACTGATCTGAAGATTAACACAACAATATGTACAACCTAAACCACAGAATTCAGCAGGTATGCGGCGCAGAGAGGAGAACTTGGGGAGAGAGAAGCCACGGAGGGCAGAGAGCTGCTTTTGCATGTGGAGAGAGGACGGAGACAGTGGCGAAAATACAGTAAAAGCACTCCCTGCCAAAAACAGCTGGAGAGAAAGTGGAAAATTGGAAACAGCCACAGGGACTAAACTAAAAAGGGAGAAAGGAGAGGGTTTAAATTCCATTAAGACTGTAAACAAGGGGAACGCAAAGGCTGCACCTCCGCAGCTCCATACCTGGCGGTGCTTTGGTGGGAAGGACGAATCCCCAGGAGCAGAGTGGGATCCGAGAGTTTCTCAGGCCACATGGGGAAAAGCGGTTCCACTGCTGGAAGGACATTTGGTAGAGGCTGTGAGGCAACCTGGGCCCAGCAGACCCCAGAGAATGGGCACATTCGCTGGTGCTGGAACAAGGTCGTTAAGGGTGAAGCCTGGTGCCAGGTGTGTGTTGTGATTGTCGGTAATCCCTGAAACGCCTCTCGAACATTTTCTGGGGCGGGCTGGCACACAGCCGCAGTCTCTGGGCATCGGCAGCAGCAGGGTCCCGCAAACGTTCCTGCCATTGCTCGGTGAGACCCTCCCACAGAGGGGAGGAATGGGTCAAAGCCGCAGTGCTTCGGAAGTAAGAGGCCAGGGAAAACAACCGCATCTGAGATAAAACTCGGAAGAGAGGTACTGCCTAGGGCCTGGTCACAGACAGTGGAAAACCGGGGAGTGGATGAGAGCTGAAGACAGAGGACGGGTGTGTGACTGCTGATTGGGAAGAACAGACTTCCGATACTAGAGACTGGGTAGCTGGGTGACGCCATTTTCACCGCTTCTGTGCGTGTGCGTATGCACCTACAAGCGCCACAACAATCCACCCCAGTAGGCTAGCAGCGCCATCTAGTGGAGAACGGAGACATTACACTGAGCCCGCCCAACTGGGCCAACCTCGCTCTTCAAGAATAGAAGTCTCACTGCCTATTTGGTTTATGGATTATAAAGTGCTTCATAGTCTGACTTCTAGGGGAAAACAAAGTAATTCCAGTCGTATTTCAGTCTGTTAGCAGATCCATCTCTTCACTTTTCTTTATTTTTCTTTTTTTCTCTTTTTCATTTGTTTTCTTTTTATTGAATACAGAAAGAGAAAAAATTCATTTTTATTTTCAATTTTCATTTAAAATACTTTTCTTTGTTTTTACTATATTTTTTACTTTTGTGTAAATTTTTTCAAATTCTATTTTACTTCCATCATTTCATTTTAGTCTACTTCAGTGTATTCATTTTTTCAAATTTTCACGATTTCCTTTTTTTTTCTTCTTTACCCCTTTTTCTCTAATCTTTCAAGCCCCTTTCAACACCCAGACCAAAACACACCTAGTATCTAGCATCATTTATTCAATTTGTGTGTGTGTGTGTGTTTAATTTTTTAATTTTAATTTTTTCTACCTCATTAATTCCTTTTCTGCCTTCAAAATGACAAAATGAAAGAATTCACCCCAAAAGAAAGAGCAGGAAGAAACAACAGCCAGGGACTTAACCAACGCAGATACAAGCAAGATGTCTGAACCAGAATTTAGAATCACGATAATACGAATACTAGGTGGAGTCAAAAATAGATTAGAATCCCTTTCTGTGGAGATTAAAGAAGAAAAAACTAGTCAGGATGAAATAAAAAATGCTATAACTGAGCTGCAATCACGAATGGATGCCGCGGTGGCAAGGATGGATGAGGCAGAACAGAGAATCAGTGATATAGAAGACAAAGTTACGGAGAATAACGGAGCAGAAAAAAAGAGGGAGATTAAGACAAAAGAGCATGATTTAAGAATTAGAGAAATCAGTGACTCATTAAAAAAGAACATCAGAATCATAGGGGTCCCAGAAGAGGAAGAGAGAGAAATAGGTATAGAAGGGTTATGTGAGCAAATCATAGCGGAAAACTTTCCTAACCTGGGGAAAGACAGTCATCAAAATCCAGGAAGCACAGAGGACCCCCATTAGACTCAACAAAACCGACCATCAACAAGGCATATCATAGTCAAATTCACAAAATACTCAGGCAAGGAGAGAATCATGAAAGCAGCAAGGGAAAAAAGTCCTTAATCTACAAGGGAAGACAGATCAGATTTGCAGCAGACCTATCCACCGAAACTTGGCAGGTGAGAAAGGAGTGGCAGGATATATTCAATGTACTGAATCAGAAAACTATGCAGCCAAGAGTTCTTTATCCAGCAAGGCTGTCATTCAAAACAGAAGGAGAGATAAAAACTTTCCCAGACAAACAAAAATTAAAGGAGTTTGTGACCACTAAACCAGCCCTGCAAGAAATTTTAAGGGGAATTCTCTGAGGGGAGAAAAGATGAAAATATAAATGCATAAATAAATAAAGACCAAAAGAAATGAAGATTAGAAAGGACCAAAGAACACCACCAGAAACTCCAACTCTACAAGCAACATAATGGCAATAAATTCATACCTTTCAGTACTCACTCTAAACGTCAATGGACTCAGTGCTCCAATCAAAAGACATAGGGTAACAGAAAGGATAAGAAAACAAGATCCATCTATATGCTGTTTACAAGAGACCCACTTTAGACCTAAAGACACCTTCAGATTGAAAGTAAGGGGATGGAGAACCATCTATCATGCTAATGGTCACAAAAGAAAACTGGAGTAGCCATACTTATATCAGACAATCTAGACTTTAAAGACTGTATCAAGAAATGCAGAAGAGCATTATATCAAAATCAAGGGGTCTATCCACCAAGAAGACCTAACAATTGTAAACATTTATGCGCCAAATGTGGCAGCACCCAAATATATAAATCACTTTATCACAAACATAAAGAAACTCGTTGATAGTAATACCATAATAGTAGGAGACTTCAACACCCCATTCATAGCAATAGACAGATCATCTAATCAAAATATCAAGAAGGAAACAATGGCTTTGAATGACACACTGGACCAGATGGACTTAACAGATATATTCAGAACATTTAATCCTAAAGCAGCAGAATATACATTCTTCTCCAGTGCACGTGGAACGTTCTCCAGAATAGACCATATACTGGGACACAAATCACCCTAAGTAAGTAAAAAATGATTGAGATCATATCGTGCATATTTTCAGACCACAATGCTATGAAATTCGAAATCACAAGAAAAAATTTGGAAAGGTAACAAATACTTGGAATCTGAAGAACATCCTACTAAAGAATGAATGGGCTAACCAAGATGTTAAAGAGGAAATTAAAAAGTTATGGAAGCCAATGAAAATAACACCACAACACAAAACCTCTGGGACACAGCAAAGACAGTCCTAAGAGGAAAGTATATAGCAATCCAGGCCTTCCTAAAGAAGGAAGAAAGATCTCAGATACACAACCTAACCTTATGCCTTAAGGAGCTAGAAAAAGAACAGCAAATAAAACCCAAAACCAGCAGAAGAGAGGAAATAATAAAGATTGGAACAGAAATTAATGCTATTGAAACCAAAAACCAGTAGAACAGATCAATGAAACCAGAAGCTGGTTCTTTGAAAGAATTAACAAAATTGATAAACCACTAGCCAGTTTGATCAAGAAGAAAAAGACCCAAATAAATAAAATCAAGAATGAAAGAGGAGAGATCACAACCAACACAGCAGAAATAAAAACATTAATAAGAGAATATTATGAGCAACTATATGCCAATAAAATGGGCAATCTGGAAGAAATGGACAAATTCCTAGAAACATATACACTACCAAAACTGAAAAAGGAAGAAATAGAAAATTTGAACAGACCCATAACCAGTAAGAAAATCGAATTAGTAATCAAAAATCTCCCAAAAAACAAGAGTCCAGGGCCAGATGGCTTTCCAGGGGAATTCTACCAAACATTAAAGTAAGAGTTAACACCTATTCTCTTGAAGCTGTTCCAAAAAATAGAAATGGAAGGAAAACTACCAAACTCATTCTATGAAGCCAACATTACCTTGATTCCAAAACCAGACAGAGACCCAACTAAAAAGGAGAACTATAGACCAATTTCCTGATGAACATGGATGCAAAAATCCTCAACAAGATAGTAGCCAACTGGCTCCAACAATACATTAAAAAAATTATTCACCACGACCAAGTGGGGTTTATACCTGGGATGCAGGGCTGGTTCAGTATCCACAAAACAATTAACATGATTCATCACATCAATAAAAGAAAGGACAAGAACCATATGATCCTCTCAATAGATGCAGAGAAAACATTTGACCAAATACAGTATCCTTTCTGGAAAAAAAAAAAACCCTCAAGAAAGTAGGGATAGAACAATCATACTTAAAGATCATAAAAGCCATATATGAACAACCCAACTCTAATATCATCCTCAATGGGGAAAAACAGAGCTTTCCCTCTAAGGTCAGGAACAAGACAGGGATGTCCACTCTCCCCACTGTTATTCAACATAGTATTGGAAGTCTTAGCCTCTGCAATCAGACAACACAAAGAAACAAAAGGCATCCAGATCGGCCAGGAGGAGGTCAAACTTTCACTCTTTGCAGATGACATGATATTCTATATGGAAAACCCTAAAGATTCCACCAAAAAAACTGCTAGAACTGATTCATGAATTCAGCAAAGTTGCAGGATATAAAATCAATGCACAGAAACCCATTGCATTCCTATACACCAACAGTGAAGCAACAGAAAGAGAAATCAAGGAATTGATCCCATTTACAGTTGCACAAAAAACTATAAAATACCTGGGAATAAATCTAACCAAAGAGGTGAAAAATCTGTACACTGAAAACTGTAGAAAGCTTATGAAAGAAATTGAAGAAGACCCACAAAAAAATGGAAAAAGATTCCATGCTCCTAGATAGGAAGAACAAATATTGTTAAAATGTTGATACTACCCAAATTTATCTACATATTCAACGCAATCCCTATCGAAATAACACCATCATTCTTCACAGAGCTAGAACACATAATCCTAAAATTTGTATGGAGCCAGAAAAGACCCCGAATAGCCAAAGCGATCTTGACAAAGAAAACCAAAGCAGGAGGCATCACAATCCCAGACTTCAAGCTATACAATAAAGCTGTAATCATCAAGATAGTGTGGTACTGGCACAAGAACAGACACTCAGATCAGTGGGACAGAATAGAGAACCCCGAAATGGACCCACAAACGTATGGCCAACTAATCTTTGACAAAGCAGGAAAGAGTATCCAATGGAAAAAAGATAGTCTCTTCAGCAAGTGGTGCCGAGAATACTGCACAGCGACATGCAGAAGTATGAACCTAGACCACTTTCTCACACCATACACAAAAATAAACTCAAAATGGATGAAATACTTAAATGTAAGACGGGAAGCCATCAAATCCTCGAGTCGAAAGCAGGCAAAAACCTCTTTGATCTTGGCCGTAGCAACTTCTTACTCAACACATCTCTGGAGGCAAGGGAAACAAAAGCAAAAAATGAACTATAGGGACCTCATCAAAATAAAAAGCTTCTGCACAGGGAAGGAAACAATCAGGAAACTAAAAGGCAACCAACAGAATGGGAGAAGATATTTGCAAACAACATATCAGATAAAGGGTTAGTATCCAAAATCTATAAAGAACTTATCAAACTCAACACCCAAAAAACAATCCAGTGAAGAAATGGGCAAAACACATGAATAGACACTTCTCCAAAGAAGAAATCCAGATGGCCAACCGACACATGAAAAATGCTCAACATCACTCAGCATCAGGGAAATACAAATCAAAACCACAATAAGATATCACCTCACACCTGTCAGAATGGCTAACATTAACAACTCGGGCAACAATAGATGTTGGCGAAGATGTGGAGAAAGAGGATCTCTTTTGCATTGTTGGTGGGAACGCAAGCTGGTGCAGCCACTCTGGAAAACAGTATGGAAGTTTCTCAAAAAATTAAAAATAGAACTACTCTGTGACCCAGCAACTGCACTACTAGGTATTCATCCAAGGGGTACAAGTGTACTGTTCCGAAGGGACACGTGAACCCCCATGTTTATAGCAACACTATCAACAATAGCCAAAGTATGGAAAGAACCCAAATGTCCATCGATAAATGAACGGATAAAGAAAGTGTGGTATATACATACATTCAATGGAGTATTACTTGGCAATCAAAAAGAATGAAATCTTGCCATTTGCAACCACGTGGATAGAACTGGAGGGTATTATGCTAAGCGAAATTAATCAGAGAAAGACAAATATCTATAACTTAACTCATATGAGGACTTTAAGAGACAAAACGGAGGAACATAAGGGAAGGGAAACAAAAATAATATAAAAACAGGGAGGGGGACAAAGCATAAGAGACTCATAAATATGGAGAACAAACAGAGGGTTACTGGAGGGGTTGTGGGAGGAGGGGTGGGCTAAATGGGTAAGGGGCACTAAGGAATCTACTCCTGAAATCATTGTTGCACTCTATGCTAACTAATTTGGATATAAATTTAAAAAAATTAATTTTAAAAACTAACAAAGAAAACATAGAAGCAGACTCAACCCTAGTATAAAGTCTTGTGTAGTGTGTAACTCCTAACAAAACAAACTACAAGAATCATACCTATGTTGCAGCATATACTAAAGCAATAGGGTCTGTGGTTTTCTTACTAAAATAAAGGACGTTAGGAAATCTACTTAAAGGACATTGATTGTTTCCTAATAAAGAAATGGCTAGAAAGTCCAAGTGCCTCAGTCATCAGAAATCTATCTCAGGGGTGCTGGGTGGCTCAATCAGTTAAGTGTCTGACTCTTGATTTTGACTCAGGTCATGATCTCATAGTTCATGAGTTCAAGCCCTGTGTCAGGCTCCAGGCTGACAGTGGGAAGCCTGCTTGAGATTCCCGCCCCTCCTCTGCCCTACCCTCAAAATACCCTCCCCTACCCTCAAAAATAAATAAATAAACTTCAAAAAAAAAGAAAAAGAACTCTACTATTGCTAGTACAAAGCATATTGGCTTTTTAGATCTAGATTCTGTTCCTGTCTCAACAATTACTAGCCACATAACCTCAGGCAAGTTGATCTCTTTTGGCTGTTTCCTCGTTTTTCAAAGTGGATTGATGATCCCTACCATACTAACATTGCTAAATTAAGAGGATCAGTATATACAGAGGACAGCAGAGGTCTTGATAAAGTATTATGGCACTGCAGGGCAATGAAATCTGTAGGGAAAACAGCCTAAAAAACAGGAGAGATTGCTACAACCCCAAGCCATCCTACACACGGCATCCCTTAAGTGAAATTTTTCTTAGCGTAGGACTCCTTGCAGGCCTTGATGTTAATTTTAGTGGAAGAGGTGAAAAAAATTGATAAGCACCTATATTATTTATTACCTGCATACATGTATCAATCACCTGGAGGGCTTATTAAAATATATATTGTTGGGCTTCATTCCCCAAGTTTCTGATTCAGCAGGTGTGGAATGGGACATGAAAATCTGCATTTCCTCCGAGTTGTCAGGTAATGCTGCTGTTCCAGGGACCACAGGCTGAGAACCACTCCCTACACTAATCTGACCGGAGTCAGTGGGAAAAACCTGTTGGTACCAGATAGATGCTCTCTCTGGCACACACATTTAAGTTAGCCTTTGTATTTATTTTTTAATTTCTTTAATTTCTTTTTATTATTGGGGGGGGGGAGGGGGATGTCGCACACACAGGAGGGGTAGAGAGAGAGAATCCCAAGCAGGCTCCACGCTGCCCGCACAGACCCTGATGTGGGATTCGATCTCACAGACTGTGAGATCATGACCTGAGCTGAAACCAGGAGTCAGACACTTAACCCACTGACCCACTCAGGCGCCTTTAAGTTAGCCTTTTTAAAGATAAGTTATGTTCTTCTTCTTTTTCATAATTATTTTTGTCTTGTATGGTTTTCTTCTAAGCCCCTCTGCTCCCCAGTGAAACTAACTGGGGCAAATATACTGTACCTGTAATTTCTGAATACTTTCCTTGTCATTATGCCTTTAAAACAATATGGAGTTCTCCTCACCAGGGCAGCCAGGAGTGGTGACTGCATGAACAGTGACATTTCGACCCAGACCTTGACTCTTCTCAGCTTTTCAGTATGTTCTTAGCTTCCCTAAATTTGCAATTAAAGCAATGCAAGGAGTCGTACAATTCTGACTTCTCTCCTTGTTTTTTTCTAAGGTCTGATTCCCTCTCTGTGTCATATAACTTAAACTTTCTCAGCCTCCACACTACTGACGTTTTGGGCTGGATAATATCTTTGGTATATGTGTGGGGGTATCTGTGCAATGCAGCGTATTCAGCAGCTTCCCTGACCTTCAGCCATCAATCCAGTAGCGTTCTTTCCCTGGGAGTTATGATAACCAAAATGTCTCCAAACATCGCCAAAACTTTTCGGAAGGATGACGGCGTTGCAAAATCACCTCTGGTTGAGGACCACCTGTCTAACTTAACCCTACGCCGTTTCTCTGGACTTATATTCACATTGCCTTCCTGTGTGTTGCCAGCTAGAAATGAAGCTAAATGCCTATAGTACAAAATAATTAAGACACACTTCCTTTCACATGACATTTATATTTTAACTGGAGAGCTGTTACCACAAATTAATTGGTTGGACACAGTCTGCTAAGGATTGTAATAGATGTTTGGGCCAAGGGCTACAGAAGCAGCCTGGACAAGGACGTCAGTTGTGCCAGAGTGTGATGGGAAGAGACACAGAGTAGGTCAGACAGGGTTTCTCAAGGAAAGAGGGATTTGAGGTGGTCCTAGAGAAATGTCTAGAGGTTTGTCCGGAAGAAAAAGTAAGATGCATTGTTCTGAACAGAGTGTAGAGTGTGAAGGGCTATTAATAGAATATTGTTAAAAATAAGAGTGGATGACGCTCTGAGAGCCAGACCGAGTTCCAGTCCCGGCTGCTCACGGAACAGCCATGTGACCTGGCTCATGTGTCACCTGTCCGCACTTCACGATACATACAGCCGCACACATCTCTACCCCGGGTCTTCCGCTGACTGGAGGACAGTGGACAGAGCGCAACCAGGCAGAGACAGATTGGTCGTGAAATTCGATTGTGACTCTTGCAAAAGATGCAGGGCTCCCAGAAGTCAAAAGTGGTACAGAAATACTGGAGCCACTGACAAAACCAGTAACAAAAGAAGACCTGGGAAGTCAGACTTGCCAGCCGCTGAAGAAGTGAAAGTGAACCAAGAAGGTGACCTGGCGGGTACTCCAAAGATCAATAATGTTACTAATGGTCAAAAGATGACATTATTCACCTTTGGGAAGCGTGGCAGTGCCATCGGTTTGACTGTCACGATGGTTTTACTGCCTCTGTAAACCTTGTGAACAATGTCATGTTGTGTCGCTGTGGTAGGCAAAATTCTAAGAATGAGACCCCCAGCGACCTTGCCTTTGTAAAATTCCCTCACCTCTGAGCGTGGGAGGAAGCTGTGAATATGATAAGATATCACTCCCGTGATTATGTTATTTCTGTGGCAAAAGGGAGTGCGTCTATCTGAGGATCCATTCTCAATGGCCTACTCTAATCACATGAGTTCTTTATAAGCAGAGAGTTTTCTCTGACTGGTGGTAAACGGGGAAACCAGAGAATTTGAAGTGCTAAAAGTGTTCTCTGTTGCTATATGAAGATGGAGAGGGCCATGTGACAGGAAATGTGGCGCCTTTTAGAATCTTAGGTGCTAGGCTGGCAGTGGGAAAATAGGGCCTCACCCCTAAAACCACGTGGAACTCTCTTCTGCCAACAGCCTGACTGGGCTTGGAACAAGATTCTTACCCAGAGACTCCAGAAAAGAGCACTGCATGGCTGACTCCTTGACTTTGCCCTCGTGATGCCTTGAGCATAAAATCCAACCAAGCCCACTGGGTAGGACTTCTGACCAAAGGACTGTGAGGTAACAAGTGGTTACTGTTCTAAGCAGTGAAGTTTGTCACAATTTGTGACACAGAAATAGAAAATTAATACAGCCATCATATAATTCCAACTGTGTTGGAAAAAGTGCACCGCAGGACAAAACTTGAGTTATTCTTTGTTTATTTTCTGTGAATTCGTAGTTATAGTTAGAACTAAGTTTTGTTAAATATAAAATACAATAAGCATATTTTTATAAACGTTAATTTTTAAAGATCAGTTTCCATTAAAGCTTCCTTCCACTACTTACTATAAAAGTTTGGTCTTGTTTTAAATGGATCCACTCCAGGTAGCCTTTGGAGTTTCCTGGAACAGAAGCAGCAGCGGCTGAGAGCCAAGGAAAGAGGACTGATAGGAGAGACAGAGCCAATTTCACTCTGGGGACTGGGAAAGAAAATGAAATGCTTTGCTTCACTTTTCTCTCTCCTGGTCACTTGCATGACTGCCCAAAGCATAGGATTAAAGAGGAGAGATCAAGTGGTTCTTTATTTAACGTAGTACACTCCAAATATCTGACTGGTGCTAAATCCTGATCTTGACTCTTGCATAAAGAAATGGTTTCTTTCCATTACCTTTGTCTTCAGTACTCCAAGAATAAAATGAAACCTCTTTAATTCTTAAGCAGATTCCATTTGCAGAAGATATGACTTTTTGTGTAGAAAATCTTCTAAGGATTCAACCAAAAAAGCTGCTGGAACTAAGCAGCAATTTCAGTAAAGTTTCAAGATGTAAAATCAACATACAGAAATCAGTTGCATCTCTATACACTGACGATGAGACATCTGAAAAAGACGTAGAGAAAACCATCCCATTCACAATAGCATCAAAAATAATAAAATATTTTGTTATGAATAAATTTAGCCAAGGAAGTAAACGATCTGTACAATGCAAGTTACAAGACTTTGTTGAAGACTGAAGAAGACACAAACCAATGGAAAGACATCCCATATTCATGAATCAAAAGAATCAATAATGTGGAGAAGTCTATACTATCCAAATCCATCTGTAGATTCAACAGCATGCCCACCAATATGCCAATGGCACTCTTCACAGAAATACAAAAAAACAGTCCTAAAACTTGGAACCACAAAAGACCCCTAATAGCCAAAGCAATCCTGAGGGGGGGCAGAGTGACTAGAGGTATCACATTTCCTGATTAAAAACTGTACTACAAAGCTATAGTAATAAAAACAGTATGGTACTGGCATAAAAATAGACCTGTAGACCAATGGAATAGATTGAGAGCCCAGAATTAGCCCCCCACATATGCCCTCAATTAATATTCAGCAAGGGAGCCAAGAACACCCAATGGGGAAAGGATAGTCCCCTCAACAAATGGTGTTGGGAAAACTGGATAAACATGTACAAAACAATGAATTTGATCTCTGTCTTACACCGCTCACAAAATCTAACTCAAAATGGATCCAAGACTTGAACATCAGACCTGGTGCCCTAAGCCTCCTTGGAGAAAACTTAGAGAAGATGCTCCTCGACATTGGTCTTGGCAAAGATTGTTTGGATGTGACACCAAAAGCACAAACAGACAAAAGAAAAACTCAACAGGAGGGACTGTACAAAGCTGAAAGCTTCTGTACAGCAAAATAAAAAATTAACAAAATGAGAATCAACATACAGAATGGGAGAAATTTTTGCAAACCGTATATCGGAGGAGGGGTTCATATCTGAAATATATAAAAACTCAACGATAAAATGTTCAAGTGCATAACTCCTACAAATCAATAAGAGCAGGAACAACAAAAAACTCACACAACTCAAAAACAAACAAAAAAAGATTTTAAAATGGGCAAAGAAACTCAATAGACATTTTTCCAAGAAGACATTCAAATGTCCAACAGGTACGTGAAAAAATATTCAACATAAATACTCATCCGGGAAATGCAAATCAAAACCATAATGCAATATCACGTCATACCTGTTAGAATGGCTTTCATCAAGAAAATAAGAGATAACATGTATCGTATCGGTGAGCATGTGGAGAAAAGGGAGTACGCTGTGGGTGGGAATGGAAATTGTCTCAACCACTGTCGAAAACAGTATGGAGGGTCCTGAAAAAACTCAACATGTATCTATATGATGCAGCAATCCTCCTTCTGGGTATACACCCAAAGGAAAAGAAAGCAGGAAATTGAAGACGTGAAGGCAGTCCCATATTTACTGCAGCAGTATTCACAGTAGCCAAGATACGGAAACAACTTAAGTGCCCGTCAACAGATGAATGGATAAAGAGGATGCTGTGTATACATACAATTATTATTCAGTCATGAGAAAGGACATCCTACCGTTTGCAACAACACAGACCTTGAACACATTATGCTAAGTGAGATAAGACAGAGGAAAACAACTGTCTGATGTCCTATGTGGAGTCTAAAAAAAACAAAACTCATAAAAACCAAGAATAAAACCATAGTTGCCAGGGGACGGGGGAGAGGACAGATGTTGTGTAAGTGTACCAACTTGCAACAAGTAGTAAATAAACCCCAGAGTCTCATGCAGACTGGAATGAGCATAGAAAACATTATTGTGTTTAATCATCGAAACTGCTAAGAGACTAGAACTTGGTTCTCACAGTCACTAAAAAGAAAGGACGACTAGGTAACATGACAGAGATGCTAATTATCGCTACAATGACAGTCATCTTACAATATATAAATGTATCAAATTAAGATGTTTTACCATTACATTTACACAATGTTCTGTGTTAAGCAATTTCCATTTAGGCTATAGTCAGCTATGGAACTGAAGAATTGTTTTTAAATCAGATTTATGGAGGAGATTAAATAATTTCATGAACTCGGTTTGAAATTGATCATGGCATTTAAACAGTCTTATTTTTCCCCCTAAGAATAGAATTGGTCACCAAGTGACCAAAGTTAGCATGCCCTTTTGTTAACCCAGTTACAGAACATATTACTGGAGCAGCATCAAAAGTTCATCTCAAAAAAATGTTTTATTAGGCTATTGCCAGAACTGACTTCTGGCAAAAAATCTACTTTGATTCCTTGGCAGCGGTGTGCTTGGCTGGGCCCATTCCCCAACATTTAGTAAGAAAAACAGGGTCCTATAATGGTATCCAATTTCTCTTGAGGACAGCAAGATTCAGTGATAAGCCAGTTCCGTTTCTTTGCACCTGTTGTGACTAAGCAGGATTACATGAAGTCAGAAGTGATGGTAGAGAAATACTGCGGTCACTCACAAAGCCACTGAGGATCTGGAGAATAAGATTTCAACAACTGAAAAAGTGGACGTAAACAAAGGTGGTAAATCCAGGTCCCTTAAAAAGACATGAAGACAGATTATCTACAAGATGCTAATAGATCACCATATCCTTTAAGAACATAACCAAGATCTCCAAACACTTGGTAATGAAGCTCTGTGGACATCGGATAACCTGGCCCATCAGTTGACGATCTTTCGGCTGAAAAGAACAAAAGACCCAATTAAATCTGGGTTAAGTGATAAGGACATGTATCATCTTACATGAGAAGTCTGCAGGTTGATTAATTCAGTGGTCCAATAATTTCTGCTCCCGCTTTGCTTTTCTTAGATGTGTTGATATTCCCCTTTTAATCACAGAATGATTCCATCAGTGCTAAACATCACTTCCCAGTACAATGACTTCTCTAAACTCCTGTAGGAAGTTGATGACCTCTTTAAATTACCCTTCCAACCTAAATCCTCATATTAAATGACTTACCTTTCTGTTGAAAGTGGCATTTAGCTGAAATTTATTTTTTTAACCCATTCGAATAGACCTTGTGGGGTTTTTTTGGGGGGGGGAGGGGGGTTCTTTGTTTTTATTTTTGCTTTAGAGAGAGAGAGAGAGCACCTAAGCAGGGGAGGGGGCAGAGGGATAGAGAAAGAGAATCCCAAGCAGGCTTCATGCTCAGTGCGGAGCCCGACTCAGGGCTCAGTCATGACCCTGGGATCAAAAACTCAGCCAAAATCAAGAGTTGGACACTCAACCAACTGAGCCACCCAGAAGACCCTAGACTTTGGTCTTTAATGAGGAGTTTTAAACAGTTACATTTTGCGGCACCTGGGTGGCTCAGTCGGTTGGGCGTCCGACTTCGGCTCAGGTCATGATCTCGCGGTTTGTGAGTTCGAGCCCCATGTCGGACTCTGTGCTGACAGCTCGGAGCCTGGCGCCTGCTTCCGATTCTGTGTCTCCCTTTCTCTCTGCCCCTCCTCACTCATACTCTGCCTCTTAATAATAAATAACATTAAAAATTTTAAAAAAATAAAACATTTACATTTGTTTTGATAACTGTTCTATTTGGGGTTATCTGTGTGATATTATTTCATGATTTTTATATTTTGATCAACATTTGTTTGGATAACTGTTCTATTTGGGCGTATCTGTGTGATATTATTTCATGATTTTTATATTTTAATCAACATTTGTTTGGATAACTGTTCTATTTGGGCGTATCTGTGTGATATTATTTCATGATTTTTATATTTTAGTCAACATTTGTTTGGATAACTGTTCTATTTGGGTGTATCTGTGTGATATTATTTCATGATTTTTATATTGTAATCATATGGAATTTCAGTCTGAAACAAGCCTGGTATAAGGCGAGATGCAGAGAAACCAGTTCATGCAAGTACTTTTTGGCCATTATAAGGACTTCGGATTTGTTTTTAATGCAATGGAAAGACATTGAATTGTTTCAAACGGTGCTTTCTGATCTACACATTTTAAGATCAATATAACCTATTACAAGGGAAAATAGATTATTTGGAGGAAAGACAGGAAACAGTAAGACCATTTAGGAGGATGTCAACTGAACAGGCAGTAGATGCTGGTGACCTGGCTGGGTGGCAGCATTGGCCACTGAAGGACACTAACGACTCCAAATTAAGAACTGACATACAAAGACGTGCCAATGGATCAAACGGGTGGCAGATATTAAGAGAGGGAATCAAAGACCAAAAGATTATATTTGTTTCTGGATGATGGCATTATTCTCTAGATACTGGAGAAGACTGAGGAGGAAAATACATTTTCAAAACAAAGACTAGACAATTAATGTTTTAGATGCATAAGTGTACAGTATGTCTGAAACAGCCAAATGGATATGCCAAGTCAGCTCTTGGATATGTGAGCTATTTAGTGCTTAGAGTTCAAGTCTTGACCAGAGATAGAAATGAGGGCATCATTGGCCAAGTGAGTTCTGAGAGATACCAACATCAGGGCCTGCCAGATAAAGGAAGCATAGCCAGCCAAGGACAGTGTGAGAAGGCAGAGAGTGGTGGGAGAAACGTCACAGGAGCCATTTTCTCGATGCCAAGAGAGGCTGTGTTCCCAGAATTTGGGTCGAGGAAAGATGAGGATGGAAACTGCCATTGAATATGTCATCATGGAGGTCATTATTATCTTACCAAGCATTTTCTTTGGAGTATTAAGGCAAAAGGCCGTTCACACTGGTGGCAGGATAGAATGGACCGGAGGCAGTAGAGACACCATGTGAGAGTCTGGCTGTGAAGCCAGTGGAAATCTTTCTTGTTTCTGCACCACTTGTAAAGCTCATTTCAGTCCATAAATACTCAGTGCACATGTGGAATCAATCTTAATAAATAGTTATCAGGGTAGACATAAAAACCTAACTGGTGTCTAGGCATATATCATCCACTGTTTGGGCAGTAGCATTCTTACTGAAATACGTCTGTATTTCTGAACCGAAGGAACCTACAGTAGCCACGGGTAGGGAAGGATGGGGCAGCCTAGAGCAATTTCCCCGTCAGTGTTGGGTCATGTCCATGAACTCTAGAGTTCATGGGTTCTGTGAACTCTTCACCACCATTCCAACTCCTCTTATACCACAGTCTTACTACAGATCTTCATATGAATATCCATTCATCATAAATTATTCTGTGTTCCAGGAGAGAAAGATGGAGTCATCCAAACTATTGACATTTTATAGTGGAAATGACCAGACCATTTACTACATCTAATCTTAGTGATACATTCTTTTAAAAAAAAAAAAAAAAAAAAAAAAAAAAGCGTTGTAAGACTAGGCTTTTTTTTATAAAAATTTTTTTTAATGTTTATTCATTTTTGAGACAGAGAGAGACAGAGCATGAATGGGGGAAGGTCAGAGAGCGAGGGAGACACAGAATCTGAAACAGGCTCCAGGCTCTGAGCTGTCAGCACAGAGCCCGACGCGGGGCTCGAACTCACGGACCGCGAGATCATGACCTGAGCCGAAGTCGGACGCCCAACCGACTGAGCCACCCAGGTGCCTCAAGACTAGGCTTTTTAAATTACTATGCTTCCCTTACACAAATGGTTATACAGGATCATACTATACAGAGTTATTTAAATGCATTATTTATATAATGATATTTTATAGTGGAACTTTTTTTCCCAGTTTAAATTAGATTATATGACCCTAACTAATATGTCCTATCTTCCACAAGAAACAGATGTTACACCAGTGATATATTTTTATATCATCTTGGTTGGGAATACTTCATATGAATGCATACATAAGGGAAACATAGTTACACTGAAAATTAACAGAGATTTACTGAGAGTTATTTTATGAAACCATTTACAAAACGTCTAGTGTAATGTATGCAAATAGGTCCTGAGGAATGTTACTTTGAGGCCAAATAGTAATAACAGAAGTAAGGTCATACAATTTGTGCATCGACAATTTCGATGACGGAGAAATTAAGGATGATACATACCAGTTGATAGGCTTTATGCCTGCCTTGTACTTATGTCCGTTACGATACCCACACATCATTGTAACATGACTAAGTGGTTATATTAGAAAGTAACTGTTACACCCTTAAAGACTAATTGCCGACTTGTAGTTCCTTGTAAAAGAGTGCCCTCTGAGAATAATTTCAGCCCCCTGGAAAAGTTACATTAGTTCCTGTATATTAGTTGCAGTTTCTTGCCTCCATCTGCCCAGATTCAGCAACAAGCTCAAAGTCCACTTGTGCTTTAGTATATGAACTACATGTTTCATTTCCTTGATGCTGTTTATCTGACTTCCGTACAAAGTTGCATCTCTGGTTTTGTTTAGGGCCTGAAGGCGCCCTTTTTGAACATTCAGTGGAGACCCCACTCGTCAGAGCCGACCCGTTCCAGGACCTGAGGTAAGGATTCTGTTCACATTTAAACTCTTCCATGGAAGGTACCTGGATATGTGCTGGAATAATATTTTAGCCGTTATCACCAGCATCTGCCTTATTCCGTTCACCGTCTTTATTCTCATCATGTTCCACTTACCGGCTAGTGGCAACTTGCTAAAAGCCAAGGACACTAAAAAGCGCTACAGATTCCCTACGCTTAATCCGCCCCCAACAGAACACTTACCGCCTTAACCACTTTTAAGCGTGCAGTTCGAAAGTATTAAGTACATTCGCACTGTTGTGCCACCATCACCACCACCCATCTCCAGAATTCTTTTCATTTCGCAAAACTGATACTCTGTGGCGGGTAAACTCCTCCCTATTCTCACCAACCCTGGAAACCACCATCCCGCTTTCTGTCTCCATGAATTTTATGACTCTAGGCACCTCATGCAAGCGGAATCATACAGCATTTGTACTTTGTGACCGGCCCTTTCACTTAGGATAACGTCCTCAACAATGTGTATCTTTACCTAATGTCAGAAGATATACGGTCACCCAGTTCCAGATGCAAAGGGATTCTTCATACGGGGTCTCCGTGTGCCTATGTGTGTTTCGCTTTATCACTGCACTACCAGATGACATTTATTCAAATATTATATTTGTATTTTATAACAAAATCAAAACACTTTTTTATTGAGTTATTTTTAAAGTTTATTTATTTTGAGAGAGAGAGAGAGAGAGAGCGTGCACACACGAGCAGGGGAGGGGCAGAGAGAGGGAAAAGACAAAATCCCAAGCAGGCTCCATGATGCCAGCGTAGAGCCCAATGCGGGGCTTGAACTCATGAACAGGAGATCATGACCTGAGCCGAGGTCAAGATTCAGATGTTTAACCTACTGAGCCACCCAGGCACCCCCAAATACTATTTTTTTTTAAACATTTTTTATTTATTTTTGAGACAGGGAAAGACAGAGCATGAACAGGGGAGGGTCAGAGAGAGGGAGACACAGAATCCGAAACAGGCTCCAGGCTCCGAGCTGTCAGCACAGAGCCCGACGCGGGGCTCGAACTCACGGAGTGCGAGATCATGACCTGAGCCGAAGTCGGCTGCTTAACCGACTGAGCCACCCAGGTGCCCCCCAAATACTATTTTTTAAAACAAATGTCTAAAGTCTAAGGCATCACTCAAAATTATATTCAAATATATCTCTGAAACATACATGTGTAAATATCACAAATTTAAATTTTGATATTTGCTCAAATGATAGTCATAGAAGGGTGACAATTACTATTTAAGAAAAAAGATAATTAGTTTGTATTTAAACTAGATTTGCATTTCTTATAGCCAAATCATTTGAACTTGAAATAAAGGCAGAACAATTAACATCCTAATATATTATGTATCATAGAAGAAATAAAGTACAGTCCCGGCTTTACACCGAGAAGCCTTGTGACCTTGGCCAAACCTTTTGAAACTATTTTTTCTCATTTATAAAATGCTGGTAGTAATACATATCTCAAAGGATTCTGGGAAAGATTTAATAAGCTGTTAGGTTAAGAGTATTTTGTAAACTGGAAGTTGAAGACACATAATCATTTTTATTATCAGTATTATACCAAGTGAATAATCACACTAAATGGAATAAAAGGAAATTAAGCATTTCTCTTATCTTTAATGCCTAATTAAATATTAGTCAAAAGCAAGTGAGAGTTTAATTTATCTTACCCGCTTAGAGAACATTTGCGGCATGAAAATAAATTGTGACTCTAATTACGTGAGAACAATTTCATTAATTTTGATAAAGGGTCATAAGATCAATATTACAGAATTATTATAGTTAGGAAAGAAGAACATTTTACTTTTCTAGGATACAAAAGTGATGCAATATCTTTAAAACATAATCCCATTAAAACCATTTTGAAATTATAAAATCATACCAATTGCAGAGATACCAAACTCCTTTTTGAACTAAATGTCACTGTCTTAAAAGATACAGCGCTTGAAATTAAACCATTCATCTTATGTTGTCCATCAGGATATAAATCTGCCTGTTCTACAGCAGACCCTTGCTAAAAAAGAAATGGCAGACAAGTATCCTCTTGCTTTCTGAAACGTGACATACTGTGGGACGTCACGTAACCCAGGCATTATAACCAAGTTGACGGAGGAAATAACGAACTTGTAAGAATTCCTGGAGGAATGGGGTGAAGCTAGAAGGTATCAGCTAACAGGCCCTGAATGTCACGCATCTGTGCTCCGTGCTGTCTCAAAGTTTATCTCATTTCGTCATCAACTCGACCCTAAAAATTATCAGCTTCATCCCCATTTTATAAAACAGAAAGACTGAGATCGAGATAGCGGCGTGTTCTAAGCAAAGATTAAAGAGTGTCCAAAAGATCATCCAAATTCAGCTCTGACCCCAAAGCCCACGTGCGTTGACTAGATTGTCTCCACCAGCTGAGTGGACCCCTGAGTGGTTTATCCTTTGATTTACAGCCAGACTCCACTAATCGATTAGATGATAGTCATATTTTCTTCTGTAAATCCTTACTATAAACCTCCCACTTTTTCTTTCTGAGTCCAGTACCATTACTATTCTTGGCCCAAGTACAGTGAAAATGATTCTAGAATATCCTGAAAGAATGTGGATTTTGTAGGGCTGAGATCATAATGCATTTGCAAATATATCTCTGAAATATACATGTGTAAATACCACAAACTTAAATTTTGATATTTGCTCAAATGATAGTCATAGAAGGGTGACAATTACTATTTAAGAAAAACGGTAATTAATTTGTATTTAAACTAGATTTGCATCTCTTATAGCAAAATCAGTCACAAGGACAACATGAACTCTGACATGCTGCCTTCATTTTGACTTGCTGTTCATTCATATGTTATGTAATTCATTGTTTTTTTTTTTTATTTTTTTTAACGTTTATTTATTTTTGAGACAGAGAGAGACAGAGCATGAGCAGGGGAGGGGCAGAGAGAGAGGGAGACACAGAATCGGAAGCAGGCTCCGGGCTCCGAGCGGTCGGCACAGAGCCCGACGCGGGGCTCGAACTCACGGACCGTGAGATCATGACCTGAGCCGAAGTCGGCCGCTCAACCGACCCAGCCACCCAGGCGCCCCAGAATTCATTGTTTTTTTAAAAAATTGAGCAAAAATGTACCAGACGTGTTTTTGTGCCAGGGTAGATGCTAGTTCTACACTGATAAAAGGCATGGTTCCTGCTCTTCACGATTTTAAAGTCTGTTGGGAAGTGAAATAGGCAAACAAGTTAGAACAGTATAGTTCCTTGCTCTGATGAAAGTCCAAAATATAGTGAGGGCATAGGAGAAAAAGCTCAAAACCTTCCCGGGGTTAGCTGAGATGATGTCACAGGGAAGGAAGCATTTGAACTGAAACTTAAGGAATCGGGAAACATTAACATCACAGGGTAAACTCTGCAACCCAATAGGGATGTGATGGCAATTGACTAAGTGACTATTTGTAAATTGCTGGAAACAATGCCTAGCACCTGGCCAGTAATACAGGTGTGTCTTCATTAGGTAAAGTAAAAGGAGAGGACGCGGAAACATTTGCTCCTGTTTCAAACACTTGTAAATACGAGTTTACTTCTAAATAAATAAATAAATAGGAAGGAAGGCAAGGAAGGGGAGAGGGAGGGAGGAAGGAAATAAATACTTACAAATCTATATTGTAGACTTATAAACATTGTTCAGCTAGAAAGCGAGACAAGCTCATCCTTAGGTCTCAGTAACAAAGAGGAAATTCATTGTACTGCTAGAGAATCAGGATCCCATCGAGATGGGGGGCCGGGACCTTAACGTATTATGGGACGGGATGCCAAGCCACAGCCTAGTGTGTGTGAAATGCTCAGGCTGAGACGCCCTGTACACCCTGGTCTCCCATAGAAGTTATTGTAGAAAATGTGCCTGGTAGTCTAAAGATGCTGCGACTTGGGCCCTGGGTTGGGTGACCCAAAAGAAATCAGGAACTACAGGCCTTTGCTTGGCCAAGACAGGGGGACTATATCCACACTGCCTCATAAGATCTCAGAGCTGGAAAATTAATGTTAAAAACTGCACTGAAGTCCAACTACTTTGAAGAAAGTATCCCATTACCCATGACATAAAAACACCTATGGAAGACAGTCATTGCCGAAGATGCGTTTACTACAATAATAATAATAATGCAAAGACATAGAATTAGCAGCCTCTACAAGTTACCCCCTGAAACTCTAAGTAAGAGAGCAAAGTGAGAGATTTTTAAAAGATCTGAAAAACACAACGTTAACTTAAAACTGTGTAACGGGTGCGTAGTTTTTCAGCTATCTTTTAGGACGGAGAGCCCTGCTCTGAGTTGTCTATTCCACCAAGTTTTACAAAGCGTGGGTTTGGGATGTGAACACACTGAACTTTGCCAAACCTGGCCAGTGCGCCTCTCAACGTGCCTGATCTGATTTATTGCTCCGCGAGCAGTGTAAGGGTCTGTCTTTCCTCACCTTTTTACCTGTATTTTGCACTGTCAGACTTGATGATCTGTTTCATGTTATCTTGTGTTATTTTACTTTTCATTTCCCTAGGGACTAGTGTGGTTCAGCATCTTTCACATTTCTATTTTGTTATTTAAATACTCAGCCTTGGGGCGCCTGGGTGGCGCAGTCGGTTAAGCGTCCGACTTCAGCCAGGTCACGATCTCGCGGTCCGTGAGTTCGAGCCCCGCGTCAGGCTCTGGGCTGATGGCTCGGAGCCTGGAGCCTGTTTCCGATTCTGTGTCTCCCTCTCTCTCTGCCCCTCCCCCATTCGTGCTCTGTCTCTCTCTGTCCCAAAAATAAATAAAAAACGTTGAAAAAAAAAATTAAAAAAAAATAAATAAATAAATACTCAGCCTTCTCTTCAGATCTTATAAATCGTTCCCTTTTTATTTAAGGCTGCTTCTCCTGGAACGGCCTTCCATCTCCTTTGCTTCTTTAATGACTCTTTAAAATGGATTTGTAGAGGGGCGCCCGGGTGTCTCAGTCAGTTAAGCGTCCAACTTCGGCTCAGGCCATGATGTCATAGTTCACGGGTTTGAGCCCCGCGTCGGGCTTTGTGCTGACAGCTCAGAGTCTGGAGCCTGCTTGGGATTCTGTGTCTCCCTCCCTCCCTCTCTCTCTCTCTGCCCCTCCCCTGCTCGTGCTCCGTCTCTCTCTCTCTCTCTCTCTCTCTCTCTCTCTCAAAATAAACATTAAAACAAAATTTTACTGGATTTGTAGGGATTAAAGTATAATATAAAATATTCTGAATATTAACATTTTTCCTGTTAACATTCTACTTTTAATGTTTATACACTCAAATTTATTTATAATTTCATTCATTACATCTGGATTTTAAGACATAACGTGAAACTTTCCTTACAGAAAGAGGAAGTCAGGCATGTTGCTTGTCTGGTTTTGCCTTTTACATTACGATACATTTTAGATCCCTGATGCCTTTAGAGTTTATTCCTGTATCAGGTATCAGGTGTGAAGCGTGGGTCTAATTTTATCTTTTCCAGTCATCCAGCCACCGGAGCCAGCAACTAGATTATCTATTAGAAATTCCACCTTTGTCACTACGATTTGAAATAAAACCTTTATCATCTATTAAATTTCCCTATGCACGTGGGTCTGTTTGTGTATTTTCTGTTCTGTTCCCCTAGTCTTCCTGTTCAGGTCCTAGTCCCAACCTTGTTAAATAGGGTATAAAGTTTATTTTATTTTATTTTATTTTATTTTATTAAGTTTATTTATTTATTTTGAGTTGGGGAGAAGCAAAGAGAAGGAGAGAGAGAATCCCAAGTAGGATCCATATGGGCAGCACGGAGCCTGATATGGGGCTCGAACCCGCAAACCATGAGATCATGACCTGAGCCGAAACCAAGATTTGGACGCTTAACCAGCTGAGCCATGCACGTGCCCCTATAAAATATAGTTTAATGTCTGGTAGGACTAGTCCGTCTGTCTCTCTCTCTCTCTCTCTCTCTCTCTCTCTCTCTGTCACACACATGCACACATACCCTTGTAGCTTTCAATATTTCTCTGCCAGTTCTTGCTTATTTTTCCGAACTTGAGCATTAACTTATCTAGTTCAAGAAAAGCATATTCTTTTATTAGGATTATCTTAAATTCATAAATTAACTTGGGGAAAACTGACATCTTTATGTCATTATTTACCCGAAAAACATGGGATGTCTTTCCATTTGTTGAAATCCATTTTTGCCCTTTCAGGAATACTTAAAAGTTTTCCTTATGTATGTTTTTCACATTTCTTGGAAGTTTACCGCTAAGCTCGGCACCCGGGTGGCTCATTTGAGTATCCAACTTCGGCTCGGGTCATGACCTCAGTTCGTGAGTTCAAGCCCCACATCTGGCTCTCTGCTGTCAGCACAAAGCCAGCTTCAGACCCTCTGTCTCCCTCTCTCTGCCCCTCCCCTGCTCACTCACTCTCTCTCTCCCTCTCTCTCAGAAATAAAGATTTTCTTTTAAAAAGTTTACCCCGAAGCTCACCTTTGTCGCGATTATATCCCCTAACAAGTTACCACTGTGGATATGAAAGCTACTGATTGCCGTGTGATAATTTTATATAAACAACCTTACCAAACTTTTTATTCTTTGAGTCAGTTTTATGTTGGCTCATTAGGGTTTTCAGGTATGCTGTCCTATCATCTGCAGATAAATATACTATTACGCCTTCTTTTCCAACTCTGTGTCTCCGATTGGTTTCTGATGTCTTATCCCGTGTCCCAGCACTGTTAGCGCCACGTGAGGAAGAAGTGGACGTAGCGTAATCCTTGCCTTTTCCCAGTCTGAATGCAGATGCCCCCAGTGTTCCCCCATGAAGACGATGTGAATACGTATTTTATAAAGCAAATAAATACCAGTTTCTATTTTGTGTTGAATGGCCGTTAGACTTTGCCAAAGACTCTTTAGCCCTTGTGGAGATGGCCATGTGTATGTGTTCTTTAGATGTGTTAATACAGTGTATCATGTTCATGGGTTTTTTCATACCACACCAATCTTGCATTCATGGAATCAATTCTACTTGGTCACGGTATATTCTTTTCTTAAGTTGGTGTTCAATTCCACCTGCCAATATTCTATCTAGAACCTTCGCGCTCATATATGCTTAGTGATGTCAGTCTGTAACTTTCTTGTTTGTGTGCTATTTTCGTAAGGTTTAGGTAACAATGTTATCCATGCTTTTCAAGAATGGGAAAGATCTCCCTTATTTTCAGTGTTCTGGAATGATTTGTTAACAGTTGGGATTCTCTGATCTCTGAAGGTTTTTGGTGGAATTCTCCCTGGAACCATATATTTTTTAAATATAATTCCTTAAGAGTGCAATTCTTCTTGAGGCGCCTGAGTGGCTCAGTCAGGTAAGCGTCTGACTTCAGCTCAGGTCATGTCACCGGTTGTGAGTTCGAGTCCCGTGTCGGGCTCTGTGCTGACAGCTCGGAGCCTGCAGCCTGCTTCGGATTCTGTGTCTCCCTCTCTCTCTGCCCCTTCCTCGCTCCTGCTCTGTCTGTCTGTCTGTCTGTCTCTCTCTCTCTCTCTCTCAAAAATAAATGAATATTAAAAATTTAAAAAAAAAAAAAGCTTCCAGCTTCAGCTCAGGTCATGATCTCACAGTTTGTGGGTTCGAGCCCTGTGTCGGGCTCTGTGCTGACAGCTCAGATCCTGGAACCTGCTTTCGATTCTTTGTCTCTGTCTCTCTGCCCCTCCCTCACTCCTTCTCTGTCTCTCTCTGTCAAGAGTAAATAAACATTAAAAAAATAGTGCAATCCTTCTTTAACTGATTTTTTTTTAAATTTTTAACACGTATTTATTTTTTGAGAGACAGAGAGGGAGTGCAAGCGGGGTAGGGGCAGAGAGAGAGGGAGACACAGAATCTAAAGCAGGTTCCAGGCTCTGAGCTGTCAACACAGAGCCTGATGTGGGGCTCGAACTCATGAACCATGAGATAGTTACCTGAGCCAAAGTCGAATGCTTAACCGACTGAGCCACCCAGGCACCCCCAATTCTTCTTCTTGGAGAAATTTGTCTGTTTAAACCTTTACCTTTATAAGGGTCAATTTTGATCAACTGTTTTTGCCTAGATAATTATTAATGTATTCTTGGTTTTCACATATATTTGCATATGGTCTGAAAGTGTTATCTTGGGAATATTTTAATTCCTTCTCTTTCAGTGTTTTTTGAAACAACTCATTGATAACAAATCAGTGTCTACAAATGCATGATTAACAAATGAAGCATTGAATTGATCTCACCCAGCTTGCATAATCGCATTCCTCATCCCAAATATTTATTTTTCATTTATCACAGGTTACTATTCCAAGTCTACTTAAATACTGAAAGTAATTTGTGCCTCATGGTAATTGGCAGTTTATGGTGTGGCTCATTTTCCTTAATTCTAGAAATTCCAAGAAAAAAGAAAAAGTCATAAAATATCAAAACAAAACATAGTACATTTAGTCAACTCAACAAGTGGAAACAGTTTAAAGAATTGAAAGTTTCATCCAATAACAGGGGGTCTGCCTGGCCGGCTCAGTCAGTGAAGCCTATGACTCTGCACCTTGGAGGTGGGGGTTCCAGCAGTACATTGGGTGTAGAGATTACTTAAAAAATAAAATCTTAAAAAAAAAAAAAAGTTTCATCCAGGAACAGAATAGTGAAAATAAACCCTTAGGAACTTGAGTGCATTGGAAAACACTGTTTGGGCATTAGGAAGGGAACGAATTCTTTCACGACCACGTTTGCTTTTCAGATTTAGGTCTTTGATCCAACCAGATTTGTTTTTCGTGTGGGGTATATCTTATGTTTCAGTTTCTCAAATTTCTGGATTTGAGATTTAACCCCCTACCTACAGTAAAGTCCCTAACTTTTAATAGGGGAATTAACCATTTATATTGATTGTTATCACTGACATACTTGACATATTTCTGTGGTATTATGTCGTATTTACTGTGCTTGTTCATTTCATTTTTTCTTCTTACTGACCTTTGGTTAGATCAAGAAGCTTTTCCTTATTTTCCCTCTGGTATTTTCCTCTACTGGTTCCGTTTTTATTCTTTTAATGATTACCCTTTATATTTTACATGCATGGAGATAAATTAATACTTTCTGATGAAGTTTAAGTAATTATCATTCTCTTCCCAAATTATTAAAAAAAAAAATTTAAGTTATCCCCATCTTGTTTCCACTTTGCTTTTACTCATATCTCCGTTTTCTGTTTTTCAAGCAATACCTATTCAGCTTTACCCACACAGTGTGTTGATTATTCTAATGTCCACCATTAGATGGTGCTTGCAAAATACTCTTTTTGCAAAATACTGCTTCTTGCAAAATACTCTTTTCCTCTGGTTTTAGGTCCTAGAAGTACTGTATAGATAGTAAACGTTTCCCTCTGGGCCTGAAATGTCTAGTCCCTTCATAGTGGAATGGTAGTTAAGCTGGGATAGATTTTTAGGCTGATGGTACATTTTCATCAGCATTCTCGAGATATTATTCATTACTTTTGGGTCTTTGGTGAGCAACTTCATTCTGAATATTTCTCATTAATCTCACAGTTTTGCAGTTTTACCGCCAAGTGTCTGGGTGCCGGGTATGTCTTAATTCATACTTGGGTATTAGGTTGCCACTTCAATGTTAGGAACTCTTGTTATTTGTGAATTCTGGAAAGTGATTAACCGTGACCTCGTCATTTCTGTGTCTTCTCATTCTCCAGAGTACAGGCGTTCTTAACTTGTGGTCTGTGGATCCCCTGGGTATCCAAGAATAGAATTTAGATTTTGAACGTGAAAAAGAAATCCTTCATTTTCGCTGACCTCCAATTCACATTTTGCATTCCTTCAGCTATAAATGACAGGCAACAAACCACAGCAGTATCAGCAGTTTCTTTGACTTTTTCATCTGTAGAAGCCAGAGGTACCTCAGTATCACGTAAAGGTTATAGCTAGTATCACAGAATACGTTACACACTCTTCCCTGCTTTGAAATTACACTAGTTGTAAGACCTCCGACCAGATCTTATTTAATACATTACTAAACAAGCTCATAAACTGCTGTATCACCCATTGAAAGATATTTTTACATTTGTATTTAAAAGTCATTAGTTCCCTTTGAAATTCTATGTGCTTTATTTTATGCATTGAAAAACATTAAACTTCTATTTCAGATTTTACATTTCTCGTTTTTCCACTGAATTACCAAAGCCACATTACAACATCCTATTCTCTTTTCATATGTGGCATGCCTCCCATTTAGCCTGCCAGAAGACTTCAATTTTTTTATTTCATGAATTTCTACTTCCTTGGTTTTCATTTTTTTTTTTTAAGTTTCACTTATTAATTTTTGTGTGTGTGAGCGAGAGAGAGGCAGAGGAAGTGACAGAGAATCCTAAGCAGGCTCCGTGCTGGGAGCGTGGAGCCTGACTGGGGGCTCGATCTCACAAACCGTGAGATCATACACAAAACCAAAATCAAGAGTCGTTCACCCAGCCAGCTAAGCCGCCCAGGCGCACCTGCTTACCTGGTTTTTAAGTCTTTCTTTTTCTACTCTGGTCTTGTTCTGTAAGCATTGATTTATCTCTTTGGATGCCCTGAACTTAGTTACGTGTTAGTCCCTTTCTGACTGATCTGTTATCTCTAGTTCCTCATGTTGAGAGATTCGCCCATGTGGTTTGGCAATTCTGGGCGTTCATGCCCTTTGGCTCTTCATCTGGGAGAAGCGTAGGGGAGACCCTTCCATTTGCCTTTCATGTCTGTTTCACTTTCACTTCTGCCAGGGCCCTACAGGGGGCACTGTTCTGAAGCCAGGGTTTATAAGTCTTTCTCAGGTTGGGCTCCTGCAAGGCCTGAATAGTGTGTGCGTTTGGGTTCTACACTAATGCATGATTGAAGACTCTCTGCTCACATCCCCGAACGAGCAGCCTGCTTTAGGGTTGTTACCATGCTGCGTTTCACCTCCCATCTGTGTGCCCAGAGCCCGTTTCCAAACACCTCTGTCCTGCCCCCCCTACCCCCTTCCCGTAGTTGGCCACATCTCCTTCCTTGTAGAGATTTAAAATACCAGTCCACATGGCATTAGTCTGCCCAGTACCTGCAGGGCTCTGGCATTTCAACTCCCACTCATCACTCTAGGAGTTTCTTGTGTTTCTGGCACAATGAAAATGCCCTTTGTTTGTTTTTTATGCCTAGTACGTGTTTTAATGTATTTTGTTTTCCCATTGTATTTTAGCCAGCATTTATGTGTAAGTGGGCACTGAGAGGAGAGCTCTGAGCTGCTTATCTGTCTTGAGCAGACTTAATAGATTTGTCTGTAAAACATAGCTGGAATCGGGTCATTCCTCTGCTTACAGCCTTTCATCTGCTTGAATGTTAGACTCCTAAAGGCAGGAAGCTTGTCTGCCTTGTTTGCTACTGTTTTTCTACAAACCTAGAACAGCACATAATAGCACTTCATAAATAAGGGTGAAATGAATTAAATGCATTTTCCCCCACCACGTTTGGGTTAAAGACGAACACAGTGAACAGGGCCTAGTGGTCGGCATGGTCTGCCAGGGGACACAATCTAGCCCTTGCATGATTTGGCCAGTGCTGCCTCAAGGCCAGCTTTTCTGGTCAGTTTGCGTTTATGCTCCCTGCTCCCTCATCCTCTTTGCAAAATTTGGACTTAATGGGAGCCTGAAAGGGCTTGAAATCAAAACATTATCCATATATTTCAATAACTTTTCCCCTTTGTTTGGTACTAACATGACATGAACAAGAAATATTATAATCAGATGTGATTGACCAGTTACATGCCCTAAACTCAAAAATGAATACGGGCCAAAGTTTGGGAAGTTACTGAATTCTTTGTGTCTTTACTTAAAAAGGAACACAGCTTAAAACTCACCTGCTTTAACAATCACATTATCTTAATTAATTGTATTTTTATAACCCGAATTGTGTGTGAGCATGTTTGTGTATTTACACACACAGCTTATTTACTTAGTGTATTTCTGGAGCAGTGTTCAAAACTTTTTGTTCCTCGTGTAAGTCACGAGTAAATATGTTTTTTGAATGTTTATTTATTTGAGAGAGTGGGGGAGGGGCAGAGAGAGAGAATCCCAAGCAGGCTCTGGGCTGTCAGTGCAAAGCCCAGCACGGGGCTCGATCCCACAAACTATGAGATTATGACCTGAGCTGAAATCAAGAGCCGGACACTCAACCGACAGCCACCCAGGCCCCCCCCGGCCATGAGTAAATGTTTATATGTTCATATTTGAAGAACGGGCTCGATATCTAACCGGCAAACTAAAATATAACAAAAGAGAAAAAAACAAGTTCTTTTATATCTGACTGTTGCTCAGTGTGTTTTTGGAAATGTGTACTTCAGAGCTGTCTAATCACAGCCTTTTTTGGTAAAATGTGTCTTAACTTGTGCTGAACTGATACGTTTCATCTGCAAGGTTAGAAGTGATGCAAAGGGGAAGAAATTTGCTATTCCAGAAACACCGTATTATAACCTGGCTAAGAACTAGTGATTGGTCCTGCTGGAGTCATTTTGTGGTTTGATGGCTGATCTTGAAACACACTTGCCTTCACTAGGGTCTTCAAGATCACCAGTGGTTTGCCTGAAAGGGACCAGACCTCTGCAAGTTGCTTCCATGCTTTTCTCCCTTCCTTTCCTTCCCCATCCCCCCTCCCTTTCTTTCTATCAATCCAGGCAGGAAAAATGTAGATAATTAGCAGATGGCAAAGTGGCAAAATGGGCAGGCGATCCACAGACCAAATCATCTGGATATATCTAAGTGTTACCCCATAACCCAAGCTTAACATAATTTGACCAATACATTCCATACATATCTCTTAAGTGTTTTCTTGTACTCAATGTAAATATAAATTTCAAAATACATAACATCAAATTTTTCATATTGAGATGTACATAAAAAAAAAACGAACCTTTGTTTTCTGTAACAAAGAGTGGTAGACAAAAAACTTGCCAACTGAAGGTAGCAGTTCCTCTGAGTCAAAGGTCTATGGGGTAAATATTCAATCAGTTCAAATGAGAATTAACAATCTAGATACTTCTGTCCTCTGGAGCTGCTCCCTTTGTCTCCCCTGCCCATGCCTACCCTAATCTTACCCTGCCGTGGGTGGATGACAGACCTGTACCCTGTATCCTGTTCCACTTCTTACTGATCTTTAAACATTTCAGTCAAATCAGCCTTCCAGACTTTGGGGTTGGGTTGCCTTAGGTTGGGTTGGGCGTTGCCTTGGGTTGAACCTTTCAAGTGATCATGGTGTGCCATCTGGTGGAAATTTAGTGTTTTTTCAGGCAGAGGCAAATGGAATTTCTCTGATCCATATATTCCCCAGCTCTGTATCTATGTTTGACTTAGTCCCAAGGAGATTCTGATAGATTTTACAAAAACAAAGCCAGCTGAGGCCAGCCTCCATCCTGCCAGTATATCAACTCTACCAGTTCATTTCTTTCCCAAAAGAAATCTTTGCATTTGTAACCCTCCTAAGCTTTAAAAAAAAAAAAAAAAAAAAAAAAGCAAACAAAACCTCAAGGCTAAACATCCATTCTATTTTATGAACAGGTGGCAAATGAACATGTTATCCTTCCTTAAATCTGTCTTTTTCCCCAAACAAGTTTGAGTTTTCACTAAAAAGAAAGCTTTACAGAGTTTTCACAAGTAGCATTTTCTTTTGGTGTGTAATATGCAGGGTGCTTAACCCTGCCATCTGAAACTACTACGTAGGGGTAGGGCTGTCTACTGTTTTATCCGTTTTTAGAGGATACTGATTTCATAGACTCTCACTGATGGGAAGTTAATTTCCTTACTGAAACTAACACATTATTTCTGGATTGGTCAATAAGGCGTATACACTCTAGTGGCATTCAAGCACGACACGATGGTGCTTTATACTTTATTAGTTATATTTTCATGCAACGCCATTCAGTCAGTGAGGGATTCCTGGGGAATTATTTTTAATACTGTTTTTTTTTGTTTGTTTGTGTGTTTGTTTGTTTCTTTACCTCATTTCAGATTAGAGTCTCCCACACGGAGTCTAAGCATGGATGCCCCAAAGGGTGTTCATATTAAAGCTCATGCTGGGAAAATCGAGGCCCTTTCTCAAATGGATATCGTTTTCCAAAGTAGTGATGGAATGGTGAGTTCAGTGCGCCAGCTCCTGTTGTGTATTTCCTGGTGATCCTCACATCCATTAAGGTATCGTTAAATTTATGGCCGTCTGTAAACCCACTGAAAAGAAGGCAAGAGACAATCGTGCATTTCAAGAAGAGCCAAGAACGGTTAGAGTTATTCTGTACTGGATCCAGACAGTATTCTTTGCCTGGTATCTGTGCTGTCCAGTCTCTTGTTATTTTCATCTGGGAAAGAATACTGCAGATTTTCCGAGCCACTTCCTGTGGATGCAGCTTCTCTCGATATGGCGGTCACTGGGAGCTCCCCATAAATGACAGCCATCAGCGCGTATTGCCTAGAGCGCTATGCTTTCTCGCACCAAATTAAGTTTGCGTGCAAGTTAAATGTGAAAAATAAGAGCTTTAAAAGCCACAAGAAGGATGACATCTGGAACTTCAAGTCTGGGAATGAAACGTCACCGACACAAGCCAAAGTTCATAACAAAGCAGTAGAGCGCTTGCTGCTCAATATTGATTGTCCTAGTACCAGATCAGTTCGCAGGTTACCTGTTTGAGTTTGGGGAAGTTAACAGGCCTCTCCGGACCTGGACCTGTCTTCTCATTTGTCAAGTAGGGAAAATAATACTTGCTTAACTAAGTCACAGACGATACCAATGTGATAATATGGGTGACAACATTTTTAAATTAATTTAATATTAACAGGAAGGGACAGTAGTAGCAAACGTAGACCATGAGAGGTGGCCCACGTGTGTGGACAGGACCTGTCCGACGACAGCCTGCCAGGAGAATAGAACAGTCATCTGGTGAAGCCCCTTCAAGTTGTAACTTAAAACGTTATGATGTCAGGAGCAGATAGATGCAAACATGAGAAGTCAAGAATTCTCGTATCTCATTACCACATCGTAATGTGACCACATACTTCAGCTGTATGACCTTGACAAAATACATACCGATTTTAATTTTGAAATAATGTCACTTGTTTCCATCAATGAGGTCATGTTTATAATTGCATACAGCCTGACTCATAATTGAAGTTGCTATCCCTTCTTACTGGGAGCTAGCTCCAAGTGAGGAGATGTCTGGCCTCCCACAAGATATATTCCCGTAAAGCCCAACGAAGATGAGCAAGGAACTGGTATGCGGACTACTAAGTGACTAGAGTTTGCTAGAAGAGCAGGAAAAAAATAACTAGAAAAGAAGCATCACCAAGTAACCATAAGAAAGGAGAGCAGACAGAACCCAAAGCACTGGACAACAGCATGAGTAGGTTCCACGTTTAAAAACAATACAGTCCACATTTCCCTTCTTTTCCTCTGACCGTGTCCCAGACCACAAGGCAAAGCTTTGCTTCTAATACTGTTCCACCCACTACTTCACACAGGAGTGGCCCACTTCCCGAGAGTACAGACTGCACGCATCAGTTTATGTATATATATGATCGGAGTCCGTTAGGGCACCCGGATGGCTCAGTCGGTTGAGCGTCCGACTCTTGGTTTCAGCTCAGGTCATGATCTCACGGTTATGAGTTCGAGCCCAGCACTGGGCCCTGCCCTGCCAGTGCGGAGCCTGCTTGCGATTCTGTCTCCCTCCCTTTATGCCCCTCCCGCGCTCGCTCGCTCTCTCTCTCTCTCTCACAAATTAAATAAACTTAAAATTTTTTAAAAGTTAAAAAAATAAGGGGCGCCTGGGTGGCTCAGTCGGTTGAGCGTCCGACTTCAGCTCAGGTCACGATCTCGCGGTCCGTGAGTTCGAGCCCCGCGTCAGGCTCTGGGCTGACGGCTCAGAGCCTGGAGCCTGCTTTCGATTCTGTGTCTCCCTCTCTCTCTGCCCCTCCCCCGTTCATGCTCTGTCTCTCTCTGTCTCAAAAATAAATAAACGTTAAAAAAAAATTTAAAAAGTTAAAAAAATAAGATTGGAGTTTGTAGATAAGAGTATGTAAATAAAGAAGAGTCCAGCCTTGTTTGCAAGGCTGTTTGCATTGAGCCTGCCTGCGACACACCTTAATTCCTGCTAACAAGCGAGTGCCCTGGAGTGGGTGAGATTTGACTACTCGGTGAGAGGGTTCTTCTTTCTTCGTTCCCAGAATTTCAAACGTCAACTAATGACCATTTGTTTACATTTCAGTTTCAACTAGAATGGGAGCGAAAACCCCAATAGCTTTTACTCACTTTCAGTTGGCGTTAATCTGTGTGTCTGCTGTTCCTCCACACCTACGAGAAGGCAGCACAGTTTCAAATATTTTAGAAACTAGGGAAATGGTTGGTGGCTAATCGGATGAATGTAATTGCCTCTTCTAGGAAAACAAAATCAACAGAAATCCCAACATTCACAGGTAAAAATTGTGAAGGGACGCCTGGGTGGCTCAGTGGGTTAAGCGTCCGACTTTGGCTCAGGTCATGATCTCATGGCTTATGAGTTCGAGCCCCGCATCTGGCTCAGTGCTGACAGCTCAGAGCCTGGAGCCTGCTTCAGATTCTCTCTCTCTCTCTCTCTCTCTCTGTCTCTCTCTGTCTCTCTCTGTCTCCCTCTCTCTCAACAAAAAATAAATATTAGGGGCGCCTGGGTGGCTCAGTTGGTTCAGCGTCTGACTTTGGCTCAGGTCATGATCTCCCAGTTTGTGGGTTCGAGCCCCACGTCAGGCTCCATGCTGACCACTCAGAGCCTTGGAGCTTGCTTCGGATTCTGTGTCTCCCTCTCTTTCCGCCCCTCCCCTTCTCGTGCTTTGTCTCTCTCTCTCTCTCTCTCAAAAATAAACATTAAAAATTTTTTTAAAGAAAGAAAATCTGATCATATAATGATCATATAAGACTTAAGTCCCGTGCCTCATTTCATTTTCTATGCAGAGAAAAAACTAACCTGTTTGGAGCATTTGGAGATACGAGTTTCATGCTGTCCCGCTCATCCCACTGGACCACTTCATCTCTTGTTTTCTCCCAAACAGCTCGTGCTTGACGCTGAAACCGTGTGTTTACCCAAGTTGGTTCAGGGGACTCAGGGCTCTGCCGGCAGCTCACAAGAACTCTATGAAATCTGTGTGTGTCCAGATGGGAAGCTTTACCTGTCCGTGGCTGGCGCGGGTACGACGTGCCACGAAAGCAGTCACGTCTGCCTCTAAACCACCTGCATCTTCCACCGAACGCCTGCCTCATGTCCGTGAGCTTTACGGTACTGACCTCAGGCCTTCACACTGAGCAACTTAACATCCTATAAAACCGAGATGGTGGATGGGAAGTCGGAGGATGGAAAAACGTGCCAACGGAAGTAGGATGCAACTACGCGCTCTCAGAACGGTGTGTACTTATGAGACACAGACGTCTAGCAACAGCAAACAAGGAAATGTTTATCCCACTACATTTATTTTCATCAGAACCGCTGTGACTTTTCCTTTTCTTTCTTGTAGATAATCTACAGTGAAAGATTGAATTGCTGTGTGGAATTAACTTAGGCTGTTCAGTTGTGAATATCTAATTCCCCACAGAAACAGCATTGGTCTAAATGCCCCCAAAGTTCAATGTGGTCCCGTTATATCACTCAAACCCACACACTCATTTTAACGCACAGCGTGTCAGGTCTCACGAGAAAATCTTCAGGTTTTAAGGGGACTTAGGTGGATCTGATTTTCAACATGTAGTCAAGGGAATAAATTCTACAAAATCAATCATGTTTTCTTTATGCATAGTCAACAAGCAATAAAAATCAACCTACATTTTCACAAACTTCAGTTTGTCTTTTATGTCCTCTAATCCTCTCTCCGGCATTCTGAGGTAGGTATCATTTTCCCCCAAGTTCCTGGTGATTAAAAAAAGGTTCAGCTTGGGGCGCCTGGGTGGCTCAGTCGGTTGGGTGTCCGACTTCAGCTCAGGTCACGATCTTGCGGTCCGTGAGTTCGAGCCCCGCGTCGGGCTCTGGGCTGACGGCTCAGAGCGTGGAGCCTGCTTCCGATTCTGTGTCTCCCTCTCTTTCTGCCCCTCCCCCATTCATGCTCTGTGTCTCTCTGTCTCAAAAATAAATAAACGTGAAAAAAAATTAAAAAAAAAAAAAAGGTTCAGCTAGGACAAGTCAGAAGGTCATATAATAGCCAGTGAAACGAAACCGAAACGTGAGCCTACATGTCAACGGCTGTTCTCGCTTCAAAAAACTCTGGCATATTGTCTCATTCCATCCAAACACCAACTACATGGTAACTGTGTAAATGGGATGATACTCATTTGACAAGTGAAGTAACCAAAGTCCAAAGGGGTTTTGTCGCCCACCAGGATCAGAGAGCCAGGAGGGGGTGGGACTCATAACTGCCCAGCCTGTGTATTTACTTCTGACACAACAGTAACGGACTGGCTGCTCCTTAGACTCTCTTCATTTTTGAAAATATGTTTAATACCAATGGGTTGCACATGCCACTGTAGAAATCAAACAGGACATACTGAGCCTGTGAAAACGGGCTAGCTTTGTGTGAATGAATCGCTCGCTCATTTTGTTAAATGCCGGTCGTCACAGAGTGGTGGCTTTTTGGTTTTTTAATGTTTTGTATTGTTTTGTTTCGTTTTTGTGTTTTACCAGTTGCTGTAATTAGAATCTCCAAGTAGCACAAGACGTGGTAGGACCAACAGCATTGTAACTTCCTATTTATAGGATTTGTAACTATAAACACCAGTTCAGGTTCATTTTCTGCAGTCTCAGAACGGAAAGCAGAAAAGGGAACCCTGTTTTTAATATGTTAACAAGGTGTTCATCCAACAGTGTAGCCCACTTACAACAAATCCTGGATTTTCAAATTGCTATGTGCGTAAAAACTGGAAAGTACAGGGGCGCCTGGGTGGCTCCATCGGTTAAGAGTCCGACTTCGGCTCAGGTCACGATCTCGCGGTCCGTGAGTTCGAGCCCCACGTCGGGCTCTGGGCTGACGGCTCAGAGCCTGGAGCCTGCTTCCGATTCTGTGTCTCCCTCTCTCTGACCCTCCCCCGTTCATGCTCTGTCTCTGTCTCAAAAATAAATAAACGTTAAAAAAAAAATGGAAAGTACAGAGTGAAAATTACATGTGTCCTGGTTAAGAGCAAACTTGACTAGGGCCGCCTGGGTAGCTCAGTCGGTTGAGCATCCAACTGTTGATTTTGGCTTAGGTCATGATCCCAGAGTCATGGGATCCAGCCCGGAGTCAGGCTCCACACTGAGCTGGATTCTCCTTCTCTTTCTGCCCCTTTCCACCATTTGCTCGCCGTCTCTAAAAAACAAAACAAAACAAAACAAAAACAAAAAACACAATCTCCAGTTTCATAGGGGATGGGTGTTTTTAGATCTTAAATTGGTATTTCACCTTTTTCCATTTAGTTAAGTCCTGATTGTTTTAAGTTAATGTCTGCTTTCTTGTGACGACATTCCTACTGTCACGGTAAATAGTGTTGCCTTTGTTTTGTTTTGTCATATGCTCTCCTGCTCCCTGTTTGTGCAAAACAAATGTCTTCAAGCTCGGTTGACGCAAGGTCAAGAAAAAGAATCAAGGAGAAAGTATGGGGGATAGAACCCTTTGAATAAAAGACACAAATTAGGTGTTTTTTCGCTCTTTTGCTATCTGGAATCATCATGAAAGAAATTGGTATGGGTGGCTGCATTCTCCAGAGTGGTAAGGAATTTATCCTTGCTTAGAATCAAAGCTTTTAGATAGGCAGTATTCTCAGATGTATTACATACACCTTTTTGAACACATCAATGCAGTGTAATTTAAATTTTCATTAAAGGTGTAAGATCATGACGATGACCATCCCTAACGGACATACCTGATGAGTTATGTGCGCTGATACTCCTGTATACCAAGTGGTTGTATGTAGACCATTGTTGATATGTGACCTCAAAAATAGCCCCTCTTTTTCCATTTCCAAGCCAGCTGAGTGGACACGAGTCAGAGAGGTGAAGAGCAAAATGTTAGCTTTCATAGTAGAAACAATTTGATTTGCAGCAAGGTGGACTGGCCTCCCTAAGCCTTGACAGCTGCGTATCACAGGAAGCTCTCCCAAGCCCGGCAGGACTGTGGGCCCCTGCCTTCGGTAGCTCGCCATGCCCAGGCCAGACGGAGGCACCTGTTCTGAAGGCAGCCACGTTCCAGGTAAGAGGAAGGGGTGAGCTACACGTGCACGAGTCCTTCCGGCCCATCCGCCCACCAGGTTCATCTCGGCTTTGGGGGTCAGCGAAAGAGAAGCTGCTCAAGGCAGAGCCAGCCCCTCACACTAAGGCCGTTAGGCGGTGTGAGCTTTAGTTTTTTGCCCCTTCCTTCCCCCGAACGCTTCCTACTCAGTGGTAGCAGTTTGCCCTACGTTAGGTTCCACTTCAGACTTGCTGTGGTTTCAAAACCAAACAAACGCTTATTATCAGGTAGAACAGGTGGCTCAAAGGGCGGCGCTAAGGAAAAATCCATTTTTTACCGTGGAGACAGTGCAACTTCGATCTTGTCCTCTTAGATCCCAGCTTTGTGGTCAGAGTATATGAGGGTATTTCCCGAGCCGCTTACCAACCATGAGAGAAAGAATATGCATTTTAAACACATAATTCTTATTTTTAAATAAAATCTTATGCTGGCTTTAGCATAGAGTAGACTGGGCTCTCAGTGCAAACAGACAATTCTCACCGGTCTGTGCAAACCGACAGCCAGGATGGAACGCGGGCCTTCACGCCTCCAACACCTGCCCTAACGCCTGCGCACAATGCTGAGGGGCTGTTGAATGAGTGAATGAATGAATGGCACTACTTTCAGCCATATCTGCTCAATGGAAAAAGCTTTGGAAGCCGAAGGGTGAGGACGGTCCACGGCAGACTGTCTCGGCTTGAGCCCCGCCTGGGGGAGTTGGCCGCCTGTGGTGTCCCCCTGCCCTCTGGATTGCACGCTCGCCAGCCCCCACAGTCACGGTCACTTCCCGGAAATAGAGGTCTTCACGTATGTGTATCCGTGCACCTTCTGGTCCTGGGTTCTTAGGTAGAACCCTGCTTAACGCATGACTGATTAAAACCTGTAATTGGTCTTTTCTCCCAGCACTACAAATTTTAACCTTGAGATCTGCAGAACGTCTTTAGTAGGGAAGATGTCCATGGGCACTGACGGGAGAGAATCCCACACACCTGCCTATCAGACCCGTGAACCCCTCTTTATGAAAACGATTTGTACATTTTGCCAGCATCATCCTTGGGCTCTCGGCGTCCCCCCCCCCCCCCACCTCTCCCCGCTGCCTTTGAAACTATCTGGTCTGCGGGGGGGTCTCCCTGAGTTCCCCGTGGACGCTGTGAACAGCTCAGCCTGCAGGGGGCGCTTCCCTCCCCACCCCCACCCCCCACTCCCCTTTGGCAGCGAAGAACCAGCCCCCTCCTTCCCGGACTGCAGCTGCTGCACACGCAGGCCCAGTTTCCATTTTCCAAAAGGAGGAAAAGCAAAATAGGGGGAAAGCATAAAATAAGAAAATACAAAAATTAGTTCACGTCAAAAATTCCCTAATCCTGAATTTCAAAGTCCAAAAAGCTCCAAAAATCTGAACACCTTGCAAATGCGTCTGCTGCAAACTACTGGTGGCAAGATCTGACCTAACTTAAGGTGAGGTTATTTATCACGTCTGCGCGTTCAGCTTAGTGTGAGTGTCCATCGGTTTCCCGGCAGGAATTTAATGTGTTTAAGAGCGCTACCCAACCCTGATGGGAAATGCTCGTATTAACTTTCTAAAATCTGATTTCTGAAATAGATTTGGATCCAAGGGTTTTATATAAGGGATTATGAACCTGGTTTTTTAAAAAAAATAAGTATAGAAAAAGAACCCCAACTAACCTCAACTAGCATAATGGCCAGACAAGGTTTTCTGTGTAAATTTCAGTATCAAAAAACAGTAAAATATGTTCCAAGTGCTAAGTGTGAGTTTCAAAGGAGCAAGCTCTTCTCAAGACAGTTCCGGACAGCTAGCGATCCAGAATTTGCTAAACCCCAGAACAGTAAACTCTTAGCTCTGGTCTACCCAGCCTTGAAGACCTGTGCCTCAGGTATTAATGATGAACATTTTCTGTTAGGGCTCAAGTGTAAATTAGCCCCAGACATGCGGCCCTCTGCTGGGGCAAGGTAAATATCAATTCGGCCTCCACCTATGGAAGAACCATATTTACTGGGTCTACTTCCGAAGATACATATGTATATATGTATATACACCCATACTGTATATGTCAGCTAATCATATTCCCTAAAAAGGAAAAATGAAGTCTTAACAAAACCAATGAGCACCTAATAAACTCAGTATATACTATCAAGCACTTTATATTCAATCATAAAAAAGAGCCTACTAAAATGCTAATATAAAATGTAATAAAAAATTCTATCCTAAACATTTCCAACAAACATACATATATGCACATATCAAAAACTTTATATAGGAAGGTACTAAGTTTGCTTTTCAGGAAATACCAGTTACAATAATTTCATATGTACATTTGCTTTATTAAAAGTATGGCACTTAATAGCAGAAGTAATTACATAGCTTCACATCCAGAAGCAATACAATAGTGGAGGCACAAACATTCCTTATTCCCAATAAAAGTAAAAAAGTTTGAATATGTTCCATAAGCCCTTAATTGCATAAAATATTATATTTAGCATCATCTACAGCCAGCACACTTGTATAAACTAATAATTATCATTACCTCTCTTTTACATTCTGCCAAAGAAATATGCCAAAGTGAATACAATATAGGAGGACACTCAAGCATGAGAAAAATCAAATGTCAGTTCCGAATCATTCATGGGGAAAATGCAATAAACTGTCACAAGCTACTGGACATTGTCACAAGGATTTCACACTGATTTTTTAACGTCTTCAAAAGTAAAATCCAAGAAACTCCACTAAGTGCCATGTGGAAAGAAAAGCTTTGTTTTAACTGCAGCACCTTTAGACAACAAAAGAAAGATTGCATCCTGTTCAGTCGCGCTATATAAATTATGATATTTGTGGAAAATATGTACAAACAGAAAGCGAATGTTCTAACAGTTGACAAATGTCGTTTTGGTACGCAGTTCTTGGACGCGATATTGACATCTGGTGATAAGAACTGCCGCCATTTTGAGTTTTCCAAACATCATCTTCATGAGATAAGGAGCCTGTAAACAGAAGGTGTAAAAAACCACTTAAAAGAAAGATGTAAAGTGCACTCAGTGCACCCTAAGGAGTACTATGTGCATACTCTTAATCAAGTAATATTCAGGATTAAAATACTGTACCATTTTTTAAATGTACTATTTACGATGTAAAATTGCAACAAATTCATAATCAGATCCAGCTGATAATGATGCATCCAAAAGAGGATCTAATTAAAGAAACGATCAGCTCCAAAGACTTGATTCCCCTTATTTGTTTAAACCAGTGATATGTCCAGTGTTTCATAAGCTCCTTCAAAAATACCGCGTTAAAAACATAAAAGATACCTCCATCCTGATCACGGACACACACAGACTCGCATCGAACAAACCGCTAAGCTTTGGTTACATAAAGTGCAGTTCAATAATGTGCCATCCTAGCCATTCAAATACATCTAGCAATTCTGCAGCTTACCACCTTCAAAATAATTTTCTTTTAAGGTCGGCCAAGGTCCTCTGTTGATATGCACGTTAACAACAACTCCAAAGTTCTTCCCAAACAACCTGCAATGTGCTTTACCATTCTTAAATAACTAACTGGCAATGAAGCCTAAGGACGTACAGCATTCATATTTGTGCTACAACACAGTCAAGGTCTGGCTCTGCTTTTTTTTTTTTTTTTTTTCCTTTAAATACCTCACACCTTCTGTTGTATAAAATTTTCAAGTTTTATGATGATACAGGCGGTACATTCCATCACCCTCATAGCAACCTCAGAAGTGAACCTGTCGTTTGGGATCTGCGGGAAAGGAAGCAGATCAGGGTATCTTGTTTTTAAACTGTCTACGCCATAGGCCTCCAGCGTGTGGACATCATTCGTCAGCCCTTCAAGCTGCTGACTGTACTCCTCTATTTTCTGTGCGAGTGCGGTGGGCTTTACATCTTTATCGGACTTCCCTCTCACAGCGTAGTCAGCGGCGATCAAAGCTAACTTGGTAGAGAGGTGACATTTGAAGCACACCCATTCATTGGCGTTTTTATGAAGGTCATTCCTGGCAGCTGAAAAATTTGCTCTGGCCTGTCTTAACCATCTACGCGCTTCAACCGGATTGCCAACTGACTTGAAAGTGGGAGGGACAAAGAACCTCTGAGAGTAAGTCTGTCCAGCTGAAGGTGTGCTTTTTTCTTTATTTTGTTGTTGCCTTTCAGATTTATGGCTCGTTGCTTCTTGATTCCATGAAGTATAAAATCTTTGAAACGAGTACTTCTCTGACTGAAATCGGGATGCTGAGGTTGAAAATGTTCGCCTTGAGGCTCTGTCTGCATTTTGATCTAGAAAAGCCTGCTTCTCTAGCCTGTTGATTTCGTTCTGCAAATGTTTAAAAACTTCATTAGCAATGTCATGATTCTCTGGATTTTTGTCAGGGTGCCATTTCAAATACAACCGCCTAATAATCTTTTTCCTTTCCGATTCTGGAAGCTTCCAAGCTTGCTCCACCACTGATGTCACTTCTTTCAAAATTTCTGGTAAAGAATTCACCTTGAGCTTTTTGGGGGACGGATGCTTCGAGGATGAGGTCTTTTGGCTCTCTCTGCCGGAGAAAAGAGGAGGAATGGTTCGTAGACCAGGGGCTAGGAACTCGGTAGGGCTGGTCGGTGTAGAAGGGGCACTGTCCCTGCTTTGAGAGCTTTCTTCGGGCCTTGAAAACTTATAGAGATCGAGAGAGCTAACTATTTTATATTCACTGTAACCAATATCAATCTGATAGATCTTTCCCAGAAAACTAGAATTATCAGCATCTTCTCTTTCAACCTCTTGTACGATAATTGCATACGTATACGTTGGCTGGTACGATCCATAGATATCACCACCTTCAGCATCAACAAGGTACCCAACGTATTCTCCAGGGTAAAAAACATTCATTGGATCCATAAGCAGAGTATAATGGATTTCAGCAGGTATTGGAGTGCCAGGCATCGGAAGTTCAAGTTTCGATGGTTCAGAAGAGTCGTATTTTACTCCTAAACTGTCAAGTTTCTCACTGATCCTGTAAATATCATTGCAACCTAGCATAGCAATTAAATACGAAGTGTCAGAGATCAGATTGTCCGTCGCAGACTTCAGCGTCATTGCCAATGCTAACAGGAAGTTAATGTCCTTGCTGTCTGAATGCTGTATGTATAGCAGAATGACCGCGTTGCCAAATCTCTTCAAAAAAGCGAAAGTTTCACTTCTGCTGTGGGGAATAGGGTTAAAACCTTTAACTCTTAGTGTGGTTTGAAGCTTTTCAAAACAGGACACTTTCAATCCTTCTCTTAGGGCTTTGCAAAGTCTTATGGCTTTTTCTTCATTGGCCAGGAAAGCATTATCATTTTCATGCTTCATAATTCTAATCAGTCCTGTGATGAACTGTTCCGAAGACAAGAGTAGCTGCAATCTTCCCTGAAGAGAACACAATGCTCCAAACTGACAAACTTTGGGAGTCTCCTCGTCTAGCTGTTCTTCAAGTATACTGCTCAGTAAACGAGGTCTAAGTTTTTGAGGAAAGAGCATTATCAATTTAGTGTGAAAGCCATGGTCCTTCCCTAGGTAGCACTGGCTAAGGTCAACCAACATCTGCACGCCGATATTCCCCTGGATTCTACTTTTGTAATGTGGCGCGTCATCAAACACTAAGATGCTCGACTTCACCAGTCTGCCATCCTGACTTGGAAGGTACAGCGCGAGGTCTCGGACGTTCTCGAGATCACCCCTCACCTTGACCGAATCATTTTGCAGACTCTTGAACAAGCCGGACACTACTCTCTTAACCGTGCGCATTTCATTAGGATCTAACTGTTTTCCTTCAGAATTTTTGAATATGCGGCTCAACACTTCAACATATTGCTTGGTTGAAATAATATCTTCAGTACCTAGGTGTTTGAACAACTGGTGAAACGTGCCAAGTTCTAAAGGCAGCTTGTACAAGTAAGGTTTAAAATCGGATTCATATTCTAGATTTATCACTACCTCCTCAGGCTTCAGGAGTTTCCAACCATCTTCCACCATTACAAAAGCAACACCCCGCAGCTGAAACCGAAACTCCCTTTTTTCTGCACTGAGAAATTCATATATGCTCCTTAAGACCTTTGCTCTAGTTTTTACCATCTCTTCATCCAATGTTGTTATGTTGCATATGTTTCTGCAGTTATTAATGACCTTATCAAGAGGAGGATCCAGGTTAACATTAAGCATACTTAAAACTTGTTCGAGCTGTTCCTGCGGACCAAGGTCACTACCTTCTTGTTCTCTGATGCTCAAGGGTGTGGCCTTCTCTGGAAGAATAGGGCAGGATGTCCATAAGAGCTGGAGCACATCACACTGCTTGAATTTGGGGTTTACTTGTGCTCCATTGAACTTTATGAGAGGAAGCGTTCCATTGACCTCTTGATATTGAGGATGAAACCTAATGAACTCTGCAGGGGCCCGCTCAGGACACAAGAACGGTATTAGAGAAAGTTCTTTCAGAAAATTGCCAGATAACAAATCCATTCGTTCTTGGAATATGTGATGGAGAAGGATATCAACTGTATTTTGCAGTGTTTCCTTAGACCAGTTTTCTGTATTAGCTCTCACGCTGATTTCCTTAGCAAACTGCAGCAACTGTTGCTGAGATAGGATGTACTTTAGTCCAATGTTTCTCAAGAATTCCACCCAGGAGGTCATAAACGTGGCTTGATTTTTGGGCTTTATAAGCTGCTCCAATTTTTTAAAGAAGTCCTTAGGAATAAACAATTTTTCGGGAAGCATAACTTCAAAAACTCGCACCGTTCTATCATAAAAATGTTTCGCTTGCTTTAGTCGACTGTTCGCATCGTGGATTATCAGTAAACTTTCCAGTTTTTCAAAAAGTTGTTCCTTGATCTCTGACAGTTCCTCAATACTTGACAGCCTATTCTTCAGATAGATCAGGTGCTCCAATTTTGCATCATAAGAGAGATTTTCAATTTTGGGTAAGAGGTGCTTCAAATATACCTCAAGATCATCTACAGGTACACAGCCAAGCAACTCATAGAGTTCTTTTAGGTGTATTTTTTCTTCAAGAAATGCAGATGACGACGACTGTGTCCATTTTTCCACTTCAGCTGAAGGAATACTTTTTGTGAGTACATAGCATGTTCCGAATTTTGCGATGCTCATGTAGCGACCACTGATGGATTTGTAGCATGGAAGTGACTTTAAAATTTTTATGTCGTCTTGGGACATCAAGTGACTGAGATTGCAGTTGAAATACATCAGAAGTGCTTCAAAGTCATTTTCTACTAATTTTTCGGTTCTAAAGGTTGATGTTTGCACCATATAATGTACGGCCTTTAAAATGCTTGTGGGGCTCTCTATGTTTGCAGTGTGATGGGACAACAGAGGAACAAATGCACTGTCTTTGGAGCAGATTTTGTTCAAAGCAAGCTGGATACAGCCAGCTTTCATGAGCGCATGAAAGACTTTATCGCTCTGGGCATTTGGAAAAACTGCAATGTGCATGAGACTCAGAGGAAGCAGAACATCACCTTCAGGGACTACAAGCTGGTTGGCTGAAACGGTGAACTTTGTTCCTGGAAGCAACGCCCAGTCTTTTAGGGTATCGACAACAATGTCAAATGTTGGTTGTGTTTCTTCTTGATCTTCTTTCACGTTTACAGCCTCGCTGATAAAATGCCACGCGTTCTTAAGCCAAGACTCACTTGCAAAACTGTCCTTCCACTTGGTACAATTTTTGGTCTTATACTCACGAGGCAACACAGAGGATAACAAATCAGCGAAGCTGGAGATGTCAAACACTTTTGCAACCTTACAGTTCAATAAAATATTACTGTATTTCAAATATAACGTATTCATGAACAAGTCTTTGCGGGATGGAATCAATTCATGGTACGTTGTTAGAAACTTGGGTCGTTTTGCATCAAAAGTCTGCAAAACACTGTCCAGTGTAATGAGAAGGGGCAGTCCCTCCACTTCAATCTCATTTTCTTCTGCGTCCTTGAAACAATAATCCACTAAAAGTTTCAAACTATGAAAAAGCTTTAGGTTAGTCTGCTGGAGACGACAAGGCAGCTTCCCAATGTGGCAATTAGTGTCAGGAGAAGAAAAGGTCATTAAAAAAGATCTAACATCAGCAGGGGTGACGTAACTAACAGGGATATCCGCATCTATAAGGCAGTGGTACAGATTGGCAGTTTCATCACAGTTATAAACCAAGTTGAAACCGATTTCTAAAAGGAGGTGTTTCAGTCTATAGACGTTCTCTGCCACCGTCTTGCGGGTCGTGATGTTATAATCTGCATTCTTCAGGTGTTGCAATTCATCCTGCAGTAAGTTGTCAAAAAACGGTCTGGTTTTATTTGAAGTAGACATATTAATCCAGGTAATTATAACCGCAGAGTGTAAATCCGAGCCATCGATATTTGGAGCCCGTACAACAGGTAAAAGGCGTTTCATGTCTTCGTGAATGCAGCTGTAAAGTGCTTTCACTAGACAATATAAATCTGGTTGTAGGTCAAGCCTGTTAACTGGGAAAAACGATAAAAACTTCTTTAAAGTATCCTTCACCACATGAATCGGTGTGTTCTGCAAAACCGACAGTGTTGGGTCAGAACCAGGGAAGTAGCGCTTTTTTAGCTGGATTAGCAATTCAACATATGCAGGAGCTATTAATGCTGTCATTAAACTGTTATTCCAGTCACTGCGAACGCCAACTCCATTATCGTCCCGCCACAGATTTCTTCTGGCTGAATCTAGAGCAAAATGGCCGTTCACGTGGAACGGCAATCCCGTCTCTAAAGAGAGGGGCAAGAAACAGAAGGCCCTGTGGGGTTTTTTGTAGTTGTGAGTAATGCAGGCAGCTACTCCGCCACGTGGAAAGAGAGTAATATCTTGGTTCTTGTGAGCCGATATAACACTCTTAGATACTTTTTCCATACTTGAAAAACCCGATCTATTACAAATTAGCCACGTAGTAAGATTTCCTTCGGAGTCTTCAGTGTCCATAGTATAGGTTATCTGTTGGACTGGTATGTCTTTGAGCTGTCTCTTTTTCGTAACACTATCGATTACAGATGCGTGAAACTGTTTCCTTTTCAGTCTGTCCCCGTCGGTGATTTTGCCCTTTACAGAATACAGCACATTCAGGGCTCCAGTACCTTTGTCTATTTCACAAATAGAAATCTTTTCCATGTGATTAAGAAACATTAAAAGTTCTGCCCCATCTGACCGCAATTTGTCCAAAAGGTTCTGGACCATTCTGTCTGACGACGGAACTGAAGAAATTTCCGAAACTTTTGCCATTTCTGCGTTACGAAGAGGAAATCTAAACATTGTGCAATTATCCAATTTAAAGTGGGTTCCCAAGTAAAGATCCAGGACATCTGAGAACTGTGTCCTAAAATCTGCATCCAAATCTCTAAACATGCGTCCAGGACTAACGGATGTGGCTCCTGGTGCGTATCTGGCATGAGGATCAAAGATACACAGGATGTCATTGCCAGAAATGAAAGAAGGGCAGTCGGTAATATGATACACAGAATTGAACCCTATTCCGTACTGCCCAGTTTTACAGGGATTTCCTTCTTTGGTGCCTTTTCCAAGGTTCTGAATTCCCCTGACGTCATCCTCCGTGAAAGGTTGGTTGTTGTACACACAGAGCGCTGGCCCTTGCAGGGGGGCCCACTTATCATCAAATATTCTGTCAACTGGATGCTGTCTAGGATCAAACACAAAACAGATTTCTGTGGCCTTTGCATCATCGGCATTCTGAAGAAGTTCTTTCAACATTTCCTTTTCTGAAGGATAGGCGTTAAGGATACTCTTGATTCTGCTGGTCAGCTTCTCTTTCTGCCCAAATTCCGTGCCAAGTGTCGTGAAACAGATGTTGGAGGCGTACCTCTCCAAGGCTTTGTGTCGCTTTGGGACGGCTCCTAGTTTCACAGCTACTTCCCTGGGTATATCAGCATGACAGTATTTCACGGTGGTGTCCTTAACTTTTATCCAGGGACAATCGTTGTAGCATAAAGATTTAGCAGGGAGAAGCTTAAGATTAGTATCTGGCAGTAATATTTTGCCATAATTTTTCTCACAAAATTCTTGTTTCTTTTCTCTAATGAGACTCCATATTCCTTCACTAATTATTCGCCGGCAAAGCTGAAAATTCTCTTCTGTTATTTGCTTTGTTCCTTTCTCCTGATCAATAGATTCCAAAACAAGGGCAAAGTCCTCAACAGTAAATGACTGCCGCACGCCCACACTTTCGAAAAGCTCACGGAAATTGTTTTTGTATTTATTAGGCAGCTGATAAAGGTAGGGTGCTGCCTCGAAATTCAAGTGAAAAGACACTTTTCCTGAGTCCACATATGCATTCTCAACTAGAATGAAGCTAAAGGGCTTTAACTTTTCAACAATTGACATCTTAGTGGCCTCATTTTGCATCATTGCATCATGAAGGTATTTGTAGCAAGCATTGGTGATGTTCTCCTGGTACAATGTTATCCCGTCATCAACTGACTTTGCAACTTCTTTCAGCTGGTTCACAACCAGATCAACTGTCGGCTTCCTCAGTAATCCCAAAAACTCCTTAACAGCCAGTGACACCGAACCACACCCCCTGAAGGAATGTGAGTTTTCATTTAGAATTGGTTGCAGGAGACAAACTATATCTTGGTGCTCAGCCGTGTAAAGATCAGTCGCTGCGAACATGGTTTCGGGCTTAAAACTGTTACCTTTCCAGTCCAAAGAAAACCCTGCCGGCTTTGTCAGAAACGGAAGGAAGGGGATTGTCTGATATTTTGCAGCAAAATCCTTTGCCCTGGGATCCCTGATTTTCAGCTTTTCATCAATGAGACTTAACAGGATGCTGCTTCTCAGACAAGCGGCAGCGTGATCGCTTTTATTGATTTCAGCCACTGACCGTGCACGTTCTAGCATGTCGTCCCACAGAATGTCGTCTTTGGCCATGCCCAACTGAACCAGCTTAATCAGAATAATAGGATTAAGATAATCCTGAGTGGAGCCATAAGGAAAGCGTCCATCTTTAATATCAAACAGCTTGGCGACGCGTCCTTCAGGGTGGATCAGCCTTGACGGCAACACCAGAGGATGCCCCTGCAAAGAGCAAGGGATACATGGGGTAACGCGAAGAATTCCTGAGAACTCATCAATTTTCTCATTTAGAACAAAGTTCATTAAGGGATCTCGGAGCTCTGCTTCGATTTCCTGGATATTTGGGAAAAACACTTCAGAAAAAAACTGCTTCTCTGAAAAGGTATTTTCAAGCAGTATCTGTTTGCAGCCAGCTTCTTCAAATCCTGCTTTTACTGAAGAAGGAAGTTCAACAGCACAGAGGTTCTTTGACCCGGTCTTCTTGAGGTATTTCAAAAATATCTTGAAGGCTGCTGGGCCCACATCTTTTCTTTTAAGTATAGAGTCATCCAGAAATCTCACGTTCTTCATGGAAACCCACGTAGATCCGTCAGAGAAGACTTTGGTCAGCTCTTTCCCTTTTCCATGAGCTATATCTTCATAAAATCCTTGGCAAATGACAGAAAAATCATCATGGACTAATTCAGGATCAGGCCACACCGAGTAGTAAGTATAATCCATTAGCTCCCCATTAGTAGCCAGGTCGCGTAGGACGCTGAGGGCCTCCAAGTAAGCCCGCACAATAACGTGCCTCATGAAGGTGGAATTCCATCGTCCTTTCGTGTCTGTCTTCCAGATTTCTTTTCTGTTTGAAGTAACTGCAAAACACCCATTGATGTGAACCGGCAATCCTGTTTTTATTCGTAAGGGTAAATAGCAAAACACTTCTCCCATGTGTGGCTTCACAGCCCACTTCTGGTCCTGGATTTCGGACAGCAGAACCCCCACGGCCCCACAGGGAACCAGCCCTAGTCTTCGCCCACTTTCATTCAGGGAAAACTTTAGAGCCTCTCCTGTGTCCATGCAGGTGCATATCAGCCATGTGGTACACTCTACTGTTTTTTGAGGCAACTCATCTGACGGCTTTTTCGACTGGCCAGACTTAGCCATCTCGAAGAGAGCCGTTAGGTCATCCTCTGGACCTCTGAAAAGCGGTGACTGCAAATCAGCAATCCTCCTGAACACATGGTGAAATTCTTCAACTGTGACCTGAAGAATGCAAGACGACTTGGGGGCATCGGCAGGAAGCTTTTTATTACTGCTGCTGCAACTCTTCATGAGCCTAGAAGCTTCTTTTAAAACACTTAAGACAGGGGCACTCACTGCTTTGGAAGAGCAGGGGCTTTTCTTAATGATCACCGTATCCTGCGCCAAGCTGGGATTGCTCTCCTCGATTTTCAAGTACTTCAAGTACATGGAGTTCACACTCTGAGTGAAAATGATAAGCCTGTGACCACAGAGACTAAATTCATCCACAAGAGAGTAAATATCTGCCGTATTGTAGCAGGTACTACTAACTTCACTCACTTTGGCTTCCTGTTGCGTTCTAAAGGACAGTCGGAAAAGAGTTCCATCGTAGCTGTAAGGGGCTTCTACGGTCAGAGGTAACCGACAGCCAAATACGTCTATAAACGGTTTGAACTGATTGGGAAATTTCCGAAGTCTTTTCTGCTGTTTACTCCAATTAATCTTGATCCCAGGATTAGATTTGTCTTTAATGTGCTTACTGATGTGGTTTATGTTCGGATCGAACATTATCATGAATTCTCGACTCATAATGATGGGAATGTCGGTGATATGGTACACGGAATTAAATCCCAGACCAAATTTTCCAACTTTGTCAACCTCTTCCCTCTTCAAAGATTCTCCTAACCTAGTTATGTTCACAAAATCTGAATCGGAGAATTGAGAATTGTTGAATGACCACAGAGCAGGTCCATGGCAAGCCGCCATCCCCGGGTCTAGAAGATTCTCTCGAATGTCCATATTTCTTCGCATATCAATCATGAAACTGCATTCTGTTGCATTTGCGTCATCGGCGTTTTGGAGCAGTTCTTTAAAAATATCTGACACTGATGGGTATTCTTCCAGAATATTTTTAATTCTTACAGTAAGCGGTTCTCTCTGACCTGACTGCTCAAATCCCATGTTCTCAGGATTGATCAGTCTTGTGCTGAGGCATGGAACTTTCAACCATTCTGCAGTCTTCATGGGTATGTCCTCGTGTACCAGAATGATTGGCTCCACCGAATCTTCCAGTAGATCATTGAGGTCATCAACTTTGATGTCACAGTAACAGCATTCATGAATTGGCTTCATGACAAGTTTAGAAGGGTTTTTGCTGTGATGTATAGGAACTGGTGTGTTGGGACTGGCTGGAATCTGATTGCTATACAGCCACCTGATGATATTCAACATAAGATGGAGATTTTGCTTGCTTTCCTGATCGCTGAGATCTTGGTCACTTTTGAGATACACCTTCTGAATGACTACGGAAATATGATCCGACGTCAACTCCTCTATCGAACCACATTCCTTAAACAGTTGGTGGAATTTTGCCATGGTTTTAGGCACACCGTGCAAATAGGGCTGAAGATCAAGATCATGGAATGGTTTTATCACAGCCTGGGCGAGGGGACAAAATTTCTTGCCGGTCCAAACCCACGGAAATTGTAAGGCCCTGAAAGCATCCTTCCCTTCATTTAAATGATCATGCATGAAGCCGTAAATTTCCAGCAAAATATGTTGAAACTGATAGTAGTCCTCATCACTAAAGGTTTTCGAAGTATACCAATCAACAACAATTTTAAAGTGTTTTAAGACCGCACTGATGCTAGGTTCTGTGAAGATGCCCAAAGCTTTTTCCAAGTTCACATGGACGCTCTCAACAAGAGGAAGTGACGAGCCAACCAGGATTGCATGGGCTACATCGCACATATCTGGTGGGGCACAGAGGTCGCAGACATCTCCCTTCCAGACTAACGAGCCTGGATAGTTTGGTGGCCTTTCCTTGCAAGCTGGGACCCATTTTATTTTCTTCAGGGTCATCTTTCCTTCGGATGACTGCAACAGCGTATGATTCTTGTTTAAAACAAGTAAGAGTGTTTTGGCTTTCTTTACAAGAACCTCCTGATTTGGACAAGAACTGACCTGTAAGGCTTCGATTTTTTTTGCCACTTGCACAACATCAGCTTCTTCGAGGCTGGCTTCGTTTTTTAAACCAATCTGTCTCAAAGAGTGCAGGATATCTGGTGAGGTAAAAGCTGCGGGTGGGAAACAGGTTTCTTCTTCACTATAAAAGAGATCCTTTAGTACTTCTAGATCAGGATCAAAGAGTTCGCCGGCTGACACCATCCGATCCTGCGAAATCTGAATGAATTTTAATGGCCTTAACCAATCAAGCACATTCGGATTCTCGTTTTTAAGGGAGGACAGATTCTCAAGGGTCCATAACATAAGGTGTGTCAACTCATCGTGTGAATAAAATTCATTTTCAATATCTTTTAAGATGAGCTTGAAGCAACTGGTGGTCTTTAACTTCTCTATCTTCAACATGTTTGCCAAGCGAATGGTAGCTTCGTCACTACTGTCTATGACTGAGAGAGAGAGTCGCAGATCCGGTGGAAGCTTGGCGGTATGGTGCAAGACCTTACAGCCTTTTAGTTTTGTATACGAGGAAATGCCCTGACCAGATAAGTGGTTAATCCGCTTGAATATTGGCAACTCCTGAATTATTCTTTTCTCTTTTTCACTGCTATCAGTTAAAGTAGCTAAAAACTTCCTCAGGGCATCTTTGTGCGTGGGAAGTAGCGAAGCTATCTGATTACACAATTTCTGCAGCGGCATCTTCTCCATTATCTGCAGCACAGCACTTGGTAACGGCGAGTGAATGTATTTCTTAACAAGTGGATGCTGTATGGAGGCATCTAATTTCTTAAGGACAATCCCTCCAAGTTTCTGTACGATATCTGCTAAAAATTCAGGAAGCTGTGCTTCGGATTCATCGTCTAAAATGACTAACGATGGAGTCCTGAGTCTAATGAGCTCCACGCACGCCTGACCATCTTCTAGTGTAGTTCTGGGGATAAGTGGCATCTCATCAAATAGAGTCAAATCCTCTGAAAAATGTATATAGAGATTCTTCCAAACCATTTTAAGCCAAGAAACAGATGGGTGATTTTTGTCTTCATCAGATGGATACCACTGAACAATCAACTCTCGGCCAGGCCAGAATGTATTCATTACTTCTTTGATAAGACGTGCAAATCGTTCTGGATTTAGAAGCTGCAGCTGGGTACACGGTCTTCCTGTAAATCATACACAGAGATGTTATAAATACATACAACCCTACTCTAACTTGTCTAGCCTTCTAGTCTTACAGATTACGTAGTACTACGAAGCCATTTTTAGAAGGTTTAAGGACACTGTAAAAATGCGAACATTCAGCATAACTGGGCTAAAATAAGTTTTAAGTAACGACAGAGAATCTGCATATGCGCTTGTATTTATGGGAGAAGTGATTCTCTTTGGAGAGTGCTTATTTTAAATCAATCCATAAAATGCATTTACATGCATTTTTAAAATGATCCTGTAAGTTTCTACAAATAAAATCAACACAGAAAATAACTTTCAGTGGTTATCTGTCCACCAAAAAAAGCATCAAAGAAAATGTGGGAAAAGCTTAAACAGGTACCATTCTACTTAAGGCTAAGTAATTTACAAGGATACGCAATACAAATTTCCTTTCTTCGTGTTTCCAGGAGCTGCGCAGGATGAAGGGAGGGGCATGATAATGGGGTCCCAGATGCAAGTGACCAGCACTCTCTGAAGCTGAGGCCGTGAGGAGTCTTCCACAGTTTCCTTCCACGTACTAACTGGATGCCTAAGGTAGGTGTCACTCAATCTTGTGGGGCCCTGAATCCTCTCATCTGGAGAGAGGATGTGGATGAGGTTCTAGGTCCCAAGACTGCTCCGTTCACATGCCCGAGTATAGACCGCATTCACAACTTTTCCCAGCAGCTTTTACCTCTCTACTTCTTACTGACTACGGTGGCCTCTTTGGAGCCCTGGGATTTTGTGGAAATGCTTCGGGGAGAAACAAGTGGGGCAGCCAGGTGCTGCTGGGCAGGTGGGGCTGTCCCCAGCCAAGCGGCTCTACTTCCAGGTGGTTCATAAATAAGACTCTAAGATTTGTGTCTGGGGAAAAGACTGTTGCTGATTTTTTAACCACCGGTCCAGAAAATAACATTCGGGCTGGCCACAGCTTGTGTACTTAGTGCACAAGCATTTGCACCAAGTGCATTTAGTGCCTCAGAGTAGTTATAACACCAATGGGAAAAAAATGTTTAAATAATACTGTGTACCTATAGGTATGTGTCAGCAAATAAATAAATAAATGGCATTTCAAATTCAATCTTCTGGAAACCTAACAATTTTCTTCCAATGCACATACAATTTCTAGACTCTAAAAGGGTAATTTTGGGGAAAAAAATGATAAAAAAAAGGCACACCTCAAGCCCCTTGAAACTCTGGTTTATCACTATTTTTTAACCGAGAAAGGACACCCTTACCTCACAGTCTTACACCTCAGGAAGATGACTTTACCTTCTACCAAGAAAAGGATCCCTCGTGTTACAAGGAGACATTTTAAAATGACTGCCACAGAAATTGAAGCCAGGGCACAGTTTTGCAACCTTTGGGAGATGTCAATACCCAAACGCTGAACACTCTCAGTTTCTACATTGTGTCATTTAGGGTAAGTCTCGTAGCTACACTTAAGAAATCCTAAGAGCTCGTCCGCAATTTGACTAGTATAGCCTCCTTGACCTATGTGCCCCATTAAAATAGACTTTGTATAATTAAGTTTTAACAACAATGTTCTTAAAAAAAATGTTTACTGAATTGAGTTAATAGACTACCCAAGGCAAGGATATGATTTTGCAAGGATACAAAAAAGAGTTAGAAATTAAAATTCAGAGCACTTTGAAAACGAAACATTAAATATGCACCACATTGTTCTATGTTAATAGGGGCCACATGACGTGCATTTTGTAGATACTCCCATCTGGTATCCTTGCGCGCAACCGGCAACTTATAAACATACACCCACCTTCAGGAAAATAATGTAATATTAACATATAAGTAAAATGCCAATAAAGCACCCACACCACATATAACATGCAACTAACACACCAGTCATGCTCAACTGAAAAAACGTACGAGAAAATAAAGGAGAGAGAAAATGAAGTTAAGACACAATTCTAAGTGCTTCAGATGGATTCAATCTGAAGTCCCGATTTCTATTTCGTTTGTATTTAAGCTTTTCACCCTGAAGTATGAATGTTAACGCAGAAAAACATCTTCACGCCCCGGGTCAGAAAGCCACTGAAAGGCTGAAGCGCCTCCAGCGGTATCAGCCAAGTCAGTCTTGTGCCATTTTGATAAACGACTTGGCTTTTCTCGCCTCGGCCTTTCAAATCATCAGCACTGTCAAAAGAGGTCACCTGTTCAGGACTCAAGGAGTGTCTGCAGACAGAAACGTTTCACCTAACCTGTCATCAGACAGGACTGTCTAACTCCGAAGTGACTCTTTTAAAGAGTGGTTTTTGCTCTACTGTCCATCTTTCCAAACTAGTAACATCAACCGGCTGAATCACTCTTCAAAGACTGCGCTGATTTGTGTTCATATTTGTTCACTTGTTCCCGTTCACTACTAACTTCGGGACACGTTTGTGACACGGACAAAAGGATACTATAGAGACTACTTCAACGTTTACTTTCCAAGAGACCCCAGTCCTGAACGCTCTCCTTAACTGGGGGCTCACTACACTTGCGCCGACTGGTCGGAGGCACAGCTGGCTGGCCACTCTGTGCATCGCGGCCGCGGGCACGGCGACAGCTTTCCGTGCTTCGTTTGTGCAGAAGGCGGCAACGGCAGCTCTGACGGCTGATGGGTTCTAGCCACGCTCCACTGCGAAGGGACACCCAAATCTCCCTGTAAATACACGTGCGAGTGAAAGTCCAATGAAACGGTAAGCTGGAGGGGGGTCACACCTTCCGAGAAACAAAAAGGAAGGAGGCGAAGGAAGGACCAAGTCAAGAAGGGAAAGGGAAGCGCCACGTCTGCCCGCCATCACTCCATCTGGCACCGGGCACGTCTAAGTGGCAGCACCGCGGGTGCCACGGGGGTCCGGGGAGTCGCTACTCTAACACGGGCCACGCCAAGGTGGCTCAAAACTCGCACTGGTGACCAAATTTCTTCCCGGGAAGTCCACGCTGACACTCTGCGGCTGCCTTCCTGGAGTTCGTCTAGAAGAGGAGAGTGACCGACTGGAGCGGTCACTCGCCGGCATCACCCAGAGCGCCCCCACGGCAGGCGGAAGCCACGCCGCCTACTCCTACCGCCGTCGCGCTTTCCTCTTTGATTACACCTCAAAACTACAGGCCCCGTGAAGGCTTCAAAATATCTAGCAATAGTAGCTGTGGACGACACGTCACTTACGAGCCAGAAACCAAATTTCGTATTTATGGGAATCGTCAATATAACCTATGACTTGGGTTTCCCAATCAGTTTGAGCATGGGTATACGTTACTTCAAAGAACTGAGCCACTCCACAAATAGTATTTACCATAAAAACAATTTCCATAAAGCAAATCTTGCAACCTCTAATTTTCCAGGTGAAACGTGAACTGGGGGAAAATAATACCAGTTGGTCAAAATATTTTTATTTAAAAAAAAAAAAAGACGGTCCGTAAAATGACACACTAGGCTCCGTAAGAACAATCGCCGACTGCTCCTAACGAGCACGGTGTCAGCCACTTTGCTTTCCTCAGGGGGGGGCCGAGAAGGGGGTGCTCTCTGCCATTCCCGGCTGCGGCACAGCGAGCCAGGCTCCACCAGGGGCGCCGTAGGGCTCCTCCCCACGGTCCCTAGTCCCAGGACCGGCTCCCCTCTAGCCTTTTTAATCACAGACATTTGTGTGTATCATTAAGAAAGGGGTGTTCAGTCTCCTACTCCCCCACTAGAAACCACAGCTTAAAATACAAATTTCGGCAGAATTCTTTCATTTGAGACTAAGTGTTCTGTGAAATGGATGTTTTCAAGTCATTTAGGTATGGTTTTACTGTGGTGTGTCCAACCCCCATCTATACACCTATATTGGTACAGTTTCCTCTCTCCTTTAATATTTATTGGCATCAGAAAAAAAAAAAGTTAACATAATTTCTAGCTACTTAGGTAAATGAAAAAACAAGATTCAAAGAATCAAATGAACAAAAACATCAGGCTACAAATAAACACAACATTCAGTTATCATACCTGAATATCCCCAGAGTAGTTGCTGTGCTAGAATACAATTAAATCCGATCTTAGAAAATGCCAGAATTGTCACAATTTCACATGATGGCTACAGAAATTATTCTATATCTTAAGATAACACTGTCTATGGAATCTTACACAACATATGTAAAAGAAAAGCCATACACACAAGTCCAAATATAGCAAAATATACATTTAAGATTTAAAAACGTATTTCAATGCAAACTAAATCCAAACTACACAAAGGTGCGGAATCTTAGTTTAGAAAGAGAGCAAAGACAAGAGCGGTAGGAACTCTGTCTGTATAAATTACATTTCAACCGCATAAGTAAAGTCATTTGATAAGCTCCCAATGTGCTTTTGTACAGATGACCATCATGTGACATTCAGATATACTAGGTAAGAATTAAGAAAGGGAAGACATGTGATTTGTGGAGCAAATCACTCCATAAATTGCGGTGTCTCTACAAAGTAGGTGCACGAGTTTTGGAGTATCTCTATGAAGTAAATAGAATTCGGACTCCACGATAAAGTAAGGGAGGCTTTATCATACATTTTCACCGCTTGCCTATGGTAACCATAAATAATTTCAAACTTCAGAGAGCTGCTCCATGGCCATCTAAGCCATGATCAAGTACGACTCCACAGCTCTGGAGATGTGCGCAGATTTGGGTACCTTAGGCTACACTTGGCGGCTAACACAGAGAACACGCTCTTACCAACGGAAGTTAAGCTCTCCTAATCTGAATACCCTTCCAATTACATGAGACGCAATACTGACTGTTAGAGATGGAGAAAAAAGCAAGACCTCGCGCCACGTCTCACAGTCTAATGGGGAAGGCGGGCCTTCGACATGATTATAAACGATTAAGCAGGTACAGGGGTATGGGTACGAGTGATACGAGGAGCTCCGTGCTCCATGGGGACACGCGGGCCATGAGACAGATGAACACGAGGGAGCCAGACGGGGGGGCAGAGGAAACCAGGTGCGCACCTAAGGGAGGACAAGGACAGGCTGTCTCCCAAATGTGAGAAAGATCAAGGGAGACAATCAAGGAGACTATTAATAATAATCACAGTGCCAGCCAAGACTGATATACCCTTTCCATGTACCAGGAATCTTTAGAACACCCAGAAAATGGAACCACATAATGCAGGGCCTCATCAGAAACATTAAGAATTTTGGCCTTTGTTCAAAGGAAAAAGGCAGAAGCCTTTGAAAGATTTTCAGATAAGAAGTGGGAAAAACTTCAGAAAGATCATCGTAGCCATACTGTTGCTGTATTAACTAGAGAGGCAAGGACGGACGTGGGGAGACTTTGAGGTTATGCGTATTCCAGGTGAAACAAAACGGTGGCCAGAAGGAGGGTGACGGTGGGGTTGGGAGGCGTCCTAAGACAGGGCCCTTCTGTCCAAAAGGCAGCTATGAAAGTAGGAACCTAGAACATCCTCACGGCACAAATCCTGCACCAAAATCTTTGGAATACTGCTGATCTATGTATCTGAGGTTGGCACCTGAAATTGCTTCTTCTGAAAAGTTCTGCATATATATATACGTGTATACATATGCATATATTTGTGTGTGTATATGTACACACGTATATGTATATGCATATACATACATACATACGGGACTGTCTCCACAATGAACTGTAAATCATTGCAAAGTAGTGTCAACGTGGACCAGGGGAATACACAGCCCCTCCAGACACGACGTCTGCAGTCTGTCCCCTGAACGTCTGAGATGGAACACGGGGCCAGCTCCTCCGTGAGGTCCCCCACCCACCCCGACCTGCCACGCCCTCCTTGCACCGACTCTGCTCTCAGTGTTTGACACACGACCCGTCACGCTAACTGGCAGGGTTATTTGCACTGCTGTCCCCACTGGGTTGTGAGCTCCTTCACTTCTACTCTTCTTTCTGTTGCTTCCGTTCAGCATGACACCTGGTACCCAGGGGGAAATTCAGACAAATGGTTACTGGGAGTCTTTGGTCATGGAAAGGAGCAAGGCAGGAGGCCATATGTAATAAGCAAGTATGAAAGTATTTTAAATAATAAATAGGATCCTGCTGCTAACCTAACAGGCTTTCCTACCATTTGTCTGATTTGACTGCTTTTTTCCTCCTGATGTCCTCCAAAATCCATCTATCCGCTCTTCTAACTACTCTCTAAATTCTGACAGTGAAGCGTTTACTCGAGCAACGTAACACTCAAACGACTCCAATGAACACGACAATATACGGAGAGCAAGTGAGAGGACAGAAGATGCTCGTTTGAGGAGGAAGTACTAAACCACGGGCACGACCCCAGGGATTCCTCTGCCGCTTCATCTTCGCGCTCCCGCCTGCTGCAACACCATCCCCAGCCCCGCACACAGAAGCGTGAACGTGTCCAAGCAGGCTTGTCAAACGGGCACTGCGAGTCAGAAACTAAATAAGGGATCGTCCCTGCTCTCAGGGATTTTCTAGCCCAGCATGGCAAAGTTAGGACCGTGAGAAGGCCAGGGGGACTAAAGGGACCACGTCCTGAGCTCCCCGAGCAGAGGAGGGGCATCTACCCCTGCTGAGCAGGGCAGGGCATGCGAGGGGCGGCCCACGCGAGGGGCGGCCTGTTGGAGACACGTGTGGGCTGAAGGGTAGGTGAAGAACACAAGCCAGCGGGGCAGGTACAGGACGGGGAGGGTGTTCCAGGCAAAGGGAACGCGGTGCACAAAACCACAGACACGACAAAACTTTCACTGGGGTAAAAGCAATTACCGAGTGGCCGCCTGACGCGGCTCTACGTGCTACGCGGCGGTGGCAAGTGTCGCAGGGCACAGGGCCCTGCGCTCGCCGAGCCTCTCAACCTACAAGTGCTTGTGACGGCGAGAACAGAAGGGGGACACTGCGGGAACCAAGGCAGGAGATGGCGAGGTCCCCACCACAGAAAGCCCTGTCGCCCGCACGAACCACACCAGGTCTGCCCGGGAGGAAGCGGCGTCCGCTGGGGATCCCGAGCAGGGGAGGGGTGCGTTCGGTGAAGAGCAAGCCCGGGAGCGAGGGGCTCTGTGAAAAGCCGCCTCGGCTACCACGGTGGCAGCACAGGAGGAGGAAGCCCGACGGACAGAACCGGGAAGCAGGGGCAACGCATCTGGGGGAGGAGGACTCGAGTCGTGGAAATGTTGATTTCGAGACACTTGCAGACCTCCGAGTCCAATGCGGCAACGGCGGCCGTTCCGTCGGTACTCACGACGTGCCCGGGACGGTGCTGAACCGTGTGCACCGCGGACACGTCACGCCGCGGTCACAGTCATGACTCCTGCGAGTGAACAGCACGGCAGAGCTCTTCTCAAATGAGCCCTTCTCAAATGAGCACCGCAAACGGGATAAAGTCCAGGTAGTACGTTGTGACTGCCTGCCTTCCTGACCCACCCCGTGTTCGCCTGCCATTAACCTCGAAATAAAGCGATCTTGCATCGGGTATCACTGAATCTTGAGGGCCTCAGCTACGCCCTCGTGGAAGGATGTTACTGTATTACCAGGTTACTGGTCAGGAAACACAGGCTAACTTGTTCAAAGTCACACAACGGAGGAGGCAGGAGTGAGCCCAGATCTGCGTGACTCCCAAGTCCCGGCACATAACCGCTACGCCACACTGTCCCTCCTGGGACTGGGATGGTAACTGGAGATCAGCGGCTCTCACACACATCTGGCAGTGGGGGCCCGGGGCCGCCTCACTCAAGGACAGCGAGGCGCAAAACAGAAGAGCGCAGAGGCGCCTGGGTGGCTCAGCTGGTTAACTGTCTGACTCTCGATTTCGGCTCAGGTCATGATCTTTCAGGTGAGCTCAAGCCCCGCCTCTGGCTCTGCGCTGATAGCTCAGAGTCTGCTCGCGCTCGCTCTCTCTCTCCCTCTCAAAATAAGTAAACTTGAACAAAAAAAGTCAGCGCTGAGAAGAGCTCCTGAGCTAGCCCATATGCAGTGGATAAACTCAGGTACAGAATTCACAAAGAATTCTGGGAAGCAGGCCTAAGAACAAGGACACAGAAAGAGAATGGTGTCATAAAAGCCAAGGAGTTCAAAGAGGGTGTGAGCAACAGCATCGAAGCTTCAGGGAGATGAGGGAAAAGTGACAAAAAAGTCCACCGGATTTAACAAAAAAAAAGTCATTAACGGGTGACCTCGGCCCGGCAATTTTATCAGAATGCTAGCAGAAGCAAATGTTCATCTGCAGTGATAATGGATGATAAGGAGGTACAGACGATAAGCACGCCCCACTCGCTCTAGAAACTGGACCGGGACAGACTGCAAGAAAGGAAATCAAAGTCAGGCTTTGTTCTGTTTTCCCCAAGAAGGAAGAGACTGGAACACGTCCACAGCTAACAGTAAAGGGGCAGTCGCAGCAAAGAGTGAAAACACAAGCAGTAACTTAACGCTTAGCTCCGGATTCTAGATGTGATACAAGTAAAACTAGCAACTAATGAGACAGATTTTACTTGAGCTATGAAACCAGAGAAGTACCCACGGCAGAGAAAAAACCCTCATGTTTTAATTCTATGCCCAGAACTTTCAAAAACGGGCAACGGATGGTTACTGAGAGTCCAGTTCCTGGTTCACAGCTTTAGATCCTGATGGTAACAGCACTGCACACTCATGGAACTTGACTCCTGGAACTTGGACTCACCTTTAGATGCCACCCCCATCCCAATTCCCTTCCCTTGTATTTAAATAAATACGTGTATGACCGGTAGCAACTTGTCCTTTACTCATTATCCTCGAAAACACCATATACTGTAAAAGACACATCACAAAGAATATGCTTTGTGACCTTAACCAATGGGACGAATCCAGAATTTTTCAGGCCAATATCCAACTTCGAAAAAGTTCAGGCAACAGTTCCCTAATGGAAAAGATGCTGGCGGAAGTTGAAAGGTGACATTAAACTGAGAACCATGGTGATTTTGCCCCCCAAACCCTTCTGTCTTTTCCTAAAAAGAATTCTCAATATAAAGGACACCCATCCTTTGCCAAGACCTCAGGAGCCCCCTTTCCTGACCCTTCCATCTGTCTGCAGTCCCCAGAGCTGACAACGCACGGTTGCACACAACTCGGGAGGGCAGGGCGGTATGGGTGACATAAGGCTGGCGGGTGCGAGACCTGAGCTCTGGGCACACGGGAGCTCCTGACCTTGAACCGAACCTCTCTCTCCTTCCTCTGTGCAATCCAACCGACCACAGGTGTGCCCACTACTACACAGACTAGGAGATAGGAGACTGGGGGGGGGGGGGGGGGGGGGGGGAGGGTCACGTGACAAAGGAACTGGGAAAGCATTAAAAAGTTGTGTAAGAAATTACCATAAACGTACACCAGCCGACCGTGACAGGAGAGGTTCTGAAATACGATACCTGCCACCTTTCGATTCTTTTAGATGTCAGAGTGTAGCACTGAAACACCTTAAAATATAACAATTACAACAGGCTGAACCATCTGAAATCGTGACTTACAGATCTACAGTGGGGAACTCCGGGCAATTTCATATTGGTTCAACTTCATAGAGAACTTTTAAAAACTTCGTATTTTTAAAAATTGGTTTATGTAAAAAAAACTTTATATTTTTAAAAACAGGCTTATATATAAAAAAAGAAACTAAACAATTAATACCTCGGGTTTGGGCAGCTTCCTTTAAAGCAGCTATAAGATGAGGCTTCAGGGTATCCAAAATGAACCTTCCTTCAAGACCTGGGAAAAGGGACCTAAAACGTGAAAGGAACACAGCAGTGATAACCTTCTAACAACTACAACATATTCATTTATTATGTCATTTCCAGGCAGTTAAACGTGCTAGCTTGCATAAATCACACTGCCCGCGGTGTGATCACACGGCAATACCTTTTGAGCAAATCTTAGCCAGGCTTCACTAACTTAAAGTGTCGGCAGGCACCAAACCCAAGTCCAGAGGGGTCTAAACATCTCAGAATTCATTTTGTTTTCTGAAATGTCACGCACACGCTCAGGTACGTTGATTTCATGTACTGTTCCCATGCAATCGAATTGCCTCAAAACAATTCATCGCGGACTCCCCTTACTTCGTTATTCCTAGCACTTTAGGACCATGGCTTTCAATGGCCTGCGCCACGCCTGCCACTCCGGAGAGCAGCAGCAGCTCGGGACACCCTCCGGCAGGCCCAGCCCCCAACGCTTTTGCACTTCAGCGGGTGCAAAGGGACCCTCCCGCGGGTGCAAAGGGACCCTCCGGCACGTTAACAAATGCTTCCGCCAGCGGGCCCCTGACCGCCGCCTCCCCGCCCCCCACGCGGCCGACAGGTGGATTTCCCACTAAAGGGGTCTGGGAGTCGAGGCGGGCAGGGGCGGGGGCCGTACCTGGGATAGTCCTCTGAGGTAATGTAAATAACGTCTTGATCTGATACAGATGACGAGAAGGGCACAAAGTTGCCGTTCTGCACGGGCAGCAGCTCCAGCCCCAGCAGCTCGCTGTAGGCCTGGTCGGAGAGCACGAACTCCAGGAGGTGGAGCTTCTCGCGGGCCCCGCCCGCGGGCGCGCCCTTCCGCAGCACCTGCCGCACCCACGCGGGCGTCACCTTGCGCACCGGCTTCGCGGGGGAGGCGGCCAGCTGCACGGCGGCCGCCAGGTTGGCCGGGACCTTGACGATGTGCTTCCCTGAGCTCTGGAGGTAGTTGAGCACGGCGGCGGTGCACTCCGCACTCTCGTCCAGCTCTGAGAAGTACGCCTGCTCCAGCCGGACCCACTGGTTGCTCGCGGAGTACAGGACCGCGTTCTGGAACAGCTCGTTGAACAGAGGCTCTAACACGGGCTGCCAGTGCACCTTGACCTTGCCGGCGTCGGGCCAAAGCCTGTAGATGAGGTCCGCCGACAGGGGGAAATCGGCGCTCCTCTCCGTCTCCAGACGCTTGATGGAATCTAGGATGAGAGTCGCGTAGGCTTTGGGGACGACGTTCACCACCAGAAACTCGTTCCACAAGGCCGCCGGGTCTCTCCACTGGTCCAGCTCCCGCCACTTGATGCTTCGGCGGTTGTCGGTCAGGCCAAAGAACCCGCTGATGTGAACGGGGAGGCCCGTTTTGCTCTCCTCACCCGGCGGTAAAGGAAGAAAACAGAAGGCTTTTCCTGAGAGATCAGCTGTGGCTCCTTCTTCGCCACCGTCTCTCGATAAAGACATGGCTATTCCAATGATGGGGACAAACTTCAATTCGTCGGCTAAAGAATCAAGCTTCCCGCTGATCCCTCGCCCGCCCACACTGTTACACACCAGCCACGACGTTTTCTGGGCGTCCTTCCTATCCTCATCTTCTACAACTATATTTATATGATACGTGACACAGGTGATGCTGTTGCTTGGGACCTTCTTACAATAGTTGCTTATGGCAGTCTCCAGGATCTTTACAGAATTCGGCCGCTCGTGTCTCAGGGCCTGATTCTCGCTCGCAGTCACTCTGAACACCAGTTTCTCGGTTCCGTCGGCCTCTCGGACGTGTAAGGAGACGTCCTGCACGCTTTTCAGGAAGAGCAGCACCGTGTCTGCGTCTGCCCTGAAAGAGTCGAACAGCTCGAGAACCTTCTGCTTATTGTACAGGTTACTGCTAAGCTGTGAAGGCTGGAGGCGAAGGGGGAAACGGAAAAATGTTCCCGGAAAATTGGCATTTACAAACGTTTCCTTGGTGCTTCCAAAAATGCCGATAAATGGCGCAAACTGGTCTGAAAGTTCACTCATTTCTTTGCTGTCGTCTTTGAGATTCCAACACTGGCCTGATTCGTGGGGACCAAAAAGCGTTTGATGAGGATCTAACATCCCAATCTGGTCACCACTAAAGATACAGGGAACATCTGTAAAGAAAAATTCGACACTCATGAACAGCTCTGAAATGTGATAGACAATTATAATTACAATGCAGACTGACTATCAAAGCATTTCGTGTGGAAGAGCACAAACCATAAAGAGACTCTAATGCGGATTTATCTAAAAACAAACTAAATTTAGCTTCAGAAATTTAATTTCTCTGGGCATGAAACATAATGGTTTCTCTTTTGATTCCGTAAGTATCAGGCAGGGAAACTTCTAATGATTACTGAGCAAATGTAAGATGTACCTTCAGACACCCGTTAAACGAGATATGCAACGGCTACCTGGGTATTTATGCTCAATCTCCGCAGCCGCGTGAACCCAATTATGCAAAACGCAACTTCATCCCAGGCTCAAAATAAAAATTTCAACCGCAGATTCTCTGAAAAGCGGGGGAGAGAAAGCACAGCACAGCGACTGCCCGCCATGCTCCTCAGTGAGCAAAGGCCCCCGAGTGAGTCTGCAGTGAGCCCCGGGTTCGCCTCCCCCCCCGGCCGCTCACACCGAGCACATCTCACCACGCAGAACCCAAGTGCGGTGCTGCGGGAGGCGCCCTGCGTGCACAGGGTGGCGCATAAAACTGGTACCAGCTGCTTCGCCTGATTCTCAACCAAAGACGGGATGACACTTAGACACCGGCAAAACGACTAGAATGTCAGATGCTCCGTACCTAGAGAAATTCTTCACCACGGTGCCCCTGTAAGGACTCCGTGAGAGTGATTTCGACACGTTTTTCCCCACATGCTGACATTAGCACCTAACCTTCAGGCAAGACACACGTATCAACGGTCACCAACAGCAGGCTGAGCCGTCACAAACACTGACTCCTAAGCTCTCAGCTATTTCAAGTATGAAATGTGACGTCCCCCAACCCAGCCACTAAATCGATCAACAACGTGGTCGGATGGCACTCTTGTCTGTGCTCCCTTTACCCCGTGTCCACACTCCCGTTACTTAAATTATGTCAGGGAGACTCCTGACAGTTATAAAGCATGATGTCGGACCTTTGCAAATCCTGTGATTAGAGAATAACACTCCAGTTAACACTGTCCCACATAAACGTGCTCATTCTCAAACAGGGAACAAATCCACAGCATTTGTTGGCAGTCAGCTAGACTCTCTGACTAAACAATTCATTCCTGTACAAGAGTCTCCACACTCATGCAATTCACGTCGGTGCCCCCATAAAATTTTAAAACTTCCGTATGTCAGGGACCTACGGGGTACCATGCAAATGGCTGAACACGTGAATCTTAGCATTCGTGTATGATGGTTATATAATGCTGTGATATATGATTTAATGTATTATTTACTTACAATACTATATAATAATATAAATGCAATTTAAAAAACAGGCTTAGTAAAACTGGGCTATATAGTGAGTGTGACCCTATGTCCCCCCACCTGCCAAGGGTAGTCCCAATTCAGGCCAGCTGGCCAGCTGTTTGGGAACAATACCATCCTCTTGCACTCTGACCAGTGTCCCAATGTGAACAATGAATTATATGGTCACCCTAGCTATAGCTATAGCCCTGCCAGCTCAATCCTTCCTTCTCTTTCAAGTTCAAAAGGCAAACAGAGTTTTGAAACTAAAGTGCCAATTACATTAAAAACAAAAACTTTTTATCACAAACGAGAGTAAATACCAAGAGCTTTGACTCTGGAAACATAGTCATCCATTCTTAGAGATGTCTACACCACAAGTTCCAAATATTTCCTGCTCTAACTATGAACCAGAACCCTCATATTCTTTCTAGATTCAACACATGATTTCAAAGTAATCTTTAAAATACTTCGAAGCTGGGGGCGCCTGAGTGGCTCAGTCGGTTAAGCGTCCGACTTCGGCTCGGGTCACGATCTTGCGGGTTCTTGGGTTCGAGCTGGTTCGAACCGAGTTCTTGCGGTTCATCGGGCTCTGTGCTGACGGCTCGGAGCCAGGCTGCTTCAGATTCTGGGTCTCCCTCTCTCCCCGCCCCTCCCCCACTCACACTCCATCTCTCTCAAAAATAAATATTTAAACAAGTGCTTTAAAAAAATAAACAGAACAAAGTAAAATACTCAGAAGTTTGAGAAGAGCAAAAGTTTTATGAGGAAAATGTAGAGAAGCCAGAATCAAAGATCTTCACTTTGGCCGTCATTCAATACTGCCGGGCATTACACTTTCGTCTTTAGTCGCTTGATATTTAAAAACGTGTACAAGAAAATCTATGAACATCAGTTGGTCTGACTCAAAAGAGGTTCAGTGTAAAAATTCTGAGAGTGACAATTTGTGCAGGCATTTCAAGGGCTACATTTCAAACCTCACGTAAAGTGACTTAATAGATACTATCACACCGGTCCCACTGGACAGTGAGGACATTAACTTTCGGCATCACATGGTGACGCTTCGGTGTGGCTACCGTGGCAACTTCAGAAAACCCAAGACACGCTGATAGTTCACCGGCATATTTCTCGCCGCTGCCAGAGAATTCGGGAGATGCCTCTGAAACCGCTTCCATCTGGAAACGATGCCTTTAAAACAGTATCATCTCCAAAGTGAACCAAATAAATTACAAAACACAGGTGAAGATACTTGGCACTGGTGTGACAGAAAAGGCGAATACTCTACCTGTTATATGGTAGACAGAATTAAACCCGATCCCGAATCTTCCCACCTTCAGGGGGTCGTCCTTCTTCCTGCTCCTTGCGATCTCCTGAATGCCATGCCAGTCCTCGGGGGTGAAGACTGCATTGTTGTACACGTAGAGAGCCGGCCCTGCGGGGGAAATGCACGTGCAGGCGTTCAGAGAAAAGTAAGCCAGAGCGTTCGGCCCTCTCCCAGGAGCTTCCTCTACATAAAACCGCTTACTTGATGGCAAAAATGGAAAAAAGTGAAGGGAATGACTGAATTCTGCACCGTGATTCCAACGCTCACGGTAAAAACAAAAACGTAAGCTAACAGCAAAAATTATTAGCAGAACAAAACATTATGGCTGGTCAAAAACCCAAAAAGGAAAAGTTAAGGATGTTATGATACTTAGACATCCAAACCACAGGGCACACAAGGAAATTAGTCAGAGTACACTATTACTGTGCAACATTCCTTCCTAAATAGCATGTTTAAATTTTTGTTTTGTAAATGCGATAACCTGTACGTGTACGGGAGGCCTTGTTATCTACGACAACCTTGTCAATATATTATTTCATAAGGAGGAAAATAATCCTTCAGTCATGTTAATAATCACCTTGTTTGTTTTTGTTTCCATCAGCCTTTGGATTTTTCTATTCAAGGCATTACTTGTCTAACTACTGTAATCATTAATGTGACACATTTTAAAATCAGCACCTCAGAATAATGCCACCCTGTCTCTAAAGTAGTTCCTTTAAAAAGTTCTCAAAATACTTGAATTTATAATGTGGATTTATAATTCAACATATTTTGGGGGCATCACTTTTTGAAACTTCTCTTCAGAATCTCTAACATTGTTTATGTTCAACTATGGTAATTCATCATATTTAAAAATAATTAACATTTTTCTTTTAAAAAGCTACTGAAGTAAACACACACAGTAAAGTACAAAGACCTTACATGTGTGGCCTGGATGAACTCCGACAAAGTGAATAAGCCTGTGAAGCCTCCAACTAAATACAGAGAACATTCCAGCACCCCCCAGAAGCCTCTTCGCGCGCACCTATAAATTCCAGCTCCGATACGGGGATGTTGGCCATTGTTCGCTTTATAAAAACGGCCCGACGGCTGTGTGTAAACGAGTCCAAGAAGGGAGATGAGAGTTCCCGAGCTTGTCTGAGGAGGAGAAGCCCACAGCGGGAGAAGGGGACTCTGGGGCCGGGGGAGCTGGATGTCAGACCCGGATCCACCACTGCCAACTGAATCACTTCAGGCAAACTAAAGCCACTCAGGCTCAGTTTCCTCGTCAGTAAAATAAGGATGAGAACAGCCCCGCACTCGCAGATGAGATCATACAAATGAAGGCCCCGGCCCAACGCCCAGCACAGAGGAATCACCTACACAGTCAGATGTTGTTACCGGTACGTGTAAGTATTGGCGACTAACCAAATAACTGTTCTAGGGATCTATAAAATAAGTATCGTACCACCCAAGAGCTAACGACAGCTGGTTTAGAATGGCATCCAGTGGGCAATGTCTGGTTCTGCCTCCTCCAAATCTCCGTTAGACATACCTCTGGAGACACAGAAACGGGGACCACAAACACGGACCACACAGAACATGAGGACTGGGAGCGAGGCTCTTGCCAGAATCTAGAAAGAACCTGCGTAACTAGCAGGTCTATGGAGGGGAATTAGGAACCCAGCGGGAACACATCAGGTCATGGCGCCAGGAAGGAGGCACAGCGGGCCAGCCTGAAGGAAGACCCGCCTTCCTCCGCGCCAGCAGCCAGAAAATCCCTTGCTGCCCAGCTGCTTTTACAAAACATTTGTCAAGTTACCAAATAACAGATGCACGTTCTTAGGAATTCAAGCGGAGTGCTTCACGGGAAAAGGAACTTCCTCCTCACATCCTCGATCTTCAGGGTTTACTGACACATCAGAACTGTTCCGATGCTATACATCCACAGGTGACAGACCCCCCTGCACGTGGAACCGCCCTTACTCACTGGCTTCTGGAACATTCCTTCCACGAGGGCCAGTCGGTGTCTGAACAGGGTGGTGCACAGAGGAGCCCCCCCCCCCCCCCCCCCCCCCCCCCCCCCCCCCCCCCCGCACAGGCAGCAGAGAACTGGGTGAGTCAGCTAGACGCAGGCCCCTCACGGGCCTCCACACCCAGCACGTATCACCCAGTTCTTTTTTCATGGTTTCGATCGAGGTGCTATCTGATCATACGCCTCCGGGACTCAGGAGGAAGCTGTATGTATTCCACCTCTGTGTTCATCTTGAATCTCACCGAATCTCCGCCTCCATCATGCAGATCAATTTTAAAATACCCCAATCTACCCTGATCAAAAGAACATCTCCTGGTTCTGAGAGTGAGATAACAAAAGAATAAACCTCTTGAGAGAATTTTCTCTAACAAAAGTTGCAGTTATCTGGGAAGGAAAGGTTAGCAGCAGGCCTGCAATCTACTTTCTCCTTTTAAAAGGGAATATGGAGAGAGAAGGGGGGGGAGGGAGAGAGAGAGAGAAAGAACCCAGCCCAATCTCCTCACAAACACGCTGACGACAGACCTCTGGGCAAACACACTCATGCTGTTTGCTAGCCGAGGAGTCTAGTGGAGGCTTCAGAACTTGATTATAAATAAACCTGGAATTTACAGATTTACGAGACACAACGTCCTGAAAAACTCACAAGCTACTGAACTATCGGAGAAAAACATGTACGTGTTTTATGACCGTGTAGGTGCTGGCCTTCGTGCATCATTCCGAGGCCACCTCCGCTAACTCTAGGCCCAGGTGTGCCCTAACACAGCACGAACAGACCCAGCAGGAAGAGCGGGGAGTCCGACCCTTCTCCAGCCTTCCTTCACCGTGTCTCTTAATTAACCACATCCTTGAAATCCTTACTGGTGGGACACTGGGTGAGATCTCCTCATTCTTATGCACCTGATTTGACAGACTGAGTCTTTTGTCATCTGGTTATATAAAAATATAAGAACAAGAATAAGGTGGACTGAAAAGTTCTCATTTGCAAAACTAAGTATCGATAAAGGGGAACAAAACTAAGATCCAAGATGACACCAGCTAAGACAATATTCACATCTGAACATAAAAGACAAGCTCGAATATGCAAGAACATGTAGGGCCCTCAACAAATATTTGTTAAATAAAGGGATCAGAGATCACTCCTACCTACTTTTATGTGGCCAAGTTTATTTCAAATCGGCTAATCTGATAATGCTTTCAAGAGCCCATCTATGTATACAGCTGACCCTTGAACAACACGGGTTCGAACTACACAGATTATACATGGATTTTTTTTTATAAGTTCTAAAAATGTATTTTACTTATCATTTTCCTTACATTTTCTTTCCTCTAGTTTACTGTAAGAATACAGTATAGAATATATATAGCATACAAAATATGTGCTAACCGACTGTTTATGTTCCAGATAAGATGCTCTGGTCAACACTAGGCTATCAGTGGTTAAGTCTGGGGGGAGTCAGAAGTCATACAGGGATTTTTGACCGCACGGGGTCAACAGCCCTAACCCCCATGTCCCCCCAGAGTCCACTGTACTTGATTCGGTTAAATAATTTTTATTTCAAATACTTTTCCAAATGAGGTAAAGTCAAGGCTGGAAGCAAAAATCCTAGATGCTGGGTCGGAGCCTGAAGCAAACTACTTCTAGGATCTCCTCACACTGTCCCCTTCGTGGCTCTAAGGTACACACATAATGATTAATATCAGTGTGACGCCAGCCGTAAAACGTCATCACACAGAGGAGCTCTCTTCACCCACAAAATCACTGGGAGGCAGGTTTTGTTCTTATTACCATTTAGAGGAGAGCAGACTGAAGCGAAGCGGGGCCAGGCCGTCTGCTCGGTCACAGTGAGTGAGTAGGTGGATCGGAGCGGCCGCCAGGCGAACCGGTGCCCAGGGGAGATGTGCCAGGGGGTGGGCCCGTGCGGGACCAGGACCTGAACCAAAGACCCTCCCTCCGATCCACGCCCGGTATCTTCCAACCACGGCTACAGGATCAGGAATGCCAGAACCGGGACGCCTGACCCGGCAGCCGTCATCATGAAACCGGACGACGGCAGAGGGGCCGCCTGCCCCCATCACCGAGGCAGGAGCAGCCCGGTCCACACGGGCAGCCGCCAGGCATGGCAGGTCTCCTCGCGCCTCGTCACACGACACACACGTGCAACCTGCCTGTCCCAGGTCTGACCAGAGAACGGTATATATCAGCTCTAATAAGTGTTAACTATGTAACGTTTACGTAGTTAACAACAGTTTTGATCACCCTCCTAAATCCTAAAACATGTTTTCAAAAATAGAGGACCTGCACCTCTTTAAAATATATTCAGGGATGTCAGAATCAATCTTTGTTATTTTCAATAACTTTCTACCATATATAGTCATACACAGTCACATACATCCCCCATCTGACTTGTAAGTTGCACTCAAAGTTACGAACGTTCTCTTGAACACAGCACGTCCCAGAGTAGGACCGAGGTATCTGGAGTCTACTGGTCACGGTTATCTTACTGTCTTACCTTTCGTTGTCCTTATTCCCTTGTCTCCTTCAAGCCCTCTTCCCACCCACATCAATCAATAACCGATTATCGATTCTTACCCTGATATTGTGCCATATCTTTTGACCAAAGAGTCTCCGTTCCATACTGAGTTTCATCGTATAAAAATTTAACTTCTGTGGCCCCTGCATCTTCTGCGTTCTGAATTAATTCCTAATCAAGAAAATACACCAAAAAATAATATTTAATAACACAGCAATCTATTGCCCATCTTTGAACTTCCTATACTGTTTAAAAAGTAATTACATTTCAGTCACAGAAACCAACGACCGGCATCACTACCTTTAAATCCGGTGGGGATATGACTGCAAGTAACTGCCACACGCAGAGGAGAGCACGGTTGAGAGCTCGTGAGTCCCTCTCCAATGACACACTTAACATGCAACCTTTAACTTGCCATCTCCTGTCCCCCAGTACAAATCCTGACACTGTTTACAACGCTGACTTACAATCTATACAAGCCTTCATTCAAAAGAAATGACTCCACCTCTGAAAGGTGCACAGGTGGTTCTGGTTCTGGGACGGGCAGCTTGTTCTCAAGCAGCTACCAAAGACAGACCTTTATTTACCAGTCCCTTACCAAACTCACCTCTTCTGAGGAAAAATGTTATCGGTTTATATGTACCGCTTAGTAGTCTGCATGCTTGAGAAATTGCAATCTGACCCTGACCCTGTCTTTCTCCTGCACTAAAGCTAAAAGCTTCTTCACAGTCAGGACTGACTCATTCCTTTCCCATAAAGAAGGCAGCAATGTTATTTGTTTGGCGGATTTGTTTGGTGATCACACCTCTGCAGTGTAGAAAGGAAAGAGCAAACTACAAGGCTTACACACCCGTCGGTAGTCCCCCCAAAATCCTTTTTCTCAACAGCCCCAATCACTCTGGCGGGCCCACCAAAAACATGTGGGGCTCTGGTCCATCTGAAGGGAGCTCTGCCAGACTCTGAAGTAGGAGCCCAACTCTTAAAGCCAACACCGGCATCATGCATCTAAAGTAAGGAAAAGGCAACAGATGACAACTCCTGGATGAGCTCTGACACAGACTAAACCAAATCAACTGGTTTCATTTTTGATGGATGGGTCTTTAAAACACAGTAATTCAGTCTGTAATATTCACCCTGAAGGACAGGAGGAAGCAGTCAAGGATGGACGAGAAGTGAAGAGAGCTTATCCTGATCCCATGGCAATGCCAACAGCAAAGCCTTTATCACGTAGGGAAGAGATACGGTGCCCACGGGACACGACACCACCGTGGCCGAGTGAGGGCACACAGCAGAACTGGAGAGCTAATTCTGAGACCAGGGATGGCGTCAGGGTTCACCCAATGCACACCGAAAGGTGGGGCATCTTAATCCCACCTGCTGTTCAACCCCAAACACGAACATTTGAACCATGCCCTTAGCTACGTCTCCTTATCATCTACAAATTCCTCCTATTTACGCAACTGTCTATTTCTAAAAAGATTTTTAAGACCTATCCCTACCCTATTCAGTCTAAAAGAATCCCTAAAACATAGCAATCTTATTTACATTAGGAAATTATAATATAAAAGACAGAAATATGAATTATCGGTAGCAAAATACAATGTTCACCTACAAAACGAATAGCACTTTAGAAGCTGGATCTTGTTTCCATTTGGATATCTGTGAGTGATTTCTGTGTATTTTAGGGAGCAGAGAGGAGGAACACTGGAGATAAAACCTGTTAAGTCCCAGGCCCCAACTAACAGTCTCAAGTTGAACAAAAAATAGGATGGGATGCTTTTTGTCAGGGCATCTCTTCCAAACTAATTCTGAGAAGAGGCAATAAATGTGCCAATTTGCATATGATCTTGGGCAAGTCACTACACTACGTCCAGACTTGTTCCAGCAAACATCACAGAGGACAGTGACCTGAGTGTAGGTAATTTCTATGATTCCTATTAATTAAATCTCTAACTGCCGAATTCAACCACAACATCCAAAGAACAGAGATGATATTGAGCCGGCTCGCACACAAATGCACGCAGTAAGAAAAGCAAAGGCCCGCGGGCTGCTTGCCAACTTTAAGGTGTACAAAGACCTCGCCCAAGCCCCTGCCCTGTGTCCCCTCAGTCCCCAGTCACTTGCTTCTGCACTGACGAGCCCCTACTCCCATTACCACCAACTAAATCTTCACTTAAAGTCGCTTAGCTTTGGGGCACGTGGGTGGCCCAGTGGGTTACATGTCCGACTCTTGGTTTCGGCTCAGGTCATGATCTCACAGTTCGTGAGTTTGAGCCCCACATCGGGCTCTGTGCTGACAGCGCGGGGCTTGCCTGTGGTTCTCTCTCTCCCTCTCTCTCTCTGCCCCTCCCCTGCTCACTCACTCTCTCTCTCTCTCTAAAAATAAATAAACTTGAAAAAAATTTTAAATGGATTCTATTCACCTCTGTCTACCCCCTGACAATCCACACTTTTCCCATACTGTCCTAGCATCTTGAAATAAAACAGTTTCCAAGCTCACTTTCTGTGAACCTTCTGTGAACCTATGCTGAAAGATGACCTTAATTTGCTCCAACATACCGTCATTAAAATCACTAACGATGGGAGCAATCTGCAACCAGCACCTTTCCAAGAACAACTACTTAAGTTCAGTTAAATACACCTAATCCTTACTTTCTAGAAACTTACCATCCAAACTAAAACATATAATGAAGACCAGGATATGAAAGGCAATAAACATTAAAATAAATTAGGGGGGAGAAAAATGCATAATAGTTGATCTACTTTTACAGTTAATTGAGGAGGTTTCTTATGAAGCTTAAACACCAAATAATTTTTGCAGGTTCTTCTATTAGTGCTTTCTTTTATGGTTGTTTGGTTTTTTGGTTTTTGGTTTTCAGTGAGTGTATTCAAACTAAAAGAATACACTGTAAATAGAAATAAACAACTAAAGTCATTTTGTAGCAACGTGGATGGAACTGGAGAGTGTTATGCTAAGTGAAATAAGTCCTACAGAGAAAGACAGACACCATATATTCTCACTCTTATGTGGATCCTGAGAAACTTAACAGAAGACCAGGGGGGAGGGGAAGGAGGAAGAAAAAAAGGTTAGAGAGGGAGGGAGCCAAAACATAAGAGAACTCTTAAAAACTGAGAATAAACTGAGGGTTGATGGGGGGTGGGAGGGCGGGGAGGGTGGGTGATGGGCATGGAGGAGGGCACCTTGTTGGGTGAGCACTGGGTGTTGTACAGAAACCAATCTGACAATCAATTTCATATTTAAAAAAAAGAAGAAGAAGAATTAAACCTCTTTCTAAACCCAGGGGTCAAATGTGCTCATGGCCCCTGAATGTGGGTTTGAATTATTTTGTCCATTCGGTCAACCGGTTGGTTTGCAGTGGCCCCACATGATGTTCCACAAAAGTTATAAAATTACATTATGTATTTACATAAGATTATTGAAAAAAGCGTTCCTAGAGCCACACTGTGCTTGACTACAGCAGCCAGCAACTGAGCGGGCTCCTTTGCCTCTGAACCCTCGCGTACTTACGACGGCCGCACTCGCAGCCCGGCCGAGCCAGCAGGTGCGGAGGGAAGGAAGTGCAGCTGTTCAAATCTAGACAACGTGTTTCAAAAGTTAAACGCCACCGGGACTCCCAACTCTTTTTTTTTACCAAAGTAAATTCACACACGTATACAACACACGCCCCTACCTTAAGGATCTGTCCTCCTTCCGGATATCTTCTTAAAATGTCCTTGAGAAAATCAACAAGCGGTGGGGTTGTTTGACCAAACCGACCTAAAGCACAGAACGCACTTAAAAACTGATTTTAGAAGAAAAATCCCCCGGCTGTTGCCCACGTGCTGTTTGGTTCCAAGACCTAAGGAAACTTGGACAAGTTATGACTTCACATGAGTTGTCGCAGCTCTCAGCTCTGAACATCTACCTGGCTAGACACAGTACAGAGCAGAGCGGACTCATTTATCAAATCTCCACCTTTTTAATCAAAGTACAAAATTTGGTTTTTAAAAAAGGCTCACAAACAGACCATATATCACAAAAGATTATTCATTCAAAGACGGAGAGCATGGGGCGGGCTGTCGCCAGGTTCCAGAGCAAGCAAAGTCAATGGCAGTCTTTTGTGGGTGCTCTTGCCGCTAAGAAATAAGCCAGAGATAGTGGTGGCTACTGGGCCATTGTTGATATTCTCAAACTCAACTGACGTTCTGATTACGCTGAAATCGGCCCAGTCACTGTCCCAATAGCTGTCCAGTTCAAATACCCGTAAGCATTTCCTCACCGAGAGATGCTTAGAATTGACTGACCCGGTGACCTTCGGAGAGCTGACAGGGAAGTATAGAGAGGACGGGGAAAGGGAAGTAACTTCTCAGACGCACAGAAAAACACACAAACAAAACTGGGCGTAAAATAACGAAATCATCACTACAAATTTATCTGCATCGTCGGGGTACAGCACCCAGCAGGCCCAAGCCCGGGCAGGACTCTGCTTCGCAGGGTACTACACCCCACATGTTCTCATAGAAAATTCGCTAGCTCCGCCCACCCTGGTTTTCCAGCCTGATACAGCCTCATCACATCCCGTGGAATATACCTTCATTGCACGTTTAAAACATAACCGTTATGCAACTAAAAACGGCACAGGCTCCTGGTAAAAGCAGTGCAATACCTCCCCCTTTTAAGCCTTTTGATTGAAGGTTTACAAAAAGATGACAGTTTCTGAAAGTCAGATCTCCAATCTTGATCCAGTCAGATAACTGAAAGAAAAGAAAAGAAAACAGTATGTATGAAGAGCAACGTTGTTCACTCAAAACTACCTCCATCATTTTTCTCACTTAAGAAATAATGCTTGTTGACCTTTCTTATTAGGAAATCAGTTACTGTGGACAAGTGAACATTTCAAAGAACAGAAATCTAGTCAAAAAGTTTCCTTAAAACCTGACAGGACTTTTCCTTAACTCATTACAAAACAGATAAAGATACATATCTGCTTTGAAACAATGTAAACTTTTAATGATAAATCAGGATCGTCAACATAATCAAAATCTTCCTTTTTACATTTCCAAAATGTACCGCTCAGAAGCCAAGGCCAGATCAACCTGTTCCCCAGCACTCCTCAAGTGCTAAGATGGGATGACCTCTCACACGTCAACAGCCTGCAAAAAGTCACCCAAAAGCTCACCTGCAAGAATCTTCGTAACTTAACACTCCCCGACAGGGTGCGAATGACATCATTCACCGTATCAAAAAGTCAGTGTTTCCAACTGTCTACCATCATCCCACACAGAGATCCTCCAAGGTTCCTAAAGCTCAACCCGTCAAAAGTGACCTCACTGGGTTTCCTTCCAAACCCTCCTCTGCCATCTTTTATTGTATATTTCTATTAATAGGGGCACCTTCTACCTCTGCACCTCGGAGGGAACGCGGGAGAAGCGCTCTCTCTCTCTCTCTCTCTCGCTCTCTCTCACTCTCTCTGCAAACCACATGGCCAATTAACCTTCCAGGTGCTACCAGGTCCATCCCCAGCTTCCCTCAGACCTAACTTGCTCTTCTCCATTTCCAAGTGCTCATGCTCAGACTCTCAGTATTTCTTGGATTTTTATGACAATCTCTCATCTGGCCTCCTTACTTTCTGTGTATCATCATTCTAGTCCCCATTTCTAAAACACAAATACTTATCATTTACATGTATTACATATTATATAGTATATATATAGTAGTATATACTATTATAGTATAGTATATATAGTATTATATACGTATAATATATACAATATATAATACTATATGTATGGTATTATATGTAATAATTATATACAATTTATATTATATATAGTATTTTATATATATATATATATATATATATGTATATATATATATATATATATACACACACACACACTCCCACTGAATCTTAAAGCAAGCCTGTAAAAACTAAAAACTCCCTGCACAGGAAATATGAATAAGAATCATCCTAGCAGTACCGTTGCTAACCACAATTATTTTAGAAACAACCCCAATTCTATAACATATTGACAGAGCGGAACATCATCCAGCAATGAAAAAATGGGTTAACTAAGCTGCACATAACTCTGGGTGAATATTCATAACATAATACTGACTTTAAAAAGATAACTCCAAGTTACCACATATAGAATAATAAGCTTATAAAGTTCACAAAGAACTAAAAGTAAACAGTGTATCACACAGGTTATAGACTTAGGTTACAGACCCACACATACACATATATGGATATATGTGTTCCTAGGTATACATATGTACACACATAAATATACACACTTATGATAAAACGACTGAAACAACCAGAAAAAAGGCAACAGAATAATAAATGCAAAGGGGTAAGGGAAAAGAGGCACACGGGCTGGGGCGGAGAGGAGCACACAGGTAAATACAAACTACCAACAGTGTTCTTCTCCAGTTGGATGATGTCATCAAAGTTGTTCATTCCATAGTTAGTTAATTAACCACTTAATTACTAAGTGAGAGCCATGCATAAACCAAGGATTACTAGTCCAATTTAGCACAGCTGAGGTTTATCTGAGGGAAGAAAGGCAGGAAGGGAGGAAGGGAGGCAATTTTTAATGCAGGAAGAAGTCTGCAAGTCTTAAAGAGGCCTTGAACAGGAAGAAGACAGGGTAGAATCGCGTTCGTAAACACAGATGTAACTGGCTACGGGAGCCTGACAGCGAATGCTTTTGGTGCAGTGTCATCAGTGACCTGTCCACAGGGAAGTGATTCTCCCAAAGAGAAATCGAGCAGCACAGATAACTGACCTCAGCAGGGCTCTCAGCTTTCCCCTCCGGAGTCTGCCAAGATTAAGGAATCTGGCTTGGGCCTCTCTCCTTCCTAGACCCTACACCGCTCCAACCAAGCAAAGTAACATTGGTCCTACTCCTCTCCAGAGGCAATGAAATCTTAAAAGTTGCCCAGTTAAGTCTTTAGTATTCAGACTTAGTATATAGACTAGTATACAGACTCCCTCAAAAACTTCAGAGATGATCATTTTCATGGACTATGAGACAACTCTTTCCAAATTATTAAGCAAACAATACGATAGTAATTACAACCTGGATCTCCCGACCCTTCTGCCTTTGTTCAGTTGTCAAGGACACAAGGAGGTTCTAAGACTCAAGAGGTGACAGAAAGGACATTTTTGATCAATTAAAAGACAGGAAAGTCAAGTCATGCTTCACACCTCCTAGTTTGAGGCTCGACCACATTCGGTGCAGAGGAAACAGCTATACTGAGACAGTCTCTTCATCAGACCGGAGGCAAAGTGAAGAACTTACAAATTCCACTTCCAGGCCAGGGAAGGCAAAAGAGGGACAAGGACAATGAAGGTGGCGGATGGCCCGGAAAGACTGAGGACTGAGAAAGTGCCTGATGCCAACTATGTCCCAAACGGACCCAAACCCGTGAGTGACAAGGAGTCCTCAACAGCTTTTGCTTCCTGCTCACCCTGACATATTTAGGATTCCATTATCTCTGGGTCTGACTCAAGGCTTGTGAACATCCCTGGCGAGACCTTCTGCCTCTCCACATCTACCCCTCTACCCTGCGCACATGCACACACGCACATCCATTTGTACCAACTGCCGTAATCACATCTTACCAAAGCCTCCTGTATATCCTTTCCTTCTAGTTTCACTGTGACAGTCGGTCACGATCTAGAACCTCACTAGCTCAGGACAGCACAAGCTTCCTAACCAGACCCCCCCTCACCCAGCCACTCAGTCTGAAACTCTCTATGCACCACGGCCACATTCACTATCCCATACCAATGCTTTGCACAGACGCCTCCAAAAGCACTTCTGCGGGCAAGACTGAGCCACGACTGAGCCTCAGGGTTTGACCACGTGTAGGGGACGAGATGGCAAAGCAGACCCAGAGGAATAACCAAAGAAGTGGGTACAGAACCAGGAGACTATAGACAGGAAAGCTAAGAGACAGAGGTGGGCCCAGAGAAAGAGGTAAGAATGACAAATATTTATAGAAGAATAAGCTTCTTAAAAAGTTCATAATTTGCTCCTCAATTCTGTCCAAAGTCCTCTAACGAGTCACAGGTCTATGTGCTACCAAATACGTAAGAAGGGCTGAGCTATGGAAGAACATAAGACCAGTTTAACTGTGAACCCGTGTCTAAGTGGTCAAGAGACCATGGTGTGGACCCAGGTACACAGACGGTCAAGATTACACTGAGGGATTGAAAAATACCAATGTTTGTACCGGATACAAATCCGAGACTTGTAAGGTCATTCTGTGTGGCTCAGTATTCCTTGTATATCTGTTTAACATTTTTTTTTTTGCCTCTTCTAAATCCTGGAAAGGCTCTTTTATCTTCTAAAAAGTGAAGGTATTTATTAGGATAAAAGAATGGGTTAATTTTCAGTAAAATGTTTCCATTTAACTCCTTTAAGGAAATTAAGTTTTTTCACAACTTAAAGAATATATAGATCACAATATGAAATAGTCCCATCTTTCAAAGTTTTGATTGAAGCCATTCATTTGCACCCCAGAAATTTTAATGGGAAAGAACAGTTTCTATAATATAGTCTGAAGATCCTTTGCCTAAATTTCTGTGATTCAAAACTTGGGGGGGGGGGTGAAGGTGAGGATTATTCCAGTTAAGTATACAACACAATTAGAAAAATCTGGGGGCACCTGGATGGCTCAGTCGGTTAAGCCGCGGACTTCAGTTCAAGTCATGATCTCACCGTTCATGAGTTCGAGCCCCTCGGCGGGCTCTGTGCTGACAGCTCGGAGCCTGGAGTCTGCTTCGGATTCTGTGTCTCCCTCTCTCTCTGCCCCTCCCCCACTCGTTCTCTCGTTCTCTCTCTGTCTCTCTCTCTCCCTCCCAAAAATAAAAGATTAAAAAAAATTTTAACACACACACAAAAAAGAAAAATCTGAGTAATGGTTAAGTCACTTCAAAACAAGCAAACCAGCACAAAAACCCTCTGGCTACAATGCCCATCGAAAAAGTACCTTAATTTCAGGAAGTGAAGATTCAGACAAAACGGCGGGCAGGGGGCAGGGTGACACAAACGCTGAACCGGCAGATCCATTAAAATTGCCACTCGCGAGGGGAAACCCCGTGCGCTTCTTGACCGTGTTACTCACAAAGCATCACGTCCCGGGTGATCGCTAAAGCCACCTCTGCCCTCCACGACGCGAGAATGAAACCCGCCCGGTTTCCGTCTCAGCGAGCCCACTGACTTAGCAAGTGGATGCGCTACAACCCCGAGCACAGAGGCGGGCCCACCGTCCTACAGGGAGCGGGGACCGGCGCGCCGTACCTCCCTGTCGCCGAGCCACAGCCGCTGCTCCGACACCGGGAAGCCCGTCTCCGCCAAGATGCGCTCCTTGATGTCGCGCACGGTCCAGGACGCCCGGACGGCCACGGTCCTGCAGCCCACGCAGCCGGGGAGGACGGTCACCCGGAGCCACCTGTGCAAAAGGCAAAGGGACCTTCAGTGGGGGCCACGTGGGGGCCCTCCCGCGCGGGGTCTCGGGGTGGGGGGGGGGGGGGGCGGGGAGCCTCGCGGCCCTGGGCTCGGCCCGGCCCGGGCGGGGTTACCTGTCCCCCATCGCGAGCGTCCCGGCCGAGCGCCGGCCCGCGTCCGCCCCAGCGCGCCGCGCCCGCTCACGGCCGCCTCCGCCGCCCCGAGAGGCCCGGGGCGGGCGCCGAGCGCGGGATCCTCATGGCGCAGGCGGGCGCCGCCCCGGCCCGGCTCAGCCGCATCTCCGGGAGCGGCGGCACGAGCCGAGCTGGAAACGCGAGAGGAAGCGGCGGCCGCGGAGGCGGGGCGGGGCGAGGCCGGCGGCGGCGGCGGCGGCGGCGCGCTCCCGGCCGGCGGGGCCCCAGGAGGCGCCGCCCGCGGGCACGCGCCCGCCCGCCTGTACCGTTAGCCGCGTGGGCGCCCCGCCCTGCCCGCAGGCCCCGCCCCGCCGCCCGCAGGCCCCGCCCCGCCGCCCGCGTCCGCCGAGGCGCCAAGGCCCGAGGACTTGAAACACTTAATAGTCCGCGCGGCGCCCTCGCGGAGAAGGCGCGTGCGTTTTCCCCGGCGGGGTTCAACAGGGCCGTGAGGGGCGCAACTAGACATTCCTGGGGCCTACGCCTCCGTCGCCTTTAATGATTTTTCATCCCTGGCAGCGTCTCCAAATAAGACTTCTGGTGGCCTCGCAGGCACAAGCTACCGCCGTGGTGGCTGCGGAAAGAAGAGCCTTTCGCGGTTTCGTGATTGTTTTTAAGGCACAAAAGTAGGATCAATGATTCGGTCTGCTGGAGGAAGGAGCAGTAAGAAAGTAATAGAAAGTAATAGATGACGATATACATAAACGTATTCTATGCCGTGTTGAAATACACGTAACTTATTTTGGCCATATTTCATGGTCGGTAGCCTGTTTTCCCATGACGCCTGCAAGCTCCTTGATATCGGAAACAGACCTTAAGAGTTGATGGAGGGGCCCCTGGGTGGCTCAGTCGACTAAGCGTCCGACTTCGGCTCAGGTCATGATCTCACAGCCTGTGGGTTCGAGCCCCGCAGCGGGCTCTGTGCTGACAGCTCGGAGCCTGAAGCCTGCTTCTGATTCTGTGTCTCCCTCTCTCTCTTCCCTTCCCCCACCCACGCTCTGTCTTTCTCTGTGTCAAAAATAAATAAACATTAAAAAAAATTTTTTTTTTAAAAAAGAGTTGATGGAATCACCCAAAAGGAACTAATGTTGCCTTGTAATTTGAAAGCGTGCTAGCTTGACGAAGCTTCAGAACGTACCATTATTTTCCTCTGGCTTATTTCTCAGAGGTAAGGATGAGACCCATCGGGGGGGCGGGGGGGGGGGGGGAGGCAACATCTATTACGACAAATCAAAGGCTATGTCCTGAGGAAGTAAACTTGTGTGCTTCTTGTTTAATACCAGGAATAGAATTAAATTTTAGTGTTGGCGCAAAAAAAAAAATGATATTAATGACTGTTTTTCAGTTATCACTTTTCCCCCTCTTGCACAAAAAAATATTACTCAGAACTAGTTATCAGCAATAATAGAGTACCCATACAGAATATTCCATCCCTTCCTTCTAACCACATTTAAAAAGGAAAGGCTGGGGTGCCTGGTAGCTCAGCCGGTTAAGGCTGGGACTCTTGATATTGGCTCTGGTCATGATCTCACCATTGGTGGGGCAGAGCCCCGCATCAGGCTCTCTGTTGAGAGTGCACAGCCTGCTTGGGATTCTCTCTCTGCCTCTCATGCTCCCTCCCTCTCCCTCTCTCTCTCTCTCCCCCCTCTGACCTCTCCCGCTCGCGTGCGCACTCTCTCAAAATAAATAAACATTTTAAAAAGGAAAGTCTGTAAATCATGCAGCTCTTCCCCTACTTGGAACGAGTACGCACAGTCAATCAGAGAAGAGGCCAGAAAACCCTAATGGATGAATATTCGCTTTCTCAATCAGACGACACTGTACATGCAAATGCATTAGAATATCACCAAGGAGAAAATCTCACTGAGCTGCTGAGCACGATCCCCCAGGATAAATCCTCCACGCATAAATCCTTTGATAACCCCCGGGTCTACCTGCTTTCCTTATGCTCTCTCCTAGGGAGACAGGCAAACGTGATGTGGTACAGAATTAAAGCCTTGAGGAAAAGAAAGGCCCCTAATGGAGGGGATTTCACAAGAAGTGAAGCAGATCTGGCTGGGAAAGGGGGCTGATCGTAAGCATCTTCGAACATCTGGAGTTCGAAGTATATTCAGGATACACTCTAAAGCGTTAGTCTGCATGGGAAATATAAATCTGGAACTCAAACAAGATGTCAAAGCTAAGGATATAGGTTTAGAAATCATTTGTTTAATCATTCAGATAATATTTGTTAAACCCCTCCTCTGTGCTAGATGGACACATTTCTAAATGACGGGAATAAACAATGAACAAAACAAAGTCAACATCTCATGCTTGCATTCTAGGGAAGGAAGCCAATTAATAAATAGACAAAGGATATATGAATTCCTCCTATGGTGGCAGCCAAGTAGGGATAAGTACTATTTAAAGGTGGGGGGAGGGAGTTGGGGCAGGACAAGATAAGAGAGGAAAAGAGCTAAGATGGCCGTAGAACTTTCTAAATGACATGTGAGAAGAGGCCTGAATGAAACACAGGAGAAGGAAATAATCCAGAAGGAGGTTATATGAGAAGGAAGGGGGGCAGAGCAACACTTGTAGCCCATGCATCCATCATCTCTGACCTGGATTTGGGGTCATCCCTTCCTACTTGTTACCTCCCCTCTATTTCTCTCCTCTCCGACCCATGCCCCAACTGGCCACAAAACCAAAGTTGGAACTGACGTCTATTCTGTTTGCTGATAGCTTCCCAGAGCCTAAAAGAGGTCCTCACACAGAATAGGTGTGCAGTAAATATGAAGAAAGGAAGGAAGTATTGAGGGAGGGAGGGAGGGAAGGAAGGAAGGAAGGAAGGAAGGAAGGAAGGAAGGAAGGAAGGAAAAACAGAGGAAGGAAGAAAGGACAGAAGGAAGGAAGGAAGGAAGGAAGGAAGGAAGGAAAAACAGAAGAAGGAAGGAAGGACGGAAGGAAGGAAGGAAGGAAGGAAGGAAGGAAGGAAGGAAAAACAGAAGAAGGAAGGAAGGACGGAAGGAAGGAAGGAAGGAAGGAAGGAAAAACAGAAGAAGGAAGAAAGGACAGAAGGAAGGAAGGAAAAACAGAAGAAGGAAGGAAGGACAGAAGGAAGGAAGGAAGGAAGAAAGGACAGAAGGAAGGAAGGAAGGAAGGAAGGAAGGAAGGAAGGAAGGAAAAACAGAAGAAGGAAGGAAGGACAGAAGGAAGGAAGGAAGGAAGGAAGAAAGGACAGAAGGAAGGAAGGAAGGAAGGAAGGAAGGAAGGAAGGAAGGAAGGAAGGAAAAACAGAAGAAGGAAGAAAGGAAGGAAGGAAGGAAGGAAGGAAGGAAGGAAGGAAGGAAAAACAGAAGAAGGAAGAAAGAACAGAAGGAAGGAAGGAAGGAAGGAAGGAAAAACAGAAGAAGGAAGGAAGGAAGGGAGAAAGGAAGGAAGGAAGGGAGGGAAGAAGGAATTACATGAAGGAAATGAGGGGAGAAAGAAAGGGAGGAAAAGGAATAAATAAATATCTGGAAAATACAGAAAAGTAGATAAAAGCTCAAACATTATACATAATTCTAAAACCCCAATACAAACAACATTTTTATGGCCATTAATTTAAGGGCTTTTTATATGATTACAGTAATATTATGGGTACACAGTGTTTTTCCAATTTTTATCACTGTAATAATTGTATTTCTAATAATTGCCGAATTTTCCATTGAGAAGAAATATCTTAGGCTACTCAACCCTACTGATAAATACAAGGGCATTTTAATTTTTCAGAAGTGCACAGACCAATAAATATCTTTGTTCATGAACTTTCACCACTATTTAAGATGAGAAAGAAATTTGTAAAAATGATGCATTCCAGTAAATGTCTAGCTGAGCCCTAACTCATTCTGTAGGAGTATATTATAAAATTCAGAACAGCAAAAGCCAAAACCATAGTCTCTTCTTTTAGAATGAGTCCAGACACAATAAAAAAAAGGGGGGGGGGGAGTCCTGGGACCATCCTTTCAGCCTATTTCAGTTGTAGAGACGAACAAATAAAATTATTTTATTGCACAAGCCAGATTCAGCAGGACAGAAGCAGAAAACAATGTTGTTCTCTCTCACGAGCCCTGTTTTAATTTGTCCTGATACTTATTTCTTTCCCTTTCCCTGGATGACAGAGGATGGCAGGGCTTGGACCCTAGATTCCCCATCACTCCTGTATGATAAAAATTCTCCAGTTCCTTCCAGTCCCTAAAATGACTCATCTTAGTAATTGAAAACCCTCTCCAGGGTAACAACCAAACCACCAGTCCAATCCAATGTAAAAAATTCTGAAATAGTAACCGGGCTTTATTCCGTCTCACCAAGTCAACTGCAGTGTGGAAACGTAGCTCAAGGCTGAGCTAATTTCCCCTGAAACAACACTTTGTGGTTTTATGAAATGGAATGTGCCTGATAGCATGTCTTTGATCAGAGGGAAACAAGAAATTAGTCCCTTCTGGGGAATGTGCACCAGTTATGTAAAGACCGAAGAGTGACAAATCATTGTTCCTTTGTTTAATGAGTCAGCGTAAGGCTGTTTGGCTTGAAAATAAAAAGATGAGAATATTGTGGATATGTGAAGTCCTAGAAGAATGAGTAAAACCTTAAGCCAAACAGAAAAAGGAAAAAATCTCTCAGGGAGAAAAAATAGGACCTCTAAAATCATGGAGTCAAAAAAATAGCAATAAAGCTGAGGCATCCCAAGTAGCTTCCTATGATGGAATCCGAGGGGAGGATTCACGCAAAGGCACAGAAATGGGATCCGAGAGCACCTGCAGGGATACCATGAAATCCTTACGCTACATCTGCAGTTACATGAGGGGAATGGGAGCCACTTTCGGATTTGAATCAGGTTAGGTGATATAATTTGCATTCTAGAAAGACTGAGGATGACTTGGAAGGAGGCAAACTTAAAATAGGAACAAAACCAAGAAAAAAATGCTATCTGTGAGATGAAAACCTTCAAGAACAGTATCAATCACGTAGATAAAGTGCCCGTAGGATTTGGCAATGAGGAGGCCATTGTTGGTTGACCTCTATGCTCCAGAACCTGCAAGAATTTCCTGATGACTGTGGGATCAAGTTCAAGTTATCCTGCATGGACAAGGCCCATCACAACGGAGCCCTGGTCAACCTTCTCAAATTCCTCTGAGGCCACCCCACTGTCTGTCTCCGTGACCAGCTGATAGTAACATGTAAACGTTATGGAATACTTACTATGTGCCAAACACCTACTAAAATCCTTATGTGACTTAGCTCATTGGATCTTCCCCCCAAACCCTACAAAGTACATAAACCCTTAATTTCCAGGCAAGGAAAATGGAACCACACGCCTTACTTGTAGCTGCACAGCTGTCAGTGGGCGAGCCAACTCCATGAGCCCGAGCCCTATCACTATTAAACTATAATATTCACAGAATACAATCACTTCACATGGCCTCGCTGCCCCCTGCCTGCACTGTCCTCACCTACTTGCAGTCCCCTTCCCATCACTTTCCATCTGATAAATCTCTAAGTCGTCCTCCAAGATTGACTACTTGTCCCAGCTTCCCCCGTCTCTTCCGGGCTCCTTCTTTCTGCATAACGTGTGCACTGCATATTCACTGTTGGTATTATAGCACATATCATGTTTTTTAGTAACTATGACTCATTTTTATTCATTGCAATGGGAGCCCCATTGCACTCCTCTTGGTACCCCAAGGGCCTAGTACAGAATACTAGCCATGACTGTTGCTGAGATGTTTGAGATGAATGAACGGGCTGCATATAGGGAAATAGCAACTTCATTCCTAACATCAATCAGGCTTTGTTTTGTTTTGCTTTGGGGTCTGTTCAAAATGCTTTGGGCTGCAAGTAACTGATTCCCCGACTAGCAGTAGCTAAACTGATAATGGTTTGTTTTTCTCACGAGTCAGGAAGTCTAGAGGAATGCCATTGTTCACCAGTCTCAAGACCAGCATTCCAGTGATGTTTTGGGACTTTCCTTCCTCGTCATAGAATGGCTCATCCAGTTCTAATACTTCCATATTCAATGTAGGAGGAAGGGAGAAAGGGAGAAAGGGAAGAAAACAGTTTTACCTCTTTTATCAGAAAAACAAGAATGTTCCCACAGACTCCTGCTTCTCATTGGCCACCCCTAGCTGCAAGGAAGGCGGGGAAAACCAAGCCTCTACAATACAAGGTTCTAGAAGGAGAATAGGGATTTGCAAGTGACTGTTGGATCAGCCTACAACATTATCTACAACATTGCTCTAATACACATGGCAAATGTATTTCTTCTAATGTTTATTTATCTTGAGAGAGACAGAGACAGAGAGCAAGCAAGGGAGGGGCAGAAAGAGAGGGAGACACAGAATCCGAAGCAGGCTCCAGGCTCTGAGCTGTCAGCACAGAGCCCCATGTGGGACTCGAGATCACAGACTGTGCAAGATCATGACCTGAGCTGAAATTGGACGCCCAACTGAGTCACCCAGATGCCCTGGCAAATTTATTTCCAAAGTGTCTACAGAAATATTGGAAAACGATGTAACGGGTAAGTTTTTCATAGCCTGATTAGTGACATACCAAGGCACATCTTTTGAAAGGATAGTAGGAGAAGTGTTTCATGCAACTAATCTTTCACTGCCTTGGGATGGGGATTTGGGTAAATCCTATGATTTTTCTGTTCACTTTTCTATAATGACAGTCCCTAAAGTCATTTTAAGTTGCAAAACAGAATTTCAATTCTCTCATTGGGATAAGTTCCAGGCAAAATCATTAGATAAAATTTCAACCTTCCGTCTTCATTCAAAGGTCACCTTCCTCTTTCTGTTGCCATCACCACCCCACGCTAAGTAAGACCCGTTGTCAGATGCCGCCCACCTTCCAGGAGGCGAAAGCTGTGGAGCCAGGAGAAGGCAGGAGGACGGGCTGTTCATTGGCTGTGTGGATCTGAGCCCTACGGGTCTGGCAGGTGATTAAGCTCACCATTTCTCCCGTGGGACTCTTGGGGAAGTCCTGTCACTGGGGACCCCAGCGGGAGTGGGGGGCGGGCAATGCCTCTCTCCACTGAGTGATCACTCACGACTGCTTCCACAACCTTCTGGAGTCCACGCCACCTCCCACCCCTTGCTGTTCTGGCCCTACCTCAAGCAAACCGCATCGAAGAGGCCCCAACCTGATGCTGTCCCACGTAGTTCAGGTGTGTTCTATGGAAAATTCTCTCCTGTCCCTTGCCCAGCAAGCTTGGGCAGTGCAGGCCAGAGACCACGATGGCCGCCTGCTGCCTCAGAGTGCTTGGTCCCCAGGCCTGAACTGGCCTTGAACCCAGTCCCAAGTTCTTCCTGTGGTTCACCAGGCTTGATGTAAAGGAGATAAACCCCTCTAATCCTGTCCACTTGGCAACATCTTTCTCCAAAGAAATCGGTAGCAAACTTCTTTTCCCTCCCTATACTCTCACTAAAGGGGATCACACAACAGGTCCTGAGGCTCTTTGTAATTGTATATGAGGGAACGTCTGTCCCCCAAACACTTTCCAAACTGAGGTAGGAAGCACTTACTTTTAGCACTTTTTTACCTTCAATACGCATCAGCCATCGGAATAATTCAAATTGCGTTCACAGAGACCAACAGAAAAAAATACAGAATAGCATGTAAATCAAAAGAATATATACGCGAGACATGCATCATTATATATTCATCAATGCAAAATTCAAACACCACAGTATACCAGAACCATGGCAGTTAAACAAAACACCAGCTCCTATGAGGCTCCCATTCATAATGGGGAGGCAGAAAATAAATAAATGCACAGATATATAATATGGAAAGCAGAAATAAGGCCTATGATGAAACATGGTGGGCAAGGGATGGAACGTGGCATGGGTCGGGGTGCTGTCATCTGAGAACAGAACCGAATATGCAAAGTGAAAAAGCATAGAGAAGGAAGCCTCGGGATGAAGCTGGTGATTGAGAAAGCAACCCTTACCCAAAGGCAAAGTGTATGATCTCTTCCCCATAGGAAACAAAATTTGCTATTCTAGTTCACTCTGTTTAACTCACCTCACCTTATTCCCGTAACTCTGCTTCAAATATTTTAAATTAAGAAAGTACTCATCAGAATCCTAAGTATTTCACCCACTACAAATTTCTAAATGGAGTATCTCTTCTAAAGCCAATTAAACTATTAAAATGAGGTATTCATCCAAATGATGAATATTTTGTTTCATATTGGTTTTCTCAAGCTTATTTATTAATTTTGAGAGAGAGAAAGACAGCATGCGTGCGAGTAGGGCACAGGGAGAGAGATTGGGAATCCCAAGCTAACAGCACGGAGCCTGACACGGGGCTTGACTGCATGAACCATGAAATCATGACCTGAGCCCACATCAAGAGCTCAACCAACTGAGCCACCCAGGCACCCTTATTTAATATTGGGTTTTTGTTTCATGTTTATTTATCTTTGAGAGAGAGACAGAGAGACAGAGACAGAGTGTGAATAGGGGAGGGGCAAAGAGAGAGGGAGACACAGAATCCGAAGCAGGCTCCAGGGTCTGAGCTGTCAGCACAGAGCCTGACGCGGGGCTCGAACTCACAAACCACGAGATCATGACCTGAGCTGAAGTCTGAAGCTTAACCAACTGGGCCACCCAGGTGCCCCTGATATTGGTTTTATTTTTATTTTATTTTTTAAATCTTTTTTTAATGTTTATTTTTGAGAGAGAGAGAGAGAGACAGAGTGCAACTGTGGGAGGGTCAGAGAGGGGGGAAGACACAGAATCCGAAGCAGGCTCCAGGTTCTGAGACATCAGCACAGAGCCCGACGGGGAGCTCGAACTCACGAACCCCAAGATCATGACCTGAGCTAACGTGGGACGCTCAACCGACTGAGCCACCCAGGCGCCCCTTAACATTGGTTTTAAATTCACTCAGTGAGACTTCAAGGCGAAGCACTTCGTCTTTGTCAATATTCGTACAAGCGGCCAGTGGGTGCACCACGTTGTGTGTGCAGTGGTGAGTGTGTATGTTTGGGCGTGTGGAAGACAGCTGCTCCTGCTGTTTAACACGCCGTGAGTCTCTGTGCAACTGAATCCTAATGCACGGTCATCACTGATGGAAGCAGGACTCCCCACTGTCTGTGCCCAGAGACACTGTGCGCAAGTGAAGGGAGGAAACTTACCTCCCCGCTCAACTCCCGCACGACCTAAGACGCCCAGTGCGGTTATGGCAGGATGTCCCAGCAATCAGGGGAAAGGTGGCAGGTGGCACCCAGACCCATGACATCCGGGCTAGACGGCATCATTGATAACGCTGTTACCTCCGCTGGCAGAAAGCCGCACGTCCGCAGGCTCCTCTCTGGAGCCTTCTTCCCTCTGGAGCCTTCCTTCCTTCTTCTCTTCCTTACCCCTGTTGTTACCGACCCGGCTCGGTGTGATAAGCCCCTTCCAGCGCAGCCTTCTGTCCAATTTTGTCAGGCTGACCCTTCAAGGTCATGGTAAGACCTTGGCCCAGGTCAGGCTCGTGGGCGTCCCCCCCCCCCGCCTTTCTGCTTTCTTAGGGCACCCCCACCCTTCCCCTGCTACCACCCCCGGCGCTCCCGCCACCCGGCTGCTCTGGTAGCACCGTCAGCCTCCTCCTCTTCCCGCTCCTACGCCTTTCTAGAAACATCCACTCACGTACAAATTCTGTTTTGACAATTTTGCGCTCAGCACGTGACGGCGTGGGAAATGACGACCCAAAGTCCGAATACAAACGTGACAGAGGACCGCAGGTGGCGGTCAGGGTCTTGGGGAAGGTGTAGCTACCGAACACAGGGGCAAAATCCAGATAAAATGGTGGGCTGAAGACGGAAATTCCTGTACCAATGGCTTCCCACGTCACTTAAAGGTAAAGTGAGGGTCCTCGGCGAGCAAGGCCTTAGTGGTCAAGCCCCCTGTTCCCGGGCTCGTCTCCTCCTCGCTCCTTGTCCCCCTAGCCCCTGCCTCCTCTCCCTCTTGCTCATTCCACCGCAGCCCTCGGCACCCTTCAGTCCTGAACACGGAGCCACACTCCCTGCCCCAGGGTCTTTGCACTTGCTGTCCCCCCGGTTCGGCATGATCTTCGTGCAGATGTCATTTCTTACTCCCTCACCCCCTTTCTGTCTGCACTCAAACGTCCTCTTTCTCAGGATGCCTTCCCAAACAGCCTGTACAAAATAGCAACACGCCCCATGCCCCCCCTTGAGTTGCCTGATCCCTCTCTACAGCACCCATGACCATCTGCTACATACTTAGTTGTTTATCCGTTCGGTATCTATCTCAGCCCAATGTGTTGTCCACTCCGTGAGAGCAAAGCCATCGTCGGTTGAATTCACTGCTCTCTTCCCAGCATGAGAGGGGTTCAGCCACGCCACAGGCACTCAGGAAATATTGTTGAACATACGAATGGATGAACGCTCACTCTACTGGCATCCTGGACCCCGGGCCGATGCCAGGGGTATCTGTTCCCCCACACCCCCCACCCTCGTTCCGAGCTTGGCTTCCAGCCCCTGCCCCCAGGGCTCCGGCACTGCCAGGTTCACTGCAGCCACAGCTGGGGCGTGGCTCTGACCGTGTCCTGCCTCACGCGGTGGCTGTCCCCCGGCCGCACCCCTCTGGCCAGCAGCTCTCCACGGTGCCCCAGGGAGCCCGTGACCTGCTGTCCCACACTCACTCTGCAGGTGCCAGCTGACCCCAACTCACAGGTCACTTAGCAGGACAGGTCCTGCCACTTTGGCTTCCTTCCCAGGACGGGTAACCACCAGCGGATGGGGAGGAAAAAGGTCACCTTCACGTTTTACTCCCTTGATGGAGATTCTCACGTCTGTGTGAGAACCCACAGCGGAAGCATTCAGGAAACCTGTGCCTGGGGTTTAAGGTGGAGAACGTACATCCTGATGACTCTCGCTGAGAGACGTTCCTAAGAGACGCATCTCTGTAGGAGAGACAGGTTTTGTCGCACCAGACACTGCTGGCTCTTGCATCGTGCTCTCCCTAGATCCTCCTAGGGGCCCCAGAGTCCCTTCCCGTCTGCAGACACATCCTGCGCCTGCCCCCGTGCCAGTCCCACCGGAAGGGAGGGAGTCCCAAAGCCCCGGGGCACGTTAACAACCCCCTGCAGTGGGTGTATCCCTAAACGACACTCTTCGCTCCCCAATACCGCAACGTGTACTGTCGCAGCCTCAGCTAGGGCGAGCTCTCCACCACCAGTTTGCACCCCCCCCACAGCTCCCATCTGGTGCTGAAAAATCTGTCCACGCCTGGAACACAGCATCCTCAGCGAAATGAGCCGAGCACTCAGGACCACACGTTACAGGCTTCCGTTCGTATGAAACGTCCAGAGGCAGCAAACCCACAGACACAGCAGGTTGTCGGGAGCTGGGGAGGGGGGCGATCAGGAGTCACGGCTAACGGGCTTCTCCGGGGGATGTTGAAAATGGTCTGGAATAGCGACACATCCTGGTGAGCATCCTAGAAGCCACTGAATTGGACCCTTTCAAGTGGTGAACTGTCCGGTAGGTGAATTTCAGCTTCCGAAGAAAACTAATACGAGCATTGCAGTTGACGGGAATACATCGCTGTACCGCCACGTGTAGAATCCCTCTGGGCACAAAAATTCTTTAATGCGGCTACCTTGACCTTCCCGGTGGTTTATCGAACTGTCTTCTCGAGATGGTCTCCGTCGCTTTCCAGAACGGTCAGAACGGACGGCTCTGTCCCGAAGACACACACAAACAAGACACGATGCAAACTCCCTATCGGCTCATCCAAGTTCTCCTTCTCGCCCTCATCTCTCACTGGCTCCGGGTGACTTTCCCCACCTCCCACCTACCTTGCCACGCCACGCTCCAGCCTCCTCAAATTAACCCTCTGGGCCTTTCGTGTAGCCTCCTTCCCTCCTCAATGTCCACTCCACCTTCAGACCCAACCTTCTTCGGGGAGCCCGGTGCTTCACAAGGCAGCACAGCCACGAGCCTGTCTTCTACCTTCTCCATCACTCACACCATTTGCGTCTCCTCCCCGAGCTCGCGAGGTCAGGGCACCGGGGTCCTGAGCTCCACTTTCAAAGCCTTATGCAGAGTAACCTCTCTAAGGAAAAGGAGGTCTTCAGCCGGCACTGCAGGTGGCTCAGGCAGAATTTATCCAACAGGCCCCACGTAAGACCCAACAAGCCAGACAAATGACAAAACTTCCCTTCTCTTTGTGCTACGGTAGACACAATTGCTTCACTTCTATTTTTAGTTACATTGGACGTGCTCTGGGAAATGAGGTCATGCTTCTGAATTAACATTCCTGCCTGTTCTGCTTCCAACGAGGGTACCACAAATTCCCCAAAGTGCCGTCAGAACGATGAGAAAATCGGCTTGTCCAGACTTTCTTTCCCTGGTGCTTTTGCATCTATATCGCTAATGGGAATAAGGGCTAGTTGCTGGGTTGCCAAAAATCCTAGGTGACTCAAAACCAGCTTTGCCAAAGCAAAATTAACCAGTAGGGGCCTTATGTGTAGTCATGCGTACATACACCCATTGACTGATCCAAACGGACGTCGCATTAGAAAGGAAAAATAAAATAAAATGACTCAGCCCCTGGATGTCAGAGATGACACATCTTGAGCTACATTCGCCATTTTGAGGACGACTAGAACCACATGTGAATTCCTCTGGATTCTGAATTGCTCTTCCTTTCATGGTGACCTCTGGTTAAACATCCTCTCCTGGAACATTTTGTAGAAAGCACGGAGACAGCGTGAGCCGACTAGAGCAGTATGCACGTTAACATAAATGTGCCGCTTGTTAATAATTAGAAAGTTTGAATGGAGTCTCAGCCCCAGACACGATAGCAGGAAATTCATGATACAAACCTATCCCCTTATAAAACTAGACAAGTTGAACACAGAAAAGGAAATGGTAAGGGCAACAAACACCACAGTTCTTTTCTTTCCTTTTTTCTGCCTCTCCCGCCTACGGTTCTTCTTCCGGTCAGTTGGCTTCCCTTCTTCTACTTGTCCTTTGTTTTCCCGCGTTGTTGTCCTTCACTTTCTGCCCTTCTCCATCCTCTGCCCCTTGTGTGGTAGTGAATTGAGGGTGAGCCTCCCCCACCCCCAAACCTCACACCTGCCAGCCGGGTGGATCGACACGCGTCTGAGCTCACTTTCCCACCTGCCCACTGGACTGATTGTCAGGTTACTGTCAGGTGAAATGGGGCACCTGGGAGGTGCTCATTTATTCATCTAAAAAGAAGCGTAGCATCCACGGTGCCCCGGACACTGGTATCAGGCTGAAAGAGCACGTTCCTGCCTAGGGGGCTTGTCACCTCCCGGGAACAGCAATCAGGCAGAAATTGCAAGATGGCGGCCTTCCATCCCCTTTTCTTTTTCTCACCCCCAGTCTTTCCCTTCACGCTTCTCTCTTGCTTGGGCCTCTGAATGGCCAAAATCAACATTGACGGGGCTTTCCTGGACCAGCACCATGGTTCATGAGCCAGTCAGGAAAGAGGCTGCCCTCCTGGTGGATTTTATATCTGGAATGAAACCTGTTTTGTTTTGTTCTTTCTTCCCCCATTATCTTCGTGCCCACGCACACCGCAGAGTTCAGCTTCCAGGCAGATCTATCGAAGACACCGGTGGTGGCTTACGGCCCAGTTAGGGCACACTTCAGGTCCTCTACATCTTTCCTGCGCGTGAGCAAAGTCCCAGTCGAAGGTGGTCCTGGCATTCCCTTCCCCCGCATCCTCATTGGTCTGTGCGTGTTTGTAGAAATGATTTCTTTGTCTTTCCACCTCTCCAGACCTTCCTGAGGACGGACAGTGCAGACAGAATAACTGTCACCAGCACACTCCCACCACTCTCGGGGGCCAGGGAGCTGTCCTTCGATCGCTCTTTGCTTCTTCACACAGGAGGGCAATGACAGGCTATTCCCATAGCTAACACCTCCCTCCCAAGTATATTTGTATTTTAACAGGGGATTCTTCATTTCTGTTGCTGGGTGGGAACTGGGTTCATATTTGGGGAAGTTTAGTCACCCGATTCCCCCTGAAGTCGTATCTCGAGGATAGTTGTTCATTTTCAGTAGCAATGAGGACGGTGAGAAACTCAAAACAAGGTCTAATAATAATCCCTGCCATTAATTAAGTACTTACCAGCCACCAAATGCTTATTTAAATCTTCACTAAAACTCTATGAGGCATTTTTATTACTATTTTATTCCAAAGGATGATGAAAGATTCAAAAAGGTCATAACTGCCCAAGACCACACACAGGGCCAACATCTAACCCCACTCGAAGTGAACCCCAAACCTGGGTTTTTAATCACTGTCCACATCCCCATACGGGGTTGTTACTGACAGAACTAGAGATGTTTATCCTGGAGAAAAGAGAAAAAACAAATGACTCCCAGGGACATCTTATGCCATCTAAATAGAGGAGCGTTTTTCATGTATAAATATTTCTGTGGCTCCAGAGACAGACAAATTTGGGGTTCACTCTGATGAAACATATCCCAACAACTAGAACAATTCTCATTTTTATTCATTTACCACCAACCGCCCGTCAAATCCACATCCACCATTATATTCACTCCCCCCACGTACCTACAAAGAAGACATCATCCACACTTAGAAGCCAGAGAAGATAAATAATCTGCCTCAGGTTTCCTTGCAAATGCAAGTGTCAACATTGGAATTCAGGTCTCTGCTCAATTTCCCTTATTCTGTGCTGCTCTCCAGAATTGAGTGAGGAGAAAAGGCTTTGCTTGAGATTTTAAAAACCGTGCATGATCAGCATGCCCTGGAGACAGCAAGGTCTTAGGTTCTCTTCTTTAAAAAAAAAAAAAAAAAAAAAAAAAAGTTTATTTTTTTTTGAGAGAGAGAGAAAGCACAGGGGAGGGGCAAAGAGAGGGAGACAGAGGATCCAAAGTGGAATCCGTGCTGACAGCAGAGAGCCCAATGCCAGGCTCGAACTCACAGGCTGAGCTGTGAGATCATGACCTGAGCTGAAGTTGGTCGTTCAACCAACTGAGCCACCCGGGGGCCCCTAGGTTCTCTTCTAAGAGCTGATCACGGTCTTGTATTTCAAACAGATGGCAATTTTACAGGCTGGCCAGATGTAGGCACGTGTTAGCTCTCACACATACACACGGGGGAACAATTCTAAACATAAATTTACAAGCATGAATTACACAATGAAGATATAGACATTCGGCCAAAAAGGGGAGATTTTACAAATTAACTACGTCCTTTCAGTTAGTCATTTAAAACACACTCCGCTTTATTGAATGGTATCTCAAATAGAATCCCGAACATAATTCGATTAAACTAACATCCTGTAGTCATAAGTACGTGAGAAACAGTTTATTTATGAAACAAGAAGTGGAAATCTTATTGATTTTTGGCCTATTTTATTTTGACTACTTCCTGTTTATATTCACTAAAGATTTTGAAAAACAAAAAAAAAAACACGTTCTTATGAATCCCATTCCTAAACATCTGGGCTCAGAGTGGTATGGCCAATGAGGAGTTCAAAGGGTGAATTATTTTATCTCTGTGCGAAGCCAATGGCATAACTTGGAAACCACACATCTGTGAATTTGTGAGAAGGAAGACTGTATTTTTTTTCCTTTGCTTTATAGTAAAAGAGGAGAGCCTGGACAGTCTTCCTCACCCAGAGGGTTTACAAATGGCCGCCCACACATGCTGTCTTAGGGAACAATTATAGCATCTGGCAGGAAGCCTCTACTGGAGGGGACACAAAGAAAATGCTAGTTAGAAATAGGTCAAGGGAGTTGTTTAAGGACAGTGACAGTGAATCCATTAAAAAACAAAACAACTGAATTTTACACGAGCGCTACAATCCAATAGAAGCTTCATCTATTAAAATTCTACATTTTGCTCATTTCCCAAACCATTTCAAATTTTCTCTTGATAGGATCTCGTTGGATGAATTAAATTGTTAGACGCTGGAAAAATGAAGATGTCTGCTTACTCACTGCTTATAAAAGTGAATAGTTCTTAAGTACCAAGGACAAAATTTTTAAGTAAGGAAAGCAGAGATAATATTCAAATGTACATTTTTTTCAGAAGCCACCCAAATCAGAACTTAAGTTCATCCAAAACAAACCAAATGATTGCTCACTATTTATATCCTCTTTATAAATATAATGGCTAAGTAACTGACATATAAAACTCATCAATTAGAAAACTATTTAGGGCAATTGAATATGGTTCAGAAAATGTATTTTTTTTAAATTTTTTAATGTTTATTTATTTTTGAGAGAAAGGGTAGACAGAGCGTGAGTGGGGGAGAGGCAGAGGGAGAGGGAGACACAGAATCGGAAGCAGGCTCCAGGCTCTGAGTTGTCAGCACAGAGCCCAACGCAGGGCTCGAACCCACAAACTGTGAGATCATTACCTGAGCCGAAGTCAGACGCTTAACCGACGGAGCCACCCAGGCGCCCCAGGAAACGTATTTTTAATTGCATTGGTAATTAAAATTTTATGTGTGTTTGTCTTTTAAGTCTTTGGTCACCTTCTTGTTTTCTAAATATTTTCATTTTTTGAGTACATAATCTGCAGATATCGTAAATATAAGACAAATATTCCAAAAAGGAAATATTGTTTATTCTCTGCAAACCCTTCACCTACGCGTCCAATCAGCTGCCACGTCTGAGTGCCCCATCACACTAGCTATCTTTGAATCTGTTCCTTCCTGGTGTTCATATTACTTTGGGCTTTCCTCTCTCTTGCTCAGACCATGAGGTCAGGGCCCTAACTTTCCTCACTGCCCCAAATCCTTTCCCTTCAGTCAATCCTACACAGAGCCATTGAGTTATTCTAGAATGGAGTATGACAAAGCCTCTCCCCTTCATAACGATGTTCAGTACTTCAAGTTACCCACATGATCAAGGTCAAATGCTTCAAAGACAGGCTCACTTTCTCGCCTTGTCCCCTCCCCTCCTTCCTGAACACCCCCCCCCCCAGCCCCGCCACCAAGAACGCTGCAGGCACGTTCACGTCTTTGTACTTGTTTTCGCACATTTCTCGCACATTCTGTTTCCTCCCGCAGCATCTGCCTCCTCCCTACCTGTTAAACTCAGTACCCATCCTTGGTGGCCCAGCTCAAATGCCCCTCCAGTTGTGAAACTTTTCCCTCTCGACCCAACACTGCCTAAGGAAAAACAGGAATGGGGCCATGACAAATAAGGCTTTCGGGCCCTTTCTTATTCTCTTGTAATACTTATAATACCGTGTACTTACATGGCTGCATCCCACTCTGGAGACCGGGAACCTTTTAAGAACAGAAAGCTGGTGTCGGTATCCCTCATCCACCCCCCCAGAGACTGGCACACAATCCAGCCAGTGCTTAGGGAGTGAGTGAGGACCGACGAAGGTAAGCTGGGCAATTGCAAGATCTTTCTCTGAACGGCTGATGAAAAGCCAGAACCTTAGACTCGGGCCGTGCATCGGGGAAGCACTGATCTTATATTGAAGCTGTTAAGTGCGTGAACGGGGGACGTTGGAAACACTCCTTCGCATTTTAGGAGACAGCTATAAAACACTTGAGAGATGGGAAGAACCTGATAATCACAACTACCCAGACCCTACCCGTCCATCGGTGCCCAGCCAGCAGAGCAGAAGGCTTCCTCTATCGGAGCCGATAAGAAACCTCTGTCTTCTTGAACATCGTTAGCACTTAACTTTCACGTATGGGTGACTGAAGAAGGAATGGATTGTCTTTATTCATAAACTATGGAAACGCCTCTCGCTCACAACCTCTCCCGTGTCTTTCCATGTCCCGCAACATTCACGGCTGAAAACGGGGAGCCCAAGTTTTCATATACTTGGTTGCTCATGACCATTCCCTAGAGGCAATTCCCCACCTCCATACAAAGTAAGAACTAGAAGGAAAGTGGGTTGTTCTTATCTTTTTTTTTCTTTTCTGTAATACTCCTCTTAACGGACAGATATTAATACGTGGCACCAGAAAAAAACTGGGAGCTGGTCTAACCCTTCATCGCAAACTCCAAAACAGTTTCTCACAGCTTGGGGAGAGGTACACTCCTTCACGACACAGAAGTTGGGGGAAAGCAATGATTCAAAAAGAGAAAAGAAAAGCAACAGGGCCCAAGGGAAGTTGGGACTCAGCCTATGGAAGATCAGACGGTAAGGAGTTATTGGCATTTGTGCGGAGTCTAAAAAATGTTTGTGGTCAATGCTGTGAGCATTTACTGGTCACTTCCTGTACTAAGGGCTTCCTTCAGGAGCTAGAAGTCCTGGTACACATCAACTGATCGCTCTGCTTGCCCCATACACTTTTAAGTACACTCTATGCCCAATGTGGACCTTGAACTCATGACCCCAAGATCAAGAGTCTCATGCTCTACCAACTGAGCCAGCCAGGCACCACTAAACATTTCTTTTTTGTCTTAATATATAGGTGATACCAATCCATTTACACGTACCATCTGCTCGTGTAGGATGATGATCTGAGATCTGGTGATGAAGCCGCTGGGGAGAATCTCTGGAGCAGAAGACCCTCGGTGGGCCGTGAAGTTCAAGTACGTAATTCCTTACTAAGTCCTTGCAACTGAATTTGTTCCTAAAACCTAAACTTCCTCAAGCTTAAAAAGTCTTTTCAAGTGTGAGAATAATGAATTTTAAAACTTCCATTTTGTAATAGATGACTACCCACGAGAAAGAGATTAAATTAAACAATGTTAGTGATTCCGCTTTAATGACCTTACGGTAGAAATCAGCCACCAACACTAGGCTTCAACAGTCGACCGACTGGATGCAGGAGGTTCAGAAGACAACTTAATTCATGGAGAATCCACTTTACCCATGACAGGCATGAACTAAAGAACCTTAACCCTTGGAGCAGACGTCGCTAAATAAGTTTAGGTAAACTGATAACGTAACTCGGAAAGCCCTTACTTCCAAAAAGCAAACTAACAATTGCCTGTTTCAGAATTGGAAATAAGGGTTTGTAATAAGCTCTTACTGTGACATGACCTACGGATCCACAGAGTATGACGATAGGCACCGCTATGCAGCAAAATGTAGATATGTTTGCTTTTTACGGTGACTGGTCAGTGGGCAGAGAGAAACCATCATTTGCCTCTGCACTTAATACGATGTCTGCAAAGCACATGTTGTCCTTGAAAACCTGTCCTCTCCTATAACTCAACCAGAGTTTTAAGCTAAGCCTTCCCTCATTAGAAAAAAAAAAAAAAAAAAAAAGGAAAACAGGACAGTAGACATGTACAAGGGGTCTGGAATGCATCCTTCTTTTCGAAGAACATGTTTGCTTTGTTCTTCTGCATGCAGGTGGAAAGAAGGGATAAATTACAGTGTCTGAACTCTGTTCCTTGGATTCTGCATTTAGTCACCATTTCCTTGCAACATGGCAAGGGGCAGTTCCTTTAATTCTTTTGGGGAGAAGGGAGCAATTTACTTTTATGTCAGAATGTCATGGGGCGCCTGGGGGGCTCAGTCGGTGAAGGGTCTGACTCTTGATTTCAGCTCAGGTCACGATCTCACCGTTCATGAGTTCGAGCCTCACATCGTGCTCTGTGCCGACGGGGCAGAGCTTGCTTGGGATTCTCTCTCTCTCCCCTCTCTCTCTTGCCTCTACCCTACTTGCTCTCTCACCATAAATAAATGAACTTTAAACAAATTTTTTTAAATGTCAAGTTGTTTGGCCATGCCTACCTATGCCGGAGGTCCCAATAATACAGAACCACTTTTATACAGCCTTTCTGTTTTTCATATTTTAGAAGATCTTTCAAGGGATTTTTTTCCTATTCATTCTGTGAGAGATTTTATATAGAACCTGTTTACTTGGTCTAGAAGCTGCTGTAGGCTTCCGATTGTGTCTGGCTCTGAAAAGAATTAATGTTTCTGTCTGCCCTGTTTTTCTTATGGCTGTGGCTTTCAATCATAATAAATTAGAAAAACCAGAATAATGTATGTCAAGAATTCGTATATAGAGCATTTTTCCTACTGTTTAATTAAAATTTAAGATATATATACATATATCTTCAATTTGACTCTAAGTTATCATTTCCGAATGACATTTTTGTCTCCTTAAGAGAGTCAGTAAATGAGATTATTTAAAACCCTAGTGTCTTGGGGCGCCTGGGTGGCTCAGTTGGTTAAGCGTCTGACTTTGGCTCAGGCCATGATCTCACAGTTCGTGGGTTCGAGCCCCACGGCCGGCTCTGTGCTGACAGCTCAGAGCCTGGAGCCTGCTTTGGATTCTGTGTCTCCTTCTCCCTCTGCCCCTCCCCCACTTGTCTCTCGCTCTCTCAAAAATAAATAACCATTAAAAAAAATCTTTTAAAAATAAAGAAATAAATAAAACCCTAGTGTCTTATGCCGGGTAATAAATTAACTCTATATTCTTCTCAAGAAAGAGCTACCAGTTGATTTTTCAGCGAAGAGTACCTTCTTAAGTAGTGTTTAAAGGGTGATGATTCCGGGGCACCTGGGTGGCTCAGTTGGTTGAGCATCTGACTTCGGCTCAGGTCACGATCTTGCGGTCCGTGAGTTCGAGCCCCGCGTCAGGCTCTGTGCCGACAGCTCGGAGCCTGGATCCTGCTTCGGGTTCTGTGTCTCCCTCTCTCTCTGCCCTTCCCCCACTTGTGCTCTTGTGCTCTGTCTCTCTCTGCCTCTCAAAAATAAAATAAATGTAAAAAAAATTAAAAAAAAAAAAAAATAAAAGGTGACGATTCCAATGCCTACAAACGTTAAATAACGAACGTATTTCCATCTCTGTTAATGCCCCCCCCCCCCGCCTTCCCAATCCCTCTGGGGGATCGCAGAGAACTTCCTCTGGCACCACCCACAGAACTCCCTCCTTCCAAACACACCTGCCTGGAGTGGAGAAGCCTCGAGGGCTCTTTCGGGGTGACCCCTGCAGTTTGAGAAGGGCCACCACACAGCTGCACCTGCCGGGGCCTTGCCGTGGGGACCGGCACAAAACAGAGGGCAGGACTGGCTCTAACGTGCCGAAGTAAAGAGAAAGAGGGGAAGGAACAAATTCAGCAGAACCTCAGTAAGTATTCAATCCGCGTAATGAGCGTGTGGGTGTTCACTGCAATGCTGTCTTCTGCCTCTACGGATGCCGAAGAGTTTTCGGGATAATATATTTTGAAAGGGGGTACGGGGGTCCTAGGGCCAGGCACACGACTTCTGCCAATCATGGGGAAAGAGGGTGAAGGCCCAGGCTCCATTCCACCTACGCCGAATGGCCTCTGCCTCTCACGTCCACTCTCCACTTGGCTCACCTGGTGGGGACCACATCCACAGAGCCTCAGGGCACTTTCGCCGCAGGCTGAGTCCACCAACAGGAGGGTCAACGCGAGAGTGACGTCAGAGAACCCATTCCCCCAACACCCATCCCACATCCTCACCCCACGGCCTGACGGTGTCTTTCAACCAAAGGTCCCCTCTCAAGGGACGTTGTTCCTTGTCCTTCAAGGTTCAGGCAACCGTTTCCACCCTGGTCCCCCTGGCCTCGGGAGGTAACGGTGCCTCGGCTGTCAGGTTCCTCGGCAATTGCCCATTCCTTTTCACCACTGCATGGAAACCCTTGGCTTATCCTAAGCTGACTGCGGGGACCCCATCTGATAGAGCGCTCACCAGAGCATGATTGCCTATTCCGTCCACGAAGGAGAAGGTGAATCCGACTTACTATTCTGAGAAGCAGCAGCGTGCCTGGTTGGCAGGGAGCCACTGCAGACCATTCCTGAGTATGTCTGTCCCTCCTTCCCTCCCCAGACTCCTCCCCTTGCTCACTGGCGATGGATTTCTTTTTTTTTTAATTTTTTTTTTAACGTTTATTTATTTTTGAGACAGAGAGAGACAGAGCATGAACGGGGAAGGGGCAGAGAGAGAGGGAGACACAGAATCGGAAGCAGGCTCCAGGCTCTGAGCCGTCAGCCCAGAGCCCGACGCGGGGCTCGAACTCACAAACCGTAAGATCGTGACCTGAGCTGAAGTCGGACACTCAACCGACTGAGCCACTCAGGCGCCCCTGGCGATGGATTTCTTACTGCTCTGAAGCTGACAGCTCTGGATCAGCCGCAGATCAGACACCAGGCTGCCCGTACCCCACGGAAGGGCTTAGAGCCGCACATGCAGGCTGAGGTCGCCCTCCCCCGGGAGCCAGAAAAATGGAAACTGCAGGGAAACCACGCTGGCCGTTTCGTCACCACTCGGTGAGGGCCGCCACCTGTCTCGTCCTCCGCGGCCTCCTGATGATGCTTTCCCTAAAGATACCGTGTGGTCTCCACCAGGATTCTGCCCCCCGCCCCCGCCTCTTTGCGTCTTGTGTTTTCCATGGGATGGCCAAAGACACTGGAGAAGCCCCTCCCCAGGCAGACCCTGGGGACACACGCGGACACACCGAGGGGATGATAGTGGCAAGAAGGAAAATCCCTGCAACCGACCTAGAGGGGTAAGACAGACCGGCTTCCGACGGCTCCTTGGGTCAGGAGGGCGGGAGGCAGCACAACTCCTGTGACAGCTGTGTGATGGCAGAAGCCGTCGCGGAGGGCTAGATGTCATGCGACTTTCTGGAAAACGGAGAGTTAGAAAGAAAACCCCGGGCCCAAACGGGGTCACTTATGTTAAGAGCGTCTCATCAGCAAACCAAGACTTAATACCTAACCCAACTGCAGTCTCACCCGCCTCCGAAATGTAACCTTTAACCAGTCAACAGGGAATTTCCACTCAGCGCTAGCAAATATGCTGATAGACCCCTTCCACTCTCCTTAGGAGGGTGACCTTGCCTACACCAATGCATTCTTCGCTAATAATTTCCCTTTTTCCACTCTGTCTCTGCCTTCAAAAACCTTTCCTTTTCTAGACCTCCTTTCTATTTCCTACATGGGATGCCACCTGGTTCGTGAATTTGATCTTTTAAATTACTCCGTTGAATTTTTGTTGCTTAACAGAAGTAATCGTAACAAGTGTCACCTTTTCTTGGGCATTCTGGGTCCCATGCTTCGCTAAGTGTCTTACGCTCGTGACTTCTAACATTGTAGGCACTATGATCACCATACTAAGAAAAAGTAACGTACTCAAGGCCATGTAACTGTAAATATCAAAGCTGAGACTCAAACCACGTATGTCTGGCTCAAGAGTTAATACTCTTTCCATTACACAACTTGTTTTCTCTGAAAGGAGGTGGAAGGATATCTGTTCCGAGTTTGTTTTGTTTGGGTGCAGAGGTATCTAAGGAGAAGAGAAGAGAGAGAGAGAGAAAGAGAGAGAGAGAGGATACAGAAGAGGCAGGACAGGCCCCATCCTCCTCTCTCTGCTCATACATAAGGGACTGGTTTTGAGCCTCTGAGGACAGAAACTCAGGCACAGTGCTGATGAAAAGTTGGACTGGATTAAGTCCACACAGCACTGCTTTCTCCCTTAGAGAACAAAATCAGCCCAGGCTTGAGGAGAAGCTACTCCTCTCCCCTCACTGCCCTGTTCCCATGTTTCAGAGTCGTTTGGGGCTCAAGGTGTCCACAGGGGATAATGTCTTACAGAAGCACCTGCTGCAGAGACCTTGACAAGTCCCCTTGACCGAGAGGCTCAAGAGGAAAGAAAGGGAGAAAATACATTCCTGAGCCCATATAAGATGTCAGCACCCTGAGGAGGCCCCGACACGGCCAGGGAAGCATTTACACTGAACAAGAGGAGCATGGGCTGGGTTAAGGTCTGATCAGACAGGTGAAGGCTTGGAGCCATGGAGATATGGATGTAAATATTAACTGACCTTATTTATACTCATGAACTACTGGAAACGAGGAGGTGTGGAATAGTGACTAAGCCACATGTTCTTTCTTTGGACTCCTAAAACCCTGGCTCCTTGTTGGGGTCACTGCCATTAGACCCATGGCTTCAAGCCTGCGTCTGCTCCTGCCCCCTCGTGAGAACGCCAAGGTCTGGCTTGTTTTCCTGGCCCTCCGCCGCCCGCCTGCTCTTTCCTTTCTCGGCTTCGTTTCATACACTAGGTCTCAGCTTCCTTGTCTGTTCTCCTGAAGACTGGACTCCACTCTCCCATCTGAATTTTTCTTACTCCTAGTGTGTTCCAGGGAAAAAAAAAACCAAAACATGCATTTGGTTTTTGTCTCCTTGGGCCTGGGACAGAGCTTGGAAATTTCCTGAGCCACAGGGCTCGTTTGTGTATGCTAATGAGATCACTTGTGGCGGAACTGTTACGTAGGTTCAGGACCAGAGGCTGGACACAGAGGGACCAACCGTGTGATTCGCGGTTTAGAACTTTCCGCTGCCCCCCCCCCCGGCCTCCAGGGAGGGGAGAGGGGCTGCAAATTGACTTCGGCCACGGATGACTTGACCAGTTTTGCCTACCAAGTCAAACTTCAGTAAAACCCCTGAAACAACGAGGCTCAGGGAGCTTCCAGGTGGGTGAACACACTAAGGTGACGGGAGGGCCCGGAAACTCAGCACACCCCTTCCCCCCCAAGTCTTCGTCCACTGCTTCTCTTCCAATTGGCTGTGACTGAGTCACTTGCGAGTGAAGTGCCGAGTTCTGAGTCGTTCTACTGAGACGCTGAACCTGAGGGAGAGCATCATGGGAATCCCTGAATTTGTACTTGGGCAGCCTGGAGATCCCACTTGTGTCTGGCCCCTGAAGTGGGGGGCCAGACCTGTAGCGTCTGTGCTAACTCTTGGTAGTGTCGGTTGGAGAATTAGGAGACTGATTGCTTTGGGGGAAAATGGCGCAACATCCACCCTAAGTAGGTTGCTGTCGATATTCGTCTTGATTGCATTTAACGTGGTAAGGATATTCTCGCAGCCTTGGCGAGGACACTGACAAACACGTGCACGAACCACCACGGAGCCGTCAGGCAAGAGCCTCCAACACCCTTCTGTCCCGCCGAGAGCCGTCATCATCTCTCGCCTGGATTGTTACAGCAACCCATAAGGGGTCTCCCACTTCTATACTGGCCCTCCACGCAGCAGCTAGAGGGATCCTCTAAACACGTAAATCAGAGCACATCACTCCTTAAAACGCTGCAGTGGACTCCCAGTTCCTCCACACTGACCTGGTGCCCAGCTACCCGTTCAACCGCATCGTCAACTGGCCATCATTCACCCCACTCCATGCCTGTCACCTCCTTATTCTTGGAACATTCCAGGCAGCTCCCACCTAGAGGCTTCGCACGGGTTCCCCTATCTGGAACCTTCTTCCCCTAAATGGCTTGTGATTATTGCCTCCCCTCCTTCAAGTGTTTGCCCAGACTTCACCCTTCTCCACGAGGTCTGTCCCGACCTTCCTATTTAAAATTGTGACACATCTTCTCATACAACCCCTTCAGACTCCCACCTCCTTGTCCCGGCCTAGCGTTCCTTTTGTCCCGTCACATAAGATAGCATATAATTTAATCATGCATTGCATTTGTTGTTTCTTTTCCCTCTTTCCTTGCTTGAATGTAAGAGTCACAAAGCTCAGTATCAAATCAATTTCTTTCCCTGATGTATTCCAAGTGCCCGGCACATGATAAATGCGCAATACACGTTAGGTGAGTGGATGCTTTTAAGAACAGAGGTTTGTTTGAAGGACCCCGATGGACAGTGCTGCCCTGTAATCCCCAGGTTAGATGTGGAAGCGGCTGCATTTGGTAGACCCTGGGAGACGCTGGGAGAGGCAGGTCTAGTCACACTGGTCCGGAGCTTGCTTGAACCTGGGCTCTCTCCTTGACCAACCTTTAAAAAAGCTCCTCTGAGCCCTCTGTTCAATGAGGCCTTGCCTTTGGGCTGTGACCTTGACTTGTCTAGCCCAGTTTTAATAAGAATCCACTAAGTCAGTTTAGCAAAAATCGCCCTCCCCTTAATATGTGATTTCCCTCCATATTTAACCAAGTTCCTTAACCCCTACCCCTGATACCCGATCACCATGGCCTGCCTTCAGCAAGAATTCTGTCAAGTCGGTTTAGCAAGAATCCCCCTACACTGGATATCTTCTCTTATTAATTTTCCATACCCTGGTCCCCTCACTCTGCTCATTGGCTATAAGTCCCCAGTTGCCATTGCCTTATTTGGATTTGAGACCAATCTCTCTCCCCTGTTGCAATGGTCTTGACATCTCTTTCAATAGTCCTAAATAAAGTCTTCCTTACCATTTTAACAAGTGTCAAAATAAATTTTTCTTTAACCAACCCTATGAGTTTGAGCAAGTCACATAATTTCTGTGTCTCATCTGTCAGACCCATAAGAGAGGATCCCAGACATCGCCACTAGCCTGAATCAATACCAAAGATGCCAAGCTCCTTAGCACATTGTAACTAGAATTGTTTCCTAGGCATCATTGGGGGCAATTTCCCCAAATGTGGCCCACCCTTCCGTATCCTGGAATCTGCTTCCACACTGTCACACACTGAAGCTCCAGAAGCTTCCTGACGGCAATAGAGAGAGAACCAATCCCAAAGTAGCCTTCAACAAGTGAGATCAAGTCTCAACTTTTAGTTCAAATATTCATATGGCACATTCAACGATACATCTGCCTTAATTTTAGCATAACACTTGATATTGCTTATTAGATAGACAATCTAACTAACTTCTTTTCCCAAAACATTTACATAAATCTAGTACCTTAGGAAGGGCCTGATTTGTTGACGCTGTGACCGCATGACTCCCCCACCACGCCCCCCCCCCCGGGGATTCGCGATACAACCCCCCCAGAGCTCAAGAAGCCCAGACTAGATCTTTTTCAGCTTTAAAAATTATCTTGCCCCAGGAACAAGGAGACCAGGCAATCAAGTTTTATAGATTTATGGTCTTAATAAGACAGGTTTTAAATGCCTTAATAAAAGTGTGTACTTATAAAAATGACCTTAAGATAGATACGTGGACCCTCAACTCATGTACTCCACTCTATGTATTCATACATGTTGCTATATCCAGTCACTGACATTTTGGCTTTAAAAAAACTTTTTTTTTATGTTTATTTTTGAGAGAGAGAGACAGAGTGTGAGTGGGGAAAGAGCAGAGAGAGAGAGACAGAGAGGGACATAGAATCCGAAGGAGGCTCCAGGCTCTGAGCTGTCAGCACAGAGCCCGACGTGGGGCTCAAACCCACGAACCACGAGATCATGACTTGAGCTGAAGTCGGATGACTTCAGTCGGATGACTGAGCCACCCAGGCACCCCCAACATTTTGGCTTTAAGTAAATAAGTAAATAAGCTTCAAGTAAATAAATACATCAGTTGTGAGGAAATTCTAAAGCACCCAAAGCCTACATAATCTGCAAAGATATACCCAAAGTTAATATACTTTTTGCTAGCTATAAATAGAATTTATCAGCCAATGACTACAAAGACAATTGAACATGTTGTTTTCTCAACATCTGTCAGATGCTTTCAAATCAATCCTGACTGTTGAAAAGTTGGACTTCAGTATAACTATACAGCATTAATGCTTTATTTTAAAATAAATTTATAAGGGAGCGTGGGGGGCTCAGACAGTTAAGCGTCCAACTTCAGCTCAGGTCACGATCTCCTGGTTTGTGAGTTCGAGTCCCACATCGGGCTCTGTGCTGACAGCTCAGAGCCTGGAGCCCGCCTTGGATTCTGCGTCTCCCTCTCTCTCTGCCCCTCTCCCATGCAAACTCTGTCTCTCTCTCTCTCTTTCAAAAATAAATACACATTAAAAAAATAAAATAAATTTACAAATGAAATTATTTTTAACTGATCAATCAACTGGTAAGTTGAATGAAAATGAATTCACCTTTAGTTTGAAAGACAACGACTTTCATAACTAAGAAGACATTATACAGAAGCACTTTAAAAGGTAAAAAAAGAGGGGCACTTGGGTGGTTCAGTCAGTTAAGCACCCACTCTTGATTCCCACTCAGGTCATGATCACAGGGTGATAAGATCGAGCCCTGCATCAGGCTCTGCATTGAGCATGGAGACTGGTTAAGATTCTCTCTCTGGCCCTCCCCCACTGGCATACGTGTGCAGGCACGTGTGTGAGTGCACCTGCACACACGCGCGCTCTCTCTCTCTACTAAAAGAAAGATAAAAAAAAAAAAGAAAAAAGTCAGAACTACTGTGAGAAAACACGTACAGTGATACATAAGTATATTTCTCTCACGTCTAAGCAATTTAGTATCAGTAAGGGTACGAAAATCCATCTTAGATGGCTTCTTATTATACTAAAAAATTCAGAAAATAGATATTCCAATTGGGCAATAAAAATCAAAACCATGATGTAGTCTCAATTCGTGTGTGCATTCACATATTTAGGTAACAAGCAGTCGCAAAATTAATCCTGATTTGCTAGAAGGCAAGTACTATTGAAAAAGTTACACTTACCTCCACGGCCTAATGAATAAAACACTTAAGAATTTTTATTGTGGAAAAATTTGAAAGAGAAAAACAAATACTGAGCTTTTTCAAGGGTAAGCCAAGTTTGAAAGCCAACTTGGAAAAGCCTTCCATCCACTGATAGCATTAGGTTATAAGATGTGAAGCCTTACGTGGTCCCTGTGGCACGAAAATTTTATTTATTGAACATAACTGTTTGAATACAGCATTCAAAATCAATGAAAGAATGTTTTGCTATATGCTTAAGAAAAAAAAGAATACATGGAGATGTAAGGGGTAATTATAAATATTATATTTTTGCATAAATCCTCAAGCCTGCAAAAGAAGCATATATTCTCATAAAATAGCAATTAAATTTGAGGAAAGGAGTGAATTTTGTTGTTATCATAGTTCCCAAAGTCAATGCAGACTGTGTTCGTTCTCTCTCTCTCTCTCTCTCTCTCTCCCCCACCCTTTCCTGGGTTATCTGATACAATTTCAGGTACTTCACAGTTTTTTATTTAACATTTTCTGAATAATCATATGGCCAGTAAGAGGCACTAACATATACACCTGAAGAAGGAGAGAACGGGGTAGATCCAATCAACTGTCCCTTACAGCAGCCACACCAGAAGACAGAAAATCAAAAACCATCTGGGCGAAGGTAAGGAATGATTTTCAACCCTTGGCTTGAACTTTTACACAGGTAATTCCAGTTAGAACTAAAGTACCTAGAGTTGATTCACTTTCATCTCTAGAAAGCTTTCACCTGTTTTTGCCTACCTATGTTTCACTCGGGAAAACCCAATAAACCTTGAAATATCAGTGCAAATTGTCATAATTGAAAACATGAGCTCATTTACCTATTATCCTTGGCCTCCATTATCACTTCCGGAATATGTGTCGGTGAAAATCATGAAACTCTTTTCCTGTCTTCTAAGTCTTTCGTTTGTGTCTCCTTTGAATGTGTACTCCAAGCTCAGCTCTGCCTGGCCGGTAAAAAGCCCGTGTTCCCCTCAGTGTCCATTCATCATCTGACGCCCGGAAGCATGGCTGCGTTTTGTGGTGTTCCCTCACGTGTGACTCTCCAGACTGAAAGTTGAAAGTGGTTGCCTCGTTGGGTTATGCGCCTGATCGAGCAACCCACAGAAGTTCTTCAGGTAAAATAGTACTGGTTGGGCAATGGTTTTTGGCTATTCCCCACAGCACAAATGAGCTATTTTCATCTGAGAATCTTCTGTATTTTCTTCACGAAGGTGGTGAGGAAAAATGTCACAGAAGCTTTGGGGCTCGGTGTTCCTCCCCCTCATCTCAGCAGATGTGAAATGCTCACGGGCGAGAGCCTTTCTTCTTGCTCTGCTGGTGATACCTGCTTTTCCACGTCACTTTTGGACCCTGAGAGAAAAATCAACGAAGGTTAAAGGAAGGAGTAAGGAAAAGTACGCGGAGTAAATGCACTGAAAATGTAATTCCTCATGGAAGACAGCCACGGTTCTTATTTCCAGCGACTTGCTAATTATAAACTGGTGGTTGCACTGTGGCCCTGCCAAACAGCATGGCATTTATCCCTCCCTCACAACCAACAGATGCACATGGCGGCCTCGGTAAATTAAAAAAAAAAAAAATCTACTTAATTTAGTTTCCTGTTCTCACTCCCTATGCATTTCTTCTCATTTCTCTATTTCTCTGGCTTCTTTCAAGTGAAATATGTGCTTCACATAATGTACCTTTTGCCAGGCACAGTACCATTAAATCCAAAGCTGCAACTTTACATATAACACAACTCACGTTTGAAAGTAAAACATCTACATCAGAAAGAGGAAAGAAAATGTGTCTTTCACAAAGCCTTTCTTTCTAGTATAGTCTCAATAACCACTAGTACCTGCCAGCAGTCTAACATCTTAAGAAACAAACTAGAAAAAAAAAAAATGACTAACTTTGACAACGGTGATAAGCCAGAGGGACACATGAGACTGAATTTTCTACCCGTTCATACAACTCTCTTGAGTATAAACGCTTGATAATTTTAGACAGTACCACACTTCAACAGTTCTTTGGAGCAGACAGAAGAGAGGTAGAATTGCTAAGATGTTTAATATGTTAACGAAACTTGAATGCAGAAAGGTAAGTAACTGTTCAAGCTCACTCAACCAGGAACTGATAAACCAGAAACTGGAAAACCAGCTCCTGGACTCCTATTCTACTTTTTGTTAGCCGATAATATTTCATTGTGGACAAAAGTCATTTAGAGGGGCGCCTGGGTGGCTCAGTCAGTTAAGCGGCCGACTTCGGCTCAAGTCATGATCTCGCAGTTGGTGAGTTCGAGCCCCGTGTCGGGCTCTGTGCTGACAGCTCGGAGCCTGGAGCCTGTTTCAGATTCTGTGTCTCCCTCTCTCTGACCCTCCCCCGTTCATGCTCTGTCTCTCTCTGTCTCAAAAATAAATAAACATTAAAAAAAATTAAAAAAAAAAGTCATTTAGAGAGAGTAATCTAAGCTATGCTTATAATACTATAGATTCTTGACTTCATGAAAACCAAAGAACTCAAAACTCACTGTAAACTATTTCCCGAAAACACTTCCCCAGTAACTTGTTATAATAAAAATATTACCAGGCATCATGAGTGAGATTAATTGAAACAAACCAAACCAAATCTTAATTACGCTTTCATATAAAAATGTGTACAATGAAATTTGAATGCCGTGTGTCAAGAATTAGAGAAACTTTGTATTTAAATTTTTAATTAAAGAATTAAAATTAAATTAAGAATTTATAGGGCGCCTGGGTGACTCAGTTGGTTGAGTGTCCGACTCCTAATTTCGGCTCAGGTCGTGATCTCAGGGTCGTGAGATTGAGCCCTGCATCGGACTCCGCACTGGGCATGGAACCTGCTTGGGATTCTCTCCCTCTCTCTCTCTGCCCCTCACCCCTGTGCATTCTCTCTCTCTCTCTTCCTCTTTCTCTCTCTGTCCGAAAAAGAAAAAAGAAGGAAATTACATAACAAGAAGATGAAACCCTTTTGTATGACAATGGATTTCAGAAAGTAGACTCTTCAATTTGAAATGTTCAGTTTAAGAGAAGTTCTGTGCAATAAAGTGGAAGATTAGAATCAGTTTCTTTACCTGTAAAACAAGGAGCTGGAGTAAGTGTTGTAACTCATTAACACCTGTGAAATTCTACGATTCGTTCTATGATTTAACTTATAACAATTCTGAGCATAGGAATTAATCCAGATATGTCTCCTGACCAAAAAAGATTTTGTCATTTAAAATGTCATGTTAAATATAAATATAAAATATAAATGTATTGTAGAACAGACACAGGTTTTATATAAATGTTTATGATAAAATATGAAATTCCAAGGGAAATCTGGAATCAGTTATACTCAAATAGAGGCCTTAGGCTGCACGTGTTCTGCCTCTGTGGGAGCGTTAGAGAAAAACAGAAGTATTGACTTAAGTGTAACACTGCAAGTTCGTGCTTACTAGCCTCACTGAAGGAGTTTCCAGCTCTAATTCCAGTTTGTCAATATCTTTTGAAAAACATATTCTGAGATCTGCAATTTTAATTAGCTTTATATCACCTGGAACATTTTATAAAATTGCAATACAACGTAGGAGAACCCTGCGGCAAATTATTAGAACATTCCTCCAGAGGGACAATGATACGTTGATGACAAAAAAAAAAGATCTCTAAATAGTTTTTACTACACAACTCTGAGCCCTAATGAAAGTCCCATCATCGAGCACATCAAGCTATCAATATTAGCAAGATACAACAGCTTTGCCCAGTGTATCACCAAGGCCAAGGTACAGTCTTTCTGCTGACCCCTCCACGGTGCTGCCAGTCTAAAAGTGTTGTCAAAGGGGACATTGACATGACATGTTCTTGATGAACCCATGCTGGGTCCCAGGGATAACCGTGCCCTTGTCTAACAGCCCCTTAATTCTCTTTCAATGCAATCAATTTTAATATGACTTCTATAATTAACATCTAGCCTACAAGTTAGAATTCTAACAACTATTGTTCCTTTTTGGACACTGGAACATTGGTACGTGTGCATCTCCCCAGGACTTGTCTTTTTTCTCCAATTGTTCAGAACTTACCCCCTGTGAAAAGGCACAGCATAGGCAATACGGTCAATGATACTGTAATAGTATTGTATGATGACGGGGGGAGCTACTTTTTGGTGGACAGAGCAGAATGTATAAACGTTGAATCGCTATGCTCTACACCCAAAACTAATGTAACATTGTATGTCAACTACACTCAAATTTTAAATTTTTTAAAAAAAATTTAGAAAGAAATTACCCCCCGATGATATAACAATTGTATACGCGTATTGATGAGAGAAGACAGCGTGTTACCTGGAAACACCAGTTGCCTGAACGGTAGTCACTGATGAGTCACACTTATGGTTTTTTTCATATTTGAGGATCTGTGGCCTAATTGGGTACCATCTATTTGTCACTTACTTAATAATTTTTAAAGTTACTCTGTGCTTACATAAATGTATTATGAAAGGAAACTCTCTATTCACAACATACATGGAAACCCAGTCCTACGTGCCACAAATAGAGGGCAACTCTAAAGATAAATAAGATGAATACAAAACAAAAGGAATCTTTCTAAATTCTGGTCTCTCTTCATTAAAAAGGGGGTTAGTAAATGGATGGGGACATTTAGAGCCTTTAATGATTTCATTTAGAAAGAAGAAAGACTGAAAATTAAGTATCCACTTCAAGAACTTAGAAAAAGGTAGTGGGACAAACCCAAAGAAAACAGGAAATAATGATGAGAGCAGAACTAATGAAGTGGAAAACAAAGACACAGAAGAAAATATCAGCAAAGACAAAAGTGAGTTTGTTTAAAAGACACACTGGCAAACTTGGGGCAAGTCTGATCAAGATAAAGCAAAGTCACTCACACTTTAAAAGATACACTGGCAAACTTGGGGCAAGTCTGATCAAGATAAAAGCAAAGTCACTCACACAAAGATAGTGCTGGGAATGAAACATTAGATGCGTCAGAGATTAAAAAGATAAGAGACGATACAACCTTTCGGGTAATGAATTTTTAAATTTTGAAAATGGACAAATTCCTGGAAGAATATAAAGCACCAAAACGAATTCAAGAACTAAGTCAATCCAGGAAATAGATTCGATCACTGATATTTAAAATCTTTTCACAGAGAACACATGAGGCTGGACAGTTTCACTGGTGAGCCGTACCAAATGTTCGATAAACAGAAGAACTCTAATATCTTATAGATTCTACCAGAGAACATGAAAACAGACAGTATGTCCAAGTAATTTCATGAGGCTGATAATATTCCCAAATTAAATGATCTACACCAAACCGGGACAATTATGAAAAAGAAAACGTAATGGCCAATCTCACTCATGCAAAAATTTGAAATACCTATTAGCAAGTTGAGTCCAGCAGTGTGTAATAAGCATAATATCTTATGATTAAGCTGATCAGAGAATAAAATACAGTATCCATTAATAACCAAAAAAAAAAAATTAAAAGGAAAGAAAACAAAAAACTTCAGGTCAATGAGAAGTAGGTGAGCACTTCATTAAAGGGCAAACATACCCTCCTGTCTTAATTTCTATTCCCCATTTTACGGGAGGTGCCAGCCAGTGAAAGACAGAAAAGGGGGGAGAAGAATGAGAAACGAGGGGAGCAAGAGAGGAAGCAAAGCTGTCACTATTCACAGATGGAATATTAAAAAAAAGAAATTTAGGCAAATTACCAAAATTAATAGTAGAGTGAATCAAGATTATTGATAAGTTCAACTGCCTTTCTACATACCAACAAGAGTTTGTGGATTTTTTTAAGGTGTTCTTTTAAACGATAGCCATTTATAATAGCCCGTGGGGGGTGGGGGGGGAAGGAGTTACCTTGGAATAGTTATAACGAAAGAACTTGTATAAAACTTCTAGGAAGAAAATCTGTCAACTTGAACAAAAAAACATTAAAGAGGCCCTTTTAAAAATGGAGATAATGCATGTAATGCCATGTCAGCTCTCCTCAAATTGATCTTTTCATTCAGAGGAATTCCCACTAAAATCCCAGTAAGTTTTTAAAATAAAACTTGACAAGCTGATTCTCAGAGTTTTAGGGAAGAACAAAGGGACAAGAATTTTTTTAAAAAGACTCCTTCAGAAAGCTTTTCTAGATGTTGAATCTTAATGTAAAACTATTATAACTAAGTTGGTATGGCATTCACACAGGAACAATCAGAATAAAAAGCTTAGCCACAGGGCCCTGCATTCATGGAAACTTGATACTTGACAGAGGTGTTTGTAGAATTCGGTGGAGAAAGCGGACCATTCGGAAAATGTTACTGGGACAAGCAGTTATCTACGTGGAAACACAATGTATCTGTACCTCCCACTGTGCACAAATACCAACACAAACTCTCATGAGCGAGAAGATCAAACCTTAAGCTTTTTAGAAAGGAATATAACACAATATCTTAATGACCTTAGAGTAAAGAAGAATTCTCCAAAGAACAAATAGAAGCCACTGATCGTAAGACAAAAGATTGTTACAGTCAAACCGTATTAAAACTAAGAACTTCTGTTCACCTAAGGTAAGCTACAAAAATCAGGAGAACGCATTTGCCACACAGATAATTGACAGTTTTGTGTCCAGAATACAGAACTCTTGAAAATAAAAAAGAAACAGCCCCCCAAAAAGTATGCAAAATTCTCTAATTTATATATACTCTTTCGTATGCATAGTATTTTCATTTTAAAAATAATAAAAATTATGGGGCGCCTGGGGTGGCTCAGTCGGTTGGGCGTATGACTTCTGCTCATGTCATGATCTCGTGGTTCATGGGTTCGAGCCCCGCATCAGGCTCTGTGCTGACAGCTTGGACCCTGGAGCCTGCTTCGGATTCTGTGTCTCCTTCTCTCTATCTCTGCCCCTCCCCTGCTCGCTCTCTCTCTCTTTCTCAAAAGTAAACATTAATTTAAAATAAATAAATAAATAAATAAATAAATAAAAATAATAAAAATTAAACGTGTACTATAAATTGTGTCTTGTGCAGGGGATAATATTAAAAATAGGGTTATAACATGACGGAGGGCATATAATGACATCTTTGCTTAAGACAGTCTTTAATATCTTCCACTTATTGCTAGAACAGCTGTTAATTAAGAATGAGGTTCTGATGGAAAAATAGAGTCTACGTAATAAGGTTTTTACAGGAAGAAGGAAGGAGAGGAAGAAAAGAAGAGGGAGGGGAGGCAAGGAGAGAAGGAACTTGCAGAAGGGGTCATATCCTCACTGAATAATCTCATTTTTTTTGATGCCTATTTGAGTCACATCACATCTCCTCATTTCCCCAACACCGACCATTCCCTCCGTGATCAGGGCATGTGGCCTCCACGTTGTGAAACGCTCTGTGAGAACCTGCTCCCCCGGCATTCCAAAGTTTTCCTCAGAGTTGCGAAGATCCACGTGGTGCCCATGAGTCCTTCTGAATTAATATGAAATTCTGCAGGTGGCGTTTAAACGACAGCACCTTGCCCGTGTAGTCCCGCACAATCGCATCCGTGGTTTCACGCAATCCTCAAGCCTACTTGAGGAAAGAGGGAGACCAGCTGGCTTCCCCATTTTACAGGTTAAGGGACCGAAGCTCAAAACACGTTAAGGCATGTGCCCACGCCACAAGGGGATATAGAAGGGAACGAGGTGACACACGTCCCCAGGGCCAGTCTATGGCAGATGTTGTCCATGTGAGTTTATAAATATGAAAACGTTCGTTTGCAAAGGCGTTAATCTTCGCGAAATGTAGCTCTGCAGGGGCAGGGTTAGAAGGGGAGACACTGCGCCTGCCATCACAGGGTCCCGTGGGCCACGAGGGCACTACAAAGGTCACACCGAGGAGGTGACAGAGCCCCGACACCAGCTCTACGCCCTTCGTTCAAGAGCTTCTCCAATAAACCCAACTGCTTCCCATATAATGATATCGAAATGTCTGCAGCACACCAACATTCACAAAGCACTTATTGTATATTCTTCTCTTTATTCTCATGATTATTTTGTACTAATCCAAGATCAAAATATATAGGCGAAGGAAACATTAAAATGTCTTTTTTATTCCCAACTCATGATGGCGCGCACACACACACACACACACACACACACACCTTTACTCAATTCAACAAACATCTATTTCTTGGTGTGTGATAATTTCACATTGTAAAAAAAAATTTTTTTAATGTGTATTTATTTTTGAGAGAGAGAGACAGAGCGTGAGCAGGGGAGGGGCAGAGAGAGAGGGAGACACAGAATCCGAAGCAGGCTCCGGGCTCTGAGCTGTCAGCACGGAGCCTGATGTGGGGCTCGAACTCACAAACCGTGAGATCATGACCTAAGCTGTAGTCCGGCTGCTCAAGCAACTGAGCCACCCAGGCGCCCGATAATTTCACATTTTGAATAAGCCTATATAGGAACACATCTCTGCTTGTGATTATTTATTTAGTTCTATTTCATGTTCATTATTTTAAACTCAGAAATGCTTTTTGTGCCTTACTGATGGTAACATTAACATTACGTGGGATTTTTATACTTCTATGTTTAACGCTTCTCTTGCATATAAATCTTCACCTGATAATGCATCCATTTTTAAGTGCTCCATTTACTTCGACAAATCCTTAACAATGACATCACACAGAAGACAGAAGCCTTTTTTATGGCATCAGCCGTGAATGAACAGCAGTCCAATGCAATTTAAGACAGCTTTTCAGGACGACCAAATTAACCATGAAGTGTTAACTCTGGTGTTTTTTACTGCTTTCATAATGTTGTGTTAACGTAGCTCATTAGCATAGCCAAGAAAATCAGTATATCCTACGTTTTGTGTGCAGTTGAAATGTTATTGATAGTGAAATTATAATGCAGTATAGTAGGAGTGTCTTGCAAAGATAAAGTATCTTTTTTTTTAATTTTTTTTATGTTTATTTACTTTTCAGAGAGAGACAGAGACAGAGTGTGAGCAGGGGAGGGACAGAGAGAGAGGGAGACACAGAATCCGCAGCAGGGTCCAGGCTCTGAGCCGTCTGCACGGAGCCCGACGCGGGGCTCGAACCCACAGACCGCGAGATCATGACCTGAGCCGAAGTCAGGGGCTTAACTGACTGAGCCACCCAGACGCCCCAAGATAAAGTATCTTTAATTCATTGAAGTGACTCCATAGATATTATCTTTTTGCAGTTTCATAACAGCCTGGTAATTCGGTAGAAAATTGTTAATTCTGTTTCACACGTAAGGAAATTGGTGCACAGAAAGTCAAGCGACATCCGACCCTGGGACTCAAACACGGGGTCTTCGACTTCTAGCTCTTACCTTATTCACCGAACACAACATCCGTACTCAAGTATGATTTCCTTCTCTCCCATTGCTTCTTCCCCCAAAGGAAAGAAAGCCGCTTCCATCACATCAAGTCCGGGGTGGGGGGTTGGTGGGGGGGTGGTTAGGAGCGCAGGAGGAAGGCCAAGGCTGGAGAATCAAGTCATCTCTCTGCGCCTCATCTGGCCTGCCCCCTCCCTGTGCAGGTTCATCAGAAAGACCACCCGGAACTATGTCTAAAAGCACTCAGCAGACTGCAGATGACGTTTGCCAATCTCGGATGTCCCTCTTCATGTTCGTGTAATATTCTCCAACACGTGCGGGGCCAGGAAATGCACGCGTGATACCCTCTGCCGCCTGACTCAGGCCCTCGTCCCGGGCGTCGGGCCCGAACAGTTGGCTCTCTGAACTTGCTACTTGGGAACGGGGATTTGGACATCCATCCCGCCAGCTGTGGAATCCGTTCGTCTGGCTCTGAAAGCTGAGGCCGCTGCCCATGGCTAAGAGAGGCACGGCGTGCCGTTCAGTGACCTCTCCGCCTTCCCGGCAAAAATACCCTGTTCTGGCAATCAGGGTTTTCCCCACAGCGGGTGAATTTGGCACCATCTACGGTCTCCTTTAAGGAGGAGGAAAGACACGTGCCGGCCCCGCTAACTCACGGAGGTGAAGCTCCCTTCGTGTTGCTCTGCGCGAAGCAGAAACGGCCCAGAGACTCGGGGCGGAAATCATGGCCCCGGTGGAGACAAGTGGTGATGTCCCCTCGGCCCAAAGCTGTCCTTTGGCGGGTAGGCGGGGAGGAGCGAGGGAAGACGAGGGGATTTCTAAGGTAGACTTCGCCAGAAAGCAAGAGGACAGAACAGACTTCCCAGGAGCTAGAACACAGACACCCAGCTGCCACCCGTGGGAATGAAAGGAAAGGTCTTTCCTGCAGGGAACGAGATAGAAATATCAACAGGACCTACCCCTTGGACTTCATCCCCAGGATGATGTCCCTTCTCTTTGGCTTAGCGTGTCCGTTAAATACAGAACCACATGGGCTCGGAACTAGTAGAAGCCCGTCTTCATGGAGGGAGAGGAAATGGCCTGTGGCCCCGAGGAAGCGAGGACATCCCGGGTGACCTCTCCCCCTTTCCACCGTTGGCCGTGCTGCCATATTCACAGGCGTCGTGCTCTGCAGCTTTACTTATCAGAATAACGTTGGTTTCGCCAGAAACGGTCCTTCAACCCACCTACAGCAAACAACAGGGTCAGAGCTGCCCGTGGTGACCTCCTGAGAAGGGCATCCACATTCATCTAAAACTGGGAACTAACAACCCACATTACTGTGTATCGCGTCTGACCGAAGCCACTGGTAGCGAGATCCTCCGGCACGTGGTGAAAATTGACCCTTGAAAGTCCCTCACGTCACGAGAACGGGGAGCCGGCCACAGACAGACTTCCGGCCCCAGAAAGCCTCGACTGGCACTGCCCTCGGAATAATTGCCTGGCCCTCCCTAATGTCAGAACAAAACAGGAGTCAGCAGAGACTTTCGAATGGCATCTTTGCAAAATGGAGAAATCAGATTCATTCGCCCTGTACGTGAATGGAGCAAAACTAAGACTTTAAGACGTAGCAACTATTTTGAGTGTCGCTAATGACAGAACTGTATCGGCACGATCTGTTGCAGAAAAGGCCACGGTCGCTAGTCATCATCTGACCTCAAACGCACATCCCTGTGATTGAAGGTGTCCGTAAATGCACTTTGTGGGCGATAAGTAACTGGTTGGTTGTGTGCACGTGTGCGTAATTGAAGATGTCCGTGTACAATGCATAACAGAAAAGATACCGTATTTCAAACGGAATAAGAAAAAACTATGAGCTACTCCCTCAGATTCCGAAGCTCTTCTGTGTTACACAAATCTTCCTCCCCTACTTTGCTGAACACGCCTCAAGAGTGTTTTCTTCGTCGTTGACTCTCTCACTCAGTGAGATCTGGGGCCATGGATACGTAAGGCATTCAACAGAGATTGAATAATTTAGTCACTTTGGCCAATTTCCAGCAAATAAAAATACACGTACTTTTATAGCATATCTTGGATCGAATTGAGGAGCCTCTGTTTTCAGTCTTGTCAACTAATGGAGCAAATTGTCTGAGGCAGGAGTCTGGGGAGGGCTGATACTGGAAGGGGACCTCCTCAGAGTCTTGGGTTTATCTTGGGATCAATGTTATCAAAGACAACGTTTCACCCCAAAATAAGAGACCATATAGATGAATTAGATGGCATGGGAATTCGATCTCCATAAAGCTCTTAAAAAATAATGCATGAAAAATAGACTATATGATTAAAATACATCTCATTTCATATTATCTGACTAATATTATCATCCGGGTTTTTTGCAGGGAAAAAGAATATTCATTCATTCCCTTAAAAAAACAAAGGGAGCTTGCCATGGAAATCCACGCCAGAGGCTTTATTCACCTGTCATCTGACCTCTGAGGTGGTGATTGTTAGCCTATTATCAGTGCCACTTAAGGAGGAGGAAACTGAGGCACACCCGAGTAGCTCAGGTCATGATCTCACGGTCTGTGGGTTCGAGTCCCACATGGGGCTCTGTGCTGACAGCTCAGAGCCTGGAGCCTGCTTCGGATTCTGTGTCTCCCTCTCTCTCTGCCCCCCACCCATTCATGCTCTATCTCTCTCTGTCTCAAAAATAAATAAACGTTTAAAAAAAAATATCTTTATGCTCAAAGTAAATGACTCTCTAATTTATCAGTTAAGGTTCTGTTTATCTAGGGTTCCTAGATTTAGCAAATAGAAATGTGCCTAGTTGAGTTTGAATTTCAAATAAACAACAAGCAACTTTTTAGTGCATGTTTACCTTAGGCCATATTTCCTGTAACGGATCTGGTGACCCTATCAGTCATGTATTAATGGCCCTAAGAATTAATAATGACCCTAATCATTTCTTAATGATTAAATTGATCACTGCATTAAAAACAAGGAGAAAGAGCTAAGCCTTCACTGCTAGAAGTAAAGTAGTGCACAAATCCCTGAAAAATGGAAATACATGCGGCTCTCTAGCACTCAGTACTTAGATGAAACAAGGAGATCTATGAAGTGTAAGTGATCACCCATAACATTATTTGGGTCTTTGACTTATTTTAATATGTTGTAGTTTCAGGACACATGAAAAGGAAAATGGGGATTACACTGCCCTCATCTTCTAATTTTCTAACCCAGAGCAGAATATTTAAATCAAATCTTTGGACGAGATGTCACTGTAACCAGACCATCAACGCCCCCTTACAAAAGCGAGAACCAGTGTGCATTGGATTTCAGGCCACTGTAAGCTCTAAGTGCTGTGAGAGGGGACACGGGGGTACAGGGGCCAGAGCTCAGCGTTTGCAGGCTAAGGACTCACTGACGTCTAGCGAGAAAAGTCCACTTGGATACCACCTGGTCGACCTCCCCTTTTTACAAATGAGAAATCGTTGGGGCTCTCTTCTCCCTTGGTCTTACGTTTTATCAGCGGCAAAACAGGCCGGCTCTTCCTCGAGGCTATTGTGTCGAGGACAACGGACAATGGAGGTGAAAGCACGTGACTTGATCAAGTAACTCTTATACACCAAGAGTACCCCAAAGACAGGGTGTATTAATTGTGCACCCAGGACTTGAAGGAAACGTAAAGGGTGTCTGCGTCGTACCTCTGATCGCAGAGGTGAAGTCAAATGACTTTCCGGTTTGTGCAAAGAGAAACCAAGGCCTCAGAGCTAGCACCACGCCCCTCGATTCTCGCCCAGCACTTCCCAGCTCACCACCACGGTGGCTCCGTCCCAGGCTCTAACGTCAGACGCGATGCGCGACGCGTAGAGTTTAAGGAAAGAAAAGGTGGCAAGGAGGAAGGAGAAAAGCACATACGAACAGAAACTAAACTAGCGACAGGCTGGCAATACAAAAAGCAAACTGCTGCTCGGGTTGTCCAAGGTCAGAAGAGCAACGGGAACTGTTCTGGTTTCCAATTTGGCACTGTTCGCATCAGTCCCATCTAGCGGTCCTCACTTGGACAGTCGATATCATCATCACCTCTGCCATCGTCAAGGCTTTAACAGGAGCTGTACAAAGACACTTGGCCTTCCCTCCTCCAATGAACACTCTTGTGGCAGCGTGGAAACGTCACCATTACGCTTACAGGCAAGAGATCCCAAGCAAGTACCGGGTATGTTTCTTACATCTACTTAGAGCTGATTAAGATGCACTTGATCAAAAGATCATTTCAGAGTCCCTTCCTTTAAGGAAATGCTATGAGAAACCACGGTAGCCTGCTTCCCCATGGATCGGGGAATAGGAAGGTGGGTAGACTTCCTATGGGAAGTGGGAAGGTGGGTGAGAATGGGAAAAGTCAGAACTCCCGCTAAACAACCATACGGTGCACGTTCGGTGCTGATGCCCTCACGTGCATGACCTCATCCGAACCCGGGGACAGTTGTGTGAAGAACAACGGCCCACATCTCTGATATAGGAAGGTACTGAGACCCACAGAAGTTAAGTGAGTTTTCGGCGATCAGAGCTACAACGAAGCGTGGCTGAGATAAATACCTGAAGCTCCTGAGAACCAGTCCAGCATAAACAACAATACAGCAGATGCTTCCGATGGAAGGGAACCTCGGTCTTTCAAAGAACGTGACTGTGCTTTTCCTCTTATCATGGGAAGCATAGAAAACACCATCTTCATCACGGAAAGAATGTCAGAAACCAAGCAAGGCACGAGGGAAAGACGGGAACGTGGGACATGTGGCTTGGCGTGTTTGAAAAGGAGACTGAAGGAGCCTCGAATGCCAGAGACAAGAAGGGGGGAAATCGGCCAGCCAAACAGCCAGAGAAGGTACGGAAAGGATGAGTAAGACTTTGCGGCAGGGTTAGGGAAAGGAGGCTGGTTAGTCATAAGCAAAACCACCGGGGCACCGTGGTCACATACTGACCTGGTGCGTACCCGGTTATCAATGGGCAGCTTTAAAAAAGACCAATATAGGAGACTTACTTCCCACGTGACAAATACAATGGGATTACGCGTCGATTACTTTTCTCTGCTTTGGAGGAGAAATAAAGAGCTGTCCTTGCGTGGAACTCGAGGGCGGTTCGTGCTGGGGAAACGCGTGGAACGAACCTGCTTTTGCCTTCCACTTACACAGAGCCGGATGAAACGAAAGCCCGGACCAGTGGCATGTTAGAAACCAATCCGGCGGTCTGTCCTGAGGTTATTAACCTGGTTTCAAGAGAAAGAACAAGACGGAGAGGTTTCCTCCTTGTTAAAACCGGGATACTCTTTCTAAGAATGTGACGGATCACTCGCTGGAAGGAAATGGAATGACTTGGTAAAATGCTGCTCACTAAAAGCAGGATTTTCAAAACCCGTTATGTAAGGTAAGGATCATATGTGGAATCACGCAAGGGCGTGCTGTTTAAAATGAGGACAGCTGGTGTAAATTCCGCCAGAAGCTGCTCTGAGAATCCCACTTGGTATTCAACAGGGCTCTTGACCCCCACACCCCGTTTTACAGCAAAGGACCCATTGTGACCAAACACTGCAAGCCCAGGGTGGAAATTAAAATGACAAAGCCGGGCGGTCTGAGCACGGGGACCACCGTGGATCTCTCTAGTAAGCAGCCGGCTGGCGTCTCCCCGCCCCCCAAACCCGCAGGCTGCCAGCCCCAACGGCACATTTTAAAAAGAGCCCATTACTCACAGGTGCACGACCCGTGAAAGAAGATTCTCTGCCTTCCACGGAAGGCAGTGTCTTAGGAGAGTGGTCAGTGCTGTCCGAAAACAACTGCAGTGACTGACCGACCTGCTTCCAGCCCAGCTCTCGGAGGACCCGAGAACCAATCACACCGTGGGCTCGCCGATTTCTACAAGCTTCTTCCTTTTCCCTTCCCGTTCTTTATCTAACCGGATCCTCAGCCACTTACCGGTGGCCGTCAGCGTCCATCTCAGCGCCTTTGTTTTCCTTTTGTCACATCAGCAGGCTCCAGCGTGACTGCCACCGCAGCCGCACTGGGTCCAGGGGACTGGATGCCGCAGTCAGCGGGGCCCCCTGCCCCCACCCAGCAGACTTTTTTTTTCTTTTTAAAGAGATAGGACCATCATCAACCTTAGGCTTTAATAATGCTGCAGAACGCAGCGCGGGTGCTCACGCTGGTCGTGCAAAATAACAAGGGCAGTTTCTATTCTCACCAAATTGCCCAGATTAATTTTAGGACATAGACACGGCTGACAAAAGCCCGCTCTGTTAAACGCGAGCCGAGTGGCCTTAGACAAGTCATTCGTGGGTCTCGTTTAGCTCAGGGAAAATGAGGAGTTGCGACCAGGCGATAGTCTGGAAATGCTATCATTTACTAACATCAAATACAAAACAGCGGCCACATACTCACATATAAAAGACAATAACACGCTCCGTTGGCCTTGCAGGTTATAGCTTACAAAGCGCTTTTCTTATTTTATTTGGATTTGGCTGTGAAGTTCCAAGGGTTAAAAAAAAAAAAAAAAGAGCATTTACCCAAAATGCTTTGTAAATTAGGAAATGTTACCCAGCTATAAAATGGTCTAAGTTTTCACTGGTAATGTCAGTTTAGTAATAAAAATATGGTAAGAATAAATTTAAAAAGAGCTCTATCTTCTTGCTTCCTAAAATGGGGGTTGAAATACCGAGAGAGCCTGTTTTTGTAACTAGCTCTCCCCCGCCACCCTTGGGTGCACCATATTCCTCATTATAGCCTCCTCGTACAACTGCCTACATCAGTAGAAATCTAGAATAGAGGCTTACCTAGAACCACTTGAGCTCTGAAAGTCTGGCTTGCTTGACGTCTGAGCAAAATACCTGACTCCACTCAGCAAACTCCAGACCTGAAAAGGCTAAACTCTTACCTCTCCTGCGAAGACCAACTGAGGCCCAAAACAGCATCCACGCCAGAAGCAGCATCACTGTCTGCAGCGGGGGCCTCCGCAGGGCCGCCACCGAAGACACCAAATCTAATTTCCTTTGTGTTCTAGACTCACAGATTCAGGTATAGAGCGTGCCCAGGAAATAGCAGGGCAATGTCTTATTCCAATAAAATCACTGTGTGCCAACAAGGGAGAAATAGTGTCCTGACGGCCTTTTGTCTGACCCTCACCGCAGCGCTTTGTGGGCCGCCAACGGTCTGGTCCTCGGGGGTATTACCCCCGTGGGGGTGAGCTTCTCCCCTCCCAGGGTGCCTCAGTTCTCGCAGCACCATCTTGGATGTCATCAAATTAACTCAGGGCACATCTGTGGACCACTGCCACATAGTTAGGTACAGGGGGCTGCGAGACGAATCTTCAAGTTTCTTGACGTAATGTGGTCATCTACATACTCCCATCGTTGAGCTCCTGGAGCCCCGTGGGCGCCAAAGTTATAAATTATCAGGATTTATAATTCCCGGTTCCTCCACCTTCCAAGGAAAATGGGTCCCTAAGGAGATCATTTTGTTTGGTTCAGTTGCAACGCTGCTGGGATGTAACAGAAACAAAGCGATAAGGACTGTTACTGTTGTATGCTAATTAGAAAGACCGCGTGTGATTCTCTTAGAAAATAGGAGAAATGGAGCCCATAATCCTACCATCTGAAGCAACCACTTTTTATCTTTTGGTATTTGATATATACACATTATATACATATTTTATACATATATATATACATATATCTGGCTTTCCCACTTAACATTGTATTGAAAACATTTTCCTCTTTCACTCTTTGAGGACATACTTTCTAACACCTGCATAACACTTCTTACAGTTATACCGTAGTGTGTTCAACCGATTCCCTATTGTTGGTCTTTCAGGTTGATATGTGCTTCTCTCAGAAAGGTTATGCCATTTTGCCCACCTACTCAACACTGAATGAAGTGCCCAGTGACACACTGGTTATGCAGAAATGACCAAGTGACGCAGAGGTTGGAACTTCAGGACCCCCACGTGCACTGCACCTGACATGCCTTTCGCTGTCGCGAGGATGTGCCCGTGTGGTGGTGGGGGGGGAGGGGGGGGGTTCCACATGCACTCTGAAGGTGGTTTCACGTGAAGCACAGCCCTTGACCTCGCCCCAGTCCAGACACACTAGCGCACTCAGGAAACCATACGAGTCACTTAAAGTTGTGGTACGATTTATGGTCTTGAACACTGTGGTCAAAAGATTGAGGCTTTGTCCTAAACATGGTAAGGAGCCAAAGGTTTCTAGATAATCCGTGAATCGCAAATCCCGCATGTTCTGGTCAAAGATTGACTGTTGACACACGCTGTGCTGAAAGAGGTCAGCACATCTTTCCTCGCCTTAAGCTCACTCTGGCAAGCGGCGTATGAAAGCATCGTCTAGTACCTCCCTTGCCCAGAACCACGAAGACTTAGCTAGAGGGAGAAGTCTTTGCCACTTTTCTAGGGCTTTTAAAGAGTTGGCACCAAGTCCCTGGCCTCTTCTCCTGGACGACTCCCAGCCGTGGCTCTCGCCATGGCCCACTCTTCCTTTCTAGCCACATCATGTGGCCTGCAGTCCACGGGGCCTTTGTGGCCCTCTTCCATAAAGCCGTATGGGTGTCAGGTGTTTATCAGCTCAGAAACAGCCATTGTTCCACCTGAGAGATGTTAGCTCAACCCCGACATCTACTCCTAATTCTAGAGTCTTAGCCTTAGTATCTTTGTCACAGATTCTGTTAACTCGTGCGTGTATGATGCCAGTACCCTCTCCATCTCAGTAACTGCGTTTAGCAGCTCAGTAGGCCAACCATGGATTCGATCCCTATAAACCAGTACGTGTCCACGCAAAAAGCACGTATGCTTTTTGACCTTCTGTTTCTCCTTCTGTGAAATGGCAATATTAACTCTCCAATATGGGGATACACAGTTCTTGGCAGGTAATAGGGATCCGAATTAAAGAAGCTGTTAGTTAGTTTTTTATCTTATTTTTTCTGCTTTAAGTCACTCTCCCAAATCGAGAAGTATAATTTTGGAACTGAGAGCCAGACACTTGCCCTTAAAAGATATCTATGTAACCTCAGCTCAAGACTTTTCGAAAATTCCCAGCTACATTTCTAATCCCAGCAGCAATGTGATCCCATGACATGTTCTAAGAAGGACACACAGACTCTAAGTTATGAAAATATGGAGGGCATCAGATGACAGAAATACGACCTCATAAGCATCGTGGCTCCCAAGTACAACCACGCGGCCACGGTAAAGGCACCCGCCATTTTGTACATTTCTTAAAAATCCCCACAGCTTCTAGTCCAGGGTAGGCATGCAGTAGACGTGTGGCCAATGTTAGCTGAGCAGAGAACGTGGGGGCAGAACCCACTTCTTCCTTGGGCCAATTTTATTCTCATGTCTCACTATCAAACTTAGGGGACCAGAATATGCCATCCTAAAATACTCCACTTTGTCACAAGGATTATTTTACACTGAAAACAACTGAGAAGCAGCAGACACAGAAAAAACTCTTTATCCCTGTGTTAATCACCAGGGAGGAGCCCAGAGGAACATACATATCTTGCTAAAACCCCCTTACCAGCCATTAGTTTTCCCACAATTTGCCACCCCTAAAAGCCTGAGTCCCTTCTCCTTTGCCTTGTCTCATCTCTACAAACTTACCGTTCTTTGCGAAGACCCTAGATGGAGCCCCAAGTCCTAACCACCCCTTTGAGTCACTGCTCAGCGTTGAGTTCCTTCAGTGTTACTGCACATCGCACACACTGTTAAACTTTGTGTGCTTTTCTCTTGTTCGCCTGTCTTGTGTCGGTTTAACTTCCCAGCCCCACTTGTAGAACACGGAAGGAGGGAGGAAAGGGGTGTCTACTTCCCTGCCTACAGTTACAGACTCGCGACTGGCTCCCTGAACTAGTTTCCAAGAAGTCAGTCCCTAGAGCTTAGCCCTGACAACATTCCCTGCAGTTTTCTAGTCCTGTGATGTTCCAGGAAAACACAGGCCACTTGAGGCGCGGCCACACAGACAGGTAGAGCAAGACCACAGTGCACAGCTTCCTTACAAGTAGCTTTCTGTACACAGCCACGGTGGTGTTCCTTTGTCCCTTCTTCACCCCTTACAACATTGCAATGAAACCTTGCAGACTCCGTGCTTCTTAATTACAGCGTGCCCCGTTCTGCCACAGGATGCGGTGGAGGCAAAATCACAATCAATTTTTAAGGTCGATGATTAAAGTCATCCTGGCCACCTACAAAAAATAAAAGAAAGAAAGAAACTGCACACCAATTTACAGGATCATCAACTCACTGGAAAAGGATACTATCGTCAACAACCCAAACCTCGCTGAGACCACAGAACAGAGTCTCAGCAAGCAGAAGTTGTCTCAGCTGAGCACCGCCCCCTGCTCCCACATTTAAAAAAGAAAACTTCAGGGGCCCCTGGGTGGCTCAGGCCGTGGAGCGCCCGACTTCGGCTCAGGTCACGATCTCAGGGTTCGTGGGTTCGAGCCCCGCGTCGGGCTCCGTGCTGACAGCTCGGAGCCTGGAGCCTGTTTCAGATTCTGTGTCTCCCTCTCTCTCTGCCCCTCCCCCTGCTCACGATCTCTCTCTCTCTCTCTCTCTCTTTCTCTTAAAAATAAATAAACATTAAAAATTTTTTTTAATTTAAAAAAAAGAAAACTTCATTTAAATATGCAAAAATTAACCATCCTACCACTCGGAAAAAAACACTCCTGGTACTTTAGTGGGTGTAACTCATTCCACGTTATTTCCCCGGGCATGTGTGTGCACCGCCACTGAGTTATTCAGGCACCGTGTGGCTTCCAGGTGCAAGGCCCTTTTCCACCTGCTGCTACAGTCAACAAATGGCGGAAAACCGAATAGGCAAGGGCCCTCCCATGGGGAGCTTGTACTGCAGTGGGGAGAGACCAAATAAAAGAAACGTGCGTATGTCAAGTGGTTAAAAAAAATAAATTAATAAATAAATAAATAAAACGGAAATTAAGCACCATGAGAAGGTGTTGTACAGGTGCTATTTTAGACGGAGAAGGAACTCAATCAAGTTATCTACCTCAGGGGCGCCTGTGCGGCTCAGTCAGTTAAGTTTCCAATTCTTGATTTCGGCTCAGGTCATGATCTCCAGTCGGGGGATTGAGCCCTGCATTGAACTCCACACCGACAGCGTGAAGCCTGCTTGGAATTCTCTCTCTCTCTCTCTCTCTCTCTCTCTCTCTCTCTCTTCATCTCTCTGTCTCTCTCTCAAAAATACAGAAACATTTATTTTTTTATATTAAATATAATTTATGGTCAAATTGGTTTCCATACAACACCCAGTGCTCATCCCAACAGGTGCCCTCCTCCACGCCCATCACCATAAGAGACTCTTAAACAAATTTAACACTTAATTTAGTACATTTAATACTTAAAATGTTAGTTTATTTTTAATTGCACAAGTCACATATAATTGGGTCTTTCTTGGACATGATCGGAACCCCGCGGCTAAAATGAACTTTCTATTATAAAGCCCATCCTCTGTTTCTCATCTCAGAATAAGTAACCAGCGTCATACATCTCCTTTCAGAGTAAATCGTCTCAATAATGCATATGCTCATGCAGACATACTGACAGCATGTTGCAGTGAATCTTCCAAAGGACTTAAATTCTGCTTTCCTTTCTGCAACTTGCTTTTCTCACCTAACAATCTGCCAGTAAATATTCTTATATTTCCATGCCAGTGCCCCATTCTTTCTTTCCCTTTAAGTAGGCTTCACTCCCATTGTGGAGCCCAATGTGGGGCTTAAACTCACAGCCTTGAGTTCATGACCTGAGCTGAGATCCAAAGTCAGACGCTCACCCGACTGAGCCACCCAGGGGCCCCGGCACCCCATTCTTTCCAGCTATTGCGTGGTATTCCGTGGTTAGGACACATCATATTGTATTTAACTCTTCCATTTTGATAGATACTAAGGTGACTGCCAATTTGCATCATCAAAAAATAAAACCGTAGGGGCGCCTGGGTGGTTCAGTCGATTAAGCGTCCCACTCTTGGTTTCAGCTCAGGTCATGATCTCACGATTCAAGATCGAGCCCCAAGTCGGGCTCTGGAGTGACAGCTGGGAGCCTGCTTGGGATCCTCTCTCTCTTCTCTCTCCACCTCTCCCCCGCTCACACTCCCTTGTGCCCTCTCTTTCTCTCAAAATAAATAAACATTAAAAAAAGAAGAAGAAAATGAAACCTGCCTGTTCATGTCCATGTGACTCAGGCAGGTAATATGGAGTGGAATGGCTGAATCATAAGATTTGAGTTTTAATACTATACTGCCTGATGACTCTATCCGTTTAAAGTGCTTGTGTTGGTTTAAAATTCCACCAGAGGTGTACCCTTTGCAAAATTAGAGCCACAATACACCTACTGTTTAAGACTGTATTTTCTCCCATGTAACGAAATACCATGAACATCTTTGTATGTAGTTAAGTGTCTTTTATTTTAATTTTTTTTAATGTTTATTTATTTTTGACAGAGAGGGAGAGAGACAGAGCATGAGCGGGGGAGGGGCAGAGAAAGAGAGGGAGACACAGAATGGGAAGCAGGCTCCAGGCTCCGAGCCGTCAGCCCAGAGCCCGACATGGGGCTCGAACTCACAGACTGCAAGATCATGACCTGAGCCGAAGTCGGACGCTCAACTGACTGAGCCACCCAGGCGCCCCTCAAGTGTCTTTTTAAAAGACAATTTTTAGTGGAGGCACATTATTCTATCTCGGTTGTATTAAACTGCTTGTTTTAAATCAGTTTCCTTACTGTTGAATATTTCAGATATGTCCCATTGCAGCTATAATCTTTGTATGCATTCGGGATCGTTTCTTTATGGGACGTTCTTTGACGTTAACCCCGGACCAAAGACGACGCACATGTTTAAAGCATCTTACCCAGGAGTGGCCAAATTACCCTCCAGGAAGACTTCACCAGTCGACATTCCCACCGGCAGGCGGTCGGAGTTAACACATTTATGTTCGGATACACATTCCAGGTGTTGCTCGGGATTTACAGGGCCTGAGGAAGTCCCGAAGGACTTTACGAAAGTGCTGAACTGCCCACGATGGACGGGCCCCGCACCGCAATGTGGGGCAACGTGGCAGAATGGGCGAGCGAACGCGCCAACTGTATCCAAACCCCGGCTTCCCACTTCCCACCGTGGGCCCTGGAAACACAACCTGATGTCTTCATGCCTCAGCTTCCTCACACGTGAAACAGGAATGTTAACAACACCCCAGTGGGGGTTTGTGTGCAATAAACGAGTCCACGGATATAAAGCTTTTCGCACAGCACCTGGTTCGGCTCTCTCATCAATACCCGCAGGAAGTCACCAGAACTTTGCTGTTTTCCACGGTGTTCGATGTCAGCAGCGTTAACATCCGATATTCACTCGTTCAACATGTTTATTGAGTCCCTCCTGTGAACCAGACACTGTGATAAACAAGTATCTTTGACCATGTGACAAATCTATTTGAAAATTTATGAGGAAGACTGTCCACTGGAAGGAGCACTGTCTCTTGTGAGCGGTGCAATTATATATGCACATGCGTTTGCCTTTTTACCTTCGTTCTTGGGAAGTTGAGAGGGAATTTTAATGCTCTGTTATAATAATACTGACCCCATTTGTCTCTTTATTTAGTATGTTAATGCTTTCTCGTTCTGACACTTTTCTTTTCACTTTCCATTTTCCACAGTCATCGGCCTTGCTTTGAGTAGCTTTTATATGGACATATAACCATATACTTTTACTTAAACACCTGTACGTTCTGGGGCGCCTGGGTGGCTCAATCGGTTAAGCATCCAACTCCACGTCGGGTCATGATCTCACAGCACGAGTTGGAGCCCCGCGTCGGGCTCTGTGCTGACAGCTCAGAGCCTGGAGCCTGCTTTGGATTCTGTGTCTCCCTCTCTCTCTGCCCCTCGCCTGCTCACACATTCTCTCAAAAATAAATAAAACATTACAAAAATAAAAACCATTCTAAGTTATGAGTATGGAAGCTTTTCATTTAAACAGATATAGAGGTTCCCCAAAAAAGGCCAAAGTGTACCAAGGTACAAACTACAAAAAATACTAAATAAAAGAACTGATCTTTGTGATGTGTATCTATTTGGAAAAGTTCAGAAAAGACAAAAAACAAAAATGGGATGAGGAGCCTTGAAACTCGTGACCTTTGGTTTCCTGGGTACCTGAGCCAGGAAGGGCTAGAAACTGCCTTTAAGGAGAAATGGAAACTAACATTTATTTCACAATCTACAGAGCTCCAGGCACTACGTTGGTTCCTCTCATGCTTGGTCTTCGCAAAATAGTCCTGCGGGGTAGGTATCATCCCCCCTCTAGATGCAGAAGCTGGTGTCTAGAGTGATTCATTCCCAGATCTTGGTTAATTACCACCCCCATTCTCAGTAAGGAGTAACATGCTGGCATCCCCAGGGTTGGGTGAGAAGAAAGACAAGGGTAGGGCTCTCTTCAGGAGCCCTAATGCTGAGTAATCGTCTTACTGGTCTAAAAGAAGGAGGATGTGTAGTACTTTTTAATAAGGAATAGGGAGAAATGTTGATATCATATCAGAATATAGTAATATGAGACATAAAAATGTATATGCCATGGTCCATCAAACCCACAGCTAGAAATTATCCCGATTAATTTAACAAAACTAGACTCTACAGGCATAAAGATAGTTTTGCAACATTGTATGCAATACAGCTTAAATGAACATAGAGTGAATTATGAAATAATAGTCATAAAAGTAAAATAAAGAGAACCTAGGGCCAGCTATGTAATTTGCAGGTCCCACCACCAAATAAAAAACATTAGTCGGGGCGCCTGGGTGGCTCAGTCGGTTAAGCGTCCGGCTTCGGCTCAGGTCATATCGCGGTTCGTGAGTTCAAGCCCCAAGTCGGGCTCTGTGCTGACGGCTCGGAGCCTGGAGCCTGCTTCGGATTCTGTGCCTCCCTCTCCCTGTGCCCCTCCCCCGCTCATGCTCTGTCTCTTTCTCTCTCTCTCTCAAAAATAAATAAAACATTAAAAAAAATTAGTCACCTTGTTCAAAATTATTAAGAATTTCAACATGTTGACAACTGGTCATTAAAGCAAGTACAGGGCCCTTCTGAGCACGGGATCCCGTGGTCCTTCATGAAGCTGATCTTGACAGAAACGTAGAAAATGTTTACAATGTGTCACACAGGAAACAATACGTGAAGCAAACGCACCATGATTATAGTTAGATAGAACACATCTGCACGGGCAAAAAAAATCTGGGAATTAACTCCAAATAACCCAAACAGTTGTTAAGGAGGTAAGGTCACGGGGAAAAACCTTCCGTAATATTTCCATCATATGATTTGGGGGATAGAAATGTTTTAAATAAAGCAGCTAGGTTAGAAATTCTATATAAACAGAAATTCTACGTAAAAAATCTATAGAAACAGGATAATGAGTGATGAGGCCCACAGCCTCTGCAGGGTCGTGTGCCTCCTCTGGCAGATTTCCTGCCGTCCCCACTCAGGTCACTCCAGTGGGGCCCGAGGTCACGTGAAGAGACCGCCTGTGCCTGCCATTCCGCGTATGACTGCCAGAATGGTCCAGAGCCGTCTTGGCTGGTCATCGGGAGCCTACCTGGCCCAGGCTCCTATCTGATGCTACCTGAAGGGCAGCACTCAGGGCCAGTGAGACAACAACCAAAAAAAAAAAAATGGCGGAGAATGGTTAGGCACAAAGTATCACATCAACTAAGCTGGTTTATAAGATACAAACTCGATGCCTCCAGAAAACATCTCGGTCCTGGTCCTTACCTCCTCTGAGCCTGCCTTGTACCACCTGTGTCCACACGTCTGTGGTCACCACCCAGCATTTGCCCTTTGGTGTCTGAGGTTGTACAACGCCCACCCGTAGAGAGCCTGGCAGTGCGTCCCCGGCAGGGCGACCCGTGACCCGTGACCAGGTGACCCTGGTGGGCAGACCCGTCGCCATATGCAGGATGTGGGTGGCTCCGGGAGCCTGTCAGGCCACTTACCCAGAACATTCCCCAAGCCCGAGCAGAGCCAGGAAGGCAACACAGACACACGGTGTGTCGGGAGGGTGGTGAAACCAGACCGAGTGGCGCACGAGGCCGTGGGGGCACGTATTTTTGCCAGGCGGCAAGGCCAGGACCCCGGGGGGGTTCATCGGACAAGGTCTCCCGTACAGGGTGAGCAGGGTCAGCGTTTCAGCCCAGCCCGGCTGGAGCATTCTGCAGGCCGGCTTCCTCCCTGGATGTTGGCCTCTCCGCGCTCGAAGAAGAGCCTGAAAAGACAGCGACTGCCAACAGCTGCATCGTGGGAGCCTTCGGATTTTGCGGGCGATTTCGTTTCCGCCACGAGACACTTCACAAGGTGAGTGCCACACGACCAAAAGCGTGCAGCCGCTTCCCAGCGGCTGACGGTGGGCTCACAGCTTCTGTTCCATCCCTTCCGGTCGCGAGCCTGCCCAGTTTGTAAGAGCACGCGGAGCCAGAGCTCAGACCTTCCTCGGTGCAGACCACATCTACCCCAATCAGCCACCATCTCTGTCCGCTGGCGGACGTTGTGTCGCCTCTCGGTGCACAGCCTCAAGCTCTCCGCTAATGATTGTGTACGGAATCCCCCCCCCATTCTTTTGCCCTGCAGTGAGCACCCCGTAGAAGCGAGGCATTCAAGCTCTCTTAGGTGGTCAAGATCTCTTGCCTCCCCACTGCTGACACCCGTCCGGCTGACCCGACTGAGTCACCACAGGCTGCACGGCCATCACGGCTGACCGGCTCCTTTCAGGGCCTCTCTCTCCCACTGTCCTCTCTTCTGGTATGTGGGTGGCCCTCCCAGGCCAACCTGGCTGGCTATTCCTGGAAGCCACTTCCAGATTCCACGGCCACGTAGTAAACTCTTCCCGCTTCATCCGGAGTTGGGTCTGAAGTCACGTAAATCAGAAGTTGCACCTTTCGTTGAGAAACCTGCTGGCAGAGAAACAGGATACCTTTCCACTGCATGTGCTTGGGAAATCTTTAAATATCTTACTTCAGGCTTCTCCGGGCTCATTATTGCAGGATCGTAGGATCGAACACCTTCTAACTTTATGGACATGAAAACGAGGCACAGAGAGGTCAAGTGACTTCAAGGGTAACACAGTTAATAAGTGTTGAATAATAGGTCTCCAGAGAGCCCCAATCAGAACCTGTACCTTGTGATTCCTAATCCAGAACATTTTTCTTTTATTCCTCCCACCCCTGCCCCTGACACCATCAAGCACTGACATAGACAATGTTAGGCATCCACTGCAACCTCTGTTGTCCAGATTTACCTGAAACACACGAAAGGATTTCTTTTGTTGTTGGTTTTACACTGAGCTGACCCTTCCGGTCATGAACGTTGCCAAACGTCATTGCATTGGGTTTTGCAAAACAGTTTCCATAATTTGTAAAAATTTTTTCCGTATCCTTGTTTATGAGTAGTTTCTAATGACTAGTTTGTAATTATGTTCTATAGTGGTGGTTTGGACAAGGTAGAAAATCAAAGACGACAAATGATCTTGGAAACTCACTTGTGAGTAAATGGTCACCGATGACACAGAATGACAGTAGGGGACAGGCTCTGGGGGCTGCAAGATGTAAATAGTAGAAAGGGCACCGACAGCTTTCCTAGAGTGGAACTGGGTGTTTTGTTTCCGCGTTGTTGCTTTTCACTTGTTCACTGTCGGTGGTTCAGTCGGGAAAGCATCCGACTTTGGCTCAGGTCATGATCTCAAGGCTCATGGGTTCGAGCCCCACGTCGGGCTCTGTGCTGACGGCTCAGACCCTGGACCTTGCTTCAGATTCTGTGTCTCCCTCTCTCCCTCTCAACTCCTCCTTCACACTCTCTCTCTCTCTCAAAAATAAATAAACATTTAAAAAAAATTTTTTTAAGAAAAAAAAGAAGTAGACAGTAGGCTGTCTGCTGTAAGAAATTGATAAATTAGATCTCTTCTCCATTTTTCAGGGAAATGGTGTCCCTGCTGTGCAGGGGAGGGGGGAAAGCAGGGAAGCTAATGGAAGAACCTAGTAATACCTGCAGACATCTCCTACTGCCATATTGCAAAACCATAACGGTTAATGAAAGATCCATATCCTACACACACAGGCTCAGATCCCTCAAAAAACGAAGGTGTGAATCACTCAAAGGAGGAAAGAACCCCAGCTGTCAAGATGCTGGCTAAAGACAAAGGGGATCCAGAATAAGCAGCAAAGAAGGAAACTCTTAAGTACGAGTTCTAGCCTCGGGAGCGTTTGCAGAAACGGGGACTCTCACCCACCCATGTTTAGTATTAACATATGGGATGTTGGTGGTAATGGAACTTACAATCAGATCCACAAGTTACAGATCATAACCCGAGTCTCAGAGAACTTACAAAAGAAAGCAGATCGGTCAGACGTACAGGACCTGGGTCTGAGTGAACATATGAGGGTTTGGTTTGTCTCCCTTTACAAAAGGTGTCTCTTTGGTCAGATGACCAATAGGAGCATCATACAAGGAGAAAACGTTTGTTTCCATAGACTATAAATATTGAAAGAAGGGAGCATGCATCAGTTACCTATTGCTGTGTAACAAATTATCTCCAAACTTAGAGGCTCGGAATGACAAACCTTTATTATCTCACGGTTTCTGGAAGTCAGGAATCTAGGCGTGGTCTGGGTGGCTGTAGTTCAGGGTCTCTCGTGAGGTTCTAGTCAAGATGGGTACCGAAGCTGCCGTCTTCTAAGCCCTCCACGCGGGCTCTTTTCACATGCTGTGGGCTGGAGACCCCATTCCTGCTCACGTGGACCTCTCCATGAGGCAGTTTGGGGGTCCCTCCGTGCATGCGGCTGGCTTCTCCAAGAACAAGCAATCCAAGAAAGAGAACAAGGAAGAAACCACAATGCCTTTGGCGTCCTGACCATCGTGATCATTCTGTGCGTTAGACACGAACCACCAAATACAGCCCACACTGAGTGCAGTGGCTTACCCCAGCCATCCTTGGTTCCCGCCCGTTCTCCAAGTCTTCCCAGCAGTGCAACGAGCTACCAGCACCTTCCAATAATTTTCTTTTCTGCCCATTGGTCAGACTCAGCTGGTCTTGCCTGGCACCTGCTCTTGACAAATACAAATATATTGAAGTCCCAGCAACATGGTCTCCTCAGAACCCGCAATGAAATGCCTCCATACACTTCCCGCTACACCTTGTCTATGTATCTGTTTACTTGCACGTTCTGCATAACCATCCGAATGGCAGCTGTATAAGAGCATCTCATCCATTTTATATCTTCCCATCTTTTAAAAAATAACTTTAGGGGCACCCGGGTGGCTCAGTCGGTTAAGTATCTGACTCTTGATATCAGCTCAGGTCACGATCACGCGGTTTGTGACCTCAACTCCCCTATCGGGCTCCAGGCTGACAGCATAGAGTGTGCTTGAAATTCTCTCTCTCTCCCTCTCTCTCTGCCCCTCCCCTGCTGACACACACACACACACACACACACACTCTAAATAAATAAATAAATAAATAAATAAATAAATCTTAAAGAAATTTAAAAAAAAAAAAAGAAAAATAACCCCGGGGAGAAGGGGGGGCTCACTCTTGATTTCAGCTCAGGTCATGATCTCACGGTTCGTGGGATCAAGCCCCGCATCAGGTTCTGTGCTGACAGAGCAGAGCCTGATTGGGATTCTCTCTCGTCCTCTCTCTCCACCCCTCCCCTGCTGACACACTCACACACACGCACATACATACACATGCACACACACACTTTAAATAAATAAATACATACACTTTAAACAAGAAAAGAAAAATAACTGTATATTTTGAACTCGTTTGTGAATCACAAGAAGCTGCAGAAAATGCTAGAGAGAGTTCCTGTTTACACTTTGCCCGCTTCCCCAGGGATAGCATCTGCATACGCGTGTGGCACATACTCAAAACCAAGTAATATGACATTTGTATCATTGGTATTGTACTACCAACTCAAATGCAAATATTTTTCTTCCTTTAATTTTTTTAATTGAAATATAGGTGACATAGTGCTACATTAGTCTCAGGTGTACAATATAGTGAGTCAACAATTCTACATATTTACTCAGTGTTCATCAGGATAACTGTACTCTTTTTTTTTAATGTTTTTATTTATTTCTGAGACAGAGCAGGAGCAGGGGAGGGGCAGAGAGAGAGGGAGACACAGAATCCGAAGCAGGCTCCAGGCTCCGAGCCCTCAGCACAGAGCCCGACGCAGGACTCGAACTCACAGAGTGTGAGAGCATGACCTGAGCTGAAGTTGGACGCTTAACCGACTGAGCCACCCAGGGGCCCCAGGAAAACTGTACTCTTAATCTCCTTTACCTATTTCCCCATCCTCCCATCCACTTCCCCTCTCGTTTGTTCTCTGTATTTAAGTCTGTTTTTTGTCTCTTTTGTCTTTGTTTTTTTTTTTTTTAATTGCACATATGAGTGAAACCACATGGTATTTGTCTTTCTCTGACTCATTTCACTTATTTCACTTCTAGATCCATCCAGGTCATTGCAAACAGCAAGATTTCATACTTTTTTTTTTTTTCTGAGCAATATTCCACTGTATATATATACCACACTAATCAGAGAAATGCAAATTGAGACCACAACAAGATATCACCTTACACCTGTCAGAAAGGCTAGAATCAAAAAGCCTAGAAATACCAAGTGCCGATGAGGTTGTGGGGAAATGGGAACCCTTGCGCACTCTTGGTGGGAATCCAGTGCAGCTAGTGTAGAGAATGGTATGGAGGTTCCTCAAAAGATTAAAAATGGAATTATCGTATGATTCAGTAATTCCACTACTGGGTATTTATCTACCTAAAGAAAACAAAAACACTGGGGCGCCTGGGTGGCTCAGTTGGTTGAGCGTCCGACTTTGGCTCAGGTCATGATCTCACAGTTTGTGAGTTCGAGCCCCGTATCGGGCTCTGTGCTAATGGCTCAGAGCCTGGAGCCTGCTTCAGATTCTGTGTCTCCTCTCTCTGCCCCTCCCCTGCTCGTGCTCTGTCTGTCTCTCTCTCTCTCAAAAATAAACATTTAAAAATGTCTTTAAAAAAAAGAACATGAAAACACTAATTCAAAAAGATACATGCATCCCTGTGTTTATTGCAGCATTATTTACAATAGCCAACATGTGAAAGCAGCCCAAGTGTCCATTTATAGATGAATGGATAAAGAAGGTACACTCTGGTATCTTCAGGACCCAGGTAATTGTGCTTGGCACATGGTAAACACCCAACCAATTCTTGCTGAATGAACAAACGGGTGAATAAGTGAATCAATTATAGCAGTACTCAGAGAAATAAAGGGAACACTTTTAATCCCAGGCTGTGGGATGTGACCTCACATGGAGAAAGAGAAAGGGAAAGAAAGAAGAATGTGGGGGGGGGGGGGGGGTCCTGGAATGTAAGGGAGTTGAGACAAGAAGTGAGATTTTTGAACAGCTTCCAAAGGGACTGACAAGTTTTAAGGATGTTTTCCTATCAGATGCACTGTAGAAATCCTATTTAAAAAAGAAAAAACCTACACTAACATTCTACGTTACACTTTGAAGTCATATTTGACATTGAAGGCTCTAAAGTCATATTTGAATTTCATTTAAGCGCATCAAGTGGAGATGATCCTGAAGGCACTGCAGATATATCCAGAATATGCTAACTTACTCAACACTATAACCTTGCTGGAGGAGGAAAAGATCTGGAACGTCCAACATACACTGATGTACTGGACTGTTATGGAGGGAAGTAGGGCACTACTGTACTGGAAGGGGAGGGCTGCCCCAGCTCACCCTCATCAGTGGAGGCCTGTGAGGGTAGCAGCAGGACACAAGGGGACCCCCAAGAGACACCTAAAGACTGCAGATCATAATCAACCATCACCCTATGTCATTAGTGAAGTAAGCTGGGACCCATGGAAGAACAGAGAAGAGTTTGGAACTGGGAAGAACAGAATGAAGTTAAAATTAGGTTGATTAAGTCACTGATATTATATTCCATTCTTTTTTTTTTAATGTTTATTTTTTAATTTTGAGAGAGAGAGAAAGAGAGCATGTGCACGCACCAGCCAGGGAGAGGGAGAGAGAGAATCCCAAGCAGGCTCCGCACCGTCACAAACTGTGAGATCATGACCCAAGCCAGAATCGAGAGTTGGATACTTAACTGACTGAGCCACACAGGCACCGCGAGAGTCCGTTATTTTTACAGCTGCAGACCCACTAGGAAATTATCCCAAACTGAAAACTGCATATAGTGAGTTGAACGTTAGCTCCCCTCCCCCGAAAAACTGTATTCTCCAGAATCTGTGAATGTAAACTTATTTGGAAAAGGGGTCTTACAGATATAATTTAGGATCTTGAGATGAGATCACCCTGGATGATTTAGGTGGACACTACATCCAATGACAAGTGTCCTTACAAGAGACAGAAGAGGAGGTGACACGGACACAGAGGAAAAGGCCAGGAGAAGACAAAAGCGAAGATGGGAGTGATGATCTACAAGGAAGGCACACCTAGGGCCACCAGCAGCTGGAAAGGGCAAGGAAGGTGCCCCCCAGAGCCTGCGGAGGGGTACGTCTCTGCCGACGCCCAGATACGGAACTTTTGGCCTTCACGCGGCCTCCACATAAATGTCACAAAGTCTGTGGTAATTTGTAACGGCTGCCCCAGGAAACAAATATGCTGCCTAAGGACACACAGTGTCAGGTTTGAAAATGTGGGCTAGTATAGCTTTCAAGACACGGAGTAATAGCGTCTGTATCAGTCAGGGTTCAACCAGTCCCGTAGGAGATAATGGGATTTGTTGGAACGAATGGCTTATGCAATCGCCGGGGCTGGCTGGGACGGTCTGAAATGTGGAGGGCAGGCTGGAGCCCTTGGCACAGGCTGACACCGCTGTCCTCAGGCTGACTTCCTTCTTCCTCTTAAAGCCTTTCCACTGGTTGATCGGCCCACCCAGGTTACCCAGGATAATACACTCTTGTTTCAGGTTAGCTGGCTTTGGACCTTTATCACATCTACGAAGTACCCTGGGAGCATCACCTAGATTGGCGTTTGGCTGAGTAACTGGGGATGGCATCCTCCCCAAGTGGACACATCGACAAGGCCACCACGACGCCCCTGAGCTACTACTTTATGCGCTGCCGTGCTGGAAGTCTGCACCCTCAAGTTGTTCCTGCACGTTCTGGCCCAGAAGTGACTGCTCCCACCAAAAGGTCTGGCCATAACCTCATCACTCGTTGTCCCCAAAGCGGAAGACCTAGAATCCAAGACAGAGCAAAAACTCAGTTAAGAATGGAGTTGGCCAAAAATGAACTACTGGAACCTCGGCAAAATAAAAAGCTTCTGCACAGCGAAGGAAACAATCTGCAAAACTAAAAGGCAGCCGACAGAATGGGAGAAGATATTTGCGCACGACATATCAGATAAAGGGTTGGTATCCAAAATCTATAAAGAACTTATCAAACTCAACGCCCAAAAAACAATCCAGTGAAGAAATGGGCAAAAGGCATGAATAGACACTTCTCCAAAGAAGACATCCAGATGGCCGACCGACACTTGAAAAAATGCTCCACATCACTCATCATCAGGGAAATATAAGTCAAAACCACAATGAGATACCACCTGACACCTGTCAGAATGGCTAACACTAACAACTCAGGCAACAGCAGATGTTGGCGAGGATGCGGAGAAAGAGGATCCCTTTTGCATTGTTGGTGGGAACGCAAGCTGGTGCAGCCACTCTGGAAAACAGTATGGAAGTTCCTCAAAAAACTAAAAATAGACTACCCTACGACCCAGCAATTGCCCTACTCGGCATTTATCCAAGGAATACAGGTGTGCTGTTTCGAAGGGGCACATGCACCCCAGTGTTTATAGCAGCACTAGCAACAATAGCCAAAGTATGGAAAGAGCCCAAATGTCCATCGATGGATGAATGGATAAAGATGTGGCATATATATATATACAATGGAGTATTACTCGGCAATCAAAAAGAATGAAAGCTTGCCATTTGCAAGTACGTGGAACTAGAGGGTATTATGCTAAGTGAAATTAGTCAGAGAAAGACAAAAATCATATGTCTTCACTCCTATGAGGACTTTAAGAGACAAAACAGATGAACATAAGGGAAGGGAAACAAAAATAATATAAAAACAGGGAGGGGGACAAAACAGAAGAGACTCATAAATATGGAGAACAAACTGAGGGTTACAGGAGGGGGTTGTGGGAGGGGGGTGGGCTAAATGGGTAAGGGGCACTAAGGAATCTACTCCTGAAATCATGGTTGCACTATATGCTAACTAACTTGGATGTAAATTTTTTGAAAATAAAATTAATTAAAAAAAAGAAGAAGAATGGAGATGCTGTGGGGTGGCTGGGTGGCTCAGTCGGTTAAGTGTCCAACTTTGGCTCAGGTCATGATCTCGCGGTTCATGGGTTCGAGCCCAGCGTCAGACTCTGTGCTGACAACTCGGGGCCTGGAGCCTGCTTCAGACTCTGTGTCTCCCTCTCTCTCTACCTCTTGCCTGCTCATGCTCTCTTTCTCTCCCTCTCAAAAATAAACAAAAAAAATTTTTTTTAATAGAAAAAGGAATGGAGATGATGTATTAAGAAAAACCTGACACAGCCGTGAATCGAAAAGTGAACGTAGAAACAAACCTCTGGTTCTTCTCACCCCCACCCCCGCTAGGGTGGGCTTTTCAACTAAAAAATGAAAAGATAATTTCTCCTCTTTCACCTTTCCCTCACAGGGAAAACAGTCTTGTATAACTGATACCATGGAACTATGGACAGCATAACATTTTTATTTCCAGAGCTAACCGTAAAGAGTTGTTGCCCAGGAGGGTAGGGTCAGACAGAGCCGATTCCTGCCAGGGTTTTCTGTGTAGAATTTAGACAAGAGGTTGCAAGTTGGCAATAAGGCTGGTGACAGGAGCCAAGTCAGCAAGGAAGGCAGAGCAGCAAGCTGGAGACAGCCAGGCACCGAATGGTGTCACTGAACAACCGAACCAATGCCAACCACAGCCTAGACCTCTGCTTATGTGGGAAAAACATTGAGATCTTAACCGGGCAGGCCGATATCTGTGTCTTTCCTTTTATTTGCAGAACGAGAAATGTGGCTGATCTGACAAAAACAACACTTAACGCAAAGTCTGCCCTGCCTGCCTCAGCAGGTTGGTATCTGAATTAAATGAGCTAATGCATCTATAGACACGACAGTAAGATAAGGTGTTTTAATACAGTGCCCAGCCCGTGACAGCTGCCCAAGAAATGTGTGTTGATTTGACACACAACTCCCATGAAGCCAATGGTTTGCTTGCGAGTTTTTGTTTGTCTTTTTTTTTTTTTAAATAAAAGCAAATGAAAAAAAAGGATTGGAAATCAAAGTATTTCTATTTTTCGATCCAGGGAAACAATAGCACATTTTATTTTTCACAAAGAGGAGAGAATATTATTGTTTGTGAATCTGCAACTTTCATCTAAATGTCAATTTCCATGTCCTGACACCTTTTGGAAGAGGGATTAAGCAAGTCGAGGAGGTGTTCCCAATGCCATGCTGGCCCACATAACTTGGGGAAGGCTGAAGTCCCTTTGATCAGCTCATTTGCTGCCTCCCTTTGTGTCAACCAGGAGGAAGCTACGGGTCCATGAGGATCCGTGGAAATGAGAAAAAATTATGTCAGGCGCCCAGTGAACCTTGGAAGGTCATCAATGACCATCTCTGTGCTTCAGGCTAGCCAAAATCTAAACCATCCATGGGGCATGAGGACTCGCCTGGGCTGTCAAGCCACCTGCTCCCCATTAATCAGGATGACATCTGGAGTCAAACGTACCCTCTTGAATTCTGGAAAGCATCCTGGTGCGTGATGACGGCACTTCTCCTTGGATCATGGAAGTGAAGTGTATTTAGTCAGGTTGCAATAGTAACGATGCCTTCATGTGAACCTTGGAGAGCTGCCCCCATTCTCTGTAAGGCCATTATATGGGGGGCAGGTGAAATAAGTGAAGGGGCTTACAAAGGGGATTGAACTTCCAGTTATAAAATAAATAAGTCACGGGCATGTAATGCACAGCACAAGGAATAGAGGTTTTTTTTTTTTAATTTTATTTCTTAGTAATCTCTATACCCAGCGTGGGGCTCAAACCTACAACCCTGTGATCAAGAGTTGCGTCCTCCACCGACTAAGCCAGCCAGACTCCCCGCGAGAAGAGCGTTACTATTGTAATAACTTTGTGTGGCGAGATGATAACTAGACTTATTGTGGGAATCCTTTCATAGTATATACAAATATTGAACCACTCTGATATACACCTGAAACGTATAGGAGCATGTCAATTATATTTCAGTTAAAAATTAAAACAAAATAAGACACTTCAAAATTCCTCCCCCCAAAACCTTTACTGGTTTGTGAAGAACTGTTTGCCGTAATCAGTGAAGTGAACCCTTTCACTTCACCACTTTTAAAAAGGTCCACCTTAACTGGAGAGAGTTATCACAGTGGCTAAGCCCAAAGACTGTCCCTCGACTGAATGTCTAACTTCATCATTTAGCTGTGTGGTCTTAATGCAAATTACTTACCCTCTCTGTCAAAAGGGATATATTAATCCTGCTTTTTATTTTCTATGTTTTAGGATACTTTGACGTCTTGGGGGCCTGGCTGGCCAGGGGCGTGACCACCCCTTCCTGGGTTAGCTAATTCCTACAGATAGCAAGCTGCTTCCCTCAGAGTACGACTTTCCTATGCAAACCAACCAATCCAGATCCCGTATTCCCCAACACCTCCTTTATCCCACTCTGTCACACCAAGCCAGTATTTCCCTGGCCCCACATCACCCAAGAGCTAGGTGCTGGACGACTAGAGACGCCCTCTATAGACAAAGCCGATCAAAATTATTCAAGGTATCCGATCCACATCTGCTCAAACTGGCCTACTCTGCCTTACCCATTCCTTCTCATCCTCATAAAAACCACTGTAAAGACTCTGGGCCTTCACACCTTCTTCCCGTTGACCCTGGGACTTCTCTTTGTGGGCCTCTGTGGTGTGGCGTGCCCCTCCTCTTGGAAACTGTGAGAAATAAAACTTCTTTCAATGGCATCGATCTGTGCTGTCGCTTGAACACCTCTATCAGTTAAGCCCCGGGCACAAATGAAACAGGGAATGTTGAAGGTTCCCACCTCTAGGGCCAGTATGAGCATTAAGCAACTGAAAGCCTGCAGAGCATCCAGAGCGATGCTGGTGCTTCGTATGCCTGTCACGGGTTAGCTGTTACTAACTGGGCCCACGCTGCTCCCTGGATGGAGTCTAGCACGACTCCTCACTACCCCTGCCCGGGTCCAGGCTCCTCTCCACCCCTGTCTTATGATTGCAGTCTCCCTGCCTCCAACATCATGTCTTGCTGCACTGTCCTCCTTACAATAATCTTCTTCCTCCTCTCTGATTCCCAGACCCCTAAAAGCCTGCTGTCTGGTAGACCAAGGCCAAGAGCGCACACTTCTTCCCGAGAGGGTCTGGGCTGGCCCAGGCACCCACCTCCTCCTCTGCCCAGCACACGCACCTGTCCCAAGGTGCCTTGAGGATTCAGTCACGCGCCTCTCCAAGATACCAACAGAGGTATTGAATAGACTACTCCCCACGGTACCATTTTGGACACAATCACCACAACAGCCGCCGATAATACGGATGCGTCTCCTGGGAGCCAGCGCTTGGCTCACTTTCATTGAGATTTTACTTCTTAGTACAACTCCTGAACCCGGTACCATTTTACAAGTTAGACAACCATTGTTCGGAGAATTTAAGTCATCTACCAAAAGTCCTGACCGCTGGGGGGCCGAGCCATATTTCCAACCCAGAGCTACCCGACTCTTAGCCGTGCCCCTATCACATCACTTACATGAGCCGCTTTTCATATTGTTGGGATACTGTTGACCATTATTGTTACTCGTGTGGTTCTTATCGCTATTGCTGCTTCTAGATTACTGGCCAACATCACAGAGGTACGTTTTTTATCATTCCAGGTATCCTTCCCACCAACAAAGAATCAGACTTCTAGCATAAGCAACAAAGGCCACCTCCATGTGGAATGCTAGCAAGTTAGAGTTTTCTTGTGAAGACTGGTTTCATAATTTACCTCACCTCTAGCTTGTACTGTTTATTGTAGAATCACTCATGCTTCAATACCATTTTTTTTTTCCACTGAGAGAATAATTCTGGAAGTGAAACAGCAACGACTCTCCATGTATGAACCAGATGGAGGACTGTTAGCCAGTTCCCAAGGAAAAAAAAAAAAAAAAAAAAAAAACAAACCTTCCCATTCTGTCATAATATTTTCCAGTTAATTATCCAGTTCAATTATCAATCGATAAATGTCACTTATCCAGTTAATTGTGGAAATTGAATGGCCTGATTTACTAATTAAATTTTCTAGGCAAAAATATAAAACTCTATGGGTTTTCTAGGCGCAACTACTCATCTTGTGTAAGCGTAAAAATTATTTTATAACAAGACTGTAAGCTGATAAAAGCATTTTCACATGCGGCCAGTGTTGGATTTCGGCCTTTGTTGAAGCAATTTATTTTATTTAGAAAATTGTTCTTTCCATATGGGCATTCAGGACCTCCTCTGACTCAAGCCAAAGCACTGAAATATGATGCCTGGCAAGGCAGCACGCCACAAATAAGCAGTTAAAATTCTAAGATAAGCTGTAAAAACTAATTACGGGTAGAAAGCTCGGCTCAGTCGGTCAAGCGTCCACCTCTTGATTTTGGCTCAGGTCACGGTCTCTCGGTCCAGAGATGGAGCCCCACGTGGGGCTCCACGCTGAGTGTGGCGCTTACTTGGGATTCTCTCTCTCCTCTCTCTCTGCCCCACACCTGCTCGTGCTCTCTCTCTCAAAATAAATATATAAACATTTAAAAAGAAAGCTCATAGATCTCTAACTGATAGAGCGATTTCTTTAATCCGTTTTTCCAAGGGAATAAACCAGGCTCAGACGTGATGTGTTGTAAAGCTCATGGCCAGATGATGCAGACAACGCATTTTTTGTTTTAAGTTTATTTATTTTGAGAGAGAGATAGGGAGGGGCAGCGGGAAGGAGACAGAGGATCCCAAGCAGGCTCTGCACTGACAGTGGGGCTCGAACTCATGGACCATGAGATCATGACCTGAGCTGAAATCAAGAGTCAGACGTTCAACTGACTGAGCCACCCAGGTGCCCCCAGCCAACATGTTGTTATAATGCTTAGCACGAACACTGCTTGAACGGCAAAATTCACCCAACGTTTCTTATGGCTTTCAATATGCCAAGTGCTGTATCAAGCCTTAGGGTGAGTGAGAGGAGAAACACATTGCTATGTTCAAAGGTTTACAGTCTAGTGGGGGAGCCGAGCATGTAACAGTCTAAAATACAAGGTGATCATGATATATATGATGGAGGGACCATTGGGGTGCCTGCTGTGGGGCTATAGTCAGGGACCTAATTCAATGTGAGTGGCTGAGAACTATCACCAGGGCAATTCTTACCCCTTGATGGGTCTACAGACCCTTTGGAGACAGGACGATGCATTTTCCTTCTCATGTGTATACAATCCCCACCCTGCACGCTGTTTAACGTGCCTCTCCAGCCTCAACTCTGAGCACGCTCACTTGCTTACGTCCTGCCACACTGACCTCTTCTCCTGCCCCAAACACCCTGCCCGACCTCTCTTAGGCGAGTTCCCTCACACCTACCATCTTCCTTCTATGCCCCTCTTACCCGATCTTTTTCTCACCTGCAGGTCTTTGCCAATGTCACTCCCACATGATGTGTTGGGCCACACATCAACCCTCACAGGAACAAAGGGGTCTCTGGAGATCCTTGGCCTGGGAAGCCATCGCTGGCTCAGCCAAGACCACATGGGTGCCCTCTCTCTGCTTCCTTAGCTGCTCAGTGACCCAGCCCTCTCTTTTCTGCCCCAGCCCAGGGGTGGATTCAGGGACCATGCCACCAGTGCCCAGGATAGATTCACTGTAGACATCCAACAAGTAGTAATAAAGGCAGCTTTTCAAAAATTTATATAAAAATTCCGTTTCCACTTACACAATTATACAAACAGAATGGCATGTCCCTTGAACTCCCATAATTCTTTATCGAAAATGCACACTGCCAGGGGTTCAGGTTTACTCACATCTGTAAACTATAAGATGCTAAAACCCCCAAGTTTCCAAGCATAGGGTGACTCTCAGAGTATTCGACGGGTTTTATGTCTCTAAAGAACTTTTGTGCAATGGGGTGACCGAGTTGCTTTGTTGGTTAAGTGTCCGACTCTTGGTTTTGGCTCAGGTCACGATCTCGTGGTTTGTGAGCTTGAGCCCCATGTTGGGCTCCTCCTCTCTCTCTGCCCCTCCCTCTCTCTCTCAAAAAAAAACAAAACAAAACACTTTGTGCTATATTGGGTATAGCATATGTACAAGGCATTCAGATATTAACCAACCTTTTTATATGATGGTAGTAATGATTATGAAGTGGGACAAAATGTACTTGTCAATTGTGAATCAGTACACAAAAGTGAGGGACCATGAGCATCAGGACTCTGCCAGGCCTAGGACCCCTTGGATGTCCCATCATGTCCGGTTAATCTCAGACAATCGTCCCTCCCTCTCTCCAGGCCTAGGACCCCTTGGATGCCCCATCATGTCCGGCTAATCTCAGACAATCGTCCCTCCCTCTCTCCAGGCCTAGGACCCCTTGGATGTCCCGCCGTGTCCGGTTAATCTCAGACAATCATCCCTCCCTCTCTCCAGGCCTAGGACCCCTAGGATGCCCCCCTGTGCCCGGTTAATTTAAGACTATTGTCCCTCCATCTCCCCAGGCCAAGCCTAACCTAGCTGAACACCTTGCAGTGCCCAAGAAAAATCCCCCCAAGCCAAGAATGGCTCTAAGTTCAGCAACAAACAACAATTAAGACAAGCATCGAGGCCACCGTAAAGCTTGACATGCTCTCGCCTTTCCCAGCTTGGTGATTGCTTCTATTTGGGACTTCCCGGCAAGCCAACCACCACCACTGATGAGCTAGAAATGTGTGCTCCCAACATAAGGGGGGAAGGGCGGGGGGCACCGTGTTCGTCATCCTCATCAAACCCTAGAGCACAGAGAGGTGGTTCAGCCCCTGGGAGGAGCTTGCTTTATGGCCAACTGCCTGAGCTGACTCCAGACGCTGCCTCTTCCCAGCGGTGTGAACTTGAACATGTACACTAGCATGGCTTCGATTCTTCTTCTGAAAGATTCAACCACAATAAAACTTCCTTTGTAAGATTTTTTGTGAGCCCTAAGGGGACTAATCGTTTTCTGGATTAGAACAGTGCCTAGTACGCAGAAAGCGCTCGGTACATTTGCTCTCATTACCAGCACCATCATCATTCAGCTGGTTTCCAGGAAACTAACTCAAACTAGTGTAGGCAAAAACTTGGGCCTCAGGAGTATAGAAACCAGAGCTGGAAATGCCACAAGGACTCTCTCTTCGTCTTTCGTCTCTGCCCCTCTCTTTGGCCGAGCTAATTCTCTTCGAGTGAGACAGTCCCCACTTGGGCTCCTGGGTTTGCTCCGGCCAATCCCCATGGACAGGACATGGCATTGAGGAAGATGGCAGCTGTCACTCAAACCTGAAATAAAGGAGCCTCTTGATAAGGGACCCTCTTGCACACAGACGAGTCAGTTACTACGCTCACTGCCGGCTTCTACAGAAGCATTTCTATAGGAGACAACCCCTTCCCCTTCTGGAACACTCTTCTTTCTCATTCATTCGCCCTCACATCTGTCTGTTACCCTCATATCTATTTAAACAAATATTTAATCACATTTCTGCAAGGTACCAGGTGCTGTGCTTCGAGGTGGAATCGGAGATGAAAAAGACATAGCCTCTCAAGACTCTAGATTTCCTTTTCTCCTAATAGACGACGACTTGGCCAGAACACATCCATTGGTTAATAAGAGAGAAACTGCTTCTGCCCAAAGATTGATGCCTGGCCATGCTCCCTCTGAAACAATGAAGACAGCAGCTGTTGCCCCACAGAGGCCACCTTGTCCATCAGACAGTGACTTCCGAAGGCTCGGGAGCAGCTGCCTCCACTCACGGGTGACATGTGACATAATTCAGGGAATCCTACAAACGACGGCGGGGCAAGTGTTGGTGTAACCTCACCATGAATGAGTGTTTGGAATGTGGTGAAAACATGAAGCCCAGGTCTGTGACATACAAACAGCTGCAGAGTCAGATGAGCCTGAGAGAAGCATGTGAGAGGTCAGACTGGAGAGCCAGAGTGAGGCCAACCCCTGGCCCCCCTTCTACAGCCTGCCCCGCGTTCATCCTGGGCCATGTCCTTCCCTCACCTCAGCCTTCTCCCCTCTGTGTATCGCTTTGGTGAACACTTCTGGAGGTCCCCTGCTCCGGACTGAATGTTTGTGTCCTGCAAAATCCGTACGTCGAAGCCCTAATCCCCTCCATGTGATGCTATTTGGGGGAGGATGATATTTGGTGGCTTTTGAGAAGCGATTAGGTCATGAGAGCTCCGCCCTCAGGAATTAGAGCCCTTACAAGAAGAAATGCGTCAGAAATGATCTCTCTCTCCACCAGGTAAGAGCACAGAATGAAGGCTGCCATCCCCAAACTGGGAGCTGACCTGGCATCCTGATCCCAGACTTCTAGCCTCCGTCACTGAGAAACACATTTCTGTTGTTGAAGCTTCCAGCGTGTGGCATCTGTTACAGCAGCCCACTCTGACTAAGACATGTCCTTCTAGTGCCGAGGCTGAGGTGGGTGCTGGGGTAGAAAGAAAAGCAAGAATGGCCTCCTGCCCCACACCAGCATGGATCGCCCCTCAGGAGAGGCACACAGCCTGAAAGATGGTGTGGAATTCAGAAGAGTGGCTTTTGCGCCTCAAAATATGACTCAACTGTGATGTTCATTTTTAAAATTAATGTTTATTTCATTAAAGTTACAAATTTTAAAATTTAATTTTCCTTTAGTTTTTGTGGGGTTTTTTTTTGCAAGTATTCTGTTCTTTTTTAAGTTTACTTATTTATTTTCGAGAAAGAGAGAGAGACAGAGAGGGAGAGAGAGAATCCCAAGCAGGCTCTGTGCTGTCAGTGTGGAGCCTGACATGGGGCTCGATCTCAAGGACCATGAGATCATGACCTGAGCCAAAATCAAGAGTCGGGCACTTAACCCAATTTTCCTTTAGTTTTTAATCCAACTTCCAAATCTTATTATTCTACAGCCATGAGTGGCGTGACTCTAGCAAAGCGAACTCTGACATCTCATTGAGATCACCATAAATAGTTCAAACTTAATTATAAATGTGAAATGTTCACTTTTTTAAGTGTTACAATAAACAAAATCTTCTTATTTAAATAGCTCCTACAAATCTTATAAATGTAATGATTCCTAAGGTATCGTAACTGTCTATCATGTTAGTAAGACTTCAGTATAAAACAGCAAGTCAGAGTGAACCAGTCAATGGCAAATTTTTAATAGAATCATAAAGCTAATCCATTGCTTTGGGACGCCAAGCTCTTTCAAACATTACAAATCCTTAAAATGTCAAATATACACAATTAATTTTCCAAAGGTCAACTACAAATACCACATGGTTGATGGATTTCACCTCCTTAAATATTTCTGTCTGTCACACAACTTTCTCAGGATTAAGAGATGCTTATCCACTAAGAAGGCAATGGTTATCAACCCAACATTTTGGATGTAACTCTTCTCCTTGCTGAGGGTGCATAACAAAGGAGATGGGAGCTAAGCCTGAGCCCAGAGGATTCACAGGTCTATTTTTCTAAGATCTTGAGTACCAGGCTGAGCCATACAAAATGAACTCTGCACCTCAAAGAAAGGGTGTTCAGGAAACCCACATTCTTGGATCTACGTTTGACGCATCCACTTACCTTTACTTCTAATCGCTCGTGGAAGTCTACAACTGCCAATCAGGATGCTACGCTACCTAATTAGACTTTGTGTCCCTTCTCTAAAGAAGACATCCGGATGGCCAACAGGCACATGAAAAGATGTTCAACGTCGCTCCTTATCAGGGAAATACAAATCAAAACCACACTCAGATACCACCTCACGCCAGTCAGAGTGGCCAAAATGAAGAAATCAGGAGACTATAGATGCTGGAGAGGATGTGGAGAAACAGGAACCCTCTTGCACTGTTGGTGGGAATGCAAATTGGTGCAGCCGCTCTGGAAAGCAGTGTGGAGGTTCCTCAGAAAATTAAAAATAGACCTACCCTATGACCCAGCAATAGCACTGCTAGGAATTTATCCAAGGGATACAGGAGTACTGATGCATAGGGGCACCTGTACCCCAATGTTTATAGCGGCACTCTCAACAATAGCCAAATTATGGAAAGAGCCTAAATGTCCATCAACTGATGAATGGATAAAGAAATTGTGGTTTATATACACAATGGAATACTACGTGGCAATGAGAAAAAATGAAATATGGCCTTTTGTAGCAACATGGATGGAACTGGAGAGTGTGATGCTAAGTGAAATAAGCCATACAGAGAAAGACAGATACCATATGGTTTCACTCTTATGTGGATCCTGAGAAACATAACAGAAACCCATGGGGGAGGGGAAGGAAAAAAAAAAAAAAAAAAAAAAAGAGGTTAGAGTGGGAGAGAGCCAAAGCATAAGAGACTGTTAAAAACTGAGAACAAACTGAGGGTTGATGGGGGGTGGGAGGGAGGGCAGGGTGGGAGGGAGGGCAGGGTGGGTGATGGGTATTGAGGAGGGCACCTTTTGGGATGAGCACTGGGTGTTGTATGGAAACCAATTTGACAGTAAATTTCATATATTAAAAAATAAAAAATAAAAAAAAATAAAAAAAAAAATAGACTTTGTGTCCGATTTCCTAATTGGCTAAGGTTATATCTTTCACGTCTGGTAGAATAACAAACACAAAGAAAGCCTTGTGGAGAGAGAGGGACCTGAGCTATGTTTAGAGAAACCTCCTCACGCCATTTTCTGGCGCCTCATGCCTGCTTGATGTCTGCTCACTGTCCAAGACCCCACCGTGGTGGCCCAGGGGGATGCTGGAGGCAGCCGTATACATGCCCTCCTAGTGCTTGCTCAGCAATATCACATTGGTAGCTTTAAATCAGCCACAGTGAGAGTGTTTACTCCATGAAAATAGGCAGATGCTACTAACAAGAGCCTTCAGGAAGCTAGTTGTCACTTACCAACACCCAGTAGTCTCCCGCCTTATCTGTACCTTAGCCTTCGTGGTTTCAGTCACCCGCCAACAAGCCTGGAGGCAGATGATCCTCCCGTGACGTGACGTATGGCTAGAAGGTCAACAGTAGCCTAACGTTACTGTCATCCATTGCACTTCATCTCATCAGGTAGGCATTTGATCACCTCACATCATCACAAGAAGAAGGAGGAGCATAGAGCAGTAAGATATTCTGAGACAGGGAGACCACATTCAGATAACTAATATTATAGTATATTGTTATAATTGTTCTATGTTATTATTCGTTGTTATTGTTAATCTCTTACTGTGTCTAATTTATAAATTCAACTTTATCATAGGTATGTCCGTATAAGAAAAAATTCGTATATATAGGGCTCAGTACCATCCACAGTTCCAGGCACCTGCTGGCGGTCATGGAACATACCCCCTATGGATAAAGGGGGCTACTGTACTGTTGGTGGTACTCCAGTCAGGCTTGTGACCTCCGGTCAAGCTCTGTATTCTAGGCCAATCAGTTGATTATTCTCTTCTTCCAACCAAATTTGGTTTATGCCAAGTGGGAGTATTCCAAAGCTTTGTACTACTTTCTTTAATGGAAAAGACTAACCTAATGACGGATAAACTAAGTCACGTGAAGATATCAGTAACAGGTGTTTACAGGCAAGCTGAGAGAGGACTCTTCCATAGCATAGTGGGAACATAATTATAATTTTTTAAGTGTCACCCTTGCTTTCCATGATACTTTCTCCAGTATCTTTTTGGTTTTATTGGTGATCATAATCTTTAAAAAAAAAAAAGCGTAAACCTATTACTGTCTTTAAAAAAAAAGGCCACTTAGGGGGCCTGGGTGGCTCAGTCGGTTAAGTGTCCCACTGTTGGTTTCAGCTCAGGTCATGATCTCATAGTTCATGGATTTGAGCCCCGCATTGGGTTCTGTGCTGACAGTGCAGAGTCTGCCTGGGATTCTCTCTCTCTGCCTCTCCCATGTGCTCTCTCTTTCTCAAAATAAATAAATAAGAATTTAAAAATAAATATATAAATTTTAAAGAGGCCACTTACAAAATGAAGAAAAAGAAATCTCGGTAACATCACTTTCCAGAGACCCCTGCTATTTCATATTTTGGTTTTCCCCCTCTGTTTTCTAGCTATCCATATTTTCACATAGTATTTAAATTCTAGACACAGTTATGATGCTTTTCACCTAGGACTTCTCCAGCCTCAATGAACATACTTTACGCCAAAGCTACCTGACCTCTCTGGCCACCAGATTCAAGGGTAGCCTGTTCTTAGACTGAGTAAGGACCTCTGAGCTGGGATCTGACTCAAAAAGACAAGCTAGGCCAATCAGTCTAGGAGTCTGGAATTGGGAGGCTGAGAACTGAAGCCAGTGAATAATGAAGCTGAGATGAATGGATATGAAATATAACAGAAGCTAAGAAGAACCTTTTGGTCTATGTGCACACTGAAATCCTGAGACAACAAAAACCACGTTTAAGGAGAAGAGGTTGGCATGATAGAGAAATACAGAAAAGGCATGCAAGGACAATGAGAAAATTCGGTAGCCCAAAAAAGGAGACTTATGCTCATTGATCTTCCAGATTCAATTTCCAAGAGACCTGTGTTTCTTCCTGTGCTTTGATTCTCATGAGACTTCTGAAACATACTTCAAGCCCCCTTTATCCGAGTTGGGTCAATGATACTGGCAACCAAAAGAGACCCGACGCAAACAATTTAAATTGGAATTGACAATTTTGTATTGACTATTCTAAAGTATTTCCCAGGTTATTACGTATGCTTTAAATATATAGTTTTAAATGGCTAATCGTATTTCATAGTACAGATACATGGGGTAAGAAAGCTGAAGGGCAAGGAAGTTGACTGTGATGCTATTAAAATTATCCCATAGGTACTAAGAAACCTAAGACCTGTGGTTGCCCAAATGACTTAGGAAAAGCTCCAAAAATTTTTAAGAATCTTTTTACCCACACTGAAATGGTGTCAGCTCATAGATTGACATCAATATGTAGTACACCCCTGGGCCAGCTCTGAATAATCTGAGCTCCACTCTCTTCAAAATATAATAGTAGGTTTGGAAATTGGGAAAAAAGGTTTATCACCTTTCCTCACGCAAATTGTATCCACATGTACCTAGAAAAAGCTTCTGTAGCTCCTTTCTCAACATAATAGGATAGTTAGCCTTTCTAGCTCCAAACTTGTAACCTCACACTAATCGTCCCACAAAATTATACGCATACAATATTACCAAATACGGACAAGAGAGAACACCCACAAGTAAAACTTAAAAAAAAAAAAAAACACAAAAAACAGAGGCATCTATGAACATGAACTAGCCTTTCTTTGAGTGCTTTGCCTTATGTTTTTTTCAGGGAACGGATGATGCTATGATGTAGCTAAACCACCGATGAGGTTAGGGACTTAAAGTTTTACTATTTATTTAGTATTATTTAGAAATGATCATGGGCCCATGTAATTCAAAGGTTAGTTCTGGGAAAATGGGATATCAGGTGTGTAAAAGCATTTAATTACATTTTAAGCAATTTACAAATAAAATGATTTCCTTTTGCTAGAAGTTCAAGTAAGGGAAAAGGTCTAGTGACCAGAACAGGCTGAAATCTCACAGACTTGGATTCAAATTCTATTTACTTGACCCTGAGAAAGTTCCTCACTGCTCTGCACTTGGGTTTCCTCATCTGTATTACAGTATTACTGGTATATTATGTATTTCATCAAAGTTAAATGTATCCTGTATGAATAACGCCTTCCTCACCAAGTTAATGAGAAGATTCAATAGGACTTGTGATGTGTCTGCAATGAATGTGGTCTAGCAGTGGTGAAAAAAAGGGGGGGAGCACTTTCCAAGTGGTCTTGCTCAGAGGTTTGATCATTCTTTCTACTACTCCCCTAGTTTCATTTGACCTTCATATTTTTTGGCCAGCACGGTGTTTAATAAGTAATTGCCACATTGACAAAACATTGTCAACATTCAAAAGTTGGAAGGCTTCACTTACAGTCCAGATTTCTGGCTTCTCTTGACAACTGGAAGATCTGTGAACACTGACCCATATTCTCGAATGGCCGATGGTCAACAATGGGCGCAGGCTGGGAAGCAGGGGCTCCTCCTTAAATGGGTTATGTTGGCTTTAGCTCATCACAGTGCTGATCTGACCTACTTCTCTCTCACTTACATTTACTGCCCGGAACGGGTCTTGGAAATAAAGATAACGTTTCGAGCAGAGTGGCAGGCCGATGGATGTTTTTCTGGCATAACGTGGGCCTTCCTGAGGGGAGTGTTGACACCCTCTAATAACACAACGCGTTGCCCGGATGATAAAACTACAGCCCTTTCTAAAACTATTCACTCCAATGTCCTGAATCTCTAGGCCAGGCCACAGATTTGATCAGCATGCACACGGTGCTTTCTCTTAGACAGAATCACAGACTCCCTGGGATAAGAGGAACGTTCGTGATAATCTGGCCGAGGATCCACTGCTTGAAGCCTCTCTTCAAACATCCTTGCCAGAGATTCCCAGGGATCTTCAAGCAGCTGAGACGGTATCATCACCTCCAAGGGTAGCTTTTGTGACTCTTGAGACCCTCTTCATAAACTGGACAGAAATCTGATGTCCCTGTTATCTCACCAAACTTGTACAGCGGTGCAATCTGCAGAGTTCAACCACAAATGAACTCTCTTCAATGAGAGTCCTCCGCAGGACTGCGTTATTATTTCTATCGTTGCTTCTTTACAGATGGGGACGTAGAGGCTCAGAGAAGTTGCGTGGCTTAGCTCAAGTCACAGAACGATGACCAGTAGTGGCAAGAGGTGGTTTCCTGATTCAAATGTCAATACTCTTGCCGTAGAACCATCAGTCTAAGTCGCTTTCCTACGAAATAATACTGCACCTCTCATTTCTCTTTTCTGTAATACACCTTCATATGTTTGAACGCAGATAGGATGTCTCCCATGAGCAGCTTCTGCTTCTAGGTAAATAGTCCACTTCCCCTCAATCCAGACTCATGTGACAAAGTTTCTACACTCCTCACCATTCTCATTTCCCTTCCAAACACGACTGTGATGATTACGTTGATAGGTCAACTTGACCAGGCTGAGGGATGCCCAGATAGCCAGAAACATGATTCCCGAGTGCGTGTGAAGGTGTTTCCAGAAGAGATTAGCATTTGAACTGGTAGTCTGAGTAAAGAAGATGTGGAAGAAGAAGTGGACAGGCCCACCTCGCCACCTCACCAAGGTCGAAGGGCATCATCCAATCTGTTGAGGGCCCAAGACAACACTGTAGGCAGAAGAGGGGTGAATTTGCCCTCTGCAGACATTTCTCTGGTCTTGTCCTCAGACATTAGTGTTCTTGGTTCTCAAGCCATCGGTCCAACACCTGGACTTACCCAATAGACCCCTTGCTCCTGAGGCCTTCAGACTCCGAATAAATTACACCACTGGCTTTCCTGATTCTCTGGCTTCCCAGCTGCAGATAGTGGACTTTTCAGCCTCTGTATTGGATGATGATCCAATAAGCCAACTCATATAATAAATAAATGTACATATCCATCCTACTGCTTCTATTTCCCTGGAGAAACCCGACCAATACAACAATCAATTGGTTTTGAAGTTCAGATGTGAACACACTACTCCAGAGACGGCCAGACCAGCACAAAGGAGAGTAGAGCTATCTTTTTCATCTTTCTGAGTATTACACACGTGGTAATTCAGCTGAAGTGTACCTCAGGGTTTGGACTCCCATATCAATACGTTAAGCTACATGTACAGTGATCATGGGTCATGTTTTACCCAGGACAGTCCCTGATTCTGCTTATTGTCCCAAATTATCAATACTGCCCCTTTTTACTCTCAACTGCCCCACTTTGGGTGATTAATTGTATGCTCGCCTTATCTATATGAAACATGGCGACAACTACATCTTTCCTAGATGCCGTTTCCAGATGCCGTTGCTCAGGCCTGTCTTCCTGGGATAAAATTTGAACCCAAGTTACAATAAATTTATCCGTGATACATTTCATCTCAATGGATTCAACCTATCTAGATTGCACCAGAGGTCCCAATTCTTTAGCGTTCTTTGTGCCTTTTACCACGTAACTTTGCAGGGTCCTTACCTTATGGGCTTGCTGTCATTCTCAGACCCTCAGCTTGGCCATGCAGTTTGCTTTGGTCAATGGCATGTGAACCCGACACGAGAACAACGGCGTCTTGCAAAGCGTTCCTGTGACCAGGCTTGCATGCTTCTGCTTCTGGCATCACTGTGAAGTGACTGCGTCCCGGGTGGCTGCCGGTCCCAAGAGAATGAGAAACACGTGGAACACAGCTGCCCCAATCCAACGACCCCAGCCTTGAGCTGCGGGCAGCGGACATTAAGTGAGTGTTAGCTCAAGCCACTGAGTTCTGGTGGCTTTTCAATGCAGCTGTGCATCTACGGTCCAGGACCTGACTCTCACATGGTATATTTGCTTCTCCTCAGCTAAGGAGCTGTCACCCAAGAATATGCACATCGTTCACATCCTCACTCGGGTCGCTTTTATATTGCTGAATAGGACACAACTTAGAATTCTGTAGCCCTCTAAAAACAACATTTCAGGGGCACCGAGACATCTCAGTGGGTTAAGTGTCTGACTTCGGCTCAAGTCATGATCTCACACGGTTCATGGGTTCGAGCCCCGCATCTAGCTCCGCACTGACAGTGCGGAGCCTGCTTGGGATTCTTTCTCTCCCGGTCTCCTTCTGCCCCGCCCCCAGCTGCGCTTTCTCTCACTCTCAAAATAAATAAATAAACTTTAAAAATAAATAAATAAATAAATAAATAAATAAAAACAATGTTCCAGGTTCATATTGATAATTTAATCCATATCCTTTGGGCAGACCATTGATTTATTATACATACTAATAATAACTACCTTTTATTGAACATTTGCCATTTGTATGTCTTAAGCATTTTATATGTATTATCTCCTTTAATCCTCTCAACTCTCTTTTAGGACAAAGACACTGATGAACCCATACGTCAAGGACCATTTCCAAAGTCGTACTGCTGGGAGTAAAGCCCAGGTCCCCCTTCTCCCCCCAGCAGCACCCTCACTCACAGGTACCTCCTCCTACAGTCTCTTGGTTACTAACCCCCCACATTACGATCAGATTACAGGAGATCTTGGCAAACGGGGTTTGGGGGAGTTGGGAAATACATTTCTGAAATCTTAGCGGGAGATCACTCACCTAAAAGTAGTCATGGTGAACTAAAATAAAAGAACACACTCTTTGGAGGTAGCCAGACAGATGCGGGCTGAGATCTGAGCTCCCACCAACTGTATAACCTGCGGGCCACCTATTTGATCATTCACTTTGAGCCTTGGTTTTCTCACCAGGGAAATGAAGATAAAAATGCTAACTTCCCACGGCTGTTGAGAGTGCGTGAAGCCCCTAGCTTCAGAGATATGTGCACTCTTCCCCTTCTTAGGTGGAAAATGAGGTTGGTCTGCAACCTGCCACGTGGTCTGCGAGCAAGGTGGGTTCTGCACTCATGCCCACACTTGCTTGCTGGAGACCCTGTTTTGTGTTCCCGACGTCCCCTCTTTCTCCAGCCACTGCTGAGTTTTACTCTGACTATTCAGCTCGTCACTTACCCCAAAAAGGACAATGCAGTCCTCCTTTTGAGCTAGCTAAGTGACTAAAAAACAAAATCTGGAGAAGTGAGAACCAAAAGAAAAATCAGCAAAAGTCATTTCAAGAATTCTAACTATGATAAGAGATGGAAAACTCACTCTCCAATTTTGGAAAGTCCTTTGTCATTTGAACCTAAGTATGGAAACGAACTCATCATTTTGGCACGCTGCACAGAACTCGGCCATGGTAGGTTCTGAGTAGCCACATTCTGACCAGATATCAGTAGAGGTGAAGATCACCATCCCAGGTGTTAGTCCTGAAAATTCCAAAGCGGCTTACTGGCTGTGGAACCTCGGCTACTCAACCCATCTCTGCTCTAGTTTTCTCATCCATAAAATGGAAATCACAACAATGCCACATGTCCAATGGCAGTGAGGATTCAAGTACCTGCAGAAACCTTAGCACATAGCAAACTCTCAAAAAAATCAGTGGGGATTTACACTGCAAAGAAGATTTTATTCAATTAAATGTGTCTCTGGAACACATTTTAAATTACGTGCGAGCATTACTACAGCAATCCAAGGCAACGCTATAAGAAATGGAAGAATCTAGGAGCACCTGGGTGGCTCAGTTGGTTGAGCATCCGACTTCAGCTCAAGTCATGATCTCACGGTCTGTGAGTCTGAGCCCCGCGTCAGGCTCCGTGCTGAGAGCTCAGAGTCTGGACCCTGGTTCGGATTCTGTGTCTCCCTCTCTCTCTGCCCCTCCCCTGCTCATGCTCTGTCTCTCTCTGTCTCAAAAATAAATAAAACATTTTAAAAATTTTGAAAAAAGAAAAGAAATGGAAGAATCTAGAAATGGAAGTCATCGATCCCTACCTGCAACTATTCCTAGTAGACACCAAAAAATGCTCTAAACTCCCTTTCCCTGTCCACCTCCTCTCTCTCCACTTTTCCTTCTCTCTCGCCACTGAAACAGGAGTCTAACCGGCTATTAAGGAAGGTCCACATGGAGGTGACAAAGAATAGGACATTGACATAAATGTCAAATATCTCTCCCCAAACACTCATCAAATACAAAGTGCAAAAAGTCATGATAAAGTCATGGAGGAACTGGGCAGACGCCCACTGGGCCATTTCATCAATATTAGCATCGTTCAAGTGGATCAAGGTGACCTCTAAGAGGAACACGGCATAACTTCTGATTCCTCCCAAGTCTGGTCGTGCGAAAACACCAGAGAGAACCAAGTCGGCGTCATCCTACACAGAAGACCTACACTTTTTTGTTATTACTCTCCAGATACAATCGACAGAGAACATCGTTTTAGCTTCAGGTACACAGCATAATGATTTGACATACGTGTCTACCGCAACACGATTCCTACAATAAATTTATCATTATCGTACCACTGCACGCAGTTACTCTTTCTTGTGGTGAGAACTTCCAGGATCTACTTCAGGTCTGTACTTTTTAACCCTCTCAAGGACCCTGTTATGAGCTGAATTGTGCTTCCCCCCTGCAAAAACATCATATTGAAGTCCCAGCCCCCGGTACCACAAAACGTGACTGCGTTTGAAGACAGATCCTCATCCAATCTGACTGAACGTATAAGAGGAAGAGATCAGGACACAGGCTCCTACGGAGGAAAACAACACAAGAAGACGACCGCCTGAAAACCAAGGGGAAACGCATCGGAAAAACCCACTCTGCCAACGCCTTGATTTCAGATTTCTGGCCTCCGGACCTGGGAGGAAGGAAGTTGTTGTTTCAGCCACCCAGGCCGTGGTACTTTGTTATGCTGGTGCTAGAAAACTAATCCAGACAAGAGAGGGAAAAAGTGAGCGTGTTCCAGAAGGAAACTAACCACATGTGACAACCAGGGGCCACACACGATCCTGATCCTGGACCAAAAAGGACAAAGAGAAATACACTGGTGAAAGAGAATGGCTCCTCCGTCCCAAGAGGATAAATGTCCTATGATTCCTCTTACATGAGGTTCCTAGAGTAGTCATACCTCTCAGAGACACTGAGGGCTACCAAATTATGCCACCCCCAAAATATGCCTCCCTGGCAATGGACCCTTTTGAGCTTAAAGGCCGTTGCGAACCGGCAGAGGCAAGGAAAGGCTCTAAAACCAGGGGACCAATTTTCCTTTTGGGAGGCGAATGTGCGTCTATACAGGACATTTCCATTTGTAAAAGGTATCCCCCTTCAGAGAGCAGGGAGGAGGACTATGAACAAATCTCATCAATGGACCAAGTAAGATCTGTACCCCAGGCCAGACCAAACACCCTTCTTGGCCACACTTACTGGCTACCTTCCCATAACCCGCCTCCCCCACCAAGAAGCCCCAAACCCCTTTCCCTTTGCTTGGCCTACGAGGGGGTCAAAGCCCAAGCTCTCACCATCGCTTTGGTTACACACTGCTGGGCGTTGCCCTGTGCCCGTGCGTGATGCACATGCTAATGAACTTGTGTTTTTCTCTGTTCATCTGTGTTTACAGGGCTCCGGCTGGAAAATGTCAGTGAAAGTGGACCTCAACCACCTCCATGTTGACCTCCAACCTTCTCATTGATTCTTCCCAGCTTGTTTTCTAACTCAGGCAACAGACCCTGTGGGCCTGACCCCGTGACTGACCTCAAGCCAGTGAGGACTTGACCCTCCCTGCCCGCCTGCACGTACTCACTAACCTTTATCCCACATTTTCCTCACATAAACCTGGACATATTTTCGCGACTTTGGGACGCTGGCCGGCTGTCTTCCCCGTGTTGTCCTCCCTGGAATCAATCCCTTTCTGTGTCACCACCTCTCATCCCTCTGCCTTTGGATTCTGTCAGCGGGGAGTGGCCGAACCTGGTCTGTTTGGTCCCCCAGGGCCAGGGGCCCTTGCACCCTCGGGTCCCGGCTCTAGGAGGATAGGAGGGAAAAGGAAATTTCCCTCCTTACGAGACTACGTAGAATGTTGCCAGGAGCCGGAGGAAGAGGGCAAAGCAGAGTTGTTATTTAATGAGGACAGAGTTTCAGTTGTGCAAGATGAACAGTGCCCTGGAGGCTGCACACACAACCCTGTGAACCTTCTTAGCAAGGCCAAATTTACAAAGAACGAAACCAGTAAATTTTCCTGTTATGTGTATCTTAGAGATTTAAAAGGCTCTAAAAGATATCGTGACGATCACTTCTGTCTTTATATATCTGCCTTTTCTTCCTTAGCTAGAATAAATCTTATGGAGGCAGAAAACATGTCTTAAATGCACTGCATCTTTCAGAATCGAAAGCCAGGTCTCAGAAGCTGACCCGTACAGGTTTGCTTACGGGAATCCTGAGAGTGAATGTTTGAAACTATAGCTGCCTTGGAAAACCTGGCATATGGGGTTTCCTTACTTATTCTTCTTAATATTCCCCAGCATCTACCACAGCGCCCCATACATAGTAAGGGCTCAATAAATGCTCATCGGTGACAATGATAAGGACCCAAAGGCTTCTCTGACCCTTTCTTGCACTCCTAGCGGCAGGTGTAGGGGCACAGGGGGCTCTGGCTGAGTGGCCATTCTTCTCACGGTCTAGGAATATGTCTGCCACATCATATCCTGCAGAAGTTACTTTGACTTTGACTAGAAGCCAGCTCTTCATGCGCTTTTTATTTTTCTTGTCCCCATAATGACTTCGATAAATGCCTCATTTTTACTAACTTTGTAAATTCAGGGCTCCACGGGAGGCATCCAGAAATATGTCAGGACACCCGGAAGTGCCCAAGGGGACCTAAAATTCATGGAGTGCCAGAGGCTCTGCATTTCTTATTTCATTTCAAGCTCCCAGAAAACCTCAGGATTCAACCAGGCTTCCAGCGAAGAAAATGGCGGCTCGCAGGGGTTAAGTAGCTTTGCCACCAAGTCCCACGGGGCGAAGAGCAGAACCCATGCTTTCTCCGGCACCCACAGGTCTCCAGTGGCCGGTCGGCGGGGCCACTCTTCCCATCACGTGGGTGAGACCATGGCTCTGGAGGCAGCCAAACCAGGAAATGGGGGGACTTGATGAAAAGGCCCTCCAGCAGGGTGGCTCATTCGGTTGAGTGGCCAACTTCGGCTCAGGTCATGATCTCACGGTTCGTGGGTTCAAGCCCCACGTCGAGCTCTGTGCTGACAGCTGGGAGCCTGGAGCCTGCTTCCGATTCTGTGTCTCCCCCTCCCCTGCTTTTCCTCTCTCTCTCTCAAAAATAAATAAAATAAAAACATTTTCAAAAAGGCCCTCCAGCAAACTGTTAGGTGTCCATGTGGGGAAGGCACAGGTGGGGGGGGGGGGGGGGGGGGGGGAAGGGTCATGTGAGTACCGGCTTCACCAGCAAGAGGAAATGATTCTCAGAAGTGCGTCTGAGAGATTCTTGAGAAGTAACTGACATCACCTGTTACCCAAGCAACAGCGGGACTCCCTATTAGGACTGGTATCTCCAGGCTGGTGACTCCCAGGGTCTCTCGGTCGTACTTGGCAGTGAGCCTACCTGGCAGTGCAGCGCTTTCTGGAATGGTCAGTTGACACAGACACGGATCTTTGTGACTTGGGCCATGCTTGCCTGCCCCCGGTTCCCCAGAGCCCTGCCGTCACACTGGGACCGCTTGAAGGCCCCACTTTCAACCACAGGAGGGCGCAGTGGTATCATTAAAAAAAATTCCCCACCTCAAAGCCGCCGCTCAAGATGTGGTTTTGCGAAAAGACCCACATTCGGGTTGGAGGGGGGCGGTTCGGGGGCTGGGAGTTCATGAGAGATTGTTCTAACACAGACACAATTGTTGCCAACAGGAGTGTGTTCCAACGCCCTCGTTGTGCAAATAAGAAAACTAATCCCAGGAGGCTCCAGTCCTTTCTCCGCCCACAGTGCAGATGGCCGGTGACCAGGGGTATCACTCCAGGTTTCTCCAGAGAGTCCAGCCATGACCCGGCCGGGGTCCAGCGGTGGAGCAGGGGGCCACTCGTGACTCAGAAAGCACACAAGAAGGGGCACCCGGGTGGCTCCATCAGTTAAATGTCCGACTTCGGCTCAGGTCACGATCTCGCAGTCCGTGGGTTCAAGCCCCGCATCGGGGTCTGTGCTGATGGCTCAGAGCCCGGAGCCTGCTTGGGATTCTGTGTCTCCCTCTCTCTCTGCCTCTCCCCTGCTCGTGCTCTGTCTCTTCTCTCTCTCAAAAATAAAATGAACGTTTCTAAAAAAAGCACACAAGAAGCCTCAAGGGACAGGAGTCCCACTGTGTGTTGCAGAGAGTTGCCACCAAGAAGTCAGCATTGTTTCTAGGCTTGAGGAACTTGTGGCGAAAGGAGAGAAATTAGTGGGTACACCTCACGGGAAGAGCGGATCACGGAAACACACAACCCAGCGGTGCTGAACTAACTGCAGCTGCCCTGCACAGTGTCAAGGATGCCCGAGGGTGGGTCGAGTGCGGCCGGCGCCGTGCCCGCAGAGATCTCCCCAAAAGGGTTTCCTAAAACTGGCCTTGATTCGCGGCTAGCTCCTTCGCCTGCACGCAGAGTTGACAAAGAACGGTTCCGCTCTGGAGTGTCTGGCAAAGGACCTGACGTAAATGATCATTAAGACAGGATAGGCTCAGGGCGGCTGGGTGGCTCAGTCGGTTGAGCGTCCGACTTCGGCTCAGGTCATGATCTCGCGGTCCGTGAGTTCGAGCCCCGCGTGGGGCTCTGTGCTGATTGCTCAGAGCCTGGAGCCTGTTTCGGATTCAGTGTCTCCCTCCCTCTTTGCCCCTCCCCCGTTCATGCTCTGTCTCTCTCTGTCTCAAAACAAATAAACGTTAAAAAAATTAAAACAAAAACAAAACAAAACAGGAGAGTCTCATGAGAGAGGACTGAGGACAGCAGCCCTCTTAGACACAGAAACGTCGAGGAATAGCTACCAAGTCCCGTCCCAGATGGCGAGATCCGTCCTTGTGTTCCAGTGCCGAGTTTCTGAGTCTATTGGTGGCAAGGACCCAGCCAGCTTCAAGCCCGAGCTCCTAGGGCAGCACCGTGCACTGAAAGACCTCTGTATACCATTGGTGGCTAAGGCTGGAGGCTGCTGAAGCAAACCCACAGATGGACAGAGCCTCAGAACCAATGACCTGGGCTAGCACATGTCTAATACTCAGACACACGTCCCCACTTTTAAATTTCATTTTATTTACGACTCTGCTCTATTTAGTCTTGATCATTCACACTTAAGTACTGTTGTCCGTGGAATCTCATTAAACACCTGTTCTCAGATAATAAGCTTGCGTACCTTTCCAGAGTAATGTAGGAAATAAACAGGACCAAGAACCTGAGGGGAGCCTGGGGGGGTGCTCAGCTGGTTAAACGTCCGACTTCAGCTCAGGTCATGATCTCGCGGTTCGTGGGCTCGAGCCCCGCGTCGGGCTCTGTGCTGACAGCTCGGAGGCTAGAGCCTGCCTGCTTTGGATTCTGTCTCCCTCTCTCTGCCCTTCCCCCACTCACGCTCTGTCTTTCTCTCTCTCTCAAATATAAATAAACATTTAAAAAAATGAATAAAAAAAAGGACCAAGAACCTGAGAGACTTAGGTACTGAGAATCTGTAAGAAATGTTTTCTGGTTAACAAATGTACTGCTAATCAGGCCTCGGGCATTTGTATCAATGTGGATGCTACACCCACAGTGAACTTCAGGAGAAGCGAAGTCTCTACTTCTCGAGTTTTTAAAGAGATACGGTCTGTTTCTTCTAGAAGCATATAATCTAAAAACAAAGGTGATTTCGTTGGACAATAAAAGACAGTTATGCCTTATTGTTTATATAAACCCTGTCTTTCTCCAAAATGGTTTTGATATTATTTACAACAAAAACATACGATAGGCTTAATAAAAGAACAGAGATGGGAACTAAGGACCGAGAGGAAAAAAATATAGTAAATACAATAATATGAACACGTAACGTAATTTCTATAACTGAGTATAAAACGTGGCTCTGAGCTCCCTGTGGGCTGAGGCAAAAGTAGAGACAAGACAAATGTATAATATCAGTAGGCAGACGAAAGAATGTGGATGTTTAAAAACAGGTTTTTTTCCCCTAGAAACCAAATCTAAAAAGAACTGCCATATGCAAGGATTCATACGGCTTTACGTGAGGATGTGACAGACAATACCCTCCCCAAGAGTTTTGATACAAGTTGAAGGGAATAAGAATTTTGCCATTAAAGCACCACTCGGTAAAGGTAATCGTCTCAGGGGCTGGGCTGCCACGAGCAAACTTGTGAAGAAATACTTAGAATTTCAGCAAACGGACGCAGGGAACGAAGGCCACCTATTCATTCAACCTACAGCGTGGCGCACGGAGCCCGGCTTAAATGTTGACGACGGCTCCTTCCGTAGAAATTCAAGTGGGGGTGTTCAAAACGGGAGTCTGCAAGGAGTCCACATCTCTCATTTGAAACTGTGAATGGGTTTCATCAGCCGTGTATCCGGCCCCTTCGCAGGCACCCTGGGCCCAGACACCAGGCTGTTTGAGCGTGTCCTCCGTCAGGCTCGGTGCACGAATGGAAGACGTCTACGCAGCACACGCGTATCACCTCTTTATTTCCCAATCTCATTGCTTGATTGAATTTTGAGCAGATGTGCCTTTCTCTCCCCCCTTTTTTTTTTTTAGGGTAGAAAGCAATGGGAAATGCTGTGGTTTTAAAATTAAGTGAGCACTTGAAAAACATTAGCTCTAGTTTGCTTCAGGTTTCTGTCCTATACGAAGGCTCTCTTCCTGGCAGCAAAATGTCCAGTTGAAAACGGTGCAGCCACTGGCTCCCTGTTCCTTAAAACAAACAAAAAACAAGCCTGCGGAGAGTCTCCATTAACTGAAAGAGAGAACTTCTTCACAGTTTGGTTGGTTGGTTGGTTGATTTGAGAGAGAGAGAATGAGCGGGGGAGAGGGGACAGAGGGAGAGAGAGAATACCAAGCAGGCTCTCATTCTCAGAGCAGAGCCACACACAGGGCTCGATCCCACAACCCTGGGACCATGACCTGAGCCAACATCAAGAGTCAGACGCTCAACCAACCGAGCCACCCGAGTGCCCCATGAACTTTTGCCTCATCAAAAATGTAGCAACCAACAAAAGAAGCAATCCCTACTTTTTGCCTGATGTGGAATATTTCTTTTTGCGCAAACGTTTATGATGACTATTGAGGGAAGGTGTATGTTCTGGAATTACCAACACGACTGTCGAGGGCAGTGTGGCTACCAGCTTCATCCGCCTCCCTATTTCATGGAGTGCCCTTGACAAGCCAGTGGACAGAGACCGGGCAGCAGCAGAGATCTCATTTAACAGGTAAGATCTTGGGGTCAACTAACAGATCTGCTACAGTCCCCAATATCAGCTTGACAAACCCTTGTTAAATACCAGCCACGGCCGTGTTCTGGGCAGTGTGGGATGATTAACAAATGGTCGCTGCCCTTTGGGCAGTCATTGTTTTATAGGGAATTCTAGAAGCAGGGAGGAAGGAAGGTCTCAGGGGGGTAGGCTTTGAACTGAATCAGTCTTTAAAGATAAATTGGTCAACAGAATTAGAGAGCGGAAGAGAAAAGACCGTTTTGTAGGTGGACCTTTCAGAAAAAGCAAATAACTTGAGCAAAAGCATGGGCACAAAAAAGCCAGAGCATTTGGAGAATTTCAAAACATTTTGCATGACTGAGTAGAAGGAGCACGAGAGGGTCTTTTGAGAAATACGGCTGGAGAGGTAATGAGGGGCCAGACCTTGTGTCACACAAAGGACCTCTTATGCCACACAAAGGAATTTGGATTTTTTTTTTTTCCTCCTTAGGCATAAGGAAGCCATTGAAGGGCTTTAAACAGGCAGCAATGTAATCAGATTTAGTCTTTGGAAATAAGACCTCCTGATTAGTTAATGAGCTCGTATTTCTTTTCTTGTATGTTAACCATTGTTTTATTGCTCGGTCTTTAGACTCTATTATTGATCGAAATAACAAAATGATGGGAGTTAAGAGGCTGTGCCACTTAACCTTCCAAAGTCTGTTTCATCTGCTTTACCTTACTGGTTTGGTGTAAAATTAAAATAAGATACAGGCAGAGAAACTAGCTTTGCAATACTATTCCTTTGATTTGCCTGCTGGACTCCATCAGTTAGCTAGAACCAAGTAGCGTACAAATGAATCAATATTTATAATTGGGCCACTTGTGAACAAAATCAGGAAATATTTCATCTAGCATAAATTTTATAAACCACTGAGTTTTTCATTTTGCTTTGCATTTTTAAATATTGACAGCCACGTCCCAACCGAGAGATTCTGATTTTGTTCATTAGGGCTATAGCCTGGGGTCAGGATTTTGAAGAGCTCTTTGGGTAATTTGAATATGCAGTTAGGTTTGAAAATCCTCAGTCTGGTCTTTTGTGCTGTTACGAGTAGGTCTCTTAACTTTTCCAGTGATACATAATTCACACGCTATGTAGACTGTACTAAAACACACAGAAAAAACAAAGGAAGCTATTGAATTCATTTTATGAAGCCAAAACAATCCTAATAACAAAAATTAAAACTTTAAAAAATTCATCCAAAGACATTAAGCTGTAAACTAGCCTCTCTTATGAGTATAATTATAGAAATCATAAATAAAATATTTAAACTGTATATTAAAGGAATAGACCAAGTAGGATTTATTTTAGGAGTTTAAGGATGGCTTAATATTAGGAAATTTGTAATTGTAATGTGTCATCATTTAAATAATATTTATTGAGAAATACAAAGTAGCAGGTACTGTGGGAAACGATGGATATATAAAAGAAACTGTCTCTATCCCACAGAACGTACACAGCAGTGTTGAGGGTAAATAAATGTTAAATTAATCGTATACACCAAAAGGCAAAATAAGAAAAATATTAATAAATACCGAGTGATATTGGATAAATTTAAACACCAAAATACTATTAGAGCCAGGAATAGAAAATACATTTTTATCATGATATCAAAATGAAATATATTTCCTTCTAGTAGCCAATATCCTGTGAAAATCAGGAACAAAAAGTTGCCTGTTGATGTCATTATGATTTTCATTGTTCTAGAATTTCCGGCCAACAGAAAAATAAATAAATCAAAAATAAGAAAGGATACTAAATCGCAATTATTTGAAGAAAACCTGATTTTCCACTTAGAAAAACAAAGGGAATCATCTGAAAATTATGAAAATTAATTTCTGAAGCTTAGTTTAAAAGCTGAATAAAAAAGGGGCACCTGGGTGGCTCAGTTGGTTGAGAGTCTGACCTCGGCTCGGGTCCTGATCTTACAGGCAGTGAGTCTGAGCCCCACATTGGGCTCCCTGCTGACAGCTCGGAGCCTGGAGCCGGCTTCGGATTCTGTGTCTCCCTTGCTCTCAGCCCCTCCCCCACTCATACTCTGTCTCTGTCTCTCAAAAAATAAACATTAAAAAAAAATTTTTTAAAGAAAAAGAAAATGCAAAGGCAAGTCTCAAGCTGAGAAAAATACTTGCAAACCATATATCCAATAAAAGACTGGATCTCGTAAAAAGAGCTCCGTAACTCCATAGAGAACTTTATGATTCCATAGGAAAAAGGCAAATTCTGCAATTAAAATTGGGCAAAAAATGGAACAGATAATTCACCAAAACATATTCTGGATGAAAGATAAGCACACGAGAGCTGCTCAGAGAAATACGAATTAAAACTATAATGAGGACTATACACACACACTAAAATGCCTGTGATCAAAAAGACTGACAGTCAAGTGTCGGTGAAGATACGGAGAAATGGACCTTCACACACAACTGGTGGGAACATAAAAACCATACAGTCACTTTATAAAATAGTTTGGCAGCTGCTCAGTAAGTTCAACACATGCACTCCTAAATAGAGACAAGAAAACTTAGGCTCAGACATGTCCGTGTAAACATCCGTAGCAGCATTATTTCTAATAGCCGCAAGCTGGAAACGTTGCAGATGTCCATAACTGATAAACGGATAAACGATATATGGTATATCAATATAATGGGATACAGTAGTAAAGAGAATGAATTGCTGATACGCGCAGGAACACCGATGAACTTTAGAAACACTATGCTACGTGAAAGGAGCCCAACACAAAAGACTATATACTGTATGATTCCATTCACATGACATTTTTGGAAAGGCAAGGCTATAGGCGCAGAAGGCAAACCAATGCTCGCCTGCCGCTGGGGCTGGGAGAAGGAAATGGCTCAAATAGGCACAAGCGAAGGGCTCCTGGGTGGCTCAGCCAGTCAAGCATCTGACCCTTGATTTTGGCTCAGGTCATGATCTCACAGTTTGTGAGACTGAGCCCCACATCAGTGCAGAGCCTGCTTGGGATTCTCTATCTCTCCCTCTCTCTTTGCCCCTCCCGTGCTACCTTCTCTCTTTCTCTCTCAAAATAAATAAATAAAGTTAAAAAAAAATAGTCGCAAGAGAACTTTTTGGAGTAATGGAAGGTTTCTAGAACCGGACTGATGATTGCACACCTTTACAAATTTATAAAAGCTGTATAGAACCATACAGTTACAATTGGTGAATTTCATTATGTGTATAGTATATCTCAATAAAGTTGCAATATGAAAAAAGACAAATAAGCAGAGGAAATAATGACAGCAAACATAATGGAAGAATTACTCACTTTAAATATGCTTATTTTTAAAATGCACAAAATATCACCAAGGATAGCATTATAACTTTTTTAAATTATTATAAAATCTTCAAGCACACAGAAGAATATAGGGAATGATGAAACAAAAACTAGTATATTCATTAGTCAGTTTTGTCAGAAGATAACATTTTGCAATTTTTTGCTCTAAACGTTTTTTTACAGAAAAGGACTGTAGAGAAAATAAACTCTCAAGCATTACTATTACAGCATTTCTGGGAAGAAATCTGATAATATCTGATACAACCTGTTAAAGCTAAAAATATACATACTATTTGACAAGCAATCCCACTCTTGGGAAAATATCTACTAGATAAAATCATCTGTACATAAGGATGTGTGTTCAAGGTTATTATTGCAGCAAGGATGTGCAAAAGAAGAACCAAAGAGATTATTCATCAATAGAGGAATGATTGAATAAGCTGTGGCCACGTCCATAAAATAAATAAACTCAGACTTTTCCGGCTAACTTGGGGATTCTCAAACACTTGTATTTAATTAAAAAAAAATCAAGATTCAGAGATAGGTGAATTAAAATCCAAATGTTACAGAGGTCCAGTATATGATGGCAACGTAGGAAGACTCTGAATTCACCTCCTCCACAGAACACACCAAATTACACCTATTAATAGAACAATTCCTCCTGAAGAAGAACCGAGGGGTGACTGAACAGCGACTGAGCAGCCAAAGATAGAGAGAACTACAAGAGAGACAGAAACACGGCCACAAAGGGAACCCACACTCCCAACGCTGTGAATGGCCGTAGGGACACATAGTCCTGAGGTACAGGGAACTTTGTCCTTGGGCACAGAAAAAAAAAGCCATAATTTAAAAGAACAGCTAGCATATGAAAGAGACAACACTAGAACTCTACCAAGGAGCACAGGAGCAGTGAGAAGTCTCTCCAGGTCTGGGGACAGGAGGACAGCACAGTTTACACTCCCGCCCCACGTTAAAAGCCTAGACCAGAGCTGGTTCTGGCACACACTTTGCATACAAGACACCATACACAAGACTATTCCTTTCAGTTTAGGAAAAGTAACCATTTTGCCTAATCCATAGAAGCAAATGCAGAAACTCAAGCACAATGGGGACACAGAGGAATATGCTCCAAAAGCAAAAATAAGAAAAAAAACTCAAAAAAAAAACCCAACCCTAAATGAAACAGATAAACAATATGCTCGATAAAGAATTCAATGTAATGATTGTAGACACACTCACTGGGCTGGTGAAGAGGGTAGAAGAACTCAGTGAGACCTTAGATAAAGAGAAAATATTAAAAAGAACCAATCAGAGTTGAAGAACACAATAACTGAAATAAAAAACCTACTACAGGGAATCAACAGTTGATTAGAGGGTTCAGAAGAACATACCTGTGATCTGGAAGACATGGTAATGGAAACCACATAAGCTGAATGGCAAAAAGAAAAAAGAATTTTTAGAAATGAGGATAGATTACGAACTCTGTTGAACAACATCAAGTGAACAAATACTCACATTATAGGGGTCCCAGAAGAAGAGAGTGAGAAAGTTGTAGAAAACATATTTGAAGAAATAACTGAAAACTTCCCTGATGTAGGGAAGGAAATAGACATCCAAGTCCAAGAAACACAGAAGGGCCCAAACAAGACGAACTCAAGAAAGTCCATGCCACAGAACATAATAATTAAAATGTCGAAGATTAAAGATAAAGAGAGAATCTTCAAAGCAGCAAGAGAGAAACAAAAGGTTACCTACAAAGAAAAACCTATAAAGCGATCAGCTGATTTTTCGGTAGAAACTTTGAAATTCAGAAGGGAATGGCATGATATATTCAAAGTGCTGAAAAGAAAAAATATATCACCAAGAATACTCTACCTGGCAAGATTATCACTCAGACTTAAAGGAGAAATAAAGTTAACCAGAAACACAAAAGATAAGGAAGTTTATCACTACTAAACTAGCCTTACAAGAAATGATAAAGGGATTTCCTTAAGTGGAAAAGAAATGGCCATAATTAGCCATAAGAAAACTATTAATAAAAATATGTAAAATATGACGACATATACATAAAATGTAGAGAAGAGAGTAAAAAGGGAAGTGAAGGGAAAAAAGAAAAAAAAATTTCTGTTTTTAGTTCAGTTTTGTGTTTTTGTTAGGATGTGTTTAAATAAAAATGACCATCAAATTAATATGGACTGCTGTTTACTTAGGATGTTACGTGTGAACCTCATGGTCACCACAAACCCCAAACCCATGATAGATACACAGAAAATAAATGGAAAGAAAGAAAGAAAGAAAGAGGAAAAGAAAAGAAAAGGAAAAAAAAAGAAACGCTAGACACACTCATTGATCACAAAGAAAGAGAGCAAGAGAAGAAAGGAACAAAGAAGAACTATGAAAACAAGCAGAAAACAACTTTTTTAAATGGCAATAAGTACATACCTATCAGTAATTACTTTAAATGTAAATGGCCTAAATGCTCCAATCAGAGGACAGAGAGTGGTGGAATGGATAGAAAAATAAGATCCATCTATATGCTGCCTACAAGAGACTCACTTCAGACCTAAAGACACATACGGACTGAAAATGAAGGAGTGGAAAAATATCCATAATGCAAATGGAAGGGAAAAAATAGCTGGGGTGGCAAGACTTAATATCAGGCAAAATAGAAAATAAGACAACGACCATAACAAAAGAAAATGAAAGGCAGCACATAATGAAAAGGGATAAATCCAGCAAGAGGGTATGGCAGCTGTCAATATCTGCATACCCAAAATTGTAATGTTCGTGGACATAAAGAGAGAAATCGATGGTAATACATTAATAGTAGGGGACTTTAACGTTCCACTTACATCAATGGATAGATCATCCAGGCAGAAAATCAATAAGGAAACAATGTCTGTGAATGACACCTTGGACCAGAGGGACGTGACAGATATCTAGAGAACATTCCATCCCCAAACCACAGAATACACATTGTTTCAAATGCATATGGAACATTCCCCAGAATATATCACGCTGAGGCCATAAAACAAGCCTTAATCCATTTAAGAAAATTGAAATTATACCATGCATCTTTTCTCACCATAATTACATGAAACCAGAAATAAATCACAAGACAAAAAACCTGGAAAAACACAAACATGTGGAGACTAAACAACATGATACTAAACAACCCACGGGTCAATGAAATAAAGAAGAAATCAAAAAATACGTGGAGACAAATCAAAATGAAAACACGATGGTACAAAATCTCCAAGACACAATGAAAGCAAGTTCTAAGAAGGAAGTATATAGCAATGCAGGCTTACTTCAAGAAAATAGAAAAAAATCAAACAAACAATCTAAGACCTAAAAAAAGGAGGGAAAAAAAGGAGAAAATAACAAAACCCAAGGTGAGTAGAAAAAAGGAAATAATAAAGATTACAGCAGAAATTAATGACATAGAGACTAAAAAAATAATAGAAAAAAATCAACGAAACCAAGAGCTGTTTCTTTGAAAAGATAAAATCAACAAACCCTTAGCCAGACTCAACAAGAAAAAAAAGAAAAAGGACCCAAATAAACAAAATCAGAAACAAGAAAGAAATAACAACTGACACCCCAGAAATACAAAGGATTATAAGAGAATGCCATGAAAAATTATATGCCAACCACCTGGACAATCTAGAAAAAATGGACAAATTCTTAGAAACATACAATCTTCTGAAACTGAGCCAGGAAGAAATTGAAAATCTGAACAAACTGATTACAAGTAATGAAATTGAATTGGTAAGTCAAAACTACCAAAAAACAAAGTCCAGGACCAGATGGATTCACAGGTGAATTCTACCAGACATTTAAAGAAGAGTTAATACCCATTCTTCTCAAACTGTTCTAAAAAATAGAAGAGGTAGGAAAGCTTCCAAATCCATTCTGCAAGGCCAGCATTAACCTGACACCAAAACCACACAGACTCCACAAAGGAAGAAAACCCCAGGCCAGTATTCCTAATGATCATAGATCCAAAAATCCTCAAGAAAACATTACCAAACAGCATATGACATTTAAGCAAACACTCACCATGGTCAGGTGGAATTTATGTCTGGGATGTAAAGCTGGTTCAATATTTGCAAATTAATCAATGTCACACACCACATCAACAAAGCAAAGGATAAAAGTCATGTGATCATCTCAATAGATGCACAAAAAGCTTTTGACAAGATTCAGCATCCATTCCAGACAAAAACTCTCAACAAAACAAGTTAGAGGGAACATGCCCCAACATAATAAAAGCCACATATGAAAAACCCACAGCTGACATCATACTCAATGGCAAAACACTGAGAGCTTTCCTTCTAAGATGGGGAACCAGATAAGGATGTCCACTCTCACCACTTTTACGCAACATAGTCCTGAAAGTCCTGCCCAACATAATCACACGACAAAAAAGAAACAAGAGAAATCCGTATTAGTAAAGAAGTTAAACTATTTGCAGATGACATGATATTACACGTGGAAAATCCTAAAGGCTCCACCAAAAAACTACTGGAAATAATAAATGAATTCAGTAAAGTGACAGGATACAAAATCACAAGCCAGAAATCGGTAGTGTTTCTATACACTAACAATGAGTTGCAGAAAGAAAAATTAAAAAAAAAAAAAAAACACCATTTACAATTGTACCAAAAAGAATCAAATACCTAGGAATAAATTTAACTGAAGAGGTGAAAGACCTATACTCTGAAAACTATAAAACACTGATGAAAGAAATTGAACAGGACACCAAAAAATGGAAAGATAGTTCATGCTCATGAAATGGAAGAATTATTATTGTCAAAATGTCCATATTACCCAGAGCAGTCTATAGTTTGAGTGCAATCCCTATCAACCTACGAACAGCATTTTTCGCAAAACTGGGACAAATAAAACTAAAATTTATATGGAACCACAGAGGACCTCAGGTAGCCAAAGCCATCTTGAAAAAGAAGAACAAAGCTAGAGGTATCACAATTCCAGATTTCAAGATATACTACAAAGCTGTAGTGATCAAAACAGTATGGGCGCGCCTGGGTGGCTGAGTCTATTAAGCTTCCGATTCTAGATTTCGGCTCCCGTCATGATCTCACGTCGTGAGATGGAGCCACATGTTGGGCTCCGTGCTGACATTGTGGAGCCTGGTAGGATTCTCTCTCTCTCCCTTTGCCTGCCTCTCTCTCTCTTTCTCTCTCTCTCTCCCTCCCTCCCTCCCTCTCTCAAAATAACTAAATCAACGTTCAAAAAAACAGTATGGTACTGGCACAAAAAATATACACATAGATCAGTAGAGCAAAATAAAGACCCCAGAAATAAACCCACACTTATATGGTCAAGTAATCTATGACAAAGGAGGCAAGAATACACGATGGGGAAAAGATAGTCTTTTCAATCAATGGTGCTGGACAACTGGACGGCTACATGTAAAAGAATGAAAGTGGACCACTATCTAATAGGATAAACAAAAATAAACCCAAAGTGAGAGGCACCTGAGTGGCTCAGTTAGTTCAGCCTCCAACTCTTGATTTTGGCTCAGGTCATAATCCCAGGGTCATGGGATTGAGCCCTGCATCAGGCTCCATGCCATGCTAAGATGCTCTCTCTCCCTCTGCCCCTCTCCCCAGCTTGTACTCTCTCTATCGCTCAAAAACAAACAAACAGAAACAAACAAACAAAACAAAACAAACCCTGAAAATGGATTAAAGACCTAAACGTGAGACTTGAAGCCATAAAATTCTTAGAAGAGAACACAGGCAGTAATTTCTCTGATAGTGGCTGTAACAACATACTTCTAGATTTGTCTCCTGAGGTGAGGGGAACAAAAGCAAAAATAAGTTACTGGACTGCATCGAAATAAAAAGCTTTTGCACAGCAAAGGAAACCATCAAGGAAACCAAAAGACCACCTACTGAATGGGAGAATATATTTGCAAATGATATATCTGATAAGTAGTTCATATCCAAAATATATAAAGAACTTACACAGCTCTACATCAAGACAAAACAAAAACAAAAAACAAAAACAAACAAAAAAACAATTCAATTAAAAAAAATGGGCAAAAGACCTGAATAGACATCTTTCCAAAGAAGATGTATAGAAGGCCAACAGACACATGAAAAGATGCTCAACATCACGCATCACCAGAGAAATGCAAATCAAAGCCACAATGCGATATCACCTCATGCCTGTTAGAATGGCTAAAATCAGAAGACAAGAAAAAGGAGTACTGGCAAGGGGATAGAGAAAAAGGAACTCTCATGTTCCGTGGGTGGAAATGTAAAGTGGTACAGCCACTTGGGAAACAATATGGATGTTCCTCAAAAAATTAAAAATAGAAATACCATATGATCCAATAATTCTCAGGTATTTGCCCAGGAAAAATGAAACACCAGCTCAAAAAGACACATGTGCCTCTATATTTATTGCAACATCATCTACAATAGCCAACACACAGAAGCAGCCTAAGTGCCCATCGGTAGATGAATAGATAAGGAAAATGTGGCGTGTGTGTGTGCGTGTGCGTATACCTATATATATGGACCTAGAGGGTACTATGCTAAGTAAAATGAGTCAGAATGAGAAAAACAAATATTCTATGATTCCACCCATAAATCGAATCTTTAAAAATATAAATAAACAAAAAGCAGAATCAGGATTATAAATACAGAGAAGAAACTGATGGTTGCCACAGGGGAAGGAGCTTGGGGGGGGGGGGGTTGGGCAAAATGGGTCAAGGAAAGAGGGAGATACAGGCCTCTAGTTATGGAATGAGTAAGTCACAGGAATAAAAAGCAGAGCATAAAGAACACAGTCAGCGGTATTGTAATAGCATTGTCATGGGACAGATGGTAACTATGCTTGTGGTGAACGTAGCATATCGTATAAACTTGTCAACTGCCCCCCTCCCCCAAAAAACAAATTTTATAAAATAAGTAATGACCAAAACACTCTATAAATGTGCCTTCGTGCATGCATTTGTACTAAATCTAAGCATAAGCAATCAGTGGGAAAATGTTAAATTTCATTAATCATAAAACAATAAAAATCTTAGTAATAAAACGATATGCCATTTTCACCTATCACATTTTAAAACTTTCAAAACAGAAATAACTGATTCAGGAAATGCTTCTATGAAGCAAACATTCTCATGCATGGATTTTGGAAGAATAAATGTGTACAACCCTTTTGAAGTATGATTTGGAAATGTCGTTCTGAAAGCCTCAACGACACTATTATACTTTGAGGCAATAATTTCAATAATGGACTCGAGCCTTTAAAAATAAATCAGTAGGGAGGCGCCTGGGTGGCTCGGTTGGTTAAGCATCTGACTTTGGCTCAGGTCATGATCTCATGGTTCACGAGTTCGAGCGCCACATAGGGCTCTGTGCTGACTGCTCAGAACCTTGAACCTGCTTTGGATTCTGTGTCTCCTTCTTTCTATGCCCCTCCCCTGCTTGCATTCTCTGTCTGTCTGTCTCTCTCTCTCTCTCTCTCTCTCTCAAAAAGTGTCGGAGGGAGCCAGCCTCCCCTCTGGAGTCTTGGGCCTCAGAAATGGCAGATACAGTGAGCAGAAATGAAAAAGAAAGCAGAGAACCAGAGGAAATGATTGAAGGTCTTCATAGACCTGTGCTAGTCTCCTCTCTTTCATACCCCATAACCCCTCCAGAGCATGTGGAAGGCCAACATTGTCCCTTCAAAGTACTAACAAAGGAAGTCTGCATAAAAGAAACTGTACAAAACCCGGGAAGACGTAAACCTACTGTGGATACTTCATTACAGAATATTCCTTCCGCATCAAAGAGCTAGGATGGACGCCAGTCCAACTGCCCCATGCTGGGGCTTCTCAAACCATCTGTGGTGAAGGACCAGTTCCTTTTCCTTCCTCCTGTTGTTTTTTAAAATACAATCGAAATAAATCACTAGCAAAATAAATATTTATAAATAAATAAAAATTTAAAGGCAAAGATGTACAAAGTACAAACACAAATGTTTCAGAATCCAAGAGACACAAGATTGCATTTCAACATAATCAGAATAAACTTAAGAAAAAAGTAGAATTACAAAAATGGTACACGCTTATTGAAAGTGAGAAAATAGGCAACTAAATAGAGAATTAATATTTAATAAGTTTTTGTCATTCTGGAGTCGTAACTAGAGTTATGAAAGAAATAGTGGTTAAAAAAAGGAAACTGTGATTGCCCATACAAAAGAATAGGGTTAGGCTTGTATGTCTAAAAGATAAATATAAAAAATGTATAAATTCATATAATTATTAAAAATATATATTCATATATGATATTTGTGTACACATTACCATGGTAATGTATATGTGTGTATAATATATATGCATGTGTATATTTTAATGATTATATTAATGAGAGATAACTATCAAAAAACTAAATATAAATGATGTTGATATGCTTATTGAATATGTATGCTGCATATCATACATAAGATTGACACATAAAATTACATAATATACTTTGGTTTTTATAAAGAGGTATACTGCTATTTGTCTCTTTAGGTCTGTTAACATTTGCTTTATGTATTTAGGTGCTTTTATATTGGGTGTATAAATGTCTATAAATATATATTGTATAACATATTTTATATATAAAGGAGAAACAAACAAATACAATAATAGTTAGGGACTTTAATTCCCGACTCTCAAAAATGGATAGATCATCCAGACAGAGAATCAATATGGGAACAGCAGACTTGAAAAGCCCTACAGACCAAATGGACACAGACATACACAGAACTTTCTACCCAACAACAGCAGAATACACATTCTTCTAAAGCACACAGGCAACATTTTCTAGGACAGATCCTATGTTAGGCCACAAAACTAGTCTTAGCAAATTCAAGAAGGCTGAAATAGTACCAAGTGTTTTCTCTGAGCACAATGATATGAAACAAAATCAATAAATAGCAGGAGAAAAATTGGAAAACACAGGAGTACATGGAAATTAAACAGTGCTCTCCTAAACAACCAATGGATCAGAGAAGTAAAGAGGAAACAAAAAAAATCTTGACACAAATAAAACTGAAAATAAAAACAAACCATACCAAAATCTACAGGTTGCAGCAAAAGCTGTTCTAAGAGAGAAGTTCATAGCAATAAATGCCCACATTAAAAACCAAAAAAGATCTCAAATGAACAACCTAACTCCACACTTCAAGGAACTGAAAAAAGAAGAACAAATTGAGCATGAATTTAGAAGAAGGAAGGAAATAATAAAGACTAGAGTGGAAATAAATGAAATATAAAATAGGAAAATAATAGAAGAGATTAACAAAACTAAGAGTTGGTTCTTTGAAAAATAAACAAAATGACAAACTTTTAGCTAAACCAAGCAAGTAAAAAAAAAAAAGAGAGGACCCAAATCAACAAAATTCTAAGTGAAAGAGGAGTTATTACAACTGATACCACAGAAATACAAAGAATTATAAGAAGTTACTGTGGACAACTATATACCAACAAACTGGACAACCTAGAAGAAATGAAAAAATTCTTAGAAACATATGACCTACCAGACTGAATCAGGAAGAAATAGAAATTAACAGACCAACTACTAGTAAGGAGATTGAATTAGTAACCAAAAATCTCCCAATAAAGGAAATCGTAGGAGACCAGATGGCATTACTGGTGGATTTTACCAAACATTCAAAGTAGAACTTATATCAAGCCTTCTCAAACTCTTCCAAAAAATCAAAGAGGAAGGAACACTGCCAAACTCATTTTAGGAGGCTGGCATTACCCTGATACCAAAGCCAGAAAAGAACACTACCAGAAATGAAAATTACAGACCAGTATCCCTAATGAATATAGATGCAAAATTTCTCAATAAAATACTAGCAAACCAAATTCAGTAGCCCCTCAAACAAATTATTAGCCATGATCAAATGGGATTTATATCTGAGATGCAAGGATGATTCGACATATGCAGATCAATCAATGTGGTATATTAATACAATAAAAGAAAAATATATGATCATTTTGATATCTGCAGGAAAAGCATTTCATAAAATTTAGCATCCATTCATGATAAAAACTCTTAACAAATTAGTTATGAAGGAATATACCTCAACATAATAAAGGCCGTATACAGCCCGTAGCTAACAACATAAAGGGTGAAAGTTTTTCCTTTAAGATCAAAACAAAGACAAAGGTGCCCATTCTCACCACCCCCATTCAACATATTACTGAACATCCTTGTCAGAGCAACAGGTAAGAAAAAGAAATAAAAGTCATGAGAATTGAAAAGGAAGAAGTAAAAATATCTCTATTTCCAGATGACATGATTTCACATATAGAAAACCCTAAAGAGCCCACAATCTAATCAACAAATTCACTAAACTTACAGGATACAAAATTACTATACAAAAATCAGTAGCATTTCTTTACATTAACAAATTGTCGGAAAAAAATAAACTTATTTAAAATAACATCAAAAACAATAAAATGCTTGGGAATAAATGTAACAAAAGAGGTGAAAGAGCTTTATACCTAAAAGTACAAGATACTGATGAAAGACATTAAAGGCACTGAATAAATGGAAAGAGATCCATGTTCATGGATTAGAAAAATTAAGTTGTTAAAATGTCTATGCTACTCAAAGCTATTCATAGATTCAATGTAATCCCTATCAAGATTCTGAGGGCATTTTTTACATAAGTAGAAAAAAATCCTGAAGTTTATATGGAATTACAAAAGACCCCAAATAGCCAAAGCAATCCTGAGAAAGAAGAACAAAGCGGGAGGCATCACACTTCCTGATTTCAAGCTATATTATAAAGCTATTGTAATCAAAACAGTATAGCAATTGCATAAAAACAGACACATGGACCATTAGAACAGAATCAACCCAGAGATAAACTCATAGATGGCTAAAATGAACAAATCAGGAAAACAACAGATGCTGGTGAGGATGTGGAGAAAAGGGAACCCTCTTGCACTGTTGGTGGGAATGCAAACTCCTGCAGCCGCTCTGGAAAACAGTGTGGAGGTTCCTCAAAATATTAAAAATAGATCTACCCTATGACCCAGCAATAACACTGCTAGGAATTTACCCAAAGGATACCAGAGTGCTGATACATAGGGGCACTTGTACCCCAATGTTTATAGCAGCACTTTCAACAATAGTCAAATTATGGAAAGAGCCTAAATGTCCATCAACTGATGAATGGATAAAGAAAATGTGGTTTATATATACAATGGAATACTACTTGGCAATGAGAAAGAATGAAATCCTGCCATTTGCAGCAATGTAGATGGAACTGTAGGGTATTATGCTAAGTGAAATAAGCCAGGCAGAGAAAGACAGATACCACATGTTTTCACTCATATGTGGATCTTGAGAAACTTAACAGAAGACCATGGGGGAGGGGGAGGGGGAGGGGGAGGGGGGAAAGTTACAGAGAGGGAGGGAGGCCAACCATAAGAGACTCTTAAGGACTGAAAACAAACTAAGGGTAGACGGGGAGTGAGGGAGAGGGGAAAGTGAGTGATGGGCAAGGAGGAGGACACTTGTTGGTATGAGCACTGGGTGTTCTATGGAAACCGATTTGACAATAAACTATATTGAAACAAAAGAAATAAACTCGTAGGTATACAGTTGTCAAGATCCCTTGACAAGGGAGCCAAGAATATTCAATGGAGAAAAGACAGTCTCTTTAATACATAGGGCTATAATTTGGATATTCACATGTAAAAGAATGAAACTAGATCCCTATCATATAACTTAAATTCAGACTTAAATGTCTGAAACCATAAAACTCCTAAAAGAAAATAGGGGATAGACCCTTGATATTGGTCTTGGCATTTGGATTTGATACCAAAATCAAAGGCAATAAAAGCAAAAATAAGTATGTGGAACTGTGTCAAACTAAAAAGCTTCTGCACAACAAAGAAAGTGATCAACAAATGAAAAGGCAAACTAGAGAATGCAAAAAAATATTTGCAAATCATGTATCTGACAAGGGGTTAATATCCAAAATGTATTAGGAACTCATACAATATAAAGAACTCCTGCACAATAGCAAAAAAATAAATAACCCAATTAAAAAGTGGGCAAAGATCCACAGCTAATATCATTCTCAGTGTGGAAAAACTGAGAGCCTTTCCCCTACGGTCGGGAACAAGACAAGGACGCCCACTCTCACCATTACTATTTAACATAGTACTAGAAGTCTTAGCCTCAGCAATCAGAGAACAAAAAGAAATAAAGGGTATACAAATTGGCAAGGAAAAAGTCAAACTTTCATTATTTGCAGATGGACATAATGTTCTATGGAATAGAATAGGAATTCTATTGAATTCTATTGAAAAGACTCCACAAAAAATTCATCACTAATACATGAATGCAGCAAAGTACAGGATATACAATAATCAACATGCAGAAATCTGTTGCATTTCTATACACCAATAAGAGGCAGCAGAAAAAGAAATCAAGTAATCCTATTTAAAACTGCACCAAAAACAATAACATACCTAGGAATAAACCTAACTAAAGAAGTAAAAGATCTATACTCTGAAAACTATAGAAGACTTATAAAAGGAATGAAGAAGGAACAAAGAAATGGAAAGGCATCCCATGCTCATGGATTGCAAGAACAAACATTGTCAAAATGCCTACACTCCCAAAGCAGTCTACACATTTAATGCAATCCCTATCAAAACGCCCCCAGCATTCTTTGCAGAAATAGAACAAAAAATAATCCTAAAATTTGTATGGAACCAGAAAAGGCCCTAAATAGTCAATGCAATTCTGAAAAAGAAAAACAAAGCTGGAGGCATCACGGTTCCAGATTTTAAGTTATATTACAAAGCTGTCGTCATCAAGACAGTATGGTACTGGCACAAAAACAGACATATAGATCAATGGGAAAGAATAGAAAACCCAGAAATGGACTCAAAACTAGGACCTGAATCTTTGTCAACTCATCTTCAACAAAGCAGGAAAGAATATTCGATGTAAAAAAAGACGGTCTCTTCAACAAATGGTGTTGGACGGGGACATGCAGAAGAATGAAACTGGACCACTTTCTTACACGTGGATCAAAGACCTAAATGTGAGACAGGAAACCATAAAAATCCTAGGGGAGAACACAGGCAGCAACATCTTTGATCTTGGCCAGAGCAACTGCTTACTAGACACGTCACTGAAGGCAAGGGAAACATAAGCAAACTGAACTGGGACTCCATCAAGACAAAAAGCTTTTGCTTTCCAGTGAAGGAAGCCATCGACAAAACTAAAAGACATCCTATGGAATGGGAGAAGAGGGGCGCCTGGGTGGCGCAGTCGGTTAAGCGTCCGACTTCAGCCAGGTCACGATCTCGCGGTCCGTGAGTTCGAGCCCCGCGTCAGGCTCTGGGCTGACAGCTCGGAGCCTGGAGCCTCTTTCCAATTCTGTGTCTCCTTCTCTCTCTGCCCCTCCCCCGTTCATGCTCTGTCTCTCTCTGTCCCAAAAATAAATAAAAAAACGTTGGAATGGGAGAAGATATTCGCAAATGACATATCTGATAAAGGGTTAGTAATGAAAATCTATAAAGAGCTCTCAAACTCCCCCACCCCGCCACAGAAAAACCAAACAACCCAGTCAAGAAATGGGCAGAAGACATGAATAGACACTTTCCAAAGAAGGCATCCAGATGGCTAACAGACACATGAGAAGATGCTCAACATCACTCACCATCAGGGAAAAACAAATCAAAACCACAATGAGATACTACCTCACACCTGTCAGAATAGCTAAAATTAACAACACAAGAAACAACAGGCATTGCAGAGACTGTGGAGAAGGGGGAACCCTCTTGCACTGTTGGTAGGAATGCAAACTGATGAAGTCACTCTGGAGAACAGTATGGAGTTTCCTCAAGAAACTAAAAATAGAACTTTACCCTATGACCCAGCAATTGCACTATTAGGTATTTACCCAAAGAAGACAAAAATATAGATTTGAAGGGGTACATGCACCCCTATGTTTATAGCAGCATTATCAACAATAACCACTATGGAGAGAGCCCAAACGCCCATCAACTAATGAATGGATAAAGATGTGGTATATATACATGATGGCCATCAAAAAGAATGAAATCTTGCCATTTGCAACAAGGTGGATGGAGCTAGAAAGTATCATGCTAAGTGAAATAAGTCAATCAGAGAAAGACAAATACCATATGATTTCACTCATATGTGGAATTTAAGAAACAAAATAGATAAGCACACGGGAAGGGGGGAAAGAGAAGAGAGGGAAACAAACCACAAGAGACTCTTAATGAGAGAGAACAAACTGAGGGCTCATGGGGGGAAGTGGGTGGGAGATGGGTATAAAATGGACACTTGTTGTGATGAGCTCTGAGTATCGTATGTAAGTGATGACTCACTGAATCCTACTCCTGAAACCAATATTACACTGTATGTTCGCTACAATTTAAATTTTTTAAAAAGTCCTACAAAAAGGGAGAAGAACTGGGGCGCCTGGGTGGCTCTGTCAGTTAAGTGTCCAACTCTTGGTTTGGCCCAGTTCATGATCTCACGGTTCGTGAGTTTGAGCCCCGCATCGGGCTCTGAGCTGATAATGTGGACCCTGCTTGGGATTTCTCTCTCCCTCTCTCTCTGCTCCTCCCCAGCTTGCTCTCTCTCCCTCTCTGTCAAAAAATAAATAAATAAACATTTTTAAAAAGGGAGAAGAAGTAATAATTATTTTTTTAGAAAATGGACAAAGGATCTGAATAGACATTTTTCCAAAGAATATATGTGAATGGTCAACAGATATTCAAGACCACAATCCCCTCTACACCCCAGAAAAAATTTTCCTTAATGGTATTCTAATGCTGACTATAATATAAGTTGGGGAGAAAAGACAATCCTAAAGACAGAAAGCAGAAGCTGGGTTAGTATTTGATGAAATATTAAAACTAACTATTGCTATAGAACTTCCATTATATTCATTATGTGGAAGATTGGGAAAGACACTTGTGCTTCTGTAGTTTGAAAAGTTTATAAACTCCAAACAGGTATGTAACTATAAAATGATTTAAAGCAGACATCATACACTATGGAAAAACACGAAAAGCAGTTCCTTTAAAGTCAAGAAAAATGTAAGAATGGCCATAATCACCATTTGAATTCACCACTGTAACAGATATCCTAACTTGTTCAATTAGATAATGGACATAGGATACAAGGCATATTTTAATAATGTTATTTTTATAGATATTACAAATATAACTCTATAATTACAAGAACAACTACAAACAACTAAAACTTGTAAGAATTCAGCAAGGTTGCTTAGAGTACATAGTGATAAAAAGCTACCTTACTGTACAATCAGCTGCAAAATGTAACATTTTAAAAGCCCATTCACAAAGAAAGAAAGCATCGCTTGTGATGAAATAGAAAAGAAATACAAGATGTATATAGAGAAATGTATAAAACTCTATTGTAGGACCTGAAAAATATCATTGGTGTATAGGTTCCTTATTTAAAAATTAAAAATAATAGGGGCACCTGGGTGGCTCAGTCGGTTGAGTGTCCGACTTCGGCTCAGGTCATGATTTCACGGTTCATGAGTTTGAGCCCCACGTCAGGCTCTGTGCTGACAGCTCAGAGCCTGGAGCCTGCTTCCGATTCTGTGTCTCCCTCTGTCTCTGCCTCTCCACCGCTCGTTCTCCCTCTCCCTCTCCCTCCCTCCCTCTCTCTCAAAAATAAACATTAAAAAATTATAAAAAACTAAAATTAAAAATAATAAAATATTTCTTCCCCAAAATAAAATTTACTTGTGATGCCAATGAAATTTACAACATGTTTGTTCACTAAACTTGCCTATTCCCGGAATTGAGACAGAAGGATAAAGAACACAGAGCCAACATTAGCCAAAGCAATTTGGAAGGAGGAATGGAGAATGGATTCATTCAGTTTGCAATCTATCAGGACTTATAAGTAGAACCATTAAATTATGGTGTACTACTTGTACGAGGATAATGAACAGAACAATGAAATAAAAGAAAATCGGGAAATCCCTCCATGCATTCGTGAAGGCCCTATACGTAGCAGAGTTAAAATTTCAATTCAATGTGGAAACAATGGATCGATTATTCTACACACAATATCGGGACAACTGGTTACCAGTATGGAAAAAATAAAATGTCAGTGAAATTTACTCCACGTCTAATTTAATTTCTATACTATGCAAAATTTGTGAAAAGAGACTTTTAAAATACTAAAAGTGCATAGGAAAATATCTTTATTTCTTCAATAGCAGAGAATGAGAGTTTAAACAATGCAAAAACCAAAGGCATACACACATGCAATGAAACCAAAAGAAAAAATTGATAATTTTATCACATCAAAATGAAAACATACTATCTTGGTAAGGAGCTCCTGAGACAGTCACTTTCCCAAAGCTTGGGTCCTTCATGCAAATTCCTCCTTCTTTTTTTCTTAATTTTTTTTTAATGTTTATTTATTTTTGAGAGAGAGAGAGAATGAGGGGAGGAGAGGGGCAGAGAGGGAGACACAGAATCCCAAGCAGGCTCCAGGCTCCGAGCTGTCAGCACAGAGCCCGACTCGGGCCTCGAACTCAGAAACTGTGAGATCATGACCTGAGCTGAAGTGGGGCGCTTAACTGACAGAACCACCCAGGCACCCTTGCAAATTCCTCCTTCTAAAAAATATTTACTTTGTTTGGTCACTGCACTGTCCCTTGAAATTAATGACTAAAACTATTAAGTACAAAAAAGGGTGATAAAAACTCCCGACAATAAAGCACACTGAGTTGAGGTATCCATTTGAAAACATGGGCCAAAGCCCCGAATAGACATTTTTCCAAAATTATATGAACAGCCAACAAGCACACGGAAAGGGGCTCCGCATCACTGATCATTAGGGGAATGCAAATCGAAGCTACAGTGAGATATCACTTCACACCTGTTAGAACAGTTACTACCAAAAGGACAAAAGAAAACAAATTGGGGAGGATGTTGAGGAAAGGGAACGCCATGGATGCACTGTTGGTGAGAATGTAAATTGGGGAGAATGTAAATCTCTCTCTGCCCCTCTCCCATTCCCAGTTCTTCTCTCACCATGGAGATGATGGAGGTTCCTCAAAAATTGAAAAATAGAATTACCATATGATCCAGAAATTCCACTTCTGGGTATACATCCAAAAGAAAGGAAATCATTACCCCAAAGAGACAGCTGCACCTCCAAGATCACTGCATTATTATTGATAACAGCCAAGTCATGGAAACAACCTAAATACACACACACACACACACACACACACACACACACACACACACACACGCGCACGCGCTGGAATATTACTCAGCCATATCAAAGAAGGAAATTCTGCCATTTGAAACAACATGGATGGACCTTAGGGCATTATGCTGAGCGCAATAAGTCAGAGAAAGACAAACATTGTATGATCTCACTAATGTGTGGAATCTAAAAAAGAAAGAAAGACAAAAAACAAACGCAGATAAGAGGAGGCCAGACTTGTGTTTACCACAGGCAGGGAGTGGTGGAGTAGGGTGCAGAACTTAGATGAAGGTGGTCAAAAATTTAAAACTTCCAGTTCTAAGATGGTTAACACTGATGTACGATATATTAATAATTTTTTTTAAATAAGCTTTAGGCCCCACATGGGGCTTGAACTCACAACTCCAAGATCAAGAGCTGTGAGCTTTACCAACTGAGCCAGCCAGGCACTCCTTTTAACTTAAAAAACATTTGAATAAAACTCTACCCCCGAGATGGGATGGAACTCACAAGCCCGAGATCAAGGGTTGTCTTTTCCACTGACTGAGCCAGCCAGGCACCCCTAGCATGAGTTCTTAAGAGAACAGATCCTAAGAGTTCTCACCACAAAAGAGAAAAAAATAGGTTTTTTTTTGTATCTATACAAAATGAAGGGTGTTAACTAAATTTATCGTAGTGATCATTTTATTTTATTTTTTAATGTTTATTTATTTTTGAGACAGAGAGAGACACGGCATGAGCAGGGAAGGGGCAGAGAGAGAGGGAGACACAGAATGTGAAGCAGGCTCCAGGCTGTCAGCACAGAGCCCGACGCAGGGCTCGAACTCACGAACTGTGAGATCATAACCTGAGCCGAAGTCGGACGCTTAACCGACGGAGCCACCCAGGCGCCCCCGTAGTGATCATTTTACAACACGTTCAAGTCAAGTCATTTTGCTCTACACCTCAAACTTAGTGCCGTCTGTCGATTTTATCTTGATAAAACAGGGAAGGGAGGGTTAAGCAAGAAAAGATTGAAAAAATAAAATAAACGTGTTTAAAAAAAGAAATCCATAGTCTACTGATCTATATTCTATCGTAATCTCCTTAATGTGGGTAAAATATTTTCCTGCCAGTGCAGCAGCCATCAAAATACACTCCTATGTAAAATTTAAGTGCAAAACCACACTTGCTAACATTAAGCACGCCAGCTTGGGTTTCTCAGCAACGTGCTAAAATATCACAAAAGTGTGCGAGCAGTCTGAATGTTCATCCTGACCTCACTGCCATGAAGAAAAGGAGGATTTCATTTGGTTAGCATGATAGAGAGGCAGATAAATTCGAGGTTATAGCAAAGGTATATTATGCTTTTTCCAAGAAGGATAAAAATATTTTCAAACTCTAGGGGAAAACAAATGAAAAGGTATACAGGAATGGCCCAATGTAACAATCATACTATGGTAAGCTTTTGAGCATTTAATGCAGGAACAGAAAGAGAATTTATGTGACTCTCATGGGCACGCTCTCCCGGAGCATCACCACGGCTCTGCCCCAGACCCAGTGGGAAGGAAACCTCACGCGGGCAGTCTACCCAGATTCGCACTGAGCAATATTTACAAATTCCTAACGGTTGCCCTTAGCTTTCTACTTTTGGAAGCAACCTATAAACATCAAAACTTTATAGTTAAAAAGACACAAGCTGAAATATCATCAGCCTTAACAGTAGTGAAATTAAGTCTTAACTGTCAGAAGTTGCCTGTGAACAAGGGTGAGGGAAATGAGAGAAGATCATGACGCGCTTTATATGGGGACAAGGGCATCAAATGACATTGACAAAAGTGGACCAAAAAAAATTTTTAAAGGAGTATATTGCTTAAAATGACAAAAATAACCAACATAAAAATAACCAAACAAAACAAAAATAACCAACAAAAAACTTTTAAAAATAGTATGTTATTGTCAAAAATTGGCAGACATGGGAGTGGGGGAAGGCAGTTCTATAAGTAAGGTAAATCTTTTGTATGAGAAAATTATTAAGTATAGTCTTAAATTGATTGATCCCTTCCATTTCTATGAAATGTCCAGAAGAAGGACATCTACAGAGACAGAAAAATAAAATAGGAATTGCCTGGGGCTGGAACTGATAACGTGAAGTGACTGCAAATGTCTAGGACAGATCTTTTGGGTGCGATAGAAATGTTCTAAAATTAGACTGCCCTGATTCACGCAATCCTGTAAATTTACTAAAATTCATTTTGTTGTACATTCAAAATAAGTGAATTTGTATGTACATTATACATCAATAAAATTGTGTTTAAAAGAAGAATTGTGGGAATGCGAGCTGGTGCAGCCACTCTGGAAAACAGTATGGAGGTTCCTCAAAAAACTGAAAATAGAACTACCCTACGACCCAGCAATTGCACTACTAGGCATTTATCCACGGGATACAGGTGTGCTGTCCCGAAGGGACACGTGCACCCCCATGTTTATAGCAGCACTATCAACAATAGCCAAAGTATGGAAAGAGCCCAAATGTCCACCGATGGATGAATGGATAAAGAAGATGTGGTCTATATATACAAGGGAATATTACTCGGCAATGAAAAAGAATGAAAGCTTGCCATTTGCAACTAAGTGGATGGAACTGGAGGGTATTATGCTAAGTGAAATTAGTCAGAGAAAGACAAAAATCATATGACTTCACTCCTATGAGGACTTTAAGAGACAAAACCGATGAACATAAGGGAAGGGAAACAAAAATAATATAAAAACAGGGAGGGGGACAACACAGAAGAGACTCTTAAATATGGAGAACAAACAGAGGGTTACAGGAGGGGTTGTGGGAGGGGGGATGGGCTAAGGGGGTAAGGGGCACTAAGGAATCTACTCCTAAAATCATTGTTGCACTGTATGCTAATTTGGATGTCAATTTTAAAAAATAAAATTAAAAAAAGATTTTTAAATAAATAAATAAAAGAAGACTTGATAGGCGCCCCTGGATGACTCAGTTGGTTAAGTGCCCGACTTCATCCCAGGTCATGCACCATCTCATAGTTTGTGAGTTTGAGCCCTGCATTGGGCTCTCTGCTGTCAGCACAGAGACCTCTTAGGAGCCTCTGTCCCCCTCTCTGTCTGCCCCTCTCCCATTCACAGTTTCTCTCTCTGTCTCTCTCTCAAAAATAAATAAACATTGGGGCACCTGGGTGGTTCAGTCAGTTAAGCAGTGGGATTCTCTCTCTCTCTCTCTCTCTCTCTCTCTCTGCCCCTCCCCCATTTGTGTTCTCTCTCTCTCTCTCTCTCTGTCTCAAAAATAAACTTTAAAAATAAATAAACTTTTTTTTAAAAAAGAATTGATAAAAAAATTAATTGGTCAAAGCATAGACATGTAGACCTCTGTAAGTAACCAACAGGAGTGAAAACAGAAACGTTCTCAAGAATTATCTAGGAGCAGTGGGACAGGCTGAGGAAGAGTGAGAGGGAGACTGTTCTTGATCCGTTTTGCCTTTCTATACCGTTTCGATTTTTTAAATCAATGCACGTATTACCGAATACCTTATTAAAGTTCTTAACAAAATAGTTAGATTCCCCGATGCAGAAAAAAATGTCCTGCTTGGAATCATTTGCAATTTAAACGCGAGCGGTGCTGTCATCTGGGCGGATGAGCAGAATTCATTTCTTCTCCCAATGACCCAGGCCAAGCGGCAGACTCTTGTACAAGCCGCCGCTCCGACCCGAGGGGGCGCGGGCTCCACGGAGCGCCGTCCAAAGTGCACTTCGCTCCCGAAATAGAACAGGGGAAATGAGACACAGCATGTGATCGTCCCGGGAACAGCATTTGCTAGAGCTGTGTTGGTGGCGGCCATGGATTAACGGTTGCAACCTAAGTGCTCTTCGGGGAAGCGAGCGCCCTGGGCAAACGAGACGGCAGAGCGAAGAGGCTCATGTCACCAGCCGTCTTCGTCTGTTGCTGTAAGAACTCTGCCGAAGGAACCGGCTGTGAGCCTGGGTGTAAGCCTCAGCAGACAGCCCTCCTAACGTGAGCCCAAACCGACAGGGCGGCCCTCGAGAGACTGTTGACAGTGGAAACAGACACTAAGGACTTTTGGGGACAGGAAGTAATGGGGACGATCCTGAGGCCTTAAAGCTCCAAGCTGATGGCCTCGCGGTCGGTTCGGGGACCAACACACTCAGCGCCCAGGTCACCACAAAGCGTGGGGGGGGGGGTGGTATTTCTGTATCATTTCATCGAGTAGCCAGAAACTTGAGACACGTGTTCCCCTGAAAACTAAGCGCTCCACGCCCCGTGGTAACAACAAGAAGCCGATCCGAGTGACTGCGTACAGCCAAGCAGAACACGGCTTGCACGGTGGCTCCAAACGCGAGACCAAGAAATGGGAATGGGCCTGCCTTTCTGCCATCTCCACCCGATCCAGTATTTCCCTGGTGAAAGTGAAACCAGACCTTCCAAGGGCCCGTCTCTTGCCCTGAACTGGCCTCAGGATTTGGCACATTACCTGGATGGGCCCGTGGGGAGCCCCGCAGGCACTGAGGATAAGGTTGGGTTGCCCCTGCCATCTGCACACCCCCGGGTCCCTGCTCCGGGGCGGAGTGAGCAAGAAACCTGAGGAGAGCAGTGATGGTCAAGAGGCACCTGTCAGACACAGTGAGGGTGGAAAGGGAAGCATGATGTACAAGTCGGGGAGAATGCCGTACTCCCCCCCGCCCCCCAAAGGTGGAAGCGATCCCCTAACTGCGATTCTGACACCCGTTCTGACTTGTGGGCCCTTTTTACCACACCACCAAGCAATCAGCTCAATCCGGACACTATCTACCTGGAGACAGCACCCCACCCCACAGGTTGAGGTTCAGTCCCGCTGGACTGTCCCCTCCCCCACGTCAACCTCAGATGCCAAACCGAGTCCAGTTTACCACTTGTGCTTCGGACCGGCTGGCTATGGAATGGAGGGCCCCACCATCTTCTCGTTTGGCTTGACCAGTCTGGCTACAGCAACTCACAGAACTCGGAAACATGTTGCTTACCAGGTAACCAGCTTGCTATAAAAGGCGGCAACTCAAGAAGAGCCCGATGGGAGAGATGACTAGGGCAAGGTACGCAGGAAGGGGCACCACCGCCCCCAAATCTCCATGTGCTGACCAGCCCTGAAGCCCTCTGAGGCCCATCCTTTTTTAGCTTTTAGGTCTTTAGGAAGGCTACGAGGCACGATTGATTAAATCATTGCCCATTGGCGATCAACTCAAGCTTCCCTCCCTCTCCTTTCCCCAGAGGTAGGGGGAGGGGTGTAGGACTGAAAGTTCCAACCCCCCTTCTCGAGGTTGGTTTCCCTGGCAACCAAACTCCATCCTTAGGTGCTTTCCAAAAGGCCACCTCATTCACAGAAATTTAGGTGCAGTTGAAAGGAACATCAAGACACCTTGCTCATGCTTATCACTTAGGAAATCCCAAGGGTTTTAAAAGTTCTGTGCCAGAAGGGTGCCTGGGTGGCTCAGGGGGTTAAGCGGCCAACTTTGGCTGGAGTTATGATCTTGCGGTTCATGAGTTCAAGCCCCGTGTGGGCTCTGTGCTGACAGCTTGGAGCCTCCTTCAGATTCTGTGTCTCCCTCTCCCTCTGCCCCTCCTCTGCTCACACTCTGTCTTTCTCTCTCTCTCAAAAATAAACAAACATCTCAGGGCGCCTGGGTGGCTTAGTTGGTTAAGCGTCCAGCTTCAGCTTAGGTCATAAGCTTGCAGTTAGTGAGTTCGAGCCCTGCATCGGGCTTTGTGCTGACAGCTCAGAGCCTGGAACCTGCTTCAGATTCTGTGTCTCCCTCTCTCTCTGCCTCCCCTGCTCATGCTGTCTCTCTCTATCTCTCAAAAATAAATAAACATTAAAAAAAACTTTAATAAATAAATAAACATTTTTAAAAAATTCTTCTTAAAGTTCTATGTCAGAAACTGGATGAAGATCAAATAGTATATTATTATAAATTACAATATCACAATAATCCTCTCAGCTCCTATTTATATCATGCAAAAACAAATCAAACCCAGCAAGTGTGTATATTGCTGTCCATAGTTGCTGATCAATCGTCACCCAGATGAGTCAGATATAAATCTGTTAGGTGCCACTTACTGTGGATGGCTAAAGAATGCTGCAAGAAAGAACTTCTTACCAATGACTGAGTCCCGATTCCTAAACACTTCTCATTGTGTCCAAATATACGCTTTAAAAAAATGTTTATTTATTTGTGAGGGGAAGGGAGGGACAGAGAGAAAGGAAGACAGAGAACCTGAACCAGGCTCCGAGCTGTCAGCACAAAGCCAGACGTGAGGCTCGAACCCACGAACCGTGAGATCATGACCTGAGCCGAAGCTGGATGTTCAACCGACTGAGCCACCCAGGCGTCCCAGATATTTGCTTTTTGTAAGTAGGAATATAAGCCAGATTCCTTTCATTTCCGATATCATCAGAAGTTTCTGACAGACGCCTCACGGCGAGCAGATTCAAGCAGCCCTCCCCGTGGCGTAACTGTAGATCACAGAACCCTTGAGCCTTCTTGGGGTGGACCGGTGGTCGAGTGGGCTCGTACTGGGCCCAGATACAGTCGGGGTTACCTTGCCGCTCTGGGATTTACTTGCTGTCCATAAACCTGGAAGGTTTCATCTTTTCCATCCACGTAACTTCCAGGGATGCCGTGAGCTTAAGCGTGCGCACACGTGTAAAGCACATCGCATGCAGCTTGACGCCGATAATGGTGAATACTGTTACAATTACTCGTGTTTTACAGTGGAGCGAACTGGGGCCCAGGGAGGTGCAGTGGCTCAAAGTCACAAAGAGCCGGGTGGCAAAGCGGGGATCCGAAACAAGGCTCTCGGTAGTCAGGCCGCTGTACATATCACATGAGCGAATGTAGGAAAATCCGGGTTATGAGAAAGCACTGGAATAGCTCTTTCATCGCGACTTGATTTGCCTTCACACTATCTAAGCCTTTCCCTTTATGTTATTCCAAGGAGAGGCTCGTATGGGTATTCACGTAGTCTTTAAGAATGATGACATTTGGGGGCTCCTGGGTGGCTCACTTAAGTATCCAACTCTTGGTTTTCAGCTCTCAGTTTCGTGGGTTCGAGTTCCCCCTCGGGCTCCACGCCAGAAGTGTGAAACCTGCTTGAGATTCTCTCCCTCTCTGCTCCCTCCCCCTCCCCACCCCCACTGTCTCTGTCTCTCTCAAAAGAAATAAACTTAAGAAAAAAAAAAACAAAGAGAATGGTGACATTTTGAATTTACTGCATATATACGAACCAGGCTTTTGAGAAAGCTGTAGTTTGTGAAGGGTGTGAAATAGAGATAGCATGTAGTGGAAATACACATACCAGAAAAACTTTTCCAAACAGGTGAAGTCATTGGTGAAGGAGTAGATTCAAACCTTTATAAGCCTCCTGGGCATTCTAGTGGCTTCCTGAACAGTTTTCATGAAACTTGATAGTAATTATTAAATTTCTGAGCCATCCCACCAAAGTTGTGGAGCTGTAAAACCACCCAAATTATGCACCTTGTAACGTTGGAGTAATGATGTAAGGAAATTTAAAAACAGAACGAGAGCCTTGTTTTCAGTTGGAGCACTGGCTGATCTCAAGATTTACATAAATGCCGAAAGGAAAGAACGCTGTCCAATTGGGTGTGAAAAGGACAAGGAATTCCTTTCCTCTTTCTGTCACCACAGCTGGGACACAAGTGCTGCTGTTCCCTGCTATTCTGGGAGGAGCCATGAGGAGGGAATCGGGGATGCGTCATGGATAAGTACGGTGGGCCAGTCCTGCCTGTGGTCCCAGCTCCAGCAGTTCCTAAGCGTCGGGACTTTGGGCGAGTGTCCTCATCTATAATATGGGGGAAATGATAATACCGATCTAAGTTTGTTTTGCGGGACCTTCTGTTTGTTTTTGCTTTTGTTTTTTAAGTGTAGTTGACCCACATTGTTACGTTAATTTCAGGTGTAGCACGTGGTGATTCAACATACTTGTACCTTATGCTGTGCTCCCCACAAGCATAGCTGCCATCTGTCACCATACGACCCTGTTATAACATCATCCCCCACGTTCCCTGGGCTGCGCCTTTCATCCCAGTGGCTTATTTAGTCCAAAACCGGAACCGTGTATCTCCCACTCCTTACCCACTGTGCCCATCCCCCCTGCCCCTCCCCTCTGGCAACCATCCCTTTATTCCCTGTACCCGTGGGCCTGTTTCTGCTTTTGCCAACCTCCTAACTTTGTGTGAGGATTACATGGGATGTGAGAAAACATTTGAAAACTGCCTCGTCCAGTGATGGCACCCTGCCTGTTCACAATCGTCCAGCGGTACCCTCTTTTTTTTAAAGCAGCGAAACGATACGCCTTTACGTTTGAAAAGATGTGGCCACCGTGAGGCGAATAAAGCAAATGGGAAAAAGACGATGGGACCCCCAGGAACCCCAGCAGCGGGGGGCAAGGCTCTGTGCTCAAACCCTAGCTCTGCCCGGGCGCCCGTGATAGATCAGCTTACAAGGGCTGGCCATCGAGGAGCAGCAAATTCCGGGTCCGTTATCTCCATTTCCTTTGAACTCAAATTTGGAACACAGTGCTATAGACTTTCTGAAACCAAGCATGTCACGTTAAAATGGCAATTGTCTTTTTGAAGCTACTTTTGAAAATGCTTATTTTCTTCGGGGGGGGGGGCAAGAAAACAACACCCATTTTAATGTGGTTCCAGTGAAAGAGCAGAGCTTTGTTTGTTATGAAACCATCTGAATTAAAGAACAGTGTTCAGTTATGATACACCATTTTGCCCAAAACAGTCTTTGTTTGCTTATTTATTTATTTTTGGAATCCCATTTCTATTTAAAATTGTCCTCCAACCAGTTGGAAATAGAATTCTGAGAGAAAGCCAATTGTGAACCAGAGGAGGCGGGAGCCTGATTTTCTTCTGGCTCTATTCATGAGCGCTGGGGGGCCTGCATTCTTTTCCCTTCTTTCCAGGGCCGGAGCTCTGTACACAGTGACTCCCTTGGCTTCCCGACAAGCCCCTGGAATGCAGGCATTCAGCATCTGCTGCTGTCACTGACAACCCCCCCTGGCCCTTCTGGCTCACCCCCACCTCTCCTCCAACTGCCCGGGTCACTTTTTATCCATATTTAACTTTCCACAGGGAGTTCTTTACCTACGCCGCCTCTCAAAATTGTTTCCTGAAGTCACAAACTGACTAGTCTGTGAGGAGAAAATGCAGAAGGGACTGTAAGAAAATACTATGACAAAAGGCATGGGAAATCTATCAACTCACTTTCTGTACTATCGTCTACTTAACAATATTCATGCAGCTAGAAGGCACTTTCTCACTTACCTTTGGACCCCAGGTTCTGCTCCTCGTGGCCGACCGTTGGGAAATCTGGTTGACATGCAAACTGAGCATGACTAGCTCCTTCTGATTTTCTCTCGGGCATACGGGGAAAGTATATGGGATCATCATCTACTACAAATGCTTGTGGGCACATAAGGGGAGCGTGCCTGGTGAGGCAAGATGCAGAGCATTTTATGGGGCACAAAGTAATTACTTTGCTCTCAATGGCTCACACAGGGTACATTGATGAAATAATAAATAACAACAGAAACCAGCGTATTAAGGGTCAAATGTGTGTATACATATATAGTATGTATAGACTAAGTACGGATGATGGGTTTTGTTCAGTTTCACTTTGACATTGGTTACGTGAGCCCATCAGCACGTGTGCAGGTGTGCATTGGAGAGGATGCTAATGATACAGAACATCTTAAACACTGAATTAGGAAGATATAAGAATAAATGATCAGTGCTGCTTTCTTCTCACTCATTTATCTACATTTGTCCAACCCAATCTGCTGACACATCTCTTCGTTTTAAGCCCCAGGTCAAGGTAATTGTTGAACTCCAAGATTTAGTAAGCTCACCACAGACAATTCCAGAAGGTTTTAACTCCCTGACAATTCACCAAACCCAGCACCACCCAAATTCTCTGCTGGGACACACATCATCGGGCTACTCAGCCCCAAATACAGATGAAGGATATGGTTTTCTTTCCTTGCACCTTCACTCCTCTGTGCCCCAACAGAAAGTTACAGAAAGAGACTAAACATTCCTCTTCACCTTTATTTCAGCCCAATCCTTTTATTCCTCCAGAAAGGAAAAGAATTGGAAGAATTATCATGAGTTTCCCTGGCCCTATTTTGTTGCTGTTGCCGTTGACTTTCATTGAACATACATCTCCTGTCCTTTTATTTCCTTTTCTTGACATAGCTAAGTAGCCAGACTGAAGAAGATATCCAATAAATCTCCTTTATTCCCTTTACTTTAAAAGTAAAAACTTGGAGATCTGTAAAAAGCCAAGGAAAATGGAAGAAGGAGACCGATCAAAGAAATAATGCAAGAATCTTTCTCAGAGCTAGGAGTCACTAGTTTCTGCATGGAAGGGGCCAACCAAGCAGTCGAGAATTAAAAAGCAAAATCGTATCAGAGCACATTATCAAACATTTTCAGAATCCCAGGACAAAGAGAACCTACAAAGATGACAACAAGAAAATACCGTATTACTTCAGCCGTCTCAACAAAAGCAATGGAAGCCAGAAGGCGATGGCGAAATGCCTTGGAAACTCTAAAGGAAAATATTTTCATCCTAGAATTACATATCAAGCCCAACGACAAGTCAAGCAGGAGCCCATAATAATCATATTTTAAAATATTTAACTTCTCAAAAACATTTTTTGTGTGCCTTATAGCCTCTCACAAAAAACTTGTTTCTTACCAGAAAATAAGTTCCACCAACAAAGAAGATCTGGAATAAGAGAAGAACACAGGAAGAGGCAAGCAATGGTTAAGAGAGATGCCAGGATGACAGCTGTGTACCAGGCGTGGAGGACAAGCAGTCTAGGTCAGAGGAAATAGGAAGGTTATAGAGGAGACTTGTCCAGAAAAATGAAACTGATAGAATGCCTCCCGTATCTGGAAGAGGCAGTTTGTGAAGAATCTGGTTGAACTAACAAGAGGACAGAAAGCCCAGGGGAAAGAAAAGATCATTAGCTCTAGGAAAAATAGAACTCTGCATAGAAAGGAAAAAGTAACCATAATCCCCCACATAACTCGGCTACAAATAACATTTACATAGTCATAATGATGTAAATACAAAACGTTGAGCTAATTGTTTCACAACATAACTATTTGGAGAGTCCGGAGACTAGGAACAAAACATGGCTAATAGGAAGAAGAGGAGTTAAATGATCATCTTTTATAGGAGGAAGGTAACCTACAATACAAAGACAGAAAAGGAGCCATGCCATTTAGAGACACTGAAGGAAAGCAAAATTTGCCTAAAGACGTAGAGGTGGTTATCTCAGAAAATGAGGGGAGAAGGAAATGAAACCTATTGTTTTTCACAACCAGCTCATTGGCTTCAGCTATGGGCATGTATTATTTTGATAAAAATTAAAGCTAAAACAAATATATACAAAAGTAATCCAACTAACAAAGGGGCTGGCACAAGGGGATTTGCTTCTGATACCATAAAACCATGGAAACCTGGCATTTCCATTGACAAAATAGTGATCCAAACTGCCTTCAATTAGGATAAAAAAAAGACTTTAGACCTATATATTTAAAGTCATTGTAGTCAGAAATCACTGGGATTTTCTGGAATTGTCTAGAATTATAAACTTCTGGCACTAATAAGAAATAAGAAAGAGGAGAAGTAAAACAATAGAGTGGCTCACATTGTGAAACAGAGCTGAGTTATTTTATGAAATACATACCATAATTTCAGGTTTATGGCTTCCACGTCTATACAAAGAGTTTTCTCATAAGACAAACCAGGCTATAGGTGACTTCTACCCAGGGCAACAATGACCTCTGCCTACATAATAATGGGTGATGTGGGAGGGAGTCACAGACTACAGGGAAGTTTCAGGAAGAACTCATCTGGGAAATGCAGTCACCTGATGGTTGAGAAGAAACTGTCAGTACGAAACTGGAACCCAAAATAAAAGATCCGATTTGAGTACCTTACTATGAGGCAGCAGAAACCAGAAACAAATGGCGTAAACAAAAGCTGACCTTACGTGGACTAACAGTATATTCCGCTCCCATCCGTTTGGGTTTACTGAATGGTGCTTTGCCAGCAAAGCTGGGGAAAGGCATAAAAACAATTCCATCCCTTTTCAGGCAAGTAATGTAATCAGAAAGAAAATATAATAAACCAGTTCATGGCAATGGTGGGGGTGTATCCTGTAAAAATTCAAAGCCAACATATCCAAGCCAGGATTGACTTCTTCAATAAAATACTGCTGAGTTTCCCAAGACGGTACGTCTCCCTTTTTTCTCCCCAGAAGCATCCCAACCCAAAAAAACCTCTGGAAACAGTATCCTGGGCCAATTTCCTAACTCTGAAAACTCTACTGCAGATTATCCTAAGATAATGTCATTAGAAATGCTAGACTAGATTCCTGGTGGATTTCATTATAAGTCTGATATAAAGTCATCTGCAATTCTAAAATAGAGCAATAAATCCTAATCTTGCCCCCTGAATAGCAGGGGGGGGAAGGGGGGGTGTGGTGGGACTGGATGTCTTTAATAAAGCATGGACTTCTTAGTCTTTCACAAATCATAATGTGTGTGCTCCTTAATTAAAATAGGAAGTTTTTCTGTTCTTCCTTTCACCCTACAAGCCATGGAGGCCTTTGCAGATGAAAGAGGTGATGCTAGCCCCTTGTGTATCAGTCAGAATCCCAGCAAGAAACAGGAGTTCACGCAGAGGGCTCACTTCATACAATTTCAGCGCGAGGACTTTTCAGAGCTGTGGGTCTCACGAAGGGACCCATCAAAGACGCTGAAACACCCAGAGGTTAGCAACATTAGGGAGCCATCATGTCCCTGGCCTTGAAGTAACAAAGAGAGAAAGACGGTGACCAGAGGCCAGTAGCTACAATCTTTGAAGGGACAGTGATTACCTACCTTGCGGGGCGACTCAAGACAGCAAGGGGAAAAAGATCCTCACCTCCCTGTCTTCCTGCTGTCCATCTGCTTGCCATGCATCAAAGCTACCTGGAAAAAAGCTAAAACATGAAATTTGAAGGGGCCAGTCTCCCAAGATTCAGGCAGAAGAGTAGAGATGGAAGGGGGAGATGGGGGAGAGAAGAAGAAAACAGGGAATGACCAGCACCCCTTGTGTCTGAACCAAAATGGTTGACTTAGTACCACACCTGAAATTCACTTTTCAGAAGCTCTAAAAGTATGTATATTTATGTGTGCATATATGTGTATATAAAACAAAGAGATATTAATAAATATATGATACACACTAACAATCTCTGTATCTCTAAAGTGATCTCAGTTTGCATACAGTCATAAAGACACAAAATACCTTAGGTTATAAAATTACAGATGTCATAGCATTTCCCTGCCCCCACCCCAAGATTCTCCTTCAGTCAGGAATAAGGGGCCCTGGTGTTTGTATTTTCAACAACTCAGTGATTGATTCATTGCACATACAATTCTGAGAACCATCCATTTCAATAGACTTATCAGTCATTCACTTCTTTTTTTTTAAATTTTTTTTTAATGTTTATTTATTTTTGAGAGAGAGAAAGAGACAGAGCATGAGCAGAGGAGGGGCAGAGAGAGAGGGAGACACAGAATCCGAAGCAGGTTCCAGGGTCTGAGCTGTCAGCACAGAGCCCGACGGGGGGCTCGAACTCAAGAGAACTGTGAGATCATGACCTAGGCCAAAGTCAGATGCTCAACCCAGCTGAGCCACCCAGGCACCCCAGTCATTCACTTCTAAGGAAAAATTCATTTAAGAAGATTATTTTCCTCCTAATGACTAGGTTAGACCTTCACTAACTGCGAGGAGAAGGGCAAGAAATGGGGGGGGGGAGTATTAAGAAAGGGAGAGAAGGTGAAGAGAGGAGTTCAAGTGAGCAAAGGTATTTTATGAAGGAAACAGAGAAAAAGAACGGAAAAGCTTGGGGGAGGGGGGAATGGGTTCATAATAAGAAATGGGAATCAGAAATACGTATTTATATTAGAAGACTTATCTAGGATCAATTTAAAACCTTTAAAGATTCTAAGCACTGAAAAGATTATGACTTATCTGCTGAGAAGTTCTAAAGATGTTGACACCCTGGTGGCAATGAACATTCCCAGGGTCCTGACTTTGGTTTGTAAATACCATTCTGCAATAAAAGAAATAGGGTTCCTTGGAGCTGATTCTAGAGCTGGGGCAGGGGATATGCAACATGTGCCTGGAACACCTTGTAGCATCAGAAGGTAAGAGAGAACTCAAAAGAACAAAGAATGGAAGTGTATTAAAGGGACACAGGATCTAACCTGAAAGAGGTCCCAGTGGTCAAATCTGGAATAAGGAGAGCAACAGAATAAGGTAGATTGGGATTATAACCCAAAGTATAAAATAAATATACATAATTATATAAGTAACACTGAATAAATAAATGAGGGAGAAGAGACAAGGTTTTTGTACAGAATTCCAAACAATACCAAGGAGGTGGAGTCTAATTGCCCTCCTTTGAGGATGGGCTGGGCTTAGTTACTTGCTTTCAAAGAATGAAGAACTGGAAAGAGAAAAATAATAACTTTGCAATGGAGACATCTGATAAACCCTACCTGAAGCAGGTGGGGAAGGTTAACGTCACCAGCAACGTCCCATAGATATCACGTGCTCTCAATATGACACATGAAAAAGACACCTGTGATATTCTTTCCAGAAATCCGTAATTCCAGTGCAATTATGAGAAGGACATCAGAAAAACCCAAATTACGGGATATCCTAGCAAATACCAGACTGGTACTCCTCATCACGTTCAAAGTTGTGAAAAATAAGGAAAGGCTGAGAACTGTCACAGACCAGAGGAACCAAGGAGACATGACAATGAAAGCAATGTGGCCTTTGGGATGGGATCATGGAATAGGAAAAGTGAATTAATGAGAAAACATATTGAAATTTTAATAAAGTCTGGAGTTTAGTTAATAGTAATGTAACGATGTTAAATTTGAGTAATTTCAAAATTATAACGCCTATAACAAATAAAAGATCACGTTTCTAGTAGGACTACTGATACTTTCTATAATATGTAAAGCAAGGCATTTAAGACATTGGCTTGAGTCCTAACGTAATTAAATTACGAACCATTTTTGGAAAACTAATATTGCACAAAACTATGTAAACCTTTCTGCTTCATTTTATGCACAGTAAACATCTGGATGTTTCCATTTACTTTACTGAATGAAAACCAGCTCATCCTCCAGGAAGCACAAAGTAACTACCATATGCACTCACTAGCCAAAAGTTGCATAAATGAAAGCTCGTGTAAAATTTCTGAAACTTTCCTTGAACTAAAAATAAGCAAAATGAGTTATTGATGACGAGATCACTGATAAATTCACCCCAGGAGACATTCCAGAAGCTCTGGAGATAATCATCTGCTTCCACAATAAATGTCAGACTCTTGGCCCATGAGAAATTTCACTCTCTAAAGCGGTAACAGGTTTTGATTAATGCAAAAAAATTCTCTTTAAAGGTTCCAATAGGAAGCAAAATTTGGATAACTCAAGATACTCTGAGAAATTAGGTATTGTAATAGATAAGATGTTCATAAGATGTTCCATTTACAGGACCTTCATTCTTGATAAGTCCCAAGGTCCTTACACATAGCAGTGACACACTGTATACTTTTCTTTAGACACCTCCCTCTGGAGACAATTAACTGACTCAGAATCATTCTAGCTAGAGATCATTTATCCAGGGTTAACATTTGGTTATGTCTTTTTCTTCCTAGAATTATGAAATACTAATGATTCTCTGCAGCACCAGTTTCAAGAAAATACACTAAGCCAGATACTTTCTGAATGTTTCTCATGGGTTGGAAAATGATTCTGGGGTATGGGGGAGACACTTCCCTGGACATCAAGTCCCACACAGTGACCAAGAGCACTTTTTTCTTTATACAAGGCCTTCTGAAGTAGTAAAGGGCAGAGAGGAAAGGAGAGAGAGAGGGACACAGGGAGAAAGCCAGACCTCATGCCCGAAAGCACTAACCCACCACCAAGAAGCCAAAATATTTCATGTAACTGTGATAGGGCATCTTGAGGCATTAGTTTTATTAGTTATATTTCATTTTTACCAAACTCCAGGTTTTCAAATTGTGTCCTTTTATTTCTATCCATTTTTATTTTACAGATCTCATATTTTAACCAAAACATTGGCTTTGGTTTGTGGTTTTAAAGATCTTTCTCCAGTATGAACCACTGAATTCCCGTGGTTCAAGCATGATATTCCATGGGCCGTCTTCATACCTCATACCAATAACACAATTATATAGAAACATTCGCAGCCGATTCATCCTACTAGGCGACCTGGAGTGCAGAAGCAGATATTCCCCCAGGGGACTGTTAAGTGTTTTACCTATATAAATGACTGGTGCTATGGACAAGAAAAAGCTTCTGGGTGGCTGTTCTCTTTGCCATGCACCATGGCAGGAATTATACCGTGTCACATGAATCTGTGCCTAGATATTTGGATGGGTTCAAAGCTTAACTTTGAGGAAAACCCAACCTCTGCCCACAGCTGCCCAACCTTCCTAGCCCACCTTGAGTTGGGATTGTCTCCTTTCATTCCAACCCTGGCCAGATTTCTCAACATTTGTGAAAGGAGGCCACTCTTCCTCGTTTGGTAGCCAAAACATATGGATTCTCTTAAAGACTCCATTGAAAGTCCCTAGAGAACAGGAACTGTGTCTTTTTATCCCCAAGTCTAGCACAGGCCTAGCCTGATGAACAATAAATATTCATTGACTGATGAAATAAATACTATGTTATCACCCAAGCCCCTTGTGTAAAGTCTGATGCTCTCCACTCAGTACTGATCGCTAGGAAAAGGTTGTCTCTGTTAAGGAATTTATGAACATCCAACATTAGAATTCTTTAACCCATTAAGCTTACATTTTTGTCCTGGCTGCCCAGTCAGAACCAAATACAGAGGCCCTCCCTCATCCCTGCTGGGGAAACTTCCGAGCCCCCGGTGGATGCCTGAAACCACCGATAGAACCGTACCCTGTATTTACAGGCAGTCCCCTTACTTATAGTGGTTTGCCTTGGGATTTTTTGACTTCACAATGGTGCCGAAGTGACATGCGTTGGGTATGAGCCACACTTGAATTTTGCATTTGGATCTTTTCCCGGGCTAGCGGTACGTGGGAGGGTCCTCTCCCGCGATGCTGTGGCTCCCAGCCAGGCACACCGTCACCAGGCCCAACAACCGTTCCACACCCAGACCTCCACACTACCTGTCACTTTCAGGATGGCATTCGATCAGTTACGTGAGCTACTTAGCACTTGGTGAAAAAATAGGCTTTGTGTTCGATGATTTTGCTAAACTGTCAGCTAAAGTCAGTGTTGTGAGCGCATTTAAGGTAGGATAGGCTCGGCTGTGACGTTTGGTAGGTTAGGTGTATTAAAGGCATTTTGACTTACAATATTTTCAACCTACCATGGGCTTATAGGGATTAACCATAATAAGCCTCTTCCATCTTCCGTCATAAGCCAAGGAAGATCTGTACCATGTTTTTTTCCTATAAAAACATACCTATGGCTCAGTCAGTTAAGCACCCAACTTGAGGTTTCGACTCAGGTCATAATCTCGCGGTGGTTCATGAGATCGAGCCCTGCATCAGGCTCCACACTGTCAGCAGGGAGTCTGCTTGGCATTCTCTCTCTCCCTCTCTCTGCCCCTTCCCCGCTTGTGCACACACAGACCCCTTCTCTTTCTCTCTCAAAATAAATAAATAAACATTAAAAAAAATACCTATGATAAAGTTCAGTTCATAAGTTAGACACCATATGAGATTAACAACAATAACGACAAAATAGAACAACTCTAACGATATACGTAACAAAAGTTACGTGAATGTGGTCGCTCTCGAAATATCTTATTGTATGGCACTCACCCCTCTTGTGATGACGTGAGATGATAAAATGCCTCTGTGAGGAAATGAGGGAGGTGACCCAACGTCAGGCTACTACTGACCTTCTGATGATACAGGTAACTAAATATGGGTAACTGAAAACTGCAGATAATGGGGTCACAGTAACGATACTAACCACATATTTTCCTTTCTCATTTTGATTAAACTTACTGTTTAATTATATTCTATCCTAAGCTGCCTCAAATTTGAAAAGCGAGTCAATTAAATAAATTAATCCATGGAGAGCTGATCCATGGTTCCAACAAGGTGTCCTGTTCTCCTCCAGGAGACACGTGGAGACTTAGTTCCTTCCTCCCCTGTCCTGGGGGCAGGAGAGTTTTCCATTCTTCCCCTAGGGCAGTCAGGTTTTGTCTTTGCCTCTTCGGAAGCAGAAGGTCTTGCCTCCTTCCCCAGTAGAGACTTTGCTCTCCTCCCTTAACCATTAAGGCTTTTGCTTTGTAAGAGGAAAGGTGTGTGGGTGGCATTTGTGCGGGTCCCCAGAGGCAGCTGCTCACTTCTGTCACCCTGCCACTGACAGGGGCTCCCCCTGCCCAGTCTCCTGCATGAACAGCCCGTGAGTGAGCGCGTTCTCCCTTTAGGTCTGGGCCCCCAGTTATTCCAGACAGACACGCTCACCCCCGCTTGGGCTTTAGGAATCTGTCAAGATTGTAACCAATTCCTTCTTACTTGCTTGTAGGGTGGCCGCCTCCCCTTTACGTGCTGCCCAAGGTGCAGCAACTCACAGATCTGGGCTCTGCTGGAGGGGTGGTCCCTCTTTGAAATGCCATTCACTCAGTGGCCTTGTGACCTCAACTTTCTGACGGGCTTCTGAAAAGTTACCATGTTCTAGATGATCCAGCCTTTTGTCATCGGCAGGGTGGGAGCGATGCCTTTTGCGGTTTTCTACACGCTCCGTGGAAGCAGAACTCACCAGAAGTGGCATTTTGCAACGCCATTGGGGTGTGTGCATCGACTGTTTGGCTAACTCCCTCTCAGCTGTAGATTGACATTTCTATTCCTTGAGGCCAACGGCATCCACTGGGCCAGGGATCTGATCCTTCGCCGGGGCTCCCGTACCAATCAGACCCATGACTTGAGTTTTATTAGTTTCCTTAGTACCGTGCCCACAGCACCTGGGAAACCAGCCACCCTGATGTGAAGTCAGATTACACAACAGGGACCGAGAATAGGTGCCTTGTACACAGCGATCGTTTTTCATAGCAGGCTTCTATTGGAGCAGGATCTCATAAATTCTCATAACAGGATCTTTGGCTCACGCGGTACAAAGAGAAATAGAGATGAAGCCTTCTAGTAATTAATATTTGGTAACTTGATCAACACAGTCCATCCGAATAATTTAAGCCTCCGTGATACTAGCTGTCTAAAGTTACAATGAACTCGGTTTATATGAATTAGCCCATGCAGAGTTATACTTTTTCTTAAGGTTTATTATTCCAGGAAAATCTGCAATGAAGTCCGTATGGAAAATGAAGGTTTAGTGCCTTCCTAAAAGTTATTTTTTCAAACTATAGAGGCCACTATAAATATATCTTCACTAATAATCAGCTTTCTTACTGTCTTCATGTTTCTACGTTAACTTGTCCTTGTATGGTTACTGTTTCTGGCTGGTGTTATATCAGGCCTGGTAAAAGAAAGCAAAATGTCCATTTGAGCTGTCATAAGACTGCTGCGTGATTAACACCAACTTTCATGAAGTTGCCTAAAGATCGTACCCCCCAAAAATTGTATTGTTTCAAGTTTTGAAGCAAGTAGCCTTAAGTCTAAATAATGGCAGATGACCGTTTGTTTCCCAATAAAAAGTTAACAATACGGTTACACTATTACGGGGGCCCATGCGCTACAACGTTTTCTGAGGCAATTTTTTATAGTTTAAATTACAAATACCAGAAGTCAAAGGTTTATAATCAAAGCCTTACATTCTGGTTTCACGAATCCCAGACAGGGAGCCAAACAGGGAGCACATACCTTTTTAATTGAGACTTCTAGCCAGAGCCCCCGGCAGAGCTGAGAGTGAGACTTCCGGTAACTGGGGGCAGGGGTAGCGTCTTCCGGTGGGATTCCCCAAGGGATCCTCCAAGGAGTGGGCCTGTGCCCAGCCCGGAGGTGACAGATTATTTCCAAAGAGCAGCATGGGGGCGATCACGTCTGATAGAAAAAGCATTCACTTTTGAATTTATGACGCTATGCTAGTTGAATAGAGCAAAAGCCTGTCTGACTTTCTTATGTACCCAACTTAGTAAGTTTTCTTTTGCAGTGAAGAATGACAGAGCAAGGCCGTGTTTCTAGAAGCCAAACCAGTCCAAACTTTTCTCCGGGGAAGAGATAAGGCACAACACTATATCTAAAATGAAAAGCTTAGCCAATCACTTGTTAGATCAGAAACACATGTAGAAGAAAAAAAAAGCCAGATACACAGGTATTTTATCTCAGCCAAACAATATTTTAGACAAGGATATTAGCTTTCTTTAAGCATTTGTAACAGATCACCCAATTCCACAATCTCATTTCTTAAGCTGTCTCTTATCAATTAGCTGAATGTGTATTTATTCTTTAATGATAAGAGTTATTTGGAATATAAACATTTTCAAAAAATTAAAATCCTCTTCTAGGCCTGTCCTCAGTTTTTTCACTCATTTAAAAAAAAAATTTAAGGTTTTATTTGATCGGAGACTTTCTAGCCGATGGAAGAGAACATGTATTTTGCGAGAAAATATGCTCTTTGCAATCGCTTAAGTTCTAGGTCCAAAGCTATTGAGATTTTTCCATCACCTTGCTTTGTTCAGATTTGTATAAGCTATTGCAAAATACCACCGCCTTTCATAGGAGTTCCTTTGCTTTAAAAGGCTACGTTTACTTACTACAGAATTATAATTGATCTAAGCAAGATCTAAAACTACAAGCCAAAGCATCGTTTCTAAAGGAGCCGCTTGTGCTCTTAAACGTGGCCAGTTCACTCCACAATGGCATCTCTTCAATATCATTTAGCCACATCTGTTTCACGGATTTATCTGGAAAACAAAAGGGTTATGAGAGCCTGCGAGACATTGATGTGGCCACCAAACATGAATTCAATTCCTCTGTCTTTGAAATAGCCGTCCCAAGACACGTTCTATGCGTTTGATTCCATGTGGAACAGCTTAGGCAATTCAAGAGGACTTCAATATTAGATCAAAAGTGTATTTCCAGATGCCACTTTAAAATAACAAACAGAGCTTTGTAGCTTACATCCCAATAGAGGCAACATTTGGAACAACGCTTATCATCAACAGCACCGGCTTCTGCTGATTAAAAACGTGAATCTGTTCTTTTGAAAAGGCTACCAAAATATTTTGTACCAATCAAAAGAGAGTTTAACGGAGTCTATTAAACGCCCGCCGTCCCTTGTCCCTCTGTGAAGGCACCGTGCCTGCCCTGAGGAGAAGGAAACGCGTGACAGGAACAGGTAAGAATTTGTGTCTGGAAAAGTGACTTCCGTTAGAAAAAAATCAGAGAGTAAATGGAAGTCAGTGAAAAGAGAGAATAAAGATTTCAGGTGTAGAGTTTCCTCGTCAGTATTTCTGCCTGGTTCTTTTTCTAGGCCCTTCTCTAGTTCACTCAGCCAACGTCACCCACCTCTCCTTGACGTTTCCAGGCACTTTCGTAAGTGATCCTCTGAGGACAGTGATATCATCGTACGAAGGAGATTTCTCTCCCAAAGTAGGCACTAGGTTCTTTGAGCGTCTGCACCACACCTTCAGATTTGTGCGTCCCCTACCATCTTCCAAGTACAGATCTCCTACGTAGTCACTGTTGACTGAATGTTGAGTTGAAGCAGAGGGGGCGGAATGGAGGAAAGGGACACTAAAGAATAAAGATGGAAGAAGACGTTTCTTCAAAATCAAAAAAAGTTCACAAAAACATTCTCCAAGAATAAAGAAATTTGTTCCCATTATTCAGGGCCACTGACATAGGGAATGGAAGCACTATTCTTCCAAAGGAAAGTCTTTGCGTTCCATCACATGTCCTGATAAACCACTTCTCCATCTTATAAACTAAGGGTGCACGTGGAGCCGGGAGGAAGGGAACACACCTGTTCTGAGCACCAGGTGCAATCAGGGCTCCATTTATCGTCCTGCTCCCCAACCCAGGTTCCCGGCTGTAGAACATCAAGGAGCAGTGATGGAGATGAGCTGAATTTGACATCGTTATCAGTGAAGACTTCAGTCTGTCTTGCCTCCTATTAGCTTAGCTCAGAGTTTTCATCCATCCCTCCAGGAGAGGAAAGGAGAGGGGAGGGGAGGAGAGGAGAGGGGAGAGGAGAGGAAGAGAGAAAGAGGGAAAGAGAGGGAAGAAAGAAAGACCAAATTCTTTCCAAAGTGGCAAAAACAGCACAATGAAAATGTCTCCATATATTCTTCAAAATCTCACCCAGAAAAGCCACTTCAAACACTCAAGGTAGAACATGATACTCTTGGATTATTCCCGAAGTGTTGCTCAATCACAAAAAATCTAAACGGCTCCTTGGCAATAGAGAAACAAAAGTATAAATAATGCTGCTTCAACGTTTCTAAATGATAGTAGCCTGGAAATGCTTCCCTCCCCCCAAAAGATTAGCCTGTGTGTTAGACAGGCGTATTGGAGGGACTGTCTCTCTTAATCACTGAAAATAATATTCCCTTTCTCACTAACTTAATCCAGAATAATCTTCTCACATTATTATGACACTTTTAGAAAGAAAACACCTGTGTGTATCACCTGGCACAATTTAAAACTTGTTAACAAGGTGGTGACAAGGAATTGGATGCCATTTAGCAGTGGTAGCTTCATGTTTCCAATAAACAAAGTTGAGTTTGAACTCCCCAACGCCTTGCTTGCCAACAGTTTAAATACGTGCCTTTCCTTCAGTGAGAGGTAGGTCTTTGCCAGCAGGTGGTGCAAAAACCATATTGTAGAAAATATTCACAGAAAACAATAGGGTATCCCTAGCTGGGTATTCATGGTACCCATGGGCATTGCTTTTGGAAGAAGTGACGGTAGAGTTCCTCTTTTATCATCAATTGATACGCTATTTCCATAATGCGTCACCTCCTCCCAACCCGAGCCACCTTGCTAATTCTACACGTTGGGGTGGACCTCACGCTGACCCATTTTAGCCATCATGACAAACTTCACTATTGGTTCGCGTTCGCCTCATTCCTTCTTCTTTCTCCAACTGCTTAAGGTTAACGCCGGACCCGCACAAGCTCATCAGCTGTCCCCAAGGGACACAAGTTATTTGTGATGTTGACTCCAAGAGTGCCATACTGTTCTTCTCACTCCGCCCGGTAGGACTCACGATGAGGGACAGCGTCCTGAGATCTGATGGATCTTGTCTGCTAACTTGAGTGTCCCTTTCCCTGCCTCAGTCTCTGCTTCCACTCGGCGATGAGATCCCATACAATCAAGACCGGTCCAAAGCAACCTATTATTACTGGTGAGTGACAGAAATACTGCATCACGGGATGCGTTATGGAGAATAAACAAAATCGGCCTAAAATGTAAAGCACTTGGTAAGTTAAAATGAGCCTAGAACTTTTGAAGAGTTCAAAATCTGATTCTTTCTTCTCTGACCTCCTCCAAATTCCTTAACCTTTCTGCACTGCAGTTTATTTCTTTACTTATTTTTGTCACCTGAAAAGGGAAAACGTGAGGTACGTCTAGAGAAAAAAGTCCAGAGAAAAAAGAATAAACTAGACCCAAATTTAATTCTTATTTATTTTTGGGACAGAGAGAGACAGAGCATGAACGGGGGAGGGGCAGAGAGAGAGGGAGACACAGAATGGGAAACAGGCTCCAGGCTCCGAGCCGTCGGCCCAGAGCCCGACGCGGGGCTCGAACTCACGGACCGCGAGATCGTGACCTGGCTGAAGTCGGACGCTTAACCGACTGCGCCACCCAGGCGCCCCCCCCCCAAATTTAATTCTTATTCCCTGTTCCAGGCACTGTGCTTTGGACTTTCACAAACATCAGTGAAACAGCTACGGAGATATGGTTCTGGAATTCAGATCCAAGCCTTGGGTCTTCCAGTGTGTTTCTTTTCATATACGGATCCATAAGTGCTAATTCAATCCCAGGTTACAGGCTCCAGTATTCAGACCCGAGTGATCCCACAGAGTGAAAGTGACGGCGGATGTATGGTTCTCCTTCTAAGGATGCCAGTGTTATAGGGACACTGATCAGAGGAAAATCCCCCTCCCAGACACACACACACACACACACACACACACACACACACGGTTCACTTTATTCTTTTTTTAAGTTTATTTTTATTTTTTCTGAGACAGAGAGAAAGACAGCAAGTGGGGGAGGGGCAGAGAGAAAGGGAGACAGAATCCCAAGCAGGCTCCATGATGTCAGCACAGAACCCACTGCGGGGCTCGAACTCACGAACCGTGAGATCGTGACCTGAGCTAAAATCAAGAGCCCGATGCTCGACCAACTAAGCCACTCGGGCGCCCCTACAGTTCACTGTAAAACGGACTCCAATCTTACACATGGTAGGATGATCCTAGAAAGCCTGGACATCCCGCCATGTGTCACAGAGAAGCCTTTCTGCCAGTGAATCTGTCTACTTCCTCTCAGCTTATCTCAGCGTAGGACCAAGTACTCCGACCCAAGTAGGAGAGTAGACAGTTTCCCTCATTCCCCACTCTTCCGTGATAGTCAGAGATATCCTTGGGTAACCTGGACAGGCCTTAAATGACCCCGCCATTTGGATGGCCACCTGGACCACTTCCAAGCTCTGCCCGTCAGCTTTCACTCCCTGCGAGCTCGCTTCTCCTACGTGCACCTGCATTCCACAGGGGCCGGCTGGGTCCCGCAACCCCGCTCAACCTGCCCTCCTCCGCGTCTCTGTTCTCACCACCAAGCCCTTCCAGGAGCCACTCTGGGGACCCAACAGTCTCCTGCCCCCAACCTATAAGACTCTTGGGTTCTCAGACGAACCCTTACTTAGTTACGGTTGCGTTCAGTAGCATCTATCTGTCACAAAAAATTTAGGGCAGATCTGATTCATCCCCACCCCTGCAACCAAATTATTTTCTCCAACCTAATTCTATCCAAACGCAGAACTTTCTAGGCTCCATAAATGCAGGGTTTTTCTTTACCTGTAGTGAAAATCTAGGTCTTCTATATAATTCTTTAAACTTGCGTTAGATAGCATATTTCATGCTGATTCCCACTACCCACCGACTGTCGTTATATTTGCAGATGTCTTACCTTAAGACACATTTTGTTCCTAATATGTTCTAATGTCACACGTAAGAATGTAAATGTCTGGTACAGGTTTTATCCTTTTCATTGTTAATTCTACTTGTGCCTATTTTTTTCTACTCGACTTTTGCATTGAGTTTATCAAGTGAATGATCCGGATGACAGAAGAGCCCATATGTCGTTTTTCATATTACCCATGCTATTCAGTACGTATTGACTAAACAGCGACAAAAATGCAAGACACAAAGCCTAGCCCCAGGAAACAAAAAGCAGTTGAAAAGTGATACGCTCAGCCCTGAAGGAGTCTATGACCTTGAAAAGGGGGAAAATTAAGAGTGTACATATGGCTCCACTAGGAAGCAGGGAGAGGTAAACCTGTCGCAGAGGCATAAACAAAGTGGTCTAGAAACACAGGGAGGGGGGATTTTTCTGGCAGAGTGCAGCCTCTGCTCTCTACCAGAAAATGAGCCAGAGAGGGGATGGGGCGAGCAGTCTGTGCCATTTGAGGATAATAGCATTCACACGGCCAGAACGAACAGAGGAGACGTTCCAGGCAGGGGGACAGCATGCCCAAATCAGAGACGACCCGGCACGCTGGGGAGACGCGGTGAACTTTTTGCCAAAGCCCACCCCTGGCAACGGAGAACAGAGACAGATAACACCCGTAGGCACCGAATTGAAAAGGAGGGTGTGGGTTCAAGAGATATTTGAGCCGGGGGCGCCTGAGTGATTCAGTGGGCGAGCATCCGACTTCAGCTCAGGTCACCATCTCACGGTCCGTGAGTTCGAGCCCCGCGTCGGGCTCTGTGCTGACGGCTCGGAGCCTGGAGCCTGCTTCGGATTCTGTGTCTCCCTCTCTCTCTGCCCCTCCCCGGCTCATGCTCTGTCTCTCTCTTTGTCTCAAAAATAAACTTTAAAAAAGATTTAAAGAACAGCCTCCGGAATTTGGCATGTGGTTGGGTAGGAGAGCACGAGTTCACAGAGTCCTTTCTAAGCAAAAGGCAAAGTTTTAAGTCTGCAGCCTTTATCACATCACACTGCATTTGTTTATACATGTATCTTATCCCTTACTTACATTTTACTCCTAAAGGATCTTCTTTCCGTCTTTGCACTTATGTTCAACCGTATTTGGTTGCATTGAGAAGGGGCTATAAATATCTTTAGAGCATTGCTAATTCAAGTCAGGGATCGAGAGGTGCCAAGGGAGAGAGGAGAGAGAAGACCAAAGACAGATCTCCCCTCTAGGGAACACCTCCACTGAAAGGACAGGAGAATGTGGGAGACGTAGTTGAAGGAGGGCCCAGAAAGAGCGAGATGCCAGAGAGTGGAGGCCACTACATCACACGAGCCGTGAGGTCAGTGGTGCCTTGTGTTGACAAAGGGAGGGATGAGAAACTCATAAATGCCTAAGGGGCCCCAGGATGCTGGGCATTGGCTGGGTGAGCTACAGCAGGGGAAGCAGGGACCCCGGTCTCATCTCATGGGCAGCAGTCCTCAGCTTGAGGGAGGGTTGACTCGGCAGATTCAAATCTTCCGAGGTTTGGGGGCGCCTGGGTGGGTCAGTCGGTTGAGCGTCCGACTTCAGCTCAGGTCACGATCTCGCAGTTGACGAGTTCGAGCCCCACGTCGGGCTCTGGGTTGACAGCTCGGAGCCTGGATCCTGCTTCGGATTCTGTGTCTCCCTCTCTCCCTGCCCCTCCCTGCTCAAGCTCTGTCTGTCTCAAAAATAAATATAAAAAAAAAAACCCAAAACATGAAATCTTCCGAGGTTTTGACAAAATCCAGAATGCAGACAGACATGCAAATATTAAAGCTTAGCAACTAACTCGAGTTTAAAAACTAAACTACGGTAGTCAACACTACGTGAACCAAACAAGTCCCAGCTCACCTGGAGGCAGCCCGCGGAGGACATCCGGGCAAGGGCGATGACGGTGGGGAGAACAGACACTGGAAGTGGTGTTCAGTGGTTAGTGATCGCTGAGACCACACAGGACGCAGATCACACTGCACGGGGTTAGCAGTGGGTTGAGAGCTGAGCAAGTGGAGGCACAACACGTGACAAGCCACCCTCCCTTGCCGGCCTCTTGACGTCCTGAACTGCGCAGAACAGCCATCCTGGGAAAGCCTGGGGCTCAGGCACCTGCTCAGAGCAGCTCAGGTGGTTCCTTCTTCTCATTTATCGACAGCTTAGCACAGAGGGAAACTAAAAGTTATCGTTTCTCTAAAATACCTGCAGGGGCCCCAGAGCTGAGGCTGGATTTAATCAGCGAAGGTCATGCCCATTAGCGTCCATTAATGTCGTTGCCATCTGTGGTGCCTCTTGAAGCTCCGCCCGGTCCAGCAGATTCTTTCAAACCCTGAGGCGATTGTGTTTGGGCTGTTGCGGGCTGGGAAGCAAGATGAGAGCCCCAGGAGACTGAGGATACGATGCATCAGCTGGGTTCCTGCCACCGCTTAGCAAACCCTCACAGCGAAAGGACTCCCAGTGAGGGGAGTCTTGCCTTTCAGAAGGCCTTTGCTTGTCAGCACACCTGGATGTTAGCTTTCCAGTGAGGACCGAATAACAAAGGCTAGTTGTTTATGTCTTCTAGAACTTGGTTACCCCAACTATGAAATACAAATAATGATAGCAAACCTCCCGATCCAGGAGGTTTCCTGTATTTATCATAGTGCAACATGCACCTGAATACGTGCGTGCGTGCGTGTGTGTGTGTGTGTGTGTGTGTGATTAATGGAGAAGTTCCAGCACAAGTGAAAAAAGGTTTTTAAACTGAGATTTTTTTTTCTTCTTTTGGTCCATTATCTCCGAATCACAAAATAGACACACACCCCATGAGCTATTTACAACCATCTCGTTGGACACATTCATAATCGTTCCATTTCAAAGAGTGCTATTTAAAGGTTATGAAGTATCTCATTGGAAAGCTCCAGTAAACATACCTTACTTCACTGAGCATTTCTGGAGAGTTAGTTCGGAATTGTCCAAGATGATACAGAGCAGTTCTGGCTCACTCAAAAGAAACAAAGGGGAATTTAGTAGCTGTGGGTTGAAACCAAATAATGTTGCCAAAACAGTGTGCAGCCTCTTACTCAAGACCTTGCTTTAACCAATAGTGAAAATTCTCATTTTCATGAAAGCTAAGTACAAGTTAGGGTTTCTGAAGTCCTCCCTAAACGCACAGTTGGCTCACTTAATGTTTGATCTTCCCCATTGCTTTGATGTGTGGCTTTGTTTATTTTGTGACCCTTTTGTTTAAAGGCACTCTGTGATTATTTCACTGCTGTGTCCATTCTTGAAATCCTTGGGATTTGAAAACACTACCTGTCACAGTCAGTCGCTAGGAGGATTCTGCCAAAAGAGAATAATGGGATTAAAACACCACACACATGCAGGGAATATCTAGGAATAGACAGGAGTCAATTTAAATATATACTAAATAGAGCATAAATCATCGGAGACAGTGCAGGTACAAGTTCATTCACTCTCAAGGCCTGTGAGCCTCTTTTCTCCAGCTAGTGCTGCTGGCGGCAAAGAGCTGGTTTTTGGGTGGCCCCGGAGACATCCATCTCCTTTTGGACAATTCTACTTCAGGGCAAAAGCGGGGCGAGAGAGAGCTTCGGGCAACAACACACTGTTTTAGCTTTCCACACATAAAGAAATATTCTTGCAGGCTTAAGAGGAAAGTGACCTGACATGCTTCCTCAGAGCAAAACCCTTCTGCCCTTGGGACACCATTTCCACCTTTACTGGCCCCAGTTTGTCTGTCTCAAAGCAAGGGGATGCCCTCGTGGTGACTGATGGTACCCCGGGTAGGGGTGTTGCCGAAAAGGCACATGGGAAGCCGGTGACGTTTGCCCCTGAGACTGACTGTCCTCGGGAACTTTACACAGTTCTCATTTTGCCACGTTCCCAACTGAAATGCTGGCTATAGACCAAACACTTGTGTTCCCCCCAAAATGCGTATGTTGAGATCCCACCACCCAAAGTGATGGTATCAGGAGGTGGGGTCTTTGGAAGTCATTAGGTCACAAAGGTAGAGTCCTTGGGGCGCCTGGGTGGCTCAGTCAGTTAAGTGTCCGGCTTCGGCTCAGGTATTGATCTCACTGTTCGTGGGTTCGAGTCCAGCATCAGGCTCTGTGCTGACAGCTCGGAGCCTGGAGCCTGCTTCGGATTCTGGGTCTCTCTCTCTCTCTCTCTCTCTCTCTGCCCCTCCCCTGCTCATACTCTGCCTCTCTCTGTCTCTCAAAAATAAATAAATGTTGGGGCACCTGGGTGGCTCAGTCGGTTGAGCGGCCGACTTCGGCTCAGGTCATGATCTCGCGGTCTGTGAGTTCGAGCCCCACGTTGGACTCTGTGTCGACAGCTCAGAGCCTGGAGCCTGTTTCGGATTCTGTGTCTCCCTCTCTCTCTGACCCTCCCCCGTTCATGCTCTGTCTCTGTCTCAAAAATAAATAAATGTTTAAATAAATAAATAAATAAATGTTAAAAAAATTTCAATATTGAGCAACAGACATACATGACTGAGCACGCAAATATGTCTGTTTCATGACTAAACCCAGTGTCCGCAAATTTGGTGTATCTTCCTGCTTCTTACTGATTTGCATGCCGAGGCTGAACAGAAGTCCTCTCTAGCAAGCTGTGGGCTACATTTTGAAGCTGTGGTATGTCCCTGTCATCTCTCATCACTGTCTTTGTTCTGTAATGTCTTTGCCTCGGTTCAATGATTTTACAGTATCGCTGATGTGATTCTTTACTGAGCCGCTTCTTGAAAAGCAAACTGCCCCTGTGTATGCTCAGGAAAACAAAAAGTAGCCAGTGGAGTGGCTGAGCCAGCATAAACTACTCCAGGGCTGATGGCTTCCATGAAGGTTTCTTGAGCTCCTGCTGGAGCAGCCGTACAGCTACTTAATTACGATGTTGTTTTTCTTGGTTGTCCCCCACAACAACCCTCTTCCTTCCGTAACTCACGGTTTCCTTCGCCCAACAGTTTGGAACCATGATTTTATATTCGTTCTCTTAATAGAACTGGTTCAGTTGTATTATTTCATGAGCCTAACCTGATAGTTGAGGAAGTTAAAGAGCGGGATCACCAACGGTCCTTCCAACTCTGAAGGTTAACGCCAGCAGGGAAGCGAAGGTACCACGTATGATTTGAAGTTGTTCGTCTAGAGGGAAAAAAAGGCAAAGGGATTGCTTAAGAATGATTCGAAAGGTCTACGGAGCATGGCGTGCCCACAGTGACGACAATTTAAGAGAGAAGAGGATGAGAAGGTCAAAATCGATGGCTCTCACAACCGAGGGTGCTTTTGCCCCCAAAACACGTTTACAGTGTTTGGAGATATTTTTCACTACTTCAGCTGGAGCTTGGGAGCGGCTGCTACTCTCACGTAGTGGGTAGAGGCCAGGGGGATTGCTGAACATCCTACAATGCTGGGGACGGCCCCACCTCCAAAGCAAAGAAGGTCAGTAGTGTGAGACCGACACTCAAAGAGACTTAAATTAGGTGGAAGGAACAGCCATCCGACCACCACTTACCGGACTGAACCACACGATGGGGGGAGGGGGGGGTCCCAATCGTCTTTTGTTCTTTCTTTTTTTAAATATAATTAACATGCAGTGTCATATTAGTTTCACGTGTACAACATATTGATTCAACCATCCTGTACATCACTCCTTGCTCACCACGAGGAGTGTGGTCTCCATCTGTCACTAAACGACGTCATTACCACCTGATTGACTATAGTCCCTGTGCCGTACTGTTCACATCCGTGACTTATTTATTATTTTCTGGAAGTTTGTACCTCTTACTTCCCTTTAGCTATTTCATCCATTTCCCGCCCCACCCCCATCCCCCTCTCCTCTGGTAACTACCATTTCTTCTCCGTGTTTAAGAGTCTGTCTTGTCTCTTTTTTTCTTTGCTTGCTTGTTTGTTTTGCTTCTTAAATTCCACAGAGGAGCGAAATCATGTGGTATTTGTCTTTCTCTACCTGACTTAGTTCACTTGGTAGGGAAGATAGGGAAGCAACCCAATAGGGATGGATCCTGTCCATCCATAGATGAAAGGATAGGAAGATGTGGCATATAAGACAACAGAATATTACTCAGCCACGAAAAGGATGCCATCTCGCCATTTGCAACAACATGGATGGATGTAGAGGGTATAATGCTAAGTGAAATAAGTTAGACAGAGTCTTCCCCAGTCTTCTGACCTCGAGAACATGAAGAGAGATTTCACATTCTTCTGTCGCCAGTTGCTGATGCTGTAAAATCATTATAAACCAACGGAAGCATCTTGACATCATGTACGTGTGCATACATCAATCCCTTCATATGTCACTCTTTGTCAAGATTTGGGGGGAAACTGACCTGTAGGTGGTTTTCTGAAGACCCGTCTCACTAGACATTCTGCTCTGGGGTTTTTTTTTTTTTTCCTCTTCATTTTCTGAACTGATCTGACTGTGCATTAATGTTATTTTTACTCTGCTGTAAACTCTCAGAAGCCCTTTAGAGCATAACATGTCATTTAGGTTAATAACCACAGTCGTCATTAGATGTGCAATGTGTTCTATGTGCCCACCATGCCTTAAATTATAGACTCTGTAATAACTAAATAACTAAACTATAAATAACTAAATTTAACTTGGAAATGTTTTCTGTTGAGTTTATATAACACGTTTTGACCTGCTCCGTCCACAGGAAGCCAGAAGAGAAAATGGTAAATAGAGTTGAAGAAGCTTTTCAATTCCGTGCAAACAGTAATCCACATTCAGGGTTAAATCTTGAAATTCCAGAAAGATTTGAAGGTTTTATAAGGCTTGCCCACCCATTATGTTAACTTCTTCTTTTTTTTTTTAGTATCTACCTCGCTCGCTTTGAAAGACAATTATCACAGTGAATGATTTTTTTAAACCAAGATTTTGCCAATATACATAGCTAATTTCACTAAGTGTCAAATATTTGCTGCCTTTGGGGGATAATATCTTTAAAACTAAATCAGCAGTAAATCTGCCAGGATGCTGTCTTAGATGGAGAAAATTTCTTTGGTGGAACCAATTATCTAGGACACTGTGTGGTGTAGCATTCAAGATCCAGAACCAAAGTCAGACAGCTAAGGTTCAAATCTCCCCTCTGGGGGGATGGTGGGTGTGCAGCCACATTATTCATTTTCTCTGTCTCAGTTTCCTTGCACATAAAATGGGAATAATAACAGTATCTCCCTCATAGGTATTTGTCAGAATTAAATGAGTTAAAACAGTGATTTTCTCTTTTCTCTTTAATGTATATTTATTTTGAGAGAGAGACGGCAGTGGAGGGGCAGAGAGAGACAGAGAGAGAGGATCCCAAGCAGGTTCCATGCTGCCAGTGCAGAGCCCGACCCAAGACTTGATCTCACAGACTGTGAGATCATGACCTGAGCCAAAACCAAGAGTCGGCCGCTTAACCGGCTGAGCCATCTGGTGCCCCAAACCAGGGATTTTCAACGTGTGATCCACAAATCAGCAGCAACAGCATTATCTGGGGGCTTATTAGATGTGCCAGTTTTCTGGCCCCACCCAGACCCACTAAATCAGAAGGCATCCAGGTAGTTCTGATGCAGGCGAGAGTTCGAGAAACCAAGAGTTCGAGAAACCAAGACAAACTGTAAAATGTCAAACAGTGCCTGATATATGATAAGCATTCAGTATATGTTAAATATTGTTATCAGCAAATCTGTGTAAGCTTTCCTAAGATACTTCACTAACTCCTTATTTATTTCAAAACATCTCTTAAAAACATCTATTTTTAAAACACCCTGGCTTTCGTATACTCTTGGCTTTTGGTCAAGCACAAAGTGATTCATTCCTCCCACGTCCCTCTGGCTTTCTAGACTTCCTGATCACTCTGTGCCTGCCCTCAGAGACCCCCATCTTTCCTCTTTGAGTCCCGTACAGGTCTTGTCGCTGTGGGATGAGTTCTTGTTGCTTTCTCCAGTCACTATGATTATGTGAGAAAGGGAATGTATACCCTGATGCCAGAAGGTGCACATACATTTTAATAGTTCCCTTCAGGAAACAGATCCCCCCTTTGTAGTTTATCCCACGGCACAACTCCAGGGGGCATCATTCATACTATATTGTATAAAACCCTGTCCAAAGTGCCATCCCAAAGGACAATTTTAGGACAAATAAGGAGGAAAGATGATGCCCCAATGGCACTGACACGAATATTTTTGGTGAGGTCGGTCCTCTTGACATTCCTCCTCGAAGTGCTAACCTTGCTCATGCCACTGAGCTGGAAAGACTCATTTGGGACACAGACACCAAAGCAAAGAGGCAATGTCATCGTTTAGTGAAGGACTTCTGATGAGAAAGCCTTGTATGGGGGGCTCTGATCCCAATGGGATTCCTACCCTCGCTAGGTTCACAAATCAATTTAACTGACAGAAAAGAGAAAAGCAAGCTTCCTTCCAAAGGGTATAGAATAGAGAGGGGGAGGACAGAAAATGGCTTTACAGTGGAGAAACCTCCCAAACACTACCTCAACCAGGTGACCTAGGTCAACATCAACAGTCATAGATCACATTGATAGCACACACCCTTGATTATGTAGCCTTGTATTCTAGATCCAGCCTATGCTTCTAGCTTTACTTCTATTTAAACCTTGTATGTTGGGCAACATGACTATAATTTTCTTAAGATCAGGTTTCACTACATTGATTCTCCGCAGAGTCTCGTCTTCTTAATTCTTTGAGAAATTGACAGAAGGAAAGAGAGAAGAAAGGGGGAGAAATAACCTTTTGGAAAAATAAATGGATTTTCCTAGTTTCTTAGAAGATAGAGCAGATAGGGGTGCCTGGGTGGCTCGGTCATTTGAGCATCAGACTTTGGATTTTGGCTCAGGTCATGATTTTGTGGTTTGTGAGTTCAAGCCCAGCATCAGACTCCATGCTGAGCATGGAGCCTGCTTGGGATTCTCTCTCCCTCTCTCTGCCTCTCCCCTGCTCTCTCTCTCTCTCTCTTTCTTAAAAAAAAAAAAAGATTTATATATATATGAGATATATATATATATATATATATATATATATATTACCAATATATATGATATTATCAATATATGTATGTATATGTATGTATATATATGATATCTTATAATTTCTAAGTAAAATAATCATTAGGATATATTTTTGTTAATAAAGAACAGAGAAATCATGTTCTTTCAGGCCATTGACATTTATGGACTTCATGTAGGATTCTCAGTAGTTGTGCCCTATATTTGGAACTTAGCTACGAAAGGACATAGAAATAAGCTAAAATAGCAAGGTAATATTATGAAATCTATATTTTAATGACTTTGAAAATGAGCACAAAACACAAGCCACTCTAGAAGATGATTCGATTGACTCAAAACTTTTATAAATCTCAAAAGAAAAACCTTTATAGTCATTTTAAAAAGTCAAGTCAGTGGAGAAACAATAAAAAAACAACCATGACTAAACCAACAGGCCACCCTTAGACTGTTTTACAAACAAGTTTACTAAATTTTGGAAAAAATAGCCTTTTTAATGAACTAACTATATTTGAAAAAGGAAGTGGAGAGCACATCATTTCATTTTGTGATGCTGCTATAATCCTAAAAATAATCAAATAACAGTGTCTCAGAAAGAAAAACTGCAAGCCAATCGTTGTTTAACACGGATGTAAAAATTCTGAATATTAGCAGACTGAATTCAACAATGCAATGTTATATTTCTCTGTTGCTTAAAACTGTTGTCTTTTTAGATCAACTTTAAGGGAGTATAAGTTCTAGACAATAAAGTTTATGGATGTAATGTATATGTATATACTAAATATTATCGCTCCCTCTGTGGTTACCTTTTCATTTTTTACAATACTTGGAAGAACAGAAGTTTTAAATATTGTTATTACTATTTTATTTTATTCTTGGTGTTTTGGTGTGCTAACAAATTTTTGCTGTCCCAAAGTCACAAAGGCTATTTCCTGTGTTTTCTTCTAGAAGTTTTACAGTTTTAAATTTATGTTTAGACATATAATCTATTCTGAATTCATATTTTCAAGCAAGGGTCATTCAGAAGTGAAATCCATCTGTTTTCCATGTGCTGAAAAGACACCCTTTCTCCCATTGAATTGTCTTGGCATCTTTGTTGAAAATCAATTGACCATACATATGTGGGTCTATTTCCAGACTGTGTATCTGTGAATGTCAATGTGGGCTAAGATATGCCCAGGTAGCTGGTAAACCATGATTTCTTGATGTGTCTGCAGAGGAGATTAGCAGCTGATTTGGTAGACAGAGGAATGAAGACTGCACTCACCAGTCCAGGCTGGCCTTATCCCATCTGCTGAGGGACTGGATAGAACAGAAAGGTCAAGGAAGGGCAAATTTGTACTCTTTGCTTGAGCTGGACATCTATCTTCTCTTACCCTCTAACGTCTGTGCTCCTGATTCTCAGATTTTCACACTGGCCAAGACTTACACCATCAAGCTTTGCCACACCTCTTCTCAGGCATTTGGACTCTGGCTGGTCTTTCCACTTTCAGCTACCTGGGTTTTCAGCCTTTGGATTCAGACAGCACCACACCATCAGCTTCCCTGGTTCTCCAGCCTGCAAATGGCAGATCATGGAACTTGTTGGCCTCCATGATCATGTCAACCAATTCCTGTAATAAATCTCATATGTAGACAGATATATATATCTGTACATATCTTATTGAGAACTCTAAATAATACAGTATTCTACCCCCCTGATTTCTACCTGTCTTAACATAATTCCACCCTGTCATGATTACTCGTTAGCAAAACTTGCCATCAGGAAGGTATGTTCTCCAACTTTATCTCTTAGTGTTCAAAATTGTTTTGACTATTCCAGGTTATTTGCATTTCTATATACTTCTAGAATCAGCTTTTCAATTTCTACCCCAAAAGCCTGCTGGGATTTTGACTGAGCTTACATTAAATCTATAGATCAGTTTCAAGAGAATTATCTTTTAAAAAACACTGAACCCTCTAGGAAGTTCTGACATACGCTACAACATAGATGAACTTTGAGAATGTTATGCTGAGTAAAATAAGCTAGTCACAAAAAGACAAATACTATATGATTCCAATTATGGGAGGAATCTACTCAAATTTATAGAAACAGAAGGTAGAATGGTGGTTACCAGGAGCTGTTGAGGGAAGAGAATAAGGAATTATCATTCAATGTATATGGAGTTTTGTTTTTGCAAGATGAAAAATGTTCTGGAGATTGGTTGCACAACAATATGAATATACTCAGCACTACTGAACTGTATGCTTACAAGTGGATAAGATGGGGAGTTTTTTTTAATGCATATTTTACTGCAATTAAAAATTTAAAAACATGTATTGAGTCTTCAATCTGTTAATACAATGTGTCTCTTTATTTAGATAGTCTTTCATTTCTCTTGGTGAACGGATCTTACAAGATTTTGTTAAATTTATCATTGGGTAACTTTATCTTTTTATGTCTTTGATGTCATTGTAAAAGGTATTGTTTAAAGACAGTTTTACTACTTCCCTTACCATTTATATACCTTCCTTTTCCTCTTCTTCCTTTCTTCCTTACCTCTTTTCTCTCTTTTTTGGCAATGTTGAACTCAAGTGGAGAAAACAGACATCCTTGCCTTGTTCCTTAGAGAGAAAATGTTCAGGCTTTTTCCATTAAATGTGTTGTTAGCTCTGAGTTTTTCACAGATGATCCTTATCAGATTGAGGAAGTTTTCTTTTATTCCTTTTATTCCCAGTTTGCTTAGATTATTTAATATTAGTGAATGTTGAATTTTGTCAAAGAGTTTTCCATGCATGTTAAGATTCTGGTGGTTATGTGTATTCTGTTAATATAGTGAAGTATTTTGGTTGATTTTTTTTTTTAAGGTTGAGCCAGTCTTACATTCCCAGGGCGAAGCCCACTTGAACATGATACATTAATCCTTTTTATTTATTTATTTATTTTTTATTTTTTTTATTTTATTTTTTTTTTAATTTTTTTTAACGTTTATTTATTTTTGAGACAGAGCATGAACAGGGGAGGGTCAGAGAGAGAGACACAGAATCTGAAACAGGCTCCAGGCTCTGAGCAGTCAGCACAGAGCCCGACGCGGGGCTCGAACTCACGGACCGCGAGATCATGACCTGAGCTGAAGTCAGACTCTTAACCGACTGAGCCACCCAGGCGCCCCGCATTAATCCTTTTTATATACTGATGGAGTTTGATTGGCTAAATTTTTTTTAAGTTTTTATTTAAATTCCAGTTAGTTCATATACAGTGATTGGCTAGAATTTTTATAAGGATTTTTTTTAACTCTATGTTTACAATACATAGATAAATAGTTTTCTTTCTTTCTTTCTTTCTTTCTTTCTTTCTTTCTTTCTTTCTTTTCTGGTAATGTCTTTTTCTGGATTTGGTATCTGGTTAATGCTCACATCAAAAAATAAGTTGAAAAGTGTTTTTCTTTTCCTCTGTATTTTCAAAGATTGATGGGAAGACTTGTGTAGAATTTGCCGATCAAAAACTACCTGGGTCTGAAATTTTCTTCATCAAGAGATTCAGTAACACATTAAAATATTTAATAGCAAACTATTAATATTTTCCATTTCTTCTTGGATCACATTGACAATTTGTTTTTAAATTTACTAACAAAAGGTCATTCACAATATCCTCTTATTATTTTTTTCATATCTGTATGACCTGTAGTGATGATCCACTCTCATTCCTAACATTGGTAACTTGCCTGTTTTCTTAACCATTCGAGTATACTTCCTTTCACTCCATCTCATTGTTCGTGCTACTGCTGTCACGTATTTTGCTTCTACACTTATTACAAGATCCAAAATAAAATGTTATTCCTACTTCTTTAATTTTTCTTGTCTGTTTGTTTGTTTACTTATAATTTCAGATAATTAACATACAGTGTTATATTGGTTATTACTTCTTCTTTAAGCTGTTACATTTACTTACGTATTTACCATTTCTGGTGTTTTTCGCTCCTCTTTAAGATCCAACTTACTAGTATGATTTTACTTCAACCAGAGGAATTTCTTTTAACATTGCTTATAGTAGAGGCCTCCTGGGAAAAAAAATCTTTCCAGATTTTGTCTTCAATAAAAGTAAATATTTTGCCTTCATTTTTGAAGAGTATTTTCACTGGACATACACTTCTATGCTCTCACTTTTTTTTCAGAAATGTAAAGATACCATTGCTTTCTGGTTTTCGCTGGTCCGAAGAAGTGTGGGACATTCTTAATTTGTTCTTGTGAACGTAATGTCTTCTTCCCCCCTCTGGCTGCATTTAAGATTTTTTCCTGAATCATTGGTTTTTAGTAATTTGAGTGTGATGTGCCTTGGTGTGTTTTTATTCATGTTTCTTCTGCTTGGTATTTATTGAACTTCTTGGATCTATTGACATACAGTTTTCACCAAATTTTGAAAAATATTAACTCATATTTCTTCAAAAATATTTTCCACCCTCTTCTCATTCAAATGACATGTTGAACCAGTTGATATTTTCCCAAATGCCACTAAAGCACTGTTCATTTTTGTTCAGCCTTCTTTTTCTCTGTGTGTGCATCAATTTGGATAGTTTCTAACGCTATTTCTCCAATTTTACTGCCGTTTTCCTTCTGCACTCTTTAATCTGCTGCTAATCCCACTCAGTGATTTTTCTTTTCAGGTATTACAGTTTTCAACTCTACAAGGTTTCAACTCTATAAGTTATACACACACACACACACACACACACACACGTATATGTATAATTTAATATCTTTTTTAAGCTTATTTATTTATTTTGAGCGAGAGAGGTAGGGGCAGAGAGAGAGGGAGAGAGAGAATCCCAAGCAAGCTCCACACTGTCAGCACAGAGCCCTATGCAGGGCCCAATCCCATGACCCTGGAGATCACGACCTGAGCTGAGATCAAGAGTCGGATGCATAACTGACTGAGCCACCCAGGCGCCCCTAATATGTAGTATCTTAAATATATATAAGATTATGTAATTATATATTATAGATAATTATGTATAAATTATATATTATAAATACTTATATATGGTTATATATAATACATATAAAGAAATATATATGTATCTTCAATTTCCCTTCTGGTTATGTACACGTCTTCCTTTAAATCCTGAACACAGTTGTCATTTCTTCCAGGTCTAAAGCCAGGATGATAGTCGGTCTCACCCTATCTCTTCCCTTCCTTCAGGAATCGCAATCCCACACTCCCTGTACTGCAATGTGTTCAAGCACCTATTTCTTGATTTCGTCCACTTGTCTAATTGTTGGTGGCAGAAGGGTGAGCCCAGTGACCACAACTCCAACACGAAGGAAGTGGAAGGTATTTATAAGCTTTTAACACACAATCTAACTTCATCTTTACCCCCCACCCCCCACCCCCACCTCCTTTTATTCGGTCTCCCTTACCAGAATGGAAGTTCTATCAGGTTGGGGACTCTGGTCTGTTTCCTTCCTGCTATATCTCCATTACCTAAAGTATACCATAAATATTTGTTAAATTATTAAAGCAATTATTTATTTTATCTGTAATTTGAAGTACTTTAGCCAAGAAAGAGTGAGAGCATATTTGTTTCAGTAAATTCAAATTTCAACACGGCACAGTCAACTTTTATAATCATAAGTCCACATTTAAGGGTGTTTAGCCAGCACGTGAAGAATTATCAATTAGCATAATGTGTGTGAAAAATGTGCTCTCGGGGCGCCTGGGTGGCTCAGTCAGCTGAGCATCTGACTCTTGATTTCAGCGCAGTTCATGATTTCACAGTCATGAAGTTGAGCCCTGCGTCAGGCTCTGTGCTGACACCACAGAGCCTGCTTGGGATTCTCTCTCTCTCTCTCTCTCTCTCTCTCTCCCTCTGCCCCTCCCCAGCTCACGCACACATGCACACATGCTCTCTCTCTCTCTCTTTCAAAAAAAAAAAATGCCCTCTCATTGATGGAATTAAACATATTTAGAATATGGGGATAGGCGAACGTATTTCAGAGGCATTCCTCACCCTTATAGGACATAAGAATTCAATGAGTCTATCGTCGGAACCCACAGAGATGCTTTGAGGGCTTAATCTTTAAACAAAATACACTTGGAATCCAGCCACCGGTCGAAGCAAGTATCTGTTTGCTTGACACAAATCATGGAATGTTGTCATGCATTGCATGCAAAGTGTTGGTCAGAGGACCCAAATGTACAGAGGGCTGGAATTTCATCTAGAGTAGAGGCCTGGGTGTACGAACAGTTTTATATCCACTTTTTAATCAATATTGGTTGAGTACATGTTAGTATGTGTACAGAATTTTGTCTAAGATACGGCTTCATTATACCCGGCGGAGAGATTGTGAGGCAGTAGTTAACCTGCTCCCACCTCGAACTTTTCAGAGGCTCCTGCTGCCTACCAGACAATAACTAAGAGTTACGCAGTCCCAAATTTACATAGGCTAGTTTGCGATTGACCGAGTTGGGTTTATTCTCAAGAAATTTAACTTCAGAGAAATCTGTTCATGTGATTCATCCTATTAACAGACAAGATGAGGAAAATCTTATAATCATGTTGGAAGATGGATCATAGTTCTGATATATAATTTCAAACAAATTCATAATTTAAGAAAAAAATAGCAAACAGGAAATGGAAGAGGCCTTTTCTTAAACTTCAAAAACGTTGTACCCAAATCTAACATTATTAAATGGGCCTATGGAATAAAATGAAAACCAAGGAAGTTTATTTTATGTATAACATATACGCAGTAGTCTAGAGACAGCATTCTGGGTGGGGAAAGTATGAACTACTCAACAAATTGTGCTCCTTTTACTACCTGGAAGGAATTTGACCTTGGTTGGTTTTTTGTTTTTGGTTTGTTTTTTTTTTTTTCCCTGTGGTAATCTAACAGTCCTAACAACCTTTGATAATATGTCTGAATTATTTTAAAAGAGAGTCAAAATGAGGGCATCTGGGTGGTTCCGTCGGTTGAGTGTCCAACTCCTGATTTTGGCTCAGGTCACGATCTCATGGTTGGTGGGTTCGAGACCCATGTCAGGCTCTGTGCTGTCACTGCAGAGCCTGCTTGGGATTCTTTATCTCCCTGCTCCTCCCCTGCTCACACTCTCTCTTTCCCTTTCTGGTGCGTGTGCTCTCTCTCAAAATAAATTAATTAGGGGCGCCTGGGTGGCTCAGTCAGTTGAGCGTCCGACTTCAGCTCAGGTCACGATCTCACGGTCCGTGAGTTCGAGCCCCGCGTCGGGGTCTGGGCTGATGGCCCAGAGCCTGGAGCCTGCGTCCGATTCTGTGTCTCCCTCTCTCTCTGCTCCTCCCCCGTTCATGCTCTGTCTCTTTCTGTCTCAAAAATAAATAAACGTTAAAAAAAAAAAATTAAAAAAAAAAAAATAAATAAAAATAAAAAAAATAAATTAATTAATTAATTTAAAAAAAGAAAGTCAAAATGACTAAATACCTAATCTCTTACGAAAAGTATTTCAAATACAATCTTTTTGCGTGCAATTAGTTTTATTGCATATACTGGGACACTTAGCGATTCTCTGTGGGGGATACACTGCATCTATTTCACTCCAAACACAAAAATAAATTCCAAATGCATTTAAAAATCTAAGTGTGAAAAGCAAAACAGTGAACAATAGGAGAAAAATTACAGAATATCTTTGCAACCTTGGAATAAAGAAATATTACTTAAGACAAAAGAAAGCAAACACCTTATAATTCATCAAAAAGATATATAAATTTGGGGGCACCTGGGTCGCTCAGTCAGTTAAGTGTTTGACATCGGCTCAGGTCATGGTCTTGCGGTTCATGGGTTTGAGCCCCGTGTCCGGCTCTGTGCTGACAGCTTAGAGTCTGGATCCTGCTTCAGTCTGTATCTCCCTCTTTCTCTGCGCCTCCTCTGCTCACACTCTGTCTTCCTCTCTCTCTCAAAAATAAATAGACATTTCAGGGCGCCTGGGTGGCTTAGCTGGTTAAGCGTCCAGCTTCGGCTCAGGTCATGAGGCTCACGGGTTCATGAGTTTGAGCCCCGCGTCGGGCTCTGTGCTGACGGCTCAGAGCCTGGAGCCTGCTTCCGATTCTGTGTCTCCCTCTGTCTCTGCCCCTCCTCTGCTCATACTCTGTCTCTCTTTCTCAAAAACAAATAAACATGAAAAAATTTAAAGAAAAGATTTATCAATTCCATTATGTTAATATTATTTAACTTCAGCATAAAAAATATATCTGAGACAAAGATAAAAGGTGATCACTGCATGTACAATCAGCCACGAATTAGTATCAAAATGTACATGTGACATTGAGCAATTCAACAAGTAAAAGATAAACCAAGGTGGAAACCGGCAAAGTACATGAATGGGTGGCTCAAAAAAGAAAAAATATAAATGGTCAATAAGCATTTCAAAAGATATCCAAACTCACTAGTAATCAGGAAATGGAGCTAAAAATAATAAAATATAATTTCATACTCGTTAGCTGGCCAAAGTTTAAAACCAAGCACTGGGTGGGGTTAGTGGAGGAATGAGAACTGAGGGCTCACTGAGAATCAGAACAACCACTTGGGGAAACAACCTGATAGCGGCCGGCAAACCCCTAAATGCTGCCTTTAAGGTACACTTGTAAAAATCTCACATATACGTATACACTAGAGTCGTATACGAGTTCAGTGATGTCCTTCGCAGCATTTTGAAGTAGTGAAAACCTGGAAACAACCGAACTATGCATCACCAGGTCAATGAACAAACACTAACTGTTAACATCCATGTGACAAAGATGTTTGTCTCTTGCTCCTTCCCGATGCTCAGCACCTAGAACAGTGCCCGACTCTTAGCAGGCTCTCAACGAGTTCTTGCTATATATACGAATAAATGAGTGTTCACACCATGTTATAGCAGACAGCAGATAAAATAATCTACGTGCCTCGACACTGATGAGTCTCGAAGAAAAATGACCTGCCAGAGAATTCGTGGGGTATGAATCCATACATGTAAATTTTCAAACGCACACAATAATGTTATATTGGTGGATGGCGATGTAGGCACTTTCCACAAATTCAAAATCCATCCGGAATTCAACCAGTCCTGCCCGCATCCCTGCTAACTAGCCGGCCCAAGCCACCACCAACCCCACCCCGGATTATTATTGCTTCACTCCCCTAACTGGTCTCCCTCCTTGTGCTCGCGTCCTGCCTAGAATCGATGCTCCTCCGCACGGTAGCCGGAATGATGCTGTTAAACATTTGTCAGGTCAAGCCACCCTTCTGCTCAAAACCCTCGAATGGCTCCTACCTCAAAAACTCCTTACGATGGACTGCAAGGCTGCACCTCACCCCAGCCCTCGGCCCTCTGACTTTATTCATTGCTCCAGAGCTGCCCCAACCTCACTCCTTGAACCTCGGTTCCCTTGGCCTGGCATGCCTGTGGCCCTGATGTCTGTGTGCTTTATTCCTTTTCTTTCTCCAGATCTTCCTAAAATGTAATCCCGCCACTGAGTTGCTCCCTGGCGATCTTATCCCAAATTGAACACGCCCCTACCCCTCCTTGTTTTCTTTTCCTGTTTTATTTTTTTCCTTAGCACGCCTTCTCATCTAACACTCCACGTGTTTTACCTAGTTTTCGCTCATTGTCTGTCCCTACATTCTTTCAAATGTCAGCAGCAGACGCGCGGGGACATTTGTGTGTTTCATTGCTTGCTACATCTCCAGGAACCAGAATACTGCGTGGTGCAGAGTAGGCTTAGATTGAGACATAGGGGCCAGGATACAGACCTCTTTCAGAAGGGTGATTGCCTTTGGGGACTGAGAAATGTAGTAGAATGTGGAGACAGTTCCAAATATATTGTATTGTTTTGTATTCTAATCAACAACAAAAAAAATGAAGCAAATATGGCAAATGTTAGCATCAAAATAGATTGGATGCTATAGATAAGAAATATATGTTGTCTACTATCTTTCATACTCTTATTTAAATTGATGGATATCTGTATAATAAAGTATACCAATCTTAAGTGTACAGATAATCACTATTCTTTTTTTTTAATTTTTTTTTAACGTTTATTTATTTTTGAGACAGAGAGAGACAGAGCATGAACAGGGGAGGGTCAGAGAGAGGGAGACACAGAATCTGAAACAGGCTCCAGGCTCTAAGCTGTCAGCACAGGGCCCGACGCGGGGCTCGAACTCACAGACTGTGAGATCGTGACCTGAGCCGAAGTCGGACGCTTAACCGACTGAGCCACCCAGGCGCCCCGATAATCACTATTCTGACTTCTATTATCAGTTAAGTTTGCCTGTTTCTTGAAGTTCGTATAAACGGATTTATACAATATATATACTCATGTGTCTGCCTTCTTTCACTCAACGTAACATCGTTGAGATTTGTCCACATTTCGTATGTACCAGTAGATCACTTTTTAAAAGTTAAAGTAATAGTAATTACTATAGTATAGTAATAGTAGTCCACTGCATGCATATACCGCAATGATTTCCCTCCACGGCACTCTCCCATGGCGGGCATTTGATTTTTTTCTCAGGGTTTGGCCATTATGCAGAAAGCACCTATAAATTTCTGGAACGTATTTGTTTATAAACGTATGCCCCCATTTCGCTTGCGTATATTCTAGAACTGGACCATCCGAATCTTGTACATGCTCGGATTCAGTAAAAATTGCCGAATAGTTTTCTAAAGTGGTTGTACCATTAACACCAGCACCAGTGATGTCCTAACTGCAGTGGCCCGGATCCTGCCAACACTTGTTACCGTCAGTCTTTTTAAATTGCAGCCATTCTGGTGGGTGTGTGGTGTATCTCAGTTCAGGTTTTAATTTGCATTTTCCTGATGAGCAATGATGTTAAGCCCCTTTATTCACTTGTTGGCCATCCGGACATCCTCGTTTGCAAGGTGCTCCCTTTAAAATTTAGGTTTATTGTCTTTGCTTATCCTTTGTAAAGCTTCACCTGTTCTGGAGAAGTCTTCTTCAGATACACGTATCGTGAATCTGGGGCTTGCTTTTATTTCCTTCCTCATGTTTTTTGATGAAGAAAAATGTCAAATCTCGATGAGATCCAACTGCATGCTTTTGGATATTTAAAATATTGTGTAATTAAGGGGCACCCAGGTGGCTCAGTCGGTTAAGCGGCCGACTTTGGCCAAGGTCATGATCTCGTGGTTGACCAGGTTGAGCCCCATGTCAGGCTCTCTGCTGACAGCTCGGAGCCTGGAGCCTGCTTTGGATTCTGTGTCTCCCTCTCTCTCTGCTCCTCCCCCACTCGCTCTCTCTCTCTCAAAAATAAAAACATAAAAAAAATTTAATATTGTGTAATTAAAAATGTTTAGTTAAAAAAAAGAGAGAGAGAAAAGGTCTTTCCCCTTCCCTTGCGGTTACACAGAACATAAATGGTTGGAAGATTTTTCCTTTTGCTTCTCCTTCCTTCTTCCTTCCCTTTCCACGTTTTTCTTTCCTCTTTCTTTCTTTCTTTTCTTTCTTTCTTTCTCTTTCTTTCTTTCTATTGTATATTGTATTAACTCACCTAACTCCAAGACCATCATGGGGGTTAATTTTTAAATAGGCATGAGCCCTACACCCTTCCGGTTCTCCGCGGCTCTTACCTCCCACCCGCTGTGCCCCGTCCGGTGCGCGCCTTGCCCGCAGCGCCGCCCTGCGGCCGGAGCCAGCCTACCCTCCCCGTGGCCAGGGACCGGTGGCGCGCATGCGTGAGAGGGGGAGGGGCCTGGCCCCAGCAGGGGAAGGAAGGGAAGCGTTGCCAGCGCGCCGCCGGATAGCAGGTGCCGCTGGAGTAGAATCGTGAGCCCCACGGAGCAGGCTGCAAAGGTTTGTGGGGCTCCTGCTTCATCGGGTTTCTGGAAAATCCACCTGGCCAGGGCTGCCATAAACGTGCTGTGGATTCAAGGCGCGCCCAGACACACTCACGTTCTGGGATAAATAGTTGAGATTCCACTTGAGACTAATTAAGTCGACTCTGCTTCATCAGCTTCAGGAAGAACGAAGGGAGTGAAACGAGCTTCTCCTGTTTGATCAGTGTGCTGAGAAGCCTGCCGCTCACCCAGAAGGAATAGGGAGGAAATGAGCGTTATGGTGCATGAACTTCATGGGCTTCGCGTTCGGCCAGATTTCCAATCTCAGTGATCCCCTGCACAACACTGGAGAGCTAGAGATTGCAATCGTGTTTCGTGAATGCGGGGGAAATGTCTCGCAAGATGAAAACAATACCTCCGACCACCTGGAACAGCCACCACTTGGTAGACTGGAAGCTACTGGAAGCATTTCAGTTTGGAGTCTAAACCCTAACTTAGTCCACGCTGAGCCTTCATTTACACGCTCTCTTCCAACTCCCTATGTCTGCTCAGGATTATCTGGGTACACATCTGTCTCTGTCACCAGATATGAGCTTCCTTAAGGTCAGGGCTATGTTTTATGACCCTCCCTCCCACCCCCCGTGTCTAACATAGTATTTTGCTTTTATAAAAAATAATAATACTAAATATTTTTTAACTGACTAAACTTCTGGCCGTGTAGACAAAATCTATTCCTAAACATTGTATATACAAAGAAAAACAAAGTTTCTTACCACTTCTTTTTTTTTTTTTTTTAGATGTTCCACCTGCTTCTATTTGTTTGTTTATTTATGTATTTTCAAATGTTGATTCCAGGGGCGCCTGGGTAGCTCAGTCGATTGAGCATCAGACTTCAGGTCAGGTCATGATCTCACAGTTGGTGAGTTGGAGCCCAGCTTCGGGCTCTGTGCTGACAGCTGGGAGCCTGGAGCCTGCTTCAGATTCTGTCTCCCTCTCTTTCTGCCCCTCCCCCGCTCATGCTCTGTCTCTCTCTCTGTCTCAAAAATAAATATAAGCATTAAAAAAAATTTATGTTGATTCCAGCATAGGTAACATACAGTGTTGGATTAGTTGCAGGTGTACCATGTAAGGATTCAACAATTCTATACATTACTCAGTGCTCATCACGATAAGTGTATTCTTAATCCCCATCACCTATTTCACCCCTCCCCCCACATCCCTCTGGTAACCATCAGTTTGTTCTCTACAGTGAAGAGTCTATTTTTTGGTTTGTCTTTTTTTTTTTCTTTGTTGCTTCTTACCGCTTTAAAGCCAAGGACCGATTCCTTGTGGAAAATGTTCCAGAGATAGTATATGACATTGCAGAGTAAATAGACTAGAAGGAAAAAAAAAAAAAAAAATAGGTCCCTGACTTCAAAACTTTTTGAAGTGTGAATCTGCGAAAACTCCTATTGCAGATGCCACCGTGGCATTGGTCCCTAAGCAGTTTCCAGCAGGAACATTTCTTTGGGAGTTTTTTTGGCATCTCACTCACAAACTTCAACAGCTACCTCGAGTGGCAAGGTCTGCTTTGGAAAGCCAGCCACGAAGAATTCTGGAAAATCTGGCCTCCAACAGAAGGTTTCTATTTTACTTCTTGAGGTAACTCAAAGGGGCTGGTTTTAATCTACAAAACTCTGTTGTCTAGGTAAAAATTCCTTAGAAATCTCTGCATTCACTTACACACTTTTCCCTGTAATTAAGGTGCTGAGCTGTGTTACTGCTTATAATGCAAAAATACAAACTTCAGGGAACGTGAAGTTTGGTCTTGGAGAAGATAGTATCCTCTTAATAACCCCTTTATTAATTCACATTGGATTGAACAAGCACAATTCTGGATAACATGGAATCTGTCTTTTTTGGATGATGAAAAATAGAACTAGGTGGGATAGTGAAATTTTCACAGGAAACTGAGAAACATCGCACACAAAAAATAGATTTGGATAATAATGCTCACGAATTTATAGAGGAAAAACAAGAGATAACATATTACAAAATAGGGCATAACTTGGAAAAGAGAATACGTACTCGTCTACCCAATGAACGAGTAACAGAACCAAAGAGATAACAGATAATTCCTAACAAAAACTAGTCATTTAGTTATTCAACCACTCTTTCTTGGCCATCTTCTGCGCCACACCCCATACGAGGTGCTAAAAATGGCTGCCAATTTGTACAGTGCATTGATCCAGTCCCCAAAGGAGCCCTATGAGCAGGACTGGCCCTAAGGCAAATGATGAAATCTACAGTATAACATTTACCTGAGTTTTTCTTCTCTTCTTGTTGCAAACTTCTCCCTGCCCTTTTCCCTTTCTGTGGTTAATTTTCTAATTCGAGGCCCCAGAATTAAAAACGTTCTAGGAGGGGCGCCCGGGTGGCTCAGTCGGTTAAGCGTCTGACTTCAGATCAGGTCATGATCTCACAGTACATGGGTTCGAGCCCCGCGACAGGCTCTGTGCTGACTCAAAGCCGGGAGCCTGCTTCGGATTCTATGTCTCCCTCTCCCTCTGCTCATGCTCTGTCTCTGTCTGTCTCTCAAAAATAAATAAACATTAAAAAGAATTTTTTTAAAAAGTTCTAGGAAATATATGTAGTCAGTGTGGTTACATCTTTGTGGAAATTGAGGTCAATGTATGCCCTCACAGTGGTATTCGTATTTTAAAGCTTATCTATTTCAATTGAAATGCTTGACCAATCAGGAGAAGGTGGACCCAAATTCATCAGCAGAAGAGGGCGATAAACAGCCCTTTCTGTTACCCCACGGGTAAAGCCACCCCACATTGTATTATTGTGAGAAACCAGAAGGGCTAGCCTGTTTAACTGTAAGCTTGAAATGACTTTAGTTATAGTCATAGAGAAAGTCTTGAGCTGGGCCAAATGCTGCAGAGATTTACATCGCGGAACAGTAAAGGAATATTCTCTCTGCAATCTGCTTCTCCAAAGACTATAGTTGGACTGCTCGGAGCGATATTTGTTAACAGAAGTAAGTTGATACAGTTGAGAAGATCCCGAGCAAGGCACCAAAATGATCAAAGGAGTAACTTGTGCGTTAAGATCAAAAGACCTGGCGGTGTGCAGATTGGCCAAGTAACGGCAGAGAGGGGTACCTGGGTACTTGATAAGCGTCTACAAATATTTAAAAGGCGTTAACTTTTTAAAAGGTGCCTCCTTGCTAGAGGACGCAAGTCCTTATTTTGCGTGCTTGGAGGTGAAACAGCAAAGGTTAAACTAAGGAAAGAACAGCGTACCTAGAATAGCAGGAAATAGTCCCAAAAATAACAATCGAGGCTTTTGCAAAATGAGACCATGGGAAGCGTTAGATCCGCTACGTCCACAGCAGAAACTAAGCCTGAATGACTCCCTTTGGGAATCATTATATCTCACTGTACTTCTGGCCTCTGTTACCTGTCATTTGACACTCCCTTACCTTCTCCTACCTGCTGCCCAACGTCTTTCACATCCTTTCACATCCACTTTTACATCTACTTTTTGGCAGAGTATGACTCATGCGGCAAAGTCATATTGACGTATACAAATAGGAAAGCCTTTCAATAGTTGCCGTCACCGTATGTGTTCCCTACATAGCATCTCTGTTAATCAAACAATGCCCAGTTTAGGACGACGGAATTTTAAAAGCCAGAAACAAGCTTGAGGTAACCATTGTCATCGGAGAGGCTGAGTGACTTCTCCAAAAGGCACAAGCCTGGTGACCAAACAGGGGCTAATCCCAGGTCTTTGCCACAACGGGACCTGATTCCCACCATATGGCAATACCTTTATCTTTAAAAAAAAAAGGGGGGGGGTTGCGCCTGGGTGGCTCAGTCGGTTAAGCGGCCGACTTCGGCTCAGGTCATGATTTCGAGGTCCATGAGTTCGAGCCCCGTGTCGGGCTCTGTACTGACAGCTCAGAGCCTGGAGCCTGTTTCAGATTCTGTGTCTCCCTCTCTCTGCCCCTCCCCTGTTCATGCTCTGTCTCTCTCTGTCTCAAAAATAAATAAACGTTAAAAAAAAATTTTTTTTTTAAATGCAACCCTCTCTGACTCCGTGTGACCATCTCAGTTTAGTGATTAGCAAATTCTAGGACATTTTTTCCTCTGCCAGACTTCCAAATTTTCACATTGTTATTCCCGCTTAGAATAGATTCGTTCCAAATCACAAAATAGGTTTGTAAACAGCACAGCCTCTGTCCTAGCGGAAAAACGACGTTGGAGCCAGGCGTCACTGAAGGTCAACCCACCTGTTGTCGGACCCAGTGAGGTGCTCAGGCTGAGGGGCAAGGCCTTCTCCCTCACACACAAATGAGCAGTCCTGCTTGCTGCAACCTCTTCGCCTAGATCAAGCCTCACATGGGGCCCACTGAAGTCGGAGATGAGACCTCGCGCAGCCAAGAGCCACGAGAGCATTCTTGCCATAGTTCGTGACAACCCTACCAGATGAAAGTCGGGACGGTGTCGTTTCTTTTTACCTCAACCCTTCACCGGCGATAAGATGACTGTGGGGGGTGGGCTGCATCGCAAGGTGACGAGTGACGTGCTGCCGGCCTGACCTCACTCTTCATCGGCTGCCCGGTTGGTTCTCAGCTAGACTTGAGGGTGGTGATACGGATGGGTACAACGTGGGTCCTGCCTTCAAAGGGCGCAGGGTCTAATGTGCACAGTGGGAGCGGAAACCACTTTGTAAGACTGAGAGTAACGCTACGACAGAGACAGTAGGGGTTGACATGGGTCATTCAAGAGGGAGAGACAAGGGGTATCCATCCCCGGTGACGTTAGGGAGAGCTTCCCGAAAGAGCAGGCTATTCTGTCTACCGTTCTTCCCGTTTTATTTCTCTCTGCATGTATGCAAATGTATACCCTTCATATGGAGACTTTTTAATGGGTTTATATCACAGATTGCTATGCAACTTGCTTTAAAAAAAAATCAACAAATAGCATGGATGTCCTTCCATATATTCCACGTCATTTTTTCAAATAGCTAGAGAGTGTATTTCCACCATCTACTTAACCGTTGCTCTGTTTTGAACAATTGGGTTGTTTCTAATTTTCACTAATTCCTAAGGTACTCTAGATCACAGCCTCCCCCTCATTTTGGTCCCACAGAAGGTGGCTGTGTGCCCCCTGGGGGCAGGGGGATGGACCCGGGAGGGCACGCTTTAGTCCCTGGAGTTGGGGTCCTCTGCTGGCCGGCGTTCCCCTCTACCAGTGCACCCCAGCAAGATGACTGGTGCTTCTCAGAAGGCCCGTAGCTGAGGGGCTGCGCTCTTGCCAAAAACCAATACAACCTCCCATCTTTTTCAGATCAAACACACTCACTTCCAAGAGCCCTGTAAGTAACACTTCCCCCGGAAGAATGAGTGAGCTAAATATCCTAAGGTATTTCAGCTTGGTGGGCAAGATGGGAGGAAATTGAGTGAGGTGATGGCCAACAATCGCTCCTTTGTTCACCTAACTCCCTCTGTCGTTCCAGCCAAGACGGGCAATGTGCCTCTGTTGAGTTCTGGAGAGGGCGTTCCAGGTGCCCTGATTCCCTGGGCCTCATCTCTCAGTCCTCCTAGGTTCTGACATGAAAGCCCTCCACCCGCTGCCCCCACCCCTCGATCAGGAAAGTTGGCCCCCACGAGAGGGTAACAGAGGAGGCCTTTACCAAACTTCCGTGGAGCCTGTTAGGCTCCCATCTCTAGACAGGTGGCCAAGCCCTTGTCCCACAGACAGAGGACGGACAGAAATGGGCAGCTCTTGACGTCTCTCCACCAGCGAAGCTGAAACTGATTAACCCCCTGAGGTACCTGAAGAAAACATAACTCATCACAAAACCATGTGAGGAGTTCCTGATCAAGCTTATTGCTCCTATTACCTTGACTCTGACCCTATTCCTTACAAAACAATGACCTTGGCCGAACTGTGTCAAAGTTGCATCAAGCTCTCTCCTGGCCCGATTACTATTTCTAGTTCCTCCACATTAACCAAGAATGCCTCTGGGTGAGTCATTAGGGCAAACGGCACCACGAGCAATAATTTTTCTTCTCTGGCCTCCAAAAAGCGCAGAGGTGAAACTATCATTTCACCTGCCACACAAATAATGCGGAGATGCCTACCCTTGTCGGTGGTCCTTGCGCACACACATGGGTGCGTTCCCAGAACTAGACTAGATCAGTACAGCCGTGTTGCCAAATACAAATTTACAAACCTTCCATCAGGGTACGATAAATATCCCTTTCCCTCTGCATCACCAGCTCATTCATCACAGGCAAAGGAGGAAATGCAAGGACGAGACAGAATGAGGCAGGAAGGAGAGCAAAGGTAGGAGGAGCCCAGGAGGTGCCATTGGACGAAACAGCTTTGAGAAGACACGGGAAAGTGGAAGTTCCCACATATGAGAACTAGATTCATTCATCCATACGCCCCCTCGTTTATTCATTCAACGAATGTTCTTTCAGAGCCTGCTACGTGCCAGCTTTGGGGGTTCAGTGTGCTGGGCATATGCTGGGCATTGGGTATGCATTGCCAAACAAAATAGGATTTATGCTCCTGGAACCCAAAGTTCAGACTTTTAAAGGAATTGTGAGGAAGCTCACAGAAGGTCAGATGACCCACTGTCTTAGGAGGACGCTCTGTCTCCATCCTATAGGCAAGGGAAGTGACATGATGCTGGGGACTGAATGTTTGTGTCCACCCCGCCCCCCACTCATATGTTGAAAGCCTAATCCCCAATGTGATGGTATTTGGAGGTGGACTTCGGGGAGGTAATTAAGTCATGAGGGCGGAGCCCTCAAAGTGGGATCTGTGCCCTTATTAGGAGAGACAAAAGAAAGCTTGCTTCTGTCTCTGTCTCTCTGTCTCCCTTCCCCTACCCCGGCCATGTGGGGGCAGAGTGAGAAGGCAGCTGGCTGCTAACACCCTGATCTCAGACTTCCAGGGTCCGGAACGGTGAGAAATAAATGTCTGTTGTTAAGCCATCCAGTCTATGGTACTTTGTTACACAGCCCAGTTGACTAAGGCACATAATCTCAAGCGAGATTTTGGACCATCCATATAGATCCAAATAGACTCAAGGAAGCCCAGACTTCATGGCATGGTGAAGAGAAACACTTGTCTTTCTTCTCGTGGAAAAGGTGAGGAGCCAGCCCACTTACGAGGGGAAACTGAAGAATTTTTCCCCGTGTGTAAATTTAGGCTGCACTGTTGCAGAAAGAGACTATACCTTAAAAACAGTTGTCCTAACAATATTAACATTGTAAGACATACAAACACTGAAAACCCTTTAGTACGTAAGCTAAGTATTCTGAAGGTGACATGGGGGCTTGATATTGCTGTTGAAAACAAGGGTATTCTAACTCAGAGGAGATAGCCTTTCCTAATCATAACACAAACTCCAGAAATCCGGAAGAAAGAAAATATCCAATTGTTTTCTTTGTGCATCGATGCACGGTGTGCATAGCGGGGAAGGGGGTAGAAAATGAAATTAGAAATGAGGGTAGGAGGGAAAATATGTAAAATAAAATGCAATGCAATTCAATAAAACACAATAGAGCAAAATAAAGTAATAAATGAGCAGAGTCTCAGATAATAGTATGCCACAAGCTAAAAATAATTGATTTGATTGATTGTGTTATGTGCATATACAATACAGGAAAACAGACAAGTTTAAAACGCAAGTAAGCAGATTTGGCAACGATATTTATAACATATGTAATACATAAATTGTTATTTATAATATAAAAATCATTGTTTCAAATCAATCAGAACATGTTAAATAATAGACAAAGACAGCAAGTCACAATAGTGGAAACACAATGACCAATAAATTTGTGAAAAACTGCCCCTCTTCACTTCGACGCAAAGAAGGAATGAAAATTGAGGGGGCACTTGTTGGGATGAGCACGGGGTGTTGTATGTAAGCGACGAATCACAGGAATCTACCCTCGAAGCCAAGAGCACACTGTATACTCTGTATGTTAGCTAACCTGACAATAAATTATATTAAAAAAAAACAGTGAGATATATTTTTCACCTATCTAATTGGCCCCAGAAAGAAAAATGCTGATCAAATCCAATGTGAAGCAAAGCGAAAGTTGGAAAAAACAGTCCGTTTTCGTATACTCCTGGCAATAATGTTAACTAGTATGACCTTTTTGAGAGTAATGTGGCATTACCATACAACTATAAATGCCTGTCACTTGACCTAACAATCTTCTAGAAATCTTTCCTACAGAAATATAAGCACATTCTGGCGAAAATATTACCTATGGTACATTTACATTAACAAAATAATTGGAAATACCCTACTAGCCACTAATAAACGAATATCACGCTAGCATTTTGGTATACTTAGGACAAAAGTAAGTTTTAAAATAATACAGCAGATGGGGAGCCTGGGTGGCTCAGTCGGTTGAGCGTCTGACCCCCCATCTAGGTTCAGGTCACGGCCGCGTGATTTGCGAAATGCAGCCCACGTCAGGCTCTGCCCTGACAGCAGATTCTGTCTCTCTGCCTCTCCCCCACTCGTGCCCTCTCTCAAAATAAATAAGTAAAACATTCCAACAATAAAACGTGAAACAATACAGCAGAATGCAGCACGGTCACCTTTGTGTGTGTGTGTGTGTATGTGTGTGCACAGTGCATGGTGTGTGTGTGTGTGTGTGTGTGTGCACGTGCACGGGACGCATGTGTGTTGCCCCCCGTGTGATGGATTTGGATTGGAAGTAAGGAGGGATCCTCTCCAGTGCACACGTCTCTGTCTTTGAGCTCTCATTACAGACTCCCGTACCGATGTTCTCATCTCTGAGTCATGGTTCTCTTTTCACGCTAGACCTTCACGCTAGACAGGGTGCAAAACCCATTCAAATTCCAACACAAGCGACCTTTTTCTTAGGAACCTCATCCGGGGACAGTGTCTTACTTTACAGTCTCTCCCCCGGTGTCGGAGACCTTCCCAATAAAGGGACCGATTGTCAGAGGCATCTGTTTCATAACGCTTTGCGCGCAGATACAATTGTGAGATAAAGCAGCAGAACGCATTTCCTGTATTAAATATCACACCGAAGCGGTACTTAGGGTAGCAACCGGAAGGTTAAATAAATAGGAGACGAGAACACCCTTGGCAGAAAACAGCACGTTCGCCACCTTCTCTAGTCGGTGTCCGCCAGTAAGGAAAAGGGCAGCGGCGCTCGAGGCAGCAACTGGGAGTGGCCTCGAATCAAAAGAATATCTGTCTAGAAGTTTGTTCAGTGAGCTGTTGGCCGGGGTCACTTCTGAGAGCAGGACGATACTTTAACTTCTTGCTTTAATTATCTAAAACTACATAGCTTTTTAAAAAAGAGAATAATTTAGAATTATGGGTGATAGGAGTGATTTTTTCTTACTTTGTTTTTCTTTAATTATCCAAATTTCCATTATTAATACTTGTTGTTTTTGTAATCGGGGGGAAAAAATCCCAATACTTGAAATTTAACATTTTTTCAGAGGCCGACACATAAGCCTCCTGTTGGGGATTCCTATGGTGCGAGAAGCCTAGATTAATTTACAGAGGCTATTAACACTTAGGTTGGCAGGGCTCCCTACTTGTGAAAACAAAAACAGCGTTTTAGAGAGATATTTAATTAACAGAAAACAATAGTGAAATAGTGTGATCTTGTAACAGAGCAGAGCTGTAGAGTCATATGCTCTTGAGGTCGATTTTAGCCATGGGACCTTGGAAAGTGACATAGCTCTCCTGACCCTCCCTCTCGTAGCCTTCGAACTGTGAATCTAACAGAGTGCCAGGCGGAAGGGGGAGAGTTAACTGGGAGCTCTTGTCAATAACTCTGCAGGATGCATAGGAAAGCAGAGTGCCGCCATGTTGCCGACCTGTCGGAGACCCCAAAGGAGCTGTCAGATCATCATGGAGACATTTGAGGGAGGGCTGGACACTTCACTGTCTCTGATGATAAAGGCTCTCCCGCCAGGTCCCATGTGCATGTGGCCCCAGAGTCCTTCACTTGTGGTCACTCTCTGGACTTTTTACCAGTTGGATTCCTCTACCTTTTACTGGCTGAAGTCCTCACCGTTCACCCATGTCACGCGAGGCCTTGTAAGACCAAGCCCTTAATCTTAGCACAAGAATTCTTGTTCCTTCCCAGTACCTCAAGTTTTTGCCCCTCTCGGTAGAAGCCCACACCACACCAGGAGAGCAGAATCACAAAATGCTGCCCCCTCCCTCCTCCCTGACATACACAGACCACCCCTGCTGTGTTCCCAGTTATTCCTCCCTGCCTCCATGGAGAGTCTTGCCCTCCTCCATACGCTCAGCTTGGGCACTTAGGAAAGGCCAAACATCCTTCTCTGTTTTGGGGGACTCTGCCCCTCTCAGACCGGAGGAATCACTCCCTGTCTCGCTGTGCCTGTATATGAAAGTCCTACCAGTCATTGACCTTGCTACACACTTCACGTATTATTTTGAGAGAATCTTAATTATAATCTTAAACATTCATCTAAAGAATGGCGCGTCCTCAACCTTGACTCCTAACATGAACAGGAATGAAGTATCCCCTTTAAAAACTATCATGAGGGGCGCCTGGGTGGCTCAGTCGGTTGAGCATCCGACTTCAGCTCAGGTCACGATCTCACGGTCGGGGAGTTCGAGCCCCTCGTCGGGCTCTGGGCTGACGGCTCAGAGCCTGGAGCCTGCTTCCGATTCTGTGTCTCCCTCTCTCTCTGCTCCTCCCCCATTCATGCTCTGTCTCTCTGTGTCTCAAAAATAAATAAACATTAAAAAAAAATTTTTTTTAAAAATAAAAACTATCATGATACACTGAACTTTTTGTTTGTATAACACTGAAACGTCACAGCAGCAAGTTCTAAAACTCAAAGTTATCCACTTTCAGATTCTATAAAACAAGTTGCCTGCCAAAATGCAAAATATCTTTTGGCTTCAAGATGAGAAATGCTTTTAAAAAGAGGAATACGGAGTGCTTTCTCTCCCAAAGAGGAACAACTTCTTCTCACTTGTTACAGTCAGAAATAACATGTCTTTTTTTTTTTTAGCAATGCTTAAAACAGTCAAGAGTTAACATGTGTTCCATACTTACTACGCGACAGTACTATTCTAACGTTGACAAGAACTAAGGAGCAGTGTTCTTATTATTCCCATTTTAGAGAGAGGGAATTTGAAGTTTAAAATGACTCGTTCATCCTCAGACGTGTATGTTAAGGCACTGGACTTCAAACCAAGGGAACCTCGTGCGAGAGACCATCCACCTGAGTCGTATGGTTCTAACTAGGACACTGAAAGGTGGCAACTTGTCTAGAACAGTTTCCTTTTCCAAACTCTTTACATCTCTTACTTGCTTTCAATAGTCTATGAAATTAGAAAAAAAACAAGACTAAACTCTGAGACCTGTACAATCTGTACGTTTTGACTTTGAATCGCGTTAGAAAAGTTCTCATGTAGTCATTTTTTACAAATTATAAATGGCAACTATGCCATGGTATATGCTTTATAAAAAGCTTTATGTGCTTTATAAAATAGCAGATGAAGTAACTCATTCCCAACTCATTTCAGGAGGCCAGCGCTGCCCTATACCCAAGCCATACACCAAACAAAGACATTCCAAGAAAAGAAAACTAAAAATCACTATGCATCATGAACACACAGGCCAAAAAACATCAACAAATCGAATCCAGCAATATATATAAAGAGCTCATATATCACAACCAAATCCCAAGAATGCGAGACTAACCTAACATGTAAAAATCAATCCGTGTAATTCCCTATATAAACAAACTGAAAAAAAAAAACATATGATCACCTCAATAGATGCAGAAAAATCATATCCTACAAGTCACCATCCATTTATGATAAAAACTCTCAGAAAACTAGGGATAGAGAGGGCTTTCCCCAAATTGTTAAGCATATGAAAAAGCCCTATAGCTACTATTACACCTAATGGTGAAAACTGTGTGCTTTTTCTTTGAGAGCAGGGCAAAGGCAAGGATGTCTTCTCTTATTATTCTGATTTAACATCTAATGAAAGTCCTAGTTAGTGCAATAAGGCAAGAAAAAAGAAACAGAAGACACGCAGATTGGAGAAATAATAAAACAATCTCAACTTGTAGATAGCATTGTTTGTGTAAAACATCCCCAAAAGCTTTTTAAAAATCCTAGAACTGGTAAGTTATTCTAGCACGGTAACAGGATAAAAGGTCAGTATGCAAAAATCAATTGTATTTCTCTAGATTCGTAATGAACAATTGAAATTCAAAATTAAGAAAACAACATAATATACAACAACACCAAACAATTAAATACGTAGGTGTAAGTCTAGTAAAATATGTGAAGAATATTTATAGCAACAGATCTAAAACACTGATCAAAGAAAACCGAGAGAGAGAGAGGAAGAGAGAGAGAGGTCACATTCATAGATTGGAAGCTTTTGCAATGTCAATTGTAAGACCCACACATTCAACACAACGTTAGTTAAAACCCCTGAGAGATTTCAACAAGCTTATGCTAAAATTTGTATGAAAATTCACAAGAACTAGAATAGTCAAAAAAATACTGGAAAAAAAAAGTTGGAGCATTGACACCACCTGATTTCAAGACTTATTATGAAGCTACGGTAAATAAATGCAGTGAGGTACTGACTAATAAAGACACAGGTCAACAGAAGGGAATAGAATGCAGAAATAGACTCACACAAAATATAGTCAACTGGGGTGTTTTTTGTTTTTTACAAAGGTACAAAGGTGGAGTGCCTGGATGGTGCAGTCGGTTAAGCATTCGACTCTTGATCTACTCAGGTCATGATCTCGTGGTTTGTGAGTTCAAGCCCCGCATGGGGCTGTGTGCTCATGGCACCAAGACTGCTTGGGATCCTGTCTCCCCCCTTTTTTTTCCAATACAAGATTTTTATTTTTTTAATTTTTTAATTTTTATTTATTTTTTTCCTTTTTTTACAATTTATTTTTTAATTTACATCCAAGTTAGTTAGCACATGGTGCAACAATGATTTCAGAAGTAGATTCCCTAGTGCCCCTTACCCATTTAGTTCATCCCCCGTCCCACGACCCCTCCAGTGACCCTCTGTTTGTTCTCCGTATTTAAGAGTCTCTTATGTTTTGTACCCCCCCATTTTTATATTATTTTTGCTTCCCTTCCCCTATGTCCATCTGTTTTGTCTCTTAAAGTCCTCATATGAGTGAAGTCATTTGATATTTGTCTTTCTCTGACTAATTTCGCTTAGCATAATACCCTCTAGTTCCATCCATGTGGTTGCAAATGGCAAGATGTCATTCTTTTTGATTGCCGAGTAATACTCCACTGTATATATATATCCCACATCTTCTTTATCCATTCATCCATCGACGGACATTTGGGCTCTTTCCATACTTTGGCTACTGTCGATAGTGCTGCTATAAACATGGGGGTGCCTGTGTCCCTTCGAAACAGCACACCTGTATTCTTTGGATAAATGCCGAGTAGGGCAATTGCTGGGTCATAGGGTAGTTCTATTTTTAATTTTTTGAGGCGCCTCCATACTGTTTTCCAGAGTGGCTGCACCAGCTTGCGTTCCCACCAACAATGCAAAAGAGATCCTCTTTCTCCGCATCCTCGCCAACATCTGCTGTTGCCTGAGTTGTTAATGTGAGCCATTCTGACAGGCGTGAGGTGGTATCTCCTTGTGGTTTTGATTTGTATTTCTCTGATGATGAGTGATGTGGAGCATCTTTTCATGTGTCTGTTAGCCATATGGATGTCTTCTTCGGAAAAGTGTCTCTTCATGTCTTGTGTCATGCACTACTAAGTATTTATCCAAAAGATATAAAGATGCTTGATTCAAAGAAAGGGGCACGTGCTGAATGTTTACAGCAGAGCTATCGACAATAGCCAGAGAGCCCAAATGTCCGTCTACTGATGAATGGATAAAGAAGATGTGATAGGTAGATAGATAGATAGATAGATAGATAGATAGATAGATAGATAGATGATAGATAGGTATACAATGGAATACCGCTCGGTAATCAAAAAGAATGAAATCTTGCCATTTGCAACAGCGTGGATGGAACCAGAGTGTATTATGCTAAACGAAATTAGCCAGGCAAAGAAAGATAAATATCATATGATTTCACTCATATGTGGAATTCAAGAAACAAAACAGATGCACATAGGGGAAGGGAAGGAAAAATAAGATAAAAACAGAGAGGGGGGCAAACCATAAGAAACTGTTAAATACAGAGAGCAAACTGAGGGTTGATGGAGCAGAGGGGGGTGGGGGGACGGGCTAAATGGGTGATGGGCATTAAGGGGGGCACTTTCTGGGATGAGCTCTGGGTGTTATATGTAAGTGACGAATGACCGGTTCTACTCCTGAAGCCAGAACCACATCGTATGCTAACGAACTTAAATTTAAATAAATTTTTTGAGAATCCCAAAAAATAAAAACAAAAAAATGTGCAAAAGGTGTGAATAGGAACTTCACCAGAGAAGACGTACAGGTAGCAAGCGAGCACATGAAAAGCTGTTCAATGTCATAGGTCACGAGGTAACTGCAAATTGAAATAATGAAATACCATGACACATTATGCTAAAATCCAAGAAAACTGACCCCACTTGACAAGGATGCAGAGCAACAGAAACCCTTGCTCACTGCATGGAAGAATGCAAAACGGTGCAGTAACTTTGGAAGACAGGCAAGTTCTTTCAAGCTAACCATAATCTCATCCTATGATCCAGAAACCATGCTCCTAGGCATTTATTCACCCAATTGAATTGAAAACCTACATCCACACAAACACCTGCACAGAGATGTTCAGCAACGTTTTTCACAACTGCCCAAACTTGGAAGATACCAAGTTTTATGTAGCCAATATGTCAACGTATCTATGCGATATGTAAACAAACTATGGCACATCCATACAATGGAATGTTATTCGGCGATGAAAAGAAAAGAGCTATTATGAAGCCATGAAAAGGCAGGGAGGAGCCTTCAATGCATATCCCCAAGTGAAAGAGGCAAATCTGAAAAGGCTACGCACCGTACGATTTCTATTATGTGACATCCTGGAAAAGGCAAAACCGTGGAGACATTAAACAGATCACTGGTTGCCAGGAGTTCAGGGCATTGGGGATGAACAGGTAGAGCACAGAGGATTTTTAGGGCGGTGAAGCTCTTCTGTACGATACTGTAATGGTAGATACATGACATTACGCATTTGTTAAAATCCGTAGGCTGGTACCACACAACGAATGCGCTTCAGTATAAACTGAGGATTTCAGTTCATGACAATGTATCAATACTGATTCATTAATTACAAGTGCACCACACTAATGTAAGATGCAAATCATAGGGGACACTGTGTACAAAGCCTAGGGGTTCCGTGGAAAACCTCTGTATTAACTACTTGATGTTTCCGTCAACCTGCAGCTATGTCATAAAATGAGGTCTATCTGTGTAAGAAAAGTTAAGCACTGGCATCAGCAAATCGCAAATTAACACCATCATCAGGCCCCAGTGGGCTCCGTTTGAATGGCTACAGTTATAAAGACTGATAATATCAAGTGTTATCAAGGATGTAGAGGAAATGGGAATCTCACACCTTGTGGACAAGAATGTAGAATGATCTAACCACTTGGGAAAACAGTTGGGCAAGTTCTTTTTCCTTTTTTTTAAGTTTATTTTTTTTTTTGAAAGAGAGTGAGAGAGAAGGAGAGAGCTATGCCCTATAACCCAGAATTTCTCCTTCTAGGTGTTTACCTAAGAGAAATAAAAATTTATATCCACTCAAAGACTTGTCCACAAGGGTTCATTAGCAGCTTTATATATAACAGCCAAATTTTGTGCTTTAATTCCTGTCTTCAATTACTTTCAGCAGTGTTCTGCTTCACTCAATAGTACCCCTGAACTGACATTTTGGAGACGAAAGAAACTTTCTGCCCATAGGGGTGGAAGCAGTCCAGCCAGAGTAGGGGGTGCCCACAGGAGCTGAGAGAGGTTTCTAGGAAGTGGACAGGAAGCTTTCTGGTGAGAATATAAGCCTTTTGAAGTGTTGGGGGGCTCTGTCTCAGTTCCTAGGACTGATGTAATGTGGTACCTATTCTGGACTGGGCGGCTTAAACAACAGACATAGACTGTCACAGCTCTGGAGGCAAGAGGTCTGAGATCGAGATGCTGACAGAGTTGGTCCTTCTGAAGGCTGCAGAAGAATCTCTTCTAGGCCTCTCTCCTTGGCTGATACATGGTCGTCTTCTCCCTGGGTCTATTCACGTCATGTTCCACCTGTATGTCTCTGTGACCAAATTTCAGCCTTTATGAGGAAGCTGGTCATATTGGATTAGAGCCCACCCTAATGACCTCATTTTAGTTGATTACTCCTCTAAAGACCCTGCGTCCATTCTGAGTTCCTGGGGGTTAGGGTTCCAACATACGAATTTGGGGGCTACAATTCAACCTCTAACAGGCTTGAAACATTTCTTTTTAAGGTCATGTAGAAGATAAACAGATAATGGAAGAGTGGTCCCTGGCCTCTAAAGGACTTGAGGACATCCGGGCTCACCTCGGACTCAGATTAACCAGACCCAGGACAGGGTGATGTTCTGCCCTGATCCTTCTGAAGATCGAGCCCAACTCAAATTTGAGTTTGCTCTCCAAATAAGTGTCGGTGTTTCACTATTATTCTTTAATCGTCACAGGGAACAAAAATGAAACTTAGCTTCTCTGTTGAGAGTTTTCTCTGCTTGATTCTCAATTTTTCTCCCTCTTGAAATTCTTGGTAAAATACACTAACATTAAATTCAGCATCTTAACCATTTTTAAGCGTACCCCTCAGTGGTACTAAATACATTTATATTTTTGTCTGACCATCACTGTCATCTCTGGATCTCTTTTCGTCTTGCAATGCTGAATATCTGTCCCCATTAAACAAGAACTTCCAATGGCCCCCTCCCCTACGCCCCTGGTAACCGATGTTTTTTGTTTCAGTCTCCCCTTTCCCCCCACACTCCAACTTCTGGTAAGCACCACTCTACTCTCTGTTACCATGAGTTCAGTGGGGCTTTGTGTTTGTTTCTGGTTTAAGATTCCACATATAAATGAGCTCCTGCAGTATCTGTCTTTCTCTGTATGGCTTATCCACTCCAGGTTCATCCACACCGTCAAAAATGTTAACTTTTCCTTCCTCTTTAAGTCTGAAAAATACCCCATTGTGCAGATATACCACATTCTCTTTATCCACTTATCTGTCACCAGACATTTAGCTTATTCCTCTCTCTTGGCTGTAGTGAAAACTGCTTCAGTGAACATGGGGACATGGAGCTCTTCCCTCTTCGATTTTATTTCCTTTGGATATACACTCCAGTGGGACTGCTTGATCGGCTTTACAGAAGCTGGTGGTCTCAACAACACTGAGGACGCAGATGTTGTCATCTTCTTGCAGTGTAGGAAAAAGAAGCTTTGTGTCTCGCCCACATCTTCCAAGCTGTCATGAAGTTACGGATGAAAAAAAAGTCAGACTCCGGTACCCTTGCCCCTCCCGCAGTATCGAGCTACCCCCACACACGGAAAGCGTGTCCGTGAAACAAGTTCTAAAATCATTTCTCCCGATTTGTGTCCCTACAACTGTATTAGCTGATGTATAACCCAGGATGTCACGAAACAAAAAGTTGAGAAGAGACGGCATTAAAAAAGAGGTCCAGGTAACTCCAAGAACTTTGAAACTTAGCGGGGGGGGGGGGGGGGGAAATCTGTTACCCGAAACTGTATCTCGCCATCGCAAGAGTGTATGTGATTCTCCTGTCAAAGCAGAGAAACCAAGAAGCGTGTGTCAGCTGTTGGGAAGAAAATAGCAGTGGGTGGCGACGGAGGGGCATGCGAGGCACCTGCTCCAGAATCCCAGGAAGCCCCCCCCCCCCATCCTTTGATATGACAAGTGGAAGCTTCGTCCGTTTCAGGTGCAGTGAAACGTAGCAGGCAGCTAGCTCCTCACCCGGGATCCGATCGCGGTCCCTGCACCACTCACAGCCAGGTGGCTGAAACGCCATTTGGGGAAGAGTAACAAAAGCCACTCACGGGTGACGTGGCACTAGGAGTCATCGATAAAACGTTCTCACCTCGTGTCGTTGCAACAGGTAACCACGTAGAGTGGAGCGACATATTTCTTATCACCGTGGCACCAGACTTAACGTCACCCGTCTAAGTTTCTGGGAGGGAAAGAGAAAAGCTTTGCTTTCAGGGTGCTGCTCACAAAGCACAATGGTCCAGGCCACATGTCCACAATGCAGGGAGCTCCGTGGGGCCGAAGCACAGCACTAATGAGCCCCGGGTCAAGAGGTCCCTCCTCATTCCAGAAGGGCCTTCAGCCACACTCTGCTTCTGGCGACAGATGGGGCCCTAACCTCAATTTCCTTTCATCTCACACGTGGGGGCGAAGGGGACAGGTCTTGGCCACAGGAGGACCAATGCATAATAATGTTCAGTGACTCCGGGAATTAACCCTCCCATCGAAGACGTTACTGCATCGCTAGGCGTGTTTTACACAGCAAATCTCCCTTGATGAGATTTGTGTACATCAAAGATCATTTGCCTGGTTTTCGTGTGAGTCCCTGCTTTCAAACGCCTCCTGGAAGCTCCCGGTGAAACCGTAAGAGTCCTCGTTCAGTCCCTCACCTATTTCTCCCGGTGTTGAACTCGGGCAAGACCCTAGGATTACTCGCCGCTGCAACGAACCGTGCAGAGCACCAGGTGTTCTGACTCCCTGCGTCAGCTTCTAGGGAGGCCCTATTCCAGGGTGCAGGGGGATGGGATAGGGGTTTCATGCTGGTTGCAGGGGTGGGTGGCCTCCAAGAAGAAATGGGCACATGCCCACTCGGAACTATTTTGTCTTTTGAAATGTTTTCATTGAATTCGCTTTAGCATCGCCAGAAATGTTACGTGGAGTCCAGGGATCCCAGGATTTTTTTCCTGCCCTGCTTTTAAGACGTCGTAAAGAATGACACCTGCACTTCAAACACCATTGGAGCTCTGGGCCTCTTTGAGCAATGATGTGTGCGGTAGAAAAATTATAAAGGAAGTGTTGAAAAAGAAACGTGACTATTTAAATGTCATTTATACTGAGCTCAGTAGCTGTTCAAGCCAATGTTTTGCTATTAAAATTCGTTCGAGATTCACAGAACCCACTATAAAGTACACTTTCAGGAAAAATTAGATGAAACAAATTAGGGAGAGAAGTTACATAAAGAATGATTAGATTCTACTGTGTTCTCAGGTTTGCAAAAATGTTTTCACCTGACCTTCTAAAAGTTGGCAAATTTCCCTTAGAAAGTAGAACATTTTCCTTCATTCCATGAAAGAGTGGTCTGGAATTCAGAGATGCCCTGTACCCCGGATTGTGATGAAGACAAAATTTCTGATGACCTTCTGTTTTGATAAACACTAAAAATAAAATCATCTTGTTGTATCGAATCGGCCATTGTCAAGAACCGATCGTCAAGAGAACGCTAAATAATGTGCAACAGGTCTCATTTTAAATTACGGAGAATGAAACCAACGTGGTGATTTTTTGTGAGTTACAAGTGAAAACTATGGATTTAGGAGAAACAATCCCAAAGGCACGGATAGCTTTGGGGTTAGCACGGGGCAACAGCTTTCCTCTACCGAGTCCTTTTCTTTTATGAATTTAAAAAATGCTCAACAGGTGTTACTGAATTACACCTATCTAAGAACTACAGGGGCGCCTGGGTGGCTCAGTCGGTTAAGCATCCGACTTCGGCTCAGGTCATGATCTCGCGCTCTGTGAGTTCAAGCCCCGCATCAGGCTCTGTGCTGACAGCTTGGAGCCTGGAGCCTGCTTCGGATTCTGTGTCTCCCTCTCTCTCTGCCCCTCCCCCGTTCATGCTCTGTCTCTCCCTGTCTCAAAAATAAATAAACGTTAAAAAAATAAAATAAAATAAAAACTAAGAACTACATGTTGTTTTAAAATATAGTTTTCAGAATCCCCGATAAAGACCAAGAGTAAGTCTCTGCCCTCAGGCTTAAGGGAGAGGGTGGTACATATTTAGCCAGTGATTAATTACTGGTTATCCGCGGAGTAATTACTTTAATTGAAACACCACTGTTTCGCTGGTGTTCGACCTCTACTAATTTAAGTTTCCAGGAAAAGACAGTTTGCTTTAAGTCCTTAAAGATGGGTCACGCTTCAGACAAAGACGACATTTTTAAAATGTTCCCCTCTCCTTGCAGCAGAGCCCCTGGGGGTTGTCTGCAATGGTCTTAGAGTGCTATTTAACTACTCTGAATATTTGACACCCAGGCTTTGTGAAAAAATTGTGATTCTTATCAACGAAGAGGCAATTAAATGCAGTCCTTTGGAACCCAGATGGATCAGGGATCTTATCACACTCCCGCGATCGCTGTCCTTTCCAACTGGGAAACAGATAACAGAAACTGTGCTGCGTGAGGCACACTAGCCTAACGTGATTGGAAATCAGGCAGACTCTGGCTGCTCCGGAGCTCTGCTCCCCCACAGGCTGAATTATAGCTCTCCTGCCAGTCCCACGGCGCTGAATGATGTCATGGGATCTGCAGTTCAGCGAGATGAAAGGGATCAAGCAGAACCCGCTGGCACTAGGCAAAGCCTCCAACACACAATCCACAACACGGCTTGGGAACCGAAAAGGCTACGGATCCAGCCACTCAGCTCAAGCTTGGGAGAGCCACGGGTATCGCCTGGTTGCAAAGGGGAAGGGGGGAAAAAAAGAGAGAGAGAGAGAGAGAGGAAAACAACGTGATCCGTGTTAAACAAAAGAATTTGTGGACGAGGAGGGGAGGGCAACTACCTGCGGAAAGGGAACTTTCTCGATATCCATGCATATATATAAACTTAGCCCTGCCTTTGAAGTTCTGCAACTGATCGCCGATCAGATTACGGCATTTCATCTCCCTGCTCGTCTGCCTTTGATCTGCATGGTTAATTTTATTTTCCTGGATTTGAAGTTTCGTCCGGGCTTGTGCTGACATACATTTTTGGGAAGGTAGCAGCACTTGGCACAGAAACGCTGCCGCGGAGAAACTGAGTTGCCGAAAGGGTGAGTCCTGGAAAGAGTTCAGCACGTTTGCAGGTACAAATTTTATGTTTTGTCGTAGCTTTCACTTCACTTTTCCTGTGTGCTCTAAGGAAACGACGGCTTCAGTCAATTAAAAGCGGGCATTTCTCTGCTTGAATACCACATTGTGTTTCCTGGGTGTATCAGAGTAACTATGATTCTCCATGCCGTTTTTAGAGGTGATACAAAAGGGTTGGCAATGGGTCATGCAAACTGCACTTGGAAATGAGTTGTTCAAACAGGAGAAAACAGAGCGCTAACTTTAGCATACAACCCGCCTTCAGAGCCTGAGATCTGTAAGCTGTAATTGCGTTGAGTGTTTACAGGTTACTTTATTTAGTAAACAGGCCGGAGAACTTTCCTAGACGCCCCGAGGCTTTCCTTATTTTCTTACATAAAAGAGTACAGTGCACCTTTGGCAATACTGTTCCTTAGTTTATTTATTCTCTCACCTCCCAGACGTAAACCCATCAACTACATTTCCTTACGCAGTTTGCATCCTCAAGGGAATCGCCGAAAAGGCATTCGAGTACGATTAAAGCCTTTTAGGTGTAAAACTGAAGGATGTTTAAACCAGAGAGGGTAAAGTTGTGCCAAGTTTTGTTAAAAAAAATCCTCTAGTGATTTTCTGTAACCTTTGGAAATAGCACAAGCCTTGTTTACAGAAACATTCCCGCCGTTGGTATTCCTAAATTAACATTTACTTTAAATTTATAGTGACAGCTGTTGCCAGTTAAAAGTTGCCAACTGTTTATGAAAACTATCTGAGTAATCAACAGTTGCCATGCTCCACACAGGTTTTAGTCAAATTCTCACTTGGGTTTATACTCCACTTGGCAAAACCAAAATATATCTTGCAGTGGGTGCCAAATTTGAAAGTTAACTGTTGTTTTTTGTCAGTTCAGTGATCACACACACACACACACACACACGCACGCACGCACAACTAGCACACATACAGAGAGCTCTTTACATGGAGAGGCAAGATTTTAATACAGTGCAAAAGAGTCTGTGCTCACATTAGTTCACTTTAGTGTTCTAGTCTTTATTTGGGTAAAATAATTATCATCACAATGGCATATTTTATGCTAGCTGAACCACAAAGAAATTATAAGTGATAAGATTAGTTATCCTTTAGTTTGAAATTCTGATGAAACAGGAAAGGTCTAATGAGCCTCATTTCATATGTAATTAATTTTTCAGAGCCAATTAATTTAATTACTTTCTAAACTTTCCTCCAGATATTAGAAGGAGGGTAATTAGCACTGTTTGTTTAATTTTAAAACTGTGATCACTGTTAAGAGGATATTATTTAAAACCATACTAAGCTGACTATATTTTAGAGATGTGTCGGTAAGAATTTAATCTAAGAGATTTAACTGTTGTTTTTTAGTCACGACGCCAGGAGAGGCATTTAAATTTTTGTTCTACTGACAGTGTAACAAAGCCAGTTCAAAATATCCTGGGGTATCAGTTTAGGTCGATTCTTTCAATTGTTTGCTGAAAAAAATCCTCTTTAAATCACAAAAGCAGTATTCATGTTCACATTCCAATAAAGAAAATTAAGCTTTTAAAGTAACCAGTGGAGAAGATGCCTGAAGAAATAACACGCAGAGGAACTTGATCATTTAGTTTACATTTGGGATTTATAAAATTTCTTAAATGATTGCTTCTACTGCTACCAGGCTCATTTTAACAGATACAAACACTCCTCAGCACTAAACAAAAGGGAGAATCAGCAATTATCTGATTAATTTCGGCTTTGTAGAAAACTAGCTTGGGCAAGTCAAGTCCTTGAAAATCCACTTCAGTTTCTGAATTAATTCAGTTAATTGTTTACTTCTTGGGTCCTGGTTGAGAAATGAAGCAGATTGTGTTTGATTTTAAAAGGAAGATGGCTATTGCTGAGGTACAGGTATGACGTCGAAAGGCATTTCTTAATTAATTGCCACATGATGATCTCAGTCGTGACTTAAGTAGCCCTGATCCATAATACTTCCATGAAGGACACCCTTGTATCGCGTTTTTTTCAAAGCACTCTCCTATCTATTGCTTCAATGGCAGCGTTGTTACTGTAGAAGGACCAAGTCTTCAAAAGACTTTTCTAGTCCTGATTCGCTATGTGACCTTAAGAGAGTCACTTCACTACTTGTTTTTCTCCTGTGTTAAATGAGGGAGTTGACTATCTCGTTGTGAAATAAGCCGGAGGAATTTTTATAGCCATTTTGCAGATGAGCAGACTGAGATTAGAGAAAAGTTAACTTGACTCTCCTAACCAAGGTCACATGGCTGGTTTTTCAAGTCCTAATCCAGTGTTCTATTTCACCACGAATCGTCTATTTTCTTTTTTTTTTTTTTTTAATTTTTTTTTTTTAACGTTTTATTTATTTTTGAGACAGAGAGAGACAGAGCGTGAACGGGGAGGGGCAGAGAGAGAGGGAGACACAGAATCCGAAGCAGGCTCCAGGCTCTGAGCCATCAGCCCAGAGCCCGACGCGGGGCTCGAACTCACGGACCGCGAGATCATGGCCTGAGCTGAAGTCGGAGGCTTTAACCGACTGAGCCACCCAGGCGCCCCACGAATCGTCTATTTTCTAACAACTGCACAACAAATTCAATGCACTATGTAGCTGAACAGAGAACAATGTTAGTCTGAAAGATAAAGAGTAAGATAGCCACTTCCTAATGGAGTATATATTTTTGTTTCCTCAATAGATGTCAGTTAGCTGGATTAGTCTGGTTATGTTCTACCTGTTCCTTTTGCTTCTGTATTTCTAAGCAGTCTGAACACATGCTGGACCATAATGTTTAAGATGACTTTTTTTTTTTTTTTTGAGAGAGAGAGAGAGAGAGCAAGCACACGCAGGCAGGGGAGGGGCAGAGGGACAGGGAGAGAGAGAATCTTAAGAGAGAGAATCTCCATGCCCAGCAAAGAGCCTGACACAGGGCTCAATCTCACCACCGTAAGATCACGACCTGAGCGAGATCAAGAGTCAGACATGTAACCTCCTAAGGCCCCCAGGTGCCCCTAAAATAATTTTTACCAAAAGTCGAAGTCTCGGCTCAATGTGCAATTCTATATATTTGTGTGAGTCGGCCTGTGTATGTGTGCATATACAAGTGGGGCATCATATAAATAAATCTCTATGTGTTTTCCAGGAATTCATATTTTCTGAGAAGATGTCCCTGAAAAGTTTAATAGTGAATGAAATGTCGTTATTCGTTGAGGGAGATTCCTGGTGGGATTTTTGTGAGATTTTACTTTGCAAATTTCATATGGCTTGTACATGATCTGTGTTCCATGCCACATTTGATTACATTAAGAATCCTTGAACAAGTTTCCTTTAATTTTTTCTGTTCCTTTTTTCCCTTGAGAAAAAAACATTTCTTGCGAATAAATTCAACTTATTGATTGACTATAAAGCTTGAACGTAGATACTGCTCTTAAGGCCAAATACCATCCCCAAGTCTTCTCATCCTCCTAAAGTTTTCATATAAAGCTTTGCAGATTATTATTCCATAACAGTCACTAATATTTCTTAATTCACTAATTATTAATTATTTCACTGATACGTATTGAGGACTTGTGTGCCAGGCACTCTCACAATGTTTTTCACTCTCTCATTTAATTTTATAATTGTCTCCTTCATGGTACAGATGAGGAAAGTGAGTCTCAGAGAGACTCATAGACAACATGTGCGAGATCACAAGGCTAATTAAGTGGCAGCACTTGAGTGTATCTGATTTCAGACCTTGGGTTCTTTTGTTCTAGGACTAGACCATTAATTGTTTCCATCACAAGAATTATATAGAGCCAACTTGATTTTGCCCAAAAAACAGGTTCTGTAGTTTACTTTCTTTTGATATATTTTATTTTATTTTATTTTATTTTATTTTATTTTATTTTATTTTATTTTTAAATGTTTTTATTTATTTTGGAGACAGAGAGAGACAGAGCATGAGCAGGGGAGGGGAAGAGAGAGAGGGAGACACAGAATCGGAAGCAGGCTCCAGGCTCTGAGCTGTCAGCACAGAGCCCGACGCGGGGCTTGAACTCACAGACCGTGAGATCATGACCTGAGCCGAAGTCGGACGCTCAACCAACTGAGCCACCCAGGCGCCCCTCTTTTGATTTATAAGAGCTATTAGAAATTTTTGATAGAGCTTTCCATCAGTTAGCCTAGAATCTATAGCTATAAAGGATGTCAAGACATAAACCATTCTTCCTCTGCTTCACTAGACAGAACTCAGACATCTGCCACCGGCTTGGTCAGACTCTCTTCTCTGTGATGGCAGAGACAGTCCAAGTCGCCCTGGAAAAATTAATAATTTGGTGCCCCCTTGAGAGGATGATGCTTTATCATTTTGTCAGCCCAATTTAGAAAACTGGCCCTGAAAAGGAGGGCAGGGGAGGCTCCCCGGTGGCGGTGCTTAATTTCCCCTCTACTGTCCCTCGCCATTCAGCGTTGGCCCCTGAATTGTTCCTCAAACCCACCCACTGGCTGGAATCACCACTGAGAAGTTACCAAGTCTCCCATCCTTAGACTGACAGGTGGTTTCACAGCATCCAGGGTGAGTTCAGTTTGCTCTTTGATGAAAAGAGGGAGGGAGAGCGGAGATGGGCAGGTGGGGCTTTCCAGCAACTTTATCAAACCATTCCTTCCACCATAAACCACCCTCTGCGAGAGGCGTACTGATAAGTACAGCTTTCTGCATCCTGCTAAATGTCCCCATTCTTGGGCTGTTCCCAGGAAGCCCGGTCTTTCATTCAGCCACATGCGGAGGAGCCTGCCACATTTATCAGGAAAGAGAGGAGGAGAGTCCGGGGCCATTTCTTTTCTCATTAAACACATGACAAGTCTAGCCAATGGCGGATGTCGTAAACTCACAAAGATCACTGCAACTGCTATTCACTCATAACAGCTTTGCTCTAAATAACCTCGTTGGCCTTTGCACGTATATTGGCTTATGTAGTGGTATGGTGAACATTATGTTAAGACTCAGGGGGCCTGGGTTCTGACTCCGGCTTTATTATGAACTTGGTGTGTGACCTTGAGCAAGTCACAGCATGTCTGGCCCCAACCCGGCACTGATCATCCAGGATTGGCGGCAATGGGTGTTGCGAATTACTTAAGTAGCTGCATCTTGGTTATTTTTTCCCTCATTTTCTTAACTATATTTGACAAACTTTATTCATCTTTGAGATCGTCACTCCCACTTGTTAACTCACTCAACAAATGTTAATGAGTACCTACTATGTGCCAGGCACTGTAAATTAAATTCCACTGACAGACAAAATTCAGTACCTTCATGTGGCCTGCATTCTGTTGCCTTTTCCCAAGGACTAGTGGTTTACGCTAGAAATTACTAGGAAGTCAAACAATTTTCCTTGAACTTTGCTTTTAGTGAGCTGGCTGGTCACTAAAACTAATTTTTTTTTTTTTAAGTTTGTTACTTCACTAGTTTAAGGGGGGGGGGGGTAATAGCCTCTTGTCTTCCAGCATCTGAATGAGGGTGGTAAAGTGGGCAGTATTTACTGAACTTAACCAGCCTCTTTTTTTTTTTTTTTTTTAACGTTTATTTATTTTTGAGACAGAGAGAGACAAAACATGAACGGGGGAGGGGCAGAGAGAGAGGGAGACACAGAATCGGAAGCAGGCTCCAGGCTCCGAGCCATCAGCCCAGAGCCCGACGCGGGGCTCGAACTCACGGACCGCGAGATCGTGACCTGAGCCGAAGTCAGACGCTTAACCGACTGAGCCACCCAGGCGCCCCAACCAGCCTCTTCTTTAAGGATAAGATGCGTGCAATAGCTAGAGTGCAGAATTCCAGTGCTCTTTGCCCCCACCGTCAAATATCATTTCAATTACCATTTATTTACTGCTGCTAGGCTTTGGATGCCCTACAATAGATATCCTGCCATCGTAATAATGGCTGCCATTTAGTGAGCATTTACTCTGTGCCACGCGTGGAGCTGAGTGTTTTAAATGCCTTGTTTTATTGAGCAACCAACGATGAGACAAATTTTACAGATGAGAAAAAAAAAAAAAAGGGAAATTTAAGGAGGCTAAGCTCCTTTTCCCAGGATATGCAATAGTGGATGGCAAATTGGCATCCAAGACCAGATAATCTGATGCCAAGGCCGATGCATGTCAAAAATAATGTCTCTCTCTATTGTGAACTAATAGGCTAACCGGGCAGATCAATCATACACACATAAAATGATGCAAGAATGAATGGGCTAAATAATGTCTTACTGTCTCTAAGTACAAAAGGAGGCCAGAGAACAAAAGAGCTTTTAGCTGAAGTCACAGAGGTAGTTCTCAAGTTGGCAGATTAAATTCCACTGAGAAAACATTTATTGAACATTTGCTTGGATGTTTGATATTATCAGAGATACAAGTTTGAACAAAATACACCCCTTCTTTGTAAGCATTTTTAACTCCTTAAGGCAGAAAGCTAAGTCAGTCCCACTTGGATGCAAGTGCTATCATTGTAGGAAGCCCACGAATCTTGGATAGACTCGGGAGAGCTGTGGCTTTCCAGCTGGTTCTGAAATAGAAGTCAGGTGTAAGTAAGTGAGGAGTCAGAGCAGTAAAGGGGAATCGGTGAGTATTAAGAGGAAGAGAAGGGGAAGTTCGGGGCACATTTGAGGCAAGCGAGCCGACCAGTTTGGCCAGAACAGAAAGTGTGTGGTCTAGAGGAGAGAAAGATAAGGCTGAAAATGTGGGCAGAGCCCCAAACACGGCAATCTTTGAATGCTAATTTAAGGAGCCGGAAAGCCGGTCTTAACAATGAGGAGCTTCTCGTAAACCTTTTAATTAGACGCTGCCAGTGATGAAAGGCGGGAGGAAGCAGACCGCTCGCTGGACAGACCAGCGGAGAGAAAGGTTGACTGCGGCAATGTCCCGGGGCAAGGTGGGGAGGGCCTGTACCTTGGTGGAGTTAGTGGGACAAAGGGTTTTCCCTTCCTCTTTTTAGAGGAAGAAAGGGTGACTGTGTGAGACCTCACAAAGGAAGAGGCAACAATTCAGCTTCACCAAGAGGCTGAGTGCTCTAGGTGCCAGACCCGGGGACGTTAAGGAAGTAACACGTGCCCTCCGGTGATTGAAGTCCAGGTAGGGAAAGGAGCGCAATCAAACAGGCGACTTCGGTATAACACGCACAGGAGTGCAGTCGTGTAGTTGTGCCAGGCCACGGCACAGATGGGCTGCGAGGCTCTCTTCCTATCTCCCGATAAATACGGCAGACTCCTCTGCGTGAAACTTCCCTGAGCAGCAGCACATGATGCTAGGCTAGGGCTGCCCGAGCCCGGGGACGTTTAGGAAGATGCAGAAAGCTGCACTTATCAGAACTCCTCTCACAGAGAGTGGTTTGTGCTGGAAGGACTGAGTGGATTGAAAAGTCGCTGCAAAGCCTACCCCCCCCCCTCCTTTCATCGAAGAGCAAATTGAACTCACTGTGGATGGTGTGAAACCACCTCTCCATCTAAGGATGGAAGTCTTGCCGTGAGGTTCAAATATGATGGTGCATATCATTTGTAAGTTATTTACAAAGTCGATGTTGGGGTCTGTATTCAGACTGGGTTAGATTTGAAGTAGGTCATCTTGAGGTGTGACCCTTGGGAATGCTTTTGAATGTACTTTTCACAAGCACCTGGCCTAGCACTATGGTGTGCTCAAGGTCTCAAGACGTACTATCAGAAATTAACTAGAACAACTCATTCATTTATTCATCAACAAACATTTATCGAGGGGCTACTATGGGCTTTAAGGTATCGTAAAGAAACACAGGCTATGGTTCCATCCAAAGAGTGGTGTCGTTGTGTCAGGAAAACAAAACCAACAGACAAGCGGTGGATGCCTCTTTTTACCAAAGTCATGAATGTATCTTGTGTTTGAAGGAAATTTCCCCTTTTATTTACCCGCTGGACAGATGAAACAATAGCTGCTTACATTTCTATGGCATTCTACTGCTGAAAAAGTACTTTTTAGGTACCTGATTCTTTTACTCCTTCCAACAAATTTGCAAACCGGGCACCGTTAGCTCCGTTTGATAAGTGCATAAAGTGCAGAAGTTTCAACACCTTCCACAAAATACTTTGTTAAGGCGTGGAGCCAGCTCTCTGTGCTCCCCCACATGGCCAGCGGCTTCCAGGTTATGGAGCGACCTTAACGGTTGGATTGGGCTAGTGCTGGCTGGATTGGGCTAGTGCTGGCGTGGAGGAGGGGGACCCAAGCGTATACACAAGGATTCACCTTGTTAACTGATCCTTAGAGGTTTCTGGCCAAGGTGGGGGAGGGGGCGCCTTGGGTGAGTATCTGCTGGAAAAATGCATCAATGAATGAATGAGACGATTATTGACGAGCCAGGTCATCATGATTTTGATCGACCAGAGCAAACGTGCCACATCGTTTTCGGGGGGGGGGGGGGGGGGGGGGTTCTTTCCTGCTACGCAGAAGCAGGTGCTGGGTAGAATGCGACCAGGCAAGGGAAAGGCACAAAGGTCCTGAGAAAATACGTCCAGAGTACAAACGGCGGCTCTCTCCCTTCGCCAAAGGCAGTTCCCCTCACACAGCCAAGCTTTTGCCGGTCTCGGTGCCCCGCTCTCCCCCCACCTCCCCCACCCCCGGCCCCAGTTAGCCTGCGGGACGCATCCGCCAGCTCCCGCAGCCTCAGGGGTCAAGCCTTCTGCGCCTCTGACCTCGGCTCGGCAGTGGGAGGGGAGCCGGGGTTGAGCGCAGCTGGGGCGGCCCAGCGCCGGAGGCGGGGCGAGGGGACGGGAGGGGCCCCGGGTGGGCGGGGCCGGCCCCGGGTGGGCGGGGCCGGCCCCGGGTGGGCGGGGCCGGCCCCGGGTGGGCGGGGCCGGCCCCGGGTGGGCGGGGCCGGCCCCGGGTGGGCGGGGCCGGCCCCGGGTGGGCGGGGCCGGCCCCGGGTGGGCGGGGCCCGGGAGGCGGCTGCCGTTGCCCGGCTACCGGAGAGCGCGCAGCCCGCGGCGCAGGGAAGCGTCCGGCTCGCGCGCGAAGAGGACCCCCCCCCCCCCCCCCAGACCCGCCTGCGCGCCGGGTACCCTGCACCCGGCCCTTTCCGCGCGCCCCTTTGGCTGCAAGCCCGCCTGGACCTGCAGGGCGCGACGGGGAGCGGCGGCCGGCGAAGCCTCCCGGGTCACTGGGAAGGTAGGTGCCCGGCTCCGCCGGGGGCCGCGCGGAGGTCCCCCGCCCCCGCCCCGGGTGGGTCCCCGAGGCTCGGCAGCCGGGGAGGAGGCGGCCGCCTGAGGCGAGGGTCGCCGGCGAGGGCTGCTCCGGCGCAGCGGAGGGGAGCGGGCGGACCGAGCCGGGCGAAGGTGACCCCCGGGCGGGGTGACAGCCAGGGGAGGAGGGAGGACGCTCTGCAGATGCTGGAGCTTTGGTCGCGGCCGCGAGGGGGACGCGGGAAAGCGAACGCCTCCGGGTCTCCGCCGGCGGTGGGAGCGGCGGGACTGGGTTTTAACATCCAGGGATCTTGGAAACGGGAAACGGCTTGTGAGGCAGACGTGGGCGCGCGTGTAGATGAACCTGCGGGAGGCTGAAGCCGGGCCCGGAAAGGTGGCGCTGCAGCGTGTGCCCCGGGCGCCCCTGCGTGGACGCGGCGCCCCTGCGTGGACGCGGCGCCCCTGCGTGGACGCGGCGCCCCTGCGTGGACGCGGCGCCCCTGCGTGGACGCGGCGCCCCTGCGTGGACGCGGCGCCCCTGCGTGGACGCGGCGCCCCTGCGTGGACGCGGCGCCCCTGCGTGGACGCGGCGCCCCTGCGTGGACGCGGCGCTGCTCGGGGGAAGCGGGCGCAGGCCTGGCCTGCCCGCCCCGCCGCCGTGGGGCGGGGCAGAGGACACTCTCGGCCCTTACGAGCCCTCCGTAAACAAATTCCGTGGAAGCGGAATCTCGCAGACCGCGGACCATCTGTCAGGACGGTGATGGGCAGAGCAGGTCGTAGACGAGGGAGGAAGGTCAGTGCTCGCGGCCCTCGTCTGGGTTGCGTCCCAGAGAAATTTACTGATCAACTCTCGAAGATGAAGTTTGGGAGGCTCGGCGTTCAGTGATCCGTTTTGATGGTAGCAAACTGTTCATCGGACATGTGACGAATCCATGTGAGTCTTTTTTTTTTTTTTTTTTTGCATTTTCATCAAAGGACTCGATCTGCAAACACAACCATAAGCCTCGTGCCGTATTTCTTGAGCCGAAATAACTCAAAATATTTATGCAGGTGTAGTTTTCTACTCCATTGACGGTTTTCCTTTACTAGAAGACAGTTTCTTCACATAAACAGGAAACAGTTATTGTTAAACATGACTTATGCAAACGGAAGATTTTAATATGCTGTTATTTCATGATCCGGTACTGCTCTGCAAAAGGGAGGATTATGTTGCATTAGTTCAGGATTTGCTCAGTATGTTTTCTGTTGTGCAGGTTCACCTCGGGCGTTTTTGCCAGTGCTGCTTTCATGTAGTTTGCAAATATTTTATTGCAAAGCGCTGCTTAGTCTCTAATTTAAAGATTGGCAACTTGAAGGGGGTGAGAATGGAGTCCCACTGTGGAAGAAGAACGTGTTGGGCATTAATCATCGTTCACAGAGATGTGGGTGCTTAAAAAGAATTTATCTTGGGTGATATTTATCGAGTTGTCCTGAAAATAATACAAAACCTAGAAATGCATTTCATTGCGAAAATAACACCTTGACATCAATGCATAGCTCTGTAAGTTCTTTATTTTCTGATCTATGAAATGCCATAACATCTACCCTATTACCAAGGCCACGTGACTTTATTGACTTGAGAATTTTTTTCCACAGTAAGTGCTGACTTTGAGACATTGTGTTAGTATTTTCTGGGACATTGATGGAAGTTACCATCCTTGACGAGAGTGTCTTTGGACTAGGCTGCATCTTGAATTTGAAGTTAAGGACATGTGAAGACGTTTATGCACTTGAAATTGTAGTCTTAAAGTACCTTTCCTATCCGGAAAATTGAGTAAGGAACACTCCTCATATAAGCTTTTTAAAAGAAAAGAAAAGGAAATGAAATGTCTTTACTTCAGGTAATCACTGGATTTCATTTGTACCTACCTGCACACAACATATGAATGGAAAAATGGAGACATGTAAGGGTCACATGTTGTCCTTGATATGTTAATTTAATTTACTAGTTACAGCTCTCAATACATGAATCGAGGGCATGTTGGGAATTTTCGAAACATAAGTGAAATATTCAGCTAACACCCATGAAGAGAATTTGATTCTCCTTTGTCGTGTATTTAAATCTCCAAGCTTAGCCCAATCCCCTGTGATCACTTCCATCACTCAGAAATTAGTAAAACACAAAAAACTGCAGGCACCGTGAACATATGAAGAAAGCAAGTCCTTTCAAATCTGCCCAGTCAATATTTAAAGTCAAGCATTTAAAATTCGGGGAAAGGCCAACATACCCTATCTCTGTTGATGACAGGTTGAATAAGAATACCCACCTTGAATAAATGTACACTCCAAATAAATAGACAGCTGCTTATGTGATAAGAGCCAGGAGCGGTTCAACAGTGAAGTACATTTGTCTCATGGCAGCTGATTATTATGAAACGTTCGTAGCCTTTTTAGAGTAACTTTCTAACTGAAGAAACAACAGTAAAGCAGTGTGAACACAGTTTCTTTTCGTGATTTACGTTGAGCAGTGAGTTCATTCATTGTATTTCATCCACCTAAAATGTTTACATTTAAAAGTAAGATGTTTAAACAGTATCGGGCTATCTTTTAGTCCACACATCACAGAATATGTACCTTTTAAACTGAAGTTTTAAAACCTGGGCTTTACAAAGAGAACAGGCACCCATCAGCAATTAGGTAAAACAAAGGAACTTGTGTATCTGGAGATTAAATATTATGGAGCCACTCTTCAGTGGGCTTGGATAGGTTTAACACGAGGAGATCTAAAAGAACGGACGCCACTTATACTGGAAAAGAACCCTTCGAATGTTTCAAAGAGAAGCTTTGGAACCGATCCAGACTTCTAAAATAAAAATTGAAACAGCTGTGTTTTAGAAATGGCTGTGCGCAGTTCTCTGAAGATACGCCGTGTCGGCCTTTGAGGCCCCCACACTCCTTCATGCTACCGTTGTTCTATTTGCATTTTGAGACAGAAAAACATTTATGAATTGCAGTGAGGTGGGGGGAGGTGCCCTAGTTACAGTATGCCACATTTCTCGAGAACCCTGACCGTGATTTTCCTAAGGCAAAGATGAGAGAGTCCACAACTCAGAGAAACCAAAAGAATTCATCTTCAAAAACCCTGTCCTGGGTTAAGTTCCTAAAAAAAAAAAAAAAAAAAAAAAAAAAAAAAAAAAAAATTATTGTAGAAGCCTTGACAGTGAGTGGCCCCTAATGTTTTTGAACTTTGGGGGAATTGAAGGTATTGTGTTGGGCAACAGAACGTTGTAAAGCTTGTGGAGTTTCTAGTAGAAACTATTTCATGATCTGAAAAAGGGAAATCTTTCTCATTTCCCAGCCAACAACAATATGTATATCCTTATTACTGCATGCCTTGGTGAGGCTTCCTAGGCTACAAAGAGGCTGCCCACCGTATGATGTAGGAAGAATGGTTTTCAGAACGTCAGGCAATGGAGGGCTAAGGTGGGAGGAGGCCAGAGGCCGGGGTCACTGTCCTGCTTGGAAATAGCCATACCCTACATTGCTAACTAGTTTTTATTCTCTCGGCATCTGGGACTGACCTTATTTCTAAGCCATTTATGATTATGGTCCACCATTAAAAAGGCCGTATGCATAGCACTGGCTTTATTTCAAAGCTGATTTTTATAAATTGTAAGCCTGCCAGTTTACTTTAATGTTGATTTTTTAAAAAAATATTTCAGTTTATTGCATATTGGAAAAACGTATGAGTTGAATGTAGCCTTATTACATAATGGTAATACAGTTTTATGAGATGAAAACTGTTACCTATTGCGGGCACTGTATGTTGGATAATAAATCAAATAACCGTAAAAGGATAAAAAACTAAAATTAATTTATTCTGGAAAAAATATCCAGGCTATTCGAATTACTCTGAAATGCATGCATTCTGGTCATTCGTAAGACAAAAAATAAAGGTCATTCTCAGAGAGAGTTAATGGATTGTTAACATTAGAAAAATAAATACCAGATTCTTCGTTAGTGATCTTTGTTAATATGATAGCACGATATTCAAGAAGTGGGGTCCTGAACTGAATCGTGTTCTACCAAAGCAATTTATATTTCGATCTCAAGTTACAGCTGCACATATTTTCAACACCTATTGTTTTAGTCCTTATAACAATCATAAGAGCTAAGAGGTTATAGCTAATTAGTGAATTTCTCCATTCATTCAGTGTGTACTGGGCACATATTTTGGGTTAGAGTTCTACAGTGAAATCAGTTAATCTTGCCATTAAGTCCTCCAACCATAATTGGTGGTAAACTCAAATGGGTTGGTTGGTGCTGAAGTGAAGGGAGGGTTCTCAGTGTGCATTAGGGAGTGGTGGAGACTGGGGCGCTAGGACGTATATGTTCTGCGTGAGGGACAACTGATAGCTCAGCTCTAGCTCGTGCTGCCTTGATGTGGGACTCATGGTTGCCAGATTTTCTGGTTTTTCAAGAGAATTCTTTATTTTTGATATTGGAAACTTATTTTAAAAAATTAGGGGCGCCTGGATGGCTCAGTCAGTTAAGGGTCTGACTTTGTCTCGGGTCATGATCTCACAGCTGGTGGGTTCGAGCCCCGCGTTGGGCTCTGTGCTGACAGCTCGGAGCCTGGAGCCTGCTTGGGATTCTGTGTGTGTCTCTCTCTCTCTCTGCCCCTCCCCTGCTCACACTCTGTCTCTCTTTCTCTGTGTCTCAAAAAATAAGTAAACATTGAAAAAACAAAGTAAGAACTACATCGGGCTGCAGAGAGAGTGGACTAACCGGGTAATTATGCTGCGGGGCGGAGAGGAACCCAGGGTGCAGGGGCGGTGCCAGGGAAGCACGAAGGAGAGGTGTCATTCTAGATTCAGGGAGAGCCCAGAAGAACTTTGACAGATTGTGGGCCAGGCGTGGCAGATAGAGTCACGGGACACGTAGGAAGGACCCAAGACAAAAGAGGGGCGGTCACGGAGCCAGCTGCAGGTGGAGACGGCTGCCGTGGTTTGGGATCCGGTGGTCTGGCCGGCCGATGGGAGGTGGCGCCCATAACTGCTCCTCTCTAGCGGGCTCCTGTGAACGGCTGCTGGGGGCCTGGTTTCTTGGCCTGAGGACACAGCAGCGTAGGTTTCCGTGATCTGGACAAGGAAGCAGAGGGCGTGTGCGTTGCCGCGCCCCCTGGATCTGCCCCCGTTAGTGGCTGGCCAGCTAGGACATATCGTGTGAGTTACCCTTCGTTCGAAGGAACAGGCCGAGCAGCTTGACTGGATAAGCAGCCCCTTCTGTGCCGCCGAGCACGACGTCTGCCAGCTCTGCCCCTGAGGCGCCTGTGCCTTCTGTTCCGCTTGCCCGGGTCTCCCAACGCCGCCGCTCTGTTGGGTGCTGTTGATGCAGCCGGTGGGGCAGAAGGGCCAGACGCCTCGAATACAGTAAACCAGGCGTCATTAGGCTTTTCCTCATCGCTTAGCGACAGCCAGTTTCTCTGCACACGTTTTGCGAGAATGGTGGCTTGGTGGTTAGTAGGCGCTATCTGGTCTGGACCGTTTCGGCAAACTGTGAAAACCCATGATCCCGGTAATTTGTATGTGTCGTGGCTGATAAGTCATCTCCAAATAAGCAGAACACTGAAGTCGTTTTCTGTCTGGGCCAGACCCCGAATGCTCAGAAGCTGAAAGCCGTTTCAGTAAATACCTTTTTATTGCCTTGTTTTTATTTTAAATATCATTCTTTGAACACTTGTTATTTCGTTACGTTTTCCTTCTTTTTATGAACGCCGAAGCATCTCACAAAGTATTTCGCTTTATTCCGGGAAATGCAAAGTCACACTTACAACACCCTACCAGCTAAATTGTTTGTTTCCAAACAGCCCTTTGCCAGGCTAGACTAAAGGGTGCTTAGGAGATGTCCCCACCCCTGCTAAGCTATGAGCTTCCTCAAAGTGCACCTTTGTACTGTCCTGCCCCAACCTGATATTGCCTCCTTTCAAGCACCTAATAACCGTTTAATCAAAGCGTGCTGAATAAATGAGTACATCGTTACATGTGTTATTTGGGTATATAGTTTTGCTTTTGTTGATCAGTTTTGCTCAGGCACTCCTACTGTGCCAAATGACCATTGGGTGCCACGGCGTATGATGATCCAACCCTGAGTCGACCTGGCAGGGTGGCTGCGAGCCTCGCTTTGGAGTTACCAGGCGTGAACTCGATTCGGTTTTCACCTTCCTATCACGTGTCCTTGACCCCTGGTCTTCTCTCATCTCGGGTGGGAATAAATATCTACTTTACAGTGTGGGAGTAAGGGAAAAAAATTATACGTTTCGTAAAGCCTTACCGCAACCCTCAACATATAAGTGCTTAGTGCAGACTTTGAATTGATTCTTAGTGTTTGAATGTTTTGTGCAGACCCGTGGGTCTAGAGATCTAAAGCATCACCAGCCACCGGACTGTGGCCATCTGAATAATGTCTCCTGCCTGTCTACCAGGTTACGGTCTTCAAGAACTGTCACACGCATTGGATCATATGGCCTCCAATAATAACGTCATCGACAACAGTAATCATCGCTAACACCGATGCAGCACTTACTAGAAAGTTTGTGTCAATGAACTTTCCCCGGAAGTGCTTTTTAAGTGCTGTTAAACTCACAGGAAGTTCAGGAGGTGTTGTCACTGTGCCCTATGTAGAGATGAGGAAACTGAGACTCGGATTGAGGAACTTGTCCAAGTTCACATGCTAATGAGTGACCTTGGCAGGAACAACTGCGGTAGTAATGACATCAGCCCCAGTCATCCGTTAAGCGTCTGTTCTGTTTTAGGTGCTGGGCTAAGCGCTTTATAAACATCATCTCAGGTAATCCCCACAACTCCCTTGTGAGATAGGTTCTGTCTTTATGGCTATGTAGTTTCAAAGTGACATCGCTAAGAAACGGGACTGAAAACCCACGCGTTCTGGTTGCCATTTTCCCTTGACAGTTTCCCCTAAGACCAGGGTGTTTTTACCCGTGTCGGGCTTACGTGCAGAAAACTGTTTGAACCTGGATTTTAGATCATCCCAACTGCTGTCAGAACAGTCGACCCAGTCAAAATTATTTCCCAGCCCCTTGGTATAAAAAAGCCAAGCTAAGAGAGAAGTCACAGAAAAGAGAAGTGACATAGTCCAACAGCACATTTCAATCTCTAGCTCCTGGAAACCTAGGAAAAAAAAAAAAACAAAAAAACTGCTCACATTTTTTAAAGTGAATTAGGATTTTTAGAGAGAAAAATCCTCCTTCAGTCCTGCCTTCTAGTACAACGCACTTAATACCCATTATGAGATAGTAATAAGATATATCTGAGATGGAATGTTTATTCTCGTTCACCTCAGAATATGTGCAACCAACTCTCACCTGTTTTCCACAACACATTCATCGTTTTGTGCTTCTCCACGCATTTAATCCGGCAAACATTTGTGTGCCTGTGTGTGCCAGGCAGTATTCTAGGCACCGGAAATACAGAGAGTAATGATGCGTGCTCCCTATTTTCAAGGAACATACAATCTGGTGAGCGAAAATAAGCATAACTGCTAGGCCATACGATCGGTACTGTGCATGGAGGCAAGAAAGGCCTCTAGGGCCACAGGGAGCAGATGTCTTCAGCGTGCTTGCTCGTGGACAGCATCTCAGCAGGGCGACAGTTGACCTGGTTCTCGGAGGGATTGAGGGGGGACGTCTCTCAAGACCAAAGTTACAGTCTGTGCAACAGGGGAAGACCACGGGCGTTCAGGAAGAGCGTGGCTGTTGGGCTGTGGCACAGCCAGAGGGGCATGAGAGCAGTGACCAGGCGGGCAGGCCAGCAGGTGAGACTGTAAGGGCCTAGGTCCAGGCAGAGGAGTTTAAAGGATAATTTGCAAATGTAAACCCACTCAAGCTATTCAATTTAGCATATGTGTTGGGAGAATAACACAAGTCAGCACATAGGCTATAGTTCCATTCAGTTTCTACCTTAAAAAAATCTAAAAAAAAAAAAAAATCTGTCTTTCTGAGGCACAAATCATAGTACTGTATTTAATTTTGCTTTTTCCTTAATAGTGTTTATGTGATTTTTATCTCGTCACTTCTTTTCATTTGTAGACTTTTCAAGCAGGACTCTGCAGTTTATCTTTTTGCCTGAAGAACATTATACATGTATTTTTTTCATTTACTTCATGAACAATGAAATACTTACACTACAAAGAAGTTTTAGGAAACGGGAAAACGTTCAGCCAGGATGCCACGATATGAAGGAACCTAACCGTTGATGGTATCCTGGCTCCTTTATTATTTTTTTAAACTTTTTTTAAGTTTATTTATTTATGAGAGAGAGAGAGAGAGAGAGAGAGAGCGCGCGCGCGCATGAGTTGGGGAGGGGCAGAGAGAGAGAGGGAGACACAGAATCCGAAGCCGGCTCCAGGCTCCGAGCTGCCAGCATAGAGCCCAATGTGGGGGTCGAACCCACGAACCGTGAGATCATGACCTGAGCCGAAGTCGGACGCTTAACCGACCGAGCCACCCGGGCGCCCCTGGCTCATTTATTTTTGTACATAAAACAGGTGTATCTTCTGAATCATATTGCCATGACTTCTCACTTGGTGTGCATGGTAGTGATGGCCGCGGCCGGAAGATGCTAAGTATTTGTGTTCCGTCCCCAGCAGTGGGTACGGTATCCCAGTATAGCGATCTGTCCAGACCAGTTGCCTGATTGTGCTGTACTCTGACTCTGTCAATCTCTTTTTTTCTCATGTTTTGTGTAAATGCACGGGTATTTATACCCTCTTTTCCATATTAGCTAAATCCATACGGATTTTATGCTACTACTTTTCAAAATTAGCACATTTTTAACAATCAGGACCATGTCGAAAAAGAGATAACCTGAAGCATACTTTTTAGGGAATGTGAGTTTATCTCATCCCAATCCTGTGTCTGCACAAGCAGGAAGCCGCATGGTTGGGTAATTGCTGGGTCATTCTGAGATATGCAAGGAGGAAAAAAGATGTGACCAAAAAGCTAGAAAAGCAAAAGCGAACAAACAAACAAAAACACCCCACAACACTTGGAATTCGCTCAGAATGGGTCATTCATTCAGCAAACGTGTAAATGATTCCTCATTGCCCCGATACTTGGACCTACTCAGGCGACTGGAGTGACCTTGTGGGTTGTTGCTGTCCCGGCTTGTTCAGGCTCACCCCTGGCTGGCTGCTTGGCCAGCAGTGACACAACCACCCGCCCGGCCCCGCTCCACTTCCTTTGTTGTTATCGTTACTGTCTTTCTTGAGGTCTTTGGCCCACAGTTCTGGTTCTCTGCCCTGGTTTGTTTGTTTGTTTGTTTGTTTGTTTTAATTGATGTTCATTTTTGAGAGAGAGAGAGACAGAGACAGAGTGCAAGCATGGGAGGGGTAGAGCGAGAGGGAGACACAGAATCCGAAGCAGGTTCCAGGCTCCGAGCGGTCAGCACAGAGCCCGACGCGGGGCTCGAACCCACGGACCGCGAGATCGTGACCTGAGCTGAAGTCGATGCTTCACCGAGTGAGCCGCCCAAGCGCCCCTGCTCTGATTTCTTTCTAAGTGGCCTGACTGTCTGCTCTGGGTGTCTGTTAGTTTTAGAAGATTCCACTTGGAAGGGAAACTGAACCCTTGTTTCTCTACCTGATGGATGGAGCTGCCAGCTGAATGTTCACTTCTTCTTTTTTTAAAAAAACATAAATCTCTTCTCTTGACGTTGTGTGGACCTGTAAAAAAGGCAACCCTGTTTGTTGCCACATTTTAGGTCCTTTCTCGCAAAGATGAAGAGGTCTGGTTTACCTTTTGTTGAAAGGCAACTGCCTCCAATTTCATCACTTGTGAATGATTTTTAGGTGTTTTAAAACAAATGCTTATTTTTCTGCCCGGAGATCACCTTCACTGTACTGTTGGCGGAGGAACTCACGCATGCCAGACATCGGCCGTATCGGCCTCTTAGTGGAGCTGAAGCCCCACCGTCCAAGCGTCGTGACTGTGTCGCCGAGGATAGTGACGCAGGGACACGCGAGCCAACCCACCTGGGTGTGCGCCCTGCCCTGCCTCTTACTGGCAGCGTGGCCTAGTGCGGTGTGATCCAGCCCTCTCTGAGCCTCAGTTTCCCCATCCCTAAAGCGGGGATAATGACGGTATCTCCCTTCTGGAGCACTTCGGAAGGTAAACGAGCTAATGCGCTGGAGACGGTCCCTGGCGGAGAGTGGTTGGCACATGTTTACTGTTGTTTTACCGCTATTATTCCCCTCTTGGCACTGACCAAACCCATCTCCATGGAGGTTGATATAGTCGCTGTTTGGATATACCTCTCTGCTGGGTGGAGTAGTTTGGACACTGTCGAGGCCTGGGTAGAAAATAAAGGCATGTGTGGGGGCTCCCGGTTGGCTCCGTCAGTAGAGCACGCGGCTCTTGATCTTGGGGTTTTAAACGCGAACCCCACATTGGATGTAAAGACTACTTCAAAAAATAAGATCTTTTTTTAAAAAAAGAAGAAAATAAAGTCATGGATAGCCCAGGAATTCGGAGCCAGAAAGAATTTTGGACCGATTTCAGAAGGACAAAGCTTTCATTCTCCCAACCGAAATTGTTAAAGGCTTACCTATTGTTTGTCTGTGTATCTTTTACAGAGCGATTTCCTTTAAAACATAAATAGTATTACCTAGTATATCTATTAACGGTAAACATTCTAGAGTAAATACAAGAACACGGTGACCAGTGTTATTCCGGTTAACTAGATCTTCTTGTCTTTTAGAAAACTCTTCAACAAAAGGGAGCCATGACTTTCAAAGCGCACCTGGGACAAGAGAGGGCATTCCGCACCGTTGTGGTTTTACTGGCCTATTTGGTAAGTCAAGTCTTTACTTTCATAAGAATGTGGGAAAGAATCGCTATAAATTGTATTGAAACTGTTTTGTTTTTCCAGGGCCATCTTTTCAATTTTTCCTTCAAATTGTATTTTATCAACGTCGCATGTAATTAAGAAGCAAAGATTGCTGCCGAGTCTTGACATTTGTACTGATGGTTACAATTATTTTCTTCTTTTAAGTTGATTTATTTATTTTGAGACAGAGACAGCGTGAGTCGGGGAGGGGACAGAGAATCCCAAGCAGCCTCTACATGCGCTGTCAGCACGGAGGAACCCCAGGAGGGGCTCGAATTCACAGAACTCTGAGATCATGACCTGAGCTGAAACCAAGAGTCGGACACTTAACAGACTGAGCTACCCAGGCGCCCCTAAAATTATTTTACTACATTTAGATGAAGCAATAAAATCACAGCGTAACTTATAACCAATGACAATGGTGCTCCCTTGGGTTTATAGGCAGATGCCTCTACAATACACCCTAGACCCTGACGAGACCAGATTCTAATTGGAGTTCGTGACTTCCATGGTGTGTGAAGACACTAGAATTGACTTTTAAAAGAGCTGTTATTTTTATACGGTTACTTATATCCTTCTTGGTCCCAAAAAGGATTAAAGACAGTTGGAGAGTTTTAATGTTTGAAAACTTGACACAAAGGACCTATAAGATGTTCACAAGAATTGAAATTCATTAAATCTGGAGATAGGATCATCACCTGCAAATGTGAAAAGACTTATTTACCCTGAAGACGGTACCTGAAGTCTTCTTGAAAGACAAAGTAAGGGGAAATGGGTCACATTGGATTCTGAGGTTCAGGTATGGCAAGGAAAATTTCCTTTCTTTCAGTTGGGGCTGTTAAACGTTCGAATGACTGGTCTAGGAGGGAGGTCGTGGAATTTCTTTCGCAAAGCCATTGCAGTCTCTTTGTGGCGGAATGGAGTCTCGTACCTCTCTTAAATAAAATCAGACTCCTTAAGATGGGTAGTCAAGGGGAGTTAAGAGAGGCGGGAAGATATTATTAGGCCGTTAGCCCCAGATCATTTTCTAGTGCTGAACTCTGCCTTGAATCCTCCCCTTCTGCCTGCTCAAGAGGTTCAGGCTTTGATTTTATTCAATTAGTTGCAGGACATCATTGTAGACACTCTCGTGTCAAGGTGGAGGCAGTTTGTACTAAATAATGGCTCATTATTACAACCATCAAAAACAATTTCCGATACCCCTGTGTGTGACAGGCATTCTACAGAGCAACAGTCTGCTTGCCCAGTGCTTCTTACTTAGAAAAGGGAATAGGCCATTCATTAAAAAAAAAAAAAAAAAAAAAAGACCTCATTCAGGGAATACAGAGGAGAATCAGGTTTATTGATTTATTTGTCCACTGACTTGTTCAGAAAGTGATTTTTCTTCCTAAAGTGAAAATTAAATCGGCCTCACTCCGCATTAACATTGACATTCAGTGCTTATATGAATAACACTGATAATGTTGCTGCTTTCTTGCAAAAAAAAAATGTGATGAACTTACTTTAAAATAACGTTTTTGGGAGGCACCTTGCTGACTCAGGTGTCCGACTTCAGCTCAGGTCATGGTCTCACGATCTGTAGGTTTGAGCCTTGCATCGGGCTCTGTGCCGACAGTTCAGAGCCTGGAGCCTGCTTCCGATTCTGTGTCTCCCTCTCTCTCCCCGTCTCCCGCTCACCCTCTGTCTCTCTCTCTCTCTTTCTCAAAAATAAAAAAATATAACGTTTGGGAAACTTTTTTTTTTTTTTCAGGTATGTAGAGTGATTTGCGAAACAGGAGACTGTAGACAGCAAGAATACAGAGATGGGTCTGGAAATTGCGTTCTCTGCAAGCAATGTGGGCCAGGCATGGAGCTGTCTAAGGTAGGTATCGGATGCATGGAGAAGGGGTAGATCTGTGTTTTTAAAATACATTCTTTCTGGCTAGATTCTTTTAGTTAATTACTAGTGAAGATTTGACACCATGAGATAATTCTTGGATCGTTAGGTTACTTTCTTTTTTTAATTTTGTGGGGGGGGGGGGGGTGCATCTGGTGGCTCAGTGGGTTAATCATCCGACTTCAGCTCAGGTTATGATCTCATGGCTCCTGAGATCAAGCCCCTCATTGGGCTCTGTGCTGATGGCTCAGAGCCTGGAGGCTGCTTCAGATTCTGTGTCTCCTCCTCTCTCTGCCCCTCCCTGGCTCACACTCTGTCTCTCTCTCTCAAAAATAAATAAACATTTACTTTTATTTTTAGTTTATTTATTTTGAGAAAGAGCTGATGAGCAGGGGAGGGGCAAAGAGAAAGAGGGAGAGAGAGAATCCCAAGGAGGCTCCGTGATGTCAGCACAGAGCCCGACTCGGGGCTCAATCTCACAAATCGTGAGATCATGACCTGAGCCGAAATCCAGAGTCAGATGCTTACCTGACTGAGCCACCCAGGCGCCCGTCCCTATGTTACTTTAGCCAAAGATTGCACAGTTCTCTTTCCAATACCTTTGATTCATATGTCTTACTGAGATAAAGGAAGTAGGTTCCAATAATTAGAATTTAGTACATGTTTTATGTAATTTGTGTTATTGTATTTCGTTGAAAGAATAGAATGATTAAGGTGTATTTGCATTAATTAAAAAGAATCAATGTTTACTAAAGATTTAAAAATAAAGGAGTGATAAGAGAAAATGCTAGTGATACCTTCTCTTACTGGACCTTCTTTTTCTTAAAATGAATATTCCCATTGCTGGTCCAAAAGTAGCACCTACAGTAACCACGTCCCATGGCAGCAGTTACTTTCCAAACCAGGGTTTTGCACATTCTTTTGACAACGTGCATGATTGTTAGTCTCCCCATGTTGGGTGTATGTTACTCCCAAGATCGTTTTAAATATATTCATCTTGACCACTGTGTGTTAAGAAGCATATTTCAGAATCGTGGATATTCTCACTGCCTTCCTCTTTTATGGGCATGTTTGGAGCTAAACATCCATTTGCTTTATTTTCTGACCTTTTGAAGATGTTACTAGTTGTGGATAATTGGTATCTCATTTTGTTCTAAATCATCAGTCTTCCTCGCAGAAAAGGAACAAAAGGTTTTTCTTTTTACTTAGAGTGACGTTCCAAAGAGAAGTCCTTTTCCCCTACAGACTACCCTCCTTTAATGTGGACTCTTGTCACGCATAGAGTTTTGACCAATGATCTACAACCAGCAGGAAACAAAATGTCATGCGTTCCCCAACTGATTCCCGGTGGATGGCTTTCCTCTGCTTGTTGTGTTAAGTGGTGCCTTTTAGTACCCAGGGCCTTTACGTTTGGATTGAAGCTGGCGGACCTTCGGATCCTGTGTTATGTTAACTGTAGCATTTCCACCGCTGGTATTTTTCAGTCTCTGTTGATTGTAGTAAGGTGCATTTTCAGGTGCGTTTTGTTGTGTTGGGCCGACAGGGATTCTTTGGAGCCGACTGAAGGTCTGGGATCAGTGCGTAACGTAGTTACAAATGCAGACAGTGCCCGAGAGGAAAATAGATGATGAAGTTGCTACCCCTCAGAAGTTCCTCTTTTCCCAAATCTCTGGGCAAATCTGAGTGAAATGTCACAGATGCTGAGAGACGCAGAAAACATTTTTCGAGAGGCTGCTTCCTTTCCTTCATCCTTTGAATTTAGAAAATATAACCTCCAAGTAATTTCTGGGGAATCAGACCAGACGATGAAGCTTCTATGAGTTCTAAATTTTTTTTATTGAGTATTAAAAAAAAACTTTTTAAATGTTTATTTATTTTGAGAGAGAGAGAGAGCGAGTGCGTGTGAGCATGAATGGGGGAGGGGCAGAGAGAGAAGACACAGAATCCGAAGCAGGCTCCAGGCTCCGAGCTGTCAGCACAGAGCCCGACGTGAGGCTTAAACTCATGAACCATGAGATCATGACCCGAGCCGAAGTCGGACGCTTAACCGACTGAGCCACCCAGGCGCCCCTTTAGCATTTTTATCTAAGCTGTTTTATTAAAAATGTTTATTTAAAAACACCTAACTTTCTAATTGAAAAAATAGGATGAAGGTCCTATCAACTCTGATTTTTTTTTTTTTTTAATAATCCATCTACTGAGATGATCTGGTGATAGTTTTTCTATTTCGTAATTTTTCGTGGATTTCCAGAGGAAATGTTTTTCTCTAGGTAGTAATTTCCCCCAAGTGTTGAAATAGGCGTTTAACCCTCTGACACTGGAATCAACCAAAGGGAAGCCATCTGAATAGTTCTGCCTTTATTACTTAGTGTATTTGTTAATATTTCTGTTTCACTATTTACTCTCATTTTCTTCATTTACAAACGACCAGGACAAACTGAGTGAGAAAGAATAAAACTAAAGGCAATATGTCACTGAAAACTTAGGGTAAGACCCACGCGGGTGCACAAATGTTACAAATGTATACGCCAAGTCCCTGCACAGCCTGGGGTGTCCACCTTGAAGGTAGGCATCTGGAGCTGACCTTGGCTTCCACCCCTGCTTAGCTCCTAGCAGGCAGGCAGAGTATACCTTTGCTAAAGGAGTGAGCAAGTCAGCCAACCTCAGATAGTTTTGGGGAGAAAAAGTGACACTTAAATCTTGTATTATAAAAGTTAATGAATGTGTGTGTGTGTGTGTGTGTGTGTGTGTGTTTTAAATTATGTATTTTGCCAAGTGTCTTATCTTGGTTTTAGCTCCTAGTAAATAAAGTTCCCAACTTAGCCTTGCTTATGGCCTAAGGGAGCAAAGGAGTCAAACACGTCATTGGAAGTATATATATTTGTTTCCTAGTGAACTAATCAAGACAAAGAGCTTGACTTTTTAATAAGCAGTCACCTTGGAGCCAGAAGTTTCTAAACTGTCCATTCATGATTTTACAGTTGCTTCTTTCCGGGCTGCCCTGATTAGGTCTTCTGTAATAACATACATCTTTCAGAGGAAAAAAAAATTAAGTTCTGAGTATATTAAAATCAGATAAATCACTTAAATTAGCAAATATATTCAACAGGTTAGTCATGGTGTCCAGGTTTTACATTTCTGGCTAAAAGTAAGCTTTTTTAAAAAAAAAAATAGTGAAATATTTATAAATAATTGAATTGTTTTTTACTTCTTTCACGAAATATAAGTTTGGATACCTGTTAATCTGTAATGAGATGACTAAGTTCAGTAGTCATTAGCTTTTTAACTGAGGGTTAAAATTTTGGTTACCTGGGGTGCTTGAAATTTTGAATGCCCAATAAACAGTAAATATTTTAAAGTGAGTTATTAAAAAGTAGAAAAGCTGAATCAAATTACTGATAATACAACTAAAGTTTTCTTTACATTAAGGGTAAAAAAAAAAAAAAAAGTGCATTTTCACCAGACAGGAAAGCTTTCAAATAACTATTATTCTAACATTATTAAGTCAATTGTTTTGCTGTAGTAAACATAACTTAAACTTGATGTCCATTTTCTAATATCATTTGTCTCTACCCAAAATACCAAAAGACTGGGTCATGAGGTTCTTCAAGTTATAAACGTGTTTCTGTCTTAAACCTGAAGCCTGGAAATACTCTGGGTAAGCAGGTAGAGTTCATATTTCCATCTGTGGCTTTATTACTCCTAATGATTATTTTCTTTGGAATGCATTCAATTCTGGTTTGTTTTTTGTTTTCCTCAAGATGCCTGGGCTGACTTTCCCATTGTCAGGTCTCTGCCATTTAAAACATGTAGTTGGGTTTGGGGGAAGTTACCGGAATAGCATTCCTGGAGACAGTATGCTTTTTGGTACACCTGTCATGTGTGGTCAGTGGTTCCTCTGACCTCTTTTCACTTCCTTTCAATTATTAGGTAGTAAGAAGTCTGCACAGAAGCTCCAGGCTCATTAATAACTATTGTTGCTTGTTTAGACTGAGACCCTTCCCTTTGCTACCCACTTTTTTTTAAGTTTATATAAAAAAACTTAAAAAAAAGTTTTAAGAGGGGAGGGAGAGAGGGGGAGAGAGAGAGAGACAGACAGAGAGAGAGAGAGAGAGAGAGAGAGAGAGAGAATCCCAAGCAGGCTCCACCCGTCGGTGCAGAGTCCAACGTGGGGCTGAAACTCACAAACCACGAGATCATGACCTGAACTGAAACCAGATGCCCCCAATTAGCCACTTTTTAAATGATTACCTAGTTTAACCTTTCACCCAGGATACTTTGGGTTATGTGCATGAAAAGGATTTCTTGTAACAAATATGCACTGCCTCTCAAATATGCTTTCAGTTCTTATTCTGCAATACATATCATGCAACCAATAGATATTAGTTACCGTTTATTATAATGAGCCAGGTTCTATGTGATATTTATATATTCACTACTGGAGTCCTTTTAACATATGTCTTAAATAGGGGGTATAACGCCTCCTGTCTTATAGATGAGGAAACAGACACAGAGATGATTAGTGGATCAGTCCATTGTCACCGTTAGTAAGTGATGTGCTGGGAGAAGGCGGTGGGGCCACATGGGAGTAATGGTCTTTTTCTCATTTTGAATAATCCTCGAGTACGGTGCTACGGTCGAATTCGCTGCGATGACGGAATGGTCTGTGTCTCCACTGGCCAACACGGGGGTTACTAGCCACTTGAAATGTATTCATGAACACCTGAAAGGTGGCTTGTGTCACCAGAAGCACTGGGTTTTACATTTTATTGCGTGGTAATTGATTAAATTTGAGTTTTGCCACACGCAGTTGTGGCTGTCACATTAGACACTGCAGCTCTAGAGTGGTGAACGTTCCTCCCAAAATTCTGGCCCGGGACCGACTTCTAAAACAAAGGGATCTCCAAATCATGTGGACCTCATGCTTGTGCATTCCAGGAGCCGCCTTCCTGGTCAGCCTCCTTCCTCCCCTTCCTCGTCTGAGCAGCCCTGGTTCCGGCTGCCGCTCTCCAAACACCCACCTGCTTCTGCTTCTGTTTGGTCCGGCCACATGGGCGTCCTGGCTACGGCTCTTCACACCGGGTGGTGCCCTCTGTGTCCCCCTCTTGTGCCTTCTGAGCTGTCTTCCGGCCTTAGCTCTTTGGGTTTCCAGTTCTTTCCCTGAAAGCCCCAAGCATCCTGGCTACTCAGTCAAGTTCTTTTTAGTCATGCAGGCTCATGGGTAGTCTTTCTGTGTCTTGGGGAAAGTGTAGGACAGGCCATGGAGCCGAGTGGGGTCGGCTTTTAGGACGCTCTCCCATGGAACCATAGTCAGTCACTTTCTCTTCCGTGACGGGGCTTAGGTTTCAAAAGTTTATGAGGAAGAGAACTGATAATGCCTTCTTCCTATTTCTGAGGCAAAAAAATACAAACTGTTGTTTTCATAGCTGCATAAGCGGTACACGCTGGACGTTTGGAGCCACGAATGTGCACAGGAGAGCTACACGGCTGGCCTTGCGGCTCACGAAAATAAGCAGCTTGGCGATATGTGGGAGAGGATGACTTTTGTTTTCCCCGAGTGACCACATTAGCCTTTTACTTCTTACCATCTAGAATCTGCGCGGCCGCGGCCCCTCCTCCTCACCGAGTATTATTGCCAACAATGTGCTTTTAACATGATCGCCTCCCAGCAGTAAACCAGGAAACTAGTTTTCGCACGAACCGCTTGAAATAGTCTTCAAGCTTCTGGCACAGTTTTCAAAGGAAGCTTTTCTAACCAATTATTGGGAGGACTTTTGCTAATGTGAAAAAATTAATTCTCGTAAACAACAACACACTTTGCTCCCCACGGGTGCGTGCCTGGCTTCCCATTTTTGCAGACATCTACTTTTTGGAGAGCTGTTTTCATCCCCATGAAGAAAGTCACACATGCACACAAAAAAATTAGAGTAATTTGCAAGCATGAAAAAGATTCATTTCTGCCATTTAATTACAGTGTTGCTCACTTTATTTCTGTTTAATTATACCTAATCGAGCCCAGCGGTGTTTGGCAGATATTAGCAAGCTCTAGCTTGTAATTTTTCTTTAAAAAACTCAGTTACAGATTTTCATAAACTGGAAGTTGGTGGAGGTGGGGGGGGGCGCGGGAACTGTCTTTGGTGTTGTTTTATTAAAGGAAATTAAAAAGCTGATTTCTAAATACCAGGTACATAAATCTAATTTGTCATATCCATTTGCATGTGCTAGACTTTCTCTACGAATAACTTCTTCTCGGTCCAGATTTGAGCTTTTAAAGTTCAAAGAACCAAAGTTAATAACTTACTGGCTTGCTTTCCAAGTGAATAGTGCTTTTGACCCGAGGCCCCCCGAATGTGCTTCCTAGCCAATCCATGGTCTGTGAGCGTCTCCCCTCTGGTCTGGGGAGCTGCTCCTGGAGCGTGTAGGTGGGATCCACTTGTGTTTTTGCTAAGTGCTGAATTTGCAGAGGACGAAGAGAGAGAAGGGGATTTGAGGACTGTTTACTCTGAGTCGTTTTGCCACTGGAAAGCCACCAAGTGTGGCTTAAAAATATTGGGCAGGGTGTCAGAGCTCCCGCTGCCGCCAGCTTGGGTGGAAATGGCCCAGCTGGACGCAGCCCTTCTCCTGCCTTGGAACCAAGATAAGGAAGCCGCGCGCGCACACACACACACACACACACACACACACACACACACCCCACGCCGCCCACCTGCGCCAGCCCACACGGTCTACGTGGCCTTACCACGTGGGACACTGCTGTGGCCTCTGTAGGCTAGCGTTGCCTACAATAAAGCAATAATGACACTACTAATGAAACAACAACAACTTAGGAAATGGTGCCTTCAACCATACTCGTTCATCCATTGTTTGGTCAGCAAACATTGGTGTGTTACTCACCGGCCTGGTATGCATTGTTAAAGAAGAAGGTATTCCGTGGCACTTTTTAAGGATGGCAAGGCAGGCTTTAGGGATGGAGGGGGGACGGCCACAGTGGGATCTTGCAGTGGAGGGGGGAGCCAGGGGGCTCCGTCCCCATGCAGCATGAGCTCACGGGAATGGATCGCCAAGGAGCGAGGGGCAGCGGGTAGAAGATCGCTGAGGGGAAGCAGCCGGGGGCAGGGGGGCCTGGCCAACGCAAATGTGACAATTCTCTGCTGGAGATGATAAGCCAGGGTGATCGAGCTTCAAACGGAGGAGGAGGAACGTGAGCAGATGTTCAGGGTGGGTGGTTCTGGTGCCGCTGACGGAGCAGAGCATTTGCTAAGGCTGGATTTTGTGAGGAGGTACACAGATGGGCCCAGAGGAAGGTCAAGGATCCTGGCTGAAGTTTGGTCAAGCGAAGAAGCTTCGGAAGTACCACGTACCCTGAGAGGCTCTGGGGAGAGAGTGGTGGAGGGAGGCGTTAGGTACTGGGGATTGTTCTCTTATTGTAGAATTTGGGGAAATAAGTAGGACTCCTGTAGCTGTGCTTTATTTGTTTGTTTGTTTATTTATTTGCAATGTTTTTTTTAATGGGTTATTCTTCGTGTGTATATTTTCCCACCTCCAAGCTCATTAATAAAAAAGGTTCCCCAGGGACTCAGGGACATCGTAAGTATTTCTTCAAAGGTTCCAAGTCGTAATTTCAAAACTAAAGACTCTAGGATTATGTTAAAGGCTAAATGCATTTCTACCATTGATATGAATGGCCAGACCGCGCTCCATAAAAATAAAAGTCGTACCTCTAATGCGGACACCCAGGCTGATGACTAACGCCCTCACTCCCGTCCCGGTCCCCTCCCACGCATCCTCCCCCACCAAACACACATGTAGTCCTTCCAAGGAAATGGTGAGAGGGAGAGCTCTAGTTGTGACCCGGAAAGTTTCGGAGAACCGCAGCAGGACAGAGGGGAAAGCCGTAAAAACAGATTTCGCTCAGGAACTATCGCAATAGGGAAAGAGAGGCCTCAGTATAGAACTGGGCTCAATTCCAAATACAACATGGACAAGAGGGGATTTTAGCCAAGGGGCCAGGTGGGGGGCAGTGGACGGAAAATTCCTAAGAGGAAACATCAGGGGAAAGGGGATTGTGGCTAAAGCAGACCTAACGGGATTCTTGCTGAAGGCAGGCCAGGGTGGCCAGAGGGTGGAGGGGCAGGAGGCAATTTGACCAGGTATGGAGGGTGAGCAGATGGGAGGGGAGGGGATTCTGGCTCACCAGGCACAGGAGTCTCAGACAGCGGGCTGTTGAGCACAAGGCCCGAGGTTGGGGCCTAACTGGGAAGGCAGCTCCCAGGAGCCCGTGAAGGCCGCTCAGAAAGCTCAGCGGGACCCCAGTCAGCACGGCCAGCTTACTCTCTTTTCTGAGGACTCTTTGTTTTCCCTCACCACAAACCCATTCCTACCATTTCTTTTATTCCCAGCGGTAGTATACTAGCCTGCTGGGGAAAACCGCACGCCTAGGGGAGTTGCCCCCTTTCTACCCAAAAGTAATGGAGGGAAGGCCCAAAGCATGGCATGCTGTCGTCCTCCGCTGCACAATTAGGCCACTGACCAGGCCCCGCGTACTTCAGCAGACGCCCACGGCTGCCCCCTCCGTCCCGGCACTTGGGGCGCAGGGTGAGTAGGCTCCAGTGGAAGGGATTCAGCTGTAGCCGCACCGTGGCGGGCTCTTCATATGCAGACGCGGAGAGCTCTCCGAGACGCACCGAGGGGGGAAAACTGGAAAACTAGCTGCGGAAGAGCGTGTTAAAATACGCACGCGCGCACGCGGAAGACATTAGGATGTTTCCGGGAGGTTCTCCCAAGAGCTGGTGGCAGTGTTTGCCTGTGTGGAGGGAACGGGACATGAGAGCAGGGATGGGAAGGAGGGTGCACTGTTTGATTTTTTTTTTTTTAATACAAATCTTGTGTGCAGTGGAAGTTTTTCAGCATAAAAAGGGGTGAAAAGACAGCAGCAACAGTCACTGGCCCTAGGGGAGTGGACACAGGGTTACAAAGGCACAGTCTCAGTGCTCTCTGAGCAGTGTTACTCTGGGCAGGAGGCTGGGGGGCCATTCTCTACGCCGTTTGGCCTTTTTCCTTTTTCTCTCGCTAGTTATTTATTGAACTTAATGGGAAAGGTTTGAAGGCATTTTTAACCACCTACTTTTACTGAATGAAATAAAAACATCAAAGTAGACATTTATATTGGGGGTAATTTAATGTTTATATGCTGTTTACTTTATAGCCTGGATTTCAAATAATTGCAGGGTCTCTGTGTTTATGGTGCTTTAGAAATAAGACAATTAGCTCTAAAAGCGATTGCTGCCATGGACACCATGCTATCACTTAATTCCTCGGAAATACCTTCTCTGAATTTCTGGGTAATTCAAGATTTCTGGTGTTTTGTTTTTTTAGTATAATTTATTGTCAAGTTAGCTAACGTACAGAGTATACAGTGTGCTCTTGGCTTCGGAAGTAGCTTCCCATGATTCATCCAACACCCAGTGCTCATCCCAAAAAGTGCCCTCTTCAATGCCCGTCACCCATTTTCCCCGCCCCCCCCCCCCATCAACCCTCAGATTGTTCTCTGTATTTCAGTCTCTTATGGGTTTGCCTCCCTCTCTGTTTGAAACTGCTTTTCCCCTTCCCTTCCCCCATGGTCTTCTGTTAAGTTTCTCAGATTCCTCTCAAATACAGAATGATCGCTTTATAAGTTCCTTAGACCATCATGAAGTGCAAGCGTGTTTTAAAAGTTTAAAAATAATATTAGGTCGGTGTTTTAATGTTGTCTTTCAAAAAATGACAAATACTTTAGAGAAAATATATTTTAAACTGAATTCCTTCAAATAACCAATCTCTGTATAAAGGTTCCTAGGAGACTATACAGTTCACTGTACCTGTTCAGTACATTTAGGTATTATTTTGTGATCAACCTCTCACCTAAATCTACTCCAAAATTACTATCGTTGCCACTAAAACATATAAAATCTAGGGGCGCCTGGGTGGCTCAGTCGGTGAGCGGCCGACTTCGGCTCAGGTCATGATCTCGCAGTCCATGAGTTCGAGCCCCGCGTCGGGCTCTGTGCTGACAGCTTAGAGCCTGGAGCCTGTTTCAGATTCTGTGTCTTCCTCTCTCTCTGACCCTCCCCCGTTCATGCTCTGTCTCGCTCTGTCTCAAAAATAAATAAACGTTAAAAAAAAATTTTTTTTAAACATATAAAATCTAAGCAGAACTAGTAAATTAATATCCAGACAATGAAGGCAAAATCATGATGCATTAGGAGCCTGGCTTTGTTGGTTTTTTCTATATGTAATTTGGTCCAATATAGAATGGACTAGAAAGGTACACCTGGCTGGGTCAGTCCCTGGGGCACGTGACTCTTGATGTTGGGTTCATCAGTTCAAGCCCCACACTGCGTAGAGATTACTTAAAAAATAAAATCTTGGGGCACCCGGGTGGCTCAGTCGGTTGAGCGGCCGACTTCGGCTCAGGTCACGTTCTCGCAGTCTGTGAGTTCGAGCCCCGTGTCGGGCTCTGTGCCGACAGCTCAGAGCCTGGAGCCTGCTTGGGATTCTGCGTCTCCCTCTCTCTCTGCCCCTCCCCCATTCATGTTCTGTCTCTGTCTCAGAAATAAATAAGCATTAAAAAATTTTTTTTAAAAATAAAATCTTTAGAACGGACCCAAAAAAAAGCTTCACAAAATCCTCATTCTATGAAGTATAACGACATGTAAATGACACACAATGGTATATGGCAGAAACACGGGGTCAAAACGGTTCCCGTGTACCATTTAACTCTGGAATCCAGTCAGGACTCAAAAGTGTTTGTTGTTTTTCAAAAGAGATGAGACCCGTCAAAACACCTACTTGTAGTTCTTTCAAGTTGGCGTCCACTTGGCTGTCTGTCTAGTTCGTTTCTCAGGATGGAGAGAGGAAGTGAACTGCTGGAGGCAGAGATTCTCAGCAGGAGAAAGAATGATAGTTCACTGCCGGGGGCGGGGGGGGGGGGGGGGATTAAAACCGCAAACTGCCCACCCAGCGCACGCACTTGACCCAGGCAGGTGCGGCTAAATTGTGTTCCACGTACCGTTGTTAAAAGACGGATAATTCCGTTTTAGACCTATTTTATTCAACGAAAATAATTTAGGTGGAAAGTGGTCTTTCTGGTAACACGGCAAAACACTGGAGCCTGAAGGTCCCCAGTGGGGCTTTTTCATACTTGAATCAGAACAGTTGGTTTGTTGGGCCGTAGAGAATCTAAAAGGGTATCATTTATCTGGTGAGCGCTCACTCTGTGCTCGATTTATAATTTACAGCTTGTCTATGTTTTTTTCCCTTTTATTCCTCAAAACAGCCCTGGAGGGCAGGCGAGTACTGACCCCCTCTCGCAGATGTAGCGACCGAGGATCAGAGTTCCCCAAATAGCTTAGCTGACGAGTGGCAGCGTCGGCCTTCAAGCTCATGTGTCTTTGGCTCCACTGTCAGACACGCTTTTTCTTCCATATCAGCCTCGCTGGAAAAACGGCATTTCATGTATTCCCAGCTAAGACACCTTCTTGTCTTTCTCATTTCTCTTTCCCTTTGTCTTGCCTCTTCTGCCCTCTTCCTTTTTCCTTTCTTTCTTTGTTGGGTTGTAACTTGTATATGAGACCCTTCCAGTCCCAGCCGCCTGGATCAAAGTGTGATTTTGAAACTTGGCTCTTGCGTGAACCTTTGACGTGGCGGTGCCGAACCTGTGGACAGCGAGGTCCCCACGCCCCTACCCAAATGTCACACCTACCACCCTTTGATCCCGGAAGATTGTGACAGGGCGGCTCCCATCTACACTGAAAGAGAGCCTTGGGATGCACTCGGCTCTCTCGGCAACTAACGTACTCGGCAAAAACCCACTTCTGCCCCCGTGCAGAAGCGCAGCGCCCACGTACAAAGCACCAAAACCAGCAGGGACCTCCCTGCAAAGACCTAGTGTACTCCCCAAGAAATTCTTTTTGAATACGTATCTTTGTTGTTTTCCTGGTTGCCAGAGTCATAGATGTGTTTTTGCCAAAGAGTAAATTATCAGAGAATTATGAAAATTCAAAACACCTCATAATTTCACTATCCCCCTCTCCCCCCCCCCCAAAGATAATCTCTAGTGAATCCATTCTTCAAGTCAGATTTTTTTTTTCCTTCTGTCTGTGCCTTGGTTTAGGACACTAAGGATTAAGAAGGTTGTTGACCTTCTGCTTTCTTGGTCCCCTACCCTTTGTTGTGCATGTTCAGGGCTCACATTTGAAAGGCGGGCTGAGTAACTGAAATGAGGAAGGAACGTACCGCTCCTCTAAGACGTGAACGAGTTTATTAGCCAAAAATATTCTGAATATTTTATTCAGTAGCTTATTGAGTACAGGGACACTACCCTTTGTGTTCGTTTTGATTTCGTTTTTGACCGATAAATACCGCTTAGCTGACTGTGCGTGTAACTACAGATCAAGGATTTTAGGCATGTAAGTTTTATAGGCAAATGGGCATTTTCAATGAGCGGGGATTTGCATTCTGCATCCAGAGTTTTCAGGGGAGGGGGCCAAGAGATATTGGTGAGGCTCTTCTCTGCTGCATTGAGCTGTGTTTGTGGGCTTGCTCGGTATGCTCTCCAGACGGAGAGAGAACGTGCCCGACAGATCCCACAGTGTCGTGGTGTGGAATCTGATTCCGGAATTCAACTGGGTAGGTTCAAATCCTGCTTCTAACATTAGCTATGTCACCTGGGTTCAGGTACATACCTTCTGGGAAGCTCCCTACCCCCATTCATGAAATGGGAATAATGATGGTGGTTCCCTCATCGGGAAGAAGTACGAATTCATGAGATAATGTGCACAGAGTAACCCAATCGATGTTATTGATTATTATTAACCAACTCAATGTCACTGAGTAAAATAATTACACTAATTATTAATGCTTTTGTAAGAGACGGACACGTACTTCTCATTCTGTGTTATAACTTATTTTTAAAGCGATCGTGAACACGTGTCTACACCATTCTTCGTGTTGTTGCATCATATTTGCATTACACGGCAGGCTATGATTTATTTGGTTCTGGACCTTGTGGAAATGAACCATGTGTGCTGCTCATCCTTGGACCTTTAGTGTCACACGGTTGAATCCAAACGAGAATTCCGTATTCTTCTAAGAAATAGGGAGGAACCTTCCTACTATCACACAACCATAAACGGCTGAACATTTCAAGGTGCCCTCTCCTGGGTAGACCTTCCAGATCGTCAGCTTAGGAAATTCCTTACCCGGTTAGCCTCGGTTTGAAAATATCACTGTTGTCGTATGGAAACCAGTTTGACAATAAATTTCATAGTAAAAGATAAATAAATAAATGAATAAAAGTGGAAAAAAAAAAAAAGAAACTATCACTGTTGCTATCAGAGTCCGTATTTCCTGCCCTGATAAGTGAGTAAGCGTCTGAGTTTTTCTCTGACTTCAGTTTCTGAACATGCACATGACTGGCTTAATTGGAGGAGAAGAAGAAAGGGCCATAATTCTGCCATAAACTGGCCATAATGCAGCAGCGGGGGGTCCCGGAGGACCTTTCTTATGCAAATGCTCGTGGCTTCTTGAATAAAGTGGATGACTAAGAATACTTAATGCAGTAAGAGAGATGATTAGCAGCGGGAGACACATTTGAACTTGCCGGAAGAGCTGCCTTTGTGTCCAGGAAAACCCACTCCGTAGTTATTAGACCAGCTCTTCCTTTTATCCCCGCCGTCTTTTTCATCTTCTTCACGCGTGCGACGTCTGAATAACGTTCTGGTGCTTGTGAATCCCTGCAGGAGTGTGGCTTTGGCTACGGGGAGGATGCCCGGTGCCTGACATGCCGGCCGCACCGGTTCAAGGAGGACTGGGGCTTTCAGAAATGCAAGCCGTGCCTGGAGTGCGCGGTGGTGAACCGCTTCCAGAAGGCCAACTGCTCTGTCACCAGCGACGCCGTCTGCGGGGACTGCTTGCCAGGGTAGGTTGCACGATTTCTTTGCCTCATAATTATTGGCTTAAGTTTTTAAGGTTTTTTTTTAATGTTTGTTTATTTTTGAGAGAGAGAGAGAGAGAGAGAGTGCAAGCACAAGCAGGAGAGGTGCAGAGAGGAGGTGGGGGGGGGCGGGGACAGAGGATCCGAAACGGGCTCTGAGCTGTCAGCACAGAGCCCGACGCAGGGCTCGAACTCACGAACCATGAGATCATGCCCTGAGCGGAAGTCAGACGCTTACCCCGACTGAGCCACCCAGGCCTCCCTGGATTATTTTTAAGCGGGCTTTTCCCTTGGTCCCTCCCAAGTGTGAACCCACACCGATGGGAAGCAGAACACATTTGTCGCATGGTCGTGACTCCATCCTTGCCTGCTGTGCACTGTGGCAGGCGCTGGTTATAAATAAAGTGAATAAGCACACTAACAAAGGATTAGCGTCGCGAGACCCTAAAGCGTTCCCTATAAATCGATGAAAAAGAAAATGTGGACAAGTGGACAAACGAACGGACGGGCAGTTCACAAAAGAGGAAACACGCGTGGCCTGTGATCAGATGGCGATGCTCATCCTCGTTCATGATCGGAGAGATGCGAATCACAGGTGTTCGCTCATTTCCGCGGGTTTTTGTGAAGCGGCTTTGGGAGAAGCGAGGCGTTGCTGAGGTACAGAGGCCGAGCGCCCTACCCGCGTGAAGCTTGTGTCCTAATAAGGGATTTAGAAAGGGCCAAACAAGTAAATAACACAGAAGTGAGTTCTGTTGTAGGAGAGGAACCTGGAGCGGGTGAGGCGAACCAGGCGTGCCCGGGGTGGGTGATCAGGGCAGGGGGCTCTGAGCAAGACTCAGAGCAGCTGTGTTGGGGAGGGGCACTGCTGCGGACACGGGATGCGGAGACGGGCCCTGTCGTGGACATGACCCTGGAGTTCGGGCCCCCGAGGAGTCTAGGCTCGAGGTCGCTGCAGAGGCGCGGCTCTCGCTGGACGTAGCGAGAGCACGCCCACAGGTCACCGAAAGGCACCGTGGCTCTTGCCGAGGTCAGAGGGGAAGACAGACCTGTGGGCCTGAAGGGCAGAAACAGGGTAGGAAAGAGCCTTACAGGCTACGTGTGATGCTACACAGTGATTTACCACCTGAACTGGTGCAAATTGTAATTGTGTAACACCGGAAACACGGGCAGTGGAAGGATGACCAGCTCGTGGCCTCCACCCAAATGAAAATCTTTTGTGCTCCAAAGGATATCATCAAGAAAACGAAAAGACAACCCGCAGAATTAGAGAAACTATTTGTAAATCATATAGGTGATTAGGGACTGTCTCATCTAGAATTCGTAAAGAACTCTTACAACTCACTCATGAAAAGACCAATAACCCAATTAAAATATGGGTGAAGGATCTGAATAGACATTTCTCCAAAGAAGACATACAGGCAGCCAGTAAGCACATGAAAAGATGCTCAATGTCCGGGAAATGCAAATTAAAACCACATACTTCAAGCCCGCTAGAATGGCTGCGACCAAAAAGACAGACAATGACAAGTGTTGGTGAGAAGAAACCGGAACGGTCATCCACACCCGTCCTTTCTCGATAGAGACAGAAATTCAATTAGTGGTTTCCTGGGGCTGGTGGCTGGGGAGCGTGGGGAAGAGTGAGGGGTGACCACTCAAGGGTACAGGCTTTCTTTTTTTGGTGTGATGAAAATGTCTAACACTGATCATTCCGATGGTTGCATGCCTCTGTGAGTACACTCAAGACCATTTAATTGTGTACTTCACGTGGGTGGATTATAAGGTATGTGAATCAGGTATCAGTAAATCTGCTATTAAAAAAAAAAAAGGAATGGTCTATAATCTCAGACGATGCTGATACCTATGAATATCATCAGCCAGAGTTCTGACCTCGTGCAAATCTGATTGAGGAACACAAAGCCAACGTCTGACGCGTCTCCGTTGTTCCTCTTCTACAAGTCTGATAAAAGCACGTGGGTGCCCTTCATCTTTGGGGCAGGGAGAAGAGGTCCCGAGGAGATTCGGGGGGCAGCGGGAGTGCGGAAAAGCACAGGACCCAGGGTCTCGGTTTTTACAAAGAAGGAGCCCACGGGGATATGCTATAGAGTCTGAGACGGGACGCACTGTCCCCAGGACCTCCCACCAGACGTGCTTCCTCATGCTTAACCTCATTCGTTGTCACCTGAACCCACTGGCTTAGCTTCTGTAATGTTTGCTCATTCTTTAAGCAAATGCTTAGATGTGGGAAAATCAGATTCAAGGGAGTAGACATTTGAATGATGTTTCATAGTTTATTTATATGATTAGTTTAAAATTACATTCTTTCTAAGCCAGCATGAGGCAGGCAATAATTATATAGTGACTTTAACCCAGGCTTTCCAGAGTGTTTTAAAGTGCTCACCCAGGTTGACTCTATTTGTGTGAAGAAGGTTAAACCGTTGGAACCCGTTTTATAGATAGGAAAACTGAGGCAGAAAGAAAATAAGCAAATTGCATATTGCTCTCAGAAAAATGATGCCGGGGCGCCTGGGTGGCTCAGTCGGTTGAGCGTCCGACTTCGGCTCAGGTCATGATCTCGCGGTTCGTGGGTTCGGGCCCCGCGTCGGGCTCTGGACTGACAGCTCGGAGCCTGGAGGCTGCTTGGGATTCTGTGTCTCCCTCTCTCTCTGCCCCTCCCCCACTCACACTCTCCTTCAAAAATAAACATTAAACAAAATTTTTTTAAGAAAAGGAATAAAAAGCAATAATTAAAAGAAAAAAAAAAAAGAGTCCTCTGCGATCCTAAGGCTCAGCCCCAATAGGACAGCAGCTGCCTTTTCCCCACAAGCAGTACAGCGTGGAAATAGTGTGTCCCCTGTGCCTCGGTGTGAGTGATTGGAGCCTCAGTGTCCTTGTTCCCAAATGTGTCCAACGACTTCAGGCCGGTTCCTTAATTTCTCTGACACCTGTTCTTCTCACCCGTCCGTTGTCATCTGATAATACCGACCTGCAGGATTGCTGGAAGGATCGAGGATACAATGCATGTAAAGGCCCAGCAGAGTGCCTGGCCCCTAGTAAGCACTAAATACATGCTTGACATCCTCACCAATTAGTGTTACTAGAAGCCAGTGAAAGCTTTATTTACATGACTGCTTCTTTTTTGGTTTTTTTGTGAGGTGTTTTTAGAGTGTGGCCAGTGGGCCTGCAGCCACCTTCTCTGTCTCCCGTGTTCCCATCCCTTCTCTGCCAAGGGGACATGGGCCCCCGCCTGGAAGGATAACCCAGCCCCTGCCAGTTCTTTGCTGCTTCTCGTGACGACGATAGCTGACGTTTATTGAGCATTTATGATGAGTTGAGCACTGTATGCAGGTTAGCTTATTTAATCATCAAAACCACTCCGTAAACCAGGGATTAATATCAAACCCCCTTTACCAAGGGAAGATTGATCCTTGGAGGGGATAAATGACACGCCCAAGGTCACCCCGCTTGTCATGCTACTGCTGAGCCCCTGTGCCTAACCGCATGTCTGGTGTCACAGGAAGCCCTCCCCTGGAGCCTCTGTGACTGAGGCTAACCATGCGGCCTGCCACAGCCCTTCTGTGCCCCGCCCCCAGTACACCCTGGTGCCCCGCCAGCCTCCTTGCTCCTGGAAGCTGCCTGAATTGCCTTGGCGGGCTCTCTCATCTTCACGTTGGGCCCCCCTTGCCCATTCTCAGAGTATGGGCGGAGTATCCAGTGTGAGATCACTGACCACCGCACTGTTCTTGGCCCTGACCCTGATGGTTCATCTCCTCGTAGGTGTTTGTTCACTTTCAAGGGGCCCTTGCTGTCAGTTGCTAAGGAACGGGAACAGTAGGCTGTCCGTCGGTGTGAAGCTGGGTGCCGGTACGAGAATGGGAGAGAACAGAGTGGTCATCCAGTACGTAGAACATCCACTGCAGAACGTTTGAGCGTGGCCTGACTGTAATACACAGGACATGGTGACTGCCTTCCGGGCTGTATTGAGCGAGCTCAGTATAAAACGAGAGCTGGACTGTGGTGTGTCGTTTACCCTGCAGAAATGCTTTCGTTGATTGAACAGTTGACGGTTTACAACCAGGTTTTCTTAAAATGGCCCTTTTCAAACATGGCGTTCGTCAGGCAAACTGGTGTTATTTGGATTGAGTTCAATTAAAAATTCTTTTCAAATTCAGTGTTGGAGACAGTTTTGGGTCTAAGAGATGCATTTACTGTGATTAGGTAAAATCCAGCATGATTTCCTTTTTCTGTGTGCATTAGCCATGTGAACGCCCAGAGTAAAATTCGAAGTTCCCCTATGGATGCCAGTTTAGCCAAACACCTGTATATGTCCTGATCCCTTTTATTTCATTTTATTTTTTAAATTTTTTATATGTTTTTCATTTATTTTTGAGACAGAGACAGAGCATGAGCAGGGGAGGGACAGAGAGAGAGGGAGACACAGAATCGGAAGCAGGCTCCAGGTTCTGAGCGGTCAGCCCAGAGTCCGACGCGGGGCTTGAACTCACGTACCGCGAGATCGTGACCTGAGCCGAAGTCGGACGCTCAACCGACTGAGCCACCCAGGCGCCCCTCATTTTATTTTTTAAAATTTGTGTCCTTTCTCACTTGGTCAGAAAGCAGAGTTACCAATGTTTCTGTGTCCCTAAAACCATGGCAGTCTAAGCAAGAGAAGGTAAGATAGTTTTTAAAGATTGATACGTTTCTTTATCCACTTAATATTTTCAGTTACATATTTTTTAAAGATTTTTATTTTTATTAAATGCTTATTTATTTTGAGAGAGAGAGAGAGAGAGAGAGGAAGAGAGAGAATCCCAAGCAGGCTTCACGCTGTCAGCACAGAACCCACGTCGGGGCTCAGACTTACAAACCATGAGAGCATGACCTGAGCCGAAATCAAGAGTCGGACGCTCAACTGACTGAGCCACCCAGGTGCCCCTTCATTTACATAGGAAAACTCTAATTTCTATACCTTCATCTTCAAATTGGAGGATAATTTTGAGGCAACTTTTCTAACAATTAAAAGCACAATGTCTGTGATGGCGAGTACATAACTGGTAGTTTAGTAACTACTCGTTTTTAGAATTCTGAATTAATCTCACTTTGTACTAAACAGAAAAAAAGGAGAGTCGGTGGATGGTTTTAAACATCTTGTTCCATTTTTTTTAGTTGAAAAGTTAAATTAGAATTAAAAATTAAGTTTAAAAAACCTTAGATTCTGCCGTTACGCCATTGGAATAAAGAAGCTGGCAGGGCAGGTTCTGAATGCTTTGGTGTAATCTCCGTGCAGCTGCGGATAGCTGCTCTGGGTCACGTCCAAGCATCATCTGTCCGTGGGTGCAGCGGTTACATACGTGGGAGCCTCATGAATTGGTGTGTCCACTCAACCTCATTTCTAGTCAGCTTTGCAAGCTGTTTCTGCTTAGTGTTTAATGGTCATTTAAACATGGTGTGACTGGGGCGCCTGGGTGGCTCAGTCTGTTGAGCATCCAATTTTGGCTCAGGTCACGATCTCACAGTTCATGAGTTCGAGCCCCACGTCGGGCTCTGTGCCGACAGCTCGGAGCCTGGAGCCTGCTTCGGATTCTGTCTCCCTCTCTCTCTGCCCCTCCCCTGCTCACGCTCTCTCTCTCTCCCTCTCAAAAATAAATAAACGTTAAAAAATTAAAAAAACAAACAAACATGGTGTGATTTGCTCACCTTCTAGTTTCGTCTCCATAATGGCCCTCAAACTCATAATATATTTTCATCAGTATACTTTTGGCAAATATATGTGATTCATTTGTTAGGGAAAGCTCAGACCTCAAAAGCATTTTGTCATGAGGAGAGGTCCTTGTTCTAAAAACATTTAATGACATCTGCATTGGAGTCTCCATGCTTTCCATTTCCTTAGTTTTTAAGAAGTTTTAAAATGTGTGTTTCAGTATCACAATGGGATGTTGAAAATGTTGGGTGTAACATTTTTTTATTTCACTTTCTGTTCTGCCTATTTACAAAAATGAGTTTTCACATGTAAAACTATTTTAGACTGTGTCGATGTTTACTTGTAATTTGGCAGATTTTCTGGCCGAGAGGATAAATAATGGTAGTCCGCATGTATTACAGGGTTTAGTAAGAAATACATCTGTAATAATGCCGTCTTACATTACGCTACGGTTTTTACCTTACTTCAAAAATTTTTATGCATTTTTGGTTGTGAAAAATAACATAAGGTTTATCGTCTTAACCATTTTTAAGTGTATAGTTTACTAGTGTTAAGTACATTTACATTGTTTGGAACAGATCTCTAGAACATTTTCATCTTCCCAAACTGAAACTCTATACCCAGTAAACAATAACCTATCCCCCTTTCCTGCTCCCTTTGGCCCCTGGTAATCACTGTTTATATGAATTTGATTACATACCTAATCTGAGTGGAATCATGTAGTATTTCTCCTTTTGTGACTGCTTTGTTTCACTTAACATAACGTCCTTAAGGTTCATCCGTGTTCTAGGATGGGACTGGGACAGGATTTCCTTCCTCCCATACTTTTTTTTTTTTTTTTTTTTTTTTTAATTAGAGCAGGTCTATTCTTTTTAAAAAATTTTTTTTAAGTTTATTCATTTGTTTTGAAAGAGATGGAGACAGCATGAGTGGGGGCAGGGCAGAGAGAGAGTGGGAGGGACAGAAGCCCAAGCGTGCTGCCAGCACAGAGCCTGATGTGGGGCTCGAACTCACGAAACCGTGAGATCAGATCGTGACCTCAGCCGAAACCAAGAGCCAGATGCTTAACTGACTGAGCCGCCCAGGCGCCCCCAGGATTTCCTTCCTTTTCAAGGCTGGATAATATTCCATTATATGGCTACGCCTCATTTTGTTTACCCCTCCATTTGCCCCATGGATATTTGGACATGCACCTTTTGGCTGTTGTGAATAGTGATGCTAGGAATGGAGGTGCAAATATCTCATCTACACCCTGCCTTCCGTTCCCTTGGAATCAACTCAGTAGTGGAATTGCTGGATCATATGGTCGTTGTATGTTTCGTTTTTTGAGGAACCTCCTTACTGATCTCCGTAGCACCATCTCACTTTCCCGCCAACAGTGCGCGGTGCTTCCAATTCCCCTCCGAAGCCTCCCCACACTTGACGGTTTCTGTGTTGCTTTGCTTTGGTTTTCAGCAGCCATCCTGATGGGTATAAGGTGCTACTTCATTGTGGTTTTGAAGTGCATTTTCCTGATGAGGAGTGATGTTGGCTGTCGGCCGTCTTTCCATGTGCTTATTGGCCATTTGTACACCATCTTGCAGAAATGTCTCTTCAAGTCCTTTGCCCATCGTTTAATCAGGTTATTTGGTTTTTGTTGTTGAGTGAATATCCTAGATAGCAACTCCTTACCAAATACAGGATTTGCAAAGATATTCTCCCCTAGTGCAGGTTCATTTTTCACTCCGTCGATTGTCGATTGTATCCTTGTTTTTTTTTAATCCTGGAAAAGAAGATTATTATTTTATTATCATTTAAAACTTTTTTTTTTTTGATGTGACCTACTTGGTTTTAACCAGTTTATTGAGGTATAATTGACAATTAAAAAGCTGTACATATTTAATGTATACAACTTGATGAGTTTGGGGATAAGTATACATTGATTGTGTCCTTTGATGCAGAAAATTTCACGCAGCCCAGGGTATCAGTTTTTGCTTTTGTTGCCTATTTCACATATGCCTTTGATTGCATTTTGACGTCACATCCAAGAAATCATTGCCAAATTCAGAGTCATGAAGTTTTTCTCCTGTTTTCTTTTAGGAGTTTTATAGTTTTGGGTCTTATGTTTAGGTTTTTAATTCATTTTGAATTAGTTTTTGTATAGAGTGTTAGATAAGGTTCCAACTTTTGCATGTGGATATCCAGTTTTCCCAGCACCATTTGTTGAAGACCTGTCTCCATTTAGGTGGCCTTGGTACTCTTGTTGAAGATCATTTGACCCTGTATGTGAGAGTTTATTTCTGGGCTGTCTTGTTCCATTGGTCTACATGTCTGTCTTTGTACCAGTATTGATTATTGTAGCTGTAATTGGCTATTATACTGTATTGTATATGGTACACTGTGTTGTGTATTGCACTCTGTTGATTATTATAGCTTTATAATATGTTTCAATATCAGGAAGTGTTACTCCTCCACCTTTGTTCTTTGACTATTGCTTTATGCATCACAAAATAAATTTTTTAATTAAAACCAGGTGGGAACTCACCATATTACAATATGGATATATTTTCATAGTCAAATGAAAATGGAAGGTTAGGCAAATACTGAATGTACCTTAGCATTTGAGGTAATTTACCTGCTTTTAAAGAAAAATTTGGCAGGGGCGCCTGGGTGGCTCAGTCGGTTAAGCGGCCGACTTTGGCTCAGGTCATGATCTCACGGTCCATGAGTTCGAGCCCCACGTCGGGCTCTGTGCTGATAGCTCAGAGCCTGGAGCCTGTTTCAGATTCTGTGTCTCCCTCTCTCTGACCCTCCCCCGTTCATGCTCTGTCTCTGTCTCAAAAATAAATAAACGTTAAAAAAATTTTTTTTGAGAAAAATTTTGCTTCAACCATAAATCATACAGATTTGCTACTACAGTATCCAATTTCATAAAATAATTTCATCTGTCTTGCTCTTTATAAACTTGATCTGCAAATTAATTCTCCAAATCACTATTTTGTCATAGAAAAAATATATTTTGAAATACATTTACAAGTAATCACTGTTTTCTTAAAATTTTCAAATGTTTATTTGTTTTTTGAGAGAAAGAGACAGAGTGTGAGCGAGGGAGGGGCAGAGAGAGAGGGACACAGAATCCGAAGCCGGCTCCAGGCTCTGGGCTGTTGGCACACAGCTGGACGCAGGGCTCGAACTCACGGAGTGTGAGATCATGACCCGAGCCCAAGTTGGCTGCTTAACCGACTGAGCCACCCAGGCACCCCTAAATAATCACTGTTAATAGTTGGTATATAATATGCTTCCACATATTTTCAGTGCAAATACATGTATGTAAATTATTTTAGCTGCTTTGGTAAAAAAAAAAAAAAAAAAAAATCTGAAAGGATCTATACCAGAGTGTGTGTTTGTACAAAATAGAATTATGTTATTCACCTTTCTTTTTTTCACCTACTGGTATTTCATGAGTTAAAAAAAATATACTAGATCTGCGTCGTATTCCATTGCCTCGGGACTACTGTGGCTAGTCATATCGACTGTTACGTACTGAAAGTGTGCCTAACTGGGTTTTTTTCTTTTATAAATAATAACACGATTGCATTGTTGTAAATACCGCGTCACCCACTTGGTTGTTTCTTTAGGAAACATTTCAAAAAAATGAACCTCCTGGTTAAAGGATATATAAACTATTTTATTGGGTTCTGATGGTGTATCGTTGAACTGCCCTTCTACAAGTGGCCTTTATAATGCCACTGGCATCCAGACATGTGCTATTTTGTCTGTACTCACTAGTGTTCTGAGTAAAAATGGTACATTTTCACTGCAATGTGCATTTACTTGATCAGTTTCACAGGGTCTAACATTTCAGTGTTAAATTTTTTAACATTTAATTGCATCATGCTTTTTAGTTTTCACTGAAAGTTTTAAATTATGAAATGTTCTTCTTTTTGGGAGTTAATGTTCTTTGCCTGTTTCTATTACAGACTGAAATTACAGACAATGCTATGATTAGGACTATTTTTCAGGGTTCTTTTGCCCGTTAACTATGTTGATGGTGCTTTATTTTTGCTCTTCAGCAGTATTTTGTGTGTGTGTGTGTGTGTGTGTGCACGCGTTTGTGTATGTGTGTGGTAAAAGCTGTTATCTCTTCCATTCCAGCTCCTGGGTTTCTTGTCATGCCTACAAAAATAACCCCGTATGAAAATTATATAAGTATCTCCCTACATTTTTCCATTGCTTTTATGGTTTGCTTGGCTTTTTGGGGGCTCTGAATTTCGGGTGTTTAAAAACTAGCACTTGATTTACGAGGGGTTTTGTCGTTTAAGTTACAATAGAATTGCAAAAGACCACCGATTTCCTATTCCCTCACCAGCACGACCATCTCAATATAGAGGGGCTGAGTAGAATTTACAATGTCTAGTGGAATTGATATTTCTTAAATGTTCACCGCATCTAAGGATGTGTCTGTCTAAGATACTGCTATGTTTGAGCCTTTGAATTGCTTTTTTAAAAAAGTAGAACTGGTAATTTGTAAATTATCCTGAATCTGTTAGCTGCAACTTGGAGCTTAGAAGGAAGAGCTAATGAGGATTATTTTTCTTTCTCTTCTAGATTTTATAGGAAGACAAAACTCGTCGGTTTTCAAGACATGGAGTGTGTACCTTGCGGGGACCCCCCGCCCCCTTACGAGCCACACTGTGAGTGAACTCCAAAGACTTTTAGAAACCTTTCTACAGTTAGCAAATGGAGCACAGTCTCTCTCTACGGTGGGGCTTATAATGCGCATTCTTTTGTCAAGCCTCCAGCAGGGTAAAAAGTCCTTTTGTTGTGCGCCCCAGTCAGCCAACTGTGTCCCTTGGTTTGACTCTCAGGGGGAAATACAGACATTTTGCTGCCTCTTGTTTCATTCTAACTCTTATCTTCATTCTGGATATGGAACTCGGGCAACTCCAATTAACTAGGTGATCCAAATCCTAATGCGTAAGGTCTTTGCCTTGGCCCCGCGAATTCCTGTGTTTTCCCTTCTTAGTCCCCAGACACTGTCATGTGGCCACTTCCCTGCCTTCCCAGAGACATTCCTGTCCATGATTCACCACCCTCATTAATATATCATTAAGTTAAATACTGGCTCCTTTCATTCACTCCTTCATTTTTCTCATTTCACAGATAAATAGGAAGAGAAAACCCATTGCATGGCAGAAATACAACTATGAATGAGAAATTTTTGCCTTTTCTTCTCTGTGTTAACATGGTTCTTTTTCTATCATATTTTCCCCTTTGATATAAAAAAATATTCGTTAGCAGTTCTCAGTTTGCATTGATTTTGAATAGGAAGGAGAGTGTCTCCTGGCTTTTCTTAATCCCACATACAGATCTGGCCAGTGGAAACTCACAGGTGATGGGCCAGGAAAGAAATCAGCAGATGGGCTCCCCCCGGGGCGGGCGGGCTCAAGGCTTGTCTTTGCTGAGCAAGGCTCTAGTGGGTTGTGCTTCCGTGTCCAGGAGGGAGAGGGTGGGAGGTGTTGATCCTGTGTATAGGTCGCTCATGCCTTTCTGGGGAGTGTTGGTAATAGAGATGTATATATTTGGGGTCGCTTTGATGTGTTCTTGCTTCTTCTGTGACAAAAGCACCCTCTGAACTAACTGAAAGTGATTGTATTACTGATAAGGCCACATATTGCTGTGTTTTCAAGAATGTCATGTAATTTGCAATCCATATCATTATGTCCTTTACCGAAATGCATTACTTTCTATTCTTTGTTTAATGTAGTAGAAAGGCAAAAAAAGGGGGGGGGGATTCTGAGCTTTACAGAAATGCATATTGGCCCTGTTTTTAAAATATGCAAACATTGGCCACATAATTCATTGCATTTAACAAATGCAGTTTTGACTGTTATGTTTCAGCCATAATAGGGAAACAGTTGTTTTCCTTAACTTTCTTGCTGCCCTATCATCAGCCTAAATTTATCGATGAGGACACTGGGTCCAGAAAGAAGAATAATTTTCCATGGTTGGCTGGGAAACAGTGGAGACACAATTCAGACCCTAATCTGTCTAGTGTCAAACGTTGCGTCCTTACCACCACACTCTACTGTCTCCCTAAGAAAAACAAACACGTAATCTACGACATGTTGACTTTTTGTTTGCTTTAATATTCATCATTTAAACCAAAACTCTAAAAACCTAATATAGAGGAGATGCTTTATGCTACACAGCCCGTAAAAGGACATGTCCTCTTGCCAATTAAAACAGGGCGGCGACCTGGTCATGCCTGTGGGTCAGCTCAGCCATCATTTTGCCCAGAAGGCAAATTAAGATCATGTATTTCATCCCAAAGCACCATTAAAAGATGGAGTAAAGTAGCTGCTATTGCCCAGTTTAGAGTTGGAAAGTACTTGGGTTAGTTTTTCTCTTTAATTTACTCGGTTTAAATTTAATATGATCTGGTCATAAGTCTGAGGCATTGGAATTTTTTGCCTTTGGGGATCTGGCTAAGCTCGGACATCATAAATTAGACTTGCAACATAGTTTTCACGTTTAACTTCTAATGTGTTGTAAAGTCCTGAGTAAGTTACAATTTGAAGAGAAAGTTAACTGGCTTAACGTACGTGTACAGATCTATTCCTCCATAAATGCCACTTTTTAGAAAGCAAAGAAAAACAAGTTATTTTTCTAAGTGGGAAATGCCGCGTCCAAATCATGAAATCATGAAACAATGGTCTGGTGGTCTTGAGTGAGTGTTAATCCTTATCTCTGTAAAGGAAGGTTTGCTGCCTTTGGCACAGTTCTTGGGAATGATTCCAGGGCGCACACAACTAATCTCCTCAGAAGAGATCTTGAAGTCTTTTGGGGGGTTTCTGTAAGGTACCTTATGTTTTCATTTCTTCTGCTTTGGGTGTTTCAACTCATCCACAAAGAACTACTTTTCCGGTGATTTTTTTTTCCTGCTGAAGAGTTCCTGTTTTATTTAGAGTCAGCTGTAAGAAAGTGGCACCACTCAAGCCGCCTCAAATAATGGGGTTTGTTTTGAGGCTCTACATGGTAGTGAGAGGCTGGAACTTCCCTGAACTTGGGGGCAGCCCTTACTTGGGACCTGGGGCAGCGCTGGAGTGTGGGAGCTGTCGCCCCCCTGTGGCAGGAGGCCGTGAGTTCTGCCCTGGGTTCTGGTCAGCACCGCCATGGTTTCTCAGCCAGTGGGGACTCTGTTTATGTCTCCTCATTTCCCCCATGCTTCCAAGGGGCCGCTTCGGTCTGTACTTTCGGGTCATGCCTCTGAAGGAGAGACTCTGATTGGCCAAGTGAAATACCATTGTCCTATGAGACAGAGCCTTGTTCATTTAGCTGTTGAACAAATATCTGAGCGTCCAATGGGAGCCAGGCCCACGATGACAGACCAGTAGACCCCGATTCTTATCGGAGCTTACGATATAGTGGGGGGAGTTGTCAACTGACTACCCCACATGCAACAGTATTCACATCCTACCCACATGGCTGCAAAAGTGTGACGGGCCGGTCCTGTGCCTGGAGGGATCTGTGGTGCTCTAAGAATGTATAGCGGATAATGATGTAGGAACATTAGGGACGACTTTACAGAGCTATGACTTTCAAGCTGTGATCTAAAGGGTCGGTTAGAGGAGGATGAGCCAGGGAAGTCAGAAGAAGCCAGGAGAGTATGTAGAGTCCCGCAGCCATTGGATGCTGTGCGCAAGTCGAGTCGGTTGACACTGGAAATGTCCTTTGCGCTTAGGACCCTGGAGGTCTGTGGTGACATCGACATCACCGTCTTAGTGAGTAATGGAGATGCAACCAGGTGATGATGAAACGAGGGGAGGAGTCGAGACAGTTCTGGACAACTGTCCAGAAGTTTGCCTGCGAAGGTGACACGGGAGTGTGCAGCCAGTGAAGGGTTTTGTTTAATTTCGTTCCTTAGGTGAGCAACACATTTGCTTGTTTGCAGGTTGAAGGGAAAGGTTGAGAGAGGTTGACTATTTTATATGAGAAAAGACTGGAATGAGCAGTCGCATAAGGGCTGCTGGAAGAGGACCCTGAAGCGTAATTGTTGGGTTGGCCCTCTCTGGAAGGAGGGAGTGCTCCCTGCTCTAACGAGAGAAGAGGGGAGCGGGGGCAGTGACCATGGACTTCTGCCTTCGGTGGCAGGAGGTGGGGGGCGGGGGCTCATAGACTTGGCTTCTGTGTGTGTGTGAAGTAGGAGGCACTGTTTTCTGCCAAGTCGGGCAGGAGCCAGGGAACTCAGAGGCTGGAAAAGCACAGGTCTTTGAAGTTCTCATTACGGAGTGTGGGAGGGAAGTCGATCGGAGAAAACAGTGGCTTTCCCGGTGGCACCAAGAGTCCAGATGAAGTTCGCGGTCATAGCAGGGCATTGTTTGCTTCTCCTGTGACGTCTGTAGATGCTTCTGCTACAGGGGTGACTCAGGCCACCTCTGCAGGTGCCCCAGAACATACGTAAGTGGTGCCCTAAATGTGCAGCCTATAGCAAGCTACAAATAAGTCTTGAAAATACAGTCCATATTAGTAACACAAGAGTACTTTGAAATAAATGTTAAGTACATTTTCTTATATTGATGTAATACCTGAAGCATACCAAAGTAACGACTTAACAGAAACGCAAGACTGAAAACCTCCCACATTGCTGTCAACCACGTTTTCTTTATCTATTCATCCATCAGTGGACACTTAAGTTGTTTCCTGTCTTGCTATCAGAAATAATGCTGCAGCGAACATGGGGTGCAGATACCTTTTTGACTTAGTGTTTTCATTTTCTTCAGATAAATACCCAGAAGTGGAATTGCTGAGTCGCATGGTAGTCCTATTTTTATTTTTATTTTTTCGGAACCTCCATGCTATTTTCTACAAACTGGCTGCACCAGTTTGCATTCCCACCAACAGTGCCAAGAGTTCCCCTTTCTCCACATCCTTGCCAACATCTGTTATTTTTTGTCTGATAGTAGCCATTCTAACAAGTGTGAGGTGATATCTCATTGTGATTTTGATGATGAGTGATGTTGAGTTCGTGTACCTGTTCATGAGTGATGATGAGTTCATGTACCTGTTGGCCATCTGTATGTCTTCTTTGGAAAAGGTCTATTTAGACCCCTTGCCCATCTTTTAATCAGATTTCCTTTTGCTATTGAGTTCTGTGAGTTCTTTATATATGTTGGATATTAACCCCTTGGGATATATGATTTGTTTATATCTTCTCCCATTCAGTAGGTTGCTTTTTCACTTTGTCGTGGTTTCCTTTGGTGTGCAGAAGTTTTTTAGTTTGATGTAGACCCACTCGTTTATTTCTGCTTTTGTTGCCGTTGCTTTCGGTGTCAGATCCCAAAAATCATCACCAAGAACTGATGTCAAGGAGTTTACTGCCTCTTTTCTTTTCTAGGAATTTTATGGATTCAGGTCTTACATTTAAGTTTTTCATCCATTTTGAGTTAATTTTTGTATATGGTGTTAGAAAGTGGTTCAGTTTCACTCTTCTGCATGTGGCTGTCCACTTTTCCCCAACACCATTTATTGAAGAGATTGTCCTTTCCTCATTGTATATTTATTATATACAATTGTATACAATACATTGTATATTTCCTTTGTCATAAATTAATTGACCCCCTATCTGTGGATTTATTTCTGCGTTCTCTATTCTGTCCCATTGATCTGTTTTTATGCCAATACCATACTGTTTTGATTACTATAGCTTTGTAATGTAGTTTGAAATTAGGAAGCATGTTACCTCCAGCTTCGTCCTTTCTTTCTCAAGATTGCTTTGGCCGTTCAGGTCTTTATGGTTCCATACACCTTTTAGGAAGGTTTGTTCTATTTCTGTGAAAAATGCCATTCAAACGTTGATAGGAGCTGCATTGAATCTGTGCATGGCTTTGAGTACTATGGGCGTTTTAACAGTAAATCTTCCAGTATGTGAGCACGGAATACCTCATGCAGATTTTCGAACTAAGTGAAATCAGATCCAGAAACATACCTGCCACAGAGTTAGCTCAGTAATGACCGTTTACCTGCCGGCCTGCTCTAAGTGATGACCGCACCTGCCCTACATCTCCCGCCGTCCCACCCCAGCCCACGTGTGCTCCTTGGAGCATGTGTCCCACATGGGGAGGGTCTCAGGGTGCAGCTGGCTTTGATTGTTGTCTTGCCGTCTTCCACCCCCACTGGCAGGGGAGCAACAAAGGATACCTAGAAAGGGGCTGCGGTGGATTTTGTGTTTGAGGACTGGAATGGCTAGAATACCAGGCTGCAGCAACCCTACATAGGCTGGTCTCTTTCCTCTCTGTCCCCGCTGCCCAAGGCCCCGAGCCACCTGCCTGACCAGCGTGAGCTCATTTCGGCTTCCCTCCCCTCAAACTAATACTGATGGATGTGTGAAGGCAATTGATTAGTCCACTGGTCACCTCTTTGTCAGCTGACCAGTAGCATCAATTTGCGACAAAGAGCACAGGGTTGATTGGTGACATCAGTGTAAATTGCAGATCAATAAAAGGCACCATTTATATAAAAGTCCCTGCTTGGGGCTTTGTTCCTCATTGCTTTTACTTCACTTCCTAAAAATATGCACCCATTTAGGGCATTAAGGAGAAATGCAGGCGGGGGGAACACACAAGAAATTTTAGAAGAGCTACATCCTGCCCTGGGTCTGATAAGAAATGCAGATTTTGTATGATTTCTTTGAGCAATGTTTACTTAATTTGGAACAAATACTGTGGTTGGAACAAATGGTTTTGAAAAAATTCAAAGCGGTTTTTCATCCAGCGCAGCTTTATTTAAGTGTGTTTAACCTAGATGTTTGCTTTGTTCTTGGGGGCTTTGTAAAACAAGCCACGTGATTCTAAAGAGATAAGTGACCAGATAAGTCGCTGTGTGGGGGAAAGAGAAAAAAGCGGGAGCTATGTTGGCCTGCAGCTATTTAGGAGTTTGACATGGCTTACCAGTCTCTAAAAACACAGCAGGTCTCTGTACCAATACGTAATACATGACAGCCTTAAAAAATGATTATTCTTCAAAAGAAACTTAAGATACCTTCCAAATTAACAGAGAAAGGTAACATCGAAATAACCTTTTAAAAGAAATACTTGCTCCTTAAAGATAACTTTTAACGATTAGTAGAAAACAAGAAGGGAGAATACCATAAGCAAAGCATTTCCCGCATTAGCGCGTACAAAACAAAAGCCAGCATCTGGGTGGTTTTCTCTCACCCTTTTTCGATCTTTACCACTGATATTTGAAAATTTGATGTAATTATGGTTGTCATACTGCTTTGCCTTTTTCTACTTACGCTATAATTTTTTTCATATACTATCTAAGCATTATTTTAATGACATTACTTTTTTAAACGTTTATTTATTATTAAGAGACAGAGAGAGACAGAGCGTGAGCAGGGGAGGGGCAGAGAGAGAGGGAGACACAGAATCCGAAGCAGGTTCCAGGCTCCGAGCTGTCGGCACAGAGCCCGGCGTGGGGCTCGAACCCGCGAACCGTGAGATCACGACCCGAGCCGAAGTCGGACGCTTAACCGACTGAGCCACCCAGGCGCCCCAGTTTTAGTGGCATTATTGACTAAAGTACCATTTAGGTATTTGGGCTACAGTTGGACTGTAAGGCTGCTGTGTTACACGCATCGTTGCTGTTCACATCGCTGTGCAGGAAGCAGTCTTTCCCACGGACGCACTGCGGATGGGTGCCCACAGCTCCTGGGTCCAAAGGTATTCATGTGCAGCTGTCGTGAGGTTCTTCTAAAGGTAGGGTGCCTGGGAAAGGCGTCTTTTAAAGAAACCAGAAACAAGTTGAAAAGGAAGGAAGTTGCAAGTGTTTCGGAATCAGTGCCAATACGATGCGTCTTCAGGTTTTCTCTGAAAGGGGAGGGGGCAGAGGAAGAGACCTTGGCGTTCGGTGAATCGCAAGCAGACTTCAGCTTTTTTTCTGGACGTTTTTGGCACATAAACTGCTGAGGTTAAAAGCCCAGTTCCTGGCATGTACGGTCTAAAATGGTAGCGGCTGAAGGTTGCTTATGTGGAGACCCAAGAAACAGAAATCAGCCAGTGTCCCTGCAGAATCCCCGCACAGCAGAGCACCTTTCCAGCCCTTCCCTGGAATCCATCCATTGTTTTTTTTTTTTTTTTTGTCCTAAGCATTGCTGTGCCAAGTGAAGCAGCCCCGGGGGAGGGAGGAGGGGAGGGAAGGATCTAGCAGAGGCAGAGACGGAGAAGGCAAGAAGCAGAAGGGCAGCCTGCGGTCCAGCGGGGAGGAGTCCCAAACATGCACAAAGCAGCCACAGGAGCTCCGAACCAGCTGAGATGTTGTGCCATTTAGCGCAGCGCAAACAGACCTACGCGTCCCAGTGCCGGACCCCTGAGGGTCCTGGTAATACCCCTCCTGGTAGCCGTAGCTCCCCCTCTTCTTCCTGGGCCCCGAAAAAGAGGTGGGGAGATGATCCACTTGTGTTTGTTGAAATCTTTTTAAGAAAGCAGAACCCCACCGTAACAGTTTCAGACGGATTTCCTTAGAAAATGATGAATCCTTTGTGAAGCTCATTTGCTTTCGGGGCGAACAACGGGCGTCTGCACATAGGTTGAAAATGGGCTAGAGCAAACGCCTCCTTTTCCAGGGATGTTGCAAAAATAGCTGGAGAGTCTAAATGGGTTGGCCTCGTTAGAGGAAAAGTGTGCTATAAATGCTACCGCTTTGTATGATCAGGTAGCTATTTCAAATATTTGTCTTAGCCCTAGCCCCATTCAAGTTATAGAAATCAAGACTTCTTCAGGGGCGCCTGGGGGGCTCCGTCAGTTAAGCATCTGACTTTGGATTGCAGCTCAGGTCACGATCTCCTGGTTCATGAGATAGAGCCCCACGGTGCTGGGCTCTGAGCTGACGGCACGGAGCCTGCTTGGGACTCTCTCTCTCTCTCTCTGTCTCTCTCTCTCTGTCTCTCCCCCGCTCGCGGTCTCTCTGGGGAACTGCCTCTTTGCCTGTGACATCTGGGAGGCAGGGGTGTCCTGAGCTGGAGATACAAAAGGAACCCACAGGCTTTGATCCCGGTAGCTGTTGATTATTACCCAGTCAGCTATAAATCGGACTTCCCTGCCCTTTATCTGCAGTCTCTTTGAAACATTTAAAGTCAGTGAGCCGGTTTAAATATTTACTCTTGAAGAAACAGGTTGTGGTTTGTTAAAGGCCATCACTAAATTAAATGAATGTTAGATTAAGTACAGTTTATTTAAAAAATATAAAATCCAACAGGCCTGTTTCATGAAGTTGTGGACTTTTGTAAATGGAACAGTGATTTGTGTGTGTGCCCATCAAATGCTTAGCATCTAAATAAACGTGGAGAAAGCATTCTAGCAGTTTGTGCCACACCTGCAGTGGAAATCCTCAGCATTTAAACTTAGAAAGCCTTCCCCTTCCTACAGGGGGACATTTATTTTCAGGATGTAGTATGTCAGGGCTCACCTTGTGCCAGGAGACCAGGGTTTGGTCCCCTGTGGGCTCACATTCCAGAAGGCGCTGGAATATGTCACCTTCACCGACGGATGGAGATCTTTTTTCTCTTTAAACAAGGGCGAATGCCTCTGGCCACTTCCTCCATCAGCTGGAAGGGGATTTAATTTGAGGCACATCATTTTGAGGAGGGAAAAGAGAATCACCAGGAGGGTTGAAAATAGCAAAGCTTGAATTCTGAAGGGGACCAGACATTTCACCTGCCTTTCCCACCCTGAGCTTGCACTGTTTCTCTGTGCTTCTCCAGTGCCTTCCCTTCACAGCCAGGCATCAGGCGCGGAGAAAAGGAGCCAGGATTCGATCCCAGGTCGGCCTGACGGCATAGACCTGCAACCTGTATATTCGCCTCTCCAAGCGAACTCGGAAGGACCTCTCTTATGCCTATAAGAGAGTTTAAAAATAATCGTTAAATTAAGACAAATTTGTGAAAGTCTAAATGAAATGTAATTGAGTCGCTCTACTGGAAGAAAAAGCGTAAAATAACTCCAATTTGGAAAAGGTGGTCGAAAGTAAAAATTGAAAGGCTGAAGTCCTGTATCAAATAGGAATTAGGGTTTTTCAAGATGATATCCCACTTTGGGGGCTTAAAACATTACTTTGACTGCTTTTTAAAATTATCTTGATGATCTCAGAGAAATTGTCTTAAGTTTTCATGGAAGTCTTATCTATGTTATTAATCATGTAGCCATTTTCTTAAATATTCAAGAAATATCTTTCCTTGATACTTACACAGTTATAATTAAAGGGAGGACAGTGCCTCTTCTTTTTAACTGCTACAAAATAATTTTTTAACTTAATTGAAATGTAATTGGCATGCAAGCAAATGCATATAATTCGGTGAGTTTTGACAGATGTATATGCCCGTGTAATCATCTCTCTAATAAAGATGTAAAACGTTGCATCCTTTCTCTCAGAAGGGAAGTGCTGTTAACTGACAACTTTGGAGTAGCCTCAGAAGGGTTCTTTTTATCTTATTTACCAGATTCCTTGACGATATGGTTTGGGCATCTTTTTGTTCTCTTGCCTTTTCAAAAATTTATGCACGTATATATTAGTGTTTTCTGACCATGTTTAACGTTTCTACCATGAGACCCAAGCGTTATGGCATGAAATGTTGCATTTTGTCTTTAAACATTTATTTATTTTTGAGACAGAGAGAGACAGAGCATGAACAGGGGGAGGGCCAGAGAGAGAGGGAGACACAGAATCTGAAACAGGCTCCAGGCTCTGAGCTGTCAGCACAGAGCCCGATGCGGGGCTCGAACTCACGGACCGTGAGATCGTGCCCCGAGCGAAGTCGGCCGCTCAACCGACTGAGCCACCCAGGCGCCCCGCATTTTGTCTTTAAATGAGCAAAATCTATCAGACTTGAAAATGTCATTGAAAATGAATCATTTTTGGAAAGCTTTCCAGTGGTCACAGGAGGCATGCTTTTCTTTAAAATGAAAAAAAAATAAATACTTTTTGGTGTTAGGCTCTTGAACTCAGGAAGCGTGTTGGGGAACACTTTCTGAGTGCCTGATGTAAGTATGGATACAGCAGAATCCTCCTTAGGGCATCTCTGTGATGTCGCGAATGACCTGTAGATCAGTCTGCCCTCTTGTTCGTTGACAAATATGTTGAATGCCTTCCCTGAGCACTGATGTGGGTACTGGGGACCCCACAATGAAAAACAGATGAAATTCTCAGTCCCCAAGCAGTTGGCATTCTAACGCTCCAGAGAAGGGGTATCATTTAAAATAAGGTGGCCGGGGAGAGGCCTGTGTAGAGTGATCCTAGGACAGAACCCTGAAGGAGAGGAGGAGAGAGTGAGCTGGGGGCTGCGATTTGGGGCAAAGCCAACAACACACTTAGCAGAGGCTGGAGCCCAGTGAGTGGGATGGATGGGCCTGGGGAGAGGGTGTGGGCCGAGTAGAGCTGGTAGGCCATTGTAGAGACCCCAGTGTCACCACAGGAATGACACGACCTGACTTAACTTAAAAAGCCCTTCTGGTTGTGGTTCAGACTAGACTTCAGGGGGGCAAGGGAAGAGAGGAGACTAGCGGCACACGGTATTTTCAGCCGATACAGCAAATGAACAGGCCTTCACCCTTTTCTCAAGATTTAATTACTACTTTATTTAATTTAATAAATTTAATTTCAACGCGTTCCATTAATTTAATTATTAGTTGTATTAATACTATAATACTTGTTACATTTTGCCGGCTCTCTGTGATGCCACAGCATTTGATTTCTTCCCGAAAGTCGGGGAGGTCACAAATTGGGAAGAGGTTCACTTAAGATGTCACATCAGTATCATTAGATTTTAGTTCATCATAACTGTTGTCTGTTATTTTAGGGCCTCGGCAAAGATCTGAATCGTAAAGTCGGGGGAGTTTCTCTCTGCCGTCTAGAACTAATTAGGACTGAAAGGACACTCACGTAACCACCCGCTTTGATCATCCCAGGACCAGTACGGACCAGTATGCGTCTTACATGTTAGCTCACGTAACCTTCCCTGGGAAGAGGACGTGATTCGGAGTCCTGGTCCTTGTACTAACTTTCAAACCAGACATTTAGATTTTCTGTGACCCAGGTTTCTTCGTGTACCAAACGAAGATGCTAATAATTTGAAGAGAGGAAATAAAGCATCGGTCGAATTCCTGAATCTGCTCCACGTTCCAAGTCCGCAGAAGAGCGGGCTCTTTCCGACTTCACCCAGGGTTTTGTTCGTTACCATAAGTTCTGTCGACTCTAAAATTGTATATAAATTCGTAAGTAGCAGAATCAATTCTGCCGGACTAGGCGACACCAAGAAGCACAGCCTAAATCCCGATTTCCTGTTCAGTGTAGACCCAGCCATATTAAGCTGTGCATAAATGTACATGCCTTATTTTTCCGTAGTTGGAAGTGAATGGGCAGAAATCATTTGGAGTTTCATCATCTCAGGGTAATTTCACAGGAGATTACTTCTTTAAATGCTGCAGCGAGGTAAATAAAAATTATCCACTTTGCTAATAACAGAGAAGCTCACAATTACAGGAGGCAGAGTCCTTAGGTAAAAGCTTGCCTCTTTGATCCCGCCTTCTCCACTCTGAGGCAAAATGAACACGGTCCTGCTTTTACAAGGACATGGAGTCCAGGCGCCTAAATGGATTCTGGCACCCAAAGGGTTAAGCGCGCTGTGCAGGGAACACCAGGGCAGAGGCCCGGTTTCGGATCTTTGTTCCAGTTCCCAGATGGCAACCCCGTCTGTTAGTCCCAGTTGAAGCAAAACTGTCTTTGAGCCTGTGTATCCTTCGGCACAGATGTTTAAGGCCGTAGTGATGTGTTTCTTCTATGGTGTCCTCTTTGTGTCCCGGTGTGGAAGTTTAAGCACTCCACCGTTTCATCGGTCAGATAAACACAGCAAGACCTTACAGGACTGTGGGATAAGAAGAAGAAGAAAAACATCCTCGGAAGCGGGAAGAGTCGCTTCGCTTTATTGTGGGCGCGGAGAACTGCCGTAGACAATCCGCTGCCATTTTGTGGCTTATAATGTTTCCGGCGTTAATTATGGTGTTTATCACGATGGAAGCACCAAAGAGTTACGCTTGTAGTCCACCGAGTGCCCAAGAGAAGGAGCAGCGAGCTCGCCGTGGGCGTGACAGGCCTTCCCGGAACAGCACGTGGCGGCGACGGTCTTTGGTTGACCCGGTGGTCTCCACTGCGGGCGGCCAGTGGCCGTCGGTCACCTCCCTGCCCGGCCAGCCGCTCTCCTGTGAGAGCTGCCTTCTCCGCCTCTCTTCCTTCTCTGTTTCTTTTCCCTCAGAGACACGCGTGATCATTTCCGTCCTGTTTTCCCTGGCGGGACACAGACCTCTAGGCCCGGTGATCTGAAGCAAGATGACAAAGGGCAGAAACCAAGCCTAGTGAAGTAATTCACCGAGTCTCGGCCACTGTGACATCAGCCTCCAGCGACAGGGCCGCTGCCTGGGATTTTCTCCCTTCCCGAACGCTTCTTCACGTCCTGGGTGAACTTTGCCGTGCTCTCTGACCTCCAGCCCCGCAGGTCACAGGTCACGCTCTTCCTGCCTCCCCGGCCTTCACAGCTGCCTTTCTGTCTGTCGCCAGACTGAATCCCTCAGCCGGCAGCCCAGCCCCTCTCTCAGCAATGCCCCTGACCCCTTGGTCTGCTCGGCCCTGCGTCGCACCTGCTCTAGTCCTGTCACCGGGCTGCCGAGCGCCCTTAGGTCCCAGGTCCCTTTACTTTCATTGCTGCATTTCTGATAGCGCGTTCCATGACGTGTGCGTCTTAAAGAGCAAAAACTCTTTATCTTGTGCATCTATGATTCTCTTTGTCCTGTTGGAAAGAAATACAGCTGTTTGGTTAAAACGTCTTATAAATACAGTTAATTTTCCTTTTCTGGGTAGAAACATTCACATATTGGACTAATAAGTAAAATCCAAAGCCGCATGTATTTATGTATTATACTTTTTTTCACGTTTATTTTCGAGACAGAGCATGAATGGGGGAGGGGCAGAGAGAGAGGGAGACACAGACTCCGAAGCAGGCTCCGGGCTCCGAGCTGTCAGCACCGAGCCCGACGCGGGGCTCGAACTCACAGACCGCGAGATCATGACCTGAGCCGAAGTCGGACGCTTAACCGACTGAGCCCCCAGGCGCCCCTAAAGCTACATTTAAAGACATTTTTAAAAATCTTTGCCACTCACTGTCGGTAACAGAGTGAGCCGTGATGGAGTGAGTGCTCAGCCATATCCACATGCCAGGTTGATTTGTCCCCCTTCTTCCCCTGGTGTCTCCCTCCCCCCACACCCAGTGCTGGGGAGCAAATCATGAAGGATTGTGGGTCTGAGTCCACACTTCTGTCTTCACGGCTTAGGCACCTCCCCAGCCAATACCGTGTGGTCCAAACAAAACAGGCTCCTGCGTCCAGCCCGTGGTCCACACGCCTGGCAGGACGCAAACCGCTTTGGAGGCCATGGTGTGCAGTTGAGGAAGGGGTGACAGGCGAGAACCAAGGTGGGTGGTGGCTGTAGGGGGGACGAGGAGAAAGACCCCAGTATTCGGAAAGTCGATCTTTGAAAGCAGCATACAGTGCTGGATGTGAAAGAGTATTCTAAAATCAATGTTTCCGGCAGTTTAAATACAAGGCACTTACCAGAACAGTCAGCACGAACGACGGTACGGTGTGTTTCCAGCTTAGGAACAAAACTAAACGACACTGGCACGATAACAACCCTTTGCACTTAAGTACCATCAGCTCCCTTTGCAGCATGAGTCGGCATCTACACCATCCCATGTGTCGGCGTGGTGATGTCTGGAGCAGTGGAGAGGGTTCTGGGTGGTGCAGCCTGAGAGGAGAGAGGAGCTCAGCTGCCCCAAAGACTCTTAAAACGTGCTGTCAGAGGCCGTGTATTTAGTTGGAGGAGGTTTGCATGGAAAATAATGGTCTGCGTTGACTAGGGAACCAGGCCCGTGTCTATACGCACCAAGCACAGACTTGGTGACTTCTGCCTTAGTTTTTTAAATCAGGTTTTGTAAACTCACAGGTTAGCAATTCAGGTCAGCAAATGCACTGAGCTGTGTTGATGAGAGTTCGAAACGACCAAATCCCTACTTTGTTTCATACCGTCAGCTTATTGCCGAATAAATGCTGTTGCAGACTTCCTTGACTACTGCAATGCAGCCAACTTTGAGGGAGAGTTTGACTCTCCCGGTAAAAATAAAAAGGTAAATCAAGGAGAGCAAAGAGGCATAGGATACATAGGATACAGTTTTCCATCGGTCACTGTATCTTTCTGCTTATGGCTGCTCTGCTGGGCCAGCGGGCCTTCCGTTCGTCTTTCTCCTTCTTTCTCTTCCTTTCTTTCTCTTCCTTCTCTTTACTCCTCTCAAGAGTGAGTCCTTCTCTTCCCGTGCCAGCAGTCCTCCATGTCGAAGATGTTCAGTGTCACCAACCCACCCTCATGAATGAACAGAGTCAAATTACCCTGCCCACGTAACTGGTCTTTTTTTCTGCCGTAATCTTGCCAATTAAATATTGGCAGTAGAACCAGACAAATGAGGTGTCCGTGAATAGACATAGACTTCCTCTCTGCGTCTTCCTTTCAGACATCATTTCTGTACCTCTCTCCTCCTTCCCTACCCCTTTTCTGCATGTGATTTAAATGTGTACCCTTGTTTCTCCTTAGTACTTGTTCTGTTTCTGTGTGTCTGTCACTATGTAGGTAATAAGTCCTGCTCAAGGAGCGAGGGAAGAAAGAGGAATCATTATTTTAGTTCATTCTCTCCAAATATCTATGCCAATAATAACTTACTATAAGCCTTTGGAAGAATTTGGACACCTTGTACCAAGATTGCCCTCACTTGTGGTAAGGTCAGCCTGCCCCTCACCCCTGCAGAATCCTCAACAAGGTGTGTTTGAGGAAAAGTAAGTACAGGTCCTGGCCTTCGTCTTCTGTATCCCTCGAGTGAGAACATGAACCGTAGGGGTTGCCTTCAACTCTTGGCGGTTATGCCCGAGTTCTGGATCGTCAGAGGTATCACTGTAACTAATAGGTAATTAAACTTTCTTATTTGCTTATCGGAGTTTTTTTTGTTTGTTTGTCGCTTTTTGAGAGAGAGGGAGAGAGAGAGAATCCCAGGCAAGTTCCACACCCAGTGTGGAGCCCCACACGGGACTCAGTCTCATGACTGTGAGATCATGACTTGAGCCAAAATCGAGAGTCAGACCTTTAACCGACTGAGCCACCAAGGTGCCCCTTGGATGTTTCCTTTTTCTTTCTTTCTTTTTTTTCCCCCTAAAGGATTTTCTTAGTAATGGTTTTACCATTTTAGTCCCAATATTCCTTGAGGTTTAGGTATTTTGTTAATTGTTGCTTACTGTTATTGAACATTGCGTAATGTTACCAGTTAGATCATATTGGTAAGATTCTGAGATACTTCCGTAAAAGCAGTGGGAGCTATGTCTTTTATAAGAAATGCATCTAAACTTCTGGGGGGAACTATTTTGGTTTGTTTTATTGTTAATTTTCTTTCTGAACTTTCCAGTGCTTTAGGGGTGTGTTATGAGGACACATTTATGCTCATTCCACCCATTTATTCAACAGCCTATCTACTATGTAGGTGGTTTCAACCTGCTTAAAAGACAATCCAAATCCTGACATAATAATAATTACAATATAATGTCCGATTCTGAACGGTCTTGGGGAAAAGCATGGTTAACACAGAAATTTTACTGTGCGTGAGGTACTCTACTAATAATCCCTTTAAATGCATTATTTCATTTAGTTCTCACAAAAAGTCCCGTGAGGTAGCTATTATTCTCTCCTGATTGTATCCATGAGGAAACTGAGGCAAAAAGTTGTCATTGCTGGTCGTAACGCTGCTGATAAGTGGCCAGGTGGGGATTCGAAACCCAGACTGTTTACTACAGAGTTCTTAACAATTAGAATGTGTGGTGTTTTACAGTAAGTTCTAAAAAAAAAAAAAAACAAACATGTTTTTATTTTAAATTTATTTTTTTGAGAGAAAGCGTGGGGAGGGGAGAGGGGCAGAGAGAGAAGGAGAGAGAAAATCCCAAGCAGATTCTACACTGTCAGCGTAAAGCCAGGTGTGGGGCTCAAACTCATGAACCATGAGCTCATGACCTGAGCTGGAGCCAAGAGTTGGATGCTTCACCGAATGAGCCACCCAGGCGCCCCTTGACAGTAAGTTTTGAAACCAGGAAAAGACAAAAGGAACAAAGGATGAACACCTGTTGATATACAGGTATCACATACGGACCAGTGGAGGCAGGTTTCTGTCTTAATCCTTTTTAAAGGTTTAATCTGTGAGCCTTCAGAAGCAAAGTGCTTAAACTGGTCAACAAGCAATGCTTCCAGTTCTCGTAGTACCTTCCCACAGCAGAGCCCCCAGCAGAAACAGCAGATCAGGCCTCTAGAGTCCGTGCGTTGGCTGTTTTAGCTCTCGCTTAGTAAAATCAGTTTCATGTACACACTACGTGAACATGCTCTACGTAATATGAGCTGTTTACCAGTAGAATCTGCCCATTCAGTTTGCTGTTAGGTATATTAATGTATCTGGACAGTCATTGGTACCATTTTCTGCTTCCTCAGTGGGTCTAATGGAAAACAACTGTTCTACATAATTAAAATATGCTGCCACCTTATCTTTAACCCTTTGATTCATAATAGTGTTGTGTCAGTACCAAATTATTAACAATCAGTTGCCTTTGTCTTACTCCCTGAGAGATGATTTAAAACTACTGGCTTCAGTGAAGGTTTCCTAAGAGCGGAGATAAGATCTCAAATAACTGGTAACTGGTAGACCTGTTATTTAAAGAACTTTATACTTTTCCAGTTACACATCTGTTCTAGGAAATTGAGCACAACGTTTTGGTGAAAGCTTTCCAGAATGCAAGATAAAGTTTTGGTGGTCATAACTAATGTTGTAATTGCAATATTTGCACCTCTCCTTCTGCAATTCAGACAGTCGTCTAGCCATATATTTTTAAGTGTCTTACAGTAAGGAGTAATGCGTGTTATGAATCTAAGGGAAATTACTGTTTAAATGTCTTCATATAAGGATATGAGAATAAACATAAGTGTGGAGTGCACTCCTTGGTGCTTTAAATTTAAGAACGAGTGCAGTTATATTTCCCCCTCCCTCCCCGCTCCCCCAAGAAGGGCATGTCGCATTTTCTTCATGGCTTCCTCCCAGCAAACATGGTAACAGGCTGACAATGGCAATAAAACCGTGATGGGCAGGCAGCCCAGAGGAAGAAGAAATTGATCAAGTCAGGGCCGCCCACTGGGGAGAGGGTTCAAAGAGTCTTAGGGGGAACTCTCAGGGTCACCTGCTCCACAACGCTCTAAAGAACAGAATAACCTTCATCCCATAATGCTACAGCTGCAGACCTTGTCAGTGCCATTGCAATAGACTGGGTTTCATATACGTGGATCGTTGGCGTTCCAAGGACATCCTTTCACGTTCCACTTTCTTTATGTGCAGTGGCCCTTAGATACAACTTAGCCAGGCGGGGAATCGAGTGATAAAAGTTAACTTCTTAGGGTTGGGCTCTGTTTATAATATAGCCATGTTTGTGAATCGTCTGCCAGAGTATTAAAAGCAAGCCAGCCTGGGGCCCCTTTGGGATTCTGCCTTGATTCACTTGCATTTAAATCACGGAAGAAATGGTAATTAGTGTGCTGGCTAGAAGAGAACTCACGAGGAGTGAAGCTCAGAAGTTCTTTATCAACAGACATTAGTTACAATGTGGCTCCACAAAGGAGAAGGGCTTGCAGAGCTGTAGTGGTTTTGATGTGCTCTCAGTTCAAAAAAGAAAATCCGTAAAAACATTTAGAGCACTAACTTGGAAACTTGGCACTCAGAACGTGTTTGAAACCTGCAGACGTGGTGAACTTTTGATTGTACACACACACACACACACACACACACACACACACACACACACACACCTGTCTGTCCTAGATACAGGAGTTAGAAGATACTCTGGACAATGTTTACTGGGCTCAGATGCTGGTAAACAGAGATGTGAAGCTAAAAATGTACATATTTGGGTGATGCTTCAAAGTCAAGTCAGAATGACTCCTTAGGAAAAAGATGCAGATCCTAGTCATTTGAAAAATGATAACTTTTTTAAAGTAAATAATCTTGCATAAGCAGTGGGATCTTGCTTAAGTCATGATTACTATTTATTATGAACTTCCACCGTGCTTTGCTTGTATAATTTTACTTGGTGACGTCGTATTTTTAAATCACATTTTGGTTTCATCTTAATTCAAAAATTTATTCAACAGTAGCTCCAATGAGCAAGGTCACTAGCTTTTTAAAATCACAAACCTGCTTAGCTTCCTGCTGGAATGTTCAAATATGCTTTCTATAATTAGTCCCTAAAATAAAATACCGTGACGTAGCCTAGTTATTTAAGAATCAGAAGAATTCATCCCAGTAAACTTTGGTTTACCACTTCCTTCTTGAAACACATTCTTTTCCAGGCTTCCTTAACACCGTTCCTGCTTATTTTCCTGGTCTCAGAGGCTAGCTCCTCCTCTTCCATCAGATTTCCTAAATTCACAGCGTACCTGGGTTCTGTGCTAGGTCCTTATCTTTGACTACGTTACATATGGGGGCGGGGGGGGGGGGCAGGATTTTACCAGCCCTTTGGCTTCAGGTGTTATCCTCGCTCTCAGGATTTTCCCATTTGTGTCTCCAGTTCCTGTCTCTCCCCGGTCTTGTTCGTCCAGCCATCTGCCAACTCCACAGCCCCACACGGGTAGAGAATAGGTATCTCAAGCGTGACAGTCAAAACAGAATTGTCTATTCCTTACCTTCCTGCCACCTCCCCCCCCCCCCCCACCATCCTTCAAGTTTTCACTCTCCCCAAAAATTAGCAACTGGACTATGATTTGCCCGTGGTCTTCAGACACCTGGGCATCATTCTGGATTCCGTCCTGCCTTGCGTCCAACCGCCGTTCAGTGTATCTAGCTGCTCTCACAACAAGCCTTTCGCAAATACAGCCGGTCGACGACACCGCCCTGGCTGTGAGCTCAGCCCGAGCCGTCATCCTTGTCGTCTGGACCCCTCGTGGTCCCTCCCACCAGATGTCCTCTCTCCCTCTGCAGGCGGCCCTCTTTCTAAAGTGGGAGTCAGAGCCCGTCACCGTCCACCCCTGAGACCCTCTAGTCACTTCCTCCTATCCTTTTTCTATGGTGATAGAACTCGCCATTTGGAAATGTACAGTTCGGCGGCATTAACTACGTCCACAGTGTTGTGCTGCCCCCCCCCCCCCCCCACCCCGCCACCATCTGCTTCCCTAACCCTTCGTCAGTCCGGACAGAAACCCTAGCAACTAAGCGGTACCTCCCTGTTCGCCTCCCGTGTCCACCCCTCGTGAGGTCTGCTCTGCTTTCTGACTCTGTCAACTTGCCTATGCTGGGTATTTCATACAAGAGGAATTGTATCAATGTTTGGCCTCATGTCTGGTTTATTTCACTTAGCATAATGTTTTCACGGTTTGTTCACGTCGTAGCATGTGGCAAATTTTCACTCCCTTTTTAAGGCTGGGTGACATTCCACTTTATGTATACACCACAGTTGTGTTACCCAATCATCAGTTGATAGGTGACGGGGTTGTTTCCGCCTTGTGGCCATTGCTGTGAACACTGCCGTAGAAGGATCTATTTGAGTCCCCGTTTTCTATCCTTTTGCGTATATACTTAGGAGTGAAAGTGCTGGTTGTATGGTATTTCTGTTTGCCACATTGTAAACAGAATGGTAAACAGAACAGGTATTTCTCTTTGCCACATTGTATCCTCCAGTGGCCATATCACTGATGTTCCCACCAGCAATGTGCACGTCTTTACCAACACTTATTTTCTGTATCATCATCATCATCATCCTGGTAGGTGTGAGGTGGTATCTCATTGTGGTTTTTATTTGCATTTCCCTAATGATTAATGATGTTGAGTATTTTTTTCTGGGGCCCTTTGGCCGTCCATATACCTTCTTTGGAGAAATGATGTTTAAGTACTTTGTCCATTTTGGATTGCTTGCCTTTTTGTACGGTTGGAGAAGCTCTTTATATATTCTGAACGCTGAACACTTCCCAGATATGTGGTTTGCAAATATTTTCTCACACTTTGTGGCTTGTCATTCATGTCCTTGATGGTGTCCTTTGAAGCACAAAACTTTTTTAATTTGATAAAGCCCAACCTGTTTTTTCTTTCATTGCCTGTGCTTTTGGTGTATATTTAAGGAATCATTGCCAAACCCAAGGTCATGGACATTTTCCCTTGTGTTTTCTTCTAAGAATTTATAGCTTTCAACCTTCAGATTTAGGTCTTGGATTCATTTTTTTAGTTGCCCTTTTAATACGATATGAGATACATAAGAACTTCATTCTTTGGCATGTGGATATCCAGTTTTTCCAGCAACATTTGTTGAAGACACTGTTCTTTCCCGCATTGAATGGTCTTGGTACCCTTATTAAAAATCAGTTGACTTGTATGGGCTTATTTCTGGACTCTTACTCATTTCCCATTGGTCTGTATGTCTATCCTTATGTCACTACCATATTTTTCTGAATACTACAGCATTTATAGTAAGTTTGGAATTTGGGAAGTGGGAATCCTTCAATTCTTTTTTTCAAGATTGTTTTGGCTACTTAGGGTTCCTTGAAGTTCTATATGAATTTTAGGATTTTTTTTCATTCCTGCAAAAAAAAAAGCCATTGGGATTTTGATAGAGATTGCATTGAATCATGCTTATCACTTTGTTACTTTCTAGTGAGTTTTTAAATTTAAATCTGTACTTTTTTTTTAAAGTAATCTCTAGGCCCGGGGCACCTGTCAGTTAAGCGTCCGACTTCAGCTCAGGTCATGATCTTGCGGTTTGTGAGTTCGAGCCCCATGTCAGGCTCTGTGCTGACAGCTCAGAGCCTGGAGCCTGCTTAGGATTGTGTGTCCCCTTCTCTCTGCCCCTCCCCCACTCATTCTCTCTCTCTCAAAAATAAAGTAAAACATTAAAAAATAATAATGACAAAATAAAATAAAGTAAGCTCTATGCCCAGTGTGGGGCTTGGACTAATGAATGGCCTTGAGATCAGAGTCACATGCTTTATTGACTGAACCAGCTAGGCACCTTGTGCGTGTCACTGTGGGTAGTATTGTCATTTTAGCAATACTAAGTATTTCAATATATGAAGACGGGATGTCTTTCCATTTACTTCGCTCTCCTGTAACTTCTTTCACCAGCGTTTTGCGATTTCCAGTGGACAAGTTTACTCCTTGGTGAAATTTATTCTTAAGTATTTTAGTCTTTTTGATGATATTACAAATGGAATTATTTTCTTAATTTTGGGGATTGTCTCTTGCTAGTGTATAGAAATACAACTGATTTTTATGTGTCGATTTGTCTCTAAAACTTGACTGAATTTGTTTATTAATTTGTTCTATCATCTTTTTGTGGAATCTTCTGGGGTTTCTACGTAGAAGACCAAGTCGTCTGTGAACAGAGGAAATTTTGCTTCTTCCTTTCCACTTAGGGTGTCTTTTGTTTCTTTTCCTTGCCTAGCTATTTTGGCAAGGACTTCTGGCACGAGGTTGAATAGAAGTGGTTAAAGCAAGCATTCTTGTCTTCTTCCTGTTTTGGGGGGAAAAGCATTCAGTTTTTTATCATTGAATATGATGTCAGCTATGGGTTTCTCACATATGACCTTTGTCGTGTTGAGGAAGTTCCTTTGTCTTCCTAATTCATTCAGTATTTTAAAAAACTTTTTCTTAAATGTTTCCTTACTTGTTTTTGACAGAGAGTGCACGTGCACAAGGGGAGGGGCAGAGAGACAGGGAGGAGAGAGAGAATCCCAAGCAGGTTCCACACTGTCCACACAGAGCAGGACACGGAGCTCAATCCACAAACCATGAGATCATGACTTGAACTGAAATCGAGATTCAGACGCTCAACAGACTGAGCCACCCAGGGGCCCCTTTTTTCAGTACTCTTATCATGAAAGGGTGTTGGATTTCATGCAGTGTTTTTTCAGCATAATTGAGATGATCAGTGTTGTTGTTTTTTTTTTTTTCTCCCTTTCATTTTGTTATTAAGTATTTCACTGACTGATCTTTATTAGTCATCACTGCCTTTCTGGGATAAATCCCACCTGGTCATGGTGTGTGATCCTTTAACATGCTGCTGAATTGGATTTGCTGTGATTTTGTCAAGGGTTTTTGTGTCTATAAAGGATCTTGATCTGTGGTTTTCTTTCTTTGTAGTGCCCTTATCTAGCTTTGCTATCAGGGTAATGCTGAACTCATAGAAAGTTTGGAAGTAGTCTCTCTTTTTCTTTATGGAATGGTTTGAGAAGGTCTGATGTGAATTCTTTATTTTTATTTTTATTTTTTATATTTATTTATTTACTTACTTACTTACTTACTTACTTACTTACTTACTTTTGTGAATTCTTCTTTAAATGATTGGTAGAGGGGCGCCTGGATGGCTCGGTTGGTTAAACTCTTGGTTTCCAGTCAGGTCATGATCTCAAGGTTGTGAGATCAAGCCCCATATCGGGCTCTGCACTGAGTACGAAGCCTGCTTGGGATTCTCTCGCTCCCTCTCCCTGCACCCCTTCCTCTCTTGTGCATGCAGTCTCTCGCTCTCAAAAGAAAAAAATCACAAATACATACAGACATACTTGGTAGAATTCACCAGTGCAGCCATCCAGTCTTGGGCTTTTCTTTTTGGGGAGGTTTTTGATTTCTGAGTCCATTTCCTTCTAATAGGTCTCTTCTGATTTTCTATTCCTTCTGTTTTGGCTTTGTTGGTTTGTACGTTTCTAAGAATTGTCCTTTTCATCTAGTTTATTTAATGTGTTGCTGTACAGCTATTCACAGGATTGTCTTAGACTCCTTTTCATTTCTGTAAAGTCCGTAGCTGTGTCCTCCCTTTCAATTCTGATTTTAATCACTTAAATCCTTTCCTTTTTTTTTTTTTTTTTTTGGTCCATCTGAAGTTTTTGTCAATTTTGTTGATCTTTTCAAAGAGTCAACTGTTGGGCTTACTGATTCCCTGTATTGTTTTCTATTCTCCGTTTCATTTATCTCTGCTCTGATCCTTATTATTTCCTTCCACCTGCTTTTGATTTAATTTGCTCTTCTTTTTCTAATGTCTTAAAAGCTGAAAGTTAAGTTATTGACTTTAGATCTTCTTGTTCTTTTTTTTTAAATTTTTTAGAATGTTTTTATTTAGTTTTGAGACAGAGAGAGAGGAGCAGGGGAGGAGCAGAGAGAGAGAGAGAGAGACAGACACACAGAATCCGAAGCAGGCTCCAGGCTCTGAGCTGTCAGCACAGAGCCCGACGTGGGGCTCAAACTCACAGACTGTGAGATCATGACCTGAGCCAAAGTCAGACGCTTAACCGACTGAGCCACCCAGGTGCCCCTAGATCTTTTTCAATGTGGACATTTACTGCTAGAAATTGTCCTCTAAACATCGCTTTTGCTGTATCCCTTAGGTTTTGTTATGTTGTGATTTTGTTTTTGTTCATCTCAGAGAATGTTTCAAATTTCCTTTGCAAATTCTTCCTCAACCTACTGGTTACTTAAGGGTATATTTCTTCATATGTGTGAATTGTCCAGTTTCCCTTCTGTTAGTGATTTCTAGTTTCATTCCGTTGTGATTAGAAAAGGGACTTTGTGTGATTTCAACTTTTTTAAAAAATATTTTTAAGGTTTATTCGTTTTTTAGAGACAGAGACAGAGTATGAGTGGGGGAGGGGCAGAGAGAGAGGGAGACACAGAATCCGAAGCAGGTTCCAGGCTCTGAGCTGTCAGCACAGAGCCCAATGTGGGGCTCGAACCCACGAACTGTGAGATCATGGCCTGAGCTGAAGTCGGGCGCTTAACCGACTGAGCCACCCAGGTGCCCCACATGATTTCAACTTTTAAAATTTATTGAAACTAGTTTTGTGACCTCACAAATGTTCTGTCCTGGATAATACTCCATATACACTCGAGAAGAGTATATATTCTGCTGTTGTTGACTATATCCTATTATTCTTGGAATAGAATCCAAACTCCTCCCTACGTGAACTAACCCTGACCAGTGTCTCTACTCTCCATCATCGTCATCCTCCGCTGTCCTCTTAGTTCTTGCTCAGGAAATACTTTTATTTCCTGAGTCATTCATCGACTTAATGCTTTAGTGTAATAATGTGTCTTTTGATAGCATGTAAAACAATGCATCTTTGTGAAAAGTTTTAAAATATATGGGAAAAGCTTATATGTGAATCTTCATGGCGGCATTCTTCACAGTAGTCAAAAGGTAGAGACAACCCCAATGTCCGTTATCTGATGAAAGGATAAGCAAAAGCTGTATGTCCGTACGGTGGAATGTTACTCAAGTGTGAAAGGAATGGAGTTCTCATAATAATACAAAATGGTTGAACCTTGAAAACATGACGCTAAGTGAGAGAAGCCAGACACAAAAGGCCACATAATATTGCATGATTCCATCCATATGAAATATCCAGAATAGGAAAATTCATCGAGACAGAAAGCAGATTAGCGCTTGCCAGGAAGTAGAGAGAAAGGAGAATGGGGATTGAGTACTCAGTGGGTATGGGGTTTCCTTCTGAGGCGATGAAAACGTTCTGGAATTAGTGGTGACAGTTGCACAATGTTGTGAATATATTCAATGTCACTAGCGGTAAATGTTATGTATATTTTACCACAATAAAAAAAATCAGTCCGGTTTAAATATACATACATAGAAACACATAGAAAAAGCTCATTTTGGACTAATATTCCCATCAGTTACTGCAAAACAAACCACATAGTTCTAAAACCCAAGTCTAAAATGAAAAAAAATAAATAAAGGTGATGACGTCTCACTCTTTTACATTTATCCAGTGTCCGAATGCTTGGTATAAAGTGGATTAAAAAAATCCAACTGTTTTCGTTTAGTGGCCGACTCTTGTGGTATATCTGGAATTCATATGTTGAGTGTTAACAATGATAATTTTGTTTAGCCAGTTTAGATTAACAATATAAAGCTTGCACTCCAAAACTGTATCCTTGCCTCAGTTAACGTTGCAAAGAGCTCTTTGTTAGTACATTTTTTTTTAATTAAGAACATTGCCAGAAATAGATTCACTGGGCTTTAATCTCGTTAAACCTTCATTTGGTGTGGGATTTTTATTGGTGATGACAGGAGAGCACAGAAAGCCATGAACTGAACTGTTTCCTTGGAACTGGAATGACCTGTCAGAGGGCAGAAAACCTAATGTCTTATTTGCATGTGCTAAACCCTCTGATGGAAACACAAGGTATTCGTGAAATCTTGAAAATGGAACTTAGAAAGCATAATTCGTTTACAACTTGCTCTTCCCTACTATACCTATTTGCTACTCATCTAATTATATCATAAAGACCTTAAAAATAAAGTTTAAAAAATAATGCTTAAAAAGGTCGTAAGTTATTTTTCCCTGCAGTAAAATGCAACAATAGCCTCTTTAATCTTGGGGATAAGACAGTTTGAATTTTTTTTAATCTTTATTGAGAGAGACAGAGAGAGAGAGAGAGAGAGAACATGAGTGGGAGAGAGTCAGAGAGAGGGAGACACAGAATCGGAAGCAGGCTCCAGGCTCTGAGCTGTCAGCATAGAGCCTGACATGGGGCCTGAATTCACGAACCACAAGACCATGACCTGAGCCAAAGTCAGATGCTTAACTGAGCCCCGCCCAGGTGCCCCAAGACAGTTTGAATTTGTGAAGCTAGGTTTGTGTTTTGGATTAGGTTAAGTTATATTGTATATGTTAGTTAGCCAATTAACTAGAATTTACTTGTCTGTACAAAATTTGAGCCAAGAATCTTTCACACTGTAATATATTTTTTGCTCTAAATGGTTGGGGAAAGCATAGCATAATTTACAAAAAAAAAAAAAAAAAGCGAGCGAGCATAAATTTGAGTGTCAGATAAACCAGGCTCAAATCTAGATCCAACCACCCAATATTTGTTTGAAGTGAAAAAGCATACATATATTTATAGCGATGTATAGCCTTCTTCATCAACAAACCCTCACTGCAGAGGATTATTATGACATTTCGAATGTGAGTAAGTAAGGGGCCGGCCCGCTCTAGGTGTTTGCCCTGCAGACACGACGTTTGGCCTGTAGTGTTGATAAGCCGGGTAACTGTCTCTAGAAAATAATCACGGGTTCCTGTCATCAACAGTTCTCTAGATGCGCGTGTCATTTTCTCCACGCTTCTGCATAGTGTGAGGGGGCGGGGCCCCGAAAAAGTGTAAGCTGAGTACGTTTGATTTGGTAAAATGATGGGAGTGCCTAATTGTTCCCTTTATCCGGTTCAGCTCGGAATCAGTTTCCAAAGTCGGCACCAAGGCGGCTTTCGCTGGAAGGTGAGGTGGTTGGCCTCCCGAAGGTCCTTCCCTTTGCTGGCTTCTTTGGTAATTCACTACAAATTAGTCATCACTACATATGTATGATTGACTTCAGATGACACTTGGCATATAATAACTAAAATAAGACCCCTCTGTGACCAGTCTTGGAGCGCTAATTAAAACTGCCTGGAGAAGGTGAAGCTGTCGTCTCCTATCCATTCAGCAATCTTCCAGGTTTGTGTATCGCCAGCCCCGAGCAACCCTTGTGCTTCCACCTGTGGTCACAGTAACGTCACACCCAGTGTCGCCAGCTGCCCGCACCTGCACCGTCACCGGGGGTGGAAGGAGACCCAAAAATACCGCTGCCCGCGTAAGACAGACGTTCCTCTCCCACCTCTGCGGTCGTGCAACCGGTTCTGGGTGGTGGCACAGGCCCGCCTCGCGGCTGTCATTCAGAGCCCGGCCGCCTGCCCCCGGCGCTTTGCCAGCCTTTGGATATCTCCTTCATCCGCGGGCTCAAGACTGGGCACGGTCCAGCCATATCCAGCTTCCAGCCCACAGTGAAGGCGATGTCTGGGGCGAGCTGCTCGTCCCTCCGTCAGAGGTGACGGATCACTTCTGTCCATCGCCCCCCTTCCCTGTTGGCTCTGACTTAGACATGGCATCATCTGGCTGCAAAGGAGGCTGGGAAACGTGGCCTCTTGCTGGGCCCAACCCCGGTGGGTGTGTTTGGGGGTGCAGGATAGGTTCTGTTACCCCCGCCAGAGGGGAGAAGGATGCTGAATCAAACAAATATATCAAGTGTCAGATGGCAGTAAGTAGTGGGAGGGAAAAGCAAGCAGAGAAGGGGGGTAGGGAACACGGAGCAGGGAGGCACTGCGGTTTGAAAGGGCTCGGTGGGGAAGCCTCGCTAAGTGGGTGATGTTTGCAGAGGGGCAGCCGAAAGAGTGATCCGTGCGGCCCAGGACGAGCCTTGCGGACCGGCAGTGATGGGCCGGAAAGGTCTGTGGGGAGGGAGGGGTGTGGGAGGAAATGAGGGGGTTGGGGCTGTCGGAGGTTGTCAGAGGTCTTGCTCTGGACTCAGTTTTGAGCCTGAGATGCATCTCCATCCGCGCAGAGATGTCCAGTAAGCTGTTGGATAGATGAATCTAGAGTTCAGGGAAGCCGCACAGACTGGACACACAGATGCGGGGGAGGGAAATACAGCATCCTGCTTCATCTTGTTCTTTAACGTCAAGGCCACGGTCCTTCGCGCGGGAAGAAACCGGCCAGGCCGCAGATAGGTCACGGGACTTTCGTGATAGCGAACGTGTCCGAGGGTGCGCAGAAGCTAGCACCGCACTCACCCGGCCCGAGAGACACTCTCAGTGAGCCCTCGGCCTCCCTGCTGGTGGATCCTGGTGTCTGTGTGACCAGCCACTGACCCTTCCCTGGGAGGAAGCCGAGATTCAGAGAGGGGGTGAGTCTTGTCTGTAGCCAGTGTGGAGAGCCGTGAGAGCCGGAATGGGGAGACCAGTTTCCTTGCTCCCAAGCCAGCCCTCCCTGAGCAGGGCCCTTTGTCAGGAATGTACTCGGGGAAGAAGGACCTTCTGTTCCGCAGGTTTTAAACAGACCACTAGGAAGCTGGGGTGGTTAAGCAGGTAGGAACATCTGCACGGAAGAAGCACGGAAATGCACACGAGACCTCACGGAGCACACACACGAGCCTGATGCTTCCGACCCTTCCCGGGTTCAGTTCCCCTCCTCCCCGCCTCAGTGATGCCCAGGCGACGCCCCGCGTGCCCGCCTGCAAGACCCACACTGAGGCCGAGGGGCCCTGAAATATTCTCTCGGGGGAAGACGCGTCCGTGCGGAACTGGCTTCACGCACGCCTGGGCAGTCTGCTGTTCAGAAAGTCCCCCGATCCCTCCGTGGCCCGGCTGGTTTCAACCTGCAGGCAAGAGCACGTCCTTCACACAGACACGAGCCACACTGTGCTTCATCTTTCCCTGGGAGAATGTGTTACTCAGAAGCTACCTGCATCCACAGACCAGCGTGGTCCATCAGCAAGGGTCCCAAGGCCTGGCTCCAGTTCCTGAGCTGTCCCCGCTTTGCTGTAGCACCTTGGGCAAATTACCTGAAGTCTTGGTTTTCTCATCTGGGAGACACAGGTTGTCCGCGCACTTTCCCGGCTCTGCCCAGTTGTCAAGGGAGTGAAGTCACCGGGGGTGCATTAGCAGCGTCCAGAGTTCTACAAGCACCCAGAGGTCTGAGAAGCACATTTCGGGGAAGTCGGCGGCCTGCACTTGAGTTCCCGACTTGCAGCTTCTGAGGAGTGTTCCTCTTCTAAGACTTTTCCATGAGTAGTCAGAGTCCGAGAAGAGATCTCTCCAATATATATGCGTCTCTGCAGCTACATTCTGAGGCTGTGTAGGGGGTAGGGTGCGGGCAGAGTATCTCTGCGGCTTGGGTGTTTTGCACCTTGGTCGCACTCCAGAGAGGGTAAACGTGGACTTCTCTAGAAACCCTTGCCAGACTTTATAGGTGACCTCCGTTTTCTTCTACTCAGATTCTCTTTCAGCTTATTTAATGCTTTGTAGGATGTCTTATTCACGGTAGATACTCAGCGCCTGTTAGTTGAGCTGCACGCCTAAGGAAACGTAGATATGAAATTGCAGTTACCTAACAGAGCAAAATTTCGGCTAAGAAAACAGTTCTCGCTCTGAAGTAAATTGCCAGAAGGTAGTGCTAAGATGGTAGTGGAATTTAATAACTTAATTAGGGTAAGAGAGGCCTTTGTATTCCAGAAGAGTTAAAACTTTCCAAAGGCTGTGGACATTCCTGTCCCCAACTCTTCAGAATCCCAATAAGGCATGGGTGAAAGTCCTCACAGGCATTCAGTACGCTTGGTCAACTGTGGACGGGAATGTAGTCAAGGCACGCGGGTGGAAAGAATCTTTTCATCTCAGTATCATTGTGGCAATCACAGGTCAGCAAAGCGAAACTTTCAGTTGGTAGCAGATGAAGCCTTTCCTGAGAATTTCTCAGCAATATCTCAATTAACCGGGACTTAATGTAAGAGAAACCACTTTCTATAACTGGTACCAAACGCCCCCCTCTCTTTCTCCCCTCCCCCCCTTTTTTTTCTCTACTCAAAAAGAATGATAAGGAAACAGACTTTTACCAGAAACTTATGTGAATGAGTTTCTGGGGTTCTTTTTTTTTTTTTTTTAGTTTATTTATTTTGAGAGAGAGAGGGAAAGAGAATGCAAGTAGGGGAGGGGCAGACATGGAGGGAGAAAGAGAATCCCAGGTGCGGAGCCCCACACGGGGCTCAAACTCACCAACGGTGAGATCATGACCTGAGCTGAACTCAAGAGTCAGACGCTTAACTGACTGAGCCACCCAGGCGCCCCTGGGGTTGTTCTTAAATCAAACGCTGTGCGGCCCAGTCTCCCACAACGTCCACGTTTACGTCTGCTTTGCTCTATGTGATGATGGAACTGGAAAGGATGAGCCCATGTCCTACAAAATGGCTTGTTTGCTGTAACTGTTGTCATAAACTTGGACATATAAACAGAAATCCAGAATGTGGTTTCCAGAGCCCTGCTTCCCACGGAGACCTCTCTGAGGGGGTGTCGGAGTTAGCAGGATACCTTTTCTTACGTCGATGTCAAACACTGAGAGGCAAAACTACCGTATTTTTCTTGTTCATCTTCGGGGAAATGTTAGCGAGGGGGCTTACTGAGTTATTATGGCAATTCGGTGTCACTGAAATTACAGTATTAATACCCTACTGTGGAAAGATATGTATTCATAGGACCTTTAAGATTAGCTTGGGGAAAATAGATCCTGAGTCACCAACCACCAAACTCAAAATCCCCACCGGGGGCATTTTAGTGTGTTTATAAGTTGGAAACAGTTGCTGTCAGGTGAAGGCAAGTGAGGTGAGTAACATATTTTAAAGGAGGTTAAGCAAGAACTTGCAGGTTCTGGTAGGGGCTCCACTGGAACCTGAAGTCTTAGTAGGGTTTTCCCGAATATCCAATACCGTATGAATCAATGCGCTTAACTCGGCAGTTGCTACATAGTTAGGAACTTTGAGATCTTCAGCTCCAATCACGTGCCGTGTTTCATCCCGACAACAGCTCTTGCTAAAGCCCCGCGTCGTGTGGAGCTGTGTTACGTGATGAAGAGGGTAAGCGAGGGGACCTGATCCCGCTCCGAAGTCAAGCCCCTTGCGCACAAGCACGAGCGAGGTGGCAGTTTCCCACCACTTCACCGTTTGGGCCAAATCTCCCAGGTCCCTTCCCCTGCAGGCCACCTACCCTGTCCCTTGCGTAGGATACGAATTCCTGTTCGGCTATCGATTGGTCAGGGTGGTTTGTCCAGCGGTTCCTGTGTTCGTACACCCTCTTGTGCACCTGTCCACCCGCAGAGGCTGTTTCAGATTCAGATTCCATCTCTGTCGGGTCAGGGATGTACTTTGCTGTGGGATAAACTTCAGTACCTGCTATTGGGTTACTATAGGGTGTCTGTATGGCTGTAAGTGGTAAGTATTGGTAGGAATATTAAACATGTTTATGAGCAAACATCCTTTAAAATGTCTGATTGGACTATGATTCCTAATCATCCAAGCCCAAGCCATATAGCTTAGGTGCCTTCCACCGGGCAATAAGAAACTTTTATCAGGGTGGCCCCAGAGTCACTGAGCCTAGAAATACCAAGATTCAGTGTTCTCAGATGATCACCCTGCTATCATGTTTTTATGATTCAACATTACAAACCCAGAAGTTTCTGTTTCTACCCTCAAGTGTCACACAGTGGAAAACAATCTTATGGGGGAAGGCAGATGTGTAACCAGGGACCAGAAGAAAGGTACCAGCTGGGGCGCCTGGGTGGCCCCGTCGGTTGAGCGTCCAACTTTGGCTCAGGTCATGATCTCACCGTTCGTGAGCTCAAGCCCCGCATCGGGCTCGCTGCTACCAGGGAGGAGCCTGCTTCCGATCTTCTGTCCACCATCCCCCCTCTCTGCCCCTCCCCTGCTCATGCTTGCTCTCCCTCTCTCTCTCTCTCTCAAACATAAACATTAAAAAAAAAAAAGAAAGAAAGAAAGACAGTTACCAGCTGATGAGTTGGCTTGCCTTTAGGGGCCATGCCGCACAAATACTGACGCCAACCCTTAACGTCTAGAGTGTTGATGTCCAGACGATAGCCATTAGCTGTACGTGGCTATGGAGCACCCGAAATGTGCTTAGTGCAAACGGAGATGGGCATATCAATGTGAAGGCACACTGGGCTTTGACATTGTTGTACAAAATACACCGCGTAAAAGACGCCACTAACAATTTTTATATTGAATACGTGAATACATATATGTTAAGGTATGTTGGGTTAGGTAAAATAGATTAATTGTACCTTTTTTTTTTTTAGTTTATTTATTTAACGAGAGACGAGAGAGAGCACAGGGAAGGGCAGAGAGAGGGAGAGAGAACATCGCAAGCAGGCTCCGTGCTGACAGTATGCTCCATCGCTGTGGGGCTTGATCTCACCGACTGTGAGATCATGACCTGAGCCGGAACCAAGAGTCGGATGCTCAACTGACTGAGCCACCCAGGCGCCCCTGTTTTTCTTTCTTTTTTTAACAGGGCATCTAGACAACTTAAACGAACATGAGGGGCACGTGTTAGTTTCCCTCAGGCAGCAGTGGTCTGGAGTAACCCTCAGCCTCAGGGGGACTCCAAGGAGCTGAGAGCATCTGAAGGGGCAGAATGAGGGCTCACCTCACTCAGGGGTCAGGTGCCCAGAGGAGGAGAAAGCGGAGTTGCCCCTCTGTGTAGGTTTCAGGCTCTCTCAGATTCTTGTCCGGTTAATTCAGTTACGAAGCGGCTGCGCTACCTGAGATGTTTGTTCATCCCCGTGCCCTAAAACTGTGAGTGCTAATTATTATCATCATTAATAATGATAGCAGTCGAGAGCTAATGATTCTAGAGCACTGCGTACAGGACGTGTTCTACACGCTTTCCCTGATAATGCATTTTGTCCTCTCAATAGGGGGGACAGTTACTAGCAACCCCTCCAGAGAGCAGAGGCGTGCATGAGACTCCAATAGATTAATTGGCTCAAGGTTGCACATCCAGAGGTTAACCCAAGCAGTGAGATTCCAGAATCTCAGCCCTTAACCATGGCACAGTCCCACCCTCTAAAGCAGAATCTCGGGGCGCCTGGGTGGCCCAGTCAGTTAAGCATCAAATCTTGATTTCGGCTCAGGTCAAGATCTGGCGGTTTGTGAGATTGAGCCCTTGTCGGGCTCTGCACAACAACGCCAGGCCTCCTTGGGATTCTCTCTCTCTCCCTCTCTCTGTGCTCCTCCCCTCCTCACGCTCTCTCTCTCAAAATAAATAAACATACAAAATAAAATTAAAATAAAAACTCTTTATTGACACTTTCGTACATTACAGTGCTGCCCAACCATAGTATAATAACAGGAATTGTTTTTTTTCCTGCAAAATTTAGATGTTGTTCAGTAATTTAACAGCCAGGCATGAAAAATGTTTACTGTCTCAGAAGTTGGGGGTTATTATTAGGTTGTGAACATTCTAGCTCCTTGCTTTTCCCTGAAGTTGCCCCAAAAAGCACGCCTTAATTCAGGCCGTTTGAAAATCTAGGTCGTCCAGTTCCAATTAAATAACAATCGTGACATACCTACTATGTGCCATATTCTGCATCAACTACTGGGAGACACAGAAAGATGAAGAATTCCAGCTGCCCAACAGCTCTGGCCCAGCGGGCCTAGAGGCACATTCAGACAACACGATGTGTTGAAGGTTGTGTGTCCACAGTGCTGCGGGAAGGCTACCGGGAGGAGGTGTAGTTTTAAAGAAGTCACCCGGGAGGTGGGAACGCTCGAGCCACCTGGAAATCCCTCCCCCTGTGTTCTGGGCTCTTCCTTACCTTGCACGGAGGCCGTTATTAAAGGCAACCACCATGTCGGGTGGAAACCTCAGAGTCTCCTGGGTTGTCGAGAGCCTGCTGATCCCCTTCCTGTGGTTTCCAGGTACCAGCAAGGTCAACCTCGTGAAGATCCCGTCCACGGCCTCCAGCCCGCGGGACACAGCCCTGGCGGCCGTGATCTGCAGCGCCCTGGCCACCGTCCTGCTGGCCCTGCTCGTCCTCTGTGTCATCTATTGTAAGAGGCAGTTCATGGAGAAGAAACCCAGCTGTGAGTGTTGAGCTCTGTCTGTTCCTTAGCATCTGGGTGAAGTGTGTTTATCGTCGCGGTCACTCGAGCCTCCCCGAGGGCCTTGACCAAGACAACGGTCAAGAGCTGTGAAAGGGACAGAGCACACGTGGAAACAGGCTCACAGCCACCCGGTCCCCCAGGGGCACCGCTGTAGAAGGACGTGGGAAAGGCGGCCATGTCCTGTGCCTCTAGGCAAAAATGGAAGTCGGTCTTCGTTCTGGCAACAGAAGTACTCTATGGCGTGAGCTTTGACAAATTGCTTCGTATTTGTGTCTCCGTGTGAGGAGAAGTATTTTTAGATGGGAACGCTAGCCACCTTTTTCTTCAGCAAGACAAGAGCCAGAATGGTGCATGTCTGCATATGGTGTTCATGGGCTCCTTTACGGAGGAAATGGTCCCCACTGACCGAATTCTCGCCCCCTGTAGGGTCTCTGAGAGCACAGGACATTCAGTACAACGGTTCTGAACTGTCATGTTTTGACAGACCTCAGCTCAGTGGATCTGCTCCCAGACCGTGTTGTAAGTGTCACCGAGACTCGGCCCAGACCTGCGGTAAGTGCAGCCGGGTAAGGGGCCGTCAGGGGAACCCCGGGGACGCCCACCCTGCAGAGAATTGTCCCTGCTTGTCCCACAGCTGAGGAGCTCTGCTTCGTTTTCTAAGCACAGCTAATCTTGTTAAGTTATTCTCTGTCTCCCGATGGTTTTGGTGTTTTGAGCCTTCTACGTATTCAAAAGAAGAGAAGCAGCTCATTAAAATTCTAGAATTATTCAGCAACTTTGAAAAGCAAATTTGCCTTTATTGTTTTGGGTCAACAGAGTTAAAATAATGTCAACCTTCTGTTAATCCTTTTTTCAAAACGTTTATTTATTTTTGAGAGAGCGCGAGCCGGGGAGGGGCCGAGAGAGAGAGGGGGCGAGGGGATCCTTGGCAGGCTCTGCGCCGACGGGCTGTCAGCACAGAGCCCGAGGTGGGGCTGGAACTCACGAACCGCGAGATCATGACCTAAGCCGAAGCCGGACATTCAACTGACCGAGCCACCCAGGAGCCACTGACAGGGTCCTTTTGTAGAGTAGGAGTGTGTATCCTGTCTTGCTGGTGGATTCAAGCCGAGCTTGGAGGTGTCCATGAATGTCTTTCAGGATTTCTTAAAGAACAGCAGGGAGGGAGACGGACGGCAGGGTTTCCCACAGACCTCGATGGCCTTGGAGCCACTCCTTAAGCTGAGCGTTTCCCACTTAGACCGGCTGACACTCCGGGAACCGTCCGGTCTGTCTTCTCAGGAAGTTGCAGGTCCGGGTTTCTACGTGTGGCGTAGAAGTTTTCAACAGACTCGCTTGGCCTTGCTCCTTACTGTCTTCTGTTGTAGCAGGGGGGTGGGAATAAAAACATAGGCCTGTCCGTGGTATGTGCGCACCTACTTTTGCCTTTGCCTGCACAGATAGTTGGCTCCTCGGCAGCTCCTGACAATAGCTGGGTGAGCCTCCAGACAGAACCCTGAACCCAGAACCCTGGGTTCCCAGGTACCGAACTGGGCCACGACCGCTGGAGTCGGGGCGCCGGAGTCGTTTCTTGAGAGACGCACTGAAATGTGAAATGTAATAAAACGCAGCTTTGTGCGAACTCTGCCTCCTTTGCACTTCTGTTGGGGAAGAGAGATTAAACAGTCAGATGGCCTTGGTGCCATCTTAACAGAACGCCGACCCTGGAGAGAATCCGCCCGGCTAACGCCCGGGTTTGGTACAGCTCACCGGGGTTTCCGGCTTTCATGGAAGTGCCTTCTTCCTTTCAGCTTTTTACTCTGCCGTAATTTAAGACTTACAAAAATGCTGAAAGAATAGAACAAAGAATTGTCACGCCCTCTTCGCCCAGATTCCCCAAATATTAACATTTTATCTCATTTCCACAGCTGCCTTACCATTTTTCTAAGTATACATTTTTCTCATCTCCACTTAAAAATGAGTTGCAGATATGATATCCCTTTCCTCCTTAATGCTACAGTGATTCTTTTCCTAAGAGCAGGAACGTTCTCTTACAGAACAGCACACTTATTAAAATCAGGAGATCAGCACTGAGTCAAAGCTATGGTGTAATCTGCAGAGCATATTCAGATTTTCGTAATTGTCCCAAAGACGTCCTTTACAGTAAAAGAAAACCCCAGATAACCTTGTTGCACTTAGTTGTCAAACCTCTTTACTTGATTTTAATCTGGCACAGGTCCTTAATCTTTCTTTGTGTCGTGACATCATTCTTTTTGACGGACACAGGCCAGTATTTGTCTGCTGTTTCCAGACGACTGGATTCCCAAGTACCGCAGAGGCGATGCTGTGTCCTTCTCAGTGCCCCATATCAGGAGCCACAGCTTGTGCAGCCGCCCCATTCCCGGTCAGGTTCACTTGGGTCCCTTCGTTAAGGTGTCATCGGCCAGGTTTTCGCTGCTGTAAAATTCTTGTTGTTCTCTGTGTAATTGACAAATACCTTCTGGGAGACTCTCTGAGACCATGTAAATATCCCATTACCCTCCAAACTTTCACCCTGGAGTTTAGCATCCCCCGGTGGTTCTTACCTGCATCAGTCATTACCATGATGCTGGTTTCATAATTCCATCATTCTCTCCACATTCATTAGCTGGTTTCCTGTGGTAAGAAAGAACTTCTTCTTCCCCATTTATTTATTTACACGAATTAGCATGGACTCCTGGACCCTCTTCCACGGCTGATGCTCCTTTGCTACCATTACTTACCTTGGCACTCACAACTTCCTAGCCTAGGCCAGTGGAAGTCCCTTCAGGGTGGCTCATGTGTCATCTTGACACGTCCCGATTATTCTCTTGGCGCTTTCTTAATTTCTGGCACAAGGTAAGTTGCAGGCTTATCTGGCACTTTCACCGCTTGAGCCCTAGGAAACAGCCGTTTCGAAAAGGAATGGCAGTACCTTTTACTTTTAAATAATTTTGAAACGTCTCGCGGTGAGCATGACACAGACCTGCTGAGCTGATTGGCAGTGGGTCCGGGCGAGTTCCCTGTGCTCAGAGCAGCATGTGCGCAGATAGAGGTCTAGGCAAAGGTGTGCAGGTATCTGTCCTACTGTGTGCTGGTTTGCAATTGTGTGTCAATACTTAACATTCGTTTTAAAAAAGGAAAACAGCAACTTCACAATATTTTTCATTTTTATAAAAGAGGTCACTTCTCGTGAAAACTTTGGATACACGCAAAAACGTATAGATGTATATATGTAAACACATAATTTCTTCACATCTTTTTCTATGTGCGTGTTTTTTGTATGCTTTAGTATGTTTGTGGTTCTATAAAAATCAGAATTATATTTGTATGTAAATAGAAGTCTAGAAGGCTGTTCACCAAATGTTGACAGTGTTCATTTCCAGTTTATAGGATGGGGTAATCTCTATTTGTAAATTTCTTATCTAATCCCACTCTTCTTAGTTTTTTTGTTTTTCCTGTGGGGCACCTGGGTAACTCATTCGGTTGAGCGTCCAACTCGATTTCGGCTCAGGTCGTGATCTCGCGGTTCGTGAGTTCGAGCCCCACATCGGGCTCTGTGCTGACAGCTCGGAGCCTGGAGCCTGCTTCGGATTCCGGGTCTCCCTGTCTCTCTGCCCCTCCCTTGCTCATGCTCTGTCAGTCTCTCAAAAATAAACAAACATTAAAAAGGATTCTCTCTCTCTCCCCCCCCCCCCCCGCCGACCAGTCTCCCCTACTCATACTCTCTCTCTTCTGCCTAAAATAATTTTTTTCTTCAATAAACTCCTATTATCTTTGTAACCAAAAATGTAAGCTGCCTCAGTGAACAAAATGGCTTGTAAAGCTGTGTACATACATCTAGTTATTCCTTACGTTACATTCTCACCAGTAAAAAAATAATTGTGTGTGTGGGTGTGTATATGATGTGGATGTGTGTGGGGTGTGTGTATAGATGTGTGATGTGTGTGGTGTGTGTGTGTCTGTGTCTGTGTGTGAGAGGGCTGGAACATCTCTGTGCCCCTGTCCTGTACCGCCAGGCCACTCAACAGAAACATGCTATTTCTACCGTCACGCAAGTCTCGTTTTCTTGTGGTAAAACATATGTACCATAAAATGGCTGATTTTATCCTAGGGCCCAAGACCTATATGTGCTACTGGGGCTAAACTGCAATGAAATAATACAAATATGGGTAATACAAGACGAAAAAAATAAAATATATATAACATAAAATGTATCAGTCTGACATCAAGTGTTCAGTTCGGTGGCATTAAGGACACTCCCACCGCTGTGCCACCCCCGCCACCACCCACCTCCAGAACCCCTTCCCCTTCCCACACTGAAACTCTGTCCCCGTTAAACAACAGCGCCCCACCCCCGGCCCCAGGCGCCCCCCATGCCACTTCCGGTCTCTCTGGCTTTGGCTGCTACTCTAGGTACTTCACAGAAGTGCTCGGTCATTTTTGTAAGGTAACAAAAGAGGGAGACAATTAAACCTCACATTTCCTTTCTCCAAAAAAGTCACCCAAGGGGGGAAGTGGCCGGATTTCCCACAGCAACGTCGAACTGGTATTAAAGAGAAAGTTGCCAGAAGAACGCCTTGTGTCTCACGCCTCTGCTGACTTTCCCAGGGCCGGTTCACTTGATTCCGTCCCTGTGCTGTGACGAGGCCTGCAGCATCGACCGGGTGACTCTGGGCTGTAGAGTGCATTCCAAGACCACTCTTCAGGAGAGGTAACTCGGTATTTTTAATCCGTCTGATTCTATGTCCCCTTGTGCAAATACGCGCTCTACTGATTTGCCAGTTTTCCCGCGAAACTACGAGAGATCATTTAAAGCAGGTTATTCGTGACATTCTGGACATCAGAGAGGGACAAATCTTTGGCAAGAGATAAGTAAGTCTCTCAAGGTTACTGATGCCCAGTGCAGTGTCCTTCACACTTTATGCTCCACTCATTTCATTTTTTTCTCCTGTCCGTGATCTGTGACACTTCTGTCATCCATAAGTAATGGTTAGCATGTCATTTACTCCTAGAATTTTAGAATAGCCATCAAGAAACTCCGTTAAGACCAGGAAACCATATTTTAGACATCGGGTTAAGAATAACTATCTTGATTAGAAGTACGTATGAAACTTCAGTGTTAAAGTAAGTTACTGAAGCGAGTTTATGGCAAAGGAAACACTAGAAGTCTGACCTAATCGGTTGCTGTTCCATCCAGAAAACTTAAAAGCAGAGACGGCGTATTGCCCGGTAGTGGTGTTTTTTCCTCCCTCTAGAGTTACAGATCTTTTGAATGTGTGTTCAGACACGCAGGTCCGGTGGGGGAGACCATGCCCACTTTCTTCGGGTCCCTTTCAAGGTCCATCTGTGGCGAGTTTTCCGATGCCTGGCCTCTGATGCAGAACCCCGTCTGTGGTGACGACCTCTCTTTTTGTGACTCTGATCCTGAACTCACTGGAGAAGACGTTCATCCTCTCAGTCCGGAAAACCACTGCTCATTCTCCTCGGATTCAGACAGTCGTCAGGATTCAGTTGGTGGAGCTGTTCCAATTCAAGCTCGTCCTGAAAACTTGACAGATGCCGCTGATTTCTCTAGACCTCACAGCTCACTGACGGAATCAGTGCTAACTCAGGCTACACTGCCTGCCAGAAGCCAGCTGCATCAGGAGAGCGGCCACATGATCGGCCTGACCGCTCAGACGTCCCTGCAGGTAAGGCAGTGGCTGGTCTCGGTAAGGACGTGGCATCGACTCGTGCCAGGCCCGAGGGATGGGATTCCTCTCACCGTAGAACGTGGGGGGACCCGATGAGAAGGTTTTTCCGTCTTCCGGAACTTCTCGTTCTTGTCTGTTTGGAGAATGTGTTTTAAATTGAATTTCAGGAGTCGTTTCTTGGTTTAACTAACAGCTACCCTATAAGGCCATACTGAGCAGCTGTGTTCTCTTACTCTTCATAAATCCAGCTACTTAGCACGGCACCCCCTAGCTCCATTCCCGGCTGAGAGAGAGGAGTCCGTCTCGGAACATCTTGTAAACCACCCCTCACCTTTATTTTCCCTGTGATGCTTTACTCCCAATACTGAAATGCACTTCATTCACCGTCGGGCTGATGGGAACTTGGATCTCTCAAAGTTTCTCTCGTTCACTGTTGTGTTCGAGATTGCTGTGCTTTGATCGGTTTCGTTGGAAATTGCCGGTTGTGATCTGGGTCCAAACACTGCATACGAACCTTCTAGAACCAAGGGTTTAAAATCAGGGTTGCGGGGAGGTGGTGACTGCAGGGAGATGGGGCTTTCAGGCCTGCTGCAAGGCTGGAGGCAGAGAAGCATCACGGATCCCCGGGCACCACCTCTGCTCTCCCCTTCGGCGAGGATGTCGCCTTTCCCGAGCGTGATTTGATGTCTGCAAACATTTCCCTAATGTGAAAGCACATACGCTGTTGGAATAGTCTTCCGGAAAAACGATGCCCGCCTTCAAAAAAAAGGGCAGAATCACAGCACCAGCAAGGCTCCCAGGCCCCACAAGGCCCCGCCTGCACACGCAGCCTGTGGGAAAAATGCTCTGGCACGTGGGTGCACTCTCGACGCGTGCCTGTTTCCCACAAGGTGATGTGTCCTTGTCTAATTACGTTAGACACAGCCTAAAGTCAAAGTGTGAATAGAGATGTGTTCAAGAACAGCATGTAGGTTATGTTGATCTAAATCTGCAATACTTTTTTTTTTTCTGAACTACCAAAAAAATTCTATAGAGAATTTACAGGGAATTCTACGCAGGAAACACTTGCTGGCTTTGGAGAAAAACAAGGTGGTTTCTCTCCAAATAAAGGAAATACAGAAGAGATAAGGGAAGAAAAAGCAAACCAATTAGGCATTTAAAATGTAAAATACATACCTCTGTAGCTGAGGAAGGTGTTTACTGACCTTGTTCTTTTGAGCTGTCCCATCATTTTTAGGACTTCCGTGATAATAATAAGAAAAGACTTAAGAGTTAGCCAAGTTGCACAGGTCCCAAGAATGGACCCCATGGCTCACAAACCTTCGGGGCTGAGCACACCCAGCTGCCTGAAGGAGGCAACAGGTCCCGAGAGCAGGTGACAGAGGCGGAGAACAGCTTGGAGAAGGAGACCCCGCCCCTTTAGCAACTAACCCCAACTTCCCAGTCGGATGCCCTTTCCAAGTACTCTAAAATAAAAGTCTTGGGAGTCTTAAGATATTAAAATTACAAGATGTCCGAGTTTGTGTATCAGGTCAATTGGTTTTGATCATGAACTTGCTTGTGTTACCTTCGCAAATGTCTGCTACCTTTCCCCACATATCTGTTGCCAGGGGCAAGGCGGAGTAGCTGGAATTGTGCTCCCAGTGACTACCGCGGGTTTTCCAGAGCATTGCCAGCCAATGAAAGTACCGCTCAGCTTATTGTGTAACTCACGCCCAATTTTGTGATGTAAATTCGAAGACTAAGGAGTGAAGCATCTTGATGCCGAGTGGTGTCAGAACCAAAGCATTCTCTACCTTTTTTCTGATTCTCTTGTTGGTGAGGTGGGGGGATGCTGGTAAGCATTATTATTACAGCTACGTGAACGTAAAATGGGTTAGTGTAGAAGATTGGTGTAGATAATGGCACTGACTTCTTTTCAAAGACAATTGTCAAGGTAATGGTGATCTACATAAAGATACTTTCAACCCAAATTATTATGAAAAGAAAGTTATAATTACGTATAAAATGAATGGGAAAATGTTACATTCCGTTCAGGTTGCACAACGTAATTTAGTGATGACAGGTTTTTATTAGCTTTCCAAGATGTGTCCCCTCACTGGATAATTTGGTAAATATAAGCGAGACATTCTGAACTCAAGAAAGGAATTGTTAAAACGTGAATCATTTCAGTTTTCTCCCTATAACCAAAACCAACAACAATACTTTGAGCCCATTTAAGAGATCATCTTTTCCAGGTTCTGGAAAGCACTTTATGTTTGGTTGCACTTACTGAACGTGTGATGCTTAGTGAGCGAACCTTAATCTTCAAAAGCAACCAGGAGGGAGACACAACCGCGCATCTTTGGGAGATAAGTCTCTTAGTTTCAAGGGTCGACCAAGAATTTAGCTCAACTAGTTCTGTTTTTGTTCAATCCATTAGATTCCAGAAGGCAATTCGGATTTCCTCTTACCAGGCTGATTCTCCAAGGTAGGGAACATCCTTACTGCACATAAAGAATTTTCGTTCAGCAGCTTGGTATTATGAACCAGAGGACTTCCGGCTCCTTGAGTTTGTGTTTAGTCAGCTCGACTGAACACCTTGAGCCCATGGGCTCATTCGTAATCCAGCAAAGCGCGGCATTCCTGTTTGGAAAACGCGTAAGGACAGCTGTAGCCATTGTAGCCTCCCCCCTTTTAGTGATTTATTTCTATATCTTTTCAATGGAACTTGAAATTCTTATCTAGGAATTCACTCATATTTTCAGTTTTTTAGCCTCAGTTCTCCCCTTTTCTTCAGCTTGAGATGTAATTGACACTTAACATTGTGGAAGTTAAGACGTGCGACGTGACCGTTGGATACACGTCTATACCACAGAATGCACAGTGGCACTTTTGTCTGTACTTGGTGTGAGGCTCAGATTGCTAAGGCATGATGCATTTGTTTCCAAAAACTGTACTTTTACACAGTAGCTTTCTTGTGGGTGGTTTAAGACCACCCAGAATCTGATGATGATAGTTACGGTGCAGGATAAAGTAAATAGGTGTGAGAACCTTCTTGAGTCTGAATGACTCAATTCTAATCAAATTTTCCCAAACACACCTCCCCAGAAGAGGAACAGACTAAGATATTTGGGACATCAGTTGCTAGGATACTTGGGAGAATGAGGCCAGGCTGTTTACCTACAGGAAAAGCTTTTTTGGGGGTGATGTTTTTAGCCATCATTGGAAATGTCAACATAAAATAATAGAAGGAGTGGTTAAAAAAAAAAAAGATATGACCTAGGATCTGGCTGCTCAATCTTTTAAACTTTTTCTTTTCCGTATTGGCAAAATGACTAACATTTGCCTCCCACAATAGTGTTAATGTGGTTCTTACTGTCATATTAACTGATAGATATATTTGATGAAACGATCTCATATTATTAAGAGTTCTTTCAGAAGTTTCTACATCTAGGTACTGTCCTTCAACTCAGGGGAAAAAATGTTCTCCTGTAAACGTACCTGATAGGTCACCAATGCCAAAATAGTGGCAAATAAGTGAATGAAAGGTTACAGCATAGAAGGAAGGTTTTATTCACTGCAGTAAAGTGCAGTTGGCCGATCCCTCCAGAAGTCAGGTCGCTGCCCTTCTGGGATAAGGGACAGATCTAAGGGTGCCACTTTGCTGAGGATATCTACCCTGGAAAGAGTGTGAGCCTTCCAGGAAGATCATTAGAAGAGGAATCCTTTCTAAACCATCTCTAAACTTTGTCCAGTGGTTTAGCAGAAGTTTTAAATGCAAAGAATAACTTTGTTCTTTTAAAGAAGGGACTAACAGATCCTAACATCTTTACCTACAAATGCTTTACAAGAACACGACACAGAAACAAACTTTAAATATTTGGATAGTGTTGGAAATCAGCCAAAGAATCACGTGTTAATACATGTTGTTGGCTGTGGGTCACATGATCGCCTCTGCAGTGTTGTTTGCAAATGCTGAGGGGCTGTGAGTTGTTATAAAATCTTTATTCTCAGAATGCGTGGATACCCGGATATTCAGACACCATGAATGAGCTGCTCGCCTATATGTTATTAAGTTCATGTGTACTCCTAGTTAAAAGTCACGTACAATAATTTTGAATGATTCCAGTCCAGCAGCTTTCGTTTGTGAGGTTGTTTTTCAAGCTCTCCTTCTGTTGCTGTTTCGGGAAGCTTAAAGGACTTGCTTCTTTCTGCAGGAGAAGAATCCGGATGGAACCCAGCAGGCACTTACTCCTCCGCTTGGGCTTACGGACTGAGCACTGTCTGGACCTTGCATGGCTTCTGGGGGGAAAGAAAATAAATCTGAACCAAACTGATGGCGTTTTAAGCCTTTCAACCAGTTGCTTCTGAGCCAGACCAGCTGTAAGCTGAAACGTCAAGGAATAACAAGCAAAGACTCCAGGCACTCACGATACTTTGCATCTTTCCTGAACAAGAAGCTTCTATGCCACAAGCGAGACTTCAAAGACTGATGGGTTGAGTTTGCAGCCTACGAGATTATGAGCATGTAACAAGAAACAGAAGTGGATTCATGCGTATTTGCATGGCGAATGTGGTCTTACCAGACGGAAGACCCAGGGTGTAAGTTTTCGCTGACGTTTGCTCTCCAGAAATAATTTCATATAGCCGCTTACCCTGTTAAAAGTCAACGTCAGATTGGTTTCCTTAGTTTTTATGGAGAGTGCTTCCAAACTGAGCGCGCGTATTTGAGGAAGCTCACGTTTTCGTCGTCTGATTAGTTTAGGAGGTAAGAACGGACTTGCACGCCACCTGCCTACATCATGGGTCTGTTAGGTGAAGTGAACTGGCCCGACTAGGTATCAGGAGAGCAAGTCTTTCCTGGAGTCGACACGAGTAACCTCGGCCACTGGTCTCAGGAGCCCTGCTAGACCCAGTGTCGAGAGGGCCCGGGCTGGGAACGTGGTCTTTTCACTGATTACCTGCCTTGCAAACCACTGAGCACACCTATCCTAGAGACGTGTGTGCACTGATTAACATACTTCTGCGGAAATCAGTCGATCGGAAGCATTTGTTACTTCTGTCCCTGTGACTGGGCTCAAAAGATCCAGAAGCTGTCCTTTACACAAAAGTGGTATTTGTAAAGATAATGTTCTTTTTTTTTTCCTTCCCATCCTCCTCACCCGCCAGTGTCCTGCCTCTGACAACCACCAGTCTGTTCTCTGCACCTATGAGTTCGGTTGTGGTTTTTTTGTGTGTGTTTCGCATCCTGTCTGACACGAAGGGCTTTAGAAACTACATGTCAGGTTCCCCTGCCGCCAAGATGGAACACCGTGCGGGTAGTCCCGTGAGACTGCACTACCTAGTAGAACAAAAAGAAAAAGCACAATTTGTAGACGGCATGCAGGTGAACAATTCGTGATTCCCCTTAGGCAGTCTGGCCAAGTACGACAGTGCTCCCTCTGACCGTGTACATTTCGTTCCCACCGTGATCTCCTATCTCAGCCACTGAGGCTGGGTTTAAGTGCTTCATTCTGGTACCCCAAACATCCCTCACCTGCTTGGTAATTACACACCAGAATTCTCTCTACACCTAAGATAGAAATGAACCCAGTTCAGTCATGAACCAGGGGATGGCTCGTTTGCTGTTACTCTTTGTGCCCTGGGGAGGAATTACCAGAAGAGGATTGATTTGTTTCCTACTTGAACCTGCATGATCAGATCTGGCCTTTGTCTTTTCACTGATTACCGTTAGCTCTGTCACACTTGCACTTAAAAGAGAGACAGAACATCATTGTGTTGGAGTGTACTAAAATTCTTTTGTTTCACAATTGCCCCAACCAAAGCAGTGTCTTTTACCTAACGTTTAAACTTCATTAAAAAAAAAAAAAAAAAAATCTTAGGACATATTTATCTTCTCACTTCTTGAAACTGTGTTTCCACTCTTTGCAAGATATTTAGGAAAATCTAATGAGTCCTCTTCCTCATGGCTGGGCTAGGTTATCTACCTGCAGTTTTAGGTTCAAATGTGTGTGGATTCTCGTGACCTCGGTTCCTTTATCCAGAATAGGAAATTGGAGTCGTCTCAGGGTAACCCATAGCCTTCTGTGTCTGTTTAATACCCAGTCATAACTGATTGGCTTTTCCTCTTTTTTTTTCTTGTAGCATGAACCAATGGTTTTTCAACTTTGATTAACTCACCAGCTCTTATGAGAGTTGCTTTAGGAAAGTGATGTACGATATTTAGGATTTGACCACAAGATGTCCATAAAAATGCACACTGGAGTTTCCTTGAGTGGTTTCCCTGTAATTCACATATGTGTGCCATTGTTTGCAATCTGATCGTTTTGTTTTGACAGAGGGATGATCAAAGTAGGCCAGGGTTGTGCTCCTTCTGGTGACCTGAATATATTTTCCACATGTAGAAACCCTCCTCAACTTCAAAGACGTATAGCTGCTGGAGAGAAGGCTGGATCAATGGGAATGAGACTGTGGCCCCCAAACCCTGAAACGTCACTTTTGATCAGTAGGGAAATACTGAGGGTTAAACGTCAATTTCATCTGATGCTGCAGTTGGAAAATCCTGGGTTATTTTATCAAGATGAAGACACTTGACCATCAGTGACTACAGAAACATACACTAATGCTAGATTCTTCTATACTTTGGGTAAACACTTGAGAGGAAAATCCCGTCTGCGTTTCCCACAGTCGGAATATCCCTCTAGCACCCACATGGATTCCCCACGTGGGTGCTGGGAAATCATCATCGGGTAATAAGACTGGGAGTGAGAATCGGTGTGACGTCTAATGGTGCAGAAACCCACCAACAAGAATGAGATGAGGATTTGGGGAACAACCATGTAAAGGCATGGGTTTTCTCATTTTGTGTATATGGAATATATTTTTCCAGTTTAGATTTTTGTACTCTAGATAAAGTGTTCATGTTGCTATTATCTAGTTAAGCTCTACTGTCTGTGCTAGTAAAAAAAAGAAAAAAGAAAGAAGAAAAGAAAAAAGAAAAGAGTCCATCATTGCTTGAAGGTTGCCAGCTTGAATCAATTTAGATTTCATCATTACTATTTTGCATACTGGAATTTACAAATTTGTAAATTTTCATTTTCTTACACAAATAGTTTTGTAATACCCTTTTTTATATGTGAATAAAATTGTTATCTGGTATTCATTTGTACTTACATGTCCAGTAAAAAAAAAAAAAAAAATGGTGATGGGAATACAAATTTGTTTTCCCCTCTTGCTCTCCGCGTGGGGGTCTCCCTAAGTTCTGATCCTTCCAGTGTAACGCTCCCTCCCTGGCCCCTCAAATGTCATGAGGGAGATTTGAAATCCTTCCTGGTGACCTGGTTCTATTTCTCAGGCATGTCAGACTACTGAAGAATGCTCTGAGTTATTTGAGAAGCTTTGGCATCAAGATTTTATTACGATCTCTTCTTTTGCCTCCTTCATTTCCTGACATAAATAGGGGAAAAATAAAGGAGAAGTTTTATACTCATTCTTTCCAGAGGTCAGTAGAGTGTTTTCCTGCAGAGGAGTGGACTAAACTCCCACAGAGCAACATCGGTCACTGTGAGAGTTTCGTTTTGCCTTCCCAGCTTCTGACCTTCCTTCCCTTCAGTAAAGCTTTTAAAGCTATTATTAGATTTTGAGAGAGGACTTTAAACTTCCTGGAAAAAATTAGGTTATTTGAAAGTGACGCCATATTCTCTCCGCTGGTTAGTCTGTGTTGTTAAACGACAGATTCCCTGAGGGAAGGACATTAGCTGCTGTCCCTCTTCCATACCGCCACCCACACACCAGCTCCTTGGCTCATGTAGACGTTTCCTGTATCCACGCGTGCTGGTTGAGCTCGTGGGTGCCCTCAACTCTCTGAGAAAAGCAACTCAAAGCTTGTGAGGTTCTAACAGGAGGTCTGAAGGATCCTGTAGCCACACAAACAGCTTATTTTCAGTGTCATCACTATAACGAAGGTCTCCCTGCAGCTGGCCAGTTGTCATTCTGACTTTGTCTATTTGTCCCATTTTAACTTGAGAAGGTATTGTCTGATTTTCTTAAAAAGGATTCGGCATAGGCAGCTTAAATTTATCATTCAGTCAGGTTGAAACTAAACAACACTGAGAATTCCCCAAACCTTCTAGAACACCTAAGAAACTTCAGTGTGACCTAGTAAGTGATTCTAGACACGTAGTTATACAGAATGAAGTCAATAGCTCACCGTGATGGTGGTTATGTCACATTTCAGCCCGAGGAAGGTCACAGGGCGTCTCCTGTAGGGATCAAGCAGATCAGGGTCAGGTCTGTCCATAAACCACCAGAGGCATTTGAATCAGTGTGATTTATGGCTGCTTTCACATGAGCCTCTCCGAAAGACTTGAATTCTCAAAACCACTTTCTCTGGGACCATGGGTGGTCTTATGAAGCGGGCTTCCATTGTTTGTCCATAAAGGCAGGATTTTGTCTTATCGTGATTTCCCACGGCATTAACTATTTCTGCTTAAGACAGAAAGAGCTGTGTTCTGTCACTTTTGTTTGGTGTTGAACTGAGCCGGCAGGACTCTGTGGAGGGATTTTCCCTACCGGGGTTGGCTATTTACAGTCAACAGAAGATGTAGGGAACCGTCCACGGCAATCCTTGAACAGCAGGTTAGGGAGGGAGGCTGCCTCTCAGCCAGGCACACATCACCCCCTGCGCGGATCAGATACGATCGTTTCCCTTGAAGTTCCACACGCAGATTTAGCTCCTCTCAGAAGCCTCCATCTGAGAAAACCCTGCTTCCTAGGTCAGTCCTTCCTTCCTTCACCCGTCTGTCCATTCGTTCAGTAGACACGTGTATAAGCAGTAGCACAGAGTATATACTTGGTTGCAAACGCAGTGCCAGGGGTGACGCAAACAAGGGAGTGTGAGGGAGACAAACCTTCTAAGTATTTATAAAATAGGTCTTTGTTGTAAAGACGTAAGGGCACATTCTTCTGAGGCATGGGGAGGGGGGCAGTGGCGTCGGGGAAAGTCAGGACTGGCGCAGAAGCTGGGTGAGGACCGAGGCAGGCCAGCGGGGAGGCGGGATGGGTGGAAGGTGCTGGCACGTGGACAGGCCCAGCTTGTTCTGGGAGTGCAGAGAGGTGCAGGGCGGGGGGGGGGGGGGGGGGGAAGCAAGGGGGGAGCTGCCGAGGCCCGGGTGCCAGCTTGACAAGTGTCTGGTGTTCTGTGCCCTGGGCTTTGAACTTTACCCCGTAGGGCATTTACTTGCCTTCAAACAGATGAGTGACACTGACGCGAAGACTCCGAAACGTCTAGTCTTTCAGAAGCTTGGAGGTTGCCCAACCAGGGCAAGATAGACCCCTTTCCAGACTCTGAATGGTCCCGGGCATGGAGGGCATGTGGCCACCTGGAAGGAGGGGCAGAAAGTGGACAGTCAGCCCCTGGTTAGAAAACTCTGAGCCTGAGGTCTTTTCTCCCGCCATCGAGGTGGCCTTGGTCCTGTTCTGATTTCGAGGGGGGCGGTGCTGACCCCGGGATCTGTGTTCGGGACTTGGCTGCACCCCCTGCTGACATCTCAGAAACGCGGCTGCTTCGCTGTGTGTTCCCCATGTGGCCGACCGCCTCCCCCAGGGAACCCAGAAGGAGGCTGGCCTCTGGCTTGGGGGTGGCGGCAACGCTCGGCGGCCCGCCCTGGACGTGCCACCACGTCCGTGGCCGCAGCCCCTCTGCTCCCCGGCTCCGGGCACGCCTGCCACGACACAGAGCTGTGGCCGTCTCGCCGTGGATGCTTCAGCCCCAAATCCGCGCACAGGGACCAGCTCGAGATGGAGGCCGAGCGTCCAGTCGAGAGGAGCCACGCGGGGGACCCCAGGGCCACCCCGAGCCCTGTCCTCACCCTCGAAGTTCATCCACGTGCTCTCCAGGGACCCAGAACTAACCGGCTGCTGCGATAACACGATGAAAAGCGTGCATCTTTCTGAAGAATGGAGGGTTCGTGCCAATGTCGCTAAGGCCCAGCCTCGGATCTCGAGAGAGAGGGAGTGCGGGATTTATGGTGTTTTTTTCAAACGCAAGATTTGGGAAGCAGGTGCCAATGGGGGGAGGGAAGATTAGAATTCATAACCGTGAAAGATTTTCTCCTCCTTCGGTCATTGCTTTCGTCTTTCCTTCGCGTCCCTCACCACAAGACCTAACCTCTTGGTCTCCAGCCTTCCAGCAGATGCGGAGGCTGCCTCCCCCCGCTTTGCCCGACAGTCCCTGGCTGGATGACAGAGCAGCGCACAGAACAAAACGAGGAGAGGCGGCCCAGGGCTGCACTCAAGTCCTGTCTGACTGGAGACTTCGCATTCCCGCGAGGAATCTCACATTTAATAAATCTGCCAGGGGAATACCTGAGCTTGGCCGTCAAATCTGATGACAAGGCGCCTTTGCAGACGCCCTTTCTTGAAATGAAGGGTCATGAGGAAGTCACGGAAGGCCAGGCTCCAAGTGACGCCTCTGTGGAGAATGTCGTCTTCTTTCAGCTTATAAACCAGTCAACTACCCACGACTGAAGATTCCAGGTTAGTCTCTGAGCAGATCCCAATTAGATGCTGTGTCGGGGAGTGTGGTGGTTGATTTTACGCGTCGACTTGGCTGGATCCTGAGACCCAGATGTTTTGGTCAAACATCAGTCCAGATGTGGCCGGGAAGGTGTTTAGATGAGATCGGAATCAGTAGACTCTGAGTTAAACAGTTTACTCCCCATGCTGCAGTGGGCCTCATCCAATCAGGTAAGGTTTTAAGAGATAGACTGAGGCTCCCTGAGGAGGGGGGAACGCTGCCTCCTCTCTGCCTTCAGACCTGGGTCTCCTGCCTGCTGGCCTGCCCTGTGAATTTCACACTTGTCAGCCCCCACAGTCTCTTGAGCTAATTCCTTAAAACAAATCTTTTTACACACACACACACACACACACACACATTGACACTGGCACCCTGTTGGTTCTGTTTCTCTGAAAAGCCCAGATTAATGCCAAGAACTAACCAATCACTCCATCCCCCCAACTAAATAGACACCGGTGACCAAACATGAGCGAAGTGTTCTCTGTTGGGCAGACCAGTAGAATCTCAGGGGACTCAAGGCTTTCTGAAAAGTCAGAGGGGGCGCCTGGGGGGCTCGGACAGTTGAGCATCCGACTTGGGCTCAGGTCATGATCTCACAGTTCATGGGTTCGAGCCCCGCGTCAGGCTCTGTGCTGACAGCTCGGAGCCTGGAGCCTGCTTCAGATTCTCTCTCTCTCTCTCTCTCTCTCTCTCTCTCTCTCTCTCTCTCCCCCAAAAATAAATAAATATTTTTTTTTAAAAAGTCACAGAACCCAGAAGTCATTGGCCTATCAGACAGAAAATACAGAAAATACTGCGACTTCTCGACTTTGTCTTCAGACACAGCCCCTCTGTGCTCGTCCTTCCCTTCCGTTCCACCAGTAGCACAGGCTGAGGTCCCCACCCCGCACTCTCCCCTCCTCTCTACTCTGCCTCTCACCGCAGCGGACATCCCACATTGAGGGAAAGGCCTGGCCCCGGCTGGTTCGAATGCGATGACTACATCTTAGTTCGGGGAGCGCAGGGGAAACAAAGGCCACGGTCCCATTCTAGAAGAATGGCCAGATCGATTCTCTCTGAGGGGAGCCTTTGCATGAAAGCCCCCGGCTGGCCTGTATTATTAGACATGCAAAACGGTCTACAGTGTGATCTCAACTGGCCGAGAGCCACGGGGTCCTGTGAATTCTCCTGTCTCCTTGGCAGCCGGGCAGTGGGAATTACTTGAGTGCGAGAGGGTGACGCACAGAAAGAGCCCGAGGTCCTCGGTGACTCAGAGACAGCGTCCGAGCAAGAGCCTCGTCTTCCACGCTTCTCAAGTATCGTTTCAATGACTCCAGTAGAAACTTGTTCCCCAAGACCCAAAGCAAGAAGTCCCTGCAGGCCAAACTTCTAACAAAGAGGCGACCCCACCTATATAACTGTCTGAGTCCCTCCTGGGGGAGCTCTCTGTTTTCATTCTGAACACAGGCTCTGTATTGCTCTCAGACTTGGGGTCCTAGGAATGGCATCTCCAGGACGTTTCTCTCACTGACTTAAAGGTGCAGCATGCCGTTTCTTAGGTCAACAAATTCAGTTGCTGATTTCCAACGCTTCTCGAAACAAATGATTGATTTTGTTAGTGGAGACCGTGAGGCTGAATTTTAGAAAAATCATACAGGAAAAAGTACAGTGGAGAGGCATCTGGGTGGCTCAGTTGGCTCAGCGTCCGGCTCCGGCTCAGGTCATGATCTCACGGTTTGTGGGTTCGAGCCCCGTGCCGGGCTCTGTGCTGACAGCTCAGAGCCTCGATTCTCTCTCTTCAGATTCTCTCTCTCTCTGCCCCTCTTCTGCTCATATTTTGTCTTTCTCTCTCTCTCAAAATAAACAAACACAATAAAAAAATTTTTTTAAGTAGAGTGGAATCTGTCACACAAAACAAGCTCATAGCACATCCAAGGGATTCCTCGCTTCTTTGAGAGAGAGTGGGCCGTGGGTGCACATGAGCAGGGGAGGGGCAGAGAGAGAGAAAGAGACAGGAAATCTTCAGCAGACTCCTCACCCAGTGAGGAAACTGACGCGGGGCTTGATCTCAAGACTGAGATCATGACCTGAGCTGAACTCAAGAGTTGGACCTTTAACCGACCGAGCCACCCAGGCATCCCCAAGGTATTTCTCATTCTTAAGCATATTTATCTAGCTTGCTGTGCCCCTATATTCACAATCTATAGCTTTCTGGGTATAATTACTAGTTTTTCACCAAAATTCAATCCACCGAATAAAGAGTTACCACCACAAAGGATATGCCAAATTTGGAGACAGCTTCAAAAGATACATTTCCAAGAAGTCTTAAGTAACAGTAACATTATCAGAATAACAAGTTGCCCAGCCAAGGGACCTCTTTGAAGTTAATGATACTTATCTGGATATTCAAGGCTTGTTTGTTTTTTTAAAAAAATCCTAATGCTTGACAGCTAGACCTTGTACATTGGATGTTTCTGTCAGGGTGATGAATAAACTCAAAACCAGATTCCTCACTTGGAGATCCGCTGACGATAGTGTGTAACATTTGAAAACAACTCGTCTCTCACTGAGCACTTTGACACCATTATTCCATTGGATTTTCACATCTTCCCAAGAGTGCTGTCATTAGCTTCATCTTCCAGATGTACAAGTGAAGATTCAAGGAGATAAATAACCAGCCTTCAAGTCAGGAAATAGTAGAAATTGGTAGAAAACACATTTAAAAAAAAAAAAAAAAGTTTTCAGCCAGCAAGTGGTAGGGCTGGGATTTGAACCCTGGACTTCTGACTCCGTAAGCCATGATCTTTCTGCCATACAATGCTTAACAAGCAACTTTCCACCCTGAAGTGCAACGAGAAGAGATTCCACGTTTCATGAGCATGCTTGTGCAGAATGAAGGCATAAGACTGAAACAGCAGAGCCCAAGCGAGGCTCCTTGCTTTGCCTTATAGCCCTAACACAGAGCCGGAAGGAACCTTAGCAACTGTCTGGACTAGCGGTTCGGCATGGGGGTCTGTGGGTCCTCAGAGCTCTGGATCTGAGGCTGCCCAGGGAGAGAGAGAGAGAGAGAGAGAGAGAGAGACCTGGGCTGGGGAACTGGCGCTGCTCTAAACACAAGACGATTCACCTCTTTGGTGTGTACATGGAGATACACGGACCCAGAGAATCTCAACTTCATCCTTGGTCTCCTGGCTCCAAATTCACCGATCTTCCTCCTCGTCCAGGCTGGACTCCACCCTAACTTCTCTCTTTTCGGGCAGGAGACCGAACTGGAGAACCACACCACCGCTGCCCGTGGCTTGCTGACGACTATGCTGTGATTACATCCCTCCTTCCCCAACCCTCCCGTGCCTCCCCAGCCTCACAGTGCCAAGTCCTGACTCCTCAGCAGGACAGCCAAGGCTCTTCAGGACCTGGCCTCGGGTCACCAGCTCAGCTTCATGTCCCTCGGTCTCCTGTGCATCTCAGTCTCTCCCCCCACCCCACGCCCCAGGTCTCAGCTCTGGGCTCACTGAGGCGGCTGGGCTCCCAACACGCCGGGTCAGCTCTCGGACCTTTGCACGGCATTCCAGCAAGGTCGTGCCTCCCGGTCTCCCGGGGAGTTCAGACTTCAGTCTCAAACCATTAGCGCATCCTGGGTAATGTCCCTAAGCTCCTTGCACACTTTGAAATATTTCCCCCTAAGGATTCCGTTGTTCTGCCCTGATTTTAGCAATTGTTATATTACTTCGTGATCGCTTGCGTGAATTATCTTTCTTCTCACCAGGCTGCCAGCAAGGAATTTTGTCTTTCCAGTTCTACAGTTCTAGCCTAGAATAGTGTTTGGCACAAGATGGGTGTTTATGTACCCATTATTTACTATGATGCATATTTATTTTTAATTTTTGTCAATTTAAATAATTATTAATAAAATAATAAATATTACACCAATAGTTATGGATAGACAGTAATTGATGGATTACTTCTTAATTACGAAATTAACTGTAAATGTTAATCAAGTACAATTTTAATATCTTTTTCATAAATACACATTTATTGTATATGGATGTAAATAAATAAGTACATTTACTTCACGAATGAATGACTCTCAGATGCCTGAAAGCCCTACAGCCCTTAGAATAAATTACAAATGCTTTATCCTGGCCTTCAAGGCCCTTTCTGATCCAATCCTTGCCCACCCCTCAATCATCTCACGCTACTCTCCCACTGGCTCCCTTCTTTTCTACACCTGGGCATTTGCACGGTTCTTCCCTTGAATTTTGATGGCTGATTTAGACTTATCCGAGGACTCACCTCAGGTGCACTCCCCCGCAAGAACTTTTCCCTGATCACTCTCATCTAAAATGCATATACCCTCATTACACACACACACACACACACACACACACACACACACACACCTAATTCACTTCCCTCCTGATGCTCAGCGTTTATTAATGTACAACATTTACTGATTTTTTCATCATCTGCTTCCCAATATAATGATCAAGTCCCAAATAGGGAAGAACATTGTCTTTCTCATTCATCATTAAATCCCAAGACTGGAGTATCATGGGCACATAGTAAATGCTTAAATGTTTGTTGAACAAATGATAAATGGGGTCAAGCACCTGTGTGTTTTATACAGTTGCTGGTTTCCTGCGACCTCCTCCTGACTTCTGACATATTTACTCTGACCTTCGGTTCATCATCAGACTAGACAACATGTCGCGGCTCATATTTGGGGACGAGGCAGTGACCTAACAGACTCATGGGGCTTTTTCCCCGGAAGAAGGGATAGATTTACAGAGGCAATATAATGTAGTGGTTAAAAGCCTGGGCTCTGAAGCCAGACTGAAAAGAATCCTACCCCCACACACAACAGCTGTTGAGTGTTACCTGGTCCCCAAGCACCAGGTTCCTCCATTAACAAAAGGAGACAATAATTGTCCCTACCTCACCGTAGAGTCATGAGAATTAACTACGAGCTTAATGCACAAAAGCCCAGAGTTAATATTCAACAATCCATTATTATTATTATTATTATTATTATTATTATTATTATTTTCCAGGTCCCCCAAAGGCTACATAGTCCAAATGTCCAAGCACAGAGTCAGTGGCTTGATGCAAATTGACACAAAGACAAAAACAAAGAGACCAGATCCTAATCTGAGTTTCGCCACCCTGGGCACATCCCTTCTCTGGACCTCATTTGTCTTATTCTGCAAATAAATGGATCTGATTTCATAAGGTCCTTCAGGCCCTCGGGTTCTGCGATCTGAGATCTTGGCTTATGGAGACTCTAACGTGCCACGCGTCCACCGGGGTGGGGAGAGCCGCGACGTCACCCAGCCGTCCCTGCCGTCTCCCCCCGAGCTCACCTCCATACCCGTCATGTCCCCATGGGTGGCAAGTGTCCAGCTCAAGCCCCAGCATCCCCTCCTCCCTCCACATCATCTCAGGAAAGTAGCAGGACCTGGCTGTGACCACCCCCACGGCCTCCCGCTGCCACGTTATTTCTGGCTGCTGTTGGAGCGGACACACCCCCCAGAAAAAGTTTCTAGACCACAGAATGCAGGAGCTGCCACGGGTCTCTGGGAGGTCATCTAACCCCTGTTTCCTCTCTCAAAAACATCTATCTATCCACGGATAAATGGGCAAGCAAAATGTGGCAAATACATCCCGTGGAATAGCGTTCAGTCATGTACAATACGGATGAAGCTGGAAGACACCATCCTCAGTGAAATAAAGGATAAATATCGTACGGTTCCATCGATATGAAGTATACCCAGACTGGGCAAATCCACAGAGACACAAGCAAGGTAGAGGTGCAGAGTTTCTGCTGGGGAAGACAGGAGAGTTTCGGGTGTAGACAGTGCTGACAGGTCTACGACATTGTGGATGTATTGAATGCCGCTAACTGTACACTCAGGAATGGATAAGATGGTCAGTTTTATTTTATAAATATTGTACCACAGCAATTTTTTTAAGCTTTTATTTATTTATTTTGTGAGGGGGGGGAAGAGAGAGAGAGAGAGAGAGATTGAGAGAGGACAAGCTGCGGAGGGAAAGAGAAAGGGAGAGAGAGACAGGATTGAAAGCACAGTTTTTTTAAATGTTGTTAATTTTTTAACCCCTAAGGGTTTAAACCCCTAAAGGGTTTATTTATTTTTGAGAGAGGGAGAGATACAGAGCATGAGCAGGGGAGGGGCAGAAGAGGGGGGGGGGGGGGCGGCGGGCACAGAATCCGAAGCAGGCGTCGGGCTCTGAACTGTCAGCACAGAGCCCGAAGCAGGGCTCGAACTCACAAACGGGGAGATCTTGACCTGAGCCGAAGTCAGATGCTTAATCAATTGAGCCACCCAGGCACCCCACGAGCACAATTTGTAAAACCTTAGTCTATTACCAATATCAGGACTCCCAGGGGCTCAGCCCAAACCGTCTGAGACTCCCAAAATGGGTCCCAAGAAGTTGGGACAAGCCTCCAGGTGATTCTAACAAAACAGGAGTCCAAGGACTACTCATCCAATCTGCTCATTTTACAGCTGGGAAGCCTGAGGCCTAAAGCCTACCCCCCTTCTAAAACCACATAGCTGGTAGGAGAGGAAGCACCCACTCAGCCACAGCATGTTGTCTCCAAAGACCCTTGTCACAACATGAATGGCCTTGGGGACACTCTCCAGGAAGGAGCGGGAACAGTGGCAGGTGGAGTGGAGCCACGTTAGGCGTGGCAGTTAGACTTCAGCTCAGGCCACGATCTCGTGGTTTGTGAGTTCGAGCCCCGCATCGGGCTCTGTGCTGCCAGCTCAGAGCCTGGAACCTGCTTCGGATTCTGTGTCTCCCTTTCTCTCTACCCCTCTCTCACTCACACTCTGTCTCTCTCTTTCTCTCAAAAAATAAATAAACACTAAAAAATTAAAAGAAAAGAAAAGAAAAGAAAATTAGGGGACTGGAAAGTAGATGTGAGGAAATGGAAGAGGCCTACCATAGAATGCATGAAAAATAAAATGAGAAAGCCTCAATATAGCTAATTAGGAGTTCCAGAAAGAGCGAACATAGAGGAGGAGGGAAAGAAAATGTTCAGAGACCATTTTCCAGAACCACCTGTTACATCTACAGTTCTAGCCTTAGACCCAGGCGAGCAGGTGCCCGGCCGTGGGTCCTGCACCTCAGGGAGCATCCGTGCTTTGAAATGCCTTCCTTGAGGTTTTCTATGTTCCCCTCCAAAGGCAAGGTCTGAGCAGGGCTGGCAGTGTTCACGCAGGTGCCCAGAGCCTGGAACAAGGCCATCCGTACCCTGTGAGGCACTCTCTGACTATCTGGTTTAGGGGGTCAACCAGATGTTCCAATAGACCTCAGGTCTTGTCGCTGTGGATTGTCCTGGGGTCCCCAGGGCCAGATCCCAGAGCCATGGTGGCAGCCTCGTGAGTGGGATCCCTCCCATTTGTCAAAGCAGTGTATCTTTCTGAGGATCACATGTGACTCGGCTGCCAAAATGACGCTGACATACGATTTTGTTGACACAAATGGTTTCTAGGGACTAGGACCCACAAGTTATTTGCTCCGGGCCCTACGCATCTTATCATTTATCAGCAATGAAAATTGCTGTGAGTAAAACCGTGAGTGTGAGCCTATATACTGCAAAAGACAGAGAACATCTTTAAAGCCACCAGAGAGGAAAGTCGGCTGGCCACAAAGGCATGGCAGCAGCCTGAGCCCAGAGCATAGAGGTCATGGGCTTTGGAAAGGTATTTTCAAAATGCTGAGGAAAACCCTCAAGTCCGTATGCAGATTAAAATCTTGTTTAAATGCAAAGCTAAAATAAAGACATCTTAAGACAAAACAGAGAATTTACCCACTAATGGAGCCTCACTGAGGAGCCAAAATTTTTTATTCAAGAAGAAAAAAGGGGTGCCTGGCTGGCTCAGTCAGTAGACCATGAGACTCTTGATCTCAGGATCGTGAGTTCAAGCCCCACATTGGGTATAGAGGTTACTTTAAAAGGAGAAGAGAAGAGAAGAGAAGAGAAGAGAAGAGAAGAGAAGAGAAGAGAAGAGAAAAAAGAAAAGAAAAGAGAAAAAAAAAAAAAAGAGAAAAGGAAAGAAAAAAAAAAGGAAAGAAAAAGAAAGAAAATGGTGGCCAAACAAAAAAATAATAAAAATAAATATCTGGACAAATCTGTTATAAGATAAAAATGATAACTATGGTTGAGAAGGGGGATTGAAAACAAAATGGGTGTTTTTTTTCCTCTTCATTTTGGGAAGTGTGTAAATGTATTAAAATATATAAAATTTTATACTTTATATGTCAATATTATTCTTGTCAATTATACCTCAATAAAGCTTTTGAATAAAGAAAGAGAAGTAGAACTAAAATTCACAATGGTAATAACATGAAGGATGGGAGAAGGAATCAGGGTTAGGGCTGTTTGTTTTCAGAAGATCTCCATGCTTTTAGAAGGTTAAAGATATTCACACTAGACTCTAAGGCAAGTATGTATTTTTAAAATGTAAGTGTAACCCACTTAAAAAAAAAAAAAAGGAACAGATTACATAACTTCCAAACCACTAGTGGGAAAAAAAATTGGCATGAAGAAGACTGCAAAAATTTTTCTTTTGAAAAACCCAAGAGAAGGCAGGAAGGAGAGAAAAGAAAAAAGACGGTAAGTAGAAAGCACAAAATAACACTGTTAATATCTCAGTGACCACAATTAACATAAATTGTCTAACCTCGACGGTAAAATGCATAGACTAGCAGACTGAATAAATAACAAAATCCAGCTATGGGTTTTTTCGTTAAAAGAAACATGCCTGTAATGAAAGAATGAAGAATAAGCAGAAGGAAAAAATATCCAGGTACGTACTGCTCAAAGAAAGCTAGGATAAGCGATGTCAATACAAGATCAAATGAACTTTAACGTGAAAATAAATGTATTAAGAGTTACAAAAGAGGACCATTGTATAATCAGAAAAAAACAACAGGAAATATAGCAACATATAAACCTAATGGCATAGGCTCAAATATATAAGTGGACCAATAAAATATGGACAAGATATAGAATATGGACAGAATTACATGGTGAAATTATTTTTTAATAGTTTTTTTTTTGGGGGGGGGGGCGCCTGGGTGGCTCCGTTGGTTAAGCGTCCAACCTCAGCTCAGGTCATGATCTCGCGGTTCGTGAGTTCAAGCCCCGCATCGGGATCTGTGCTGATGGCTCAGAGCCTGGAGCCAGCTTTGGGTCCTGTGTCTCCCTCTCTCTCGGCCCCTCCCCCACTCATGCTCTGTCTCTGTCTCTCAAAAACAAAGAAACATTAAAAAAAATTTTTTTAAATAAAATAAAATAGTTTTGTTTTGTTTTTTATTTGAGAGCCAGAAAGAGAGAGAGAGTGCAGTGGAGGAGCAGTGAGAGAGAATCTTAAGCAGGCTCCACCCTCAGCACAGAGCAGGACGCAGGACTCAATCTCATGACCCTGGGATCATGACCTGAGCTGAAGTCAAGAGTCAGACGCTTGGGGCGCCTGGGTGGCTCAGTCGGTTGAGCGTCCGACTTCGGCCCGGGTCACGATCTCGTGGTATGTGAGTTCGAGCCTCGCGTCGGGCTCTGTGCTGACTGCTCAGAGCCTGGAGCCTGCTTCGATTCTGTGTCTCCCTCTCTCTCTGACCCTCCCCCGTTCATGCTCTGTCTCTCTCTGTCTCAAAAATAAATAAACATTAAAAAAAAAAAAAAAAAGAGTCAGACGCTTAACCGACTGAGCCACCCAGACGCCCCAACAGTGAAATTATTGAATTGACCTTTCCAGTGGGAGATTTCAACACATTTCCCACAATAAATTCAGTGACGGTCCCATCAAAATCCTGACAGTTTTTTTAATTGAACTTCATTGTGCTGATTCTAAACTTTTTCTGGAAGAGCTAAGGGTCAACAATAGCCAAACATTTCTGGAGACGAATAAAGCGAAGACACTGTAAAGAGAAGGGAATCATGCCAGTGCAGTGGGCACAGCAGAAACCAGAAAGAAGTGTAAACCAGATGTGAGAATATGACACAGACAGGCAGCACTGAGGGTCACGGGCAGAGGGGGGAGCGCCCAGGACCATCCGTTATCTGTAGGAGAATTTTAAATAAAGTCGGAGACCTAGCTCATGCCCCGCACAAAAATAAATCCCATGTAAATTAAAGATCTAAACGTTCAAAGCCAAACTCGAAACTTTTAGGTTAAAATCTATTATGACCTCGGGTGGGGAAAGATTTCTTTAATGAGACATAAAAAAGAAAACCCACAAACCATAAGGGAGAAGATTGATAAATTTGACTGTAATAGACCCTTGAAAAACTCGGGGTTGGGGGCACCAGCCTCCCAGCCCTGAGCAGTCGAAAACCCACGTATAACTTTGACCACACCCCAAAACTTAGCCTACCATTGACCAGAAGCCTTACTGATATATACTGTATTCTTAAAATAAAGTAACCTAGAGCAAAACAAAACCCCAAAAACCAAAAACGATGTTATGAAGAAAACCATAAGGGAGAGAAAGTACATCTACAGTCCTGTACCTATATTTCTTGAAAGAAATCCTTGTAGGAGTAGATCTGTGCAGTTCAAACCCATGTTGCTAAGGGTCAGCTGGACATTCAAATTCAAAACTATTCTATCAGGGAAGTCACCAAACACAAGCTGATAAACCAAATCACAGGCAGGGAGAGAGTACCAATCAAGGATTGAGTGGTAGCCTGATTGATGAGAAAAAGAAAAACTAAGCTCCTACGACGGTAGGTACATTTCCGTGTCAAGAGAAAAGGAGGGAGAGGGAGGTGGTGGTCGGGAATGGTGAAATGATGATGTTGGTTCAGGACCGCTGAAGCCACCACAGTCCAAAGCTAATGTCTATTTCATCCAGATCAGATGTCTGTTACCTGGATTTCTCGATTTACTATATATTAAGAGAGGGTGTAGGAGGGGCTTAGTAGGGAAAACGAGTAAGGAACGGGAACCATTAGGAGCGAAGGCAGAAATGAGTGTTTGGGCATCTTTCCTAGTAAGCCGACCGTCTTTATCAGCTGGCTGTCCACATACTCACCTTTTCAATCTTAACGCTCAAAATGCACACCCAGGCACAAGGCACACTCAGGAGTGTAGATACATGCATGTCATTGTCGGTTTGAACAACACGTGGGGCCCCGCTGGGCAGGAAGTCCCGTCCGCCTTACTTGCACAGTGTTTCCATCCTGGGGGAGGGACGCAGACCCCTTTCCTAGTGGGAGGGGGTCGGGCCATGGAGCGTCTACTAAGAGACAGCGACCCCAGCAGTTGTGCCTGGGAAGTCGCCCGAGCCGCGTGGAGGTGCTTTTCCCTGGTGACCTGTGGCTCCCGATGCCTGGCCCCGTGGGGCTGCCTGGGTGCAGGAAGGCCCAGGAGCCCTCGGGCCCCGTGGTAGCTATTACTGATCCCTTCTGGCAGGTGAGCTGGGGTTGAATCTGATACCGGCCGTCCGGGCCTGAGCCGGGGAGAGGGAGAATCTCTCCTCTGTTGTGGCCTCGCTGCGGGCCTCCGGCTCCCATTCCCGTGAAGTCCGTTCGAGCAGCGGGCCACGTGCGTGCCACTCACCCTGGGTCTGCCTGACTCTGCTGGCTAAGGTTTAGATTTCTACCTGCAACACATCCCCTCCCAGACACGGCGGTGTCTTCTCATCCGGACACAGGACCCTGGGAGCGGGCCCGTGTGCGCACTGGAGCCTCCGAGGAGGGGGCCACGGGTGCAGGGAGCCCGCCCACGCACCGGTGACCGAGCCTCACGGGGACCCTCCGTGCGGGCAGGAGCCGTCATCGCCCAGAGTGAGCCTAGGCCCGTGCGTTGACAAGCCTGCCTTGGCCTTTTCTGGGCCACTCTGCGATTCTGGTGACGTCCCAGGGCCAGAGTCGGCTTCAAGGTTGTGCAACCCAGGAGTCATCCGGGACCCCGGGCTCAGAAGGGCCCCCGTCTGGTTTCGTGCTCTGCTTGCAGTCGCCCTCTTAAAACCGTCAGTCACTTTTTAACAAGGGCCCCCATGTTCCCATGTTGAATTGAGTTCCCCCGCCCTGGACCCGAATTGCAGTGTCTTCATCGCATGGCAAGGTGAGGGGCATGACCGGACAACGGGAGGCAGAAGGGATACAGGTGAAGTGCAGGGGGTCCTGGGAGCAGCCGAAACATGGCTTCCCCTCCTGGCCTCTCCTTCCCCTGCATCAACCCTGCCTGCAGCTCTCATTACAAGATCCCCGCCCGGCCTACTAGGACCCGCTGTCGGAAAGCCCCGTCCTGTGAGCTGAGTTACCCTCTGTTCAGGGTGCCAGGTAGTGGACACCTCTGCCTCTGTTTGCACGGGGTTAGAAGCATCTCGAATCACTGTAACTTGAAGAGGAAAATGAAGAGGAAACCTTCAGAAACCCTGCTGTAACTGATCAGAGAAAACCAAACGCCTTCCTAAGTACAGCAAAAGCATCCGACGATGGCTTTAAGCGAAGAACCGGGTGGCATTTGTCATGCCCTGGGGTCTGAGGTCCAGGTTCTCTTGAGAAAGCCCAACTGGTGACTTCCTTTCCCTGGTTGCGGATCTATGGGTATGTCCATTTGTGGAGAAGAGTCGGCTCGTCTTTACTTCCTGTGCTTTACAAAGGGGCTCCGACGATCTGTGCTGTGGGAAGCTGTGGTGGTTCTAGAAGGGAGGTATGGAAACTGGGGGAACCTCCAAAAAATAGCCGAGGGAACACTAGATTCTGAGCTCTTTCTCAGCCCTTGTGATGCCTTAGTTCATTCTTCCTCAAACTTTTTCTATAAAAAGGCTGGAAAAGTAGCACTTTAAAGAAAGTATAGAATTTTGACCAATCGACCCCATTCTATGAAAATCCACCCAATTCTATGAGCCTTGGTTGGGCAGGGGTGAGGTGTTCTGCCTCACCATCTCAGGCCTGTAGAGTCACTGAGAGCTGAAAAGAACCTTATATATAACGACGTCCTGGATATAAATATGTCAATATGGGAAAAGTGTGACTCAGGGAAAACCACTGACTCGGGCTCATTTCTGTCATCACGTTATCATCCCCAGAAACCACCACCACGTTCCTCCCCCACTCAATCTCTTTCAAGCTCTGCTTTTGCCAATTTTCCCACCACGACCGATGCAGGTAGCAGGCCACTGGGCGTCACGGTTAAGAAGCGTCAGCAGCGTAGGACCCAGTTCACGCGGTCCCACAGCCGAGCCCCCTCCCAGAGTCACTGACTGCCAACACGATGGATTCTGAAGCCATCAGTTCAAGGTGGGGTAGGAGGTCCGAGTTGAGCAGCACATGTAGGCCCTTTACGTGTAAACCATTTTCAAAGTGTGAGATGAGGTTCATGGAGATCAAATGAGTTTCTAGGGTCAAGAACGCCTATTGTGAACGTGCTCGTTTCCAGGTTACAGCACGCTCCTACACCTACAGATAACAGAGAAAAATGGTTCACATAGAACAGAAGGAAAGGACATCACCGAGAACCACGTCCAAAGGACTGGAATCAAAGCCGGGAGCTGTTGATAGAGTTTAATGTACTAAGAATCCGCTTTTACAAGGGCCAGGCTGGAGCCCTTCTGGGTGGAACAATCCTCGTTTTATTTTCAAAGATCATGCAGGAGGAGACTCTTACCACCCCCGGCTCCTGCCCTTGAGAGCTCTTTCTTGGCCCTTCTCCACCCCATGCCTCACGATTAGCTACGCAAAGCGTTTTCTCGAATCTAAATGCAACCCCTTCTTCTAGCACTAACCCACTGACGTCATGTAAAAGAGACGGAAAATAGAGCTAATCTCTGTCCTTAATAGAGTAATGCCTCCCCCACAAGAACCCTTAGGTCGTTGGGTCCAGTTCCCCGTGAAGAAGTCCCAGTTATTTTATGCTCTCATCACAGGTCGTATCTCTGGAGTCTTGCCATCAACTGCCATGATGGGCCCTGGTCGGCCAGAGGAGTCGCTGAGTAAGTGACAGTCTGTGAGGCGGGAGGAGAAGGCTGAGCGCCATCGGCTACGTGAGAAAGTTAATTCTCTCTGCCGTCGCCTCCCTGGTGAGAAGACCAGGGGAGGTGGTGGCCCATTAACTGAAACTAAATAAGCCTCCCACTCAAGGATGAGAATAGGATACCAGTAGCAAGAGGTGATAATTAAGGGCAGCAAATAAAAGGCGGTCCAATGTGGAAAAAATGCAAGCTCTTGCACTAAGGGGGACGGGAATCCCACACATAGTTATTAATGGCAAAGAGATAAAGTATTTGGAAAATACGAACACCGAAGGAGACCTCAGGGGAGTGAGAAAAGGCCAACAAATTATATGTGAGCTGGTAACGTGATACAGCCGAAACAACCACGCAAAACACAAGTCATTCTGAGCCGCATAGTTGAGGCATGAAGTCATGGACCGAGGAAGGGAGAGACCGCTCCTTGAGCCCTCGGAGACCACATCCAGGGCCCTCAGACAGTAGAGAGATTTAGATGAGATGGAGGGGATTGGAAGGCGAGCAACCACAAAGGGCAACGAGTGGGAGGGACTGGTTTCGGAGGGACAAACCCACAGCTTGTGCAAGGGGCCACTGGGAACAGTGAGGGCCAAGCACCGGGGCCATGGATGGCCCTGCTGAGGGCGGGAAGGCCAACTAACTGAGGCATGCAGGCTGCTGGGAGCCAGACAGCTGTGGAGACAGCCGTGGGGCAGCAGAAGGCCACGGACCGTTGGCCAAAGCGGTTCTTCTGAGCGTGCAGAGGCCAAGCGTATCACAAGCCACCAGAGCGTCTGCGTGGCCGCGTGGCACGGGTCCCCAAGAGCCTTGGGTGTGCTCAGTGGGAAAGGCCCTGGACGTTTCCTACCAGCCTTTCCAGAGAACCAAAGGGTTTACACCGTCAAAGGGCAAACTTCTCAAGGACGAGCCTGCCTGTTCCACCTCCACTCGCCAAGACCCTGACTTCTGTGAGAGGCCGCATGATAGAGATCACCTCTCACTGGGTCGCCCTCCTGCCATGCCTGGCCTTTCTCTAACTTCTGGTGACCTATTTCCTGCCTGCGTTTTCACAAAAAGCCAAGGAAAGAGAGAAAAGCAGAGGGGGACAGAAAGGACCAAAGCGTGTGGCAGAGAGGGCGGGGAGGCTCCTGGGGCGGCCGCGGGCCCGCGACGGCACAGGAAGCCGAGGGGGAGAGCCACGTGGGAGGGCAGCCCTGCCTTCCAGCGCCCACGGGTCAGCGGCCTGCCGGCCTGGGGGGCCCTGGCAGAAGAGCCAGCTCCCCAGCGGCCTCCAAGGGCACCGGACTGCAGGCTGCAGGCAGGTAACCGTGACCGGGGGCCTTCGTCAGCTGTATGACGCACATCAGTCTGTCACGCTTTCAGCGGACGTTTCCCGAGCCTCACGGGCCCAGCGCTTGGCTAGACCCTTACGTGCAGAACGAACGGCGTGAACTTCAGCGGGACGAGGACACGGGGGACTGGAAGTTGAGTCGCCGCTCCCCGATGTCATATGGTTTCAAATCTGTAAATTAGAGGGGCCCCCGCATGGCTCAGTCGGTGAAGTGTCCAACTCTTGATTCCAGCTCAGGTCATGATCTCCCAGTTCGAGAGTTCGAGCCCGGCGTTGGGCTCTGTGCTGATAATGCAGAGCCTGCTTGGGATTCCCCCTCCCCCCTTCTCTCTGCCCCTCCCCACTCGCATGTGTGTATATATGCGTTCTCGGTCTCTCAAAATAAACACACAAACTTAAAAACATCTACAAATCAGAAGTCATTTCTCCTCTGATTCTCTAAAAGTCCCAGCGGCTTGTACCTCTCTGGTGGTGCCTTCAAAGGCCTTGGCCTTCCTGTCAGAACCCCTCTTCCAGCCCTTCTGCCACTGGGCTCACTGTCTCCCTCACTCCGACACACTGAATTTTCCCAAGTGCTTTGAACCCATGATGGAAAAGACAATCGCTCATACTTAGTAAGTACTAACTCTGTGCCGTCCAGGGTTCTAAGGCTTTACTCACATTAACATGTTTAATCCTCAGAATGACTCTGGGAGGCAGGTGTTCTCTTTCATCCTTATTTCATGGATGAGGGCACTGGGGCACAGAGAAGTTAGGTAGCTTCCCAGAGGTCACACGGAGCAAATCAGCACCCGCGCTATTCGTGCCGTGGGACTCTCTCTCTCAAAAATAAAGATTAAGAAACACTTTTTTGAAAATGCAATACATCTTTTTCCATCGTATGTGAAACCATGCTCCCATCGCATGACCTACGAAACTAAATTTAAAACGCTTTGGTGTTTTTCTATTGCGTAATTCAAGAGCTATCGCTTAAACATGAATTTACTTGTGGCTAAAAGACCAAACAAACAAAAAATGTCAGAGACTAATTATTTGGCTCAAGAAAATACATAACGCTGGGGCAGCTTGGGAGAAAAGAAATGAGTTCCACAAAAACTGGTTTTACCAAAAATCATAAAATTAGTGATCGAAATAAAAATAGTTAGCATTTGATGCTTATGGGGTGCTGCCCCTGAATGAAATGCTCCAGTGGCCGGCCAGCCTCTCGGGCTCTCGGTCTGGAAATTTACAGTAAAAGGGCCTTTGAGGCCCCGGGAGAAGAGTGACCGGGTTCCTACACTCAGGGGATCTCAGTAAATCTTTTAGGTGATGACAGAGCCACTGATTTTTAAATTAATTTATAATGCCATCACCTGTGTTTCTCAATCTTTTTACAATGTTTATTATTGAGAGACAGAGAGAGACAGAGAGTGAGAGGGGGAGGGGCAGAGAGAGGGAGACACAGAATCCGAAGCAGGTTCCAGGCTCTGAGCTGCCAGCACGGAGCCGGAAGCGGGGCTCGAACTCACGGACCGCGAGATCACGACCTGAGCCGGAGTCGGACGCCCAACCGACGGAGCCACCCAAGCACCCCAGTCACCTGTGTTTCTTAAAAGACTATATATCCCTTGGGGCACCCGGGTGGCTCAGTCAGTTAAGTGTGTGACTTCAGCTCAGATCACGATCTCACGGTTCATGGGTTCAAGCCCCACATGGGGCTCGCACTGAGCACTGACAGGAGCCTGCTTGGGATTCTCTGTCTCTCTGTCTCTCTGTGTCTCTGCTCCCACCCCCGTTGCAAGTGCTCTCTCTCCCAAAAATAAATAAATAAACTTAAAGAAACACACACACCTCCCCTCCCCAGAAGCTACATTTCTACAAGCGAGGGATCAAAGGGCAGGCCTGGGCCTCCCCAGGTCTTGCATGAAGGAGCAGGACGGCAGGTGGGGCCAGGTCTCTGTCGGCCCACAGGTCCTGGGGAGCAGGGTGTTGCTGTCCGAAGCCCTCCACCTGCCTCCCGGGCCCTGTCCTGTCCTCATCCCTTTCATTTATCCCACTGGCTACGATTTGGGGTAAGGCTCGGACAAAGGAAGCCCCATCTGGCCCGAGGCCTCAGCCATGTGCTTTCTCCTGGTTTCCAGAGTCTTTCGAAGCCTAGCATGCAATGGCGTGCCACTTTGGCTTACTTGGCCGCTGTAGTTTGGGTCGAGGCCTCCATGTCAGAGTCCCTGGAGCCCGGACAGGGCTCCGTATTCCTCTGGCCATGACAGCCTAGAAACCACCAGAACCATTCGAGCTGAAGGACACCTAGGTCCCCAGTCACAACTGGACACTCCGGCACCGGACAGGGTCCCTCTCCCATCACCTGAATGCTCACGATGGGGACGCGAAAGGGACATGGTGACTGGGGACCCAGACCCGAGCACCGCCCGGCACCCTCTCTCCCCCGCCCCAAACCAAGTGCTTCCGGGACCGACGCAGAAAACGCAGCCCTGCCCTCTGACAACCTTCTAAAACTTGGAGCCAAAGCACTTTCTAACGGGCCAGGAGTATCACAAGGCATCACGAAGACGAGTAAAGGGTTCTGAACGCAGGAAGAGTGAGACAACAGACATTCTCAAGGCCTGAGGAAGGACGGTTCTCACCAGGGGCCCAGGGTGGCTTCAGCCCAGACCCCGCGGAGTCTCCAGCTGGTGCGACAGTGAGAAGCGGGCCCCAGGCCTCCGGTATAAGCAACGTGAGCTCCCTCGGGCCTCTCCTGTACCACTTTCCACACAGGCTCGGGCCTCATAAAAGTTATAAGCTCCTTTCCCAGGGGTTGCTGGGAAATTCTTGAGGCCTCTTAAAACGCCGAGGTTGGGAGCCGGGACTCCAGAAGAGCGGGAGGTGTCTGCGGGAGTAATTATCAAACCGGTGACCTCCAGGCAACGATGGTGGCTGTCCTGACCACCTGCCGGGTAGGGGGACAACTGAGGAGCGTCCCTCCTTTGACCGCAGCAGCCGAGATGTAAAGAGTTAAGAAGAAAAGGCTCAAAGATCAGGAAATCTGACACTCGATTGCAACAGCGGGAGGACTGGAGATGCTCTTCAGCGCACACACACACACACACACACACACACACACACACGCAGCCGGCACGGTGACCAGTTGCTGTGTGCCCAGCTCTCTGCTGAAGGCCTGATGCCTGCTGCCCGCCCAAGCGCTGGGATACAGCGAGAGAGAAAACAGCGCTTTTCCACCAGAGGGCTCGTGTTGCAAGCGAGGGGGGCAGGCACCTGGGGAAAACCGGACTCATCCGTGCCCGACGGGTTCGAGTCGGGGGAAGTGTCACGGGGGGGATCGAAACCCGGCGCGGGGTCAGTCACGTGCCGGGAGGCGTGTGACAACCGGTCCCTCGCGATGAGGCCCCGGTCTGTGGCGCGGCTGACTCCCGGGGCGCGGACGCTCCCTCCGTGGCGGATCCCACGTTACCAAAGCGAGGCCACCGAAGGTGGGGCTGGGAAGAGGGGCACACATTTGGCTCCCCGGACTTGGTCTGAGCCGGCTCAGGCTCCCCACTGGGAAGGGAGGTGTCCCCGCGGGAGGCTGCACAGGGCGCAGCCAAAGGGGATGAGCCCCAAAGCCGGACCGCCCGGGCTCAGATCGCGGCTCTGAGGTTTACGGGCTCTGTGATCTTAGACTCCCTGTCCCTCGGTCTATCCCCCTGTAAAATGGGCACAACAAAAGTATCTCAGGATGGTGATGGAATGAAGTGAGTTTTATTTATTTACTTAATTTTTTTTTAAGTTTATTTACTTATTTTGAGAGAGAAAGAGCGTGAGCGGGGGAGGGGACAGGGAAGGAGAGAGAGGATCCCAGGCAGGCTCGGCACTGTCAGCACGGAGCCCGATGGTAGGGCTCGAACTCACGAACCTCGAGATCGTGACCTGAGCCGAAAGCAAGAGTCGGATGCTTCACCGACTGAGCCACCCAGGAGCTCCTTATTTACTTATTCTAGAGACAGAGAGAGAGAATGAGCAGGGGAGAGGGGTGGAGGGAGAGAAAGAGAGTCTTAAGCAGGCTTCTCGGTGCAGAGCTCAACATGGGGCCTGATCCCATGGCCCTGGGATCACGACCTGAGCCAAAATCAAGAGTCAGGTGCTCAACCCACTGAGCCAACCCACTGCCTGGGTTTATATATTTAAAGTGTTTAGAAAACATCTAGCATGCGGTAAGCGATAGGTCAATATTTTCCAAATAAAACCCAGAAGGAACAGGAGGACAGGGGTCCGAGTTCGTGTCGTGGTACCTTTCTGAGTCCCAGAACCAATCACAAACAGGGGGTGTGTCCTAGGAACAGCAGGATGTCAGACAGCAGTGTGAAGGAAACTTCCGGGTTTCGAAAACTGTACTGTAGTCTTTAGCAAAGCTCAGTGCTTCGAGATAGACATCTACAGCCTTCAAAGGGTCCGGCTCCTTTCTACCACAGAGCCTTTTCACACACTGTTTCCTCTGCTCTTCTCGTGACAACTTGGGCTCTTTCACTGTCCTCTTAGAAGTCATTTTCCCCATGAGCCTGCCTGTGACCAACCCGATTTCAAATTGCATGCTTCCCCAGATCCCGCCTTCCCTTCCCTATTTGCCCATAGAAGTTGTTGCCCTTGAACCTACTGGCTGCTTATTTTCTGTCACGTCCTAGCAGAACGTAAGAGCCACGAGAGTAGAAAGCTTGGACAGTTCGGTTCGCTGTTGCCTCCCTAGTACCTAAAAAGTACCAAAGCAGGGGCTTAATGAGTATTTGGGAAATGAACGGAGGGCCAAGTCTTGTTTGGGCTCAGGCTAAACTTTCAGGGTTATTAACTTCATAATATTCATGCCAAAGTCTCGGCTGTAAATTTTAGCCGTGTCAGTCTTAACCCAAGTGTCAAGGTAGCTCAGTGAGACTCATCAGGAGGCGTCCCCTCGTATGACGCACTCATCGCTTCGACTTGTGACCCTCCATCTGTGTCACACGTTCGAACATTTTATCTCACACACTTTTCTTCATGCCTCCCCCTCCCCGCTGGACCCGGACAGGAGGTACTGAGAACTGATATACCAGGCAGGCGCTGAGTAAATAGCCTTTCTCCACCTGTGAAGGTGGGCATCACAACCCCAGTGTTCTAGACAAGGAGCCTGAATCCAGCGAGGGTGGCACAGCTATTAAATGGCCGGTCCAGGAATTTGCTCGGACTATTGAGCTTCTAAACCCATGCTTTGGCTGATGCGTCATTGGCCTCCGAGTAAGTTCTCGCTTTCTGGCTTATGGGCTACGCGTCCTTCTCTTCCACAATCACGCTGAGTTGATATACTCAGAGCCCAATGTAGATTTAGTCCCGGAGATGATGCATTTTAGGCACTGATATCAATTAATTGGGGAGATGTCATGCTCCTCTTTTCTCCCATTTTTCATAGAGCTCGTGGTCTTTCGGTCTTCATATTTTAAAAGTTTTCTATTTTTCTCGATCACTAGTGTATCTGTCCCCATCACTCACCCGAGTATAAGCGCGTGCAAGGCATTGTTCTAGGAAGGAGGCAGGCGATAACGAGCGACACAGCCAAGTTCTTACGGCGCTTTCGTCGGAAGGTAAACAAAAATTTCCCTAACATTCATTCAACAGAGTTTCGCTGAATGCTCTTGGTGGGTAAGATGCTGTTAGGTAGAGGAGCGACAGAGATATTCTCTTTATCCTCAGAAGAGTGAGTGCCCCACCCAGCAGGAGACGTATGTGCGAAGATTTTAACAGCATATTGTAAAAAATTCTGCAGATGCCCCAAATCATCACGTTGATAACAAGTGTTAGGTCATTACTTACCACTTCGGTAATGTTTTTTCTGCAGCAGAGTTCTCGAGGGAGTCAGAGCCCCTGGCTTTGAGCTAACAGGAACACTTACACGCACACGCACACACGTGAGCGTCCCAGATTAAATCAGCATCTCATTGAATCAAATGAACCATGTGCACATTACACGTCTGTGTGTATGCTTTCTGCTAACACTTTCTGAAGACATTTACAGTGCCCATAAAACACTGTGGCTGTTGCCCTAAGATGTACGTGAGCTACGATGAACTCTTTCCGTAATAACCGTGGTTAATTCACAATCATCATAACTCATTCACGACTTCCAAGGAAGTCAGGCTCACACTCTCCACGGTGCGTTCCAGGATGCTTTGGCAAGATTCGCATAACCTAACACGACAGCCACACTTAGAAACCAGGACCTGAACGGAAAGCATACCTGACTGCTTAAAATGATGGAAAACTCTCACCCCGACATCTCTGTCCTGGGTGCGTTCGGGCATTAAGAGATCCCTATCTTTGCACTGGCGCCCCTCAAATGCAAGAGTTCCAGGCATCCCTAACGCATGGCTGGGTGGTCCTTTTTTTTTTTTTTTTTTCCAAGGTTTAGGCAGGGACGGGCCACCCCCCTCCCTCGTCCTCCCACCAGGACACCTAAGGGCTGCTGTCACTGCCACAGCCTTGCTTGGCTGTAAAGGGGCCCCGAACCGCTCCTTCAAGAGACTTTTAACGGCAAGAGCTACCTCTTTTGTTCTTGACAAGCCAATAGGGTTTTTTCTAAGAGTTTTCCAGAAACTAAGGTTAATTAAACATTGATAGAATTGCCGTTGTGTCCATAACACGTATGGAGGAGGAAAATTTCAGGACAGCAGCGTTTGGCAAGGAGATGGAATGATGCTTCGCAAATAACTCCTGGCCCGAAACTGTCCTACTGTGTTCAGAGCCGGTGGAAATTTCCAGTCCGATTCTAGGTATGAGGCACTCGACTGCGCCACTGTCCCCCCGGGGATCTTGCCTTGCCCAGGACCTGTCACCCACCCCAGGACTTGGGCGCCCTGTCTGTCCGTGTCTATAACCTGGCTTCTCTGTCATACAGTCCTCTCCAACCTGACTGGCGTGTCAGAAACCCAGTCAGGCTGGTGTCAGGACGGTTCAGCCCCTCTGTGTGGCTCACGTCTAGTCTACACACCTCGGCAACACTGGAAGCGTCACTGCCTTCGGCTTCCAGAGGCCAACTCAGGCCCTCACCTTAAACCAGATCTCTCAGTCCTCTGGCCCACCCCTAAGTCAGGACTTACGACTCTCCCATCATCTGCAGGGGACAGGAAGGCACGTGCCTTGTCCTGAGCTCGGCGAAGGACCTGTCCTCCGGCTCTGACCAGCGGCCCCCATTCCCTGCCTTGGTTCGTTCTGATGGCTCATCCCGCAGGGAAAGCGACCACCTCTCCTTCAGTACCTTGATGCACATTCTCACACTTGATGAGTGTTAAATACACAACAGAATAGCAGCCACACATGTGTTTGTCCCACCACGAGAAAGAGTATGAGCACTTTGCACAGGAAGGTCTCCGAAAGGGCTAGCTCACAAGTGGCTGTATTTCTTAAATTTTTTAATGTTCATTTTTGAAGGGGAGAGAGAGAGAGGGTGAGAGCGAGCGAGGGAGCTTGAGCGGGGGAGGGGCAGAGACAGAGGGAGACACAGAATCCGAAGCAGGCACCAGAGCCCGACGCGGGGCTCAAACCCACAAGCCTCGAGATCATGACCCGAGCCGACGTCAGAGGTTTTACTGGCTGACCACCCAGGCGCCCCTCAAGTGGCTTTATTTAACATGAATGTACAAGGGAGCACCTGGGGGGCTCCGTCGGTTAAGCATCCGACTTCGGCTCAGGTCATGACTTCACGTTCCCTGAGTTTGAGCCCCGTGTCGGGCTCCGTGCTGACATCTCAGAGCCTGGAGCCTGTTTCGGATTCTGTGTCTCCCTCTTTCTACCCCTCCCCTGCTTGCACTCTGTCTCTCTCTCAAAAAAAAATAACCATTAAAAAAATTTTTTTAAATAAATAAAATGACTGTATAGGGGCACCTGGGTGGCTCCATCGGTTAAGCATCAGGCTCCTGATTTGGGCTCAGATCACGATCTCATGGTTCGTGGGAATGAGCCCCACGAGGGGCTCGGTGCTGACAGTGCAGAGCCTGCTTGGGATTTTCTCTCTCTCTCCCCCCTTCTGCCCCTCCCCTGCTTGTGCTCTCTGTCTCTCCAAATAAGTGAACATTCAAATAAAATAAAACGAACGTCTGAAAAGGTCTGCAAATGATCTAGTAGCAAGATACAAAAGTTCTTACACGATGCATAACGTGAAAGCAAGACAATAAAGAGGAATGCAAGCTTGTGGTCGCGATTTCATACTCTTTGCGCTATGGCGTCACAAATCCTTGTTAGGCAGGGCGCAAAACTGGGCGGTACCTTAACCCCGTCACCCTCGGAAACGCACTGCCCACTTGTTGTGTCCCGTCCCTCCTCCCCAAGCGGAGACTCTGAGGAGCCACCAAAGTGAGTTAGAGGCGCAAAAGGATGAATTCTACACACTTCTTTCTACTTACAGGGGCGAGACTCACGCCAGGCGGATCCAGAGACAGAGAGCAGACCGGTGGCCTCCGGGGCCCGGGAAGGGCTGGGGGTCAGTCAGCCAGGGGTCTTCGCTGGGCAAGAGGCAAAGTTCCGGGGGTGGGGGGTGGGGGTGGGGGTGGGAATGTCCTTAAAGCCACAGAACCTTACACCGAGAAATGGTGACAACGGTACATTTTCACGTTATGTATATTTTCCCGCAATTTGTCAAGTAGGAGCGAATCACGCTCAGAACTCAGAGGGGTTCTCTTCCAATGAACCAAGCCATTTATATCATTGATTTTATTTCAGCTTAACAAACAAGTGAGGCTTGTTTGCATGAGGCGCATCCTCACCGGATGCAGAGCTAGGTGAGGGTGGCCAGGTGCGTGGTGTTGAACCCCACTGAGTCCCTGGAGTGCGATGTTCCCCGGGTATTGTCATCTGCGTCACAGGCCCAGGCACCACTGCTCACCCTGACCCCCTGCGCCCATCTCTACTCCCTACCCCCCCCCCCCGCCCCCACCCCTACCCACACCTCCACCCCACCCTTCCCTCTTACCCCCCGCACCCTGGCTTGCGTGGGCCTCTGAGCTGGCCCGTGACTTAGTGGGCGGCAGAGGGAGGCCCGAACCCCACACACCCCAGACAGCCCCCCACCCTGATGGCGTCTGTTTGCAAATGTGTGGTTCACCTTTACCTTTCCTTTTTCTCCTATCCCCCAACATTCATCTTAAGGTAAGGAGTGTTGGGCCAACTTTATTCTTTAAAAAGGACTGACTACCTTAAGTGGAGAATATTTTATTTAATTTCATCCCCAATCTCTTTGAGGGAAAAAAGGAAGTTGGTACATTTTTATTATGGGGTTTATATTGGAATTATCTAAAGACCTAACATAGCAAATGGTTATGGTTAATAAATTTGCTTTTGGAGTGCTGATTGTGTTCATGGGAAACGCCCAATATGGGGAAAATCTGTTTATATTCGAACATTCACCATTTTGTACGCAAAGTCCTTTGAATTTTACCACGGAAAGCCTCCCCACTTTTTAAATGAGTAAATAATTCAAATCGGAATGTTATCACCTTGGAAAGAAAGAGTTCTTTCTAAGTTCTACGAGGCAGCGCCTTTGACACAATATTAACGTTCTTGGAAAGGACATCTTGTAAGTAAAAATGTGGTTGTGACTGTGTCTGTGGAAATAAAAAAAACCTGCTTGAAATCGATTAAGACTGGTTCAATTTAGGAGCTCGTGGACCCCGTGAGGCTCATGCACCAGAGTCCCTGCAAACCGGTCTCCTTTGATGGAGCACGTTCATCCTGGGCTGCAGGTGAGACACGTTCGAAATCAGTCCTCTGAGCAAATATCTTCCGGGCAATCGCGATGAGTCAGGTTCTCTTCCAAATGCTGGGGATTCAACAGGGACTCCGAGAAGTCCACGCCATTAGAGACCTTCCATCTTAGAGGGGAAGGGACCACGGAAACAAAGAAATTGCACGGTAATTTCATTCTGATAAGTGAACGAAAAGGCGATGCTGTGAGTGAGACCGTGTCAGAGCGCCCACGGGCACAGGCGGAGAGGACCTCTCCAGGAGATGGCATTTGCGCGGATACCTCGGGGAGAGAAGAGCTGACTCCTGGCAGAGGAAGCCGCAAGAGTGGAAACAGGTGGAGGGAGCTGGTTAACGAGGAGAAAGCAAGACAGCGATTGTACCTGGGGGGCCGAGCTAGAAGGCACGCTGGAGGGGGTGTGGTTTATTCCTAGTTTAGAGGGGATGTCTGGGTCTCGGGGGGAAGGACAGGAGCACCCTGCCCCCAGGCACCCACATAACCAGCCCGGTGCCGGCCTGTCCCTGCCGCCCTATTGGGCTTTGCTCCTCCCAGGGGGCACCTCCCTTCTGCCGGGAACCGGCCCCATTCTGGTCCGCGTCTTCTCTCCTTGGAGGGGAGGCCGCACCTCACCTGTCTGTGCGTTTCCCATGGGGCTGCCCACAGGGAACCTGTCCATTGCTGGTCCCCAGCAATGTTCAAAAGAAAGCAGCCCGCATCCATGCGGCCCAGGCCTTTGGCCGTGTCAGGGCTGGAGTGACTTCTGACCAGCTGAGGTTGACCTCAGCTTACTTTACCTTAAGACGAATACCAAGCAAAGAGCCCTGCTCTCTATGTGGGCCCCGAAGGCCTGGCTCTTTAGTAGGTGATTTATTTACGGCTGTAGGGGACGGGGGTTTTAAACACATGCTTGTGCCGGGTGGTGAATTTTATAAGCCAAACTTATTAACTATGCAAACCATTAAATGTGTAAGAAAATAAACATGTAGGGCTACTTGTGGCAGAGATTTGTCATTTTGAGAAATGAAAACTTTGCTCCTGGCATTTATGAAGATCCTACCTGTGGCCAGGACATTTCTCTCCATTTTTCTGTTTCTATCTCTGTCTCTCACACACACCTCTGTTGTTGATGGAGAGAGCACTGACCAGAGGACATCAAATGACATGGAACAACTCAGTGAGTCCCTGTCCCAGAGACCAAGGCTGGTTAATTCTCTGGCTTTGCACCCTTTGCTTTCAGAGGGTGGCCCGACACCTTAGCTGCTTTGATCTGCCACCTGTCTTTGGTACTGGTCTTCCAAAGGGACAGTTGTATGCTGGTTTCCTATCTTGTTTTCCTAACTTCCGGAAAGAAACAGAAAGGATTCTAAAACTCTGAGCCAAGCAGCTCCCAGAAAGAGGTGTGTCCAGAATAATGGACAAGGTGCCTGAGGCTGGCTCTGGCCCTAGGCCTGCCTCCTGCCGTGGGGACGCCCATGGGCCACTGGCAGTGGAATCCAAGACCTCTTCTAGGGTGTCTGTCTGAGGACAAAGGTGAGTTGTAGGTGGGGAGTCAAAGTCAAACAGAGGGCAGCAAGATGGCTGGGCACTCCCTTCCCTGGCTTGGCCTTTACTGGTGCGGGTGGGGATGAGGAAGAGTTCACTTGGCAAGAGTTCACACGGGTATGGGAGCACACCCTGAAAGATCCTGAGAACATCTCTGTCAGCTCCAGGTGTGAGGGATATAGGGCATGGAGAGGCATGCGACAGGCTGATGGGCCGACCACCAGCTGCTAGAAACCCTGGTGGCTCAGGAGAGTTACCAGAATTCAGAATACCCGAATGCGGTATTCTGGTCAGAAATCCTGGGCGTGCCCAAATCGTTGGGTCCATCACCCCTCTTCCCTGCGGTTCAGCTGAGCAAGATATATATACAGACGAGAGGCAGAAGGGGCATTGCCATCAGGTCGATTCACCTTCCACCCTCACCCCAGATGCTGTAAGATGATTCCAGAAAGATTACAGTTCATTCATTGCCTACCATGGGGCAAGCAGCGCCCATGTGACTGTCATTCAGAAAGCAGGTGCTATTTCGTCACATATTATGTTGAAAACACTTAGGCTTCTCCTGCCCCAAGCCCCAGAACTATTAAGGAATTGTATTTTCCCAGAATCATCCTCTCATGACTTCACTACGATGCCCCCAGGGTTGGAAAATACGATCTATGTACAGGATAGGTGTACGGATCAATTTCAGGGGTCTGTGCCTCTGGAAACATTGTCCAGTCTATTCAAGAGGTTTCTCTCACTTTCTATCCCCTTGTCCACCAGGAAAACTCCTCTATTAAGATGGCTCAAAATTGAAATAGCACTGAAACTACAGATATGTTACCCAACAAATTCTCCAAGATCAACACAAAAGGACTAATCCAGAATGGGTACACGTTAAGGAAATACACTCTCACATGCAGTTGACCCTTGAACTACGCAGGGGGTGAGGGGTGCTGACCCCTCCCCCTTGCAGTTGAAAGTCTATGAATAACTTTAAAAAAAATTTTTTTTAATGTTTTTATTTATTTTTGAGAGCGAGAGAGAAGGGGAGATGGGCAGAAAGAGCGGGAGACACAGGATCTGAAGCAGGCTCCAGGCTCCGAGCCATCAGCACAGAGCCCGATGCGGGGCTCGAACCCGTGAACTGCGAGACTATGACCCGAGCTGAAGTCAGACGCTCAACCGACTGAGCCACCCAGGCGCCCCAGTCCATGTATAACTTTGACTCCCCAAAGCTTAACTACTAATAGCCTACTGTTGACTGATAACATAGTCCACGAACACATATTTGATATGTGTATTGGATACCATATTATAATAAAGTGAGCCAGAAAAAAGAAAATGTCAAGAAAATCACAAGAAAGCGAAAATGTATTTGCAGGCATATTTGTTGAAAACAGTGCGCATGTAAGTGGACCCACACGGGACAATGTGTACCGATACAAGCTTTCTAGAAGGAAATGGGGCAAAATGCACCACGAGCTTCAATCACACTGATACTGTTGGGCCTGGGAATTTCATTTCTAGAACTTTTAATGAAATCACCGTAAGTGGTCACAGATTAATTAGCAAGGTATTTAACTTCAGTGTTGTCTAGCAACAACCTAAATGCGCAATAAGGGTACTTGGTTCAATGAGCCAGGACCTTCTCTTGTCAGCAGGGAATGCGTCTTCGTAGTCATAGAGTTGTGGGCTTTCCCCCAGTCCTACCCGCTGCTTTCCCTAGAGTTGTGGGCTTCCCAGAGAGTCCTACTGGTTGGTGAGTTACAGGCGCTGGGGGGTTGCGGGGGCATCAGAGACCCCGTGCTTGGAGCCATCGTTTCCTTTCTTCCTCACTGTCCACCTGGGCCAACGCAGGAGCTGGGGACCTGGCCGGTTGTCTCCTTTAAACTCTCCCTGAGGTGGGTTCTTCCAGTGTATGAACAGAGCGATAGAGTTGGCCAGCCCAGTGTGCCTCTTATGGTGAATTACGCCTCCCCATTTAGCTTTAATTAGGAATGGGGGAGAGGGGTGGCGAGATCTCCACAGCAGGTGGAGAACCAATCTCAATTGATTGGGGTGGGAAAGATGGGCGATGCTTATTGACTTCTCTCAAAGAGCCTCAAACACATTCATTACAACTATATAGCCATTAAACTGGTATAGAAAAATACGTAGGACTCAAATGGTTGGATTTTAAAGCAAAAAAAGCAGGTTACAAAACAATAGGTAATATGTTGCTGAGAAAACTGAGGGGACACCAACATCTTGTGGTTATTTTCTTCTTATTCTGTGTTCTCTAGTTTTTTTTTTTTTGTTTTTGTTTGTTTTTTCACAAAGTGGTGTCGATTTTAAAAATAAGAATAAAATCTGGGGCCGCCTGAGCGGCTCAGTCGGTTAAGCATCCGACTCGATTTTGGCTCAGGTCGTGATCTCACGATTTGTGAGATCAAGCCCCACATCAGGCTCTGCGCTGACAACCCAGAGCCTGCTTGGGATTCTCTCTCTCTCTCTGCCCCTCCCCCACTCGCGTGTCCACCCACACTCTTTCTCTCAAAGTAAATCAATTAAAAAAATTTAAAACTAAAAATAAGAATAACATCTATATATAACAATTTACTCTGCGAATCATGATCTCTGAAGCCCTCCTCATGCCCTTCCAGGCTCCCTGGCATCACTGTGCCCCTCACCGTCCTCGCAGCCCTCATACATCCTGTACCAGGGCAGTTCTGGTACCTCACTGTGTATGATAATCACTTATTTACGGATCTCTTTCCCACTCGATTTCGAGCTCCTTCGGCCAGGGAGCACGTCTTCTCCATCTCTGTGGCCACAGCAACCAGCAGGGCACTCGGCTCATAATGGACGCTCAACAGATGTTTGACCAACGTATTGCTGAACGGAAGGATAAGTGACATTTTAATAAGGTTCCCGGTACCTCAAGGGCAGTGACGGGGGAAACAGTGAGCAGCTAGGTGTTCTTTCAAGACTGAAGAAACGGAGGTGGGTTGGATGAACTCGGGAAGGCCCTCTCTATCCTAGGATGCCAAGGTTAGGCAAGTGAGACCTCACTGCTCTATCGTGGAGCAGCCCCTACCTTCAGCCTGCACCACCTCTCACACGATGGGGAGCACCTGCGCCTGGGGAACTAGCGCTCTTGCAGGTAAATTGGACAGATGTGTGTGGAATCCTGCACCTCCATTCTCCTCCTCTGCCAGGCTCTAGGGGGGCTCACCACCTTTGTCTCAAGGGTACAGAAGAGCAGCTACAGTTGGACAGCTGTCCATTCTGGTGGACTCTGGCTTCCGGCCATAGCTCTTAGCACCTCACTCTGCCCCACAAAGCACCATAATCCCTCTTCAGTGGTGGTTCTTCTATTGTTTTCATCTGTCTAGGATCCTCTTCTGCTGACAGTCGGCCTCCTGTGACCATTTCCCTCTGTGTAGCTGCCCTCCTTCTTGCCCAAACCATGCTTCCAATTGAGTGGCCCTCTTCCACGTCCTGGGTTGACTAATGACCCAGACTTCATGTGATCCTCACATGACCCATGCATCAGAGCTCCCCTGTAGCTACAGTGCCTAGCTCAGGGCTGAGCATGTGACCAAGATGGGTCCAATCAGAATCAACCCAGGGACGTGCTAGGGCCATCGTGAAACAGGTGTCCTTTCCCCATTGGGGTTACTAAGCTGTGGCTGGTTCTCGCTGCTGCCGTGTGGGATGGGGGTGACCACCAGGGAGTGAAAACCACAGAACATAGACAGCTCTTTGGGAAAGAATAGAATTTGGACGTTGGTAACTTCTTTTTACTGGCGTTTTGGTCTGGGACAAATTTAAATTCTGTAAGCGTATCCTCGGTTAATAATGATAATTATGATGGGGCATCTGGGTGGCTCAGTCGGTTAAGCGTCCACTTCGGCTCAGGTCATGATCTCACGGTCTGTGAGTCCGAGCCCCGTTGTGAGATTTTCCCCAGTCCCCAGCATGGCATCTGATTCACAGCGGGACACAGAGAATTGATGTCTGTTAAATGAATGAGGTGCCAGGCAGAAGGACTCATTGCAATAGCGCAATGCTTTCTCTGAAAATAACTTCATGCAAATTTGATGGGACTGTCCGCGGTTTCCGTGGGTGCTGTGGAAATGCACTGTTTAGATCTTCCTCAAGAGAGCCTGCGCTGGGGATTACAGTTGACTGACAGCACCAGTAGCTAAGCCTTGGGGTCCAGCACAGCAGGGTTGGTGGGCTGGGCTTCCCCTGGGCAGGGGACTCCACTCAGTGACGGACCGTGGTGAGGGTACTGGTGCTGGACCGTTTCTGGCGCTATTTTTAACAGCCTAACTGAAGCGTAATTCATATGCCACAAAATTCACTTATTTAAAGCATATACTTCGATGGTTTTCAGTATAGTCACAGAGTGGTGCGACCATCACCACTACTTCTAGATCATTTCCATCATCCCCAAGTGAAACCCCACACCCGTGATCACTCACTCCCCATTTCCTCCAGCTCCCATTTCCGAGGCAATCACTAATCTACTTTCTGCCTCTCTGTATTTGTCTACTCTGGAGATTTTATATAATTAGGATCATACAACTCTTGGTCTTTCGCTTAGCATCATGTTTTCAGGGTTCATCCACGGTGTAGTACGTAACAATGCTTTGTTTCTTTTTACTGCTGAGTAACATTCCACTCTGTGGCTATACCACTTTTGTTTCTCTGCGTATCACTTGATGAACTGTGGGTAGTTTCTACTTCTTGCGTATTATGAATAAAGTTTCTATGAACATTCATGTATGAATTCTGGGATTTATAAAGATTTTATATTTACATATGAATGTGTTATACAAATATATATTCAGATAAATATCCAATAGATCTAATATATTTAATATATTCCTATTTCATTTCACGGGTATATACCCGGGGGTAGAATTGCTGAATCATATGACAACTGTATGCTTAACTTTTTGAGTCCTTACCAAACTGTTTTCCAAAGAAGCTGCACCATTTTATATTCCCATCAGCAATGGGAGAGTTCCAGTGTCTCCACATCCCCACAGGGCTTGTTACTGTCTTTTTGATTTGCATTTCCCCAATGGTTAATGACGGGAAGCATCTTTTCATGTGCTTCCTGGCTGTATGTGTATCTTCTTTGGAGAAATATCTGTTCAGCTCCTTTGCCCATTTTTTAATTGGGTTATGTTGCCCTTTTATCGTTGAGTCATAAAAGTTCCCTATATTCAAGTCCCCTATCAAAGATAGGATTTGCAAATATTTCCTCCCATTCTGTGGGTCGTCTTTTTGCTTTGTTAGTGTAATTTGCAGCAAAATGGAAAAGTTTTACATTTTGATGCAGTCCTATTTATCTGTTTTTTATTTTGTCTCTGGTACTTTTGGTGTCCTATCTAGGAACTCATTATTTAACCCAAGGTCATAAAAATGTACACCTATGTTTACAGTTTTAGCTCTTACACTCAAGCCTATAATTCATTTGTAGGTATAGGTGAAGAAGTAGAGGTCTAATTTCATTCGTTTGTATGTGAATATCTAGCTATTCCTGAACCATTTGTTGGAAAGAGTATTCCTTCCCCATTGGAAGGAAATCAGCATTCTTGTCAAAAGTCAATTGACCATAAATGTAAAGCTTTATCTCCGGACTCTCAATTTTATTCCAGTGGCCTGTATGTCTATCCTCATGCCAGTAACACACTGTCTGGATTACAGTAGCTTTGTGATATGTGTTGAAATTGGGGAGTGTGAGTCCTCCGATTTTGTTCTTTTTCAAGATGGCCTGGGGTATTGTGTCGCTTACATTTCCATATGAATGCTGGATAGTTTCTGTGGGGGGCAGGACCCCTCTGGTGAGCAACTTTGACTTGCAGACTCCCCACTGGGCCTGCCCAAAACCTTCTCAGAGTTCTGAGTTGCTTCTTCTTGCCTGATATTCCTTCCCCACCGCTCTCCTTTCATGGCTGTCTGACCTTCATCAGTGTCTAAGGGCTCTCCCTGCAAACTTTTCCTACCTCCTCTTTATCCTTCACATGCATTTCCCCCAACTAATCTCCTGTGCATCTAAGCCTGTCTCACCATCTGCTTCTCAAAGGACCTGAACTGGCTCTGTTTCCCTAGCTCGGATTTTCTAAATCCCCTTTCAAACCTTTCTGATACACTCGGAGCTGTATCAATCCCCAAGCAGGACCTCCTTCTGAAGCATCCCTGCTAGGCGCTTATCAGCTTCTGCTCGAACATTTCCAGTAATGGAAGGGCCCTGTGTCATTGTTAGCAGCTCAAGTTATTGGCAAGATATCCTTTATACTGAGTCAAAACTAGACGGCCTCTGTGGCTTTAGGTCACTGATAGTTTTGCTTTTCTGGGGACTGTAAAGGCTGTCCCTCCTCCCACATAGCAGTTTTTAAAAATGTCTGTAGTCAGCCAGCAGGTCTTTCCTCCAGGCTCTGTCCAGCTCTTTTCCTTATGCCTCACTTACCATGACTAATAGGCCTTCCATTTGTCTCCCTTGGATGAGACCTGCTTTGTTAAAATCTGAAATAGGGTTCTCTAGGGAAATAGAACTAATAAAAATACACTGGGGGTCAGGAAGAGAGAGAGAGAGAAGGAGAAAGAGATTGATCGTAAGGAATTGGTTCACATGATAATGGAGGTTGGCAAGTCCAGATCTGCAGGGTGGGTGGGCAGGCTGGAGACCCAGGAGAGCTGAGGTTGCAGATGAAGTCCAAAGGTAGTCTGCAGCAGAATTCATCCTTGCTTGTAGAAGGGTAGTCTCTTGTTCTATTCAAGGCTTTGACTGATTGGGTGAGGACCACCCAGATTACTGATTAACCTAGACATTAATCTCATTGAAAAACATCCCCACAGAAACATCCAGAATGATGTTAGGCCACCTATCTGAGGGGGCCCGGCCAAGCTGACACATAAAATTAGCCATCACGATGTCTATCTGGAGAATGTGACGCATAAGCCAGCCACAACACTGCAAAGCCCTGTGATTGGTGACGGGGGTGTAATACATCACTTCACACTCTTCACACACCTCTGGGGACAATGTGGACTCATCCAACTCTACGTTCCTCAGAGGCGTGGGATCGTGAGATCCGATGCCATCCCATCGCCCTTGCCATTATCCTGACCAGGTTTCTTGACAGAATGACCTACGCTCGTTGCTTCTGGTTTATTTTTCATCTGGTTTCTCTCTCCGCTCAAATTCTCTTAGCCCCCGGGTGTAATAGGAGCTATGGCCCGCCCTGCCCCCTGCCCCTCTGCGGCCCTGGACGCTATCACTATCCCCACTCCGGAAACCCTTCCCTGCCTTAGCCAACACGATCCACACTCTCCTCCCATTTTGTTCAGTTCAACAACTGGTAATGGCTGTGTGTCACCCACTGCTGGGTGCCGGGGACACAGAAACTGCTCAGACCTCCTTTCCCCTCAGTTCTCTTGACTCTCTCTTCAGGCTCCTCCCATTCACGGTATAGAAGAAAAAGCACAATAATATATGGATTGCGCAGAACTCCATAAAACACGCAATACCCATTAGGTAAATACCGAGCTACTACGATGTGCAAGACGTCGTGAGGGACCCACCCCAAAACAACAAAAGATGTAGCCTTTCCCCTTGGGGAATTAACAACCTAGCAGCGGGGGTGATAAACATGTTCACAAACACATACATTATCAAGTAGAAAGCACAAGAGCTCTTTAAAAGATTTAATTATATGCCATAAGTTAAGATCAAAAAAGGGAAACCAGGTCTCAGGCAAGTGGCCTCTGAGTTGCAACCTGATGTGCGTGTAGGATTTGGGCATGTGGAACAGAAGGAAGGACGTTCCAGGCAGAAGCAGCTGCCTTAAGAAGGCACAGGTGAGGCGGAAGGCACACAGGGCCCGGGATGCCACCAGCTATCAGTTTGCTAAACAGTTTGCTTGGCATTTTTTTCAAACGTTCAACAGGGACTCCGTGCAAGGTTCTTTGGTAGCAACACGGTGTGGTAAGCAACACGCTTCAGAAGTGTCTTCTAGGGGCACCTGGGTGGCTCATTCGGTTGAGTGTCTGACTCTTGATTTCAGCTCAGGTCACGATCCCAGGGTCAGGGACCGAGCCCCGAATTCTGTGCGGAGCGTGGAGCCTGCTTAGGATTTGTTCTCTTTCTCCCTCTGCCCCTCCCCCACTAGCACTCTCTCTCTAAAACATAAAATAAAATAAAAATCCCCTTAAAATCAGCATCTTGTATTTTGTGGCGGGAATGGATATAAAATAATCTGTCTAGGTTTCAGTCTCTCTGGTTCTTTTGGGGCGGCGGTCACCTCTTTGTTCTGGAATCTTTTGTTCATCTGTTTCATGGAGGCAGTCCTTCACTTCAGTCCCTTTTCTCATTTCGGTCCCTTTTCTCGTTCCTCCCTGTCACTTCCCTCAAGAGCCCCCTGAAGACGTACTTGCTCTTACATTCTGGTCTAACCTGTAACCACACACTAGAAGTCCCTTCATTCTTCGGCACCTGTCGACTACACAGTTAGCAGTGTTGAGGGCAGAATTCAGATTTTAATCATCCTTGTTATTTAGAGCACCCATCACAGGGCTGAGAAAGCCGTAAGTGATTCAGTCTGAACAAATACCAACCGTGCTGGCAATTCCCACACGGATAGGCGTGAGAGAGACAAACATACTACACGTCACACTTTCTATCGTGCGTGTTTTTGTGTGTTCCAAGTGGTTCTCAGGACCTCGGCTACTGTATGTACCCGAGTGACTGCATAGTTGTGTCTCTCACCCCCAACAGGGTGCTGATGTTGCTCTTACGTAAGGAGACCAACTCATGTTGTCATGATTAAATTCCCCTGGCCTTTGACCTCTCAGGAGCTCTAGGACTTGCTAAATGTTCTAACCGTGATGTATCCCAATCTTCCCTAATGCAAGTCCTTGGCTTTCCCGGTCTGATGTTGTAACATTATATCATATTCTGCTGTGTCTTCTCTCTGTCCCTGGGCCCCTTGGCCTCCTCAATGGGTCATGTGACCATACAACACTGCGTCCGTGTCTACGTGCACACTTGAGAGCCTGCAGAAAACACGCATGTTCCCCTGAAGACGTGTATCAAGTGGGAAGGGTAGTGAAGTTGGCAAGGAACCCAAGAAGCTGGCTCTGGTCCTGCGTCTGCCAGTGACCGGCGCTGTGCCACCAGACAAGGTCACCAAGCCCGCCTGCCTCAAAGGTGAGGAGCATCCCATGAGATAACTACACGACAAAGTTTTCCGTAAACTGAAAAATGGCACACGAATGTCGAGCACTGTCGTTGTTTAGTGTTTTATCTCACTTTTACCAACCAGACTAGACCTTGGGTATGAATACAACGTCTGTCTGCACAAATTGTTCCGCGAACGTCCCAGAGACGTTTTCTGAATTTGCTTCCAGCAGCCAAGCATTTCTTCAGAATTGGAAAAATTCTTTAAATTTGGCTCTCTCATGATTATTAAACTTTTTGTAAATGTTCAATGATTAAAATTAACATATCGCCTACTTTTTTTAAAGTTTGGGAATAGAAGAAGAAGAATGGAGAAAAATAAAAGGCCAATCTCCAAACACTAAAGATAACCACATTAACATTTTATTCATTTTCCTACAGTTCTTTTTCTACATTATTTTTTTAGTGCTTATATATTCATAAGTACTTCGAATTGGATTTTTGGAAGCTGGTGGTATATCATGATTACAGGAGAGAATTTTTCCCCCGAGGAATTGCTGTGCGCTTATGGGTTTATTCCCATCATAAGGAAAAGCATTCATAATGAAATAATTTGCTTTTATGATTTATCCAGCTGTTATTTTGAAAGAGGCAGTGACCCCTCTGCATTCTTAGAAGCTCCATAGGGATTTCCTTTCCTTTGATGCTTGGCCTAAAGTACTTTTTCTTTTAGCAATTTTTAAAGAAAGGTACAAAGCTTAGATGTTTCCTGAGCCCTTATATATCTGAGAATGCTATTCTGCATCTCAGACTTTACCTCTCAAAACTTTTTTTCATTGTCCTTTGGCATTTAATGAAGATGAACAACTGCATTCTGGGATCACCGTAATTTTTTGTTCCTTTATGCGTAAGCCTGTTATTGCCAGCTGAATGTTTTTAGTAGTTACTTCCCAGCTTTGTGAAAAATGTCATCCATAGGTACTCCAAAAAAGGGGGTGAGGGTCCTATGATCAAATGTGTTTGGGAAATACTAGTTCCTATACGCAATGCTAGAGATGTTTTGTAATTGCAGGATTGCTAACTTTCCACACTGAGCATTTCCCAAATGTATTTAACAATAGGACCCTTCTGAGTTCACAAGTAACAGCTACTGGGAAGTGTTCTGCAAAGCCCAATTTGGGATACGCTAGCTTAGAATTTTAATTATATTCGTAATTAACCTCTCAAAGGACAGGCATATTGTGTCTACGCAAGGGTCTCTTTTCACCGTTTTATTTGTTTTGGTCTGGAATGCAGGATTCTTTTCTTTTTTTTTAATTAAAAAAACCTAAAATACACATAAGGTATAATTTACTGTTTTAACCACTGTACAGTTCAGTGGCATTAAGTACGTTCACGTTACTGGGCAAACCATCAAAATCCCCTTATTAAACTGCACACTTATTTTTTCTTCCCATCTCAAAAAAGTTTCCTTAAATCCCCTGAATGGCATGTATCCACCAGAGCAACTCCAACGTGCTGGATGCTGTTTTGAGCTGTGGGAATGCAGAAGAATTGATCTTTTGCTATTGCCTTTGTTCCTCAGAATTCTGTCACCCAGAGGAGGTGGCTCCCCTCTCGGCCACCTGGCCGTCGGTCTCACCACATCTCTTTGAGCTGCATTTGGAGATGCTTCTCAAGGTTGACCTCGACCGTCTTGCTCTTTTCTGCTTGGATCACGTTTTAAATCACTGTACTCACATCTCAGTTTCTCTGCCTTTCTTTCTTTCTTTCTTTCTTTCTTTCTTTCTTTCTTTCTTTCTTTCTTTCTTTCTTTCTTTCTTTCTTTCTTTCCTTCCTTCCTTCCTTCCTTCCTTTCCTTATCCTATTACCTTATTTTTGCTCAGCTTTTCTTTTATGGCTTCATTTAATAGTGTGTTTTCTCAAATCTCATTAAGAATGCCAGAGAGGTTTCCTACAATGTGATTTACTTCCTTTAAAAAATAATTTTCAGGGGCACTTGGGTGGCTCAGTCGGTTGGGCATCCAACTTCGGCTCAGGTCATGATCTCACGGCTCGTGGGTTCGAGCCCCGCGTCGGGCTCTGGGCCGACAGCTCAGAGCCTGGAGCCTGCTTTGGATTCTATGTCTCCCTCTCTCTCTGCTCCTCCCCTGCTTGCTCTCTCTCTCTCTCTTGCTCTCTCTCAAAAATATATAAACATTAAAAAAAGTTTAAAAAATAATTTTCCAAGTTATTACCTTCCAGGTAGTCTTTCCCTTTCCTTTTTCTTCTGTTTGTACAGAGGCTCCACACAGAGTCTCCTCCTCCCTCGCCTTCGGCAAGGAAAAGACCCAGAGGCTTCGTTTCTGACCGGCGGGTTGATGTCAGTGTCTTCAAGTCCATTCCCAGAACGGAGTTAGCGTTTGTGTACTGCGAGTTTGTCCGGTAAGATCTTTCCTTTCCTTGGCTCAGAGACTGAATAAATGGGGTGGAGCTCGGACACAGCTGCATTCCTCCCTGGGCACCAGGATCGGGGCTCTTCCTGTGGCCATCACCCCGCCAAGCCTAGCCCACCCTTCCCCAGTGTTGTTCTGGGTATGGAGACGGCTCCCCTGGCAGGCTTGCCCTATTCCCTGCTTCCTGCCCAAGTATTCGCTGTGAGATGCAGTTTCCAAGTGTTCGCAGACGGAGAGATTCCAATGGGGAGGAGGTGGAAAAGCGATAAATGGCAGCACCCTGGCCAATGTAAGCGTCCCGCCCTGGTGGTAGGCCAGTGGCTCTGCCTTCTGGCAGGTGCACACTTCGGGTTTCTCAGCGCGAGCAGGAGGTGGGGGCAGAAGGGAAGGTCTGTCAGCCTCGCGCCCAGGGGGATCCGGGACGCGTGGGCCACTGACATTTCTTCATCCGGTCTCATCTGTTTCTGAGCTTGTAGAAATTCCTCCAGATCCTACGAATAGGCTGGACATGTGTTCTAGCTGTGGGAATTTTAAATCTTGCCGTTTGCATCATCTTTGGTCATTTAGTGAGAAGCAGAAGAGGGTGTTAGCGGATGCCATTTTAAGCTCAAGTCTATAATTAAATTCTTGACTTTGATGGTAGGAAAAACCCACTGAAGAATTTCTCTCCTACTATTAACAGGCAGTGATACAATATGCAAGGATGCAAAGCAGATGGGTTCAGGATGAAGGCAGACGTGGCCTGAATCCCACTTTCCTTGTTTACCAGTTGCTGGATCTTGGCACATTGCTGGTTGATTGCACTTCCCTTTGTACCTTCATAATCAAGCCAGAGAAGCAGGAGTTCAAGTCCTCTCTGTCCTGAGTCCACCTGTGCAGTGCCCAAGCCCTCAGACGAACCCAGTGCAGTCAACTACAAGTACTTTGGAAACCATAATTACTCCACGTGCATTTTCAAGTGGTAATCACTCAAAAGAACTACATGTATAACTTTTCTAAAGACTGTTTCAAACTAAAATAAGTTTGCTTTTAATTAAGTCTCTAATTGAACCAATTAGAGATCAATGCAAGGGGAAAAGTTCAACAGGAGACTGGCTGGATTAAGGAAATGCCCATACTTTGCATTTAACAACGCTAGGCTCTAGTTTTTATTAGCTCATTGAGTAGATTTCCATATGTTCAAAAATCTGCCAAACAGGCTAAAAGCCAGAATAATTAAAACAAATTATTTATTCCCAGTTCCATCCATTTAAGCTTTTTCAGAAGTTATTACAGAAGTGAATACTGAAATCAGAAACGAGAGTTCACAGCTGTAACATTTACAGCAAAGTTCATCTCTACAATGGCCTTGATTTAAAAGATCCAAGGTGCTTCCATCACTCAGAATCCATGAGGAAAGTTTCGAAGTCCGGATCCAAGTCAGAAACAAGGGCACTTACAAAGTCGTCAATAGAAGGACATTTCTGAAGCATACCTGCAAACAAAGAAAAGATCAGCCAGCACACCCACCTGCAGACAGTAAAGAGGAACAAAGACACTCTACACTAGGGGAACATTCTGGCTTTTTGAAATGAGAGCTTGGCTCTATGACCTATGTGAACATTACAAAAAGTCATAAGTAAAAAAAAATTCATGGTCAGTATGTGGGTCCTGAAGCTATTTATGATTTTAATATATCTTTACTATCTAATCAGCAGTTAGAATAGAGATTTAGGACCAAATAGGTTTCCCCAGAGTTTAAAAAAAAATTTTTTTAACATTATTTATTTTTGAGAGACAGAGAGTGGCAGAGCATGAGCAGGGGAGGGGGAGAGAGAGACACACACACACAGAATCCGAAGGAGGCTCCAGGCTCTGAGCTGTTTGTTAGCACAGAGCCTGAAACGGGGCCCAAACTCATGAACCGCGAGACCATGATCTGAGCCGAGTCGGACACTCAACCGACTGAGCCACCCAGGCGCCCCTCCCAAGAGTTTTTATATTGCACATATTACTATATACTTAGAGTGATGTTAGAAGACTGAATTGTTAGTTATCTTTGAGTGCATTGGTTCAGAACTTAATACGTTTATTTGCTTATCAAGTTTTACTGTCAGGTTCTATACACTTTAAAATCAATCAAGTGTAATTCTTTTGTAGAAATCTCATATCAGAGTCAAGTTATTGGCTTCCCTCCAGATTTTCCTATTTTGGAGAACTCCTAGATTTGCAACTTTCTAACTGTATAATGAGGAATCACTTAAAATATCTGGTACTCAGATTTCGTCATTTAACATTTGAGGTGGCTACAAAGATAAAACAAGAAGATGTAATAGAAAACAAGGAGGCATCGTGTCTAGCATGTCTTAACAATTCGGTAAAAAGCTAAATTTATCGCCACTCTTCACTCTCAAAGAAGCCAAGATTCAAGCAATCAACGTTGTTGTTTTGACCAGTATTCTTGGCAGATAATTCTTGGCTAACTCAAGGGTTGAGCAGGGCTCTATACACTGGCCTTTAATTTGGGGGTGGATCCCATAAAACTCATTCCAACACAGAGACATTAAAAGATTGACAGAGTCCTCTATTATCATCTCAGTCTTTAATGCAATTCAATTAAGATGTCTTGAGTATTTACTGTGTGTAAAGGATGAGGCCAGGTCACGAGCATTCAAAGACAAGCAGGCTAAGTCACAATATGACTAAGTGTGAAAGCTAAAATTATGAAGGGTGTAGAAGAAAATACCTTTGTGACTTTGAGGTAGGCAAAGGTTTCTTAGACAAGAAAGTAACAATAACCATAGAAGAAAAAAAATGATATGCTAGATCTCATCAAAAACAACCACAACAACAAACTTCTATTTTTTAAAAGAAACCATTAAGGAAATGAATAGGTAAATGACAGAATAGGGGAAAACACTCAACATAATATATATCTCATAATGGATTGGTATCCAGAATATATAAAGGACTCCTTCAACTTATAGAAAGTATTTTTAAAAGGCACCTGGGTGGCTCAGTCAGTTGTGTGTCTATTGATTTCGGCTTAGGTCATGATCTCCTGGTTCGTGCTATGGAGCCCCATGTCAGGCTCATGGTGACAGCAGGGAGCCTGTTTAGGACTCTCTCCACTCTCTCTACCTCTCCCCTGACTCGTGGGCACTCTCTTTCTCAAGGAAATAAATAAACATTTAGGGGCGGCTGGGTGGCTCAGTCGGTTAAAATTCCTCCAGATTCTCCTATTTTGGAGAACTCCTAAATAGAGCTTTGCCTCAGGCCATGATCTTGCAATTCGTGGGTTTGAGCCCCACATCAGACTCTCTGCTGTCAGTGCAAAGCCCACTTCGAATCCTCTGTCTCCCCCTTTCTTTGTCCCTCCCCCCCCATGCGCACATGCGCTCTCTCACAAATAAAAAATAAACATTAAATAAACAAACACTCTTTAAAAAAAGGCATTTAAAAAATTTTAAAAGGGACAACAGGTTTGAGTAGACCTTTCACAAAAGAAGACAAGCAAATAAACACAACAGGCACTGAGAAGACATGTCATCATTGTCATCTGGGGAGAGAAAACTAAAGAACACAACCACCAGAATGGCTAAAATTCCAAAGACCAAACGTAGGCAAGGCTGTGGGCCAGCCTGCATTGTCACATATCAGTGACGGAGGGGTGAAGTGGTACAACCACTTTAGAAAAAGATCTGGAAGTCTCTTCTAAGATTCGCACACACGTACCCCACGACCCAGCCATTGCCTCCCAGGTATTTACCCAGGGGAAATGAAGGCATGTCAACAAAAAAGGATTTTACAACCCCCAACTGGAAACGACACAAGTTTCCATCGACAGGACATGGATAAACAAACACTGTATATTTGGAAAGTGGAATACCACTCAGTAACAAGAACAACAACCCACTGATGAGTGAAACAACAACATGGCTGAATGTCAAAAGCCTTCCACGAAGGAGTGCATCCTGTTGGATTTTATTCACAGGAAGTTCAAAGGTGGGCCAAAGGAGTCTCTGGTGAAAAAACATCAGAAGAGCTGTTGCTTATGGGCGTGGAGAGGACAACTGACTGAGAAGGGACACAAGCCAGCTCTCTGGTGTGATGGTCATGTTCTATAGATGGCCAGTGATCATCATTATTAAGCGTATATATGCCTCAGAATTCATTAAACGGTACATTAAAGATGTATGCATTTCACTGTCTATAAATATTACCTAAAAAAGAGAAATAGGCATATAATAGTGTCTAGGGCAAAATGTACTACTGTCTGATACTTGCTTTGAAAAATTATATATATTATATACACATGATGGCTTGAGGGGTGGATAGAGGAATGGATGGTTGGATGTGTGACAAAGACAATAAAATGTTCATTGTAGAATCTAAGTGGCAAGTACATGAATGTTTACTGTTCTTTTCATTCAGCTTTTCTGAATGAAAATTTTCAACACAAAACGTTTGGGAAAAAGTCAACTGTGGATGTTAACAGCATACAAAGTGCAGTTGGTGGGAGAAGAGGGGAAGGAAGATGAATTCTGATGGAGAGATTCAGATGGCTTTGTGGAGGGATGGGATCTGAGTGGAAACTTGAAGGACAGGGAAGGGTCAGGGTCAAATTAGACCCTTCTAGGTGGAGAGGACGATGTAGGAAGGCACGAAGGTGGGAAAAGGAAAAGAATGTATACTGACCACTAGGTGGTCTGCTGGGGTCTTGGAGGAAGGGTGGAGGCTCCGGGAGACATGTTTTATGAAGACTCTAGGGCTTGGAACGACAGTGACCAGGATGAGAAGGTAACTGGGCCAGAGCGTGAGAGGAAAGCCAACAGCTTGTCACATTTAGGTGCCGGGTTGGGGGGCGGGGGAGCCATCAGGCCTCAGTCAGCCGTGAGAACAGAGAGTTCGGGGGCGGGTCCAGGACGGGACACATGGCCATGGTCATTCCCATCAGGGGGAGCGGCCACGTGGGAAACTGCCCAAGGACTGGCTTGTGTGGCGGACATAAAAACAGTCGTGCCAAACACATACTCGTAAGCCACGGACTAGACCTGCAGTAGTTAAGAAAATAAGAATGTTGTAATGTTTTCAACTGCAGATCAAAATATTCTCATCCTCATCCCAGTTCAATTCTACTATCTTCACCCAGGAAATATCTGAGAAACAAGGAGAAGCTACTGAGGGGGAAGTTCATTGCTTTGTCTTTATTTACAAAACAAAATTCAAAACATAGTTTTCCTTTCACAGTCAAATAATCTCTACGGGTGAAAGAAGGCCTTTCCTCTGACCCAGCCGTGTCACTAAGGATGGAAATGGTGGAGTCTTCGATGGTTGCTAAAGCAGCCCATTTCACATTAGATCTTTAGATGTAGGTTATTGCTTAAGTAGAAGCAATCTGATTAATAAATCAGGTTTCGGGCACTTTCTACGCGCCAAGTTTCTTAATGCAGAGAACAGCTGTAGGGAAAACATCTAAACGTGGCTCTCAATCAAATGTGTTAACCTATTACACCCTTTTCTTCCCTTTAGTATGTGAAACATTCTATAATTAAATGACTGGTCATTTATAATTAAATGCCTGGGCCTGTCAGAAGGTAAAACCCAGTTATTCAGAGCCAACCTATTCAGTTAAGCATAGCCTCCTGTCCCTTTGAAGTGGTTCATTTTAACTCGACCAACTGCCAATATAAATATGACCTTGCTCTGTCCTTCGCGGGACATGGACCTAGCTAGCACATGTCCTTCTCCAGTCTCCCATCCTCCACCGTGCCTGCGTCTCAGGGAATGGCAATTATAGCGACAGCAAAACAAAAACATACACGCTCATGGCATTTTTAAATAAAATCTGGTCAGAAGTGGTTTGGTCATTTTTGTATGTCATGTGACTGCTAAAGACGAAGGTCCCCAGAAGAGGAAATCAGGACTCACTGGGATAAAGAATAGTCCTGAGGCAAGAATTCTCTTGGCATATCGTGATGGTATCCTTGCTTTAATTAGATTTAAATGTTTGGCAAGTGTCGACATGAACTAGCTTCTACACAGAGAATTAAAAGAAAAATGCAACGTTTGCAGGCAGTTCCTTAAATAAGACAAATTGAAATTAGCTTTCATATGTGTGTATGGTCCAAAACGTTCCAGGAACTCTTTGATTTTTTAAAAAGCTGACAAAGACGTCCTCCTTGTCTTCAAGTCGTAATCTTAAAGGGTGATGATTAGACCCGCGGTCTCTTGGGAGCCCCTGGGAGCCAGGATGGAGCTGTTCAGTCCCTGAGTGGAATTTCCAAACGTGTTTCACTGTGGAAGTTACCTAAACTGGGGGCAGTGGGGGGCGGGGGGGGGGGGGGAGGGACAGACGGATTTTGCCAAAAGAAGACTGAAACCTCACAACTAAAAAGAGGGAAGTGTTGACAGCCATGTGAGAAAGACAAAGTTGCATTAGGACAGACTCCGCACATATCAGTTCATAAAAAGGAAAAGAGGGAGTTGACTTTCATCTGTCCTAGAGGAAGAGACAATACATAATGAGTAGCTGAAGAATGATGATTTAATTTATTTTTCTCCTCATTTTACCTGAGGGGCAAATGGGCTAATAAAAGTCGGTGCAAGCCAGGACATTTTCGTCTCGACCGCTCCGCTCCAACTAGCATGTTTCATAACCTTGCAATTATTCTGGGCCCGACTAAAATAAATTATGATATCAAAAGGATTCCAAGACTGACTCTTGAGGCAGTGGGGGTTTCCAAATTGTACTCTGTGCTATTCTTTCCAGTGCCTGTTGGCACAGAGCTGGAAATAAGCGAGGGTGAGGACAGCAGGCATGAGGACCTGACCCCACACACGGCTGGTCGAGAAGGGGTTCATCAGAAAACAAAGTGCTAACAGCAGGTATCTGCCGATCATTTACTATGAGCCAGGCACCTCGCTAAGAGTATCAACTCATCTGAACCTTAAAGCACATCTGTGAGGAACCTACCTTGCTAATAAAGCAGAGCAAAGAGAGATCACACGATTCTTACTTTTTTGTTGTTGTTGAACCCTGGAAGCCTGGTGCCAGAGCCCACGCTCTCGGAGCACGGGGATATACTGTCTCGTGCCCTGGACTTTTGTAAAACAACACATTCTCAAAAGCTCCACACTTAAATACCGGCATCCCGGATACGACAAAACCCGAATGTGTGGGGACATTCTGGACGGGTGGGGGGAGTCTGATAGCTGCCTGATGCCACCACGGCTATACGGACCCAACCTATTAATTGTCCCCTCGCTGCCTTGAAGACAGAGCCAAAACGTCCATTGTCTTTTGGGCAACTCGGTTCTGGTGCCACAGTTTACCCTTTGCAAACAGTCACAGCTACTTAACTGTCCGTGGCGGTGGAGTGCAGAGGACCCTGGGAGCAGGCTCTACTGAAAAGGCCGTACGGGGAACGTGGCTTTGCCCGGCCGTGACCGGGACCCGAAGCTCGGCCGTGCTTGGCCGCTGCTGCTGCAGTTCGAGGCATGACACTGGCAGAAGGAAGTGCCTAGGAGTTCTGCGCTTAAGGACGTCTTCTGGGTGGCCTCCAAGTATCTGTGGTAACTCCTTGCAAACAGAAGCCCTTACATGTTTAAGGGGCTCCCAGCTCTGCATATTTCTACGCTTTTACCGAGAACAAATTCTGTCAGTTCCAAGATGAGTTCAGTGCGTGTACGAAGCTGCCGGTTTACGCCCTGTTAGTTTGTAATGTATAATACATAATCTAACCAGGCCATTATTTAAATATCAACATATTCTTGGCAGGAACTCTTTAACCTCTTGAGTGCCCATCTGGATGTCCAAGTAATACAGTTATTTGAAAAAAAATGACAGGGCAACTGGTCGGCATGTCGATTTTGCCTCTAAGACAACCTGGCAAAGAGGGAATCTTGTTATGGTCCCCTTTACTAAGTGCCCCGGGAACATGGGAAATTACTGTGTTTCTCGGGAACACGGGAAATTCAAGGGGCACTTGAAACCACTGTATATATACATTGAGCCCCCAACACGGGGCTCGATCCCATGACCCTGGGATCATGCCCTGAGGCAAAATAAAGAGCCAGATGCTTAAATGACTGAGCCATCCAGGCACCCCTAGAATTATTCTGAACCTTGGAAGAGTTAACGCCTCCTCTTTGGGTCTATTTCACATCTTGCTTAACACCAACCAAGGGTGCCCAAATAAAGCTGTGGCTGAGTATGACCAAAGTTTAGTGAACGCAAAGCAGGGTGACTGAAGTAACTATAAATAAGATCTTTGTAGGGGCAGTTGGGTGGCTCAGTCAGTTGGGCGTCCGACTTCAGCTCAGGTCATGATCTCGCGGTTCTTGAGTTCGAGCCCCGCGTCGGGCTCTGTGCTGACGGCTCAGAGCGTGGAGCCTGTTTCAGATTCTGTGTCTCCCTCTCTCTCTGCCTCTTCCCCGCTCGTGCTCTGTCTCTCTCAGAAATAAACACTAAAAAAAAAAAAAATCTTTGTGAAGTTTTTTTCTTTCAGTCATTCGCTTATTCACTCTCTCACTGTGTATCTGAGTGCCTAAAGTCAACTGAAGGCAGGCAAAAAGATCACACAGTTACTTATTAGGAAGGTATAGTATATACACTATGTATAAAAATGACTAGGAATCTGTTTTATAGGAATATAAAACGGCGTAGTTCTCAGACAAACATCACGGGTATTACCCGGGAACCTGCTAGAAATACAAGTGTTTGGTCTCAACCCCAGACCTACTGAATCGGGAAGCGGGAGGGAGCTTGGCAGGCAGTGATTCCGATGAAGCGTGAGCGCCGCGGCCCAGATGGACATGTGGAAGCTGAGGAAAGTGGAAAATGCGATCGGGTTTCTCTCCGTTGGCAACTCTAACTCGCACAGGACGGGGCAAGGGAGACGTATTCCTGGTCTATTCAGCTAACCTAGAAAACAATATTTGTTTCTCAAGTGAAATAGGAAACGAAAGCAGGATTGGCTTGGGACGCCGTTCAAAGTTATGACTGCCAGGCCTCAAGAGAGAGGACACAGCTGGCTGGACAGGCCCCTGAAAGGATCCAGTGGACTTGGTGTGAAAATGGTCTGAAAATCTGGGGGCGGAGGAGGCGGGAAGGAAGCCGAGGGGAGCCGTGGCGCGGTGGGAGGGGGGTGCGCCGGACTGGCCTGGCTGGGAGGGGTCCCAGACGGGCGGCGAGCTTCGGAGGCGGGAGGCAGGGTTCTTGTTTTAGGAAACGAAGCGGAGTGTACTCTGATCCCTAGCAGCTCCCTGGGAGACAGCGCTTGGCGGTTCTCGGTGACTGACTCTCTGGTGAGGACGGCTCAGAACAAACCTCCGAGGCTCCCTTCACGTAGCGATTCTGACCATTCGGAGCTTGAGAACCGCAATCGGTTCTGTCCTTGAGAACTGTCCTCCGCGGACAGGAGCCCAGAGGGCCCAGCAGGGGCGCCTTCTCCAGGGAAAAGACAGGGAGGTCCATACAGGAGTTCGGGGTTGGCCGGAATGTCACGAATTCTGTAAAAATGGGGTCCTCCTAGGGTGACTCGGGGAGGGGGGGGGATGGTGGAGGGGAGAGCTGGATGTTGGTGAGGTCGACTCCCCATAGACTTGACAAGCTCCCTCCTTGAAGGGGTTCGGAAAGGACACCCCGGCCTGGATGTTCCACGCCCCACGGCAGGGAGCAGGCGTCCTACTCAAGACGGAAAGTCTGTGCAAACATTTACCAAAAATTAAATGCTCCGAGTACCTGTGTGCTAGAGACACTAGGCACACGGATACGAGTGGGACACGATTGCTGTTCTTGACAAGTTCATTATCTGGGGAGAAAACCACGGAGATACGTAATAGTGAACGTAGAACAAACGTGTATATAAGGTACAGACAGAGTCGGCGCAAAGGCGGGAGTGATTGAGTCACGGGCTCATCGTGGCGAAAGCCCCCTGGGACCATGTCGTTCCTTCTCCCGAGACCCCGGAAACTGCACCTTCTGAGCTCTGCTGTGACTTCCCCCTTTGATTCTGTGGCCACCTGCACAGTATTCCAAAAAAAATTCTGCTTTGGTAAGCCTGAGTGGGTACTAGTTTTTCAAGAAGATTCCTACTTGATAAGAAGATCAGTTCACAAGTTATTAAAAGGAATTTAGGGATGCCTGGGGGACACTGCTATTTTTGTTTGATTAAGGACCAACTTTCCAGACCCAGGGCTTGGACTAGAGGCAGGGTTGTTTGGTTTTTGTTTTTGTTTTTGTTTTTTTTTGCACATTTAAATAAGTCTGTCTTTCCTCAGATTCAGAAAGTCTGAGGGATACACAGCAAGCTTTATGTCGGATTTCCTCTCTCCAAGTTCACTGGGGAGGAAAGGAGAGTCTTCCTGGCCAAGGAGGAGAGACAAGCGTCCCACTGTCTCACAGTCCTGGCCAGGTGTGCTGGGAGGCGTAAAGGGGGTCTAAGAAGCAGGTAGGATTGTCTCAGGAGTGTTTGGGTCCTCCTGAAGCGGGTTCTCTCCCTGTACAATCAAGGGAAAAAATCGCCTTTACGTTTGTGGGTTTCAAAGGTGCAACGAAAGTTCGAGGATTGGCTGTTGTCCGAGGCTGGCCAGGAGAGATGAGGCCTGGGTGGTCCATATTCGGGGGCCAGGTGGAGGTAAGCCCGACACTTATCGGACTGGCCACGGGTTCAGAGCCCAAGATAGCCAGGGAAAAAGAACTCCTCAGTTCTTTGAAAATCAAAGCTAAAAGGCAATCATATTCTGACCTTTCAGACACTGGTATTTGGCTTAAATTGTATCAGTCAAGTTTACAGTTAGGGCCTACGGGTACCATTTATTTAGGGGTCAGGCTGGTGGACCAAGACAAGCCGTAGGCCCCCAAAAGGGAATGTGCTGGGGAACCCCTCCTGGGAACACAGCCCACTCTGTAAAAACCAGCCAGGTAACTACCATGTGGTCTGATAAACAACCTCGAGGGCAATGTGCAGGTGCAGGTGAGGATTTTAGGCTGAATGGACCATTATCTGTCTTGGCATAGCGTTCCATAACTTAACGTTTCAGTGTAATTCTCCTCTTCTGACTATACCAAGGTTCTCCTTTGCAGGGATGCCCAGGGGAGACAGAGAGGAAAGATAAATTCTTCCTTTTCTAAACAAAACTTCCGAAGCCTCTAAACAAGGTACTATATCCTGATGGTTAAAGTAAGGGTTTGGTGAGTGACCACCTGAATTAACCAACTGGGTAAGGGACCTTAGACCAGTCCCTTAACTTTCCATACCTCGTTTCTGCTCAGAGCAATCGGAAGTAAAGGTAAAATGTTAGAGTGGAATATAATGTTTGAAAATCATAAACCTGACAGAATGTCACCTTCTTTGCTAGACTGTTGCAAGAATTAAATAAGATAGCGCGTTTCCGACAGAAAATGCTCCGTAATTGGTAACAATAACAACCAGATCCAAAGGTTTATAAAGACCTACTTCCCAGTTCAGTGAACTGAAGAATGAGGTTGCTTACTTACTTATTTGCACAAGGTGAATTCCAAAACATTGGTCTGTGATTAAGAATTTAGGATAAGCTCATCAAACTCACAGTCCCAAGCGAGTTACCCAACTTGGTCTACTTTTTTCTACTTTTTGCCATATCTGCTTTTTAGGAGATAACTGTTTCTCGGCTAAATGAAGAAAACTAAAAAGAGGGAAACAAAAGATGCAATGAAAACCCTTATTAGGAGCTGTGAGAAAAGGTTTGCCAAGAAGAGATCACCGGTAGGGGTGCCTGGGTTGTTCAGTTGGTTAAGAAGAGATCACCGGGATGATGGGAAAGTTCTGGAAATGGACAGGGGTGATGGTTACAGGATCGGGAATATAGGACATTGTGAATGCCCACTGAAATGCATATTTAAAAATGGCTAAAACGGTAAATTTTATATTGTATATACTTTACCCTAATTTAAAAAACAGTGAGGAAGAGGGCCCAACGTACTAAGATAGAGCCTTTGATTCCCCCGGATGGTCAGGTGGCCCTGCCACCTCGGGGCTCTGTTGGCAAACACAACAATAAGCAGGACGTGCCGACAGGCAGCTGAGCCCTCCAGATCTGAGAACGAGGGAAAAGGCCGGTCTGTGTATTCCCAACACCACCGTCCGTTCTAAAAAAGCCATCATAACAGTAAATGGCTGTCTTTCGTGTGTGCTGAAATCATCACATGTACCAAACGCAGCTCCGTCTGATGAAGAATTACAGTACAAAGGCTGGCCTGGCAGTTTGAAAAGCCTGAAGTGAATTTTATGAGATCAGAACTCTAATTCCAGATCTGGCTCTCCCAAGCCTAGGGCAACCGCACTGCTCACCTTGTGCACTTTGAAGTTTTTCTCTGCTACAAGGCTGTGGTTACCCACACCTTTCTCTAAAGGTGGATTCCCACTATCTCCGATCAGTTCCTGGGAACATCAGAACATCAGCCAGAAAGTGAAATTCCTTTCTTCCTTTGAACTGAGAAAACCCGATGCTTCCCCCCCCACCCCCCGACCTCCCCGGCTCGGTTAATATCTGTCTCTGGTCAAACGGGAGGTTCTGTCTACGCGGCTGCTGACTGGACGGGTGCAGAGGGTCTGAGCTTCCTGCTGGACAGACGCCGATCCGGCTGGAGCCCCACATACGCGGTGTGTTTACAAACTGGTTTCTTTTCACTTTATCGTCAGATGGAATAATTCCATTTGCAATTACGCTTCTGGGTCACAAAACATTTTGCCTTTTGAAGCTCCACGTCTTCCTTAAACAAACACACCCACATATTAAACGTACACACACCCTCTTCAAAAATCAGTGCGTTTACAAAAGGGAGGTCTTAGCCTTGAGAACGCAGGTGCTCTCTTCTCTTCCAGCTCTTTCTTCCAAAAAGCTCTCAGCTATTTCAGAGGCCACGTTGAGTAAACAGCCAAACAAGCCAGAGATTAGGGATTCTGTTTCCTTGGCTCCCATTCCAGGCTTGCCATTTACCTCTATTACTGCAACTATGTCATAATCCTGGAGCCACTAAATTCTAAGTCTGCTTCCAGGACATGCTTCCCTCCTTTATCCCTGTTACGCTGTGCAAGGAGACAGGGTTGCTGCCAATGAGTGTGTGGTGAAGCGCCAAAACCTGCTGGGCGTTCTCACCCGACAAATCTTATTTGGCTACGCGCAAGCCAGTTGATATCTCACCGACTCTGGTTAGCACACGTCACCTTTCGCCACTGTCCCTGGGGGGGGTGGGGGGGGTGGGGATCTCACCCCGAGACCTCAACGGTACCTTCCTTGAGCATCAGTGTATTTGTGCCCAACATTACAAAAGAACGAACGGGAAAACACAGTGGAAGAGGCACACAACCACTTCTCAAGCCGAAGCTTCCTGGTAGGACCTGAAAAATCAGTGGAAGAGACTACCAGTCCTTCCGAGACCCGTCCGGGCGCCCGAACCGGAGTCGCACCTCCACCAGGTGCTACGCTGTGACCTTGGGCAGTAAACTTGGGGAGCACCACAGGACTGCTCAGTGCGTGAAGCGGGGGCGGGGGAGACACAGGACAGCGTGCTCAGCACAGCACCTGGCACGTCAAAATCTCCCCACCGATGTTTCTAGCAAGTAGTTACGGGTATAGTTACGGCTATCGCTCTCATTCCTGTGGTTGCTGCCACTGCTACTCTCTCCAGTCCACTCAACTCCAACAGTGTAAAAGCAGGAGAAATTAGTCTGAACTGGTTAATGTCCAACATAAAGCACTACTTATCTTAGGAAAATCAGCATGTGAGGCTCCTGCAGCCTTTTAACGACATTCCTATCCTAACGTGAAAAAGCATGTGCATCAGAAGGAAGACCCAGGGGAACGGGGTGCTAGAATTCCAATTATTTTGAGGGTGTGATTTAAGACTTCAAGGATTTTTTTAAAGCTCTTTTAAAATTTTTTTAAGGTTTATTTATTTTTCAGAGAGAGAGGGAATGAGAGGGGGAGGGGCAGAGAGAGAGGGAGACACAGAATCCGAAGCAGGCTCCAGGCTCCGAGCTGTCGGCACAGAGCCCGACGCGGGGCTCGAACCCACGAGCTGTGAGATCACGACCTGAGCCGAAGTCGGACGCTCAACCGACTGAGCCACTGGAATTCCGATTATTTTGAGGGTGTGATTTAAGATTTCAAGAATTTTTTAAAGCTCTGTTTTCTTAAACTGCTTGAAGGGAAAACATAAGTGGAGTTTAGGTGTCCTCCTGACCCTACAGCTTATTCAAACTGAACATACCTTTAGTTGTGTACGGAAAAAGACTGAAAGTGAGACATGTGTTACTTGACATTCCCTACCTTGTATGATGAGGTAGAAAAAGAACTCGATTATCTTATTCAAATATTTGCGATGTGAACTCTGGGATGAAAGGGATCATTCCATATTTAAAAAAACAAAACAAAACAAAAAAAACAAAAAAACTTTAATGTCAACATAAACCGGTAAGTAAAAGAGAAGATTAGGTTTTGGCTTGATCGTTCCTTGATCTAAGTTTCGTCATTAGTAGTGTTCCATAACCAGCAAAAGGAAAAAGTTTCTCTTAGAGATAGTCGAAAACACTCAAGTAAACACTGGAAGGTATCTTGTAAAACGATCTTGCAGGAAACGAGCCAATTAAGCCAAGAGACATCTTCCTGTCTCTGCGCTCGCTGGCAGCATTTCAAACAAGAGTTGGTTAGCAAATGCCAGTTTCAACTGCCCCCCTAAAACCTGCTCTAAATCTGTGCCACTGCTATCATTATTTACCTTTTATCAGTATTCTTGCTAGCTGGAAACGCAGCAGCGCACCCCGATATCGGTCCCGCCTGAGGTTAACTGAGGGCTCCTAACTTGCTCAGCCCTTGAGGCTTGAAGCCTCCGGGTGTCACGCTAAGAATCTAGATCAAGAGCTTTGGGGCAACGACACCTGCTTTGCTAGCCTGTCTTTAGCCCGCTGCCAACAGTGCACGTTTGTAACCGCATGTTACGAACACCATCCATAATGACTATCTTTAAAGAAGCCTTTATAACGTTTCCATTAAGCAATTAAAAAGAGCTGAAAGAGTAGTATCTACATTCTTTTTAGAAGGTAGTGCGGTTGATAGCATCTAAAAGTGGAATTGCTGGTGTACTTCCTGGAAGGAGTCTACCACAAGTTATTTACTTGGGAACAAAAAGACGCTCACATCTCAAGTGAAGCCAACCTCCAGAGGCACTGTCTCAGACGGCGACACAAATGGCGGGGGGCTCCGTCACATTTACACAGCAAGGAGAGGTTACGTGAACGCGACTCGCCGAAAGTAAGAGGCCACAAAATGCGTATCAAGATCTATACCTTCAAGGGCACGGGGGTGGAGTGTTATGAGCCGGCAATGGGCCCCTCAAAGGCTTTGAAGACACAACGGCCTGGGTCAAGGTCAAATCCTGACAATGCCATTTAATAGCTTTGCAACACTGAGTTAGCTCCTCAGGGTCTAGGCTTTATGTCCCATTGATGCGAAGTGCGGATAACACCACACATCAAATTAATGTTATGCGGATTACAGACGCTGTGTCCGCACCTAACACACTTTCGTTATGTCACTGTCCCTTGTACTTCTGCAAAACAAATCGCCTTCCTGCGTGCCGACTATCTGAAATCATTGAGTAGGAACTTGGGATGCCCAGGGTTTAAGAAGAGGTGCTCTACACCCTGAACGCCAGTGAACACGCAGGGCCGTGGTCTTTTGTCTAAAGGGATTCTCTACCCATCCCTTCTATCCAGTTGTCGGATTATCAATACTCACTCGCCCCGTAGGTAGAAGCAAGGAAGTGTATTGAAATGAAAAGTGCCACAGATATATATGCAAGTAAAACCATGGATTGCGGGTAACTTGTTCTGCGAGTGTTCTACCAGACAAGCAAACATTTCTAATAAATTCTAACTTGATACACGAGCGATGTCTTGCAATACAAGTAACATACGACTCCAAACAACACATGATCACAGCTGAGCCAATGGTTCCTCTCTCTCTCTCGCTGTGGGATTGTGGGTGATCACCTCCCACACTCGGATGTAGGTCTCAGGCGTCGGTGTTTGGCAGAAATCAGCGATTTTTCAGAACGCTTGGAAGGCGCCCACCACTGGCACTAGTCTATTTTTTGCCACTTCAAAGCACCTATAAACAGTCCTTTGCTTTTCCAGACAAGAGAAAGCGTAGGAATGCTTTGCTTCATTCTAGGTCAAGCGCCTGCAGATATAGACCCTTTCCTCTGCCGCCTTATTGCCAGTTACATTATATACAGTATATGACAAGAGTTTATGAATACTGCACTGTAGTCAACATCTGTTGGGCATATACAATGGCCCCCATGCAGGGGAAGATTCCACTGGGCCAACAGATAGCGTTGATTCCATTAGTGATAGTGAAAGTCGTCCCACACGACAAGAGACCCTCCTGTCTCTTGTCTCCCTCGTACCAACCATGAAGGTTTTCAAACGTAAGTGCGGGTTAACTTATTTTTCTTTACATTTTGTATTTTCTTTATTATTTTGTATTATATTACAGTATTGTAATCATCTTGTATTATATTACTGCATTCTAATCATTACAATATTGTAATCAACATGAGTATCTCTGGGTTGTGGAACGGATCATCTGACTTTCCATTATTTTTTATGGACAAATTCACTTTGATATACAAGTGCTTTGGATTACAAACATGTTTCTGGAATGAATTATGCTCGCCAACCAAGGTTTTACTGTATGTATGTGTATGTATGCACACACGCACACACACACAAAGTATACACTGATAGGTTAAAAGTTAACATCCTGAAAAAAGTTAAAATTCTATTTAAAAGTTACCTCCCCAGAGGCTTTTCATCCTCTTTGCTAGCAAAAAATTATGTTGCTGAATTCAGTCATTGGAACACTGACAATAAAATAGGGGGGGAAAATCCAAGGATAGGAGATGCTTCTGGGTTAAGTTTTGCAGAAGAAAAGATCTGTCATTTCCTGGTAAAGGCTGACTTCTTTTTATCGGTGTAAAGAGATCAATATGTCATGTGGTTTCTATTACCCTACACTGTAAAAGTTATACAAAATGCTCATCAGTTTCTAGTATGATAGTATGCAGTTATCTGCCTGATACGTTAACAAAACACTGTAACCCACAGGAATGACTTATTCCTGGTGCTCCAAAGTCAATTTATTTAGAAAGTAAAAAAAAAGAAAAAAAAACCCACTCTTTCCGTGAAGGCATTCCATCTACAACACCTACATATCTCCTCTTTTGTTTAACTGTTTCACTGGAACGCTGACCTTGTATTTTTACACGCAAAGAGCATCCGAGTGGCTATTCCAAGGGTGGGTGCCTCTGATCGTTATAAAATGCTCCAGGAATAGACTCAGTATATTTTGCATGAGAGCATCTGGTGAAATCAGGCTGCGGATCCCCAGACGTGCTTCCCATTAACACGACAGGTGTGGAGAGAGCTGAGGGTCGGCATCGTGCCACACCTACTTGTGTTCACACCTTCAGCATATCCCCTCCCGGGCCACCTCACCTGGCGGGCCGGTCGGTGCCCGGCCCTAACCGGGAGGGTGGGGGGCGGGAGCGGCGGAAGCCCAGGAACCCTGCAGGCCCCCAGCCTTGTGTCCCAGTGCAGGCTGCACAGCCCCAGCGTGGGCGCCTGTCTACAACTCCACCTCCCAGAGGGCGCCTTCCTGTAAATCTGACAGGACGCTCCCGGGTCTGCAGTTAGCTTACTGGTTTATTTCTGTGTCCCTCAAGTGCCTGCTTAGCAATATTCAGTAAATATTCACTGAGCTTGAGTGAAGTAACATCATCAACAACGAACAACACTTTCTTTCATTCTGTCCGATTGCTTACTGGTCACTACCCTAAGGATATTAAAATAATACATTTTCACGAAAGACTGTACTGGGACAGCTCCTCAGTCTTAGGCTACGGGGGTCGTGTGGCTAAAAGCAAAGGGGCCTGGGTGCCAACACACACAAGGTGGCTGTCAGGAGGGAGAGACGTCGGAGGGAGGTGGTGGTGAAGGCCAAGGCCTCTGGGACCCCCTGTTCCCAGGGAGAGTTTTACTTCGAGTTGGCCCTACTTTAATGAAGCCCCAAGAGTTGACTCACCTCGTATAACAAAGCCCACTACTTTCTGCCGTAAATCAAGTTGCGGAATTTATCTCTGACCTCCCACGGTAGTGGAAACACATTCCACTTTAATGCCTGTTTCTTAAATCACTACTAATTCACCAGACTGACGTGGTCGTGCATTATGGGAATTATAAAGCACAAGGTAGGATCTATTTTCTTCTAACCTTGTAGAACACCGGTTATGTGATATAATAAATATACGTAGTGCATAGCGGAAAAGCTCTACGAAGAACACAGATATGACGAGTAGCCAAATGGATGGAGGTCTCTTAGGAGCCGTGGCTCCCTTCTCCCTCCCGACGAAGGCTCTTTGATCAAAAAAGGATTGAGGCCAGTGAAGCTAGGGTCCCGGTGTGGGTACGGCCGGTGGGGCAGGTGGAAGCTAGAAAGAGTGGCAGGACTGACAAAGCAAACCTGATATCCGGACAGCTGGGCAGACACGGTGACACGAAATCAGAGAGGGAGACGCTGAGCAAGCAGGGGATGAAACTTTCACTGCCCGTCTTTCTCTTTTATGTTAGAAAAGAGCTTTCGCAAAAATATTTGGGCCCATAAAACCCTTAGAAATATCTCTGTGATATAAAACTTCGCAGACAAGGCGAATAAAACCCTGTCCCCTTTCTAACAGTCCCCACTTTTTTATGGCACAAGAAATAGTTCACCTTTTCAGCATATTTCAAAATTTATGTATTTGCTCATTTAACGTATCCTTCCCGAGTGCCTGTTGCAGGCACTGGAGACATGGCAGGTGCAAACATCAGTCCCTCTCCTCTGACGGGGCTTAGAGTTGATGCGAGAGCACAGACGACAAACTGAGAAATGAAATAATACATTACACGTTATGTCAGGGAGTAAATACGTGCTATGGGGGAAAAAAAAAAAAAGACACAACAAAGCACAGAAAGGAGGTACCGAGAGACAGGGAAGGCCTTCCTGACAGCAACAGGGAAATAAAGATCTGTATTTTTAAACATCTGAGCAACCCATGCAAATTCATCTGGTTTACCTGGCATGCCGGTCGTTTTAAATCGTCTTACCTTTCAATATTTCATATATCTGAGGGCTTTCCTTACAAGCCACAAATGGAAAACACACTCTGGGGTGGGCACTCGTCGGCCACAGCGCACGTCTTGCGAGCACGTCCTGGCATTTCTTCACCCTGAGCCCCTACACGCCCAGGGGACACAGACGTCAGCTAAGTCAGGCAGCACCTGGCACGTGTGAATCTCTCCCTTGAAAATCCCACTTAATGAGAAACACAGAAAGCAAAGAGGCATATTTACAACAACGACGACGGCGACAACAAGTCAGGAGTAAGCATCCAGAGTGCCCGTACATCCGTTCATTCTCCCACAGCGTTCGGCCTGCCAGCTTTGTGCCAGGCACGGCGACGTTCAGGGATTCACCAGACGGCACGATCAGAACTGCAAGTAGGAACCACAACTGGTTTTTAGTTCCACAAAACGATGCAAAATGCCTCCCCTCTCGAAGTCAGCGGGGATGCGTTTGGACAACAGGGGAAAGCAGTCAAGCGAGCGTCAAACAGTGACGGCCTCTGTAGCCTCCTGGCTTTTGCGTGTCAGCTCTACTTCGGCCGACGGACAGCGCTTACTGCTCCCGGCGGCCGTCATGCTCGTTTCGCACAAACAGCCAACGGGAAAGCCTCCTGCTAAGCAAGAGGGGCGTCTGGACACCGGGTCCCTGCGGTAATCCTGGAATTGAATCCCCTGGACTTGGGAGCTTCTAGCGCCGAATTCCACACGTGCGCTGAGCTGCTCCAGGGCAGCGGGGCTGCTTGTCGGGCCCGTGTTTCTCTCGTTACCTTTCTTTAAAGTTTATGGATGTGTTTTGGGAGAGACAGAGAGACAGCGCAAGTGGGATAGGGGCGGGGAGAGAGGGAGAGAGGCAGAATCCCAAGCAGGCTCTGGCTGTCAGCGCAGAGCCCGACGTGGGGCTCGAACCCACGAAACCGCGAGGTCACGACCAGAGCCGATTGATTCCAAGAGCCGGACGCTTAACTGACTGGGCCCCCCAGGCGCCATCCCGTAGGCTTCCCGATGCCTTACACTGCAGTCAGCCACGGCTCGACCGCTCTCATCAGCGGGTCCCCTGGGCTCTCAAGGGCACGGCCACCTCTCCTGCGGCCAAAGTTGGGAACTTGGGAATCATCTCTGGCATCCCGCCCACTTCCTCACTTCCACACAGAATCGATTCCACGGCCAGCGGCTCTTACTTCATAAATGGTCTTAAATCAGAAAACCTCTTCTCATCCCGACTGCCTACTCTCCCAGGCTGGTCGCCCTCGACTCTCACCAGGATTACTGCCAACAAGGGGCCTCTTCGAACCAGGCGGCCCCTCGTCAGCAGGCGACGGATACCGGAAACCGGAAACCTGATCTGGTCACTACCTGCCTTGCAAACACTGTCGGTGCTTTCTCTGGTCCTCAGAGTAAATGCCAGAAGTCCTTCACAGCATCTACAATGCCCGCGTGATGCCCATTTCCCCTGACCGCACGCTGTGCCAAGCAGCCCCTCCTCCAATGGTCCCCATGGGCTCCCCCCGCACCTCCCCCCAAGGTGACAGTGGCAGGAGAGCAGAAAAATACGGCAAATGGAGTTGGGGAGCAGGGAGGGGACACCGCGAGCAGCAGCGTCATTACCAGAAAGCTTACCAAAGAGGCTTGTTCGTGTACTGGCAATTTTAGGATAGTTTTACATTTACTGAAGAATTGTGAAGATAGAGAGTTCCCACACACCTGTCCCAGTCGGTCGGTGCGTCTCCTCCACTGTTACCGTCTTCCCTTGGTTGGGCACGGGCGTCACAACTAGTGAACCGATATTCCTTCACGGCTGTTAACTAAAGTCGGCATTTACTCACATTCCCTTCGTTTCTACCTAATGTCCTTGTTCTGCCCCAAGGTCCCATCCAGAACGCCACACCGCACGTAGCCCGTCACCCCTGCTTAGCTTCCCCTGCACACCTTGAAAGTCTCTTCAATTCCCTGACCTTGACACTTTTGAGGTGGGCCGTTTGGGTATTTTGTACTCTGTCCCTCAGTTTGGGTGACGGGTTTGGGAAGGAAGCCCACAGAGGTGAAGAGCCTTTCTCGAACATCATACCAAGGGCACATCCTATCAACATGGCTTCGCTGTCGATGCTGACCTGGAACACCCGACCGGGGGAGTGTTTCTCAGCTTCTCCTCTAGAAAGTTCCTGTAATTTCTCCCTCCCCTTTCCATACTGCATTCCCTTGGAAGGAAACCACCCTGCACATTCACACGTAACTTACGATCCGTTTCCTGGAGAGCGGAGCATCTATCTGTATACATTGTTGAAATGCTTCTGCACGGGAGGTTTGTTTATTCTCCCCGTTTATTTATTCAATCATTTACATCACTGCGAACTCAAAGGCAGAACTTCTATACTTTCTGTCATGTTCTAGTAACTGCCTTATTTACTCGGTTGCTCAAATTGTCACAACTTTGGCCACTGGGACCTCTTTTCAGTTCGCCTCCCTTTGACATACACACCCCTCCTTGGGTGTGTTTCTGGGCACTTTCTTATTTCCTGGAGCTTCTGGCTCGTGCTTTACACTCAGCCCTGGAATCAACCGTCTCTCCAAGGAGCCTTGCTGTGAGTTGGTGTGAAACCGAGATCTGAAAGCCGGCTGTGTGCACAGCTACTAGGACCAAGATGGTTTTTAAAGAAAAGAGGAGTCATCACCATAGATGGTTTGCATGAATCTCCTCGGGGCACAGGGATGACCTTTTGGAATAGAGACCACAATTCTCTGGGTTTTTTTCTTGGACAAAAATGATATGTAATAAGTTAGAATAGATGACACAGGATAATTATGGCAAAAATGAATGTGCCTGGAAAACCATAACGCTCGGCAGAAACGTAAGGTATTATGATTTTCATCAGCTTCAAGTGAGGCCCTGTGGGCTCCTAGACTTTGGTTCCAGGAGTCAGTTTGGCAACACAGAAAAACAAACTGAAGGGAGTGCCACTGAGACTAGACTCATTTACCTAGTAATTCTTTCAGTCTTCTCTGATGTTTGGTCCTTTTAAAAACTCTGCCAGGTTAATACTTTGTGTCTCTACTGGCATGATGGCTTTTGACCACAGAGACATAAAAATGAAGCTAAGAGTTTCTCCTCTGGCAACAAGCACAGAAGTAAAGTGGTTGAGTGTTCCCAACAGCCTCCTGGAATGCGAAAGTCTTGGACTTTAACCTTTCCTTCCCCCCGCAAAATTCTTGGTGCAAAGGTTGAAGGGTAGAGCACAGGGAGTGCTCTAACCAGAGGCAGAAACACGACACTTACTGGGCATCGAGCTCACTGGGCTGCGGTGGGGACCTTTCTCTCGGAACCACCATGACTCAGAATGATTATAAACTAAGTTGATAGCTTTACCACAAAAGTCTAAAGGAGCTCCTACAAAAACAGATGAAGGGAAATCTTATTGCTGATGGCTGGATGGCAGGCAGGCCTCTCCGATGTCAAGGGGAACAGTTAGGATGTGAGGTTAGAAACAACAAACCGCAGACTCCTGGGGATCGTGCAGGCCTCAGGGCTCACTCCACTTACATCTCCCATGTTCTAAGGACCAGCTCGATCTCAAGTCAGAATTTAGAGGTCAACCGAGGAAGACGCGGGAGTCGGGAGGAGAGGCGGCACAGAGAGAGAATGAACTCTTGACGGTTTCATTATCTGTAAAAATGGGGACCATCTGACCTACGCTTTGGGGACTAAATCGGGCAGCACAGCGGAAGGTATCGGCACGTAGCAGTTTCTGCAAATGTTAGTTGCTGCTGTTGTTGTTTTTCCTGATCATCGGAATGATAAATCTGAACCTAAAAACTTAACAGGGGCCATTCACCCAAGCTCGTAGAGGACATAAAACACAGAGAGACGGCGTGCAGAGGAAGCTACGCGTGAGGACTCCCTCCGTCATTCACAGACTGCTGAAATCACGCAACTTCTATCCCGCGGGGCCGAATCATTCCACCCTCGTGTCTGGTGTGGTACGACACGATCGTGCTGCCCAGTGGGTACAAAACGGCGCTCCCTTGCTACTCACAAGCCTTCCTGCATGTTTGCGTTCTAGCAACCCGTACATTTTCTGCAACGGTTGTGACAGACACTGAACCCACGGCACCCTTCGAAGCATTCTAGTCTAGGCTTTGAAAAATAAGAAAATGAATGAAAATATCACGTTATCATCGTTTCTTTCCGGCAAAACCTTGACGTGCTCTTATTACTCAGAAATGGGGTACTTAACATAAACCAAAAAAACACCGGCGGGTGGGGGTAGCGTATGGCAAGAAGGGGAGAAAAACTCACCACCGGCAACTGAATACAAAGAGTTCAAGCTCAGCCCGGAATTCTTGGCAATTAAGAAAGTTGGTTTCCATCAGGTGTTGCCAAACGGTTGAGTGGCGGGGGGCGGGAGGGGGGGGGGTTGTTAAGTAAACGAATGCTGTGCTTATAACCTGTATCTTTGCATGTGCCATGGATGTGTTTAAAGGCAGGTAAGGACATACCGAGGGAGGGGAAGTGACTTTCTCCTGGAAGCCAGAGCCAGCAAGGGCACATCCTACTACAGTAGGCTGTGGTTACCATGTGACCTCTTTTCTTCCCCGAGGGGGACATGCCGTTTTAACTACTATTTAACCATCAAGTTGTTTTCAAATGGTGTTTGGAGTGTGGAGAGGAAACAACTATGGGCTCGGACTCTACCAAAGGCTGCTGTTGCCACGGTTGCACGACTTGGGATTTATTTCCCCGCGGGGCTCCCTCAGTCAGGGATAGAGTCCCTGACTCTATCGGGCGACAGCCACTCCCTCGGGCTAGAGTCAGCACCGGGACAGGGCTGCGTGGCAGCACCCTTTAGCTGATGAATGGGGGGGGCGACCAGTGGGAGACAAGAAAGAGGAATGCGGTGTTCTCTGGGACTTCCTTCAGGCCGGGCTCTGGCCACAAGGAGGCTCATCCGTCAGTGGGCCCAGAAAAGGTCAAGGGATTCAGAGCCGATGACGACTCATTCTAAACACAGCTCACCTGTGTGGTTTTTATTATTCAAAGGTCAAAAGCATGACGTATTTGATTTCTGTGACTAGGTATCATTCGGAGAGCATCAGTACGAGGCAGAGGTATTCTGACTCGAAGAATAGCCTGAAGTTCATCCGCCATAGAAGTCTTAAAGTAAGGAGGTTAACAAAGTTGTCATTTGGCCAGGGAGGAACGTAATTTGAAGGGAGGTGTTCTCATCTTTTGCTACTTAATATAACTCTTTACGTTGACCTAGTAAGTAGTTAAATAACATATTTAATAAACACCTGGTAAAAATTACACTTCCAAACAGGAATAATGCCTCCCAGATCATTTAAGCTTTTATATCGCAACTCTTAACAATTTCACCAATCGCTACTCCTAGGGGTACCCTAGTGTTCGGCTATGAGCCATCCCCTAAGACATTCTGTTTTGGGGTACAGGCTGGCTGCATACAAGAAAATGAGAAGCCACTGCTGGTCTTGTCTTACAAATCCAACCCTATAAAGCGACGACAGGCGTAACTTCTCCGCACGTCCCCCATTCATCTTTGACATGTAACAAACCATGTGAATTAATGAGATCAGACAGAACCACATTAAGAAAAATATTGAGGTTTAAAAGCAGAACCATTCTATTGTTGGTGTTAACTGGAATCCGAACACTTTCTCATCCCTGGTTTGAACCACAATCTTGTTTTTCTCTCCCAAGTGTGCGAATTCCAGTGTGGAAAATATTAGGTTTCTTAACACAATGACGTTTCATATAAAGAGCAGAATTTTTAGAGAGGTTTCTTACAACATTCCTGGAGGCAGGGTAGACCAACACACCAGCCAAAAGACAAACACAGAAAAGGATTTACTTTTTTTCCCCCTTGGATGGAACCATATGGAAGCTAATATTTATGTGCAGACACCATTTAGACCTTGGTCTCAAAAAGGAGAAGCTGAGCACGGCTACTGGGAGAGTATACAGAACAGAACATCCACGGGAGAAAGCCATCCTGCAGCATATCTTCTTGGAGCACAGTGGGCTTTTCGTGCAGGACCACAAGCTACCGGCTACAAGCACACAATTTAACCTCTTGGTGGCTATCATGAGCCAAGTAATCTGCCTTTCACGTGGGTCCGTAGGAGACCCTCACCCCAGTGTCGTGTTCCGCAAACACGTGAAACAGCGCAGACTGCCGACGGCCTCGGTCTCTGCAGCCAGAAGTCACAGGTTCAAATCCTGACTGTTCTACTCACTGCCTCTAACATGGACCAAGGACTGACCTGTTTCAGCCTCGGTCAAATGGGAATAACGATCATTCCCACGTCCTAGGGTTGCTAGAAGATTGCATCAACCAACGCATGCAAACCATTTTAAACCATTCCCTGGATGTGGCACAGTTCACTAAGGGCCAGTAAGGCTCAAGTGGGAACTGAGGCGCCATCAGCGTGCCCTCTGCACCGCAGGACGGCTCCGAGGGCAGTGCACTGATGGAAGAGCAAGGCGTGGCTGTGGCTTACTTTTGTCATCTCTGGTTCGGCGGGGCCCCATGAAACTGCAGGCTTTGCAGGCGGGCAGATTTGTTTTCTCAACACGCGGCGGCATTGGGCGGACTGTGCCCACGAGAGCGCCCCCTCCCGGCAGAGCTGAAGGAGCGCGAGCCGCACAAGGACCCGATGGTCGTCTTCGCCTCTTCCGCTCCTGCCCTCCGCACAGGGCAACACAACACACAACCACAGCAGTGCCCCGGGCAGAGTGAGCGCTCAGCAAGTACCCGCTGAACACACGGCTAAAGGGAAGGACCTGGGGCTCCGCGAACACCCGCAACAGGTGTTAGACCGAACAGATCTAGGCAAGGAAACCTTGACGTCAGACCCACTGCGACCATATTTCTCCAATACTGGATGGTATTTCCTAAAAGCAATTTTTATCAGCTAGTTAGGGAGATCAGCTGCAAGTAAAATTGTCAATACATTGAGATCCAATAACATTCGCATGTTCCTTAAAATATTTGTAAGAACATTTTATGAAAAACCATGATGGTCACTTCCATTTACAATTAAATTTTCAGTGCAAATACTTAAATGAAAAAACGAACCTCCCAAATTACATAAGACAACAAGCACTGTAGTACCTCAAAGAGATTTACTTAGGTTCTAATTTTTCAATGGGTAAAAAAAATGCCTTGGAATTTCTAGCAAAGGCATGGCTAAGCTTTCAGAGAAAGCTTACAGGACTTCTTTAAGCTAAAGAAATACACTGGGACCTATTAAAACCAATTTTTTTGATAATTTATGACAAATTTATAAATTTCCTACATTTTAAAAGTTAAAACCTGAAATTTTATCCTGGCATCTAAATACATCACAGTAACTAAAAATTAATTAGTTTGGGATACAATGAACTAGATACATGCTCAGAACAAAGGACACAGCTGACACATCACCTCTAAAGGCAAAAAAAAAAAAAAAAATGTATGGAGGAAATATGAAACAGCTTTCACTATAGACGGTGCAAAAACATAACTCCAAGAGCTAATATTAAAACCTAACCCATAAAACGGGAGGGTGGTGAGGGGATGGGCGAAATCGATGAAGGGGACTGAGGTACCAACTGCCAGTTATCAAATAAATAAGTCACAGAGATGGAAAGTACAGCATAGGGAGTACAGTCAATAATACTGTAATAACAGTGTTCAGTGACCCATGGCAGCGACAATATGCTGGTGACCCTGGCGTAATGTACAGACCTGCCCGATCACCGTGCTGTGCACCTGAAACCAATAGAACGTTGCATGGCAACGTTAAATTATATTATAATTTAAAATATATACAACCCACAAAACCTTGAAAGAAAGAAGGTCGCACAGCAGAGTTACCAATCCTCGTTTTGTTTTACCTTGCACCATGAGCATCGGTTCCTTGCCCCCGCCGTGTGCCAGCATCTCCCTGCGATAGCGCTCCCCTGCCGTCCTGGTGGGGGGAGAAGAAGAGACCGTTACAGGCACTGACACGGGCAGCCCGCCCAGCCCCCGGTCACCCGTGTCTTAGTTTCTCCAAGTGGAGCCACGCTGACAGAAAAGCCGCCACCATGAGATAGCTCAGCCCTCGATTTTCCTGCTTCTAAACATCGACTTCCAATTTTTGAATTACTCTAATAAAGTCAAACTAGGTGTGAAATATTTACTGTAAAAGAAGTGTATTTTTAGCTTTGTTTCACAGCAAGCAATCTCTCTTCAAAGAAAGGATTATTTCGTTTATGGATCATATACTAAGTGGAAGCTATCCTATTCTCCATCGTCTTTGGGATTATCTTAGAGTGAGGTTTTGGAATTATTTATGCTGAGATGAAACAAAGAGAGAAAAAAATAAGACTGTGAAATAAAAGCGAAGCAGAAAACGCTGGCAGGAGAGGGTTAATTACACCCGGAGACCTTGGCTTAGGGTAACAGCTAATGGAACAGGAAACTGACTCTTGAGTATACAGGTGGAAAGGGCAAAGTTCGGAACGGCCCGTCTGTATCTTCCGATGCTCTTTGTCTGCTGGATTCTGCAGGGAACACCGTCTGTGATGATACGTGCAGGCAGATTTTGGAGAACTTTTATAGATAGAAATTCTCCAACTTAATGGCACCCGGACACAAGGCTCTTTAGAGCTACTTTTGTGTATTATGGAAAAAGCAATTCCTTTAATGCCAGATGACTGACACCCATGATGACATAAGTTACATAAATCATGATGTTTTCATTGCACTATTTCTGGAGCATCTTTGCATACGGGCAATTTTGCAAACGTGGTTTCTAATCAGAATTTCTGATAGTGTCACAGTATCCAACATAGGTTGATGTCAAACACGAAGTGGGTGCTAAGGCAAAGCATGTCCTGAATTAGGAAACATGGACAGAAGGCTGGGCCCACCCAGGGAGGGGACAGGGTGGCTGAGAGGCCCTGCCTGACCTCTGGCCTGGGGGAGGGGTGTACCTCCTCCTGGCCCCTGGCTTTCTGGTGAGGCATCCAGTCTGGTGATTTTTTCAGGAGTGGGATCAAAAAGGATCTTTTGACATAGGTAAGAAATTTTCTAGCCCTATGAGTATTTTTACTAGCTTACTTTTACATGTCTATAAAAGTGTGGCAAACTACATGTCTAGGCAAGAATGCACACATAAACAAGATATAAATGCAAGAAATATATGTACTTAATAGTATGTGGTCTTCTAGTAAAGTGCAGTTCCTTTAAACAAGGTAATATTTTGCCTGTTTATAGAAATCTCCAGTGAAGAATCGTAATTCCCCGAAATGATTTATTATAGTCAATTTTGGCTTTCGGTCTTTTGAAAATAACAAAATCCGAAAAGCAGACCGAATGTCTGCAGCATGCAAAGGGCAGGAGACAAAAGAACATGTGGCTACGAAGCTGCAAAACATTTCAACATTCTATGACATCAGACTCAAGTTCCAAAGACTTTGGAACTGAATGTGATTATTAGATGCTAAGAAAATCCCAACCTGCATCGAGCTGCATGAAAAGCTGGAGTTGGGCAGGAGACGGGGAGGGGGAGGGGGCTAGGAATCAGCAGACCTGTTTTATCAGCTCACTCCAGTCTGAACTGTGAGGCCTCGGACAAACCACTTGCCCTCTCCGAGCCTCAGTGTCCTCTCGTAAGAAGTACGTGCTCTGCCAGGACAACCGTGAATGCAAGCTAACGCGCCGTACGGAAATTTTAGGGCACTCCGAAAACCCAAGGTGCCATTCATCTTCAACCACATGAAAGCGGTGAAGACACCAGTCATCATCCACGGCTGCCTGACAGGTATTTGGAGACGCGTCTGTGTGGTGAGGAGACAAGATGTTTTAAACGAGTATGAGACCAGATCATCATTAGTGGTTTGCTTTCAAGGAAGCACCTTCCAAGGACTCTGAGACCAGAACTCAACTTCCCCAAGGTTGCGGTCGAGAAGCATCCTGTGGAGGCCCACTGGGGGCACGACAGGATACTCCTGTGCTTCTGATCCTGGGGATGCGGGGCTGCCCAGCCCAGACCCCGCTCTCCGTCCTCTTCCAGCCCGCCGCCACCTCGCATGGCCTGTCTCCACGGCGGGGAAGGGGTTGGGCACCGTATGTCCCTACCTGAAATCCACCTACCCGGATTCCCTCACTGAATCACTACAGGCTCCCACGGTCACCGGCTAGCCTGAGGCCCGAGACTCAGCCCACAGTCATGTTCGTGAGCCTTCCGCTGAGTCAGCTGCGGATTCTCCCGTCGGAACCACTGCCCATCCCGATGGTGGAAATGCTGAGCAAGGCTACTCGAGAGGGCGCCCAGGAGGCAGGCCGCGGGAAGCGATGTGGGGCAGGGGTTCTGCAGCTACCGATACTAAGTGGTGGTCAGCGGCCCCCACGAAGGGGAGCTGTGGAGGAGCCGTCAGGGGAGCGGGTCCCCTTCTTCAGACTGCCACCGTCTTCCACGGGAAGAAAGCGTTCCAAAGTCGGGCAAAGGGGGAACCTTCCGGAGCAAAGTGGACCCTGGCATCGAGAATCAACGCTTCCAATGGTGCTGCTCCCAAATGACTGAGAGTAGCGAGCCCTTCGTTGGGCAACAAAGAGGAAATCAGGTGTCCCGTGTGACTGACTCCTTGGAAGCTTGTGCTGAAAATAAGGAAGGCCGTCTCAAGTAACAGGAAGCACAGAGCAGTGGGGAACAGACAACAAGACAGGCTGGAACAGCCACGCAAACCCACAGGGGACGCACGGGAACACAGCAGTCTAGGCCCACTTAGGAGGCACAAAGAGCCCTCACGCAGAGGTCCCTGCGGGCGTGACAGGAGGGTGCCACACCATCACCGGTGTGTGACAGCCGTGAGTGCTGCGGGGCGAGGCGGAGGCTCGGGGCCCGGCCCCGTCTCGGGCAGCCGGTCGGAAGGGCCTGGCAGTGGCCTGCACTACGGGGCAAGCGGCTGAGGTTCCCGGCCTGGCTTCAGACGCAGCGGGGTGGCAGATTACTGGTGTCGGAGAAGAATTCCTCCCCCTCGTTACCTGTTAAAAGGGTCTCGTCGAAAACACTCCTTCCAGACCATGGAAGCTACCGCCCTGGACATGAGGTAAGAGTAATACTTGGCACCGTAGCCCACGAGGTGGCTGAATCGAAGCTGCCAGGCCTGCCAACACGGAAACAGCAAAGGAAATAATTACATCTTTGTATCTCCAGGTATCACGCACCAGAACACAATGAGAGCACAGGAGGAAATCCGCAAATGTCTGGATTTAAATTTAACCCTCGAGGGCCACGTCGCTCACCATATTAACATTTTTCCACATTTTATACACTGTTACGGACTGAAGGGCGCCCCCCCCCCGCCCCAAAATTCGTATGTCGAAGCCCCCACCCCGATGCCGCAGAATGTGACTGTATTTGGAGATAGAGCCTTTCTTTTAAAAGGGTGGCTAAGGTAAAATGGGGCTAATGCAGGGGGACTAGAGTCCTTCTAAGAAGGAGAGACACCAGGGTGGGCTCAGAGGAAAGACATGTGAGGACACGGCCAGAAGGCGGTCGTCTGCAAGCCGAGGGGAGGAGCCTTGAGGAAAGCAAACCTGACACGCTGAAGCGTTTTGTACAAGTTCGTCACTGCTGGGGCTCAGCTCTGTGACAGACATGGAAAGCGGGCAGCCCGAGCTCAGCGGGAGAAGTGAGGATCGCGGAGGGGGCTGGGCTTTCACACCCGTCGTGGCCTGCGGATGCCTGGTCGTCCACGCCAGAGGGAACCATGGGTCTGGCTCTGAGTGCCTCCGTGCTTTTTGAGGACAATCGTGTAGCTCTTATAAGAAAGGCCATGTGAGTTTTCATGGAAGAGGGCTCTCCCACTGGAAAATTCTCTTCCTGCCAATACCGTTCTTTCTTGAGACCTAAAGGCTAAAACACCTACCTCCTGACTGGTCAGTAGTAGGAAGGGTATCCAATGCCAACGCATAAACTTACCAGGCCATACTCACGGTGACATCACGACGACAAAAGCTAGAATTCTAAAAACTGTCCTCAAAAGACAGATGTATGACTTAAACATGACATCCACTGTCTTCTAATGTATGCTTTAGTTGAACATTAAAACTTTTTGAGGAAAAAAAAAAAACTGCAGCCCACGTATTTTTTAAAGATGTAACCAAAAAACTAAGCCTTATTCGTGACTGACAGATGGATATGTTATACTTTCATTCGTAATTTTTTTTCTTTTATTTATTTATTTATTTATTTATTTATTTATTTATTTATTTATTTTTTCAACGTTTATTTATTTTTGGGACAGAGAGAGACAGAGCATGAACGGGGGAGGGGCAGAGAGAGAGGGAGACACAGAATCGGAAGCAGGCTCCAGGCTCCGAGCCATCAGCCCAGAGCCCGACGCGGGGCTCGAACTCACGGACCGCGAGATCGTGACCTGGCTGAAGTCGGACGCTTAACTGACTGCGCCACCCAGGCGCCCCCATTCGTAATTTTTTAACAAAGGCATAACTGATATACTACAGAAGTTTTAGGTACACAACATAATGATTTGCTATTTGTATATATTGTGAAATGATCACCACAGTAAAGCCTAGAAGCCTGGTTTATTTTTTTTTAAACTAAGACAGTCATTAACAAATCTTTTAATTCCCTGGAAAATAAAGTATAAGCTGTAATCCTTACCACAAACCTATAAACTAGATAAGCAAATTCTACCTGATTAAGAACAAACATTGAGAACACAGACGGTTCCCTGATCACAGTGTGTGGCAAATTCTCGAACATCGTCTAAGTCTCGTATCTACTCCACAGGGGCTTATGATGAGGTCCCAGTGCTGGTTATTCTCTGGGCGTGTCCGACACTTTCCGACAAATAGTTTGCCTGGATTGGGCAAAGGAGCTGTTACAAAACAGGGTGTGCTAACGTGACATTGTCAGCTATGCTTCGATGTTTTAGGAGCACTTAAAAAAAGGAAGAGCACAAATAGATGGAAAATGGCAAATGGGGAAAAAAAAAGGAAGGTACGCTGAGGCGTTCCAACTGATTTTGAACGTGAGGATATCATGGCAGAGAGAAACAACTACCCTCCGTATCCACTCTCCCCATTTTTCAAAATGGCTATGCTTGGAAGTAAAGTGAGCACCTTGTGAGTCACGTTCTTAAAGGAAACAGATGTGCCCCTTGCTCCTGAGGTCTGTCACGTCGGGCCATCTGTGAAGGTGAGCCTCCGGCGAGGGGGAGCTGCAAGCCGGGAGTGTGGTTTCGGACTCCACGTGGCCACCGCCAGCACCGGGTGGGTGCGTTCACGAGGATGCTGTCTGGGGTCTGTTACAGTCACCGGACCTGGATCCTTCCTAACTTCACCATGACAACATGAAGGGCAGCTGGACTGAGGCCCAAAGGCTCAACTGTGGCCTCGCCCCAGATGGGAGAAAGTGACTGCACACTGTGCAGTCAACAGGTACCCTCAGGGGGACGTGGGGGACACGGAAAACTCAGGCTACCTTTCGCATCCCGTTTCTGTGCAAGGGGTATGGAAATTGAAGGCAAATTGTCAAGGACCATCTATGGGTCAAAATCCATTGCGATAAACTTTGAGTGACTAAAGTTTGAGTCAAAGGGTTAGGTCTTTCAGAGTTCAATTATAACCCATACAGTTCTGGATACTCTGTCTTATTAAGAAAAGGGGAGGGTCTATGTCAATTTTTGTGGTATGCTGGCATCTTAATGGGCCACTGGTAATCTTTCTCACATAAAGCCGCCGGGAGGCGATGGTATCTTTCGTAACGGAGTACGGCCTGCTGTTTTAATCTGGCTCTTATGCGATGGATTCTGTAAGCCTTTCTCAAGGTGGAAGTCTCGAGGTCAGAAGCACACAATTTAAGGTGCCCCGTCTGAAGCTTCTTCTCGGTGATCTGCCGTAACTAGTTCGGTAGCCTTTGTAAGGCAGAGCGAAGTTTAATTTTGTTTAGATTCCAGCTGGATACGCTTTCGTTTTGCCTTGAATGCAGGCCTACTTCCATAAAGGCGTTTGATTTGAGCCAAGGGATTTCTAAGTTCGTTCACGTTATCAGCTCATAACTGAGTCCTCACATAAACAGAGTCATAAAAATCAGACCTCTCGGAAGTGTAGAAAGAGACGTCGGGATGCGTGCAATGCTCAGCTTCCTGAGCTGTCATGGTGTCTGCTGAACAGCAACATGCCCGCCGGGATGCAGATGCTCTGGCACAACGCACACCTCGTCGCGTCTTGTCCTTTAATTACAGGCTTGAGTCCGGTACTACACCCTTCTCATACCCAAACGTTTCACACGCCAAATAAATTGCACCCACCTGCCACCTTTCGTCAGAGGCCTGCACGTCTATGGTAGACGAAGACCTATGGTTCCACTGCTGTTTGACCACAAATAGCTGAATTCCTGCTGATTCAACCTCATATTAAGACCTTATTATAATTTCACTCATCCATCAGGAAAAGGAAGAGGCAGCACTTCGTTTTAAGCTCAGGAGTTAACGATATGACTCTCCCTTTGAAGTCGAATGTTTCATGTCCTAAGGGACAAGGTCAGATGGACAGAAGTTTCTACCCTTCCTTTGAAGTGTAATGTGCGGATCTGGTCTTGAAAACCAAGGGCACCAACCCCTTCGCTGCTTCTCTTTTATTCTGTGCAGACCTTCTTCTAACCCTGCCCCTGTCCCACGGCTTGGTTATGACAAACCTCTTGGTCAGACACGCCCAGGGAGCCCACAGAAAAGACAGGAACGTGGAGCAGGTGAAGAGTGAGTGTTCCAGGAACTCTGTGGAAACCGTCACTCGCTTTAGAACTCAGGGAAGCGGGGCCCTCTGAGGCTTCTCATTCGCTGTCGCTCCTTCCTAACAGCGCGACTTTCCTCCGTCCGAGTTAGAGACCGGACCGGAAGGCCACGAACAGAAACAACAAAGCATCTGGTGACCTACGATCTACCTCAGTTTTGAACCCAGAAGAGGGGCTAGTGCAGAGTAAGCACTCATCAACTACACGTTAAATGTTCAATGACTGAACTAATCACCTCTTAAAAAAAAATTTTTTTTTAATATTTATTTTTGAGAGAGGGAGTGTGAGCGGGGGAGGGGCAGAGCGCGAGGGAGACACAGAATCCGAAGCAGGCTCCAGGCTCCGAGCTGTCAGCACGGAGCCGACGTGGGGCTCGAACTCACAAACCTCGAGATCATGACCTGACTGGAAGTAGGACGCTTACCCAACTGAGCCCCCCCTCCCACCGGCACCCCTCATTTCTCTTATACTCTCAGCACACCATTTCTTCATTTCTAGCTATATGTGTATAAACGTATTTAGCTAAAATTTATTTTAAAACAATCTTTATCGGTGGCATTCGAAGTTGCATGAGCACAGGAGCGACACCCATCGCCTCCTTGGTGTGTGCCGTACGAACCAAGATTTCCTTCAGAGCAAAGACCACAGTGCTGTGTCTACGTCTGGGCTCAGCACGGCATGGGGACCATGAAAGGAAATCAACAGCTGTCTGCTGGCTGGCTGGATGAACAGATGGACAGGTGGACAGATACTAAAGGCTTCGTTTAGGATGATGCTCAATGTTCCTGAAAAATTAGCCTTTGATTGCAAGGAGGAGGCGAGGAACAACATTTATATCACAAACGAGGATATCACAGAGCTAAAAGCAAATGTTGGATCTCATGCTGACTATTAATAGTAGGTTTTTTTAACTACATTTTTTTTTACTATTATCTGAAAAATGACATACGATTTTTGAGGCTAATTTCGACACCAGATCTCCAGGTCTGGACTCTGTGTAGTGTTTTGTCTTCACGGACAGACCATTCTGACTTTTCACATGAGGCACAATCTTGCTGGTTTGTGGAGGAGCTCTTAGGGTATCAAATCTGTGCCATCCCAAAGTGTTTATTTGGCCACCACGGAAAGCAGAAGGACATATTTTCCCATCTGCCTTCTCATGTTTATATTCTCTCTTAACATATGCATACGTATACATTTTCCATGAATCAATGTAGACTAGTTTTTCTAGTTTGATAAAAACTCCCCATGGACACTTTACCAGAACCTGAGAAACGATAGTGCCAAACAAACTAGAATTCTCCATTTGAGATACAAAGGAATTTAAATTTTTTTTAGTCTTTCTTTATCTTAGAGAGAGAGACAGAGCGCGAGCAGGGAGGGGGCAGAAAAACAGGGAGACACGGGATCCGAAGCAGGCTCCAGGCTCTAAGGTATCAGCACGGAGCCCGACGCGGGCTCAGACCCACGAACCGTGAGATCATGACCTGAGCTGAAGTCAGACGCTTAACTGACTGAGCCACCCAGGAGCCCCGATACGAGGTGACTTTATTTTTATTTTTTTTATTTTTTATTTTTTTTACTTGTTAGGTATTTCAGCTATACGAGGTGATTTTAAATGAAACACAGCTATCGTGCTTGACACACCCCCAGGTAGTCCCTATGTTCCCGTTCATGCCTTAGGGAAACCTCCTCCCCTTGAGTGTGGGCAGGACGTGTGCCTTGCTTCTAACCAACAGACTACGGCAACGGCAATGGGATGTCACCCTCATCGTGAGTTGTGTTAGACACAATGTCTCGTCTGATAAGCAGACTCTAGAAACTCTCCGTGGTGGCCTGAGGAACTCAGGGGCTATGTTGGGGAAGCCCATCCGGCAGGAAGCCAGGTGAAGCCTCTAGGATCCGGGAGGAAGGATTTCAGACACAGGGGTGGCCTCTCGGGCAGCACGGTGTCCTACAGTTGACGGCAAGAAGTTGGGGCCCTGGGTCCCACCACTGCAAAGATACGAACGCTGCCACTGACCTGGACGAAGCGGTCAGGCCCCAGCTAAGCCCGCAGCCAGCCGACCCCTTGGCTGTGGGCTTGTGAAGGCCCAGGCACAGGACGCAGCCATGCTGTGCTCTGCCTCCTGATGCACAGAAACTGCGAGTGCACCGGTTTGAGCCAGCAAGCCTGCGGTAATCTGTTCCACAGCAACAGAAAGCGTGCGTCACTGTTTATATCAGAAGGTGAGAGCTGTACTCAGAAACGCCACTAAGAGGAACTAAGAAAACATGGAAGGGATACCTATATTTATCAAGTGTCTCTTCAACAAAATGTTGTGAGGGTGACATCTTCAGAGTGATTTCATTAATTTTTAGGAATAGTTATGTTTTACAAATAGAATCAAGCAAGAGTGATTTGGTCGAGGCCATGGGCGCAGATGGTTGAATGGCCCCTCCTCATTCCCCTCTTCCTCCTAGGAACAGAACCACACCCCTTCCTTAACGTGTCTGAGCAAGGCTGCGGTCGCGGTGGCCGAGACGCCATCTCCCAGGCTTACATTCGAGCAAGCACAGGTGACTGGAAGTAATGTGTACAACCATGGCCTTCAAAACAAAGTGGTTCATTCTCCTCCTCCTCTTTCCCCCAGCCTTGAGAAGTGAACACCAGCCACCGCATCAGACCCTGACTGAAGCCATGTGTTGAGGGACCACCAGCCCAACAGCCCTATCTGCCCATCCTTGCCCTGTCAGGCGGGAGGAAACAACTCTATCGTATTGAAGTCACTGTATTTTGTATTTCCAACTGATGACCACAGAATCCAAAGCCAGGTGTCTTTCTAAATTCAAAGCACATGCTCTCGGGCTATTCCACACCACACATCCTAAAGTATCAAATTATGGGACCTACTTGCTTTCCACAAATGGGAAAATTATAATCACCCTGATTTCAAACTCTGGACCCTTAAATCATATTCCTATGCATGATTTGTGTGTATTTGACACCTATGACTTAGAACTTAATTTCTATCATACCAGCTTAAACACATCAAAACATACCACACAGCTACTTTTATAGCTAAAAAGGAAAGACCTTTACAAGTGATAGTAAGTGTTACAATTAAGTTAAAATGTTAACACTGCTGGACTTGGGGAGGCCTCTGGGACCTACGAGTGGCTTGACAGCCGGGCAAAGCCGTCTTATATATATTAATACTAAACCTAAGTATAATAATAAGAGTAAGTTAAAATGTTAACACTGCTCTCCGATACATAAAAATATTTATCCACATTACATAAGTTCTTCTCCATATGACTGTTCAAACCTAATTTCCCAAAGTGCCATTATGAGAATTTTCTAACCCCAAAAAGACTCCTATGCCATATGTGTGTGTTTATGACACAAAACCTAATGACAACTAGAAGAAATTTTCTGTGCTCATGGCAGAATTATGGCGTATTGTAAGGAGACAAGACCGTGTCAGAAGAAAAAAAATCATTCCTAACAAACGGACCAAAGGTCTTCAGGCAGTGGAGACGAACATCAGGCAAACCATTACGGATGCACCAAATACTAACTAGGAGTGCGTCTCTTCAGTATGCCAACCTCAATTATCAGTTTTATTTATATGTGGACAGTGCGGGGGATAAAGCTTTCACCAAACAAAAACAACATCCCTGGAAAGGCTGGACTGTGCCGACGAAAGTCAGTCTATTGGCAGAGAAAAGGTGTAACTCATTCAAATGTTTAAGTTGTTAAAGTGTTCGTTAGATGAAATACGGGTGGTGACATTAATCTAAGTAGATGAGATAATAAATGAAAAACAACAAGCATGGAACTGGAACCAAGACAGGCTAGCTTTTTTCTTCTTCCTCTTTCTTTAAAATTTTTAAAATGTTTATTCATTTTTGAGAAAGAGAAACAGAGTGCAAGTGGGGGAGGGGCAGAGAGAGAGGGAGACACAGAATCCGAAGCAGGTTCCAGGCCCCGAGCTGTCGGCACAGAGCCCGACGCGGGGCTCGAACTCATGAACTGAGAGATCGTGACCTGAGCTGAAGTCGGATGCTTAACTGACTGAGCCACCCAGCCACCCCTAGCTTTTTTTCTTCTGAATGAAAGCTCTTTAACACTGCTTCTCCCCTTGCCTGTACCATCTCAAGAGAAAAAGTAGGTTCCTCTCCACTCTAAAGGAACCCAGGGTCAAGTAATGAGGACGGCCATGAAATATGAGGGCTTCTGTGATCAGGAGGGCACCCAGGAGAGCAAGAGGGACCCCTGTAGGGACAAGACACCATCTCTGGTGTTAATACAGCCACCAAAAGAAGAGGGATATTAAAACACCAAAACGAAAAACAGAAAACAATTGACAAAAATGGCAATAGTAATTCCACACCTATCAATAACTACTCTAAATGCAAATGGACTGAATTCTCCAATTAAAAGACACAGAGGGGCCCCTGGGTGGCTCAGTTGGTTAAGCATCTGACTTCGGCTCAGGTCATGATCTCACGGTTCGTGACTTTGAGCCCTTCATTGGGACCTCTGCTGTCAGTACAGAGCCCACTTCAGATCCTCTGTCCTGCTCTCTCTCTCTGCCCCTCCCCTGCTTGCACTTTCTGCGTCTCTCTCAAAATAAATAAGTAAACTTAAAAAATAAAAACACAAAAGACACAAGGTGGCTGGCTGGATTTTTTTTTTTTTTTTTTTTTTTTTTTAGAGAGACCCAACTATATGCTGCTAACTAAAAACTCACTTCAGCTTTAAGAACACACAAAGGCCTAACGTGAAGGGATGGGAAAAGATATTCCATGTAAATGGGAAGCACAAGAGAACAGGGATAGCTACACTCACATCAGAAAAAATAAACTTAAGACAAAACAGTAACAGAGACAAAGAAGGTGATTACTTAACGTCAACAGAGTCAATTCATCAAGAAGACAGAACGGTTATAAATATACACGTACCCAACATGAAAGCACCTCAATACGTTAAGCAAATACTAACCATTCGGAAGACTAAAACACACAACCATACAATAAGAGCAGGGAACTTCAATACCTGACTTTCAATAATGGACAGATCACCCGGACAGAAAATCCACAGAGAAACTTTAGACTTGAACCATACCTTAGATCAAATGGTCCTAACAGACATATATATACAGAACATTCCAGGGAAGCCTAGGGGGCTCAGTCAGTTAAGTGTCCAACTTTTTGATTTCGGCTCGGTCATGATCTCACGGCTGGTGAGTTCAGGCCCCACGTTGGGCTCTGTGCTGACAGCAGGGAGCCTGCTTGGGATTCTCTCTCTCTCCCCTTCTCTCTCTGCCCCTCCCCCACTCACGCTGTCTCAGTCTCCCTGAAAATACATAAACTTAAAAAAACCATTTAGAACATTCCATCCAACAACAGCAGAATACATATTCTTCTCAAGCACACACAAAACATTCTCTAGCATCGATTGCACGATAGGCCACAAAACAAGCTGTACTAAATTTAAGAAGACTGAAATCATACCAAATATCTGTTCTGACCACAATGGCATGAAATTAGATGTTAATAACAAGAAGAAAGATTGAAAAGTCATAAAGATGTGGAAATTAAACAACACACTTCTGAACAACTCCCAGGTCAAAGAAGAAACCAAAAGGAAAAATCAGAAACTCTCTTGAGACACAAGAAACTAAAACTCTACCAAATGTAAATCTATGGGATACTGCAAAAGCAGGTTGAAGATGGAGAACCTCAAAAAAGAAAGAAAAAAATCAACCTATATTTATACCTTAAGGAACTAGAAAAAGAGGAACAAACTAAGCCCAAAGTTAGCAGGAGGAAGGAAATAACAAAGATCGGAGTGGAAACAGATGAAACAGTGACTAAAAAGACTATAGAAAACATCAGCGAAACTAAGAGCTGTTTTTTTTTAAATAAACAAAATAGATGAACCATTATCCAGATGTACCAAGAAAGAAAGTGAAAAGATAAAAATTAGTAATATTCGAAATGAAAGAAGACATTACAACTGATACCACAGAAATATAAAGGATCATAAGAGACAACGAATTACACACCGACAAATTGGATAACCTTGAAGAAATGGAACATAGATCAATGGAACAGAATAGAGAGCCCAGAAATAAAACCACTTGGAGAAAAGTGGCATATCCCCACTTCTCGGGATGTACCCAAAGGAAATGAAAACATCATCCTGAACAGATGTCTGTACTCCCATGTTAACTGCAGCATGATTCACAAGAGCCTAGGTATGGAAATGACCTAAGTGTCCATTAACAGATCAATAGATAAAGAAAATCTGGTAAGTATATGGAATATCTGGCCTTAAACATCAGGAAATATTTGTTCGTGACAACATGAACGAACCCAGAGGGCATTGTGCTGAGTGAAACAAGCCAGACGGAGAAAGACATACAGGATGGTATCACTTACATGTGGACTATTAAAAAAAAAAAAAGCCAAACTCATAGAAACAGAGAATAGAAAGTGGTTACTCAGGGGTAGCAGACACAAGGGATTACGCTTCGTATAATAAAAGAGTACAAACTTTTATTATAGGATCGATAAGATCGGAGGATCGAGTGCATACTACGATGACTATAGTCATACTCGACTCTATAATTGAAATTTGCTAAGAGTAGATCTTAAATGTTCTCACCAAAAAAAAAAAAAAAAAAAGACAAAGGTAAATATGTGAGGTGATGAATGTGTTAATTAACTCGGGGGAAAGGGATCCTCTCACAATGTATACGTGTATCACATTACCATGGTTTTATACTTTAAACGTCTTACAGTTTTGTTAATTATACCTCAATGAACAGAGAAAAAAAGAGCATACGCATATTTTGAAGGAAAAAAAAAGAAGGGATACTGCTTCTGTCTTCACTGTGGTTGTGAACAGTTCGAGAAAAGAAGTCGGTGTCTACAGCGAGACAAAAACCATGAAAGCAAACACGGAAAACACGAGTGCTCCTTGTAGACAGTGGGGTTTTCTGCTCCCACGTAAAGAAGTGATGCAGAACGGACGGCAGCTTCTCAACGTGGGAGAAAATGCAAGAGCAGGTGCATCACCCACGGATTCCACATAGGAACTCAGAGGAGTGAACGCACACAGTCGGGCCGTGTGGGCAACCGCTTGACGCTCACTTCCTTCCTCCAAGGGACGGGCTGGTCTACAGGTTTAGAACCAACACCTCCAACCTACCTTCGAGCAGGCAGACAAGATCCCCAGCCTGGGACGTCAAGGTCAAACATGGGCTTGTCTACTTCTGGCATTAAACAGACAAGCAGAACCCTGGAATCTCTTCCTCAGAGCCCTTACCTGTTAGATTTCAGGCCAATCTCTTCCCTCCTCGCTCTGCTGCTTGGCTCACCAGAGAACACAACAGGGAAGTTCCCACTCCTGCAAGTCTTTGTCCTGGCTCTTCCGCTTGCCTCAGACACTTTCCCCAGAGATATGTGTACGGCTCAGGGCCCGCACTTCTCTTCAGTTTCTGTGCAAATGATCTTTCGCTGCCCAGGGCTTTTCTGAGGTTGAAAAAGGGACATCTGTCGCTCAGTGCTGATCGTGGGCACAATCAGGAGGCTGGCAACGAAGGCCACCCCTCAGTTGTACTGCTGCCCTCCTGCCCCCGGTAGCTCCGGGCCCTCATGGCCGGAGGGGCCCGCTCGCCCCCTGGGTCCCTGCTCATCCTAACGCCCAACATGGAGGTCTCTGCTTGACCTTCCACGACACGCCCTCGCACGTGGTCGGGGCCCGGTTCCCCCCTCCCTGACGCCTCAGCCTCACCCCAGTGCCTTCTGGGGCAGTGGATCTCCGTGAGGTTGGACCCAAGGGCTCGGCCACAGGGCCACTTTACCCCCATGCCACAACCACACCTGGCCCTGTCTTCCTTCACGTCACTGGTCAGCACCTGGGAGGACTGCCACTGACACCAGGAACGGCGAAGGGGAGAACGGTTTATGGAGGTGAAAGGTGAAAACACACGTGTTTAATAACTTCAAAGTATTATCCCAGGTACAAATGAGTTTTTATTGTGCTTTTAAAGTCTTCATAGAGAAACCTGGAGAGGCTGTGTGTGTTTCCCTCCCTGAATCCCCAGAGCCCTTGGGATCTGTGCTAGCAGCAAGGGTCCGCATCACTCCTTACAGACGCCCACATTCCTCTCCTCCTCACCTAGGGCACAGCACCCAACAGTTAAGCACACAGGCTGGAAAATCACCTATCTTTTCAAGGTTCACCGAACGCTCACGGCATGCCAGGGACTGCTGTAAAGGGGAGCATTCGTGGACACGGCCCCCCTGGCCACACAGCCTACTGGAGAGACAGACACTAAATAGTGTCATGGGAATGATTACAATGTGACAAGGGCCATGTGACTCCAGGCCAGGCACCGACCAGCCGTATGGTTATCGCCAGATGCTATGACCTCCCTAAAGCCGCATCTTGAGCACGTGACCGTGATCACATCTGCCTCATGGGATTGCTGTGTGGGTTAGATGAGAGAAAGTAAGGACAAAGTCTGGTGCTGGCCTTCATGGATGACTCTGTCTGTCAGCGACGAATACAGGCCTTCGCAAGCAGGGAGAATACCATGGACCTCTTTGCATCTTGTGCCTAGCACAGTGTCCCCGAAAAATATTCACAAAAAGCCGAGAAAAAGAGTAGGGAAACTAGAATCAAGCTACTGTAATTTAGACACAATTAACATCAGTAAGTCTAAATTCTCTTTCTATAATTAACTAGTTTCAATAAACACCAAAGTCATAACAATGTCAACAAACAGGTAAGAAATCATTTACTGATTACACACATACCCCTCTGAATTTCTGGAGTGATAAAACACAATTAAGATTGCCACCAAAAAAAAAAAGACTGTCACTAGCCTTTATTAACTTTTCATAGGATTGAACCAATGGATATAGTTCACACTGAAGAATCCAGGACCCTTATGCAGGTAACGCGCCCCAAGACCTAACACTTCATCCCCGAAATTTGTGAAGTCTTCTGTCCGCACAATATCATCTTCATTTCACTGGCGTTTACCTATCAGCCCTTACCTAAGAACTTCAAGCGATAATTACTCGGCTTCCTGGATTTGAGCACCCGTGGCTTTGCAAACATATCTTCTAATTCACACGGCGGAAGATCCCTACAGATCACATGAGAAAGGGCATTCTATGAACTTTATGTCGCCTAAGATGCACACAGCCAGACACGTTCAATGAGGAAATGTGTCTTACTGAGGGCCATGCTCCCGGTAAGGTGAAACTGAGTTAATACAGTTGGTGAACACCTTCACCTCCAGGAACACACGGTGGCCACCTCTCGCGCCCCCTGTGCAGATACCGTGAAGGCACCCCAGCAGTTCACGAAGTGATGGCATGTTCTGAAGTGTAGCCCAGGGCCTGGGATAGTAGGTCCGCTGCAGGGTCGTGTTACCACCTGTGTCTTGTTCAGAATAACGGACAGAAATAAAACATGCGGCGGATCCGCTGACATCGCGAGGGTTGCCTGCTTTCTATCGACATGCCGTCAATCCTCTCTGATGATCTCGTCTCAGGAATTTCCAAAGTTCCTGGCGTAACAGCTTTCAGCAATTTCTTACAAAAAAGGAACTGCCAGAGTCATGGCTGAAACATATGGAAAACTTGGGTAACGACAAACAGTACATATTACTGTAGTTCAAAAAAAGGGTTCGATACAAAGAATCGGGTAACCGTTAATTAAAATTTGTAGTCACTATAAAAAAGCAGCACCTCAGTATTATTGTAACTTCGTATAAAAATAGCATGAGCTAGCATTATCTTATAATGCTATAATAACAGGAGTTATGTACTGACTTTCCTCTTCTCACATCTCCCAAGGTTGAAAGTTCAAGGTGTAATCTTCAAAAGGGCCGGCCCGAAGTGACAGCTTAAGGCTGAAATGAACTGATGGCCTTCTATTTCCTTCTAAATCTACACGTTACTAAGTTAACCCTTACTCCATATAACAATAGCCAGAACACCCGTTGGAGGCAAGCTGGCCAGTTCAGTCTCCTCCTTCCCTGAAAGGACTAGAACCCATCTGGTGTGACCTTCGCAGCCCTTCCCTGCTCCAAGGCTGCATGATGCCAACACCCACTCTTCTCTTAAAAATTCAGGTAAAATTTGGGGCGCCTGGGTGGCTCAGTCAGTTGGGCGTCCGACTTCGGCTCGGGTCATGATCTTGCGGTCCGTGAGTTCGAGCCGCACGTTGGGCTCTGTGCTGACAGCTCGGAACCTGGAGCCTGTTTCAGATTCTGTGTCTCCCTCTCTCTCTGCCCCTCCCCCGTTCATGCTCTCTGTCTCAAAAATAAATAAAAACATTTAAAAAAAATTAAAAAAAAACAAAAACAAACATATAGGTTAAAACATACAAATAAGTTGACTGTCTGATTTATTCCTATCTACCCTCTAATTCAGATGCTAAAAGACCCCAGGGCTATTGCTTAGAAATATGTAAACTGGGTTAAAACTATTAAAAATATAAATATATTGGGGCGCCCGAGTGGCTCAGTCGATTGAGCCTCCGACTTCAGCTCAGGTCATGATCTCACAGCCTGTGAGTTCGAGCCCCACGTCGGGCTGTGTGCTGACAGCTCGGAGCCTGGAGCCTGCTTCAGATTCTGTGTCTCCCTCTCTCTCTGACCCTCCCCTGTTCATGCTCTGTCTCTGTCTCAAAAATGAATAAACGTTAAAAAAATTTTTTTTTTAAAAATTCAGGTAAAATTCACACACCATAAAATTCATCCTTTTGAACTGTACAGTCCAGTGATCTTCAGTATATTCAAAGCTGTGCAACTATCACCACTAATTCCAGAATATTTTTATCACCCCCAAGAGAAACCCCTTACCCATCAGCAGTCACTCTGCATTTCTCTCCTCCCCCCGAGCCCCTGACGACCACCAATCTACTTTTTTTTTTTAAGATTTTATTTTTAAGTAATCTCTACACCCAACATGGGGGTTCGAACTTAACAACCTTGAGATCAAAAGCTACTCCACCAACTGAGCCAGCCATGCGCCCCACCAACCTACTTTCTGTACCTATGGACGTGGCTATTCTGGACACTTCGTATATATGGAATCATACAATAGATAGTGTTTGTGCTTGGCTTCTTCACGTGGCATAATGTTTTCAAGAGTTATTCATGTGGGGGAGCGCCTGGGTGGCTGTCGGTTGAGCCTCCGACTCTTGACTTTGGCTCACGTCACGATCTCACGGTTCATAAGGTCGAGCCCCACGTCAGGCTCTGGAGCTGCTTGGGATTCTCTCTCTCTGTCTCTCTGCCCCTCACCTGCGCGTTCTCTCTCTCTCAAAATAAATAAATAAACTTTTTTTTTTAAAGTTATTCATGTTGTAGCATGCGTCAGTGCTTAATTCCTTTTTATGGCCGGATATTTCACGGTATGGATATACAATTCTTGTTTATCCATTCACGCAAATGTCAACTAAAAGACACCTGGGTTGTTTCCACTTGTAACTATCATGAATAATGCTGCTGTTAATATCTGCCTACAAATTTTTGTGTGGACGTGTTTCCAGCACTACTGAGTGTATAACTAAAAGTGGCATTGCTCAGTTACATGGTAACTCTGCTTAACTCTTTCGGGAACGGCCAAACTGTTCTCCAAAGTGTCGTACCATTTTATATTCCCACCAGAAGTGTGCAAAGTCCCAATGTCTCTACATCCTTGGTAATACTTATCATTGCCTATCTCCTTTATTATATCCATCACAGTGTGAGTAAAGGGTATCTCACTGTGGTTTTGATTTGCATTTTCCTAAGGACCAATGATGTTGGGCATTTGTTGTCTCTTGTCTTTTGGTTGATAGCCACTCTGACAGGTGTGAGGTGATATCTCATTGCGGTTTTGATTTGTGTTTCCCTGATAATTACTGATACCAAACAACTTTTCATGTACCTGTGAGCCATTTGTATGTCTTCTTTGAAAAAAGTCTATTCAGATCCTCTGCCCATCTTTTATTTATGAAAAAAAATTTTTTTTAATGTTTATTTATTTTTGAGAGACAGAGAGAGAGACAGAGTGCGAGCTGGGAAAGGGCAGAGAGAGAGGGAGACAATCTGAAGTGGGCTCCAGGCTCTGAGCCTTCAGCACAGAGCCCGATGCAGGGCTCGAAGCCATGAACTGTGAGATCATGACCCGAGCCGAAGTCGGACACCCAACCGACTGAGCCACCCCGGCACCCCAAGATCCTCTGCCCATCTTTTAATAACATGGTCTTTCTATTGAGTTATAGGAGTTCTTTATATATGTTGGATATTAACCCCTTATCAGATATATGATTTACAAATATTTTCTCCCATTCTGTAGGTTACCTTTTCATTTTGTTAATGGTCTCCTCACGGTGCAGAAGCTTTTTAGATTAATGTAGTCTCACTTACTACTTTTTGCTTTTGTTGTTTGCGCTTTTGGTGTCAAATAAAAAAATTGTTGCCAAGACCAGTGTCAAGGAGCTTTATCCTGTTTTCTTCTAGGAGTTTTATGATTTCAGTTCCGACGTTTACGTCTTTAACCCATTTCAGGTTAATTTCTGTGAGTGCTCTAAGAGGACAGTCCAATTTAACTCTTCTGCATGTGGTTATCCAGCCTTTCCAATATCACGTATTCTTTCCTCATTATTGACTCCCTTGTCAAATATTTGTTGACCACATATGTGGAGGTTTATTTCTGGGATCAATTCTGTTCCGTTGGTCTATGTGTTTGCTGTTATGCCTGTACCATACTGTTCTGATTACTACAGCTTTTTTGGTTGCTTGTTTAGAGAAAGAGAAAGAGCGACTGTGAGCAGAGGAGAGGCAGAGGGAGAGAGAGAAACTTAAACATCATCCATGCTCAGCACGAAGCCCGACACGGGGCTTGTTCTCACCGTGAGATCAAGACCTGAGCCAAAATCAAGAGTTGGACACTCAATCAACCGAGCCACACAGGTGCCCTGATGACTACAGCTTTGTAGTATAGTTTTAAATCAAGACATGTGATGCCTCTGGCTTTGTTCTTTCTCAGGAAGAACTTTGACTATTTGGGCCATTGGAATTTTCACAGGAATTGCATTAAATCTGTACATGGCCTTGGGTATTTATAGACATGTTAATGATATTAATTCTTCTAATCCATTAATATGGTGTATCTTTTCCTTTTTTTTTTGGTGCCTTCTTCAATTCCATTCATCAAGGTTTTGTAGTTTTCAGTATGTAAATCTTTCACCTCCTTGGTTAAACTTATTCCTAGGTATTTTATTCTTTTTGATCCACTTAGAAATGGGATTATTTTATTAATTTCTTTTAGTTCACTATTAGTATATAGAAATGTAATAGATTTTTGTATATTGATTTTGTATCCTGCAACTTTACTGAAGTCATTGATCAGTCTAACTTTTTGTAGTCTAAAGACTGGCGAGGACTTCTAGTATGTTGAATAAATGTGATGGGAGTGGGGTATCTTATCTTGTTCCTGAGCTTAGAGAAAAAGTTTTCAGTTTTTCATCACGTATGACATTAGCTGTGGGTTTGTCATACATGGCTTTTATTATGTTGAGCTACATTCCCTCTATACTCCTCTATACTCAATTTATTGAGAGTTCTTACCATCAAAGGATATTGAATTTCGTGAAATGCTTTTTCTGCATCTGTTGAAATAATCACATGATTTTTATCCTTCCTCTTGTTAATGTGATTTGTTACACTACTTGATTTGAGGATGTCAAACCATGCTTGCATCCTGGAATAAATCCCATTTGACTATGGTGTTATGATCCTTTGAATGTACTGTTGAATTCAGTTTGCTGAATTATTATTACTATTAATGTTATTTTACTGAGGACTTTTGCATCAATGTTCATCAGGCATAATGGCGTGTAATCTTCTTTCCTTGTGGTGTCCTTGTCTGGTTTTGTTGTCAGGGTAATGCTGGCCTTAAAGAGTCTAGAGTTTGGAAGTGTTCCCTCCTCTTCTGTTTCTTTGAAGAGTGAGAAGGATTGATATTCTTTATTTTTAATTGAACTAAAGTTGACATGCAATATCATATTAATCTCAGGTTTGCAATATAGGGATTCAATTACAGAATCTTCACCAAGCTACGTACAGTTATCATCTGTCACCGTAAAAAATTGTAACGTTATTGCCTATATTCCCTATGCTGTATTTTTCATCCCCTTGACTTACTTTATGACTGGAAGTTTGTATCATCTATCTCACTCATTCCTCCCGTCCCTCATCCTTCTGGAAACCACTGGCTTTGATCTCTGTATTTATGAGTCTGTTTCCTTTTGTTTGTTGGTTTGCTTGGTTGGTTGGTTGTTTTCCACAGGGGCTGTACCAACTTACGTTCCCACCAGAAGTGCACGAGAGCTCCCTCTTCTCCACATCCTCACCAACACTTGTTACTGTTTCTTTGACACTAGCCATTCTACCATTCTGACTGGTAGGAGGTGGTATCTTCTTGTGGGTTCGATTTGCATTTCCCTGATGATGAGCGATAGTGAGCATCTTTTCATGGGTTTGTTGGCATTCGCATGTCTTCTTTGGAACAATGTCTATTCAGGTCCTCCTCTGCCCATTTTTAATTGGATTATTTGCTTTTTTGGTGTTGAGATATACATAAATTCTTTATATATTCTGGAGATTAACCGCTTATCAGATACATCATTTGCGAATGTCTTCTCCCATTCAGCAGGTTGACTTCATTCTGTTGATGGTCTCCTTTGCGGTGCAAAAACTTTCCAACTTGATGTGGTCCCGATTGTTTATTCTTGCATTTGTTTCCCTTGCTTGAGGAAACAAATCCAGACAAATATTGCTAAGGGTGATGTCCAAGAGCTTCGGGTGTATGTTTTCCTTTAGGAGTTTTAGGTCTTACATTTAGGCCTTCGATCCATGTTCAGTTCATTTGTGTGTATACAAAAGTGGTCCAGGGGCGCCTGGATGGCTCAGGGTTAAGCAGCCGACTCTTCATTTTAGCTCAGGTCATGATCTCTCGCTTTGTGAGATCGAGCTGCATGTAGGGTTCTGCACTGACAGCACGAAGCCTACTTGGGATTCTCTCTCTCCTGCTCTCTCTGCCCCATGAACACACTCTCTCTTTCTCTCTCAAAATAAATAAATAAACTTAAAAAAACAGTGGTCCAGTTTTTCCAACGCCATTTACTGAAGACTGTCTTTTTCCCATTGTGTATTCTTTTTTCATCATAGTTACATGGCCATATATGCTATGTGTTCTGATCCACTGATCTTTGTGTCTGTTTTCAGTACCAGTACCAACCGTTTGATCGCCATGGTTTTGTAGCTTGAAATCTGGAAGCTGATACCTCTAGCTCTGTTCTTCTTTCTCAAGACTGCTCTGGCCATCCAGGGTCTTTTGTGGTTTCGTACAAATTAATAGGATTATTTGTTCCGGTTCTACCCCAGCCCATCTGTTGGCAACGACAGGCCATGGTTACGGAAGGAGCACTGGTGGGCCGGGCCGGCCCCCAGCAAGGCTGGCTCAGAGCCCCGGCCACACCTGCTGTGGGCACGCTGGCAAGAGGGGCCAGCCCCTGGTGCAGCCGGCTGAGAGGCCCGGCCGCAACGGCTGTGGGTGTGCCGGTGGGCAGGCTGGGGGGAGGGCTCCCCCTCCCCAGGGCGGAGGTCACTTTGGAGAGGCGCCAGTCCTGACTGAGGCGGTCCACCAGGTGTGGCAGGGTGGGAGGCGGGAGGGTCTGAGGCGGCTGCCTCAGGGTCCTCAGTGGTGCTTCCAGATCCACACTGGCTAGGCACCAAAGCCAGCGGCAGTGGTGGCCCGACCCGGTGGCGTGAACTCTCGGTCACAGGGAGCAGCCGCAGGTGCCAGTGTGGTCGCGAGGGCCGGACGCGGACACGTGCAGCAGCAGGCGGCAGGGCAGGCAGAAGGGTCGGGGCCGGCTCTGGGCTCACGGGCAGCTGTGGGGGCCCTGGCCGCTGGCATGCTGCCGCCGGCCGGAGGGTCTCTCCCCGGGCACGTGCACCGCAGTGGAGACTGGTCACGGGGGCCACGGGCACGCAGCTGGCAGCCCTGCAGGAGCGGCGACCTGCAGGTGAGCACGATCGGTGCTCGGCCTGTGAGCATGATCGGAGCACGGCCGGTGACAAAAGACAGGGCCCGGTCTAGGCCTGCGGTAGCTGCGGAGGCCTGCATGTCTCACCCCAGGCAGGTGCGCACAGCGGAGGCTGGCGACGAGTGCCGCACACAGCCGTGGAGGTCGGCGGCGAGGGTCAGGGCTGGCGTGCTGCCCTCACGTAGCCTCCGAGGCCCAGGCTGGTGGAGCTCTAGGGCTCCAGTCGGGGAGGGAAGGGAGCGGCGAGATTCGGGCGGCTGGTGTCCACAGACACGAACACCCGTGGGGCAAACGCTGGGGACATCTGCAGGGGGCCCACGTCTGGGCCCTGTCTTGGCGGCAGAATATGCTGGATCTGTCTGCAGGGAAGGTCACGGTTACCCACCATCGCTCCGACCTCCTGGCTGCTGTCGGTAGCCCGTTGTCCTTCCTCGGGCCTTGCTGTTTCCACACGCCTCGGTTTTGCCAGCGTAGGTGGGGCGCACCTGACGCGTGACCCTCGTGTGGTGCCCCGCGAGGCGGAGGAAGCGGGCCGTTCACGCAGCTCTTGCTTCTCGGGTGTGGCTGGGGAGCTCCCTGCGGGCGCTGAGCGATGCCCGCAAAGCCAAGCCGTCTTCCTTCTCTTCGGAGGCGATTCTTCTCAGGGCTCTTTTGTTCCACTGCGTTGCCAAACATTCTTAAGTGGACTCCAAGCCTTTCCCAGGTCCGTTTGTGTCTGTGGGCAGCTATCTAATTGCCGAGATTTGTCTCTTACGCGGCCGGTCGGGCGAGGTCACTCCTGGAATTCTACAGCCTTGATAACTGCAGATTTTGTAGCAAGTTTGGAAACTGGGAAGGGTGAGCCCTCTGACTTTTCTTTTTCAAGATCGTTTTGGCTCTTCTGGATCCTCTGCATTTCAGTATGATTTTTTTTTTTTTTTACCAGCTTTCAGTCTTGGTGCCCCCCCCCCCCCCAAAAAAAAAGAGGCAGTTGAGATTTCACGATTGTTTTCAGTCTGTAGATCAATTTGGGGATTACTGCCTTCTTGACGAGTCTTCCAGTGCATGAATGGGAGACGTCTTTCCATTTCTTTTGGGCTTCTTTAACTTCTTTCAATAATGTTTTACAGTTTGCAGTACACAAATGTTGAACATTTTTGCTAAGTTCATTCCTGAGTTCTTTATTCTTTTTGATGCTATTACAAATGGAATTATTTTCTTCATTTAATTTTGGACTGTCTGTTGCTAGAGTATAGAAATACAGTTGAGTTTCATTATTACTCTTCTATCCTGCAACCTTGTTGAAGCTGTTTATTCGCTCGAATAGTTTTTTATGGATTCCTTGGGATTTTCTACATACAAGCTCATGTCATTTGCAACAGAAGTAATTTTATTTCCTCCTTTCCAGCCTGAATGCCTTTCTTTTATTCCTTCTTCTTGCCTAACTGCTCTGGCCAAAACCTCTAGTATAATATTCAATAGAAGTGGTGATGGCAGCCAATACTGTCCTGTTCCTGTCTTAGGAGAAAGCTTTCAGACTTTCAGCACTGACTGTGAACTGTGGGGTTTTCCTAGATGCTTTTGTTCTGGTTGAGGATCAGCTCTGCCTTGTGATTCCTCATCTCCAGTTACCTTCGATGTACCCTCAGGTCCTGAAAATTTGTAGCTCAATAGATTTCTTGAATTTCTTCCCTGATGCAGATGCCTAACATCAATGCCTGGATTTAGACCTTTATCATCTTCTGCCTAGACTGTAAGACCTTTAAGGCAGGACCTATGTGCGTGTGTGTGTACATACACATATACATACACTGACAAAAAGAATCACATTCGTTAAACAAGATCAAGGTGCTATGAAAAAGCAGCAGCATTTACTGGCAATAAAACCATAATTGTGAAAAGCAAAAAACAAAGCTAAAACTAAACTAACAGTAGTGAAAAAGGTAGCAAGGAAAAAAAACTGCAAGGTAATCTCCCAGAATGGAACACAGAGCAAACGCTGAATAGGAATAACTGAAGGAAGGAAGGAAGGGAGAAGACGGACGGAGGGGCTTCAGTTTGATACTTCAAGTAACAGTCCCAAATGAAACAACTAAAATGCTGGGTAAAAGATATTAATGAAAAGATTTGTGAATGCACTGCTGAGGCAGGAGAGAGTGAAATGTTAGCGAAATGATCAAAGAGATCATTTTTACAAATAAAAATGCATGTTTTTCAGTATCTTATCTGGTAAAATCCACGATGTTTTTTGTATTTGTTCGCATCTATTATTACCCCTGCTTGCTTCAATGTTTCTGCCCTCCAACCCATGCTCGATACTGAAACCTTCACTCTCCCCTATAGCTGATCCCTGCCTGTGCCACTACTCTGCTGACAAACTTCAAACCTCCAGGGTCTCCCCTTTCCCTCCAGGATCATGTATAAGCCTCTGTGCAGACACACAGGACTCCTTAGTGTTTGATCTTAGTTTCATTTTCAACACCCAGCCCCCAGCCCCTGCTCCCATACCTCCCATGCCTGTCGTCAGGCAACCCGAGACAAGCATATTCCCTCACCATCCTCTGTCCCCATCATACCTCCCCTGTCCCCCTCTCCCTCCCCGCTACACTGCCTTAACCTGAGGTAAAACCTGACTTGGAGTGAACTAAGCAGAGATAAAATGCCATTTCTGACACCAGGAGGCACGATTAAACACCTCTGTGTCTGTAACAGAGTTCTCACAGCATCACAATGCATCATTTTTCACACTAGCTTATTTATACATACTCTTCTTCCCCAAAGACGATGTCTGTCAAATGAATTAACCCCCGTGAGGAGAGATGATACTGTTGGGATTAAATAGGAGCTGTAGTTTTATTTCTCAGTAATTGAGTTGCAAAATCTCTGTTTCTAAGAAAGGTTTTATGGTTGATTTGGAAAAGGAGGGTAGAAGAGGCAAAAAAGGGGGGGGGGAAGATAAATGAACGTGGTGTTTCTCAAACTGTGGGGCCCTTATCTACTAGTGGTTTGTGAAACCAACAGAGTAGGTTGTGACCAGCATTTAAAAAGTGAAAATGCAGAACAGAAAATACTGGACCACCATGCACATAGTTAGGATAACTTTTAGTCCGTGGTACTTTGCTTCACTTTTACACACACACACCCCTAAACGTACATACGTATATTTGTATCATCATCATAATACAATGCATTCCTTCCTGTGGGCTTGGTCAAAATACTTGAAAGTCAATACGTTAACGGTTCAAGGACGCAGGTAAGGAAACCAGCCCTACTCTAAGTAGAGAGAGAAGCCAAGGATACGCCAGCAGATGAGAAAGCTTAAGATGGGTGCTTTCACAGCATATGCTAGATTTTACCTGCAGGGAAGTAGTTTATGAAGAGATAAATCACCTCTGTGCCTCTCTGCATTTAGCACTTTGATGTGTTTTCTAACATTACGTATAATCAGGACGCAGGCTCTCAAATGATGTGCCGGTCTCTACCGATTCTGCTTCTATCGGTCCGGTGTTCACGGAGCTCGTGAACTCTGCTTATCATCTACACAGAACAAAAGGAGTCGTAGGCTGTAGATTAAAATTATGAACTGCTTTTAGCTAACCACTCTCAGAGAAAGAAAAGACAATAAGCTTCAGAGGTACTCATCACGAGCAAATACAGGGTGTCGAAGTAATTCACGACACGGAACAAACAGCACGGTGTCGGTACTCGTTTCTTGGATCCAACCGTGTGCACTCTGGTTATGGGGGATACCGTCCCTGGGGAAGCTGGCTGGAGGGCACATGAGAACTCTGTTTGCCACTCACGAATATGTGGAATGAATATTATGAAGTTTTAATTCAAAATAAGAGGTTATTAAACATAATTAGGATTAAAGTGCCCTGTGGATTCTTAGGATCGGTGCCAGCAGACTAATCTGAGATAACTCCACCACGGTGACTGTGCTGATTCCTCACGATGGAGACAAACCCGCTCACGGCTGAATTCTCTTATTTAGAACGAGCCAGCTCGGCAGCGTCCAGCATTACTCTACTCATTTTCAATACTGTGCTTTTCTAAACTGTGGCCATCTATTATTCTCCAAAATCTTTTTGTACATTTCTTTGTTCACTTTAATTTAATCTCAATATAGGACTGGCTGAACATTTTGGAGAATATACTAAGTTTTAAGAGGGAAAACAGGTTGCAAAAAGTGGTTGTGAAACAAATGTAAACTACCGTTTGATTTATAGACCTCCACTGCTCTCGTTTAAAGGACTTAGCAGTGGGGAAGGGTTGTTTAGACTGTACTTGGGCTTAAGTGGAAAAAAGTTATTGCTGAAATTGTATAAATCATCTCAAATATTGTTTGATTTTAGCTTTTAAGAGTCTGAGTTTTCCTAAGTGTGCCGAGAAAGTTTGGTTGAGTTTTCACTCTCCATAAATCAGCAAGTATTTCAAAGCCTCCCTGAGACACATAAAAATATACACGTGTGAGAAGAATGACTACACCATCAGTAAGTTAAGGATCTGAAAATAAGGCATATTAAAGCGAGCAACGAGCTGGGTCCTCGCTTCTGTCATTATTAAATATATAAAGAGGTGGAAAAGACACCAAGATAAGCTATTCTCACACGTCAATAACCACATATGGGCACGGAGAGCAGCTAGAAGGGCGCAAAGCCACCGTAGCGCTACTCAAGCAACCAGCCGCGCCTTACCTCGGGGGGCCTCCGGCTGTCTTTCGGGAACAGGGATCACCCTCAAAAGTCACCGACAAAAGAAGGTGGCCCACACACGAGATTCCCATCTATTTTCATCTGTTACCCATCCTACGTGCAAGTGATGTGATTTTCTTCCTCAAATGCCATTTTTGATCATTTAAGTCCCTCCTTTTGAATAAAAAAGCCAACGAAGGAACGCAGTCGATGGTACTGTCGTAGTGTCGTATGGTGACAGGAGCTACACTTGTGATGAGGACAGGGTCACGTACAAACGCGTCCAATCACTGTGTTGTCGTACACCCGAAACTAACGTAACATTCTGTGTCAACTACATCCAAATTTAAAAAAAACGTCCCCTTTCAGTGATCACTTACTACACTCACAATACTAATAATGTTTAACATCTGTTTTGCATTTACTATGTGCCGGGCATTGGGCTAAGTGCTTTTGACAAATATTCTCTCACTCTTACGATAACCATAGTGGGTTCGATATCACCATCTTACAGATGAAGATCTGATGCTTAAGACTGGCTCTAGGCCATCTGATCCCGAAGCCTCGCACCCACCTTATTCCTGCACCGTCTCCCAGGCAGAGTCAACCTGGCCCTCCACGGGGGAGACGCCTTCACTCAGACTCCTTCCCCTACACAGAACCTCAGCTGCGGACCTCCTACTTCCTCACGGAACCTTCTCACTCCTACCTTTGTAATCTGAAGATGTGACTATCCTGGAGTATTCTTTTCTCTGACCCTCACACGCTCTGGCCTCTTTCAAATCACAGGTGAAACCTAAAACATTTCGTTAAAACCATAAACCAAACAAGTATGCTCAACTTCCCTATTATTATTCAGCATTATTTTGAAAGTTCAGCCACCGCACCAGTCAAGGACACACGGACGCATAAAAATTGGAAAGGGGCGGCAAAAATATTACTTACATGTGCTGTGAGATATGTATCTATATAAATATGTATCTATATGTATATCTGTCTATGTCTATATAGATGTAGATAAATAGATAAACATATATAGAAACATATCTGGAAAATCCCTAAAACCTGGTAAATAAGTATTGAAAACAGTCAGTTGTTCATCAAGACTGTCAGCCACAAAAGTAAAAAACGAAAATAAATAACTTCTACGTACCAATGGAGACTAGCTGGAAAAAGGTGCTGGGGGATATATAATATCCATTCACAACAGAAAAAAAATCTTAAAACAGGAATTCATGTAATAAGATACAGGAGGGACTTCCAGTAAGAATGTCAGAAACGTGCAACACGGTGACGGGAATAGGTAGATGACGTAAATAGAGGAACAAAGGCATCTCTATTAATAAACAACCAACAACAAACACCCAAACTTCCACAAATGATTATCCAGTCTGGGCAAGAACCCCTGAAATGGAAAGCCTAGAAACAAACCTTGTCGTGCAGGAAAACTTCGCATCTCACAGAGGGCATCTTTTCAAGTCAGTAGGGAAAAACGGGTTATTCAAAAACCAACTAGAGAAACGAAAGCCGGTTCCAATCTCATCCCTTAACACTGCCACAAACTTAAACAGTCAAAGATTGAAACATGAAAAATAAAACCACAAGAGTACGAGAAGAAAATGTGGACAGAAAGTTGAATGCAGTTAGGCCAGAAAGCTCTCTTGAAGGCTGACAAAAAACTGAAAGAAAAGTCTAAAAGATTTAACTCAAAACAACATTTATTGCCATCAAGCTAAGTAACAAACATAAAACCTTCTAAGTGTTAAAAAAAATCATAAAAGAAGCTGAAAGATAAATAACAAAATGGGAGGACAAGATTATGACAAAAAGACTAAAAGGCTGACGACCCTATGAAAACGAGTAACAAAAAGATGAACGTAAAGATGGGAAAATGACAAAAATAGGCAAAATCCAATTCCTACTGGATGGTAAGACACCACAGGGGAAGCTGTTGGTTTCACCGGCAGTAAAAGAATTGCAAGCAGAAATAAATTAAAGTATGTGTGGTCTATCAGATTGGCAAAAACTAAAATCAAATCCATAACTGGGGTCATCAAGGAAAAGCCATCTGGATTTTAACTTTGCGACGTGTACCAGAACATAAACTCTACACGTATCTTCTGGCTACGCAATTTCACCCTTAGGGATTTATTTTAAGGCTACAATAGTCAAATGGACAAGACATACGCATCCATAGTTAACTGTAGTTCTTCTACAATATCGAAAACTGGGTTCGGAACCTTGAACAAGAGCTAGGGATAGGAGTTAGGGTTCTGGGGCACAGTCTCAGAGCAAGAGGAGAAAGGGTGAATACCAGACGGAGCCTGGGAAAACACAAGGGGCGGGCGCGGGGGAGGCCTCAGTTTGGCACGTAGATAGGAGTCCAGCCTACCGTCTGCTCTGCACGTAGGATCAACACATTGTGCCTGGCACACAGCAAGAAAGGCCCGTGGAAGAAGACGAACACGAATGAGCCAAGTCTAAACTACATTTTATCGAGGATTGAATTTAATCCTAGTAAAGACACCTGGGACTTCAAGGTGATCTGGGAAAGTAAGAGAATCACATTACGGACTCGGTTGCAAAGAAATCCATTCATTTTCATTTATTAACGTCCGTGTAACTTTTGTCCAGGTGAAGAACACACTTTCTCTTTTACGTTCTCTGCCATGGTACTTTCGCACAGTACCCTGCAGTGAAAAACTGCTCGGTGCTGTGAAGACGCTGGGCATCACCTCGAAAGTCATCCCTTTTAGAAGGTACCTTTTCCGGGACAAGAGAGTCTGCATTCCCAACCTCCAAGATCTCTCGAAGAAGGGAGGGAAAGTATTCAGGCTCAGGTGTGGTGAATTTTATATCCAGAACTCAAGCCATGGGGAGAAGGAGCTTCTCTTCTGAACCTAATCCAGGCTCGGCCCTGCTCCTTCCTCTCAGCTGGGCTCTGAGGAAAGGAAGGGCCATATGGTCACTGACATTTCAATGGCCTTTATGTCTTCAATGGCACAGAAAGAACTGAATGAACGCCTGTGTCACTGGAAGCCAACTGAAGCTATGTGTGTCTGTGTGTGTGCGTGTCTGCCCTTCCAACTTTACAAGGAGTCTGTGCTCCTTAAAGAAAAATCGGAATGAAAAATACAAAAAGGAAATTGACACTCACCCGTAATCCGTGACTGTGATAAACAGTTGTTAATGTGAAAGCTCCCTTCGGTTTTCAAAAGACAAAAATCACACTATCTATGATTTTATTAGATGCTTTTCACTAACCTGATATTAAGAATTCTTTGTGAACGTTAACGGCTGTATATTACTTCATCGTGTGGCCTCTACGAGTCAGGATATACTAAGTGACGATGGCAGTAACATGAATCCTACCGTCTCAGTGGCTTCCAACAGCAAAGATCTGTTCCTTGAGCAGACGACACATCTCTCTCGGGTGAGCGGACTCCTCTCACGTCAGCAGCACTTAGGCACCCAGGCTTTCTGAGTCTCCACCACCCGGAAGGTCATTGGTTGCTGGGCCAACAGGGAGGAAATGTGGACAAGTGCGCAGTGGCTCTTAACTGCTGCAGCCCAGCAATGAGCCCCATCACTTCCGCTCGATTTCTTTGGCCAGATCAAGTCACGTGGCCACAACTAACTGCACAGAGCAAAGATGTGCAATTCTACCACATGTCAGAGATAGCACAGTGCTAAGTGGGCAGGCCTAATGACAAGCACAGGGTACGATACGGCTTGCTTAACCTTTCCTCCAATGTTGGACTCCAATTTCTTGTAGATGTGCTAATTATCAGGTGTCCAGCTTTATTGGGTTTTCTATGTATATCTTCAGAATAAATTCCTCAGGGCTACATTAATGGCTTTTGTAGACTTCCATGTTCTTGATCCCTCCTGCCAAACCCATTCCTCCTCCTAGAAACAAAAATAAAAATATCTACATCGGTGTATCAATACAATCACTAGTGTTGTCTTTTAATAGAATGTGGAGTCATATGATAAGTGAACGTGTCATTTTGCTGTTATTTCCATTTGCATGCTTTCGCGCACCAAGAAAGTCAAACAATTTTTTTGTAGATCTATATTAACTATTTGCATTGTCTTCTTTTGTGACTGACTTCTATGCCTATTTTCCTTTGGGGGGAGCGTTGGGATTTTGTTGTGGTTGTTGTTCTGCCCGTTTTTTATTTGTATTTGTATGCGCTCTTTATGCAGCAACAATATAAACCATTTGTCATTAAGTGTTGCAATTTTTGAAAACCAGTATGCTTGTCTGTGAATTTTATTCATATTTCCTGAGAGAAATTAAAATTTTTGTGGTCAAATCCATTCATCTGTATTTTCATTTGTAATTTCTTCCATCTCTTTTTAACCTACTATCCTTCTCTAAACGAAAGAGAAGATAAGAGGGGCTAAAAGGAGGCAGATAAGGGCTTATTTTTTTCTATTTAAGTGTTGGCTCCATCTGGTATTTATTTCACGACAGTAAATACGCATAAAGCGACGCAACATGTACACTACTCTTGCTTGGAACATCTTGGGTAAATTACTTAATCTTCCCTCTTCTGTCCCTATAACACAACTCCACAGTTTGGAAAGCTTCTTAGCTTCAGTACCAAAGTGAATGGGCGTCCCGGCCCCGCCCCCACGCAGAGTCCCAGGAACAAATAAACAAACAGAAACGCTGCCCGTCCGTTTGCAAACTAATGTGAACCCGTGTCACATTTCCTACTCCCCGTTCATCAACTCCCAGGCTCTTCAGTGCGACTGGTTTTGAGCTTACCCCATCCAACTGCCATACGTTCCAAATGAGACCACTGGTTTCCAGGACAGTGCGCTCTTATATTTCCCTCCTAACTCATTGGTTTCTCTCTTTCTGTGTTGGTCCTTCCTCATTTTCCAGCCCTTTAAATGATGGCCCAGGGCTCATCACTCCTAAGGGTGATCTCACCCAGTCCGTTGGCTTTGATATAATCTATGTGTGGATAACTGCAAATCCCTATCTCCAGCACAGACTGCTCCTCTGAACTTTGGACTTGTATATCCACCAGGCTACGTGACAACTTCTCGTTTGACTAGTGGCATCTCATACTTAGTATTCCTAAAACCGGTTTCCTGATTGCCCCAAGGACCTAGCCTTCCCACAGTCTCCTCTCCACGTTAAAGGCAACGCTTTCCTTTTGGCCACTTGGGCCAAAACCCTCGCAATCACTCTTGACTCTTCTCCCGCTCTTATACTCCAAATTCTATCTGACCTCTACCTGAAACCTTCGGATGGCTTCCTACTCATCCACATCCGAGCCAAAATGCTTACACAAAGAGGACATTCAAGCGGCCCATAAACATAAGAAGAAGTGCCCAGAGTTCTTAGTCATGAGAAAAGAACACATTAAAACCACAATGTGATATGGCTCCGTACTCCCAAAGTGGCTAAAATTAAAAGGACTGACAATATCAAGTATTGGACAGGACGTGGAACAAACGGTGCATCCGAACATTGCCTGTTGGTGTGCAAACCCCGCAGAATTATTTTGAAAAACTGTTTGGCGGGAGCTGCAGTAAAGCTAAAGTATCCCCCAAATTACTCCCAGCTACATACTCAACAGACATGAATGCTTGCGTCTATCAAAAGATATATACATGAATATTCGCAGGAACTTTATTCACAATAACCCCAGAAGGGAAGTAACTCAAATGTCAGTCAATAGTGGAACACATTAGTACGTTGCGGCATATTAAAAATGGAATACTTCAAAGCGATGGAAAAGAATAGGTCACTAAACCAGGCAACAAGATGCACGGATCTCGCAGGCACGATGCCGTATAGAAGACGCTACACTCAAAAGAGTACCTAACACACGGTGGTACTTAGCTCAGGTTCGAAACAGGCAAAGCTGGTGGTTACCTTGTGGGGAAGGTATGTTGAAGGAATACTGACTGGCAGGTTGCAGGGGCCTCCTAGAAGCAGGTGCTGAAAACGGTGTATATCTTGACCCGGGTAGCAATGAGACAGGTATACACCGATGTAAGATTTCCTGGAGCTGTGCACTAAGATTTGTGTATCTCATGTAAGTTCCGCCTCAATAAGACGGTAACAAAACAAAACACCTTCTATTAACATTTGTTGGGCACTACCATGCACAGGTGACCTGAAGGAATCATGAACGGATAGAAATGGGCCCTGCTGCTATGTGAACGTCACTCCCCTCGGGAAGACAGAAAGTAATCAAATGACCTCGAGAAATCAGGAACCGGGATGACCGACACGCAGGGAAAGAACTGGGTTCTGTGAGGGTGGGCGACAGAGGAACCGGCGAGCTCGGGGGGAGTGACATTCCCAGCAGAGCAGAGTGAGAAGACAGGAGAACGTGCTCCAGGCAGAGGGAAGTGAGTGCCAAGAACCCGAAGCCAAAGAGGGGCTGTGTTCAGCTGGACAAGGCTGGGCTGACCAGGCCCCACAGGAACCCGTGGGCGGCAAAGGTCTTCGGCCTCTGGCTCAAGAGCAGCGAAAGGCACTGAGGGGTTTTAAGGGAAGGGGTGTTACAAGCGAATGCGCGTTTAGAAAAGATCTCCCAGATAGCTGTGTGGATTTGAGAGAGGGAACGTCGGTAAGGGGACACTCGTTAAGAGAACTGTAACTGCCCAGGCTAGCGTCCACCCATCTGGGAGACAGGGCAGGAGGCGCGGTGAGGGAAGGTCGTCACTGACACTGCGGATTCGATGTATCTTTATATCTCACAGAAGCGATTTCCACTCCAGGTCAGTATGTGAGACACAACAGGAACACCAGGGACCCCTATGGACAGAGGCGGAGGGCCAGGGGGACGGGAGCCCAGGAGGGACGTTACACACGGACCCTTTCACGTTTTTACATCTTGCGGTTTTCAGGCATGTGCATATACTCCTTCCTACTCAAAATATAATTAAAACGTAAAATTAATATCACTCAAGGGGAGCCTTCCTTACCTTACTAATGTTGCCCTTGGCTTCTCTGTTGGTCACAAGGCACAGAGGTAAAAAGGCATTGCAGCAAGCCCCTCTGGGTACTGTCATTCCATGAATAATAGTGAGGTCCCCGCGTCCTGCTCACAGCTCATGTTTGCCATGGATGAGAACATAATTTACTTAGAGAATCACCAGAGAAGCCACTTCCTGAAATGTAAACTGCCTAAAATCTAAAAGACACATGTGCATCATTTAAAATATACAGTTTACTTGGTATAGGAAAAACTCCTAATATCCTGGATTTTCATTTCATTATATCTAACCCATGTAAATTTGCAGGGGGTCAAAAAAAACAAAAAAAGTATAGCTCTATTCGTGAAAACCAAGACAGAAATGAAAGCCGGTGACTTGGCCCAAAGAGCTCTATTATAAAAACAACCCGGGTAGTCCTATAATTTCCCCGTGTTTTAAATCAGTGAAATCTAGAGTTGCAGCTGTCCCACAGACTGAAACCATATAAATTTTTAGAAAATGAGTCAATCATGAGATTAAAGTTTCAATTTATAACACTTCTGTGTTTTAGTTACAAAGTCGTAAATAAATCCAGCATGACAGAGAAGGTAAATATTTTCTCAGTTGTTTATGCAGCCAAAGAGGAAAGGAATTTAACATGCAATTAACTACTTAGGTTTTTTTTAGATACGCACCACATGGTCTTTGTATTCCAGATAAGCAAAAAATAAATATTGTTTTGTTTAACATTTGCTTAGCAACAACAAATACTCCAAACTAGTGTGATACCTGGCTGATACCTTCACTTTCTGGAACTGTTTTTCCACTTGCAAAAGAGGTAGCGCGTAAGAAAAGGGAGGAAATGGAACTGCTTCCCCAGGAAGAAGAAGAAAAAAAAACTAAATAGGAGGAATGAAGATTTTTATTAAATAAATGAGGTTGAAGTCTCTGGAGACAGAATGATGAACTTTCAACCACTCGGGGGCTCTACTTCTATTGTTTTCAGGCAGTATTTTTTTTTTCCCCACATTAAAAAAAAGAGACGTTTATGCCATTCTTTAAACCAACCTCTGAACAGGTGTGAGGTTAAGAACAGGTCGAAAGCAGACCTCAGATTTCTCAATAACGCCTCCCATATGATCAGTTTCTCTTATCGGCCTTACTTTAAAAGTAACTGGGAAAAAATGTGACTGCCATTTTAATCGAGATGGTAGAAATCGCTTACGAGGGCTATTATTTCTTACCGTCATGATTTACCAATTTTTCTAAAAATTAAAGCTTTTAAAATAAAATCATGAACACGTGAGTCTATGTGAGGTCACTAAGATGTAATATAATTTTAAATTAAAATTATGTAATCTCCTCTGGAAACTTCTGAAGTATACACTTAAAATTGGACATTTTTAAACATGATTTTTAATCTGAACGCACAAGTGTCAGCTATCCACAGGGATTTCTACACAAATATACCGACTCACTCACTTACTTATTTTGAAGAAAGAAGCCCTTCGAGACTGCCTATCAAGTAAACAGGAAAGAGAATGAACTCTAATGGCAATAAATCAGTCTTCACACCCAAACCGTGTGTAGCAAGGCCGTTTTCTCATTGTTTCTGCTTATTTTTCTTCTTTTTGAGACTTAAAAAAAAAAACTCCATACAGTAAAATAAACACGGTAAAAGGACTCTCAAAATCTCTCTGCACTCTCCCACTGTGTCGATTCCATGTCCTTCCACATGGTTAACAGGTCAGTTTGAAAGTTTGTCTGGGATGAGCCCGCTGTGCAAACAAGTGGGTTTACTACTGGTTGCACACCATCTCCCAACTGGTAAATTACAGGTTACTTTCCTTTGCACGTATTGTCATGACATCAGCAATGTCAGGGTAGGAATCGGCTCCAGAAATTGAGCAATTTCAGGAAGGGAAGCCCTCAAGTTACACATAAACTGTATGATAAAAGTTCATTTATTAGCCTGTTTATTTGGGAATGCAGAACACACACCCAAAATAGATGTTCTATAAAGCATGTTCTAAGCTACTACAGTCAACGTAACCCTAAAATAATAGAAAAGAGCAGAGCGTTATATTGTTTTAATAGTAGCAGAAACGGAAAATAGTACGTTTAAAATTTTGGTTTTTGCTGGTACTTGAAAAAAAGCTGTTCGGGGTGGGGGGTGGGGGTCTGGGTGGCTCAGTCGGTTAAGCGTACGACTTCAGCTCAGGGCACTGTCCCACAGGTCGTGAGTTCCAGCCCCGCATCGGGCTCTGTGCTGACAACTCAGAGCCTGGAGCCTGCTTTGGATTCTGTGTCTCCCTCTCTCTCTGGCCCTTCTCCACTTGTGCTCTGTCTGTCTCTCTCTCTCAAAAATAAACAAACATTAGAAAAAAAAAAGCTGTTCCAATTAGAAGATCTTATCCAACCGCACTGGCTGATCCACTGTGCTCCCACTGCTTAAATATTCCCCTCAGTTGTCTTCTAAATTTCCCTTCATCTTACTCAGCAAATTCTCCCTGCTCAGTGCAGTCTGTGATCATAGCTTATAATTCCATCTGTATCTGTATCTGTATTTTAACTAAAAAATAATTTTAACTAAAACTAATTTTAACTAAATTTTTTTTTTTTTTATTTTAGAAAGAGAGAGTGCAAGCAGGGGAGGGGCAGAGAGAAACGGAGAATTTCAAGCAGGCTCTGTGCTGTCAGTGCAGAGCCCGACATGGGACTAGAACTCATTAAACTATGAGAAAATGACCTGAGCCAAAATCAAGAGTCGGACGCTTAACTGAACCACCCAGGCACCCCCCTAAAATTTTATTTGAGAGAGAGAGAGAGAGAGAGAGAGAGCATGAGCAGAGGAGAGGGGCAGAGGGAGGGGGAGGGAGACAGAGAGGGAGGGGGGAGGGAGGGAGAGAGGCAGGAGGGGAGGGGGGAGAGAGAGAGAGAGAGAGAGAGAGAGAGAGAGAGAGAGAGAGAGAGGGAGGGAGGGAGGGAGGGAGGGAATATCTTAGGCTCCACTGTCAGCATGGAGCCTGATATGGGACTCGATCCCTCGACCCTGGGATCATGACCTGAGCCAAAATCAAGAGTTGGATGCTCAACCGACTGAGCCACCCAGGCGTCCTTTCTTTTCACATTCTTTGTTGGCGTTTGTTCTAACAAGAATAATGAGCGGATATCAACATGTCATTCAATCCCAGTAAGTGCTTTCCTAGAATAAGTCTTGTATATTTTAGCTTTATTCAAGATACCAAACTTTAAATTATGAATGGACAAGAAAGACAATCTCCTCAGATATACTTATTGTGATGTTTTCAGGTGCTCAGGACTTTCTTATTCTGTACTCATCACTGTTTTCAACATGAGGTGGTAAAGGACAAAGAAGGCCTCACTGGCGGCAAGATTTATTCAGAGAATTCTTTTATTCCCAGGATAGCTGCGTGTGAGACACGGCTTCACCAACAAAGTCCACAAAGGTAGTTCAACCGAGCGAGATACAAATGAGTCGTTAACAAATCTTGGAAAACTGCGATCTGTCAGCAGAGTCCGTTGTTCATGCTTTGAACTTGAAAAATACTCACAAGGACAGAACCGAACGGTCACAAGGCTAGAGATAGGTTTTGACCCAGACGCTCCCAGACATGACTGCCTCTCAACTGCTTCAGAGGGATGAGCGACAGTGTAAAAACATAAACTTGGAATCCTATAAAAATAAAAATGCAGCATCTTCCACTCTCTGAGTAAATAATGGAGGTGATACACAATCATCTAGGAACAGAATGTTCTGAGAAGAGATGGTCATTAATATCAAAACCAAACATCAGGCTCCGAATAGAATAAAAGCGGTAACGGTACAAGACTAGCCCGTTGGATACGCTGTAAAACTGCTCTGTTTACAACCAGCTTTTGGGCCCCTAGCAAACTACTGTTAGAATAGCAAGAAAATTACAAATTACATCTCTCTATACATTATATACAGCACTAGAGCTAGGTCATAAGTATCAATAAATTGCTGACGTAATAAGTCTGTTCACTCGAAAAATAAGCACCCGTTATTTATTGCGGGATACGGATGGAGCTGCCCGTGTTCAATAATCGCGTATCAGAAGAGCAGAGTTTGCCAAAACATGATCTACACGGGGCTGATGTCTAGAAATGAACCAGGCAGAGTTCTGTGGTCATTAGTAAGCTTTCAAACAAAGCACGAGAGACTCAATGTTCATTAGCACATCACAGATCCTGAGAAGCCCGCTCGACATTATTTAAACAAGTATTCCTCAAACGTAGCTGATGGGACACTTTATTCTCAAGGTATTAATGCGCTTGGAGAGACACTAATACAGACACATACATAATCACCGTCTAAAAGTTTAGGCCACATTACACGCATATAATCTGTGCAGTTCTATCAACATTATGAATACTCTGTAGGTTGGTGTTCAAATTATATTCTCCTGTTCTCATGGTTTCATTGGAGGGAACAAAAGGATTCACTGCAGAGAAACATCCCTAGAGATAAGTTTGTAGGGAAACCATCCCTCTTCCAGCCGGCATGGCGGGATGCTCTCAAGTCCCCCTCCCGGGTCAATGCTCGTGACGAACTCACACTCATTCTCCACCCTCTGACCTCCGCGTCCAGCCGACCACTGCGCCTCATGGAGCCTGCCTTCTACACTGTTCTCACACCCAGTTCAATCTTTCCACCTCCACAGCTACTTCCCTGGTGCGAGCTACCCGCTCTACCGCAGCACCTGAATAATTTCCCAACTGTTCCCCCTAAATCCATTCTTTACCACATATGGCGCAGCCAAAATAACCTCTTAACGTAGAGAAATCTTTTCCACGTACCAGTTTTCTACTATTTCTATAAACTAAGATAAGGAGAATGACAAAACTATCAAGGTTATATGCACTATCAGTTTAAGAAACAAGACACTTCCAGGACGTGTATAATCCCATTCCTTGATCCAGAGGTTAGCACCCTCTGAATCTTGTGTTTACTGTTCCTTCACTTTTCGTTAGAGTTTCACTGCGTATGTGTTTACCTGTGAGAAGTCCATCATCTGTGCCCCTCAGTTTCAGCTGCATGAATTCCAGATAATGAATATGGCACAGATTATTTATCCATTTTTTCCACTGACAGTCACTTGGGTTCTTTCCCGAATCCCACCTCTTCCTTTTTTTCCACTTTTACAAACAGTGCTGTTATAAACCTTCCAGTTATTATTTTTTTATGTTTCGAGGTTTTTGTTTTTTTTAACGATGATTTATTTTTGAGAGAGAGACAGAGCGTGAGTGGGGGAAGGGCAGAGAGAGAGGGAGACACAGAATCCGAAGCAGGCTCCGGGCCCCGAGCTGTCCGCACAGAGCCCGACGCGGGGCTCGAGCCCACGAGCCGTGAGATCGTGACCTGAGCCGAAGTCAGATGCCCAACCGACTGAGCCACCCGGGCACCCTTAATGTTCCAAGTTTTTATTAAATCCTAGTTAGTTAACAGGAGTAGAATTTAGTGATTCATCACTTACATATAACACCCAGTGCTCATCACAAGTGCCCTCCCTAACGTCCACCAGCCATTTAGCCCCTCCTCCTCCCACCTCACCTCCAGCAACTCTCAGTTTGTTCTCTATAGTTAAGAGTATCTTTGGGGCGCCTGGGTGGCTCAGTCAGCTGAGTGTCTGACTCTAGGTATCGGCTCAGATCACGACCTCATGGTTTGTCGGATTCTCTCTCTCTCCTTCTGTCCCTTTCCCTTGCTCATGTTCTCTCCCTGTCTAAAATAAAATTTAAAAACAAAACAAAACACAAACAAACAAACAAACAAAATACAATGTACTCAAAGAGCCATAGCTACTGCCAATGAACAAGGGAGACAATCCCAGTGAAGAGATAAGTCTCTGTATTTTCTCAAAAGGAAGTAGGACAAGGATAGTGGGCTTGATAACATCATCCTTTCTTTTATTATTTTTTTTTTTTAATTTTTTTTTTTTTCAACGTTTTTTAATTTATTTTTGGGACAGAGAGAGACATAGCATGAACGGGGGAGGGGCAGAGAGAGAGAGGGAGACACAGAATCGGAAACAGGCTCCAGGCTCCGAGCCATCAGCCCAGAGCCTGACGCGGGGCTCGAACTCACGGACCACGAGATCGTGACCTGGCTGAAGTCGGACGCTTAACCGACTGCGCCACCCAGGCGCCCCACATCATCCTTTCTTTTAAATTCAAACAATTTACTGATAGTTGATTCAGAATTTGTTTGCCACTGTTACTTCATCTTTGTATATTTCATTATTACGCAGAGGAATCTGGACGGTAGGAAGTTTGGGTTCTCTTCTAAGGACAGGTACAGCTACGTCACCATACAACTGGAGATAAAGAAAGGCAGAGGAAGCAGCTCGGCCAAGCTCAAGTTCTGCAGCTTTAGAAAGCTTCCCGCTTCCTCCTAATTTTTGCCTTCCTATGATTTAATCACTTACTGATCACGTTATAACTACATGGAGTTCACATCACATCCATCTGTAAACTAAGCAAAGAATAGGGTGCCTGTGTGGCTCAGTCGGTTAAGCATCTGACTCTTGGTTTCAGCTCAGGTCATGATCTCACGGTTCGTGAGTTCAAGACCAGTGTTGGGCTCTGAGCTGCTGACAGTGCAAAGCCTGCTTAGGATTCTCTCTCTCTCTCTCTCTCTCTCTCTCTCTCTCTTTCCCTCCCTCCCTCTCTCCCCCTCACCCCCACTGTCTCTGCCCCTCCCCTGCTTGTGCACACTCTGTTTCAAAATAAACAAACTATAAAAAATAAATAAAACTAAGCAAAGACTGAAAAATGAGCACAAAAAACACACGAGCACAACAGCACATGAATCAGGCAGTGTTCTGCAAACTGGAAAAAGCTATTAAATCTAGGCAACTGTTATGGTTTGTTCCACTGATGAATATTCCCATTGCCACAAATTTTCACTAACACAGACAATCCAGGGCTCAATAATACACAGCATTAGAACGGTAAATTACACATAAAGTCAAAAACAGGTACGTAGTATGCCTAGCATTATATACTGGAGCAGATGATTAAGCATCCAGACGACCAAAACTATTGATAAGAAGTATTATGATGATAAAATACGCTATTACTTTACTTGTGTGGTAAATTCGAACTATTCCAATGTATGTTTGAGTGTCAGGACCTGAACATCCCCTGGACAATTACGGTTCACTGACGAGCCTCTTAGCACGGGTGCTGGCACCCAATACTGTAACAACACGTGTTCGGCATTGTACAGATCACAGAGCGCCTCCAGATGTGCTATCAGACTGGCTAAGCCGGGACAATCTAAACCAGGTCCTCCTGGCAGCCACCACCCCACCTAGTCAGGGCAGCCCGCCTGAGGACGAAATGAACCCCAAGAAGGACAAGCCTGAGAAATGGAAAGAAAGAGAAACTTTTCGAACGGTATTTTGTAAGCACTAACCAGATCCAACTTACCTGAAACCAGATATACCCTTGTATCTTTCAGTGATGAGATTGCATAAACCCTCTTTTCTGCCTAAGCACTATGAGAGTGAAATCAGAGGTTCTCTTGCAAAGCAGCCAGCTGGAGTCTGGCACCGCGTTCTCAATAAATGGTAACAATGCCCCTGCCTTCTATGCTGACAGACCACACTAAATGAGAGAAGATACGCAAAACTTCTATCATAATCCCTGATGCAAACAAGGTACTCAATAAATGTCAATTCCCTTTGCAGTGAAAGTGATTAGGGGCTGATAATCACATTCGTCTCATATCGCTAACCGTTCTTCTCATTGTAGGAAAATGACAAAAAAGAACTATAGACTAACTCCAATGACCTTTTTCACCGCTTACCTTCCCAGGCATCCAGAAACACATTGCTAGCAGGAAGAAAATAAGCATTATCAATGGATGGCTAGAGATATTAAATGAGCCAGGCAACTGCTAGCATTTGCCCCATACAAAACCTCGGCATAAATGTAGCGATTTCAGGTTCTGCAAGGGGTAAGGGACCACAACCTACTCCCTCTGACGGAGACACTTGCTGAACCATTCGATGGCACACGGCAGGATCAAAATGCGAGACTCACGGTATTTGGAACGTATGGTAAGCCATAAAATTTCTCCTGGGTTTCCCTGAGAATGTCTGTGGTCGATGCCGTCAGGGGGTGCTTCCCATGGTAGATCTGATCCAGGGCGGCATAAAAGACCTAAGAAAGATGAAAACGTCCACTTAGTTCTGGCAGTCCAGCCTTACATCTAAGACGCAATGGGCCAAAGGTGTTAGAAGTGTACCAGAATAAGAAGTACACGTAAGTTACGTATACGTAACATTCACGAATATAAACGTATATGGCTTGAAATGTAATTTGAACCACAATTCAGACCATGCTAATGATGAAAAGGAAAGCTGTCAACCTTTTCGTGATGAAGGATATTAAAATTTTTTGAACTGTATCTATAAGGTACTCTTTACGTACAACGGAGTAAATTAAATTTGTGACCACAAAACTGGAAGTTGGCCCATTGATGTCTATAGATATACGCAAAGTATATAGTTGGAAATAGGAGAAAAATAATGAAGTTACAACTTGTGACCCTCTGGATCTAATACATCCTGCGTGGTCTCTTCCTGGAATCCTGATACATCTTAAATGAGAGAAATGAAATGGTCCGAATCCACGTTTTGTGACGAGAAGGGACGGAACGTTAAACAGATGGGGCGAGGTGAAGGAAGAACGACTCTCTTGCGACGGGTGAGTAGGGACGTTACAAAGAATTCTGGCGCAGCTGTTGGGGAGTCTGGGGCCCGGGTCCAGCCAGCTCCCACACCTGGTGGCAGCAGATACCAAGAAAACAGCTGCTGTGCACGGGCGGTTCTGGCCGACGAGGTGACCGGGAGAGAAGGCTCCCTCACCTCTGAGTGGAGGACACAGGCCATCGAAACACGACAGGAGAAGAAAGCGTTAGTTTGCACGTGAAATCGGCAGCTCACAAAGTTCCGAAAAGCTAAACCTCACGTAGAAAACCTAACTTAAAGATAAAAGTGCTTTCTCCCCGGGACATCTGGCTCAAATACTAGTGTTTGCGTGGAGTTCACCTGAAGCAAGAAAGTAGAAAAGGCTTGATTTTAAAGGAAAAATTCTGACACGCAATTACGTTTCTGATATGTATCTTTCTGACTTGAAAACGGAATTTGCAGAGAATGTGCAGCTGTTGACTTAAAAGAACTGAGGATTAGTTTGGATAAAAGAAAAAATTTAAATGACCTCCAGCTTTTGGCTTCCTCTAGATATAGAATTATGGTTCCAAATTACAAGTCAAGCTTAAACCTCCCCTAGAAAAATATAGACATCTCCTAAATATAAATATTGCTTCACTCTAAGTGGTAATCTAAGCATATAGCTAACTACAGCTCTTTCAATTCCATATTCTATAATGAGTAATCATGCAGAGAGAAATCAGAGGAGCCTAAATTACTCACCCACGTCTTGTCCATATTCCAACAGAATAAATTATCAGGAATCGAAAGTTAAATTCTAACCTCCACTAAGGTGTGAGGGGTTTTTTTGGCCTCAATCTACAAACAAATCTGAATTCAGAAGGTTCATTCCTACAGCTATGCCTTCCACACGCGAAAGGCGTAAGTACGGAACGACTTTTTTTAATGACAAAAGCAGAGCAAAATAAACGCAACGCGCGTGTGTCTCACCCTCACCTGCTGCTCACCAAACAATTTGAGAGTGATGAGTCTACCTGCCTACCCAGCGAGTCATGCTCTCCTGGGACCAAGAACCTCAGAGCCACAGAAAAAACAGGAGCCCATTTTTAAAACAATGCGCAACAGAAAAAAAAAAAAAAAAAAAAAAGAAAGAAAATTGCAATTTTCAGAACACTTCGTATGCCTCCCTAGACACCAGACCCAGTTCATTTCCTTTCCAGCCTCGTGTGTCTGCGGCGTGCAAGGGGACTGCTGCGGGACAGGAAAGCCTGCAGGGGCAGCTGTCTGGCAAGCACTTGCCTCCCTCTCTTCTCTCTCTCTTCCTCTGCGTCTCTCGGTGGGGGTTACTCTCTTTGGAGGGTGGAAGGAGGGAACGGTTGGTCTTCCTTTTGAAAGAAAACCCTTGGAACAAGTACTCAGAAAGAAAGCCACAAGGGCAGAGCTTCCATTATAGATATCGGCAAATCAAAAGACTTGAAGTTGAGTAAGGCAGAAATTTTCAAATAACTTGAAAATGTTTCGAATAACGCAGAAATCCTTTTAAAATTGTACCGCTAGGCATGGGCGTTAAATAACGTAAGTTCGAGTGTAAGGCCATGGTTTTCTCGATAGCATGCATTTTCTTCGAATGTATATTTGAAAGTGCAACATAAACAGAGTTCGTAAAGGCTGAATTCTACGAAGCCATAAAGCAATTAAATGGTGCCCGCACTTTGAAATAGGTAGGTAGCTGGACCATTATAAAAGCGAACACTGCCTGACATGAAAGACGGGTGTTTGGGCTGTGTTTATAGAATTCTCCAGATCTGATGAAGAGCAAGAATGCGATAAACAATCTGAGCAATTAAAGTAACCTGAACATCTGGTATCGTGTAGACCTGACATCCAGATGGTTCATAAAAGTTTTCTAGTCTCTATCTGGAAACCGAGAAGACTGCCTTTGAATATTATCTAAAACTAACAATCCTCCCTGTTTAAACTTCACGTCAAAACCACAAATTTTTAAAAAGACAAAGTGACTAAAAACGTAACTTGCAGGCTGAAATGTAGGAGTTAGAAGAAGTCCCGTGACTCCTCCGAGGTTTGACTTTCCCGGCTGAAAACTGGGAAATAAACGTATTCAATGTCCATTTCCCAAGGACAGCACGAGGCCCGAATGAGTCGGTTTTGGTCAAGTTCTTTGAACTCAGGTGGAAGATGTGTTAGAAGCATAATTATTATAATCAAGGTGGAGCGTTGGCAAGAATTTAAAGTTACATATTTATTTTGAATAACTGCTCTGGAAAACGTGAGAACAAAGGTACATACATACCTGAAGTTGCATATCGGCTGCAGCACCCACCTTTTTGGACTCACAAAGCCGAGACACCATATTTTTGGGCAGCGACTTGAAAAACAAAAGAACACATGTGTGAGTCAATTGCTTCCTAAGTCACTGCACTGGCTGCTTATCAGGCAAGAGAGTTAAAAATGGCATCAGACGCAAAAATTCATAGAATTTAATCGCAGTGACTGTCAAATTAAGGTCTGTACACGCAAAGACAGCACCGTAGGCAAAGAGCGTGGTAGCGTCGACCTCTAAACGTCTATTGAAAGCCTTAGTAAAAGTTAACGCTTTTTCTGTACCGCTGTTACCGGTGGAAGCCTGTCCAAGTGCTCTGTTGGCTCTTAAGTGCATATAATAACGGATGACAGGAATAAAAGAGTGAGGTGTCAAAAAACAGACGACAATTCTCGGGTGTCAGCCTGCACTGAAGCTGACTGGCTGTCCCAACAAAGGACCATGACAGTGAATTGCACATTCTCTTCTTTTCCAGCCTTGAGAGAGATGCAGAACTTGGAAGCTCAGTGTCATGGCCCTGTCTGCTTTGGGGCTTCCTGCCTGAGACCGATTAGGCCTCATCACACAGCACCACGTACTCACGTAGAAATAAAATAACGATCTGGTCGAGGAAGCACGCCGGTCAACTGACTCTACTTGAAAGTCACTAATACTGACGTTTCCTGAGAAAGGTGACCACTCTGTGCAACTCTACTTATAATCTAAATGACGCGAAAAGCCTCCCTACAGAGAAACACATCAGGGAGGCACAAGGCGGGTTAGCAGCACTCCAGCCGTGCACATGAACCACCCAAGGAGGACAGTGGGAGCGGTCTGCTGGCAGGGGCACCGGGCACGGCGACGTAGGTGTGTGTATCTCCTCGGAGTGCCCGCCCCACAGCAGATGCTCAGTAAATCTTTCCGGAAGAAATGAACGAACACGAGAACAATCGTTTAAAAGGGCTCCTTGAGTGCAAGACTACACCAGGACGTGACGGAGGCTCAGACAACAAAGCCTGTTCTCTCCTCTTTCTGTTTGGCCGTAAGAAAGGCAAACGAGGCAAAAGAAAGAAAAGAAAAAAGGAAAGTTTAAGGCTGTATAGTACACATTCCAGTGCAGGTGAAAGGCCTGGGGCTTTCTCACACCAGGGGCGGCCATCCTGAGTGAAACAAAAATTTCCTCAGACGGGATTTGAAAAGGTCAAGCCTTAGTTAAGTCATCTATGCCAAGAACTCGTACCAGGACGTTCAGGTTTCCCTAAACCCTCACTTTACGTGATACCTTCCGCTGACGGGACTCGCGCTACACTTGGGTTTTTTACGACTCACAAAGCTTTAAGAGTTTTGTTTCCATTCTCGAAAAGTCTGTGTGGCAGGATGGCATTTTCTCGTTTACCCAAAAATGAAGAGTACTGTGGACGAGCACTGTATCAGGCATCGGGGACACAAAAGGGCCACCAGACAGGGCCCCGGCCCCGCAAGCTTCACAAGCTGGCATTACCCACGTAGGCACAATTTTTAGGAGTCACCGACTGTTGTGAGTGCAAAGATGGAAAGGCATGCAGGTCGGTGTGAGAAAACAGCGCAGACAGGCTTAGATGAGGGACTCACGTAGAAGTGCAATGTGCAAAACGAACGGGCATTAACGAGACAAGGGATGGGCGGCCGGGAGCAAGGAGCATCCCAGGCAGAGAAGAGGAGGGCTGCCGGCAGGAGGTGAAAGAGCCGTGGGCAGGAAAAGCGGGTCCCACCGGGCTGGAGAGGCAGGCAGGAGCCAAGCGGGGACACTGGTCTCCACCCTCGGGAGTCCTCGAGGTAAGCCACTGGGGAGTTTAAAGCAAAGGAGTCACAAGGTCAGGTTTGTGTTTCTGAAAGATCCCTTTGGCTGCAGTGGAGACACTGGATAGGAGGAAGGCGGAAATGGATCAGGAAAAAACAGGAGGCTATAGTTAGTGCCCCAGTGACGCACGTCAGCAACCTAAGCAACTGCTGGAATGACAGGGGCAGGGGCACCGCTCTAGACGGCTTGAGCTGAGTGGGAGGTGAGACCCAGAGACGGTGAATACATATGACCCAGCACCGTTTCCAGACGTGTGCGGAGAGGAGCAGGGTGAGGGCAGCAGGGGCAGAGGGGAGGAAGCTTTTGTTTGAGGTTGGGAAACGCACAAGCAGGCTCAAGACAGGCTGATGGTAATGAGGCCTAGAGGGACACAAACTGGAGAAGAGGCCATGGGAGCCTGAGGTTCTTGAAAAAGAAGGGGACGCTGCACAGACCACAGGCGAGAGGCAGCTCGGGTGTGGGGCTCCCTGGACGGGCATCTCATAGGCGACGAGGTGGATTCTGAGGCTTAAGGAGGTTAGAGAAAGTTGGGGAGAGTGGTCCACTGAGTCATCAGCCCTGGGGGAGCTCTGGGATCGCAATCGGGCCTGGGATGCGGCAGCACCGGGGATGGGGGAGTGGACGGTGGATGAGAAGGAGCATCCAGTCAGCAGTGGGAGACGCAGGGGTGGCAAGGCCCGTGGCGGGGTGCCCCCGCTGGAGGGGGTGTGGGCAAACGAGGAGCCGGGGGTCCCACAGCAGGCCAGGCAACTTTGAAAGGTTTACTCCTTCTGCTCTCTGGACAATGATACGGAAATGCCAAGTACTGGATCCCAGACCCAAACCCAACATACCCCTTTCCGTTCAGAGTCTTGACAGGCCAACCCCTCGGAGACAAACCCACATAGAAATGGCACACGTTAAAGGAACAAATTTAATGAGGCTTAATTCTTTCCTTGTCGGGTTTACAATAAAACAAAAGATGCGAAGAAAGACACCATGTAAGAACAAGGACAGCTAAAAACAGTTCATCAAAACTTATGTAGTAAAAAGGAGACACGTGGGCTGCTGTAGTGACACAAAAAGTCACCGCTTGAGGAAGTGAGTACCATTGCTGCTGAAGGTGACATGGGACCTGCGGGTTACTTTGTGCCGCTTCCCGTGAAATCTGTGATTATTTCAAACTCAAGGGATAGGTCCAAACAAACCTCCCAAAATTATGTCTTCAAGGCCTACTCTACATTCCGTAGTAAATTCAAGGAACGTTTTACCAAAAATATAAGTAGAAGCTACGTACGATGGGGGTAGACTGGTTCAAAGAAAAGAATCATAAATCCACCAAGTCGCAAATTAAATAGTATGTTTATAGCACGTGAGGTGTAAACAGGGAAACAGATTTTTTAAAAACCTCGTTTGGGGGCCTAGGGATTCCCTTGTAAGGAGCACTGGGTACTGGACGGGAGTGCTGAATCACTGTTTTGTACACCTGAAATACTACACTGTACCCTAACCAAGGGGAATTTGAATAGAAACTTAAAAATAAATAAAAATCTAGTGTGGCTCTTGATCCATGGATTTTGGCTCTTCGTCTATTGAAATTAATCAGCGCATTTCAGCGGCTGGAAGGGACGTTAAGCTTGTCACCGCTGCTGTATCTCCCGCAGTTTAGTTCAGACCTCCACACCAAAGTGAGTATCACAATCAAGCCAGTTAAAGGAATTCTGGGGTTTCCCGGTGCATACAAAAGCTACATTTACACTATGCTGTAGCCTATCGAGTGGGCAATACCATTATGCCTAAACAAAACAAAACAAAATATATATACCTTAATTAAAAAATACTTCATTACTAAAATATGCTAACCGTCCTCTAAGCTTCCGGTGAGTTGTAATCACCGATCACAGCTCACTGTGACAAATTCAATAGTAACGAAAGTTTGAAATACCGCAAGAATTACCAAAATGTGACACAGAAACACAAAGGGGGCAAACCCTGTTGGAGATGCGGCACCCACACACCTGCTTGGTGCAAAGTTGCCACAAAACATCAGTTTGTAAAAAATGTAACATTTGAAAAGCACAATAAAGCGAAGCACAAGAAAATGAAGCATGCCTATGTTTATGTTATTCTCTTAGAAAGTACTTCCTTTTTTTCTTACAAGAACAAAAATAGGACAAAACTTTAAATACCATACAAATTGATTTTCAAGTTATATGAGAATCTCTTTAATAAAAATATTTAGAAGTTAAATCTTAAATTTCAAATTAGAAAAATGTTTCCTGGGGGCGCGTGGGTGGCTCAGTCGGTTGAGCGTCCGACTTCGGCTCAGGGCATAATCTCAGGGTTCCTGAGATCGAGCCCCACGTCAAGCTCTGTGCTGATGCCTCGGAGCCTGGAGCCTGCTTCCAATTCTGTGTCTCCCTCTCCCTCTGCCCCAGAGTCATGATAATCAACATTGAAATCAACCAAATTTTGCTGTCCTTCTGGAAGTGGTTGTATCTACCGAGTAGCACAGAGATTTCAATGGTCTCCTAATGTGAAGACACTCACATTTGATATACTGAAGAAACAGAATACGAATGCATCCAAGCTTCAGGTAATGAGCAACGATATATAAATAAAAATGCATTTAAGACACCCGAACCTCAAACAGTACTGCAATTAGTTTTCATTATATTAAATTAAAAATTTATAAAAGCCCATAGCATCAGAAATAACTGTTTCACCGTATCATCAACTGCATTTTTTTTTTAATTTTTAAGTTTATTTATTTATTTTGAGATGACATTGACAGCACAAGTCGGGGAGGGACAGAGAAAGAGAGGGAGAGAGAGAGAGAATCTCGGGCAGGCTCTGCACTGTCAGCACAGAGCCCGACGCGGAGCCCGAACCCACGAACCATGAGTTCACGACCTGAGTGGAAACCAAGGGTCAGACAGACACTCAACCGACTGAGCCACCTGGGCGCCCCTCATCCCTTGCATTTTTTAACAGATTCTACTTCAATCTTCATAATTTCCAAGGTAGGAAGTACGTTCATGGACCGCTAAGCCTCCGATCCCAACGATGACATGTTATTCCCAGCTCTCCTTGGGATCTGGACGCTGCCATCTGCATTCAAGATTGAAAAGAATCCTACTAGCATACGAAGAATGCTATAAATCAAGAATAAAGTTCAGATCGACTAATTCGGGTAAACAATGATGTCATGAGACACCTGGGTGGCTCAGGTAGCTGAGCACCCAATTTCGGCTCCGGTCATGATCTCATGGTCTGTGGGTCCAAGCCCCACATCAGGCTCTGCACTCACAGCTCAGAGCCTGGAGCCCGCTTCAGATTCTGTGTCTCGTTCTCTCTCTCTCTGCCCCTCCCTGCTTGTGCTCTCTAAAAAATAAACAAATAAACATTAAGAAAAAAAATTTTTTTTAAAGAATGATGTAAGAAATGGCACAACTGGATGGCTGTCTTGGGTCTTTCAGGCTATTTCCAGCATCTTTCTTTTTTTTTTTTCTTTTTTTTTTTTTTACATTCACGTTAGTTACACAGTGCAGTCTTAGCTTCAGGAGTAGAGCCCAGTGATTCATCTCTTACCTATGACACCCAGTGCCCATCACCCATTTAGCCTATCCCCTCACCCTTCCCCCATCCAGCAAGCCTCAGTTTGTTCTCTGTATTGAAGAGTCTCTTATGATTTGTGTCCCTCTTTTTTCCTTCCCTTCCCCTTCGTTTATCTGTTGAGTTTCTCAAATTCCACATATAAGTGACATCATGCGATATGTCTTTCTCTGACTGATTTATTCTGCTAAGCATAATACCCTCTAGTTCCATCCACGTTGTTGCAAACGGGAAGATTTCATTCTTTTTCACTGCCAAGTAGTATTCCATTGTATATATACACCACATCTTCTTTATCCATTCGTCAGTTGATGGACATTTGGGCTCTTTCCATAATTTGGCTATTGTTGACAGTGCTGCTGTAAACATTGGGGTGCATGTGTCCCTTCGAATCAGCATTTTTATGACCTGTGGATAAACTCCCAGTAGTGCAATTGCTGAGTCGTAGGGCAGGTCCATTTTTTTTAAAGAACCCCCATACTGTTTTCCAGAGTGGTATTTCCAGCATCCTTAACTTCTGCCTACTAAAATGGCTACTCCACATCATCCCATATCCAGAAATACCATTCCTTCCAGGAACCTTCTTCTTAGACTCGTTAGAGGAGAGCTGAGAGCATGGTCTGCCTTAAACCAACACCTGCCTCTGAACTCCCATTATGATGATTCATTCACTGGAGCGTAAAGGAAAGAGAACAGGTTTCGGAGCCAGATGAAACCAAGTGTGAATCCTAACTGCACCATTTACCAGCACAGTGGCAGAATGTTGGGGGATGTACTGAACTTCTCTAAGACACGCTTTCCTCACTGGCAAGATGTTAATATTATCTTTTGGCGGAACTAGACGAGGACTGAACAACATAATGTAACTTAAAAACATTCTATGTTAGACTAGATGCTGAATAAGTGGTAGGTAGTATTATTCCCTATTACACTAGCCCTGGGTAATACAATCATCATGGATTTCGACAAATTTTATTTATGTGTTACTGTTTTGTCTACATATTCTGTAAACACGGTCTGTTTTAGAGTCGTAAATTCTTCGGAGACAGGAACTTTGGCTGAACAGTCCTCTTCCTGTGGCACCCAGCGATCAAGTTCTTCATAAGGAAATGTACTCTCATGGTTTCCTATCTATATTTCTCTTCATTTGTAGACTAGTCCAAACACGTGTGATGAAACACACGTGCCTCCTCAAATTGCCCAGCTTGAGAAGAGGATACTTTCTCCACCGTGGTGATTATTTTAAGCTTTTTAGGCCACTGAAGTCCACCAACATGTCATTAGCCTATCTTCCAGATTTCAACGTCTGCCGCAAAACGTGGTCATCAACGCTCATTCGGAAAATCACTTTAGGTAGAATTGGTTATCAGACACTGAGTTCTTCATCTGTAGGGTTCAGCTCTCACTTAGAAAACACTGCTACTGATCAGAAAATGTTCCCTTGTCTGATGACATTTTAACCGGATGTATCTCATGCTATGGATCTTGATAGTTCAAACTTCCATAGTTTCTAGTGAGGAGTCTGCTCTGTTTTTTTTCTATCTGTGGCTGTCTTTATTTTTTCCTGTGGCTGCCTTCAGAATTCTCTTTTTATTTTTGACCATGGAGTCTCTAAGTGTGTTGTCTTTGTTACCTGTCCCGCTTGGGGTTCTCAAAGCGTCCTGGATCTCTGGCTTGGTTTTCATTATTTTGGGCAAATCCTCAGCCGTTATCCCTTCAAACAGTTCTTCTGCCTCATTAGCTCTCTCTTCTCCTTTGTGGAGCTCCATTGGCCCCGAAGTTCTTGGATGCTCTGTTCTGTCCCTGTCCCTACTCCTTCCTCCCCCTTGTATTTCAGCTTGGGTAATTTCTACTGACCTCCCGTTAAGTTCACGGAGCTCACATTCTTCCCTCGGCTGTGTCAAGTGTACGGATGAGCCCCTCAAAGGAATTCTTCTCGTATGACCTCATGGCTTTACTTCCTGCATTTCCATCTGGGCGTGTCGCACACTCACCACCTCCTGTTTCATCTGTTCATACAGGTTGCCCACCTTTTCCTTCAACAGACTGATTGAAATCCCTGTCTTCTGACGGTTCCTTTAAAGCTGTGCTAGTTCTTAGTTATTCTCAAGTCCCTGAGTCTGATTCTGTTGCTTTCTTGATCTTTGCCCAAGGAGGCAGGGTTCTGTGGTGTTTCTGCACAGCCGCCAGTCACCTCCTGTAGGCCTGCAACACTGAGGGGGGCCCCAGGTGGTCTCCCACCCCGCACCCACAGGTTCTCAGCACACCTGGTGACGGCCGATGGAAAAGAGCCTACAGGGGGGTGCAAACTCCCTCTGTATCGGGGCCCTCAGCTCTTCCAGACTGACAGGCCAGCCCACACTTGGCCCCCAACAATCTGTGAAGATGTTCTCCGGTTTTTCCTCACCCTTCTGCAAGGCAGCCTGGCCTTCCGCCATGCTTCGCCACAGGTGAGCCAGCCTGCATCTCCGGGATTCAGGCCACTTCACGGGCCTGTGACCTCAACTCTCGTAAGAGCTCAAGAAAAGTTAGGGTTTGGGGCGCCTGGGTGGCTCAGTCGGTTAAGCGGCCAACTTCGGCTCAGGTCATGATCTCGCGGTCCGTGGGTTCGAGCCCCGCGTCGGGCTCTGGGCTGACAGCTCGGAGCCTGGAGCCTGTTTCGGATTCTGTGTCTCCCTCTCTCTGACCCTCCCCTGTTCATGCTCTGTCTCTCCCTGTCTCAAAAATAAATAAAAAACATTAAAAAAAATTTAAAAAAAAAAAAAGAAAAGTTAGGGTTTTATCTTTTGCCTGTGGTTAGCTTGGAAGCGGTGCCCTGTGTACCTTCGACATGCCCAACGTTCAGACTTTCATCACTAATACCACTTAGGCTTTTAGCTCCCAAAGTTAAAAGAAAGGCAGTAGAGCTTTGTAAAGGGTGAACTACTCTCCACTAAGTCAGGCACAGACACCGTTAAAGATTATTATGAAGAAACTTGCAATGCAGGCATCTACAAGTATCAGTTAATAGGTTTTAGCCGAAAGACAGTTCACTCAACAAATATTCATTCAATGCCCATCATGTGACAGGCGAAGTTGATATATCAGTGAATAAGATTGATAAAAATCTCAGTTCTCAAGGAATTTATATTCTAGGAGACCCTGGTAGTATTATTTTTACATTTTTTTAAAATGTTTTTTTAATTTATTTTTGAGACAGAGAGAGAGCATGAGCAGGGGAGGGGCGGGGGGGGGGGGAAACAGAATCCGAAGCAGGCTCCAGGCTCTGAGCTGTCAGCCCAGAGCCCAACGCGGGGCTCGAACCCATGAACCGTGAGATCATGACCTGAGCCGAGTCGGACGCCCAACCCACTGAGCCACCCAGGTGCCCCCTGTTAGTATTTTTTTTTTTTTTAGTATTATTTTTAAATTACCAATGAGGGGATGGACACTTTCCCACAGTACCTAGAATGGCAACTTATACTAAGAATTTATTGAGTGAATGGATGCTTTTAATATATATTGAGTGATCATTATATATATTGGTGCTTTTAGTATATACTGAGATCATGTATTTGTGTATTTTACCATTTCATTTCCTTTGGAAGTCTATGAATGTGAATCACATGCACTATCTAACCCTCATTGACTATCTGTTACTACTGCTATTATTTAAACATAAGGTAAGCAAACTCACAAAGGAACTTAAAGTGTATAAAGACTGCATCTGTAAACAGCATGGGAATCCACGCAGTTTGACCCTTTTGGTCAACCTAAAGGAGATGGTGCTTTAAATCTCTGTCATTTTATTCTTTAAGCCACAGGATTTAAATTTATTTTCAGTTCACTTAGGTATCTCTCCTCCTTCAACACCGTAATTCAGGTATAATGCCGCTTGGCGGTAAAACTAACCCTTTGCAAAATTTTATTAACACTCCAACAAGTTCCTCCCAAAAAAGGATGAGTAGTGATAATAAAAATTTCAGTGAATATTAATTAGCGTTTAATTAACAGATGATGAAGTTAAGATGGGGAAGGAAAGGCAGGAAAAAAAAATGAGGTCAGCATGGAGGTTAGGCCTGCGATACCACAGTTTGAGATGGAAAAACGATGAATCTGTGTGGCGTATATTTTGCCTGAGGTACACAGCGAACTTTCCACTGAAGAGAGAACAGACGAAAAAACAGACAAATAAAGCTTTTCATTCAAAGTGTCCCACAGACAGCACCACGCACATCTCTTCCTGAAGGGAATTACAGATGTGTCCTTAAAAATGAGTCAAATAGGGGTGCCTGGGAGGCTCAGTCGGTTGAGCGTCCGACTTCGGCTCAGGTCACGATCTCACGGTTTGTGAGTTCGAGCCCCACGTCGGGCTCTGGGCTGACAGCTTGGAGCCTGGAGCCTGCTTCCGATTCTCTGTCTCCCTCTCTCTCTCTGCCCCTCCCCAGCTTGCACTCTGTCTCTCCCTCTCTCAAAAATAAATAAACATTAAAAAATTTTTTAAAAAATGAGTTAAATAACCAAACAAGTGAGAGACTCTTCCTACAGTCGTCATTTTGTATCTAGGGAATCCAACTGCGTGTGAAGTTCCTCGACCTTCGCTGGGCACTGGCCAAGTCCCAGGCCCGTGTTCACTGAGGGGAGGCCCTGCTCTGTGGTGAAAGACACAGTGATAAAAGCAGGTCAGATTGGTCCATGAGATTCCCCCCAAATACATTTCTTTCCTGCAGATTCCCAATTCAAATCAGCATATTAAAAGTTATGAGCAGTCCTCGCTTCTGAGGATAGAAATCTTAATTAATTTCTACACGCATTTCCCCAAATTATTTGAGCACAGAACATGTTTCCACTCCCTAATTCATCTTTACAGAAGGAAGAGATTTAATATACAGGACACCAGTTGGGAAATAGTTTGCTACGGAAATTAAACGTAAACCGTACGTAAAAGAAAAGTTATTACAAATAAAGCTTCTTTAAAAATGCACAAATGCAGCTGTTATCATGCTCATTAATCTTTACATTTCCTGCTGATCCTAACTTTATACACACTTTCTTCGGAAAGCTTCTTTTCAGTTCTTTAAATCCCGTCTTGGCACCCTCCTCTCCAGAGGCCGGCAGGCCCCCCAGGTTTTCTGGACACTGGTCTCCAGCAGCCCCCGGCTGCTTCCTCGGCCCCACCAGTTCAGTGCCTCGGTCCGAGCGGTGGTTTCGAACTCACGCAAGCTGATGGAGCTCACGAGCGCGAACACACTAATGTGCCAGGAAACAAACGGGCCGAGTTCCAGAGGGACGCTTTTCTCTAGCGTCCTCCCTGCATTAGCACATCCTGAAGCCCCTCTGCCTTCTCGGCTGCAAACCACCTGCCGTTCTCCGCCAAGCCGCAGACGGAAGACAGGCCAGCCTCGCACAAGAGTCCACACTGGAAACGCCAAACAATCCCGGGCCCGAACCCCACGCCGCTCCCCTGCAAAATTCTTTTCCTACAGCAAAAAGAGGCAAATTTCTACTTTGCTCCTTTTCAGGTATGTCCTGCTCTCAGTACTGTTTCCACAGAGCCATTTTCATTAAACACAATAGTACATCTAGTCGTACCCTTAACAAAGCTTAGCCGTCTGCAGCCTTTCGAGCGGTCTTAGTGTAGAGCTGTTCAGACATGTTGTTTCTAAAGCCACTGGTACCTCGACAAGGGCAGACTGTTTTGAACAAGGTTACAAAACACCAATGCGGATTGATTTCAAAATGACATTTACTGGATGAACGTTATATGTCAGATAATTTAAGCCCTAGCCTGGGTTTCTTTTAGAGACACACCTGCAGGGGTTTTGTCTCGTATCGAGGGTTGCCAGGTCTGAAGCAGCCCTGGCTTGACGCTGGCTGATTTCCACGTGTACAGAGCAGAGCTCTGCCCAGGGAAGCGGACAAAGCCGTGAAGGCAAGTCAGGTTTGGGAGGGAGACCGACCCACTGGGCTCATCTTCGCCGAGCATCCCGCTGTGCGCGAGGGACCCTACTAAGCAGCTGGGGACCCTTCCGGCTCCCCTACCAGGAACAGGAAAAGGGATGTATGCGGAAACCAACAATGCAAGGGGAAACGCCCTAAGAACCACAGAAGAGGTACAGACAGAACAAGGGAGGAATGAATTGAGAAGACGGTCATTATTAAAAGTGCCCAAGAGGGGGCGCCTGGGTGGCTCAGTCGGTTAAGCATCTGACTTCAGCTCAGGTCCTGATCTCGTGGTCTGCGGTCCATGGGTTGGAGCCCCATGTCAGGCTCTGTGCTGACAGCTCGGAGGCTGGAGCCTGCTTCAGATGCTGTGTCTCCCTCTCTCTGCTCCTCCCCGCTACTCTCTCCCTCGCAAAATAATAAACATTAAAAATTTTTTAAAAAGTGTCCAAGAAGCAATTACTCTAATTATTATTCTAATTATGCCTCCTATACTATTAGTGTGGTAGTATTTCTATTTCAAAGATTCACCCTCGCTCTAAGATACACAAAGACACTGTGGGTATTTATCCCCGCTGTTGTAAAGAGGAAAACGGTAGAAATGTTGTTTCTACAACTGGAGCCCAAGATGCCAATAATTAGCTATGGTGACCTAATGCATCTGAATAATTCATTACGAGTTTTTCCACAACTATCTTTGATCTTTATTTAAAAATAAGAATCCTTGTGTTATTTCTGAAGAAATAAGATCTGGCTTGGCAGGACTACAACAAAGACAAAGCAGTCGGTCTCATAACAAATGGCAAGCCCCCTGTAAAGTACAAAACCGTGGCCCAAGTCTCAGAGTCTGGGAGGCTACGCTGCCCCACCCGAGGGTTCAGCTATGTATAGAGTTCCTATTTCTCGACGTTAGTTCATTCACTCATCCTTTATCCATTGATGCATCCGGTGGTTTAAATTTAAATTTCTGGAACCCCAACCAGACTCTGAGGCACAGCCACCACGGTGTGAAAGTTCCCTTGAAAGCACCCTAGGGACCAGAGGGCCCATCCTTCTCTGTGCACCCAAAGCACACGGCTAGCCTAGAGCCTGGGGCCACACGCATCTGTTCTTTTTAATTTTTTGTTAATGCCAGAACAGAACTACGGCCAGGAAGAGAAGACCGTAAAATTGATCCTTCCTTCTGTCAAGAAGGTGAAGTCTGGCCTCCTGCTTATAATTAAAAGATGAATAATAAGAACAATAATTACCCAGCTACGTGAAGCCCAAAGCAAGTAAAGACCAGCAGTCTCAGCATGAATCGGGAGCTTCTCGGAAATACAAATTCTTGGGCGTTCCACACCCACTGAATCAGAATCTACATTTCAACCGGATCTGCAGGTGATTTTATGCATGTTAAAGTCTGAGATGTTCTGACTTCAAAAAACATCATCACAATTAGCTTCGCGACAAAGGTGGGTAGAGTTCAATCCTCCTGGTTTTACAAGCGGAAGTGCCCACAGGGAGGTAGCACCACGAGAAAGAGGACACCTCTGAGGTCGGGCACCTTGCATTCGCCATCGCAATCAGTAAGAAGACTCAACAAGGTAGGAGTTATTCGGTCCACCTGAGCACAGGATTAACTAACTGGATGAAATTCAAGTCACGGCACCAAACGCATCTGTCTTGCTGAGCGCGGTCATCGCGACGGTGACCACGTACGCAGCGCGTGGCCCTGACAGTCCCAGGTTAGGCCGCCTGTTTGGGTGTGATTACGAAGGGCGCCCCTCTTCCCTCCCAGCAGTGGCTTGGCTCGGACAACAGGTTACATCATTGTCCCGGTAACAACTGAGTTCCTTGAGAGCTTCAAACACCATTAATTGTGCAGTGAGCCTTACCTACACCGCCTCCCCAGAGGAAGGAAGGCGCTTACTGTGTTCTCGGGATAGACATGCGCCGCACTGAGGGCTGACCATACGCGGAACAAAACTGTTAAAATAACAACAGCTTTTCTGTTATATTAAGAAAGCACAGGGGCACCTGGGTGGTTCAGTCGGTTCAGCCTCAGACCCTTGATTCCAGCTCAAGTCATGATCTCACAGTTTGTGGGTTTGAGGCCCGCATCGGGCTCCGCACGGTCAGCACTTAGGGTTCCCTCTCTCTCTCTCTCTCTCTCTCTCTCTCTCTCTCTCAGCCCCTCCCCCACTGGCTCATGTGTGCTCTCCCTCTTCCTGAAAAATAAATAAACTTTGAAAAAAAAAGCACAACATTTTTGGAAGGTTTCAGACTATCATCAAAAAATGGAAATGTCTTAGGGAACTTGGCATTACTTGAATTCTCTGGATGCTTCTCCATGAGCTCAACTTGTAAGCATGTAACCTCATCAATTTGCCAGACATTTTCTATCACTTCACAATCTCACCAGTCCAATTTAAATAACATCTTGCTAAAAGTTTTGGCATCAAATTCTTCCAGGGCCACATCACCATGATAAAATATCTTGTTTTATTTATGACCACTTAGAAAATTTATTACGGTAAAAGCTGCATAAATATTAAAAGTTCAGACATCCTCTGGTACAAATCCTTGTTATGGTAATAATTCAACTCTTCCCAAAGCAAAGAACTCCGGCCATTGATATCCTTTGGGAACATGCTGGATCTAATGACATAAACTTGTTGAGACATGGTCATCCAGAGCAAGAAAAGCCTTCAGAGGCAGAAAGCCAAGCATCAAAGCGGCTTGAGTTCTACAGCTTGATCCCATACCAAGCGCTAAATCTCTGCGCGTGTCTGTGGTGGGAAAACAACTAGATTCGGCACGCAGCGACTAGTCCGTTTTGCTATTAACCCATAATCCAGATGGCATATGATCAATATAACGAAAAAGCTGCCTCGTCCCAAAGAGACAAAATCTCAGATCTAAATCCACAGGAAGTAACATTGCTATCAACTTACATGAGTTTTAGTGTTGTTTTCTGACAAATTGAGATGTAATGAGAAGAAAGAACCTTTAGAAATGCTTACATGTTATCACGGACTCGCTGATGGTTCAGAGAAAAAAGCAGAAGTATTGTGACATTTTAATGTGTGACAGAGGTCTCAATTCCATTTTTTTCTTTAAACAATTTCGAGAATATTGGTCTGCATACATTACTAAATTTGACAGAATAGAGTTCTTGAGGTAAGTATGGAGGCATAGTTTTTAACTTCTAAATTTTCAGTTTTTATTTTATATAAAAGAGCAGAAGTCTCAGACAAGTTCAGCAACTGACCAGAGGTCAACTGTGTGTGGGGGGCACAGGGGGGGAGTGGGGGGCAGGCACGGTCAGACCCGCCTCTGCCTCCCAGTTCCATGTTCCTGTCTAGACATAATTGAAAAGCATTAACACTGAAAATAAGAAAAGTTTCAAAACAACTGAAACCTGCCAAAACTAATCTAGTTCCAGTGGCACTGTAATTTTTACCTTCAATCCTTGTTCGTATCTCCCGAAAGAGAATGACAGGAGAAGATTTATGACAAGCCTATCTGTCTCCTTGGAAATAGATCTTAAGCAATTTTGGCTTTGGGCTGACTTTCACAAAGTAAGGGAACAGACTAATCTTACGGTGACGCAGCACAGAACGGTTCCAAAACGAAAGCACTAGATTTCTACATTCTAAAAATAACACCTACAATGGAAACGGGTCTGTTATTTTCTGAGACAGATTGTGTAAGAAGTAGAAACCATTTTCTACCACAGCAAAACTGGGGAAAGAAAACACCCACATTGTAATACAGATTTTAGCAACTCTGACAGAACTTTGAGGAAGTTCTGATGTGAACCTAACAGGCCCACTAATAGATCACAAATGGAAACTAAGAGACCAACCCCGATGTTACTATTGTGTGACCTTTGGCAAGTGACTTAACCTAAGTCAGTTTCCGTAAAGTGTGGACGGCCACGTGCCCACTTCATACACTGCTAGATAGGATTAAATAAGATAGAACTTAATAGTAAATGCTCATTCCCATTACTTATTGTCTGATAAATATTTTGTGACAAAGATGACTCAAGCAACAAGCGTTTTAGTGGTTAATGGGCGAAACTGTATAAAAATCGTGGTTTCTCTCAAAAATCAAAAGACTGTACATTTTTTTACTTTTAAGTAATCTCTACACCCAGCACCCAAGGTGGGGCTCAAACACACAACCCCAAGATTGAGGGCCGCATGCTCCACTGACTACTAAGCCAGCCAGGTGCCCCTCATGTGACTATATTTAATGCTTAGTGACATAGCTGGGTTGAAAGATGATCAGAAGAGACTTTAAGATGAAGCATTATGAAAATTAAGAAGACAACACATGAGGAAGAAAGAAGGAGCTCCTCAGAAAAAGATAGCAATTCTGTATGTTTATGCATCTAATAAAATATGCTCTAAGGGCGCCTGGGTGGCTCAGTCGGTCAAGCGTCCGACTTCGGCTCAGGTCATCATCTCACGGCTCGTGAGTTCGAGCCCTGCGTCGGGCTCTGTACTGACAGCTCGTAGCCTGGAGCCCGCTTTGGATTCTGTGTCTCCCTGTTTCTCTGTCCCTCCCCCACTCTCGCTCTCTCTCTCTCAAAAATAAATAAACATTAAAAAAATTTTTTAAATATATGCTCAAAGTACACAGAGTAAAAAGAAACAGAAAAATTTCCAAGGCAGTGGAAATACTGGGTATGAGGCCATAATGACACATACCTGTTATTATACACTTGTCCAAACTCACAGGATGCACACAACCAAGAGTGAACCGTACTGTAAACTGTGGACTTGGGGTGATTACCACGTGTCCGTGTAGGTCCATCAATTGTAACAAACGTACCACTCTGTTGGGTGATGCTGATGACGGGGGAAGCTATATACCTGTGTGGGGCGCACACAGGGTATATGGGAAACCTCTGTACTGTCCCCTCAAGGTTGCTGGAAACCTAAATTGCCCTAAATAAATCAAGTCCTAATTTTAAAAAATAGGTAAAACTAAGGTGAAAAGGTGATCTACGCATCATCCTGGAAGATTTCCACCTCTCAATTTTTGTTAGTTCAAAAAAACTAGTTACATATAAAAAATCTAAACAACACAATTAAAAGACGGACTTAACACACTTATATGAAAGCCCAGATCCAATAATTAGAAAATATACAACGTGCTCAAGCACACACAAAACATTTCGAAAAAACCGATGATCCAGTAAGATGTAAAATACCAACAACGGCAAACAATCAAAACTCATTAGACTAACTAGTTACGTATTGGTAAACAACAACAACAAAACAAAACAAAAAAATCATAACTCCTCTGCAAAGGCTTAAAAATTTTAAACTTTACTTCGAACAACTTGTTGCTCAAAGAGGAAATTACAATGGAAATCAGCAACATTAGAAATATTTTGTATTGGGAGCCTGGGTGGCTCAGTCGGTTAAGCGGCCGACTTCGGCCCAGGTCATGATCTCGCGATTCGTGAGTTCAAGCCCCGTGTCAGGCTCTGTGCTGATGGCTCAGAGCCTGGAGCCTGTTTCAGATTCTGTGTCTCCCTCTCTCTCTGACCCTTCCCCATTCATGCTCTGTCTCTCTCTGTCTCAAAAATAAATAAACATTAAAAAAATAAAAAATAAATTAAAAAAAAAGAAATATTTTGTATTGAAAGCATGGCATGCAGCTAGAACACCGTATCCGCACAATTTATAATTATAATTATAGCGCTGGGAGCCTGGGTGGCTCAGCTGGTTAAGTGTCCAATTCTTGATTTTGACTCAGGTCATGATCTCACAGGTTCATGGGATTGAGCTCACGTGGGGCTCTGCAGCTGACAGCCAGAGCCTGCGTCGGATCTATCTCTCCTCTCTTTTTGCCCCTTCCCCCAGCTTGCGTATGTTGCACACACTCTCTCTCTAAAGAAATAAACTTAAAATAAAATAAAATTATGGCGTTGAAACTTGAACAGGTATGTTAGATGTACTGAAATTTAATTAGGTCAGTGTGTACCTTGATTGAGAGATATAAACAAAGAAGGAGGAAGGAGAGAATAATAAAACAGAAACTAATTAATGTTAAAACAAACAAAATGAAAAGTATAAACAGAGTGTGCATTAGTTCTTTGAAAACAGTAAAAAGACCAACTTCTGCCAAAATTAATAGAGAAAAAAACAAGAGAACAATATGAGGAATGAAAAGGATAGAACTTAACTACACATTGAGCAGGATTTGAAAGATGAAAGAATGCCATAAATAACTTTATCCCAATAAACTTGAAAACTTGGATTAAATGGGTGAATTTCCAGAAAATTACAACTTAGCAAAGCTTACTTAAGAAGAAAAGAAGGCCCAAAGACTCTTAGGACTATTAAGGAATCAGTCATTTAAAATATCTTCCCACAGAGAAAATAATAGACCCCGAGCGGCTTTATAGATGAATTCTGACAAAGTTTCAAGAAACAGATTATTACAATTTTATAAAAGCACTTCTAAGGAACAGGGAAAAAAAAAAAAGGAGCATTTGGAAACTCATTTCATGAAATGGTATATTCTTATTACCAACACACAGCAAAGAGCAAGGGGACAAAGCAAAATCACAAGTCAGTCTCTCATAAGTACAGATGCAAAAATCCCCTGTATTAAAAACATCAGCGGGGCACCTGGGTGGTTCAGTCGGTTGGGCATCCGACTTCAGCTCAGTCATGATCTCACAGTTCGTGAGTTCGAGCCCCATGTCAAGCTCTGTGCTGACAGCTCAGAGCCTGGAGCCTGCTTCGGATTCTGTGTCTCCCTCTTCCTCTGTTCCTCTCTCACTCACACTGTCTCGCTCTATCTCTCAAAAAAGGAATAAATGTTAAAAAAAAAAAAAAAAAAAATTAAAAAACATTAGCAAACTGAAGCCAGCACTGTGTTAAAAACAGTAAGACAAAGCCTATCTAATCCTGCCATACAAAAATGGCTTACCATTCACTATATGAACGGCTCAAAGAAAAAGTACAGCCCAATTACCTGAAAAGATGGAACGTGCACACGTGTGCACGCACACACACACATCTGAAAACATGCAATACCTACTGATAATTTTTAAAAAGTAACTAGACATAGGAAGGAATCCCCTTTTCCTGCTATCTCCACCAAATCTACAACAAACATCTTCCTTTATGGTAAAACACTGAAAACATTTCCTTTAGAAATCAGGACAAAGGCTGGGGCGCCTGGGTGGCGCAGTCGGTTAAGCGTCCGACTTCAGCCAGGTCACGATCTCGCGGTCTGTGAGTTCGAGCCCCGCGTCAGGCTCTGGGCTGATGGCTCGGAGCCTGGAGCCTGTTTCCGATTCTGTGTCTCCCTCTCTCTCTGCCCCTCCCCCGTTCATGCTCTGTCTCTCTCTGTCCCAAAAATAAATAAAAAACGTTGAAAAAAAAAAAAAATTAAAAAAAAAAAAAAGAAATCAGGACAAAGGCAAACCATGCCCATATCACAGCTTCTATTCAACATTGTACTAGAGGTTCTAGTAAGTCAAATAGGGCAAGAAAGAGAAATAAAAAGATGTAGGAGTTGAAAAGGGAAAGTAAAATTACCATTTTTGCAGAATTAACTGGTTGAAAAAGTAACAAAGTCTACACGTAAGTTATCTGAATTAAAAAGAAAGTTTACCAAAGTGTCTGGAAATATGATCTATATATAAAAGAAGGATAAATAACACCTTTAAGTACCAGCAACAATTAGAAAATATAATTTTTAAAAATATACTATTTATAATAGTATCAAAAAGGTCGGGCATCTAAGACTAGGCATAACAAAAGTTGAGCCTTAGGGAAAAAATTTAAACTGTATTAAAAGAGGCGTCTGAGTGGCTCAGTCGTTGAGCGTCCCACTTTGCCTCAGGTCATGATCTCGTGGTTTGGGAGTTCGAGGCCCACGTCGGGCTCCCTGTTGTCAGCATACAGTCTGCTTCAGATCCTCTGTCCTTCCCTCTCTGCCCCACCCACACCCCGCCGCTTGCACAGGCTCTCGCTCTCTCTCTCAAAAATAAATAAACATTTAACAAAGACTTAACAAATGGAAGAATATATCACATTCATGCATCTGAATATCAATATGGAGAGATATCAGTTCTCCCCAAATTGATCTTCAGATTTAATATAATGTCAACCAAATTCTTCTCACAGTTTTTTTTTTTTTTAAATAGGCAAGTTAATTCGAAATCTATATGAAAGAACACAAAAGCCCAAAACTAGACAAGAAATCTTTTAAGAATAAAGAAAGCCTTGATAAAGTTTACTACAATAAAGACAGCATGGGTACTGGTTATCAGGGCAGACGATGTAAACAATGGAATAAAAGAAAAATCCCATAAACAGATTACTGCATATAATGGGTATGTGCTTTATGACGGGTCCCTGGAGAAAGAATAAATGGTGCTGGGATGATGGTTACTATAGGGAAGAAAGGATGTTAAACTCTACCTTATACTAAACCAAAGAGAATTTCCAACTTGATTATAGACACCTAAAAATAAAGAAAAAACATTAAACATTTCTTCTGTTTTCAGAAGAAAACAATATTGTATGGCTTTTAAGGAAACAAATGTTTCTCAAATAAGATCTAAAAAGCACGAACTGGGGAGCCTGAGTGGCTCAGTCAGTTGAGCATCCAACTATTGATTTCGGCTCAGGTCACGATCTCTTGGTTCGTGGGTTTGAGTCCCTGCGTCGGGCTCGGCACTGACAGTGCAGAACCTACCTGCGATTCTCTGTCTCCCTTTCTTTCTGCCTCTCTCTCTCTCTCTCGAAAATAAATAAACTCAAAAAAAAATTTTTAATTAAAAAATAAAAAGCACTAACTATACAGAAAAATTGCTAAATTCAACAACATTAAAATGAAGGAATTAAATCCATCAAAAGATACCATAAAGAAAGTGAACAGACAAGCCATAAACTGAGGGAAGGCATATGCCTAACACAGGGTTATTCTAACATATCAAGAAAGGGGAGAAATCAGTAAGAAAAAAGTAAACCGCCATAAAGAAAAATGCTCGTAAGACAAACAGACACATGACAGAAAACAAAAGCGAGAAATAAAAACATACGGGGTGTGGGGCACCTGGGTGGCTCAGTTGGCTAAGCACCTGACTTCGACCTAGGTCATGATCTCTCTGTTTCTGTGTGTGAGCCCTGTTTCAGGCTCTGTGCTGACGGCTCAGAGCCTGGAGCCTGCTTCAGATTCTGTGATTCCCTCTCTCTGCCCCTGTCTGTCCCCCTCTCAAAAATAAATAAAAAATTTTAAAAAAACAACATACAAGGTGCTTGGGTGGCTTAGTTGGTTAAGCGTCCGACTTTGGCTCAGGTCGTGATCTCACGGTTCATGGGTTCGAGCTCCATGTCGGGCTCTGTGCCGACAGCTTAGAGCCTGGAGCCTGCTTCGGATTCTCTCTGCCCCTCCCCCACTCATGCTCTGTCTCTACCAAAACTAAGCATTAAAAAAACACACACACACACAAAAAGATGTTCAACCTTAAAAAGTAGCCAGGGAACGTTGCTGCCAATCAAGGCCACAACAGCATTCCATTTCTTAACTACAAAACTGGCAAAATTCAGACTCTGACAATATCAAATGTTGATGAGGATGTGGTGTGATGGGAACCATCGCTGAGAGGAGGGAGAATAAGCAGAAATATTTTGAAAAGCAATCTGGCATTATCACGTAAACTTAAAAACACGCATCCCCTCCCAAACCCAGCAATTTCGGTCCTGCACACGAATGTAAAACGCAGAATTGTGTGGACTAGCGCGAACCCGGAAGGAGCCGAGTGTCCACTGACAGGAGAAGAGCTTCGTGAGTTACGGAACGTCACCACGGACCGAAAGCGAAGATACTGCAGCTGTGTGTACACCTGACGAGTTCGGGCACACAGCTGGCAAAAGCTGGTCACAGATTATAGGCAGAATACCACTTCTGTACGGCTCAAACACAAAACGAAATACCACATGGCTTACGAACAAATAACTTGGGTGGCAAAAACTATTTCTAAGCAAAAATCAGTGAGAGTTCAGGACTCCGAGAGGAGCCTATGGTAATGTTTTGCTTTTTAAGTTGGATGGTGGGTTCACAGCTGTTCCTTCTAGAAATGTTATTCTGCAACATTAAATATTAAATGAAAAGTTTATTACTTTCAGAGGCACTGCCTTTCTGATCAGTCATGAGAAGAATCTATTGAACTGAAATCAGCTGCAGCATAATCCCCATCCATTGTTACCAGTAACGTCGTTTTTTTTTTTGCCAGAGAGATGTCGAACGAATACACTTTCTACCTTTACATGGCATCCTTCAGATATTCTACAACAGACTGCAGTTTATTTTTTCTAGCCTTACGCCATGTCTAACATGAGACGGTTTCCAATTTTATACAAATGTTGCAGGCCACTCCTCAGAACGCTTTCTTGCTCATCAATGTCACCTGCGGAACATAGCGTCCCACGCTGAACAAAATACTCGAGTACGCTGAAATACACTGGGGTCTGCCACCTGCTCCACGCAATAGGCAGACGGGATATTGTGGGAAAAGTGGGAGCAAGGCAAGTGTGTGTGGGAGAGGAAGAAGGGGTCAGAGATTATTGGTTGGAAACTGGGACAAAAGGGGACAGAGGCAGATACTGCTGAAGGGAAATAGGGTGGTGTGATATTGTGATATAAAATATATATTTGGTCTTCATCCCTGCCTGAATAAAAAAAATGAGAAAAAGTCCGCATACTCTAAATAATCTGAGAGTGAGGGACAGCCTAACCCCCTCATAGGGATATATAGGGACGAGGGTCAAGGGTGAGGCTTTTAGACGACATTATGGAAGTGCTTAACATTTTCAACTTTGGTGTAGGGACTAAGACTATCTTATTTCCTTGAATCTAAGAGTACGCTAATTGTTAAAAAAGAAAAAAATATATACCTGTGAGTTTATAATAGCTGGGGAGGGGGCACACTTACATCATTAAATAGATAGCAAGATATCTGTTTCAGAATTACTAAAATAAGAAAAAAAAAACGCTGCATCATCTACTAAAATTAACCCAAAATGAATCAATGATCTAAACATAAGACTTAGGGGCACCTGGGTGGCTCAGTCGGTTGAGCGTCCGACTTCAGCTCGGGTCATGATCTCATAGTCCGTGAGTTCGAGCCCCGCATCGGGCTCTGTGCTGAAAGCTCACAGCCCGGAGCCTGTTTCAGATTCTGTGTCTCCCTCTCTCTGCCCCTTCCCCACTCATGCTCTGTCTTTGTCTCTCAAAAATGAATAAACATTAAAAAAATTTGTCTAAAATAAATAAATAAATAAATAAGCATAAGACTTAAAACCATAAAACTCTTAGAAAAAAACATAGGGAAAAAGCTTCATAACATCAAGTTTGGCAACGATTTCTTGGATCTGACACCAAAAGCCCTGCCAACAAAAGAAAAAACAGATTAACTGGACTATATCAAAATTAAAAACTGTGTATCAAAGGACACAATCAATAGACTGAAAAGGCAAACCACACAATGGGAGAAAATACTTGCAAATCATATGTCTGATAAGGGATTAATATTAAGAATACATAAAGAACTCCTATAACACCACAACGAAAAAAAGACAACCCAATTAAAATATGAACAAAGGACTTGAACTGATATTTCTTTGAAGATATACAAATGGTCAAAAAGCACATTAAAAAATGTTCAACATCAAGTATGGAGGTTCCTCAAAAAATTAAAAATAGAACTAACCTATGACCCAGCAATTGCTCTAGTAGGTATTCATCCAAAGGATACAGGAGTGATGATTCAAAGGGGCACATGCACCCCAATGTTTACAGCAGTGCTTTCAACAATAGCCAAAGTAGGGAAAGAGCCCAAATGTCCACTGACTGATGAATGGATAAAGAAGATGTGGTGTTTATAGACAGATAGATACATACATACATATATACATACAATGGAATATTACCCGCCAATCAGAAAGAATGAAATCTTGCCATCTGCAAAAACATGGATGGAATTACAGTGTATTATGCTAAGCAAAATAAGTCAGAGAAAGACAAGTATATGATTTCACTCATATACTTGAGTATATCATTCAGAAAACAGATGAACACAAGGGAAGGGAAGCAAAAATAATATAAAAACAGGGCGGGGGACAAACCATAAAAGACTCTTAAATACAGAGAAGACACCAAGGGTTCCTGGAGGGGTGTTAGGTGGGCAGATGGGCTAACAGGGTGATGGGCATTTAGCAGGGCACTTGTTGGGGTGAGCACTGGGTGTTATAGGTAAGTGATGAATCACTAAATTCTATTCCTGAAATCATTATTACACTGTAGGTTAACTAACTTGGATTTCAATTTTAAAAAAATGCTCAACATCATTAATCATTAGGCAAATGAAAATCAAAACCACAGTGAGACACCACCTCACACCCAGGAGGATGGCTACTATCAAAAATCAGAAAAGAACAAGTGTTGGCAAGGATGCGGAGAAAAGTGGAACTTTATGCTCAACAGTCCGCAAAGTAGGAAGGTAAGATGATGCAGCCACTGTGGAGAACTGAATGGCGGTTCCTCATGAAATTTAAAATAGAATTTCTATACAATCCAGCAATCCCACTTCTGTGTATATATGTAAAGGAACTGAAAACAGAGACTCAAGCAGGAATTTGTAGACCCAGGGCAGCATTATTCACAACAGTCGAAAGGTGGAAGTGACCCAAATATCCATCAACGGACGAAGGGACAGACGCAATGTGGTATACACATACAACGGAATATTATTCAGCCTTTAAACAGAAGGCGACTCTGACATCGGCTACATGATGCGCCTTAAAAACATTGTGCTGGGGCGCCTGGGTGGCTCAGTTGGTTAAGCGTCCGACTTCGGCTCAGGTCGTGATCTCGCGGTCCATGAGTTCGAGCCCCGCATCGGACTCTGTGCTGACAGCTCAGAGCCTAGAGCCTGTTTCGGATTCTGTGTCTCCATCTCTCTGACCCTCCCCCGTTCATGCTCTGTCTCTCTCTGTCTCAAAAAAAAAAAAAAAAAAAAAAACCAAAAAACAAAAAAAACATTGTGCTAACTTACAACAGGGCGAATACTGCAGGATTCCACTAATATGAGGTACTTGGAGTAGTCAAATTCATCGAGACAGAAAGCAGAAAGGGGGCCGGGGGCCCGGGTGGGAGAAGAAGCAGGGAGCTGTTTACTGGGGACAGAGTTTCGGTTTTGCAAGAGGAAGAGTGTTCTAGAGACGGATGGCAGGGATGGCAGCGAACAGTAAGAATGTGCTTCATACCGTTGACTGGCACACTTAAGCACGGTCAAGATGCTAACTTTTTTTTTTTTTAATTAGAGAGAGAGAGAGAGCGTGTGCATGCACATGCATCCAAGGGCAGAGGGAAGAGAGAGAAAGAGAGGGAGAGAATCTCAAACAGGCTCCCTGCCCAGCACAGAGCCCAACATGAGACTCGATTCCGCGACGCTGGAATCATGACCTGAGCCAAAATCAAGAGCTGGACGCTTCGCCAACTGGGCCACCCGGGCGCCCCAAGATGGCAACTTTTATGCTGTTCTTACTACAACGAAAAATAAACCGCATCTAACAACGTTTAACGGAGAACGAGGATCATGCCTCCAGAAGCGCGGGGCCACCTGCAGATAATTTTCCACTTACTGGGAACAACTGGAAAGGGGGCAGGCTCAAGGCGGGAACCAATAAGCACCGAGGAGAGCGACAGCACCCTTCAATTCCTTGGACGGCACGGGTCCCAAACGCCGCCTGAGCCAGAACGAGGTCTGTGGGGAAACTCCATCAGACAGTTGATTCACGTTCAGTTCACCACGGCTAAAAACCCCGGGAGCTTTGCCCACGAACTGCCACCAAGTCTGTACTCCTTCTCTACGTGTGCTATCGATTCGAAGACCTATCGACAAGAAATTCCGCGTCCGCTTTGATGCTGTAGCTTGTCAAGGCAGTTGTGAATCTCAAATGATCACCTCTGGCCCTGCTTACCTCTGACAGCCGCATGGCCCCTGCAAATCTAATACGCATGCTTCTCATTCCTGAACCGCAAGGAATTCATTGGCCAGTGGCCATGCTCTGGTTCAGATAAAATACTCGTAGGTGTTAATAAGTCACTGATATATTATCCTTACTCTGCGAGTTCTCTCGGATACACCCCACGATGTTCCAAGAAAAAACAATCCTTTCCTAACATGTAGCACAATAAGAAATGGAGCATAAAGATGCAACCCTGTCATTCTTCTTATGGGCTTTAATGCCATTTATTTACAAAGCCTTGGGCTTTAGGGAATTAACTCCTTGTCCTTAAGGCTAGAAGTGCCCTTAAAATGAAATCATCTAGCCACTTGGTATCTTAATTAGTGGCAAGAAGAGGCAAGCCCTTTGTGAAAGTCAAGGCATTCTCCCGTTTCTTGCCTTCTGGCACTCTTTCTGTTCTCTATACGACTTGCAAAATTATTTTAAATTCTTTCGAGACTGCGTCTGCAAGTCCCCTTAGCTCAATGCACATGTCTGCTTGTGTCTGAAACTTGAATTAATTCAAAGCAACTTACTGCTTCTTTCCTGTTTCGAAGTGTAGTTTTGGACTCAATATTGTTTTCTTGCAACTCTCTTGTTCAAAATGGCTCTTACAGAAGAACGCCATATTAAAATAAGAACTGTCCTGTTTGGGGACATTACACTATCCTCCAAGCAGTGGCTCTTTGCTCTTCTTTTTGGCCCTTCTTTGCTCTTCCGATTGTCCTGTAAACAGGTAATAGTTTAAAAACCGACTTTCATAATTGTGGTGAATTTTAGCCCGAGATTTAGCTTTTTGCTTTAAGTACTGCTCTGAGAGGCTCCTGGAGCTCTCTTGTGCTAACCCTTACCTCGGGGTTCAGATCCCCTGAGCAATCTAAGATCAGCTCCTTTCCTGGTGATGCTGCTTCATCACATACCTGCTGCTTTTCTCTCACGGGTCATGCCTAACCTCCCTATACGTTAAGTGCCAGCTCTATGCCAATTACCCCCACACCCCGCAGGGTCTATTTGATTCTGTATTTCAGAGTTGTGTCACTCATGGCCCCATGGACGCAGCCCAAAAAGAGCTGTCTTCCTTCCTCATATTTGGACCTCTTCCAGAATTCTCTGTTCATGGAGCCTCCGTCTTTGATTTCCCTCTCTCACCCCTGTTATGCAACTGGCTTCAAATCCTTCCAGTTAAGTCTCCAATAGCTCCCGGAGTCTGCTTCTCCGAGCCCCCCAGGGCCAGGACCTTCGTTCTGGCTCTATCACTTGACTACATATTTTCGGGGCTGAGCAAGGACACAAGTTCGAAGATGGAACCCAGGGAAGCTGTCTGCCAAAGGCTAATGAGGAAATGGGTTGGGGCAGAGCTGCCTGAGAGCCAGGAGGACTAGACTCAACTCCCGAGAGGAAGTGTGGCAGCAAGGCCCAGTGTAAACACCGCCAGTTAGGGGCACCTGGGTGGCTCAGTCGGTTGAGCGTCCGACGTCAGCTCGGGTCATGATCTCACAGTCTGTGAGTTCGAGCCCTGCGTCAGGCTCTGTGCTGACAGCTCAGAGCCCGGGGCCTGTTTCAGATTCTGTGTCTCCCTCTCTCTCTGACCCTCCCCCGTTCATGCTCTGTCTCTCTCTGTCTCAAAAATAAATAAACGTTAAAAAAAATTAAAAACAAAAACGCCAGTTAAAACTACTCAAGTCACAAACGGTGGTCGAGCAAATGAGCTAGGATCAAAAAGTGTGTGTCGGCAAGAGGAATGCAGAAACTGGGAGCAAATTCTAGAAACAAAAACTTTCCAGTCTCTTTTTCTCGCTCCCCTTCCTCCTCCTCCCGTACTTACCACTGCCAGCACCTTGACACGGTCTCAGACTTTTCCGAGACTCTACAGGCTTTTCCTTCTGGCTGGAATAACCTCATCTTTAGTTTTGCCTTAGTTCTCCTGGGATTTGAAGGCCTTGAGGGCTAGACTGTTGTCTCACTCACTCCCGGCTGTTTCTCAGATGCTGAGGACAGTTCCTGGTACTTGATAAAAACTCAATAACTACTTCTGACTGAAGGACCTGTGAGCATCCTTAGCGTTCTCGACAAATATATTGAACGAGATGGAAAAGGGCTGCCGAAAGCTGACGGGCAAACCGCCCCTTTTATGTATTTTTTCAAACCTGGCTCCTCTGGGACTTCCTGCACGAAGCCTCTCCCAGCGTCCCTAGCCAAGGTCCGGGGGCTCTCCCTCATGGGCCCCCGCTGGGCGTGTGGCTCTGCCCCAATATGCCTTGTGCCCTACCTCCCTACAAGATGGCCAGGGGCACAAGTTCCGAAGGAGGGATTTAGTCAGGTCTTCCCGGTCATTCCCAAACCCCAAAATGTGGAAATGTGAAAATGTGGACCCGTGGACCCATGCTCCCCTTCCGTGGCTTATGCGTTTCCACGTTACCGGCTGGGTCTAACTTCTCCGAAGGTTAACGGAAAGACAGCTAATTGATCGCCAATATCTCAATTCTGTCATCTTAATAACCGAGACAGATTATGATGAAGGTCCGGTCAGACTGGTTATCCAGAAACTCCTCTGTTATTCTGCAGCTGACAATAACGGTGAGATGAAATCAAGTCCAAAAACCAGAAATGACCAAATCACGTTAGAAAAAGAGTCACAAATAAAGGTGGGTTTGGAGCCTTTTCTCATTCCATTCATTCCTTCTAGTGCTTCTCAGGAGCTAAGCAAGATTCTAAGTGCCAAGGATCCAAAGATGACTGTAATTTGACACCTGCACTCAGGGAGGCACAGTCTCAGGGAGAAACCAGTGACTGACGGGATATTTATAATCAAAGTTCTCAGAGAAGGAAAAGAAGATATTTCGCAAAGTACGTGTGGACAGTTCACTGCACAACATCGACAGTTACGCTTACGGCTAACTCATTACAGAGGTCTCTCATTGTCCTCCTACTTCACCGATTTTCTTAATCTTTAAACTCATGCTTCGAATCCAACTATTGAAATCGAAACCTTTTCAGACCTACGGTGCAGGGCACGATGGGAAAAATGGGCAACGCGGTTCGGTTTTGACAAAACAAAGGAACAAACAGAGGCATAAATGAAAGACGAAAGGAAGAGCGACGGCTTTTCTGAAGCGAGACAGGTTGGAAGGCCTGTTGTACGGTAATCTTGTTTCCTCCTCCGGAAAACAGGGACCAGGCACTTCCCTCAAGGGATGGTTGTGAAGGCAAGATAGGCTCCCAGCCGATAAGAGAGAGCTTGTCAACACTGTGGTCCTAGTGGCTGGCAAAAATAAAAAAATAAAACGAAAACTAAAAATAAAGTGGAAGGACTCTGGTACTGAGAGGGTGACAGTCCTGAGGAGTCCACGCTATGCATGTCAGGAAAGCCGCCCCCCCCACCCCCCCAAGGACACGACGTAGCACTGTGCTCCCCTACCTGTCCCGTCTGATAATGTCTGGCAAACTGGCTAACCACTCGGTGGTCATTTGCAAAGTACTCCATCAGAATAGAAGGAACTTCAGCGAAGTCAGTGGGGCACCTGGTCCCTAAAATGGGGGGAAAAGAAAAAAAAAAAGTTGGCATGAATCAAATCAACATATTTATCTTTCTTTTTATGTACTCTTTTAAAACTTTTATGTGTACTTCTGATGAAGGTATGATAAGATTTAATTCATTAAATCAATATTTTACTTCTATAAAATTATTGTACATATTTGCAGAAAAGTTTATTATAATCCCATATATTTTCCTATATATCAAAAGTAAAACAAAATATTTGCACAGCTGGATAAAACACCTTGTAAAGCCATGGCTCACACCCTCTACAAACAAATCTGTCTTCAGCTCTGCTTGGCGATATAGGAGACACAAATTAAAACATTCTTACAATTAATGTACCATTTGTATTTAATTTGCTGAATTCCACCACCAAATGCTTTTATCCTTCACTTATTTGTTTGTTGGCTGGTTCTATTCCCTATGCTGTAATTTTCATCTCCATGATTTATTTTCTAAAATTTTTTTTCATGTTTATTTTTGACAGAGAGAGAGAGAGAGAGAGAGAGAGAGAGAGAGACAGAGCATGAGCGGGGGAGGGGCAGAGAGAGAGGGAGACACAGAATCCGAAGCAGGCTCCGGGCCCCGAGCTGTCAGCACAGAGCCCGACGCCGGGCTCGAACTCACGGACTGCGAGATCACGACCTGAGCCGAAGTCGGACGCTCAACGGACTGAGCCACCCAGGCGCCCCAATGATTTATTTATTTTCTAACTGGAAGCTCATACCTCTAATCGTTTCTCCTATTTCACCCATCCCCCCACGCCTTCCCCTCTGGCAGCCACCAGTTTGTTCTCTATGTTGAAAAGTCTATTTGTTTTGGGGCGCCTGCGTGGCTCAGTCGGCTGAGCGTCTGACTTCGGCTCAGGTCATGATCTCACGATGCGTGGGTTCGAGCCCCGCCTCGGGCTCTGTGCGGACAGCCCGGAGCCTGGAGCCTGCTTCAGAGTCTGTGTCTCCTTCTCCCTCTGCCCCTCCCCTGTTCACGCTTTGTCTCTGTTTCTCAAAAACAAATAAAGGTAAACAAATTGAAAAAGAAAAGTCTATTTGTTTTTTAGATTCCACATGTAAGTGAAATCATCTGGCATCTGTCTTTCTGTGTCTGACTTATTTCACTTAGCACAACACTTTCTAGTTCCAACCATGTTGTTGCAAATGGCGAGTTCTCCTTCTTCATGTCTCAGTAATACTTCATTGTACACATATGTATATATATATATACCACTTCTTTATCTATATGCTTCGTTTTAAAAGTATTTTTTTAAATCACTGTTTGCTCCTTGTAACAAAGTCAATCCTCAGTGAGAAAAGCAACGTTTTAAACTTAAAATTACTTAAAGCAACAAATCCCGTAAGAACTTTTTGGTGACATTTTATGATGCTGTCCAGCTCATCTATAGTCTTGTCAAATATCTTCTCCTTCCCCCAAATACTGTATTTACAAAGTCAGTTAATAAACACTGAATGGCAGCAATTTAGTAGGTGACCTATAGCTGACCATATAGGATAGTGAGCTTATTAGAGATGAGACAACAGAGAGGAAAGTCTACACAGCATATCATCAAATATGGCCACATTACCAACATGAAAGGCTGTCATTTTATATAGGGGGAAAGCATAAGAAAAATGAAAAGTACCTTATCATACTTTTTAAACAGGCTTTAATGTGTTTTCTAACTGATTTTGGAGACAAAGAGGCAACATTCTTTCACTTACTCACTAACTCTGTGCTAGGTACTGAAGACACATGTATTTATTCACACACACACACACACACAGCCAAAAACTTAAATTCCAGGGGCGCCTGGATGGCTCCGTCAGCTGAGGGTCCAACTCTTGATTTCAGCTCAGGTCATGATCCCAGGGTTATGGGATCGAGCCCCAAGTCAGGCTCCGTGCTGAGCGTGAGCCTGCTCAAGAGTCTCTCTCACTCCCTCCTCTGCCCTCTCCCCGACCACCCATACTCTCTCTCAAAAAAAAAGAGTGTCCAAAAACTTCAATTCCATATAGAACATGATAAAATGAAAAAGGTGCAAACTCAGAAGACACTGGCATAATCCTCGGTCAGAACTGTTAGCAAGGGAGGAGAAAAATGTACGATGATCAGGTTGTGTAACAGCTGGAAGGGCCAGGTGAGGTAGCCTGCAGTAAATGACCAGCGGACAACATTAAACGACCGGATTTTCTGAATGAGGAGCCTTTTTCCCCCCAGTCTAAATAAACGACATGCTTTTTTAAAGGATCGTTGTTGAACAGAAGTCCCCCCTTCGTGGCTCACCAGTGACGTGCTGGTAACGAGTACGTCCCAGCATAGAATGCATGGCATGTCCCATTTCATGGAAAAGATTTTCCATCATTCCAGGAGTTAATAAAGTTGGTAAATTCCTTGAGGGATGGGGAAGATTCAGCATAAGAACTACAACTGGGAGCTGGTAGTCTCCGTCTTCCTTTAATCTGCCTCCACGGATTGTAAAATGGCAGTCCTTAACGAGATAGAAAACATAATTAGACGAGAAAGTATTAGGTAATCTGAATATAGAATCACACCAAGGTGTGTGAGTTCCAATTTTAACTTAATTCTGTTCTCTTTAGTTACAGACACTTTTCCGAATGCTTACTTTGCTAAAATTTTAAGTTTTCTAAAACACCAGTAATACCCTGAGCTTGTGTTGATTACTTCATTCATTCGCTCCAAACAGATCTATCGAGGCGACACTATACCAGATGTTGGAGACACAGTCATCAGAGAGTTTAGATCCACACCCTCAACCGTCCACGGGCAGGTGGGTAGGGACGGACATTGAGCTACTACTTGGGGTGGGTGCTGCCATTAATGTTTACTGAGCTCCCTCCACGCGCGTCGGGCGGTGAACTAGGAGACGCTTCTCACACCCGTTGTCTGTGTCACTCAGAAGTGATGAACTCTAAACTGTCACAAAGCAAGGAATCTGGAGTAACTTCCTCTAACGGGCTGAGAGTCACAGGCACTGTGTCACTTATTCTTCACAATAACCCCATGAGGCAGGCATCTCATTTTTCAGAGGAGGAAAAGGAAAGCGAAGTCACGTGCCCAAGGACACACAGCCAGGACTGCTGGGATCTGAATCTGTGTCACCTAGACTCTGGCCCCACCTTTGACACCTACATCAGATTTGCCTCCGTGAGCTTCTCTCCCCCCTGTCAAATCCCAGAGCAGCCCCCCCCCATTTCATACGCGCATAGCTATTCAAATGCACTAGAAAGTGTGAACCGCTATTCAAATATAGGGCCCCGCGATCTCTGTTATAACTTAAAACCTCAACTCTTGACATTTCCCATCAAATTACCCGAAACTGCTGAGGCTAATTAACCGGCAAACCTGGAATGCGGCGAAAGGAAATGAACCTCACGTTTTCTTTACAAGGCGTGAACTGGTGGCTGATAAGGTTTCCATGTGGGCATATCTTCTATAATTCTAAACTAAGACCCTTGTCAAGTATGAAAAGTAGAAAAGAGCGAAGGCTCTAGTCAGGATGTCTGGGTTCAGGGGTGCCTGGGTCGCTCAGTCAGTTAAGCATCTGACTTTGGCTCAGGTCATGATCTCACAGTTTGTGAGTCTGAGCCCCTCGTCGGGCTCTGGGCTGATAGCTCAGAGCCTGGAGCCTGCCTCGGATTCTGTGTCCCGCCCCCCCCCCCATCCACCCCTCCCCTACCCATGCTCTGAGACTATCTCTCAAAAATAAAATAAACATTAAAAAAAAAAGAAAGAAAAGAATGCCTAGGTTCAAGTCCTAGCACTTCTAGCTGTGTGGCGCTGAGCAAGTAACTTAACCTCTCTGGCCTGTTTCCTCATAATGTCAGAGCTTAGTTCAAAAGGTTGAGATGAACATTCAAAGGCACCATGGCTGGGATACAGAAGGGCTCATAAAATATCCGCTGTCGTTATAACCGTAACCCAGATAAAAATGGCAGACACAGGCGTATGTAATTATTTCCATAACCTTTATTACCTTTAAATTCCTCCCTAATTTCAAATTTATATACTCAGTAGCGGGGCGCCTGGGTGGCTCAGTCGGTTAAGCGTCCGACTTCAGCTCAGGTCACGATCTCACGGTCCGTGAGTTCAAGCCCCGCGTCGGGCTCTGTGCTGACGGCTCAGAGCCTGGAGCCTGCTTCGGATTCTGTGTCTCCCTCTCTCTCTGCCCCTCCCCCGTTCATGCTCTGTCTCTGTCTGTCTCAAAAAAAAATAAAAACGTTAAAAAAAAAATTTTTATATACTCAGTAGCTACCGTTAATGTCTTCTAAATGCTAGGGAAGTACCACACTGAAATGTGTTCTAAATGTTAGGGAAGGAGAAAGGTGAGATGCAGAGCACACAGTGACACAAAAGAACTGTCAGTCCCTTCCAGAGAAATGGGTTTATAAACAAAAGCATCACCTGATGTGGCTTGCCCGCTCGCTGAAAAAAATCACAGTAAATGTACCCCAACAATCCTTCGGATTCATGAACCACAGCCTGGAAAAAAAGTACATTTAGGGGTGAATCAGAAACTAACAGTGGAAAAACATCCCTGATAGGAATCCATATATAAAACCCCCATCGCTGTGACCACGTCCACTCGGTTAGATTGTACATCCCGCATCATCTCAAACTAGATTCCGTTTTCTCCTCCTCTCTCAGAGGATTGTGATCTGGGGATTCTGTCAGGAGAGGACACCTCCTTGTTCGAGCCCTTCATCCAGACCGCCAGCGCCCTACGCCACGGCCACCAAACCCCGCTCTTCAGACTGTCCACAACCTCCCCATACGCTTGGGGGTAAGCTCTGGCTGGACAGCGTTAGACCTCCATCTCACGATGCGCATTTATGCCCCCACATGTTAACCCCTGAACCCAGACACGACAAAAGCTGGCTCCTGGCTTCAGCTGAAGACCAGTAATGTCATTTATGCCCCTCCCTCAAACTGGGCCTATAAAAGACGCACGGCCTGTGGAGAACTCGACGGCTGGCCCCCAGCTCGCCTCGTCCGCCTTGTCACAACTTGAGGGTTCTGCCACGGGGAACCTCAGCTTTACGCCTCCCAACCTTCTCCTTGCTTGCGTCTTGTCCTTTCACTCCTGTTACCGGTTTTTCTTTTACTCTATCTCCGCACTTGACCGGCCTCCGCCACTCTGTGAAGGACGCACTCCACAAACAGGTAGTTCGGGGCGGTGAGGAAGCGTGCTCCTACCCGACCCTTCCGCTTCCGTCACCGCGCCTATCTCCCGGAAGGCAGCCGGGAGCCCCTGAGGTGGCGTCCTTCTCTCCACATACAGGGAAGGGAGCAAGTGTGGGACGCACACAGGCAGGAAGTCAAACGGCCTAACAACACAGAGACTTTCAGACAGACAGATAAGTCAATACCGCCTCATAATCTTAAAATGAGGAAAAAATAAACATATTCACGTCTCAAATACAGGGGGCCCTAACTGGAGAAGGGTGGACGCCAGGCACGAAGTTATTATCAAAGAAGTCAAACCAGAGCACGGGAGAAAAATCAATATATTATGCAAATTATATATATATACAATTGTTCCCACAAGATGGGAGGGGGGTTGGGGAAAAAAGTACAAGTGACAGAGGCCGTGGATTCTGGAATTAACCGAAAGTGACACCGAGCAGTGCAGGAACGTGGCAAGTAATGACAAATGTCCCTTGAACCAGAATCTGTCAACATACGAAGGCTCAACGTTCCAACAAGCCCCTACGCTCCACAGCTCTGTGTCTATCGATCCGAGGCAACAACCGATTTTAGAGAAAACTGGTGCTTTGTGCAGTGTCCCAAGTCAGAAGTGGTGATCTGGATTTTCTGGTGAAACGGAAATAAGGGGAGACAGGCTCCGCGAGGGCAAGGCTCGCTTGAACGTGAAACTGCCAGAAGCTCCCTACCAGGCCCGAGAGACACGCAGGGCGACCCCACGCGAACCGCACGCTTACCAGTTTGCGGACGCCCTCGCACCACACCTCTCCTTTCGCGGGCTGCTCGGCATACAACGTAATCCCTAACAGTCTGCCAAACAAAGTGTTGAGGCCTTCCATGCACGCTCCAAGGGAGAAAAATGGACAATACAAACTGGGCTCGATATTGTACCTGAAAGAAAGAAAAGAGGTTCAATGGTATTTTTGTTTACTGCAGTTTCTTAGGGTAAATCCAGGGAACTCTCCATGTAAAACCTAGGATCATGGCAGCTAAAAAAATGGGATTGAAAACAGAAAGGTAGATACACACACACACACACACACACACACACATTTTTTTAATTTGAGAGAGAAAGGGTGCGAACAGGGGACAGGAGAGGGGGAGAGAGAGGGGGAGAGGGGGAGAGGGGGACAGAGAGAGAGAGAGAGAGTGAGAGACAGAGAATGAATCCCACACAGGCTCACGCTCGGCATGGAGCCCAACGCGGGACCTGATCCCACAACCCTGAGATTGAACTGAAATCAAGAGTTGGACACTCAACCAACCGAGCCACCAAGGCGCCCTCAGAAAGGTATATTTCTATATCTTTTGAGGGATTTTCAGAAAAAAAGCAGTCCAGTTATTCTTAGTAGTAAAAGTAGTAAGTAGTAATTCTTAGCATTAAGAATAATTTTAGGAGTGCCTGGGTGGCTTAGGTGGCTAAGTGTCCGACTTTGGCCAAGGTCACGATCTCATGGTTTGCGGGTTCGAGTCGGGCTCTGTGCCGACAGCTCGGAGCCTGGAGCCTGCTTCGGATTCTGTGTCTCCCTCTCTCTGCCCCTCCCCTGCTCACACTCTTGTCTCTCTCTCTCTCTCTCAAAAATAAACATTAAAAAAAAAAGAGTAACTTTAGTAATGAGCAATTAAGGTAGACACACCATTCTGCAATCTTCATCCCTTTCAGGTTATTTACTTTCACTGACTTAACTAAGCAATCTATCTCAATTACCCACATTATACACATTCCTTTATGTACACCTACAGACAAATCTGACCAGTCTGAGCTAGAATGGTAAAGTTCCTGTTACAAAATATGGCACATTCTAAAAGTTTGTGACTTATATCGAATAAATAGCAAACAAACCCAAGACCTGAGGCATACTGAATGAATTTAAATTTCACCTCTAGTAGAATATTTGTTAGTGGAAAAAAACCTCTGTAACATACATAATCAGATCTTAATTTGTCTGTTTCACTATTATACACCTTAAACGAAGCACAACATACTGGCAAGCGTAGTTATTATTCTTCACTCGAAAATGACTTTTTATGCCCTCTTCCAACATAAAGCAAAGCACACCAGGATACGTGATGCAAATGTCCATTTCTGGGTCATTCAGCCAGGCCAAACTTTACGACCACAGCTAGAAAGAATGGTCCAGAATAAGAAGAGGTGCTTGTTCTGTGTCCCCTCCGTGGAGTTAACAGAACATGTACTTATGGTGACAGAAGGTAGCTGGAGTTGTGACGAGCGTAACTTGTCAAATCACTATGCTGTGCCCCAAAACTACCCGAGCTCTTGCGTGTCAACTGCACTTCAATAAAAAATAATTAAAATAAAAACATCTACATACACAAACTTACACGGAAAACAGACGCAAACTTATGCTTACTACTAAATGGGGGCTTGGATTTAGTGAGCAAGTGTAAATTATACCACAAGAGAGATTTTGGCTTCAGAAATCCACAAATACACAACGTAGTTCCTGATCGATTTTTCATAAAAATAGACTCTCGCTGGTGAAAGGTACGTCGGCAGCCCAGTGCCCTCGCTCACTGATTCGTACGCTTGTGCAGGCTGCCGAGACAGCTGCTGGATGCTGGAGGTAAGGAATGGTTGGGGGGGGGGGGGGGGGGGAGGTGCCTGTAAGGAGCTCACTGTGAAGGAGGCAGACAGGTGGAGGGACCACCCTGGTCTTCCCGGCCTGGAGCAGCACAGAGTAGGTGCTCGAGGTACGGCGGGAGGGCTGAGTGAACGACCCGGACAGCGGGACAGCAAGAGGGGTGATGACTTCACTTGCGGAGGGCAGCGTAGAGACAGGAAGGGGTCACAGAAAGGAATTCAGAAACGGGAGTCTGCTGGCTGGGGTGCGGATGGGGAAAAAGGGCAGGGTCGAGTAATAAAGAAATTCCAGGGAGAAGCCACGGTATGAAGTCATGAAACAACCTGGTAACTTCTACACCAGGTGGCTAATCAGGAGCGAGTTCAGGATGCTGGGGATAAACGGGAAGAGAGAGGGAGGCACACGTGGGCAGGGTCCAGAGAACCGAGGGCCCCACGCGTAAACCTGAGCGGTTGGGATCTTACATTGTACGCACAGGGTCCCTCAACCTTTTATCACGTACCCCAATCGCTAAAAGAAGTTCTGAGTATTCAACCTTGATATACGTATATTTATAAATCACATGTGCGTGCTGTGGTTCTACTACATTCCAAGACAAAAAAAGATCCATTCTTACAAGCTGAAATAAAGAAAAATAAATCTAAACAGAATTTCTAGTGCCGTATGCCCATACTCTCGGTGAACTGTTTACAGATTGGGAACGGGAGACTGCCTCCGCAGGCAACAGAGAGGCAATGCGATGCTTTCTGGAACACTGCAAGGTGGACACCGTGGCGGGACGAATGCAGGAGCGGCGGAGAGAAAAGACGGTAAACTAGGGTCCGAATATAAGCAACGGCGGTGGGGCAAGGACGAAGAGGCAGTTTTCGATTTGTTTTTGTTGGAGATGAAAATGTTCGGTCGGGGCTGTGTGAGCGAGAAAGGAAGGTCTAGAGTAACACACAGGGTGCTGGCGTGAGGAAATGCACGCATGGGATGGCAGAGTCACGAACCAGAGCACCAGGCACAAAGAAAGAAAGAAGGGAGTGTGGGTAGGTTTGTGGGAGAAGAAAGGAGGGTGGGGTGCAGTCGGGGGAGAAGGATGATGGATTCGCGGAAAGCAAATTCAGTTCTGGAGACACTGGCTGTGAAGTGCCCATAAGATGTCAGACGCTCAGGATGTTGAAACTGAGACTTGCTCAGGTGTCAGTTAGAGCCGCAGGAGAAGAGCAGTCACTGGGGAAGGGGCCCAGCAGCGGATCTTCCAGATGGAGAGACGCAAAGGAAGACAGAGAAGAAAAGTCAGAGCTGTCAGGGCACTGAAAGAAGGGACATCATGGAAACAGGGGAGAAAATGTGTTGTAAAAGCAGGAAACAATGGAGGCTTCCGGTGTCTGGTCCGGCACGTAAGAAGCCCGGAAGGCATCGCTCCATCCCAAAGACAAGAAAAATGCTCAACCAACGAAACATCAACAACTCTTCTTGTATCCAGCAGAGAATTGAGGTCACAAACTGCTGCCCCCCAAATTATAAAGATGCTTGTCTGCTACAGAGAATCACAGTTCAGAGAACTCTCCAGTATATACAGACTAGCACCAAGGAGGAAAATTTAAACTACAATTGACAAATTGCTGGAGGCTCAGTGTGGACAAATCGGAGAAGTCAAAACTCTAGGGAGGCTCAGTTTAAGGGAGGATCCCCACACTTTTATGAGTTTTTACCTCTGGGGGCCCTACCAGGTTCTCACAAGATGGAGAAAAATTCTCCCAATGCTTCCAGCAGGGGGAAGTAAAAAATTGGCATTTTGAAATACACCAGGGCACTGTGTTATTCTTAATAAGGCTGGCCTCAAAAGAAACGATCTTACCAGAGCCTAACTTACCTAGAAGAAAAGAGATATCCAACCCAATCCCCCTGTCTCATGAAAGCAGAAAAGGGGAACTGAAAAGCACTTGTGAAAGTCAGAGCCCAGGGGCACAGGCTCCATAACAGGCTGAGACCCGATCACAGGACTACAGAAGGCATCCCCTCCCCCACACCCTCACCACCAGGGCAAGTGGGGATCCTGCAAAATAACAGGAGAATACAACTGAAAAACTGCACATCTCACACCTTATTAAGTAGAAGTCTCCAGGGAAACCCAAACACAACATGGGAGACAGAAAAGGAAAAAAAGAAAACGTTTGGCCTCTGCTACTGCAGCCACTATGAAAGCAAACAAAGCCTAACTAGCTCGTAGCCAGTGAGTAAATCATACCCAGCTTTCTGCAAACAATTTCCAGTCACGATCAAAGACGAAGGCTACAGCCTGAAGAAACAGAACAAACGTTCAGGTACATTGGAGACGTCAAAATAACCAGATTGAGAATTCAGAACGGCGATGATTGACATGCCAAGGGGTCGAGGGAAATACACAAGATTCATGGGTCGTGTAAACAGCCAGAGGGAAGCCCTAAAAAAGAATCAGGAGGAGACGCTAGAGACGCCTAACAACGTAACACAGAAGAAGGCGGCCTCTGTCCTGCTCATCGGGAGACTGGGCGTGGCCGAGGAAGCCACCCGTGAGCTTGCAGAAAGGTCAATAGAAACCTCCAAGGGTGTGACGCAAAGAGAAAAAGGATGAAGACGACGAGAAGACCCAAAGAATTGTGGGACAGTTACAAAAGAGGTAATGTACGTGTAACAGGAATCAGAGAGGAGCCCGCTTTCAAGCCTTAGAAGGGAGCGGAGCCAGGATAAGGGCAGGCCTTCGTTTGCTGCGCTAACGAGGCAGGGCCCTTCCCGCCATTCCACAGGTCGTCGGCTTTTCCTGCTCTGGCCCACGGGACCGTGAAGAACCCATGGCTGTGTGTGGGCTGCCGCGACGAGTGCCTGATTCCTTTCATATGGTTCTGTCCTCGCTGTCCGCACAGCGCTCCCTCTCTGTGATTCTGTCCTCTGGACTGAAGGGCCTTGGCCTCCATGGCCTCCCGGCTCTAATTAGGGGCTCTGCCAGGGAGACCAGCACGACCCTTGCCGACCCCGCGGCTCGTCTACAATTTGGAAGTTCCTCCAAGAAGGGAGCTGGGGCCCCTGCAGGGGTCACCTGTTTGTCTTCCCTCTTTCAGGGAACGCGGGCTGACATCCGAGCGTCACTGCCTCATACTTTTGATCAGACTGTGTTTAGTCGTGCAGGCAGGAGGTAAATTTGGCTCCTGTTACTCAAGGTAGGGCAGAAGTCTCCTTGTATTTGAGGGCGCCTGGGTGGCTCAGGGGGTTGAACGTCCGACTCTCGATCTTGGCTCACAGTTCGTGAGATCGAGCCCCGTGTCAGGCTCCAAGCTGTCGGTGCGGATTCTCTCTCTCTCCTCTCTGCCCCTCCCCCTACTTGTGCTCTCGCTCTCTCAAAACAAATACTTTTTAACAAAAAAGAAAAAAAAGAAGTCTCCTTACATTTGAATTTTAGGACACTTGATGTTCAAAAGGGAACATGAAACGTATACCTTCTCGGGGGGTGAGAAAAGGGAAGTAATCAGGAATGCCAAGGCTATTGCTACGACGTCCAGTGGAGGGACTCCACAGCCGTCCCGGGCAGTACTGTGGGGAACCAGAACACAGAACTAAGATCGTCTAAAGAAAAGAAGGACCTTAGGATCCAGAGGAACTGGCTGGGTCTGGGAAAACACATAAACTGGAGAAGCGGGGCTCCAGAAAATGCTTCCAAGCAGCACGGGCAAACCAGAAGAACATGAGACGTAGAAGCAAAAGGAAGCGGGGGACGGCACCGCCATAAACTCCCTGCGCTGCCCACTGAGCCTCTGGGGGCCCTGCCTCGAAGTGACTTTGGATAGAACGGGAGTGCCTTTTTCTAGAACGTGCGAGAGTTTTACTACGTGTGGTGGGGTGTATTTTTAAAGTTCGGGGGGTGAGGGAAAGAATTTCTGTATCTAGAAAGAGGAGAGGGTACTGGCTAAGAGCACCAGGTTGGAACCAGGAGGCCTGAGTCTGAAGCGTCACCCTATGCCGCTTGCCAAGTGACCCTGAGTGGATTACTTCCTTTACACTATCTGTTTGGTCACCTGTGAAGACAGGGATCGGACCACACCGACTTCACGTGGCGTGGAGGTTTCAGACGAGGTAATCCACGAAGCGAAGAGACCAAACATTCAGTAAGTATCGCCAAGCTGATGAGGAGGGAGAACGGAGGAGGCACCCACCTGCGCCCCGTCTGCTGATCACAGAGACCCTCTTCGGTACGGGAGACACTTGGCCACGCTGCAGCCGCGGCGACCACGCACACACCCTGCCGTGGCGGCCACACGCGCCGGGCCTCGGCCTGGCCAACCTCAGCACTCCGAGAGCCCTGGTGGCAGACGCTTCCAAACTCGGCCCCGAGATTTCTCAGTTACGTGAGTCACCAATTCCGTCTTCTGTGTCCGTTAGCTTGAACTGGGTTTCCATCAGCAGGAACTGAGAGGCTCCTCATGTAGTAGCCACGGTCTGAACTTAATGGCTTTGGAAAAGAGCTCTTATAGGCCATACAGCCCAGATGTTCACATCGGGCGGAGCGTCCTAAGGGCTGTGGCTAACTGGGAGGTCCCTATTTGAGGGCTGGCACCACTAGCTCAAAATGTCACTTGTCTGGGTAACAAAAGAAATATGAAAATGGAACTTAGTTTTATGGAAAATAAAGGAGTCGCTTATGTGTGATGATACTGAATCAATCTAGACTGACCTTAAAGAAAAAAATCAAAAGGTCAAGCGCAAACCACAGACAGAACACGAATAAACAGAAATAAAAATTAACCACACAGCACTCTAAACTAGAAAATCTGATTTAAAAACATAACTCATGGGGCGCCGGGGTGGCTCAGTCAGTTGGGTGTCTGACTTCAGTTCAGGTCATGATCTCACAGTTTGTGACTTCGAGCCCCGTGTCGGGCTCCGTGCTGACAGCTCGGAGCCTGGAGCCTGCTTCGGATCCTGTGTCTCCCTCTCTCTCTGCCCCTCCCCTGCTCATGCTCTGTCTCTGTCTCTAAATAAACATTGGGGAAAAAAATGAAAACCAAAAGGGGGCGCCTGGGTGGCTCAGTCGGTTGAGCTTCCGACTTTGACTCAGGTCACGGTCTCGCGGTTCATGAGTTCGAGCCCTGCGTCGGGCTCTGTGCTGATGGCTCAGAGCCCGGAGCCTGCCTCGGATTCTGTGTCTCCCTCTCTCTCTGCCCCTCTGCTGCTCATGCTCTCTCCGTCTCTCCCCAAAATAAACAAACATTGAAAAAAAAATTTTTTAAACATAATTCACGTTTTGATTGCCTGAAAATAAAAATAAATACAAAAGCAAAATAAAAAAAAAAAAGAGAGGATTCTGGGACGATGCCAAGCAGGAAGCACCAGCAATCGGTCTTCCCACCTAGACCACAAGTGCACTCGTAGAATGTGTCTGATGTAGCTATGTTGGAGCTCTGGAGTCTGTGGAAGGCATTCAGCTTCCAGGGGAAGGCCCGGAGCGCAAACTGGTCACTTTGAGCTCCCAGCACGGCAGCGCCTACCTATTCCCCATCCACAGCCACAGGGCAGACAGCTGCACACCTGCTCCTGGAGCAGCTTATACACAGAGCTCGTGGGGTTAGGGTGGGCAAAAAGGACTCTGTCCCCCAAACGGCGGGGATCTGTGCTCTGAGGGCTGATTGCTGCCTCTGATCCCAGAGGTGCAGACAGGCAGACAGCCACTGTCGTACCTCTCCCCCCCACTGTTGCAAGCCTCCCCCTCCAGCTCAGGTGACTTCCAGGAGATATAAAGGACTCATGCCTTTTTTCCTCTTTTTCACTTTTCCCCTCCTCAGAACCAGATATCAAAGAGTGGGACATTCAGAAGCAACTGCACGTATGAGGAAAATCGGAAAGTATCTGCACATGTCCCCAGAAAGGCTCAAAACAGACCTGAGAAAACATTAAGTTTACACCTCAGGCTGATCCCCAGCAGAGAAACAGACTACAGCAACCGAAGCCACAAAAACAATGTACTAAAATTATAATTAAAAAGCCAGCAAACACTAGAGAAGTTTTCAACAACAAAAAAGTATCACGAGGCATACAAAGAAATAGGAAAGTGTGGCCTACGCAGAGGAAAGAAAGAATTCAAATTCATCTGTCTCTGAAAAAGACTGAATGGCAGATATACTAGACAAAGACTTTAAAGCAACTGTCTTAAAGATGCTCAAAAGCTAAAGAAAGATGTGAAGAAAGTCAAGAAAACAGTGTGTGAACAAAATTAAAATATTAATAAAGAGACAGGAAAACCTAAAATGAAACCAAAAAGAAATTCTAAAGCTGAAAGGCACAATAACTGAAATGAAGAATTCGCTGAAGGGAAGCAAAGGCAGATTTGAGGAGGCAGAAGAAAGAAACAGTGACATGAATACAGGAGAATGAAAATTATAGGGGCTGATGAACAGAAAGAAAAAGGATTGAAGTAAAGAGAGCCTAGAGACCAATGGAAAACCATAAAAAGGACCAGCATACAAATCATGGGAGTCCCAGTAGGAGAAGATAGAAAAGGGCAGAGAAAACATTTGAAGAAATAATGGCTAATAAGTTCCCAAATTTTAAGAAAGACAGGAATATAAATATCCAAGAAGCTCGAAAAACTCCAAGAAAAATGAATTCAGACACCCAAACCAAAACAAATAATAATGAGACTTTCAAAAGCCAAAGATGAAGGATGAATCTTAAAAGCAGCAACAAAAGCAAATCATCACATACAAGGTATATTCAATAAGATTTTCTGCATATTTCTCATCAGACACTTTGGGAGGCCAGCCAATATATTCAAAGTGCTAAAATAAAAATAATTAAGAGTATTGGAAACTGGCAAAACTATCTTTTAAAAGTGAGGGAGAAATCAAGACATTCCCAGATAAACAAAAGCTGAGGAAGTTCAAGACCACTAGACCTGCCCAGCAAAAAAATGATCAAGGTGAAATTTAAGGACACTAGACAGTAACTGAAACCATATGAAGACATAAAGATCTCAATTAAGGTAAATGCATGAGAGGTTACAAAAGCTAGTATTATTGTAACAATGGTTTGTAACTGTATTTTCTGTTTTCTACAGGACCTAAGAGACCAACCAATACATTTAAATTAAAAAAAAAATCATTAATGTAAAATCTAATATTACTGTAACTTTGGTTTGTAACTCTAAATCTTTGAGTTTCTACACAATTGAGGAGACTAATGCAGTTGAAAGAACTGTTGGTTTATGTTGTTGGGCACACATGTGTAAAGATGTAATTCTGTGACATCAACCACTGAAGGGAGTAGGGACAGAGCTGTGCAGGACACTTTTCATATGTTATTGAAGTTAAACTGCTGTAAGTTAAAATTAAAATGTTATAATTTTAGGATGTTAAATATAATCCTCATGGCAACCATAAGGAAAATAACTATAGAATATACACAAAAGAAAATTACAAAGGAATATAGACATTTCATTATAAAAAAAATCAACTGAACACAAAAAAAGACAGAAATGAGGAAAATGAAGAAATAAAAGTCTATAAGCGACAGAGAAAACAAATAGCACAATGACAGAAATAAGTCCTTTCTGATCAGTACTTGAAATGTAAATTGATTAAACTCTCCAATCACAAGACAGAGATTGGCAGAATGGATAAAAACACATGATCCAACTAAATGCTGTCTATAAGAGACTCACTTGAGATTCAAAGACGAATGGGTTGAAAGTAAAAGGACAGAAACACATAGTCCATGGAAATAGTAACCAAAAGGGAACAGAAGTGGTTATGCTAATATGAGACTAAATAGACTTTAGATCCAAAGATATTAGAAGAGAAGGAAGGCACAATGCGTCAAAGGTTCAACAGAGCAAGAAGATACAACAATTAAAAACATGTACACAATGACAGGCCATCAAAATATATGAAGCAGAAATGGAGAGAGCTGCAGGGAGAAACAGACAGTTCTACAATAACAGAGACTTCAAAACCCCACTTACAATAATGGATACAACAAGACAGAAGACAAATAAGGAAACAGAAGACTTAACACCATAAACCAACTAGATCTAATAGTTATATACAGAACACTCCATCCAATAACAGCAGCACATTCTTCCTACATGCACATGGGACATTTTTACAGGATGGACCATATGTTAGGCCACAAATTAAATCACAATAGATTTTAAAAGACAGATATCATACAGAGCATCTTCTCAGGTCACAATAAGATGGCGTGAGAAAACATGAAAAACTAAAACAATCACAAACTGTGGAAATTAAACAACAAACTTTTAAACAATTAATGGAGAAAGAAGAAATAGCAAAGGAAATTAGAAAATGCCTAGAGATAAATGAAAATAAAAACACAACATACCAAAACTTATGCGAGATGGCAAAAGTGGTGCTAAGGGGGAGATTTATAGCTATAAACGCTTACATTTAAAAGAGAGAGATCTCAAATCAGCAACATAAATTTACAACTTAAGGAATTAGAAAAAAGAAAAACGAATCCCAAAGCTAGCAGAAGGAAAGAAATAAAGATTAGAGATAAATGAAATAGAGAACAGAAAAACAGAAAAAAAATCAATGAAACCAAAAGCTGTTCTTTGAAAAGATCAACAAAATTGATAGCCTTTAGCTAGGTGGACTAAGGAAAAAAGAGAGAAGACTCAAATTACTAAAATCAGATATGAAAGTGGGGGCATTCCTGCCAATTCTACAGAAATAAAATTATGAGAGCACTGTGGACAATTATACACCAAAAAAACTGGATATTCCTAGAAACACAAAAGTTACTAGACTAAATCATGAAGAAATCAATAAACTGAACAGACCTATAAACAGTAAGGAGATTGAATCAGAAATCACAAATCTTTTAATAAAGAACCCTGGACCAGATGGTTTCTCTAATGAGTTTTCAAGAACTAACACCAGGGGCACCTGGGTGGCTCAGTTGGTTAAGCATCCAGCTTCAGCTCAGGTCATGATCTTGTAGTTGTGAGTTCGAGCCCCACGCTGGGCTCTGTGCTGACAGCTCAGAGCCTCGAGTCTGCTTCAGATCCTGTGTCTCCCTGTCTCTTCGTACCCCTCCCCTCTCATGCTCTCTCAAAAACTAATAAACGTTAAAAAAATTTTTTAATAAATAATAAAGAACTAACAATCCTCTAAACTTTTTCCTAAAATTAAAAAAGGAGTACTACCTAACATTCTATGTTAGAGAGCATTACCCTGATACTAAAGCCAAAGACATTATAAGAAAAGAAAATTATAGGACAATATCCTTGATGATCATCAATGCAAAAATCCTCAACAAAATATCAGCAAACCAGATTCAACAGTAAACTAAAAGGACCATACACCACAACCCAGTGGGATTAATCCTGGAATGCAAGGATAGTTCAACATATGAAAATCAATTGATGTAATATGCCACATCAATAAAATGGAGGGAAAAACCTGCGTGATCATCCCAATTGATGCAGAAATTGATGTTGACAAAATTCAACACCCTTTCATGATAAAAACACTAAACATATTAGGAATATAAGAAAAATACCTCCATGTAATAAAAGCCAAATATAAAAAAACCCACAGCAAACATCATACTCAATGGCAAAAACCTGAAAGCTTTTCCTCTAAAATCAGGAACAGGGACAAGACATGCCTGCTTTCATCACTTCTATTCAATGCAGTACTGGAAATTCTAGATAGAGTAATTAGGCAAGAAAAAAAAATAGAAGCCATCTAAATTGGAAAGGAAGAAGTAAAATTATCTTTTTGCAGATGATACAATCCTATATGTAGGAATAACTAGTAGTATTATTTATAAGAAGTAATAAATTCAGCAAAGTAGCAAGAAAACAAAGTCAATACAAAAAGAATCAGCTACATTTCTATACATGATGAACAATGTGAGGAGGAAATTATAAAACAACTCCATTTACAATAGCATCAAAAAGAGTAAAATACTTAGGAATTAATCAAGGAAATGAAAGAGTTGTACAATGAAAACTACAAAATACTGCTGAAAAAAAATTAAGGAAGACATAAATAAATGGAAATACATCCCATGTTCATGGATTATAAGACTTAATACTGTGAAAGTGTCAGTATTACCCAAGGCAATCTACAGATTCAGTGGGATCCCTATCAACATCCCAATGGCTTTTTTTGTGGAAATCGAAAATCTCATCCTAAAATTCACATGAAATCCAAGAGATTCCCAAACAGCCAAAACAATCTTGAAATAGAACAGAACTAGAGAACTCACACTTCCTGGTTTTAAACCTACTATAAAAGTAACACAATGGACACAATGTAGCACTGGCCTAATGGCAAACATACACCCTTGCATATACAGTCAAATGATTTTCAACAAGGGGGCCAAGACCATTCGGTCTTTTCAACAAACCGTGATGGGAAAACAGGATATCCACATACAAAAGAAGGAAGGTGGACTGTTACCTAACACCATATACAAAAATTAACTCAAAATGGATCAAGGACCCAAATGTAAGACCTAAAACAAAACTCTCAGGAGAAAACATAAGATAAAAGCCTCGTGATGCTGGATTTGGCAATGGTTTCTTTTTTTTTTTTTTTTTTAATCTTTATTTATTTTTGAGAGAGAGACAGAGCGTGAGCAGGGGAGGGGCAGAGAGAGAGGGAGACACAGAATCCGAAGCAGGCTCCAGGCTCTGAGCAAGCTGTCAGCACAGAGCCCAATGTGGGGCTCAAACCCATGAACCGTGAGATCATGACCTGAGCCAAAGTCAGACACTCAAGTGACTGAGCCACCCAGGCACCCCTGGCAATGGTTTCTTGGATATGAAACTAAAGTCAAAGGCAACAAAGGAAAAAATAGACAAACTGGGCTTCACCAAAATTTTAACAATCTCTACATCAAGAGACACTATCCACAGAGGAAAAAGGCAACCCACAGAATGTGAGAAGATATTTGCAAATATTTGCAAATAAAGGATTAATATCCAGAACATAGAGAACTAAAACTCAACCCAATTCAAAAATGGGCAAAGGACTTGAACTGAAATTTCTCCAAAGACATACAAATGACTCATAAGCACATGAAAAGACACTTAACATCAACATCTGCCTCAACATTTGCAACAAATGCAAATCAAAGCTGCAGTGAGAAACTACCTCACACTGATTAAAACAGTCACTATGCAAAAAACAAAAAACAAAAACAAAAACAAACAAAAACCAGAAAACAGTGATGTTGGTGAGGATGTGTTAAAACTGCAACACTTGCACACAGTTGGTGAGAATGTAAAATGGCACAGCCACTGTGGAAGACAGTATGGTTCCTCAAAAAATTAAAAATAAAATTACCATATGATCCAACAATTTCATCTCTTGACATGCAACCAAAAGGAATTGAAAGCAGGGTCTCTAAGAGATATTTGTACATGCATGTTCACAGTATTACTCATAAAAACTAAAACATGGAAGCAATCCAAGTGTCTGTCTACCACTGAGATAAGTCAAATGCGATGTACACACACACACACACACACACACACACAGAGGAATGTTACTTGGCCTGAAAAGAGAAAACGATTCTGCAATGTGCTATAACATGGGCTGAACCTGGAGAACTGAAATAAGCCAGTCACAAAAAGACAAACGTTGTCTGATTCCACTCGTATAAGGTACTTAGAGGCATCAAAATCAGAGACAGAAAGGAGGATGGCAGTTGCCAGGGCTGGGGGAAGAGGAGAATGTGGGGTCAGTGTTTAATAGGCACAGGGTTCCCGAGGTACCACACGAAAAGAGTGAGGGGATGGATGGTGTTGTGCAACAGTGTGAACGCACTTAATACCTCTGAACTGTACACGTAAATATGGCCACGGCAGTGAGTTTTCTATTACGTGCATTTTAACTTCATAAAAAAAGGGAAAAGGGAAAAAAGTAAATAAAAGAGAATAAAAGAATCTATACCTGAAAATTAAACCTTGTTAGCTTATAATAAACACGTACATTATCCGATTAGGTTTGTAGAAAAGAAACACAGCAAAGCTAACAACAACACAGGCTGTCAATAACCTGAAAAGACTTCTTGACTTACCCATAAGTGGAATTCAGGTAAAATTCAAGAAGACAATTTAGCTTGGAGAGAAAAATCTCAGTACAGATTATGTTTATATAATACTCTACAGACAACTCCACTTCTGTATAAATTATTATGAATGCTAAAAAGCGAATGGTTTTAATCTGAAATGAGTCAGAAAAAAATGTATTACAAAGTCATATAAACTCCCTGTTTAAAAAGAAAAATCTCAAATAATATCCCCTGGCTCACTGTGCCCACCATCCAGGGGGCATAGTAACCATCTCTTGTGTATCCTGATTTTATTCGTGTAGACATGTTTACACGCGTATGAGAGTACACACATCTACAGGACAACAGGTATACATACAAACACGAAGCACATACACATATAATGCAAACAGACTCACACCATTCATGCTATTCTGCAATGGACTTGTTTAACAAAAACAGGATGTGAGACACCGTCACTTTCGGTACACAAGGCTCTGTCTGGGTCTCTCTCGGGGGCCATCCCTGACAAGCGTCTGCCGGGCCTCCTCTGGGCCGCCACCGGCTCTGATGTGCGCGGATGGGGAGGCAAGGCCAACGCTGCACCTTTCAAAGGGAGCGTCCTTTCCCTGACGTTGTTTGGAATGGCTCACACATGCTGATGATACAAGAAGCCAGACTGAACCCTGTTTTCGTCGATTCTGACTTCCCTATGGGAAACACTCCCACGTGACCCTCCCTGCACTGCTCTGCCTCTGCTTCTCCCGAGCGAGTCGGCCTGCTGTTGGTTCATCTCTGCTACGGAAGGTCCTTCGGCGACCAGCCCGGTCACACTGGGCAGGCCTACCTGCGGGACCCATCACAGAAGTGACCTTGTTGCGAAGAGCACGAGATGCTGGGAAAAGGTTCTTCAGGAATTTAATTTTATTTATTTTATTTTAGTTTGAGATTTTAAGTCTTTACACGGGATTCCAAATCATCCTCCAAAACACTGTATTAATTGACATTCCTATCAATTGTGTACAAGAATCGCCAGTGTCCTCCCTCTTGCTAATGTAACTGTTGTGTTCATCTTAATACTTTTTTCTTTGGCTCCGTGGGCAGCATCTTCTTTTTCTTTCTGGTCACTTGGTGTTAACAATCTATGTTTCCTCCTCTGGTAGTTCTCTCTCTCACTTTTGAAAACACTTAAGCATCGGGCGCCTGAGTGGCTCAGTCAGTTAAGCATCTGACTCCGGCTCAGGTCAAGACCTCCCAGTTGGTGGGTTCGAGCCCCGCGTCGGGCTCTGTGCCGACGGCTCGGAGCCCGGAGCCTGCTTCGGCTTCTGTGTCTCCCTCTCTCTCTGCCCCTCCCCTGCTCACGCTCTGTCTCTGTCTCTCAAAAATAAACAAATGTTAAAAAAAAATTTTTTTAAACACGTAAGCATTTATCTGTTCGTTCATCAACTGGAAATAATACCTACTATCACCCATGATTCCTGCTATCACATCATCCCATTTCCTATTTCACCCTCCCGATCTGTTCTCTTACTGTATATAGATGTAGGTGTAGCTATAGTGATGGGTCTTTTTGTTAATTTTACCAGGTGCCAGAAAGGGGGGCTGGAGCTAAAGGCCTTTATTTTGCACCACGTACTGGGTGTCTCTAAGAATGCACGCAGTGTGGGAGTAGCCACGGTTAGCAGCCCGGAGGAGGAGAGACATAAGCAACGCTGTGCTGTCGGAACACTATTCTGGCAGGAATAAACAGGACGGAGTCTAGAATACAAAGATTCATTATGATGAGAGATCAGAGGAGATTCAATACGGCGAGTAAGTCCATTTCCCCCTCGATGTAATCTACAAAACCAAAACTTATCCCTAAGTCACAACGATGATGATGGTGGTGATGATGATGATGATGGTGATAGCAACTAACTGTCACTGTGTCACTGGACTAATAAGCCCATCAGAGTATATGTACCTCATTTAAGAGCAAAAACAATCCTGCAGGCGATATGATTACCCCCACGTGACACGATTTACATGAAGCCTTACGGGAAGGGAAGTCATCTCCCCGAAGTCCCATGCAGTAAGGAGAAGGGCTGAGGGTTTCTTTCTAACGGGATGACAGTGCTATGGGAGTCGAGAGAAAACGGTTGTGGCTGGTACCTTGGTACTGAAGTCCTTTCCCCAAGGAGCTGTTACAAGTTCAAGTAGTAAAGGGAGACTGCACGTTCATTCTTAGCCACAGCTCCCAAACCGCCGTGACAGGAAAGGAGCTCCCGATCGCAGCCGGGGTGTCGGAGCCCTGAGTGCACTCCTAAAGCTGCCAATTTAGAGGAGAGAAGTAAAAGGGGAAAATGAGAGGGTGATGACAAAGGTAAGAGGGAGTCGGGGGCATGCACTGAAGAGAGAATTTTAGGAAACAGGAAACGGTCAGCAATGTCGCAAACTGCAGAGGCTGTGGGCTTTTGAGGGCTAAAGTGAGTTACTGAACTGTATGACTGGCCGGAGGCCGGGCCCTGGGGAAGACCAGCCGGACGGATTATCAGGGCTAAGACTCAGACTCTGGCCATTAGAAGAGGAAGCATCCAGTGTGGACCACTGCTGCGGGAGGTCTGGCAAGAAAAAACAAGGGCTACAGTCTCTCCGAGGGTCAGGGGAGGGGAGGGCAAATATTTGTTGTTGTTTTTTATTTTTTTTAACGTTTATTTCTTTTTGAGAGAGAGAGATAAGAGACAGAGTGCAAGCAGGGGAAGGACAGAGAGAGAGAGGGAGACACAGAATCCGAAGCAGGCTCCAGACCCTGAGCTGTCAGCACAGAGCCTGATGCGGGGCTCGAACTCACGGACCGCTAGATCATGGCCTGAGCCGAAGTCGGGCGCATCACCGGCTGAGCCAGCCAGGCGCCCGGGAAGTATTTGTATTTTAAGATGGGGATATCTTAGCGCCTCAGCAAGCACAGGGAAAGAAGTTAAGAGAAAGAAAGAGATTGATGATATACAAAAAGTTAGGGTAAGCGATCCCTTTTTCTTCTTTTTATATATAATAACATATAATTACTATTATACCAATCCCTGAGATGCTTTACAATTTGCAGAGCACTTTCGCATCAAGAGTCTCCCACACTCCTTACGTAATTCTGTGAGCCAGCCAGAGCGAGAATTACCGCTTCGTTTTACTTGAGGGAACGGAGGCCCAGAGAGGCTTGTCACGGCACCAGGCAGTCTAGGAGAGAGAGCCCTGAAGTTACAATCCTGGCTCTCTCTCTCCCTGGTGCTGTGCTTCGAGCAAGGCACTTGGCTTCTGGAGGGGTCTCGATTTGCTAACGAGGGAAACGGAGACGACGCTTCCCGGCTCCCCTGACGGCCAGACCAGGCCTGCGAAGACGCTGGCACGGTGCCCACCGCACGGACTACAGCGGCACTGGCGGGAAGGTGGAGGCGGGGCAGCGAGCACTCACGAGTCACCTACTACGTGCCTGATAACTCCTCGAGTGGGAAGGGCCTGGCACCGTCGGTTCACAGAGCAGGATCCCCAGGTGAGAAGGGGCGTAAGAGCGGTGCTCAAAGGGCCGGGAACAAAGACAGGCCGTGGCTGATTCTGCCCGCCACGGGGGACAGGATGCCGCCGTGAGGGTCAGGGAGAAGTTCCAAAAGGAGGTGGCCTCCGGGGCAGGGGTCGAGGGACGAGCTCCCCGGTGAGGGCGAAGGGCATTCCTGGAGAAGGCAGAGCACCAGCCAAGGCTCACGCGTACCGAGGGCCCACGAGCAGAGGCTGCCCACGGCCGACCCGGCCACCTGCCACAGCCGGAGGTCCCGCCACCTGCGTGCTGCCCCCGCCCTCCGTGACTCCCGCAAGCGAGAGGCGATTCCTGCCCGAAGAGCAGCCACGACGGGAAAAGGTCCAGCGAGGCGGGGAGAGACTCGAAAGGCCCGAAGGGACGTCCAGCGGCCACGAGCCGGGCCTGACGCACCGGCCATACGACACACCGGTCCCGGGGCAGCAGGCCGACCCCGCGGGCCCCCGCCTTTTCTGCTCTCGGCTGGCACCTGCCACACGGTGTGAAATGACACCTAGGCCACTGAACCCCTCGAGGACGTGGGGCCAGAGGCCGGCCAAGCCACGGCCTGCGGCCACGGCACTGGCGCGGCCACTTTGCTTCTGAACACCTGTTCAGGGCATCGCCGGGCACAACTTTCCTATCCGCACAGACACTACGTGTCAGAAACGCCTCCTCCACCATCTAGAGACCGCAAAACGGCAGAAAGGTACTGCGGGGACATGGAAAACCTACGGCCTCTCAGAGCCACAGCCCAGCGTGCACGGCGTGAAACGGGTGTGCTCTGGGGACTTATTTAATGTGTTATTGCCATCTGTGTCGCCTGTCACTCACTTAGTCATTGCCATCCCTCTCGTCACCTCAAACCCTCTCACGGCTTCACAGGAGAGTTTTACTACTATTTGCTGTCAAGAGGGCCCCACCGGTTTGAATCCGGACACGAGACCTGTCTGCAATCCACGTACGCTTCTTCCCCAGCCGGAAATCGGAGGAGAATCACCGTTAAGCCACCGTGGCGGCCAAATGAAGCGGAAGAGATGCTCTGCTAGTCGTTCTGGTGAGAAATAGGAGCCCCAGGGGTTTACAAGTTCTCGATTTGCAGAGAATTAGAACATATTATAATCAGCAGGGTACTGGTATACAATGAAATCTTTCTGATTGGGAGCCCTAGGATTTAGCCATATCTCAAAATCCCCATCAGGAACGCTAATTATCACTGAAATAAGTACAGAAGTATTAGAGACTTTCAACTGAAGAATTCTTTGTTGCTGAGGGCTTTTTTTAAAAAAAAAAATGTATTTATTTTTGACAGAGAGAGAGAGAGAGAGAGAGAGAGAGAGCGCATGAGTAGGGGTGGGCGGAGAGAGGGAGACACAGAATCCGAAGCAGGCTCCAGGCTCTGAGCTGTCAGCACTGAGCCCGATGAGGGGCTCCAACTCATGAACAGTGAGATCACGACCTGAGTCAAAGTTGGATGCTCAACCGACTGAGCCACCCAGGCATCCCTGAGGGCTTTTTTTTTTTTTTTTTAAAGAAAAGATCAATGTATCACTGTACTTAGGAAGTACAATCTATGAGTCAGATTTATATTTCAACCTGTGATGCACCTGGGATTATAGAAAGAACTTGGATGTTATTTCTAAACACATCTTGGCATCGAACGTCGTGAAAACACAGAAACACAATTAAGTGCAGCCAGCGGATCCTGGTTGAAACTGCAGGTAAACATAGGCTTCGGTCTTCCCCGGTGCTACTCAGGAGGTTGAGCGAATGTCAGAGAAGCTTTGCACCGCATGGCAAACACTTAGAGAGACTCACCACAGCAGGAATGAGACAGCCGGCCGGAGGGCGCGAGTGGGCGAGGGAGAACGCACACAGGGTAAGAGCAGGGTATGTGACGATGCCATCAGGGCAACTACTGACTTTAGCAAGAGAAAATGGAACAGGGTGTTTCTGGCATCAGGAATGACTGCCTAAGCGTGATTTTAATGTGATAGTTGGATGGTGTTTTAAAATGTTTAGTCCTGAGAGCCATAGGGGAGAGCGACCGTTCCATCCAGTTAAACCAAGGTGAGGCAGTAAAAGGTGTCCGACGCGGAAACCCGTTTACCCTTCAGGCGATTCGAACGTACTGAAAATAAAGAACAGAGAATAAAAACGCTCTGTTTTATAAAGAACCGGCCATTGCCAGTTGTTTCTATCTCGCCTTCTGAGGCTGCAGCCAAGAAAACTTCTCCAGCCAAACTTCCTGGTAATCGGAGAACAAGGTTCCTTAATGGTACAGACGGGCTGCTTAGTTCACCGGAGATTGTAGTTAACATAAGTCAAAACTGAAGTTCACAAATACAGTACGATTCCATCATCACCCCAGAGAAGTGGGAAAGTAAACGGGCGGGCCTGGCGTCCGGGAGAGAGGATGTCCACGTTACAATGCTGTGACTGACTCTGGTGACAGAACCGCCACCTCAGAGGCCGGAGCCACATCTTAGGACAGCCGTGGGACCTCTCTCACGCAGCTTATTTGTTACATTAATACGTAGAATTAGTCATCCCTGAACTGCAACGGTAAGACGAGATGGAACACCCAAAAATGACGGGGGTCCCGTCACATCCAGATCGGAGGAAGCAGCAAAATGACGCTACAAGAAAGCGATCGCATAGACCCAGAAGTCTGGGACATCTGTAAGACAAGCAACCTGGTGTCTGCCACAAGGTAATAATACGAAAGAGATGGGGGGCTGGGCTGGGGCAAGGCGTGTGCTCACCTGCCGCAGAGTCAGAGATTCGGGGGACAGAAAAAACCGATAGGACGTGTAGGTCTTGGGTGGACCCTGGTTCCAACAAGCTGCCTGGGAGAAAACGGACCCAATACTATCAAGGAAACATGAATACAGACTGAGTATCAGGTGGTGCCAGTGAACTGCTGTGAACCTTCCTGGGCAATGACGGTGCTGGAGTGATGGACGAAAATATCCATATGCTTTAGAGGTACACAAGAAACACATTGAAGTGAAATGACATGAGGTCTAAGGTTTAGTAACAAGGAAGAAAGGATGGGATGGAGGATGGGAGGGAGGGAGGGAGGGAAAGAGAGAAAGAAACAGAAAGAAAAAAGATAAATGAAGCAAATATGGCACAGTTTGGATAGTTACTAAATTTGGGAGATGAAAACATGGGGTTACCTACGTTCTTTTTTTTTATGTTTTTTTAATTTTATTTTTGAGAGAGAGAGAGAGAGAGAGAGAGAGAGAGAGAGAGAGAGAGAGGCTGAGAGAGACACACACAGAATCCGAAGCAGACTCCAGGCTCCGAGCCATCAGCACAGAGCCTGATGCGGGGCTCGAACTCACTGACTGTGAGATCATGACCCGAGCCGAAGTCGGATGCCCAACCGACTGAGCCACCCAGGTGCCCCTACCTACGTTATTCTTTATACTTGTCTTTATTTTGAAAGTTTTCATAATAAATGTTACTGGTTTTCAACACTGTCAGCACCAAGTTCACTGCACATACACTAGCCAATAAACTATACAATTTCACACATCAAACAAATCTTTATTATCTTGAAATACCACAGAGTCATCTGTCTGTGAAAGTTCAGGGTTTCCTGAAGAGTTTAAAACAGAAAACATTCCTATTTCATTATGTGAATGAATGCTCTCGAACTTTTGAGAATACCCCTTAGCAAAGAATAGACAATACTGAATTCCACTTCCCAATAATATCTACAAAATACCACCAAAATTAATGAAGTAATACTCACTGAAACTCACTGTTGGCAGAAGAGAAATAAAGTTGACCAGCATTAAAAACAGACATCAAACACTGCCAGGACACTTGAAACAACTTTAAAATGATTACCTCTAGGGGACAGGGGCAAGGGGGAGTGCTGTGAGCAGGGACGGGTATGACACCAAAATTTCTCAGTGAGTACTTTTTAAAGTTGTTGTGACTTTTTGAACCATACGAATGTACAGCCTGTTCAAAAATCCCATGTAAGTTTTAAATAAAATAACTGTATGTATACTTTTCATAATTTAAAGAGTGACTTTTCAGGGTGCCTGGATGACTCAGTGGGTTGTGCGTCTGACTTGGGTTCAGGTCATGATCTCGTGGTTCATGGGTTCGAGACTCGTGTCGGGCTCTGTGCTGACAGCTCGGAGCCTGGAGCCTGCTTCGGATTCTGTGTCTCTCCCTCTCTCTCTGCTCCTTTCCCGCTTACCCTCTGTCTCCCTCTGCCTCATAAATAAATGTTTTAAAAAGTTTTGTAAAGAATGACTTTTCCTGTGCCATGAAGACTCCAACACTAAAACTTGAAAAAGAAAATTAAGATTTTTCTGTGCTCTTTAAGATTTCCATCGGTCACTCATGCCTCTATTTCCCAGGACCAACCCTGGGTGGTTTGAAAACACGTTAATTTCTCACCTCACTTGTAATAGGTTCTTTCTTTAGGCGAACATTTAAGAAACTTGAAAGGAATCTGAACATAAAAGCAAAAAAAGAAAGGTCCCAGGGGTTAACTTGAAGAAAAACTCAAACCAAGGAAAGCCTTCTATTTTTTGTTTCGTGTCAAACCACACATTTATTTAAGTCTTTACTTGAAAGCAGAGGAATTTAACAAGGATTTAGCAGTCCTCACGTCATTCCGTCCTTCCAACCTCCAATCCAAACTGTTCTGTTTTCGCTTTCTTTTCTCATCCGTTACCTGTGCCTCTCAGCCTACTCTTGTCAATCAAGATTACTGAAATCTCAAGCCAAAACTCAATCATTTGCCTTTTAAGCTACTGAAAATCGATGTTTAAACCCCCCGATTCTTACGATCCCCTCTGAAGCATTTCGGCATCCCTTTTCTCGGTTCTTTGAAAGGAGTTAAGAGCCCAACACATGACCTAGTATGGACACTTGAAGTAAATTCAGTAAAGCCCCTGGTGGATACCAGGTAGGTTATACTGTGTTCCTGGAAGAGCTGGCGATTTCTTAACTCTAAGAACCAATAAGCCTGGTGGAAACTTCTGTCAACAAATGAGCGCTATGAAGACCTCCCAGAGGGTTACCCGCTTCCAACCAATCTGGTAGACGAAAAAAGCCATTCACGAATATACGGTATGATATTCTCTTTACGACTGGATTGCTTTTAATAAGGATTTCCGAGTACTGCTTTGGACACAGTCTTGAACAGTGGCTATTCGCCAATAATGCATTTGTCGAGAGCCCAGAGTGTTTATTTCACACGTAACCGCAAATGGAAAAAATAAGACGAACTTTGTTCTTAAGAGCGTTAAGGTATGGTTGACAAGACGTGTTGAACACAGGGGACCAAAGGAACACGTCGTTAAAGGTCAAGGGTGCCGCGTGGAGGCTGGGAAGTATGGTGGTGACGGGAAGCACAGAGGCTGTGGCAGACCCGGAGGTGTCGTGGACTCTTGGCGAAATTTCACAAGTGAGACAGCAAAGGAAGGCAAAGGGAACGCTGTTAGCTGCCAGACACAGGCTCTGTCGGAGACACAAAGGGATCTAAGTGCCAGACGCAGGGTTTCGGCTGGCTGAGGAAAACTGTAAAGGAAGAGGAATGGGTGGGAAAGACCAGAGGGCAGGCCATACCCAGCAAATAACCGTGGGTGTGCACGTATTCATTGTTAAAGAAAAGCGGGCTGTGACCGGACGGATCCTAGAGGCCATGAATGACGGCTGCAATTCTATTTTGAAGGCAGTAGCCTTCAAGAGGCTGTGGCCTTCAAGAGGAAAGCGACCCGAGGTGAGCTGCCCTGCCCGCCAGACACAGGGTTTCCTCCTCCTTGGACAGAGTGATGCTCTGGGAAGCAGAGGCGAGGTGTGCTTCCCTGTCCCTGTGTCCCTCCTCTATCCTTAAAAGCTTGTCTGATGAGCATTTTACAACCAATTCGACATACTCATTACACTTGAGACGAGTGTTTTCTTAGAGGAGACTTCGGAGGGAAGGGACCACTCCTTCGAAAGATTTTAAAGAACACGTAGAAAGCATCTCTTAGAGCAGATCATCCTCTAGAAGAGTGTCCCCAGAAGGCCAATTCCATATAATCATGTTATTTTAGTACTCATAATAGCAACATTATCTCATTTCATCCTGACCTACAAAGTAGGGACTGTCATAACCCCCATTTTATAGATACCCTTGCTGAGAGGCTTAGAGAGGACAAGGAACTTTCTTTCCAAAGCTCATGGATACCTCATTAGCGGTGGAGCCAGGACTCACACAGGCCCCCCAGACTGCGGGGAACGTACTCCAGACCACACTGCCATGCTGCCTGGGCTGTTGCCACTCAACAACTGCCCCGCGTGGACGGTAACCCCCGTCTCTGTGGCCAGTCCAGAGGACAGAGAACTCCCAATCTATCTGCGGGCTCAGAGATCCCTAAGGACTGACTCTAGAGTCAGTCAGCAACACAAAGACTTCGCAATATTGTACTTTCGGTAAAAACGGAGAAGAGAAAGTCACCACCTTTTATTCAGTATCTTTTATTTAAGATTACTATCGAACTTCTCAGGGATCTCCTACTCCTAATTAATGCTTATACTTTATAATTGATGATGTCTTTCCAAGTCTTCAGATATTCACAAGTAATTTCCACAGAACCACCACCTGGGCATCCTACACTTACAGAGTAAAGCTAAATAACAAATAAAAATCACAGAGCAAAACTCGGGAAGAAACAAACACATCTAATTTACATCACTTTCCACGAACAAAAAATTTTAAAAACCTTATATAGATATGGAAAGCATTAATAAAAAAAATTAGTGTTCTCTTACAAATAACCAAACCAAATCCCTCTTTGAAAAAGTTTTAGAAGAGAAATGATATGTTTTCTGTAACGATAAGGAGCAAGGTCTGAAGTTCCACAGCCATAAAACGCACCTGTGAAATGACTACATTAAGCTATAACATATTCTGGGCACTCACTGTGTATCATAATCAAATGATTACAGATTTTGAATGACAGCTTATGTGCTTCCACAGAGAAGGAGGCCTGTGCTGAGTCTGAAATATATGTATAAAAAACAGTAGCTGACGAAGTATTAGGAGACAATCTGCTTTGTAAGTAAGACTTGAATAATGCAGAGGAACAGAAAGACTTTAGAACTGAATACCAATCAAACTTAAGTATATTATCATGATGTATGCCAACATGCTTTAATGGAGAAAAAGGCACAAAACTTATTTTCGTCCACTACCTAAATCAATCTTAACTCTCGTGGTTAAAGCCGAGCAGCTCAAGAAGGAGCTGTAAGAGAAAAATGTTAAAAATCTGTTGAAGGGTAGGATTTGGAGGTTTTCAAAAATTCCTAATGCATATATAAAGTTACTTGGGACAGAAACATTTCTAAACGTGCTCACTTTGTTTTTTGGGTTTTCTCGTTTTGTTTTGTTTTTAGATGTGTTCACTTTGAACAGCCCTCCATATTTCTTGGGTTTACATGCAAATATAAAAATGACAGAAATAGGGTGTATTTAGGGGGGAAAACAAACATACCCACTAGTTTGCCATTATATAATCAAAGAGGAGACTACGGAACTGGAGGAGGACTTAAATCAAGTTAACGGTCCTAAATCTTAATTTCACATGTATCCTTCCAGATGTGCCAATAATATGTTGACAATATGTTCAAATAAAAATGAGGAAACATAAGAAAACCGTATGTCACCATCCCCAGTACCACTCTCTTCCTTCCTTAGTTCAACATATATTTGCCGAGCACCCATCCCGGGCCAGAAACGAGCGACAACTGAACTTCCAGCCCCAGAAACACTCCATCTAGTAAGAAAACCTGGAAGCGACTCCCAGGAAGAAGCCAGATTCTAGACACCACACAGAGATATTTAAAAGTTTTAAACCAGGAAGTGACCCGAGCCATACAAGTATAGGCTTTGGGGGAGGGGTAGACAATACTAAGGCTGAGAGCACAGGTGTTAAACCAGACGAAGAATGTGTGGGCAAATGTTGGCAAAGGCCAGGGCAGGGCGCGGACTTGAGCGTGCACGGGCTTCTAATGCGGGCAACTGAGTGAGGAGATTACTCACGTTGCACGATTACTGTACAAAGTGCTCGATAAACAGTTTCTTTCTTCCTTCTCATTTATAAGGATTTCTCAAAGCAAAACAAAACAACTTACCTCTCTGCACGAATCACACCGCTGTAGTAGGGGGGATCCCAAGGCATTAATTCCTACAATGGAAAAATCCATTGCTATGAAAATTATTGTCTACTTCGCAATTTTTACCAAGAATTTAGCCAGCTTATAAGATGTAAACCATTATATCAGGTAAGTTTTTTAAAGACCCTAAAAATGCCCACCTCTTTATTTTGACTTCCCTATAATCAATTGAGTACAAAGGCATAAAAAAAACAATGTCCCAGAATTTGGGGGGAAAGTAAATAATGTACAATGTCAACTTATAAAAGTCAACATTAATAGATTAAATTAGCCATGTTGAAATTTTTCCCAACATGTAACCCACGTATTTATCCATAAAACATACTGCAGGTAAGATTAGGGCTCTAAAGGTAAGATTAGAGTTCTTTCTAAATCTAAGCAGGAAGCTTAGGGTGGATCCCCAAAATGAAAGCAACAATTTCAAGTGTAACGAAGGGAGAATTAACTCTAATCGTGGCAAAGAAAATATGCCATAAAGAAGCATTGTCCTAATAGTTGGTTTTGACAACTGGTACAGAATACTGACGGGGAAAAAGCCTGAATCCCTGGAAGATCATCCTCCCCACAAACCGTCCAGGTGACAGGAGTGACTAACAGCCCAGGCTGTGAAGTCAGATTGCCTAGGCTCAAGTGTTCAATCCACATTACTGCACAATGTTGGAAGAGTCATTTCTTAAATGTTTATTTATTTTTGAGAGAGAGAGAGAGAGAGAGAGAGAGAGAGACAGCGCGCAAGCAGGGGAGGGGCAGAGAGAGACAGGGAGACACAGAATCCGAAGCAGGCTCCAGGCTCCGAGCTGTCAGCCCAGAGCCCGACGCGGGGCCCGAACCCACGAACCGCGAGATCATGACCTGAGCCGAAGTCGGACGCTCAACCAACTGAGCCACCCAAGGCGCCCCTGGAAGAGTTATTTCTGCTCGCCAATGCTTTCCCATCTCCCTTCTACATGACCTGATTGCACCGCCCTGAACCCTGAGCCCACCTCCTGCGACTCTTGCCCTCCCTCACTGCACTGGTCTCCTCGTCGTTTTCCAAGCACAACGGGCAGCTGCTCTCTCTGTTGAAAAGGCTCTGCCCTACGTGACGTGTGCGGGGTACTGCCTCGTTTCTCCCAAGGCTCTGCTCAAGTGTCTTTTACACGAGAAGTCTTCCCGGAGTCAGCTAAGCATCTGACTCTTGATTTCAGCTAAGGTCATGATCCTGTGATTCGTGATTTCAAGCTCTGCGCTGACGGTGTGGAACCTACTTGAGATTCCCCCCACCCTCTCTCTTCCCCACCCTCCTCACTGTCTCTCTCTCTCTCTCGAAAGTAAATAAACATTAAAAAAAGGAATAGGAGGGGTGTCTGGGTGGCTCAGTTGGTGCTGACAGCTCAGAGCCTGGAGCCTGTTTCAGATTCACTCTCTCTCTCTCTCTCTCTCTCTGCTTCTCCCTGGCTCTCACTGTCTCTCAAAAATAAATAAACATTCAAAAAAAAAAAAAAAAAAAGGAATAGGAAGGTGAATCTGAGAATTACAGAAAACCACAGAAAAATCTTAAACAAGAGAGTGACGAGGTCAGATCTGCTTTTTGGCAAAATCCCTCTAATGGCAAGTCATTCATTCATTCATTCATATTTCAAATAAGTGTTGAGTACCTACCCTATGTCTAACACTTAGCACATTGCTAAGCAGTCCAAATCAGGAGCCAGAACCAAAGGCTAGAAAAGTAGTTCAGCAACTACAACTATGGTCCGGGTGAGAAGTAAGAATGACCTCAACCAGAACTGTGGCAATGGGCGTGGAGAGGAGAGAACAGAGTTCTCTGGAAGGTAGAATCCACACGATTTGGTAAATGGTTATATGTGGGCAGAGAGGGGAAAGAGATAAATAACCCGAAGGGCTTGTTGGAACAGGACTGTAGGGCTGGAGATACAGCACGTCTCATGTGGGACTGGAGAGTTTGTATTTCTAACAAGTTCCAGATGCTGCTGCTGCTTCTGGTCCAGGGAACACACTTTGAGAACTACCGGCCTGGAGCAAATCCAGGTTCTGGCCAGGGTTGCAGGGTGAAGCGTGGTACCGTTCACGACGAGATCAGGCATTTCACAAATATCTAGAGAGTCACCTGTATACCAAATGTCTAGAGAGGATAGTTTCATATTAGCTTATAATAAAGGAGCTTCTGGCAACGTATTTTATCTTTTCTATTTCTATATTCACCAACATAAATTCTGGCCTATACCTAGCTTCCTAAGTGGACTACCTACCAAGCCAAAGTTGCAGATGACTGACCCTAGTTACTTTGCTACACAGCTCCTACCATAAATTAACAAACTGACATGCTACTCTTGAAATTGGTGAATTTGCTAGGATTAATCTATTTCTTAGTGGCTGTATCTGAGAAACTGGAAAATAGTTTCTAAATCTGCAAGGCTCATTTCCCCTAGATGTTCTCTAGGACTTTGGCTCTAGCGGCCAGCACCAAAATCAAGAACTGCCAACGACAGGACCAATAAGAGAATAAGGCAGACAACCAGTAACCCAGTAAACGCCCTTGAACCAAATGAGAGCGAGGGTCCTAACACCTGGAATCCCATCACTTTTGGGGGCACACCATCACTTGGGCATCCTTCTGGACATAAAGACACTTAAGTCTGTACTGTAAGATCATGCAATCGCTTAATCTTATGATTGAAAACACCACCTAAGTGTTTTAAGATGGGGTATCCTTTGAAGTCCACATCGATCTATTTAATTGAGCTCCATAAGTTAGCAAATAAAAAAGTAAACTGTAATGTTAACACTGATGGTTAAATTGCCACCTGCCAGATCAGTCCTCCACCGAGCTTCCTTAAAGGCTGCTTCAAACTGAGAAGCCCACTTTCCGTAGAATAGAAGCAGCCTTCACACGAGTATATATGAATATACATAGTTAATATACGTTTATAGGTGTGTGTACATGTATGAGTGTGTGTGTGTGTGTGTGTGTGTGTGTGTCTTATATCAACTAACCAACAAAAATACTGGATTGCCGAGAAATGTCAGATTCGGACGTATGGATCAAGTATTTCAATACTTTATTCACCAAACCCAAGAATCAGAACCAAGTCCAGGGATAACAAACAAGACTATACGTACCTTCAGCATATAACAAGAAAGTTCTAGAGTCAAAAGATAAGGACCCCAGCTGATAGATTGTTTACATTATAATAAAAATATTCCGCGGTGCCTGGGTTGATCAGTCAGTTAAGTGTCCGACTGGACCTTAGGTCATGATCTCACGGTTCGTGAGTTTGAGCCCCGCATCAGGTTCCGTGCTGACAGCTCGGAGCCTGGAGACTGGAGCCTGCTTCGGATTCTGTGTCTCCCTCTCTGCCCCTTCCCCACTCATGCTCTCTCTCTCTCTCTTTCAAAAAATAAACATAAAAAAAAATATATATAAAAGTGTCACTTACAGAATTTTGAGGATTTAGTTTCATTTTCATCCCTCGTATCATCTCAAAGTCTCTTATAGTTCTGTAAAACAAGTTTATTAGGACAAAATTTTAATAATTACATTAATAATTTTGTTTATGTACCTTTCCGATATTCATGATAAAACCAGAAGTCATTTGTAGTGCAAATGTAAGCCAGTATTAATCCACATTTTACCTGTGTTAAAAGGGATGTCAATGTATCATTAGTAAATTACTGCCATTTCTACCTTAAAAACATCCTAGCAGACAGATAAAGGTTTTGATAGTATTAAAGCCTGGGAAAATGAGCAATGTTACACAAACATGCAAAGTATTCACCAGAAAACTTAAAATAACTGCTTTTTGCTACACATTAAGAAGGTAAGAGACTAACAAATAACTTTCTACAAGAAAAAACATGAACAGAGATTATATTTAAGATTTCCATTCATATTTTTTCCCCAAAGAAAACTCTAGCTGGGCAATAATCAAATATGTGCTTAAAATTATAAAATATGAAGTTTCTGTTAGAATTAACACCTATATATATATCCCTAAAAATCTGAAGATATGTTTGCTCAAAATACAATCTATAGCTACAGAGAAGGGAAGAAAGAATACTAACACTTTCCTAATAAAGCAGAGTATATTCTCAACTAACCGCATAATTAATACTTCCTTTTCATTCTATCAAAGCCACAGTGATTCACTAGATTAAAAGAAAATTTTAGAATTTAAAATATAATCCAAATTAGAGAGGACTGGGTGCTAAGGAGTGAATTTATAATAATAGAAAATGGAAATCTGAGATAAATTCAACGTGTTGGTGGTCAAAAGGCAAAGGAAATTCCAGGCAGCATAATAAGGCAGCCGTGACATGCCTCCTTCTGGAACCGTCAGTCTCTGAAGGCTGCCGGAGTGTGGCCTCTCAACAAAGCACAAGAGAAGCACCGGCAAAGGACAAGTGACCCGATCAAGAATGGAAGGCAGGGCCACAACAAAGGAACTCAAATGGGGAGGCAGATCATTCTTAAGATCAAAAACACAGCTCAATCGACCACATCCATGAGCCATGTACATGTAGGCCAAAAGAAGAGAAACACGACTTTATGAGCTTGTAACATTGGTGGCAGGAGTCGAAAATATATAGTTCTAAAAAGGTTTGGAAAACATTTTTTAATTACACATCAATGATGGGTTCCTAAGACAATGAACTGGTTAATCAGAGGGGACAGCCTAAGTTTTCAAGACTGTCACCTTGGGAAGACAGCTATGTGCTTTCAAAGTATTCCTCATCGTTAATCCAATCTCCTGACTCGGCCATAGATCTGACTCGATATTCCCACACTTACATTCTTAATAGGTCACCTTCAAATTTTTTATAAATTTATATAAAGGCGCCTGGGTGGCTCAGTCAGTTAAGCGTCCGACTTTGGCGCAGGTCATGATCTCACAGTTCATGGGTTCGAGCCCCACATCAGGCTCTCTGCTGACAGCTCAGAGCCTGGAGCCTGCTTCAGATTCTGTCTGTGTCTCTCTCTCTCTCTGCCCCTCTCCTGCGTACGCCCTGTCTCTCTCTGTCTCTCAAAAATGAATAAAATGAATTTTAAAAAAATGAAAAAGAAGAAAAACCTACATGATACACATCTGAAGAGTAGTACAAAAACTAACCTTTCAGAAAGTTTGTCTGATAGCTTCTCAAGGAACTGCATGACCGTCTCTAAAATGAAATCCAAAAGAAAATGTCTTTAATTACGTAAAATATAATGAACATACCTGTTAAAATTAGAATGTAATAGTCATAATCTATACACTGTAATGCCCTTAAAGACATCATTTTCAAATGCCCTCAAAGAGATATGTCGGGGTTGCTAACATATCCTAGGCATAAGTATTTCCAAATGATGATGATCAGTTTATCAGAAAACAAATTTAACGAACATAGTAGTAATCCAAACCCTTCGATTATACCCCAGAGGAAGGAGTGAAGGGGGAGGTTAAAAGAAAAAAAAAATCCAAATTTTCAATGTGTTTCTATCTACTCATATGTGTAAGAGAAAAAATATGTTTCTTAGACCTGCTTAATTTTGCCCGAGTTTCAAAAAAATAGCCAGACTCTGATTTGTTCATAAAAATCAGTGTAATTTTGAAGCGTGAGTCACTGAAAATTAGATTTTAAAAATCAATGTTTTTCCGGAGAGCTATATTTCTTTTTTATATATAGCTGCAGAATAATCTATTCAGGATCAACACCAAAAAAAAATAAACAAAATTAGAACCTTAGAAATTTAAGCTCCACTAGGATTTTTTTTTTAATCACTTAAAGACTTCAGCCATGGTCATTATATACTACAAACTCATAAAGGCAATATGGTATAACTATCATTATTTCCCATGACGGGGAATTTTTCATGTGTACTTTTGAATTTGCCACTTTCCGCCACTGATTTATGTGTAGAGTTTTCACATGCGTTTTAGAGTTTGCCACAAACACTGTTTTTATATTTTCCAGATGATCTTGTATATGGTTTTAAGTTTCTCGCCGTCTCCAATTTATCTCCTTTCTGAGTAAAATAAAAGCCTGAGAAAAGAACGGAGGTTAACCTAAACCAAGAAGCTCTGGGGTTTCTTGCCACTATTGATATTTAACAGGCCTTGTAACAGTAATCTTGGAAACACTGCCCATGTGCCATATTAAATGGTATTAGGTCTTTTAGGAAAAAAACATTATTTCATTAAAAATGAAAGCTTATTTTAGGATATCATACCAGCTGCCATAAAGAAGTATGTTCAAGTAAGTCTGTGCATGCTTTTATTTCTAAGTGAGATTTTTACTCACTTTCACCCATTTTTGTTTTTCTAGCTATCTTACATGTGAAAGATCTACCTCAATCTACCTGGAAAACTGTCATATTAAAAAGAATGAGGGGCACCTGGGGGGCTCGGATAAGCATCTGACTTCAGCTCAGGTCATGGTCTCACGGTTTGTGGGTTCGAGCCCCGTGTCAGGCTCTGTGCTGACAGCTCAGAGCCTGCAGCCTGCTTTGGATTCTATGTCTCCCTCTCTCTCTGCCCCTACCCCACTCATGCTCTGTCTCTGTCTCAAAAATAAATAAACATTGGGGCGCCTGGGTGGCGCAGTCGGTTAAGCGTCCGACTTCAGCCAGGTCACGATCTCGCGGTCCGTGAGTTCGAGCCCCGCGTCAGGCTCTGGGCTGATGGCTCAGAGCCTGGAGCCTGTTTCCGATTCTGTGTCTCCCTCTCTCTCTGCCCCTCCCCCGTTCATGCTCTGTCTGTCTCTCTCTGTCCCCAAAAAAATAAAAAACGTTGAAAAAAAAAATTTAAAAAAAAAAATAAATAAATAAACATTAAGAAATAAAAACGATGGATAGGGTAGGGTAGGATAGGGTAGGGTAGGGTAGGATAGGATAGGATAGGATAGGATAGGATAAAATAAAATAAAATAAAATAAAATAAAATAAAATAAAATAAAATAAAATAAAATAAAATAAAATAAAATAAAAGGTTTGAAAGCCCCTGAAAACAAATAAATGCCTCACTGGAAAATTATTTCCTAATTCGCCTGCCATATGAGTGCCCACCTTAACCTTGGTTTATATCCCTTCCCACCTCCTTCTCTCTGCTGAAAGTTCACCATTTCTTCACCACCGATTTCCAGTTTCACCTCCCTCATAAAACCCTCAGCAACTACATAGCATCTGACAAACTTCCCGAACTCCTAAAATCCTCTAGCATTGTTTTGTCTATACTTGCCACTCGTTTGACACTGAAAAGACAATGACCTGCGTTACTGTTTATATTCAGATCACTGAGCTCCCCAACTAAATTTTAAATTCCTTAAGGACACAAACTCATATCCTCTGTGGCTCTGTGCACAACAGCGCAACTCTAACATACGACCATGCTAACCACCTGGCAAGCAGTGGATTTGCTGGTAATGATACCTGGCATTAGCAGCTGCAAGTCCGGTGGGTTGGAGAATCCACACTGCTCACCCCAGCAGTCAATCCTCGACCTTCTTTAGATTTCACACGTCCTCAGCATTTGAGTCAGCTGATCACTGTCCTCCCCTTCAGTCACTTCCTGGCGTGGCCTCCAGGACCACCCACTCTGTTCACTTTCCTCCTCTTTCATTGATGCTCCTTCTTGGCGGCCATTACTGGCTTTTCCTCATATCCCTGACGTCTTAAACTTGGGAGAGCCCAGAGCTCAGTCCCTGGACTTCCGTTCTTCTTCAAATGCACTCACTCCCCTGGACACCTCAGACAAAGTCATGCCCTAAAATACAGACCCTAATTTATCTCTCTGGCTCAGAGCCCTCTCCTCAACTCCTGCCTACTCAACATCACCATGTGAACACCAATTGGCATCTCAACTTAACTTGAACCAAACGAAGCCTCCAGTCCCCTCCCTCTTGGTTGACAGTAACTCACTATGTCTTTTCAGTTGATCAGCTTAAAAATCTTGGTTCCCCTTCAAAATGCTGTGTCTCTAGAATCAGACACATCCTATGACTCCACTGCCACCACTTTGGTCAAGCCGCCATCTTTCTCATCACGATTACTGCAAAACCCCTTCTGACAGGCCTCTCCTCCACCCTTGCCTCTCTGCAGCCTATCTCGGTGTCAGCAGGACATGACCTGCCATCAAAATGTAAGACAGATCACCCTACTTCTCTGCTCAAACCCCCAAATGACTTCCCATCTCACTCGAGGAAAAGCCCTGATCACAGCTCCTCCTTGCATCTGCCTCCACCTCTTCCCGCTCCCCTCGCTCACTGCACTCGCCACTTTGCCCTTTTTGCTTCTCAGATGTGTCCAGCTACCTAGGGTCCTCTGCCCTTGCCGTGCCTCCATCTGGAACTTTCTTCCCCTAAGAGCCACAGGCTTATTCCTGCACCTCCTTCAAGTCTATGCTCATTTGCCCCGCCCCCAGCCCCGTCAACTCTGTTTAAAATCCACACACGTTCACATTCCTTAACCCCTTCCCCATCCAGTTTTCTCTACAGCTCGTATTAACTAATAAAATACTGTGTTCTTTACCTATTTAGGTCGGTCTTATCTCCCTTACAGAAATATAAACCGCTCCAGAGCAGGAATTTCCATCTGTGTTACACACTGATTTATTTCTAGGGCCTACAGTAATATCGACACATCATGGGCACTCGGTAAATACTTGTCAAATCAATGGCTGATGACAGAGAACGAAGATGATGCCTTTTATACATCTGTTTGGTCTCAAACAGCCTACAAAGACCATACACTTAGGGCATGGGTTTAGGGTTCAGCCCTGACACTTTTTGGCACAATAACTAACCCTGGGTTCCTATCCTATCAAGTGGATACGAACATCTACCTCACAGGGCTGTGGAGGCACTGAATAACGGCCCAGAGTAAGCACCATACTATTATCACAGCTGACCCTTGAACAACACGGGTTTGAACAGTGTGGGTGCACTTACACGTGGATAGTTTTCAACAGATACAGTATAGTACTATAAACGTGCTTTCTCTTGCGATGTTCTTACTAACATTTTTCCTCCGGTTTACTTTATTATAATACAGTACATAATACATATAACGTACCAAATATGGATGACAAACCGTTTGTCATTGGTTAAGGCTTCCAGTTGACTGTGGGCTGTCAGTAGTTAAGTTTTGGGGAGTCAAAAGTTACATGTGGATTTTCAACTATGAGGGGGTGGGGGGTGTCGGCACCCCTGCACTGTTCAAGGGTCAACCGAACATAAAATAATAATAATAAAACATCCTAACAATCTGGTGACCACAACGACCACAGAAAAACACAAATTGTTGTACGATCTATTTAGGAGCTAAATGGGGTGTAACAAACTGTTCAGAGACAAGGGCGTCTAAGGGAAGTGAAAAGTGAAAAGGCTTTGTGAAAGAGGTGGGTTTGGGGCTGAACACTGAAAAATGTATAGGATTTGAACAGACAGATTGGGACGGGGGAGCTGTTCCCCATGCAGGGAACGGCATGAGCAAAGGGGGGAGTGAGATGTGCCTATGGCTTCGCAGAGAGCCTCGAAGGGTCAAGGGAGACGGCTGCTTGCAAAAGAAATGGCCATTTTTAAGAACACTCTGGAGAAGACAGGAACATACTAGAGAGAGAAGGGATACGCACGGAAGGAATAAAGACAGAACAGAATCAACGATGTGATCTTCCGCCCACACAGAGTTCATTTCCAGCGTTCCCTCTCAACCCGTGAAGGGCACGTCCGCCCAGATGCTCAACCGGAAACCAAGGGTAGCCGGCACACCGTGTCCTCCTCCCTCTCAACCCACCACCAAGTCTTGGAGGTTCCAGCTCTGACAGGTATCTTGAACTGAACAGTCCCAGCATCACAGCTACCCTGCTCCTGACCCTGTGTGAACTATCACGGCAATTTAATCTGCCTTTGAACAAACCTACCATATACGCTTATATTTGTACTACCGTGTAACGTTTCCTTTATATACCATAAATCATAAAGAGCTCAGCAGAGCACAAGGCAAGACTTTCACAAACCCCAGGATGCTTCTTCCCACCTTCCCATCCAGCACTCTTCCCTCTGAAAAGGAGGTTCATATACCCACGTGCTTTTATAGTCCTAGCCTATATTCAACCTTGTCTTCAGCAGACACATTGATCTTTCCCCTCCTCTCATCCTAATCCTAACCGACGTGGTTGGGTCGAACACAGAAACCGGCTGACTTAAAATGAACAGAATTTAAATTAGCATCAGTGAAAATTTAAGTATGACTTCACTCTCGACGTGCACAAGAAATAAACTACCTCGGCTGGAGAGAATATATTTCCAATTACTGGCTCTATTTAAAGGTCAGGTCTATCTAAACAGGCAGAAAATCTCAATAAATGGGGCTCTGAGGATATTAAAAAGAGAACGCTCATTTAGAGCCACGTAAAATAGAAGCGGAGTTTTGCGAAAATCCTGTTTTAAAAAGCTGGGTAAACGAGCTTACCTGGACTCTGGGCTAGTGTTCCTTGCAGGGCTCTGTGGGAGTACGTGCAGTACCCCACTAACTTTGCCAGCAGGTCTCTGTTGCTGAGCAATTCCTCCAAACATCTCAACTGACCAGCATTGGGATGAAGAAAAATTTTATAAGCGGCTTCTCGCACCTACATTTAAAGTGTAAATGGTAGAAGGTATAATAAGCACCGTGACACAGAGGCCCACGCAATAAAAATATAGGCTAACTCTCACCCCCTCTCTTCTACCGGTGATCACTACTTTAAAATGAAAGTAAGTGATGGGCCACCTGGGTGGCTCAGTCAGTTAAGCGTCCGACTTCGGCTCAGGTCATGATCTCATGGCTCTTGAGTTCGAGCCCCGAGCCGGGCTCCGTGCTGACAGCTCGGAGCCGGGAGCCTGCTTCCGATTCTGTATCTCCCTCTCTGCCCCTCCCCAACTTGTACTCACATGCGCTCTCTCTCTCTCTCTCGCTCAAAAATAGACATTAAAAAAAATAATAAATAAGGGTTTACACAGAGTGAATAAAGCTTTTAGATTCAGAAACTAGCATGGGGTATAAACACATACTTGACTGGAGTTCTCGGTCATGGGGTCTGGGGGGACATACACAACCATACCCAATTTTACCCAACACACGTGCTATAAAGCACCTTTAACCAGGTAAAGACTACAGGCAGTAAGAATCTGGGTAGTCTACAATGTAATTGTTATATATTTCTTTATCGTACTTTAAAAATGAGGAGTTCTTGGGGCCCCTGGGTGGCACAGTCGGCTGAGCGTCTGGCTTCGGCTCAGGTCATGATCTCACAGCTCGTGAGTTCCAGCCCCGCGTCGGGCTCTGTACTGACAGCTCAGAGCCTGGAGCCTGCTTCTGCTTCTGTGTCTCCCTCTCTCTCTGCCCCTAACCCGCTTGCATTCTGTCTCTGTCTCTCTCAAAAATAAATAAACATTTAGGAAAAAAAATTTTTTTAATAAAAAAAAATTTAAATGAGTTCTTTATGAGATGAATAATTAAACCATTTTCATATTCAAAGCATTTACAGAATTAATAATCCCACAGTCCAATTTTAGGGCTTAGTAACACCCAGGCATTTTTAAAGGTATAATTACATTATCACTGAATTTTGGGTTCAAACAGTAGCAAACACAGATGAGACCTAGACTATAAAGCAAGGGGGAATACACATACCAAGTCATCTGGAGATTCTGCGTGTAGACCATCAACTATCACGTGATTTCCAGCGACTACAAAGTTTTGATGAATGTGTTCTGGCAAGAGATGCTTCTCAATCTTGTTGGGAAAGTTAGTTCCCATGAGAAATGTATTACTCAAATCCAAGATTTTAACATTCAGGTCCACTGCTCTCTTACGCTACATGCGGAGGGAGTAAAAGTTATTTAAAGGCATTTAAAGTAGTATTTCACAACTGACTTAACAGACCATCTACTAAGACAGTAAAGCAACATATTGAATAAGATACTAAATATATTAAATGAAATGAATATTGAGTATATTGCTTGTGCCATAAATATATAATAATATACTACGAACTATGTGAATTCTGTTTTTGATATGTTTTTAATATCTTAACAAAATGATTATCCTATGGTTTTTATAGTGTTTCTATGCTTAATATTTACATACGTTCTAGAGTTCTGTTATGTCTAGGTTATATAATCTTTGAAATTAACCACATTGGGAGGTACACAATCCTTCCCTATCCCCCCAAAAACCTCTTAGTTAAGCGAATCAGAGAATAGCAGGTAGTTGAATCTAATCAATATGATACTTATAAGTGTTTGTGGGCTAAAAAGAGTATTTGAAGGACACATTTGAAAACATCCTCGATCCTAAAAGATTAGACAGAAAGGTCAAAGGGAAGGAAAGGAATTACTGTAAGTCTTCACAAGAGCGTAACGAGCATGCAGAGGGGGACACACGTTAGCAGTTCTGCCTCTGCACACACTTGATTAGCTAGCGAAGGCCAGCAGGGGTGGGGGGTGCAGAGCCAGACGGAGCCTGCAGGGCCGACTGTATCTTCCGGCTCCGTGCCTGGCACCCGTCAGCCTGCCGAGCCCCTGACCATGATATTGGATGGTGTTGGCACACCTATGTGGGGTTTTTTCTTGCAGTCACACCTTGAGGATATACAATCCCCTAAGAAAGCACGTATTAGCCGAGGGGTGACACAGATGTTCTGAATGAAACCTAACTACAGTGCACATAATCAGCCAGCTCTACTGGAGGACGAGGATGAATTTGCAGTCATTCTTACTAGGAAACTAGACGGGCATCTGGACCTGTGAAAGGCTCTGGGTGAAATCAGATGCACGTCTTTCTGGGAAGGGGGTCAGTAGCTGTCAGCACATTCTGAACTGTACTATGACCCCAAAACATGGTTAAGCAGCACTAATTTTTTTTTAAAGGTATTTAAAGAGGGGCGCCTGGGTGGCTCAATTGGTCGGGCTTCCAACTTCGGCTCAGGTCGTGATCTCGCGGCTTGTGAGTTCAAGCCCCGCGTCGGGCCCTGTGCTGACAGCTCAGGGCCCGGAGCCTGCTTCGGGTTCTCTCCCTCTTTCTCTCTACCCCTCTCCCACTCATGCTCTGTCTCTCTCTTCTCAAAAATAAATAAAAACACTTAAAAAAAAAATTTTTAAAAAGGTATTTTAGATGCCGATGTACACTTGGTAAGATGCTGGGGAAAAATTAAGTATATATTAATAACCAAAAATTCTACAATATAGAAAATTCGAACTTCGTGGGAAAACTGAGTTTTCAGATACTTCAAGGTCTTTATTAGTCCAGATTTCCTGTTGCCTCTTTTGTTTCTACTATGACCATTTATCACCACCTAATGGTAATCATTGGAATAACCCAAAAAAGGCAAAAGATTGGGAATAGTACTACAGTTCCAAAATGTTCCACAAAACCTTGACTATGAAAAAATAAAATGATAAGATTATTTCAAAGAATTTACCGCCTGTTAAAGTCCCCCTGGAATTAAAAACTGGGTTTCCTTCCTGCCCTCACCAATTTTCTAGGCATAGCATTTCATCATTCTGGGATAAAGATGCAGTATTCACACTTCTAAGAATTCTACGAGATTGTTGTGCTAAGTTATCAAATGATTGCTAAAAAATATATACTTCCATTAATTTTAAACTTTTCAATTATATTCATGCGAGACCTTTACAATAAAATAAGAAATAACGTGGGAAGAAAACAGAAAAAAATATACAGGCCTTTATAATGTGTACATTATGTTGGTGGGTTTCTTTCAAGATCTCTCTTTTAAAAAGGGTAACGTGTCTCCTCTTACCTGTTTTAGTGGCACACCTTTGAGAACAGACAGAAATTATAAGAGGAATTCAGCACATTTACTTGACTTGCATGTTTAATGCTCATGAGTTCCCAGGGAGTTACGTGCCGGGCGGGGGGCAGCTACCCTTGTAAGAACACTCAAGACGTAAAAGCAGCAAGTTCAATGCCGGCAAAACTGACCTTGACCTGACACCCAACACTTCTGGGTAAAGTTTCAAAAACATGGTTCCTGAAGATTACATAAAATAATAAGACTGTTCACCTACTTTCTCTACTAGGAACGACAGTATTCTCCACTATCGTCCTTCTGAATATCAGACCTGATTAGTATTAGCTAGTATTATTATGATTCCCATACAGTCATTCAACATTTGCTGAGGCCAAAACTGGAAAAAAACATGACCCATGTTCTTGGTCCTTGAGAAGCCTGGAATTTAGACAAGTAACGCAACAGGAACCGCTTCGAGAAAAGGCAGGAAGAGGTAAATGCCATGTGCATGAAATACATAGAATGGGAGTTCAGATGAATACAAACTTTCATCTGGGGAACTGGTAAGAGCTTCGCGGACACGGTGGTCTGAGGATGAAGCCTTGGCGGGGGCTTGAGGCAGGCGGGCCGGGTGAACAGACAGCAGGAGGAGGATGGGGACCACGCATGAAAGTGGTCCAACAGTGTCACGAGTTACAGGGGAGCACAGGGAAGGCTGGGAAAGCACCGCCACGGACACTCTTCGTTACGTATTAGCTGCCATTGGTACTTTTTCAATAGGCAATGGAGAGTGACTGAAAGGTTCTGGGCAGGACGGTAAGGATCACACCAAGACTTCAAGGAAATCACTTCAACGTTCACAGACGGGTCAGACTGACCAGCAGACAACCCGGGCCGGGTTGGCGAGCAGCCTCTGGAGTCCGAGCCTCCTGCAGCTACTGGCCCTGTGACCCTGGGTAGATCACAGAAACTCGAGGTGCCCCAGTCCCTCATCTACAAAACGGGAGCGACAGCAAGGGCCTCAGAGAGGCTATAAAGATGTGATGAAACACATATGCTTCAAACAGCAAATGCTTAATTATCAATTGCTTAACTATCAATTATAATGAGTGTCAGCAAGACCAGGACCTTTAGGACAGCTCAGTGTGGCGATAAGGTTCAAGGTGAGCTGTCGGGGGGGGGGGGGGGGGGGGGGGGGGGGGGGGGGGGGCGGGGACAGATGCAGAAGCTCTACAGAACAATCCGAGGATTCTGTCACGAATTACGGCATAAAAGTACTGGGAATAAAAAAACACAAACTAACCCCCAATTTTTATTTGAGTGACTCAGAGAACAGTGGACTCATTATACCAAGAAGTGGTAATAAAGATCTGGCTTGAAGAGAGGCCGATTTTAAGCAACACGAATTTACAGTAGTGCCTGTCAGCCTCTCAAGGCTGCTGGGAGGCATGTGTGGGCTCAGGGTTCGGTCAGGAGTCTTGTGCTGAGCCCTTAAAGCCACATAAACACATCCACGTGTCTACAAGCGGCCCCAGCATTACTCAAACCCAGCACCAATCAAAATGATGTTACCTATTGTAGATGACACATACCCTCAAGACTGTGACCTCTACTTTCTAGAATACTCTGACGAACTAACCTCTATTAACAGGTAAGTGGATTTGTGTTCTGTTTATTAGGAGAAACATACCTACAAAAAAAAAAAAAAAAAAAAAAAAACATAACCATAATAGACTGCAGGCAAGTAGGGAGATAACTGTGGAGCGGGCAGATTTTCAGGGGTGGTCAACTCACCCCCTTTCTCCCAGCCCTCATACTGAAATGAGGCGTTCAAGTTTCGTAGGATACTGCGTTCTAGAAAGAGAAGTGGCCAGGGCTAGAAACTCTGGATACTAAGGATGAGAACTTGAGCAGATCACTTTGTCCTATTTCCGTATCTGTGAAAGGAGGGGTGTGAACAATGCGTAAGGTCGCTCCTGTCCCAGGGTAGACGCTGTAGAACCCCTGCTTCCTGTTTCCGGAACAAAACCGTGTGGATCTGTCAAAGACGTGTGTAATGTGAACACGCGCACTTCTGTCAAGTTCTTAATGTTCCCTGTGCGTCCACTTCCAACCTTGACCTTCGCAACTCTCAGCCTTCCTGCTCACGTGCCTCTTTCCCGATATTGCCCATCTAAATGCACATCTAAAACACCCCCAGTGTCTCAAGCAAGGTCTTAATTCCGAATTGTCACGGGTGGCAGACTGGCAGAGTCTGAGCACTCCATTCAGACACAACTAATCGAAGTATCTCGCGACACAAACACCCTAAGAGTTTTTATGACAAACGAGTTTAAGCAACACACAAGGGCGACAGCAACAAAGAAACCAACTGGACGTGAGCAAAACAAGAGGAAAAACCAGAGAGGAAATATTCACCTTCTCTTTGTCTAGGTGGATTCCGCTGATTTCAAAATCAAACATAAACAGTTCAGCCACTCGCCTATAAACAAAACGAACCCAGGTTATAATGGGTAACAATAATTATTCACAAAATCACTTTCTTGGTAAATAAATTGGACTTTTCAACCATACTCTGCAAAAGTCAGATGTGTACACACACACACACACACACACACACACACACACACACACACACACTTTCTTTAAAACCAGGAGCTTAACATCTTAGAAGTCAGTCCAAACATGTAGCTGACGGACTGGGCTTTTAAGCTCTCCGATGGGTGAGTTAGTATCATATATGTCATACTAACTGTACGATAAGTCTTAAACTGACAATGTTAACTGACAAAGGAATGACAATTTCTCCAATGAGACCAACTTATCTGCCGTTTTTTTTTTGTTTGTTTGTTTTTTCTGGAAAAGATGGACATCTTTTTGACTGTCCACCATCTTTCCTTCAAAAAAACACTTGCTGCATACTTTATGCAACCCACCAAATAACTACTTGTGGGCTGTACACATGCTAAGTGCAAGTAGGTAAAACTCTATAATCCAGCATGGATATTTAACGGAACTACAGAGTATCATAGACTGCTTGTGGGTAAAGACGTGTGTGTTCCACAAGGCACGGGTCCCAGAAGGAAACCGATACTTTTTGAATGAATGAACACAAGGTTAAAGATACAAGTGTCCTAACAAGGATACAAATGAAGAATTTGGGAACTTCAAAGAGAGACCAACAGAAACATCCTTGCACAGGTCAGCACTATGCGAACCATCACCGTTCATTCCTGCATCGCTGTTAAAAGGCAGGTTCCTTACTTATCAGCTCCCACCCACCACGCTCCTCCCCTATCTGCTAAGACTTGTGATGGAAGGTTCCCTCACGATTTCCAGAATTCATACTAGCATGCACCGTAGAAAGCAACATCTTTTTTCTTCGCATTTTTTTAAATATAATTTGGGGCGCCTGGGTGGCTCAGTCGGTTAAGCGTCCGACTTCAGCTCAGGTCACGATCTCGCGGTCTGTGATGAGTTTGAGCCCCGCGTCGGGCTCTGGGCTGATGGCTCAGAGCCTGGAGCCTGCTTCCGATTCTGTGTCTCCCTCTCTCTCTGACCCTCCCCCGTTCATGCTCTGTCTCTCTCTGTCTCAAAAACAAATAAATGTTAAAAAAAAAATTTTTTTAATATAATTTATCATCAAGTTGGCTAACATAGAGCGCATACAGCGTGCTTTTGGTTTTGGGGGTGGATTCCCATGATTCATCGCTTACATACAACACCCAGTGAGAACAAGGTTTTTAATAATCATCAAATGCATCTGCAGACTTAAAAATATGCCCTAATTTTCCCCACCTTTCCTTGATGTAACAATTTCATCAGGACACTAAGAAGAACCGGAAACCATGGAGCAGAAAGTATCTTGAACAACATCTAAAGGAAGGGGTACCTTTTCATTAGTTTTCTCCTGTAGTATTTTATCCTTAGAAGTCCATCTCTCCCTTTTTAGTTCTAAGCTAACTTGATGTTGTTTACTTTCCCGTTAGATGCCAAAGGAACCCAAATACTGAATTCATACACGTACTGATTGAGAGAAAATTTGGCGAGCTATGGAAACAGGACGAGTACACACAGCTCTTCAAATCTACTTCAGTGGAAAACACGGTCCCTGATGTCCGGGAGATGGAGATCTAATCCCACTCGTAAGTAAATCTGACCGGTAGATATGTATCAGGGGATCCGGAAACGAGAGCGTTTCTGAAAGCACTTCTGCCAGTATTACTAACCTGTAAGTAACAAATAACTCCACCTCACTTCTTTATTAGCATGTGAAAATTACTCCTTAAGTGGTAGCTATTTATTTGGGTGGTGACGGGGAGGAGGACCAGAAGTGAGGCAATCACCCGATTTAACCCCTTCTTCCCTACACCTCCAGCCTAGGCCAGGCTGCTGTAACCCTTGCCAGCCCTCTGGCCCTCCGGGACGACCTCTGTCAAGGTCAGCAGTCCTTAGTGTGATTAAACCGGCATCCCAGGAATCACCCTATCCTCCGCTGCGAGGCCTCTGCGGGCTGTCCCCCACTACCAACCAAATCAGGTTCCTCTGCTGTAGGCTCCGGAGGCATTTGTGATTTCCACTCAACAACCTTAATCCAAAAAAAAAAAAAAAAAAAAAATCGTTCGGAGAACACAGAATCTTTGCAAAAGGCTATGTTGGAGCCACGCGAGCGAGTCATGGATGCTTAAATATAATAAGCAGAGAGAACGAAACACAGCGGCAACCAATGTTTTAAAAAGTCAATACATGTATCACAGAGCGTGAAAAAATAGTTACGATTAGCTTTACATGTAGAAGCCTGTTCCTTATTCATAGACTACAAACCTGTGAACGCCACCATGATAATTACTTATTTATTTCAACTCCATCCAAACCCCAATAATTAAAAACATGAAACAGCGTACACTTGGACAATTTTTCAAAGGCCTTCTGCATGAGGTTTTCAGTTTTTCTTCCAACTGGTAGCAGCCACTTGAACATTAAATTCTTTGATGCTGTGCCGGAAGCTGGGTTTCTTGGCTGATGGGACTTGTTTTCTTTTCTCTTTAATCCTGCTGCACACTTGGAACCAATTTCAAGTGTAACACCTCTTTCTGTCAATAGTAATTTTTTTAACTATTTTTTTTCGGGAATTAAATTATCCAAATATTTGATCTACTCTCCTGGCTTTCCCTGACTCTTTAGAAAGGGTATACTTATCTTCCTGACTATTGCCCACTATACTTTGAACGGACAGAATTAACGTTCTTCTAAAAATTCTGAAAATTCAACAGACCACATTAATAATCTAGTCACTCGCCTTCTTTCTTAAATAATGTTAAGGGCTTCACTCGAGCCCCTAAAATATCCCCATTATCTCTATCTCACGGTGATCTCCCTTCCTGAACAGTCAACCTGAAAAACATTCCGCTTTATCTTTCCTAGCAAAGGTATTTTCTGTTTGTTTTTATAAGACAAAGCACAAAAAAGATAATGGGGGTTGATAAATAGGGATGGAAATTTATTGTATAATGTAAGTTTATTACATTATATAATGTAGGTTTACTGTATAACAGCTTTACTGTAGAAATGTAGGAAAAAATTAAAATCGCTAATCTCAGCAAAGACAACCCCTATTAAAGTTCTTATATTTCCCTCCAATCTGCTTATGTTTTTTTTTTTTATTTTTTTTATTTTTAAAATTTTTTTTTTTCAACGTTTTTTATTTATTTTTGGGACAGAGAGAGACAGAGCATGAACGGGGGAGGGGCAGAGAGAGAGGGAGACACAGAATCGGAAACAGGCTCCAGGCTCCGAGCCATCAGCCCAGAGCCTGACGCGGGGCTCGAACTCACGGACCGCGAGATCGTGACCTGGCTGAAGTCGGACGCTTAACCGACTGCGCCACCCAGGCGCCCCAATCTGCTTATGTTTTTAAGACGACGTGAAACTAACTACGATAAGGTTAGGGAAATTAGCACATAGTAGGTGCTGGAAGAATGTTTGCTGAGTTTCCGAACGGACGTAAAGGGCACTGAAGTCCTCAGACTGGAACATCACTCGCCCTAGCTGTTGGGCTGGGTGAGCCGGTGGGGGACACCCAACGGGATGTCCGTCCCGAAATGCACGGGCAGAGGCAGTATCTTTGGTCTCATGAAGACACGGTCTCAGTGGCAACGAACGTGTGGCTAACACCAACAAGAGAAGACCTTCCCTTGGCTTCTATCCAATTTACTCTCAGTATATTATACTCCTTGTTCTGAGTAAGTGGGAGCCAACTAACATGGACGTTTGTACCCTGCTTTTTCTTGTGAAACTGTACCACAAACACTGAACATTTCTTTGAATGCCCTCAAAACCATGGCTTTTAACGTTCGTAACATTTGGTCCCACGAACTAAAAATATTTTCATTTTTCCCACTCTGTAATCTATGCTATGATAAAATTCCTTGCCACATAAATCTCTTTATCCTTTTCTTTATGATACATCCAAGAAACTGAGCAAAAAGGGATCCTCCATAACTATTTATCAACTGACACCTAACTAGAGGGGACCCATTATCCCAAACCATTAAAACACTATTCTTACTCTGTTTCTATTCTGTTAAGTGACGGGCTCTCTGTTCTACCTTTCTTTAAGGATGGAAGGGTCTCATTCTTTGAATGGCTTCTATGTGCAAGACACTGGCAAAGCATTTTACTTTCATTATTTCATTTAAACTTCATATGGGGCGCCTGGGTGGCTCAGTTGGTTGAGCGTCCGACTTCGGCTCAGGTCACGATCTCACAGTTCTTGAGTTCGAGCCCCGCGTCGGGCTCTGTGCTGACAGCTTGGAGCCTGGCGCCTGTTTCGGATACTGTGTCTCCCTCCTTCCCCCCCCCCCCCCCCCCCCCTCTCTCTCTCTCTCTCTCTCTCTCTCTCTCTCTCTCTCTCTCTCCCCCCCTCCCCCCCAACATGTTCTCTCTCTCTCTCTCTCTCAAAAATAAAGCATTAAAAAACTTAAGAGTAGAAACATAAAAAATAAAAAAAAAATCCTGTTGGCATTTTTAGGAACATCTAGAAATGCAGTATGCATCCTGTCAGAACAAGTCCTTTGTACCTAAAATGGTCCGTTATTCCACTACAATTTTTACACATTAAATACAGAAAAGTCAATCTTCAGCAAAATCAGATAATGAATAACCTGTGGTCACTACTCAGTCAACACCAGCTGAGTATAAATGCAGCACAATGAGCAGGCATTCAGCCTCTCCTTGTTTTGCTAATGAAGACAGTATCAGGCTCAAGCCTAAAATCGGAGTGAAGACAAACTAGTCTGATGATACCACCAGCTTTCCCAGTATCCTCAGCATGAGAATTGACGAAGTGAAATAAGGTCAAACAAGTATCTGCATACTAGGAACTCGGGGGAAATTAATGCCCCAAAGACAGCCTCATCGTGCAATTCGTATGGCATGGTACTCATACATCAGATAAATAACAAAATCCCATTATCGACGGATCCCTGCAGAGCAGGGCTTCGTGGGGGCTCAGAAGCCCTGTGTGGAGACAGAAAGGAGAGAAGGAAGCAGGAGGAGAGAGAATCGGAGAGTGAAAAGAAGTAAACAACACAAACAGGTAAGAAAACGTATACCCTCTGAGCCACGAGATGAGTAATATATAGATGGCTTAATAACAAAGTTATAAAACTATTAATACGTACATAAATGTGTGCAAAGAAACATGGTATCCAAGATCCTGTATCAAATATTTTGGGGGGCTGACCTAGAAATGTAGCTTTTTCAGTTCGGAATAATAAAGGTAATCTAAGGAAACAAAGGAAATCATTTCAAGGATCTTGACATCCCACCAGTCAATAAAATCAACTGGTTTCTATCTTCCGGTGGTATCGATGATGGAACTTCACGCATGAAGCTAAGTGTAATTCCCAACTGTTTAGAGGAACTCATTCCTTTGGTAAGCACCTACTACAGGCCAGGAACTGCTCTAGGAGCCGGATTCAGCTCTGAACAAAACAGACCAGATCCCTGCCCTCCCGGAGTTCCCCATCTAGGGTGGCGGAGAGATGTAAACAAATGAGCAAACAGAAATGCTGGAAAAGGTCAGGACTAAGAAGAGAACACAAGCAGGGTAAGAGGACAGGGCATGACCTGGTACAGAGGAGGAGTGAAGGCCTAAAGAAAGTGCAGGAGTCGTGCAGACTCCGGGAAGAAATGTTCCAGACGGAGGGGGCTGCAGACGGAGGGGGGCTCTGGAGTGCGGAGACGCAGTGGGAGTGGGGGTGGGGGTGGGGGTGGGGGTGGGGGTGGGGGTCGGAGAGCCATCTGCTGGCCTCTGTGGTCACAACCATAAGGAACGCAAAGCAGTCAGTACCTGGTTTCTGGATCAAGGGAATCCACAAGTTTTTTGTCAGCTAGCAATTTTTGCAGACTTCGATATAATTCCACATTTGTGTTCAACCTAGAAAAATTACAGATGGAAAAAAAAACCAATTAAATGACTTTCTCATACCTTGTTTTTAGCGTTACATTAAGAGAACTGTGTGACATCCTAGCATGCACGCGCCCAGAGACCAACGTTCTGGGGGTTGGTTTTGTCTCTTCGTTTGGAAGAGAGAGAGCGTCACCGCCGTTAGAACAGAAACGGGGAGTCCGTCAGGCGGGGATGTCAGGGTACTGAGGGTTCTGAAAGGTAAGAGGATACATCTGAAGCCACAACCAGCAGCTGGAACCAGAAGAGCAGTCGGGAGGGAGGGCACGGGAGGAACGTAGCTGGCGATCTGAGCCCGCTGCCATTGAGAACTCATTCCGTTAGCAACAGGCCAATGGCCACTTGTCTTTTGGTCTTTTTAGTGAGAAAGGAGCGAGGATGGGAGGAAGGATGGGCACAAAGATTTTGCGGTTCCCGAGTGAAGAGCCTAGAACCTGGGTAACCTTTGCCCTCCTGGGCCAGAGTGGCAGGCCCACACCGCCGGGAGAGTTCAAGGACACGCCCTCGAGCTGCAACACCAAGCCCACCGCTACTCTGTGACCTCGGGCAAGTTATTTGAATCCCCCCAGCTTGTCCGACTTCAGGTCACCCTAAGGGTTAAATGACATGCTACGTGTGGAGCACACACTCCCCACCCTAGTGGACAAACACTAGCCTTGCCAGCCTGCCCTTGCCCCCACCCCCACCCCCAACAGCAGTTTTGCCCTCAGCCCGGGTCGCCATCCCACAGTCAGGTCCTGAGTCCTTCTTTCCCGGACGCCAAAAAGCCCTGGCACTCTCGGGGCTAAACAGTGAACTGGTTTGGCATACGATCTGCTCCCTGCCTGGTAGGTCCTCTGGGAAGGACAAGGCGGTAAGAACCATCAGCCAGTCGGTACTCAGGAACCCGAGGTCCCCAGTCAGTGCGTAATCAAACACCTGCAGCTTTGTAGAAATGGAAGGGTTTCTGTTGCTGTGTTCTCACCGGCCACCCCAGAGACCGAGGGGACTGAGGCTCTCACCGCCACTGGGAGGATGCTCGCCCAGAAGGGCAGGCATACCACGGCCCCTGCACCCGGGCATCACTCCCAGGAAACCGGGAGAAAACCGACGTGGGCGCCTGTCTCCCCCAGGCCCGCTCACCCTACGGGCCACCGCGTGTCACAAGGACAGGTTTAGAGACAGCCCGCAGTGTCCTCTCTTCAGCGGTTTGAGCCAACGTCCCACGTGACGTTTTGTGTCCTAAGATCCTGCGGTAAGGTCTCTAGCCTACAGCTGGCATCGACTCTAAACGAACACACCTCATCTCAGGCTTTTATTTCTGCTACTGGAAATAGATTCTTCGAGGATCAACGGAAGCAGTTAAGATAGGACTCGGTTCAGGGCGCCTGGGTGGCTCAGTCGTTTACGCGTCTGACTCTTGATTGGGGCTCAGGTCGTGACCTCACGTTGGTGAGTTGGGAGTCCCACATCGGGGGGATTCACTTTCTCGCGCGCTCTCTCTCCCGCAAAATAAATATATGTTGAAAAACAAACAAACAAAAAGGTACAGCTCAGCTAGACCAAAGGAGAAGAGAAGCCCTGGCGCTGAGAATGGAGAGCAGGGCGGGGAATGGAGCGAAGGCTGCGAGTTCGGCAGGCCTCGGGCGGTGGCCAGAGTGTGGCGCCCAGGGAAAGACTGGCGCACGTCTGCAGGATGAAGGGAGGACCTTGCCCGGGTCCTCAGGACAACGCTCGGCTACAGGTCATGGCTCCCTTGTGGTCCCCCCGCAAAACGCGGAACCCACATCCACGAGAGCGGAAGCGCATCTAGACTCAGGCCCGATGCAGCGTTCAAGGTGGCTCAGGCGGGCACCCGGCCAGCTCCGACTCGTTTCTTGGGACCTTTCGCTGCACGAGGCGTGCTCTCTCCCAAGGAGCCCCCCGGTGCCGCCCCCGCCCCGCGCCGGGCGTCTGGAGTCGGCGGCGACCGGCTTCATCTCTTTCAACCTGCCGCGGCGAGCAGCAGTGGCCACAGGAGATCCCAGGCACTGTCCCCAGCAGAGCAGGTGACGCTCCGCGGGGCGCAAGCAGCAGGTCCCCGTCCAAGCCGGGAGGCCGCCGCGTCCCCGCCGGGCGAGCCGCTGGGCGGCGACGTCAGCGCGTCGGGCGCCGAAGAGCCTTCGGTACCGCGCGGCCCAGCTGGGGGTGGTTTTCGCCAGCGCTGCCGAGCCCTCGGGAGCGGCGCGAGGCCTTTCGAGGCCCTTCGGGGTCACCCGAGCCCGCTCCGTCACAGCCCCGGCCCGCCTCGGCCCTCCGGGCTGCCTTTCTGAGCGCCCTAGACCCTCCCCGACCCCGCGCTGGGGGCCTGCAGGGCCGCTGGCGTCCAGACACGGAGAGACTCTGACTCAACGCGGCGACGACGGCCACCAGGACGGCGGAGCTTTGCTCTGTGCGTCACGCGACCGCGGTGTGAGCCCGCCTTCCGCGCAGCAGACGCGAGGCAAAGCACGTGACCGCCAGGCGACCGAGCGAACGGTGAACGGACGGACAGACACGGGGCCACGCCCCCGCCCCCCAGGGCAGCGCAGACCGTCCCCTACCCTGCGGGCGGGCGGGGGGCGAGCCCGGCGGACAAGCGTCCGAAAGCGCAGATCCACAAAGCCGCGTCGCCCGAGGCCGCAACGGGGGCGGGAGGGGGGGACAGAACATACTTTTCCACCGCGGTGCCGATGCTCGTACAGGCTTCCTCCGCCGCCTCTCGGAACGCGGGCTCGGGGTGGGCGATTTTCACAAAATCGGCCTAATGAGGAAGAAAGACAAAACCGAGAGGGCGTGTGACGGCAGGCTCTCCTCCGAGATCAGAGGGCAGAAGGGACACCCTCCGCCGTCGAGTCAGCCCCTTGGCTCCGACCCCCGCGTTGCCATTCCTGAGCTGTTCCTACCCGAGTCCGGCGAAGCGGCCTCTTTCTCAACGTGTTTTGAGTCCCCGGATCCAGTGGGGATCGTGCCAGAGAAAATACGTTCACTGGCCTCCTTTTAGGAAAGCCGTTCTCCTTCAAACGTAAACGCCAAGGAAATTCTCCCTAATTCTGTAGTTCAAAAGAAGCAGAATTTTTTTTCAAATACTCTACAACTTTCTGGCTAAGATCGTTTGCGGTGCGCTTCTCACACGTTAACCTGGCTGCAGAGAACAGCTCTTACAGGCTTCTCTTTTTGTGTTGTTTTAATTGACACACAGCACAGTTTTAAGACTGATTTAACTACATTCTAGCCTTTGTGCAGAAAACAAAGGCACATTCTCTCTTTGCAGGCCTTTTAATAAAAATGGATTCCTACTCTTACCTCCCGTGACTCACAATCACCAGGGCCTGCAGCAGCTGCTACGCTGACCTCAGCATGTGTAACTGAGCTACGCTTCTTTCTACTTTTTTAATGAAGTCACGTAAAGTTAGACTTTAGTTTTCACGTTGATTGCAGTGTACTTCAAAAGAAAAACGCAAGGGAACTACAAAATATCACGGATGTTCCTCGTTCTCTGAGAAAAGAACATGTATGACTATAATACGACATAAAATCACCACAAGGTCAAAGTTCCTAATTTTATTATTAGTTTTCAATGTAAAAACATTTAAATCCATAGTTTTATACATCCGATGTAACAATGAGATAACATTAGTGCCTGAAAAATTAGCTATGTAGAATTTACAATTTGTACAAATTACTAATCTACACGTTACAGAATTTACCATCAATATTAATTTCAAGATACTGGCATACATTTTAAAATTCATCTGTAATACTGATGAGGAAAACAATACTGTTACATAGGAAATGTATTAAAAAAAGAAAAAGAAAGCGAATGTCCATTTGGTGGCAAATCATAGTTTATAAAATCCTTGCCCTATTATGGTATTGATCCTACTGGCAGATAAAACCTTAAAACTTCAAAAGGAAGAAGGTTCGAGGCACCTGGGTGGCTCGGTCTGTTAAGCATCCGACTTGCTTTCGGCTCAGGTTATGATCTCATGGTTCATAAGTTTGAGCCCCACATCAGGCTCTGGGCTGACAGCACGGAGGCTGCTTGGGATTCCCTCTCTCTCCCTCTCTCTACCCCTTCTTCACGCTCTTTCTCTCAAAAATAAACATTTAAAAAAGAAAAGGCAGAAGGTTCTTTGACTTTTTTACTCAAAGATTTCCACATACAAGTCATATTTAAAACTTTTTAAATGAGGGGCGCCTGGGTGGCTCAGTCGGTTAAGCGTCCGACTTCGGCTCAGGTCACGATCTCGCGGTATGTGAGTTCGAGCCCCGCGTCGGGTTCTGTGCTGACTGCTCAGAGCCTGGAGCCTGTTTCAGATTCTGTGTCTCCCTCTCTCTCTGCCCCTCCCCCGTTCATGCTCTGTCTCTCTCTGTCTCAAAAATAAATAAACGTTAAAAAAAAAAAAATTTTTTTTAACTTTTTAAATGAGATACTACTATACCTCATAATCATAAAAAACTTTAAAAACAGGACAAGCTACGGGGCAGAGAGTTAAGATCTCTCAGTGAGGAGCAAAAGCAAAACTGTGGGGAAAAAAAAAAAATCCTAGACCACCACTTAATTAAAATGCAGGCTAAGACAACAAATAAACCACCAACGAAGACATAAAGCCAGTACTTGATTGCACATAAGTGAAATTCCCTGACAACTATGTCCCTTTGCAGATTCCATCGGCACAATTACACGGAGGAGGTGTGAGGGGTCCTGGGGCAGTGAGTGCCTCTCCCTTCTCCTCCTCCACCCAAAGCATTCGCAGGGCAAACCGAGACCCTATAAAACCGAGAAGTGACTTCCAAACATGCGAAAAACAAAGACGGGGAGGTGTTATGCTGGGTGAAAGAGGTCATTTTCAAAGGGCAAGTGATTCCACTCATCTGACATTTTAAAAGAGGCCAACTGCGGGAGGGAGAACAGGTGGGTAGTTGCCAGAGGCAAGAGGGGAGGCCTGGGCAGGACTATACAGGGGCTTTTGGGGGGTGATGAGATGTACATTCAGCACGATGTACCCTAACTGTGGCGGTGGCTACGTGAATACGTGAGTTAAAATTCACAGAACTACTCCAGCCCCAGAGAGAAGCCAATTTTGCCAAATGATAATTTTAAAAATAAATCCTTTTCAAAAAGCTAAGTGACACTCCAACCTCTCCAGGTAAGGGAGACCTATTCATCTGACCTAAGCAGCCAGCCAGCCAGGAGGAGGTTCAGAACAGCGGGTTGAGGGCTTGAGTTCTACAGCCAGAACGCCTGGACTCTGAGCCCAGCCCCACCACCTACTGGAGGGTGACCTTAGGCACATCGCTTAACCTGTTACTGCCTTTCTTTCCTCAACTGAAAATGCTAAGAAGGTTAGTTCAGTTAACCCAGGTAAACCTCTTACCAGGGCCTGGTGCCTCATAAGATCTAAAAAAAAAAAAGCTGGCATCGGAACATCAGCTCCCTGAGGCCAGAGACCGTGTGCGTCATGAGCCGCATTGCCAGTGCCTAGAACAGAGCCTGGCACGTGGTGGGGGCTCGACACTGAACGCATGTGAAGGGAAGGCAATATAGAGTCTGATACGAAGTAGACAGGCTCAGGAGGGTTCAGTTTTGGATCACGTGCGCCACTCTGACGACGCGACTACTGAAGACGTGGCTCTTTAGGGCAGACACACGTGTGCCTTCTATCTCAGCAACGGGCTTCTTCGCGAAGAGACGGAGGTATATGTCTGTTTCAACTTCAAAATGTGAAAAAAGGAAGGCACTAATGCAATCAGTTTCGTATCCAAATCTTAGTTTTCACCGGGAAAGACATTTCTGAAAAGGGTGATAAAAACTGGCTTTTCATAGGATTAATTTTACTGTCATGTGCAGGTAAATGTCCTCTTAAAATTCTCGTAGAAGTGTTTATGAGGAATCTTTGCCATACGAGTAATCATTGTTTGATGATACATCACGTGCTATTTTCGTAACTACACGTATTAAAGTACAAGTTCTACATGTCACCCCTTCCTCTACATTTTTCCCTTCCTAATGACTTTCTCCCATGAGAACAAGCGTCTTACCAAGTCGGCCACCCTGCACAAGGAATCAGAGAGCTCGTCGAAAATGAGCACGGTCTGGGGCCCAGGTGCCACGGAGCACACGCGCTGCACAAGCAAGTCTGCCTTCCTCAAGGCATTTTCTTGGGCGACCCGAAATCCTTCTGGGGCACTGAGCTCAGGAACTCCAAAAAGACCCTGCAATCCAGAGAACAGTTCCCATTTGTCACTAAAAACACGATATTTCGGTGTTAAGTGTAAGTCCTTTTCTCAGAGAGGAAATCTCGGTTTTCACTGGTGTATCACATAATACCATGTTCACATTTCCCACGTCATTCCATAGATTAAACGACACCTGTTTTAAGAATGTGAATGTTTTTTCATTTTTAATTATTTCATACAAAACAAAAATAGAACGATACAGGTTCAACACCCAGCTCAGCCACTACTACAGACCCTACCTCATAGTTACAAGGATTAAATGAGATGATACGTGTTTTTAAAGCATTTCAACACTGCCTGGCACGCAGAAAGCCATTTAATAGATATTCGCTGTAATCATCATTAGCCATATGACCTCGGTTGGCCTAGTTCTCTCTCCTCCTGGGTCTAAGTTTCTCATTAAGCACGATGGGGATGACAGTACATATCTGACAGCATGGATACAGGTATACCAGATTAGAAAGTATATGTAAAGTCTTCTGTGGACGCTGCTGGCCATTGGGTCCAGTCCAGTACCTAGAACTAAGTATTCCACAACTCAAGATAGAGAGAATGAGTTGAGCACATAGACACTTCAGGAAGATTTAATAAGCATGTTAAAACCAACTCATTGGCTGAAAGCAGCAAATTTTATACTTTCCGAAAGCATTTCAGCATCTTGATAAGGACAAAGATCACTAATCCAATGGGAATGACCATCCTTTTCTACCAGTTCAAACACTCTCGTTCCAGCACTCAGGAAGGCAGGATAGAAAACACAAAGCATTTACTATGCATTTACTGCACGCCAAGAGAATTCTGTACCTAATATAGGTTCCCTCATTTAAATCACATAATCCTAGTGCAGGAACCATCATTCTTCTTTCACACATAAGGAAACACACTTTAAGAAGCCAAAAAAAAAAAAAAAAGTTTGAGGTCATTAATTGTGGCAAAGACAGAACTTGAGCCCGCTTCGTACATCTCCAAAGCCCACGCTTTTTCCATACTTCTGTATTGCAATTTATCTGTTTGAAAGTCTCTCCTGAGAAGGCAAAATCCTAGAGGGAGGAACTGCTTTCATCATTTGAACCAGCTGCCCAGCATAGTGCCCACCACATGGGCAAACTCGTGGACGAGACAAATTAATGGACCAGCGCTTAACTCTGTAGTTTAACTTTGCAGATGACTAATATGTTGATTTTGGAAAACAGCAAGAGGTAAAATTTTCAGGACTGATAAGGCCTACCTTTTCTGCAAGAAGGGATGCGTGAAATTAACCTCTCTCCAAACTGATTAAATAATGAAAAAAATAAAAGACAGTTGTGGGCAGAGCAGAATCAGGACCAAAACCAAATTAGATTCTCTACACTGATTTAATTTGATTCAAGTACAGACTATTTTTCATTTCCCAGCACACCTCTCCACACTGCTCTTGGGAATTCTAAACCTCAGACTACTAGTTATGGAAATGATTAAAAAAAAAAAAAAAACTACATAAACCTTTGTGGTTTTGTGTTGTTCTCGTTTAATCAAAAACCAATTCAGGTACCTGAAAATCTAACGACAGTATCTAAACTCGTGATCTACAAAAAAAAAAAAAAAAAAAAAAAAAAGCTAAAATTAGTTCTATTTCATCCACCCAAAACCAAACTTACTTTTTTCATCTTTCTACTCAATACCTATACGTGGTTGTTCTCCTCTCACCAAGTATGTTAAGACCTTATTCTGGTATTTACCCCTATGGAAGTTGGCCAATTTCGTACAAAAATATTTTTAAAAGTCAAAGCTAATGGCAGAGATCAAATAAGAAAACACTCAAATCAGTAAGCTCACTGTTAACGGTATCCTAGGCTCTTACAAGAAAGGCAATGGTACAGATAATGAAGAAATTTAAAAGGCAAACATAAAAGTAACAACCCGAGGAGGGTAAAAATCCACAAATGTAAAGTACAACAGGAATAGAAGGGTAAATGCCTTTCAAGCGTGCCTTCCTTTCACCTTTAACTCAGACGTTCGGTAAATATTGACTGCCCACGTAACACCAGACACCTGCTGCGTGTGTGGACGTAGCAATAAACAGGAACCAAAGAATTCAGTCAGTGACTTCCCGGGGGAAGAAATCAACGTGATCAACGCCATCGCGTTATAGGAAATTAGACGGTTCTCAACAGTTTTTGTGTTTTATAACAAGAAGAGCCCAGAGCTTTGGAAAAAATTTAAACCGGCATTTCGATCATCGCCGGCATCAGTAATTACACGGAAACTTGACGCCGCCCGTGAGCTGCAGGGCGAGGCGCCAAGGCACTAGGGTTGGGTTGGGGCAGAAGCGCACTTCAGCTGGGGTTGGTCCCAGTGTGAGGCGAGGGCGGGACCCGGCAGGCGGGATTCACCGCCACCGCCAAAACGAACTATTTTAAGTGCACGTGGAGCGAGGGCTCACACGAGGCAGGTCCCAGGACCCACATTCTGGGGGGCAGGACCCCTAAAGGCCGCCCCGCCCCCCCTACACCAGCCCCTCAGAGGAGGTGACGGGCAAGGTCACCGAGAGCGCACACGACACCCTACTGTACAAAGCGGGTTGGCTGCCCGGCTCCTCCCAGACCCAAAAGACCCGGCCCGGATCCCTGCTGGGCCACGCGGGGGGTCCGAGGGGAGCCCCCTCCCGCGCCGCTCACCCGGCGCTCGCCGAACAGGTCCAGGCGGCGGCCCTGGGGCTTGACATTGAAGGCGGCGCCCACCGGGGACCAGCTGGTGCTGACCCCTCGGGCGCGGATCCTGGCTCCGAGGCCCCTCGAGCCCGCTCGCCCGGGCCACAGAGGCGCTGCCCGGGTTCCGAGCCCGCGCAGCCTCCCGGCGCCCAGCATCTCGAGCCCAGAGCAGCCCCTTCCCCCGCCGCGAGACCCCGCCCCTGCACGGCGGCTCCCGCCTGGAGCACGCGCACCGCGTTTCCAAGGCAGCGGGCCACGCCGCACCACGTGACGCCAGCGCTTCCGGGTCGGGGCTCGAGGCCCTCAGAACGTGAGCACGTCGGAGTCCCGCGAGCAAGAGCGTCGCTCCGCCGCCTTCACGGCGGACGCCGCGGTCTTGCGCCCCCGTGTGTCTGGAGTAAAGAACGGCCCAGGTTTACGCTTCCCTCCCACGTGACTCGAGCGAGGCGGGCGAAGTCTGGCTGCAGGGTGAATTCTTCCAGGAGGGGCAGCGAACGCTCGGCGACGGCCGCCTGAGTGCCTTCCCCGACGCGACAGCACCGGTGACGCTCCTCGACTCTATCGGCCTCCACCCTAAACGAAGGTCGAAATTAAATCTACGGTATGACTGCACCGCATGGTTGTGTGGAACCGAGTAAATTTACTGCCAGTGAGTCTGCACTCAGATTTTGGCTGGTAAAATTGTTACGATAATTAATCTACAGTGTACATTTGCAGAGGGACGATTTCGCCGCACTTCACTCAGCCATAGGGGAATGAGAAGATTTGGGGGCAGGAGGCAGAAAGGAAACTGCGACTTGGGGCTTAGGATGGGGAGTGTGGGAAAGGGCCGGGGGCCCTGACAGCCTTGGCCTCCCCTAAATGAACGGAAATCACACGACAGGCGGAGTCGGGCCGGGTTCTTGTCCAGGGCGGGAAGCTTACCCTCGCTAAACTTCAACGCCCTCGTCTGCAGAAAGGGAATCGTGCCAGGTGCCTGCCTCCTGTACCTTCCGGAAGTGCGTGCAGATTAGGTGAATGAGTTCACAGCGAGGTGTCTTTGTTTCCAGAGGCTTCTGTAGGTGGAGGGAGAAAGATGCCACGGTTGGGGAAGGGAGCGAGGGGAGGGGAGGCTGCCAACGGCACCCTCACATTTTGCCTGGCTTCCTCCCTGCAGACACCTGCCGGTCCCTGGTCTATTTCAGGGTCGAGCCGGGCTGCAGAGTGGCGGATGCACGTGGGACGGGCCCCTTGACAACTGACGCTTCTGCAGAAGTGGAGCCGGGGGTGCGGGTGTGAGAAGAGGCCCACCTAGGAAAGCGAGCAAGAGGGGAGGGCTGGCGACCGCCGCCTCCCGCCAGCGCCTCGAAACACGAAACACGGCCTCAATTTTATGCAGGAACTGGATGCCGCCTGATGCGTTAAATCGGTGAGCGCAGAGGGCATCGACGGCGGTGGCGAGCTAGAAGGAGGATTCCTGTGACTTGTGCAGAGGAACAAGAGCCCGAGTGGACCTTTTGGTTCCGGGGCAACCCACAGGCACATTTTTCTGAAACCGCTTTATTTGAAGTCGTTCCAGAGCTTTATCTCCCCTGAATGTTTGGGCTTGGAGTAAAACTGTTCACTTGAGCATTGCCTGTTGGGTTTGATCAGTCCTAAGAGCCTTCTGGAAAGGCCCAGAAAGCCAGAAGGTGAAGCCAGGAGTGGTACGTGCGTCGTACAGATCGCTTCTAATCCCCCTTCCTCCCTTCGCCTGGGGGGTAAAAAAAAAAAAAAAAAAAAAATTAGTTTCAAATGGAGTTTGTTTTCAGTTTAGCCTGGCAGGGAGAAAAGCCCCAGTTAATCGTGGTACATAACAATTAAAATTTAGCTAAGACAAGCAGTGTAGCAAACCTATACGATTCTTTACAACTTAACTATAAACTGTATTTCATTATGCATGTACGGTAAGTTGTGATTTCATTTTCTCCTGATTTTTAATCAAAGACTTCAAATGACTTAAAATCCCCAAATTCCTAACTCTGTGTTAATATCTCATTATTGGCAACCGGTGGCTCTTAGGGCAGCCTACCCCATGTGGCCGACCTAATGGCCATATAGCAGACCCTTACAAAGATGTCAAATGTGTCGTGTAAAAAAGAAAATTCATCAGTATATTACCAATATATTTGACCAACAAATAAATAAATAAATAAATAATAAAAATATATATATATATATTTGACAAAAATGCTTTTTCATTTTTTTCTTAAAAAGGTGCTTCAAACCTGAGAGCCTTCCTTTAGCCCAGAATGATTTTCCTACAAGGATCCCCAACCATTGTAATGCAACATTTAAGCCTAAGAGTGTCCTGGGGTGGGGGTCGGGGGTGGGGGTGGTGACAGCTTGTCCCAAATTAACCAAGTGTCTTGGGTCTCAGAGAGCCTGGCATCGTTAGACTGTTCAGACCTGCAGCCCAGATTCACAGACCAATGAAAAATAGTCACAAATGGCGGATTACATGCGCCCACCCCTGCCAGTCCAGCTTTATCTTTTGAAATCCTTTAAACTATGCTTTACATCCCATCTTCCATATTTCATCAAAAAAAAAAAAAAGAAGAAGAAGAATTTTATAAAAGCTTGTATCCCATGTGTGGTCATAAATGTATTTTTTTCCTTATGTCTAGCTCAGCGTATAAAGTTGGGTTCCTGAATAAGTCAGCACAGGTCGCCTCCCGATTCAGCCCTAACAAAACCAGACTTTACACTGGGGAGAAGCCGCTTAGATTACTACAATTGAAAAAAAGCCAGAGAGGGGATCCTGGGCTCAGTCAGTTGAGTGTCCGATTTCATCTCAGGTCACGATCTGACGGTTCATGAGTTTGAGCCCCGCATCGGGCCCGCGGCTGTCAGCCCAGAGCTCGCTTGGATCCCCTGTCCGCCCCTCTCTCTGCCCCTCCCCTGCTTGCTCTCTCTCTCTCTCAAAAATAAACATTAAAAAAAGCCAAAGAATAAGGACACTCTGGCTCAGTAAATAAAGTGATCAGTCCCGCTGTAGCTGAGGGGAAGGAGGACAGCAAGGTGGGTACAGGGGCCACAGTGCAAAACTGAAGGAGACACTCAGAGTCAGGGTCAAGTGCATGCCCGCCAGCACCTGAAGGTGAGCCCCTCCTTCGATTCTGCACCCAGGGCCCCTCACTTGCTTCACCCCAGTCCTGGCTCTGTTCTAGAAGAAATAAGTTAAGGAAGGCCAATCAAATACCTATAAACAGAAGCTATTTCTGTACATTTCCCAGATTTTCCATAAGCACCGAGCAATTTTTCAATCCTTCATTTTTACAGACTGCTGCCTGCTTGTAATGATCATTTAGAAAAAGCCCCACTTTCCCCAGGGAATGAAGTGTGTTGACTTGGGGCATGGATAGAATGGCCCTAAGTCCCAATTTCTAGTGGCCCATCCTGTCAGATAAACTGGTCCCAGGCTGCGATTTGGGAAATAGCATGGCTTGCATGTGCACTGAACTTTCATCCTTTTGCTCCTTTATCAGTTGCTGTCAAACTCATGGAAAAGTATACGAGGGGCACCTGGGTGGCTCAAGTCAGTCAAGCGTCCGACTTCGGCTCAGGTCATGATCTCAGGGTTCGTGAGGTTGGAGCCCCGTGCCGGGCCCTCTGCCGTCAGCGTGGACCGTGCTTCAGATCCTCTGTCTCCCTGTCTCTGCCCCTCCCCTGCTCGCACTTTCTCTCTCAAAATAAACAAATAAACTTAAAAAAAAAAAAAGTATATTGAGTTAATGGAGGGCTATGTAATACTTGCAGAATATTAGAGGCTTGGGACCGTGTAAAATGATTTCAGTCAACCACTGCTGTACCATAGGAGACTGGAGCACAGAAGAGCGGAATGACGTACCCACTGCAGGTTCCTTGGTCAAGGCTGGAACGACAGCCTGTACGTCTCGATTCTTCGTCTTGGGCTTTTTCCGCTATAATCACGCTGCCCCCCTCCTTAGGTCATAGACTCCTCAACGTTCTTTTAGACTCAAGCCGTGGTAACAATGGCACTCACAACAAAAGACCTGCGTCAGACTGGTTGAAACAGAGAATAAGGTGGCTCACGCAACAACCTAGTCCAGAGGAATCTCTGCCTTCAGGGACAGCTGGCTTTAGGGGTCTTAACAATGTCATCAGAACCGGCTCATCTCCAGCCCTGTTTGGCTTTGTTTTCAGGCTCTACAGGTGAGCTAAATGGCTGCCAAGTAAAGTCCTGACGTCGCCTGAAGATCTTGCCCTTCCCCACCCCCCCAACAGGCCTTCCAAAGTTGCAGATTGCATGCCATTGGGTCTGATGGGATCGGGCACCATTTTGGAAATAGTCCCCGTGGCCAGAAGGTACTCTTCTTACTAAATAGGTCTGAATCCCATGTCTACACAGAGTGTAGAGTCTACACCCTTTGAAAGACTTGTCTGAGGGTGCACATCAAGACCAGACAAGCGGGAGGCAGAGGGTGCCCATCTGAACAAGAATAGCCACTGTGGCCTAAAACGCAACTTTCTCCTTACCTCGTTTTCTTAGTAAATTCACCTGCGTCCTCCGCTTTCCGCTGTAACTGTTTGGTGTCTCTGTCCAGGAACCTTTTCCTTTTGCATAGCTCCTTTAAAGTTTTTATAAGGTAATGGGGCGCCTGGGTGGCTTCGTTGGTTAAGCGTCCAATCTCGGCTCGGGTCATGATCTCACAGTTCGTGAGTTCAGGCCACGCATCGGGCTCTGTGCCGGCAGCTCGGAGCCTGGAGCCGGCTTCGGATTCTGTGTCTCCCTCTCTCTCTGCCCCTCCCCCACTCATGCTCTGTGTCTCTCAAAAATACATGTTAAAACAATTTTATGAGGTAAATAGTGAAAAAAATCAAAAGGAATTCACCCTGCTGTGTTTTGAACTTGTTTGAGACCTGTGATCTCTTTTTTTCTCCCTTTTGGAATGGGACTGTCTATCCTGTGCCTTTCCCACCATTGTATTTTGGAAGCAAATGATGTGTCTGGTTTCACAGGTTCACAGAGGCAGAGGGATTTTGCCTCAGGATGATCCATGCATTAGCTCTTACTTATAACTGACTTAAAGGAGTAAGATGATGAGATTGGGGACTTTGAGCTGGCGATTTTTAGAGGAGATTTAGAGTTAGCATGGATGCTGACACTGTTAAGACTTTGGGGGATGTTGGGATGGGGTGAGTGTATTTGGCATGGGGGAAGGTCAGGAATTTTGGAGGACCAGAGCAGCCTATAATATGTTGGATCGTGTCTCCCCAACAGATACGCTGAAGTCCTAACCCTTGGTATCTGTGAACGTGACCTTACTTGGAAACAGGGTCTCTGTGGGTGTACTCAGGTTAAGAGGAGGTCATATTAGATTAGGGTGGCCCCCTAATCCAAATGACTGGTGTCCTTATCAGAAAAGGGAGGTTTGCACACAGGCAGACATAGAGGACGGACGGCCAGGTGAGGATGGGGGTAGAGCTTGGAGGCTTCCGCAAGTCGGGGAAAGTCTGGGTCTGCCAGAAGCTGGAAGGAGCCAGGTAGAACCTTCCTCAGGGGCTTCAGGGATACTGGCTCTGCTCATACCTTGATTTAGACTCCTAGCCTCCAGCATCGTGAGACAGTTACTTTCTGTGGTTTTCAGCTCCCCCGTTTGTGGTGCTTTGTGACAATAATCCCAGGAAACCAGTACAAATTCGAGCCTGGCAACTGGTTTCATAAACAACTATTTGTTGACCTAAATGGCGATTAAAACCCAAGCTACCAAATGAGCAAAGTGTTCCACAGCTTTCCGGAATGACTCGTCACCAGCTTACGCCTTGTGTTGGCTACGACATGGAATGAGCACTTGAATGCTTCCCGGTGTCCCCAGAAATTCACATGAGGGGTAAGTCCTGACGCGGCTCCTTCAAGAACTAACTAGCGTTATCAGAACACTGGTCCCATAAGAAACACGCGTGCAAAGGATTCTCCGGATAAGGGGAACGATGAAAATTCATAAATGAATTATAATAGATGATGCAGGCATCTTTTTAAGCTTTTATTCTTAAGTAATCTCTACACCCAACACGGGGCTTGAACTCACAACCCCGAGATCGAGAGCTGCAAGGCCCCCCCCCGGTTGAGCCAGCCGGGCGCCCCAACACGAGCACTTGGGTGCCGCTCTGTGATGATTACAACAATGAGGGTGCTTCGTAGAGTAGAATCATCGGACAGCATCTTCACGAAGCCGTCTCCGATGGGTGGTGAGCAGAGTCTAACCGCCTCCCCGTCACTGGCTGAACAGAAGGAAGCCCGTGAAAGTTGTGTCATCGTCCTCATCCGCAAACAAGCCGTTAAACCTCTCCCCTCCTGCCACCTGCATCCACACCTCGTCCCCCAGCTTCAGGGGCAGCACGATGCCGCCGGACGCCTGGTCCTCCGAGCTCATGTAGCCGTCCTTGGTGTGCAGGATTTTTACCCCATTTTTGACCAAAGCTACCTGAACGTTCCTGGAGAAGACAGTGATGTGGTAGGTGAAGTAATAGACCCCGGCAACGTGGCAAGTGAATTTCCCCGTGGCTACATCGTAGTGATTGAATTCGTTGTACAGGATCTTATCAAATTTAATGGGCGCATCTGAAGCCGGAAACTTGCTCAGTACCGTGAGGCCCACCGTGAAAGCGCTTTTGGGCAAGACGGGAGTCTCGCCGATTTTCCCTTTTTCGCCTCGGTCCCCTTTCCAGCCTCTCATCCCCCGGACTCCCGGCTCCCCCTGGGGCCCGAGGGGCCCAGCATCTCCCTTGGGGCCAGGCTTTCCGACGGGGCCCATGGGGCCAGGTAGACCAGTTGGCCCCGAAGGCCCAGTGTGGCCCTGTAGCCCCTGAGGACCAGTGGGCCCCACGTCACCTTTCTCCCCCTTTGGCCCTCGAGGGCCAGTCTCCCCCTGGAGGCCTTTCTCTCCCATGGGACCAACAAATCCCTTGGGCCCGTGTTTTCCTGGGGGTCCCTGGGAGCCTTGATCGCCTTTGATGCCTTTGGCTTCGACTTTTCCGTCTGCTCCTAGGCGGAGAAAGAGAGAATAAAGGAAAAGATGACTTGCGACACGTCACCTTGCAAAGCCAGCTTTGGCTTTTATCGAGCACACGGAGGAGATAAAGCCGTGCAAGTACAGTAGATGCTCCGGGTCCGAACGTTACTTTACTCCTAAAGTGCGTGCGTGGCATCCACACCCGCTCACACACGCGTGCGTGCACACAAAACCCCTTCGTACTCCTGTCCGTTACGGTGGCGTCGGGGTCCACGTTAGAAATTCCAGCTCCTTACCCGCCACAGAGTCGACTCTGGCCACTATACACGGCCGACCCTTGGGCACAGGTCTTCGGAAAGGCAGACGAACTCAAGCTGCCTCCAGTGACCTGCCACTCAGCTCTCGTTCTGACATCTTCTAAAAAAAAAAACCCTCACGGGACCGAACAGCAGATAAAGACTTCGTGGCCTGTCCATTGTACCAACCGGGTCACACCGTTCGTCACTGTGCACGCACACTCAGGGCCCCCCGGCTCCTCCAGCCCGACTGGAGAGCCGTGGTGAGGAGCACGGGTTCTGGGCCAAATGCCAAGACTCCTTCCTGTCTCCTCCACGCAGGCACAGCGGGACAAGCCAGTCAGCCACCTACACCTCTGATGCCTCATCTGTAAAACTGAGACAATAATACCACCTCATTTATAGGCTGTTGTATCGAGTCGATATGTGGAAATCGGGGCACCTGGGTGGCTCAGTCGGTGAAGCGTTAGACTCCTGGTTTTGGCTCAGGCGATGATCTCACGGCTCAGGAGTTCGAGCCCCGCACTGGGCTGTGCGCTGACAGTGCGGGGGCCCGCTTGGATTCTTGCGCTCTCCCTCTCTCTTTGCCCCTCGTGCACGCGTGCTCTCTCTCCCTCTCTTTCTCTTAAAATAAATAAACTTAAAGATACGTGAAAAGATGGGGCGCCTGGGTGGCTCAGTCGGTTGAGCGTCCGATTTCGGCTCAGGTCACGATCTCACAGTCCGTGAGTTCGAGCCCCGCGTCGGGCTCTGTGCTGACTGCTCAGAGCCTGGAGCCTGCTTCGGATTCTGTCTCCCTCTCTCTCTGCCCCTCCCCACCTCATGCTCTGTCTCTCTCTGTCTCAGAAATAAACATTAAAAAAATTTTTTTTAAATAAAAATAAAAGATACGTGAAAAGCACTCAGAGCAACCTGGCACAAAGTGTTTGCCCTTGAGACCATTGTCTCTCCCCCCATCAGTCACAACTGGCAGAGCCCTCCTCACCCTCCCAGGCCCAATTCCAGCGCCACCTTCTCATGCACTGTTGCCAGAAGCCCGGAGTCAAACTTTAGCGTCATTCCCCAGTGTCAACCCACTAAAACAGGCTTCAGCAAACTACGGCCCGTGAGCCGAATCCAGACTCACGCGTGTTTTTATCTGGCCCACAGGCAATGAATGGTTTGCATTTTTAAGTGGTCACAAATAAAATTCTGCCCTAGAAATAATGCTTACAAATTACATAAAATCCAGCTTTCAGTTTTCATGGAGCTTCACCGGAACACAGCCCCACTTACGTCGCATCTATGGCTGCTTTTCGCTACGGTTGTGACCATACGGCCTGGGAAGCTGAAATTATTCACTATCTGACCCTTGACAGAAAAAGAATCATGAACTTCTAGAGATCAAGGGCCGTGCTGTCCTTATTGTTGGATCATCCTCAGAGGCTACAACGGCTACTTGTCCTTGGTGAGCGCCAAATGCCTAAGTCACTGACGGCTCAGAATTAGAGGGTGGTGACACGGAACACGATTTCTGACCTCGTTCTCCTTTCTCTCCATTCATTCCATCTTTCCCTGGACCACCAGGATGTCCTGGTTCTCCTAGGTGGAAGAGAAGGAAATAGACAAGAGTTAGAATTCTAATTCCGCGTTTCCTGAACATCGGTCTCAATGGGGGTATAGACCGAAGAGTCCTGGGAGTGTGCCCCCACCCCCGCGATGCACACACTGTCTTTTGCAGAAGTGCCGGTGGAGAGAGGCAGATGTGAGTTGTGCAAAAGAAGCGAATTATGAAATGAATTGAGTGGACGTCCCAAGCACCCAGCTCCAGGAAGACAAGACAGGAAGGTAATATGTGCACAGATGATCACAATTATGTTTTCCCCTCTTGAATTGAACTTGGGTAGCGACTGGCTGTTGGAGGCACTGGGTGCCTCACTTCCGCTCTTTTTCTGTCTTGTGTAGAGCGGGGTGGAAGGTTCACTAGCCTCCTGTGAAAACACAGATGACTGTGGTTACCTGGCGCTACTGGGGACGGAAGAAAGGATTCTGGAAGGATCTCTCCAGCACCTTAGAGTGGTGGTAGATGTCACCCATTAAGGTGGCACGGCCGGCCCCACTGGGAACATCAGGGGAGTGAGGTTTTGCCGACCACACATGAATTTTGAGCTCAGAACAGGCAACCCTGAGCTCCAACTTCCTATGTTGTCAGTCAACATCTCTGGAATCAAAGGCAGATCTTGCCGTAAGGAAGGACAGTAGGAGCAAAAGTTGAAGGAATCACGAAGACACGAGTGTACCCCGTGTATGTGTACGCACACACACAGCACACACACTGTGGTCCCAGTGGGAGGGGAGGGGAGAGGAATGGAGTTCATCAAGGTTGAGGTTTGGCCATTTACTTGCACTGGGCTGTCGACTACCCAGAAATGAGACTGGTCTAATGCCAAAAGGGACATGGGCTCTACTAGAGATGTCACCCATCGGAGACCCCGCAGAGCCCGTCTGCAGGGCAGTGGCAAGAGAGATGGCGGGTGGCCCTCTGCTTCGTCCAGCCCACCCAACAGATCCCCTGGATTAGCAAATGCCGTGAGCACAGAAACACCTAAAAACACCAAGACTTTCATTCGGTTCTACAGCTGACTCCCCATACGAAGTAATTTGTTCTAATATTCATTTCTCCAAAACTTAACAAAGGCTTTTTAAAAACCCATATTCCGGGGGGCCCGGGTGGTTCAGTCGGTTAAGCGACTGACTCTTGATTTCAGCTCAGGTCACGATCGTGAGATCGAGCCACCCACCCATGCCAGCACGGAGCCTGCTTGGGATTCTCTCGCCCTCTCTCTCTGCCCCTCCCCCCACCCTCTAAAATACAATAATCGTTTAAAAAATCCATATTCCAACACCATTTGCTGGCAAAGCACCTTTTAGTTCATCCTGAAGTTACTTTCTGTGTATCATTTCAACGGTTTTTAAAATAGCCAGAGGAATATCTAATCTTCTGATAGGATTCTGAAATAGCAAGAGGGAGGAAAAATGACCGTGGTTTGTGCTCAGGTTCCCCACAGAGTCCTGAAATGTCTAATTTAATTGGGGTGTTTCTATCAATGACTGATATCTCATGGTACAGTTTATAATTGGGATGAGATTCGTTCTAATGAATGTAAATGTATACCCGTATGTCCCAAGTCTTAAAAATCTCTAGGTTTTTGTCAGACATCTTGTCAGATGTCTGACCAGTTCATCATTGTTTTCTCCCACTCACACGCACTGGAAAAGGTCACGCTAAGAAGAGAAATGACAGCGCTATTTTTGTGTGATTCTTGAACGTCTGCCTCATCAAGTCGACCTTCAATCTTCGATTTCTTTGCAGAGGTATTTCGGGCGCCCACCCGTTCGTGAGAGTTCGACAGTACAATTTGAAAGTCCCTCGGGCTGGGCACGCGTAACCACAATACGCCACAGTACACGGACGGACGATGAACGTGTGAGGGCTCTCGCTCCTCCCACAGCACATGCTTCCGGCTTCACGTGACCTGTCCAAAGGGACCACGCGAAGCCACCCAAGTCAATTCATATAGGAAATATTTTCAAAGCTCAATTTTTTTCATCAAAATTTACCTTTTATTTTTTTAATTTTGTTTCATGTTTTATATTTGAGAAAGAGAGAGAGAGAGACTGAGCGTGAGCAGGGGAAGGGCAGAGAGAGACGGAGACACAGAATCCGAACCAGACTCCAGGCTCCGAGCTGGCAGCACAGAGCCCGACGCGGGGCTTGAACCCACAAACCATGAGATCATGACCTGAGCCGAAGTCGGACGCTCAACTGACTGAGCCACCCAGGCGCCCTCCAAATTTATCTTTTAAGATGTCAATTGGAGTTTTGATGTTTTCCCCCCTGTACCCAGATAGACCAATCCGCTTACGTTTCAGGTATGTGACCCTACGGTCAGACCCAGGCTCAAGAACCAAGCCTGTCAGTTGGTGTCATGGAATCCACTCACGTATCCTGGCTTTTGCAGATCTCCTTCCCGGAGGCTGCATCCTGACCCCAGATCCCCAGACCCTGGGGCAGGTCCCAACACCTGAGTCCCGCCGTGTGGCTTCAGTGACCATCTACTTGGGTATTCTCTGTCACGCCACGTCGCCTGCCTCACCGTGTGGCAAGGGCCTAGCTCTCCCGTGCAGCGCAGCTAGGCGCTGTCTGCTAAATATTCAGCGATCAGATTTCTCTACATGCTCCAAGTGCCAAAGACCCACCATACCCGCCATCTGAGGCAGAGAGATCTACACCATATGCTTCTGAAGACGGCCTGTAGTATCAGAGGTGATGGCCCAAAAGCAGTTGTCCCCACTAGATGAGAACGTCCGGTGGAGGGGGGAGCCGTGTTGGTCTTGTACTGCTCGGTACCCCAGAATCTGGCCTGGAGCGGGCTCTCGGTCACTGCTTTCTGAGCGAGGGGTGCACGAATGAAGGAGGGGGAGCGGGCAGGCGATGACTACACTGGTGATGAATGAATGAATGAATGAATGAATAAGAGGAACGGACGGGTACATGGAAGGGTAGCTGGAGGCCACCAAGTGGTGAGTACCTGCCTCTCCCTTGTCGCCCTTTGCTCCGTCTCGTCCATCTCTCCCGGGCAAACCATTGTGACCGGGATTCCCAGGGACGCCAGGGTGCCCCTGCCTGCACGTGTCCTGTGCGTTCACGTTTCCCATGCAGATCCCGCCGGCGAGCAGAAGCAACCAGGTCCTCATGTTTCAGACGACGGAGCTGAGCTGAGAGAGGGAAACACAGACCAGAAGGAAAGGCCTTTGTTTCTGGGGCCACAGACACAGGCTCTGCTCCTTGCCGTGGGGCACGGGCCCACTCCCGATCGACCTTGGACAGGATGGCCAAGACCGGTAAGGGCAGAAGCCGCTAGCAGACGAAGCTTCTCACAACCAGAAGGCCATCGTTCTTGAAAGGAACCCACGTGACTGGCACCACTCTGAATGGCGAATGGTCAAGGGGAAAGCCGAGTTCCAAGTCAAATACTCGCATTTGCCACTCCGCTCCACTTGGGGCAAACGGCTTTTTGGAGCCAGAGAAGGGAATGATACTCGCTTCTCGGCGCTGCTGTAAGAACCAAGGTTGACTACAAAGTGCATGAAAAGCACATGTTCAACAGTAAAGCAAACACAGAGTTAGCATTTGGTCCGGCAACCCCAGTTCGGGGTAGACACACACAAGGGTTCGAAGCAGAGACTCCGACACACTCGGACACGCGTGTTCACACCAGCTTTAGTCACAGGAGCCCGAAGGTGGGAACCACCCACACGGCCACCGACATGTGAATGAACAGGATGTGTTTACACACACGATGGGATGCTCCTCAGCCTTGAAAAGGAGGGACGTTCTGACGCATATACTACAACACGGGTGAACCTTAAAGACATTGTGCGACGTGAAATAAGCCGGACGGGACCAACACTCTCCGACTCCACTCGTATGAGGGCCCTAGAGTAGTCGAATTCACAGGGACACAAAGCAGAACAGTGGGAGCCAACGGCTGGGGGAAGGGGAGGGGGAGCTAACGGGGACAGAGTTTCAGGTTGGGAAGATGGAAAAGCTCTGAAAGCGGACGGCGGAGACAGTCGAACAACGTGAACGTACTTCGTGCCACTGAACTGGACGCTTGAAAGCGGGTAAAGTGGTGAGTTTTATGCAATGTTTACTTTACGATAAAAAATAAATAGAATGAAAAACAGTAAAGCATTCCACGCTGTCCTACTGTGATGAAACATATGCTTTGAGTTAGATTTTTGACTCTACAGGAAACCACGGTGAAGGGCACGCGCGCGCACACACACACACGAAGGAACAGGCAGTTTGCAAAGTACACCTTCAGGCCCCACTGCGAGTTTTTTATTTGCTTTCCAGCCCCATCAGGAGCGAAGGCCACGCCGGGTGGTGAGGTTTGCGATGAGATCTAAAGGAGAAGAGCAGCTAATCAGGCCAAGTGTTCTAGGCAGAGAGAACACACAGGCAAGACCCTACGGCAGTGTGCACACAGGATTCGTGGGACGCTCTTGACTACATCAGATCTCCCCGGGAAGGGGGCACCACACCGATGCCTCTCTTTCACGGCACCGTAGTACAGGGCTACCCTTACTTACGTCACCGTATGACTGAAGTCTGACTGCATTTTTCTCCTTACTGTACTCCTAGTACTCAGTATTAAGCCTGCAGCGCTGTGTTGAATAAATATGCGTTGAATGAAATGCGTGTGCCATGGCAGACACTTTAGGACATAAAAATAATAATAACCTGAGAATCGTGTCACACAGAGGACGGGTTAAGACGGCAGCGGAGTAGCCTGAGCTCGCTTCATCCCTCGAACATTCGAACACAGCTAGATGAGTATCAAATCATTTGAACACACGAGAAGCAGATCTGAACTGAGAGGGCCGGGCTGCACAACTAGAGCTAGAAAAGCAACCCCAGTGTGGACGGTGGGAGCCACGGAGAGTTGACCTCGGGGGAGAAAAGAACGTGTGTGTGCTGCGGAGGGGAGGGAGCCCTGATCATGGAGAGAGGAGTGAGTGAGAGAGAGAGAGAGAGAGAGAGAGGGAGAGGGAGAGAGAAAGAGTGAAGGGGCACCTAAGGGGTCTCAGAGGAATGAACCTTCCCCAAAACCACCGGGAAAAGAAGAGGGGCTAACCACCACAAGCTTTTATGAGCCGCAGAGCGCAAAGTCTGAAGTTACCCAGGTCAGCACCATCACCAGCTTTGTGCCCGGTGGGCCTGGCGGTGCTCCAGCGGGGAAGGAGTGTGGAGGGTGGAGGCCCGAAGCGGGCAGCATGGTCTGAGGATCTCTTGGGTTGCACAAGGAGAGACAGTTCCCTGGCTTGAAGCGCATTTGGGAAAGGTGGACTGGCCTCTCCTGGGACAGAAAGACCCCGTGGGCACCAGCCTGCCGCTCTATTCACTGGCATAAGAACAGAGACGCCAGCTGAGGGCGGCAAACCTTGGGTGCCGGGTTTTGGCTGTGCTTTAACACCAACTCCAAAAAATTGCTAGAACTAATACATGAGTTCAGCCACGTCACAGGGTATAAGATCAATGTCGAGAAATCTGGTGCATTTCTATACACCAATAAAGAAGCAGAGGAAAAGAAACCGAGGCATCGATTGCGTTTATCATTGCACCAAAACTCATAAGAGACCTAGGAGTAACCTAACCAAAGATGTAAAAGATCTGTATGCTGAAAACCATGGAAAACTTATGAAGGAAATTGAAGAAGACGCAAAGAAATGGAAAAACATTCTGTGCTCATGGATTGGAAGAAAAAACATTGTTAAAATGTCAATGCTACCCAAAGCAATCTACACATTCAATGCAATCCCTATCAAAATACCACCAGCATTTTTCACAGAGCTAGAACACATAATCCTAAAATCTGTATGGAACCACAAAAGACCCCGACTTGCCAAAGCAATCCTGAAAAAGAACACCAAAGCCAGAGGCATCACAACTCCAGACTCCATATTACAAAGCTGTAGTGATCAAGCCAGTAATGGTACTGGCATGAAAACAGACATAGATCAATGGGACAGAATAAAAAGCCCAGAAATGGACTCACAACTATATGGTTAACTAATCTTTGGCAAAGCAGGAAAGAATATCCAATGGGAAAAAAACACTCTTTTCAACAGATGGTGCTGGGAAAACGGGACAGCGACACGCAGAAGAATGAAACCGTACCACTTTCCTACACCACACACAAAATAAATTCACAATGTATGCAAGACTTGTGAGACAAGAAACCATCAAAATCCTAGAGGAGAACACGGGCAGCAACCTCTATGACCTCAGCCACAGCAACTTCTTACTAGACGTGTCGCCAGAGGCAAGGGAAACAAAAGCAAACATGAACTATTGGGACTTTATCAAGACAAAAAGCTTCTGCACAGTGAAGGAAACAATCAGCAAAACTAAAAGACAGCCTACGAAATGGGAGAAGATATCTGCAAGTGACATATCAGATAAAGGGTTAGTATCCAAAATCTATAAAGAAATTATCAAACTCAACACCCAAAAAACAAATAATCTCGTGAAGAAATGGGCAGAAGACACGAATAGACATTTTTCCAAAGAAGATATTCAGATGGTAACAGACACATGAAAAGATGCTCAACATCGCTCATCATCACATGAATACAAATCAAAATCCCGATGAGACGTCACCTCACACCTGTCAGAATGGCTAAAATTAACAACACAAGGAACAACAAATGTTGGCAAGGATGTGGAGAAGGGGTGTAACCCTCTCACACCATTGGTGGGAACACAAACTGGTGCAGCCACGTTGGAAACCAGTATGGAGTTTCCTGAAACAGTTACAAATAGAACTACCCTACGATCCAGCAACTGGACTACTAGGTATTTACCCGAAGGATAAAAAAATACAGATTCAAAGGGGCACACGCACCCGGATGTTTATAGCAGCACTATCAACAATAGTCAAATTAATGGAAAGAACCCAAGTGTCCCTCAACTGATGAACGGGTAAAGAAGATGTGGTATAGGGGCACCTGGGTGGCTCCCTCGGTTAAGTGCCTGACTTCAGCTCAGGCCATGATCTCATGGTTCGTGGGTTCAATCCCCACGTCGGGCTCAGTGCTGACGGCTCAGAGCCTGGAGCCCGCTTAGGATTCTGTGTCTCCCTCTCTCTCTCTCTGCCCCTCTCCTGCTCACGTTCTGTGTCTTTCTCTCAAAAGTAAACATAAACAATTTTTTTAATTAAAAAAGATGTGATATATATATATATACACACATACATATATACACACATACACAATGGAATATTACTCAGCCATCAAAAAAATGAAATCTTGCTGTTTGCAATGACATGGATGGAGCTAGAAGATATTATGCGAAGCCAAATAAGTCAGAGAAAGATAAATACCATATGGTTTCTCTCATTGGAATTAGGAAACAAAACAGATGAACATATAGGAAGGGGGAGAAAAAAAAGAGAGGGAAGCAAACCGTAAGAGACACTTAATGATAGAGAACAAACTGAGCGTTGCTGGAGGGAGGAAGGAGGGAGATAGGCTAGGTGGGCGATGGGTATCGGGGGCACTTGTGATGACGAGCACTGGGTGTTGTATGTAAGTGTTGAATCACCACTATCACACCATACGTTAACTAACATAATTTAAATTAAAATTTGGAGAAGAAAATAATAACATGAGGCTAGTGAAGCAGGTCAGAACCCAGACCCTTATACAGCACTGAAGGCAACGTCCATCCGCACAACCTTTCAGATAAAGAGAAAAGACGTTCATATCTTAAACTTAGTGATCTCGTGCCGAAAATTCTTAATAATCCAACATTTGTGTGCCAAATATATTAGCCGTGACATTATCTGTCATAGCGCAAAAGTGCATAATGTGTTTCCATCAGTGCCTCTTGGGTATAATATTATGTAGCCCCTGAAATAATTACGTAGGTCATGTAGAAATAAAATATGTGAAAGATATATGTTGTGTTTCATTAAAAAAAATTTTTTTTGTTTATTTTTCAGAGAGAGAGAGAAAGAGAAAGAGAGAGCATGAGCAGGGGAGGGGCAGAGAGGGAGGGAGACACAGAGTCTGAAGCGGGCTCCAGGCTCCGAGCTGTCAGCACAGAGCCCGACGCGGGGCTCGAACTCACAAAATGCGAGACTGCGACCTGAGCTGAAGTCGGATACTTAACCGACTGAGCCACCCAGGCACCCTGATGTTGAATTTTTAAAAAGTAGAATAAAATGGCATGTACATTATGAATTACATAGGTACCCATGTAATTCTATATGCATATCGACAAAAACTAGGACCAAATATATCCAAATGAATATGGCTGCTTTAGAATAGCAGGGTTATGAGGGTTTTTCCTTTTTAAAAAATGCTTTTTTACAGTGTCTATTAAAATATTTCTAGATAAATATTAAAACCAGCTAGACTTGTCTAGGATTATATCGCCATCCTATGGAAACTTCTAAATATCACAGCGTCCAGTTTGATGGCAAAGTATTTTTAGACAAGAAAATACAGATGTTTCCTTTTGAAGTCACAAACTTACACCATTTCCGGAAATTGAATTGTTTTCTTAGAGCCAAATTCCATAAATAATCTACACCATCCTCTTTTGTTTAACTCCGAAGTGACTGGTCATAGTTGAATCGAAATGGCACAGACCAACCTCTGCTAAAGGGTCTATGTTTTTCCTTTTAAATTTTTTCAAAATGTATTACAATTATTTCAATAATAAAAAGATCTCAAGATCATAAAGGTATCAAATTGGGGTAAACTCCATTTTGTCCTCCGGCTAGGGAAGAGCTAACATCTATCCTTCCGTAATTTTTTTTTAATGTTTATTTATTTTCGAGAGAGACAGAGCATGAGCGGGGGAGGGGCAGAGAGGGGGGAGACACAGAACCCGAAGCAGGCTCCGGGTTCCGAGCTGTCAGCCCAGAGCCCGACGCGGGGCTCGAACTCACAAGCCATGAGATCGTGACCTGAGCCGAAGTCGGACGCTTAACCGACTGGGCCACCCAGGCCCCGCCTGTCAGTTATTTCTCTGGTTTTGAGCACTTGCTTAGACCTCAAGCCTAGCACACAGACAACCTTCAACAGACGACTGTGAATAACCAAATATGCTCTGCTCCCAAATAAGCAGGGAAATAAGCTTTGGCACTATCTTTAATACGAAAATGGAGAAGAGGGACGTGAGGGTTTGCGCAAGGAATACAGTAGACGTTACGTTAATATGTCATTTGTAAAAATAAAAAGTTGCGTTTGTGCTTCTTACAAAGCCATGAATTGGATCCTCTGTTAGTTCAGCCCACAATCGATGCGCTCAATTTAACTGCACTATGTGTGGTGGAATTGATGCACCTTTCAATTCCTCTCCGTGTTTCTCCAGAACGCGCGAGAGCTGGGAACGCTTCTCTCCCGTCCTTCCCTCCCCCTCCCCCTCCCTGCTCTCACCTGGATCACTGCCACCCCCACCCCATCTCCACCCTGCACCTAGACTAGGGAGCACTTAGGCGCCAGCCTAGGTCATAAGGACAGCCACTGCGTCTTTCCGCTTGCTTATTTTCAGTACGTCACCAACAATTATTTGTTGAATGATTTAAAAAGAGAGAGAAAAAAAGAACTTTCGAAAGAAATATCCTGGCTCCAAATGTGTGGGACGCAGCCTTTGGGGGTGTGGCTGGGTATTAAATCGAATCCGCGTCGATGCCTTCGGTGGAGATGACTCGTTTCTCCAACGCCCCCTCCTCCCCTTGCTCCTCGTAATAGAAATTTGAGGCGGCACGTGGCTGCCCGCAGTGGACATTTCCCAGCCTCCCTGGCAGAGGCCTGGAAAACACGAGGAAACTGGATTCTGGCCGGTGGGAAAGAACAAAAGGGATCCGTGCAAGGACCACAGGCTTCACGGGGAGGAGGGCTGCCGTACCCTCCCCGGGCCCCTTGCCCCTCCCTGCGGCTGGGGTGTGCGTGGGGGGGGGGGGGGTGGTGAGACGTCTTGGGACTCCTTGAAGGAGAGCCGCCCTTCGGGGATAGAAAACGTCTGGTCCCTGATGGCCACCCAGACCAGACCCGCCCCGCCGGCCCGTCTGTGACACGAGAGAGAAGTACATCGCAAGCCTGCTGGAGCCACTGTTATTTGGGGTCTCCCTCCCGACTGCCAAGCCCACGTCTTGACTAACGCGAGGCGCCTGCTGCCACAGGGGTGAGCATTCATCCCAGCGAGGAAGGTCGGGGGCCATGTGTCGTGGGCCCAATCGTCAGAGTTGCTGAGCACTTGTTGGATATGCAGCCCTCCGGGCAATAGATTAAACAAGCGACCAGGGTCCTGCCTGGGGCCGAGGACCCTGGGATTCTGCTGTGATCTCCTAGATCTGACACACTGCCCCGGGGGTGGGCGGGGGGCAGAGGGACACAGACCGCAAAGGACTCTGGAGCTACGGCTTTTTAGACCCCCCGCAACAGGTCCTGACTGGGTTTCTGGGTTGTGTCTCCTTTGCTTGACCTACACTGTGCCTTCACTACTGAACTTCTGGTTAAGGTCCCTCGGTTTAACAAAAGACCTGCCAGAATCGAGCTGAGCGGCGCACAGTGGGTCTGCCAGCCTCCGAGCTTCTGCTCTGCGTCTTGCGTGTAACGGGCGAGAGAAGAAACAACCCCGAACACCCCTCCCCGACTTGACACCTCGTGAATCTAAGAATCAAACGATTTTCGCTCATCGAGTACATTTTCTTCCACATGCCCTGCACATTGTATTTCTCCTTTAACGTATGTTGAGGGGCTGGTTTTCAAGCTACGCCGTGTAAGTGATGAAGTACGGCCATCCGTACAAACATGCACACGCTCGAATTTGTGCCAAATAATCTACGAGCTCCTCTAGAAAGCTCTCGGGGAGGGTCTACCCTTACGCCTTCTCCTGTAGCTTCATCCCTCCTCCCAGCCAGTTTGCAGGGTTCCGGAAGAACCTCAAGATCTGCTTTTGTCTCCTGTTCACCTCTTCCGCAAATGAATTCTGAAACCAGCGTGCTCCTGTCCTACCCGAAACTCGGCAGACAGCTAGCTGCCTACCTCGCCAATGACTAAGCACGATCGTCACACACGGATTCAGAGCTGCTTTAGGACCCCCGTGCCTTAAATCGAAACCAAAGCAGCGGTTTCCTAACGCACTTACCTGAACCCCAGGGCCGCGGGCTGCATGCAGGTGCTGCACAAACCGGGAATCAAGGGCTCACTAAATAAAATCACGCCTTCCTGCCACAGAATTCCCTAGTGGATGTATCTGCAAAACAGCAGGAAGGGGAGGGAACCGAGTAAGGCACAAGATGTTTTGGAAGAGCTTCAAAACTTGCAGCCAGGGGCGCCTGGGTGGCGCAGTCGGTTGGGCGTCCGACTTCAGCCAGGTCACGATCTCGCGGTCCTTGAGTTCGAGCCCCGCGTCGGGCTCCGGGCTGATGGCTCGGAGCCTGGAGCCTGCTTCCGATTCTGTGTCTCCCTCTCTCTCTGCCCCTCCCCCGTTCATGCTGTGTCTCTCTCTGTCCCCCAAAAAATAAATAAATGTTGAAAAAAAAAAAACTTGCAGCCAGACTGGAGTCAGGTAGCATCTTCCAGCACTATCTGTTCCGAAAACTCGGCTCTTTACCCCCCCCCCCCCCGCCGTCCTTTTTAATCAAGGGAGAGAAAGCGAGGTGCACTTCCGAGTCTGGAAGAAGGAATCCCCACAGCCGGTGTCTTTCCGACTCCCCCCTCCCGCTGTGGCTGCCCCTCCCCCACCGGCGTCACCCTCGTCTTCCCCTTCGCCGTCCCCGTCCGCTCCCCTGTCCTCTCCCTCCGCCTGTTCGTGCTCTGGGGCTGGTCCAGGGCCCACCCCCTCCTCGGGCCGTCCGCTCTCGGCTTCCTTCCCACCCGCACCTCCCGCTCTCACCTCTCTCTGGAGCCGCAGCGTCCGGCGGGTAGACCCGAGAGTCACGCGGGCCCCCCGCCCACCCAGCCTTTCTTCTCTGCATCCGTCGGTGGCACCAGCGCCCGGCCATCACCCCGGGGCAGGACCCGGAGACCGCACCTCGCCTCCACAGCCGCGTGGCGGGCTCACTCACGGCCGAGCATCCTTCACCTGGGTCCGGCCTCGCCCTCTCCTCCAGCCTCTCTGCCGCTGGACACGGTCCCCCAGGGCCCCCCGGGCCTGGCGCGAAACCCACCCTTTTCCCCGACGCCGGGATGGGCTGAGCAAATCCCACGCGAGCCGAAATCCCACACAATCTCCCCGCCTTGCGTTCTTCGGCCACCAAACGAAATCCCGGTACCTCACGCCGCTTGGCAGGCCCTTTGGGAGCCGGCTTCGACCCCCTCGGTTTCTCACGCGGCCCGACGGTTGGATTCAAGCCGCACACCCAGGCTCTTCGGGGGCCGGGGGGGGGGCCCTCGCCTCCCGGGCCACCCCCCCCCCCCCCCGCCCGGACACTCGCCAGAGGGAAGGACTCCGTTACCCGAAGGCCGCGACTTGAACGCCCCCCCCCCCCCCCCCCCCCCCGTCGCTGCACACTTCACCTCGCCACGAGCTTTCATTACAGCTCCACGCGCCCGTCTCCCCGCTTCGACCAGACGCTCCTCGGGAGGATCACCCAGGTCAGCTGGCCTCCCGCCGCACGAGGCAGGCCGCGCTCCACCGGGGGAGGTCGGCTACCCCTCAGCTCTTCTGGCAAAGCCCCCACCGCCCTCTTACCAGGTCCCCCAAATGGCGCCGGCTGGGTCCCTGGGAGCCTCCCCGGGGAGGCCTTTCAGACCCCCAGTGCTCACCCTCCCCCGCCCCCGCCCCTACCCCCTCTCCCAGGGCAGCCCGAGGGAAGGGAGAGAGCAGTTTGGGAAGGAGGTGGAGGTTAGGGCCCAACGGTGGGGACGGGCTGCCTGGCAACCCTCTGGGGAATACTTTTCACTGCGAACAATGGGCAGGAAATTCAGGCCTGTTCCCCACCCCCAGAGGGTAAGCTTCCTGGTGAAGCGGCTGGATCTCCACCCGGAACGAAAGGCGAAAGGCGCGTAAAGGCCTGTGCGGCTCATCTACCGTCCATCCAAGAGCTGCTCCTACGGAGAAGGCCTTTTCGCTCCGGGCGTGGCTTTACCAGGCTTGTTCCAACCTGTGCGGACTTTCTTCAGTCGGGCGGCTCCTCCCTGTTCCCCTGGGGACCCCTTCTCTCACACTTGACTAGTGGTTTAAGCCTGATCATTGAGGGATGGATTTTTACTGACGGGGAAGTCTATCACTGTCCACTCAGGAAATGAGCTGTAGATCCAGAAGCCCTCCTAGCACTTTCTATTAAAAAAAAAAAATGTAGGGGCGCCTGGGTGGCTCAGTCGGTTGAGCGTCCGACTTCGGCTCAGGTCACGATCTCACGGACCGTGAGTTCGAGCCCCGCGTCGGGCTCTGGGCTGACGGCTCGGAGCCTGGAGCCTGCTTCGGATTCTGTGTCTCCCTCTCTCTCTGCCCCTCCCCCGTTCATGCTCTGTCTCTCTCTGTCTCAAAAATAAACGTTAAAAAAATTTAAAAAAAAAAAAATGTAAACACCACACACACACACACACACACACACAGTCTTATTTTACTACTCAAATGCATTACTGGAACCAGTTTGGCAAATTAACTTTAATATACAGATACAAAACAACAAATATAGATTCACAGCATTTACAAGAAATCATTCAAATAACATTGTAAATAATATCTTTTTTTTTCTTTTTACAAAACTTCATTCAACAGAAATACACGTCAAGTTATAGCAGTCTGGTACAACATAGTTCAGCTGTCAACAGCTAATTCATCAGTTTCGAAGCTGTCACTTGGCTTAACAACATTGTCTTGATGTTGACGAGTTAAAAATCAAGGAAAAGGTTACTAGAAGTTTGCAAAATGGGTAAACACAACTGATGCTGATATTTACAAAAGAGACCAATTATTAAATTACAGAGTCAGTTAAAGGAAAGTATTTTCTAAATATAAAGGTTGATGCCTATGACATAACTAAGACAATAAAGTTAAGTGTGTTGTAGCTAAGTATGTTTGCAACAAATATTTAAGCTTCTGGGTTTCTCTTTTCAAGATCCGACAGTTGGCTGCTTATTCTATTCAAAACCATTTGAACTCTACTTCCGCTGCGCGCATCCTGAGATAACAGCATCAGCCGAGTGGAATTCTGACAAGGACATTTGTAGGGTAAGCTTATCACAGGGACACCTGCTTTGGGGGGTTTGACCTCGCCGATCTGTGTCCAGCATCCCTGGCCTGTCAGCCATCAAAGGGACATTTATCCACACTTGTCACCGCTGGCCTGTGAGGGACACGTGTGTTTCTGCTCTCTTCCATAAAACGACCATACAGCACGCTTCTTCCTGACTCCAGGTACTCGGGCTGCTCTATTCGGGTAAATAAGTGGACTTATCTGTGTTGAGAAAGACCAGCAATTGGGGCACTGGAGATTTATTTCCAACTTACAGATGCTGGATTGTGGCTTTTACAAAAAGATTTCCATCGTGAAACAAAGTCTGAATTAAATGCACTTTTGTTTTGTGTCTAGACAACAGCAACGTAGGATCGAGGGGATTTTCTGAACAGGCTTGGAGTTGGTCTTTGTCTGGACTAGGTATAAAAAGGCACAACAATATTCAGAAACAGCATGGAGCCCGGGGGTGAAATGTTTTCAACGACAACATCAGATCTATCAGGGAAAAGAGGAGATCTACTGAAAATCAAACTATGAAGAAGGGACCCCGCGAAAGCTCTAGCACATTGCTGTCATCCTTTTTCTTATCCGTGGGCCAAAGATACAGAATGGTGTTTCTCTAGGATTTTACAAATGTCCCATTTTATGATGGTTTACGATTTACTGCAAGGTTGCTGTGCATTTTTGGTAGGATTAAAACTGAGAAGGCTGCTTTTGACTCACGGTCATTTGAGTGGTCTTCCAAAAGAGTTGGCAAATTCTGAAATATAAATAATAGAATAAGTGAAATTTGTCAAAGCGTTGTGCCATCTTTGTGATTGTGTGTGAGCATGTGTGGGGGGGTTGGGGGGCATCCAAAGTATGCAAGGGGGGGTTAAAATGAGACAAACAGGGAAAAGCAAGACTCCCAAACATACAGAATCCACACGGGAGGCTCTTGGCTTCTCTTTTCCTTCCCAAGAGGAACACGTGACTTAAATTAAGGAGGAAAGTTTGGCAAACCTACGATTAGAATACTTGAGCCACGTATTCTTTATAGAACTCAGGCGTTTGGTTAAAAAAAAAAAAAGAACTCAAGCTAGACAAACAGATTTAAAGACGTCAAAGGCATTCTACCTTAAAAAAAAAAAAAAAAAAAAGTCTCAGTTTTCAAAATCGCCTAAGATTTCAAGCAGTATCCACTCAGGGTGGAGATTTGATCGTGTGACTCTCCACACTGTCCCAAGTTCATGGGGCAGCCTCGTAAAGGCCCTGGGGTCCGAGCTTCCTTCTTCTGTTAGAGAATCCACGGAGGGACAGGTGGCACCCAGAAGCTGGGGCTCGGCCGGGAAATCAACCCTGGTCACAGAATTTAAGCCCCTCCTCACTGCGCATTAATATCAGTAAATGGAAGCCCTGAACTGGTTCTTCAGTTGAACTCAATCCTCATCGAAAATGTGACATAAGCAAATGTTTCTCTTTTCTTCCCTAAAGCAATTTTCTTAGATTAAAACAAAACAACTGTCCAAAATTGTCCTACAGACTAACGACTCCGTTTAGCACAGAGACTCCTACGGCTGTCACTAAGGGGCCCACAAAAAGCACGTTAAGTGTGGTTTTCGAAATCTATCATTGCATTTTGTTAGTAGAAGGGTCAGTTATATAAACGCAACTAAAAGGGGGCGTTCTCCTCGGACCCGGAACAGCGACGCACGCACTCGCCCGGCCGCCGAGCCACAGCGCCTCCCGAGCAGGCCCCTCGCGGACGCCGCCTTCCTACCGGGACCCAGGGCGCTAAGGGCCCCGGAAGCAGCCCCGGGCGGCCGGCCACGGGGCAGTACCGGCTCGCGGCGACACGACACGCGGGTGAGCACCTCGACGCGGCGGAGCGGGGTCGGGACGGGTCCGATCTCCAGATGGTGCTCCGAGGCCCGCTCGACGTCCAGGGTCTTGTCTCCTCGACGCGTGACGTCACCTCCTCTGGGGCCAGCCCTGGGTGGAGGGGAGGTGGGGGAGCAAGGAGGGGGCCGGACCCTCGGAGGCACAGTTACCCCTCTGGCCACGGCGCTCCGGGTTTCTCATAAGCGCGGCCGCCGGGAAACGGGCCCGAGGGGAGCGCACGGCAAGGGCTTCTCAAGCAGAAGCCACAGGCGTGTCCCGCGCTGCCCCGTCCGGCAAACCAGGTGCGTTTCAACGGCGTCGCCCTTGCAAAGCCCGTCTTCTTGAGACGCGCTCCGAGTTCTTTCCATCCGGGTTTACAACGCGGACGAAGACAAGGAGATTACGACCGACAGGTATCGGCCCACGTGGCCTCCGGGACAGAGGACGGCCGTGTCTGGGGCGACGTGTACTTTCCGTTCATTCTTACGGAACGAATCTCCGGAACCCTCCTGACAGCACAGTAAGGCCGTGGCTGGCCCTGCTGGGTGTGGAGTTTATGCAGGCGAAGTCGGCTTCGGGTCCTGAGGGGGGCTGCTCGGAACCGCGTGCTTTCTCGGCGGACCGTTCGGGTCGCCGTCACTGGATTGGTGGGGACGCCAAAACAACTGATGGGAAAACCTCGGATGTTCTAAGAACGCCTTGCAACTGCTGCCGGTGCGTTATTTAATTTATCATAAAATTAAAGCAGGTGGGGTTTCATATCGCAAACAGGTGCGTCCGATTAGTCTGTTAGGTCACAGCGTGTGAGTGCGTGTGAATTCCGCCGCGCTCCGGCAGGAGGGTGCCCGCCGGGGGGGGGGGGTCGGGATGACACCAGCCCGCGGCGGGACGCGGCACTCTCTCCCGTAAGCAGCGGCAGCTTCAGGAGGCTTCAGTGACCCCGACTGCCCTCCGCGTGAGGGATTCACGGTGCTCGCCCCTCCGGCCTGTGGGGGACGCATCTGGCAAGAGGCAGCCTGCGCCGCTATTTGGCAACAATGCAGAGGACACCAGGGGACACGATGGCCACGCGCGCTGTGGCGGGAAGTCCCCTAACACTGTGGAAGAGAGGCTTACCGGTGCTGGCGAGACACCTTCGCGCCAACCCCATCACTACCGTCCCCCTGGAACCCATTTGCAACGGTGACAGTGCGATCCGGTCTGTCCTCAGGAAGGGCAGCACTGTGCGTGCCCGTCATGGCGACGCCCGCTGGGGTCACCTCTCGGCTTCCCTGAGGTCGTCGCTGGTTCCCACGGCCCGGCCGGCTCGGCTCGGATCACGGAGGGGTCTTGTGGACATCGGGGCCGCGCCTCACGACCTTCGCCTCCCTCCCAGGGGGGAGCCGGGCCTCTGAACGCTGAGGTGCGTCTGCGCCCTTCTGTTCCCCGCGGATCCCCCGAAACAAGTTCTCAGCACTGGGGTCAGCACGCGAGAAACAAAACTGGTTCTCCTCTTTGCGGGCACCTCAGCAGAAGTGCGGCCTTCCGTTTTCACTTCTTGAAAGGGGTGAGTTTGTTGAACGTGTGCCAGAAGAGCGAAGGCTTCCTCTTGGGTTCTGCCAGGGCAAACACCTGCTGCTGGGGGACGCTGGTGGGCACGGTCACGTGGCGCTGGTGAAGGGGGTGCAAGCTCTGGTGCGGCAGGGCCACCGGGCACGCGCTGTAGCCTAACCCGAGGGGGGAGGGGGACGGAACAGGGACCCAGCGTCACTCGTCAGCCGAAAAGGAAAAACAGCACCAACACTCGAATTCTCAGCTGATTCTTAATCCACACGCACCCGGAGGACATCTACGAGCCATCACGACGCTGCTTATGTGCAGACACTGCGTGTGCAGCCATGGATTAGGTGGCGTCACAAAAACCCTCAGGGAAGGGGACCTGAAACCCAGAGAGGTTGTGACCATCACCTGCGCTCACGCAGCGGGAGTGGCAAGATCAGGGCTGCTCGCGATGAGAGGCAGTGAAATGCTCCGAGAGCCTGTGGCCCAGCCTGCCCTGGCCCAAATCCTGCTCTGCCGCTTACTGGCTGTGATTATTCAGGATAATTATTTGGGAAATTATTTGATTTCTCTGCACCCCCACTCCCTGAATCTGTAGTGGGGATAACAGCACCTCCTGGCTGCTATGACAGCTGTGAGCTAATATAAGGAATGTGCTTAGAACAGGGACCCCGAACTGAATTGCTAAATCGAAAGTGTCTTATTGGGATAGGGGTTTTCAATCTGCGCAGAGGTAATGAAAAAGGCTTATTAAAACTAGCTACGAGATCACAAGCTAACTGTGAAAGTCAGCGTGGCAGGAGGAAATAGCGTGGGTTCCCGAAGGAGCCAGGACTCAGGGCAGAAGGCATCCTTGCCCTGGTCTGGACTGGCAGGAGGCTCTCTCGGCCTTCCCACATAAGAGGTGCCTTCCTTTCGGGGGTGCCCGGGTGCCCAGCTGCTGAGCCAGCGCTCCTGAAAGACAGCAACGCAAACTAACAGATTCTGACAGGTGATATTTACTAGTCACCCGCCACTCAAGTGAAGAGGCTCACAAACAATAGGTGTTTCTGCCTTCAAGGTATTTGTAAGTCAGTGGGAGGTGGGGGTGTGTGTGTGTGTGTGTGTGTGTCTGCATCTGAGGGGAGGGAGCAGCAGGACAATGGCAAGGTTAAGTGCTGTTTTGGTAATGAAATCTTCCAGTCCCCTGGCCCGTCCTGGGCTCAACTGGGTCTTGTTTTCCCATTTTCAGTTACAAACATACTGAATGGGACACAATTCATAGGACACATCGTTCTTAGAAAAGTTGACCTGAATAGAAGTTTCTAAGAACATGACAAATAGTTTTGGAATAAAAATCCTTATTATTTCATTCCTGTTGGACGAGATCATATGTATCACACGCACTGTAAAAATAAATCTTTGTTTGCACATCGGGACCCCCGGGCGTGACCTGAGCACTGCTAATTTCACAGTGCGTGCAGGGCAGGGGGCCCTGCTCTAAACTGGCTGGCGTGCCTTCCTAACTCATCTCTTCACATCCTGCACTTTTAGGCCCGTTTTTCTTCTCTAAACTCGAATGCAGCCTGCACTGACGAGCAGTTTGGGGCCGGAGACTGCCTCCGGCCGTGCCCAGACCACGCAGGAGCTGTTGGCTTGCCTCAGACTGGCCAACTGGCTGGGCCCGGGGAAGAATGCCGGCACCTCCTCAGGACGGAGGTCTAGAAGGTGACCTAGATCTTACAGGCTCACATTCAAATGTAGGCAAATACTGAAACACACTCCCACTCAAAAGCAAATGCAGATTGTTTTGGACCGCCCATTTCTGGGGGCCCTGTCCCTTTGACAGACCCGTACCATCACCTGTACGCCTCCCCCTCGTTGAAGGCTGGTCGTCAGCGGGCTAACCACCGCGGGCGCTCGCCTTGATCTGAGTTCCGATACCGATTCCCACGAAGGAGATGGGGAGACGAAGCGTCCTTCAAAACTTACCCTTTGACTTCCCGTGTCCTGCCTTTTGAGCATTTAGCATGGCGAGTTTCTTTTGATTTTCTGAAATTTCCATTCCTGGATTTAGAAACAGACATGATACACATTCAAAACAAGTGAAGCCACTGCAGAGTAAAACCAGAACCATAACCTGGAACAAAAAACCTCATTCCTTGAGGAACCAAGGGACACTGAGAAGCTTACAAGTGGAGAAGTAGCAAGGACTGTCCCCGGGACGGACACTCGCATAACCTGCTCCCTACAAGGACATGTTGAAGGGTGACATGGGGTGCTGTTAGTAACGACACACAGGCCACTTGTGCAGACCCAGACGCACGTCCACGTAGGGTCACCCAAATCACAACCATAAAGGGTGAGGCCCTAGGAGGAGAGGGCAAATCGAAGGAGTCCCAGGGTCGACTCGCCCACCTGCTGTGAAAGCCGAGTGAGCGATTCCACCTTGAACATCTGCGTAACGGGAACTGGATTTTGTACCCCAACTGTCGAGAGCACGTGCCTTGAACTTCCCCTGTAAAGTTCGCTGTCTGCACGGAGTGGGTGAGGTGGGGGGGAACAGCAGGCCCCTGCACGCAGGACGTGGAGAGAGAGCAAAGGCCAGAGACAGAGGAGGGCCAAGTCTGTCAGGCTGGCTCCTAGGCCGGCAAGAAAGCTTCTTCCTGGAGGCAGGCTCTACACCCGGGAGAAGGAAATCAGGGCTCAGCCTCCGCCGTCACACTCAGCTCCCAGCGGCTCCCTGGGCCGTGGCTCCCTGACCAAGCTGACGTCTGACAGGTCCCGACCCCTCCCTCAGGTGCCATACACTGGCTTCTGCTGCTCCTGGACCCGCACGGGCCTTCTGCCCCACTCCGGCCCTCCATGCCCAGCCGGCCTTATGGCGGACCTCCCCGATCTCTCCACACATGAGGTGACAGGCACTGGACTAACATAACATGCCTGGCGAGGACCCGGGGCCACCCTCATTCATTCCACATTCACCCAGTCCAGAGACTCCCAGAGTGCCCCATTCATTCATTCATCCACTCATTCATTCACGTCTTCTGAGGACCAGCCACAAGGGAAGCAGTGTACTAGAGAAAGGTATAAAATCAAGGCTCGTCTTCCTTTCTGTCAAGGGACAGAGTTGAGACGTGTTTAGGATGCCCCTGCAATACTGGTTCCATCTGAGGGGAAAGTGCAATATTCCAACTTACAAATGATGTCAGGGCCTACACTAGATGACCTTACATGGCAGGTAAAATCGGGATCTTTGCAAATATTTGAGGAGTTCTCAGCATGACAGAGGGAGGAGTCTTACTCCAGTGAGACCCCAGTCAAAAGTGGCACCGATATATGGCAGCTGCTGGGAAGCAGCTTTCCTCTTGGTGAAAGGGGGACGTCCACTTAGCCGAAGGGGTCCCCTATGAGTAATGAGGGCTACAGGTGTCACTAGGGGTTGAGGTTCAGTGTTTCAGAGGAGATTCCTGCTTGACGGTGAGTGAGCCAGACTGACTCCTAAAGCCCTTCCTGCCCTAACGTGGGATCCCACAGACCCTCCTGTGGGTGAGACTCAGATCCGTGGCGAAGCCTAGGATCGGTACAACACGGATCCGTGGAACATGGACAGGGCGGGGGTGGGCCCAGGCTTCCACTCTAGCTTTCGTCGCGGCAGTGGGTGGCTCTTCCGTCCTGCACTACGTAACCTTTACGGTCTGGGCTCGCGTGGGCCGCAGAGATGAGTATCCTTATTCCACCTCACCTTTAAGGCCCCTGGTCCCTGGGGCATCCTGACATCTGTCCGACAGTTGGTGCTCAAAACCCTAATGTGCTCGGAAGGCCCTGCACCTTGGGCTTACAGACCGGGCCTGACGGTTTCCGGCTTTTAGGGCTAATCGGTACCTGGAGGCGAGCAGACCCTGGGACGGTAAGGGCGACAGGAGGAAGCAGTGCTTGAATCGTAGGACAGGGTGCACGGTCCTCAGCTTCATGCACGAGAGAGATGGGGAAACAGGTGGGCCAAGGTCTTGGGTCTGAATGGACTAGGGCGCAAGGTAAATTTAAAGTGCTTTAAAGGTACACCCGAAGAGGCGGCCTCGAGGATCATCCGGTATTTCTCATGGCCTGGATGACAGTCACCAGAGTGTGGCCCAGTGTCGGGGTGACACTGAGCTGGCTTTAAATGCTAAGTGGTCACGCTAGAAGAGTGGGTAAGTGCCCTGAGCCTCAATTTCCTCACCTATAGTAATGGGTATAGCAACAGTATCCACATCTTGGGATTAAACGGCACAAGCTCCGTACATGTGTTAATCGACTACGTTAGCCGTAAGGCTCTGCGGTCAGCAGCAGGCTGTCAGTCGTCAAGAGTTAACACGCGGGCTTCTGACTGTGCGTGGGGTCAACCGTATTCGGGATTTGCAGATCCCGCTTCTTTTCTGCAAGGGGGCTACTTGACCCCGGGGCGGGGGGCGGGGAAGAGCTGACCGCTGGGGGGGGCGGGGGGGGGGGGGGACGCGGCTGGGGCGGGAGGGGAGGGCAGAGGCACCGCTCACCCATCTCGCGGTCCTCTCGCACGCGCCTCCTCTCGTCGCCGCAGGCCTGCAGCCACCTCGCCTTGTCTTCCTGCTTCTTGGCACAGAACAGGTGAACCTCGTCGGTGGTTTTGCTGACGAGCTTGAAGGCGTTCTTCACGCTGAGGTTCCAGTCCTTGTCCCGCCCGTCCTCCAGGTCCACAAGCCGCACCTCGTCCATGTCCGTGCGGCCTCGGTAGTAGAGCACGTCCCTGCGCAGCAGGTCCTTCTTGCACGACACCAGCTGGTGGTCAAACAGGAAGAACGTCCGCTGCTGGCTCTTGCCGTGCCTGCTGACCTGGGTCAGCTCCCCGGAGTGGATCAGTTCCGAGCTCCGCTCGAGGATATCCAGCCCCTGGAGGGAGGGAAACACAGTTCACGGTCTCCCCATCCCGATTCCTTCACGCGTCACGGAGACAGGAAGAGGTCCTGACACGGTCTGTTCTCGGACCTTCCAGTCACAGGAGACCCGTCCGCGGGTCAGCGGGGCTCAAGAGGCCACGCGAATCTCGGGCTGTTCGTCTCCCTGTGTGTGAAATTTCCTTTCTTTACCTCCTACTCAGCGGGAGATGTTACAGCGTCTCTATGTTGTGAGGTGTATTCCCGGTGGCAAACGTGCTGGGTCACTAGACTCCACCCCGTCTGAAATGGCTGCTCCTGGGAGAAGAAGGCCACCACAGAGGCTTCCTACGGGTGGGAACTCCGTGCTATCGACCCTGGGGCTCAGGCTCTCCCGTCTGGTATACACAGCGGCTCCCAGAATAAAAACTAGCTTCGGATCTTGGAAACAAAAGGCCACGTGGCAAACTGCCAACCAGAGATCGGTGAACTTCTGACAATAAATTATCCCCTCAATGCCACAGTCCAGGAACACAAGGAAAAATACACCTTTACAGTATTAGGTCGGGTCTAACCCAATGTACCTTTACGGTATTGGGTACGACACCGGCCTTTGATCTCTAAGATTTTTATTCTCCTTCAGTCCCGGTCACACACAACATTTTGTGGAGGCAGAAAATCTTGACTCTAAAACAGTTCTACTTACTTGCCTATAGCAATTCTGTGTCCCAGATTCTTCACTTACAAAGTAAGAGAGTTAAACACAGTGATGTCTGAGGGCCCATTCAAGCTCCACAAGTCTCTACGGCCCCTGACATAGAAGTATTTCTTTCCAACGTTTATGGCCATCACCTACTTTAGTTAAAAACCTAACTTCTCCATCCAAACTTTCTTAATCCTTCGGGACAGTGTGTTCTGACCAATCAATTTGATGTAGGATGAATCTCACTTGGTCTAAACACAATCGGAACAGCACCAGCTGATCGTTCTTAATGACTGCCATAGGGTCTAGCGGTCACCAGCATGCGCTCTGAAGCCAGGCTGCCTGACTAGATTGGAATCCGGGTGTGCCACTCTCTAGCTGTGTGGCCTTGAGCCAGCTCCCTACCCGTGCGTGTTTCCGTTCCCTATCAGTTCAGTGGAGGCCACAGCAGTCCCTACCTCATAGGGTCACTGAGAGGATGAAATGAGTTCGCATATAAAAACGGCTTAGAGCAGCGCCAGACGCTGCTGTGGTTGTCGTGTTTATAAATAAATACGCACGCTAGACCATTCTGACAGGGTGTGCCAAGGACTGCGTTTACCACCGTCTTAGACAATCCTCACAACAGCCCTGTGAGGCAGGTAGCGTTTTGAACCCCACCTTATGGATGAAAATATTGATCTGGCCCAGATCAGACCAGTTCGGACGCACGCAGTGTGAGTCCGGAGTCCGGACTCCTCCCACACTATATTGTGTATTTTAAGGGTTCTCCGTTTGCTTTCATGGAGCGTACTTCCCAGCAGGAGAGACAGCGTAAACGATAAATGAATTACAGACACGCTTCAGAGTTGATTTCTTGGTGCAGGTGAGGCGTCAGGTAGCTGACTGTTAAGGTCGAGCACGTGCCTCAAAATACAGACACCGTGAAAGCCAAGAATATGAAGTGTCAGTCACAGGATGCTGAAGTATGGCATCAAGCTAGACCGGAGCGAGGGAGGGGGTGCACAGTGCTGGGCGGCGCAGCAGGTGCAGGAAGGGGTTCGCACTTACCTCCCAGCCCACGATGGACACCTGCCACCGTGCTATCTTGTCGATGCTTTCCAGCCTGCGCTTGCGCTCATTGATCAAACAGGCTACGTTCTTCATGGCTTCGTAGGCCGCCTTTATATTGTTGTAATCACTGCAAAGCAGGAGGTTCGTTTTAACCATATAACCTGAAACCTGCAAAGGCAGACTGACTAAGTCATGCCCCCCATCCCCGATTTGTATACCAACAGTCTGGACGTCGTGGCATCTAAATAACGGCCATTGTTCCCTTTTGCTTTTTCCTCTATGAATAGACTACAGTCTCCATAGGTTAAGGGAGCTGACCGAATGCAATCCAGAATTCTTTGGAATAAGAATGTTTTCATTCATTTCCCAGAAATCGCAATGAATGAAAGTGAATGCCACAAGAAATAAGTTTTAGTCACAGTGACAATAGATTATTTTCATCAATAAAGAAAGGACAGTCTTCATTATTGCTTTGGTTCTCTTACAGCCAGTTTTGCTATATAAAGTACTTTAACAATCAGTAACCATTCTTGAGACTAATTATCCGCTCTGAGCCTCATCTGTGATGATATTCAGGAAAGGACACAAAGGGGACATGAGCCACAGAAGCTGGACGTGGTGTTATGTAAACACTAACACCGTATTCACCTCACTGAACGACCTTCATTTCTGGTGCTTCCGTATCCTGCGGTCAGATCAAACTAAATGTTCCCTGGAGCAGGCTGCTGTTCCCCAGGTTTCTAAAACTGGAGGTACTGGAAAAATAAATTACAGCTATACTCTACACACAGACTCGGGCAGGGCATGTCTAGTATTGGGAAGTTTTACATTCCAGTTTGCTCGGCATTAATAATTTGGGGACATGTAAACCAATCATCCAGCTAATGAGCTGAATTCTTCACTTTCTGGCACGTTCCTGTGTCTCACGGGATAGACGGAGCCTTTGGATCTCAGTTGCACCGAATTCAGATCCTCCTGCGCAGTCAGGACAAGAAAGCCTTGGAAGCAGACTCTTGTTTATTTAGCAAACACAATTAAACTCCACTCCTGGGAAGTCCCTGGGCACTCCCCCACAAGGCAGACCTCGCTGTCTTTAAACAGGCCCGTTCACACTCAGAAGCGGGGCACAATGGAAGACCAAAACGGATACAAGGGGGCTGCCAAAGTAATGGGAGCCACCACTCACCCCAGGCCTCAGGCAATGAAGAAGAGTGCACAAAATTATTGTATATGTTTTCCTACAAGATTTTCTGTCAATCCTAGGAAAGAGGCAGAACGTAATGTTTTTGTTTTTTTTTTAATTGTTTTGTTTTATTGAATGAAGACAGGGAAATGGGCTTTCTGTCATTTCCTTTAAAAGGATTGGGGTGGGGGGGTAGGGTAGTAGCCAAAATACACAAATGCCTCACGGTGAGAAATGCCCTTAGAAGAGAAAAACCAACTGTTGAAGGATGAGCACAGACTTCTGGACATACACTTCCCACCTGAGAACGTACCAATCTGCTTGCCCATGTCTGTCAAGATGTCTCTTTTTACTCTTCTCTATTTTCTCTGGTTCCTCATCATGTTGTGTGTTCATTCTTGAACATTTTCTTTAAATGTGTGGCTCTCTTAACTTTGCTATTTTGCTTCCACTCAAGTTTTCTGATTTTCCCATCAGAAGTAGAAATAGAAACAGAAATAGAAATAGAAATAGAAATATATATAGCTCTCTTCTCTCTTACCTCTTTCAATGAATGCCTTTCTCTTATTCCTTTAATCTTAATTCTTTAACATCCATGTCTATAGGGTCTATTGTTTGGCAACCCAGCTCTTTTTCTCTTTCCACCTTCCAATCTAATTGTAAAAGGATTCCTTCTGCAAGCCCCATGTCTCCACAGGAGTCCGGCAACAGACAGGACAAAAGATGGCTTCATCCGGCACACCCTGCAGGGCCAGGCACTGCCGGGGAGAATCTGATTGCTCTCCGGGCAACAGTTAGCTGTGAAAAGCCAGCACTGTTGTGGTGTGGCAAGGCAGATTTCCTCTGGGTACAATCCTGTCCCCCTCTCTGCATCCTAGAACCTTTCCAGGTCATCCTTTCAAGGGCTACGGGTAGGTACACTGAAAGCTTTGTACCAGTGGCACGGATGTCAGGAATGAGGTTTGAGTCTTACCTAAAATAGCAAGCATTATCCCAAAACCTTGGTATCCAGCTGGCATTCCGGTTGTGGCCTGGTGAAAACACAGCAATAACCCAACCAGTGCCACTTAAAGGCACCACGCACAACTGGGTCCTGCACATCCTGGGGAGTGGCAAAGAACGGCGTGCCCATTCCAACACCCAGTGGGTGAGATCTCACAAATAATCACAGCACGGTTATGCGTTATTCTGTGCATGCAGGAAAACAGTGAGTTGCTGTTAAGTAGCAACTTAATAATTAGCTCCCCCAGAAGAACTTAGGGACAAGGAAATGGAGCATTCGGGTGACCACGATGAGAAGTCCCGTGCCCCAAAGCGCAAGGTGTACGGGATGGAACGGATTATGGAGACGGAGTGAGCACCCAGGTTGGGCAAGAAAGGGCTTAGAGCCAGACGGGACCTCGGGGGGATGCTTCTCCAACCTGACCCTACACGCTACCCTGTACCCTCGAGATTCCCCACTCTTTCAGGGTTTAAACTCTGGCAGTCCTCACCCTTCCGTAAAGTAACTTCTCCTTGCAGTACATGACAGCGCTCTGGGGGTGAGCTGCTATAGGACGGGAAGCAGACTGTTTCCGAAACTGAAGTTACGCCGGTGTAGGTCTTTATTTATTAACTACTGAGTAGCTACAAAAGAGCACTTGTAGGATATACGTCACTTATAAGGACCAACAGACAACACAAACCCCCGTGTGCTCATGACACAGTTTAAGAATTATTCTTAGATGTTGAGCATCTCTAGGAACAGATATTCCGGAGCCTCTTCGATGACCCTAGTTCAGACTTCAGAGTAATCTTGAACGTTCGAAGCGACACGACAGCTTCTTCCCCAATGCTCAGCGAGAGCGTCAAGAGGACGCGTGAGCCAGCCCATCACCGCCACTCCGCGAAGCCCCGAGTGCCCCCCTGGGGGCGGGGTGCGCAGGCTCCGGTGCGCGTCCCCCAGCGGCACCTGCTCCTCACCTGTGCTCCTGCGTGGTGTACTTGAGCAGCTCGGCCAGCTGCAGAGGGTACTTGCAGATCTTCTGCACCGGCGTCAGCAGGAACCCGTCGATGGCGATGTCGATCATCTGCTGCAGCAGGCGGCAGGCTTCGAAGAAGTGTCGGTAGCGGCCCTGCTTCATCAGGCGGGACAGCTCCGCGCAGGCGCCCGGGTGGTTGTTACAGTACTCGGAGTAGATGGCAAAGCCCTCTTGCTGGGAAGGGGAAGCACAGCCGCGTCAGGCTATGGGCTGGCGATGGGCGCGGCCCCGTCCGAGGGGGCGTCCCGGAGAGCACCCTGATTCTGCCCTGTTCTCATGCAGCAAGCCCGCGTCTTCTCTGCAGGCAGGGGCTGCTTACAGAGCAGGGGGCCCAAGGGTGGGGGGGGGTGCTGCTCTAGGACTCGGTGCCCTGGCCCCACTCGAAGCCCCCTTCGTCGAACCCTGACGGGGTGTCTCACGGTGGCCCGGGGCTTCCGCAGGGGGAGCGGCACCCACTGCCACCGTCATCTCCGCCCCAGCTCTGCTCCAAGGAAAAGGCAGGCCCTGTTCCCAAGTCCCGTCTGTCTCCCCCTCGTCCTCTTTACTTTCACTGACACACAGGCTTGTGACTGTGACCACAAGGGGGGGATTCAAAGCCACCACCCGCTCCCCCCACAGCACGTCCTCCCCCTAACGCCCCACCGCCTGGTCCCCACACACGTGAGGCCCCCGGCTCCCTTCCTTTCTCCCGGACTTCTCCCTTGGAGGCTGCTTGTCCAAGGTCTCAGGACACCGGCGCTTCTCTCCCGGATCCCAGAGCGGCACCCTGTCAGTCCCCCATCCGTGCTCGAGGGCTTGCCCCTGCTTCCACATTCCCAGGGCCTCCGCACCCCACCTCCGAACAGCCCCCCGCCGCAGCCACTGCGGCCAGGCTGCCCGCTGGCGGTCGCCCGCCCTGCCCACGGCCGTGCGGTGTCCCACCCCGCAGTTCCTACTTGTCTGTGCCCAGCACGACACGCCTCAACTCCCGTGTCCCAGAAGTCTAGAAGGTTTTCCCCACCCACCTGTTAATTCTTGGACACTCAACGCCCTGCAGGCAGTTCTGACGCCCCAAGACCAGTTTCGTCAGCTGGTTCTCAGAAATCCCCACGCCCACATGTCTGTCTTTCCACACACCCACTGCAGTCACCCCTCCCCAGTACCACCTCGTCCCTTGTGTGGCTTCTCCCGTTCTCCCGGCAAGGCCGCGCCCAGAGGCTTCGCCTTCATCAGGCCCTGCCCCCTGCAGCCTGACCTTCACCGACCTCCGAAGCTTCTGTCTTGGAACCTTCTGCTCTGGCCAAACAGGCCTTTCACCAAGTCCCAAACAGACCCAGTGCACTCGTGGGGCGGATGCTCCCCGCTGCGTGGCCACCACGGCATTATCTTCAGCCACTTAAAATCAACCTACCCGAGGACCAGCTTCCGTTCTGCTGCCTCTGCATAGCCACTGGGGTCAGTACCCAGCAAGTGCTACCTGAGGAGCTGGCTTTGTCACTGCTATTATTGTTACGATAATTGTGTCCGTTTGGGCTGGGAATAAAGTCTCCTTCCTCTGAAATCTGTTAGAATTAATCAGGGGCACTGAATCCTCAGTTATTAAGCTCACGCCATCATCACAAGACCGTTCTGAGGTACTTACAGCGTTCCACACAGGGGTCTGAGAACTGCACACCTCGGTCTGAACCTACACCTGCTCCTTACTAATGTGTGACCTTGAGGGGCGCCTGGGTGGCTCAGTCGGTCGAGCGTCCGACTTCCGCTCAGGTCATGATCTCGTGGTTTGTGAGTTCAAGCCCCGCGTTGCGCTCTGTGCTGACCGCTCGGAGCCGCTTCGGATTCTGTGTGTGTGTGTCTCTCTCTCTGCCCTCTCCCCTGCTCATGCTTTCTCTTTCAAAAATAAACAAACATCAAAAAAAAAACTAACGTGTGACCTTGGGTCACTTGCTCTCTGGGCTAGTTTCTGCATCTGGAAAATGGGTAAAATAATCAATCCTACCACGTCATAGCAGTACAGAAGCTAACACAAGAAAACCCTGAGAAGAGTGATTAACATATAATAGTTACTATGAGAGGGACTATGAGAAATTACTCCAAACACAACCCCCTAACTCCAAACTGCATAAAAGTGGGAAGATTCTAAAATCTTGAGGTATGTAGGTAAAGATTAACCATATAAACCAAGCAACTTAACTTACAACTGACATCTCCATTCCATAGGCAATTAATCCAGCAAACAAAGCAAGAAACAAAACAGAACAAAAAAGGACTCCTTTCTAGATTGGAGAAACATTTCAAAATTATTTGACCGGATGTGATTAATAAGACATAACAGGTGACATACATGTTGCAGAAAGCAGGATCCTATTTCACTTAAATGAGGTTCCTCTTTATTGTACTGTTTCTCAAGGTCTTTCAGGAACTTTCTTTGGAATTTGTAAATATCTTCAATGTTTCCAAAAATGGTGGCTAGTTGCGCAACAGTGAACATTCCCGTGTGTTTGCGACACTGTCGGATATAGCCCTGCGAAACAGAGAAGTAAACTTTTAAACATTAATTTGGAGATTCACAGAAATTATTTGAATAATACAGTGTTCTGGGCCCAAAGCCATTATCTTGGAGTAGATTTTAATTAGAGAAAATTATTTTACCCTATGGGTCCCTGATGGGGTAATCACACTTCCGCGACTGCAGTGTGCTATGAATATTTTTAAAAGAAAAGAGAACAACAGGTGCATGTGGTTGGATTTAGGAGGCAAGAAACTATATAAAGTTTTCAGATTATACTCATAAAGCAAAGTTGCAGGGTTTCAAACATGAGGCTCAAACATTGGGACTGTCATACTTTTTCTAAACTCTTAAGATAATCATTCTCCCATCCCTAATTTCATTTCACAGCTGAGAAGACCTGTCAAATACAGAATGCCACAGCTTGCTGAACGGCTCATGCCGCCGGCTCACTGTCATGGCAAAGAGCCAAGGACATCTTACCCAAAGATTCCACCATTTCCTACTTTCTATATAGAGCACAGATCCGCAGATCTTTAATCCGAGGCCTGCCCCGATTACAGCCCTACTCATTCTCTACGTACAACACCCTAGTTGTACCATGGCTTGGGTAGAAGTTAGTGTGGAAGGAAGGAAAGGCCACAAATGTGTGTAATAATTATCCCCAAATCAGCATCATGTAATAACATAGCCTAAGCGGACTCCATGATAAAATACATACCGCTGCCCACTTGGTCTGAACTTTAACACAAAGACAATGTAAAGGTTCAAGATACAGGCTGTAGGGCAGACCCGTCTGATTTAAATCCTCACCCCACCACTTTACCTTCTCTGTGATTCAGTTTCCTCATCTGTAATAGGAGGGGTAGTAGGACCTGCCCGGTGAGTGTTTGTAGGAATTCATCCAGGTCAAAGGAAGGCACAAAGTCAAAGCTCGACAATTATTAAGACATGACTTACTTTCCTAAAATGGCACTTTAAAAAAACTCCCTTAACTTCTAGGGAACAGATGGTTAAAGCTAAACATCGCTCAGTCTTTCTCTGGCCAGCTAATCCAATCACTGGGCACTTGTCTCCCTTGCGTTTGTCTTTAGTGCTAAATGTTCACAGCTGAACTGAGAGTGCAGCACTCAGCATTCAGGGCCAGGCCAGCGGGAAAGAGGAGATGGGGCCAACACCAGTGGAGCATAATGCTCGTACAAAATCCACAAAAACAGAGGATCGTGGGAGACACAGAATTTATCACACAGTAGAATACCATGACACTGCAGAATATGGCTTTGAAAATCACTAGATACAACGAAATTTTTTTTTTTTTTTTGGTCTGCATCTAACTGACTGAGAACCTAATCTGTGAGACAGCGATTAGATGTAGTGGGATTGTAAAGAGTGACGCACATTTGCGGAATCGTGTGAGTTTCACCTGACGGGTGTTGCCTCCTCTGAAAGTCATTCACTCTGGGGGCGCCTGGGTGGCTCAGTCGGTTGAGCGTCCTATTCTGATTTCAGCCCAGGTCCCGATCCCAGGGTTGTGAGATCGAGCCCCACGTCGGGCTCCGTGCTGAGCACAGAGCCTGCTTAAGATATTCTCTGTGCCCCTCTCCCTGCTTGCTCTCTCTCTCTTTCTCTCAAATAAATAAGTAAATAGATAGATAAATAAATAAAATTAAAAGGCAGAAAGTCATTCGCTCTGAATAACCTCAGGATGTCAGTCCTGAGAGTGTAGGAAAGAAAGCTGACTACAGCAGGGGGCCACTGATGCTCAACAAGGCAGACAAGTATTTAATGAGGGTGCAGTCCGTGCAGGGGCCGCATGGACAGACAGGGGAGGAAAAGCGAGGGCTACAGAAAAGTGTGTCCGACTGGGGACAGAAGAAAACCACACGGGCATATCCCACAGACAACCCGGGGGAGGCCGCGGGGTCCGGGGTCTCACCTCACAGATGTCCTTGAGGTGCTTGATGTACACCCGCTCGGTGTTCATGATCTCCTGGATGACATTGGTCCGCATCTGGTGCTTGCTCTCCAAATGCCTGTGGCGGTTCTTGCCGGCACCCTCCTCCTGCTCCTCACCCTGGGTGCTGCTGGAATTCTCCGACAGCTCTTCCTGATTGACACGCAACTGCGGGCCACACACAGGTGACAGGTGACTCGGGGGGGAGGCGGCGCCAGAAGCAGGCAGAAGGTCCCCCCGACCCCAGGTTTCCACTTCTCCACGGCTGGTCAGGAAGGCAGCCTGGCCCTAGGCTACATCTTCACGTACTTGGCAGGGCCGCGGCCGGGCCACGGCTGGGCCGGCGGCTCAAACCATGGCAGCAATGCCACAGTTAGTTGACCATGGTTGAAATTTTTCCTTCAACCCATCTAATTTCTGAAAGGTTTCATTAAAATGATTACAAAGAGGGGCGCCCGGGTGGCTCAGTCAGTTAAGTGTCCGACTGCAGCTCAGGTCATGATCTTCGTGGTCTGTGGGTTCGGGCCCCACACCGGGCTCTGTGCTGACAGCTCGGAGCCTGGGGCCTGCTTCGGATTCTGTCTCCCTCTCTCTCTGCCCCTCCCCCACCACGCTCGCTCGCTCTCTCGATCTCTCGCTCAAAAATAAATAAACATTTAAAAAAATTAAAAAATAAGTAAAATAACGTCACGACAAAGAACTGAGCCTATAGAGAGCGGGCTTGAGCTGGACGCAGCTCTGCCGCCCCCCACAGGCAGCTGTGGGAAGGGGAAAGCGCCACACTTACTCTGACAAAGCTTGCGGGGAACCAGGCTTCCTTGTCTTCACTCCGGCCCCACCACCAGTCCTTGTTAGAGGCTTCCAGAACCTGGATGACATCTCCTGCCTTGAAGCCCAGCTCCTGGTCGTCCATGGTCACGTGGTCCCATAGGGCCTCTGCGCAGACCACACTGCCATCGCTGATCAGCTGCAACGGGGACACGTGCTTAGCGCAAACTGCGGCGGGCAGATGAGGGGACACAGACATCTTCCGCTGCTTCTCTGTACATACTGCTGGCTCCAGGTCAGTCCTTAGTGTTTGAGCCTTGTACAAAATGCGTTTCCTTATCAGGGAAAATCAGGTGGGTGTCTCTCATATGTTCCTAAAGGAAACCCCGTATCTATTTTTTTTTTCCCAAGGAAGTATTAAAACGGCTCACTTATCTGTACATCAGTTATCTAACAAGTATGAATTATGGACTTTTCAGCCCCCAAGCAATTGTCTGTTTCTGAGCAAACTAGATAACACAGAACCGAGCCTCCAATGGTTATGTATATACATTATAGTAAGACACTCACAGGTTCACCTAGAGATTACTCTCCATACTTCATTCACGGTCTGAATAAACTCTTGATCTAACTTGATAGTCTACTACAATTAAAGGGGACACAGCGTGGTCTCCAGATATTTAACAGCTGATTTAAAAAGCCAGGAACAGACACAGCTCATCTGTTAGTCGGCCACAGGGGCAGGTGGCTGTGGGTCCTCTCAGCTCCCAGGGACACCGTCATCTTCTACAGCAACAACCGGTATCACTAACGGAGACGCTAACTCATTGAGAAGTGACATTCCACGCACTCTGGTCAACAGCTCCAAAAGCCAGGGGTGTCTTCTAGAAAGAGTTCCATAAAAGGGGCTGCAGATGCCCAGTGGTGGAAAGAACACCAAACGTGTAGTAAGAAATACGTGGCTAATTTCAGGTCTGCCATTTGCTAGCAAGTGTCGCGCCCTCTTAGTCTCTGAGTGTGTATTAAAATACGGGTAGTGATTATAACATCTACCTCTGCGATCGGCTGTGAGATCTTTCTGGGATAACGTAAGGAAGAGCATTTCCGAACAGCACTATCCAAACACTGATGACTGCTGCCCTTATGACTTAGAGCAACGTGTGAGCTTTGGTTATCTAGAAAACTTAGTCACATACGTGGTCTTTGAAAATGCCACGATATCAGAGTTCTAGGTTTGGGAATAGCTTTGGCGAGAAAGAATGAAGAGGGCCAAGTCTGAAGTGACCGTGTGCCCTGAGAGTCGGGTCCCCAAGACCCGCCACCGTTGTGTGCGATTCCAGTACCTCGTTGATGGCCAGCTGTTCCCCGCCCGGCTGGAGGTATCTGGGGTTGGCCTGACAGATGTCTTCATAGCTGTAATCCTCCTCGCTGCCGTTGTCATCCACTAAGGCAGAGGACTCGGTCCCTCCATCTGAAGAGACTGAGGAAGAAACGGCACGGTTTACGGTTTAAAAAACACGGCTAAGGCACACTAAATGACCTCTGAGAACATTACTCCCAAGGGGAAGTAATCATTCGTGTCTTCCCCAGAAAGAGAAATCATGGGAAGATGTGTATAGATCTATGAATCTCCAAGTAGACGCTGTGCCAAGAGCTGCGGTCGAGGGTTACGGGAAGTGGGGACGAGGACGGCTCAGAGGGCACTGCCAGCGCTAACACACGGCATTACTTTGCGGGTGAGGATGGTGAGTGAACTGTGTGTCATCTGGCTGGCAACTTGTGCTCCAAAGGAGACATAAAAAATATCCACAAGGTGTTCTGCCTCCGTCTTTCACCTGCGAGGCAGTGGTGCTACTAAAATGAAAAGGTGTTGACGGTGTCCTAAGCGGAGACCCGCAGGCATTCGCTCCAAGTGCCTACAACGTGAAAGGGCTCGAACTCACAGTATCGGAGTCAGGAATTAGGTACCGCACCTTTGCCAAAAAAGAGACAAAGACCTTTTAAGGACGGCTACAGCGCTTGGGACCGCCCAGCTTGGCATTCAGATCCACCCCCCCCCTCCCCGGGGCAGTGACGTGGTCTCCTGGTGGCTAATTAATCTGTCATCCAGCAGAGGGAATCGCAGAGAGAACGTTCCTTGTGAAGAGAACGGGAAAGACCTTGCGCAAGCAGCAGCCGGCTCTTCGAGGTGGCTCTTGACCGAGAGCAAAACGTGGCTCGATCTGAAGCACGTGGTACACGGACACCGGTCCGTCTGACAGAAGAGGAGACTGGAAAAGCAAGGCGGGGGGGGGGGGGGAGCTTCGAGTGCTACGGTAGGCAGGGGGGTGGCTCCTTCAGGATTCTGAGAAAGGAAGGGACAGGGGTCGAAGGGAGGCCCCGACACCACGGACAGAGAACAGGTTTCCGAGTCCTACGGCCGGTCTGGATCGCAGCCCTGCCCCTCCGCGGGCACGGGAGCCCGCAACTTACTCCTTGAGCTTCACCCCCCCCCCCCCCGCCCTCCAGCTGTACAAAGCGTTTTCTTTCTTTCTGGAGAATGAGGTGAGGGGATGCGTGTCAAGTGCCCGGCGCCCTTGATTCCCGGTCGGGCCTCACCAGGGAGGGTTTCGCCGGGCCGAGGCGGGAGCCGGGCCGAGGACGACGCTGGGCGACACGGGCGGAGGGAGGGGCGGGGCGGAGGCGGGGCCGGGAAACCGCGGGAGCGGGAGGCGGTGGGCGCGCTGGAGCCAGCGGGCCGAGCAGCCGCCGCACCAGGCGAACCAGGCGAACGGCGCGGGGAAGGGCCACGAAGGGTGTCGTCTGCGGAGGCTGGGCCGACGACGACGGAGCAACAGAGAGGACGAAGTCCGCGATGATCTGGAGGATCCCCCGTTGCCGGCGGAAGTACCAAGAACGCAGAGTCCGAGCAGCCAGCGCGGAGCGAAGGACGAAGGCCGGTTCGGGGCGGCGGTGGGAGCGCGCCGTCTGCTCTGGCCTCGTCCAGGGACTCGCGAGTCCGGATTTCCGGTAACTACCCTCCGGGGGCAGGTGTTCTCTCCAAGCAACTGTCTGTCTGTCTCTTCTTTAATGAGATAGCTCCTGTTCCGTGCTTTGTGCGAAGCCTGCCAACCGGCGTCGCCTCCCACCGCCCGGCGGCATTTCCGGGGCTCCACAGCCCACCCGGCCGAGGCCACGGCCCGAGCGCGGCACACCAGGCCCCGCGCTTCCCTCCCGTCACCTCGGCCACGCTGTCGCGGTGAACACCTTTTTGGCGGAAACACACCTCGGGAACAGAGCCTCGAAGTCTTACCCTCAACCCGCGATAACTATCGAGAACGACTGGCAGCAACGGGCGCCGAGCCACACTGCGCGGGTTGGCCCCGGGGCACACCTCGCGCGCGGGGGTCCGAAGCTCTCCTCTCAGGGCACGGACGGGCCCGCGATCATGACGACGGATTCAGGCCAAGTGACGGAAACGAGGGAGGCTCAGGGAGCACGGGAGCAGATGGGGGCACGACGGAGGGCGAGCGGCCCCTCCTCCCTGACGCCCACCCCCTCGCCCGGGTGCGGGACGCCGCGCCTCTCCACGACGCCCGACAGGCCGGGTCTCCACGGGGGCCCGTGCTTTACGGCTGCCTTCTCATGGCCTGGGGTGCCCCCCCCCCCTCGGAACGCGGGAGCCCCCACGGCCCAGCCGCAGTCACCCCTTCTTCGAGCCCCGCTCAGCTGACTTTTACGGCAGCGGGTGCCTGGCGACTCGCGGCCACGGGGCGGCCTCTCTCTGTCCCGCCAGGACGGCGGGCGGGAGGTGGCGTCCCCACGCCCGGGGCGGCACACCGGGTGGCAGGGCGGGAGCTCGGAACGAGAGGGCGACTCTGCGGCGAGTTGGGGCTCTGAGGCCGGGGGTGCCGGGCGCCGACCACCCTCTGCCACTCCGCGCCCCTCCCTGTCCCCATGCTCAGCCCGGTTCGGGCGACGCGGCGGCCTGCATCCGAGAGGGGGACGTGCGAGTGAGCGGCCTCGAGGGCGAACGGACGCAGGGGCGGAGCGTCCCTGGACCCGCCCACCAGGTCCAGAAGCCCGGCGGACCGTAGCTGGCGGCCCGGCTGGCGGCAGTGCAGGCGGCCCAGGCGAGGGGCGTGCGGCCGGCGGCCCTGCGAGCGTGCGTCCGTCCCAGCGGGCGGCCACGCCACACAGCAGGACCTTCTGTCCCCGGCGCTTCTCTCCGGAGTGCAATGCTGGTGGCGCCGGGGGTGAGGGTGGGGATCTGGGTGCCGCGTGGTGACTTCTGCGTCCCAGGCGGTGGTCAGAGGGCTTGCGGGCAGAGGACCTGGGGTCACCGGGTCTAGGGCACTTTGCCGGTGTGTGTATTTGGGGGGTGGGTGGAGGGAGAAGGTCTTAAGGAAGCAAATATAAACTTTCTGCACACGCGTGAGTCTTTCTCATTAGACTACAGAAAACCACACTAAAGCTCCAAGCCGTCTCTACCCGGAGCCCTGGGAGCAGCCGCCAGACCATGACGCCCAACAACTACCTTCCGCAACGGCTGAAATGCTCTAATGCCCCTGGTAAGGAAGGAAGGTACGTGCGAGCCCTCGGTCTTCAAGGGGGCCAAAGCGGCGGGAGCTGCAGACTTCAGCCAACACCGACCTGCCACAGCCTGGCACCAATGGCATTTCTCCTGATCACATTTCGGCCGTGGCTGAGCCAAAAGGAGTGAAATACAGTAAAATAAAGGTGCCTGGGCCTCCTGCCCACGGCAAAGCCCTGAAAACGACACTCTTCCCCTCAAAGACCCACTGAAGAATGTTTACCGGGGAGAATTCTTACCGTCTGATCTGGCTATTGCCATGAAAATCAGTAAGAGGGGAAAAAAGCAACAACAAAGGCCAATGGTGGTTATGTACAAATGCACAATTTACAGGAGTCTAGTGACAAAGGGATCCCGTCGAAAGAATGCTAAACTTCCCCAAGAGGTAGCGGGATAAAGTTGTCTCGACACAGGTAAGGACCTTCATCCACTGAATGACCTCTGGGTTGCCATCGTAAACACTCAGAATACCATCCTGACTGAGGGGCACCATGAGAAAGATTTCAACAGTGACAGTGTCACCAGCATGGGTTAGTGTTTACTAATGACTGTGGAAACAAGATGGTGCTAGGCCCTGGGGTCAGCTGACTCAGACTTCCAGGGGTAAGTGGGGTATGCCAGGCGGCCTGTGGCAGGAGGGAAAGCCTAAGGGGTGTGGAGCAAAAATAATCTGGGCGAATGAAGGTACTAGCTTTACTAACCGTCGAGAGCTCAATGACCTCGTTTACCCTCTTTCAACCTCAGTTTTCTCATCTGTACGACGGGAGTAAGTTTTTACATGTCCTCTCTCCAGAGGCGTTCTTGCTCTTCTGCCTCACACATCCCCTGTCCAGCTCCTCAGCAAACCCCGACGCTCGCTTCGGAAAGCATCCAGAACCTGCTCAGTTCCCACTGCTCTCCCGTGAGCTCGCTCCAGCAGCCCCTCGCCACGTGCTAGGATTCTCACCAAAGAAGCCACGACCATCCTGTCACTCCAATGCTCCAAGCCGTCGGGGGAAAGCCCAAGTCCCCGAAGACGGCCTCCTACCCCAAACGCACTCTGCGCCTCCCAGCCCTGTCACCGGCGGTGGCTCTGCTGGCTGCCCGCTTCGTAGCCAGGGTCTCCCTCCTCGGGGTGTGCTGTTCCCTGCACCCGGCATCCTCACGCAAGCACTCAGGCAAGTCCTTCCCTGACTGGCGCACTCAAAACCTCCACTCTCTCCAGCCCCGATCTGCTTTCCCGATTCATTTTTCTGCACGGCATTTCTCACCATCTAACACGCTTTGTCTGCTGTCTGTGTCTCCAACTAAAACGTAAGCTATGTGAAGGCAGTGATTTCGTCTGCTTTGTTCTTAACTGTATTTCTAGTATCTGGACCACTGCCTGGCACACACAGGCACTCACTATGTATTCGCTGGAGGGACGGACGGACGGATGGATGGAAATACACCAACATACAGTCTAAGAGCAGGCCTTTGGGTCAGACAGACTTGGCTTCAAGTAACAGTGCTGCATAAAAATGATTTGGTTTCTTTCTTAATAGTTTCGAGTCCTTGGTAAAGTTTCTTTCTCATTTTTTTCACCCACCCAAACGGTCAGAGAAAGACAGTAATACCCATCTCACAGGGTCGTTTGTCAATCCTCAACCAGTTGCTGTTATTACCTTGCTGTGAGCCTCAAGCGAAACGGTGATGCAGGAAAGCCTTCTGTAAACTGAAAAGTATTACAGAAGTACCAGGTTCTTCGCCTCGGCCTCACAACGTGAGGCCAGGCACAGGGTTATTGCTTGGCGGGACTCAGCTCATACAATCCTCATGGCGATGCTGTGTGGCAGGTACTAATCTCCCCAACTTCCAGACAAGCGAACTCAAGTCCCAATACGACATGGCGTGTGCAGTGGGGACCAAGCCAACGTCATCAGCTCCCACTCACTGGTGTTACCACCCCTGCCAGGACTACCTCTGTTATCAGTGACGAGACAAAAATACTGGACAGATAGTAAAAATGGCTTCCCGCCCCAATTTTAGTACTTCTAAATCATTCTGGAGCATGGCAAGGTTCACCCAGCCCCTGCTCCTCGTGACTACCTTTTCTTCCCACTCCTGATCCCAGTCCCCACCTGGGTCTGCAGTGATCTGATTTTGTTTTATCCTTTTCCTTTCCTGACCCGCAAGTCCCTTCTAAGTCGATGACTCCTGTTTCTGTCCTATAATTTACGCACATCTTATGGAGTTGGATTTTTCAGTGTCTGCTGTCCAGATGGGAGGGATTTTAGTCCTACAGTTCGATGCTGTATCTGTGCACACGTACTGTATTTACATGCGTGTTTCCCTTTGGAGACCCTAACTTCCTTTAGGAAAGGGACAGAGTCTATTTTTGTATCCCTGGCACCTAGCATAATACCTGGCAGAGAAAAGGCACTCAAAAATTGTTTAACTGAACTGCAATTTGCTGACGAGTAAACTAAGGGTCCAAGAACTTTTAACTATTTAACTGGGCTACCCGGAGTCGGGTCCGAAGCAGGGTACACACGCTGGGCTTCCTGATTTCCATCCCCACCAGCCATCCTATGTATCACTTCCAAGAACAACTTCTTTTTTTGTTGGTACCTTTTCTTTTTTTCCTTCCTTCCTTCCTTCCTTCCTTCCTTCCTCTTTCTCTCTCTTTCTTTAATGTTTTATATATTTTTTGAGAGACAGAGCATGACCACAGGAGGAGCAGACAGAGAGGGACGCACAGAATCCACGGGAGGCTCCAGGCTCTGAGCTGTCTGCACAGAGCCCGATGTGGGGCTCGAACTCACAAACTGTGAGATCGTGACCTGAGCCGAAGTCAGACGCTTAACCGACCGAGCCACCAAGGCGCCCCTCCTTCTTTATGTAGAGTCGACACACGATGTTACTTAAGTTCGAGGTGTGCAACAGCCATTCGCCAACACTGTGCTGTGCTCGCACGTGTAGCTACCATCTGCTCCCACACAGCACTATCACAGCATCACGATATTCCTTATGCTGTACCTTTTATTCCCATGACTCACCTAGGGTAAACTTCTGGAAGCACTGGTTTCATCACGTTCACTAGAAACCACACAGGACTTAACAACTGCATCCTGCCAAAACTCTCCCGTGATCTGGCCCCACTCTGCATAAGCCACCTCGTCTCTTACTGCGCACCAAAGCCCACAGCCACCTCGCCGGGCAGGCCTGTGCACAGACAGGTCTGCACCACCGCCCAAGTGGACCGCAGGTTTCTTCACGCTGCGGGAGCACCTCCTCACCAGGTGAATGTGGTCTCATTTAACTTACCGCCTTCAAAATCTTCAACTACAGATGAAGGTTAGTCATAATGGCTGTCTATTTAGGGGAATTTTGCATGATGGGGAGCTGCTATAAATTCTCAACATGTACCTCGGCACCATTAGGAGAAATAAATATGTTCTAGTAATAAGAGTACATTCAGTGTCTTCCTTTCTCCCTTTCTATTGTGGTAAGAAACCACGTACCATTAAATTAGCCATCTTGGCCATTTTAAGGGTACAGTTCAATATTATTAAGTGTATTCACATTGTTGTAAACAGATCTCCAGAACTTTTTCATCTTGCAAAACCTCAACCTTATACCCACCAATAACGGATTCTCCCCCCTTCCTTGGCAGCCACCTTCCCACTTTCTGTTTCTTTGATTTGGACTACTTTAGATACTTCATTGTAAGTGGAGTCATACACTATTGGCCCTTTTGTAGCTTGCTTAATTTCACTTAGCACAATGTCCACAGGGTTCACCCGTGTAGCGGAACGTATCAGAACTTCCTTCCTTTTAAAGGTGGAACAATATTCCATTGTACACATACACTGTGTTTTCTACACCCGTGCACCTACTGACGGGACACTCGGGTTGCTCCCAGCTCTTGGCTCTTGGAAGTAATGCTGCGATGAGCGTGGGTATGCAAATGTCTCTTTGAGATACTGCTTTGACTTCTTTTGGATATATACCCAGAAGTGGGATCGCTGGGTTAGGCGGTAATTCCATTTTAACCTTTTTCGAACTCCCATCCTGTTTTCCGTAGTGGCTGTACCACTGTATATTCTCAACAACAGTGCACGGGGTTCCAGTTTCCCCACATCCTTGCCAAATGTATCTCTTCTGTTGAATATATAGGTGTGGAAAAGCCATTTTTTGAAAACAATCCTGTAAGCACACAGCAAAGACTGTTGAGAATGAAAATCACTTTTAAAACCCCAAAGCCCACGGGGCGCCTGGGTGGCTCAGTCGGTTCACTGTCCGGCTCTGGGTTTCCGCTCAGGTATGATCTCATGGTTCATGGGTTGGAGCCCTGCGTTGGGTTCTGTGCTGACAGCAAGGAGCCTGCTTGGGATTCTCTTTCTGTCTCTCTCTCTCTCTCTCTCTGCCCCGCCCTGCTCAGGTTCTCTCTCCTTCTCAAAATAAATAAACATTTAAAAAATCATTTAAAACCCCAAAGCCCTAGATATAATACGAGAGCAGAGATGGGGTGTTCTCATTCCATAGCACTTCTTACAGGTGTGGCCAAACCGAAGGAGAACCTCCTTTATCACCTAAAAGCTCTGCCTACGGAGTTTTGGCACATACCTCTGGCCAGGGCCAATTCTGAAACAACCACACACCTCTTTCCATAGAGTAAATATATGTAAATATTCTAAACCTGCATAAAATGATTTTTTAACGTTCTCGTTGAATCGTCAGCATCCTTCTGGAAAGGCTGCTGTTATCTGGGGTCACCGAGGCACTGCACGTGGGCCCCCTCCTTCCCGTGGCTCCGCTTATACAGTCAGATCTTCGGATTCAGCTCTGAATTCTCTCCCCTCCAAACGCCTGCTTACTTCCTGAAGGAACTGGTCACCTCTCCAGGCTGCAGCAGCTGCCTGAGGAAACATCCCCGGGCCACATTTGCAGCCTGGCCAGAGGCAGCTTCAAGAACAACCGGACAGAGCCACAAAGTCATAGAGCACAGACTATTTTTAAGTCAGCAGGACCGTTGCAAATACAATTAGAGACGATACAATTAGGGATGACATAAGATTTTTTTGAAAAAAGGCCAACAATAAACAGCTTCCACATTCCTCAGGAAAACATTCCTCTGTCTGAACTCAGACTTTACGCTGGTGAAGGGACGAAACCTGGCCACCGACTCCAAAGGTGAATTTGTTATGACAGGAAATATCAAGTATCACCAACAATGGAAAACTTTACTTTGTAACATGCACCAAAGGATAAGGATTTCCCACAGAAGTCTGATTTACACACACAGAAAACAGGCCTGTGTCCTGGTAGGAGCCTTTGTCGGGACCCGCAACATGTCTGCTCCCACTTGGCTTACTTTTACATGTTTAAGGGCTTTTGAGCAGAGTGATGAATTGCAGATTGGTCTGGGAGTCCAAAGACCTTGGTTTGGGTCCAGCAAGACCACACAGAAAAAGGCCCTGAGCTGTCTGAGTCTTCGCTTTCTCTTCCGCAACTGAGAAAAATGGCACCCCTCTTGTGTCTCACGGGTTCGTGGGGAGGGCAGATGGCGGGGAGCAGGTGAAGGGTTTTGTCAAATAAAAGGAAGGGAAGAACGAACACAGCGGGCTTCACAATGAGGCACGTGGCATGGAGTCATTCGCACGTTAGCTGTCGTCACGATGTCCTGACTCCCAACGTTGGAGTACCTACCGGCCGTCCCTCTTCCTGCCCGTGCGGCTGCTCCATGAGGATTTCCCCTCACCAAACTGGACTGACTGCAGGGAAATTCCTGCACTTAGAATCATCTGTTACAGACATATATTTTAGCAGACCTCCTGCTGGTCACTCAGACTTCCTCAGGTTTGAGATAAGCCAGTCTCACTTCCCATGTTAGAAACGGAAACGGCCAACACAAGGGAGGCAGCCAGGCAGGCAGCTTGCGCTCAGCTCAGGGCTGTGAGCAGCTCTTACAAAGCCACTACTGTTTGGGCCAAAAGCCTGAGCACCCGGAGTGACTCTCGAGCCGCAGAGATGCACAGAGAGGAAATGACCTAGGCCCCGGGGGCCCTGCCCTTCAACGCCAAAACATGGTACACCACTTCCAGGGCCATTCGTCTTCAGTGGCCCCCACACACCCAGCGTGGATGGCACCCAATCACATGGGGAATGTGTATTAGAATAAAGATTCCTGTGCTACGCTGGACCATGGAACCAAGTTCTCAAAAAGAGTGGAGCTGTTTGCCGAGAATCCATTTCGAAAAGCACACTGAGTGATTCTGACGTCTGGCTAAATGTGGGACCCATGGGAATTAAGGCCAGACTTACTTAAACCCGCACGCAGAGATCTGCTCTAGGACCTATGTGTTCTGTTGCCTAGCCACACAGCAAGACGCGATTTGGAGGGCAACGGGCTCGGATCTCACTGGTTGGGAAAACCTCTGCTTTGGCTACTTTGTACCCCTGAATGTTCCCTGTATTGACAAAAAAGGACAAAATCCCTTTGTCCATGCTGACCTCTCCACCTGGAACAGCATTCCCACCCAAAGAGCCAATCGAATTCGGACTCATCCTTTGAGGCTGCTCGGCTCCCACTTCTTGGTGATGGGTTCCAAGAGTTTTTTCCTATTATTCCCTGACCCCCGCAGTAAGTCTCTGCCTGTGATACTCTAGAAGCACGGTAGCTCACCTCCTAAAATATTCATCACGTTTACACAGTTGTATTTTAGCTGTTTAGCTACAACACTCTAGTTTGCTCTTCATGTGTCTATCCCTGCCCAACCCCTATCCCAGGGAACTAACTTTCTTTAGGGAAAAGAAACATGCATACTAGTCAGTGTCACTTGACTGGATGAAAGCCTTGAAATATCTTTCATATCTGGAATTTAGAATGTTATTGTCATGAAAGTCACTTTTGTGCCTAATCTAGACTTGGAACCCATTTTCCATAAATAGTATTTTTGAGCCTTTTAAACATATCGACAGGAAGATCAAGCAGGATCCCAGAAACGGACATGCTGACCTTCACTGCAAACCTTTTATAACGTCTACGGGTCTTTCGAAAGTAATTCTCCCGGCATACAGCTCTCTGTGTGGATTCAACTTGGGACCACTGACTTCTGCTGCCCAGGACGGTGACGGGAATAAGTTACACCACAACAGAGCTTCATTTACACCAAACCCCCGACAGTGCATTTTGTTTCTACCAACGGTTTCGTGAATTTTGCTTTAAACTACCCGTGAATCCTCTTTCCGCTTCTCAATCTAAAGTCAAAACTTGCCCTAGAGTTGTGTCACATATGCCCTATCTCATTAAGAAAAAAGTCCGCCTGTGCTCATCCGCAAAGTGGGTATTTAGAGCCCTCAGATATGAGGGTCTGGGCCAAGACGACGCCCCCGACGTCTCCCCTCCACTCTCTCCTGAGAACACAGTGGCTGGAGAGTCCTCAGCTTCCGCCTGTTCTGGAAGCTCGCCCTCTGTCCTGTCTCCAATTCAGATGTGGGATTCAGGCTCTGCGTTTCTCACCGTCTCACCGCGACCCCTCAGCTTTTACTTCTGGCTTGTCCCCGGGAGTCCTCTTAGCAAGCTGCGGCTTCTCCTGGGGTTTCTGGTTCTGACCAGGGCTCCCCACGCTGCCACCTGTGGATCTGTCCTGGGCTCCTCTCCCCCACTTGGCTACCTACCCCCCCAACAGCTCTCTGGGCTAGGTCTCACCACCCCTGCCAGCTCCTGATGGCTGCTTCTTGGCTGGCTGCACAAATCCTGAGCAGGAACCTGCCTGGTTTCACCACATCCTTGGAATGAACTCTTAGCGTGTACCAGGCACTGCGCTAAACACTTACTATAAATCATCTCAGTCAAGCCTGATAAGCATCTTGGAATTATTACTGTTCATTTATAGAGCAGGAAATTGTGGCTTAAAGAGGTTAAGTATCTGCTCCCAAATGGTGGGGCTGGAATTCAAACCCAGGTCTGTCTGGCTCTAAAACAATCTTGCTACACACCTGCCACAGTGCTGGCCTCACTTAGCTCACGTGGACAGGACCACGACCTGGTGGCCCATCCTCCCCAGCACCCACCTTCCCCCTGCCTGTCCCCGGCAGGAGCTTCCTCCAGAGAGGAGAGTCATCAGGCTGTCCCTCAGGGTCCCCCCGCCCCTCCCCTGGCCCCTGACCAATCAGGGTGCTCAAATAAAATAGAACCCACAATTTAGCAAACTCCATACTTTATCTTATGCTGGCATATCATTTAAAGTTGACTAAATACTGTGTTTGCTATCATTTCCTGCACACACACACACACGCATAGTATTCTGAGTATATGAAGAAGTCTTTGGAACACTGAACCAGTAAACATTCAGAGCAGGAAAAGGGACGATTTCTACAGAACTGGCGTTCCCAGTTAGAGAGAGTTCCTTCCTTTTCTTTGCAGTCAGGCTCGTCAAAGGAACAGAGCCACCTGTGGAGGTAGGGCAGGAGCGAGGGAGCCCCAGCGGAACACAGGCGGGGGGGAGGGTGCAGAGCCTTGCACAGAAGATTCTGCCCCGCTGCCTCTCTTCAGCTACATCGAGAGCATTCCACCCAAAGCGAGAGGCTGGGTCAGGCCTTCCCTTGGCCTTTGCATGAGTGTGGGAAGAAGGGCTGGGAATCTTGCCCGGGGAGTGGAGGAATGCTGGGAGGAGGAGCAGGGGACAGCAGGGGCTCCCATCACTGACCGCCCGGCCGCCTCTGCTCTCCCACGCGATGGCTTGGCTGGCTTGGCTGGAACAAACACACAGATGCACCCACTGGTGCTCAGGAGGAGGGGGGGCGGCCAGCTCCCCTCTGGTCTCTACTCCAGCCCCCTTGGGCCATGTCAGGCATGGGACCGTGGTGCCCGGCTGCTCAAGCTGACCAGCACGGCCAACTGGTAGGCAGGTCTGTGCTCTGAATGCAGTGATCAGTGGGCAGCTTTTTGGTGAAGCAGAGTACACGGTTGGTCTTGTTTTTTTTTAATCTCCAGACATAGAAGCCATAACCACATCCCTGTCTGCTCTGAGCCAGCACAGAAAACCCATCACAACGAGACGAAGCACAAACTCCAATGGTCTTGCCCCAGCGAGGCCCGAGGCTGCCTTCGAGCTGTCAACCACAATTCTTCCATTCCATGCTGAGTTACTGGCATTGATTTCAGGCAAAAACAGAGGCAAGACTTTCAAAAGCATCCTATTGTATCCACATCGTAGCAGATGGCTAAAATTCTTGGTTTTTTCTTACTCCTTTTAAAGACTACAATCTGTAACTTTCTAGTGTGAGAGTACCACAGTTCCTTCACATTTAAGTAGGAACTGCTTTAGTTGACAACATTCACAAAAATACCAAAAAGAGGGAGAACAGTGCAGTCACAGAACATGGGGCATTATCACTTTTGAAAACAGTAAACAGTCTTTCTCAGAAATCAATTCGTAGCCTTACACGCCCCAAGTTAGCAAGGAACATTTTTACAGACAGCCCGACAATAAGCTCCCAATTTCACGTAATACGAGCCAAAACCAGAACGATAAAAACCAGAGCCATAACTCATCCAGGACGCTTGCTTCTTTTTGTCTATTTCACACGAACTGCTATACCATAAACAAAGCCTTTCTTTCTTTGATTTACTACATCCACAATTAAGAGTGCCCTCAGACGCTGCACTAGGACGAATGAGCTTTCACAGACACACTCGCACCGACAAGCAGCAGCAGACAGAAAGCACTGTAACTTGGACAGAAACAGACTGGAATCAGCAACATTGGCACGATATAATAATTCATTCTGCGCACACATACCCATGTGAAGGCTTTCCAGACTCCAGAATCTTGCTATTTCCCCTCTAGCTACCATCCTTCTCTTTGAAAAACAGCCACATTCAGAGCGGGACCGGGGTGCGACTGGGCATCACGGAGAATCACACAGGCTCTCGGCTACGGAAACCGCAGAAATCGCTTATTCACTGCTTTGACGCTGTGCACACTCCCGGCTGGAGCCTGCCTAGAAGCGGACAGCTCGCTCGTTGCTCAGGGCTGCTAAGGTCAGCGGCACCAGGCGGCCCGCGGACGTCAGGGAGGAAGTTCTAAACTCAAGCAAAGCCTCCGCATACCAAACCCACACACACACTCACGAGCCTAGCAGGTGTGGTCAAGGGCCGTCAATGAAGGTAGGAGAAGTGCGTTTGCTGCTTTTAATCACAATCCCAAAGCCCAAGTTGGACTTTCAGAGAGCTTTTTTTTTTTTTTAAATTTTTTTTAACGTTTATTTATTTTTGAGACAGAGAGAGACAGAGCATGAATGGGGGAGGGGCAGAGAGAGGGAGACACAGAATCTGAAACAGGCTCCAGGCTCTGAGCTGTCAGCACAGAGCCCGACGCGGGGCTCGAACTCATGGACCGTGAGATCATGACCTGAGCCGAAGTCGGCCGCTTAACCGACGGAGCCACCCAGGCGCCCCTCAGAGAGCTTTTAAAAAGGTATCCATTTCACAGGGAAAAAAGCAGGGAGGTTGCTAAGTTAAAAAATGTAGTTAGCATTTTATAACAAAAATTTGAGTCATGATGTTAACTGTAATTGATGAAATCACATTAAAGGAAGAATTTTGCTCAAAAAATATATAGGTAAATATGTGCACACCCTACTATGTGAGAGTAATATGTACATCTTTCACTACATAAAATGTATGTCCTAAATAATGAAGAGAACTGCTTTTCTTAAAGCATCTCTCTAGATGACATACAGCTCATTTATTTCCCCGTACTCTTCACCATTTTCCAAGTTATGTACAATGAGCAAGTCTTTCTTTTATTGTGAAACAATGATCGTTAACAAACAGTACATACACTTCCTTCAATTTCTTCATGACAGGAAGACACTGCTTTTTTAACTTGATGAACAATGAGATATAATATATGCAAAGTAGTGATCACATGGTCATCCCTCAATAAAAGGTGGTTAAAAAAAATAACAGTGCTTGTTAGTAAATGCATGTTTTACACTGATGGGGGTCAGAGCAGCTGGGTTTAAAATCTGCTCTACCAAACTACATGAGGAAAAGTTTCTAAGTCTCTAAAGAGTTCAGTTTCTGGTCTGTAGAAGGGGTATGACTGGGGCGCCAATAATCCCCTTAGGGTTACCGAGAACATCTTATAGAGTGCTGAGAACATTGCTGGCACTGCACTAGGAATTAGCAAATGTCACCAGTCATGCTGCCACAACTCCAAAAGCCCGAGGTCCACCAAAAGGTGCCAGTCCCCATAGAATCCACAGCATGAACTCACCAGGCAAATAATGTGATTAGTTACATTATCCATGTTGACTATGTGCCATATTGTAGACTGTTCTTAAGTATTTGTGGCTATTTATACTGACTCGATGCATCCCACCCTTAAATCCAGCTAAAGAAAATTTTCTGGGGAACTCACAGCTTCAATAATCCACAACAAAGGTGAAATGCATGCAAACACACACACACACACACACACACACACACACACACACACACACCAGATTGGCTTCAAATCTTCCCATTGCAAATATTTTTAGAAAATGATTTATGAGTGGGGCTTCTGGATGGCTCAATAGGTTGAGCGTCCGACTCTTGATTTCGGCTGAGGTCATGATCTCATGGTTTGTGGGTTTGAGCTCCATGTCTGTCAGTGTGGAGCCTCCTTGGGAATCTCTGTCTCCCTCTTGCTCTCTGCCCTTCCCCCACTCATACTCTATCTCTCTCAAAATAAACAAACATTTTTAAAAAATGATTTAAGAGAGTCAAATTTTTTAAAGGATTAATAAAGTAGCTCATGCAAAAGGGGCCTCTCCATTCTTTAAAAAGAAGGCACTAGGGGCGCCTGGGGGGCTCAGTCGGTTAAGCGTCCGACTTCAGCTCACGTCATGATCTCGCGGTCCGTGAGTTCGAGCCCCGCGTCAGGCTCTGTGCTGACTGCTCAGAGCCTGGAGCCTGTTTCAGATTCTGTGTGTCTCTCTCTCTGACCCTCCCCCGTTCATGCTCTGTCTCTCTCTGTCTCAAAAATAAATAAACGTTAAAAAAAAAAAAGTTGAAAAAAAAAATAAAAAGAAGGCACTAAATTAAATTACAAACTCAAGAGACTCTTTGCAATTGTTTTTCAGAACAGACCCTCTCTATAAGTAAATTTCCTATATGCCACAAGGAATACTAGTTGCATAGTATGGTTCACGAAAAAAATGTCTACCTCTCGGAAATGTACGATGATACCTTAGGAGCCACAGGCTCCCAGAAGTCCAAATAATGACATCGGTGTTACTTTAACATAGACTTTCCTCATCTTATTTGGTCACAAAATTCTCTTTTTATAGTAACACATATTATTAACCCTCCCAAAAAATGTGCCAGGGCCTGGCTACTCGCATGTGGTCCATGGACCCACAGCACTGGCATGACCTGGCAGCTGGTTAGAAAGGAAGACTCTTGGGCCCCAGCCCTATCTGTGGAATCAGAATCTGCATTTTAACAAGGTCCGGGCCATTCCAATAAACATTCAGGTTTGAGAAGTGTTGTTTCGGGCAATTCAAGAAACTCTTTCCTCTGCAGCAACATCTTGAATGCTACTGTGCTTTTTTAAAAATCTATTCAGAAACTAATGACGCCCATGGAATGAATGGGTAGATGTGGTTTTAGTTAGAACAAAGAGGCAAAATGCTGAATAAGGAGATAGCAAGCGGTGAAAAGTTGGAATTAATTCTGATGGGTATCCCTTCTAACAAAGTTTAAATTCCAGCAGGAGGCAAATAAAATCCAGAGTGTTTTTGTTTCCTTAAATTTGGGGTTCATTTGTCTCGTTGGTTGGTTAAAATTACAAGCTGTCAAGAAAAAGATCTCTTGGCTGTATTTCCTTGGTATTGTCCTAAGGGACTGTGTGCCCACTGTCACTTTTCACTGTAAGAGGACAGCTCTGATATCCCAAGGACTCTTTCCAAATCCAGAAATGGGGTCAAGGCATTACACTAAGATCCCTGGGAGTTTTCAGACCTTAAATTAAAGGCATTTATACTAAGTAAACTTACTTTACTGCACATCCAAAACAAAATAAAGACAAAAAAAGGGAAAAAGTAAACAAACAAAAACTGTATTTAAATGAGGCATCTCATCAAAGGACACTGACCCAACAACCCTTCTAAGATATTTTTGGAAGAAAAAATACATAGGTTTGACTTTTAGCCTAACATTTTTCTTTTAGTGATTAAAGCCTATATTTACAAGATCAATAAGAATACTACAACAAAGACCTTAAATATAGTTGAAAAAAATCTTAAACTCCACCCCTGTCCCAACACACCCATTAATCTATTGTCTTTGGATATGATTCCACTACATCACGTGATCAGGACTGAGACATTACCAACATTGATTACTGGCAACCTTAAAAGAATTAAGCAAGGGATCAGTCCCACAAGGCAGTAGAGAAATTTAAATTATATATTAATATCAAATATTTAGAAATCAATGAAGATAAAACAAAAGTTGAAAACAGAAGGAATGTTCTGATGATTTTTGTTGTATGGATGTAGAAATAAAGGTGATTTTTGGCAAAGCGGTCTTAAGACCCATAGATATTCACACACACATACATACGTGAAAAGGAAATGCCATAAAACTGTCGGGGTAAATTAGTAGTGAGACCTCAAACTCACACCAGTGGTCTCCTCTTTGCTTCTCCAGGACTCTTTTCCAAGATTGACTCGATGGCTGTTAAGGTTCCATTTAGCTCTGAATTTCTGGTGTCTTTTTATTTTCAGTACTATATGGTACAGATTTTCTTATGTGGCCACCTTCTGACTTGTACAGAAAGCTGACCAGCATTGGTTTCGACTCAGAGGTTCCCAGCCGTTGCTTCACCAAGGCAGCTGCCGTCCTGCAGGTGCAGAGGTATTCTGAAACTAGGGACATCCCGGCAACTTTATGTCCCCCCAAGGTTTAGATACGGCCCTATTACCAAGAGCTACAGGACAGGCACAAAATAGTAGGAGGCCCCAGAGGACAGAGTAACACTACCCTTCGGCACGACAATACTGTCAATTTTAGAAATGGGCTCAAGGATGGCTGCCACATCAGCCAAGAACCAAGAAAGTTCCTACGTCTGGCTGGACCGAGGTACGGTCCAAACTCCCGTATGAGCAACGACTACCCAGAATCAAGAGTAATGCAGCATGAGTTCTATGTACACACTCACTCGCTCTCCTCCACTGCTGATATGGGGCTGCAGTTCCTAACGCTGGAAGGCGGGATTCCTTTACAGGAAATAATTTGCCCATTTGCTATCAGTTATTGAAACCAATGCTCCCTTGTCCACTAGCATATATAACCGAGTATCCAGAGTGATCCCTTTATTCTGAATGGATTAAAAACAGGAAATATTATTAATTTACAGAAGTTATGCTATTTTTCAGAGAAATATAAAAAAATATAACAGACATCCAGCATAACATACAACATTTTCTAGAACATACTGATGTACAGCTCCAAACAGTTTCAGTATGCTGTTTGCTCATGTACGGCTAAGGCAGGCTCAATTTAGATCTCACCGAAACATCATTCAGCAGCCAGACTCCTCACCACAGAAGGGGAGGACCCAGTCACACAGAGCACACAGGAAATGGAGCCTGAGTTACAAGAACATGCTGGGTGAGAACCATTCAGTGCACACTTGACAATACAGAGGAAGAAAACGTGCCTCTCTTTGTGTCTTCAAAGCTAATGCTTTTTAATCTGGGGTAATGTAGACTTGAACACGCAAGATGATGGAAAATTTGTCCTCAGTGGCTTAAATAAACCCTCCCATTTGCCTCTACTCCATGCCCCAACCTCTCCAAAAAAGACGCTGTTCCCAGCGTAAATGTTTATTACAACATTTGGACTCACTGAGAAACAAATAAAATATTGCCCTTTCTTTTTTTCTTTTCTTAAGTTTATTTGAGAAAGAGAGAGAGAACCCATGCACGTGACAGTGAGCAGGGGAGAGGCAGAAAGAGAGAGAGATAATCCCAAGCAGGCTCTGTGCTCTCACACGGGCTCGATCTCGCAAACCAAGAGATCATGACCTCAGCCGAAATCAAGAGTCAGATGCTTAACCAACCGAGCCATCCAGATGTCCCTAACAAATTGCCCTTTAAAAGTAAAGGTAACGTCTTAATTTTAAGACCTCTGCTTCTCCTGTCTTCTGGAAGCAGCACGCAGATTTTTCATCCTTCAGGACCTAGCACACATTTCAGGTCTTTTCTGTATTTACGTGTTTGTCTTCACATCCTTAAGACTGAGCATGTTTCAAACGTTATAAGAGCAAAATAGATACTAGAGGAATTTCACTTTCTTCTTTTGTTTCAATAAAAGGCAATTATTAGGGCATGGTCTTAATTAAGTGCCAACACACAGGTATAATGTGCAGATAAAAAAAATCATTTTTTTTTTTGTTTGTTTGTTTTGTGATGGAAAAGCACAGCACCAGGAGACAGGGAGTAGGATGGCAGGAACCTGGGCTTTCAAGACAACCTGATCTGGTCTGAGTGCCAGCTACCCTACTTACAACTGAAATCCTGCTTAGCTGAGTGAGGGAAAAAGTCCTGAATAGTTTTAAGCCTTGGATTCGTCTGGAAGAACAGGAACATGAACAGAGTACGGACACGGTGTGGTTGTCTGCTAGATGTTTAGATTTCTTGGCTCTCCTTCCATGACTTTTAATATTCTTTCTTTTACTTTTAAAATCCAATTGCTGAAACCTGTATTAGACACATGATATTTTGAGACATTTTACTTTTTTTTCATTCTAGAGAAATTTAAACAAATCTAAGTTTTAGAACTGAGAATGTTTTTTTTAACTGTTAAGATCATAACAATTTCAAGGGTTTGCTGGCAAAATGTTAAACACTTGATTTTTCTGAGACAGAGACTAGAACGCTATGTTCCTTTAAAAACAATCTTGATGATAGGCAATGATAAGGCATGAAATGCCAGCTCAGATAACTGCTACTGGAGCTAACAGCATCTCTAAAAACACGCAGGCACTACGGTTCAAGGCGCTGCTGTCCATGTTTGTAATACTTGTTCCTGTATACGGAATAATTTCTAAATTCCTCTGACTGTGGAATCCACACTGTCTCACAGCGTGGTCCGAAGAGAGTGATCTCAACGCGCTCGGTGTTAGCAGGCAGGAAAACATTCTTACTGCAAGTACGTGCCTAAAGACAAGTGAGCTGAGTCATCTGGTTTCACAAATAAATACAAGCAGAGCCTAGTGTCCCCTGGTAGTAGAGTATAAAAGCAGGACGGGGAAGGGAAAAGAGACCTGGACCGGACTCAGGACGTCCGCACCTGACAACCAAACTCTACATCACCAATACTCCAGCCTGCACTCCCAAGAACCGTTCAAATTACTCTCAATAGGTACGAAGCAAGCAAGATCTGATGCTGTATTTTCTCTCTGATTCATTATTGAAAGAAAACTTCTGAAAAGCAGATGCATAAAGAGATAATCCAAACAAGAAGAGATCAGACAAAAAAGTGTAATGGTGTGGCTATAATAATTTTAAGGCATCACACGCATCTTAACGCCGGCTATTTTCTTTTTTTCTTCTGCTTTAACGAAAAGCTCAGTGGAGTCTCTGAGTGACACTTTGGGACATCTTTAGATAATGCGTGAAATCTTGGGTCAAGAGAATCAACAGAAAAAAACTCAGCAGAGTTTTTTCTTTTGCTAATAACCGGAGTGTATGCCTTTGAAATTTGCTTAACCCGTATTTGGATCATAATTAAACAGAATACTGTTCCATAAAGACTCCCAGTACTCTAGGGCTTTACTCTTGGACGAAGAGAGCTGTCTAAGGTTAAACTGCTGCCTAGTGCAGTTGAGTAAGTGACTCAGAGGTCTGGCTCTAGACATGGCCCGACAGTCCTCACTGCCATTGTCCTGTGTAAGGTCCTCTATTTCTTCACATGAACGCTAAGATTTGCTACATGTCTACTGCACGCTGAGTCATCCTCACACATCTGTGGGGCACAGAACGTTAATATTTCCTTTCACAAACGAGGACATTAAGACTTTGAGGTTAAGGTCACATAGCTAGTCAACAGAGGACTGGGCTTCAAATCTGTTTTTGGACCTAAAGATCTGTCAACGAGAAAATGAACTTTCATAACAATTATTAGAATAACAAATCAGAAGTAGGATCAACAACAACAAACTAAGGCAAAGGAAAAAAATGTATTTTCTTTGTTTTGGCCAAGTAAAAGAATACATCAAAGGGTTTCAATAAGTTTACTAACTTCATCGCAGACTTTTCTAAAAAATTGCTTATTTTCCTACAACTTATTTAATTAAAAAAATCAAGAGTTAAAATGGCATAAACCCTTATGCTTAAATTTCCTCCGCCTCCTTAATGTTGGGATATTACCCTCATAACCCTAAGTCAAGGAATGGAACTCGTGGTGCATATTTAACATTACTATTCCTTTCAGAAACATTTAGTAAAAATAAACATGGACACATCTGTATCAATGAGCTTTCAGATGCTGCAATGTAAAGCCAAAATAATTTTTTAATAAGGTAGCAAGACAAAAGTTCTTTTCATTAGTCCCGGCATTTAGGAGAAATGAGAAAGACAACAGATAAAATGCCTCTGCGCTAAAACTTAAAGTCTTCACATCCCCCACAGCCTTGTAGGCGCCCTCTCGCAGCATTCTGGCTCTGCCCTCCTGGCGAACTCAAGCTGCCTTTTTCAATCAAGGTCAGCTCGGTCCTCCTTACCGCTAATCCAAGGGGTATTTTTCAGGGTATCCAACTTCACTCTGGATACATGTGACAGTGTTAACCACTCTGTCCCTGACGCCAGTCTTCCTCTGACATCTGGGACACCACTGACCTGTCCGGCCATTCCTTTCCTATCTTCTTTGTGGATTTTTTTTCCTTTACTGGTCCCCAGATGTTGCTGATCGTCTCCTCATTTTTCACACGCCCATCTCGGATGATAACATTGCCTCCCACAGCTGAAGAACAGCCATTCATTTACTGCCGACTGTCACGTCTTTACTTCCCTCCTGGCTCCCCCTCCTCAGTATCAGACCTTCACGATGAAGGGCATGGTGAGGACATCACTTAGCTGTCCCACCTGTGCCTCCAATTCAACGTGTCCGGGACGGAACCCGGCCCCCCACGCATGTGCTCTTCTCCTACACTCCCCATCACCCTATACTCCTCAGCACCCAAAACATCCAACTGGCCTGACCTCCAGGTTTTCGTTTCTCCAGGACTACGTTCATGTTCTGAGATCAGGGCTCAGGCCACTTGACCTAGCAACACACTCCTCCGGTCTCCAGAGAGGACACGGTCTAGCCAGCCCCTGCCTCTAAAATGCCAATCTGATCACCTCACTCCACTTAAAACCCCAGTGGCTCCTACTTGCCCTTGGGCTAGTCTAATCCCCTCACCTGGAGGCCCTAATGGGCAGGTCCTGACCTCTGATCTCTAGTCTAGACTCCTCTCTCAACACTTCAATCCTTCCCTCACCTTTTGCCATAGCTGGGACACCTACTGAAGAGGTCCCCCCTCGCGAACGGTCGGACTGCACGAAAGCCCCAAGTCAAAAACACTACGCATGCACGCACGCCATGAACTTGACTTAAAGCACCTAAAAGTGCAATTGAATTCATCTTTGTTATCACAAAGGCCCAGAGGTCTTGGTGTGTGATCATCTGACCGGAAGTCCGCATTCTTTCCTGCACAAGTCACCACAGAATGTGTCAACTGTGATTCCAGTTTTGGTTTCTTCAAAGTACAGTAATAACCAGAGATGCCCGTGAAGACTTCTGAGTACAGATGTCTTGATTTTTCACGTTTTACAGCTATCAATTCTCATGTAATTCGGACAGGAAATAAGTTTTTGGCAATTCACCTTTATTGAATCTCTACTAAGTATTCAATTTAGCTTTCATACATGTGAGTCTCTTCAGTCTTACATTTCACTTGTTTATATACCTAAGTTAGATCTAGAATTAAAATAATAAACACAGTTGCCTTAAGTGGGTTTGGAGGCATGCCCTTGACTCCTGGTAGGGAAATAACTCAAACAGTAGGCAGGAGTAGCCTAACAAGGCAAGCCCTCAGGACCCTGCAGGCATCAGTCTGAATCTGAAGAACACCCTGAGTCTGAGAAGCCTGTGGATGGGGTGAGAAAGTTTCTGTTGGGCAAGCCCAACCTCAGTTTCTCAAACGTGCTCTCCCTTCTCTGGCTTCCACCCTTCGTAAACGCTGTTCCCTCTGCCTGGAATATACCTTCCCCGACAACAAACCTAATCTAACTCCCATTCACCCTTCACACGTTGTTACCTGCAGGGCTCCCGGAACCCGGGCAAGTCCTAGAAGCCCCTGCCTAACTATCAGTTTTCTCTTTTAGAGACCAGCTAGCTAATTGCTGGAACAGAAAAAGAAACATTCTGAGTATGACCCCCACCCCACCAGGACTGCGGCTGCACACACGAGTCCTAAAGCGCCCCGCAGTTACCTCCCTGCCCTGGGAGGGGCATAAGTTTCCTTAGCATAACATACAACGCACGTACCGGCGCGTTTTCTGAGTGCGCACGTGCACCTTTATGCCTGTCCCTTTATGCTGAGGCCGCCGCCTTTCAATATTCGTCCCCAAGCCCAACAGAAGGAGCCTGCTTACCCCTGTGTGGGGAGTCGTGGCTTTGGAAGTGATCCTGTGTTCTCCTCAACAAAGTTACCTCGTGAGGCAACTCCACCTGGTGTATTCGGTCTCTTACTCCCCAAGGAGCCGACCCGCCGGTTCAGTAACAACATCTCAACGTTCGTATCATTTCCTCCAGGAAGTCCCGGGCTCCCCACATCTGATATGCATGCTCTCTCTTCACACTTGGCTCCCTGATCCTTGCAGCGGCTTGACAAGTCCCCACGCCCTACTGGAGGTTCCGTGAGAACGGTCTCTGGCTTCCTCCGGACCACCCAGCCCCCGGCACGGTGCTTCACTCATCACGGGGCGTAGATACGGATACACAGATGGAGACGGACGTATCTCACATCATCACACACGTTTGCTAAATGTATACAAAGGAGGGATCTCCTAAACCAAGGGCCTATTAACAGCTCAGCTCTGAGGGCAGAGCACCCTGGGCACTTCCTGAAATAGCACCGAGCGATCATCATGTCTCAACGGCACGCCCTGTATCACTTCTAATACTAGTGTCAACGTCAGAATAAGGCCGAATAAACTTGCTTTTACAACTCAAACTAGTTCAATGGGGAAAATAAATACACCTAAGGAAATCTTTTCCGTTTCTGAGTAAATACATTTCAGTACAAAACCAAACTGAAGAAACAGGTGTCGAAGACAGGGAAAGAACGTCACCCCTGGGCGATAACCCCCAACTGGGCATTAAAGACAGCAGACAACGTCTCAGTGTACTTTTCCTTTCCTTTAGACAAACCGACCTTAACCGTGTAGGCAACACGCGCCGGATGACACCGAACAAGGCGGGGGGCCGTCCCGGGGCCGCCGCTGCAGGGCCGGCGCTGCGGGGGCGGGACGCGGGGCGGGCAACCGGACGGGGGCCACGCGGGTGGGGGCGCCTGTCCAGCCCCCGGGCCCCCGGTGTGGCCCCGCCCGGCGCTGGCGCAGCTGCACGCCGGCCTCGGCTTAAGGAGAGTCCCCACCAGGCTTCCCAAGAGGCGGCCGACCCCATCGTCTCTGCCTGCGCCTTTCGCATTACCGTTGATTCAGCAAGGAGAACCCCCGGTGTCGCCGCGGGGTTCCCCGAGGCAATCGTCTACCGGGCACCCCAAGCCTCCCGGGACTACTCGCGGAGGACCAGCACCCACCTCTGCAAGAAGTCACGGATGGGAACGAACCAAGCTTGAAGGCACTGGGCAGAAGCCAGTGCCTAGGGACAGTTAGCGGATGTTCGACCAACTGGCCGATGGGGGCCCCCCAAAGACAGTGAGTGAGCTCTCTTCACCTCCTGACCCGAGTGTTTCCACACGGACACGCACAGTGCAAGCGATGTTAAGTGTAGGGGAAGCCGGAGGCCACGCGGGGTAGGCACACCACTGCCATCACACTTTTCTCTAAAATAGTCTTCAATTTATTCTGCAGCAAAATGAAAAATACAGTAAGTTGAACTTCTTATCGCGAAATAACTTATTTGGGAAGTTTCCATGCTGCCTTATTTCTCACACTTGGCTTTGTATTCTAGTGGTAGGCTGTGGTAAGACCAACGATCAGTTTGCCGTCCGTGGTATCTTTTACTTGCTTTTCTTATTGGCGCTAGAACCAGGAGTTTTTAAACACTCAGGGCAGGTTTTCAAAGTACAGTTGACTCGAACAACATGGGTTTTGAGATGTGTGGGTCCACATATATGCAGATTTTTTTCAATAAATTCAGTGCAATACTGTAAATGTATTAGTGTCTTTCTAATTTTTGGAGTTTTAAAAGTCAGCAGGCTTGTCTTATGATTTTCTTAACATTTTCTTTAGCTTACTTTATTATAAGAATACAGTATAGAATATCTATAACATACAAAATATGTGTTAATCAACTGCATATGTTACCAGTAAGGCTTCTGAGCAACAGGAGGCTGTCAGTAGTTAAGTTCTGGAGGAACCAAAAGTTACACTCTGATTTTGGATTACATAGGGTGGGGATGGAGCAGGTCCCTAACCCCCGTATTATTCAAGGGCCAACTATATTCCCTCCACCAATCATGAGCTAGCTCTAATGTGCTCACAGACAGGTTGGCCAGTGTACAATTTGGGTGGTTCTGTCCTTTGTAGACCAAGATGTTTTTTATATCCAAGTGTCGGCGAAGATGTGGAGAAAAAAGAACCCTCATGCACTGTTGGTGAGAATACAAACTGGTGCGGCCACTGTGGAAAGCAGTATGGAGCCCCCCCCCCCCAAATTAAAAACAAACCTACCATATAATCCAGTAATCGCACTACTGGTTATTTATACAAAGAATATGAAAACACTAATTTGAAAGGATATATGTACCCCTATGTTTACTGAAGCATTATTTACAACAGTCAAATTATAGAAGCAGACCAAGTGTCTATCGACTGATGGATACACACACACACACACACACACACACACACACACACACACACACCACGAAATATTACTTAGCCATCAAAAAGGATGAAATCTTGCCATTTACGACAATATGGATGGAGCTGGAGAGTATAATGCTAAGCAAAATAAGTCAGTCAGAGAAAGAAAAATGCCACATGATTTCACTCATATATGGAATTTAAGAAACAAAACAAAGGGGGGAAAAAGAGGAAACAGACTCTTGACTATAGAGAACGGATGGTTACCAGAGGGGAAGGGGGGCGGGAGGAGGGGGAAAATAGGTGAAGGGGATTAAGAGTACTCTTACCATGTTAAGAACTGAGTAATTCATAAAAACGCTGAATCACTATATTCTACACCTGAAACTAATCTAACGCTGTATATTAACTACGCTGGGAATTTAAAAATATATATATTCTTTACATATGTCTTGCCTTTAAGGACTGGACTTTTTGGTTGGCTTCCTAAGGAAAGGTTGTAGATGGGGCTTCTGATTTAGAGTTTCGCAATGCCATTGTTAGCAACTATTACATCATTTTGCCGAAGACTGAGTGATTCTGGCCTAGGTCATTACAGGGCTACAATGGCTTAATTTGATTCTCTTTCCTAGCTTGCAAGAAATGACTATATTCATAGGAAAGTACGATGTAAAATTTTTAAAAAATCAAACCAAGCAATAATTTGAGTAATTTAGAAATATTTCTAAAAGCCATAAAAAGCCTAATATAGTCAGGGCACCTGGCTGCCTCAGTTGGTACAGCATATGCGTTTGAGCCCATTGTGTGGTGTAGAGTGTACTTTAAAAAAAAAAAAAAAAATCTAATCAAATCAACTTGTCAGTGTATCTCCTCAGAAAACCATTTTCTTAGTTTTTATATTTAATCATTACTGTACCTAATCTTGTTTCTCTGTTGTGTGGCATTATTACATAATAATATAGTATTTATTGGTTAATGAGAAGCCTTTTTAAAATATAACAAACAGATATTTTTAAAACTGGCATCCCCAGATCTCCAGATCTTCAATGTCATGTTTTAGCTCCTTGCTTGTGACCCATAAAGATTCCACAGAAATTCAACAGCTGAAGAAACTGAATGTTTTCCTTTCTGAGAAATGTTTCCTTTCTGGTGAAGATCATCGCTTGCCTTATGTCACACGAGCAAGCTAACCTGAACTCAATGCGTGAGATGAGAAGAAAGAGAAGGATGAGCAGACACGAGCAGTAAGAATTTTGAAAAGTGATCAAATTTGGCTTCTGATCAATACAGATCAGTTGAGGGAAGACGTGTGGCAGAAACCCAAAGCAAATTTGGGAAAATCAGGAGCACAGGTAGGTTGTGACATAATAAATTGCCTTGGATGTAAGACAGAAGCTTCATAAAAGAAAGCAAAAGGCAGCAAAGATAATCGCCTACGAGAAAGTTACCACAGCAGAGGCATGCTTGGGGAGACCCAGGGAGAAAGAAGGGCCACAGACACCACCAGCAGCAAAGCGGTAAGGTTGTATCGGCTGGCAGCTCCCCCTTCGCGAACTTTATGAAAGCACTTACGAGTGCTTTCTGATGCCTGATTCGATTCTGATTTCAATGCGTCACCCATCTGATCCTTACTGAGGACTGTTCCACGTGACCTTCCTTCACAGACTATAAGGGGCTAGTAAGGAGGGAAGACCGTACTTTACCTAAAGCAAAGCAAGAAAGAAGTTCTAGAAAGGAGCGCAGCACGGTGCCAGGAAGTGCCCAGAAGGGAGAGAGAGCTCACCTCCACCTGAAGGAGTAGGTCTTTATTTCTTAACAAAAATTAATTTGCTAATACTCAAATATCTACATTTTGAGAAAAATTTAGTTGCGGCCATTTCTTGATTTGCAGATTTGGGGAGCAAATCCAGGGAAGAGGAAGCATACTTTCGTTATTTTTTTAAACGTTTATGACACATTTCAAACAGACGCAAGAGCAGAGATATTAAACGATGAACCCACAATTGTCAGTTTTTTCCCAACTCTTCTCAGCAACTTTTCGGAGCGTTTTAAAGCAAACCTCACATATGTTGTTTCGTGCAAAAACTATTTGTGTACCCATAACAAACAAGGGCTTCAAAATAACTACGCTATCGTTATCCCTACTAACAAAACGAACGACAATTCCTTCACTGAATTCTCAGTCCATGTGAAAATCTCCCCGCCTGTCTCCTAACGATCTTTTTATACTGGTTTGCCGGTATCAGGATCCAAACAAGGTGTTCGCGCTGCGTTTACTGAACGTGAATTTAGATTCAACCCAGTCTATCCATTTGGGTGACATCTACCAGAGATCATGCGTTCAACACACGGGCTCATGGAGCTGGCTGTCGTCCCAGCACTTAGAAGGGCCACAGACCTGGACCCAGCACTGGCCCACTCTTAAGGCAGTGGAGGGGCCAGCATGTGGCACAGAGGAAGAAAGAAGTACAGAGGCCAGAAAGGCAGAGATGCGGTACCTGGTCTATCACGGACTCACCACCCCCCGGGCCGGGTCTCCCAAACCAGGTGACGGGAGTGGCAGCAACTTTTCTAAGCACTGTACTGCTCATCTGCTTAGGCGAGGGAAGTCGGCGAGAGAGGCCTCTGTTGCACGGAAGCCCGGGACCCCCATGGAGGTGGGACAGCTGTCACAGGAAAAGAGGACACGGCTCCTAAACGGGGCAGCACGTCCATTTTACTCACCGGAATAGCCGGCCCACGCGATTTCTGGCTGTCCCCAACCTATTACGGGGTCTGCAGGAACAAAAGTGGTAACTCCACTACAGTACTACCTGATTTGTACGGCAGAGAATTTCCAAATCTGGTGACAGGAACCTGACTTGAACCACCGTGGCAGAGAATCAAGGACCCTTACACGGCTCCCAGATCGGGTGGTTTCCAAACTCAGGGCCTCTTTATGAAGCAGAAGCCAGGTAACCTGGGGGTCAGTATCCCACAGTTAACAACTCTTCCTTCCAGCCTTCCCAAAAGGGATCTTCCAACATTCACCCTCCACCCAGAAAGGGAAACCCCCAGTAGTAAAATCTAGGCGAGAACTCTTCCTAATCCTTTCTGAGTGGGAGGAGAAAGGGCCTCAGCAGGGACTTAGCTTGTGTGGATACATGGTTAGGACAATGGCTTGGCTGAATAGCTTGGAGGAATTTGGGAAGAACAGAGTAGGTAATGGACTCGTTTCGGGAAGGAGTATAATATGTCAGAATTCACTGAAAGCATGAGAAATCGTCTGTCCCATATTAATGTCTAGTCGCATCCCATGTGAATCCTACTGCAAAAGAGGCTGTTTAATAATTGTGTGAACATTATGTCCCAATCTTTGTTTCTAGTCATCTTGATGCTTACTCAGTGGGTTTGGGGTAAAAAAAAAAAAAAAAAGGCCATGGTGGCAGAAATGGATGCCAAGCCTGGGCTAAACCACAGGGTGTCCCTCTCAACAAAGTTAATGACATGGTTCCTTGAAGGAACCAGACAGCTCCTTGTGGAAAGCTGATTACAATGGACCCTTTCATAATAGAGGGGTAGATGATCTGTCCTTAGTGGCAAAGAGATTTATTCTAGATTTGGATTTGTTTTCCTTACCTGTCAGACCTCTGCTAGAATCGCACTGAAGGCCTCACACAATGTCGTGGCACCTCACATGACCATGCTTCTACCCGAGGGCCCCAGTCAGGGAAGCACGGTGATAGGCCAGTGTCCACGAGTGTCGCGAGCTTTATTCTTGTTTACCATTGTCCACAAGCATGGAATCACGGCCTAATGAAAATGATGTTATGGAGACAGCTTGGGGACACATCCTGAAATTGCGATGCTGCCTTGGATAGGGTCTGTATAGCACTGAATCGGTGACTGGTACGGTGCTGTGCACCCATGGCCAGAGTACATGGGTCCAGAAACAAAGGGCAAGCACAGGGACTGCTTCTCATGATTACTGAATAATACATTTGCAAAGTATTTTCTTCCTGTTCAACAGCTTTGCCTGTCAAAACTGAATTTATTCCCCCAAGAGAGAAGTCCTTCCACCAGAACTCGCAGGCCTGGCCCCACTGGATTAGAACCAAGGCCGGCCATTTTTGCCGCCCTGTGCACTGGAGAAAATGAGCACCCAAGACAGACATGGACGTCTTTTGTGGTCACTGCCACCACTGTTTCCCAACTGGACTTATGCAACAGTGTCCAAATCAGTCTCCCCTCCTCTGCCTTTTCTCCCCCACACTGTCCTTCCTCTCTAAAGCTTAAATCAGTGCCTTTCACTCCCCGGCTGGCAATGGCTTCCGGTTTCACTTCGAATAATGCCAAGTCCTACCCAAGACCTGCAGTGCCCTTTCTGTCCAGCCGCAGCCTCCCCACCAGACTGCAACGCCCTCTTCTGCCCTTGTGTCTTGAACTCCGGTCACCCTGGCCCTCTTGCGGAACCTCAGACACATCAAGTTCCAGTCTAACGTTGGGCCCCTGATGTTCCTTCCACTGGGACTTCTCCTCCCTCAGATCTTTGGCTCTCACTCACCTTTAAAGCCTCCACTCCAGGGGCGCCTGGGTGGCTCAGTCGGTTGGGCGTCCGACTTCGGCTCAGGTCATGATCCCGCGGTCCGTGAGTTCGAGCCCCGCGTCGGGCTCTGTGCTGACAGCTCAGAGCCTGGAGCCTGTTTCAGAGTCTGTGTCTCCCTCTCTCTCTGACCCTCCCCCGTTCATTTTCTGTCTCTCTCTGTCTCAAAAATAAATAAACGTTAAAAAAAATTTTTTAAATAAATAAATAAATAAATAAAGCCTCCACTCCAGTGTCACCTCCTAAGGGACACTAGGTCACCCTCTGCTGTGCCCGTTGCCACACTCTCTACTGTATCACCCACGTTCTTCTCTCGGGAGCCATCATTACGGCCTGACATCATGCTCTTTACTGACTTACTGAATTGGTTTCAATACTGGAATGTGAAGTTTGTGATGCTTTACCCTCTGCTGTATTTCCAAATGGTAAAACCAGTGCCTGGAAGGCTCAGGTTGGTGCTCCACACATTTTTTTTTTCTTTATAGATGGGCTGCTTTTTTGACTAAGGGAGGCGAATAAGTAAGACTACTGCGACTCTAAGCGAGCAGAACCACTAAGAGCCCCACACGATGGAGTGAAGGTCTGGGCCACCTCAGCTGGCAAAGAACACTACCAGGTAAGGTACTGGGCAGGGGCCAGGGGAGCACGCAACAGCAATGAGATGAGCAAAGTCAAAAACAGCAGGTATGACCTTGCAACCAGAAGCAGGAGGGATTTCCTTTTGTGGTACCATGTATATACACATAATATTTATTCTCTATTTCCTTTCCTCCCCGCCCCCACCTCTCTCCATTATGATTATGGTATGTTGCTTAAATTTACCTCTGGGTTTGCGGAGTGGAAAAGGCACGGCAGAACTGCAGAAGAAATGGATATGACTCGGGGAGGGGGGCCTAGACTTGGACATGTTTGCAGTAACTGACAAGCTTTTGAGTTGTCTCCCTCTAGGGAAAGACTCAGCGGGGGTTGAATTATGCATCATGTTAGAATGACATTTTTTTAGACATGAATACCCTCCACACTTCTTCAGTTTTCTTTATAATACTGCCTGCCGTATTACAGAGTCATTTGTTAACTCATTATCCCCTCACCAGAGTGTAAGTGATTTAAGGGCTTTTGCTCACTCCTGTCATCTGGCACATGGGAAGCACTCAACAGCTACTGAATATATGAATGAATGAATGAATGAATGAATGAATGAATGAATGAATGAAGAGAGAACCTGTTCAGGATCTATTTCTATTTGTTTTTTTTTTTTTTAATGTTTGTTTATTTATTTAGAGAGAGAGAGAGAATCCCACACAAGTGACATGGGGATCCATCTCATGAACGGTGAGATCATGAGCTGGGCTGAAATCAAGAGTCGGACGCTTCCCCGACTGAGCAACCCAGACACCCCTATTTCTAACATTACTTGGACTTCCTCTAAGGGAATGACCTCCCTTCCATTGTGTTCAGCTTCGGTGACAGGGACCCAGGTACCTGCCTCCTAATATGGAAGGCAAAGGGTCTCTGGAGGCACCCAGACCTTGTGCTTGTCCCAGCGGCACCAGGTGGCAGACACATCACCTAAGCTTCAAGAATCGATTTCTCGGGGCACCTGGGTGGCTCAGTCGGTCAAGCGTCCAACTTTAGCTCAGGTCATGATCTCGCGGTTCATGGTTTTGAACCCCGCGTCGGGCTCTGTGCTGACAGCTCAGAGCCTGGAGCCTGCTTTGGATTCTGTGTCTCCCTCTCTCTCTGCCCCTCCCCTACTCGTGCTCTGTCCCTCAAAAATAAATAATAACCATTAAAAATTTTTTTAAAAAAGAAATAAAGAAAAAATAATTGATTTCTCTATCCTGGGACTTTGACTCTTGAGTGAGTGACTGAAGGACAGGAGGAATGGTTCTTCACTCATTCCCAGGGGTGGCATTATACCTTCCTACTACACGCCTTTCTTGGCTTCTTGCATGTGGTTCCTTGCTTCCCAGGAACAACCCTGACTGCCATCCATTTCCCAGACTGGTCCTCTAGCCATTTTCAACTCTGGGAACACCTAACATCCTTCCAATAAATTCTCTTTTTGCTTAAGCAGGTCAGTCAGTTTCTGTTGCTTCTCAACAAAAATCAAAACAAAACACTGTTACAGAAAGCACAGAAATAAGCTGGTTGTATGTACAGGGTTGCATAGGGTTGTACAGGGTTGGAGGAGACCTCACCTACCTTCCTTCCAACTGAACCACACTGCTTTTATTTTTGCATATTCTTGTTAAATCTTCGACCACGTGTGTACATGTTGCAAACTGTTGCAATCACGGTCTATGTTCTAGGTTGGATTATGTACCCTGTACAGGTACCAAGATCCTAACCCCGAGTAGTGTCAAAGTAACCTTATTTGGGAATAAGGTCTTAGTAGACGATCATGTCAGGAGGAGATTATTAGGGTGGGCCCTAATTCAATGGCATGGAGAAAGCCATAGTGGCATAAAGACTGAAACAAAGGCGATACATCTACATGCCAAGGCACGAGGTACCCAAGACAAGAAGCTAGGATGGGCCGGCAGAGATTCCCGGGCCCTGCCCTTGGAAGGAACCAGCGTGCCAACGCTTTCATCTGACTTTCACCTCTAGTACTGAGACAAAAGATTTCTGCTATTGAAGGCACCCAGTTCGGGGTACTTTGTTACAGCAGCCTTAGCAAACTGATACAACATACGTGATTTTATCTTCTATTTTTTTCTCACTTTAAAATTGCGGTTGTCGCTTCTCACGTTGTTTGTTTTCCTACTTACGATGTGAAGTGTGTTGAGGTCGTGGCCTAAGCAGCACCCCGACCCACGATCCCAGCGTAACGGGACATTCCCATGGCTTCCACTTCAGTGCCATCACGGTGCTGTAAACGCTGTGTGCGTGTAGCTTTCTCTCTCCTTTTGGAAAACTTTCCCAAAACACATCACCAGATGTGGATGACCGGATCAGAGGGAACGAACACGAGGCCTGGGGCCGAGCGGCTTTGCAGAAGGAGGACGATGGATGCACTTTGTCTCCAAGGGCACACAAGGGAATGCGTTTTGAATTCTGAATGGGAAGAATGCTGACACAAGGAAAAGGAAAAGAAGGGAATTCGAGGCAAAGGGGGCACCGTGAGTAGCGCGAAGGGAGTGTGAAAGCCCAGAGCGGACGCAGGCACGCTGGATGGCAAACGCTGGCAGGAGAAGGGACAGAAACAGATGGAAGGAGAGACGCGGGTTTACAAAAGCCAACACACTGGTTTAAGGAACCGGGACTTGATTCCAATGGTGGGAAAGAGCCGAAAGCGAACAGTGACTCTGACTAGAGAGTGTATGAGAGCCTGGCCTGAGGAGGCGACGGGGTGGCCGTGAGGGGAAGGGTCAAGGAGCCTGAGGAGCAAGGTGACCCTGAGAACCAGCGGACAGGACCTAGTGACTCCACAAGGAAGGGAGCAAAGACTCCCAGGTGTCCAGACCACGGAGCTGGGGGGTTGACCCAGGCACGAGATGTTCACCAATTTCCTCAAGCTCCACCTGCAACCCCCCCCGGACCCCTCCCGGTATACGTGACACGAGTTCGAGACCATGGCAACACAATCAGGGGCAGGAGCACTTCCTCACCGTTCACCGACCCTCTGACCTCCCACCACCCGGCGTGGCCCTCCTGGGACGCGGTCCTCGACAACTTCTGTGTCGGAATCCATCAGCGAACTTCCCGTCACATTTCTGGTCGCTAGCCATCGTCCTGTTCGACCCGTCCTTAGAAACGACTCCCTCGCCCAGGGAGTTCACGCCTCCTTGGTCTCTCTCCCTTCCCCCCCCACCCGTGTTTCCTCTCCTCGTCCCCCTGGGATTTCAGTTCTTCAGGCGACGCCCTCAGCCTTCTCCAAGTCCGTTCAAACCCGTCCTCTTCGTACGGCCTCGGGGGTGTGCCGTGTCGTGGAGAACTCGGCCGTGGCGGGGCGGTGGCCCCGCTCAGCTTCCCACCACCCGGCTCCCGCTGTCCTGCCCTCCACACGACACTCACTCCTAACAGTGAGACAGGAAGCCCTGCCGCTGGGGCCGTCATCCTCGGTGTCTGCTGCACTTGTTTCAGGGGTCAGCACGGTTCAGTGGTTTTTAAAAAGGAACCTCTTGGCATTACAAGTTCCGTCTGTAGATTCAAATCCCATCCCCGCCCCTTCCTGGTGAGCGACTCAGGGCGGTTGGCCCAGGGACACGCGGGCTTTTTTATCTGGAAAACGAGGACAGTAAGAGCAGCTGGCGCGGCAGGTGATCGCGCACGTCAATGAGCCGCTACGGCCGAGCACACGGCCGGGCTGCCCCCCGGGAGTCGCCGCTGAACGTGAGCTCTAGTCACGCTGGCGCAGGGCACGGCAGGCCACGCCACCACGCGACCGGCTGGCCGCACGGACACGAGTATCAGTGTGGGGGAGGATTTCCTTTCTTACGAACGGAAACATCATTCCGAGGACACGTGGGACCAGTTCAAGTCGCCAAGTACTGACTGGGTAAGTACTGAGAGCATATTAACTACTACGTTAGGTGGGCTTTTCTCTGCTGTTCAGAGTGGGGTCAGGGGATCTCAGACACCCAGAAAGAGCTTCGGAAGGGTTGCGACAAACGCCCGGGACTCCACGCTTCGCTCTCCACCCGCAGGCACTCAGGCACACAGACGCGACAGGAGCAAACTTGTAGCACGGGGTCGCCTGATGGCACGGCACGCCCGGCCTGGATGGCCGACGACGCCCCCGGGCCCGCGTGGGTGGCAGGAGACGAGCCCTCCTCACTCCCAGGCGCACGCCGCCCCGGCCCAGAGAGACAGCGGAGAGGGGCGCCATCCGGCGGGCACCTCGGAGTCCCGGGGAGCGGTCCAACCCAGGACGCCACCCCGGTTTCTGAGAGGGGGGCCCCCGAACAGGGCGGGCCCGGGAGACTCACCGTTGGACGCTCGCATCTGCCGCCGGCGCCCCACGCGGTCCAGTCCGATGGGGGTGCTCTGGGAGAAGGTGAAGGGCCGGAACCGGGCCGAAACCGCCTTGTAGGGCAGCACCTGGTGAGCTGGCACGGGAGGCCTGGCTGCCGGCTGCAAAAGGAAAGCAGGGGGCCGTGAGGAGGTGCCAGGAAGTGGCACCTCTCGCGGGCTCTTCACACACACGGCTGTGAGCAGCTCGGCGTCGTCACCTCGGAGCCGCTCACAGAGGGGAGCGAAGCGCCTTCTCCAAGTCGTGTCACGAGCCTCAGGCCGCACCGCGGGGTTCGGCTGCCACGACTCACTCCGAGATTTTCAAAACCCGGCATCGACTCACACGCCGCCTCTCACGCCAGCGACACACCGAGGGGGGACACTCAGGAAGAGCAAAGCGTCCAAGAGGACAAGCAGATTTAGGAAGGGGTGGCCTCTCGCACAGAGGCGGGGTCACAAGGAAGACGTCTTCCCGGCAGAGCCGCCAGGGGCGGCCGGTGCCCAAGACCGAGTCCGGGCGACACGCTCGGACTGGCGAGCCCGTCAGGCGCTGCCACCACAGGCGCCAGGTCTCGTGGAAGCCGAGTCTTCCTCACCTGGGCTGTCGTGACAGTTGAGCTTTGTTTAAAAGAGAGCTGGCTCTCCACAAATCGACCCGGTCTCTTTAGAAGGGCCTATGTCCCCTGTTGATCTTCCACAGGCACCATCCCTATAACTAAATGGGAGGCCAAGTCGGTTTAGGCCTTCCTGACGTTATCTTAGGACTTTCCCACCCAACTCCCTAAATGAGCCTACAGCGCGTAAAATTATCTCACCGCGTTCCTTCGTGATGCTCCGAAGTGAGATAATCTCTAAGCGCTTTCGATTTTCCCCACACTGCGTTTCGAGCTGAGAGAGATTATAGTTTGCTTTGGTTCAGAATTACTTCCTAGCGCGGGACACGTCTTCCCACAAGAAGTTCACGGTATTCTTCCACTTCATTTTTTTACCTTAAGAATTCAATTCAGTGTAACGCAATTAAACAAGAGGTATTTGAGCGCTTGCTAGAAACAAGGCATTGGGATGTGGGCTTTATAGGGAGAAGTTAAACATAAAATCCAATACCAACACGGGCTTTCCCTTTTAAGAGAATTTCGAGTTATCTACAGTATCAGCTGGCAAGCTCAAAAAGTGAAACCGGGCACACACTCATATACTGTTCTGGGAACCCGTGACCACATCTCAGCAAATACCATTTGCCGAATGTTATCCTGAACAGGGCCTTTATTTAAATGTTTTGTAGCCGCAAAGTGCTCTTTGGGTAACTGATAAATACTTCTAATCTATTGGTAAAGAGCACAAAATTCGTGGAAAAAAGTATTTCCTTAGCTCCTAAAAAACCGACTCCTTATCTTCTTCTTATCCTTACATTTTAACACTGGAGGACACTTCCCCTTTCAACAACTTCTTCCATGAAGCTCACTAAATGTGCAATGCTACCTTTCCCCCTATTAAAGTCTCGGGTCATTTAGAGCCAACAGCAAACCAGTTTCACATATTGTTGGAGATTCCAGGAGAGACAGGAGATTAGTAAAAGGCATCCACATGCCAGATTGTTAGTTTAATTCACGTGTGTTTCCAAAGTCAGGAAGAAAGGCTGGGAGTCTATCCTCCTTGAGCAGAGAGGAGAAAGAAAAGCAGCGGCCTGGTTAGTTAGTCTGCAGCAGAGAACAAAGGCCAGGAAGCTGGAGGCCTCTGCTAGCTTTGGCAGAAGCACACCAGATCTTACTTGGGTCAGAAGACTCTCTATTTCCTCTGTCTGGCTGTTCCCATAGAAGCTGACCCCGCCTATGACAGAGATGGGGCGTCTTCTCCGGCCGCCTTTGGGACAGCCCACGGCAGGGTTCTGGTCTGCAGGGTCCATGGAGGCCGTGTTTGGCTGCTGGTCCCCGTCCACAGTGTCCTCTTTCTGGGGGTCCACAGCAATGGAGTCTTCAGGAATAGAGAGACTTCGGTTGGCCAACTGGCCATAGTCGGAGAGCGGTCGGGGCCTTGACCTTCTCCCAGAACCCCACTTCCTCCTGGTGATCCTCTGAGCCTCTGTCCTTTCTTCATCCCGTGATGAGCCCCGGCTCCAGGATTCCTCAGCCACAACCTTTTCAAATGCGAACAAGTTAGGTGAGCACCAATGTCCAGGAAGGTATTGGAAAAGAACAAGCTATGCGCTCCCTCCCATCCTCTTTAGCCTTGCCTCAAGACTTTCTTGATCTATTTGTTTATTTTAAGAAGTTATTTGTGTAATAGAAAGACGTAACTGAGACGCGCATTAAAATAAGCACGACTTTCACCTTTCACTGCAGGCTGAATTAAGACCGTAACTTAAATAGTGATGTATGGTGACCAATGAGCTACTGCAAAAGATATTAAGAAACTAAGTACCACTGTGAGTTACTAGAAAGAACTTTCAACTGTGGTGTCACCCGAAATACACAAAGCAAGGGCACGGGGAAATGCAGGAGCCCAGGAGGAGAAAGGAATGGGGAACACTTTAGGTGCTACTCTAAGGTATTTTCCTGCAATAATCTTTAAAGACAGAAGGTGCTTTAATCAGATTAAGTCTGGGCTGTTAAGGCCTGACATTTCAGTAAGTTAAGTCTGCTGGAGAGAGCAATGACCCGGGATTCAAAGAACCAGATCAGGCTACTAACTAGCTGTGTGATCTGGGTCAAACAAGGAATGACTAACCTTTCAGGACTAGACAATCCCACAGCTGGAGAGTCTGTGGTCCTAAATTAGCCACTACTTTCAAATTGTTCCAATACCTTTTTCAGAGGCAATGCAATGTACCGGAAGAGGGACTATGAGCTTGGAAATGGGCAGCCTTCTGTGTGAGTCAGGCGGGGCCACCAGCTACCTTTGTGACCTCAGGCCAGTTACTTAAGGTCTGGGGATTTGGTTCGGCAACGGTTCACTGGGGAACAATGGGTCCTTGTGTGGGGGAAATGCTGTGACAGCCCTTATCAGCCACAGTTAATTATTGCTGTTAAAAAAGCAGTGTGTGGAGTAACCATCCCCAGGCTGAGCCCTGCCAGGGGATAACCTCTGTCTCAGAGGACCCCTCAAAGCCGGGTCAGAAGAGAGTTGCTGCACAGCCCATGGGAGGGAGGGTGCAGCCGACTCTGGTCACACGCCTGTGAGCCTAGACACCTTCAGTTCTCCTACCCCTGGTCATTATTTAAAAAAGATATAAACAATACAGACAGACAAGGGCACGTGGCAGAGATGTCACTCAAGGGCAGGCAGAACAGGCCTCCCTGGCCTAGAGACCTCCAGCAGAACTGTCCCGGCGCAGCACAGCCCGGCCCTGCCCTGAGGACCAGCCCAGGAGGTCAGCTGCTGGCCAATCAGTGGCAACTAAGACCTTAAATATAGACGTTCCCTAAGATCATACACAGTTGACTTCTGGGCAACATAGGGGTTACAAGTAACGACCCCCACCCCAGCACCACCACCTACCGTGCAGTCAAAAATCGGCTTGTAACTTTCGGCTTCCCTAAAACTTAACTACTAATAGCCCACTGTTGGCTGGAAGTCTTACTGATGACAGTTGATTAACACATATTTGGTATGTGTATTATATACTATGTTTTTATAATAATGTAACCTAAAGAAAAAGATACTAAGAAAATCATAAAGAAAATATTTATGGTATTATACTGTATTGATAAAAAAAGAAAAAAAAAAGGCACACATAAGTGGTCCTGCACAGTTCAAACCTGTGTTGTTCAAGGGGCCGCTGTACTATGAAAAATCTGATAGGGCGCCTGGGTGGCTCAGTCGTTAAGCATCTGACTCTTGGTTTCGGCCCACGTCATGATCTCACAGTTTGGTTCCCGAGTTCAAGCCCTGCATCGGGCTCTGCGCTGACAGTGCGGAGCCTGCTCGGGATCCTCTGTCTCCCTCTCTCTGCTCCTCTCCCCCAACATAAATAAATGTTACAAAAAATTTAAAGAAAAATCTGATGAAAAGCAAAGAGAGCAGAAAGAGATTTATGGACACTCTACTCCACCACCATCATTTTTCAGATCAGGAAAACCAAAACCCAGGGAAGTTAAGTGACTTGCCCAGGGCCACACAGCCAATCAGCAGCAACAGAGACACTGAAATGTGGGCCTCATAATTTGTGTAATAATTTGCATAATTGTGCAAATGTGCATAATTGTGCAAAATTTTCCCACTGTACCAAGTTACCTCTGCTCAAAAGCTAATGAGTACTAGCAATCACTGCTTACCTTGCTACCTGCTGATTCTGACTCCCTGAACTTCATGTTTAAATCAAGTCACTGCAGAGGGGTCCAGAGTGCACCACTGTGGCATGAAAACTGTTCTGAGCTGAAGGTATTTAAGAATAGGCTTTTCCCCCCCTGAACTCTCTTATCTCCCTGAAAGCAGAGGTCCCAAAAGAACTCAGCAGTCGGGGCACGTGGGTGGCTCAGCGAGTTAAGCGTCCGACTTCAGCTCAGGTCATGAATTCGTAGTTCATGGGGTTGGAGCCCCGCATCGGGCTCTGGGCTGACAGCTTGGAGCCTGGAGCCTGCTTCAGAGTCTGTGTCTCCCTCTCTCTCTGCCCCTCCCCAGCTCATGCTCTGTCTCTCTCTCCCTCAAAAAATAAATAAACATTAAAAAAAAAAAAAAAAAAAGAACTCAGTAGTCATAAATCCATTGTCTTGGGATAGGATTTTCTTTCTTCTAACCAGGGAAGATGTGACTCTTATCAGCTGAGAGGAAAAGTCTCAGCAGACGTTGCCACAAAACTATCAGACTTCCCATTTGCTCTCCCACAGGCCTCTTTATCTTTCCTAAATCACTGGGTTTCCCATAAGTGCCCTCTCCAGCTCCCCTGCCCCTCATAAGAGGGGATATATACCTCCATCTCTAACCACTTCCTGGAGTCACTTTTTCCTGTGAACTCCCACTGGTTCACATGAAGAAAAAGCCATCTTTTCTCTTGCTACTGTCTTTTGTCAGTTTAATTCCACACTCCCCACGTAGTAAGCCTAAGGGGGCGGGGGGGCGGGTCTTTCCTCTCTGACACTATACCAAGGGAAAATATGAGAAATCATGAAAAAGTTAGTATTATTTTTTCACTGCATATTAAAAACAGGATTATCATGGAGAGTTTAACTACATTATTAAACCAAATGGCACAATTTAAGCACACAAGAATTAAAAGGTTCAGAAACAAGGTGTTAGAAAGGTCCAGAAGCAAAACAAAATTACAGGCAATGAGTAGTCTGGTAACAAATCTACGTGTGGTTTTTTGGTTTGTTTGTTTTGGGGGGATTTTTTTTGTTGGGTTTGGTTTTTTTTTTTTGCTTTTTTTTTTGCACTTATGCAACATGTGACATGCCTCACTGAAGCTTTGCTAATGCAGACAGGAAAACAAGGAAATGGGCGTAGGAAAACAAGAGGTTGTCTTAGTTGTTCAGGTAAGAAATCCTTCTGAGACCAAAACACACTCCAGGAAGTGAGGGGGCTGGATAAAAGCAGGTATGCTCAAAGCAGGAAATGACAGAGCAGGAGACGTGCCAGGGATGATCCCTTTAACACGTCCTGCCTCAAGTGTCAGCTACTGCTCCCACTGGGGTGGGGGGTGGGGGGCAGGGGCACAGGATGTGCATAAGAACCCACAGCGATTCTACTAGAACTGTTTCTGCAGTCCCACGGAAGAGATAAAAGGAGAAACCAGCCTTTCTACGTGGTATTGCAAAAATTAGTTAGCAGGACAATATCTACAACTGAAATGTCCCCTTTACTCCTTAGCAAAAGAGGGAGAGACAGTGATCTTTAGCCAGAAGAGACTTACATCCCTTGTAAAAACAAATTTGAGCTTTGATGCATGTTTTAAAACTGAATCTCCTTTTGGCAAAGTCTGTGTACTTCCAAAATATGACCGAGGTGCATTCCAGAGAACACGGTTTGACTGTGATCACATGATCATACCTGCAACTACAAACCCCCGCCACCACCACCACCGCCAACATTCCCCGACAAGTTACAACCTACCCCAGACTCCGCCACAGCTGGTGGTGGCCCACAGACACACTGAAGGAACAAGCAGTTGACCATATCCGTGCTGTCTCAGATTCTTGCTGGCCTTTAAAACGTGACAGTGAGGGTGCTGAGCGGCCATGCCAGAGGGATGCCCACCGCGGCTTCTCACAGTCCAGCAGCCGGAGCTTCAGATCAATCCAGGGCTCCAAGCTTGATTGGCCAATTCACACCCAAGTCATAAGCCTTTGTAAACAAACTCTGCAGTGGAGTGGCTGACCTTTTAACTCTTGCTTCTCTGCACAGTTGTAAAGTACTTTCCCTACTCAGGAGCCCTGCATTTTTTTCTTCCCACACAAGGTTCCTTCCTTTGCTTCCCAAAAGTAAAAAGCCAAGGTAGATCTTAATACCTCCAGTGAGATACTTCAAAACATTTTTTGAAACCACAGTGAGAGTAAATTATTAACACAGGAAAAAGACTGGCACAAAAAACCCTGATGTCACATATATCCATTTAGAAGCTTGGTCTAAAGGAAGTATATAGGATTAAATAGCAAGAGTTGTGGGTTGAATTCTGCCCTCCCCTCTCATAACAGGTATGTTGAAGCCCCAACCCCCAGTACCTGTGAATATGATCTCTTTTTTAAAAAATTTTTTAAGGGGACGCCTGGGTGGCTCAGTCAGTTAAGTGTCTGACTTCGGCTCAGGCCATGATCTCTCGGGTTGTGAGTTCGAGCCCCGCGTCAGGCTCTGTGCCGACAGCTCACAGCCTGGATTCGGATTCTGGGTCTCCCTCTCTCTCTGCCCCTCCCCTGCTCATGCTCTGTCTCTCTGTCTCAAAAATAAATAAAACATTAAAAAGAATTTTTAAGTTTATTTATTTTGAGAGAGAGTGCAAGCGGGGAGCGAGGCAGAGAGAGAAGGAGAAAGAAAATCCCAAGCAGGCTCCGCGCTGTCAGCACAGAGCCCGACGCGGGGCTCGATCCCATAAAACGTGAGATGACGACCTGAGCCGAAATCGAGAGTGGGACACTCAACCAACTGAGCCACGCAGTCTTCGGAGATGTGATCGCATTAAAATGAAGAAGTACTGGATTAGGCGAGCGCTAAGCCAACGGCTGCCGTCCATAGAAAGCAGGAAATTTAGACACAAAGCAAAAAGGAAAGAAAGTCCTAGGAGGACAGAAGCCGAGATCAGAGTGGTGCATCTACAAGCCAAGAAACTCCAAGCACTGCCAGCAAACACCTGAGCTGGAAGAGGCCAGAAGGGAACCCAGACCCCTGGCCTGCCTGACAATGAGAATAAAAGCCTACTGTTTTGAGCCATCTAGTTGCTGGAAATTTGTTACAGTCGCCTTAGGAAACTAATACGGCAAACTGATTCAGAAGGAAATACTACAAGCAGGGAAATTTAGATGCTTTGAGAAGATGGACAAAAAACTAAAGCAGAGCTTTTCCACTGGACGAGCCAAAAGTGTTCTCAAGATGCATACTAATACAATCAGCAAGCCTCCCACGTTTTCGCAGGTTCTCAGTGCCCCGAACACCACAGGGAATTCAGGTACGGCCACGGGGCTGGAGGTGGGACGAGAACACATCTCGACGACTCGTGCTGCAAGGCAGTAACGACAGATGTGGCTCTTGACCACCAAGATGTGCCAGAACCACACCCGGCATGTGTTCCCTTACTTAATCCCCACCGCCACACCGCGAGGTAGAACTACTCATGACATCCTACCGATTCAGACGTTGGAGCGATGACGTGCTCTGGTTGACAGAGCCAAGGGAGAGCGGCCCCGTTTAACAACCCAGTCTGTCTGACTTCAGAACCTCTGTCCGTTCCACTCTGTATCTCTGCGTCCCTGGCATATGCTTGTACGGAAGGAAAACAGAACTTGGTAGGTCTTCCTACCCTCAGCTGTAGGGCTTCTTGGAATGCAGGGGTGGGGGCTGGGGGGGAATGACAGGAAGGGAAGCTCTGTAAGTGCCCCTGCCATCTGGGGAAAGCTGGAGACCCCTTCCCCAATGACATGCATAAAATAAAAATATAAAGTAAGCTCATTACTTTGAAATATAATTATCAAAATATTAAAAGGATTGATATAATAGTATAGACAAAACACAGGGATTAAGAGTACTGGCAACAGGCGTGCCTGGGTGGCTCAGTTGTTTGAGCGTCCAACTCCTGATTTCAGCTCACGTCATGATCTCACGGGTTTGTGGGACCGAGCCCCGTATCGGGCTCTGCACTGACAGCACGGAGCCTGCTTGGGAATCTCCCTTTTTCCGCGCCTCCCCCACGTGCACTCTCTTTCTCTAACCCTCTCTCTGTGCACCTTCCCTGCTTTCACTCACTCTCTCTCAAAAAATAAGTTGATAAACTTAAGAAAGAAAGAGTCTTAGCAATAGGTCTAATAACTGCCACCCTCTGGAAATACCGTTGAATAGAAGAGACTTTAAGACATCAGCGATGTGAAAAAGATCTGTGGTTTCTAAGAGTGACAAAATCACAGGTGTTGATAAAATCACTCTGGTTTGATGCCTATGTTCATAATTTAAGGAAATGCTACATTTCACCTACAGGAGAGTGAAATTAAAGCCCCTACTCCCAAATTTCTGTTCACAGAGCCCTGGGATGAACCGAGGTTCAAAACTCTCCGTTTACATAGTCTCACTTAAGACTAGTCTATAGCACCAGCTCTGGGCTCCAACTCCACAGAAATATAACTTTTGGCCTTATATATTACAAATTTAAAAAGTGTTCTCTCAGGGGTGCCTGGGTGGCTCAGTCCATTGAGCAACCGACTCTTGATTTCAGCTCCGGTCATGATCTCACAATCGTGAGATGACTCCTTGCGCTGGGTGTGGATCCTGCTTGGGATTCATTCTCATTCTCATTCTCTGTCTCTTTCTCTCTCTGCCCCTCCTCCACTCACATGTGTGTGCGCAGTATGCACGTGATCTCTTTCATAAATAAATAAATAAATGGCATCTCACCATTTAAAGCTATATGTCACTAATTCCCCTAAAATGATGTCACTTAATTTCCCTTAAATTAATGTATCATAATAAAAAGGATTTTCCATAGGCTTTTTTTTTCCTTTTTTTTTAGTGTGGGTATTTTATCTGGATTATAGAGTGCTTGGAATGGGATGGGTTATAAGTATATGTCCTACGATTCTAAGTGAGGGCGGGAACTCATAGGATCCCAGATCAGCTACTACTTTTTAAGGAGCTCAAAGTAAGAACAAGAAAATCTTTACATATTTAGAAAGAAGTCTGAGCACTAATGACATTCTTCTCTTTTTGTTAAAACACTAAAAAGGCAATGTCTTAGTTACTTAGAAATCGTAAATTTGTATTTCTAATCTACCTAAGATTATATTTTCAGGTTAGTAAAGAAGGCATTGTTATACCCATTTTGGAGATGAGAACCCAGTTCACAGAGAGGGCACCAGATTTAATGAAAGACAGGGAATGTGAGAGATCAGGCACTTCGTTCAATTTCATCTTTGCAAGGCCAGCACTAGACATGACGTGCCCCCCATTTACAGATATAAGTAAGGAAAATGCAGTACGGTTTATTGCAAAAACTCTCAGCAGCAACTTGCACAAACACCGGACCTCAGTAACATTGCTCCATAAAAAGCCTCGGTGTGCTTATCGCTTTTACATCTCTCCACTTCCGGACGCTGCTTCCCCTCGCACCTCCTCTCTGGGCTGCTGGTAGGCCCTCATCAGTGTGTGCACATGCCCGTTTCCCCAGACTCTTCCTCTCTGCTGCTTCCTCCCGTTTCCCGTATCACATCTCACCTTTACTCTTGTTCTCAGCTCCACTCCCTTCTCTCTCCTCGTTGCCCACACTTTTCCCTTAAACTGATCACATACGGAACGCAAACACTGTGGTTTTGTTTGACTTCCTGAATCATGTTTGGTTTCTTCTCCTGAATTTTTAGAACGAGTGGGTGGAATAATCTTTCTTTCTCCAAAGCTTCCTTTTCTTTTACAGACCTTGCTGGTGGTGGTGGTGTGTGTGTGTGTGGGCGGGGGGGTGGGGCAGGGGCTGTACTAGCATTAAGGGGATGGCGGGGACCCTACCAGCCTTACAGGGATGGCGGGGACTGTTTTAGCATTACGGAGGTGGCAGGGACTGTTCTAGCATTACAGGGATGGCAGGGACTGGACCAGCATGATAGGGGTGCACGTTAAAAATGGCCCTCCCACCACCTGGGTGTTCTAATTCTGTCTCCCTAACTTTCTAGGGTGCACACGTCTTTTCCTACCACACTTAGGCTAGTTCAGGAATAAACAGTAAGGTTGAGGGACTTCTACGGTGGCCCAAGCAAGGAGAGGAAAGAGGCAGCCTCTGACTTGGTGTGAAATAAGTAACTGGCCAAACACTCATCACTCACCTAACGACCACCTTAAAAATCATGCATGGTCAGGCTGGCTCCGCTCCACCTTTCAAAGTCTCCTCTAGTTCAGGGACCATGCCGGGAAGGGACAGACACCATCATAAACTTGTCCCTTCCCTTCTTAGACCCCAGATTTGGACTTAGCCTGGAGGTGGACGGGGCCTGGGCAAGAAACAGAAGGAAAGTGGGAACGTAATTTCTGGGTTTGTCCTTCTGTGGCTCAGGGGCACAAATACATGTTAATGCTGGGTGACATTCTTACTAACATGCTGCATCTTTAAGACACAAGGTTCCAAGCTGTAGGAAGACAGTGGTTGTTGGAATTCTGACAGCAAATGAAACACAAATGATTAACCAAAAACTGTTCTGATTGTTAGCAAATGAGATTACACACACATATAGAGAATTTTGACACACCTCTTAAAAACTAAAGAAAAAGAGAGAAGAAAAGAAACAAATGCAATCTGGAAAACTGTGGCCTTGTCCCTTGGGTTCAGGGGATAGATAGGCCATTTGCTAAGAAAAATATTATACAGTATTAAAAACATTTAAAAATATATTAATGCTTCTTAACGCCCTTGAAGTAAAAGGGGGGTGCAGTGGACTTGAACTGTCCTTGCCTGGTGAAACTGATGATAAAAATGCTAAAACAGAGCTGGTGAATCTACAACTTGTTTTATAGGCAGAATCGCTCATTCACTAGAAATGCAAATACTGAGGTTCATGAGGGAACACAATTTAATACACTTAGCCCGATTCTGTACGCGTTAAGAAGGCACTTAAGTATGGACATTTTAGACACCACTGACGACTTAGAATACCAGACTGAGAAAGCAGTGTAGCTGAGGTCATCCTCATTTTATGCAAAATCAAGAAATGAAGTCTGCGTGACTGTGGTGAGCCCCATCCTGACCATGCCCCACGCCCCTGACATCGTGGGAGGGCGGTCACCACTGACCCTGTGTGAGCACAGGGCTGATGAGGAAATTTCCCCCCCCAGGCCTGTGTAATAATCACCTAAGGCAATTCCATTTTCTGGGCTTATCTAAAAACTCAGACCATACTACTAAGTCAACAGTGGCAAGACGATGGTGAGTTTGACACCCAAGCAGAGAAAATAATAGAACTGTAAGCTGTACTTTATGCCTGGACTCATTAAGAGTGAAGACACATTTTTCAGAGAGAGAGACGGAGTGCGAGCAGGGGAGGGGCAGAGAGAGAGGGAGATACAGGATCCGAAGCAAGCTCCAGGCTCTGAGCTGTCGGCACCGAGCCCGACGCGGGGCTCGAACTCATGAACCACAAGATCATGACCTGAGCTGAAGTCGGACGCTTAACCAACTGAGCCACCCAGGCGCCCCAAGAGTGAAGACATATTTTAAAACCGTCATATTATAAAATTAACATATACAATGATCCCATCTTAACATCTTGAAATGTATCTCTGAAATGCATGCTGAGGAATACAGAGGTCTACTCAAACTTTCTTTTTTTAAACTTATAAAAAGCATGATTTTATAAAAACTAACTTACTTTCCTCTTTTCCAAGTACTTACTGAGCACAACTAAATATTCCAAAATCATGAACCATGTTTTAGATTTGAATATATTAGAAATCCACTGTTTTTCTAAACCCTTTTTGAACATTACAGATTTTTTTCCTAATCTGTTTTGACTTTTCTTGTACAGAGAAGGTAAAAGGACCCAGGAAAAGAGGGTAAAGAAAAATGGGCAGCAGACGACGAGGTCCCAGCTGATTCTCTAGCGGAAGAAGATGGAGAGAAATGTCTGTTCACAGCATTGCTGGCATGTCGAGCCACGAATGACAGCAAACAAACATTCAAATCAATGGCCCCACGTGACTTCAGAATCACGAAAACTAAGGGTTTCTAGATTAAAACGCAGAATAGCAACTTCACAAACCATGAGTAATTAAAAACGCTTCATGCATGTATAAAGGGGTGAATGGCTGAGTTGATGGACAGATAAATGAGCGAATTAATGGACAGTTCTGGGTGGCAAAGAAGCTGTTCCCTCCCTACATTCAGGTGTGATTTTATAAAAATGAGCCTGATTTAAGTTATTGCTTAGTTATCATCACTAAGTATTTCGAAACCCATAACCATGTTTTAGATCAGGAAACAACCATCCGTTCCTGTCTCCTTCATAACCTATTTGAATTGTGCCACCCTGAAAACAAATTGACTACAGTTTTCCTCCCCTTCTTGTCAACAACCCAGTTGTGAAGGCGCCCTACTTAGTTTCAGATATGTGAACTACAAGGTAATGGGATCTTTTCCAAAAGTGAGTGTCCCCTGCTGGCAACAGAACGTAAAAAGAAAGATTTAGGACTTTGAAGAAAATCTCTTTTCTGTGTTTCAGTTTAAGCTTGCAGCATTACTGTGCTGGAAGGAGAAAGAGAGAAGGCGAACAGGAGGCAACGAACGAAGAGCACACAGTGACGGCGAGTTGGACGAAAGAACCCAGAAGAGGCAGAGCAAGCAACGACATCACATGGATTCTCTCTTCCAGCAACACTCACTGACTCACTGACGGCGGATTGCGCCACTTGCCTTGAAACTTGCAAGGGCCCAGGGGCACCTGGGTGGCTCAGTCGGTTGAGCATCCGACTCTTGACTCGGGCTCTGGTCATGATCTTACCATTTCATTAGTTCGAGCCCCGCATCGGGCCCAGCTTGCGCTCTCTCTGTGTCTCTCAAAATAAATAAACTTTAAAAACAAAGAAATGAGTAAACTTGCAAGGGTCCAGCCAATGAACCTAATCGAGAAAACACTGACCCTAAATTGGATGTGTTGTTCACCAAGAACGCTTCTGCTGTGAGTGCCTGGCCTGTCTGTACAGGGACAGTCACAAAGGTAAGGCGAGACCTACAGACAGCACCAGCGGCATTTCTTTTTATTTCTACTGAGGGATCTGAGAACGTGTCCTGGTGCAAACAAAACATCTTGAAAACGTTTAATTCAAAACTTGGCAGTGGGAGAATTATAGATGAATAATTTATAACACAAAAAGAGTAAAAATATAACACCAAGTATACAACAGAAGTTCGTTATAAGCAAATGTGTAAAAATGTATATTACACACTGGAGAACGGGGCTGGAACACCTGACCTCAGTCACAAGCTGTATTTAAGGCTCCAGGCCTCCTGTCTCCCCACCTGTGGGGCTGACCTACAAGAAATGGCTGTACACAGACCTAGGGTCGCACCACTGTCCGCTGTCCAAGGTGGCGTGCTTCAACCCTGTGTCAAGTCAACTACCGAAAGAAGCTGCCGGAAGCTAAGTTGAGCTGCTGAGCCCATCCTCAGTAGCCAAAAAAACCTCACCTAGAAGAAAACGAAGAAGAAAGGCTCTGACTTGGGCAAGACTAACTGTGGCAGGAACTGGCCCACGCTCAGTGGGAAGAACGCCAATCATGGAGTCAAAAGAGAAAATGGAATGGAAATGCATCAAATATACCAGTGTTGGAAACAGGGCCTTCACGAATCCCATCTCATTTAATTAAAACAACCTACGCAGTAGATACTTACAGGCTTCTGTTTTACAAATAAGAGACATGATGAGATTCCACCAAAGATCTGGAAACTAGCAAATGGCTAGAATTTAATTCTATGTGCCAGCTGCCAAGCAGATGGTGTTTTTTGGGCTTTCCTCCCCATTCTGAGACCTGATTCTAGGCCCAGCTGCCACTCAGCGTCTGTGTGACTCTGGCAGAAGGGTCTTACAACCTTTCTAAGCCTCAGTTTACCCATCTCTTAAGGCAAATACAAAAATGCTGGCCTACTTCGCAGGGTGGCTATGAAAACCAAATGCAACAATGTCATGTGACTTTTATTAGCTTTAAAACTGTTATATAAATGCAAGAGGTTACTACTGATACTTGTATTTCTAATCTATTTTTTTACTGATACTTTTATTTTTAAGAGACAATTACATTTTTTTAATGTTTTTGTTTTTGTTTTTTTTTCAGAGAGAGAGAGAGAGAGAGAGGCAGAGAGAGAGGCAGAGAGAGAAGGAGACACAGAATCCAAAGCAGGCTCCAGGCTCTGAGCCGTCAGCACAGAGCCCGACTCAGGGCTCACACTCACAAACCACGAGATCATGATGTGGGCCAAAGTTGGACGCTTAACTTGACTGGGCCAGCCAGGTGCCCCAAGAGACAATTACGTTTTCAGACTTCCAAATGAGTTGGTAAGATTCCGGTTTCCAGCAGTGGGTGGAGCAACTGCTCAACATATTTTTTTTTTAGATTCTTAAAACTGTTTTTTTGGGGGGGCGCCTGGGTGGCTCAGTCGGTTAAGCGTCCGACTTCAGCTCAGGTCACGATCTCGCGGTCCGTGAGTTCGAGCCCCGCGTCGGGCTCTGGGCTGATGGCTCAGAGCCTGGAGCCTGCTTCCGATTCTGTGTCTCCCTCTCTCTCTGCCCCTCCCCCGTTCATGCTCTGTCTCTGTCTCAAAAATAAATAAACGTTAAAAAAAATTGTGTTTTTTTTTAATTTTTTTTTTTTTTTTTTAAGTAATCTCTACACCCAACGTGGGGCTCAAACTCACAACCTTAAGATCAAGAGTCGCATGCCCCATCGACGGAGCCAGCCGGGAGCACCTTCTCAACACGCATCAGAGCAAATTCTTTATACCACCATTTCTTGATTAAAAAGTTTTAATTTCACTCTTTTGCCAAAAGGAAATGTTCGTATTCTGTATGAATTCATATCCATTTGGTAATATAAATTCACATCCAACTGATTAATACAGTTCAATGAGAGAAACAGGATCGTAGGCTACCTTTTAACTTTTTCAGGAACAACTCTTTCCTAAAGCAAGAGTTAACTGGGGTACATCTGCGAAGAGAAAAGCCCAAACCTAAAATACAAGACACTTAAAACCTAGAGGAGCCCACAAACTTAATACCTAGAGCCTCAGCCTGGACAGCAGATCTCAAACTTCAGTGGGGCAAAAACAATTCCCCGGGTAGCATGTTAAAAGTCCTGATTACCGGATCTGGACTCCAGTGATTCGAATTCGGTAGCTCCGGGTGGCCTCAAGAATCCGTACTGTTAGCTTGTATCTTCATTCCAAACTTTGAGAAACTCCAGTTAGACAATCAGAAGTAATTTGCAAAGTTCAACTGGTCTGTGTTGAAGTATCTGACCAAAAGCACCAATCTTAATGATAACAAAGATTGTGATGATGATAAAGCCAGCTTTATTGAGTTTAATGTGTTCCGGGCATCGTGGTATCTCCTAAGCACTATTTCATTTAATCCTGGTAAGTACTATTAACTCCATTTTTAAGGAAACTGAGGCTTATGTAGGTCAAGGATACAGCTGGTTAGTAGGGAAACCAGGATTTGAACTTAGCCCGACTACAAAGCCCACCTATTTTTTATCCCAGAGTTCCTCCACCACTCAGAAATGTTGGCATTGGTGGCTGGCAACCGCATCAGTGCTGGTTTCCTAGGAATTTACCATCTGTGAGTGTTCTTTCCTCTGCAACTTATCCGAGCGTCCCCACCCCCTCCCCAGCTTTACTGCTATTATTCTAAATGAAGGCAACATTCCAAATGGTCATTTTTTCCTGGACTGTGAGTGGTGGGAGAAACACAGGTAACATTTAGTTTATATAGCAACACGTGGCAATTTGCCGTTAGGCGTTTCTGCCAATTAAATCTATGGTATTCCTTCCAGTTGCCATGGCAACTGTGTGTCACATGAACGTGTGGAAAAGTGATTCCCAACCCTGGATGCTCTTTGATCTTAATTATTACAGGCAAGTTAAGATGAGGAAAATGAACCAGGAGAAAAAGATATACTGGCATCATAATCATCAAGCTAAAATTTCCCCCCCGAAATACTGACACTCCTTTTCTGTATTTTATAGCTTTATTAAGGTCTTATTATGCATTTGTTATGCACAAATTAAAACAAGGCACCAAATAAAAGTAAATATTAAAACCTTAACAGGTACACTATAATACCGTTTCATATCATTTAAGTATTTCATTTGTTTAGGAAGTTTAACATGCATAGCATTAATACGGTACAATTACGAATATGATACATTAATATAACTTATACCTGACTACATATGATTATTATCGTAATTCTATAAAAACTAGACTCCTGCTCAGTATATATAGGGATGTATTTTCTGTCTCCTTCTTCCTCCCTTGTTTTTTCATTTTTAAAGCAATCTTTTTTTAAGCTAAGTTCTAAACCCAATATGGGGCACGAAGAGTTGCATGCTTTACCGAATGAACCAGCCAGGTGCCCATTACCCCCTTGTTTCTAATGGGAAAATCCTACTCGATGACACTTCACCAAACAAAAACTGTTCTAGAAACAAGCCACTTTAAAGTTCAAGAATGACATGATTATGTGTATAGACTGTTCTTTAGATTCTCCATTTTTAGAAATAATTTTAGAAGTGGCTTCTTAAATATATAAAGTTCAGTAGCCTGTCAAACACTGAGCACCCATTCAGAAATACTTTGAAACCTTCACTGCAAAAGATATACCCCTGTTTATGTAATGATGAACATAAATCTGTTTTAGAGCAAGTGAAAACTTCTTTTTGAAAAGGCCGAAAATGATGACTTAATTGTTAAAAGGCTACCTTCACATTTAGGCTCATGACCTGTATTTTATGATTTCATAATATTTCTGCAAGAGCTCTTTTTCTCTTTCGTTCTTCTGCAAAAAGGAAAATAAACCAACACAAAACACCTTAGGAGAAACTACACACAAACTAGCACAAGGATGACTAACAGAAAGCACACCGATTCCCTTTACGACATCCCACGGGGTGATGCTGAACAAATACCCACCCCAGGGTTGCCCACTTAGGGAATACGGTATAGCAGGTGTCCTCGTAACGAAATGTTAACTTCACTAGAAAAATATTTTTAAAAGCACAAATAGGGGCCGCCTGGGTGGCTCAGTCGGTTGAGCATCCAACTCTTGATTTCAGCTCAGGTCATGATCCCAGGGTTATGGGACCGAGCCCCGCACTGGGCTCCACATTGAGCATGGAGGCTGCTTAAGATTCTCTCTGTCCCTCTGCCCTTCTCCCCCAGCTTGTGTCCTCTCTCCCTCTCTCTCTAAAAAAAAAAAAAAAAAAAAAAAAAAAAAAAAAATTAATTAAAAAGTAAATAAATAAGCACAAAAAATATCATATTTTCAAATGATCTTCCCAATTTTAATTGCAATTTCCGTGATTCAAGTTCTAGAGCATCTATGTCAGAGAAAACTGAGAACCCAGTGGAGTATAGAAACTTATATTCTCTGTAACGTGAAAACTGTGGACCGTTCAACAAATTGTTGAAGGTGGGATATGAATGGAGGTGGGATAACTCAATGTCCACATGACCAAAAAAAATGAACCTAGGCCTTTACCTCACATTGTACACAAAAATTAACTCAAAATGGACCATTTGCCATTTAAGAAACAAAACAAATGAACAAAAGGAAAAAGAGAGAGAGAGGGGCAAACCAAGAAACAGATTCTCAACTAAAGAGAACAAATGGTTACCAGAGGGGAAGTGGGTACAGGGATGGGGGAAATAGGGGGTTAAGAACACTGAGAAAAGTACAGAATTGCTGAATCACTTTATTGTGCACCTGGAACTAATATAACACTGTACGTTAACTATACTGGAATTATAATCAAAAACGAAATAAAAAAAAAAACAACACAGAGCATAGATGTAAATGTAAAAGCTAAAACCGTAACACTTCCAGAAGACAGGAGAAAATCTTTGTGATTTCCGTCAATATAGACATTTTTGCTCTTCAAAGGACATAATCAAGAAAATAAGAGGCAGGGGCCCCTGGGTGGCTCAGTCGGTTAAGCGTCCGACTTCGGCTCAGGTCATGATCTCATGGTTCGTGGGTTCAATCCCCACATCAGGCTCTGTGCTGACGGCTCAGAGCCTGGAGCCTGCTTCAGATTCTGTGTCTCCCTCTCTCTCTGCCCCTCCCCTGCTCATGCTCTCTCTCTCTCTCTCTGCTTCAAAAATAAATAAACATTAAAAAAAAATTAAAAAAAAAAGAAAAGAAAAGACAACCCAGGGATGGTGAGAAAACATTTGCAAGTCATGTATCTGGTAAAAAAACTTGTATCCAGAATATATAAAGAAATCTTGCTGCTCAATGAAACCAAAAATGCAGTGAACTTACGAGCAAAAGATCTGAAAAGACACTTCACCAAATAAGATAAATGAATGGCTAATAAAGAAGATGCTCGTCATTACGGATGCATTAGTCACTAGGGAAACACTAACTAAAATCAAAGTCAGATGTCACTACGTACCCACGTAGAGGGCTAGAATCCAAACTACTGATGATACCAAGTACTGGCAAGGACGTAGAGAAACTGGAACCTGACACATTGCCGGCGGGAATCTACAACGGGACAACTGTTCTAGAAAACAACGTGGCAGTTCCTGAAATGGTTAAACACAGAAGCGCCGAACAACCCAGAAACTCACCTCCTACCTACCTACCCAAGAGGATGGAAAAATATGTCCATACAAGTTGTGCATAAGTATTCATAGCAGCCCCGAAGTGGCAAGAACTCAAACGTCTAACAACTGGTGAGCGGATGAACAAAGTGTGGGATTATCCACACAACCGATTATCAGTCAGCCTTAGAAGAGAAATGGAGTGCTGATGTGTGCTGCAACGTGAATGAGCTTTGAAAGCAATATACTGGGTGAAAGTAGCCAAGTCTCCTTCAGGGGTGATGGAAATGTTCTAAAACTACAGTGGTGATGCGACGCATGACTCCAACAAATTTACAACAAACCACTGAACTGCTCACTTAAAAAAAATATCGAGACAGAGGGCAGATCAGTAGTTGCCTAGGTCTTTACTGGGAGCAGGAAATGACAGCAGAGGGCATGGGGGACCTTTCTGGGGGGATGGAAGGGTTCTATAACTTGACTGTGGCAGGGCCTGCACAACTCTATCAATTTCCTAAAAATCATTAAGCTGTATACTCACAATTGGGGAGTTTCATGTTATGTAAATTATACCTCAATAAAACTCCTAAAAAGCCTTGGGCAGACTTTCTAGGGTCATTACATTCACTTCTGTATGTGCGACCTCATCTTTCTGATTCTAGGGATGGTCTGTGACATAGCTGTGGATAACTCCTAATCTCCAGAAGAATTGTTTAAATCTCTCAACTAGCTGTGTGAGTAACCCAAACAGTCATGCCTGAGAAATTTGCAAAGAGTCAAAATGATGTGAGGTATCTGTATCTCTGAATAAGTCACATAAAAAACAGACCTTTGCCGCTATCATTATGCGTTAAGTACCCATCATCAGCAGCATCATCAAACCCCACAATTTGTAATGCACATTGCAACCAGGCCTGACGTTAGCCCCTGCTCACCTACTGGATCATTCCAGTACTGTAAGTCGGAAGAAAGTTTTACTTTAGTGACGCTGTACCTTGTGGTGCCACAAAATACCCTCCTTTTTCTGAGGCAGGAACAAAAACGCAAGTAGTGCTTCTGGGGTGGGGGCCACCCCCGTGGGTGGTGGGCAAGCTAAAACCCCACGTGGTAACAACGCGTATACTACAAAATCTCCCAGTCAGGCACTCAAATCGCTTTGACTGTAGAAGATCGGATTGGATGATGGCTTCCAACAATTTTGAAGCTACAAATCCCTGAGGAAGAAAATGATAAAATCCTAAAACACTGGAGTGTTTGAGTAAACGGAGGCTTAGAAAAGGAAAGGGATTTTCTACCAGGAGCCAGAATGTTTGTGGAAGGGCCAGGATAATAACCTACATTCAGCTCTGGTTTTTTGTTTTCATGGCTTGACTACTGATTCCAACACAAAAGCATCCTCTGAATCACTCATCACCTATGACTTCGCTCTCCCCCAAAATATTCAAATGCTGGTTAAAAATATAAACTGTGAGGGGCGCCTGGGTGGCTCAGTCGGTTAAGCGTCCGACTTCGGCTCAGGTCATGATCTCACGGTCCGTGAGTTCGAGCCCCGCGTCGGGCTCTGTGCTAACGACTCAGAGCCTGGAGCCTGCTTCGGATTCTGTGTCTCCCTCTCTCTCTGCCCCTCCCCCACTCATGCTTGCGCGCTCTCTCTCTCTCTCTGTCAAAAATAAATAAAACGCTAAAAAAATTATTTTTTAATAAATAAACTGTGAGATCATTTTGAAATGCAAACTCTCCTCTCCCTTCCATGGTTGTAGCACAGATCTCATCTCTTCTGGACTAGACTACTGAGGACTGTTCTGTCCCAGGACTGCCCCCATACCAATCCTCTCTACGGAGCTCATCCCCTTCTGTGGTTCCTGGTAAACACCTCTGTGGCTTTCTACTGCTTGCAGGGTAAAGTCCAAACTCCAAGCAAGGGCTTTCCTAACTCCGTAAGACCTATTTTTACAATCTTATCTCCCACTTCTCCACCCAACCAACCACCCTGTACAAAAGTTACGGTGAGAACGTGCAGTTCCCTTCGCACCACAGATTATCATCTTTGGGGACACTTACTATACGCAAAGCTCAGTGTGGAGTTCTCTACCTGCATCACCTCATTTCATCTTCACAACAACCCCATGTGACAGGCAGGTACCCTCGCCACCCCCAGTTTACAGGGGAGGAAGAGAAGGCTTAGATAACTCCTCTGGCTGACTTTCTCCCTATGTCTATAGTACCTGTCCCTCCCGCACACTCTTCCACTTGGCCTAAAGACCCTGCAGCCCCTCAAGTGCTGCCCCCTGCATCTTTTTTCAAGACCCCACTCAACTGTCTTCCTCCAGGTATACAACTCTTTATCCAGAGTTAATAATTCTGTCTTTGGTGCTTTCATGGTACTTTGTATGTTCCTCACTGGAAACATCACACTACATCATAATATCTGTATCCATTCCAATAATATCTGTATCCAATCCAGTCTATCAATTAGAATATGAATCTATCAGAACAAGAATAGCTATTCTCTTAAACTCTTTCTTTTCTCTATGTTTGGCATACAAAGCAGGCAGGTAAATACTGAATGACAAGGTACGTTAGTCTTTATAATGCGTTGTTTCATTCACTCCCTTTCCTTCCTTATATATTCTATTTCCATCTCCACATTCTTAGAGCCTTATTACCTCTGAGCTCTCTTTGGCAATAAATTCCTGCTAGCTTTCTCCCTGGTCACTTTTCTTTCCAATTCTCTTCTTTACCGATGGTGGATTAACTTCCTCAAAACACAGTTCTGCTTGGCTCTTCTCTACTCAAAAATATCCTTGACTCTGTGGTGCTTACCAAGGAATGTATAGATTCTTTACTCTAAATTCAAAAGTGTCCGTGACCCAGGCTTAATGATTTCACTTTAACTTGATCCTTCTCCTACACTAAACAGAATTATGTTCCTTCCTGTTCTCTCAAATCACATAAAAGCCCTACCCATCTGACCACTGAAACTATATGTATAGACATTGCGCTTTCTTCAAATGAGATTCAGTCACCCTTACTCAGCATTCCTTGATTTGATACATGCGTAAAAACTACAACTCTTCTGAAATCCCACAGCAAATGGTTTTGCCTCTTTTGTGGGATTTAATCTACATAGTTCCAATATGATTTGCATACATCTTAGCTCATTTATAATGTCCTCGACATCCTTACAGAGCTATATCTGAGTGTCTTACGCCTGGTGGGTGCTCAGCAAGTTCGCTTTGTGCAATCCTGAATGAACGCATAAATGTTAGGTCATCCTGCAACCTAACTAAACTAAACTAAACCTAACCACACTCTCATGCTTTAAAAAAAAAAAATTGGGGCGCCTGGGTGGCTCAGTCGGTTAAGTGTCCGACTTCAGCTCAGGTCACGATCTCGCGGTCCGTGAATTCGAGCCCCGCGTCGGGCTCTGGGCTAATGGCTCAGAGCCTGGAGCCTGCTTCCGATTCTGTGTCTCCCCCTCTCTCTGACCCTCCCCCGTTCATGCTCTGTCTCTGTCTCAAAAGTAAACATTAAAAAAAAAAAAATTAATGTGCAATCAAACTAACTGACTGAACATCTTCACAGTCCTCCCTAAGACTATAACACAGTGGCATGTCAAAACCATTTCTGGAAAAATCTGACCTTAACTGGCCCATGTCTCAAGAAGTCAGGTCGATCTAGGATGGGAACATCATCTAAGTGGATAGTAACCATCACACAGTGACAGCCAGTGTTCAACACTGGGCCAAGTGCTTGCTAGACCTAATGCCCCTGGTTCCTACAAACATCCAAGGCAGATGGAGCTGTCCCACATTCTACGCTGGGGAGACTGAGGCCAAGGGAAAGCTCAGCAGTTTGCTCCACTGGTGGCTCTCTTTGGAACAGCAGAGCCAGGATTCACACCAAATTAAAAACATCTACTGAAAGACTAAAGCTCCCTATTAAGGAGTTACAACAGACTTTCATCATTTAAAAGAGCTTCATCTATGGCATATTTCAACACTACCACACGCTTCTGAATCTATACTGCATGACTAAGGACAGGGTCCCTTTCCTATTCGCTATTTCAGGCGATGGAATTACCCTGTGACTTGGTAGGAAAACCAGCGAAAACATGCTAAATTCCTGTGCCTGTACATTTATCAGGGAACAGGTAGCACTGTCCACAAGCATCCATGCTAAACTGCATTTCCGGACCAAGTAACAATTCTAGGGCATCCTTCCAAAGTTATTCTTACAAGGAAATTTACCACTAGGTGGCAGAAGTATAAAGTTAACGCGGTGATTTCTCTCTAGTGAGTAGCAGGACATGTTCCCACCCTTTTCACAGTAACAAAATCCTGTGAAACTGCTAATGGTTTTCCAAAGATTATTTTGTCACCTTGAGAGTGGCATTTTATACATAAATGGTTCTACATTAAACTATTCTTCCTTATTGAAAACTGCATTATAATATTTATTTTAAATATCATAATATACAGATTTCAACCTTTAAAAAAATTTTTTTAACGTTTATTTATTGTTGAGAGAAAGAGAGAGAAAGATACAGCATGAATGGGGGAGGGACAGAGAGAGAGGGAGACACAGAATCTGAAACAGGCTCCAGGCTCTAAGCTGTCAGCACAGAGCCCTGGGCGGGGGGGGGGGGGGGGGGGGGGGGGCGCTCAAACCTACAAATCGCAAGATCATGACCCGAGTCGAAGTCGGTCGCTTAACCTACTGAGTCACCCAGGCGCCCCTCGACCTCTATTACATTCAACACTAACCACAGCTTCAACTAGCTCTAAGCACGTAAGTAGAACCATACTATCACTGAATTAAATAACCCACTGTATGTTAAAGTACATTGAAACTGAAATTTAATTTTGTGTAATGTTATACAAGATGGCCAACAAGTGCTTTTAAATTACAACGGTTGAGGGGCGCCTGGGTGGCTCAGTCAGTGGGGCGTCCGACTTCAGCTCAGGTCATGATCTCGTGGTCTGTGAGATCAAGCCCCGCATCAGGCTCTGTGCTGACAGCTCGGAGCCTGGAGCCTGCTTTGGATTCTGTGTCTCCCTCTCCCTCTGCCCCTACCCTTGCTTGTGCTCTCTCTCCCAAAAATAAACATTAAAACATACATACACACACACACACACACACGAGGAAGCTTAAGTTTGAGAAAATAAATCCAACTTAAAAAGTGATAAACATCTGGGCACCTGGGTGGCTCAGTCGGTTAAGATGTGACTTTGGCTCAGGTCACAATCTCACAGTCTGTGGGTTCGAGCCCCATGTCAGGCTCTGTGCTGACTCAGAGTCGGGAGCCTGCTTCAGATTCTGTGTCTCCCTCTCTCTCTGCCCTTCCTCCACTTGTGCTCTGTCTCCCTCTGTCTCTCTCTCTCTCTCCCTCTCTCTGTCTCTCAAAAATAAATAAATATTAAAAAAAGTTTTTTAATGCGATAAACATCTTGAGACAAATCTGCAGAATTATCTATCCACACATGTGCACTTTTGATCACTTGTGCCCTGCTTTGTATCTTTGGTACAATTTCTTTGTGGGTAGAAATTAAATTATATATATTATTAAATTATTAACTGTGTATAATTAAATTATATTTAGCAAATATACGGGTAAACTATATAATGATCAAAATAATTCTGAAAACAATATGCATATGTTCGCTTAATGTGCACTCAAGAAGAAAATGTTTTAATGATGATTTTCACTAATTTCATTAAGTAGAAAATAAAATCCCCACCTTTCACATAAAGAAGCCTCTAGAACTCTGCAAATCTTCTATTTTGGAGCAGGGGATGAGAGTTTGGGCTCCTCCAGGAGCGATGAAGGGGGGCTCTAAACCATCTGTGGGACAGGTTGGATGTGTGGTGGAAGGAATTACACGTCATCTTATCATCCATCAGAGGAGTCAAGGAAGCCCGGCCCGCTTCAGGCTTTGGCCGATGACGTACAGCAGAGCTAGCAGAACTGGAGCTCCTTCAAAGGCTGGCAACTAGTCTGGTGTCCTTACAACTGTTCCACAAGGCTTCTTTGGAAATATGCAAATGAGCAAATGGCCGTCAATATCTAAGACCTCTAAAGACACAATGGCCCTGAGGTCTCCATACAAACTCACATCTACAAAGCCTCACTCCTCTGGCTGCCTCGGGGATGCTTCAGGCTAATTGAGATCTCCCCAAAGTGACCTGCGACAGGCTTTCTACTTCTGAAGACTCTCTGAAAAGCAAAAGTGAAAACATACGGTCCGGAGGCTATCCTGGCTCCCAAGTTTGCAAAAGCGGCTGTGTAATCCCTCACCTACAGACATTAAGACAAAACTGAGGTCCTCTCCAAGGATCCGTGGGAAGGAACAGTTGCCAGGGGATTATTTTCCATGGCAAGCACCAATTTATACCTATAAAACAGTCTAGAAATATACTTGGAGAATAATTTGCAGTATACACACATGGATGCATTTCCTCATCCTTTAGCTCTGTACTGTACTGAATGCATTTATAAATGAGTGAAAATTACAGAGTCAGGCAAAGTTGTCTGGATACCTGACAGGATATGAAAAGAGCGCTGCTCCTGTAGCCTTGACAGTTATTAGTTGATTCAATTCATGAGATGCTTACGTTCTCTAAAAATAAGTCAAGTAACCATCATAAGAATTTCTTTGAACCATCATCACTCGGAGGTTGACAGGTATCAAACTGCACGTTTCTAATTCATTCCTAGGAAATAAAAGAGACTTCGAACGGGGTCTTAACGTGAAGCATCTCATTTACATGTACTCTGTTGGGAAGGATACAGAGACAATTTAAAACGCAGAGAAGAGAGCTATGGGAATACAAAATGTTGCAAAAATCAAATTTCTGAGAGCCCCTACTAGCTGCATAGAGTGGACAGAGGTCTCTATCAACTACCCCCCACCTCCACCCCCCAGAATCTACGATGGGGTTGGTGCTCAATGGAATCTGCTTTTGAATGAATGGTGTGGTGCCGTCTCAAGGAATCGCACTGGGTGGCAATTTATTACAAGAGAGGCGGAGATGACTGTGAACTTGGTAAACAGCAACCTGGCAGGAATTTGATGGCAGTGCAATTAGCACGGGGCCACCTGCTTCTACGGCAGGTGAAGGCAAGAGGGTGAATGCCAGCGGAAAACACCCCAGCGCACCGGCAACCCCCGGGAGACACGAAGGGTGACGCTGTGACAGGTACCCCGTGTGCAGCCGGTCACCTCCAAGGGGCCCCCGCCCGGCCCTTACCTCCTCCCTCCTTTCTTCGGGACCCGACACCAGGTGGGGGCTCAGCTGAGGGTGGCTGCCGACGCTGCCGTCGTCACTGCCCTTGTCACACGTGGCTTGCGCCGAATCCTGGGAGGACGCAGGCCCCTCTGCCCTGTCTTCACTGTCCACTGAACTCAGGGACAGCGCGCTGAGACTGCTGGGACACGTGGCGTTTCCTGCGCCCGGGCTCTGAGGGCTGGGGGGCTTGGGCGTGGTCGGCCTCTGGGGGGTGAGCGGCTGCTCCGGCTCGAAGGTAAAGCGGCTGCCAGCTTGGCGTCCGCCCGGGTCCTCGGCAGCCGGACTCGCCGAGGCGCTGCCGGCGCCAGGACCCGCGCTCGCCGCCGCCCGCGAGCCTGCGGCTTCGGGGGGACACGCGGCCGCCGCCGCGTCCACCGGGGGGCTCCCCGCCCCCGCCGGGCCACAGCCCGGGGCGGCGTGCGCGCCTGCGCCTGCGCCTGCGCAGCTCCTCCACTCGCGCTCGGCGCTGGTGGACACGCGGCGGGAGTAGGCGTCGTGCAGCCTGCTGTGCACCTGCAGCCTCCGGCTGGCCTCGCCCGGCGGCGGCGCCCCGCCCCGGGGGCTCTCTCTCCGCCAGGCCGCGTCCGCGGCGCCGCTCACAAACCTCAGGACTCTGTCGAAGTCCCTGGCCCGCAGCGGGCTCTTCCAGCGTTTCGTCCTCCTCTCGGCCCCGCCGAACTTCTCCGAGTCGGCGGACGAACTGCTCAGCGTCCTCCGGGGCGCGGGCTTTTCGGGCGCCCCCTTGAGGTCCATGAGATTCGAGGTGGACTTCCGCTTGAAGGAGCTCTTCTTCAGGAAGTTCAAGTTGTCGGTGCTCTTGCTCTTCCGGTAGACGATGCTGTTGTTCTCAGAGTCTTTCACTAGAATCGCACGCGGCGCGGGCTCCTGGGACACGGGGGCCAGGGGCCCGACGTGGTTCTGGGACCCCTGGCGCTTCTCGCCCTCCAGGAAGCTGATGCGGCCCAGGCCGTAGGCGCGGCGGATGCTGCGGGACCGGTGGGTGCTCCTCTGGAAGGCGTCGTCGGCCTCCTCGGGGTCGGAGCAGTCCGACGCGCCCCCGGGAGCCGCCTTGGCGGCGGGGTCGCTCGCCGGCCCCGAGGAGGGGCCCCTGCCGGTGTGCGTTCCGGCGGCAGCACCGTTCGGGATGGGCTTCCCCGGGTCGCGTTCCGGGTCGCCTTCCTTTGGCGCATCTGACCCCTCTCGGTGCTGAATTCCCTGAAGGACGGAGGACTTCAGTTTTTTAAAAGACCCCATTTTCCGGAAGGAGGCAAGGGCGTTCCAGGTGGAGGAATTTCCCATCAGGACCATGGAGCGGGGCCTTTCCGGGTTGGCGCCGGCCCTCTTCCTACTCGCGGAGAAGAGGCGGATGAGCCTGGCAGGGCTGAGTCTGGCCTCCGCGGCGCCTTCCGCGTCCCCGCAGGGGTTGCTGCCGCAGCCTCCATTCTGACACGCTGGGTGGGTCACCATCGTGGGGTCTTTGGAATCAGAGACGGAACAGGGGATCGCGGCGAGTCGGCCATGGCCGTTCCGGGCTGTTGTCATGTTCTCGGGGCGGCGAGCCCGTGGCCACAGGGCAGCGGGGTTCAAACCCACATGCACATCTGTGTCCACAGGCCCCAGGCGCAGACCTTCATCTCCGAGGCTGCTGCCGGCCGGGCTTTCGCACCTGCTGTGCGCATCAGGCTCCTCGGTTGTGGCCACAGCCTGGAGCGGAAAACAAAGCCGGGATTTAGTCATTTTCCTCCCACGGAAGAACCTCTACGAACAGCGGCTTCTCATTTTGGCTAATAATTGCCGGGATGAAAGAAGCATGCCTCATGACAGGGTTGATCAGGTCAAAACTGTCTTAAATTAGGGGCCCCCGGCTGGCTCGGTTGGTCAACTGTCCAACTCTGGCTCAGGTCATGATCTCAGGATTGAGGAGTTCGAGTCCCGCGTCGGCTGCCTGCTGGCGGCGTGGAGCCTGCTTGGGATTCTCTCTCCCTCTCTCTCTGCCCCTCCCCCACCTCTCAAAATAAATAAACGTTCTAAAAAATTTTTAAAAACTTTTAAATTAAGTTAAAGTTTTACCTTTCCTAATTGATTTCACAATGAATTAAAAGGAAGAATGCAAACATACATTCCTTAAAAAAAAAAAAAAAAGATAATTATGGGTTGTGCATTCAATGCAAAGGTAAATCCTTGAACCCATTGAAACTTGTTTAAAACTTCTGAAAAACTGCTGGAATGCCAAGGCCAAGGCGTTATTCCACACTGGGGCTTGTCTTTATTTGAAATGGAAGAAATTCTTAATTACTGAATAAAAAAACCCACCAACAACTATTTCAAAACGTGTTACAGTAAAATACCAGCCTATGTTAAATTTCACACAGCTGATAGGCATACTGGCTACAAGAACCAGTGTAAGGAGCTGTAGCAAAGACCAAGATGCTGTCAGCTGCCCACTTGTCTACAAAAATACCCAAAGTGCTACAGAGAAACACAAGCACAAGGGACAAGCTGAGGCTGCATGTATGAGGTCGGGCTTTGTAAAGGAAACAGCATTAGTGAAGGGCCTCTGTCAACAGGATTCGTATTGGCTGGGGGATGGAGGGAGATAAGGATATTACTTAAATATTAGAAATTCAGACACAAAACTTCAAATTAAACCAATGTTGCACCTTCGTCTTTCTTTCCCCGTGCCCTCAATTAAGGCCGCCACACACCTGCAGTCCATGCTGTCTCCCCCAAGTGAACATGTTGCTCTCCTTCCTCTCTGCCCATTAGGCCACGGCCTGCTCAGCCTTGGTGGGCCGGCTTAAATGTCACAGCCACCCCCTTCTCAATTAGTGATTAGCCAGTGAAGAAGTGTAGGGAAGATGGCGATATTCACCATAAAAGACCACCACTCGCTAAGTGTTTACTACATGTCAGGCCCCTGTGCTAAGTGCTTGTGAAACGACCTGCCACTGGGTACTCCTATTAACCTGTAAGATCAACAGAATAATTTCCATTTTATAGATAACCAAATGCACACTTGGGCAGGGGGCGCTGGGGGTTCCCGCAGCTGCCTCTTCGGAAGCCTATGCTCCTCTCCGCTACTTTAAACTAATGAAAAAAGAGAGAGGCAGTGCTGGGATAGGAACCCATATCTTGGTGTCTGACACCAAGTTCAGTGCCTCGTGACATAACCCCAACTCAAGTCAAATCCCCGAAGTCCTTATGCCAGTCAAGGCCACTCTTCCGAAGGCAATATTAAAGGCAGAAGAAGAAAAGGAGCAGACATTTGCATAAAAACCTTAAGGTTAAGTCCCAATTTAGCTTAGTCCTCTCCAGCGCAGAAAAAAATGTGACCTCATGCAAAGAGGTCTCATCTGATTCTACTCTGTAAATTCTCTCATGGGCTCATTTTTATTTGCCCTTACATGGAGCTCCCTGAGGGATTCCCAGGGAGATTCCCAGTTCAAGGGCTGATTCCATCTGGGACCAGGGAGGCTACATAGGCTTATGTGGCCTGGAGCCTTTCTGATGTCCATTTACTCAATTCCATTACTCAGAAGCCTAATGGGACTACCACATGCCTCTGCAGTTTAATGTTCTAATGGAGAAATTAGGGATCCTGAAGAGCTGTGGGCTGCATTTGAATGAGCCATTCAAGAAGCAGAAACTTGAATCATCCTAGCGTTGAGGCTGGATGTGAAATCTACAAACGATTGCAAAATGAGTCTCCCACTGAGTATCCCATCCACCCTCACCCATTCTGAGAGGGACAGGGGACTGTGGTTGTTTCGGCTTCTCACAATCTCGAAACGAAGCAGACAGTTTATGCAAACATCGAGTCCAGTCACAGGCACCGACTGATGGCATATTACACAATACTAATGGCCTTGTTGCGACTTGCACTGGATGCAGAGGAGCAGACACGCTCCTTCTCTTGTAATCTGGCTGGACGGAGACAACCCGAGGGCATTGTGAGACCTTTTATAACGAAGGATGAAAATGTGTCAGGCTGCCCCTGGAGTCTCCAGGGGTGCAGGCAGTGCTCGATTTTAATGTTGCGTCAGTTTGGGAATGTTCTAGGACAGGCATGGGGGCAGGCCCAGGTTTTAAGCTCAGTGCCGTCACATGAATCTTGAGTACCGTCATCTGAGTAATCTGTGCTTCAGTGGCATCTATCCAAGAGCAGGTGCCAACATTTACGTCTACAGTAGATCAACCAACCAATTAATTCATGAACCTCTGCTGGGTACAAGGATATGTGTAGGCCCCATGACAAACTCAAAACAGTGACAAGGTGATAACCCGTTCTAGGTGGGAACTTGGCATAAGCAAAGGAAGACCCAAGAACCTAAATTCTGACTGAGAGGCAATAAACTTGGGTGACCAGTTGGCCCAGTTGGCCCGGGGGTAAGGTGTTTTCCAGGACATGGGACTCTCGGGGCTGAAACCGGAGAAGTTCTTGGCAGACTGGGATGTCTGGTCACCCTATTGTTCTATTAAGTAGAACAATATAATTGGAAGGATGGCTCAGTGTCGTGAAGTAGTAGAAATTAAGGCGAAAACAGGTTTAGAAAAAACCACATCCCTTTAAGTCTAACACTTTGAGACTGTCTACAGGTGTCATCATCTTTGGGAATCCCTTCCTGATGCTCCTAAAATTAATGCCCCCTTACTCTGTGGGTTATGGGCATCTCACCAAATTGCTTTACCAAGACATATTTATAATGATAGGTTTTTATGGCTGCCTTCAGAACAAGACTTCTATGAACTCTTTGAGAATAAGAACGGTGTGCCACATGTAAATTATTTAAGTTTATCTTGATGTAATATTGTTATCTATTATCCTGCCTTGTCAATGTCTATGCCAACGTAACAATTCGCCATATCCCCACATATCTTTCCAATGTGACGATGTTTAAATTTTTACAACACTAAAAAGTCTAAGTATTTACTTAAACCTTAAGTTACAGATCTAGTAAAATATACACAATGCCGAGTTTCTGATTGGGGCAACATGCTTTTTAAAAGACCAGTGACTTACTATTTCGTTCATGCAGCTGAACAATGTGATTGTTGTGTGCTGCTTGGAATGAAACTGAAAATCACGGAAAAAGGCTTTTCCTGGAATTTCCGAGAAACATACCAAGTAGCATTATTTAGAACTAATACTTTGACCTCTATTAACTAACAAGGGTTGTGATTCAATCACTGGTTTTGTAGTAAGTCTTGCAAATTGTGGGAGCTCTGCCAGAGAGATTTATGAACAGAATACAAGAAGAATTTTAGATGGGAATATTGTGAAATCCATTGTCTACAAGCTGGATTCTGGGGTGTATGAACTTTAGAATAGAACATTTCCTTTCACTCGTAATGAGAATTCTCTGAAAACAACTATGACCAATAATTTTTAAATATGAATTTAGAATACTTGAATTTGAAACCCAGAACTATATACCAGGTTGAATGTACGTACAATTTGTAACGTGTTCATGTAAATTACAGAAAACGTGCCACTGGAGGAAAATGTATTGAAATCTGCAAGTCTAAATCTTTCGATCACAGCGCAGTAGAAGATTGCCTTTGGGAACATCTAACACCTAGCTGTAAAGATTAGGACCCTGGGACCCAGTGGTTCTGAGACACATACTCCTCGTCAGGCCACTACGGGTGGAAAGCACAGTGGAGCGGGAATCAGAGGGACCAGGTTCGGGCCCAGCACTGCCTCATGCTGGCCATGCCTGGGCCCAGCACTGCCCATACCTGGGGGTGATCCTACAGCACTTCCTTTCCCTCCAGATCTTCCTTGGTCACCAAGTTTAGAGATTCTAGTCCAGTCTCAACAATCCATGCTCAGTGTGGCTGCCGCAGCCTTATTTCCAGCCTTTTTAGGCCAGTGCCTTCCACTTGGACACCTGCATTAGCCTCCTGAAAAATCTCCTGCCTTCGCATCTGACTCACCTCCAAGCTGGCCGGCGTCCTTCCCAAAACACTGCCAACGGAGTCCTGCCACTTCATCTAGTATCCCCAGCTGCCACCTCTGAACCTTGAGAAGATGTCAGATCTCAGCCGAGCACACGATCCCTTTCACTCTAGCCATGCTGAATTATTTACAGTGAGGCTTTCTCATGCTGCTGTGCTTTGGGTTATTTCCTTGTTTGCTCTGATTTTCTCCAGCCATTTCTGTCTCACTGTATTACACGGAAGCACAATTCCCAGGCTCCTCTGACAAAGGGCTTCTGGCCAAGTTGGCCAAGGGTGGGGATGATGTGTGTGGGGGGAAGGTAGACACCAGGGTATTTCTCTCTGCATGGGCTACAGCAGGGGCATTTCCAGCAGCCGCTGGTCTCCTCTTTTGCTCCAACTTCTGCTGGCCAGCTCCTCCCTCCTAGGTCCCAGCTCCCACCAGGGGGCACCAGTGCCCCGCTCAAGTAGAACCAGCTCCCCCCTGATCCCCCCCAGCCTCTGGGTCAGTAGCATTTTCCTGCCATTATTGTTCACCTGAGTTCCTTTCTCCTCTTTTGTTTCTCGGCTGTGTAAGAATAATCCTATTTTAGATTCTCTGTGTGAAACACCTGGAGATGTTTCTCTCTTCCTGATTAATATGTGCTCTGCCTAATTAACTTTCATTAATTCAAATCGACCTTTCCCTCGAGAAACGCTCTTCTTCCTGTCCAATTCAGATGCCGTTTCTCTGTGGTCTATTTTAAAAAAAGAATTTTTTTTTAACGTTTATTTATTACTGAGAGACATAGGGAGACAGAGCATGAGCATGGGAGGGGCAGAGAGAGAGGGAGACACAGAATCCGAAGCAGGCTCCAGGCTCTGAGCTGTCAGCACAGAACTGGACGTGGGGCTCGAACTCACAAACCGCTAGATCATGACCTCAGTCGAAGTCGGAGACTTAACTGACTGAGCCACCCAGGCGCCCCTCTGTGGTCTGTTTTATACATTGGCCCTTCTCAGCATTTACCATACTGCTCTGTAATTCTGGTTTCTCAGTCTCCCTTCTCTGCTAAACCCTAAAAAGGTTGAAAAGTCAGAAACGAGGTCTTATTTAACTCTGTGTTCTCAGCATTCAGTGGGTTATTGAATACCTTAGGTGTGTTAACATAACATGTGGGGCCGGGTAGCTCTTAGCCATGAGGGCTGTCCTCTGCACTGCAGAATGTTAGCAGCCTCCCCGGCCAGTGCCTTAAAATGATGCCATTAGGAAAAAGAACTGTGAGAAAGTTCTGAACACCATAGAAGTGCTATTAATTAGCTTCAGAATGGTGTCTCTGAAACTGTTGGAATTTATCAGTTTCAATCACAACACAGAGTGTTCTGTATACTGTGATGGTACTGATAAGCCAATTTTTAAAATACTAATACTGTTAGCAGCTAGCTTCCTGTGGTAGAAAGCTCAACTTAATGTTTATCTTCCATTATCTTAATAGTTACATCTGTGTGGATGTTTTTTATACATTCAGTGAAAAGGAAAATTTAATACACTGTATACAGTAAATACTGACATGTTAATAGTTACCCAACTGATCACTTTTTAACTATCAGTACAAGTACTTCATTTCAGTAGGTAATCAAATTTATCCAAAGTTTACCCATTTGAATGCTCACATTACACAAAACATACATCTGAATTAGTAGGACAATTAAGAATTTTATAAACATTTCATAACACACTTAAAATGTTTTCTAATGTTGGGGCTCCTGGGTGGCCCAGTCGGTCATCTGACTTCAGCTCAGGTCATGATTTCACGGTTTGTGAGTTCGAGCCCTGCATCGGGCTCTAGGCTCAGAGCCTGGAGCCTGCTTTGGATTCTGTGTCTCCTTCTCTTTCTGCCCCTCCCCTGCTTGTGCTCTGTCTTTTTCTCTCTCAAAAATAAATAAACATTTAAAAAAAGATCAGATGCTTTGGGGCACCTGGGTGGCTCAGTCGGTTGAGCATCCGACTTTGGCTCAGGTCATGATCTCATAGTTTGTGAGTTCAAGCCCCATGTCGGGCTCTGTGCTGACAGCTCAGAGCCTGGAGCCTGCTTCAGATTCTGTCTCTCTCTCTCTCTCTCTCTCTCTCTCTCCTCCTCCCCTGCTCACACGCTCTCTCTCAAAAATAAAGATTTTAAAAAATTTAAAAAAATGTTTTCTAATACTAATGTTGAAATGTATATATTGATAACTTATACTTCCATCTATCTGTCTCAATACTAATCAGCAAAATTTGAATTAAAAAATGTTCAAAGAGGGTCCAAAGGAACTGTGATTATTAGGAAAGTGACTTTCTTCTGTAAAATTATACTTTCTTTTTTAAGTATAAAAGATTTATTCCATAAAGTATGTCTTGGAAATATGTGATACAACCCATACTCTAACACTTTCCCTACTCTTAGTTCAATGAAACTATTTTAATGTATTAAATGTAAAACAAAAGTGAGTTGGCATATATATTAAGCTGGTGCAGGCCTTTATAAATCTCTTTATCCAGGGAATTAAAGCTAAATGCATTCATACTTGGGTAGAGAATAAGATGCTCTATTTCACACCATATATTATCATATTAGCCTAAATCAGGTCTAGCTATACTGTAGTCTCAGTACCCGAATCATGAACTTCTATGTCAACCAAGATGGCTATGAAAAAAGACACAGGTATGTAGCAAAGACCTTCTGATAAATATTAATTTCTAAATATTTGACAACGATAAATGCTTTACTTTATTGCCATTACGTAGAATTGTATTTCCAGTAAGTTACAGCTTAGGGATTGCTAAAAAGAAAGCCCCCTGGTCGTAAGTCTTTCTCAGATGCTGAACTTGCCCATTTTATTCTCCGTCTTTCTCTTCCTGCCAGGTCTCTTCCTTCTATTATTCATTCCACTATCTTTCCCAGAACCTCGCTGAACCAAGCCTCTGAGCAGAAGCTGGAAATTCTAGCACCCCGCACTATATGAACAGGCTCTACTCTAACGGTATAATAGGCAATGTGTTTCCCTACAGACTCTGCCCCCGAACCATACTTAACTAATAATAGTTAATGGTTAACCATAAGTTACAACATTTCCATAGCAAAATATATCTAAGACTCAACTGTGGGTTCTAGTTCCAGGGAGGAATCTGCTTCCCACCCTCACAGTCCTTAATATAAGATACTCTCCCTCTCTTCAACCTCTCACGTCCCCTCGGACATCTCAACCTCCGTGTGTACATGTCTGTCAAAGGAAAAATGTCCCTCACCCGTGGATCTGGTATCCTTAGAGTCTCTTCTGTTGAAGAATTGGGGGAGGATGCCTCAAAAAAGCCAGAGCTCTGGCTTCGTTTAAATATCCAATCACTTAAGTGTTTAAAAATGGGAAGTGTACTCGAAAAGGGAACTCTGGATGAGACTGAACCACTGTGTCTATGGGAAAGGTGTCAATTCCATACAAGCCGTGTGATTGTCTTGGCTTGTCTTTATCTGGGTTACTAGGCTAAACCACATTCCTGTGGGTGAGACGGGGTTTCCCAGTGGGGATAGGTGCTTGCTCTGTCAGTCCCGTGGGGCGGGAGGGGTGGAGAAAATGAGGATTTGCCAAGGCGGGCCTTAGACCAAAGAGAGGAAAACCTTCCTTTGATCTCTGAAATTGGGGGTCAGGCAGGGATAGCAAGACACGCTAGAGTGGGTCTGGATGTGGGGGACAGCTGACGCAAGCTTGCCATCACTCCAGCACCCAGCAGGGTCCCAGCCTCCGAGCCTCTCCTTCCCCTTCCTCCGCTCCCACGTTAAACCTCAGAGCTGAAAGGCCCCGGAACACTTCAGGAGAGTCACTGCCAAATTAAAGGTCTGAAGATGGCTTGTCTTGACTCCCTGTACTTCGTCCCCTGTCTGCCATCGGCAGTAACCACCAGAGTTCGTGGTTAGGACTACCTAATGCGTGTAGCCAATGCCAAAACTGATGTCACCACAGAAACTGTATCTCCCTTGTACTTCCTGTTCAGAGCAGAGAAAGTTTTCCAGATGGATGGCCCTCATCTTGAAGGCACTTTGAAGGTCACTGGAGCAAAAACAATGTTTCTACTTGCTAGAGGCGGGTTTGCAGAATCTGGGGCCACGCGTCATCAGACTCACAGTCCAAAACACCGGGTGCGGGCTGCAGAGACCCCTTCCAAGGATCAATGCAGCGTGTAAATAGTGTTTGGTAAGATACACTCAGTAACTGTTTATGAGAGGGCATATTTGTGGGGCGCCTGGGGGGCTCAGTCGGTTCAGCATCCGGCTTCGGCTCAGGTCATGATCTCGCGTTCGTGGGTTCGAGGCCCACGTGGGGCTCTGTGCTGACAGCTCGGAGCCTGGAGCCAGCTTCGGATGCTGCGTCTCCCTCCCTCTCTGCCCCTCCCCGACTTGCACGCACACGCCCATGCTCTCTCTCTGAAAAATAAACATTAAAAAAAAAAATTTAAGGAGTGTATATTTGCATTGTACTTTCCCTGAATTTTTTTTTTCTGCTCAAGGTTTTTGTTTTTGTGTTTTGCATAAAATGAGTCTCTAAGCATAGAACCACAGTTTATAACACCGCACGTGGGGGAAATCAGATCAACTTTCAACTCTGTTTCTATCCAGCAGCCAAACAAGTTTTAACTTGGGGGTCGTCACAGCAGCCCATTGTGCCATCACTGAGGACAGAGGTCCAGAAAACACTTTTTCCCTGCTCTGTTCAGCCAGGTATCCCATAGTCTCCTATTGTTTTCCATATTGACGCAGTTGCTAAAATGCCTTATATTGTCTAATTTAAATTGTCTTCTAATTGGACTGACATTTGGATATTGTCCCTGTAAGCCCTTCACGCCTCCTGGCGGACATCCTCCTCCGGGAGACATGCTGGGCAGCAACGTGGATGACGCCACCGAGGAACAAAGCCAGTGGTTAGCGGACGACTGTTCCTGAACACAGGCCCCCTACGTCACACCTCTGCCCGTGGGACGGCACAGCCCAGGCCTGGCAGGAGCTGGTCTGTGGCCACTCTGTTCGAGGAGGAGGCTATTCTGGTGAGTCCATCCTTGGGAGACATCATTCATACCTCTGGGGCATGAAGAAGTGATGCTGAGGACTTCAGACATCGTTCTGGAACATAAAGAAAACTTCTTGCTGCTGCTGACGAAACCATATTCTCACACTCTCCCGTGGCTTGGAAATGCAAACTGGCCTCACCTACAAGGAAAACCTCACAGAGGGACAGAGGAGCAGAACCCTGGCAAGGAAGGTTCATGGTGGTAAACAACAAAAACCAAAAACCACAAATCACAGCATGTTTCTCGGGCTTTCACTGCTGGTGCCTATTTCTCTGCAAATATTTGTCCTCCAAAAAGGGGCTCACTGGCAGCTCAGAGGGCTCCCCAGTGGCTTCTTTGGACTTTGCCATTCTTTCTACACACAGATTTGTGGCCAGAAGCTTCCGTGGGATCGCATAACCTGCTGCCTCATCACTTGGTTTCTTTGTTCAGGGCACGGTTCTGGGTGCTCGCTGAGATCCATCCCGTGGATACCGCCTGTCACGGTGACTGTCCTGACCATCTACCCTCCCCACTAATGCACTACATACAAGGAGGCAGTGAACGTAAGACACAAACCATGCTTTATCCCTTCGAATCTTCACCCCTCCACACACCCGCCCTGGGAGCATTTTCCTTTCCTTCCATTTTCACTTCTGACTTTCTTTCCAGTCAGGTCTGTTGTGTCAACCTGTGGGGCCTCACAGCCCGTCAAATCCACCCAAGCCTCCAACACTGGGCCTGTGGGGAGACGTGGCCGTCACTGTGGCCATTCTTCCCCAGCTTCACTCACCCGACGTGACGTTCTGGCTCTCGCTAGCCAGAGGCTTCTGGGGGCCTAACGTGACAGGAGCACGTATCAGACTCGGGAATACTCCGGCACCACATCCTACTGACACGGGTTCTCCGACACGGGGCTTGATAATGTTCTAAATACATCAGATGCAGGGCATGGGTGGCTCAGTCGGGTAAGCGTCTGAGTCTTGGTCTCGGCTCAGTTCATGCTCTCACGGTTCGTGGGATTGAGCCCCATGTCGGGCTCCACGATGACAGCACGGAGCCTGCATGGGATTCTCTCTCTCCCTCTCTCTCTGCCCCTCTCCCCCCCCCCCACCTTCTCAAAGTAAAATAACTTCAAAATACATGCATCAGAGGCTTGGCAGAGCCTAAAATGGAATGAATACTATGTTCTGTCTTTTGTGGAAAGTTTAAAACCAGTTTACGTGCTAAAACCAAAATAAAACAAGACAAAAAAACTAAAGAACAAGAAAGACTTAAGTATCTGGAACCTCAAAAAGGCAAAGTGGAGTAGCGTACAAGGTGAAACCCGGTCACTCTCCTGAGTCCAGGCAGTTGGGGAAGGAAACAGATTTGCCTTCTGGGAGCACCTGGAAGGAGCCAGGGCTAAGCAGACAAGACCCAGAGAGTGTCCCTCTCAGTAGGTCCACACCTCAAACAGTCACAGCTGAAGGCAGGTTAGGTGAGAAGGGGCACTGCGCCGAGGCTCGGAATTCCTGGGCGTGGGTTCTTTGCCCTTTCGCTCCCTTTGGGAACCCGGGCCATCTGCCGCCCATCCCGACCTCAGGTTTCCCAATGTGATGCTAACATTTCATTGAGAGTATTTCACAGGGTTGTTATGAGAAGCAAATTCACTGTGAGCAGAACATTCTCGTGGAAATATTAACCGTGCTTACAGCACGACGACGCCTTTCTTTTGCAAAGCACACATTGCAATGTTATAGGTTAGTACAAAAAACGTGACTAGGAAATGAAATTCCAGCTCAAAACTTCTAGATCAAAAAGAAGTGAAATACTCTGATGTAAATTCAATGGACTTAAGCCTATTATACACACATCTGGACTTAGGCAAAAGTAAGAGAGCTCACGCGGTCCACGCGGGTGCAGAAAAGGTGCCCACGTGCGTAGGTCAGTGCTTTGGGACTCACAAATGGAAGCACATCCGCTCCCTACAGCCATCCTGCCAACGCAAAGGTCAGTGTCAGACGGGCGTGTAAGGACCAGCCATGGAGTACCTAAACGAGGGTAATTCCCAAAGGACGGATCTGGAGCCAAATATATATTAAATTCCATTATTTCATCGTGACGTCAGCTCTAACTTTGCTTCACACACATGCATGATCTATACCTTAGGACTCTTCCTTACCCTGACGTGGAGGCATAAATAACAGAAGTCTCCAAATTTTGACAAGTAGTATTCTAAACGTCAAGTTAGAAGTCAGCCGTTCAGAATTTAAAACACATTTTCCTCTAAGATTTGTCTATTATCTGCCCGATCCCCTTAATTTGTAATGTAAACAGTTTCCAATAGTAATGGGACTGCTATATTAATAACTGAAATTATGAGTACATTCACCTAAATTAATGGGAGCAATTAATAAAAAGGATGAGCCTGATTTCTTTGGCTTAGGGTCACATGGTAGGAGTGGAAAAAGTATAAAGAAGAGCTTTGCACCCTCCTTCCTATACAAGAAAGACCCTGGTGATATTTGGAAGGAGGAGTGTTTGTCTTCGGAATTCTCTGACCTTCCTCTCTTTACACCCATCCTCTGTGAGCTGCTCCCACCCCCCACCCTTGACATGTTCCATTACGTAAGAGGTTCCTTCTGCCTCTTGGCCACCTTCCTCTGATTTCTCAGTCCAGAAATTTTCTCTATGCTACGGAGACGGGGCAAAGCCAGGCAGGCCGGCGCGCGGAGATAAAACCTGCCGTCGCGTCCTTGGCCGTAACTCACTACTGCGCTAAGGTCGGGCCTGCCCTGGAGTCGGCAACCCTACCCTAGCCTGCCAGCCACATCTTGTACTCGTGGCATCTCGACATCCCAAGCCTGTCCCGTTTGGCTGCTGTTTCCCCGGTGGCGGTGATTTCAGAGCTCCGGGCTCCGCAGTGGTCCAGCCAGGCGGTGACCTCTAAGGAAGAAGGTCTGCGAGTCTAAGTGTGCCTGGCCACAAAACAAAGCCTGCCCTTTCATTCCGTCAGGATCTGCCAAGGTAGCTGTGCAAGCGCGTGCTTCAGTGTGGCCAACAGAACTGTATTCGATTTCATTTCAAAACAACCGTGCTTCGCGTCTCCCCTGCCAAAAAACCACCTGCCAGAAGTCTGCCGGTGCGTGTCTTCTCTAATTATAATTTCAGAACTGTAACGATACAGCAATCAACTTTAGAGGCCCAATAGTCTCACCTGGACCAACTGTTCTGACGCAAGAGTTAGGGGGCGGGGGGGCGCGTGGCAAGTCAGGGACCACGTAAGTGGCACGGGGCCACGTGCAGGTAAGAACACCAGCAAAGTCTGTCATCCCTGGAGCGAGTGTAAATTAGAGAGAAACACGGATGGCCTCAATGGAAATGAAGTTCCTGCGGTCTGTTTCAAAGCTTTGTCTTTTAACAAGAAAGAACCTCTTGTGAGGCATCATTCATTCATTCATTCATTCGGTAAGTGCTTCCTTGGTTCGTCCTGGCTGGCTGGTGTTGGGGGAGACACAGGGGTAGAGGGGTAGACGGCACATACGGCCTCGGCCATCGCGGACTGTTCTCTGGCTGAGGACAGAGACACAGCTGAACCTTGACCAACCCGCCTTTAAACTGCGCCGGGCCACTCACGCGCGGGCTTTTTTCGAACAATACAATGGCATAAATGTATTTTCTTTTTCTTACCATTCGCTTGATAACATTTCCTTTTCTCTAGCTTACTTTCTTGTAAGAATACGGGACATGATACATACAACATACCAAATACGTGTTGGTCAACCGTGTAGTTGGCAGTCAGGCTTCTGGTCAAGAGCAGGCTGGCGGTGGGGCGCCTAGGCGACTCAGTCGGCTAAGCATCCGGCTGCAGCCAGGTCACGATCTCACGGTTCGTGGGTTTGAGCCCCGTGTCGGGCTGTCTGCTCTCAGCAGAGTCCACTTCAGGTCCTCTATCCACCCCTCCCTGCTCCTTCCCTGCTCACTCTCTCAACAATAATAAATACCAAAAAAATTTTTTAAAGAGTAGCCTATTAGTAGTTAAGTTTACGGAAATCCAAAGTTATATGCAGATTTTTGAATGTGTTAGGGGTTTGTGGCCCCTAAACCCCATGTTATTCAAGGGTCGGCTGTATAATTAAATAAGCAGTTGTGGGGTGCTCGGGTGGCTCAGTCAGCTGGGCGTCCAACTCTTGGTTTCGGCTCAGGTCACGATCCCTTGGTTTCATGAGTTTGAGCCGGGTATCAGGCTCCGCATTGACAGCGCGGAGCCTGCTCGGGAGTCTCTCTCCTTCTCTCTCTGCCCCTCCCCCATTCACGCTGTCTCTGTCTCTCTCAAAATAAATAAACTTAAAAAAAAAAGAAGCAATTGTAAGAAACTCTGCATTGTTATGGCACCTGAACTGGCCTCCTTCAGGAAGTGACACGACACTAGGACCTGACACACGATTGAAGGGGAAGGGTACCGACCTGGCTGGAGGACGGTGGGCAAAGAGAGGCTAGGGCCTTGTCAGCCAGGCTGAGGTTTCAGGCTTTATTCTGAGCGTCAGGGGAACCGTCAGCAGCAGGCGACCTCCAAGGACCTGGAGGCAGCAAGACTAGAGGCCGAGGAGGCAATTACGAGGCCGACAGAGCCGCCAGCGTGGGACAACCGTGGCCTCGGCTCACGATGGGGGCTGTGGGACGGGGACGGTGCCGGAGACGGAACGCTATGGCCTGGTGACTGGCTGGGTGTGTGCCGTGAGGGGGAGGGAGTCGGGTGTGACTCCAGGTGACGAGCCGGGACAAACGGTTGTACCGTTTACTGAACCACTGAAGCCTGGAGGGGAGCAGATGGGGAAGGAAGACGAGGACTTTCCGATCAAGAGATGCTGCCTTCGCTTCACGCTAGTGGATACGCTCAGGCGGCCGCTGCAGATTACCCTGAGCCCGGAGTGGGCAGCAGGTCTGGGCTCGAGGCGCAGACCCCGGGTTAGCCTGTCACTTCGGAGGCGGAGCCCCACAAGAGGGGGCCGGAGAGGCACCCCTAAGTGACAGCTAGAGACAAGTGGTCTGGAAGAGGGAACTGAAAAGGAAATAGCAAACAGGGTGGATCGAGCATGCGGTCTAGAGAGTCGAGTCTTTCCTCCCCGTTACACAGGTCAGCGCCTGGAGCTCCAAGAACACGGGGGCCGGCGGTATCACCTCGTGACAAAGGTCCTCACTTTCTTTTTACCGATTAGCCTTTGGCAAGAACTATCTTCTCACCTTCAATTTGCTCACCGCGCAATTAAAACGGTCATCTTTTGATCACAAAAAAATTGCGTGGAGTTACAAGTCTCATCTCTCGGTCCCCTTGAGACCATCCAACTGTCTGCCTGTCCAACTGAAAGCGTAATGGGTCCTTCAACATGCTTACTGGTGATACGACTGTGATTACTATGAGAAACAGGGACGGGTCCTTCAACATGCTTACTGGTGATACGACTGTGATTACTGTGCATTTTCAGGTTGAACTCCCAAAATCCGCTTGATCCGAAGCATAGCTCTCGTTCCCCTAAGTTGGCAATTAGCACCATTTCTCACTGCATCCCTGTGATGAGGGATCCACACACAGGAACTGGGGGTTTACCCATACTGCGCGAGGCCCAAGAAACCACGTTCTACGTGGGCCTGCTCTGCGGAATTACAATGTTGCCCAGGAAACAACACAAACCTAATTAGAGGGTCCTGTTTTCTAGGAATTTTGTGAACGTTAGTTAAAAAAGAAAAAATCAGAACAACCTATATCCAACCTTCAACAGCGGAGTGACTGTTCGTCTCTTGAGACGTCCGTGGGACTTCAAATTGCACCAAGCATAATGATTTCGGAAGAAGCTGAAGCTTTTCTTAACTTTCTTCTTTCTCTCTACACTTAAAAACATCCTTTTTCAGGCAGCTAATTAAAACTATTTAGGTACGTGGAATTGTTAGGTATTTCTTGTGGTCTGGGGGTTCTATAAAACCCCCACTTAAGACACGGGGATCAGGGACTGAGAAAGTTTGGGGACCCTCTGAACCACAGAGTTAAACCTATTTGCAGCTAAAGATCAATCTGGAAAGCGCTCCACCCCCACCAGGCCTTTCATGACCTAATCACTGAGAGCAGCCAGCGTGAACCACCATCCGGATAGGAAGGCAAAACGGCTAAGAACTCGGGCTCTACTGATATTCCCCGTCTGGAATTCTAGCAGCACTGGGAGATTGTGAAATTATGCTATTCAACTTCAGTCCTCCTCAGGCACATTCTCTTTTATTCCACAGAACAGTCTGGAGTCGAAACCACCACGCATCTAACCAACAGGAATACGGAGGATGTGTTATTCATCCTGATGGGCCACTGAACCTATCACAGGCCATCACTGGAATCGAGTTGCTTCCTCCCCAGAACCCCTCGCTATTCTGAGAGGCCGCGGGGTCCTCGATTCTAAACACACTCAGCAACTCTGAGCCTCACTTGACATTAACTGCCTTCCTCCGGCTTGCTGACAAAGAAATTCCAGTCTCAAGATTATTGGCAGACCGTAAGCACAAGGCTCGCCACAACCCGGCTGAAAGCTTTCAACAGCTCCCCATCAGGCAGTGCCGCTCAAACTTTGCCTCTAAACTACCCCTGATAATGACAATCAATGAGAAAGTCTACATGCCAGGCGTTCTCAATGTCATGACCACCCTGTACCATCCCACCCATGGCGCAGATGCAAATCGGACTTTGGGCCGTAAGATCGCACAGGAGCGAGTGACGGAGCCAGCATCGGTATCGAGTAATCTGGTCACACCGCGTGAGCCCTTAGCCCACTGCAAGCGCCTCTCAGCTAGTTCATACCTTGGGGGAGGCTGTGGAAGCAAGTTGAAAGCAGAAAATGTAAAGCTTCATGGCTTGTCTTTACAAGTCATGTAAATTTTGCATCCTTTTTAAGAGACATGTTTTTACTTAAAATTTTTTAATGTTTATTTATTTTTGAGAGAGAGAGAGAGAGAGACAGCATGAGCGAAGGAGGGGCAGAAGAGAGGGAGACACAGAATCCGAAGCGGGCTCCAAGCTCTGAGCCGTCAGCACAGAGTCCGACGCAGGGCTCAAACTCACAAACCATGAGATCATGACCTGAGCCGAAGTCGGACGCTCTAACTGAGCCACCCAGGTGCCCCAGGAGGTATGTTTTCATTTTAAAAAACCAATGCTTTCTAGCTTATACCCATTAAGGATGGCCTTTATCCAAAATACAGAAAATAGCAAGTGTTGGCAAGGATGTGGAAAAATTCGAACCGCTGTGCACTTGCTGGTTGGGAATGTAAAATGGAACAGCTGCTATGGAAAAACAGGATGGAGGTTCCTCAAAAAGTTAAACACAGGATTCCCACAGGATCCAGGAACTCCGCACCTAGGGATACGCCCGAAAGAACCGAACGCAAGGTCTCGAAGAGACTGTTCGCACACCTGTGTTCGTGGCATCATTACTCACAGTAGCCAGAAGGTGAAGCAACCCAGAGACCATCGACGCGTGAACGGATCCACAAAGTGTGGGCTCTACACAACGGAATTATCATCGGCCTTAAAAGGGGAGGTGACTCTGCACTGTGCTGCGACACGGATGAACCTCGAGGACATTATGCTCAGTGAAAAGGGCCAGTCAGACAAGGTCAAATACTGTATGATTCCAATTACACTGAGGTACTCACAGCAGCCAAGTTCATCGAGACAGAAAACAGAATGGTGGTTACCAGGGATTTTGCGGGGGTGGAGGAGGAACGGGGAGTTAGTGTTTACAGGATAGAGAGTCTAAATTTGGGACGATGGAAAGGTTCTGGGAAAAAAAAAATGCTCTGGCTTAAAAAAAAAAAAAAAAAAAAGGCAAGGAGCAAGAAGCCAATTTCAAATTTACCGCTGGGCGAATTAAAATTTTCCACAATATATTTGATTCAGGAAAATTCGTAATTATCCTATACAGTTTCCAATCTCCCTGAGCACAAAGCTTCCTCAGACGTCTAGTGGGGATAACAGTCCCAGATACCTCGCGGGGTTGGGGCAAGGATTAAATAATAGGATTCACGCAGCAGGGTCTCGCACACAACAGGTGCTCGGGGGCAGCTCCTGGTTAAAATTCCATGCAAGGCCCTCGGTGGCCTAGCTCCCGCCACCGTCAGCTGTGAGAGTCAGTTCAGGAAGTGAAACTTCCCCAATGGCTTCCTGAAAGCGACAGGTCCCGCGGCGGGCCGCATCTAACACACACCATGACATAAAGTTAGGTTTGCGTGTGACTCACGCACCCCACCGGACACTCAGGCCCCCTGAAGACGGGGCCTGTCTTAGTCGCCCCCAGCCGCAGCGTGTACAGGGTTTGGGACCTAATAACAGCTCGATAAATATTTGATGAGATATTCAGGGTCTCCTTGTAAACATTCGGTCTGGATGCCTACAAGGTCAACTTATCCATCTATGAGAGAGACTACCAAATTCTTCCCGTGATTTACCTGTACGTTATAATATCAAAAAAGAGGCTTTCCAGCTTCTTGTCCATACATCTACCAAGAAAAAGAGAAGTCAGTCTGAAAATTGATGGGCCCGTTAAATTGAAGCCAGAGAAGTTAATCCCGGTTCTTGCCTTCAGGAATCAGCCATGAAATGAAGTTTCTACGTTACTGGGGTCCTACCCTCCCAATACACACGTGTGACTGTCTATCTTCATGTAACATCCAGAGACCCGAATACCCCGTCTAATCCTCAGAAGCGATGTTTACGGAAACACGTGAAGGGCCACAGGAGTTTGATCCCATGTCTCGATCTGACATCTGACTAGGCAGTTACTGAAACAGACTTTATGAAATGAAGGCCTCTTTGTGCGAACTTCAGAGGAAAGACGGAAAAAGGTGAAGTGCTGTATTATCGGCAGTTTTTCCTCTTCTCTTAAAATTTTTTTAAATGTTTATTTATTTTTGAGAGAGAGACAGAGCGTGAGTGGGGGTGGGTCAAAGAGAGAGGGAGACACAGAATCCGAAGCAGGCTTCAGGCTCCGAGCTGTCAGCACAGAGCCCAACGTGGGACTTGAACCCACGAACTGTGAGATCATGACCTGAGCCGAAGTCGGACGCTTAACCCACTGAGCCGCCCAGGTGCCCCTCTTCCTTTTCTCTTAAGTGGTTACCCAGGCACCGATTTGTATCCTCCATGGAATGGTCCTTTGGGGGGGAAGGGCATGGTGTGTGGAAAAGTGGCAACTCCAAATATCTGTTCCTCTGAAACCCTGACATAACAAAAATCACAGCATAATTCTCAGAGCTATTTATTACTTCGTAAGTTAGGGTTTACTATTTCCTTATCAACCCCCACCACTGGACAAACACGTGGAATGCTTCAGCTTGAGACCATTCTTTAGTTCGCAAAATAAATGGCGTCACAACGTTATTCTGGCCTCTCGGGAGTGCTGTGCTACCTTTGCTGATATTTTTTTTAATCCCAAAAAGTAGGAAACGTAAAAAGAGAAGAACAAAAGAAAAAAGAAACCCTGCCTAATGAGAGACCTGTCACCGTCTTCTGCCTACGTCTTCTGAAGAAGAATATTGGACCTATTATCTATTATTTTCCAAGACTCTTCCTCCTACTCCCTTCAAGTATTAAACCTTGATTTCAAATTTCTTCCCCAATTGCACACACACACACACAAAGTCACAGGCGTTCCAACACTGTTCCTGAAAGAACAGGTAAAGATAAAAATTAGGAACTTAGGTCTTTGACCAAGGCCAGTACTGGGTCCCAGGGACTGCACTGGCAGGATGCCCTGCCCAGCTCTGGTGCAGATGAGAAAGCGCTCAAGCAGACATTTGTCCCCAGGCTCGTCTCAAGAATGTGCTGTTCTCTGTGGGACCAAGTGCCCTTTATGGTCATGAGCAAAATATTTACAGCCGCCTAGTTAGTGTGGCCGTACAGCTTTAGAGTCAAAAGAGGGCTTGGGGGCCCGGTCACAAGGGAGATCAAACTCTTCTGGACAATGAGATTATTAATGTCCTTCTGAAATGAATCCTAGGAGAGTTCAAAAACAAACTCACCACCGCAGAACAAAATGATCCTTACGTGTTATCTTCTTTTTTTTTTATTTTTTTTTTTTAAATTTTTTTTTTTTCAACGTTTTTTATTTATTTTTGGGACAGAGAGAGACAGAGCATGAACGGGGGAGGGGCAGAGAGAGAGGGAGACACAGAATCGGAAACAGGCTCCAGGCTCCGAGCCATCAGCCCAGAGCCTGACGCGGGGCTCGAACTCACGGACCGCGAGATCGTGACCTGGCTGAAGTCGGACGCTTAACCGACTGCGCCACCCAGGCGCCCCGTGTGTTATCTTCTAAAAGCAAGAGTAAACGCCGACGTATGGGAGACGGGAGTCACGTATTACAAAGCCATTTATCTTAATTGTATAAAAATAAACACTGCTACAGGATGGATAAACCTCGGAAGCTACGTAAAACCTCAAAGGGCTCAGGAGAAGACGACGGACACGAAGCCCACGTACTGTTTGGTTCTGGGGACACGCTGAGATGCCCAGAGAGCAAACCCATAGGGACAAAAAGCAGATTAGTGGCTGCCGGGGGTCAGGGGAAGAAGCAAGTACTGCCCCGAAATGGCCCTGAGGTTTCTTTTTGGGATGCTAGAAGCGTTTCGAAATCAGATTGTTGTGATGGCTGCATGGCTCTTTAAGCTTACTAAAAATTACTGAAGCTTCCAAATTAAAATGAGCCAATTAAAAATGGCAACTGGGGGGACTCTTGATTTCGGCTCAGGTCGTGATCTCACGGTTCGTGGGTTCGAGCCCCGCGTCGGGCTCTGTGCCGACAGCTCGGAGCCTGGAACCTGCTTTGGAGTCTGTGTCTCCCTCTCTCTCTGCCCCTCCCCTGCTCACACTCTGTCCCTCTCTGTCTCTCAAAAATAAACATTAAAAGAAACTTTTTTTAATAGTTATAAAGCTGTTAAACGTAACAAGTAAAAAGCATTAACCACAATTGCCTTGTGATTGATTAGTCTAATAAACATTTGAGGAGGATTCAGACAACAGGTCACATAACTCACGGTAAAGTGTGTATTTACTCTAAGTATTCAGGTCATGGATTTCCGTCGAAAGAGCCCCAATTTATTTCCCAAATCCCCACCTCAGGAAAGTCTGTAATACGCCTCACCATTTTTGCATCCTTATCGCCAACGAGCTCCCAAAAGTCTTCCTTCTTGATGGTTTTTCTGTCACTTTTTTTTTTAATTTTTTTAATGTTTATTATTTAATTTTGAGAAAGACAGACAGACAGCCACGGAGCGTGAGTGGGGAAGAGTTAGAGAGAGAAGGAGACACAGAATCCGAAGCAGGCTCCAGGCTCCGAGCCGTCAGCACAGAGCCCGATGAAGGGCTCGAAGCCATGAACCGCGAAATCATGACCTGAGCTGAAGTCAGACGCTTAACCAACCGAGCCCCCCAGGCGCCCCTCTGTCACTCTTTTTAAGGGACTTTAAAACAGACATCTTGATTTCTTAGTACCTGCCTATTTGGACTTGAGCTTTTCTCCAGGGCACCACCCTAAATTACAGAGGAGAGAAAACCTTGTTCCTGTGACTCGTGACCCTCAGAGCCACGGAGAGAAGCCTTGCACAACAGGGCAATCAGGAGCTCCCTGAAGGAATTATCTTTGGGACATACCGTGGGTGTGATCCAGAAGGTAGAGGGGTTCCCCATCTAGAAGCCACGCTGTCGGGGCTGGTGAGTTCTCTGTGCACAGCCCCCCGGGTCAGATTCAGGATACGAAGACACGGTTTACCTCGGTGGGAGGAACGGGCCGGTGTGAGCGACCGACAGAGCACCGGGGCCAGGACAGGTGCTGTGCGGCGAGGGCTGCCCCCTAAAAGGGATCTCTGCTGTCCCTAGAGTTTCAAGTCGATGTCGCTGTCCAGCCGGCTAAGCAGATAATGTTCCTGCACGCTTTGCCTGCCGTCCGTCCTTCCTTAATGGCTCCCCAGGCAGGACTGGCCATACCTTCTAAAACGAGTCACATAAATGGAGCAGCAGGTGCCCTGGGTGCCGCCACCAGCTTCCACGGAAAGTTCCTCCTTTCTCTCAGCCTGACTGCAGCCCCCCGGTTGGCACCTTCACCTCCGGCTACACTTCTGGCTGCTTGTTTTTGCTTTACACTTTTAAATTAATGACTTAATTAAAACAAGATTTGAAGCTCCTATCTCTGTCCAGTCCTTCTCACTTGGAAGACTCTTCCTCACCTCACGGCCACCCTTTCTCTTTCTTCCTCCCGCGTGTCTTCCCCTCAGGGAACTATTTATGTCTGACCTTAAAACGTCACCCAAATTAATCTTCCTGTTCCTGGTAGTCAGGTTTCTTCACAGATGGAATTTTTGACGGTTAGGAAAGATAAAGACTTTTGTTCGATGTCTCATTTTACAAAAGAGGACCTGAGAGATCAAAACTAAATAGCTAAGATATTTATAGGAGCTTAATGCACGGGTGCCCAACCTTGGAAGCAATCAAGGTGTCCTTCCAGAGGTGAACGGATGAAAAAACGTGCTGCAACCAGACAATGGGACATCACTACAGACAATGGTTTTTAGGTCTATGAAAAGGAGTGCGTGAACTATTTAGCCATGAAAAATCTCAAAAGCATAATGCTAAGTGAAAGAAGCCCATCTGAAAAGGCTATGTTCTATACGATCACAACCATATGACATTCTGGAAAAGGCAAAACTACGGAAGCAGTAAAAATACCAGTGGGTACCAGGGGCTAAGGGGAACGGACGTATGAATAGAAGGAGCACAGGGAATGTTTAGAACAGTGAGACTACTGTGTATAATACTATAATGGTGGCTACACGTCATCATACGTTAGTCAAAACCCACAGCCTGCACAACACCAAGGTGAACCGTCACGTAAACTACGGACTTGAGTTAATAATGAGATTTAACACCATTGGCTCATTGTTTCAAATGTGCCACACTGATGTAAGACGTTCATAACAGGAAACTGTGTGCAGGGGATACGAGTATTTGGAAACGCTGTACTTCCCAATTAATTCGTCTGTGAACTTAAAACATAAAGATCTAAAAAATAAAATGTATTAATTCAAAACATAAATAAAGAGCTGCTGACTAAGTGGGACAGTCAGGCCAGTGACACAGGGCGTCTGCTACTTGAGAGCTTTGTACACAGCACAGAGGGTCCTTGTTCACCTAGAGAGGTGCCCGGAAACCACCCTTATGTTAATAATTCTGCTAACCTGCGGTAAAGGGAGAACCACTACTATTAACAGAATCAAAATTCAAAAATACATCCCTCCGATCAAAACCCACACTCTGTATGTGCATAACCTTGACCAGCTGATTTTCAAAACCACATGAAACAACAACAGCTTGGGGATGGCCTGCAATCCTCCTGGGGGTCTGGGGACAGGGAACGGGGAGGGGAGACATGTCTTGCCAATGTCAGGAGCCTCAATTCCAAAGCAAGATTAAAGTTTGATTATTACATGAAGTTGAGTGTTTTCGCTGAAGAAATAAGTACTCTGTTTGTTTGGCTTTTTTTCCCTACTTGAAGTGAGATTTTTATGACCCAAAATGAACTAGATGAGTCACGGGAACTGCCTGAGTCTTCATGGAGGGCATGGCAAGAACTAATCACAGAGCTAATTTAAAGGGACTACAGGAAGCAAAAAAATAAAGTTACCTCATGGCCACGTCTCATGTGTTATGCTTATTCAACTCGATGGCTATACGAAAACATATTGTTTAGGAATATATTTATACGTGGAGAATCAACTTAAAAAGTTAACAAGTGGTAATGCCCAAATTCAGAATAATGGTTACCCCCTTGGTAGGGGTTGGAAGCGTTTGAGGACAAGGAGGGAATATTTACAGATGTTGGTGGTATTTTATATTTCAGGTTGGGCAATTCATGTGTGTTATTTGTCAATCTTTGAATTTACACATGTTACAAATATCCTTTGTATAAGTTAAATATTTAATAAAAGTTTTTTAAGAGATAGACAAGGGTTAAAAGGATGGGTCCGAAAAGACTAATACAGGGGCACCTGGGTGGCTCAGTCAATTGAGGGTCCGACTTTGGCTCAGGTCATGATCTCACGGTTCGTGAGTTCAAGCCCCACGTCAGGCTCTGTGCTGACAACTCAGAGCCTGGAGCCTGCTTCGGATTCTGTGTCTCCCTCCCTCTCTCTCAGAAAATAAACAACATTAAAAAAAAAAAAAAAAAAAAATACTAATACAAAGAACAGATAATATAATAGAGCTAAGTAGGTGTGCCAATCGCTTGGCATCAGACAGGCCTATGTTCAAATTCCCAACATACCACTCAGCAGCCGTATGACCCTGAACGAGTTACATAAGTATTCTGAGCTTCAGTTCCTGGATCCACAAAAAGAAGGAATAATAGTGTCCTTCAAGTTGTAGCTGGGTTAAATAGGGTACTGCCTGTTGAAGAGGAGTCTGACAAAGTGGATAAAAAGAGCTCCTATTTCTTGGTCACTGACCACATGCCAAGAGCCCTGGGAGGTACCTTACAGGCACGATCACAGCGAATCATCTCAAGGTCATATAGTAATAAGCAACGGAGATAGGATTTGAACCTGCAGGGAGTCTGATTCCAGAGCTAGGCTGTTAACCACCATATGACTCTCTCTGATGAAAGTCATGTATCATTATTAATGGTGCTGTTTATGTCATGCAACTACGGGAAATCCCAATACCCTTGGTCTACACAAACGGTAGATGTTTTGATCTGAGCAGTCTTTCCATCCCTCCCCTAAACCCATACACTGGCCTGTTAATTTGGGGTAATCTATCCAGTTCTAAGCACCACATCTTAAGCAAACAAACTGCAGATCGGTTTGGACGGTGGTCTGCCACCCACATCATTCCAGAACAGTAGAAGAATTCTGGGATCCTAAGCTTTAAAAAGACAACTATTAGGGAAGATATCACAGTGATTCTCTTATGCAAGAAGGAGTAGAGATTCGAACGTACACCCTTGGGTAGAATCAGTGCACAGAATGAGGCTGCTTTCATCGTGGGACAGAGAATTCACGAACAATCAAGGAAACAGAACCTGCCATCTCGTAAGGTTCATGCTTCCCACAAAGGAGGGCTCAGTAGCTGAAGCCACAGACCACAAATGCTGTGCGTACTGGATTCATAAACTCTAAGGTTTCCTCCACCTTTATGGTTTTCTGATCCTGAAATATATAGTATCTATCCTAAAAATGCAATCCTTACATAAACAGTGGAAAAACCCTGAAGGAAGGGGCACCAGCCATCTTGGATGCCCACTGGTTATCCCTTGGGAACTTGCCTTTGCTGGGACTCTTCTAACTTTGCTGAGCCAGTTTCCATGTCCTAAAGATCACATGTGGGACAGGCTCACACAATACCTGGGCTTTTAAAACAAGGACAACGAGAAGAGATTGTAACACAACAGTCACCTGTTTACCTGCATAAGCCTATGTCCAGTTTTAAATTCTGAACAACGGTTACTTGGGAAACTGATGAAGGCTGCCACAAGAATGACACAGAGTGGTACCCCTACAGTAATCCCAAGCCCAACTTAATAACTCAGTGGGAGCCTCCTGTGGGTTTTGTTGCCTAAATCTAAAGGATTTAGTGGCAAAGCTTTTTCGGAGACCTCTAGACTTTTTTTTTCTTGTTTCTGGAACCTACAGCAAAGCAATTTGTATCTGAAATAGGCTTGGGACTTTCTCACAAAGTGACTTTCTGTGAGTCTGTCTGGGGGTGGGGAAGGGAAGCTGTGAGGACCTGACATTTTAATGAGTCAGTGTAGAAACAAAACGAGGTAACAAGAGAGGAAAAACGGGAAGGTAAGTTGTTGGAAGAGCTCTGTTTTAAAGAAACCAAACGTGTTACTATAGGACTTGAGCTCAGGACAAAAATCTGCCCCCAGAAGGCCCCGTGCTCATTGAGAGACACAGGGAACGCGATGGAATTTGGGCGATATTAACGGTCCTCTCCAATGTTTGTACACATTTTTAAAAATTGTCCAGGGGCGCCTGGGTGGCTCAGTTGGTTGAGCGCCCACCTCTTGATTTTGGCTCAGGTCATGATCTCACACTAGTGAGATCGAGCCCTATGTCAGGCTCCATGCTGGGTGTAGAGCCTGCTTGGGATTCTCTTTCTCTCTCCCTCTCTGGACGCACATGCATACGCTCTGTCTCTTAAAAAAAAAAAAAACAAAAAAAAAACAAAACAAACAAAAAAAAAAACCCAAAAACAAAAAGTAAACAAAAACAAAAAAGACACACACACACAAAAAAAACAATTACCCAGAAATGAAAATAAAGTGAAGGATGCCCACCTTTCAGCACCCACCCAGAGCAGGTCTAACGAGCCCACCCAAGGTTACTCCATTCTCTGGGAGAATACACCTTATTCTGATTTGCTGTTTGCTACTGACTAGGTAAGTTACAGGTTAAACGTGTAGATTCGTTTTGTCCAAGAGCGATAAAAATAATTTCCGCCCTGCAGAGAACATACTGCAAAGGTTACTGCCCTGTAGGACTTGCACGAGTTTTGCCTCTAACTTAGCAAACATTTCAGCAGGCCTTTCCCGGCAGAGTTGATAAATCTCCGCTCCTCTTGAAAACTGCTTGATACATTTAATCTATATTTAACCGCCAACGTGCCATTTACACTTTCCCTCTTACTTCTATTTTGTCTATGTCACAATTTTTGTCACAACTATCGGACACTTAACTACTTTATCATACACACGTAAGTTAACGTAGCCGTCAGTTATGGGGGGTTCGGAGAATAGAATGGAAGACTTGTTTCCCTCTAAACACGAGTCGTTTCTAAAGACCGGAAAATTAACTAAAACTTAAAAAAAAAAAGTTTTATCACAAAATAAAGATTTCCAAATAATTTAGTCCTACTTTCCAGCATATTTGATCGCTACTCACCCACACCTGGCAGCTGGCTGCTCATTTCAAACTCCTTCGCAAATCAGTTCTCGTCTTCTAGTCAATCCAACGTACTAGTCTAATTTAGAAATCATGCCTGGTGTTGTCTCTTGAAATATACTCCCCTCTACTAATCTGCCAGTTTCTTCAGGAAGCAAACAATATCTAATGAACATTAAGTACCAGACATCGTAATAGGCAGCTCACGTGTATAAACAAAGAAGAAACCAGAATTGTTTCTAAAACGAACTGCAATCTTGACTTTCTAAACACATCCTAACCCATCTAAGTACTTATAATCTTTTTTACCTCTATTCTTGTCCTATAAGTTGTTACTATAGATGTTATATTACATGGTCCTACTTAGTTTCTATGGCGCTTAAACAGGTTTTCTTTGCTCTACTCGTTCTCCAGATGCTATATCAAATGCCCCGACATGTAAAAAGATCTAGAACGGTCTAATTACTCTGGTCTCTGCCCTCCAATGTAATCCCAATTACCTTCATTTCACATACAAGGATACGGAGCCCTAGAGATTTATAGGGAGGTCCAAAGCCTCACAGTAGAAGGCCTAAGGTGAACCCTGACAGAGTAACAGAATCTGACCTCTTCTCGACCACACTCCACTGCCTCTCAAAACTGAGCTAGTTCCAGAAATTTCCCACATGAATTTAACCATGCATGATCCCTTGGGGGAAGCAGAGTGATGCTTAGAAAGAGTAAGTCGCTTGACCAAAGTCATAAAGCAAGTTTAAGCACTGGGACAAAAACTCAGGTCCTTCCCGCTGTAAACTGTCATCTTCAACTCTTTATTCATACATATTTAAACACCCTGCCCCCAAATCTCTTTCCACAGCATCCTTGTCTCTTTTTCCTTTTATGTTGCCTTGTACTTGATTTCTGCTATCACATCTTGATGCTGTTTTGCTCAAGTACCCTGCAGGATCTTAAACAGAACGGAAAACATCTTTTGTGTTTATGTCCCTAGTGCAGGGACCAATCGACATTTATTAAACGTACGGATATCACGAAAAGGACAGTAAAAAATCTGTCCTATGTAAGTTGGACGTTTTTTTAGTGTGCTGGGGGAAGGTGCAGCTATTTTCATTTGATGTTATGTAATTTAAGACTTCATTCTATGTTATAACAAACTTTAGTTATCGATTATGTAAATATTATGAAACAGAATATAAATTCACGTAAAGGTTAAAGATCGCAGTGTAACGCTCCAAAGTCAAGTTCGCTTGCAACAGCCCTCTTTAGGTGAAGCCTTCGAACCCTTTGGGGGAATGCCTTCATTCGCGCTGTCGTCACAAGGACGTCACTGAAACCACCAGAGGAGCACTGATGGTGACACTCCTCACCACATTTGAAGACCATAGGAAGCTCTTAGGAAATTCACCCCAGACCTCCTGACATGTCCCGAAAACTCTGCATGAAGTGCTGCCACTTGTGGTGAACTTCATGACATGAGACCCTTTACTCAAACACAAACAAAGGCACGAAAATTAAGTTTCAGTTTTCCCTGTACGGCGGCCATCCAAATCATACGGAACGGGCTTAGTTTTCAGTTATGTTCACAAATGAACACCTCAAATTTACAAATTATCACAGTACCCGAGAATATATCCCCAGTCCTATGGGGAGCACTTTTCATTAATCCAAAACCTCACTTCAGTTAACACACTCAGCCTTCCCCCCCCTTACACCTTTCTAGCGAACTCGTTAACAGGTGTCGATATGAACCTACATTAACCAACGGAACTTCTTCCCACGTTCTCCTCACCCGCCTGCCCCCAGGGAAGTGAAACTGGGTTTTATGAGAGTGAAACCAACAAATCAATTACTTGGGAGACAGAGAAAGAGAAACCAAAATTCTAGAAAATCCACCTGATAGCTCATCAGGGCCTGAATGATTAGGAGTTTGCAGTATCACAGTAATACTCTGTTGTTCCAGACCACAAGTGTGCACAAGGGTGTGAAGAAATCAGAACCCCCTTCCGTGGCTGGTGGGGATGTAAATGGTGCAGCTACTTCAGACAACAGTTTGGGAGCTGCGCAAAATATTAAATTTAGGGTTATCAGATGCCCCAGCGATTTCACGCCTAGGTGTATTCCCAAGAGACTAGACAACGTAAGTCCACACAAAACCTTGTAGGTGAATGTTTATAACAACATTAGACCTAACAGTTAACATGTGGAAGCAAACTAAATATCCATCAACTGATGCAGGAAGCAACCGAATAGAACGCATCCAGAGATTCGAATATGATGTGGCCATATAAAGTACCGACACACGCTACACGGGGATGAGCCTCGAAGATACCATCCTAAGTGAAAGAAGCCAGTCACAACAGGCCACGTACTGTAGGATGCCACATATATGAAATGTCAAGAACAGGCAAATCCACGGAGTCTAGCAGACTGGGGGCTGGGAGAGGCTAGAAGACGGAGAAAGGGGGAAATGGTTTTAAAAAGCTATATTGTCCGTTTCTTATGAATTCAGTCGTAATTCACCCTTACAAGATGTATCATTTTACCTCCTGTTCCAATAAACATTTTGCAGCTGTTCTCCAGATAAGAAAACCATTGTGAGCGGGGCGCCTGGGTGGCTCAGTCGGCTAAGCGTCCGACTTCGGCTCAGGTCACGATCTCACTGTCCGTGGGTTCGAGCCCCGCGTCGGGCTCTGTGCTGACAGCTCAGAGCCTGGAGCCTATTTCAGATTCTGTGTCTCCCTCTCTCTGACCCTCCCCCGTTCATGCTCTGTCTCTGTCTCAAAAATAAATAAACGTTAAAAAAAAAAAAAAAAGAAAGAAAACCATTGTGAGCTCCTTGTACCGATGAGATCCCTGATTTATGTCTTGCAGGTGAAGCCAAGATTCCACACACCTTTGAGCAGATAGTCTACAAGTGACTCAGCCACAGTATAAACAATAGTGTTAGAAGAGGAAATCCTTGTAGACCAAATCAGTTCGTGGTAAAACGCTGACTATGTGGTTGAAGGACCATCGTTCTAACACTGTTACAAGTTTAGATGTAAAACAATCGTCCTTTAAAAGGTCACTTGAGGGGGACAGGTTGGATGAAGAGTCAGTAAGTCCATTTCCATGGTCCGTGAATGACTCAAACGTCCGCAGGAATCAACTATAGCAAGTGTCTAGAGCACTGGTCCCGCCTCCCCACCTACACTTCTCATCTCTCATAGGCTTGTTCTACCAGTGGTTCTCCAATGTCCCAACCATGTGTACCCCCTCCTGCAGAGCACCTGGGAGCTCTCCCCTCCGGTTCCTTCTCTGCTCTTGCACGCCGTCGGAAAAAGAAAAGTGCCAAGGTGATCTTAGCTGCATGGACTTGACTTTTCTTCCCTCCCTTCCTTTTTTCTTCTTTCCTTCTTTCCTTCCTTCCTTCCTTCCTCTCTTTCTCTTTCTTTTTTTGAAAAACCGTATGTTTTAGGGCACCTGGGTGGTTCAGTCAGTTGAGCCACCGACTTTGGCTCAGGTCACGATCTCGAGGTTCAGGAGCTTGAGCCCCACCCACATCGGGCTCACTGCTGTCAGCCCGCTTCGGATCCTCTGTCCCCCACCCCTCGCTCTCTGCCCCTCCCCCATTCACGCTCTCTCTCAAAAACTAAAACAAGAAACCTTAAAGGAACCACGGTTTTGAATGGTGCGAAGTTCAGGGCACCCGTAAGCACGATGACGTCACTGCCTGGCTGGGCACCCATCTGGCGCCATCCGCCTCTCGGACCCCGCCTTGTACACCCGCAGCGTCACCGTCTCAGAATCTCCGGCCCACGAGGCCCGGCGGTGCGGCCGGCGACGCTGCTGGAGCTGCGTAACCGGAAGGCGGCGACGATCAACGAGGCCCCGTGGGAACCCGGAGCCCCGGACGGGAAGACGCGCCTGGAGCTCGAACAGCCGACAGCGTCCGTGTCCCCGGCCGCCTCCTCTCCAATCTCTGCTCCCCGTGCTTCCGGAGCCCTCCTAGGCCCGCCTCGATGCCTTCCGCTTCTCCGATTGCTTGTCCTCCGGGTCCGACCCGGAAACGGTGAGGGATGAGACCACCTTGACCTTCTTCATCGCTGGGGCCGCATCACCGAGCACGTCCGTGGGCGGGGACAGCCACGTTCCGCGTCAGGCTGCTGCCTCCCTCCGCTCCTGGAACCGCTCTCCTGCTCTCCCCACCCTCCACTCGGGGAGCCCCTTCCCCCGGGGGTCACCTCTCGCGTGCAGATGCAGCCAAGCTCAGCAGCCGCCCGGTGCCAGCAAAACCACCTGCCACCTTCTGTTGGCACGACCTCGGGTCGCCCGGGGCCCCACACCCACCGCCCAGAGCGGGGGGGCTGCTCCGTCTCCCTGTCTCCAGCCCCACTAGCCTTTCCTCCCGACGCGTTTCCTCCTGCCTGCTTCCTCCCAGGTCTCCCCCTCGAGCTTTACCGCCTCTCACCAAGGTGGACCTCTCGGCCACCGGCCGCGTCTCTGCTCTCCAATCCCTTCAGGGCCCAGGTGCCAGACGAAGCTTCCTGAAGTGCATCCCCACTCACAGGCCACGTCCCGCTCGACAACTTCCGACGGCTCCCTGGCTTAAATCGTAATCTCCTCCGTCCAGCCTTTGGGGCTCCCGTCGTTCCTACCCACTCTGACCTTCACCTAGTTTCAAAAACCCCAAGGAGCTCCTATGACATGGCAAGACACGGTCGGTGGTGTTTTGAGAACAGCAGAAGAGCAAGAACTGCTCCCATCTCGTGCTACTCCCATGTAAATAAAGATGCTCCTGGCCTCGGTCCCCCTGGACCACGTGGCAGTTTCTGGGCTGCCTTGTGTTCCTTGCCTCTGTCTACACCGTTCTGCCCACGCAGAAGGTCTCCTTTGCCACCTTAACCTCTCAAAATCCTGCGAGGTCTTCAAAACCTGACTCACGGGACACCTTCTTCCACAACCTTAATCCTCCCTTGGCTTCGCCACCACCCTAACTCCAATCACACCCTGGGGGACAAGCGCAGACGAGCTCGGTCCCTCGGAGCCCGTGGCAGGTGTGCCATTGCCAGGGGACTCGGTCCCGGGACAGGAGGGGAGCCGTGCATCCACACCCAAGTGCCCGCCACACTGAACACGCACTAACGCCAGAGCTTCGGGTCTTGCCTCAGAAGACACAGGTGTTGACGAGCACGTGGGGTGAGTGGGGACAAGGTCAGAGGTAGGGCCAGAGCTGAGAAGGAAGAGGGGGCTGGAAACCCACATCCTGGAAAACACGTGCGGTTAGCGCAGGAAGGAGGAAGAGCTGGCACAGAGACCTACAGGACAGAAGCAGAGCGAGGAGAGCAGGGCAGCGGAGTCAGCAAGCAGAGCTTCGAGAAGGAGGGTCGGGGTGGCCGAGAATCAAGAGGTACCACGCAAAGGCCACGGACTTGAAGATGATGAGATCACTGCTTAAGCCGGAAAGTGCTTTCATTACTCGGGGAGAGTACATCAAGCGCAAAGGCTCTAGAAACAAACTCACGGTGAAGAAGAGGGGCAGGCATGTCCCGTGCCCTTGCCAAGCTACCGGAAGAGGAGGGTGGAGGGATACGGGGCGAGGACCGTTGACGGAGCCGGCTGGGGGCCAGAGCCAGCCAGGGCTGCTCAGAAAAGCAGTCACCCGCCAGCTGAGAGCTCTGACTGCTTCACCCGAGTCCAGGAGGGATTCACGCACCACTGAGGCAGGGATGATCCTGCAGCAGACAGGTCTGCTTTTGTCTCTTACTGCCCCCTGTCTTTGGACAGTGAAGGAACTAACGGGCTCTGGAAGCCCGGAGGTGCGTGCCCAGTGACAGCACAGGTGACAGCGCTGGGAAAAGAGGAGGCTCCGGCCGGGGTGTCATAGCACAGAACTCGGTGTTTGCTGGAGCAGGCCTCCTACAGGAAAGGGAGGAACAAAAGGCTCCTTGTGGATTCTGCTTCGTTTGTGGAAACCCGCACCTACACATCAGACCCCCGCGAAGGCTCTTTCCACTCAACAGCACACGAAGTATGACTCTGCAGAAATGAAACCGCTTGCTTGATAAATTCGCCAGAGAGAACTTCCTCAGGACATACAAAAGCCATATGCCCCACTATTTCCTATCCTCGCTCTTGGTAATGCTTTCTTTTTCTCCCAGTTCCCACTGGTTCTGGTGCCCGTGTCGGACACGCTGCTTTGTGAAGGACTCCTCTCCAAAACCTGTATTTTCCATGCGGCGCATTAACGTGCCCGCTACGTCGCTCACCTTTCCATCCTCCTTCTGCAACTTCAGGCTGAGAAATCCCGGAAGGTGACATCTCTCCGGCTCTCGGGGCTGGCACCGTGGCACGACTTAGAACCTGATGACAACCTAAAATCATTTCTGCTGGAATCTTCTATCAGAGTGCACTGCTGAAGTTCTACCTGTGTTTTCTGAGACTTTGGGGGAGCCCGTCATTGGTTTGGCAGAGTCGTTGCTACCCCTCCCGCACCTGCTTCTGTTTGAAGACTGTTCCCAGCTCCGGCAACCATATGACATGGAGCTTGGTATAGTAGCCTTGTCATACCTTGAATTTCTATCCTTAATCACACTATTAATTTCTGATTGCTGGTGTGGCATCTAATTTCCCTGTGGTTACTCCCCCCCTTTCTGATTTTCCACTCTTAGCTTGTAGTGAATTCTATGTTATGAGAGCAGATGGGCAGAGGAAGAGGACCTCCTCTCCATGCCCACAGGTAAGTTTTTTTCAATGTTTATTTAATTTTGAGAGAGAGAAAGCGCGTGCGCGCGCGCAGGGAGAGAGGGAGACACAGAATCCGAAGCGGGCTCCAGGCTCCGAGCTGTCAGCACAGAGTCCGACGCAGGGCTCGAACTCACGAGCTGCGAGATCATGACCTGAGCTGAAGTCAGCCGCTTTAACTGACTGAGCCACCCAGGTGCCCCGCCCACCGGTGAGTTTTAACATCCACATTTCCCCATGTGGTGGTAATGATGGTTAATTTTATGTGTCAACTTGGCTGGGCCATGGTGGCCAATTGTTTGGTCAAGCACGAGTCTAGACGTTGCTGTGAGGTATTTTTTAGATGTAATTAACAGTTAAATCAGTAGACTTTGCATAAAGCAGATTACCCTCCATGAGGCAGGTGGGCCTTATCCAAACAGTAGATGGCCTTAAAAGACCAAGGTCCCTACAAAGGAAGGAATCTGGCCTCACAATTGCCTTGATTCAAGACCACAACGTCAACTCCTGCTGGAATCCCCATGCTGCTGAGCTAACCTACAGATTTTGGACCCACCAGGGCCCACAACTGCATGAACTGATTCCTTAAAACCAATCATTCATTCATTCTTCCATTCATTTTCTCTCTACACATACATACATACACACATACATATGTACGATTGGTTGTGTTTCTCTAAAGAGGCTCGATAAATCCAGGTTATAAGATAGTTTCAATAAAATTCATCTACGATCTTTTAAATACCATGCCTATTAAGTTAAAACCAATGATCTGCTTAACGTTTCTGAAATGAGACCATGTTAAAAGACTTGATGTACAGAACTACCAATAATCATGATGCCAAGAAGTATAGAAGTCTGCTAATGGATTTTAAATTATAGGAGCAATTATTTCTAGAGGTAATAAGAAAGTTGTAACTTCATTTCAAGTCTCAGTCTCTTAATCCTCTTACTGAATGGATCTCCAGGTAGCTTCAGAAAAAGTATAGCCTTGAATTAGGAAAATCTAAATCACAGGCCCCTAAAAATCACGCTCATGGCAGAATGTCGCCACTAAATAAAATCCCTCGTGAAAGAAAATCTTTGCTAAAGCAATAGAATTTTACTGGGTGCCCACCACATGCATTGGGAACTATTATAAACAAAAGCATTTATTGTACAGTCTTTTGTAATAGAAACGAACATCCACTCAGTGCCACAAACACATGTCACAGTGAGGTACACTGGTCGCCATTATTAGGAAAGGCTTATATCGAGTTACATAAAGAGGGTAAATGCGCACATTGGTAGTAAGTACAATTATAGAATAGGTCTCCTGGAGAATCAAAACATAATGCTACATGAATGCACTTCTCCGAAGACTGATTCCCACTGTCTGCCCTTAAAGGCATTCGCTATTCCATGAGGTAACAACTAACGTATCTTCTCAAATCCTGTAATAGCAAAGCACTGGCCACTTTCTGTGGATTCCGCGACTTGACCTTAAACTCAGAACCCTAACCAAACAATGGATTCTCCTTTAACTCTGATCTTCGTGAAGATAACTAGAGAATATTTCATTTTAAAAACAACAGACTGGACCCACTGCACCTTTCCAAGTCTGCAAGAGGACACTAAACAGGTCACACCACAGAAGATACGATTTTATTTTAGGCCCCGGTGCTCCGCAGAAGAGCTCAGACGGTGACATTATCAGCGCTTTGAACTTTGTCCCTACACAGAAGGCAAAAACCCACCAGTATGACTTGTAAGTCCGTGCTGTTGCCTGGCATTAAGTTAATATATAACAACAATCACACATCAGAGAGAAAAACAACTCAGCAAGTTAAATATACACTCTAGGAAAACCAAAAGCGGCAACAACAAGAAAGGGACAACCTGTGCAATCCGGTCGGCCCTATTTGTAAGCCTTTTCTCTGCACTTTCCCATATATGGGAGGACTTCTGCTTGTGACCAGGCGGTTCTGACTGCGGACAGCGGGGCTCACCTCTGATCCACCCCACAGGCGGGTTCTGTTGAACTCAGTGGCGGTGATTTCAAGAGAAAAGCTCTCCGGCCACCCAGGTTCGGGTGGAACCGAAGATTCCTCCCGGAGAGAACGTTCTGCGTGGAATTTCAACATCCAGATGACCCGAACGCTAGTTTCTCAAAACGAGTCATTCTCTGAGCCCTGCCACCAGATAGCTACTCAAAATCAGCCATTCAAACATCTGTGTCGGCGCGTATCACAAAGACAGAAATCCACAGAGCTCTAGCCACTCGTCATTTAACACTCAATTCTATGTTACTTCTCACCACAATCCTGCAAAAAAAAAAAAAAGGAGCGCTTCTGGGTGACTTTTAGCAAGTTATCTTATCTCACTCAGCTTCAGGCTTATTTGCACGCTGGGAGGAATGATGCCTGCCTGGTGCGCTGTGTACAAGGTGAACCAATACACAAAAGCCTAGGTAACGCCATTTCATGAGAAGCTTGCGTGATTTAAAACACACACACACACACACACACACACACACACACACACACACACACACAGAGCAAAATCAGGACTAGAATGAACTCTCCACAATTCTGACCCCAGTGTACAAAGGAACACAGGTCACCCCTCTCCCTCTCTCGGCCCAGGTGTGCTGACAGGTAAGGCCACTCTTACTAGCCAGTGGAGAACATTAGAAGGTAATGAGAGCCTTGCCTTGCAGCTCCTTGACAACTTTCCACGCAGAAAGAGTTCCAACGTCTGGAGCTTATGCTTTTTCGTGTCCTAAGTTTAAGGAGTGATGAACCCTGGTCAAGTGTTTCTAATTCTACCATCAATCTGGTTTTGTTCTGATGGCAGGTTTCCATATCCTGAAGGAACTTTATATCCATTATCTTTGACCAATTGATGCTCAGTTTATGTGATTTTATATCTGAAACATTCAGCCCTCTGCTCAAACAACCTCCACAGGCAAATGAAAAAAAAAACTAGATGAAAAAATTTAGACTCTGTAAGACAGTACCTGAGAGAGCACTAGAAATAATAGTAATAACTCCAAAAAAGGCTTTATTTATTACCCTTACAGCTTTAAAGTCATGCATGCGCGTAGCAATCTTTCTCTACCTTGTCCGGTAAGTTATCACCAGTAAGGAATATACGTATGTCTTTCTTCAGAAGCTTCACACGCTGATCCCAAACGTGGCAATAAAAATAACAGTTCCTGCTGTGTGCCTCTAATCCTCTTTAAGTACCAACCCCACCACAGACAATAATACCATGATGGTCACTGCGGTAATTCTTTTGGGTTTCACTGGGTTTGGTTGAATGGACTAGGCTTTGTTTAACGGGCCTGATTAATGAAGTAGAACAACACAGGGAGTTTTCTAATGCTGATAAAATCTGCACAGCTTAATGTTTAACTCTATTAGAAACACAAAAAATCACCAGACATGAAGGTATAAAAATAAATTCAGAGATAGAGCTACAGTGGGATAAATACGTAACTACAAAGTCACAGCATCACAGCCCTGCTCATCTCATCTTAAAAAAAATTTTTTTTAATGTTCATTTATCTTTGAGAGAGAGAAACACAGCGTGAGTGGGGGAGGGGCAGAGAAAGGAAGACAGAATCCCAAGCAGGCTCCGGGCTCTGAGCCGTCAGCACAGAGCCCAACGTGGGGCTTGGACTCACCAACTGCGAGATCATGATCTAAGCGGAAGTCGGATGCTCAACCGACTGAGCCACCCAGGCGCCCCACTAATCTCATCCTTAAAGTACAGGTGGTGGAAAGGACCCTTCTCAGCTCAGACTCTCTGCTTATCTAGAAATAGATTTGCATCTCACCCAACCAGGCCCCCTTCCCAATGTAAGATTCTTGTTACCAAAAAAAAAAAAAAACCCAAAAACTCCTAAGAGGAATTTTCCACAGGGGTGTTAATAATTTCAACAAAACTGTCCACCCAAACATTTGCTAAGTGCCAGACATCATACAAGGTGAGGATGATGATAAATACGAAGAAAACAATTACTTAGCATTCGGCACTTAACCAAATGCCAGGTCCTGTGCTGAGAGTTTCTCACTGAGTATCTCTCTGAATCCTCAAAGGGCCCTAAGAAGCAGGTACTCATTCCTGTGTGACCGGGGAGGAAGTGGGAGACTAACATGGCTGGTGAGTGCCTGAACTTGAATCCCTGTCGTCTGACTCCGGAGCCTGTGCTTTTAGGCACTCCCGCAAGCACTTCAGTCAAGGAAAAGTTACGGTCTTTAGCAACAGCTTCCAAAGACATTCCAAAGAAATAACGGAAAAAAAAGAACACTCTTTTGTCAAAGTATTTAGTACGGGAAAAATTTAGCCAATCAGCTATTAAGCAAAATTTAAAGCTTTCAACAAATCATCTATTGTTTTAAATAAATATCAGAACATGATTAATACCAGATAAATATGAAATACAAATATTAAGCTATGGCTCAAACCAGATTCATTCTTTAAAACGAGCTTAAGCCAGTAGTCATAATAGTCATTATGTCCTGAGTGCCTACCAGCCCAAAGTATTGAGCTAACTAATTAATATTTTACTGTAACCCTCACACCAGTTTCCATATTACGTACCAGAGCACAGACTGAGACCCAGGAGTGCTGCCCCCCAAGTTCTCTTTTAACCACACTTAGGTCTGTGTTTGAAATAACGTACATAGTCCTACGAAACTATGTATACCAAAAAAAAAAATAATAAAATAAGACGTGTATACCAATACGAAGAACACACACACAGAGACACTCATACATACTAGGAAACCTTGAAAAAGATTATTTTCCAGAGCCTTTACCGCCCTCAAAAAGCTCACAATCAGTAGACAAATGGAGGTGTGAAACCCTGGAGACTATAACAACCTAGTACATAATTAAGGACACTAATGGGCCTTAAACATTAATGACTGAAGTCCAGGAATGAAACCAGCTTCACAGGCAAGAGGAATCAGAGAGACCATCAGGAAGCAGCTGGGATCCAACCATACAAGCCATGAACGATGAAAAAGAGTGACTGGAAGGAAGGACAATGTGAAGGGGGTCCTTTCTTTTTAGGAATTAAAGAAAAAAGGTAAGGAAAATTACTTCTGCACAAAGTCTCCCCAAAAAACAGAATAGGAGGGAACATTACCAAACTCATTCTATAAGGCCAGCATCACCCTGGCAAGAGAACCAGAAAAAAAATACCACAAGAGTAGAAAAGCACAAACTAATATCTCTTACGAACACAGATTTAAAAAAATCCTGAACATGGGGCGCCTGGGTGGCTCAGTCGGTTGAGCGTCCGACTTCGGCTCAGGTCATGATCTCGCGGTCTGTGGGTTCGAGCCCCGCGTCAGGCTCTGTGCTGACAGCTCAGAGCCTGGAGCCTGCTTCCAATTCTGTGTCTCCCTCTCTCTCTCTGCCCCTCCCCCGCTCATGCTCTGTCTCTTTCTGTCTCAAAAATAAATAAAAACATTTTTTTAAAAATTTTAAAAAATAAATAAATAAATAAATCCTGAACAAAATACTAACAGACCAAATCCAGCAACATATAAAAATGATTATAAACCATGACCAAGTAGAATTTCTCCCAGAAATTCAAGGTTGGTTTAGCATTCAAAAATCAGTTAATGTACTACACCATATCAACAGAGGACAAAAAACACATTTTAAAAAAATGTTTTAATGTTTATTTTTGAGAGAGAGAGAAAGAGCACGAGTGTGAGAGGGCAGAGAGAGAGAGAGAGAGGGAGACACCGAATTCATAACAGTCCAGGCTCTGAGCTGTCAGCACAGAGCCCAACACAGGCTCCAACTCACGAACCACGACTTCATAACCTGAGCCCAAGTTGGACGCTTCACCAACTGAGCCACCCGGGCGCCCCAAAAAACACATGATTATCTCAACCGAAAAAAACATTTGAAAAATTAAATTTCCCTTCACGATAAAAGCACTCAGCAAACGAGAAGAGAACTTCCCCAACTTGACAAAGCACATCGACTGGAAACCCACAAGCTAATCACCATACTTCATGGTGAAAGGCTGGATGCTTTCCCCGCAAGACCAGGAATCAGGCAGGATGCCTGCTGTCACCACTTGTACTCAACACTGTACTGGAGGTTCTAGCCAGGGCAATCAGACGAGAAAGTAAAATAAAAGACATCTAGATTGGCAAGGAAAAAGTAAAACTAACTCTATTTGCAAAAAAAAAAACCATGATCTTATATGTACAAAGTCCTAGCGATAACACTAAAAAACTATGGGACTAATAAACATTTCAGGAAGGCTGTAGGATAAAAGATAAATATTTTTAAAAAATCAATTGCATTCTTATACATTTGCAATGAATAATCCAAAATGGAAATAAAGAAAGCAATTCTATTTGCAGTAGCATCAAAAAGAATAAAATACTTAGGGATTAATTTAACAAAAAAAGTGTAAAGCTTATCCTCTGAAAACTACAAAACATTATTAAAGGAAATTAAAGATCTCAATTAGCGGATTTATGGATTGGAAACTTAATATTGTTAAAAGGGCAACGTTCTCCATATTAATCTATAGATTTAATGCAATTCCTGTCAAAACTCAGCTGACTACTTGAATAAATTGGCAAGCAGATCCTAAAATTCATATTAAAATCAAGGGACACAGAATAGCCAATACAATCTTGAAAAAGAACAAAGTGAGCTTACACTTTATAGTTTCAAAACTTACTATAAAGCTATGCTAATCAATGTAGTGTAGTCCTGGCATAAGGACAGACCCATACATCAGTGGAACAGAGATTCCAGAAATAAACTTTCATATTCATGGTCAATTCATTTTCAACAAAGGTGCTGACACCATCGAATGGGGAAGGAATTGTCTTTTCGATACATGCAAAAAAACGTAACTGGATCCTTCTTTCATACGTATATAAACTTAAGTAAAAATGAAGCATAGGTCTAAATTTAATAGCTAAAGCTATAAAACTCTTAAGATGAAGATATACGAATATATTTCATAACCTTGAATTAGGCAGTCTTTTTTTTTCCCAGTTTATTCATCTAGTTTTGAGAGAGAGAGAGAGAGGGAGAGAGGGAGAGAGGGAGGGAGCACGTGAGCAGAGGAAGGGCAGAAAATCCCATGTCAACAAGGAGCCCAACACAGGACTCAATCCCACAAACTGTGAGACCATGACCTGAGCTTGACCATGATCAAGAGTTGGACGCTTAACCAACTGAGCCACCCAGGCGCCCCTGATAATCACTTTTTTAGATATAACACTCAAAGCACAAACAAGAGAAAAAAATGGGTAAGTTGGATTTCATCAAAGTTAAAAACTTTGATGCAAAAGACACTACTAAATAAATGAAAACACAACCTACAGATTGGGAGGAGGTATTTGCAAATCATATATCTGATAAAAGTCTAGTATCCAGAATATGAAAAAACCCTTACAACAACAAAACAGCACACGACCCAATTAAAAAAATGGGCAAAGAGCCTGAATATATACTTTTCCAAAGTTATACAAATAGCCAACAACCACATGAAAAGGTGTTTAACATCATTATACATCAGGAAAATGCAAATGAAAACCAAATGAGGAAGAGGATTCTGGGAATATGGTGGAATAGGAAGCAGCAGAAATCTGTCTCCCCACAAGCGCGCAGGTGGAATGTGTCTGATACAGCCATTTTGGAATTCTGGACACCACTGAAAGCATGCAACTTCCAGGGCAAGACTTGGATGGTAAATTGCCATGGTGAGTTTTGGTCCGTTTCAGCTGTTAGCACAACAGCAGCCATCCATCCCTACTCCCAGCCATGTAGCAGGCAAGTGTGTTTGGATTCCTTCAGCAGCTTGCACACAGCTTGCAGGAGTCACGATGGGCAAAAAGGACTCTGTCCTCCAAATATCAGGGATCTGTGCTCTGATTGCTGGTTGCCGTTTCTGATCGAGAGGTGCAAAGAGGCAGGCAGCCATTGTGACTGCACCTCACCCACACTGTTGCAAGCCCTTCCCCCTCTGCCGGAAGTGATTTTCAGGAGGTTTAAAAGAACCCGTATTCCGTTCTCCCCTAGCTTCTTTTTTCCTTTTGGGGAGCCAGACATTAAACACTAAGACATTCAAAACAACTGCGTACACAGGGAAAATCAGAAAATAACCATGTGTGACCACAGAAAGGCTCAGAAAAGACCTAAGAAGTTGTTAAGTTTACACCTCGGGCCTGTCCTCGGCACGATAACCAAAACAATAACCAAAGAAAAGCAAACTCTGAGAAAGGGACAGGATCTGATTTCCAGAGTTACCACATTATTCCATGCAAATGTCCAATGTTCATTAAAAAAACAAACAACAACAACAAGAACAAAAACCCAAGGCATACAAAGAAGCAGTAAAGTATGGCCCATTCAAAGGAAAAAAAATAAATCAACAGAAAATGTCCCCTAAAAAGACCTGATGGCAGGTCTATCAGACAAAGACTTTAAAGTAACTGTCTTAAGGATGCTCCAAGTAAAGGGAAGATATGGAAAAAGTAAAGAAAATAATGTGAACAAAATGGAAATATCACTAAGGAGAGACAAAACAAAAAAGACACCAAAAAGAAATTCGGCAGCTGAAAATTAAAAGAACTGAAATGAAAAATTCACTAGAGGGATTTAAAGGCAGAGATATGAGCAAACAGAAGAAGAAACAGCAAACTTAAAGACAGGACAAGGGAAATTATAGTCTGAGGAAGAGAAAGTGAAAAGACTGAGGAAAAGCAACCAGAACCTGAGAGACTTATGGGACACCATCAAATGGACCAACATATGCCTCATGGGAGTCTCAGAAGAAGAGAAAGACAAAGGGAAAAGAATACTGGGAGAAAAAATGGCTCAAAAGTTCCCTAATTGGATGAATATAAATATCCATGAAGAATAGCAAACTCCAAGTAAGATGAACTCAAAGACTGACACTGAGACACATTATAATCAAAAAGCAAGAGAGAAGCAAATCGTCATACAGAATGGACCCTTCACAAAATCATCATCAGATTTCTCCACAGAAGCTCTGCAGGCCAGAGGACACTGACCAATATATATCAGTGTGCTAAAAGAAACCTGTCAACAAAGGATCCCATATCCAGCAAACTGGCCCTTCAAAAGTATGGGAGAAAATAAGACATTTCCAGGTGAATATAAACCAAGGGAGTTCGTGACCCCTACCCCTGCCCCGCAAGAAATGCTCAAGGGATCCCAGCAAGATGAAATGGGACACTAGGCAGTGATTCAAAACCACATGGAGAAATGAAGATCTCAATAAAGGTAAATACACGGGCAATTACGGAAGATAGTATTACTACCTATACAACTTTGGTTTGTGACTCCAAATCTTGTCTGTATATAATTTAAGAGGCTAATGCATTTAAAAGAATTATTAGTATATATTTTGGGGTTCGCAGTATATAATGATGTAATTTTGTAGTAACGACCAAAAGGGGTGGGGACAGACCTATAAAGGAGCAGAGATTTTATGTTATTAAGATGGTATAAATTCAAACTAGAGGGTTGCCTGAGTGGCTCAGTCGGTTAAGCGTTTGACTTCAGCTCATGATCTCATGGCTCATGAGTCTGAGCCCCATGTTGGGCTCTGTGCTGACAGCTCAGAGCCTGGAGCCTGCTTCGGATTCTGTGTCTCCCATTCTCTCTGCCCCTCCCCCACTCATGTGCACGCGCGCTCTCTCTCTCTCTCAAAAATAAATAAAAACATTTTTAAAAATTTTAAATTCAAATTAGAGTGTTATCACTTCATGATGTTAAATGTAATCCCTATGGTAACCACACACACACACACAAAATAGCTACAGAATATACACAAAAGGAAATGTGAAAAGCATTTAAACATTTCACTACAAAAATTCACCTATATTCAAAAGAAGACAATAATCAAGGAAGTGAGGGACAAAAAAATGCTATAAGGCATATAGAAAACAAACAGCTCAATGCTTAGGTCCTTACTTAGTAATTATTTTAAACGTAAATGTGCTAAATTCTCCAATCCAAAGACTGAGATCAGGGGTGCCTGGATGACTCAGTGGGTTAAGCCTCCGACTTTGGCTCAGGTCATGATCTCATGGTTCATGGGTTTGAGCCCCGCATCAGGCTCTCTGCTGTCAGCACAGGGCCCACTTTGGTTCCTCTGTCCCCCTCTCTCTCTGCTCCTCTCCCAGTCACGCGGTCTCACACACTCTCTCTCTCTCAAAAATAAAACATTAAAGAAAAAAGACTGAGATTGGCACAAAAGATAAAAACACATAATCAACTAACTATATGCTATCTATAAGAGACTCACTTTATATCCAAAGACACAGACTGAAAGTGAAAGAATGGGAAAAGATATTCCATGCAAATAGTAACTAAGAGAACAGGGTTGGTTATACTAATGTCAGACATAATAGACTTGAAATATATGAATGTCAGGGGCACCTGGGTGACTCAGTTGGCTAAGCATTCAACTCGATTTCAGCTCAGGTCATGATCTCACAGTTTGTGAGTTTGAGCCCGACATCAGGGTCCACACTGACAATGTGAAGCCTGCCTGAGATTCTCTCTCTCTCTCTCTCTCTCTCTCTGCCCAACCCCCACTCAGGAACTTGCTCTCACACACACACTCTCTCTCTCTCTTAAAATAAATTGACTCAAAACATATAAATATGTGAAGGTTACAAGAAACAAAGGACATCATATATTAATAAAACATTCAATACAGCAAGAAGATACAACAATTATAAATATTTACACACTTAATGACAGACCATCAAAACGTATGAAGGAAGCAAACATAAACTATTGAGACTTCATCAAAGCAAAACACTTCTGCACAGCAAAGAAAACTATCAAAACTAAAAGACAACTTACTGAATGGGAGAAGATATTTGCAAATGATATATCTGATAGAGTTAGTATCCAAAATATATAAAGAACTTATACAACTCAACACCAAAAGCACAAATGATCCAATAAAAAAAAAAAAAAAAAAATGGGCAGAAGACAGGAACAGACATTTCTCCAAAGAAGACAGGCAGGTGGCCATCAGACACATAAAAACATGCTCAATATCACTCATCAGCAGAGAAATGACATCAACAACACAATGACATAACACCTCACACCTGTCAGAATGGCTAAAGTCTAAAACTCAAGACACAGTAAGTGTTGGCAAGGAAGTGGAGGAAAATGAACCCTTGTGCAGTGTTGGTGGGAATGCAAACGGGTGCAGCCGCTGTGGAGAACAGTATGGAGGTTCCTGAAAAAATTAAAAATAGAATTACCACATGATCCAGCAATTCTGCTACTGGATATTTACCCAAAGAATACAAAAAATACTAACATAAAAGGTATGTGGACCCCCAGGTTTACTGCAGCACTATTTACAACAGCCAAATGATGGAAGCAGCCCAAGTGTCCGTAGATAGATGAATGGATAAAGAAGAAGGGGTGTGTGTATGTATATATATATATATATATATATATATACATACACACACACACACACACACACACACAATGGAATATTATTCAGCAGGAAAAAAAAAAAAAAGAATGAAACCCTGCCATTTGCAACAGCACAGATAGATCTAGAGAGTATTATGCTAAGAGAACTAAGTCAGAGGAAAACAAATTCCATATGATTTCACTCATGGGTAATTTGAGAGACAAAACAAACAAAGAAAAGAGGAAGAGACAAACCAAAAAACCGACTCTTACCTATAGAGAACGAATTGATGATTACCAGAGGGGAGGTGCACGGGGAGGGGGGTGAAATACGTGATGGGGCTTAAGAGCACACTTATCACGATGAGCACCGAGTAATATACAGAGTTGTTGAATCATTATATTGTACACCTGAAACTAATATCACACTATGTTAATCACTCTGGACTGAAAAAAGTAATTTTGGTAATTTGAAATCACAAAACAAACATATACATACACACACACACACACACACACATATATACACCCATATACACATATAATATACATATGAAAGAAAAAGTGACAGAATTGGAGAGAGAGACACAGTTTCACAATAATAGTCGAAGACTTCAATACCCCACTCATTGCAATGCGCAGAACAACCAGAAGCGAGGAAACAGAATTTAAACACCACAGTAAATCAAGTAGATATGACAGAGATAAAACACTTCCTCCAACAACAGCACACACATTCTTCTCAAGGGCACACGGGACATTTTCCAGGACAGACTGAATGGTAGGTCATAAAAATTAAGTCTCAACGGATTTAAAAAGATAGCTTTCATACAAAATATCTTCTCTGAACACAACCAGACGAAGTTAGAAATTCTTCAGCAATTCCACTCATACACACGAAAGAATTGAAAGCAAGGTTTCAAAGGGACATTTGTACACCCACGCTCGTAGTGGCATTATTCACAGTAGTCAAAGGTGGACGTAACCCAAATGCCCATCGATAGAAAAATGCATGAAGAAAATGTGGCAGGGGCGCCTGGGTGGCTCGGTTAAGCTTCCGACTTCGGCTCGGGTCGTGATCTCGCAGTTGGTGGTTCGAGCCCCGCGTCGGGTTCTGTGCTGACAGCTCGGAGCCTGGAGCCTGCTTGGGATTCTGGGTCTCCTCCTCTCTCTGCCCCTCCCCTGCTCATTCTCTCTCTCTGTCTCTCTCTCTCCCCTTCTCAAAAATGAATAAACATTTAAAAAATTAAAAAAGAAAATGTGGCCTATACATACAATGGCATAGTAGTCTTAAAAAGGAAGGAAATCCCAGGGGTGCCTGGGTGGCTCAGTCGGTTAAGCGCCCAACCCCAGCTCAGGTCATGATGTCACGGTGAGGGAGTTCAAGCCCCGCACTGGACTCTGTATTAACGGTGCAGAGCCTGCTTGGGATTCTCTCTCTCCCTCTCTCTCTGCCCCTGCCCTGCTTGTGTTCGCTCTCTGTCAAAATAAGTAATAAAATAAACTAAAAAAAAAAAAAAAGGAAGGAAGGAAGGAAGGAAGGAAGGAAGGAAGGAAGGAAGGAAATTTTGACAAACGATACAACATGGATGAATTGTGAGGACATTATACGAAGTGAAATAAGCCAGTCACGAAAATATAAACACTGCGGGATTCAACTCACGTGAGGTATTTACAGTAATCCAAATCATAAAGACATTTTGGGATAATACGTAATGGTGGCCAAGGGCTGGAGACAGGAGGTGACAGCGAGGTAGCGTTCCCCGGGTACACAGTTTCAGCTCTGCAAGATGAAAAGGGTTATGGGGATGGAAAAGGGTTACGGCTGGTGATAGCTGCACAACAGTCTGCATGGACTTAATACCACACAACTCTACACTTTAAAATGGCTAAGATGGGGGCGCCCGGGTGGCTCGGTTAAGCGTCCGACTTCGGCTCAGGTCACGATCTCGCGGTCCGTGAGTTCGAGCCCCGCGTCGGGCTCTGGGCTGATGGCTCGGAGCCTGGAGCCTGTTTCCGATTCTGTGTCTCCCTCTCTCTCTGCCCCTCCCCCGTTCATGCTCTGTCTCTCTCTGTCTCAAAAATAAATAAACGTTAAAAAATTTAAAAAATAAATAAAAAAATAAAAATAAAATGGCTAAGATGGAACATTTTGATATGTGAACTTCATCACAACTTTAACAATACACACAGGTCCTGGTGAGGAAGGGGAGAGGCTGGAATCCTCCTACGTTGCTGGGAAGAAATGGTGCCGTCTCCGTGCAACGGTCTGACGGTTCCTCAAGAGGTGGCAACGGGGTTGCCACACATCCAAGCAACGTCAGGTGCAGGTGTACGCGCACGGGAGAGAAAAACCTAGGTCCACGCAGACACGTGGACACAGGTGTTCAGAGCAGCACTACCCACAAGAGCCAAGACGTATAGACCACAATCGGGCATAAGCTAGTGAGTAAATGCAACGTGGTCTATACGTGCGACGGAATCTCGTTCGCCACCGAAGAGAAATGAATCAGCTACACGCGAACACACACAAACCCTGAGATGTGATGCAGGGTGAAAAAAGCTAACACAAAAGGCCACATAGTGTAGGATTCCTTTTATGTGAAGTGTCTAGAAAAGGCAAATCTGCAGCGACAGAGTTTACAGGAGTCACTGCCCAGTCCTGGGAGTCTGGGGGGAAATGGGGTACAGCCTTCCTTTCTGGGGTGATGACAAGATTCTGAAATGGACCGTCTGCAATATCCTGAAATGTGACTCTGTGACTACATTGAAAACAAGTGAATTTTAAACTTTGAACGAACTGCACGGGATCCCAATCATATTTCAATAAAACTGTTTTACATGACTTCGCTCACCCGAGGACTTTAAGAGACAAAGCAGATGAACATAAGGGAAGGGAAACACAAATAATATCAAAACAGGAAGGGGGACAAAAGAGAAGAGACTCTTAAGTATGGAGAACACACAGAGGGTTGCTGGAGGGGCTGTGGGGGGGGCGGGGCTAAATGGGGAAGGGGCGCTAAGGAATCTACTCCTGAAATCATGGTGGCACCATATGCTAACTAATTTGGATGTAAATTTTTTTTTGTTTAAGTTTTGTAGTAAAATAAAATAAAAAAACTTTTTTAAAAGGAGGCTAGTTGCTCCGCTGAGGTGTCACTTCATCCTTCATCTGGACAAAAGGCAGTAACACAGGAATAATACAGTATGAACTGCTGGGTTATCAGCTCAGCTCAGCCATCAGGCAGAATGCATCTGCTTGGGTCATAAGTGAAACTTTCGGGTCCTCCATATGCACATATTATTTATATGGATGATAATGCCTCCCTAGCAATGCCTGGCACACAGTAAGCTCATTTATCATGGCACTTGTTATTAGCAGTACTTTTAATAATTGTGTGATAGCAACATCATAACCGTATAGGAAAAACAGCTCTTACTATAAGAAGACACATGTATGTTTCTCACAAGTATCCACCTGATCTCTAGTTCAGGGCGCCTGGGTGGCTCAGTCGCTTAAGCGCTGGACTTTGGCTCAGGTCATGATCTCACAGTTCGTGGGTTCGAGCCCTGCATTGGGCACTGTGCGGCCAGCTCAGAGCTTGGAGCCTGCTTCAGATTCTGTCTCCTTCTCTCTCTGCCCCTCCCCCGCTTGCGCTCTGTCTCTGTCTCTCTCAAAAATAAACACAAAAAACATTTTTAAAAAAAGATCTCTAGGGGCGCCTGGGTGGCTCACTCTGTTGAGCGTCCTACTTCGGCTCAGGTCATGATCTCGCAGTCCGTGAGTTCGAGCCCCACGTCGGGCCCTGTGCCGACAGCTCGGAGCCTAGAGCCTGCTTCCGATTCTGTGTCTCCCTCTCTCTCTGCCCCTCCCCCGCTCATGCTCTGTCTCTCTCATTCTCAAAAACGAATAAATGTTAAAAAAAAATTTAAAAAAAAGATCTCTATTCGTGGCGCCCATAAAGCAGTTCAATAATTCAATAAACATGATTGTTCACTGCTGTTAATTCAATTTTTTAAGAGCATGTTCGGGTGGCAAAGCACTGGCTTTGGGTTGAATTTTATAGTGCCCGTACCCTGTTTGGCCTACAGAGGGAATTTTATAGAACGTGAATTCATTTGCAATATTTAAGAAGAGAGAGGCTTCACTCAAAAATGCAGATTTCTAGATTCTCTCGGGAAAAGGCGGGTTTGCTAACACTGGGCCATGTTCCTTTCTGGACCCTATCATTTGGACCTAGGAGGTCTCCAGCCAAACTGCATAGCTCCTCTGCTACCTGCCTGGCCCAAACGGCACAAGCACTTGCAACATCTGGGCTGTCGCAAACTGGAGGCTTGGAGATAAATCAGCCATAGCTGTCAATCTTCCGGAGCTCACAGACTAGCATGTTATGATGAAAACAGCCATAATAAATAGCTGGGGTCACTTAATATCAGCCAGATCCATTTTACAGAAAGGGAAACAATTTTATAGAAAGGGAAACAAGCCTCAAAGAAGTGACATGATTTACCTAAGGCAAACCGTATCAGCCAGACTAATACGTCTAAATTATTATGAAAGTATCTGAACCCTTGTGTAAATATCTCTAAGCATTTAATGTAACAGTTAAGGCCATTATCTTCCTGAAAATGAAGAGGCAAAAGCCCCTTTAACTTCTGTGGATTGTCTTCGAAAATTAATGAAACAGTTAAAAGTAATGGTGAATCGGGGAAGTTATGTTCATGACCACCATGCTTTGATTAACTAAGAAATAACAAACAAATGGACAAATACCCCGTTCAACTTCTTTTTACACAAGGAGGAAAGGAGGCACGTTAATAAAATGATACAAAATGAAGCACGAGTGGGGCGCCTGGGTGGCGCAGTCGCTTGAGTGTCTGACTTCGGCTCAGGTCATGATCTTGCAGTTTGTGAGTTCGAGCCCCGCGTCGGGCTCCGTGCCGACAGCTCGGAGCCTGGAGCCTGCTTCAGATTCTGTCTCTCTCTCTCTCTCTCTGTTCCTCCCCCACTCACACTCTGCCTCTCTCTCCTTCAAAAATGAATAAACATTAAAAAACGTTAAAAAAAAAAAAATGAAGCACGAGCTTGTTATGTTACCAATTAATAGCTTATCAACCAAACACCTATCATTTATTCTGATATATGGAGCTTCTTTAGAAAATTACCAGACTCTATTTTCACAGAAAACACAGTAATTAAAGAGCCCCAAGGTGAGAGAGGGAAGACTGAGGATCATTTCTAGGAATCATGCCAGGTTCCTGTATGCTTAATCTGTCCTTGGACTGACCTGGCCCCATTAATCAAAGCAACTGGTTTTCTGGGAAAATAACATGTTTTCGTGATCTGAAAAACAGATATTAAAGGGAAACTATGATGTCATGGGGGGAAAAAAAAGCAAAGACGACGAATAAATTTAGCTGTATTTTCTCATTTTCTGTGGTGTTCCATGAAAAGTAAGAGACCAAGGTCTTTGTTGCCTTCTGTAATCGTACCTGGTTAAACAGGTTGAACTAATAGGTGTTTACAAAACGACATGAAGTCACTTCAGTACTGACACCGATACTAGATGTTTGCATTTAAGTTCAACAGGACTTACACAGATATTCTTCATAAAGTTGAGTTATTAAAAAAAAAAGATGTAAATAAATTTTTTCCATTATACATGGAAGCTTCTATTTTTTTTAAGTTTATTCATTTATTTGGCGGGGGGGGGGGGAAGGAGGGGCAGAGAGAGGAAGAGAGAGTGAATCCCACGCAGGCTCCGCACGGTCAACGCAGAGCCTGACGTGGGGCTCGAGCCCACAAACCTGGAGATCATGACCTGAGCCAAAGTCAAGAGTTGGAAGGTCAACCAACTGAGCCACCCCGGGGCCCCTGGAAGCTTCTATTTCTTAAGAAATAAAGCACAAAGATAAATACGAAGTTCAAGAAATTTATATCTGGCCTCTATCTTTACATCAGGCTTAAGAGAAAAGTACACCAGGGGCTCGGCAAACCCTGCCCCCTTGCACCCACCTCAGTGCCTGGCACACAGGTAACATGCAAGAAATACCAGGTTTTCAATTAAAGTGACTATGTAACCATGTACTAAAACATACTTTTCCTGCAAAGCATTTTTAATATTATTTTTCAAGTTTAGGTTGTAGCATGTGAAACCAAAATAATCAAGGCTGAATTTACTCTCACATTCCCTAGAAATCAGTCTTAGCCATTGGGACTTCTGGGTTTTCCTTCTGTGGGAGAATAAAGGATATTTAAGTCCATGCTTCTCTAATTTATTTTTATATCCTCAGGGACTAGCACCATCTCCGGAATAGAGGAATTACTCAGCAAATATCTTAGAATAAATTAGTAATCTAGCTTTTTATAGCAACGATCCTTTCTCTGCTCTGGATCTAATGAAAGTAGTGATTAAGTAAGCCCTCTAAACAATAAGTTAGTTAACTCATGAATACTCCTCAACAAGAAGCAATCCAAGCAAACTTGAAATAAACCCTTTTCTTTCAGTCCTGGGTGACAGCTTTAGCTGCCTTACCTCCAATTTTCAGATCAAGCTTGGTTTTCGTTAAGACTTTCTAATTCTAAACAATGGTTGGATGAAATGGCCCTCTGGTAACTTACATTTGCAATAGCGAAGAGAAACCCTCCTCTCTCCTTGAATGGTTGTCAGAGTTACCTTAAATTGGCAGCATAGACTCTGTCTCCTTATTTTTGCCCGACCACATGACTTCAAATCCTCTGCTGTCTAGTTCTCATTCCCCTTCCGTTACCAGGGAAAAAAAGAAAGAAGGAAAGAAAACAGTAACAAAAAAACCCACTACCAATGCCACCACAACACTTCATTTCAGGAGTAACAGCATCAAATCAACAGGATGAGACATTCAGAGCATCCTCCACCTACAACAGCAGAATATATATTCTGTCCAAGACTACCTGGAACGTATATGAAGACGGACAATATTCTGGGCAGTAAAGCAATCCTCAAAACAACTGTAAAAACTAAAATCATATAGAATGTAGCCTCCAAACAAAACGGAATGAAGTACGAATCACTAACAGAAAGATGCCAGGAACATCTCCAACCATTTGTAAAGTAAACAATATGCAGGTAAATAATCCACGGGTCAAGGAGGAAGTCAAAGGGAAACTTTAAAAAATACATTTAACTGAATGAAAATGAAAATGAAACATATCATTGTAGGACACACCTGAAGCAGTGCTCTGAGGGAAAGCTGTAGCATGAAATGAACACATTAAAAAAAGAAGAAACTTCTCAAGTCAGTAATGTAAACTCCCATCTCAAGTTAAGCCCAATAAAAGCAGAAGAAAGAAAATAACGAAGGTAAGACAAGGAAAAAGAAATTGAAAACAGAAAAACGGAGAAAATCAATTAAACCAAGAGCTGGTTCTTTTTAGAATATTAATAAAATTTACAACTGACAAAACAAAAAAAAAATGGTGACACAATATACCAACATTAGTAATGAAACAAGATATGACTATAGACCCACCCCCAGACATCAAAAGGACAATAATGGAATATTATAAACAACTCTGTACACATAAGCTTGGCAATTTAGACAAAATGGACCATTTGTTCAAAAAATACAAACCAAAATTCACACAATATGAAATAAGTAACTTCAATAGCCCTTACCCATTAAGGAAACTGAATTTGCAATTTCAAAATTGCCAAAAAAGAAATCTCCAGGCTCAGACAGTCTCACTGACTCTACCAAATGTTTAAGAAAGAATTAACCCCAATTCTACACAATTTCTTCCAGGAAATAGAAGAGGAGGAAATACTTCTCTACTCTACAGGAAATCAAGAGGAGGAAATACTGTTTCATGAAGTTATTATTAACCTGAAACCAAAACCAGATAAAGACAGTACCCCTCCCCACAAAAAAACACAACTACAGACCAATATCCCTCATGAATACGGACACAAGAATGATTAACAAAATAGAACTCAGCAATATATAAAAATAATTATGCACACGAACAAGCGGGGCTTATATGCATTTGGGTTTATTCCAGGAATCCAGGAGTTTTTCAATATTTGCAAATTAAGCAATATACTTCATCATATCAGCGAGCTAAAAAAAAAAATCACATGATTACATCAACTGACACAGAAAAAGCATATGGTAAAATTCAACACCCATTATCATTTAAAAAATCCCAAAACACAGGAATAGAGGGAAACTTCTTCAAGTTGATAAAGAGCATCAAACAGAAACCTACAGCTAACGGTGAAAGACAGAATGCTTTTCTCCTGGGATCAGAAACAAGAGGCTAGGGCTCTGACCACTCTTGTTCAACACAGCGCGAGAAGTTCTACCCGGCGCAGTAAGGCAAGAAAAGGAAATAAATGGCATGTACGTAGACTGGAAAAGCAGATATTAAACCATTTGTTTGCAGATGACACAACTGTCTTCATAGACATATTCCCAACAGTTCCTTGGGATCCCAAGGAATCTACCAAAAAATTCCTAGAACTAATGGATGAGCTCTGTAAGGTTGCAGGATACCATCCACCAGAGGTTGCAGGATAAATATACCAACACACCAAACCTATATACTAGCAATGAACACATGGACATGGAAAGAAAAAATACAATACCATTATGGACCTTGAAGGTATTAGGCTAGGTGAAATAAGTCAGAGAGAGGCAAACACCATATGATTTCCCTCCCATGTGAAGTCTAACAACAACAAAATGAACAAACAAAACAAAAACAAACACATAGAAACGCAGGACAGTTTGGTGGTTACCACAAGGGAAGGGGGTTGGGGGGTGCGCAAAATGGGTGAAGGAGGTCAAATGTATGGTGATGGATGGTACTAGACTTTTAGCAGCGATCACTTGGTAGTACATACAGATGTCCAAGTATAATGTACACTTGAAAGTTCTGGAATATTATACACTAATTTTATCTCAATAAAAAACACGATACTATTTACAATCACTCGAAAAGCGAAATACTTAGGTATAACTCTAAATCATGAATAGGAATTACATGCCGAAGACTACCTATGATGATGAAATTAATGGGAAGACACACTGTGATTACTGATTGAAAGACTCAACACTAAAGATGCTGATTCTCCCAAAATTGCAGCAAGATTTTTTGTAGATATGAGATTATTCTAAAATTTATATAGAAAGGAAAAGGAGTTAGGATAGCTAAGATAATTTTGAAAAAGAATACAGCGAGAGGAATCAGACCATCCAATTTCAAAACTCATAGCTATATGAATCAAGACTGATACCAGCTGAGGTATAGACAATGGCTCAGTGGGACGGAAAAGAGAACTCAGAGAAGGACCTACACAAATATGCCCCGTGATTTTTGACAAAGGTGCAAAGCAACTGAATGGAAGAGAGGGAGTCTTTTCAACAAAAAAGTGCTGGACCAATTAGACATCCACAGACAGGGGGAAAGAAACAGAAAAGGAACAAACAAAAAAACACCAAAATCATGACGTAAATCTCATACCCTACCCAAAAACTCAAAAGAAGCATAAACTTAAATTTAAAATGTAAAATCATAAAACTAAAAAAAAAAAAAAAAAAAAAAAAAAGAAGAAGAAGAAGAAAATCTTTAGGATCTAGGGCCAGGCAAAGAGTTGTTATTCTTAGGCTTGACAGGAAAAACATGACCCGTAAAAGGGAAAACAAATCAAGAAATTAGACCTCATCAAAATAAAAACTTTTGTTCTGCAAAGGACCTGGTCAAAAGCTAAAAGGGCAAACAAGTCAGAGAACATATTTGCAAGCCACACGTCTAAAGAAGGACTGGTATCTTCAGAGAATTATGCTGAGTGAGAAAAGCAAACCCAAACATACTATGTTCCAATTTTATAATATTTTTTTTAAATTTTTTTTTAACGTTTATTTATTTTTGAGACAGAGAGAGACAGAGCATGAGCAGGGGAGGGGCAGAGAGAGAGGGAGACACAGAATCGGAAGCAGGCTCCAGGCTCTGAGCCATCAGCCCAGAGCCCGACGCGGGGCTCGAACTCATGGACCGCGAGATGGTGACCTGAGCTGAAGTCGGACGCTTAACCGACTGAGCCACCCAGGCACCCCTATAATATTTTTTAAATGACAGAATTATATGGGGGATAAATTAGTGGTTGCTGGAGGTAATGGAAGGAGTGGGGACACGAGGGAAATGGGTGTGGCCATAGAAGGACTTGAGGGATCCTGGTGACGTAGGGAAAGGTCTCTAGCTTGACTGTACCAATGTCAATATCCTAGTTGTGATGTTGTACGATAATATGTAAATATCACTGCACTACACCACGCATGTGAATCTACAATTATCTCAGGATGGAAAATGCAATTTAAAAAGTTAATAAACAAGAATTTGAAACTTCACGAACACAATTACACGTTGCCTTAGCTCTCAAATCCCCACTCTTCTTCAGCAAACTCCCGCCTCTGCTGTGTCGATGTTCACTTTGAGGAAACTTACTCCAGCTAATGACGATCATCTATGCGCCTCTGTCTTCCACACAACAGATCACCAGGATTTCGGTCTGCCTTTTTCTTGAATATTCCCAAGTGGATGTTCAGCAGGCGAGTCTAGGACCAATACCACAGGTGTGTGCGAATTCCGGGACAGACCACCCAGTCATGCACCGGCAAGCAGGTGTGGCGGCCACTTGCCTGTTAGGCCATCGGTAATCACCAGCCTTCTCTACATCACTTCCTTTGAAACCATTCACCTAACCCTTGTAACATTTCCACTCTTACCTGCATCACGCTGTGGAAGAAGTAAGAGGCACCGAGGTCACGGGACCACACATCAGACACCTCAGTGAGAGGGCCTTCCTGGCACCGATCCTTCTTGCTCTGTCCTCCGCGTGGACGCGGCAGATGCCGTCAGATGGCCCTGAGGGTCCTGACATGGGGGTCGGTAACTACTTCACCATCTTCCTTCCAGCTCTCGCCAAACGGCAGCACTGAATACACGAGGCGGCCAACAGGCAAGGTTTCCCAAGCGCCTTTGCACTCAGGTAGCACAAGCGTCTCCTTTTTGGGAATCTGGAACCGTCCAGATCTCCTAGTGAGCAGTTAGTGAGTGGGTGGTCCCAACACAAATCTGAATTTCTCGCTCCTCTGAGGAGATAGCTATAGGATTCTCCCAATGAGGAAACAGCTTCCCAACTAAAAATCCATGCGAAGTGTGTTCCACAACTAATTCTTTCTGAATCCTGCAGGGATGAGGTTAGACAAGGAAGAGAAAGATTCATAGCCAGGCACGTGTAATAACTGGTCACTGCGTGATCCAGCTCTGTTTTCTTTTTTTAAAGTTAATTTATTTTGAGAGAGAGAGCATGTGCATGCATCCCCCCCCCCACGCGGGGGAGGGGCAGAGGGAGGGAGAGAGAGAATCCCAAGCAGGCGCTGCGCTTAGTGGGGAACCTGACGACATGAGGGGACATCTACAGTCCCACGCTGACCTGACTGAGCCCCCCAGGCACCCCGGTCCAGGTCTCTTTAAACAATCGCATAAAAAAACACCCTTCTGTTTGGAGAAAACAGTAATAAAGACACATGCTTTCAAGAGTCTTGTGGGTTTCGGGGCGCCTGAGTGGCTCAGTCGGTTAAGTGTCCGACTTCGGCTCAGGTCATGATCTCACGGTTCGTGAGTTCGAGCTCCGCGTCAGGCTCTGGGCTGACAGCTCAGGGCCTGGAGCCCCCCTCGGGTTCTGTGTCTCCCTCTGTCTGCCCCTCCACTGTTTGCACTCTGTCTCTCACGTTGTCTCAAAAATAAATAAACATTAAAAAAAATTTTTTTTTTTTAAAAAAGAGTCTTGTGGGTTTTTTAAATCTTCTCTCACTACCGACTGAAGGGCTCACCGGGTCTTTCCAGGTGACCTGGAAGTACACACAGAAGGTGGCTGTCCCAGTTCAGTCTGACAAGGGGCCGGGAACCGTCCTGCTGAACCAGGTCCCCTTTCACAAGGATCTTCATCCCGGACCGATGTGCACAGATACCCACTATCTTCGTCTCAGAGGAAAAGTGTTACAAGTGACACAAGGTGTTCTTAAAAATCCGCAGCCTGCACTGTGTACAGGGTAAGACCTGGCCTCTACAGAGACAACTTTCCAGGAAAGCCTAGAAAACAGTACCGTCCCACCGACAGTAGGCCACTTCTGTCTTCCCGTACAGATTCTTCATCCCAGCAGGAAAGAAAAACTAAGAGATTGCTAGTATCTGCCCATGAAAATGAAAAAAGGGTATTAAACTCCTATAACCCGAAAACCACAATCATCTCCTTGAACAATTCCAATTCAGGAGTCCAGCATGCACCGAAATTTAATAAACCGCCCTGCCTTAGAATAATTGTCACATGGGGTTTGATTTAATTAATCTCAGCAGGCTTGAAAACAGCCCCCAGGAAGTCAATGGGATAAACTCCCTTCAGACGTGCTAGAATGAAAATGTGAATTAGCTAAGCTACCAAGTCAATATTTTAGGTAGTGGTGGGGATTTTAGTTACATGCTTTGACCTACCCACCTGACTGTAAGCGCTGACCTTGTAAAGCTAGATCGTTCTTGCTTCTGGGCACCCCTTGACGGCTTCTGGGTCAGCACCCATTCAGGGTGAGCACCACGGAGGAGGGGTCAGATTAGAAACAAAGATTAGGAGAGGTGCCTGGGCAGCTCAGTCCGTTGAGCGTCCAAGTCTTGATCTGGGCTCAGGTCACGATCGCACGGTTCGCGGGTTTGAGCCCCACGTTGGGCTCTGTGCTAAGCCTGCTTGGGATTCTCTCTCCGCCTCTCTCTCAAAATAAATAAACTTAAAAATAAATAAAGATTAGGAAGAGCAGAAAGAGTTCTTGCTTCCTCCTGTGAGATTCTGCTATGTTAGAAGGAAGGCAGACAGCATTCTCTGAGCCCTGGGTATTTTTCCTCCTTTCGAGTGGAGTTAAGAGAAGCATGGATGATGTTCCTCGCGGAAACCCAGAGAGCGGAAGCAAGCACGCATACCCTCTTGCTCCTCCTGAGCCCCACTGCCCTGGAAGAAGATTCTAGCTCAGAAAGGAAAGCCTGGAGGAAGGTGACCTTCATCATTCTCCCATCCAAGAGTGAGGTCTACTGAGAAAAGGAGAGACTGGCAGGGGGAGGGAGGGGTGAGCCCCGCCCATGCTACAATTAACACTTGACAGACGCTGTGAGCCTGCGCTTGGCCCCAGTGCCTCACCCTGGCCTCCGCTGCCATCTGCATGTATGAGTGAATGGTCCCTATGTCTCAAGGAGCAGGACACCGTCATTATCCGTGAGCCACGCAGAAGCACAGGACGCTCTGCCCAGCGCACGGCATTTCCAAAGCCGGGTCTGGAGCCGGTGTCGGCCTCCACCCGGCTCAACGTTGGACAGGGCTGTTTCTACCCACGCCGGGGGGTAAGGACAGCAGGTGACAGTATGAAGCTAACCCAGTCAGCCTGATTCCCCAAGCTGCAAGTTTATAAATCACTCCTCACCCACACCTTGCCATGACTTGTGACTTGTCATGAAAAAACACTAAACGAAGCTGCCGCTCTTCCTTGTTCAGAATGCCACTGTTTCATTTGCTTGGTGAGGCCGGGCGTCGAAGACTGGAACTTGACGTGATTAGAAGCTCGCTCTGGGTCATACTGGTACGAGACAGCACAGCACCGTGGTTCCATCACGCACAGCGCTCTACGCGCACACAAACACACACGTACGTAACACACTTGCACACCACACATGGCGATCAGGGACCGATGGAGCGGGCACATACGGTCAAGCCGCCGATCCTTTTCTAGGAAGCAGAGGACACGACAGTTCTGGAAAAGCGGCCTAAGGACACAGAGAGAGAGAGACGCTCTGATGCCAGAGCTGAACTGGATTTGGTGAAACGAGTAGGCTTTGGCAAGATGAGCCAAGCAATCACTGGGGAGTTTAAAAGGTTTGTGTTAGAAAAGTCAAAGGTAGCAAAAGCAGAGAAAACAGGTCTCGCGGATTTTAAGAACATACCATGTTGAAGAACATTCTGCGTACTCTTCCTGGTGTTTCTTGGATCGTTAGCCTCAAACGTCTGAAACCTAAATGTACTTCTCACCGTCCTCGTTTTAAACTATATAATTCTGTTGAACATAACTAAAGCTGCAGATATTAATATATCCCCGCCTGCTTTGCGGTTTTCGATGAGGGTTCGGGGGATGTTATTTCAGAAGGATCCATGGAACGTTTAAGCAAGGGCAAGTCTTTTGAAGGCCTGCATTTCTAAAGCCTATTCAGTCCGCGGGTAACTGGAGTGATAATGGGAAGACCACACAATGGAGCCTAGTCTTTACCATAATACTGAGCTGCTTGTGTGCTCGCTACACAAAAGTTTCCCCAGTGGTAGACTTTCACTCGGTAATCGGGCAGCAGAACAAATATAGCGAATCAATTATTTCCATTTGAAACACACACTTAAATGTCCCGGGGCCGACCTAACAGTAAACACCAATTACTTGCATATCCTGCTCCGAAAACAAAACCAAACACATAATCTAACTTTTCCACAGAAAGAGAACAAATATCTACACTCGAGATTAGGAATTCACCTACTTCTCCTTTCCTTATTTAGTTTGGCCATCCTCCTAGGACTGACTCTGGACTAAAAGATACTACAAACCCACAGAGTTCAAGCCGCATCGCAGATTTCATTCAGAGGGCACTACCTGTGGACCACTCACTCAAGCCTCCTGGTCCCGGGCAAACTACATTTAAAAAAAATTTTTTTTAATGTTTATTTTATTTTTGAGAGAGACAGAGACAGAATATGAGTGGGTTAGGGGCAGAGAGAGAGAGAGACACAGAATCCGAAGCAGGCTCCAGGCTCTGAGCTGTCAGCACAGAGCTTGATGCGGGGCTCGAACTTATGAACTGCAAGATCATGACCTGAGCCGAAGTCGGACGCTTAACTAACTGACTGAGCCACCCAGGCCCCCTGCGGGTGAACTACGTTTTAATAACTTGTCAGGATATATTAGAATAATTGTTGCATGGGGTTTGGTTTAATTAATCTCAGCAGGGTTCAAGGAAGGCCCATGAAGTCAACATGAAAAATGTCCTTCAGATGTTCTATTATTGAAAGTTGGGGAGCTACGTCACCAAAAAAGACAGTGACAGGAAAGGCTGCAGATATAAATCAAAACCCAAATACTTTACACGTGCTGATAGAGAGATGTTTGTCCCACCACGGTAGGAAAAGAAGGGATAGACAGACTTGCTAGGTTGGGGGGTGTGGTGCAAAGCAGATGTTCATCAATAGCTGTAGAATTACTAAAACAACCAATGAAGGTTGAATGAACATGCGTGACGAGACAGGGAATGCAAAAGACTCTACATCCTTTCAAGCGATGGTTGGAAATACATAATTTATAACATAATGGCATTTAGATCCTACAAAACAGATCGGGTGCCAAAAAGGGACCGAGTCTGAAGATTTATTCCAGGTCTGAAAACTGGCATTTAGGTACAAATGATATATTCGAGTGGATACAGAATAAACTGGATTCAGATCCCAACCCAGCGGCTTGCCACCTGCATTAACCTCGGGAAGGCATTACCCTGTGTGTTTCAGCTGCCATATTTGAAACACGTAGACAGTAATGGTCCCCAACTCTTTAAGTCATTCCCGTCCATGTTGCAAAGCATTGCTACTTCATGACCGTAGAGTCTGGATAGATTCCAAAAACTCATGTTTTTCCAGACAGAGATGAGAAAACGGTGCCAGGTGCCGGGAAGGCTGGGGTGGGGAGGGCATGCTGTGTTTACAGCGCGACCCTTATATCCTTACAAAGAGGGGGCTTAGAGAATCAGATGTGGAGATCCACAGCATTGGGCTATGGCGCCTCTCAACTCTGAGAACAAAAGACAGGACGGCCAGGAGATCTCCCAACCAATATGCATTCAACAATCAACGAGTGTTCGTCATCGAACAACTGAAACGACTGCCTTTCTCCTCCTGCCATAGAACCATCAGTGCCCGTGCCAGCAGATGTATACCAAGCACTTACCACACGCCAGGCCCTCTGCTAAGCAAGAATGGACTCATTTTACCCTCACAACAGCCGGTCACAGTGGTTCCCACACTCCGCTGTGCATGGGAAGCTTCTAAGAATTCCCATACCTAGGTCACACCCAAAACCAATCACGATATTTGGGAGTGGGAGTAGGCATCAGCTTTTTTAAAAGACCCCTGGGTAATTCCAATGTGCAGCAAAGTTTGAAATGCCTACCTAAGGGCTGGCCTACCTATTGCCTACATTTTTCAGATAAGGCAACTGAGGCACAGACAGGTGTTACAGAAATAATACGAATTACTGGCACGCAATGCAATGACGCAGGGGGGCCGAAGAAATCGTGAGGATGTACATACGCTGGGCGAAGAAACGCAGGACATGACGGCGGCTGTCGACCTGACAAAAATCCTACGCAATCCAACCAGGCAGACACAGAGCTACCTTTTGTTGAAACAGTGATCACGGAACCATGAAGGCTAACTGTTTAGGACCGTCTAGAAAGCACGTGTTCTAGAATAATCGTTCTCAAACTCTGGCCTTCTGAAACTCTCAGCACGTCTGACTGAGAGCCCTAGAATTTGCTCTTCTAACAGATCCCCGAGTGAGGGAGAACCCCTGTTCTAGACACACCGTAACAGGCATAAATGAGATGCTGGGAGCCACAACCAAGCAGAAGTGTTTGAGAGTTCCTAGGGGCACCGAGCTGCAGTCTGTTTCCCTGCCTCTGCTTATTCAATCTGGCCAAGTCTGTCTTTATGCCTCCCGCTGCCAGCTCCTTCCCTAAGCTGTTCACCCCATTCAGCCCAGGCTGTAGTTAACTCTTAAAACAGAGGCTTCCTCCAGGAAGCCTTCCTGGATCCTAGGCCTCTCGTGTGCTCCCCAAAAACCCTGCCCCTAAACTGATCGCTACACCTGCTATACGTTTCAAGACTCTCCTTTCACACATCTACCCTCTCCCGCTGGACAGGAAGGTGAGCCTGCTCGAGGACAGGACCTGTTTCCGAGAACTCTTTCCACCTGCGGCATCCAGCACGAGGCCCGGCACATAAAAGGTGCCAAGTGTGTGCCTGCGGGCCCACCATCCCGCCAGGAAGGCTGGAAACGGAGCAAAGTTGTGAAGCAGAAGCTGGTTTTCTTATAGCTACAGACGGTCCCAATGTATACACTGGATGTGTTTCAAAGTCCACGTGTAAGTTGTCTTTAGGACTCAGGGCTCATTCACTTCTCCAGCATATGCGGTGGTTAAGCACTAGAGCCTGACCTCAGAAATCTGTTTAACGTGACCGAACTGTAAGTTTAACACTCAAGTACAAGACTGCTCACTGTTTAGATTATATAGAATGATAATCTCTATGAAAGACTGTGATCAAAGGTCCGGTACCAGGAACACATCTCATTCCTGGCCTCCTGCCCCTCTGTTTTAGGACAATAAAATCTTGGACTCCCTCCCCTTGCACCTGTCCTACGGGATAAGGAAAGTTCCCAGTGTCCCACTTGCCTGCAGGCTGCCTCCCTCCTCCAACAGTTTCCAGTCTGATCATCTCAGCCCTATATTCTCCTCTTCTCCAAGGACAGCTTGCCAACCTTAGAAGCAAACTCCGTCATGATGGGATGTTAACGGGGGCTGGGGGGAAAGGCTGGCTGCCCCCTTCTTCCAGATTAGCCATGCAGAGTCCTCTCGGGACTCCCCAGTCTGGCTGACTCCAGACAGCGAGGACAGGAGGCAGGGGAACGTTCCAGTCCAGAGCTGGCAGGCGAGCGTGGAAGATATTTTCAGTCAGGCACATGGTCCCTGAAATTACAACGCTGAGTTCTCATTTCTTCCACAATGACACAGAGTGGTCCTACTGCAGGGAAACGGTGGAGGCTGTATCTGACCAAGAAATCAGGTCCTTTGAGGTCCTGATTAGATGAGGTAACAGTCCCACGTCTGGGCCATTTGAACATGAAGACCACAGGATGGGGCATCGCCTGTGTCCACAACTGTGGACATCCGACCACGGCAAACTGCCACCGCCCTGTATTAGAAACATACACGATTGTCTTTTCTTTTTTTTTTTTTTAATTTTTTTTTTTTTAACGTTTATTTATTTTTGAGACAGAGAGAGAGAGAGAGAGCATGAACAGGGGAGGGGCAGAGAGAGAGGGAGACACAGAATCTGAAACAGGCTCCAGGCTCCGAGCTGTCAGCACAGAGCCCGACGCGGGGCTCGAACCCACGGACCGTGAGATCATGACCTGAGCCGAAGTCGGACGCTTCACCAACTGAGCCACCCAGGCGCCCCACACGATTGTCTTTTCATCCCGGACACTGCCACAGCTCCCCGGTGCCCTCTCAGGCGGTGAGAAAGCACTGCATGCTTCACCCGATGTGAAGCAGAGAAGTTCCAGAAGGCCCTGGAACTTCTGTGAGCCCCCGGCGCCCCACCCTCGAGCCGCACCTGCAGCTCAGCAAGCAGGAACCATCACTTTGTAGAAGCCTCTGGGAAACAGTGCTGCCTGAGGGAGTCACAGGCCACAGGGCAGACAGACACAGGACAGCGGACGCCCGGATTTCCTGGGCCAGGCAGCCCTGTGCTCTGGTCTCACTCTGGTCACTTACTATGGGGCTCTGGCCATGACAACGTCCCTGACCTCCATCCTCTCAACTGTGAAAGGGGACCAGGAAAACCTCACTTGCTGTTCAGCTGTGACGATCCTCACCTGTACCACAGAACACAGACAACAATTTGAGTGACCATTCCCTCGATTCTCCCAAGGAGGGACCTAACCACCCTTCTCATTCTAGAAGCCTCAGAGGGAAGCTAATTACATACAACGTATACCTTAGGGCATTAGGGTTTAATTCTGTCAAGAGGGACGGATACAGAATGAGCTGAGTTGAGCATTATGGGTAAAGAATACCCTCCAGGTTTCCTGAGGGTTCCTGGGGGAAGGGATTAAAAGGACAGGAAGGACCCGGGAATCAGGAGGGCATGGGTGTAAGTCCCGGTCCAAGAGAAGCGGGGGTGGGCTTGTCAGAGGCAATACAAAAACAGAAACTAACCCGACAGGCTCTCCCCCTTCGCTTCTGTTTCATTTGAGACGCAGGATGGAGGAAATCATGTGAGCACTTTGTGCCTAATGCATTTCTCTCTGCAAATGGAAAATACAATTAAACATTACAGTTACTGATCTTTAAACTGCCGTGTATAATATGACTCGCCTCTAGGAAGCAGTGTACGTTTGGTGCTCGCTCTTGGTGTTTTGAAAATAACAAAATTACTTCTAAGACATCTGAATTGATAACTTCCGTTGATTTTATGATCCCACGTATGCCATCACGTATCTCAAAAGCAAACATTTTTAAGGGTTTTAGCTTTCAGACAAAACACACACACACACACACACACAGAGAGAGAGAGAGAGAGAGAGAGAGAGAGAGAGAGAGAGAGAAAACCCCTGACAATTTCCATTCTAAATGAATCTTTCCAAAGCCTCTTAGCTCAGGAAAGGAAGAGGAAAGATGGTTCATTGTTTTCAGCAGCAAGCAGAGGGGTCAACCCACCAAGCCGCAGGGCCAGGCACGGAGAGCCTTGGACCCGAAGTCAACTGATCTGGGATCTAAGGCCAGTTCTACTGTCTTGCTGCTTTCCCTTGGACGCGTCACTTTTTCTCTGGGTCCCAGTTTCCTCACCTGTGGAATGTCAGATCCCTTCCTGCCATCAGAGGATAAAACTTTGCCTACAACTCTGCTTCAGTATCACCAAAAAAATATTTGCCTCCAACTTTCAGGAAGGTGAAGACCAACAAGACAGTATTTGAACAAGGCTTTAAGGTTATATAATGAACTAGAAATAAACAAGACTCATAAAATCACAGGGTTATCAGGGACTCTAGAGGTCTGGCCAGCTAGCTGAAAATGGAATTGAACCCTCAATGCACAGGAGACAGTTGGCAATGGTCTTTTCTTTCTCCTCGAGTTCCTGTAGCTAAGGGGCCCAGGGTGTTCTCTTGAGGAAGCAGGCTGAAAGTGAGCTTGAAATGACAGTCAGCCTGGTCAGTGTCCCCAGTCTTGCTGAAGGGCATTAGGCATCAGGTTTTCCCCATATACTGTTCTACAGGTAGAGATAGTTTGCCCTCAACTGTCATCAATTGCAGACTAAATAAAGCATGCAAATGATGACCTGGTTTCCAAAGCCAAATTCCAGCCCATGTCTGAGTTCCTACCGCACGGAAGCTCAGCGCCTGGTGAGGAGGGGTCCACCACTACGTAGCCATGAGAAACTGGGCCTGTTACTTCTCTCAGCCTCTCTGGTCTCATCTGTAAAATGGGGACAGTAATAATATCTATATTCCAAGGAGGAGAGGAGGATTTGTGAGCTTTATTGCATGTAAATCCCTCAAAAGGGTGCCTGGCCCATGTTAAGTGTTTTGGTAAGTGCTACCTAACATTCATATTGATATCAATGGTAACATAATTCCAGAACTATGTATATGATACTAGAGCAGACAGGAAGATCCTGAAATCCACAGCACTCCTGGGGAGATGCAGCTGTCCCCTACCTCCACCTCCTGACCCCTTCAGGGGTCTGAAATAAAGAAGTCTGCAAGGTAACGGACGACTGATTGGAAAAGAGGAAAAGGAACCGACGGATGGTGATGGCATAGAAGAATCACAACCAAAGACAGTGAAACGAGGGGTGCTGTGAGGGCAACAGCAGGCTGTGCTGGCAAAAAGCACCTGTCAAGGAGAAAGAAGTAGGTAAAAAGCAAGAAAGCACCATGTGGGAGAAACTCACGATACGGAATCAGGATGCCCACGCCTGTGTAGCACAAATGAAAAAGTGGATAATCAAACTGGGTGGACAGATGATGGCAAATGTGGGGGCCGAAGGAGGTAGATGAAAATTACAGTATGTATAAGAAACAGTCACATAAAACTCTAACGGATGTGGGGGCAGAGAACAAGGTTCAGCAGCGGGAGGAGTGCATAATTAACAGACACCAGGAGAACAATGGAGTGAGGAGGTTTGCAAATTGGGGGACGTGAAGAAAAAAGGTGCATTTGTTAAGAAAGGTGGAAATACAAAACCGGAGTGAGATTTCTGTGCCTGTTGGCAAAGGAGAGCAAAGAACTGGGACTCCTGAAGGGGGGTTATGGGAAGAAAACATCAGGCAACACAGAAAACGAGGTGGGGTGCAGAGAAAACCGGGGGGGAGGGGTTGATTTTGATTTTGGATAGCCCTGGTCATAAATGCTAAGTAAATTCAAATTACTGTTCTAACATTATCATCCAACGCTGGGAAGCACCTAACCCGGAGAGTTCTTGTTTGCTTTGGTTTGGTTTGCTTTTTCGCACTTGGAGGGAGGGGAGATTTGCTCAGGCTCTGTAACTTTGCACAGTCAGATGGGTGGCCCGCCAGCACAGGTCACCTGAGTTCCCCCTGACGCGGGCAGCAGTGGCGGCTCCTACCTTCCCGGGGCTGGTATGCAAATTCCCTCACCACGTCAACCACGAACGGAACCAAACCGACGCCAGCAACTCCCTCCGATCCACAGACGACAGACGCCGGGTCCCACCGCTCTTTCTCGTGAAATGAGCCCCAGCTGGGACCCAGGGAGAAACTCGCTTCCAAAACCAAGGTCTCCGACCGCATGCCTTCCAGGGCCGCCGGCCGCATTAGCCCCGGGCGGGCGCTCGCCGCACCGGTCACGCTGCCGGAGGGAGCCGAGCCGGGGAGGGAACACTGGCCGCACCAGGCTCCCCGAACCTTTGTCCGCGCGCCCCGCGCAACCTCGCAGGCCAGGCCCGGCGAGTCGGGAGCGCGAGGTAGTTTCAGGGTAATCCCCGAAAGGGTCGTGCAGGAGCCGGCCTCTCCCACGAGCACCGCCGGCACACGCTTCCCCCGGGCCACGCCGCTGGCGAGCCCGGGGAGCGCCGAGCAACCGCCGCAGGGCACCAACAGGTGGGCAGCGCGGGCGGCCCGACGAGCGGCCAGGAGGACTGAGCGGGGCGTCCCCGGACTACGAAAGCCATCGCCTGGGGCTAATTCCTCTCCCGGGGCTCCCAGCTAACAGCCCTGGACGCCGGCCCCGCGCCCACCCCGCAGAGCCGCACGTCCGGGTGCAGCCTCACCTCGCGTGGGCCCCGCTCGGCGGAGCCTCCAAAGCCAGCGGATCCAACACGTCCCTGCGAACACGGGGCCGGTCCCGGTCCCGCCGAGCTCCGAGCACGCCGGGCTCCCCGGGAGCCTCTGCACCCGCGCGCTGACTCCGGGCTGGCGGCGGGCGGGGCTGCCCCGGGAGAAAGCGCGCTGCTGGATCCCGCCCGCGCCGCAGCCACCCGGCTCCCCGGGCCACGCCCCCAGCCCAGCTCTCCCTCGACGCCCGCGGACGGGCCGGCCCTCCAACCCAAGCCACGCCCCCGGCCGGCCCTGACCACGCCCCCAGCGCGGGTCTCTGTCCACTCAGGCCACGCCCCCGACCAGGCTCTCCCTCCGCCACCCTCTCAGGCCACGCCCCCCGCCCAGCGACACCCCCCCCCCCCCCCCCCCCCCCCCCCCCCGCTAAGGCTGCCTTTGCCTACAGCCCGGCTGTCCCCACCATCCTCCCGGCCATTCCCAACCCCCCACAGCATCCCCCATCCCCCATCAGGATCACCCCCCCACCCCCCCACCCCCCCGGCCCTCCTACACTGCTCCCCCACCCCAGCTTTTCTTCCTCTCAGCTACACCCCCAGCCCGGCTCCTTTCCTACCACCCCCAGCGACACCCCCATATCACTACCGCAGCCCACCCAGCCTCGCCTAGGGCGGGAGGAGCCGCCGCGTTGCCGGGGCAACCGCCCCCCCCCCCCCCCCCCCCCCCCCCCCCCGTCCACTCGCCCCACCTCTGCCTGGGCGTGGAGCGAAGGCACCGTGGCTGCGCGCATTTCCGAGCAAGGGAAACACTAGGTGAGGGTTTTTAAACCTACCCTTTTCCCCAGGAACTAGGGCAAGTCTTATGTGTGCCGTTCAGTGAACCCACTCAAAGCACTACCACCTTTTTCTGTGTGGCTCACGGGCTAATCATTAATTCGCATGAAAACCACAGAGGCGAAGCAAACCCTCCTGTGCTAGGATGAGGACCCCAAATAGTCTGTGAATGTTTACATGCAACTGATGAAACTTAAAAGTAAACATACCCTTTCGAAAGCTGCCAGTTTTTAGGTGATTCATTTGAATGGTTACTATGCGCCAGCACTACTGTAAACATGGATTACTTCTGTCATCAAGGAACAATAACAACTATTTTTAAACTAAGGACATAAAATGGGGGCACCCGGGTGGCTCAGTCCGCCTTGGGCTCAGATCATGATCTCAGAGCTCCTGATTCGAGCCCCGCCTAGGGCTCTGTGCTGATGGCTCGGAGCCTGGAGCCCGCTTCGGATTCTGTGTCTCCCCCTCTCTCTGCCCCTAACCCGCTCACATTCTGTCTCTGTCTCTCTCAAGGATAAATAAACATTAATTAAAAAAAAAAAAAAAAGAACATAAAATGATGAAACTACCGAATGAAGAGTCAAAATTAGCTTTATACTCTTTTAAATAGTGAAAACGATTGTAATATCAAATGGTGGATACATGTCAGATACATTTGTCAAAACCCACACCAAGCGTGAGCTCAAATGGAAACTCGTTCCTCATAATGGATAAATATTGACTCATCAGTTGTAAGAGATGTACCACGCTGATGTAAGACGTCCATGGTAGGAGAAGTTGGGGGGGAGTATAGGGGAACTTTCCACTCAGACCGCTCTAAAAAAGTCTATTAATTAAAGCACACACACCAAAATATTAATGGCAATTAACTGAGTGGTGGAAATGTGGACAAATTTTAAATTTTTTGTTTGAACCTTTATTGAAATCCCCAATTTTCAGCAATGAGCACATATTTTTAAGGCAGAAAAAAATATTACATAAATAAACTGTGGAAAATTTTAGAGACAGCATGAGAGGCTAATATCAAATATCCCACTTATCTCTATTTTGCATAACTTTAAAAAATCTGCCTGAAGCCCTTACGAGTGTTAAAAATTAAATCTATTTTAGTATTGTTAAAAAAAAAAAAGAATCTCAAGGGTGAACTTTTTTTAATGATCTCTTGAGAATTAGCACAAACCTGGGGAGAACATTTTTATTTTTCTTTATAAAAAATCTGGGTCTCAAACAATCACTTCTGCCTGCTTGGAAATCACTATTAATATTTACACGCAACACTTTTTCTAGTGAAGAAAAACATTATACTCGAAACCACGTTCTTGGGCGAGATAGTCCCTGGCCTCCGGATACTTGGATCTCTGCAGAGTTCGAGGTATCTGCTGTCCTGATACCTGGGATCATAGGCAAGGCTTTTGCCTGAGTTTCAGTTTCCTTCTCAGGGAAAAGGGAAACCTCGCTCTCTGGATTGGTTGGAAAATACCCAACTTTAGCCCACAGAAGAATCCTGGTATCTTAGCACGTACAGGTGCTTGATAATTATGAGTTCCTGTCCTTTAAAAAATACATTTTTGGGGCGCCTGGGTGGCGCAGTCGGTTAAGCGTCCGACTTCAGCCAGGTCACGATCTCGCGGTCCGTGAGTTCGAGCCCCGCGTCAGGCTCTGGGCTGATGGCTCGGAGCCTGGAGCCTGTTTCCGATTCTGTGTCTCCCTCTCTCTCTGCCCCTCCCCCGTTCATGCTCTGTCTCTCTCTGTCCCAAAAATAAATAAAAAAAAAAAAAAAAAAAAAAAACGTTAAAAAAAATAAAAAATACATTTTTTAGTGGGTTTTTTTTTTTTTTTTTTAACGTTTATTTATTTTTGGACAGAGAGAGACAGAGCATGAACGGGGGAGGGGCAGAGAGAGAGGGAGACACAGAACTGGAAGCAGGCTCCAGGCTCTGAGCCATCAGCCCAGAGCCCGACGCGAGGCTCGAACTCACAGACCGCGAGATCGTGACCTGAGCTGAAGTCGGACGCTTAACCGACTGAGCCACCCAGGTGCCCCCATTTTTTAGTGTTTTAATGAGAGTCTTGAGCTCCTGATGTAATAACCTATTGGAGCAAGGCAGGATGTTTCAAGAGAAACCTCATCCATGTGACATGAAGGGGGGACTGGGCCCTTGACCATCACTAGCTAGAAGCATTAAGCGGATAAATCACCAAACTTCTCTGCATCTCATTTTTCCAACTGGTTAAATGAGAGATTTGGACCAGCGATCTCTCAGCTTCCATCACTGCATGGGGAATGTCAGTGTGGCTTCTGAGTAAAAAGGTTTAAATCTCCTCCAGTGACCTTTCTCTCGGCCTGCAGGACCAGCCATCACTCACCACCCTGCAAACAAAGCTGACATCTGCCTTCTACCCTCCCCACAAAAGACCGAGTCCCAAGGTTTCTTTGAATTGTTTTCCTCTCTGTGATCTCCTTGGACCAGACTAGCCGCTTAAATTCTAACAGTAGCCAATCCATAGCTTTGACCAAAGATTCATGGTAACATCACTGGTGCTTTCTGCAGGATAACGTCCAGGGACAGAAAGTACCATTTTCCACCAAGTTTACGGTGCACTTTTTTCCCCCCACATAATTACGTCTCCAAAAGTATAATGTGTGTTTCTGTTCATATTTATTGAGCACTTAATATGCTGTGTCGTTTACATTCAATATCTCCTTAAAGCCTCAAAACAGCCCCCAAGGTGCTATTATCATTCTTGTTTTATAGATGGGAAAACAAAGTTCAGAGAAGGGGAATGCATTGCTTATGGTAGGTCCCCCAGCCAGTAAAAAATGATGGCTCCAGGTTTGATTTCATGCTGCTGCTTTTAAACTCTGTGAAGGCGGCTGGATTGAGGCTTCGTCCAGGGTTCTGAAGAAGAATTACTGTCTTCGGTCCCCTGACAGTCCCCACTCCTCAGGGGTTTTTCAGGAGAAGGGATAAGGGAGGAGAGTGTTCCAGACTGAATGTTTATCCCCTGTCCATCTCCCCCACGCCTCCCCCTGTAGTCTCACATGTTGGAGCCCCCATTCCCAGTAAGATGGGTTTAGGAGGCAGGACCTTTGGCAGGAGAGAGGGTTTCGATGAAGTTATGAAGGAGGGGCCCCATGATGGGGTTAGTGCCTTAATAAGAAGAGAATTCTGGGTCTTACCTTCTCCTTCTGCCTCTCCCTTGGGAGGACACAGCAAGAAGGTGGCCAGCTGCAAGCCAGGAATCTGGTGGCTTATCTTGGACCTCCCAGCCTCCAGAAATGTAAAACATAAATTCCTGTTGTTTAAGCCGCCCAGTGTGCTCTTTTGTCATGGCGGCCAAGCTGACTAATACAGAAAGGAAACTCCTTTCTCCTTGTTTTAGATACTTTTTCTTTAAGGATCTTCCAAAAAGTAACCCTTCTGGCCTCGGGCCCCACCCTCTACTGCCCAAGAAGTGGGAGAAATCCATTGGTCCACCTAATTTATTAATAATTTATTAAAAGCACAGGATTCATTCTTTTCGAACCTCTCCACCCAGACAACTCCAGAGCCAGACTGTCACCTGGACAGGATACCCGATGGTTGTCATCTGACTTGAAGGGGGCGGGGGCGGGGGGGGGGGGAGGGGGCAGGAAGAACATGCAGATTATATTAGTAAGAACTCTTCGCACAGACCCAAAGTCACACTCTCTACCAGACTTTATCAGGAACATCACTGACATTTTTGTCCTCATCTGTCAGTCTCCTGCATCTTGTTTCTTAATTGGTTGTGAAGGCAGAAAGGGAAGGAAAGAGGGCTCGGCTGGCCCACAGTTGTCCCTGGGGTGGAAGATAAAGCCTGAAAGAGCATTGGCCTCTTCTACCCCAGCGCTGCAGCTTTGAGAAAATTGTCGAACCTCTCTGTGACCTTCTCCTTCTCTGTGACACACTCTGGTAAAGATCAAGTGTGATAATATATGTAAAGTCCCAGCTTACTTTCTGGCACATGGTAAAATGCAAATAAGATGGTGGCTGTCATCATTGATCAGAATGGATAAGAAAGATTTGCTGTCGTTAATTTTACAGTTTATCAGAGCAGACGTCTCTCTAATTTAAGCTTTCTAGGATGACAGAATAATCTTTGGTAGGGGCGCCTGGGTGGCTTAGTTAAGCGTCTGACTTCGGCTCGGGTCATGATCTCGTGGCTCGTGAGTTCGAGCCCCATGTCGGGCTCTGTGCTGACAGCTCAGAGCCTGGAACCTGTTTTGGATTCTGTGTCTCCCTCTCTCTCTCTGCCCCTTCTCCACTCATGCTCTGTCTCTCTTTCTCTCTCTCTCTCTCAAAAAAAAAAAAAAAAAAAAAAACCTTAATAAAAAATTAAAGAAAAAAAGAATGATGTTTGGTATTTGTCACATTATTTGGGCACATAAGTACCTATTTGGGGGAGGGTAAGGAGTGCCCAACTGATTCGGACAGAGAAAGAAAGGCATTTTCCCTATTCTTTGCCCAGGGGCCGGCTCCAGCATCGGTCTAGGGTGCCCTCCCTGTGTGCTCAGCCAAAAGGATGCTGGAGGAAATCCGAAGGATTTGGAGAAAATGTGATGGGCCAGGTGGCCATAAGGAAGAGAGGAGAATGGGCAGTAAAACCATGTCCCCAGCTTCCTTACTGGCCAACCAGAATCTGCACAAAGCCATTAGCGTGAGGGGTGAGTGGCTGTCTGCAACAGCCCGATTCCCACGTGGTTCTGAAAGCTCTTCAAGACCCCTCTGCCCCTCTCCCAACCGGGAATCTGGGTTTCCAGGGTGTATGTTGACTCGACTGAGGAGGACAGTTTCCGAGAGCAGTTCTCCACAAACACGGTCTCTCTCTCCGCCTCCGTCAAACAACTCCTGAAATCCTGTCTTATCACATCGCCATGATTGAGCCCCTCCTCTGTCAATGTTTGCTTCATCGCTCTGGCCCCTTCACTGTGTCACAGCGTGCCCTTGCTCCTCCACGTGATGCGATCTCTACCTTGGTGATGGGGCCCTGGCTGCGGAGGCAGGCAGCTGCCATCGCGCCCCCTTTCACCTTTCACCAGCTGGCCTTGGGTAAGCTCTCCTGAACCTCAGTTTCTTCATCCGTAATGTAGAAATAATAATGCGTGCCCTGTCGTGGTAGGGATCACATGAGACGATCTCTGCGAAGACTTTAGAACCGCCAGACCTACAGAGAGTATGTAATATGAACGGCTGCTAAGAGTACACACACAGGCAAACCCAGACCTGCCTGGTGACCTCCAGAGTCTTGCTCAAGGCTCACCTCAAGTTCACGTCTTTGAAGTCTTCCCTGACTTCCCTAGGTGGGGTTTGTTACTTTCCATTCTGTGGGACCCTAAGACCTTAGACACACTTCTGTTTCAGTGCTAACCAAAGACACTATGAGCTCCCTGAGGCAGTGTGTGTGTGTGTATTTATATATACAATTTTTTAATTAACAGTCTTTTTTAGAGCAGGTTTTGGTGTATAGAAAAATTAAACAGAAAGTTCAGAGAGTCCCCACATACCTCCTTATTCTTACCGGGAACGGTTTCTCTCCTTGTTAATAAACATGTGGTATCAGTGTGCTACGTTTCTTCCAACTGATGAGCCCATATTGACACATTGTTATTAACTGAAGTCCATCGTTAATGGCAGGGTTCACTCTCCCCATTCAACACTTCTGTGGGTTTTAAGAAGGCAGAATGTCATGTCTCTACCACCACAGTTTCACCCAGAATAGTTTCACTGCCCTAAACATCTCCTGTGTTCCACGTGTTCATTCCTCCCTTCTAACTGCTCTCTCTACCATGTCCACAGTCTCGCCTCTTCTAAAATGTCTTATAGTTGGAGTCATACAGTATTTAGCCTTGGCGAACATTAATGACCCTGAGACTTCAGACACAAATGTGTTTCAGCACTGATCAAAGACATTATGACCTCCTTAAGGGCAGACATTTGTTTCTTTTACTTTATTTATTTCCTTTGGGATCTCCCACATTACTAGGTACATAGTAAGTACTCGGTCTTCAACAGTATAATAATAATAATAATAATAATAATAATAATAATAATAGTAATACACTTTAGATGTTAGTATATGCTTTAAAGCATATTAGAAACATAAAGAATGAAAATTTTTTTTAAAAACCAGTTTCTAAATTCAGGGTTCTGACAGTCTAGGCAGGCATCCAATTCTTTTTGGCTCATTTTTATAAGTCCTATTAAAACAATAATTCTTTTCAACTCCAAAATTCTAAGCAAACTCCTAATAACCACTATAGCCCACAACTATAATTTTGAGATGAATCACGTGACCAGTTTTGAATTTCAGCTCTGACCAAACACTTCCAGCTTAAAACCCAAGTTAATTCTTTTTTCTTCCCCCCCACCAACTTCAAAAGTAAAGGAGAACAAATGAGAGAGAACAAGATGATTCACTGTTCACTTAGAAGTAGACTTTGAATAATGAGGAGCAAGTTAAGGAGACAGTTATAGTAAATGTTAACAGAGGGCTACTTCCCAGACCAGAATATTAACTGAGGAATATTCACAGTAAGTCTCTAGATCTGGGTAGCGAGGGAAAATGAATAAATGGACGTGCCAGGGAAAGGAACTATGATAAGAGAATCATACTCATAGAGGTTTAAGAAAACGGCAGTAAAGGCATCCACTGACCAAAGTCAATTAGACTCCAGGGTTCCGGCACCTGCTTGGACTTACTGCATTGCTGGAGACATACAAACTGCCCCCTGAACACTTTGCAGAATTAAACTGGAAATGTTTACAAGTAATAAAATGGAAATGTCTCACCATCACTGAGAGAGCCGCTGGTCCCTGCATCAGAGTAGACTTCGATCTCTACCTGTATCTTTTCATTCAGTCTTCAGGGTGAGAGCACAGGTTTGGTAGAAGACAACTGAATTTGGACCCCACCCCTGCCACTTAGTAACTAAGTGACTTAGAGCAAGTTACTTTATATCTCTTAGCCTTAAATATTTAAAAAATTGAGGTATAACTTAGATATGGTACAGTACATAAATCTTACATGTATAGCTGGGTGAGTGAGTGTGTGTGTGTGTGTGTGTGTGTTGGACAGACCCCAAGATGACCCACCATGATGCCTGCCTCTTGATGTTTCTGTCTTTATGTAAGTCACTCTACCGCTACAGACAGAATCTGCGATTTCCACCCAACCAATGGAATATGGCACGAGTGATAGGATATTTTATTATATAAAGACCCCATTCTAACAGACACTCATTGTTGGCTCGGTGAAGCAAAGTGGCCCCGTTGGAGAGGCCCATGTGGCAAGGAACTGTGAGCAACCTCTAGGACCTGGGTGGGGGGCAGGCATTCTCCAGCCGATCGCCATACAAAAGCTGGGGCTGTCCACCATACTGTTGCACGGAAGTAAGTTCTGCCAACAACTTGAACGAGCTTGGGAGCAAGTTCTTCCCCACTCAAGCTTCTAGGTCACAACACAGCCCAGCCACACCTTGATTGCAACTCAGAGCCAAGGACCCATCTGAGCTGTGCCCAGACTTTTGATCCATGGAAACTGAGAGAAAATACCTATGTGTTGTTTTAACCCACTTAAGTTGGTGGTGATTTGTTTTCATATCACAGAAAACGACTGCAGTATCAGTGTAACCACAAGGCTGATCAAAAGATAGTATATCTCTAGCACCTCATGTGCCCTCCCCGTTAGCAATGCCCACTACCCCAAGGACAGAGATGATTCTAACCACCATCACCGTAAGTTACTTCTGTTTTTGAACGTCATATAAATGGGATCATGCAGTGTGTATTCTTTTGTGTCTGATTTCTTTTCTTAACACTGTGCCTGTGAGCTTCATCCACGGTCCATGTAACAGTAGTTCATTCTTTTCTATTGCTGTGTAGTATCCCACTGTTTGAACATACGAAGTCCTGTTCATGGTGAACAATTAGGTTGTTGCTATTGTCGGTTAGTACGCTTCCAGGAACATTGTTGAATGTGCCTGTACTAGAAAAAAAAAAATTATACCCAGGAGTGGAATTGCTAGGTCACAGAGTTTGCATGTGTTTACCTTGTTTCATACTGCCAAATATTTTTAAAGGTTTACGTATTTTTTTTCTTTAATGTTTTTATTTTTGAGAGAGAGAGACAGAGCACAAGTGGGGGAGGTGCAGAGAGAGAGAGGGAGACGAATGGGAAGCAGGCTCCAGGCTCCGAGCTGTCAGCACAGAGCCCGACATGGGGCTCGAACTCACAGACAGTGAGATCATGACCTGAGCTGAAGTCGGACACTCAACCGACCGAGCCACCCAGGCGCCCCTACATATTTATTTATTTATTTATTTATTTATTGAAAAAAATTTTTTGACATTTATTTATTTTTGAGAGAGACAGAGTGTGAGCGGGGGAGGGGCAGAGAGAGAGAGAGAGAGAGAGACAGAGACAGAGACAATCTGCAGCAGGCTCCAGGCTCTGAGCTGTCAGCACAGAGCCTGATGCGGGGCTCGAACCCACGAGCCGCAAGATGACGATCTGAGCTGAAGTCGGACACCCAACCGACGGAGCCACCCAGGTGCCCCAGGCTTATTTACTTTTGAGAGAGCGTGAACAGGGGAGGGACAGACAGAGAGAAGGGGAGGGTATCCAAGATTGGCTCCATGCTGGCAGCAGTGAGCTCAGTGTGGGGGTGGAACTCATGAACCGTGAGATCGTGACCTGAGCTGAAGCGGGACGCTCAACTGACCGAACCACCCAGGTGCCCCCAAACATTTTTTCAAAGTGGTTGTATCAGTTCACATTCCCACGAGTGACATAACAGACTTCTGGGTGCTCCGCCGCCCTCATCAATACTTGGTATCGTGTTAGCCTCAGAAGAATAGGGATAACAAGAGGACCCACCACCTAGCGCTGTGAACATCAAGTGAGAACATATGCAAATGTCCTCATAAAGTTGAGCTTGCTTGATTAATAGCAGACATTTATTTCCTTATTGGCTTCCAGATCACACAGGTAGAAGTGGCTGGGCCGGGATTCAAACCCCAAGGGAGAAATTCCAAACGCCACCCTCTTTCCCCCACACCTTCTTCCACTAGGCCACTTCCCAGACATTTTTAGTGGGCATCAATCCCCACAAATAGTTCAAAATGATCTCTTTTTCTTAGACCCCATTCTCCTCCACAGATCCCCAGGAAGTGTGTGTTCTTTCTACGTGACATAAAACATGAATAGAATTGCAGGCCCACAATGTGGAGGGTGTCTGCGATTTCTTTTACAGAAAATTCCCACGCTCTTTATTGCCATTTTCTGTGGCGCGTTCCCTCCACCAAATACCTTCTTTTTTTAAAAAAAAAATTTTTTAACGTTTATTTATTTTTGAGACAGAGAGAGACAAAGCATGAATGGGGGAAGGTCAGAGAGAGGGAGACACAGAATCTGAAACAGGCTCCGGGCTCTGAGCTGTCAGCACAGAGCCCGATGCGGGGCTCGATCCCACGGACCACGAGATCATGACCTGAGCCGAAGTCGGACGCTTAAATGACTGAGCCACCCAGGCGCCCCAGCCACCAAATACCTTCAGTTGAAAGTGGTCTTGGCTGCCTTTGTGGATTTCTTCATCTAAAGAGCTTACTTTACGGTTGGTCCTAAATTGTCAGCTTCTTCACTTTCCTGCCCCACACTAACAGGCTACTTGCTCTATTATTTCCTCCTTGCCTACACGACAAGAACAAGTTGCATCCATAAATGAAGGCAATGAAATGGAAGGTGAGATTGTGCGGGTGGCAGCGAGGGAGAAGCTGGTGAGGTGGGCCATGCAGCCCAAAGACAGGACAGTAGGTGGACGGTGTGGCTCCCACATCCGAGGCTCCAGGACCACACAAGAGCCTGTCTGGAAATCCACACGGCTGGTCTAGCATCCAGGCTCATTGGCCAAAGGGCTGACGTGTCTGTAACGCACTGGAATGTTTCCTCTAATGTTGATTTCATGTTTGTGGAGGAAAACTGCAGATGGAATCAAATCAGATCGAGGACAATGTCTAGGGAGGATGCCCCAGTCGCAACTCAGAGAACACGATTAGACATGAGAACAGATGTAATACAGATTTTTCTTCTCAGACACATATTCGGGATGGTTCTCTGATTTGCACGTCGCCTTTATCACATTCAACTGCACCGTGTGTGGAAATTCGGAAAAGTCAGCAATGAAAAGAGTATTACGATTTAAGATGCAAAAGTGAGAAGGAACGCAGAGAACCGACACTAGGCCCTGAACGCGGGGAAGAGACAAAACTGTTTCAAGACCTGCAACTTTCTCCGGGACAGGGGCAGGGAGAGGCTCAGAGGCAGCAGAGTCCTAACCACATCCTCCGCAGAGTCCCACAGCGTCACCTGCGCCTTTGGATGGCAGGCTCTGCTCTCCGCCTGTGCTGGCTGTTTCTGACAGGTTCGCCAACCTTTCAAAACTAGGTCTTCCCCGAGAGCTGAATCATGACTCTCCAGCAACACACGCTTCTCTTCTCTCTGCTGCCCTCACGCCGGGCCACGTATAGCAACTGAGTTAGTCAAGCATCGCATACGTAATGCTTAGTACTATTAAAAACTATAAGGGTAGAAAAAACAGTGACGTCTGGTAATGTCCATTTAATACTTACTATGTGCCAGGTTCTGTTTTAAGCATTTTACATGTTTTTACTCCTTTGATTCTCGGCATAAACCCTATGGGGTGGGAACTGCTGATGTTCCCACTTTACAGATGAGGAAACCAAGGCCTCACCAGGGAGTCTGGAGACTTACCCAGGAAGACACATAGCTGGAATGTGAAATCAGACAGTTGACCTCCAGACCCCACCCTCTTACAACAATGTGCCTCAGTAATGGACATTAACTTCTAGGAAGTTAAACAGAACAAAACACCACAGAATCAGAGACTAAATATGAAAAAACCATCAAAGGAAATTAGATGTTCAGCAGACTACCAGAACACAAAGGTTTGGTGCTCACTAAGGAAGCACCTACTAAAGAATAAATAAGTAGAGGGGCACCTGGGTGGCTCAGTCGGTTAAGTGTCGACTCTTGATTTCAGCCCAGGTCATAATCTCCTGGTTGTGGGATCGAGGCTGCCTCGGGCTCAGTGCTGGCAACACGGAGCCTGCTTGGGATTCTCTTTCTCCCTCTCTTTCTGCCCCTCCCCTGCTAGTGTCCACGCATGCGGGCTCTCTCTCTCTCTCAAAAAAAAAAATAAACAACTAGAAACGTATATGGGAATAAGTGAAGGCGTATTAGGAATGGTAAGATAAATAATAAACAGACACGTGATGTCATTTAAAATTATGGAATAATCTGGGATGCACTGTATATGCATGCACAATTTGAAACATTTTTTATGCAAAGGAAAAGATAAAACAAGCTTTGTTTATACATAACATGATCTCTTATTTAGAGAATCTGGTGTATTCTACAAAACTAAAGACTACTAGAACTAATCAGTAAGTTTAGGAAGGTTGAGTACCCTGGATCAATATACAATTAACAGTTTCATTTCCATACACTATCAACAAATCAGATTAAAATTAAAATTTAAAACATCTATATCATTTCTTTTTTTTTTTTAATTCCAGGGTAGTTAACACACAGCGTTATATTAGTTTCAGGTGTACAATACACGGATTCAACAATTCTATACATTACTCAGTGCTCATCATCATAAGTGTGCTCTTATCATGTATTTCCCATGAATACATGCCCATCACGTATTTCACCCCCCCTCCCCCCGCACCTCCCCTCTGGCAACCATTAATTTGTTCTCTATAGTTAAAAGTCTGTTTTTTGGTTTCTCTTTTTTTTCCCCCTTGTTCATTTGTTTTGCTTCGTAAATTCCACATGAATGAAATCAAGTGATATTTGTCTTTCTCTAACTTGTTTCGCTCAGCACTCTGCTCTAGATCCATCCATGTTGTTGCAAATGGCAAGATTTCATTCTTTTTTATGGCTAAGTAATATTCCTTTTATATACATCACATCTTCTTTATCCATTCATCTATCAATGGGCACTTGGGCTGCTTCCAAAATTTGGCTATTGTAAATAATGCTGCAATAAGCATAGGGGTGTATATATCCTTCCAAATTAATGTTTTTGTATTCCATGGGTAAATATCCAGTAGTGTGATTACTGGATCATATGGGAGTTCTATTTTCAATTTTTTGAGGAACCTCGTAGTGTTTTCCACAGTGGCTGCACCAGTTTGCATTCCCACCAACAATGCAAAAGCATTCCTTTTCCTCCACATCCTCACAAATACTTGTTTCTTATGTTTTTTATTTTAGCCATTCTGACAGGTGTGAGGTGATATCTCATTGTGGTTTCGATTTGCATTTCTCTGATGATGAGTCATAATGAGCGTCTTTTCATGTATCTGTTGGCCATCTGTCTGTCTTCTTTGGAGAAATGTCTGTTCCTGTTCTCTCCCCATTTCTTTCTTTCTTTCTTTTTCTTTCTTTCTTTCTTTCTTTCTTTCTTTCTTTCTTTCTTTCTTTCTTTCTTTCGGGAGCCTGTTTTATTGTTTCATAAACTGATGTGTGACAAAATTCTTTGGTCATTAATTTATTCAGCAATTGTTAAGTGAGCATTTACTCTGTAGTAAGTACTGAAATCTACTCTCTAATTTGTTTTTTTCCCCCACATAAATTTATTTTATTTTTTGTGTGTTTTACTTATTTTTTTGTTTTATTTTTTATTTTTTAAAATTTACATCCAACTTAGTTAGCATATAGTGCAACAATGATTTCAGGAGTAGATTCCTTAGTGCCCCTTACCCATTTAGCCCACCCCCCCACACACACAACCCCTCCAGTAACCCTCAGTTTGTTCTCCAGATTTATGAGTCTCTTCTGTTTTGTCCCCCTCCCTGTTTTTATATTATTTTTGTTTCCCTTCCATTATGTTCATCTGTTTTGTCTCTTAAAGTGCTCATGAGTGAAGTCATATGATTTTTGTCTTTTTCTAATTTCACTTAGCATAATACCCTCCAGTTCCATCCACGTAGTTGCAAATGGCAAGATTTCATTCTTCTTGATTGCCGAGTAAAACTCCATTGTGTATGTGTGTGTGGGTATATATATATATATATATATATATATATATATATATATATACCACATTTTCTTTATCCATTCACCCATCAATGGACATTTGGACTCTTACCATACTCTGGCTATTGTTGATAGTGCTGCTATAAACATGGGGGTGCAAGTGTCCCTTCGAAACAGCACGCCTGGATCCCTTGGATAAATGCCTAGTAGTGCAATCACTGGGTCATAGGGTAGTTCTATTTTTGAGGAACCTCCATACTGTTTTCCAGAGTGGCTGCACCAGCTTGCATTCCCATCCCCATTTCTAATTGCATTGTTTGGGGTTTTTCTGGTGTTGAAATGTATGAGTTCTTTACATATTTTGGATACTAATACTTTATTAGATATGTCATCTTCTGTCGTTCAGTAGGTTACCTTTTACTTTTGTTGATAGTTTCCTTTGTTGTGCAGAAGCTTTTTATTTTGATGTAGTCCCAATAATTTATTTTTGACTTTGTTTCCCTTCCCTCAGGAGACATATTTAAAAAGATGTCATTATGACTGATATCAGAGAAATTACTGCCTGTGTTCTCTTCTAGGATTTTTATGGTTTCAGTTCTCCCATTTAGATCCTGAATCCATTTTGAGTTTATTCTTGTGTGTTTCTTACAGAAAGTCATCCGGTTTCATTCTTTTGCATGTAGCGGTCCAGTTTTCCCAACACCATTTATTGTTGAAGAGACTGTCTTTTCCCATTCCATATTCTTGCCTCCCTTGTGGAAGATTAATTGACCACATAATTGTGAGTTTATTTCTGGGCATTTTATGCTGCTCCATTGATTTATGTGTTTATTTTTTGTGCCAGTACCATTTTATTTTGATTACTACATTTTATAATATAACTTGAAATCTAGAATTGTGATACCTCTGACTTTTCTTTTTCAAAATTATTTTGGCTATTCAGGGTCTTTTGTGGTTCCATACAAATTTTAGGATTGTTTGTTCTAGTTCTGTGACAAATACTATTTGTATTTTGATAGGGATTGCATTAAACGTATACATTGCTTTGGGTAGTATGGACATTTTTTACAATATCCATTCTCCCCATCCATGAGCATGGAATATCTTTCCATTTGTTCGTGTCATCTTGAATTTCTTTCACCCGCATTTTATAGTTTTCAGAGTAAAGGTCTTTCATCTCCTTGGTTAAGTTTATTCCTGGGTATTTTATTCTTTTTTTTTGGTGCAATTGTAAATGGGATTGTTTTAATTTCTCCTGCTGCTTAAAATTATTAGTGTATAGGAATGAAGTGGATTTCTGTACAGTGATTTTTGTATCCTGCAAACTTACTAAATTCATTTATCAGTTCTAGTAGTTTCTTGGTGGAGTCCAGAGTTTTCTATATATAGTATCATGATACTATATATCCGCAAACAGTGAAGGTTTTACTTCTTCCTTACCAGCTTGAATGCCTTTTGTTCATTTTCCTTTTCTGATTGCTGTGGCTGGGACTTCTAGTATGGTATTAAATAAAAGTAGTGAGAGTGGACATCCTTGTCTCCTTCCTTACCTTAAGGGAAAAGCTCTCGGTTTTTCACCACTGAGTATGATGTTAGCTGTAGATTTTTCATATATGGCCTTTATTATGTTGAGAAATGTTCCCTCTAAACCTACTTTGTTGAAGGTTTTTTACCATGCATGGATGTTGTACTTTGTCAAATACTTTTTTCTAAATCTATTGAAATGGTCATCTATTTTTTTATCCTTTCTCTTAATGATGTGATGTATCATGTTGAGTGATTTGCAAATACTGAACCATCCTTGCATAAATCCCACTTGATCATGGTGAATGATTTTTTTAATGTATTGTTAGATTTAGTTTGGTAATATTAGGTTGACGATTTATGCATCTATGTTCATCAGAGATACTGGCCTGTAGTTTTCTTTTTTTGTAGTGTCTTTATCTGGTTTCGGTATCAGGATAATGTAGGCCTCATAGAATAAATTTGGAAACTTACCATCCTCTTCTCTTTCTTGGAATAGTTTGAGAAGAATAGGTATTAACTCTTTAAATGGGAGAATTCAACCATCTGGTCCTAGAGTTTTGTTTGTCGGGAACTTTTTTTTATTATTACTGAGTCAATTTCATTGTTGGTAATTGGTTTGTTTCTCCATCCCCTCGCTTTCAACCTGCATGTGTCTTTAAGTCTGAAATGAGTCTCCGGTATGCAGCATGTAGATGGGTCTTGGGTTTTTTTATCCATTTCCATCACCCTATGTGTTTTCATTGGAGAGTTTAGTCCATTTACATTCAATGTAATTATCGATAGGTATGTATTTGTTGCTATAGTTACTTGTTTTATGGTGGTTTTTGTAGTTCTTCTCTATTCTTTTCTTTCTTTGAGCTCTTCTCACAATAAGTTGACTTTCCTTAATGATATATTTTGATTCTTTTCTCTTTATTTTTTGCAGATCTATTACTGGTTTTTGATTTGTTGTTATCATTAGGTTTATGTGTAATACTTTCTGCTTATAGTAGTCTATATTAAGTTGATAGTGGCTTACGTTTGAACCCGTTCTTTATTCCTCTCCCCACCATGATTTAGGTATATGGTATCATACTGCATGTCCTTTTATCTTGTGAGTCTCTTGATTGATTTCTACAGATATGTATATTTTTACAGGTTTTGTGCTTCTTACTTTTCTTACTCTTACTTAGGTCTTTCCTTTCCACTCAAAGAGTCCCCTTTAACATTTCTTGTAGGGCTGGTTTCGTGGCCATCAATTCTTTTTTTTTGTTTGTCTGAGAAGCTCTCTATCTCTCTTTCAATTCTGAGTAGTACCCTTGCTGGATAGAGTATTCTTGGCTGCAGATTTTTTCCTTTCATCATTTTGAATATATCATGCTACTCCCTCTGTCCTGCAAAGTTTCGCTGAAAAATCAGCTAATAGCCTTATGGGGTTTCCCTTGTATGTAACTGTTTTCTTTCTCTTGCTGCTTTTAAAATTCTTTCTTTATCACTACTTTTTGGCATTTTAATTACTATGTGTCTTGGTATGGACCTCCGTGGGTTAATTTTGTTGGGGGATCTCTGTGCCTCCTAGATAGACCTGAATTTGTTTCCTTCCCCAGATTCAGGAAATTTTCAGCCATTATTTCTTCAAATGAAGTTTTGCCCCCTGTTCTCTCTCTTCTCCTTTTGGGATCCCTATAATGGGAATGTAATTATGCTTGGTGGTGTTGCTGAGTTCCCTAAGTCTATTCTCATTTTGCATAATGTTTTTCTCTCTCAGCTGCTCAGCTTGATTACTTTCCACTACTCTGTCCACCAGGTTGCTGATTTGTTCTTCTGCTTCCTCTAGTCTATTTATTCCATCAAGTGTATTTTCAATTTCATTTAATGTGTTTTTTTGTCTACTTATTAAGGGTCTCCCTGATGTTCTCCACTCTTTTTTCAAGTCCAGTATCTTTCTGATCATTTCTTTAAATTCTCCATCAGGCATATTACTTATCTCTGTTTTGCTTAGGTCTCTTGCTATGATTTTGTCCCATTCTTTTATTTGGGACATATCCCTCTGTCTCCTCATTTTGTCTAACTCTCTGTGTCTGTCTCTGTGCGTTAGGAAAGTCAGCTACATCTGCTCTGGAAAGTAATGGCCTTATGAAGAGGTCCTGTAGTGCCCTGCATGCAGTATCCCCTGTTTACCAGAACCTGGCACTTCAGCGATGTCTCCTATGCATGTTGCTTCTGTGCACTCTGGTACTGTGGCTGCTTTTTCCTTTAGTCCAGCATCTGAAGTGGCTTTCTTTCCCTGTTCTGGACAGTGTTTGGTCCCTGTGGTGTAGTGGACCAGTCTGGGGTCATCTTGAGCTTGAGTTAAGTCAAACCAGGCATTTGTCAGAGATGCAGTAGCACCAAACTGTAGGGCGCTTTCCCTCTGTTGGTGGGTGGGTCTGGTAATCAGACCTGCCCCCAGCCCACTGCTGGGCCTCCATCTGACTCTGGTGTCTGGTAATCTTCTCCTCTCCCTGAGGCAGGAGTCACTTTGGAGTGGTCCTGGCCCCTATCAGGGCTGCTTGCAAACTGCCAGGCTTGTGGCCCTGGTTTTGATGGGCTCCAGCCAAGAGCATATTGGAGGCAGCAGATTCACAACATGTGCAGGGGCAGGACAAGCAGTTTTAGCAGGACAGGGACTGAGGCCAGCCTGGCTGGAGGGAGCAAATCCAGGAAGTGCAGTGTTGGTTTCAGCAGGTGGCTATAGTGTGTTTTGCTGGACAGTTGGGGAGGGAAATGGTGCCTGCCAGCTCTTTTGCTCCTGGAGAAGTCCCCGAGCTACTCTGAGATTAGTAAATAACTCTTCCTCCTGTGAGCTGTAGGTGTTTTTCTAACTGCTGCTTCTACGCTGTATCTCTGGGGGCTGTTTCTTGTGCAGTCTCTGTAATGGTGGGAACTCGGTCTCCTCTTGCCCTCCCAGGTCTCCCAGAGCCTGGCCCTGTGAGTTTTAAAATTCCGGGTTTTAAGTCCCATTCATTCTAAGAACTCACAAAATTTGGCCCGTCTGGTTTTCAAAGCCAAATGCTAAGGGGATTCGTCTTCCCTCTGCAGGCTGCCCAGTGTGAGGGCCTATTTCTTTCCCCTCTCTGTGCCCACTGCTCCGTCCCTCCTATGGATGGTCCCGCAAGTCTGTTTTGTGCCCACTGTGTCTCTGCCCTTCCTACCCTCTTCGATGTGACCTTTTCTTTACCTTTAGTTACGGAGCCTGTTCCGCCAGGCTTCAGGTCCTTTCTGGGTTATTTACATCTGTGTGCGTGTCTAGTTTATATGTGAGCTCACCGTCTTCCTTTTCCACCAGCTTCCCACAACTCAAAATGTTTTTTATGAAACCCTGGCAGACACAGAACTTTCAGGTATACAAATGAATATTTACATTCTCTCCAAATATATCAGTTGTGAATGATTAAATGTTCTTGTTATTCCTGCCGTTATTATTGTCTGCTGCCTGATCACTTCATGCCAGGCACTGTGTTGTGTCTGTCATCATTAAAACCACACTAGGTAAACTTTACTATTATCTCCATTTTATGAATGGGGAAAGTTAAGGCACAGAGAGGCCCCCCCCCCCCCCCAGGTCCTCAGCTGCATGTGTTTGGCAGAGCCAGGGTTCAAGTCAAGGTGCTTCACTTTCAGAGCCCCAGCATACCCAGTATGGACATCCTGCAGCTCCCCTCTGCTGAAGGACCCCTCACCACATCCACAGCGTAGTCACTGCCTACCGCAGCAGGAGGCACTCAGACTCTGGGGGCCATGACCTGGCTTCCGTTTCCAGAACTCTGGGACTTGAGGTGAGTCTCTTAACCTGTGTGAACTGCAATGTCAACATCTGTGAAACAGTGAGAATTCTCTCTCTTCCCAGGATTACGGACAGAATAGATTAACATATGTGAAAGCCCAGACAAGAGCTTGTCAGCTCTTTAGTGTGTACATGGGAGTGGGGAGGGGGTGAGGTCAACATGGTTCATTTCATGTGTCAGTTTGGCTGGGCCATGGTGTCCAGCTATTTGGTTAGACACCAGTCTCCACATGGCCTTGATGGTCTTTTTAAGATTAAATCAGGAGACTCTGAATAAAGTGGATTATTCTCCATAATGTGGGTGGGCCTCATCCAATCAAAAGTATTAAGGGCAAAGATTGAAGTTTCTGGAGGAAGAAGGAATTGAGTCTCAAGACTGCAACACAGAAGCCTTGCCTTAGTTCCCAGCCTGCCGGCCTGCCCCACACACTTTGGACCGGCCAGTCCCCATTACCACGTGAGCGGTTCCTTCTCACTGTCTCTGTCTGCCTGTCTCTATTTCTATTTCTATATCTTATTCTGTTTCTCTGGAGAATCCCAATGAATACAGGGGTGGAAGGCAAGTCTGGAAAGTCTTCAAAAAAGGAAATCCTGCCTGAACCGAGTCCCACGGAAGAGTAAAAATGTACCAGTCAGAGACACCGGATAGGATTTGAATGCTCCGGATGCTAAATGAAGACAGCTAAAATGTAACCAAGGCAATAATCTGCTCTCTAGCTGACGGGCAGGAAGTGAGTTCTGTAGCATACCAACCAAGGGATGTGCGGGAGCCAGGGGGTGTGCCTGGGGCTGGGGCTGGGGCTGGGGCTGGAGAGGGGAGGGAATGTGGGCTGTTCAGGGAGGCTGAAGCTGTGGTAGAAGAGAGAGGAGGAGATGGAAAGCCTTGTAGAGCTGAGGCAGCTCAGCAAAGGAAGGGCCTGGAACTTCTCAAAGCCTATGCTTCTATTCACTGGCCATTTTCTGACATGACCTCCTGACCATTCGTCTAACCTGAAATCTCAGCCATACCTGGGGCCATACTCTTCTTCGGCAGTGCTCCCCACGCCTGTGACCTACTTCTGGCAGTCCCTCTGCCTGGAAAGCCAGCTCTGCAGTTCTCCACGCGGCAATTTAAAGCTAGTCTTTCTTCATGGCTCAGTTCACACGCTACATCCCACCCTTCCACATACTTAATTCCTACAGGACTAAGTATCCCTTCATCTCTCTCCCACGGTTATTTTATTTTTTAGTTTTTAAAGTTTTTATTTATTTAGTTTGAGAGAGAGGGGGAGAGAGCACACGTGCAAGTGCATGTGCATGAGTGGGGGAGAGAGAGGAGAGGGAGAATCCCAAGCAGGCTCCACGACCAGCAAGGAGCCCGACCTGGGGCTCGATCCCATGACCGTAAGATCGCAAAACCAAGTGTCGGAGGCTTAACCAACTGAGCCACCCAGGCGCCCCTCCATAGTTCTTTTAGAATTATGTGTTTATCTTCATCATCAGCCTGCAAGCTTCTTCAGTTCCTGGTGCCTAGTATCATGGTCTGTATTCAGTAGGTATTCAGTAAGCATTCATTGAATTAAAGATTGCCTTGGATTGGGGAGATTTTGAAGCAACAATATCTATCTTCACATGGCTGATAAATGGCTGAATTGAGATTCAAATCCAAGTTTTTAGCTTTATTTCAGGAGGCTTCCTTATACCACAGCTGACAGACGTACCGGCAGTGTGGGGCACCCATGGGACAATCCCCGATCCCCGTGTAGTGACAGCGGTAGAACATTCACAACCATCTGAGACAAACAGGGACCATCTATTTCAAGTGCAACAGTAGCCAAATTTAGACCCCAAACTTTCACTGACTGAGAAAGAAGGTCCAGGAGCAGAAGACAGGCAAAATGTCAGAATGTTTCTCAAACTCCTCCCACAACCCAGAGGGAGAAAAGTACTTTACATTATAATCCAGTAAACACCTTCAGGAACACAGACACCCGGAGAAGACATTTACAAACAATGCTGACCCTTAGCTCATGCAACGCACTCTGGTATTCTTTAATTGTCTGCTGTTGTCTTCTTGGGTTCTGGTAGACTCGCTAAGGGGTGACTCCTCTAGTCGGATACACTCTAGCGATCTGATCCGATCCGATCTGTAATGTGAAAACCACAACAGGGCAAGGATGTGACATCCCGTCCCTCTGGTGCTTTTCCCCCTTCTCCCTTTTCAGCCCACTCTCTTCCTCCTTGGTGCAGAGACGGTCGGTTTCGGCTAGCGGTCCTCTTCGTCTGCCTTCCTAACAATTAGGTATTGTTCCCCTTTCTCTGGCAAGTTCTACTTGTAACTTTAAGTTACGGGACATATTATTTATATGATAACACTGACATTATATGTTCTATGTCATATAATTAAAAAACCAAAAAGGAGGCTCTTTTTCTCTTCTGTTTTAATATTTCCATAAAGCAGAAAGCCCAAGAACTCAATTTTGGTGATTGTTCAGGCCTAACTGTGCAGAGGACTGGACTGATAGCTTTCTTGGGCCCTCGGGATTGTGAGCTTTAACCGAAATCCTGGACTCCTTTGTGGGTCTCTGAGCCCCTTACTTCCTGAGTCACAAATGATTTTACCAAGCGGTCAAATACGGCATTCAAGCGTTCATCCCCCTTCGTCTTTGTAGACGGAGTTTACATTCCCGCAAGACTAGTCAGCACCACTGAATCACACAGTCCTCTGCGGTGCACTGAGAGCCTTTATGGTAGAGACACTCCTGGAAACCATGAATACTAAACCAGCAGCTCTACCCAAATTGACAGCAACCGCTGTGATCCTCCTTCCTGCCATCCACCCCTCCCTGGCCTCCACGAACTTTCCAGATCTCTCTGCAGGCACACTCACGTTAGAACAGAGCATCACGTTCTCGTTTTTTACTTATCTAATTTGTTCGATCGGTCAAGCCCTCGTACGAAGTAGACAGGCGTGGGCACAGGAGAAGGGCTGAGCCAACCGCCTACAGAGCTCAACTCTGCAACCACGTTCCCTCTCTGGTTTGCAGCCTCTGCTGGGTCCTGTGACAGATGATGGCGTTTTGAACCCCTGTGAGGTAAGGACCAGGTGCTTGGATTCGGTGGCTCATGTCAGCGACTCCTCCAGGAGCCCCGGCAGCCGGTGTTACGGAGGAGAAAGCCGGGCTTGGTTACATTTCTAAGGTTGCCAGGTAGTTAATAAGCGGCATAGCACACAGCTGCACCCCAGCTTATTTCCTTTCGCCTCTATAAGCCTTTCCGCTCTGGCGTGACACAGACGTGCATTTCTGAACGAACACCTCCCTTGCTCTCTTCAACTGTGCACAAAAGATGGCAGGGTTCGAAGGAGAAGCAGGGCTGAGGCAGACCACTCAGACCCTTGCAACTTTCTCACCAGAGCCCTAAGGAAATAGTAACGACCCTAGTAAAAGGACTGATACGGTGAAAACGGCAAGGTAGGTTCCTAGTAAAGAAAACAGAGGACTTCATCTTTACACATGGGGGAGAATGAAAGCATATCTTACCCCCAGGTTCACAGCAGCGTCATTCACAGTAGCCAAGAGGTGGAGGCAACCCAAGTGTCCCCTGTGATATATTCATACAATGGAGTATCCTTCAACCTTAAAATGTAAGAACATGCTGACACGGGCTACGACACGGAGGGGCGTTGAGGACATCTTGCTAAGTGAAATAGATGGTCACAGAAGGTCAAATACTGTATTATTCCCACTTACATGAGCTACAGTACTCAAAATCATTTTTTTATTATTAAAAAAAAATTTTTATGTTTATTTATTTTTGAGAGAGAGAGAGACAGAGTGCGAGCAGGGGAGGGGCGGAGAGAGAGGGAGACACAGAATCTGAAGCAGGCTCCAGGCTCTGAGCTGCCAGCACAGAGCCCGACGCGGGGCTCGAACCCACAAACCACGAGATCATGGCCTGAGCTGAAGTCAGACGCTCAACCGATTGAGCCCCCCAGGCGCCCCCTACACTAGTCAAAACCATAGAGACACAAAGGAGAATGGTATTTTCCAGGGACTGGACACAGGAGCAAAGGGGAATTATTGTCTAATGAATATGGGGTTTTGGTTTTGCAGGATGAAAGGGTTCTGGTGAGGTGGGTGGGGGTGAGGGCTGGACAACAATGTGAATGTACTTGAAGCCACTGAACTGGTCGCTTGAAAATGATCAAGATGGTAAACTTTATCTTCCGGGTATTTTACTCCGATTTAAAGAGTAAGAAATGAGTAGCTCCACGGAAGGGACGGAAAAGTCGACACCGATGAGTTATGGGGACAAGGGCAAAAGGCACACAGATTGAAAGAACCGAGCACAGAAGAAGTCGACGAAGGAGGCTGTGGAGCAGGCATGTGGCCCTGGCGGGGCTGCTGCTCTCGGAGGCACCAGACCCTAGCCTTCTGGAATCTCCATGAACTGGGACAACTTCTGCGTCACATTAACATTCTTTCCCTGTTTGCTGGTCGCACTGAGCTACACCACTTTACAGAAACACAGCACCTTCCAGAGCAGACCATACTACGCCGTCATGACCAAGTTGCTCAATCAAGCCATGGTTCCACCTCCGTCGGGCTGCCTCGGGCTTGGTCTAAATTACTAAAAATGCCACACGTCAAGGCATCGACCCCCATGCCCATTAAGCAGACTAGTCTTCCTGAAGCACACTTTTTACTTTACGTGGGAAAACATTACACTCTTCGTGGTAAAAACATCATCTTACGCATCAGGAACCACCGACCCCCAAAATGTGTGGTATTACAGCCTCTAGAAAATAACACACTCACCCAGAGGCCTCTAGGGAAAAGAGTCTATTGAGAGCGATCAAGAACCACCAAAGTTTCCCTCCCTTTATTTCCATGTGGAACACATAGTTTTTCTAGGAAGAAAGCATTTTATGTCCGAACAAGGTCTCTTAAAGGAGGAACTAGCACAGGGGCGCCTGGGTGGCTCAGTCGGTTGAGCATCCGACTTCAGCTCAGGTCATGATCTCGTGGTTCGTGCGTTCAAGCCCTGCGACGGGCTCTGTGCTGACAGCTCAGAGCCTGGAACCTGCTTCAGATTCTGTGTCTCCCTCTCTCTCTGCCCCTCCCCCACTCTTGCTGGGTCTCTCTCAAAAATAAATAAATGTAAAAAAAAATAATAATAAAAAAGGGAGGAAATAGCACAAACAGTCAAAATTAGGGGGAATGTTAAACAAATACCAGCCCATTGGTGGGATGGCTACGCTACGGTGTTGTAGAGGGCACGGGGACCGTTAGCACATTGCCAACCACAGTGGAAAAGGCTCTAGATACAAGGGGATATGCTAACTGAATGTATAACATAACCATGGCATTTTAAAAATGCCCAGGGGCATTTAAAGAAAATTACTGGCAACTGAAAGAAAATTCTTGGCAATTTAAAAAATTTCTGTACTTTCTATAATGACATCTAAGAGAACATTTTTTATAGCCTACATTCCTCTATGTCCACTCACACCAGTTTACATGTTATTTCTTCTCTTATTAAGGCTATAGAGATAAAACTACGGACTACTTGGTTACGTATCTCCTTAGCAATTTTAGTTATCAGTGCTCATCTTTAAATTAAAAGCGACACTGGGGCGCCTGGGTGGCGCAGTCGGTTGAGCATCCGACTTCAGCCAGGTCACGATCTTGCGGTCCGTGAGTCCGTGAGTTCGAGCCCCGCGTCAGGCTCTGGGCTGATGGCTCGGAGCCTGGAGCCTGTTTCCAATTCTGTGTCTCCCTCTCTCTCTGCCCCTCCCCCGCTCATGCTGTGTCTCTCTCTGTCCCAAAAATAAATAAAAAAGTTGAAAAAAAAAATTAAAAAAATAAATAAATAAATAAATTAAAAGCGACACTAACGAGCACAGGGATGAGTGGTTGGCATGAAGACAAGGGGCGTTGGTGGATTCGGATGATTCACTGTGTGGGGTTTAAAGGGCCTGATGCTTCTGCCCACAATAGGAACGGCCTTGCTGCTGGGGCTGGAATGCTCATACTTAATTGGCTGGAATCCCTAGCCGTCATTTCTGAATTAGGACAGGCTTTGTCAGTGGGATCCGGGTAACCGAAGTCTGCTGCCTGAGGTTCCCCCTATCCTGAACCTCGTGTGGATAGTTACTGCCTAAAATACCATTAACCCACATGCTGCTCTCCTGCCCAATCTGCCAAGACTTCCAAATCCACTTTTCCCCCCTCGCCTCCAAGGCTCTCCAGAAAGCGACCCCTCACCACCCGTTCAGTCTCCTTCCTCCCATCCGCAATATCCTCTTCCTCAGCTCTGCCAGCATAAGACCTTCTCTCCTCCAGGACCACACAGCGTTCTCTCTCTTCCGTGAGGCCTTGGCCAATGCCGTCCACGAGGATTTTGCCTTCTTAGTCCTCCTCACACCTTCCTGGCCAGTGCCACCAAGTTGACATCTAGTGGCTCTCTAGTTTTTGTTCACGCACACTTTTCTCCACCTGTGAGTGGAGCATCTTCCAGAAATATGGATTGAGTCATCTTAGATACATTAAGTATCTACTCTCACTGAGTTAAGCATTTTCCTTTTTGTATTCTTGACTACATCACATAACAGGCAAAGCCACATTCTATTGGTCTTTAAAAACACACAGTACTCTGGGGTTCCCGGGGTGGCTCAGGCAGTTAGGCGTCCGACTTCGGCTCATCACGTGATCTCAGTTTGTGAGTTTGAGCCCCACGTCAGGCTCTGTGCTGACAGCTCAGAGCCTGGAGCCTGCTTCGGATTCTGTGTCTCCTTCTCTCTCTGCCCCTCCCCCACTTGTGGTCTGTCTCTGTCTCTCAAAAGTAAATGTTAAAAAAAAAAAAATTAAAGCACACGGTACTCTAACACCCTTTTCTTCAGCATGCACTGGCTTTCTTTTCACTTTCACTAGGCAACTCCTCCCCAGAGTGTAACAAATCCCATCGAGGCTATTAATACCTTTCTTCTGCGACCTGTAAATTAAGGATTATAGGAAGTATCTATCTCCCAGTCTTTCTCTGTTCCTAGCACAAATCTAGCTATACAAATGCTGTTTTTCAGGTGTTGGCCTCTACCCTCTGACTCTTCTTCCTGGGCCCTGGCATTGCTTTCTCTACATCTCTTAACATTTCACTGGGCTTATGTCCTCTGTGTACTCAAATTAACCAAGAACACCGTAAGAGGAATGCTATAGTCAGCTTCTTGGGACTACATTAGTCTTTGCCTCTGAAGGGACATGCTCTAAACATTGTCCAAAGACTGCAAAGTCCGTGTTGGGCTGGAATCCTCAAGCTATTTTACAATGCCATGGCTGTTACAGAGACAGCCCTACCTAGTACCATTAAGAGAAGAAAAGAAATCTGATCACCACCTACTGTCCAGTTAGTTGGGATTTTGTGGCCATCGTAACAGATCAAATTCCTCCAAGGCAGTAGGATTTATACATTTTAATCAAGTAACCTGTCCATGCCTTTCTACACTCTCTCTTCACGGCCATCACCAATACCCAAACTGGAGTCATGTCAGCATTGCCGCGAGCTGAGAAGGTGATTGGCACAGGTCTCCTTTGACTTGCCTGGTTTTGAATAGTGGCCCATTGTGGCGAATAGCTGCCCGCTTAACGCTGCCTATGTTTACACTGCCCCTTTCCTCTCCACTTTCTGCCACCTCATCCCAACCCAAAGGACACCCATTTCCTCATCTCCCGTGAGGTCACAGCTCTGTTAAAATGTCAGTCTAAAAGTGGGCAGGAATGAAGGCTCTCAGGAGAGGGGTCAGCACCTTAAGTCTGAAAGCGAGCTCCGGCCAGGAACTGGGAGACAAGGGCAGGGAGGCCAAGAGCCAGAAATCAGCTTGTCATCCATGGTCCAAACACTGCCACACCAAAGGAGCCTGGAAGCGCGGTCTCTGTGCCCACACCCAGGGCCGGCCTGGGAACGGGGAACAGGATCTCAGCGGCAGCTGCAGCCGACCGGCGAGCCACATGCAGGTGCCAATGAGGGGCAGGACCACAGCCACCTGTAGGGACCGGGGGACCTCCACCAGCGACTCAGCCATGCCGGAACGAAGCCTTCCTGGGCCGGCCCGGCACAGCTGGTGCCGTAAAGCAGCCGAACAGGATGGTCATCCTGCTGTGCCCAACCCTTGTCAAACAAGATGCCTTCCATGCAGCACCCAGCAGCGTACCTGGGGCTCGGTGCTGAGTCACATGGTTCACGTTCTGTGCCCTTGTCCTTTTGGCTTAGGAGGTAGAGCTTACAGGCATTCTTTATTTGTCCATCTCGATGCGGGAAGAGGTTGGAGGAAGGTGGGTATCTGCTCTCTTCACCTTGGTATGATGTTCCCAAAGGATGGGAAACACGTGGCAAAATGGATCACGGAATCAGACCAATGTGGGTTCAGATCCTAACTCGCCCACGGACAGTCATATGACCAGAAGCAGGAGGCTCAATGTCTCTGGGAACCAAGTTTCTACTCTGCAAAGTAAGGATAATAATAATGGCCTCACAAGGTTAGGATTAGGGTCTCCTGGGATAGAGCACTCACGGCTCATGGATGACACAAGTCTGAGATTCAGTGAGAAGCTGCCTCCCCACCCCCACCCACCGTGTGCTAAGAGCCTTTTCTGGCCGAGCCTGGACCAGACATGACCTTATCTAATTTCAGGGCCACCACACGAAATAGGTATGATTGGGATGCCTGGTGGCTCAGTCGGTTGAGCGTCCAACTCTTGATCTCAGGTTCATGAGATTGAGCCCCACATCAGGCTCTGTGCAGAGCCTGCTTGGGTTCTCTCTCCCTCTCTCTCTGCCCCTCCCCGCCTCAATAAATTAATAAACGTTAAAAAAAAAAAAAGAAATAGGTATGATTATTCCCATCTTACGGGTGAGGAAATCAGATAAACAACTTACTTCAAGACATCTGGCCATAGAGCAAAGCATTGAAGCTCCATGTTTCCGACCCCCATTTTAAGCCCTTCCTCCACTTTTGGGGGCCATTTCAGAACTTCTGGGACTATCCCACTGCGAGATGTGGCATCGAGTTGCCAGAACATTTCTGAAAAGAGTAACCCCCCCGTGTTGGGTGTTCTATGCTTTCATCTGGTGGGGTGTTTTGAGCAAAGTGTGGGTGCCACTGGGACATCCCCACACTCAGGCATCTCTCTTTATAACTGGCCTCACTGTTCGAAAGCCTGGGAAGAAAGACCACAACTTGGAAAACAACAGCTTTTTAAGTTTAGAAAACACGTTTTTTGTTTTTTTTTTTCTGCCTTGGGTCATTCGTCTTTTAAAAATAGAACCCAGCACCAACTGATTCATAAGTGTAAGAGTATATTAATGACAGCACTGCCGGGTGCTGAGGACTGTTACCTACACAACACTTCCGTTCTGATGCCCTCCCCTCCTCTCCTCATTCCATCTACCACGTATTTGTTTCTTTGTCTTATTTTGCTTTTTAAATACTAGAGAACATGCGGAGAGGAAACAGAGCAAGCAAGAAGGGGAAGGCAGAAAGGGCACTGTAGTATCCCTCCCAGATCTTCAGACACTTGCAACTGCCTTAAACATGAAGGACTTTCTAGACATTCTACTGCAGGTCCCAGGGACTCTCTACCCGGGGGTGTTCTCGGGTTTGGAATGGGCCAGAACACCAGAAAAAAAGTGCCCTGGGAGCAGCCCTCGTGCAATGACAGCTAGGGGCTGCAGATTAAACGCCCCAGTCTTCTTCCCTCTCTTGCTGCCCTGCCACCAGGTAAGTGACCCAGACTCAAATCGTGGTCTCAGCGGCTTCTGGATGAGCCCAACCGAAGAAGCAGTTTGTAATCAGTCGAAGCCTGGGAACGGACCGCCAGCGGTCTCAGCAGCAAAAGGCCCCTGGTTGACGACGAATCTACTAACAGGGTAAAGAGAAAGCATGTCTGCTCCATCTTCTCCCCAGTGTCCCCAGAGGCAGGGAAACGCACGGTCTTCGAAGGGGATCTTTCCATAGATGATTCCAAACTAAGTCGTTAAGGGATATATATGCCAAATCCCTAAGAAATACAGAGGGGGGGGGGGAAATATATATATACACATATACATACACATATACATATACATGTATATATATACATTTAGGGAGTAATTATCTTTTAAGGAGCAAATTCCCACACTCACACAAAACGTGAATGTGAAATTTTTTTACAGATACTGAGAAGGGCGCAGTACCTTCTGTGGCATTTCTGCCCAAAATGCATACCCTCCGCCTAACGTGAGGAAACATCAGAGAAATCCAAATTGAGGGGATAACTGGCTGGTGCCCTTTGAAAGTGTCAAGGTCATGAAAGACACAGAAAGACTGAAGAAGGGGAATGGTTTGGAGCAAACACTTTAGTTTGACAACTGAATGTAATGCGGGGTGTTGGATTGGATCCTCGACCAGAAAGAGGACATGAGTGGGAAAAAGGTAAATTCTGAATAAAGCCTGCAGGTTAGTAAAAATAGTGTTGAATCAATGTCAATATCCCGGTTTGGGTCATCGTGCTGTGGTTGTGTTAGACGTTAACATTAGGGAAGCTGCTGAAGGATACACAGGAATTCTGTACTATTTTTACCACGTCTTTGTCAGTGTAAAATTAGTTTAACATAAAGGTTAAAAAAAGCATCCCCTACAAATGATTAACACTGTCAAAATTGCTCTAAGACCAGGACTGTGAATCATAACTGGAAAAAACTTGCTGGATTTTTTTTGGTAAAAAGCGAAAAAAAAAGAGGGGGGGGGATTGGGAAACACTGCCTGGTCTACCTTTTATAATCACACACAAGCTGGAACATCCAGAGTAGAACTTCTAAGTCATAGTTAGCTCACCCTTGCAAACAGTTTTTTAAGGGGTTGTTTCTACCAAGTTCATCTGAGATGCTTGAGCCAGGTGGGTAAGTAGCTACGTGAAGACCTAACACCCCATGTGCCAACGCAAGTTAGAGGGCAGTTTTGAAGACAAGAAAATACCAGACTTCCCCAAAGTGGTGGTTAGTTGGGTCTGACAGAACACATTATTGTCCCTGAAGCGACACAGGAATTAGAAAAAAAAAAAAAAAAAAATCGACAGTGTTCACTTTTTTCTTCTCCAAATGAGGCTCCACAGTTGGTGAGATAAAACTTTTATAGGTTGCCCTAGTTGTAACCTGCTTAACGAACATCCATTAAATACCACCTGTATACAAGGGACTAAGGCTGCAAAAATAAAAAGAACTCAAACCATTTCCTCATGAAGTATTCATGTTTTGTTTTTTTTTTTTAAGCAATCTCTATACCCAACATGGGGCTCAAACTCACAACCCCAAGATCAAGAGTCACAGGCTCTACCGACTGAGCCGGCCAGGCACCTCAGAAGTATTCATGTTCTAACAGAGGCTACCGTCATTATGTTATATAAACTCTTTAATAGCTTACCAGTAAAAAACTTAGAAAATTAGCCCAGATTTTGTGGGCCCACTGCCTCATTATATCATCATTTTTGGCTTTTTCACTTCAGTGAACCGCAGAGATCCACAAACAATACCTAGCTTAATTTTAGTCGTTTCACAAGGACCTACACACAAACAGAAATACACATAAAACCAAACTTTTCAACAAGCACATTTGACCTCAGCAGAGAGAGGCTGACTCTGGATCTTTCTACATCTGACCCTATTTGTATTGGGTTCCGGAATCTCTCACCCCAGGTCCCACCAACTCTCTTGTTTAGAAAGTGCTTTGAAGATGAAATTCTATAGTTGAATCACTAGTTTCACTTCCAACATCAATGAGTCCTTTATATTTGGAAAATATCCTCTCTTCCTGTGGAAAGAACAAAGTGTGGATTGATTATCTGAGCATCTCAGCATCTGGCAGAGTTCTAGACCTTCCCCAAATCCAACACAGTATTCAAGGATAACAACGCTTTAAGTATAAACTAACTTTAACCTAAACTACCAGGCTTGTGTTTAGTAACCATAAAGCTGGAGAGCCATTTACCCCTACAAACATAGACGTGAAAACAGAAGCAAATGGATTTAACTTATTATGGCCTTTGCAATCATAGGTTATTAGTCTCAGATTAGAATTAAAAGCCCTAGGGGCACCTGGGTGGCTCGGTCGGTTAAGTGTCTGACTTCATCTCAGGTTATGATCTCACAGTTTCTGAGTTCGAGCCCTTTATCAGGCTCGATGTCAGCGACTTCGGAACAAGAATAGATGATGTCAATTCAGCAAATGATTCCAAGTCACATAGCTAAGCAGCCCAGAACCAGGAAACCACCCAAGCGCTTGACTCTATGTAGCTATGTGCTTTCTACTTTACTAGACTGGCAGAGTTGATGTTTATAATTCCAGCGGTTAGTAAGCACTGAAATCTTGAGACCTACTTTATATGTTTTTCAAATTCAAATAGTTTAAAATTTCAAACACGTAACTTTCTCCGTTACCTTGATGTAACAGATGGTAATAAACCTACACAGATTGTCCTCAGATTCTGTCACTCACCTGCCAGTTTTCTGCTCTTTCCCCATCAGAAGAGCCTTCCGCCCATATTTTCTTTTCCAGTATTGTTGTGAGCTGAAAGGTACCACCCCTCGAAAGAAAACAGGTTTAAGTCCTAATAATGCCTTAGACCTTATTTAAAAATAGGGTCCTTACACTATCATGCTGAGTGAAATAAGTCAGTCACAGAAAGACAAATAACATGCGATTTCACTAATGTGTGGAATTTGAGAATCTCAACAGATGAACACAGGGGAAGGGAAGCAAAAAGAGGATGAAAACAGAGAAGGAGGCAAACCATAAGAGACTCTTAAATAAGAACAAACTGAGGGTTGCTAGAGGGGTGGTGGGTGGGGGGAGGGGCTGAGTGGATGACGGGCATTGAGGAGGGCACTTTTTTGGCATGAGCACTGGGTGTCACATGTAAGAGATGAGTCACGGGATTCTCCTGCTGAAGCCAAGACTACACTGTGTGTTAACTACCTTGAATTTAAATTAAAAAAAAAAAAATAGGAAAGAAAATAGGGTCCTTACAAATGCAGTAAAATTAAGATGAGGTCATAATGGATTAGGGTGGGTCCTAACATGGCCGGTGTCCTTCTAAGAAGAGAGGAATTTGTCCACAGACACCAGGGAGAAGGCTGTGTCAAGATGGAAGCAGGGGTGGGAGCGATGTGTCTACAAGTCAAGGGGCAGCAAAGATTGCTAGCAACAAGCAGAAGCTGGGAGAGGCAGGTTAGGAAAGTCCACCAGGGCCCTCACAGACAGCGTGGCTCTGCCGATACCTTGATTCAGCCTTGCAGCCTCTGGAACTGGGAGAGAACAAATTGTTGTTGCGTTCAGGCACCCAGTTCGTGGCAATTTATTATGACACCCCTAGGAAAGTAATCCAAGCATGTTATTAAATAAGATGCTGAAAGCCATTAACACCCCAATAGATAGAGAATAGAAAAAGATATCTTAGGACCAAAACAAACAACTGGTAAGCAACCATTGAAAAAAATATATTCAATGTACTGAAGCAAATGCCCATTAAAAGACCAGTGTGGTAGGTCTTTTATTCAAGTAGCAAAATTCAGCCTAATGTCAATAGTCAATGCCGGTCCAGTTGTGGGGAAATTAACAAGCTACAACCGTCTTAGAGGAAGTGCAGAATTGGTACGACCCTCCCGAGAAACAGTTTGTTTCAGGGATACTGTCACTAGCACCTCTGGGCATCTGATGATCGGGTCCAAAAGGAAGGAGTAAAATTTCAAGAACACACAGTAACAAGAGGTGGTTGGACACATCGCCAAGTATCAGACTTCATAAAATAGTTCAGCTGCCTGCCTCCAAGCCCTTTCTGGGTCTGATGACCCACTCTGTGATGAGGCACATAAGATGCTCAAATGAAAGTCTGAGAGTACAGGCACTTCTTGATAGTGAGCAATATGGCCTCTTGAGAATATTATTCTCACTTACTATCCCTTCCTGATAACACTTAAGCTGAATTTTGGGGCACCTGGGTGGCTCAGTCAGTTGAGCATCCGACTTCGGCTCGGGTCGTGATCTCATAGTTCGTGGGTTCGAGCCCCGCGTCGGGCCCTGTGCTGACAGCTCGGAACCTGGAGCCTGCTTCGGATTCTGTGTCTCCCTCTCTCTCTGCCCCTCCCCCACTCATGCTCTGTCTCTCTCTCTCTCTCAAAATAAACATTCCAAAAAAAAAAAAAATTTACTTAAGCTGAATTTAAGGAGGCCTTATTCCAAAATCCCACTCGAGTCTTAAAACTGGTAATACAGATCCCATTCTACAAGCCTTCAGAGTAAAAGATATTTCCTCTGTTACAGATGTGATTTCTCACAGAAGTCCTCCCCACTTTACCGAAGAGGAAGCTGAGGCACCAAAACATTTTGCAGATCGAAGGGGGCCCCTGGGCTCACTCACTGGTGGCAAAGCCGGGACTAGAACCCATGTCTTGTCATTTCGGTCTGTAGTGGTCTTGCGCTCCACCGTGGCACGAGGGAAGTCTTTGCCATGACCTTTCCGAGGTTCAAAGAGACTCAGAAGCTAAGTTACTCTGAGGAAACTGAAGCCCACGGAGGCTACATAACTTTGCCAGGTTCGCACGCCAATGCCAAGGTGTTGCATCTGACATCTGTGCTGCGTGACCGTATCTCTCAAAGGTAACGGAACGTACTTCATCCAATTTCCATCAGCTCACATGGCACCTAAATCCATCCAGCGTTTCTGGACCTACCGGGTGCCAGCCTTGCGCTGGAGGCTACTGTCTAAGCCCAGTGGGCCCAGAGGTCAACAGCACTGGGGGACACTGTGGTCCCCAAAGCCGAGCCCGTCAATTTCGCTTTGGGAGGTCTAGAATTAGAATTTATCTAGTGAATTTCCTGAATATTCTAGTTATTTCTGCCCATGATGATCATTTAAAAATAAGGAATTTTTGTGGCCTGGCGGTGAAAGACCATTTGGAACCTCAGACAAATAATTTCCTGTTAATAATCTGCTTAGGAAAACTTCTCTCCCACACACGGGCTCAGCTGAGCTTAACGCTCCCTGAACAGCTTCTGAGGCCCACTGCTGTTTAAAGGCAACCAAGAACTTCTTAATTTGGCTCAGGAAAGTGAACACATTGTTTTCCGGAGATCAAAAGACTGATCTAAAAAGAAGTATCCCTGTCCCCATTGTCTTTCAGATTGTGCTAGGTTTGCAAACTTTTGTGAGAGAAATAGGCTTGTCTCCGTCAGGCAAATGAATCATGCCAGAGGCTCCTAAGCTTGCCAGTGTTTACCCTCAGTAAATACCATTAGCATTTCATTATGTTCCCCTTTATCCTGCAGTAATTCTCGGGATCAAGCAAAAATCTCCCGGGTGGGGAAAATGAGTTCTAACTTTACTGGGAAGGTGGGAAGTGAAGCATCTTGAGTGATGGTCTTTTGTAAAAGGAACTAACTCCTAACTTAGGAGATGATTTTAACCTTGGACAAATACGATTTCATAGGACACGCAGAATTTCAACCTCCAGTAAAAATACATATTTGTCTAAGTTTGATGTGCTGCTTCCTGGCCAATTGTTGCAAATCTGAGGGAAAGAAAGGAGAGAAAGGAAAGGAGCTGGTTTTGGTTTTCATTTTGGGGTTTTTTTTTTTTTTGTTATTTTTTTGGGGTGGTTTTTTTTTGGTAGTAGTTTGCTAAGGCTGCCATAACAAAGCACCACAAACGGAGTGGCTAAAATTTTGAGCAGAATTTTGTTTTCTCACCGTCTGGAGGCCAGAAGTCTAAGATCAGGGTGTTGGCAGGGTCCCTTCTGTGGGCCACGAATGGAGCATCTGTGCCCGGCCTCTGTCCTCGGCTCACAGATGGCCATCTTCTCCTTGTGTCTGTGTGCATCATCTTCCCTCTATATGTGTCCGTCTCTTTGTCCGGGTTTTCCCTTTCTATAAGGACACCAGTCATACTGGACCTAGGCCCACCCTACTGACCTCATCTAAACTATATCTGCAAGGACCCTATTTCCAAATAAGGTCACATTTTGAGGTACTGGAGGTTTCAGAGGACACAATTCAATCCAGAACAATGAGTGAAGCAATCCTGAGGCTCATAAACCCAGTGAACTGAGGCTTTGTGTTTTATAGGCCCAGGAGGCAAGGCTGGTGCTACAAATGGCCAGGACGGTGAGTTTCAATTAGGAAACTGCAGGTTTTTCCTCCAGGCTCTCGGGGAAACAAGGGGGGTCTGAGAGCAACACTGCTGGGCTCAGAAGGGCCAAGTCTCGTCCTTGTGGGCCACAAGCTGGCAGGTGATTTGGTGACATAATTTACATTTCCCACAGAACATCATCTTTTGCCAAGAGTTCCGCTGTCGTCTGTATCATCTCAGTGAAACCTTACCAGGACCCCGTACATCAGAGAGTAGCCCCCTCTCGTGGATGAGAAAGTTGAGACCCAGAGAGGTGGAGTGACCAGCTCAGGTCTTAGTTGAACAAGTACCAGGGCCAAGACTGTGACCCACAGCTTCAGACGCCCAAGGCCACGTCCAGGGTTTACTTCTCCAGATCAAAGACCCAAGTTTCCCACAGATGGCAAAGGTCGCTTTCAGCTCTAAATATAATGTCATATCTAACCTCTCATGAATCTCAGGTGAAATTTTGAGCTACTTTGCTGCCCCTTCTTATTCTATCTGCAATGGCTGAAAAGTTTGGACTCAGTAGCTGTCTTGCTGAAGAACAATGTCTCTTGGGGAGGGAAGATCCTTCAAAGAATGTTCCCGACTCCACTGAAATTCATGCATACGAGCAAGTGTGCTTGCTTTTCTGGGAAAAGGTCTTTAGTGTTTCATCAGTTTCTAGAGGTCAGTGGTCCTTAAACCAGTTAGAACCTCGGTCTACCACAGTGACACATCCAGGGTCTCCACTGGTGTTCCCTGCTCTTCTCCCCCTAGCCACTGTCTTGTCTCCTCTCTCCTGGAAGCACTTCCCAAGGGGATCCCTTTGCAGATCTACGCCTGGCCTAAACCGCCACTCTGGCAATTGGTTCAACCTCCAATTAGCAGGTGTTTCCCCACCCGCCCCTTTGATAAACCACAGGCAGAAGTTAGTCCCAGGGCTTATCTGTCCCTGAGCTGCACACCAGATCCCCCGGGATCCCAGGGCAAGACTACTCACTGGGAAGACGGCTGGGCACTTGGGTATTCACGACTTGGACAGGCCCCTGAGACCAACATAACAACTCCAGCAGGTACTGTCTACCTGCTCACTCCTTGGAAAAAGGCCCAGACATCCTAAGGTGTGTGGGGGGAATTCATCGGGCCTGAAGCCACAACCAATCACACGGCTTCCGAAGTTCCCTTCGCTTAGTTTGCCAGGCAGGGTCTCACCCAGGCACCACTCTACCTCTGTCTTCACTTTGGACCATTTGATACCTGTCCCTACCCACTCTCGACTTTCTGCCAGCAACCACAAATCCCACATGGCCCTGGAAGGTCTGTGCAGTCAGCCTTACACCAGGATCTGGAGCCAGCTGTCTCCCGGACCAGGAAAACTAAGAAGCTCTAGTGAAACTCCCAGGCGATGTGCTGTCTGTCTGGTCCAACACTGGGTTGCATCCTCTTCTGGAAGCCACATCCGCACCAGATGTAGTTCCAGTGCTTATGTCCCTGGCTTGATAACTTGTCCTGTTCCCTTGCCCCTTCGGACCAAAACTCTGCTTTCTTTTGCCATTTTCCTTTGTGTGGCCCTGAACTATTGCCTGCCCTCTGCCCCGGTTCTGTGGGTGGGGCCAGTGCCCCAGTCCCCACCATCTGCTACAGTCTCTGGAGCTCTCTGCTCAGCCTCTCCACCTGCCCACCTGTTAGGGAACCCTAGGACACCTTTTGGTCCACCCACCACCTGTTGCTTATCCCTGGCTTATCCCCTGCTTATCCCATGACCTGCTTTTCTTCCCTGACCATCAGGTGTATCTAGCACCTGCCCCCCCTCAGTAGGAGGTTCCATTTCTAACTCTGTCAGTCTTCCCTGTGCCCACTGAAATGAGCCCTTCTGAGGCTGTGGGTGCTGGTGTTGCAATTTACATACAATGTTGCAGACATACAGAAATGTAACTTTGTTTCCTAAAATTGATCTCAAACGTCCTGAGAGCACAATCTCCACTGAGGGGAAAAAAAGCATAGCACAGTTATTGTGGCTGTAATTGGCTCTACCACACTGACTCGGTCTCTCTGGGGTGAATCCTCAGTGTTTCAAGTTTCTCTTTCCCATTCCCTGTGCACCATCTGGGCATAGGGCAGGTTTCGGGGGGCAGGAGGGGAGAGTGGCTGACCTCTGTGTTACCACCTGGTCCACACAGGCCTCACAGTCTCATCCCCTTGGTCTCTGGGCACCCGTGTCTCTTGGCTGCACCTGCTGCTGGACCACCCATCCACTGGGATGCGCGGGAGTCCATCAGGGATGCTGGCTTCCCTCCCTCCCCTCAGCGGTAACACCCATGTGTGCTGTGTCCTCTTGTCAAACACCAAGTCTTTCACGGGCCCACCAGCTCTCTCTGCTTATCTACATACCGAGATGTAGCAACTTCTGGATCCCCCACCTCCATTTCCAAGCCATGGGAACCTAGATGTGGCAAGAGGGAAGCCATCACCTACCATCTCTGCCCCAAGACAGCCACACGAATGAGACCTGGGACCAGAGCCCTCTCTGCGTTTTAGATCCCCTTCCAACCTCCTTGGAGCTTCTAAATGTCTGCTCCTCACACTGAGGGTGAAATAGTCACCCTAACAGTGCTTGGGCAGATGGACAACACACACAGACCCTGCGATGGGGCCTCTGGAGCTGAAAGCATTCTTAGATTCAGACGGGCAGCCAGGCAGTGAACCTCGGGGAACTTGGCCGGGCTAGCAGGGCACCTACCACCGGACTGGGGATCAGAGGCAAGGTTTCTGACTCCAGCATTTGACGAATTAGCAAACGAGAGACCCAGGCACAGGGATTGTTTGAGAAAACTGGGGTCTAGAGGAAATCCTACACCTCGAGATGAAGACAGAGACCTGCTCCTAGAACTCAGGCCCAAGAATAGGGCCAGAAGAGGGGCGCCTGGGTGGCTCAGTCTGTTGAGGGTCCCACTTTAGCTCAGGTCATGATCTCAGGGTTCGTGAGTTCGAGCCCCGCGTCGGGCTCTGTGCTTACAGCTTGGGGCCTGGAGCCTGCTTCCCATTCTGTGTCTCCCTCTCTTTCCGCCCCCGCCCCCCACTCATGCTGTCTTTCTCTCTAGAAAATGAACAAACATTAAAAAAAAAAAAAAAAAAAAAAAAGAATAGGGCCAGAAGAACACAGAGCACGATGTGGGTCCATCCGTGATTTTTCTCTAGCTCTCAGCATCAAAACCAACCCACCATATGTCCAACCATAAGCTTTTTTTTTTTTTTCCCGTGTACTAGTTTCCCGTTCATCTAACACAATTTTGTAAGCTCTGAATCCACAGGCAAATGCTAACTCCATTGTCTACCTTCCGTCTTCTCCCCCCTTCTCCGCTGTCTCTAGGAACCAGTCACCCTTTGCCAGATCGCAGTGCTAGGACATCGTTTCCTTTACGTCCCTTTTCCTGCTCAAGAACCTGCGGGGGTTCGGGTTCGGTGGTCAGTCCGCAGCCCTCGGCCTGCGAGGGGAGGAGGCTTTTAGCAACTTCTTCCGCTGCCTCCCGCCTCCCTGCCTTCCCTTCCCTTCCCTTCCCGGGACTTCCTGCCCCGCAGCTTCAGTTCCCTCGGGCGCGTCCTAGGTTTGTCCTGCTTTCCACAGTGGCAAGTACCGACTTCCGCCTCGCTTCCAGATGAAACCGAATTATCAGGGCCTACTTTGTGAGGCTGGCACACAGTCACGACAGAGGGCATGAAAATGAAAGAATCTGGCCCCGACTTCTAAGAAGTTTCCCTTTATGGGAACCCCTTGAAGTCGCCTTTCCGAGACTTCGAATTCCAAATACCGCACCTTCCTAATGTTTTCTCCTAAGCCCGTTCCCGTCATATTAACCCCTTTTCGTGCCTTAGTAGGAAAGGGATTAATACTTTATATATAACACTATGCTTCTGAAATGTGTTCAACTAACTTTTGGACTTTAAAACGGCCCGTGGGGGTGTCAGGACGGCGATTTCTCCCCCCCCCCCCCCCCCCCCCCAGTTTCGCATTCGGGTACACGACGGACCGAGGTCGCACACTCACAGGAAGGCCCGGAAGCAGGGCTGGGACTCGGGCTCTGGGTCCTTTCTGTCCAGCCCCGCGCACGTCAGGACTGCGTTCGGCCAGCCCTGCGGACCTTCCGAAGCCTGCGTAGGGTGGCTGAGCCCAACAGCGGTCCATTCCTCTCCCGTTACATCCAGGGCCGACATGGCAGCTCCATGCCGTCCGCGGGTTCCAGGCTCTTTCTGTTTCTGCTCAGTCACACTTCGCACGTCGTCTTCCTCCTTGCGGTGGCAAAATGACTGCCACCGCCGAGGCACTAGCTCCGTGTTCCACGAAGAAGGGCAGGCGGCGAAAGCCAACATGGCGGCTATCAGTTACTTCTCCTTTCCGAAGCGTTCCTGGAGGCCCCGCCCAGCGACCCCTCTCGCACCTCATTGGCTGAAGCGTGTCAGCTGGTCAAGCCTAACCGCGAGGGCGTCTGGGAGGCCGGAGGTACTAGGCTGGGCACGTTGGCACCCAGCCGCAAACCTGAGCTGTCGTGAACCGGGGATGGTCAGCCGTGTTTGCTGCGACGGCTTTCCTCTTTCCTCCACCTTCGCTTATTGTGGGTGGCCGCGTCGTCTCCCGGCCTCCTCATCTCCTTGTCCTCTCTCACCCCGGTTCCCCACCCCCAAAACGGTTACAATATCCCGGGAGAGCCAGGTTCTCCGATTGTTGCCCGTTTCTCAGCAAAACTATTTCAAAGAAGTGTTAGAGGGCCGACACTCCACGAAAGTAATTAATACGACTCCATGAAAGCTGTATCCACCCTGGATTTTGTTATAGTTCCCGTTTCAAGTAGGTGGTCCTCCGTAAACCAAAATACACGTTCTCACGAACAATTGGAATGGCCTGTAAAAACCCCAACCTTTGCGCCTCCAGACTTGACCTCCTGGGTATCCGGAAGTAGCACAAAAGGCCTTTGTCGGACATGCCTTGATCTTGGGGTCTTTCCGGGAAACGGGGATGCCGAGGTGAATGAGACAAGACCCCATGGCTTCCAAGTGCTCTCTGGGTGGGGAGACAGTCCAGTGTCCTGGTCGGGTAAGTTGGGATGGTTCTGTGGATTGAGTCCATGCCTCATGGGGCCCAGAGAGGAGGGACACTGGTGTGTGCACGAAGGAACAAGCACGAGGACTATTTGATGGGACACGGGCAAGGTTTGCCCAGAGCATGGTATGAATTCTCCTCTTTTTTGCTGTAAACAAATGCACGAAAACTTAAAAGCTCAAGCAAACGTTGGTTTTTCTCAAAGTGGCCACTAAGTGGACGTTACAACGCAGCCTTTGTTCCAAGCGTTCCTTTCCAAATGCAGTATGTTCAAGTGCAGTTCCTTTCCTGGATTACTTTCAAGTGTTTGGGAAAATCTTTTGAATTTGCTCACTGAAAAATCCTTGTCCTTGGGGCACCCGGGCGGGTCAGTCGATTAAGCATCTGACTTTTGATTTCAGCCCAGGTCATGATCCCAGGGTCATGGGATTGAGCCTCTCATCAGGCTCTCCACGGGGCATGAAGCCTGCTTAAGAGTCTTCCTCTCTCCCTCTGCCCCTCCCTCACACACACATTGGCTCGCTCTCTTTCTAAAAAAAAAAAAAAAAAAAAAAAAAAAAATCATTGTCCTTTAGGATTTCTTTGTGAGCATACAGGGACGTCTATGAAGATACACAGGTGAATCAGGATGATACAGGATTGCTGCAGAGCTCCCCACAGCTTTCTTTCCAGCAAGTTCACCTGCTGAGAGTCCCAGCTCCTTAGTTACATAAGTAAAGCCTATAGAGAAAAAAGTAAAGAATTTTAAAAGCCGTCAACATCCGAACAGACCTTTATTTATGTCCAGGACGACAGTGTGTTTACAGATTCTGTTGGTTTCTGTCCCCTCAGTTACGCGATAAGTGGTCACTTCTTCACATGTGGTCGGTTTTATCCTGAAAAACAGTTAAACCTTCAGCGTGCTATCAGCACAAAGAACTATCTACTTATCTGCTTAGGGAACGTGGATTTGGGACGATTAATCCTACAAAGCTGGCCACCTTTAAGCGTCTCGTCTTGTCTGAGAAACACCTTGCTCTCATGACACTCAAAGATGAGTTGAAACGTAGCCAATAAATCAGAAAAGTGACTCTTCCTTCCATGTGCTTCTAGAATTCTCAGCTTTACTTTTGCCTTATTTCTGACCTTTTCTCATTTTCTCTCTTCTCTGTTCATGCTTTCTCTTCTCCTGGCTGGACCCTGGGACAGTGGCTCGACTCATGTTTGCTAAGCAGTCTCCTTTTCAATCCAGTTATAGGTCGGTGTCCATATTGGCTCATACTGAGTACTGGCAGGATTTTTCCTTCTGACCGCGAAGGTCTGGGCTCTGTTCACTGAGTCACCAGCCACTCTCTATTGCATCAGCCGGTGGCTCTCCGGTGTGGACTCCTGGGCACTTATGGGCACTTATTTCCCTGGCACGATTCGCTCACACAAGCCGCTGGGCACACATAGAGCTCGGTGCAAACATGCCTCCAGCAATGACAGGCCCTGAAACTGGGGATGAGGTCAGCCTGAGGGTTCACTGCCAGCACTGGGCAGAAAGAAAACATCCTGAAGGAAAGGGTGGGGTGGGGCAGCCTCCAGGCCACCTCACCCACCTCTTTGAACTTTCCCCAAATGCTGGGGAGCGGGAGGTGATTTTCTGCTTCAGGAAAAGACAACAGATCATCAGGAAGCAGCACAGGGCTAGGACTCTGGGGCCCTCTCGGGTCCTGACCTCTTGGCCAGGTTCACGGGATTTTTAATCCACCATTTTGGTCCCAGAGCCATTGATGGGCTTTGGTCCCCAGGACGGGGGGAATGATCGGTATCACTCCCCAGACAGGAGCTGGGTGCGACTGGCTCCGTTCTTAGGAGGAAGCATGCCTGACAAAAATTCGCTGTAAGTCCTGAATGATAAATAAATGATACATAAATTGGGCACACTGAGTATATAGGCAGAAATAGCCAGAAATCCTTGCAGGGATCAGAAGCTACTGGCTCTTCCTTCTGCCCCAGACACAGAGCACCATCCATCTCATCCAACGTCAGCGTCAGCAGGTACCATCAGGGGAATCAGACAGGTGACTGTTGAGCAGAACAAACCAACACTTTCTAATTAAAGTTTCTAATTTGCTTAGGCCTCCAGCGAGTGTCTGGTCTTTAGTGCTAGCTCTGAGGGCTGCAAAGAACCTTGGGCTCTTCTGACAGCCTTAAACATCTCTCCAGACATTCTGACACAGCCTTAACGTCTCTCCAGACAGGCCCCAATATGTGTGTGTGTGTGTGTGTGTGTGTGTGTGTGTGTGTGTGTGTGTGTGTGTGTTTTTAACTTTAAATCCTGAAACACAAAAGTTAACTTTAAAAGGATAGACCGTGGGAATTTAAGGATTAAAGTTCAGGCTGGATTCTTGCTCCCTCCCTCCCACGCAGGACAGATTTCCCACTAAATTCTTTGATCATTGGATGTTCTTCTGACCCTCAATATTTTAGCGTGGGCTGTGCAAAGTGGACATTGCCACCAAAGTTCAGACGGTCTCTCTTTTCAGTAGATACCACCAGGACTTTGGATGTAAGGCCTGCCTTGCAGAAGTCACCTTTTAAAGTAACATAAACGGTCATTAGAGGGTCTCAGTAGATTGATGGCCGGGAGCCTCAGGGTGACACAAAAGAGGGTTGCTCCCCTGGTGTTGAGTTAGCCCAGCGTCTGCTGTGGTCACATTAGATCGTTGCTCTCCTGAAACTTTAGTGTAACCATTTATTTATCATCCTAAATAAAGAACATAATTTAATTTTGAATGGCAGAAAAAATAAAAAGGTTTTTAGATCACTTGTTTTCTTACCAGGTTTAAAGATCCATGTGTAGTAAAAATGTCATTGTATTGGAAAGGTAAGCACAAAATTAATCATTCCAGAAATAAGATACACTAAAGGCTGACCTTTACGTCATATTTTTAGTGGAAAGTAAGCACTTTCTTATAAGGTAGGACATTTTGATGCTAAAATCCTCCTTGAATATATTTTTTGCTTCTCTCACTCCAAGGAATCCGGTTTCCAACAAACAAGGCTGTATGTCCATATCAATGGGGAGCTTTAAAAATGCAGATTCATGGGCCGGGGACCAGCTAGGTTGTAAAACTGTAATTTAGGACAAGGAAGGACAGGCTAATTGCTAGTAAGCTACATGAGGCCTGGGCAGCATCCAACGGACCCTCCTGCTTGCTCTGTCCTGCTACTCAGTTACCTCTCAGCTTTATCCCGCTCTTCAAACAGCTAACCAGAAGCCAGAAAAATCTGACCGAGCATTGGGCTTAGAATAAATTTAAGTTGGTGCTTTAAAATGTTTTGAAATCTTTACAGAGCAGGTTAGGTAAGTTCCCAACAGAACCGGCAGAGGCAGAGGTCAGAACAGGCCCTGGATGTCATTTCCTCTCCAGGGCTTGACAAGTGCACATAGGCAGACGGCCCCACAGAGCATGGGAAGATGCCCGATTGGCCATCGAGGAGTCCAGGTTATGGGCAAGGGTACCTACCGGTCTGGACTGCTGGAATGGACCCCTACCGTGTTGCCTGTTGGAGGGCGCTTTATTCTCCCGACACCGCCGGACCCTAGGGTTTACAACTGATATGTTAGAGGTTCCTTCCATCCAGAGTCTCCCCCTCCAACTTCAAAGGGACTCGAAGACACCAGAGACAGTGTGCAGCAGGGGTTGGCCCTCTGATTACAAAGCAATTTACAGTCATTTATCTGTGAGTGCTGTTAGTTAATTACACTGTCATTTTGCCAACAGAGGAAGAAGTGCTTGGATGCAAACTCAACTCAGAGCGAAAAGCAAGGAATGAATAAAGCCATAACAGACTTGATGCTTTTTTTCCCATCTGTGATGTGCAATTTAAATGTATATCATCATACTTTAACGTTACATTCAATGCAAATGTTATGCTTGCTCACAAGTCAATATTTTATGCCCCTTCCGGAACCTCATTACTGTTCAGCAAACACTGGCACATCCTATATGCGCAGGGATGGACTAACGCTTTGTGGGAAAACAGGTTTAGAGGGATCTAAACTGAACTTGAAGTGACTTGTCACAATGTTCATTTCTTGAACGCTTCCTGTGCTGGATATCTTCTGTTTCCTTCCTAGGGTTACCCTTCTCCAGCCTGCTGTGTCCCCAGTGGCTGCCTTTGTGCCCTCAGGCTTCTGGTTGGGTTTGCACGATGAGGAGCCCAGCCCAGCCTGGAAGGAGGGAGGGAGGAAGGGAGGGAGGGATGAGGTCAGGCTGGAGGCACTGTGGGCTGGCTGTCCTTGACTAAAGGTCACGGCACCTACAAGGCAGCTGTCTCTGCCTCCGGGTTTCTGGCAATGACCTCTCAGATTCCTCCTCTAGCCTGGAGGTGGTGTCCCTACACCTTTGTAAATAATTCCTTTATGAAACATTCTTCAAGTGTCCCCCTTTCCTGCCATGACTGACTGGCATTTCTGCTGCCACTTTTGGTATTATTTAATTAAATCCTCAAACAACACGATGAGGTGAACATTAGTAACTTTACAGACCCTGGAACCGAGTCTCAGGTGAGTTGGGGATTTCCCCAAGGCCACAGGTAAGATCATGGAAGTGCTGGCATTCCAACCCATTTCTGTTTGGCTTCATAACCTCTGGTCCTCCTATTACAATCGAGAGAGAGAGAGAGAGAGACAGAGAGAGAGAAAGAGAGAGGGAGGGAGGGGGAGGGAGAGAGAAGCTTCGTGGTACAGATTAGCAAAGAGCTGCCAAGTTAATAATGAAAGTAATGTGCCTATTTTTGCCCTCTTTCCCCTGTTCCTGTCTAGGGAAACTCCAGAAGGAACACTGACTGTCACCAGCTTTAGAAAATGACTCAAGTCCAACATTTACTGAGGAGTCATCTGTTAGTAACTCCAGCTGGTTAGAGCCTGGCGGTAATGAGACCAAGATCTGACCTCAGGCCCCTCTGTCTCTAGTTAATTGGATGCCGTGACAAAGTGTTCCGGAGGCCCCGGGCCACATCCACCTCCAGATGCCTCTCCCGGACTCACAACACAGCAGAGAAGCCTCCAGACAGCCCTGCCTCCACCCCTCAAGGCCGCCTCTGCAGCGCAAGAGGGCCGAGAAGGGAACAGAATTGCAGCAGGATCTTACAACAGACCTGGAGGTGGGGGGAGGAAGCCTCCAGTCATGTCTAGGCTGGGTCAGCGGGGAGGGTGCAAGACTCCCACCTGCCTCCCCTGCTCTATCCCCATCCCTCCAGGAACCACGGGGGGGGGGGGGGGGGCCTGAAGCTGAACCAGACACTTGCTCCCAGCTGCAGGGACAGTCGTCTCTGGGAAAAGGGAGGATCTGAAATCCACATTCCAGAGTGGGCTCCCTTTCACCTCTTTTCATCCTTTTATTGACTTGCCAACTAATTGACCAGATGTTTATGGAGCATCTATTATTTTTCGAGAAGAGTGCTGGGCTTCCTGTGTCCTTTTCTCCTGCCTTCTGGCACCTTTCCCTTGGGTTGCCCAAAGCACTTCTGCCTTCTTCCTTGTTCCTCACCTCCAAAATGACCTCTCTCCTCCTTCCTACTCCCAGCAAGAGAAACTTCCATCCCTTGAATCATGAAGATCCTAGCCACGTATGAAGAAGAAATTCCCTGGTTATTAATTCAGCTGGGAGGACTGACAACTCTCCCTAACCCTCCCCGGGTCCTTAAACCTACTGGATCTCTAACTGGTAACGATTACAGAGTGTGTAGGAAAGCCAGCTGCTCCATGGACTGCTCCATGGGCTCCCCGCAAGGGGTCATTTGCATTTTCTATCTGTGCTGAAGGAGAAACTCAAAGTACACCCCCTCTCCCCCTTTCCTAACCTGATCACTCACCAGCTTCTGTTAAAGAGGCAAACACTCTTCCTCTCACCCGTGTCTCCCCTCTGCCCCTTCCCCGCACCCTCAGGCTCCAAACGTCCCTTCCAATTTTCTTTTCCCAGTGCAATTAGGAGACTCTCGTTAGGAACGAACGAGAGGATGCTTCAAGGGTCCTCTCCCCCCACTTCTGTTAGAAGCAGCAGCTCCCTCACGGGGAGCCCACAGACTGCATTCTTGAAGAATGCAGAAGAGGTGGGTTCTGACCATCACACGCCAGCCCCAGAGTCAGTGCCTCTGTGGCCACCTCTACGTGCTGTGCAGGCTTAAGTTATGGGGGAGCAGGAAATGGGAGCCTTACAGCGGACGCTGGAAGGGAGGAGGGGGGAGGAGACAATGGAGCCACTTGGGGGCAGAGGAGAGAGATCCCGCTTTGCCACTACCTTCTCTACCACCTCTCCCTTTGCCTCTACCCTTTATTCCCCTGTGAATTTCATCCCTTTTCGGATCCTTGACCCCAATGAGGGACTTGCTCTTACAAATTTGGCTCGGATGAGAAAGGAAAAAAAAAAAAAAGCTGATAACATTCTAGTAACATCTGGTCCCACTGAAGACATTTGGACAAGTCTGTACAGAACATTAGAAATTAACAAAATGGATCAACCAGTGATTATATAAAGATGCATATAAAGAAGGCAAAAATTGGAGTACAGCCCTCTTGTTTGTTTCAGGGGACAAAAGTAGGATCTATACAATATAAAACATGCAAATGAAACTGGCAAAGTTTAGTCACATGGCTCATTTAGCTTTTCAGGAGGTTGAGTGCCCGAAACTCAGACTTGTTTAATGACCTTTGAATAAATCCACTCCCAGGATTACCATTTTCACCAACGTCTATAAAAGAGCACAGCCGTCTGAGCGGATACCTTTGTTTGAGAAGATGGGATATTCTGCTGCACTGGAAAAGCAAGACCAACATCCCCCACCCACCGCATCTCTTTGTTATTTCAGAACTAAATAGGGGCTGTGGGTCTAGACTGGGTCTACCCTCAGAGGGCTCTCCACAGCCTCCCTCGTGGTAATCTGTAACAGGGAAAAAGAGGGGTCGGTCATGGTTCTTCTAAGCTTCTAGATAGAAAATGAGATTGTGCCATAGTGTAGATAAAATACGCAAAACAAATAAAACAAAAACTTAACCTCCCCTGCCAATTTCTTAAAAACCAAAGACCAGTTTATCATTGACTATTTCCTAAGAACTGAGATAACTGCTTTCTTTGGCAAATTTACGTGTGACGTGATGCTTAGAAGACTCTGCCTCAACCGGGTGTGCTTGGCAAAGGAGGCGGGTCGTAGTCGGTTATAATCTGGACGAATGCCAGGGCTCCGTGCTGGCACACTGGTGTGGACCCACCCGCCCACCCAGAGCCCCGGCAGGCCGCCGGGGGAAGTAGCTCAGCCGGACAGGCATTCGAGCCTTCCTTTCCCATAACCAGTTTGCCCTGGTGATCTCAAAAACCTGAAACAGGACATTTGTTGAGGAATTAACAATGGTCATCCCTGGGTGGGGGACTCTTAAGTGACTAATCTTCTGTTTTAAACACTCCCCAGGGGGCTCTCACTGCTTTCGTGATTTTTTAAAAATAAAAAACAAAATAAATATAAAAGGCAGAGCAGTGGGGGACAACTCCCACTTCCTCTTCTTCATTTGTTATCTTGCAGTTTTCTGCCCTGGGAAGGTTCCCACAGTCAGTGTCATTTCCTTCACGGCCGTGCAGTACCTAATTCCCATCCATAAGTGGAACTCAGTGAACTCTTCTCTCAGTCCACGTTTGGTCCTGTCTCTCCTGTTCGTTCGTTCATTCATTCATTCATTCATTCAGAGAGTGCAAGTGGGGGAGGAGCAGAGAGAGAGAGAAAGACAGAATCCCAAGAGAATCCCAAGCAGGCTCTGCATTGCCAGCACGGAGTCTGACATGGGGCTCAAACCCAAGAAACCGTGAGATCAGGACCTGAGCCAAAACCAAGAATCAGATGCTTACCCGACTGCGCCCCCAAGGACTCCCCACCCCCCACCCCCTGCCCACCCCGTCTCTCCTATTAACCTCCAAGTGCCTGATGGGCAAGGATTCCAAAACACTGGGCAGTCCCTTCAGCTCCTAAACACACACACAGTTTTTCTTTCTGGCTGATACTTTGACTTTGCTTTTAAGCATTTATAGTAATAATGGCAACAAGCACTTATGGAGTATTTATGCCAGAATCTGTCTAAGCACTTCACAAGCATTAACACTTAATTCTCATGAAACCCTAGGAACTGGGTACTACCACCGTCCTCACTTTAGAGGTGAGAAAACCGAGGCAGAGGACGATAGAGTAACCAATGAGTGGCAGAGCCAGAGTCTGAATCCAATCTGACTGTGCTCTGCTTGTAGAAAACGTACAGAAACTTCATTTCCTTTCCTTGAGGCTCCCGTTGCTGCTAGGCATGGTAGGGACAAAGGCAAGGGAAGACCACTTACACCATAAATCTTCCTAGAGTCTAACCACAGGACCAAAGGGAGTAACCTAGGAGACTCACCCAGAGAGTCTCACTTGCAAAGGCAAAAAGCCTTTTGCATTCTGCAACATTTCCTTGCAGTCACACGCCAGTTTCTTGACAATCATTAACTAGGAAATTAAACAGTGGAAGCAGAATCCTGACTTTTACAAAGGAGGAACAGACAGAATCCCAGGGTTTGCGGGCTGGGAGGAACAGACGGAGGCTGGCATCTAGGATTGCCTTAGTGCCAGATACAGATCACAGCAGGGTGGGATCTGATCAGTTTCCCACTAAAGACAGCTGGAATAAACAAATCAACAGAACAAGGACCATTTGGTGATTGTTTCTCCTCGCTGTTTGGGGGAGGGAAGGGGAGGGGAGTAAGTAAGAGACTACAAGCTGTTTGAAGAGAACTTCGGCATTTGATTCTCACTGTAATGCTAATGGCCACCCTGTCTAAAACACCACGGTAGTTCCCAGCAGGACATCTTCTCAAACCGTTCTTCTGGTGACACAGAGAGGGCATTTATCTGCCCGGCAAGCCTCTCCAGTTGTCTTGTTCTTCTAAGGTCGCCATCCCCAGCTTTGACCAGTTGGTTGCTGGTTCAGCTCTCAGGAGGACTGTTTATAATGAAGACAGGAGATAAGACTCCGCACAGCGACAAGTTCAGACTTTTGGCCGATTTAGAAGGCACAGACTGGGAAAACCTTGCAAACGGGTTCTGTTTTTCTGAGTGACTCATCGGCCGCTTTTGAGGACCTTTTTTCTAGTGACAGCTGCTCCCACCAAGCAAAGGTTATCATGATGTTCACCTCAGTTGGAGCAAAAGGAGTCTTTACAAGAGGTTCTGATAAATGCCCCACGTCTGATTTCCTAGACGTCTGGGTCCATGGGAAAATGTCTAGCAACTGCAAAGAAAAAAAGGTAGTATTTGCAAAGGCAAGTTCGGTCAATATTTTTTTTTCTCTCTCAATATCGGTTTCAAAGTTTTTCTGTTGAATTTGTGTAGAATTTTCTCCTTTTAAAATAGTTCTGGGTTTATCCTTGGCAAGGATTGGGTAAGAACTTGAAAATGATCACACACAAAAAAAGAGAACGTTGTCCAAGGATCTTAGTGTTTCGGTTCAACCCCCAAAACATCTTTCCTGGCCCCACTACATACTGGCCATGTGACTGTGGGTTAGTTAGCCTCTCCCAGGCTCCATAGTTCTCTGTGTACAATGGGGACATCGGTTGGTATCTCCCCGATAGAGATGTGAGAATTAGAGGAGAATCTTTGTAATGTTCTTAACACGGGGACTAGCACACAGTAAGTCCCAAATAAGTTCTTTGTACTCTTGCTCTTGTCAGCTATTGAGAGGTAAGTATGTGCTGGGCACTAGGAGGGTGGGGAGTGAGGGGTGGCGGGGTGGGGGGTGGGGGTGGCCAGAGATGGTTCTTCCTCTCAAGAGACAGGCAAATGCACTGCTTCTCAAGCTCTGGTCCTGGAGGCGGCTGCAGCATCGACAGAGACTTGCTGAAAATGCAAATCCCCACCCCAGACCCGCTGACTTTGAACCCCTGGGGGCCGGGCCCAGCAATCTGCCATTTACAAGTCCCCAGGTGACCCTGGTGCCCGCTGAAGGCTGAGAGGCACGGCAGAACCAATGGGACACATCTGATGCATCTTTGGTGAGGATTCTAAATTTCAGGGAATTTAGTCTGCTGTCCCGACTGCCATGATCGCTACTATGAGAGGTACTGCAGAGACCCAACTAATATTTGAAATCAAGCTGGTTGCTCCAGGGAACTCTCCTCATGAGGAAAACACCCAAGTGTCTTTTAAAAATGTATTTGTTGATGTTGACCATATCAAAAGTGCGGACCAAGAGAACCTTTCGTGATCCTTTCCTTTCCGTGGCCCCGCATGGCACAATTCCTTGTCTTCTCTGCTGATGGACTGTCTCTGGAAACTTCTCAGTCGGTCTCCAGAACCCAGTCTGGGCTGGGTTCAAAAGCAAACCAAGAAAGTCTGACTGATCTTGAGCTGCTCCCCCAAAAGCAAAAATGGGAGAAATTGTGTGAATCTGAGAAATAAAAATGCGACTGACAGAGCAGTGTTCTTGAAGGGATGTCGCAGCAAGTCCAGAGCCTGCTGAACCAGGAGAGGGGCACTGGAGGGAGGCCCCGGCCCCCAGCGTGCGCTGTTCTTTCTTTTCTGTTCACTAAATGGTCTCCTGAGGTAAAAGCGCTCTCTTCTTTTACTTGAGGTAAAGCACCGACTTCCTACACGCGTGCACACACACACACACACACACACACACACACACTCTGAGTTGCCTTCCATATCCTCAAGTATTGGTTTCTAGTCAATTCCAACACTCAGGGAGCAACGAGGAAAATCCACAAGCAGATATGACAGACCAGCAGAGAGAGGAACAACAATCATCCTTTTGTAGTCTTTCGAGAAACTGACTAGCAAGCAGTTCAAAAGCTATTCCAGGCCCAAAGCTATTTCTGGAGAGCCATGGTAAGTCCTACAGCACATCTGAATCCGGAAACCTAACCAAAGCCTACATCTGCTGCATACGAACCGTGCACTTCTCAAGGAAGCACTATGAGAAGTTAAGTTATTCTTCCACATTCGGACTTGTAGAAAACATTTTCATGACTCAAGCAACCTGCATGCAGGTCAAACCCATAACCGCAGAGAGTGCTTTGCAAACTTAACAACACGTTCTCCATCCTTGAGCTGGTGTTTATACAACTCGCTTTATTTTCTGGTTTTATTGAAAAAGGTAACAGAGTCACTTTACAGAAGTAACTTATTAGACACCCATTCAAAAAAAAAAAAAGAGAGAGTTGACGTCACCATTAACAATGGTTTGAACCAAAATAACTTGCCTAAGATATTAAATAGCTGAGGGAAAATGTTTTGGTGTATGCACACATTGGCTTGCAGAACGAACACTTCAGATGGCTGTTGTCCAGATGACCTCCGCAGTAGCGTTCCAGGAACACGTTAGGGAAGAGAAGCAGGAAGGACCTCAGCGACGGCATCTGTCCTGCTTCATGGGGGATGCTGTCCTGGGCACCCAGGCCTCCAGGAAGTCAGACTTCCTTGTCCATATGTCATCACAGTAGGTAGCCCATCCTGTTAAGTGGCATCTCTCAGAATGAACTCTACAAGAGCAGAAGTCTAGAAAGCATCCAAGAATATAGCGACAGAGCAACCCAACCAGGAACAGCATAAGAGAGTAAATGCATGGGTGAGAAGCTTCAGCAAGAGCAGGGAATTTGAAACACCGCAGCCAGACACTGAAGAACTTGGGGAGAGAGACTGAGCCCCCAGCCCAATGAGACAGGAAACAGGGAGAGACTGCGGATCAAGAGTGAGAAAACAGAGGGGCGCCTGGGTGGCTCAGTTGGTTAAGCGTCTGACTGCAGCTCAGGTCATGATCTCACGATCAAGTACTCAAGCCTCGCGTCGGGCTCTGTGCTGACAGCTCACAGCCTGGAGCCTGCTTCGAGTTCTGTCTCTGTTTCTCTCTGCCCCTCCCATGCTTATGCTCTGTCTCTCTCTCTCTCTCTCTCTCTGTCTCTCTCTCACCCTCAAAAATGAGTAAAACATTAAAAAAAAAAAAAAGAGTGGGAAAACAGAGTGTAGGACTGAGGTTATAATAAAGCCACAGTGATTAAAACAGTATGGGAACAAAAATAGAGACAATCAGACCAACGGGATAAATAAGGAATCCAAAATGGACCCTTGTTTATGTGATAAACTAGGACATGGCAAGGTGCAGTGTTAGAAACTGGTAGGACAACAGACCACATGTTGAATCTGTAATGAGCTGTTTGTGTTTAACTGATCAGAACATTTAGTTCATTTATTCAACACACATTGGCTGTCTTTTATTTTTGGTGCCTGGCACTACACCGGGCGTGGAGATTGCAAAGGTGGTGGATAAGGCACCAGAGGAGAGGCCGGCCTGTCCTCACTGGTGTCCCGCCATGGAGGTGGCCACAGGTCTATAGGAAAGCACAGTGGGAGGGAATGCAGAAAGGTAGGCGTGCTGCTGTCTTAAATGAGAGCGTCCTGGAGGCCAAGGAGAGAAGTATAACCCACCATATGAACTGCTGCTTCCAAGGAATGTTAGAGGAGACCCAAGAACTACCACTTACCAAGCCTTCAAGGACCAGAAATTATTCAAAACGATCTAGAGAATGGAAAAAGTGACAATGCTCCTTGACTAACTGGATATAAATCTCGTAAAACCTTAATAACAATTTCAAACAAGGACAGCATAAATGATAAAATCATGAGTCAGTCTGGATTAGGAGCATGGAGGCAACATAGCTGAAATAAGATATTAGCAAATAAATCTCAAAAATGTATTTTGAAAGCTATCATTATTGTGATAATGTTGTATGGTGACAGATGGGAACTACGTTTGTGGTGAAGGTGGCTTAATGCATAAGCTCGTAGAACCATGATGCTGTGCATGTGAAATTAACATAACTGTGTCTCAACAGTGATTTGGAAAAAAAAAAATAATGATAATAATAACAATCTATGACCAAGTAGGAGTTGTAATAATAGCTGCAAATTATAAAACATAAATGCAATTCACCTCATTAAAAGATAAAGGGCAGGGGCGCCTGGGTGGCTCAGTCGGTTGAGCGTCCGACTTGGGCTCAGGTCATGATCTCGCGGTCTGTGGGTTCGAGCCCCGTGTCGGGCTCTGTGCTGACAGCTTGGAGCCTGGAGTCTGCTTTGGATTCTGTGTCTCCCTCTCTCTCTCTGCCCCTCCCCACTCATGTTCCGCATCTCTCTCCTTCAGATATAAATAAACATGAAAAACATTAAAAAAAAAAAAAAAAAAGATAAAGGGGGAAAAAACATTTCGTTCATTAAATGCAGCCAAAGTTTTGGAACATTGATTTCACCGTAAAAACTGTTAGCAAACTAGGAACACAAACACTGTTTAATATATATACATATGTATTAAATATTAATATATTTATATATTATGTTAATATATATTAATATATTTTTTAAAGATAAAATATTAGGGAATGCCTGGGTGACTCAGCTGGTTGAGCATCCAACTCTTGATTTTGGCTCAGGTCATGATCTCACAGATCATGAGATCGAGCCCTGCCTCAGGGTCCATGCTGGGTATGGAGCCTGCCTGGGATTTTCTCTCTCTCCCTCTGCTCCTCCCCTGCTCACTCTTGCCCTCTTTCTCCCTCAAAAATTAAATTAAATTAAATTAAATTAAATTAAATTAAATTAAATTAAATGATAAAATTCTAGGAATTTTCCCTTTAAAGAAAATAGAGAACAAAGATACCTTATTGCCACTTGTTTTCAAAATTATACAAGTGATCTAGCCAGCAGAATAAGACAAGAAGAGGAAAAAAGAGACAATAAAACTTGAAAAGGAAGAGAAAGCTGCCATTACAGAAAATGATCGTCTAAACTAAAAATACCAATAAAACAGTGAGATTTACAATGTTCCTGGATAGCAAGACTTGATATCACACAGAGGGCAATTTTCTCCCAAATCTAAAATTCAGCACAATTTCAATCAAAAGGCCAACAGGACATTTTGAGGAAGTCTCTAGGCTCTGAAAATGTATGTAGAAAGTAAAGGACAGAAGACAATTTTGAAAAACCGGTGAGTATGACTTGGCTTATTTGAAATGAAGGCTTAGAATAAAGCCATGGTAATAAAACAGCATGGAATAGAAACAGAGACAACTAGACTGATGGAATACATAGACAATCCAAACGGACCCATGCTTATTAAATTAGTACCTGGCAAGGTGGCAGTAGGACTTTGTAGAAATGACGGACCATCCAATAGCCAATGCTGAGACACTTAGCTGTCATACGGGGCAAACGGTATCCATATTTCATACCATAAACAAAAACCATTCTAGCCAAATGACACGACTAAATGTTCAAAACTGAAACTTTTGGATTTTGAATAAGACAAAGAAAGAAAGCACAAACAATAAAGGAAAAAAATGATAAATTTGAGCACATAAAAAATAAAGCAGCAATAAAGTCCCTAGGTAAGGACGGATTCCCGGGGTCAAGATCCATGTTGGAGAGAGAAAATAATGAGTACCTGAATTAAGATACTAGCAATCAAGGTGGAAAGGATAAAAGATATTATAGTTGATTTTGTTAGAATTAGAAATGTTTTTTTCCCTTGTCTCTTTTCCTATTTTTAATAATAAATAAGGAGTCGAGAATGTGTTGGGGCACCTCAGTGGCTCAGTTGGTTAAGCGTCCTAAACTTGATCTCGGCTCAGGTCATGATCTCTGGGTTTGTGAGACCGAGCCTCATGTCAGGCTCTTCGCTGACAGCATGGAGCCAGCTTGGGATTCTCTCCCTCCCTCTCTCTCTGCCCCCCACCCCACTCGTGCACACACTCTCTCTCAAAATAAATAAATAAACTAAAAAAAAAAAAAAAAAAAGAATAGGCTACAATCACAGATAATACAAACGTATTCCAGTCTTTAGCAGAGGTCCAAAAGTCTTGGTGTTAACCTTACTCGATTCTTCATACCCTTATCTGAAGTTGCTTATTGACTGGAAAGATCTGCCTTCCTTTGTGTAATCTGCTTTATGGGCTATAAATTATCACTGATTTATCATACATTAAATATTTATTCCTCAAATAGTGTTTAAGCTCTTCACCAGCAAGGACATCTTTATTTCATTTCTATGTCCTCAGGATCTAGCAAAGTGCTTGGCACAGGGTAGGAGCTCAGTAAAGCCTTGATAAGTGAATAATAAACAGTCATTTATCCCCAAGCCCTACTTCTCCCCCACCATCCTCTAGGTCTAAGCAAAGTTTAGGCCCAGATCAGGGGGTACCAAATCCTCAGGGCTGATGCATTTCAAGAGAAGCAATTAGTCTCTACAGAAGCTCAGGAAAGTCAAGGAGTGTGGAGCTGACCCACAGACTTATTTCAATATTAAGTGAATTTGGATCTAGTTCCATCAATCCTGGTCCTAACATGCAGTTCACTCCTCGGGTTTGGTCTCACTTTTCCCTTATTCCTATAGATACCACGGGATAAAGGGGAATGAAGTCTGATCTAGAACCAGCTTCCTCCTTTCCTTTCCCTCTCCTTGATCAATGCTCTCCAGCCTGGCCCAACTGAGAAGGTTCTGGGAGAGGTAGGCTTAGCCAGCAGAAGAACATGGCTGTGTTGACTGTACATGCTCCCTACCTTTGACTACTCCCTACTTCTGCTGTGGGAACCCAGTACAGGCCAAGAAACCAGTGCCATTGTTCTCCTATAGCTGGAATGACAGAGTTGACAATAAAGTCAGCAAACGATTAAAATAAGAAGGCATCTTTGCCTAGCAAATTAGCAAGTTTAAAAGTACAGTAACATCCAGAGTTGGAAGAAAATTTGAACTAGCATCAAACGGGAGTGATATTTGATCCACATTTTCTGTAAAGCAATTCGGCAAGGTGTAGCAAAAGCCTTACAAATGTGCAACCCTTTGACTCGGTGATTTCACTTCCAGACGTGCATTTCCAAGGAAATGGCCAGTGATGTTCACAAATGATTCTAACAAAGACATTCACTGCAGATTAATTTACTGGAATGAAATTTACAAACAACATGAATGCCCAGTGATGGGGTGCTGATTAAGTAAATTACAGTCTATCCATATAATGGAATACTATGCAGACATTTAAAAACACAATAACGATGTAGGAAGTACTTCAAAACACGTGGGGAAGTGGGGGGAAAGAGGCTCTAAAAGGGCATGGATAGTGTGAGCTCTCGTTTTGTAAGTTTCCATAGCTCCCAGCTCCGATCCAGTATGGTTGACTGAGGACAGTGCCTCAAGTATGCGAACGAAAGTGGGGGCTCTCATCGGCAGGGGAGGGATTTTAAACATTTCTGGACGGCAAAGCAAATGCAAGCGTGTTGCTGGTTAAAACTGAGTGGAGTCCACTGCAGCCCAGAATACTCACAGGAGGGAGCGAGGGAGTGGAGGAGGAGCCATTCTTTCTGGCAAAAGCCCAGGGCAGCTCTGGGCCTGGGGCCAACAGACTTACAGAGTAAGGACAAGGAAAGGTGCTGAAACCAGGAACAGACCGGAAGTCGGCCTGCAGAGCCACAGCATGTCTCCCCCAGCCCTGAGTGCTACTGGAAAGTAGCCAGTATTTACTCCCCGGCTCCAACAGGAGGGTTCTTCTAAAGAGAAATTAGTGAACCATCGAGGGAGACTTCCTGCTCTAAGGGTGCGTGTCTGCACAAACCCACCAGAAAGCGAGTCCCTAGATTCACCAGGCCTGACCCCAAAGGCAGGCTCCCTGTTGAGGGCTGTGCCTAACAGAGAGGCAGCGCCCCACACCCCAAGCATCTAGAATGATTAACTGAGGCCTTCAGGCTACATCTTACTGAAGGGTCAAGTCCAATGTCGAAGGAACAAGAAATAGAGGCTTCGGTCGGGGGACAAAGGTGTGAAGGTAACCAATGGAAGGACTGAACACAGAAATGGTTAACATTGTGAGAAGAGCTAAGGAGAATGCAAATGAATGTCTTTCATACCAAAACTCAAAATATATCACTTGAATCGATATATTAATGGATCAGTAAATGAACGACAGCAAGAAGCATCTTGTGTAGAGTTATGAGGGTTATCCCCGAAAGTGCTAACACAGAAATGATTACAAGAGTTTCCTCTTCTCTACTCATGGATATATCTATTTTTTTTTTTTTACCATGGACATATACAGCTTCAATAAAATTTTTAAAATAGATGGAAGAAAGCGTATATAGAGATTATCACTGTGCTTTTGTATTTCTCATGTGAAATTCAGAGACTGGTCAATCTAAAAATGTCAGAGTCCACATCGAGGTACCTTGGGTGAGAGGGTGATTTCTCTCTATGAATTTCCATAAAGACAGCATTGACACCAGTTGTTTTTAGTATTTTCTGAGAAAGCCGGCTTATTTAAATCAAAGGCTAGGGGTGCCTGGGTGGCTCAGCCAGTTAAGCATCCCACTTCGGCTCAGGTCATGATCTCACGGTTTGTGAGTTCGAGCCCCGCGTCGGGCTCTGTGCTGACGGCTCGGAGCCTGGAGCCCGCTTCGGATTCTGTGTCTCCCTTTCTCTGCCCCTCTTCCGCTCACACCCTGTCTCTCTCTCAAAAATAAATAAAAAATTTAAAAAAATCAAAAGCTAGTGCATTCACCTTTGCTTTGTTTCCTTACTAGGGCCTTAGGTTAGTTGGCTAGTTTTTTTCACTTTGGCAAACCACTCTCTTGGGACTACACAGTCACGGTTTTGACTGTGAACGTTCCTCTCTCTGCCTACAGCTTTCACTGTCGCTACGCATATAGGACATTTTCACCGGCATTACCCAGGTAAGTGGGACTGAACAGACAGCCAGGGCCTTACAATGTTTCGTTGTGAAAGGGACGCTTCAAAGGAGCATCTGAGCGCCAGGTCATTTTGTAATCTCATATTTCATTCTCCTCCTTTACTTAATATATCTGCTTTAATTTCTAGTATTTCCTTCCCCTGATATAGCTGTAAAAGCTTTACTTATTCTCCCCACCACTCTGGCAAGTGTAAATTTCCCTCCTTCCCCCCTTTTTTTCTGCTTTTATCTTCCCTTCGCGTTTGTGCCTAATCTGAAGGTTCCCAGAAATATAGTTTTCAGAGAGGAAGTGCAACTAAAATCCTATCAGTCAATTCCTCAAGTGTTCAGGAGGGTCCACGGACATTAGCACGTGGTTACCTTTTGAATTCATGATCCGCTTTATCTGGCATCTGTAATGAATTTAGGAACAAGATTTTTCTTTTGTTGTCTCTTTCTCGACAAGATTACCTATCGTCCCCATTTCTTTTAGCAGGTTTTGGGTTTGATACCTGCAATGCGGTAGTTCTGTAAGGTGGACATGGCCCTCACCTTGAACTTGTTTTCTAAGTCTGCTCTGGAGTGACAGCCAACTCTGTGGGCCCCAGCACCAGGGGACTCCATGTTGGAAACAAACAATTATTGAATTGTTGGTACTTAGACCCGGTGAAACACAATGCGGGTGTTGTTCTGTGAATGCCACTGGCCGACCGGCTGCGAAATGATCCCCGAACAGGGCTAGTCTCTGCCGTACGAGTGCTCGACTGAAGTGAGAGAAAGCACAGGAAACCAAAAAAGTCTGTCACGATTCCCACCAACTTCAATGGTGCGACAGTCCACGTTTTCATATACAAAGAAAAGTTGAGCGTCAGGAAAAAATAACTCTTGGTTTCTAGCAGATGAAAGACACAAGGCAGGAAAGATTTCTATTAGTTGGTATTGACCACAGCCTGGGTGGCTTAAACAACAGAAACCTATTTTCTCACAGTTCTGGAGGCTAGAAGTTCACGATCAAGGGGTCAGCAGGGTTGGTTTCTCCTGAGGTCTCTGTCCTTGGGCCACCTTCTCTTTATGCCTGAAGATCATGTGCCTTCCTTCCGTGTGTGCCTGTGTCCTAATCTCCTCTTATAAGGACACCAGCGATATTGGATTAGGGCCCGTCCTAACGACCTCACCTTAATTTAATTACCTCTTTACAGACCTTATTCCAAATGCGGTCACATTCTGAGGTACTGGGGATTAGGACTTCAACATATGAATTGGGGGGGGGGGCCCTAATCCAGCCTGTAACAGAGAGCTTTCACGTTCTTTCCATTTCTACCTTTCCATTTCTATTCTCCTAAAACACATTCTCTATCGGCTTATTTTCAGCTCTGATTTCATATGCCACCTGTTGCTTTTTCCATTCCTCAACATATAGAGTTTCTACCACGTTCCTTTACCCGGTGCTTGGGGCTGGAGATCCTGCCACTGGGAGAAACCTGACATGTAAAAATATTGTAACAGGCCAATAAATACCATCATGGAGGTTTAAATGACATCTTGTGGGGATGCCTGGGTGGCACAGTCGGTTAAGCCTCCGACTCTTGATTTTGGCTCAGGTCATGATCTCATGGTTTGTGAGTTCAAGGCCCGCATCCAGCTGAGGGTGCAGCGCCTGCTTGGGATTCTGTCTCTCCTTCTCTCTGCCCCTCCCCTGCTTGTACATTCGGTCCCGCGCTCTCTCTCAAAATAAATAAATATTTTTAAAAATTAAAAAAAAATAAATAAATGACATCTTGTGGGCGTTCAGACCAGTGGTTTCCACCTGGGGGCAAGCAAGTTTGAGCAGAGAAGAATACAATTAAGAAGCTCTTAAAATAATGAATACGAGTTCATCGGGAAGAAAAAATGGAGATAACATTGTTCTAGAAGAGAGGACCAGAGAGTACAGAGTATAGAGCATGGGAAGTATGGCACAATCTCGGGTCGTGAGCTGGGGGGTTGAGGATAGGGGGTAAAAAGAAATGAAGCCGGAGAGCCAGGCTAAGAAATGAGGACTTCAGGCAAAGAAAACCAACTAATATTTTAAAACATTAATTAATAAATTAATATTAAAATACAGGTTTCTGAACACCCATGTGCAAAGGACTGTTTTTATGTTACCTAGACATGTGCTCAACTGGTGTTGCCCTGCCAGCTGGACTTTCAGCTCATCAATGACAGGACCTTTACCTAAGACTTTGTCTGTATTCCATATGCCCCTATCGTCATCACTATGAGTGAATGAATGAGTGAAACAAAAAAAGGAATCCTTTCCCTTCTCAGAAACCATTGTCCCTATGCCCAATATCTGTCCATAAAGATCAAGATACTTGCATATGTATGCATCCATGAAACACTTTCCCTTGCCTGTATATTTGAGGAAGAGTTTTGTAAGAACAGGTAGATTTTTTTTTTAATTGTTTTTTTTAACGTTTATTTATTTTTGAGACAGAGAGAGACAGAGCATGAACACGGGAGGGGCAGAGAGAGAGGGAGACACAGAATTGGAAGCAGGCTCCAGGCTCCGAGCCATCAGCCCAGAGCCCGACGCGGGGCCCGAACTCACGGACCATGAGATCGTGACCCGAGCTGAAGTCAGATGCCCAACCGACTGAGCCACCCAGGCTCCCCAAGAACAGGTAGATTTATGCCTGCTTTAAGAATTTTCATCGAAACCTACTTAAAAATCTGGTAGACTAAATCATGTCTTCATCGTACAGACGGAGGGAATGAGGATCTCTTTAAATTAACAGCAAGTGAAATCAACTGCTCATTTTTGCCTCACCTGAAACACTCTCCCTACAAAGGTTCCATTCGGTCTTCACCCCACACAACAAAACAAAACCATCCACCCTCCAGGGGCCTTACCCTCCTGGAATTTTCTCAGCATTTACAGGGACCGTGGACACTCTCTAACAGTTTCACATAAGTAATTTCCTTTACAAAATCATTAAAAGTACATGTGTATCCCCCCTTGTCACCCACAGGGCCTGGCATACAGAAAATAATGATGGCAAACAACAGTATATATGGTGTCAAATATTTTATGGATAATTGACTCATTTAATTCTTATAATAATCTGTGAGGTATGTACCATTATTTTCATTTTTTTTAAAGATATAAAAACTGAGGGGCACCTGGGTGGCTCAGCTGGTTAAGCATCTGGCTCTTGATCTCAGCTCAGGTCGTGATCTCACGGGTTTGTGAGTTCGAGCCCCACATCAGGCTACGTAGTGCCAGTGCAGAGCCGGCTTGGGATTCTCTCTCTCCCTCTCTCTTTGTCCCTCCTCTGCTCATGCTCTCTCTCTCTTTCTCAGAATAAATAAACCTTAAAAAAAAAAAAGATGTAAAAACTAAGGCACAGAAACGTCAAGGAACTTGCCCCGAGAGCTATGATGCGTGAGAGGCAGGTGGAATTTGAGCTGGGTCCGTCTGTGGAGTCTGAGTCTTGGTTACTGTTATACTAGTCAAGAAGCTCTCATAAAATTGGTTTATTAATCAATACGTCATCTGAGCCCCTGGATTATTGATTGGACTGATTCCTCACTCAACTTATTCGGCTGCTGGATAAGAAGGCAGCAAAGTGCAGGCCTCGTAAGACAGTGCCTGCCAATGCATTCCACTGCCTTGCGCCCCAGGGCTCTGTCTCTCCGGCCCAGCTGGACAAGGTCAATAGACCTGTGTGTGTCGCTTGGGGAGGGAAGGGAAGAGACAATGTCCTGCTTTCTTCTCCTTACGCAGCAGCAGACACATCGCCAAAAAGCTTTTGTTTTTATAAACATGGCTCAAAGAGAATATAAATTGAGCATGGTGGTTATGATCATGTTTTAATTTTTTTCTAAAACTGTGAAGGATCAATATAGTTCCTAATAATAGCTGCCATTAAATGAAACCCTAAGGCAGGTACTGGGCCAAGTGCTATGTTGCATGGTCTCATTTTTTTATATGTTTATTCACTTATTTTGGAAGAGAGAGAGCGCCCACGTGTGCGGCACATGGGGGAGGGGGAGAGAGAGAGGGAGAGTCACAAGCAGGGTCCTGCTCAGCACGGAGTCCCCACATGGGGCTTGATCCCACTACCAGGAGATCACGACTTGAGCCAATATCAAGAGTCAGATGCTCAACTCACTGAACCACCCAGGTGCCCCTTCGTGTTCTCAGTGAGTCTCCCAGGCAACCCTAAGCAGTAGGAACTCATCTCCCACTTAGCCAGGAAAGCAAGACTCAGAGGTCAAGGCCGACCAGCTGCACACGGCAGAGTTCTCCTCTTCCCCATCCCCCTCTTCCTCTTCCCTCCCATTCCCTTTCTGTCCCCTCCTCTCCCACCCTCTTACTTCAGCCCATGTATCTGGTTTTCTCTCTTTCCTTATGAATTGAAGTATAAGTGACACAGAGTAAAGACATTTTTTTCCATTCTTAATTTTTTTCTAAAATAAAAATTGTCTTTTAAACCTCTATTTCTTTTTTTTTTTTTAATGTTTTTATTTATTTTTGAGACAGAGAGAGACAGAGCATGAGCGGGGAAGGGGCAGAGAGAGAGGGAGACACAGAATCGGAAGCAGGCTCCAGGCTCTGAGCTGTCAGCACAGAGCCCGACGCGGGGCTCAAACTCACAGACTGTGAGATCGTGACCTGAGCCGAAGTCGGACGCTTAACCGACTGAGCCACCCAGGCGCCCCTAAACCTCTATTTCTTAGAGCTGGACAATAAACTGTTCACCGTGAAATAAAAAGATGGCAGCCTTAAAATATTCCAGCAAAAATAAATTAAAAATGTTAAATGAGAGTACAGATAAAACAAAACCAGACAAAAAAGGGACACACTTTCATAGTTCATGTCTGTGCCCAGATCTAGATGGGGACACTTCCAGCACCTGAAGGAGTCCAGCTCTTTGTGTCTACATTTACTGTCTCATGGAAAGGCCATTAAAGTCTCGGCGACATTCACATCAAAGCAAGGGCTTCTAGGGGTAAAGATTCTTCTGGAGCATTATTAGAGTTTATCAGCAACGCTTTCTGTGACCGAGATGCAACTGAAATCAGAAAAGTGGTTGACCCGGCCAGGTGGTATTTAATTTGGACCTCAGCGGCTAATTTAAATTTAAATTCAATTCACCAAAAGCGATTTGCATGAAATCCTTCACAGGAGAACATGGGTTCATGAAGGAAGTTGCCAGTGAAGGCCCACTCAATCCGTGCTTGATGGGACCTGTGACACAAGACAGGAGCCCTTTCTCCAGTCCCTGCTTATGCCTATGTGTGGAGGTGACCTAGGGAGGTCACATGGATGGTGACAGTCACGTGGTCACGACTATCCGCGGTGCGCTTCATGTGCTGTAACCACAAAGGCGTACCCAAAACCTGGGGCACCCTTTGCAGTCTTTTTAATGTCCTAAAGCTTCCTGAAAGTGCTGGGTAGAACATTAGATCTGCCTAAAACTGTATGGATGCCCTTTTTGGGGGGTGGGGTGGGGGTTGAACGTTTAAATTCCATCCGAGTCGTTAAATTCATCGAATTTGATTCTATCACCTCTTGCACTCTCGAATAAAGGGTTTTTTTAAGTGATTGGCTGGGACGTAGGTAAGGAAGGTGGCATGTTGATGCTGCAGAATAAAAATATCAATGGCAAGCAGTGGACATGCTGATGCAGGATTTAGCTGAGAAGGAGTTTCGCTTCCAGTGTGTTCTTTTTTAATATAGCAGGATTACTTAAGGTCACTAAGATTAGAAAGGCTGCAAGAAACAGACCGAGTAATCACTGAAAAGTGCTGAAAACAGCCCTACTGAGAGTAACTCCTACTCACTTAATAATCAGAAGTGACAAAACAGACATGCCGAAGAAGGGTATAACCTTTGTTATTTTTTCTCTACAAAAAGAATGAAATGGCACTTCTGGATGTGACAACTATGAACAAGGATGAAAATTCTCCGTAATGGAATAGATACGCTTAAGTGTGGGCTCTTCTACGGGGGGATCTTGTCTCATTCCTCCTCTTATCCTTCCTCCCTTCCCCCTACATACAACACTCAAATCTCACCGGAGAACAGATGAACCCATTTCTCTGAGATGGTCACTACAGAGTGTCTCTGCAGAATACATGATCTCATACATAGAAAGCCCTAAAGACTCCACCAAAAGACTGTTAGAACTGATACACAAATTCAGTAAAGGAGCAGGGTACAAAATCAACATATATAAATTGTGTTTTTATATACTAATAGCAAACTGTCTAAAAATAAAGAAAATAATCCCCATTCACAACAGCATCGAAAACAATAAAACGCATAGGAATCCATTTAACCAAAGAGGTGAAAGACGTGTGGCCTGAAAACTGTAAAACATTGATAAAAGAAATTGAAGATGACACAAATGGATGGAAAGATACCCCATGTTTGTGGATCATTAGAGTTAATATTGTTAAAACGTCCACAGTACCCAAGCCAATGCAATGCGATCTCTATCGAATTCTGACATATTTTACAGAACCAGAAAAAACAATCCTAAAATTAGTATGGAGCCATACAAGATGTAACCTGATTTCCAACAAACTTATGATAATCAAAACAGAATGGTACTGGCATAAAAACACACCAGTAGAACAGAATCAAGAGCCCAGAAATAAACCCATGCATATACAGTCAACGTTCGACAAGGGAGCCAAGAATACTCCATGGGGAAGAGGTAATCTTCGATAAATACTGTTGGGAACACGGGCTATCCGTGGACAAAAGAATGAAACTGGACCCCTATCGTATCTCACTCACAGAAACTAAATTGTAATTGGTGAAAGACTCAACTGTAAGATCTGCACCATAAAATTCCTGGAAGAAAACAGAGGGAAAAAGCTCCTTGACATTGGTCTTCACGAGGATTTTCCAGATGGAACAGCTGTAGTGCAAGCGACAAAAGCAAAAATCCACAGGCGGTACTGGATCAAACTCAAAGGCCTCTGCACAGTGTAAGGAACAGTCAACGAGACCGAGAGGCTGCCTATGGGATGGGGAAAATATTTGCAAACCCTATATCTGATAAGGGGTTAATATCCAAAACATATAATAGAAAAAACCACAAATAATCTGATAACAAAATGAGCAAGGGGCAACAATAGACATTTTCCCAAAGATATACGAATGGCCAACAGTCTCATGAAAAGGGGCCCAACAGCCCTTTTTGAAACCACAAGGAGATACTATCTCACACCTATTTGGATGGCTATTACAAAAAACATGAGAGATTACAAATGCTGGTGAGGATGTGGAGAAGACGAAAGCCTTGTGTGCCGTAAGTGACGACGTGAACTGGTGTAGCCACTATGAAAAACAGTACGGACATCCTTCAAAAAATTAGAAATAGAACCACCGTATGACCTTCTAATACCACTTGGGTATATCTCCGAAGGAAAAGAAGTCACTGTTTCAGAGAGATATCTGCAGCCCCAGGTTCACAGCAGCATTATTTACAATAGCCAAGGCATAGAAATAACCCGTGTCCATTAACAGATAAACAGATAAACGGACACAGAAACTGTGGATTATTCATTTTTTTTTTTGATAGTGGCCACACTAACAGGTGTGAGGTGATACCTCACTGTGGTTTTGATTTGCATTTCCCTGATGATTAGTGATGGTGAACCAAAGAGAAAGAAGCCACAAAAAGAAGAAAAACCTGCCATTTGTGACAACATAGATGGACCTTGATGACATCACGTTAAGTGAAAGAAGTCAGACAGAGAAAGACAAATACTGTATGCTCTCACTTACAGGTGGATAAAAACAACTCATGGAAACGGAGAACAGATTGGTGGTTGCCAGTGGCAGGGAAGGGGGTGGGGGAATGGACAAACATGTCAGAGTACAAACTCCTAGTTATAAGCTGAATAAGGTCTGAAGATCTAAAGTACAGCATGGTGACCGGAGGTAATAATTCTGTATTGTATACTTGAAGATTACTATGACGGCAGATTTTAAAAGTTCTCAGCACACAAAAATGGTAACTATATGGTGAGGAATACGTCAACTAACCTTACTGCAGTAATTGTTTTTGCAATACCTACCTGTATCAAGCCACCACATTGTGCATCGTAAACTTGCACAAAATTGGATGTCAGTTATATCTCAGTAAAGCTGGGGGTGGGGAGGAAATTTCTGTGCAGAAACGGAAACAATATATAGAGAGAAAAAGGGTTAATGTCCAGAATATATATGGGACTCCTACAACTCAACGCTAAAAACCAAATAGCCCAACTAAAATATGGGCAGAGGACTTGAATAGATCTTTCTCTAAAGAAGACCAACGAATGGCCAACAAACATACTAAAAGATGTTCAACATCACTAATCATCAGGGAAATGGAAAACAAAACCACAGTGAGATAGCACCTCACACCTGTTAGTATGGCCACTATATAAAAAAATAATAATAAAACTCTGAAAATAACAAGTGCTAGGAAGTTGTGAAGAACAAACTTCACAAAATTCACAGAAAAATAGCACAGCCACCATGGAAAACAAGGGATTCCTCAACATATTAAAAATAGAATGGCCATATGATGTAGAATTCCCATTTCTGGGTATATATCTGCAAGAGCCAAACAGGATCTCCACTCAAGTGTGCACTGTGGCATTATTCACAACAGCCAAGAGGTGGAAGCAGCCTGAATGCCCATCAACAGATGAACAGATCGATAAAATGTGTGCACACGTACAACGGAATACGGGTCAGCCGTAAAAAAAAAAAAAAAAAAACGCAGGAAATACTGTTTATGCTACAACATGGATATTATCTTGGGGACATTATACTAAATGGAGTAAGTTAGTTGCAAAAAGACAAATAGAGGATGAGTCCACTTCACTGAGTTATCTAAAGTAGTCAGTTACAGAAACAAAATGGATGGAATGTGGTTACCAGGAGCTAAGGGTACAATGAAGGGAAATGCGGGTTGTTCAATGGATATAGTGTTTCAGTTTTACGAGACCAAAAAAATCCGAGGGGCGCCCGGGTGGCTCAGTCAGTTAAGCGACCGACTTCGGCTCAGGTCCTGATCTCACGGTTCGTAGGTTCCAGCTCCCCATCGGGCTCTGTGCTGACAGCTTGGAGCTTGGAGCCTGGAGCCTGCTTCGGATGCTGCGTCTCCCTCTCTCTCTGCCCCTCTCCCATGTGCACCCTGTCTCTCTCTGGCTCTCAAAAATGAATAATTGTTAAAAAAAAATTTTTTTTAAAGCAAGACAAAAAATTCTAGAGATCTGTTGCAAGGCACTGTGGGTATAGCTAACACTACTGTGCTGTGCACTTGAAAATGGTTAAGGTGGTAAATTTCATATCGCATGTCTTCTACCACACACACACAAACAGATTACCTGAACACATAGCAGTATTAAACGAGATTAAACAAATAAACAAAAACCCAAGTTCAGCAAACCCCGGGTTAGCATTAAAACATGAAAAAGTCAAGTATAGCAATGGTCACAGTGCTCTCAAATTGAGAATAAACTACCTATCCAAGTGCACAGAATGTCCCAGGCACATCTGTATTAAGAAATGATATGCGTAAGTTAGACCCCAATTCCTTCCCTACGCTCTACTACTATCGTAGGTATGTCTTCCCTTTGGCCACCAGATGCCAGGGCGTTTTCCTCCACACTGACCAATTCTCCAACACCAGCGGGGTGTCTAATGATTCGATCCTATCCCGAAGACTATCTACCTGGAGTTAGCACAGACCCTACAGATTAAGGGCTCTGTGCTAAGACTGACTACCACAAGCCTGCCCACCCCCACCCTGACTTCAAATGCCATGGCCAGGCCAGGCTGTCACCTGCACTTCTGACCAGCTGTGTAGAAATGGGAGGTTCCTACAGCTTCTTTCTCAGGTTTGATAATCTGCCAGAATGACTCACAGAACTCAGGAAAAGTTCACTTACGGCACAACCAGTTTGTTTATAAAAAAACAAAACAAAACAAAAAAGAACTCAGAAAGAGCCAAATGGAAGAGTGGGGAAGGAGCAGAGTTTCCAAGGCTTCTCTGGGTGTGCCACCCTCCAGCACCCCCACCAACTTGGATGTTCTCCAACCCCCATGCTCTCAGAGATTTTTTTATGGAGGCTTTATTATTCAGGCATGGTTGATACAATCAACAGCCATTGGTGATGAGCTCGATCTCTATTCCTTCTCTCCTCCCAGTTGTGGGGCTGAAAGTTCCAACCGTCTCATCACAGGGTTGATTCCCCTGGCTACCAGCCTCTATCTCAAGGTGAGGTCGTTGAGGAGACCAGTCTCCAGTCATATCTCATTAGCATGCAAAAAGACAGTTAACCTTTGGGAAATTTCAAGGGTTTTAGGAGCTGTGTAATGGGAAAGGAGGGTGGGTCGAGACTAAACACATATTTATCATGTCAGAGTATTAAACTCAAGAGCATTTTTGAAAATTATATTCGAGTGTGTGTGTGTGTGTGTGTGTGTGTGTGTGTGTGTGTGTGTGGAGAGAGAGAGAGGAGGGGAGAAAAGGGGAATAGGTGACAAAAGGAAAAAAAGCAGAATGGAGTCAAGACTGGAAGGAAAGCAATGGTAAGCGTCAATAAGCAAAATCGTGTTGGATATTAATCGTGGGTCTTGACATTTTTCAAGACTTTATAATAGGGAAGTAATTTGACAGCCAAAAAAACCAAGGCGTTTTAAATTAAGAATTACACCGGATGAAACCTTCAGGGAATAGAAGGAAGCACTGGGAGGGGAAGTCCCTGTCACCGTTGGGCACCGGCCCATGGGCACAGCAACTGCACAGTGTGGGCACAGGAGCTCAGGACCCCAACCTGAGGGAGAGGAGCCAAAGGGGCCAAGGCCACCGAAAGGACTGGAGGTGCCGAAAGTTACACTTAACCTGTTGCACAGTTTCACCTGGATCCCCATATGTATGTGAATTTCCCTTCAAGAGTATTCGGCAAGTTTTTACTGCACATGCCTTCTCATGATGGTCATATTTCCCATTAATGGTGCTGTAATACTGTCGGTCACATAACTAGCCGTCTTCTCCTTCTCAACGCTGTAAAATCCAGTGAAAACTGATGTCAAAAGAATGCATGAATGCATCACTGAAATTACTATCAAAACACTTGCTCAAAGAGGGAGGGAGGCTGGGATGAAAGCGTGTGGTAGACGTGAATCTTAACAACAAAGCTGGAAATTATGGGCAGCCCGGTAGGGAGGACCTCAGGTGAAAAGAAAATCTGCCCTAATCTTGATACAGGTTTTTTTTTTTGAAGAGAAACAGAACCGGGGGACTAGAAAAATCAAAGATCTGGCCCCAACCTTGCTCCACATTAGTTCTGCGACTTTTGGCAAATAGTTTCGTCCCAGTTCTCAAACGTGAGTATTAAGGAGGGTTGACTGGGATCAGTCATCTTAATGCGTCTTCAGCAGAACATTCTATCATTACGAGACAGAGAAATGTACAAAGCTCCCTTGGAAATAGTCGGGAGAGAGGGTTGAGAACAAGGTCTCGGCGAGCACATTTCGAGACGCGTGAGCTATACAGAAGTAAATTAGTCTGAAAACTAAATGCACAAGCTGACAGCAGGAGAAAATGGAAAGTAATTTTTTTTTTTCTCCTTTCTAGAGCTCCTTGGTACCTCGGAGCGAACATAGCGTAATCTTCTTAACTGTTAATGCAGTGGGGAATACGGGTGTCACTTAGTGAAGAGGTTCAGTAAGGAAATTTAAAGATCATAAATCATAAGGAATTATCTTGTCAGAGGCATAGTGCTCCGATCAGACACTCCTAGCTTCCTTTTTTTAAAGAAAACTTTTAAATTCTAAAATAAAACAGTGATAGAGAAAAGCATTACAAAATATGGCTTTATGAAGTGTTATAAGGTGAACACTTGTGATCAGCACCCAGCTCAACAAACAGAACTTTGCTGGCCTGCTGGCCACACCAGAAACCCCTCACTGGGTCCTGTGCCCGTCACCCTCGGTTACCCTACTAGGCGCCCCTCTAGTATGTTAAAATTACTTTAACCTCCTGGTTTAATTGTTTTAAACTCCTGGTCTCTCAGGAGGCTGCGATGTCTGCTTCCCACTCTGACGCTAGCCGAGGTCGACGCTGAATGTCTACAGTGCTGTCTAACAAAACTTACAACGAAGGAAATGTTCCCAGTGATCCACTGTCCACAACGGAAGCCAGGAGCACCTGTGGCTGTTGAACACTTGAAACATGGCTAGTGTGACCGAGGAGCTAAAATTTTAATTTTACTTAATTTTACTTAATTAAAATTTAGATTTAGGGGCGCCTGGGTGGCTCAGTCGGTTAAGCGGCCGACTTCAGCTCAGGTCATGATCTCACGGTCTGTGAGTTCAAGCCCCGCATCGGGCTCTGTGCTGACAGCTCAGAGCCTGGAGCCCGTTTCAGATTCTGTGTCTCCCTCTCTCTCTCTGCCCCTCCCCTGTTCACGTTCTGTCTCTCTCTGTCTCAAAAATAAATAAACGTTAAAAAAAAAAATTAAAAAAAATTTAGATTTAAACAGCCACAGGTGGTTAGTAACTACCCTATTGGATGGCACAGGATACTGAAATTTCACTGGAATTTGTACAACGGTGACTGGCTTATCTTCATTTATTATACGAAGTGGTACAGTGTGTAGAGATCAAAGCAAGATAAACGCTTGTTTTTCTCCACTCTTCACAGATTTTTCGGGATAATGAATTGGTTCCCCATTCTCCTCTATCGGTGACCATTTGGGTTTTTTTTTTAAGTATCATTGTGAGTTCACGGATGTAAATATGAGTTTCAACCAACTGCAATTAACATTCATTGTACAATTCAAATTGTCCCATCTTTGTTCAGTGGGAACGTCCTCAAGCTGGCTCCAGAGTCCTTTTGACATTGCCCTGGTAATCTGGGACAGCTTCGGGGCCACCCGAAATGAGAAGCTGTTCGGGGTCATCGTTTTACACTTCTTAACTCACCCCTGGAGCAACCGTTCTTCCCAGAAGCTCCCATTTCTTTAAGAGGGAAAAGATATTTCAAGACCTCGGTGTGGATCCTAAGGATACTCTGTAACGGGCTTGGCCACTATTTCTAGGCCACATCAGTGAACAGAATTAGGAACTGTTTTATCTTTAAAAGATGAGGTATCGGGGCGCCTGGGTGGCTCAGTCGGTTAAGCGTCTGACTTCAGTTCAGGTCACGATCTCACGGTTCGTGGGTTTGAGCCCCGGGTCGGGCTCTGTGCTGACAGCTCAGAGCCCGGAGCCTGCTTCGGATTCTGTGTCTCCCTCTCTCTCTGCTCCTCCCCTGCTCATGCTCTGTCTCTCTCTGTCTCAAAAATAAATAAAACGTTAAAAAAATTTTCTTTTTTAAAGATGAGGTATCTCGTGAGTTTGTACTAGTATTTCCAATTCAAATTTAGGACCACATGGTTTTTGTTTTGTTTTTCAAACGAATACTCGTAGTCTCATAGATTTATGGTCAGTTAATTTTCAACAACAATGACAAGTCTATCTAATCAGGAAAGAATAGTCTTTTCAACAGATGGTGCTGGGAAAACTGGATAACCACCTGCAAAGGAATGAAGTTGCATACCTATCTCATACTATCTACAAAAATTATCTCAAATCGTAGACCTAAACATACAAGCCTAAGCTATAAAACTCCTAGAAGAAAACGTAGGTGTAAATCTTTGTAACCTTGGATTCATTAGGCAATGGTTTCTTAGATATGGCACCTAAAGTACAATCAACAAAAGACAAACATAGATAAATTGGACTTCATCAGAATTAAAAACTCTTGTGCTTCAAATAACACATCAAGAAAGTAAAAACAGAGCCCATGGAATGGGAGAAAATACTTGCAAATTATATGTATTGGATAAGAGACTAGTAATCAGAATACACAAAGAAGATCTACAACTCAATCATAAAAAGGCAAATAACCCAGTTAAAAAATCGGCCAAGTTTTTGAATAGGTATTTGTCCAAAGAAGATATACAAATGGCCAATAAGCTTGTGAAAAGTCACTCAGTGGCATTACTCACTAGGGAACTGCAAATCAAGACCACAGCCAGATGTCACTTCACACCTGCTAGCATGACTATAATCAAAATGATGACAGAGCAAGTGTCTGCAAGGATGCTAAGAAGTTGGAATCCTCATGCATTGCTAGTAGGAATGGAAAAGGGTACAACTGACTTGGGAAACAGTTTGACAGCTCCTCAAAAAGTTACACAGGGAGTTAACATACCATCCAGCAATTCCACTCCTAGGTATATACCCAATAGAACTGAAAACGTATGCCTACCGAAAACTTGCAAACAAATGTTCGTAGCATCATTACTAATAATTGCCCCAAAGTAGAAATAACCCAGATGTCCACTAACAGATGCATGGATAAGCACAGTGTGATATACAATACAATAATATTATTTGGCCATAAAAAGGAATAAAGTGATATGGGTGAACCCTGAAAATATTATTCTAAGTGAAAGACGCTAGTCACAAAAGGCCACATGTTGTAGGAGTCCATCTATATAAAATTCCCAGGATAGGCAAATCCAGAGAGACAAAACACATTAATGATTGCCAGGGCCTGGGCTGAGAAGGAGTGCGGAGTTACCGATGACAGGTCTGGGTTTCCATTTGGGGTGATGAAATGTCATGGGGTCAGACCTTGCGAATCTGCTAAAACCACTGAATTGTACACTTAAAAAAGGATAGGACGGGAAGTAACCCAAACAGCTTCTCAGGCATAGTTATCACGTTATATTTCTTCTGGAATAAAGAGCTCTGGCTTGAGCCCTGATATCGAGGCCCTTGTCTCGAGAGCATGGTAGATAAAGAGGGTCTGGAGACATACAGTGTTGTGGGTCTGGTACCACCAGACAAGACCCATTTCAAAGATAGGAATGAGAACTTCGACACCGAACTGATCAGAAGCACTTCTCTAGGAAGGGAAGACTCATTTGGGAATGAGAACATATGGGAACATAACCGGGAATGTTAACCTTGGGAGCCAAATTTTTATGTAGAGAAAGGAGGATATGTTCCCAGTCCATTGTTTTGAGCTGTGTATCCCCAGAGGAGAAGAGTTTGTGGATTCATCCAATACCCAGGATAATTGTGTTGATTATCTAAGGTGGGCTTAAAATTTTGTTTAATGATTAATTGTGATGAAATACACATAACGTTTACCATCTTAAACACGTTTAAGCATACGGTTCTCAGTTGTGATACGTACATTCACATTGTCGTGCAAGCAATCTCCAGAACTCCTTTCATCTTGCAAAAATGAAACTCACTAAGCAATAATTCCCCACTCCCCCTCACCCCAGGCCTTGGCAACCGCCATTCTACCTTCTGTCTCTAGGAGTTTGATTACTGTAGCTACTTTATAGGTAAGTGGAATCACGCAGTATTTCTTCCTTTGTGACTGGCTTAGTTCTCGTTTCTTCCTATTGTAGCATGTGACAGGACTTCTTTCCCCTTTGGGCTGAAGAATATGCCGCTGTATGTTTGGTCCGTTCATCCACTGACGGACACTTAGCTTGCTTCCATATTTTAGCTATGGTGAATAATGCTACTATTAACATGAGTGTATAGGTATTTTTTCAAGACCCCGCTTTCAAATTCTTTTGGGTAAATACCCAGAAGTAGAATCGCTGGATCATATGGTAATCCTGTTTTTAATTTTTTGAGGAACCTCCGTACCGTCTTCCATAGCAACCGCGCCATTTTACTTTCCCACCGGCAGTGCACAAGGGCTCCGATTTCTCCACATCTTCGCTGACCCTTGTTATTTTCCGTGTTTTGGTCATTCGAACGTATATGGGGTGGTAAGGTGGCTGCATGATGAGTCTGAAAAGGCTCTCCCAAATGCGAACCTTATTTACTTCTTCTGGATATTCGAAGCATACGGAAAGAACAGGGACCGTAGTAGCAAACATCTGTGCACCCTCCTTTTAACTTTGTCACATCACCTTACTTTGCCGTATCCTATTCTACCCTTCCCCCCCCACCCCCACCCCCGTTTTGAGATATCGCGTGCTGGGAGAGTTTTCTTTTTTTCTTTTTTTTTTTTTTATAATGTTTTTTATTTATTTTTGAGACAGAGAGAGACAGAGCATGAATGGGGTAGGGGCAGAGAGAGAGGGAGACACAGAATCGGAAGCAGGCTCCAGGCTCTGAGCCATTAGCCCAGAGCCCGACGCGGGGCTCCAACATATGGACCGCGAGATCGTGACCTGAGCCAAAGCCGGACGCCCAACCAACTGAGCCACCCAGGCGCCCCGCTGGGAGAGTTTTCAAGTTACCCAGTTCTCTCCAAAAATGTTCATGTGCTTTTCACGACTATTTGAGCAAGCAGAACTACGCAGGCAGAATCATTAAATGTACCCAAACCTGCATTTTCTGTGCTAACTTCAGGTTCCCACTAGTAGACGCCACGCACTCGCAAAGCCCTCATGATCACGCTACCTAGAAATACACAGACGTTTCTATGACTGAAGTCACAGAACACAATAGATATGATGCAATAGTGTTTGTGTTATTCTCCGAAATCCTATGTCCTAGGTCTCTTCCAGAATGTTCCTGGAACCTAGGAGTCTGGCCTATGCTGACATCCACTATTCGATCGGCACCTCCGAAGAGTGAACCTGTACCACTAGAGCAACATCCGGGATGCGGAGAGGCCATCTGAGTGCGACTGGGGCCATATGCCTCCCCTAAGGCCTGCGTATATACCTCATCAAGAGTGGGGCCCCCAAATGCTGGGAATGCCAGACAGACACGCACACTCCAGAGGGCAGCATCCCTGGGCCCAGGAGAGCATGGTGCGGAAGAGGTCTAATACCTCCAGAGGATGCCAGATTCTCTCAGGGACCCCAGGTGTATGGGTGAGCGATTGGCTAAGAGAAGAAAACAACACAGCTCCTCATATTTCATCTTTCAAGAAAATAGCTATAACTACTTATTTTTTATATTTCTATTAAAATCTCGGGGTGCCTGGGTGGCTCAGTCGGTTAAGCATCCGACTTCAGCTCAGGTCACGATCTCACGGTCCGTGAGTTTGAGCCCCGTGTCGGGCTCTGTGCTGACAGCTCAGGGTCTGGAGCCTGCTTTGGATTCTGTGTCTCCCTCTCTCTCTGACCCTCCCCCGTTCATCCTCTGTCTCTCTCTGTCTCAAAAATAAATAAACGTTAAAAAAAAAATTTTAAATCTCAATGCAGACAAGAAATCTTCCCAATTTTTTTTTTTTTTTTGGCATTTTACTTAAAGCCAATGTTTCTTTAGCCTTCACTGATTGACAAAAAATGCTTTTGCAATATCAATGATTATGCATTCTGGCCCGTTTCTTACAACGATTAGAAACATTTACTGAGAAGCCCTATACTTGAATTCAGAGTTGTTAATAATATCTTTAAGTTTTACATCTAGAACTATAAAATGCCAAAGTGCACCTGAGGGTATCACGGATGTGAGTGTGTCTGGGGGTGGGGAATGGGAGATTATAAGGGGTAGAGGGGAGAAGTACTTGTGTCAAAAATCCCCCTCAAAAAAAAAAGTAAGCACACATTTTTATTAAGGTCCCAATAAATTCATATTGTCAAGTACATCTTTCTTTGTCACACATATAAATCAACATTATACAAGCTTCATTGATTGCCACTTAAACTCACTCGAACTGTGATTCTCAAGTCAGATTTGTCCTGAGAGCGTCACGCGTTGTGATTCACGGGGGCCTGAGTGTGCCTCACAGGCCTGTTCTCAGATGGCTGTTAGGTGTATGAAGTAGGTTCTCTTTACTCCACCGCAATTTTCCCCAGTGCGAAATTTGGTAGGAACTGCAAAGCTACCCTTGAATATAGGAGTTAAATTTCTCTATGAAAGTTTGCCCAAAGGTTGGCTCTAGATTCTAGAGTCACCTAGGGTGGGAAGCGTGCTTGAAAAAGACAGATACCTGGCTCCCATTCCACATTCAGCGATCAGAAGTTGGGCAGTTGGAGCCCAGGAATGTCTCTTTTGATCCTATGCCTGTGGATGTTTGCGATCGAGTGACCTGTGCGCTACTCTTCACTCAACATGGCTGCCATGAGGTGAAGGATGTCGCAGTTTAGATGCAGTGACTCAGCTCATCTCCTATGTGGGTAATTGAGAGACGTGGGGACCCGTACTTAGTCACTTGTCCTTTTAATATTAGCATAGACAGAAATGTTCCCAGCTCTAGTTCTAGGTGATTCTAGAACTGCCCTTAACTTTTGCCACATGGCAAGCACAGCAAGAATAAAAAGGTTGGTTTTTTTGAGTTTGAGAAGACAAATGAACACCAAGAAAGTGCTAAAAAATTATGGAAAAGTGAACATCTTTATAAAGAAGACCAACCAAGTTAGGAAGATAGTTTAGAAGAGCCCAAGTGAGAGCTGCATAAAGAAAAAATCCAGGTTATAATAGTTAAGAAAGGAGAGAAGTACTTAGTATTTAGTTTGTGCTAGAAGCTGGCTTTATTTTATTTTATTTTTATTTTTAAAGTTTATTTATTTTGAGACAGAGAGAGAGAGAGACAGAGAGAGAGAGAGAGACAGAAGGGGAGAGAGAGTCCCAAGCAGGCACTGCACTGTCAGTGCCTGATGTGGGGCTCAAACTCACAAACCGTGAGATCATGACCTGAGCCAAAATCAAGATGCTTACCCGACTGAGCCACCCAGGCTCCCTAAGCTAGTTTTATTTTTAACTCTTGGGTTAACTGGAATATTAAAGTGCTTATAAGCAGAAAATAGGACTTCTTCGTGGTTCTCAAACTTTAGACTGTATAAAATTCCGACTTAAAATTCAAATCCCAAGTCCTAGAGTTCCCTAAAATTTATGAGGGCAGGAAAAGACCCAGGAAGCTGTGTTTTTAACAAGCATCCTGGCTGATTCATACAGTTCTGTGACCCACGCGCCTTGAGAAAGTGTTCGAAGTATGATTGGCACAGCCTGGCTCTTTCCTTATGCATTTGTCCTTCATTTTAATGTTAGAATCTTGATTCTCTGCTCTGAAAGCAGCCAGGCTTTTCTTAAAATTGTAACATTACAAAACATTCAAAGTGCTTAAAACAAACCTGCTTAGCAGTTTTCTCAAACCCAAACATTTCACTTCTTCTGTGTGGTTCTGTCTTTTCCCACAACTGCTCCGTTTAGCAGAAAAGAGACAAGTCAGTGAGACGTCAGAGGAGCGTCTGGGCCAGACCTTCTGGCTGTTCTTTGGGATATATCTGAAATGTGCCTGAACTTTGCATTTTTGTCAGAGCCACTTAGTAGACTGTTGTATCCTAGGGTCCGTCTCAACTTTCAGGTAGTCATTTACCTCCAGAAAATCTGGATCACTAACTATGGGGTCTCTTCTAAAAGCTGGCAAATTGCTGAAGAGTATTGGCATTCCTAATGGCACAGAACAGTGAGACGCTGGTGAGTGGAAAGTGAATTTCCTCATTTCCTGACTTTTTATTCAATTCAGGAAGAATGACCAGCTTGAGTGAACCCAAAGATGATTGTTTTCACCCTTTATATAATAGATTTGAAAAAAATCAGGCTCAGTCACAAAGAGAAACAGCAGATTCCATTGGTGTTTCTCAGTGAGCCTGACCTTTTAACCCCATGAAATATAGGGGTTTTTTTGCTGGTTTGGGTTTTTAGGGTCTGGTGGGAAGATGGATGGATTGTTTATTGCTTTGGAGAGTAAGGCAAGTAAAATGTGACCTTGCTAAAAAAAATGTGATCACTTACTGTTTTAGCAGGATGCTCTAGAAAAATAAGATAAATTACCCGAATCTGCTTTTGTGCTCTCAGAGTCTATCTGAAAGGAAATGGTCATCTTTATTGTTAGTGAGCCGATACCACACGTTTAAAAATTCAACTTAATGTCAGCACTCCAAGCTACTCAAGCAGTCTTTTCATTCTTTTTTTAATTTTATTTTTTTTAGTATTTATTAATTTTTGAGAGAGAGACAGAGCACAAGCCGGGGAGGGACAGAGAGGGAGATACAGAATCTGAAGCAGGCCCCAGGCGCTGAGCTGTCAGCACAGAGCCCGATGTGGGGCTCGAACCCACAAACCGGAGATCATGACCTGAGCCGAAGTCAGATGCTCAACCGACTGAGCCACCCAGGCGCCCCTGAAGCAATCATTTTGTTCTTACTAGCTTTTTCAGTAAGCCCACATAGGAGAGTCTACGGAGTATAAAAACTCCACATAAAAACACCTCAATATGGTTACTAAAAATGGCTGCTTCTTTATAAACTACAACTAAAACGTGTAGACCCATTAGGCTTCCAAACATGTGGCATTTCGAAGGGGAATAACTAGTATATTGATAGAACAATATGTACTCAAGAGTCAGAGGTCAACAGAGAACATTCTCTGGTGTAGAGTTTTTCTACATTTTGCCTACATTTAGCCTATTTCTACATTTCTACATTTAGCCTACTTCTAACAGATTCTATGGTTGGGCTCTGTAATTAATTATCTTTGAATAACCTTAATACTTAAGTTATTCTTGGGGATGCCTGGGTGGCTCAGTCGGTTAGGCGTCCAACTCTTGGTTTCGGCTCAGGTCATGATCTCATGGTGCGTAGGTTCGAGCCCCACGTTGGGCTCTGCACTAGCTGTGTTGAGCCTTCTGGGGATTCTCCGTCTCTTCCTCTCTCTCTCTGCCCCTTCCCCACTTGCGTGCTCTCTCTCTCTCTCAAAAATAAATAAACATTTTTTAAAAATAAAAATAAAAATAAATTACTCTCATAAATTCTATCACTCTTAATAGCTTCCCATTGTACTTCATTATCACGACTGTTTTCAAAACTCTGCCTCTTACTGACACCTATTTGGAAATGTAAACCATTATCTTTTCTTCTTATTCAGGTAATACCAATTATAACCGTTTAGTGACTATACGCAGCAGCAAGGAAGAAATAAAAGCCTACTGGGGGTGTGAAAAATAAGTACAATAAATATCTAATGCTTTTTTCTTTAATGCTATCGTTTCATTTTGTTTTGAATGCTATTATTTATTTATTTAAGTAAGCTCTGCACCCAACGTGGGGCTTTTGAACTCATGACCCTGAGATCAAGAGTCACCTGCTCTACCAACTGAGCCAGGCAGGCACCCAAGTATCTAATGCTTTTAACTGATCCCAGAAGCACTAAGCATCCCCTTCCTAAAATTGCTGTCTTCAGAGAACTGTCAGGATGCCTGAAAATATCATATGGCTATGATTCCTTCTGGGAGTGAAGGTACGATCTCTAAAAAGCCCCTTAAAAAGGTCAGTATTGGATGGGGCTCCTCGGTGGCTCAGTCGGTTGAGCGTCCGACTTCGGCTCAGGTCATGATTTTGCAGTCCGTGAGTTCAAGCCCCGCATCGGGCTCTGTGCTGACAGCTCAGGGTCTGGAGCCTGCTTCGGACTCTGTGTCTCCCTCTCTCTCTGTCCCTCCCCTGCTCCCGCTCTGTCCCTCTCTCTCAAAAATAAATAAACATTAAAAAAAAAAGAAGAGATTGAAAAGAGTAAGGGGGGGGGGCGCCTGGGTGGCTCAGTCAGTTAAGCCTCTGACTTCAGCTCAAGTCATGATCTCACTGTTTGTGGGTTTGAGCCCCATGTTGGGCTCTGTGCTGACAGCTCAGAGCCTGGAATCTGCTTTGGATTCTGTGTCTCCCTCTCTCTCTGCCCCTCCCCTGCTTGTGCTTGCTCATTTGCTCTCTCTCTCAAAAATAAAGAATAAAAGAAATAGAAAGAAGAAAGAAAGAAAGAAAGAAAGAAAGAAAGAAAGAAAGAAAGAAAGAAAGATAGATAGATCAGTATTGGAGAAGCACTTCCAGAATGGTGGAGTAAGGCCTTCCAAAAACCTCCACAAAGAAAATGAGAAATTGGCAAAATTTGTGAAAAACAAGTTTTTCAGAACTCTATAAACTAATCAAAGCACTGCAATGGTTCGTGCAGTATTTCCTCAAGGACTATGACCGAGTCTCAGTGAGAACAGTGAGCTTTGTGACATTTCAACTCGCTCTGTTCCTATTCACTGCTCTTCCCAGCGCCACAGTAGCCTTGGAAAACAACAGCTTTATACATTGATACATGTGAAAAACAGCAACCTAGCAGCCACAAGAAGGGGCAGAATGAGTTTGAAGCCCCCCTGAAGCCACCCTCAAGACAACTGTCATTTTTAAGGCTGTCTGGAATCTCTCAGAAAACCTGCATTCTCAAGATCTGTCTCTATTCGACCTGATTTAGAGTAAGTTCTGTGCAAAGAGCTGTATCCCTAGGGCATCTGTAAACACAGTCAGTGGCAACTGTTTGCCATTACGGCTGCGCGTGGTAGTGATACCAGTTAAGACTAACAAGATGCTGAACAAAAAACGTAAAAGGAGATGCTGGGGAAGGAGATGTCTTCAGGGGCCTTTGTAAAGCTGTGACCTATTACTGAGAATCCAGAAGGCCACATGCACGTGCAGGGTGGTGGGTACGTCTAGGCAAGAGCTGAGAAGGCTTAATCGCTCACCTCTGGCTGACATTGAGACGACATACGAGCAGGGAGAGAAAGCGAAGGCAGAGATGGAAACGGAATATGGCAGGTGTGGCTCAACACACACAGAGGGCCTTACGAAAGCCTGGGGGACTTAGTATTTCACTGCGTTTGAGGACGTATCTCTCCAACCATTTGGCAACCGCTAGCTAACTGAGCAGAGGCTTCCGTAGGTGCAAGTGACAAAGAACGCGTAGTTTGTGGAATTAATTCGGGAAAGTCACTAAAGAAGCACACAGCAAGAACAGCAACAATAACGAATCCCAAGGAGAAGAAAATCTGGATACTTCGTATTTATTTATTTATTTTTCTGGCTACTTAATATTTAAAACATCTAGTTTCCATAAAAAAATTTGTGAGACAATTATATATATATATATATATATATATATATATATATATATATATATATTATTATTATTATTATTATTATTATTCCATGCACCGGAAAAAAGTAACTAATATAGAACCATCCTAAAGGAAGTCCAGATGTTGGATTTACTAAACAAGGACCTTAAATCATCTTTTAAAAATATGTTCAAATCACTAAAGGAAACCATACCTAAAGAATTAAAACAAAGTGGGGTGCCTGGGTGGCTCAGGTCATTAAATGTCTGACTCTTGACTTCAGCTCAGGTCGTGATATCACAGTTGTGAGACTAAGCCCCATGTCAGGCTCAGGACGGGCACAGAGTGCAGAGCCTGCTTGAGATTCTCTCTCTCTCTCTCTCTCTCTCTCTGCCCTTCCCCCACTCATGTTCTCTCTCTCTCCCTCTCTCTCTCTCTCTCTGCCCTTCCTCCACTCATGTTCTCTCTCTCTCTCTCTCTCTCTCTCTCTCTCTCCCTCCCTCCCTCCCTCAAATAAATAAACTTAAAAATGTTTAAAAGAAAGTAAGAAAATGATGTCTCATCAGGTACAGAATATCAATAATGAGACAGAAACTATTAAAAAGAACCAAATATAAATTTGGGTTGAAAAGTGTATTCTGAAATGAAAAATTCACTAGAGGGGCTCCATAGCAGATTTGAACTGGCAGAAGAAAGAGGGAATTTGGATACCGGTCAATCAATTGGGATTATCCAGCCTGGTGAACAGAAAGGGAAAAGCATGAAGAGAAATAAACAAAGCTTCAGAAACCTGGGTGACACCATAAGGGGTAGCAACATACACATCATGGTAGTCCCAGAAGGAAGGCAGAGTCAGTGAAAGGGCCAGGAAGAATATTTGAAGAAATAATGACCAAAAACTTCCCAAACTTTTGAAAACACTATTTTACATATACATGCTCAATGAACTCTCAGTAGGATAAACTCAAAGATATCTATATCTATGTATATGTATATGTATATGTATATCTATCTCTATCTCTATATCTCAACAAATCAGTGGATGACATATTCAGACTGTTGAAAGAAAAAGATTACCAATCAAGAACTTTACAGCCACTGCCACTATCTTTAAAAACAAAAACAAAAACAAAAAACAAAGACAAACTGAAGATAATCACAGATTAACCAAAAAAATGAAAGAACTAATCGCTAGCATACCTACCCTACCAGAAAAACTAAACGCAGTCACTCAGATTAAACTGAGAGGAAAGTAGACAGTAACTGAGTTCCATCAGAGAAATAAAGAGCCCTGGTGAAAGATAACTATGGAGGTAAATGTGAAAGGTACTATGAATATATTTTTGCTCGTAACTATTTTATTTTGCTATCTGATTTAAAAGACAACTGCATAAGGCAAGAATTATAAAACTATGTTGATGAGTTCAGAAAGTCGAAAGATGTAAGTTGTATGACATTAATAGAAGGAAGGAGGTGAACAGAGCTAAAATGGAGCAAAGTTTTTGTATACTATTATAATTAAGGTCGTATTAATTCAAGTCAGATTGTGTTAAGATTTAATTATAATTACTAGGGAAAATACTATGAAAATAACTTTTTTAAAAGTACAGTAAAATAAATAACAAGGAATTTAAGTGGTATTAGAGAATATCTATTTGACACACACACAAAAGGTAGTAATGAAGAAACAGAAGAATAAATAAGACATAAGACACATAGAAAAGAAATATCAAAGTGGCAGATGTAAATCCTACCTAAGTAATGATTACATTAACTATAAATGCACTTCAGTCAAAAGGTAGAGATTGGCAATATGGATTTCCAAAAAAGAAAACACATGATCCAACTACCGTGAAAACACATGATGCATAATGCCATCTCCAAGAGACACGTTTTAGATTCAAAGATCCAAAATAAATTGAAAATTGAAGGACGGAAAGAGATACCCTATGCAAAGAGTATCCAAAAGAGAGCTGGAGGAGGTAAAGTAATATTAGGCGAAATAATCTTGAAGATAAAAATTGTTACTAGAGATTAAAAATTGTAAAGGGTCGCACCATCAGAGAACATAATAATTATAAATATATGCACCTAATGATAAACTCTTAAATTACATGAAGGGAAAACTCAGAGAAGTGAAGGGAGAAGTAGACAATTAAACTCTAACAGTTGGAAACTTCATTATCCTGTTATCAATAATGGATAGAATAACTAGACAGAAGATCCACAAGGAAATGGAAGATTTAAACGACGTTATAAGCCAATTAGACCTAACAGACACCCATAAAACACTCAACAGTAGCAGGATGTACATTTTCTCAATGTCCATGAAATATTCTTCAGGATAGACCATATGCCAGGCCATAAAACAATCAAAAAGTTAAAAAGGAGTACAATCATACAAAATGACTGACTACAGTGAAATGAAATTAGAAATCAGTAACAAAAAAAAAAAAATTGGGGAAATTTACAAAGATGTGGAAATTTTAATAATACCTTCCTGAATAACCAATGATCAAAGAAGAAACCACAAGAAAAAGTAGAAAGCACTTTGAGATAAACCAAATGAAGACAAAAAAGATTAAAAAGACTAAAAAAGATGCAAGTCCATATAGGGATATAGAAATATACACAACTGATGTCATAAGAATTAGAGTGGCCAGGTTTAGGAAAAAAATAAAGGATATCAAGTTAAATTTGAGATAAAAAAACAAATACTTTTGGGGGCCCCAGGAGGTTCAGTTGGTTAAGCGTCCAACTCTTGATTTCGGCTCAGGTCACAATCTCATGGTAGTGAGAGCCCTGTGTCGAACTCTGTCCTGGGCACTGGGTGTGGAGCCTGCTTGACATTCTCTTGCTCTCCGTCTTCCCAACTTGAGCTCTGTTGCTCTCAACACACACACACACACACACACACACACACACACACACACACACACACACACTTTTTAAACTATTAAGCAGGTCTCAAATATTGCATGGGCCCTACTTACGCTAAAAATTATTTGGATCTCTGATGATTTGTGGTTATTTCATGAAAGGTACATTCATGTGATACAAATTAGACAAGACTAAAATTATCACCCTAGCCATAAGGGGTTTTATAATGATGGTTATTTTGTGGAAAGCCCACCAGACTTTGAACCTGGAGACCTGTCTTTGAGTATGAACTCTTTGACTTACTAAATATATGACAATAAGAAACTCCTTTGCCTCTCTAGCCCTTCATGTCCATAACAATGAAAATGGAAATACCTCCACCTGCTTTTCTTGTCACACCTAGCTGCTGTGAGAATCAAGTCTAAGTAAAATATGCGGACATCCTATGCAAATGTGAAAACCATCTAAGCAAATAGGAATGATTGTTACTACCCATTTAATGAGCTGTTACTGTAAAAACAGCAAAGGGTTTTGGGGAAATCAGTGTTATTTAATAGATATTGAGCCAGGATATCCAAAAGTAACAAGAAATATAAAGTGAGAGAAACGTGATAGGTGTTAGAACCCCCTTAGATGTGTACTTTAGTTATCTTTCCTTGTGAGGTGTTTACAAGTTAGTTAAAACGTTGTGCCCCTTTGGGGCACCTGGGTGGCTCAGTCGGTTAAGCGTCCGACTTCAGCTCAGGTCATGATCTCGTGGTTCATGAGTTCAAGCCCTGAGTCAGGCTCTGTGCTGACAGCTCAGAGCCTGGAACCTGCTGTGGATTCTGTGTCTCCTTCTCTCTCTGCCCCTCCCCCACTCTCACTCTGTCTCTTTCTCTCTCTCTCTCCCAAAAATAAATAAACATTAAAAAAAAGAGTGGTGTCCCGTTGACTCATGGTTGGCCTCACCCATAAAAAGGATCAGCTGTCTTGAGACGGCTCCTAAAATGATCCGTATTTCCCACTCTCATCAGTATTTGTTTAGGTTTCTATTTGCCAAAAACCCAGTAAGTGGTCCATGACCACATCTTGTCTTAGGATATGTACTCTTCATCCTTTTTCACTCATCTTTGTAGACATCGAGGAACTCAGGACAATTGCTAGTATTTTGCCTGTTGCCACCTTCCTCATATGCTCCTCGGCCGGCACAGCAAGAAGCCCAGGGAGAACTGCAGAGAGACGGGGGCGGGGGGTGGGGGGACCTGGAAACACAGCACTAAGTGAGAAGCAGACCACACAGGCCATTCCATCTCTAGAACAGATCATCCGGAAGTAAGAGATTTAAAGCTTTGATTTTTCATTCCCTTTTGGAAAGGAAAAAATTGATATTAAGAAAGAAGATTTATTGCATTATTTTAGAAATACAACTTAGTGCAGGCAAAAATTCACAGAGATACAATGTAGAGGGGTGGTTTCCAGAGGCTGGGGCTGGGGTGGGGGAAAGTGCGGGTTGTTTCACGGGGACAGAGTTTCAGTTTCCTAAGATGAAGAGTTCTGGAGACTGGTTGCACAACCATGTGAACACGCTCAACACTCCTGAACACTTAAATGGGTAACATGGTACAGCTTAGGTCAATATGCCACAATTAAAAAATAAACGTTAAAAAACTCAACAATAAGAAAATGGACTTGATTAAAAAATGGGGAAAAATATCTGCCCAAACCCCTTACCAAAGCCGAGGTACAGATGGCCAACCAGCATATGAAGAGATGCTCACCATCACGTGTCTTCGAGGAAGTGCAAATTAAAACAAGATATCACTACGCACCTATGGGAAGGGCCCAAATCTAAGACACTGACAACACAAAATGCTGGGTGAGGGTGGGGAGTAACAGGAACTCTCATTCATCGCTGGCGGGAATGAACAATGGGGCAGCCCCTTGGGAAGAGAGTTCAGCGGTTTCTTACAAAACTGAACATATGATCCAGCCAGTGCAAACCTTGGTATTTACCCAAAGGAGCTGAAAACACGTGTACACAAAAACCTACCCATGGAAATTTATAGCGGCTTTATTCATAACGGTCGAAGCTTGGAGGCCACCAAGATGTCCTTCACTAGGTGATGGATCAACTGTTCCCTCCAGACAATGGAATATTATTCGGTGCCAAAAAGGAATGAGCTATCAGGCCATGAAAAGACATGCAGGAACCCCAACTGCTTATTAATAAGTGAAAGAAGCCAATCGGAAAAGGCTACATACTGTATGAGTCCAACTATGTGACGTTCTAGAAAAGGCAAAACTATGGAGACGGTAAAACGATCTGTGGTTGCCAAGGGTTAGGGGGAGAGAGGGATGAATAGGCAGGTCACAGAAGAATGTTAGGGCAGTCAAACTACAAATGACCCTCAAGCAACACGAGGTTCAACTGGGCGGGGGGGTCCATTTATATGTGAATTTTTCTCAGTAAATACGGTACAGTAAAGTAAATGCACTTCCTCCTTATGATTTTCTTAAAAACATTTTCTTTTCTATAGCTTACTTTACTGTAGGAATACAGCATATAACACAGATAATGTACAAAATATGGGTTAATTGACTATGTTATTGGTAAGACTTCTCGTCAACGGTAGGTTATTAGTTAAGTTTTCGTGGAGTCAAGAGTTGTATGCTGATCTTCCACTGCACGGGGGTTGGCACCCCTAACCCCCACCTTGTTCAAGTATCAACTGTACTCTTAGGACACCACAATGATGGACACATGTCACACGTTTTCCCAAACCCATCAAATATACGCCACGAAGAGTGAGCCCTAATGCAAACCATGGACCCTGGATGATTATAATGTGTACACGTGTACCAGTCTGATGGGGGACGTTGGTAATGGGGGAGGCTACGCATGTGTGGGGGCAGGGGAGTATGTGGGGAATCTCTTTACTTCCCATTCAATTTTTCTATGGACCGAGGACTGCTCTAAAAATTAAAGCCTATTAAAAAAATAAGTAAGTGCAGTTGCTATCTGCTGAGAAGGTACTAAAATTTTGTCTTCCGGGCTGTTGATTGAGCAATCAGTATTTGTTACCGCATGTATCAGACAGAAGAGGAAACAGTAAACACACAGAAATGCACACTCGGTTTCATACACATTTTTATCCCCAGGGGAAGAAGAACGAGACCGGAGCTCCATGCTGCAGCACAGAGTATAAACAGAGTTCCGAATCCCAAGTCAGCTGGTTTTAGGCTCTTATCCCAATTTAGACAGTAGTTATGTGGCCTTGGGTACATTCGGGAGGCTCTCAGCCTCAGGTCTGTAAAATGAAAACAAAACCTACCTGAAAAATGGGGGGCCTAGTGTCACCCCAAGCAGCACTTAGCACACGCTAATTCTCAGTCTCCTGGGACCATGGTTCGGCATAAGCCTTCAGGTGACAATCTGCCCTCGCCCAGTTAAAATCGCAAAACCAGAAACGTGTGATCCCAGGTCGCTTCATTCACAAATTCGAGGGTCAAACCCAGCTCTGGGGACATTAGAGAGTTACACTAAATGCGGTTCAGTAAAGGGGACCCAGGCGGCCTCCCGGAGTGCCAGGCTCAGTGACAGGTCCAGCAAGGGGATCAAAGCGGTTTCCAGGGTGACCTAGAGCAGCGTGTGGGGGAGGGTGGAAGGCGACAGGCAGGGGTATTTCAACCAGGCCTCGCCTCACACGAGAGTGCCTCCCTGTGCCCTGCCTGCTGTGCGTGGACGTTCGCTTAAAAGATTTAGCATTCAGTCGGAATGTCTAAAACTCAAAAGATTTTCACCTGAACAGGAGCCGGAAACCTTTAGAATCTCATTAAGATTCCAACAAATTGACCTACTCTCAGTCCCCGGATGTCATCCGCGGCTAAGGGTCACGGTCACGTTGCTCCCGGTGTCCCTGACCGAGGGACAACCAGAGCGTGTGATTCGTCGAGTGTGCGTCCAAGTCCTGTCCCTTGGGGTGGGGCGGGGGCGCAATGAGCTGGTCACCACTTGGCTGTGACTGAGACACGTGGCAGAGGTGCTGGGGGCAGGACGCCGGCCACTGAGCCAGCCGCTCTGGCGCAGGATTCGTGCCAGGCCTGCGAGGACCCCAGGCCTCCCAGCCGCACCCCTTCACTCCAGATCCGGGCTGACATGCGTGGGAGCCGGTGGTATTGTCAGCTTTTGTCTGTGATCCTTGGAGCATCGGCATGATGCTCGGAGGGAAGTCTTCCTGGGCCTTTGGAGATTTGAGAGCACATCCCTCAACTGTGTTCATAGGAGGGGGCCTGTTGCAGCAACTATGGCTCTTTGTGTTTGCTCTCCGCCTTCATTGAAAATGAAAGCAAATGAAAAAAACGGATTAAGCCACAGGGAAATGGAACTCACTTGCCGGCCCAGAGTAGAGACGCGACTCAATCAGGCAGTGGACTTTGCTTTCTTCATCCCACCCCCCACCCCAGGCCACTACTCCCCTCACTTTTCTCCCTCCCGTGAAGGGCTCATCTGCCGTTTCACCTGCTTCGGCTGCTGCCACTATCCAGAGACTTGCAAAAAAACAGGTCCTACCCACTCTCCCGTCCGGAATTCGCTTGTGCGTCTCCGGCTTCCTGAAGCTTCCGTTTGGTGCCTACCACGAGAAGCTCTCCGGGAGGACTCAGAATTCCGCCTTCTTTCCTCTATGTCGTTCTTTCTCTGAACGGTTTCTTCCATGATTCATCCCAGCTGGTCCTCAACCTCGAACCCACCCTTGTCACCTCCACCCTCCCCTGCCTCCTTCCCTGAACTGCGTCCGGCCAGTCACCAAGTCCTACTGACCGCGCCATGCAGTGACCTCCTGAATCCACCCTTCGCTTTCATATAGGGAGCCCGGGACACTTTCAAGCATTTTCCAAGTAACGGCCTGTGCTGCTGCGATTTCTACTCACGTGCACTGTCGTGCGTATTTTTAGCTTCGTCCACGGCCGTGGTTCCGCACGCACACACATAGCACACGTCTCCGAAAACTCTGTAATCTCCTAAGCGATAAGAGCAATGGGAGAATTTTTGTTTCCGGATCTGGTCTTTTGTCCCGAGCTCCTGAAAGAACTCCTGAGCAAGGAGGTGAAAGGAGTGTCTTGTTCATGACAAGCCCTTCCGATCTGAGTTTCTGCTAATCAGGCGGTTCTTGGAAAGCCTCTAGATAACCATACCTTGTCCTGGGCGTCTCTGCCATCTGGCTCTTTCTGAGTTGTATCCTTTTATCACAAACCGGTACTCTAGTGAGCAAGCTATTTTCCTGAGTTCTGAAAACTGTTGTAGCAAATTAATGAACTGAGGCGGGGGGCGGGGGGTTGTAGGAACTTCTGATTTATGGCTGGTAGCTCAGATACACGGGTAACCCGGACTTGACAGTGACATCTGGGGGGGAGGGGCAGTCTCGTGGCATCTGAACCCTCAACCTGTGGGAGCTGATGCTGTCCAGGTGGATAACGTCAGAACTGGGTTGAATTACAGGACGCTCATCTGGTGTCGCACAATTGCTTGGTGTGGGAAACTGCCCCCAACATCTGGTATCAGACGTGAACTACTGAGGGGAGCCTGAGTGGCTCAGTCGGCTGAGCGTCTCACTCTTGATTTCGGCTCGGGTCACGATCTCATGGTCCATGGATTCGAGCCCCGTATCACGCAGGCTCTGTGCTGACAGGGTGGGGCCTGCTTGGGACTCTCTCCCTCTCTCTGCCCCTCCCCTACTCGCACGCGCGCGCTCTCTCTCTCTCCCTCAAAGGAAATCAATAAAAAACTTTAAAAAAGAAAGGGGAGTGAAGCATTGAGCGTAGAGGAGGAGTCTGGTTTTTCCCTTCCCTAACCCCGATTCTGCGTCTTCCTCCTCTAATTCAGCTGCTAAACAGCAACCAGACGACTCCTTCCAAACTTGACACAGAGGACTCCCTTGTTAGAAAACGTCAGTGACTTCCCCTTGCGTGAGTTGCCAGAGAAAAGTACGGGGTGCCCAGTTCCGTCTGAATTTCAAAGAAACAACAAATACGTTTTTCGAATATGACTATACCCCATGGGATATTTAGGACATAGTTACACCGAAAGTGGTTATCTACCTGAAATTCAAATATAACCGGGCATCGTGTTTTATTTGCCAAATCTGACAACCCTCCCACTTGCCTACAAGACAGAAGCCAAACCGTGCACGTGGCATTTAAGGCTTTCCACCATTTGAACTTTCCCCATGGGTCTTCCCCCACTACCCTTATAGTCAGACTTGTCCACTCCCCACTTGGCACTAATATTTCTCCAGCCCAGGGCTTCCCCCTCCTTCTCTTTGCTTGAGAGAGAGCAATTTATTTTGAGAGAGCGAGTGGGGGAGGGGCAGAGAGAGAGGGAGAGAGAGAGAATGCCAAGCAGGCCCTGCACTGAAAGTGCATCTCGATGTGTGGCTCGAACCCACAAACCATGAGATCACGACCTGAGCGGAAACCAAGAGTCCAATGCTTAACTGACTGAGCCACCCAGGTGCCCCAAATGTGACCCTCTTTTTAAGTCCCTTTCTTCCGTGAAACCTTCCCTGGGTTCTGAGAACTGGCACTCTGAGCCTGTAGACTTTATTGACCGTATGGCTCTGATCTGGTTAAGATGCCTTGGAATATTGGATCGCCTGGGTGGCTCAGTCGGCTAAGCGTCTGACTCTCGGATTCTGCTCAGGTCATGATCTCGCGGTTCATGGATTCAAGCCCCATATCAGGCTCTGCCCTGACAGTGCAGAGCCTGCTTGGGATTCTCTCTCTCTCTCTCTCTCTCTCTCTCTCTCTCTGCCCCTCCCTCATTTGGGCTGTCTCTTTATCTTTCAAAATAAATGAATAAACTTAAAAAAAAGAAAAGATGCTTTGGTATATTGACAGTGCCCTGGGACTCGGTAACACCAGAGCTAGCCAACGCAATGGGCGTTTTGCTCGTCGCCTGGGCAGAAGCAAGAAGGCTCCAACCCCACAGACAGGCCAGCTCCAGCCGTGCCAAGCAGCTCACTGGTAACTGCCTGGCACAGACCTGCAGGGTGTAGGAGGAAAGCTCTCCCTGCAAAGAAAGCCGGTCCACGCAGAAGTGAAGGAATAGCCAGGTAGGGGCAAATTCAACATCTACCAAAGGCACCTTGCTACGGACGAGGGAACCTCCCTCTCCGATCTAGGGTCCCTCGGGCTTCCTGTTTGGGACCAAACACCCCCAATTCCTCCAGCCCACATAACAGGGCTTCCCACACCCAGCACTCTTTCCTTGGACATTCTCAAGTCAATGTTGCTCGTTGAAAAGCAGACCCAGAGCCGGATCGCACACTCTGCATTTGAGGCTCCATGACCAACGGTAACGAGAAAAAAATACAACAGTCTCCCGTCCACCCCTTGCTTCTGAGCAGACACATGATGTTGAGCTAGGTGTTTATCACCCCTGTCGCTCTCAGGTTTTACGCCTCGTTCCTAAGTCGGCAATATGGCCAAATCCTCTTCTCATACACTATGATCGAGCTAGGCTTCCTCTGACCTACACGTGAATTTTCGGATGAATTGCTCAGTGCACTGGAACCACTTGTTCCCCGGCCCACGACCGCACACCGTTAGAAGGAAACAGCGAGGACGCGGATGTCCTTCCCTGGGCATTGTAGCAATCTTCAAGTAGCAATGCAAGCAACTTCTCCGCCTCTCGTGGGCTCAGCTCCTCCTCCCTCCCCTGTTCCTCTATAAAGAAGCTGAACTGAACGCTCACACCCTTTCCCCACCTAGCAAATGCCGCCTTATACTGTACCCGGAGCCCCGGGGTGCCCGATTTCCCTACTTACACCCACATCTTACCAATGAATTTAAATCACTCTGCTCCTTTCTCCGCTCACCCAGGATGTTGCTAAGTTACGGAAGATAATTAGGAACAGGTTTGAGAGCTCATTATAATTCCAGTCACGGTGCTCTCTCTCTCTCTCTCTCTCTCTCTCTCTCTCTCTGCCCCCCCCCCCCTTTTGAAGGAGCAAGAGGCACGGGAGGAAAATGCTCGTTAAGCCCACATCAAGAAAAACCTTCATTTTTAGAACGGGTAGCACCGGGCTCTTGCAAACTGCACAAATGAGTCCTCGTGGCGGAAATCCATGAAACACTTAATCGGACCCCCGCCTGCTTCAAGGAAAATGTCAGGAAAGCACCTGGCCTCTAGTTGGGGATTGTTTGCGCCCGCTGACAATGGATGGGGCCGCCAGGCAATGAGCAGTTAAAACTTTATAAATTCTCAAGTAGCAGGTGGAATCAGTCTAATCGCCATCTGGTCGAACGTGGTGTTTCAGACCAGTAAGTGCCGCCTCCGTGTCTGAAAAGTGACTCCCTTTGATTCCCCAAGCGACCCTCGCAGAAGAGGTCCGAAGAGAGCGGAGTTTTATTTTTTTTTTAATTTTTTTTTTTAACATTTATTTATTTTTGAGACAGGGAGAGACAGAGCATGAACGGGGAAGGGTCAGAGACAGAGGAAGACACAGAATCCGAAGCAGGCTCCAGGCTCTGAGCCCTCAGCCCAGAGCCCGACGCGGGCTCGAACCCACGGACCGCGAGATGGTGACCTGAGCCGAAGTCGGCTGCTTAACCGACTGAGCCACCCAGGCGCCCCGAGAGCGGAGTTTTAACCCACTGTGATTCATGTTACAAAACGAGTTCGCCTAGAAATATTGTTCCGTGTGCCAATGGCGGGGGAGGGCAGGTCAGAAATTTGGGGAGCCTTCAAAACTCCAACCACCTGCAAGCAGAGAGATACCACCGTTCTCTCTCCGAGGCTGGAGTCCCTGGTCACTCCCCGATGACCTGGCGCCCTCTGGCCCAAGCCAGCCCCATCCTCCTTTGACCCTGCCGGCTTGTTCGCAATCTATGGTCCTCGTTTTCTCACACTCCCTGAGAAGGCAGAGCTGAAGTTGACACAAGGGCAAGGCACCGTCTGTTAGATGGCAGGAGCCAAACCCCCCTGCATTTGCCACTGGGCACCTGTCTCTATTCCATTTTCCTGGGACACCTCCATTTGCCGGTGGAGAACCGACGTGGCCCCCGAATTATTCTCTGATGCTTTTCTCTCCTTAGGGTTGTAAGCACCTGGAGGCCGTAGAGTGCCTCGCTCCTCTCTGCACCCAGAAAAGCTTTTTATTAAACAAACGAGTTTTCCTTACGTGGAAGCTTTCCAGTCTGCCTTAGAAAGCATGGGCTATTCCCGGGGCGCCTGGGGGGCTCAGTCAGTTAGGCGTCCAACTTCAGCCCAGGTCATGATCTCACGGTTTGCGGGTTCGAGCCCCGCATCGAGCTCTGTGCTCACAGCTCAGAGCCTGGAGCCTGCTTCAGAATCTGTGTCCCCCTCTCTATCTGCCCCTCTGCCCATCGTGGTCTGTCTGTCTCTCTTTCTCAAAAATAAATAAATATTTAAAAAAAAATTTTTTTAAATGCTTGGGCCATTCCAACCATTAACCATTTAGATGTATGCCTGAAGCACGGAGAAAAAACTGTACAAAAATACTCTTCTAATACATTAAGAGGTCTCCAGAAGAGAGAGCCCTTCCATACTGACACTACTCAGCCGTTTTCGTTTTTGTTGTCATCGTACTGATGTGGGAATAGTGTGAGGACCTCGTTTTTATTTCAGCTCTGGTCGCAGACAAGAATTTCTGTGGCTCTCTGAGCACTGCACTCTGATGGGGAAAACACTGCACAGGGCCACACCCCCAACCCCGGGTGAGCTCCCGACCAACGTCACCCTCCCCCCGTCGCAGCTAGTTACGTGATTTTATTTTTTTTTTTAAACTTTTTTTTTTCAACGTTTTTTATTTATTTTTGGGACAGAGAGAGACAGAGCATGAACGGGGGAGGGGCAGAGAGAGAGGGAGACACAGAATCGGAAACAGGCTCCAGGCTCCGAGCCATCAGCCCAGAGCCTGACGCGGGGCTCGAACTCACGGACCGCGAGATCGTGACCTGGCTGAAGTCGGACGCTTAACCGACTGCGCCACCCAGGCGCCCCTAGTTACGTGATTTTAATCCAACGAACCAAGCACGTTTGCGGGCACGTATTTTTCAAGGCATACCAGTGACTGACGTCGGCTCAAACCCTGCCTCCGTCCCAAGAGAGCTGTGTGCCCCTGGGTGAGGAACTTACTTTCCTCAACCTCGGGACCCTCACCTGTCAACAAGATACTGACTGACACCTCGCAAAGACGTAAGCGTTTCGCACTCTGCACATGAGGCAACCAGCATGGCACTCGGCAGGTGGCATATATTTAATAAATGGCAGCGGACCTTATCATCGTTATTCTTCTAGGTACCAAGCTGGTAAGATAAGGACAGTGAGTGGCCATGGGAGTGGACATGGTGCAGCCATCTGAGGGAATGTGGCAGTCAAACTGTGAAAGCAGGTGAGGACATGACCTATGACCTGTACGTCCCGCTTTCAGGAGATTCCCGGGGAGCACAGCACCGGGGAACAGGTGTGGGTGGCGGACTGCAGTATTCTGGGAAAGTGGGGGGCAGCCTGGGGCCAACCCGTGTGCAAATGGATAAGAAACACAGCGGCTACCCCTGAGAGAAGACTGTGAAGCAGACAGAGGCATAAGCCAGAGGTACTGTCAGAAACATCCATTGGTTTTTACGTATTTGTTTCAGAAAGGTTTCTATTTTCTTAAGTGATCTCTACACCCAACACGGGGCTCAAACACACAACCCCGAGGTCAACAGTAGCACGCTCCCGTGACTGAGCCAGCCAGGCGCCCCCACCTCCTGGTGTTTAAAACACAGTCTGCCATTGGTTCAACATTAGGAAACGTGCGTCCTAAAGCACAATACCATTCTGTAAATTTAAAAAACTTAACACTCGAGGGCATCAAGTGGCTCAGTCGGTTGAGCGCCCGACTTCGGCTCAGGTCATGACCTTGCAGTTTGTGAGTTCAAGCCCCGCGTCGGGCTCTGTGCCGACGGCTCGGAGCCTGGAGCCTGCTTCGGATTCTGCGTCTCCCTCTCTCTCTGTCCCTCCCCTGCTCGCTCTCTCTTCTTCTCTCAGAAATAAATAAACACTAAAAAAATAAAATAAAGTGCTTATATTCACGTAACCACGCTCTGTACTGTTCAGAGATCTGTACACATCCAGGGACACATGCCAAACTTACCACAGCAGGTGCTTGTAGGCCCGGGGGAGAAGGGTTAATGAGAGTGGGGCGTGGGGATGAAGTGGGAAAAAAAGAATAAAATAAAACGAGAGGGGCAACCAACTCTTGATTTCGCCTCCGGTCATGATCTCACGGTTCCTGGGTTCGAGCCCCGCATCAGGCTCCATGCTGACAGTGTGGAGTCTGCTTGGGATTCTCTCTCTGTCTGTGCCCCTCCCCTGCCTGCACTCTCTGTGTCTCTTTGAAAATAAACTAAAAGAAAAAAACAAAACAAAACGCGAACAACAACAAAACACACACAGAAAAAACGAAAGCAGGCCTTTCCAGACTATCGGTGAATTTAAATGCTAAACACATCCCTTGGCTTTATGTTAAGAAAAAAAAGAAAAAAAGCATGTTGGTCTCTACTGTGTGACTTGGCCGGCTTTACTTGAAACGAAATGACAAGGACAAAATGGAGTCCTGGGGGACTCCTGTTTATATCCACAGTACTTAGCACAGCACCTAGAAGGCAACGGGCAGAAAACAAACGCTTGAATGAATGGACAAAACAACACATACTTACACTCGCTTAGAACTCTGCCTCCTTAATGTCCGGAGGCTGACAGAACCCTTGGAATGGCGGAAGCTATTCCTGAGAACTCGCTGGAGGTGCGGATGCCTCTAAGAGATGAGGAGGAAGGAAAAGAGGCCCTTTGGAGCTGGGTTTCCAACCCTCAAGGAGGTGGGTTTAACCTCTGGAGGGAGATTAAGGAGGAAACAGGAACAGGAAGAATAACCCACCAGAGCACGTGGTGAAGCGCAAAATTAGCAAGCGTGTTGACCTCTACAGAACCCGAAGGAAGGTGACTCTGCTCTGTTACGGGCTACGGCACACAGGATGCCAAGCGGTAGGACCGGTTCTCCGTGACATCCGGGTGGAGGGTCGAATCCCAGACCTAACTGCAGATTCCAGGGAACGTTGCCTTCTGAACTGCCGTATGGCAAGCCAAGGCCAACGATCCCAGGGTCTGACAGGGATCAAATTGCCAACTGCAAATACGCACAATGACTCCGATCTTCCCTCCCTACCCCATTCTGTATTTATGGGGGCGGGGGGGAGAACGTGCCTTTTGAGCGTTTTATTCATCTTGAAGCGATGAGGCATGTGATGGTGCTAAGTGACCGGGATCAAGCAGCGTGTCCAATTCCTGGGTTTAATTTCTGACAGTCCTTGGTACCTAATTCATCTCTTCACAGCCCATTCATTCCATAGCAGGAGACCTGCCCGTTTGCTGCGTTGTCCCCAGTCGTCTGTGTACAGCAGTAACACTTCTGAGAAATGTTTTAAGAATCTTACTCCAGGCATCTCTATTCTGACAGGCAGAGAGCTGAGGGAGAAAACTGCCATCGGCGAAGATGAACGTTGGGGTTAGAAGGGTTCGAGATCTAGACTGGCCTGTGTTAGGGAAGGAACCCAAGAAGCCAGATTTTTCAGAATTCTCAGTGTCCTCCTTCGGTTTTAGCGTGAAATTGCTTCTCATTTCTGGTGTCATTTCTTTTCTGAGACGTTGGTGTTTACGAGTCAAGCAAGAAACACGGTCAGACCTTAATCTGAAAGTCGTAGCATCTTTAGACAGGCGCCGGCCAGGGTTCCAGACTGACTTTGTGACTTGGTGAAGTAATACGTCCAAGAATCACCATCACCACCTGACACTCAGAAGTAGGAACTAGGAAAGTATTGGGTACCACACCTGCTAGGAAGGGCCTTCCCCTCAAACCCTCAGGACTTCCCCAGGAGCAGAATCATTAGACATCCGCACATTTTTGTTCAGGTCAGGATTCCCAGCTAGACCTTCTAGAAAGACTCCCTGGGAGCAATGAGCAACCAGGTCAGCAAAGAAAGTTCAACCAGAGTCTTTCAAGTGGAAAAGTCCAGATCAGAACCCTCTACTCTTCTCCTTCTCTGGCTTCTCTCCAATTCGTTCTGCATCATGAAGCCAGAGCCATCTTTCCCAAGAGTAGCTTGGATCATGCCATCCCGGCCCCAACCTTAACTGTGTTTAAACAGTTCCTCAGTATAAAGGGAAAACCCCACTGTGGCTTCCAAGGCCTTGGATGGTCTGGCCCCTATTTATATCTCCAGACTCACTTGATGCCGTACAATTTCTGCTGTGGCCACACTGGCCTTCTACACATTGTGCTCCCTTATGTTGCAGGGCCTTTGCACATGCTCTGCTCACTGACGGGGATATTCTCTCTCTCTCATCTTCCACTGCCTCCTACTCATTCTTCAGTTCTCAAGGCAATATCACTTCCCCCAAGAAACCCTCCCTGAGTCTCTGGTTAGACCCGACGCGATGATAGGCTTAGAGCACTCTACGCCCGCCTCTTGCCAGTTGTAATGTTAGATTCATCGGGTGATGCTTTGACGGGGGTTTTCCTACTAAGTCATAAATACCGAGAGGAGAGGACAAGAGGCCATGTCCCCTTTGCAAACTGTTGTGTTTACGGCATCCAGGCAGTACTTTCTTCAATAACCGCCTAAATGGGTCAAGGGATGGATGAACCAACCAGGGCTGAAACGCACTCACACAGTGGGGACCGCAGACACGGGGCAGAGGTGGGAAGGCTGTGCGTACAGACCACAGGACTATGGAGTAAGCAACGTGACCTTAGATCGGGGCAACGAGTATTTCCCGAGCGTGCCTGCTGGGACATGGAGACATGGACAGGCAGGAACAGCGAGTGGCAGCGGCTGTGACCCCTGAGGCCCCTGCCTGCTGGACACTGGGCTGGGCTTCACGTGGGGCCGCCAGAGGCTGAGGGTGCAGGTCCGAAGTCACGCTGGGGTACAGTCTTGGCTCCCTCCCTTACCAAAGAGTTTCTGTAGGCAAAGCACTCGAGTGCTGGAGGCCCCCCTTTCCTCGTCTGTAAGATGGGACAAGAGCATTTGCTTCAGACCGTTATTGTGAGGCTTAAATGAACTAACACACGCAGGGCCCTTCCAGTAGTATTTGGCACACGGTAAACACTGCGGGGATCGCACCGAGCCTCCAGGCTGAAGGTCTTTGGTGCCTGCAAATAAGCTAGACCAGGTCAGCTGTGGGGACAGAGCAGTCAACAAGCAGAGGAACGGGTGGGGGGGGGGGGGGCAGGCAGCCAGCTGTACAGAGTTCCGGCCACAGGTGCCCAGACAGAGTCAAAAGTTTCCGGGACTGGAGCAGAGCAAGGACCAAATGATGGGACCAGGAAGCTCCACCAAAATTCACAGTGGCTGGGACCAGTTTGCAACGTCGGCGTGGGATGGACGAGATAGTTGGTGATGCTAGGCCGGGCCTTGGAAGTCCGTGAATCAAGATTGGAATTATTCCCAAAGCTTGGGATGGCGCTAGGCCTGCAGGAGGGAGGAATGAGGGACCAGCCGTGGGGACAGAGTTGTGGGGCCAGCCAGGCATCACAGCAGTGGTGGGGCCTCTTCCTGAGGCTTCAAGCCAGGGGCGCGGGGCGTGGGGGTTCAGACCACAGCAGGAGGCGTGTGAGCCTGATGCCCCACATTGAAGCCGGAAACGCATTTTCCTGTAGATGGATAGTTATGCATGGTGTTGGGGTCGACGGGGTCTGCTAAGGATAGCAGCATTTGAAGCACGACAGTGTAGTGCTCCCTGGATCTCCCAGTACAAACCCAATTTCAATACTCTGTCCTGTTCTTTTGTTGTGGTGAGAACATACATACTTGCCAAATCATGGATCTCAATTTGGGGTCCAGAAAACATGGCCCCTATAACTATACTTCAGCTCTATTGTGAATTAAACCAGCTCTTGTGGACTGGATCTGGGACTCTAATTCCTATTTCTATTTCCTGTGGGAAAACCCAGCCCAAGTTCCAAAGAACTTTTGGAACGGAACCCACTCATAGGTTGGGCACTGCCTACCCAGTGGAAAAATCCATTTGCTTATTATTAAGTTCAACGATAATGACATCGTGCTCCTCCTCGACGTTATTCCACATTCTCTTCATCCACAAGAGATGGTATTTTAACAAAAACCAGAAATACTGAAAACTGTGGCTTGACAAAGAACCCAGGGTCCCTTCAACAACATGTGAATTAAAGGGAGAGAGTTTGCCATTTTCTGACTGAAAGCTAGCTGTTCTCGAAAACACAGCAAGGTTAACGGGGGTCATCCTCTGTAGGGATGTGTCAGCCCACCAGGCCACTTAATGCACGAGGACCAGAGGAATCTCGCCTGCACTTTGGGAGGACCTCACTTGAACTCTGCTTTCTCAGCCTGCCTTCTTTTCTGGGGGGAAAAGCAACTTCCTTTTGATTAAGCATGACAAGCTGGACTTTTTCGTTTCCTGTGAACGAAATCCTTCCCTCTCTCTCCGTCTCCCCTTCCATCTCACCGTATTAACCAGGGCCTTAGTTCCTGCATCTACCAAAGCATGGATGACCGGAGCCACAAGAACCTATACGGCCTTGAGTTTGAATGTCCCAGATTCTGCTGGTTTGTTGATAGTCATTCTTCCCCATGAACAAAGAGCTCTGTTTCATTTTTTTTGCACAAATGATATCAAAACAAGAATACAGAAACAAAACAACAACCACAACCATCTGTAAATCTTACCATCCCTCGGAACATCTATTTCCTCAGTCCGTGCCCAATGGCAGGCCTGCTGACCCACTTAGTTTACCACTGTCCCACTTAGTTTCTCAACTGCCACTCAGTGATGGAGTCACCAGACACAAGGCACATGAAGATGAGTCAGGTTGATCCCATAAGGAAGTCAACCTGCAAAGTTTATGATCAGTATGGACACTATTTCATTCAACTTTAATGAGGAAGATTGAATAGATTACTTCCCAATGGAACATACTTCTTGTCCATGAAGTAGGCAAGTGGATAGTCGTCGTATTTTGTGCCAGTTCCTGAAGGACACTGAAGAGAATATTTCAATTCTAGAAGGGATATAAAACAGATTTCTTTTTTTTTAACGTTTATTTCTTTTGGGGAGAGGGCAAGTGGTGTAGGGGCAGAGGAAGGGGGGCAGAGGACCCAAAGTGGGCTCTGTGCTGATAGGCTGTCAGCGGTGAGCCCAATGGGGGGCTCAAACTCACAAACTGAGAGATCATGACCTGAGCCGAAGTCGGATGCTCAACCGACTGAGCCACCCCAGCTCCCGGACATAAAACAGATTTCAGCTAAATATCTCCCACCTGGATTCCCGGCCCTGAGTTACAAAAGTAAAATCCTCATTTCTAATATGATGGGACCCGACCTTTCCCCCTCCCTGTATGAGTTGCCATGCCAGAGTTTAGTCACAGTATAGACTGCATAAAGAGCAGGTCTACAATGGCTAATACACATAAAATGCTATGTTTCTGGTTTTTGTTTTTGCTTTTTTTTTCCTTGAGGATTTCTGAGAACCTTCCAGTCAACAATGTACATCAATGGTGTTTATTACATTTTTCTTAAGTTTACTCTGAGGGAGAAAGAGAGAGAGCACAAGCAAACGCAAGAGCACAAGCAGGGGAGGGGCAGACAGAGAGGGAGAGACAGAGAATCCTAAGCAGGCTCCGAGCGGTCAGCACAGAGCCCGACTTGGGGCTTGAACTCACGAACTGTGAGATGGTGACCTGAGCCAAAGTCAATCACTCAACCGACTGAGCCACCCAGACGCCCCAATGGTGTTTACTACCTTAATGAAATCCAAAGTAAACTCTTTATTTTACAGGTGGAAAAACATATTTACAGGAGAGAGAGAAAAAGATTGTCAGCTTAGTATGGGCAGCACATTCCAAAGATATTGATGGGAACAGAAGGCCTTATGGAAAACTGAAAATTTTCTGCCACGTGATTTCTTTGTTTTAGGTATTTTTTTTTTCTCTTCTAGACTATTTTTGTTCCTAATTCTGCTATAGAAAAATTTCCTTCTATGGGCATTTCTCTTCCACAGGGAGAAAAATATCAATGAAGGGAGAGAAAGAAAAGAGGCAGGTGATTCTTAGAACTTTGCTTTCCATCCAGAAGGGTCTCTGAGACATAGATGACCCTGTGACTAGCCTCAGAGTGACAAGGGCTTCCTGTCCAGGTATCTTTTGCTCTCTTGATTTGGAGGGCAAGATGAAAAACTTTCACTCACTTTAACTTCGGCTGAAATTACAGACAATCTTCAAGTTTCTTGGAACCAAATACTTAACCTTCACTAAGCTGGATAAGCAACTTTGTCATAACTTTTCCAATTCCATAAAGTAGAAACAATGCCAGCATTATAGCTAATCTAATCAGCAAGCACAGCTAGAAGGTATCAGAATAGCGTGTGGTCCTTAGAAATAAGAGAACATTTTAGCAATTCTGCTTAACTCTCGAGTTTATTTGAACCCTTGGCTCCATGGAGAGAATTTCCCTATATCGACATCTGCTTTATTCTGAATTTTATTAATGTAAGATTCTAAATTGGCCGGGCTTATTCCTTTACCCATTCATTTGCTGTTTCAGCCAACAACTATTGATCGAGCACCTACGGTTTGCTACTCAGGATATAACAGGGTAAAGTCAACTCAGGCCTGTGTTTTCACGGAGCTTACACTTTAGTGGGAGACTGGCAGTGAACAAAAAGTGAATGAATATTAAGATGTTAGAGAGTAATAAGGGCTTTGCACTGATTTGAAACAGGCACCATCATGAAGACAAACTAAACTCGGTAGTCAAAAAAGATCTTTCTGGGGCATCCGGGTGGTTCAGTTGGTTAAGTATCCGACTTCAGCTCAGGCCATGATCTCATGGTTCATGAGTTCGAGCCCCGCGTCAGGCTCGCTGCGGTCACTGAGGCAGCACAGTGGAACACCTACACTCAAGAGCTAGACTCGGGCATCTGAACACCAGTTCTACCGCCAGGATTCGAGCATCCAGGAGCAAGTTCCCTAACTCTTATGAAGGTTTTGTAACCCTTTGTTTCCTTGTTGGTAAAATATGGATAATGATGGTTTCCCACTCACAGAGATGTTGCAAAGCTTAAAGGGATTCATGTATGTTAGAATAATGCATGTATGTTACATAATAAGTGTGATAATAAGGGATGGTCACTATTATTAGTATCAAAAGTGCTAAGTATATATAATTACGTTCATACCTGCATTATTCCCAGTAGAAAATGTGTAAGCAGACCAGATGTTTACTGATGGAAAAATAGATACACAAAATACAGTCTATACATACAATGGAATGTCACTCAACCTTAAAAAGGAAGGACATTCTGACACAAGCTACCACATGGATGAACCATGAGGACATTATGCTATATGAAGCAATCCAGTCACAAAAAGACAAATACTGTATGATTTCACCTAAGATGGGGTCATGAGATTCATAAATCTGGAAATTCTACAAAATAGGAAAGGTGAACGGTCCAGGGCAGCCATAATCTTCATAAATGTCCACTACAGTCCACCCCTAGCCTTCCGGGATCAACATACACTCTTCCTCCACAGTGAAACTTAACAACCATACATGGCCTAGAAAACGGACCAAAAAGCTCCCATCATTGTCTTGGATGGAAACACCTGATGTCATCAAAATATCAATGATCCTTAAATCAATCTGCAAACTTAAGGAGATAAGAACCAACGGGGGTCAATGTTGGGCAGGTTCAGTTGGAAAAGCTAAAGTGAAGGTCAAATCTAGAATCCAGGAGATGGTCTGGCTTGGACACATGAAGGGAGGAATCATTTGTGCATTCGGCTTAGTGTTGGACACGATGGCCAAGGATGAAAGCTTGGGCAACACTTAATGGAGGTGGGAGAAGAAAAGCAGCCAACAGAAGATGCTGAGGAGGCGATTAGGAGAACAGCCAGGAGGGATGAGATGCTAACAGAGCCTCTGGGAGCAACCCAGGCACAGGGGGTGCAGAGACTGGGAAAGAGAAGAATCTCTGGTCTTCAGACTAGCTTCCCAAACCATGAGTGCCAGCCAGAACTCGGTGGAATGAGTGGTGCGTGAGTAGGAGGCACCGAGGGGAGGCAACCAAGGCCACACAACCCTGTTATGAAGTTCGACTCCAAAGGGAAGGGGAGGGACGTGGCAGAAACCCTTACATAACGGAATGGCTATGTTCAGCCCCCACATGAGCACACACTGTGGAGATCAACCGTCTAGGGCTCAGCGTGAACATTAATCATCTGCGGGCGCAGTTCGTACACATGCTTGGTTTTTCCTTTATGTCTCTGCAAAGGCCCCATTAGTTTATTCAGGCGCAAAGATTCTAGAGACTTTCCATTTAGAATAGTTCTGCAAACGGGCACTTAAATAGAGACAATGGCTTTGGCAGTGATTTGGGGGCTTTAAAAAATAAATTTGCACCAGTAACTCTAGCTGGTTTTATTTTGTTTTTCTGGGGTGAGTTACAAGCCATTTCTAAGAAAACATTTATCCTGTGACAGAGAATAACTTTTTTCCTCCCATACTTGTGTGTTCGATTTTGTAGTTTCGCCGGTTCGCTCTTACTTAATACCCTTGGTTGGATACGTACCCTTCTCTATTTTCTATAAAAATTGGGCAAAGGACATATGAATTCAATTATTAATATAGCAAGCACATGTCACGTAGTGATGCCAACAGAACCAGCAATGGCATGCGGTCACCAGCTGCAGAGCCTGATTTCTGTAAGTCCCCCAGCTACCGGAGCACCCAGGGACAGCGGCCGTAAAGTGCACGTGGAGAGAAGCCCTTTACTCAAACACTCTTTCAAGTCTCGCAACGTTAAAACTTTTGCCAACATAAAAACAGAGCTGGCGGGCTTCCAGAAAGACAGCGAAGTAGGTGACAATGCCAACAGCCTCCTCCGCACTGAATGCTACGACATATGGAACAACACAAAGTTTCAGCAGCGAAATGCCGGCAGCGAACATTCAATCCGACTCGACCCGGGGCCGGGTAGGCGTGTTTCAATTCGCAGCGCAGGGGCGCCTGGGTGGCTCAGTCAGAGCACCCCACTTTCGATTTGGGCTCAGGTCAGGATCCCAGGGTGGTGAGGTCAAGCCCCGTGTCGGGCTCCATGCTGAGCGTGGAGTCAGCTTGGCTCGCCCTCCGCCCCTCTCCCCTGCCTGCATGCTCTCTCTCTCTCTCTCTCAACTAAAATTTAAACATTTAAAATGAGTTAATGAATGAATGAATTCGCACTGCAGAGTTGCCAAGACCAAGGTCCAGATCACAGAGCGCTGAATCAATCCAAAGGCACGTCTCTGAGGGCCTGTGTTCCCCGGTTCCGCCTCAGAGACACAAGGGTAAGGTACTTAATTCCCTCGCCTCTGCCTCCTCATCTGTAAATTATGGGTAATCAGACCCACTTCCCAGGTTTCTCATGAGGACTGAATATGTCAACGCAGACAGAGGCTCACTTATGTGCCTTGTACCAATAATGGTAATGGCATCATTATTATTTTTTCTTAATTTTTATTTAAAAAAAAATTTTTTTAATGTTTATTTATTTTTGAGACAGAGACAGAGCATGAACAGGGGAGGGTCAGAGAGAGAGGGAGACACAGAATCCGAAACAGGTTCCAGGCTCTGAGCTGTCAGCACAGAGCCCGATGCGGGGCTCGAACTCACGGACTGCGAGATCATGACCTGAGCTGAAGTCAGACACTTAACCGACCGAGCCACCCAGGCGCCCCTTAATTTTTATTTTTGAGAGAGACGGAGAGAGAGAGAGAGAGGGAGGGAGAGGGAGATGGCACACACGGGGAGGGGCCGAGATGGGGGACAGGACAGAGGATCTGAAGCGGGCCCTGTGGTGACAGCAGCCAGCCTGATGCAGGGCTCGAACTCACAAACCACTAGATCATGACCGGAGCCAAAGTGGGACGCTCAACCGACTGAGCCGCCCAGGCGCCCCGGCAGTGGCATCATTATTATTCCATGTTAGTTACATCCACTGAGGTTCACTGACGCAGGCTGAGCTCCAACTTGCTTCTGTGCCAGTTCTGACAGTATCTGGCTTCCTGCCCTCTTGCTGCTCTCCATTCCAATGCGTCTAGAATGAGTTCTAGGCTCCTCTGAGTCTCCTGGGATGTAGACTTGCCTTCTATACAGGAATGACACTGCCATGTTCAATCAGTTTATAACTGAGCTAAGGCATTCGTTTTCTGAGCACCTAGTTTCCCTGATTAACCTAAAGCCTTTCCCTGAGCCACAAGTGTATCGGTCAGGCCCCTCGGAGAAACAGGACCAACAGGCTGTATAGATAGATATAAATGTAAAGAAAATGTATACAGGAAAGGGCTCATGTGACTACAGAGGCTGGCAAGTCCCAAGGTCTGCAGGGTGAGTCGGCAAGCTGGGGACCCAGGCGAGCCGACAGGTTAGTTCCAGTCCAAGTCCAAAGGTCTGAGAACCAGGAGAGGTAATGATGTAGTTCTAGTTTGAAGGCTGGTGAGTTTGACACCCAGGAAGAGCCAATGTTTCAGTGTGAGTTCAAAGACAGAAAAAAAAAGCTGGTGTCCCAATTCAAAGGCTGTTATGCAGGAGGAATTCTCTTACTCTGGGAATGTCTGTCTTTTTATTCTGCTCAGGCCTTCACCTGGTTAGTTGAGGCCCACCCACCTGAGGAAGGACAATCTGCCTTGCTCTGTCTACCAACTGAAATATTCATCTCTTTCAGAAAAACATTCACAGACACGCCCAGAATAATGTTTGAGCAAATATCTAAGCACCCTGTGGCCCAGTCAAATGGACGTATACAATTTACCATCACGATAAGTATACAGTCTCATAGCTCAGACTGAAACTAACCAGTAAGATTCCACTGGCTAAAGGTAGGCACACAACAAACCTCTAGTGAAGCAGACCAGATAAGTCATACACTATGGAGGGGCGCCTGGGTGGCTCAGTCCGTTAAGCATCTGACTTCAGCTGAGGTCATGATCTCATGGTCTGTGAGTTTGAGCCCCACACTGGGCTCTGTGCTGACAGCTCAGAGCCAAGAGCCTCCTTCAGATTCTGTGTCTCCCTCTCTTTCTGACCCTACCCCACTCACTCTATCTCTCTCTGTCTCTCACAAATGAATAAATGTTAAAAAAAAATTTTTTTAAAAAGAAGTCATATACTTCTTCTAGGAAGAAGTGGACTTCTAGGAAAGAATATCCTCTCTTCTCTTCCTTTCAATGGGATACCTAGAGCTGGTGTAGGAGTTCACCATCCTCAGGGAAGTCAATGTAAGGAGCACAGAGCAGACCAGGAGACTCCCAAAGGAATGCTGTGGCTCTGATGAAGCCACATATAAAGTCTGATTATGTCGGGACATTTGCATTACCCAAGCAGATATATCCTCTATCGTGTGACCCAATTTGGTTGGATTTCCTGGAACTTGCAACAGGAAGTCTAAATGGTCTATTTACTCCAACACTAGGACCATTCTTGTCATCGCTCTGGCCCCCACTTCTGAGCTCTGTCCCTATATAAGCAGTCAGTATCTGGGACACTGTCCAAGCTAGATTAAAATATACTGGATCTGGAAAGTCTCCCTCAAACATCACCTCTGCCTAACAGAATGACCCCTCTACCCTTCCCCCCAAAATCTCAAGCAGATATGAATGTTGTCCCAGAGCAACCCCATTTGGAACATTTCTTTGACCCCTGAGATTGAACTGTGGGTCACCTTTTGGGGGGGGGGCAGTCCCTCTGCCCCACCCATACCCAACATTCTCCCTTTCACAACAGCCAGTGCCATCTGGTCATGGATCATGATCAAATGTCAGAAAGAATTACTGCATTAGTAATATGACAAGAAAAAATAATTGATTAAATAGAGAACATAGTTGTTGCTGGCAAGTATATTTGTTGAAGCAAAAACAGTATTTGATCAAATCAGCAGCTTTTTCTATCCCCAAATTCTTTCCCTGAAAAAAGAAACAAGTGGTTGCCTTCCCTGATGCTAATTTCAAAAGAAAAATTAGCCTTAACCTCCCATACTGGTGAATTTTTAATTTTATATTTATTACAGATGTTACCTGTGAATTTATTTATGTAACCTTCCCCAATCTACTTATATTTGTGACCTACACAAAGATTCAGGCTTAATATGGGGTAGGTGTTTCTTTAGATCTTTTTTATTGAGCCACCTAGTTTGGACGCTCTTAAAGTTTGATGAATAAAGCCTTATTCACCCTAATCATAACCCCTCTCAATTTACAGACAGTATTTATAACTCAAAAATAATAAGCATGAAGCAAGAGTGAGAGATCCAGGATCGGTGGGATTTCCAAGTGTTCGCTGCTTGGATTCTGGTGTTTACTCATGAATGTCATAATGGAGTTATATTCCGACCAGAGATGAGAAAAGCATTAAGACTTCAGAGGTTTGGTCCGGGAAGGACAGCAGTGTCTGGGAGGGGCGGGGGGGGGGGGCAGAGAAAGAAGTTCAACCAATCCCATCTGCTTCCAATGTAGCCCTGGAAGGCTGGCAGGGGAGAGACCCACTGAGCACCAGGTTTGGGAGGTGAATGGGGGCCGCTTTACCTAGGATCTTGAAAATGGCAACCCCAGGCCTCTTCCTGGTTGGGTCTGTTCCTCCCCAGGCCACAGTTCCACGGCTGCTGACCAGGTCTGGCCTGAGTTTCTGACTCTGGCTGCTGCGGAGGTAGGGTACAACCCTTCTTCCTGACCCTAGGGTACAGAGGATGTGGGGGAGGAGGCACCCCTACTTGAGTGGGCTTCAGGGAAGCTGTGTTCTTGACTGACAGCCAGGGTTCCGTTCAGGCAAGGAGGCAGAGGAACATGTAGCGATGAGGTAGGGGAGCGTGTTTTCCCACAAGGAGATTTCCAGAGGGTAGGGCAGAAATGTTTGAGCTGTAGTCGGCTGAGGCCCTTGGCGCAGGGGAGGGGAAGCCCAGATCAGCTTGGGGTTAAAAGGAGGGGCTGACGGTTGGCCCGAGGGCCTCATAACGTGGGCACGGGTCAAGAATTACAATAACTCGCTCACCCATCCGATGTGTATTTATTCAGCGTGCTCTCTGTGCCAGATGGTGGCTTGGCAATGACAATACAGACGTGAATGCCACACAGTCCCTGCCGTGTGGAGTGCACCTTCGAGGGGCCTCGACATAGGGCGGTGGGGACGTGCTGTGAGAAGAATCGGGCAGGTGAGGGAATTGAGAGGGGGCAGGGGCCGCTCTCTTAGGTCAGGTGGTCAGGAGAGGCCGGTGTGAAGGATGGCACCAGGCAGACAGCTGAAGGGGGCAGGGGGTGCCGGGATGAGGAGGCTTCCTGCAGAGGCCATGACAGCCACGCGGCGTGTGGAGGGAGGCCTCCAGGACAGAGGGGCCAGAGGACAGAGGGACGGGAGGGAAGGGGGAGGCAGGGGGGAAGGCCGGCGCGGGCAGGCCCTGAGAGGTCCCGGCCTGGTCTTTGCACCTGATTCCGAGTGCAACACCAGGCCAGGGGCACCCTGAGTGTGCAGAAGTGCCACCATCTGATGTGACACGACAGACCCGCGGTGCGATGTGCGTGGATGGCCGCGGGCTGCCTGGAACGTCAGTTCCAACAGCAGCCACGAAGACAAGTGTGGCCCCGACCTCTCGGCAGCAGCTGTAAGCGGGACGGGGTTGTTTTTGGTTTTTTTGCCTTAAAAGTGAATCGGCAGACGCCAAAGTCGGTCTTTGGATTCCGAGACTTCCAAAACAGAAGACACAAAAGCCACTGCTGGCGAGGGGACTGCGGTCTCTGGAAACGGGCAGCTGGACAGGTCTGGCCCCTCTGGAAGAAGCACGCACAGCCTGCTGAACTGCTCACAGTGGCTACAAAGACCTACTGGTTCAAGGCTGCTGGCGTGGAGCCCCCAGGCGGGGGCCGGAGGGGTCGCCTGGCCTGCGGGGCTCGGGGGGCGGAGCTAACGAAGCGGGAGGGCCCTGGGCCGTCAGACGGCAGGGCCATGCCTGGGGTCAGAAGGGCGCCAACACCTACCGCGCAGTGCGCAACAGCCTCCATTGTAACATGCATCCAGAATCAAAGTGTAGACGCTCTGATTCTGCCTTTACATCATCCTGACCAGGGACTCTGGGACGGAAGGCAGGACAGCAACGACACATGCGCACACCCTCCCGTACGGTGCACGTCCCGTCCCGGTTCTGCCCTGGATCCCCTTACTGCACTCGGGCCTAACATCTAGAGGGAGGTGGAAACTTCCGAGTTGGAGCTCTTTAGCCACCTGCCCCGATGCCCTCCGACTGGCAGATCAGAAAGGAGGCCTCCAGAAAGTGAGGTGACCTGACCAGGACGTGGGCCTCTGGGAGGGGAGGGTGGAGGCGGCGGGAAGGCAGAGCCCCTCTGCCCACCGCAGCCCCGCACCCCTACCCTTACTGTCCAGGTGAAGGTCACCCCGTCAGAGGGAGAATTCCATCGTGATCGCCTGCTCCAAGTGTCCCCACCCTGATCAACCCCTCCCTTGCCCTGCCCTGCCCTTCAGCCTTCTCGCAGAAGATGGCAATCTCGCCCAGACCCGCAACCACCGGGGTAGCGGTCAGTACCCAGAACTTTGGGGCCACAGGAAGTGGGCGTGGGGCTAGAAGTCCTGACAGCTGTTCCTAGAAGAACATCAGCACGAAGCAATCACTTGCCGAGAGTCACAAGAAACCGTCTGAGATGTAACCGGACCGGTTAGCGTCTTCACGGAAACAAGTGTGCTGTCCTTCCCGGCATTCCCGTTGGTTATGTGTCTCTTCACTGATGTCTCTACTGCTTATAACATCTCCCGACCTCCTCCTCAAGGCCGCAACGGCGGTGCAAAGTAGGCTTCCGAGTCAAAGCCACCCAAGTTAAATCTTGGTTCTAAAGCATAACCAGCTGAGCTGTGTGCCTTCGGGTGAGTTACTTCATCTCTCTGAACCTCAAGCTCCTCCAATTATAAAAGAGCCATAAAACGTCACAAAACTGATGAGAAGATTAAATGAGAAGACAGAAAGGAACGTACCTGTGCTCCGCATGTAATAGAGTCTCAGAAACAGTTTCTTTCTTCCTCCTTTGGGAATTAGCCCTCAGAGAGTGAAGCGTGAGTTTAAGTCACTTAGCAGCGCTAAATCCTTATCTTCTGAAGGTGAATTCTACCTTTGGAAAGGGCCAAAAGCTATTAGGATCCAAGTGTGATGAAGAAGGCCAGCAATCAAGCAAACAAGGCACGGTACAGCCGCTGTGTTCGTGGACAGAATGGTTTTCTGTACGGATCAAAGACAGACTTCTCTTGATGCCCATGTTCCGAGCGAGCGCGGTGCTGGGGGGTGTGTCTACAACAGCAAACAGATCGGAGTCCTTGTCCTGAAGAGCTCCCGGGTCTCTATGAGCTGCAGTGGCATGGCTAGTGGAGGTCTCGAAAATAATGCACAAGGGGTTGGAGATATCCTAGGCACTTTGTTTAAAAGGAAGCTTTGCTGCCTCATACCTTAACCAAAAACACCTCTAAAGCCTCTACATAAATCATTAGAGAAGGAACAATTCGACCCTTTCCCCGAATAATTAGCTATTTTTCACTGATCTGGCTTCGTTTGATCAAACGAAAATAAGGAACAAATAAATTATTTGAGTTTCACAACTGGGTAGGCATTTTCCAGGCCTGGGGTTTCAAAGCAAGAAAGTTACTCGATCATTTTCTTTTCTAGAGTCTCTACTCGGGTCATTAATTATTACTTTAAACAACTCGTAGCCCTTATGACACAGAGGCAGATCTGCAGCTTGTGAACTGGTTTTTCATACCGTATACAACAAAAGCCACCTAGGTGGGAAGTTCCACGCCCTTCTCTTGTGCCTTGTTTCCCTCAACCTCGACATGGAGACGTTAGAACTGCCTACCCATGACACTGTGGGGAGGGTTAAATGGGCTCCTACGATTTAAAAGGTTTCAACAGTGCCAGGAGCCCAGTGAGTTTGCTATTGCTGGTGTTATCTGATATTGAAACGATAATAGCAAGTAGTGGGCAATAGACCGTTTTCTACACTTGGATTCCTGCCTTCCCCTTAAGATGAAAAGATATCATCCAAAGCGAGCTTTCTGGGTTTTGTTTCGTGGCCGGCAAAAACTCAACTTATGTGGCATCACGATTATGCAAAGAGAAACAAATATAAAGATTCCACCCTCTGATGTGGCATGGGGTGTGGAGGCCACTGAGTGTGGTGAAACGGGAGCGCGTCCAGAATCGGGCATAGGAGGCACTCACATTGCTATGTGGGTAGCAGCTCGCCAAGTTTGAATCTGACCTTGAACATTCCTTCCTGCATTCTACGGCCCTCGGCCACAGCACCCACAGAATGAAGATACGACAAGGTGGGGTTTGGCAGTCACCCCAGGGGCTGAGATCACAGGAAAACAGAGGAAGGCGATCTGGGGCAGCAAACCTCAGTCTGACTTCCTCTCGGTCCTCTCGGACCCCTAAGGCTGGGGATGCGGGGCGGGCTGTGAACCTTCTCTCCCACCCCAACTGCAGCCTCGGTTTAGGGTCACTGCACGGGGAGAAGGGAAAAGAAAGCAGTGACACATGTGGCATGGAGAATCCAAAAGGCTGCGACTGTCCAGCTCTGGGACTCTGTGTCTCTAGTGCCCCGAGGGGTGGAGGTTGGGGAGAAGGTGGTGGGGATGGGGTCGACCGCGAGAACGAAGAAATAGAGTTTATGGCCCATTATGGCCATTCCTTGCCCCGAAGCACAGTCAGACCTGTGACCCGAGCGGGTTGGACATCGTGTCACAAACGCAGAGCAGCTTGCTCATTCACGTCTTCACTCCTCTCCCGAAGCAGAGCCCCCAGGGCACCCAGAACCTGGGACCGGGCTTCCGGGTAGGCACAGGGCAGAGACGAGGCTGCTGAAATTCACACGCTAGCCTTTCCGTTCCCTGGGGACACAAACACGGACGCGTGTTCTCCTCTTGTGCGCTGGACACTGGACTGGGCGCTGAGAGCACAGCAACGAGCCCTGGGATAGCACCTCGGCATCCACGGAGCGGAAATTCTGGAGGGAGACACCGCATCGAGCTGCAAGTTAAGGGTGCCATTTCGGCTGAAGAGCGCGGTGCCACGGGAGTGCGGAGGAGGGTTCCAGTCGCCCCGCGTCTTGTACGGAAAACGAATAACGGATCTAGGGTTATGTTTATTCTGCCACTACTCTGCAAGTCCAAACACGAGTCTACCGGGTTCACCAGATGCTTAAGCTTTGCCTGCCTGCCCCGCTCCGGAACTCCCAAAGCATCTCTCCATGGATCCTAGACACGGAATCGGAAGCAGGCTCCAGGCTCCGAGCCGTCAGCACAGAGCCCGACGCGGGGCTCGAACCCGTGAGGTCATGACCTGAGCCGAAGTCGGACGCTCAACCCACTGAGCCCCCCAGGCGCCCCTAGTCCTTCATCACTCCTGGGTTTCACTTGCTCTGTTTACTCGTTTGGTTAAAAAGTGACTGATTTCCTCTATTCGGCTGCTTCAGCATCCATGAAATGTTGAGGCGCTCTCCTTATCCCATCATCCCCTGCAGAGACTCGCTAAGGTGCCCGAGGGTGCTTCTCTTTGGCAACCACTGTCGGTTCCTGACACCAGTGCAACCTGTTGTTAATATGCTCCCTAAACTGTCCAAACCACAGATGTTACTGTGTGATATCTTTGTATCTCCCTTCGTTCCAAGCATCAAAATAACCCCACTTTCCATAATAAGATATGATGCCGCCAAGGTCATTCCTCTCACACCTCGCAGTCGCTGTGTTCTGGATCCGTGGGTGCGGACAGACGAACCTCCTCCGCCAACTGAAATGAATTTCCACACAAGCCTACTTGGCTCAGTGTTAGAACATCCAAGAATATGTAGAGTTGGAAAGTAATTTTGAGACGACTGACTTTCTTACTTGACCAGAGAGAAATCCGAGGCCCCACGAGGTCGAGTGACTTAGCCAGAGCCGCCTGGCTAGTAAGGGTTAGTGGCACCTGAGGACAGGTGTGGGGGCCCTTGTTCTCAGGCATCCTTCCTACCACTACCACTGGCTCCCCGCTGCTCAGCACGGCGCCTGAGATATCACGCCATAAAGACATTTTAGACGGACAGACGGTGATTGCCTGGGAGCTCAGTCAGTTAAGCGTCTGACTTCGGTGCAGGTCACGGTTTTGAGTTTGAGTCCCGCGTCGGGCTCTCTGCCGTCAGCACCGAGTCTGTTTCGGACCCTCTGTGTACCCCCTCTCTCTGCCCCTCCCCTGCTGGTTCTTGCTTTCTCTCCAAATTGCCTACCATAATAGAAAAGGTCAGAGCCAGGTTTTGAACCCAGGCCCTCAGACTGAGTCTGTGGTCTTGAAGACGATGCTGTACCAACAATGAAGGGAAGGCTACATCACAACACGTGTAACCCTGAAGGAGGAGGAGAGGGCTGGGGGCGGGGGGGAGCGTTTAAGAACCACGAAACCGAAATTGACTGTCATACAAATGTACAGAATTATCACAAATACATATGCTTCATACTATATACACGTAAACCACAGTCTGATACCCTTTCAGACTGCTAGACACTGTGGGGTCGCTGATCTGAACCTCAAAGACTATGTAAAGTAAGACAGGGCACAATATTCGCTTTCTTGCCATATAGATTTTGAATTACAGCAACTGGTGCTATGTTGTTCATAAAAAAAGACTGAATAATAAATGTAAAACGTTAGTCATAATAGCCGCCTTCTTAAAGAAACCTAGCTAAACCCACTTTTTTTTTTTTTTTTTTTTAATGCCAGCGAACAGGAGTGCCTGGGTGGCTCCGTTGGGTAGGCGTCTGACTCTTGATTTCAGCTCAGGTCGGGATCTCACGGGTTTGTGAGTTCAAGGCCCATGTTGGGCTCTGCACTCACAGTGTGGGGCCTGCTTGGGATTCTCTCTCCCCCCTCCTCTTTGCCCCTCCCCTGCTCTCTCTCGCTGTCTCTCTCAAAATAAATTTAAAAAATAAATAAAATAAAAAAATAAATGCCCGAGAACGTATTACCGCAAGAAGTTGATGCCATTATTGGGTGATTTATCAGTACTCAGATCCTCACGTTATCATGCAGTTTCCCCCAACACTAAATTGGAACATGACATCTGGGTGGGCTGATCTTCCTAAGGCCATACCATCGACATTTCCACTTGGTGGTTACTTCTTAGAACGCCCCCTACTTAAAAACGTACTTGAATGGAGCTCATTTTGCCAAACTGGACATTGACCTATGCAAGATTACTGCAAAGGGATTTGAAGTTCTCTTGAAACTCCCCTGAATGATTTCCCTCCTTTCCTGGCTAAATGAACCAGTGGTCTACCCCACGGGGGCTGCTGTGACAAGCTGTGGTGGGGACCACGGACTTTCCCACACTGAAAGTGGCGTAGGAGGGACCTGCTGTGTTGTCCTTGAAGTCATTATTCTTTGTGGGCGTCTTCACATCCTCCTCCATGTCCCGTCCCCCCGCCCCCCGCTTCTGCCTCCCCTTTGCAAGGTTGCCCACCGGCACAGGGCACCGATTATCCAGAGTGACCCAGCACAGGCAAAGATACGCAGGAGCCCCAGGCAGATGCTGGACACAGAGGGTAAGCCTGTGACTGCTCTGCCATTTTTAAAGATGTCTACACCTCGAGCATATAAATAATCCAGAATACGTTTTCCTCTGTTGATTCATTTATGTTTGGAAAATCCTTATAAATTCCTATTCCACGGCACACACAATAATCCATTCCTGGAAGTGTTTCAGTTTCCAGTCAGGATTCAAACAGACATCGGGAAAACTCAGGGATTGTTCTGGTGTCTCTTAAAATCCTCATCGAGTGTCAATGGCTGAGTCACCAGCCCCTAAATCTTACAAACATGAAACCAAAGCATCACGGTGCTCCCATCAGCAGGATTCAGGAGCTCCGAGGGACACCCCGGGTCTCTCAGAAACATCGACATCTAGTGGCCGTAGACAGAAGTACCATCCTGAATTCGCCACCCCCACTCCAGACAGGTCTAGAAGGGTGCTCAGGTTGCAAGCTAGTTCACCCTCCTGATTTCCAGGTAAGAAAGTTGAAGCCTGGGGTTAGAACGGCTCACCCATTTCACACCTCTGATCGGTGGTGTTAGTACTTAATTCCCACAGGTCATTGCTACCTGAATATTAATATGCAGGAAGGAACTCGGGGCAAATCACCCATGCAACGGTGAGTGGGTAAGAGGAGCTTCAGTGGTTTATGGTTCACTAGGTATCTGCATCTAAATGCGGTGATTTTCCAAACGCTATCATTCATCCTTTATCAATCACGGCACTGCGTTATGAAAGGGAAAAAGAAGTTAAAATTCACATCCCAGTCTAAGTGAAAACCAGGTCAAAGCAAGCTCAGAGGAAGTACATCAGGCAGCACTCTGGTTCTGAAACTCTACGCAAACTTAGCTCACACAAGCCATTTTCTGCAGTTCATGATCATAAAATGCGAGCAAACAAAATACCCTTGCTTCTTGAACACTGGATACTTTATATCTAAAATTTAAAAAAATCACAGAGGTAAATAACTTTGCGCAGTAGGTACACATAGGTCCTATAAACCTAAAACGGGATGCCAAAGGAGACTTCTTTTCATAGACGAATAAACAGCAGGGGAGAGAGAAAATTCGAGAGTTAGGAATCAGAGCTGTTACGCAAGGTAGAGGGGAAAAAAAAAAAAAAACGAAGTCAAGGTTCTTAGTCCCAAAATATCCCTGCAGGAAGCTCAGGGGAACGATTTTCCATGGAAAACAGGAGACACGTGTCATCAATGACAGGCTGGGCAGGGCGGTGAGCAATACAGGAACCTATGGCGGAAGGAGGGCAAAGCTTACGGAACAGACACTGGCCGGCCCTCCCGAAGGAAGGCTGTGGGCTCCAAGGCCAGGACCCTGAAGGTTTATACTCTTCGTATAAAATGTGTCTTTTATGGAGAAATTCCATCACACGCTACTGTGTCCAAGGAGCTCCTCAGAGCAAAATCCTTTTACACTTCCCGTCTCCCCTTGTCATCAGGCCAGCGGACACAGAAACCGGTCTTCATCTGGAGAGTCGGGCAGAGATGCTGTCTGTGGTTGGAGGCTCCCAGTAATCTGCCTGGAACATTTATTTACTTCTCCTCTAACAGATTAAAAATAAAAGTAGGGGCGCCTGGGTGGCTCAGTCGGTTGAGCGTCTGACTCCGGCGCAGGTCATGATCTCACGGTTCGTGGGTTCAAGCCCCGTGTTGGGCTTTGCGCTGACAATGCAGAGCCTGCTTGGGATTTTCTCTCTCGCTCTCTCTCTGTCCCTCCCCACTTTTTTCTTCCTCTCTTTCTCAAAAATAAACGTTAAAAAAATTTTTTTTTAATAAAAGTAACAACAAAACCAAGACCCAAGACAACTGTGTGTGTGTGTGTGTGTGTGTGTATTATGTATATTATATATCAAGTCTGTATGCCCAAATGTAGACAAACCCGAATGAACCTGGTCCGTTCTGAATTTAAATTTAAGATCAATTCTTCATGACGATCAAGAAACAAACACTTCAAGATCAAACTATGCCACTGAGACCCCCAGATCCTTTACAGCCAGGCTTTCCCCTCCCGTTCTTCCATGTGTAATTGCATGAAGAACAGAGACCCGAGGGGCCCTGAGGGCCCAGAATGAGAGACTCCTGTGAAAACGCCAAGCCATACTTTCTCCCCAGCAACGAGGAAGGTTTTAGTTCTTCCACGAGAAACGACACAACTGATGATGAGCAGGGATGGCATGAAAAAGCTGGAGACAGGCGATCTGGACACAGCAGAGACCCACACGGGCGGCCACTGCAGGGATGGAGGGGAAGTGACCCCTGCAGGTGACTGCTGCAGGGGTGGACTAACTGGGGGGTGAGGGGCAGCGAGGGCACCTGTGCACAGAAGGTCAGGGGAACTCCTGGGGCCCCGTGCCTCTGCTGCCTTGTCTGTCCACTGCAGCACTCCCCCCGTGCCCTTCCTTCTGGTCCTAGCCTACCCAACTATGGGCAGGCTCTTTCCCCCATGATCTTTTTTATTATTATCATTCCTATTGTTTTAAGTTTATTTATTTTGAGAGAGACAGAGAGAAAGAGCACAAGTAGGGGAGGGGCAGAGAGAGGGGGGAGGACAGAGGATCGGGAAGCAGGTTCCATGTGGACGGCAGAGAGCCCTATGTGGGGCTCGAACTCACGAACCCCAAGATCACGACCCGAGCCGACACGGCCCGCTTCTCTTAGGATTCACCTCAGAATGTTTCCTCTGTGGAGTCTCTTCCTTGCTTCCCTTGTCCCAGAAGCACCTCCAAAAGGGACCATTCTCTCCCTTGGGCTCCACTGGACTCAACCAATGGACACACAGCATTTATTCATCCGCTTCCCTCTACCGACCATCCCACCTTCTATGTTGCACACGTGTGTGCCCCCGATGCCTCCCCCAGAATCCCATGCCCGGCATCCCCCAAGAGCCCCTGGGCAGGAGGGGAGGGGCCTGCGAGCCTGAGGCACCACTCGGTCAGTTGCACCTGATGGAGCTGGGCGGAACCTGCACAGGAAGGTCGCCAGGGTACGGCTGGAATGTGACAGGCCCGGAAACCCTGAGGGAGTCCGTATGGGGTGTCTCGTGTGGTCCGTGGGGGAGGGGGGCCGTGACAGGTGTCAGCGAGGCCACTGGACAGGGCTAGGGCGGGGGTAGGGGACTGGGCAGGAACAGGACAGAAAATATCTGGCTTCTGAGGAAGCTCTACCTCCAGCCCCAGGCGTAATGTCGTTCACCTAAAATGTCAAGACAAAGACGGGCGACTCAGATGACCACAGGCACAATCCGTCCACAGGGATTGAAATCACTTGCTGCCATTCACATCTTCATGGCAGATCACAAGGACCCTGCAACAAGGCAGGTGCTGTGTGGAGAGACAGGATGGCGAGCTGAAGTCTCCGAGAATCTAAGGAAGTTAGCACCGGGAGGGCTCACTTAGAGGTCACATACTCTATCCCTTCCACGTATGTTCAGGGTACCCAGAGAAGAGAAGAGAAGAGAAGAGAAGAGAAGAGAAGAGAAGAGAAGAGAAGAGAGGAAGAGAAGAGAAAGAAGAGAAGAGAAGAGAAGAGAAGAGAGAAGAGAAGAGAAGAGAAGAGAAGAGAAGAGAGAAGAGAAGAAGAGAAGAGAGAGAGGAGAAGAGAAGAGAAGAGAAGAGAAGAGAAGAGAAGAGAAGAGAAGAGAAGAGGCGAGGCCTCCCACAGCTTCCCACCTAACCAACGGCAGATCCGGGTCTAGAACACAGCTTAACTCAGAGCACACATGCCCGTAAGAACGTGACGGACAAAACCTTCAAGTAACACAACTTAGATGTTTTAGGACAACAGTATAAACGGCACGTTTCTGAGAAGTGGGTAGACCTCCCAGGACATCACGGCAGCACCAGTTCAGGCTTCCCCTTTGATTTCGTTTCTGAGTGTTGTGCAAACTAACACAGATGTGGGCAATACACGTGTCCGTCCATGTGTCCGTGGAACCCCGCTGTGCAGCCCGGTACTCTACAGACGGTGGTCGTCAACATCGCGAGGAGTCCTAACTTTGAAGCAGGAGGACAGAGGCGAGTTTCACGTAACATTAGAAAAACACATCACCGTCTCAGCCAGTCTTCTGGCAGAGACACAGCACGAAAAACGATTTCACCTCGTGTGGACTATTGCCCGAGGCTGAGACCCAGCCCGGGGGCCCTTCTGTGGCCCGGGAGCTGCTCTGGCTGGACGCCACCACCGGCTCCCCTTCCCCCTTGGCTGGCTGTCGCCAGACTTGGGGAAAGTGGCCCCTGAGCGACGGTACATGGTCTGAGCCAGCCTCAGATCCTGGGAAAAATAAGGCACATCAACTATTCTGTGTGTGTTTTGTTCTATGTGTGTGTGTGTTGTTTGTTTGTTTGTTTGTTTGTTTGTTTGAACATTCTTTTCTTGTAACAAGGATGTTTGGTTTCCTGGGAGGACCAGTCAAGCAGGTTAATTTGGCTCTGGGAAACTGACCGGTCAGCGTTATCAGATTTCATGGAGCTAGGAGTACAGGGAAGATTGAAATCTTCTCCTACTCGCTAAGATCAACTTTCTACCTGTCTTCTAGTATCTTCTATACACAAGTAACGTTATAACAATTTCTCACAAACCCATGGTTAATATCAGTCTATGACGTATACAGGTGGCTCAAAGAATCTGAAACCATCCGCAAATGAAAATAATCAGACTTGTCTTTTCTTGGCTTGCAGAGGGCTGTGGTGGCCCCACGGTAAAGATACGTTAGGCGCTTTCTTCAGAGTATTTAACACGTGGCACAAAGGCCTCCTTGGACTTCGGCTCTCCCTGCGACATCAGTTTTGAGCCTTTGGTATACGGAAGTTAGCACCACACCAGATATGTGGAGGAAATCTATACTGCCTAAATCGCACTGTGACAATATGACATTTTTAATACCTACTATGACCATTTACGCTGCCTTAGGAATTATTATTATCACTGGTGCTATTATTATGTTATAGTGAAGGAAACTAAGTAACCAGAGAAGTGATAGGTTTGTTTTTAGCCCCTCATCTGGTCCAGGTTAGAATTCAGACATTTCTGACCCCTAATACTGAATTCACGTAGCCAAAGATTTAATAGTCCTCGGGTCTACACATTACTCTCAACTTATTATTATTATTATTATTATTAATATTATTAATTAGCTTGATTTCCTTTTGCTAGGTCCCTTGAGGATTTTTGGGTTATTTTTTCTTCCAGTTTCTTAAGATGAATTCTAACCTGTGTGTTAGAAATTCCTTCTCTAGGGGCACCTGGGTGGCTCGGCCGGTTGAGCATCTGACTTCGGCTCAGGTCATGATCTCATGGCTCACGAGTCCAAGCCCCGCATCGGGCTCACTGCTGTCAGCTCAGAGCCCGCTTCAGAGCTTCTGTCCCCCTCTCTCTCTGCCCCTGCCCGGCTTATGCTCTCTCTCTCTCTCAAAAATAAATAATCCTTTAAAAAAATAAAAGTTTAAAAATTCCTTCTCTAGAGAAAAGGTATTAAAGACTATTTCCTCTAAATACAACAATTCCTGGACCCCACAGGCTTGGCATAAGGTCTCCTTTTTTTTTTTTAAGTTTAAGTAGTCTCTACACCCAATGGGGGGCTCAAACTCACAACCCTGAGATCGAGAGCTGAATGTTCTTCTGACTGAATCAACCAGGCGCCCCTAAGACCTCCTGGTTTTAAACTTGCTAGATAACTTGAAATTGATGGTAAAATCTCTACTTTCTTGAATCACTTGAAATGCCCTTCTTCCTCAAGTACCAAACTGAATTTTGTAAGTGTTAAAGGACAAAGAGGAAGGAAAAACTATATGTTCTCTACTTGTAGGATGTGACTTTCGTCATGGACAGGAGATTAAGAATGCATACAGATCCTACTTCTCCCTGGGTATTTCAAGTGTACTTGATCTGCTGAACTGTGAAATAAAAATGTTTAAAATCAGAGGCCCCTGGGTGGCTCAGTCTGTTGAGCGTCCGACCTTGGTTCAGGTCATAATCTCACGGTTGGTGAGTCTGAGCCCCAGGAAGAGCTCTTTGCTGTCAGGGGGAGCCCCGCTTTGGATCCTCTGTCCCCCCTTGCTCTGCCCCTCCCCTGCTCGCTCTCTCGCTCAAAAACAAATAAGCATTTAAAAAAATAGTTAAAAGCATTTATTATATTTGTACTTACCAAGTCGTTTATAGCTCTAATGGCTTTTGCTTTATGTTTCGATCCACGTTATTTCTCGTATCAGTATCTTATCTCAAAACTAGAAGGTATTGTTAACAAGGCAACGGAAGCATGAGTCACCTGGGAACTACAAAGGCAGAGCAGAATGAGCTATTACTACGCTGCCCATGTAAGTGGGAGCACCAAAATGAAACAGACGGACAATGCCAAGTGTTGATCAGGATGAAGAGGAACTGTCAGGGGATATACATCAGCACCACCACTCTGGACACCTGATGGGACTCCTTGAAGCTCGTCAGTGTTCACAGCCTCCAGTCGGAAGGGCATCCCCAGGTACACATCCCACAGAGGTATCCGCAAACCTCACTACTGTAAGACTATGCTCGTGGCAGCTTCATCCGTAACGCCCTCAAACTGGAGGCCCCGAATTCCATCAACAGTAAAATTACTAAGTAAATTCTGGCATCACGTCTATACAGCCACAAAAGTAAACAAACGATATAGCTTCACGCAGGTCATGGAGGAATCTTGCCAACGTTGTGTTGAATGAAAGAAGCCAGACAGAGAAGAGGCAACACTAGAGAACTCCATTTGTATAAAACTCCAAAATAATCAACACGCACCTACAGTATCAGAAGTATAGACAGCGGAGGAAAGCCATCTCAGGGAAGAACAGTGATAAGAGGGGACGGGAGGAGGGTATCTGGGGGCTGTTTCTTAATCTAAGTGCTAGTACGTGAGTGTGTTCGCTTTGTGAAAATCCCAGCGGCTGCCTGTACCCTTAAGTGCCTGTGAACCTCTCTGTGGGATACACAAACATTTTTTGAAAGAATCTAATACAGGGCTCTACACAGGATTTATTATGAAAGCGTCACACTTTGCCTTTTTTTACAGGGTAAAATTCAAATTTCAAGGAGAAGCACTGTAGGAATTCCTTCTCGTGAGTCACTTTGCCAAATCGTCAGCACTGCCCGACGAGGTGGGTATTATGATATATTCTCATTTTGCAGATTAGCAAAGGGAGGCTCTGAGAAGGATCAGTTTGTCCCCAGCACCACACACCGGCTAAGTGGCTGATCTGCTAAGATCCTACGGGCTGTCGGATCCAGAGGGCAGCCCCCTGAAACCCACGGCCTGGAGCCAGCACAGATCACGGAGCCCTGGGTGCAGATTTCTTTTCCTTCCTTCAAGATATTTCATATGGATTGCTTGGAGATAATTCAAACTGAAATTAAACTTTAGCGTTCCTCCATCTAACCTCTCGGCTTCCCTTGCACATTGGTTTTCTTTCAGTACCCTTTGTCACTTGCCGTGGTAGTGTTCATAGTGTTGTTTTGGACACTAAATGTCTTCCACTGCAAGATCTGTTCTTAAAGTATTTGTCCTGATAAAAAAAAAATGTATTATATGACCCACCCAATTTCATTTAATAGTATTGCAAGTTTATTCAGGGCATTCGATGTTTTTTACTTTATAGCAAATTAAACTCAGATCAAAAAGTGTTTATTCAAAATGTATACACACACCCTGCCTATTTCCAAGAAGCTTTGGCTCATAATAAAAGGTGCATAGAAAATAAAGCTGAAATACACAACTTAAAACCTCAAAAAAGGGGAAGAAGCTAATTTAGGGTAATACAAAGGCCATCACTGAACATTAAAATCAAATCACTGAACTCTAAGCTTTCTGGAAAACAAGTACATAAATCTCCTAATCTGATCGATAGAAAGAAAGAAATCAGTTATACAAAGATGACCATTTTCCAGATGCAGATTTCCAAGAGGCATGCCTAAGAAACTTACACAAAAGGTTTGATAATGAGTGATACAAATCATATGTAGAAATAAAGTGCCATTAAGAAGTGTCATTTCAGGGGCACCTGGCTAGCTCAGTCAGTGGAGCGTGAGGCTCTTAATCGCAGGGCTGTGAGTCTGAGTCCTGCATTGGGTGCACAGATTACTTAAAAATAAAATCTATGTTTAAGTTTATTTATTTATTTTGAGAGAGAGAGAGAGGAGAGTGTGAGCGGGGAAGGGGCAGAAAGAGAGACAGGGAGGGAGAATCCCAAATAGGGTCTGCTGTGCTGTCAGAACCAGGAGGCCAAGGCAGGGCTCGAACTCACGAACCGTGAGATCATGCCCTGAGCCAAAATCCAGAGTTGGACGCTTAACTGACTGAGCCACCCGGATGCCTCCAAAATAAAATCTTTTTTTAAAAAGAGTGTCATTTGAGGAGGGAAATTTTTACAAACAAAACAGCCCTGGATTCTATTTTTCGAGAACAAGTTCCAAGAAAAAAAAAAAAAAAAAAACAAAAACAGAAAGAAAGAGAGATTCTGGTGGTTTTTTTTTTTTTTAACTTTTATTTATTTTAGAGAGAGAGGCAGAGTGCCAGTGGGGGAGGGGCAGAGAGGAGACACAGAATCCGAAGCGGGCTCCAGGCTCCGAGCTGTCGGCACAGACCCCAACGTGGGGCTCGAACCCATGAACCATGAGATCATGACCTGAGCCAAAGTCGGACGCTTAACCGACTGAGCCACCCAGGCGCCCCGAGATTTTGGCTTGTAAAAGGCAGCAGAGACCCACTAGGCTGGCCAGGCGGTGCCTCTGGGACAGCGGGTCAGCCCAGGATCCCCCAACAGTCACAAGGCCAGGCCTGCCCTCCACTGTCAGTGCCTTAGTTTTGCTACAAGACAAAACATAGAAATAGCAATACTCACCCTGCCTACCTCACACCGAAGCACTCTGTGCAACGTAAAATGCTCTACCAGCATAAACCTATATTCGCCATCAAAATGGAGGGGAAAACAGCCACGTTTTCAAGGATGAGAAATTTGTCATTCTCATAACCTTTGTCTTGAGGGTGATTTCATCTGTTCCACTTACTGTCCTTTCCATTTTTGTCAGGAAGGGCATTTATTAGAAGATCTCAATGTGTGATGAATCAGCACAGAATTACAAAAATGTGACCTTTCGCTATGAGTTGTTCTTGCCCAGTGTTCTGTCCTTTCCCTCTGGCAGAAGTCTATAAACAAAAAAATTCCCCCACTTAAAGTTACAAGAGACATAATTCGCAGAGGACTTTATCCTCCAGGGAAGCGTGCTCTTTTTCTCCAAGCTAACAACCATGGATTCCAGTCTGGAAATTGCCAGTGAACCCGACACTCTTGTGTGCACACGCGTGGTGTGAACTCAGGTAAACGTGTGTTCATGTACACGGATGTATTTTTGTAGCCATCGCACAACCAAGGCCCAGAATCTGGGAGCTGGAGCGTTCTTTTCTCCCTGAGTAGAGAAGTGATTGCCCAAATCTCTCAAACCTCAAGGGCCCCTCCTCCTGAAATGGGAGAAGTTGTCGTAGTGTTTGATTTCTTAAAAAAAAACATTATTTGACAGCTGCTAACATAGTGGATCTTAAAAGTTCTGATTACAAGAAAAAAATTGTAATTAGGTGTTAATGAGAAGTTAATTCAACTGGTAGTCATTATTTCATAAGTTACCAAGTCATTATGTGGTCTGCCTTAAACATGCAAAATGTTCTACGTCAATTACATCTCGGTAAAACTGGGAAGGGGGGAAAGGGTAAAGCGTCATCACGTAAGCACCCGCTCTCTTGTGCCCCACACGTGTCGTTGCCAAAGCAAATGTCCATGGTGAGGCAGCTCAGGTCGAGCAGAGGAATACCATGCCACTGAGCAAAAGGGCACGTGGAAAAAGTTCAGCTAGGCTCTTGGCATCTATCTACGAACGTAAAGCTGAAGAAGAGAAAGGACGTTGCCAACCCCAAAAATAGGTACATGGGATCTAATGAGTTTGTTTGTTCCATTCAGCTGAACCATGATTGGCATGATTAACCCAGGCACACAACGCAAAAGGTCTTCACTACGAACTCACCCGAGTTGAAGACATATTTATGTGTATCTTTTAATAACCACATTTGCATCACCCTACCCAACCGTCAAACTGTTGTTAAAGCTCTGAACTTGTGATCTAAACAAACAGTAGATGGGGCGCCTGGGTGGCTCAGTGCGGACAGCCTGCGACTCTTGACCTTGGGGTCATGAGTTCAAGCCCTACATTGGCTGTAGAGATTACTTAAATAAAAACTGGAAACAATTTTTTTTATAGATGTTTATTTATTTTTGAGCGAGCGAGAGACAGAGCATGAGCAGGGGAGGGGCAGAGAAAGAGGGAGACACAGAATCGGAAGCAGGCTCCAGGCTCACAGCACAGAGCCCGACGCAGGGCTCAAACCGTGAGATCACGACCTGAGCAGGAGTGGGACACTTAGCCAACTGAGCCACCTAGGCGCCCCTAATGTATTTTTTTTTTAAATAAACAAACAGTAGGCCTCTGAAGAACTATTATTTTACTGTACATTCCCAGACTCTAAGTGGGGTTCTCCGAGCGCTTGGGTCAGAAGCGATGGGGAAGGCTTGGTAAAATGCGGATTCCTGGGCTCCACCGCTGGCTCATGGGGCAGCCGCTCTGGGGTTGATGCTGGAGAAGTCCCACGTCGCTCAAGCTGCCCGGATTATATCCAGGCACAAGACATCTTGAGAAGGTTCATCCGAGAGTGAATGCAGGAAGGCTGACCCAACGGCCAGCACACAGACGACGACTCACGAGCCGCTTTTGTGAAAGAAGTTCGAGCACGTGTGCGGATGTGCCCTCGTACCTCGCAGCTACGTGACTCGCGGGGAGAGTGGCCAGTGGTCTCATGTGGCAGCCTCACGTGCTCCGAAAACCGCGGTGCTAGAAACATGCGACATTTAAGAATATGCGGCCCCGCGCTTACTCATTACCCCGCCCCCCACGTGTGCTTTTCAGTTTTAGGTTATTTTCCGCTTCTTCTTCCGTTCAGTTAGAGTGTGACATTCCCACGGGGACCAGCGTTCCGCTCCATGACCCTCAGGGTGAGTGACCGCGTCCCTACAACTAAGGAGTAACAAGAGAAGTCACAGAACTGCCTTCTCTCTCACCGTCTACACGAGCCACCTACAGCCTCGGCTCAGGCAGCCAACGTCCCCGAGGGAAGATTTGCGCCATTCCCAGGGATGGGCCACAGACCTCAAAACCGGAGACACAGGCTGGCTCCGCCGTGTCCCGCACCTGACCCCAGAGCAAGGAATTACCGCTACATTTCTAATAAAACGAAGAGGTGAAGGCCGTGTATCAACGTGTTAACGTTGACCTTGACGACCCACTCCGATTCCAGCTAGGCTTTGCAGCACTGCCGTTGGTTGCCAAGTCCCCTCTGCCCTGTTCTCAGCGGACGGCAGCCTTCCTTTACCTACTTCTCTCTGTCCCTCCTTCCTTTTAGGCACAGGGTGTGTGTGACCACCTCTCGGATGCATGAGACTGAGCCGGCATCCCGGATCCACCAGCTATGCTAATGCCGGCCCTCCCCCAGGCCCCCCTGCACTTCGCAGTTTTCTACTGTCTGATAGGCATTTCCCCCCAAGTCTGGATGCGTGCAAATATGAGTCGGGTGCAAAAGACTAAAGAGAAAGCGTTTCCTTAACACCACCATGGTCCCCTAACCCAACTCCAGGCTTGTTTGTGTGTCTATTATCTTTAAAGCTTCAACCTATGAGCTATTTGACAAAAACGATACTGACTTTTTTGTCTGGTTTCACAGAACATATAACATCGTTTGTACCAGAGCTATTTACATGTGAGATTCTGATTCTGAGACATTTAACTTTGACATAAGCATCACGGACTATGCTAATCTGAACCTGGTCAAAAATTTCCAGTTAGGCAAATGAGTGTTGTTTTTTTTTTTACTTTTTAAAATGTTTATTTATTCTTGAGAGACAGAGAGAGACAGAGCACAAGCAAGGGAGGGGTGGAGAGAGAGGGAGACACAGAATCCGGAAGCAGGTTCCAGGCTCTGAGCTGTCAGCACAGAACCTGATGCAGGGCTGGAACCCAGGAACCTCAAGATCATGACCTGAGCCGAAGTCAGACGTGTAACCGACTGAACCACCCAGGCACCCCAGCAAATGAGGTTTTTGGTTTTTTTGTTTTTTGTTTTTAATTAAGTCATTAATTTATTTTTTTTTAATTTACATCCAAGTTAGTTAGCATACAGTGCAACAATGATTTCAGGAGTAGATTCCTTAGTGCCCCTTACCCCCTTAGCCCATCCCCCCTCCCACAGCCCCTCCAGCAACCCTCTGTCAGTTCTCCATATTTAAGAGTCTCTTCTGTTATGTCCCCTCCCTGTTTTTATATTATTTTTGCTTCCCTTCCCTTATGCTTATCTGTTCTGTGTCTTGAAGTCCTCATATGAGTGAAGTCCTATGATATCTGTCTTTCTCTGACTAATTTCACTTAGCATAATACCCTCTAGTTTCATCCATGTAGTTGCAAACAGCAAGATGTCATTCTTTTTGATTGCTGAGTAATACTCCATTGTGTGTGTGTGTGTGTGTGTATACCACATCTTCTTTACCCATTCATCCATCGATGGACATTTGGGCTCTTTACATACTTTGGCTATCGTCGATAGTGCTGCTATAAACATTGGGGTGCATGTGCCCCTTCGAAAACGTATACCTGTATCCCTCGGATAGATACCTAGTAGTGCAATTGCTGGGTCATAGGGTGGTTCTCTTTTTAATTTTTTGAGGACCCTCCATACTGTTTTCCAGAGTGGCTGCACCAGTTTGCATTCCCACCAGCAGTGCAAGAGAGAGCCTCTTTCTCCGCATCCTCGCCAACATCTGCTGTTGCCTGAGTTGTTAATGTTAGTCATTCTGACTGGTGTGAGGTGATATCTCATCGTGGTTTTGATTTGAATTTCCCTGATGATGAGTGATGTTGAGCATTTTTTTCATGTGTCTGTTAGCCATCTGGATGTCTTCTTTGGAGAAGTGTCTATTCCTGTCTTTTGCCCATTTCTTCACTGGATTATTTGGTTTTTGAGTGTTGAGTTTGATAAGTTCTTTATAGATTTTGGATACTAACCCTTTATCTGATATGTCACTTGCAAATATCTTCTCCCATTCCATCAGTTGCCTTTTAGTTTTTCTGACTGTTTCCTTTGCTGTGCAGAAGCTTTTTATCTTGATGAGGTCCCAATAGTTCAATTTTGCTTTTGTTTCCCTTGCCTCCGGAGACGTGTTGAGGAAGAAGTTTCTGTGGCCGAGGTCAAAGAGGTTTTTACCTGCTTTCTCCTCTAGGATTTTGTTGGCTTCCTGTCTTATGTTTAGGTCTTTTATCCATTTTGAGTTTATTTTGCGTATGGTGTAAGAAAGTGGTCCAGGTTCATTCTTCTGCCCGTCGCTGTCCAGTTTTCCCAGCACCACTTGCTGAAGAGACTGTCTTTATTCCATTGGATATTCTTTCCTGCTTTGTCAAAGATTAGTTGGCCATACGTTTGTGGGTCCATTTCTGGGTTCTCTTTTCTGTTCCACTGATCTGAGTGTCTGCTTTTGTGCCAATACCATACTGTCTTGATGATTACAGCTTTGTAATACAGCTTGAAGTCCAAGATTGTGATGCTTCCAGGTTTGGTTTTCTTTTCAAAATCGCTTTGGCTAATCAGGGTCTTTTCTAGTTCCATGCAAATTTTAGGATTGTTTGTTCTAGCTCTGTGAAGAATGCTGGTGTTATTTTGATAGGGATGGCACTGAATATGTAGATTGCTTTGGGTAGTATCGGCATTTTAACAATGTTCGTTCTTCCTATCCGGGAGCATGGAATCTTTTTCCATTTTTTTGTGTCTTCTTCAATTTCTTTCATAAGCTTTCTATAGTTTTCAGTGTATAGATTTTTCACATCTTTGGTTAGGTTTATTCCTAGATATTTTATGGATTTTGGTGTAGTTGTAAATGGGATCGATTCCTTGATTTCCCTTTCCGTGGCTTCATTGTTGGTGTGTAGGAATGCAACCATTTTCTGTGCATTGATTTTATATCCTGCGACTTTGCTGAATTCATGGATCAGTTCTAGCAGTTTTTTGGTGGAATCTTTAGGGTTTTCCATATAGAGTATCATGTCATCTGCAAAGAGTGAAAGTTTGACCCCCTCCTGGACGATTTGGATGCTTTTTATTTCTTTGTGTTGTCTGACTGCAGAGGCTAAGACTTCCAATACTATGTTGAATAAGAGTGGCCAGAGTGGACATCCCTGTCTTGTTCCTGACCTTAGGGGGAAAGCTCTCAGTTTTTCCCCACCGAAGTGTGGGGAAGTATTCATGTTGGTTCTTTCATAGATGGCTTTTATGATCTTGAGGTATGAACCTTCTAGCCCTACTTTCTTGAGGGTTTTTATCAAGAAAAGATGCTATATTTTGTCAAATGCTTTCTCTGCATCTATTGAGAGGATCATGTGGTTCTTGTCCTTTCTTTTATTGATGTGATGAATCACGTTAATTGTTTTGTGGATATTGAACCGGCCCTGCATCCCAGGTATAAATCCCACTTGGTCGTGGTAAATAATTTTTTAATATTGTTGGATCTAGTTGGCTAATATCTTGTTGAGGATTTTTGCATCCATGTTCATCAGGGAAATCAGTCTATAGTTCTCCTTTTTAGTTGGGTCTCTGTCTGCTTTTGGAATCAAGGTAATGCTGGCTTCATAGAATGAGTCTGGAAGTTTTCCTTCCATTTTTATTTTTTGGAACAGCTTCAAAAGAATAGGTGTTAACTCTTCTTTATATGTTTGGTAGAATTCCCCTGGAAAGCCATCTGGCCCTGGACTCTTGTGTTTTGGGAGATTTTTTATTACTAATTTGATTTCTTTGCTGGTTATGGGTCTGTTCAAATTTTCTATTTCTTCCTGTTTCAGTTTTGGTAGTGTATATGTTTCTAGGAATTTGTTTATTTTTTCCAGATTGCCCATTTTATTGGTGTATAATTACTCATAATATTCTCTTATTATTGTTTGTATTTCTGCTGTGTTGGTTGTGATCTCTCCTCTTTCATTCTTGATTTTATTTATTTGGGTCTTTTTCTTTTTTTTCTTTTTTTTTTTTTTTTTGATCAAACTGGCTAGGAGTTTATCAATTTTGTTAATTCTTTCAAAGAACCAGTTCCTAGTTTCATTGATCTGTTGTACTGGTTTTTGTTTGTTTGTTTGTTTTGTTTTATTTTGCTTTTGGTTTCAATAGCATTGATTTCTGCTCTAATCTTTATTATTCCCTGTCTTCTGCTGGTTTGGGGTGTTATCTGCTGTTCTTTTTCCAGCTCTTTAAGGTGTAAGGTTAGATGGTGTATCTGAAACCTTTCTTCCTTCTTTAGGAAGGCCTGGATTGCTATATACTTCCCTCTTATGACTGCCTTTGCTACGTCCCAGAGGTTTTGGGCTGTGGTGTTATCATTTTCATTGGATTCAATGTACTTTTTAATTTCCTCTTTAACGTCTTGGTTAGCCCATTCATTCTTTAGTAGGATGTTCTTTAGTCTCCAAGTATTTGTTGTCCTTCTGTGGTTGATTTTGAGTTTCATAGCGTTGTGGTCTGCAAATATGCACGGTATGATCTCAATCTTTTTGTACTGGCTGAGGGCTGATTTGTGTCCCAGTATGTGATCTGTTCTGGAGAATGTTCCATGTGCAAATGAGGGGTTTTTTTTAATGAGGGTTTAATTTATTTTGAGAGAGAGATAGAAAGTGAGCAGGGGAGGGGCAGAGGGGGGGAGAGAGAGAGAGAGAGAGAGAGAGAGAGAGAGAGAGAGAGAATCCCAAGTAGGCTCCACACTGTCAGTGCAGAGCCTGATGGAGGGCTTGAACTCACAAACCATGAGATCATGACCTAAGCTGAAACCAAGAGTCAGACACTTAACTGACTGAGACACCTGGCAGCCCTAATTAGGCAAATGAGCCTTAAAAGAATATTTTTAGGGGCTCCTGGGTGGCTCAATTGGTTGAGCGTCTGACTCTTCATTTCAGCTCAGGTCATGATCCCAGGGTCATGGCATTGAGCCTTGCATCGGGCTCTGTGCTCAGCCTGGAGCCTGCTTGGGATTCTCTCTCTCTCCCTCTGCTCTCCTCCCTTTCTCACTCTCTCTCTCTCCCTAAAATTAAAACCAATTTTTTGAAAGATTATTTTTATCAGAAAGAAGGAGGGGGGGGAGAGAGAGAGGAAGGAAGGAAGGAAAGGAAGAAACCAAAAAGCAAAAAAAACTTTATATCCAAAATTCAGGTTGAAAACCCACGATTTTAAAACTCCAAGTAACATATATAACACCGAAACTACCAGGTGATTCTACAAAGAGAAGATGTCCCTTTTATTACAAGAAAACAAGCTTTCCAACATTTCCTGTGTGTTTTGAGCACACTGTCGGTTGAATCAAGCCAAGTGGCAGATGTGGACTATTTCAGCTTCATCCAAGCCCCACCCCACAGCGTTGCCATAGATAAAAGCACGGGTTGGTATTTATATTTTCTTCTCTTTGCTGTTTCATAATAAAATCGCTTTCGCCGCTCACGTCTGAATGCGGCTTCAACTGTACGATGTACCAGCATGGACCCGAGCCCCCTGCTCTCTGCTCGCTCCCACCACGAGGCTGGGGTCCCCTGGTGGACCACAACTACAGTATTTTACTTCACACTGTGATCTGATCTGATCAGATCAGCGAAACTTGCCGCAAAAGTTATTGTATTGGCCAAGCACGGTCTCTGATCTCAGAAAACCGGGAAGAGCTTTATAAAAGGAAATATAATAAACAATTAGCGAGGGCCAGAGAGAAGAGATTCAAACTATTAAAGGGTTTCAAACTGAAGTGCCTTGAAGCCCTTGCCCCCCTTTCAGTTGGAAAGATCTGCAGCCATAATGGAGAAATCCTACTTGGAATTTCTCCTCATTAAAACCGAGTTTACACACTTGGTCTTTGTTTCGCCATCCCTGGGGCCCCATGGCCACAAGTGTCCTGGTCCCCCGGTGTCAGTGTGCCATAGCCGTCTCCCTCTCCAATCCATTTTACCTTAGAAGTCACAAGTAGAGTCCGGCCTGGCTTCTCTTCTAGGTGGTTCTATCAGTTTCCGCCCCATTCTCTAATTACCATTTGGTAAAAAAACAAAAACACAAAACTATTTGTTGAAAAGAACATGGACAGCCAGCCTCCGATAGACTTTGTTTCAAATCTTGGCTCAGTCACTTCCCACCTGCAAGGCCTTGAAATGTCACTGCTCAAAGGTCTGTGGTGCTTTAAGTAAGACGCGTGCCTTGTTCTCGTCTGACACACGGTGAGCACCCAGTAAAGATTAGTTCCTTCCTCTCTGCTGGGCCCAGAGTCCCAGCTCACACCGTCCATCCAGCTTAGCTGGAGTAGTGGGCCCTTGCCATTTCGTTTGGCCACCCGGCATCTCGACCCCGTCTGTGTTTGGGGAATTTCTGCTGACTGGGTTTTGGTGGCAATTCCATGGAATTGCTACTGAGGGTGCTAATCTAATGAAAGGTGCTGGTGGGTGGCTGCACGTCGTCTGGTCTTCAGTCTTCCTTGCTTCTGGGCAGTGGCATGCAGCCTGGGCTCCATGATCACAAAGGCTCTCACCGTACTATGACACAACATGACACAACATGATGGCAACACAAAAGAGACGGGTCAGGGTTCCGCCTCTCCTGGGTGAGGACAGCACCACAGGAGGCTGGAAGGGGGCCCTCTTGGGGCAAATGTGGCATCGACGCTGACAGCATTAACAGTCGCCAGAAACCCACGTCTGGTAGAAAAGACACAAGACCAGAGCCAGCCACAGAATTCCCGCACTCCCAATCCACGCGCGATCGGGAGCACGCATGGCGACTTACTAAAGACAAAAAAAATAAATAAGTGTATATCACTCATCGATCCCTCTCGCTGATAGAGCAGCAAAAGACAAAGGACTAAGAACCAAAGCAAAACCCTGATTGCCTTTGCGATCCAACGCTCCCTACTGAGAGTAAAAAAGCGCCCTTTTATGAAACCTGATAATAGAAAGGAATCTAAATAAGTCTAAGCATTTGACAGGTTTTTAAATTCTGATTTGCAAGTTGAACCGTTTAAACCTCTTCGGTGTTTTCAGATCAGCGAGCTTATAAGAAGCTGTGAATCAGCTTCCACTATTTGTGCTCTCTTAGGAATGACACTATCGAGTTTCCGCCTACAATTTCTGTTCCCAGCAGGCTCTCCTCCCGCCGGGCAAGGCTGTGATGGGGAAGCTGGCAGAGCCAGTTGGGTAAATGAGCAGTAGCTGGTAGAGAAATGACTAACAGCTGCAGCCACAGCCGGGTGCAAATGCAGAACTTCACACGGAACAATCAAGAGACTGTTTTTAGAACTCGGCTGACATCATACGCCGGGAGCCTTTTATTCATCATCTGCACGGAACAGAGAAAGAAAGGGGCACTAATTACAGAGAGGCTGCTCAGGGAGCAATCCGGATTTTACAGCAGGAGCCTGCCCTCTCCTTGTTTGTGATGGTGTGAACAATAACCTTGCTTCTCGTCTCTGATAAAGGGTGCATGAGAACTGGAATGGTGATGACAATATCACCCCTATTTCCTTACCTATGTCACCGGGCTGCCTGTCTGGACCATCACCTGGGATGCGCTCGTTCCTTTGGATTTGTACGCTCATTTTTAAGCCAAGATTAGAATTACACACGAGTGGTGAAACGGAGAGTTTTGAAAGGCGTGCCTAATTATTCAGTGTTGTGCCTTCTGGCACTAACTGGGATTTCCTAGGTCCCGGTGAGCCCTGGATTAGATGGAGGTTGGCAAACTCTGGCCCATGGGCCGAAAGTAGCCACTGCCTGATTTTGTAAATAGAGTTGTACTCAGACCCAGCCACGCCCATCGTTTGGCTACCTTCGTGACTATCTTCTATGGCTGTGTTCATGCAACGGTAGTAGAGCTGAGAAGTTGCAACGGAGACCATCTGACCTGCAAAGCCTAAAATATTTACTCTTTACCCTTGACTGAAAAAGCTTGCTGACCCCTGAGACAGATGCTTGTCTCGTTTCTCAGCACTACAGAGTTGCTATGTTAACTAATGCAGTCATATGAACTGTTTCCTCAGTTCTAACCACATGTTTGCCTGGGACAAGACAGAATCAAGAGGGCAAATCAAAGGTTCTCTTCCAAACATGGACTTCCTTGGAATTTCAAATGTGACCAAATGATTGGAATTCTTTTTTTTTTTTTTAATTTTTAACATTTTTAAATTTATTTTTGAGAGACAGAGCATGAGCGGGGAAGGGGCAGAAAGACAGGGAGACACAGAATCCGAAGGAGGCTCCGGGCTCTGAGCTGTCCACACAGAGCCCAATGTAGGGCTCAAACCCACAAACCGTGAGATCATGACCTGAGCTGAAGTCAGACGCTTCACCAACTGAGCCACCCAGATGCCCTGATGATTGGAATTCTAATGTAAACACACAACAGAGAGAACTAAAATAAAAGCTCACTGGCCTAATCCAGGAAGGATTTGCTTTTATAGTTGAGGGTCTGAAGGATGAGACTGTGTGACCTTTCCTGACCACATAATAGATCTTTGGTTTAAAATCCCCTAAAAAACCAAGGTGCCTGGCTGGCTCAGTCAGTAGAACATGTGACTCTTGATCTCAGGGTTGTGAGTTCAAGCCACACATTGAGGGTAGAGTGTACTCAAAAAAAAAAAAAAAAAAAGAAAAGAAAAAAAAAGAAAGAAAGAAAATCCTCTAATGAACCAGTTAGAATATACCTGTTGAGAATCTAGCTTAGTTGTTATTAACCCTTTTGAAGGGTGGGGGCAGGGGGTTAACACTTCTGAAAAAATGACATATACACAGACATCCACAATTTCATTTATAATTTCTGTGGGTTCTTGGGCTCCCAAGAAGATGATCCATGAGCCCCACATTAAGAAACTGTGATCATTTTTTTTTTTTTTTGCTAGTTGTGGGAAAACAAGTTTTACAAAGCACTAGTCAAAGGAACCTGTTTTCAATTAACTTAATTAGCAATTAACAAGTACATACTTGACAATTAATTTAAAATTAGCAGCATCTACTAAACGCCCAATAAGTGGGTACATACAATAACACTGACATTGAAAGAAGAAAGAGATGATTGTTGTTTAATAAGGTGAGAGAAGGCTTCATGGAAGAAATGTGATTTACCCTAAGCTCTGAAAGAATATCGAAGTGTGAGATGTGCACAAGGGAGCAGGAGGGGCTGGCCCAAAACTGTCTTCAAGGTTCAGAGAATTCTCAGTCTTGGGTTTCTTCCCTGTTGGCCCCAGGCAGAGGAGCATCTAAAACGTCCCTAAAGGAACCTCCAGATTCTGAGGCTTCAGAAGAAATCTCTACACTTTGTCTATTCGCGCCATTGTGACTTGCATTCGGGGCAACACTGGATCCCGGCCAAAGTGGGTTTCGTGGGTGCTTGGCCTAACGCTCTCTTTTGCCTTCTTAAAATGTGTCATAATTTAACAAATAGGCAGTGGTATTTTCATTTTGAACTGAGCCCCCCAAATTTTGTAGCCAGTCCTGATCCCGGGGGAAGAATGGATCCAACAGTAATATGATCAAACATGGGTAAGAAGGCAGCGAACCGTGTGGCTTCCTCCCCCAAGCTGGGACACCAGTCTAAAGGGTGAGGGAGCTCCAGTTCTCATGTGCCATATAGACGGCTTGTCACCAGTTCTTATGGGTCAATTTAAACTCCTTCAAATGATCAGATGAAGCTAATTATAATCTTCTAATTTCGCTCATAGCAAGGGATGCCCCACATTTCACTTGGGCAATTAAAACCTGCTTTCCTACATTTTAGGTTTTCTATCACACTTTTTAAAAGAAGAAAACCAATCCATAAATGCTAGGACTAAATGGAGGGAGAAAGATTGTAAGATTTATTTATTTTTTAAAATATTTATTTTGGGGGGAGGGCATCAGCAGTGTAGCAGCAGAGAGAGGGGGACAGAGGATCCGACGCAGGCTCTGCACTGACAGGACAGAGCCCGATGTGGCGCTCGAACTCTCGAATGCGAGATCATGACCTGAGCCGAAGTCACACGCTCGACTGAGTGAGCCACCCAGGTGCCCCAAGATTTATTTTCAATTTCATTATTTATGTCTTTTATTTTAAAGCTCACTCTGTATTCTCATTTCTCCAAGTTGCTGTAACAATTCAGGTTGGTCTCTTTTACCTACCCTGAGTCTTTGGTTCAGGAGGCTCCAATCCTCTGACCTGCAATGAAGGACCAGCCTCTCCCCCTCTTTAAGCTTTACGATGTTCCTTGCACAGTTAATTCAAAGCCATTTCCCTCAGGACTTTGGTTGCCATTAGAGATTTGGCTTTTCTTCTGAGAATGGAGAACTCTACGTTTGAACAGAGTGAAAGAAAGCTTGCTACTTACTGCTGGAACAGCCAAGGTTCTAACTTGGTTTAGAGAACTCAGTATTGGGGCACCTGGCTGGCTGTTGGTAGAGCGTGTGACTCTTGATCTTGGGGCCATTGAGTTTGAGCCCATGTATGGCTTTTTACTTAAAAAAAAAAAAAAAAAAAGGAATGCAGAACTTAGTATTTATCTGACAGATGACCACAGCAATTCCATTACTTTGAGAACAAATTTGAACTCTTCCTCGGGGCATAAATGCAAAATGTAAAACAAATGAGGCAGAAGGAAAATGACATTAATGGACCACATGCTTTCATAACGCTTCACTCAGGAGAGCCAACCACTTTCTATAAAAAGAATAATATCTGAACGTGATGATTAAGAAACCAGAGCTTGGCTAAGCTAAACACAGGACGTTCTACAGTCAAATTCAGGGTACTTTGATGGGAATGATCAGCCATGTAATTTAAGTCTTTTGTGACTAGACAGAAGAGGGAAGTTTGTGTGGTTCTAAAAGATCAAGAAGGGAGATGCCTTTAATCAGTGGTATTCAAGTGGGGTCTCTAGGTCCTAGAGGAGTTGCAGAGATCCAAATTATTTCTGTAATAAAATATGAAGGTGTCATTTGTTTTTTACCGTGTTGACATTTGTACCAATGCTGCTAAAGCAACGGTAGGTAGAGGTACAGGGTCCTTGGCCTGAGTCAAGGCCCTCAACTATACTAGGGGTCCCATTAAATCTGTCATGGCCCTATGCTTGTAGTTACAAAAAACGAACAAACAAACATGTACGTTTCACTTAAGAATGCCCATGATGATGTAGTAAAACTTTAAATCTCAACCTTTTTAATAGTCTTAAAAAAGGAAACTTTTCATGTCAACCCTTGTAACAGTCCGCATAACAAGATGGAAAGTACTCGTGGAGCACTCCTGTTGCACATGGAAGTACAGTAAATGTCTCGAGAAGTCCTTAAGCAATAGTTTGAGTTGCAAGCCTTTGGTTTCCACGGTGCACTATTTGTACTTGAAAGAATGACTGACGGACTGTGGTCGCTCAGACTCGAGTTTGTTGGACACGTTCTCAAAAATCCTGTCACTGAAAGGAAAACAACAGAAGGTATTTGTTGCCAATAGTAAAATTCAGGTTTCGAGCAGAAACGAGGTTATTGAAAACCTGTCAGTCACCATGGACTTGACAGCTTTCCAATATCCCAAGAATTTTCTGACAAGATTGGTGTTGATATGAACAGGAATGCTTTTTTGATACGTATAGCAACATTTGGAAGACCTGCAGAATTCAGACAACCAATATTTTTCAAGAGATCAATGCATGCCGTGACCAAACCATGCATGGGTAAAGCACCCACTGAGAGTGTGAACGAGAACAATAGAGTTTAACGTAACAGCATGAATCTGAAACTACACTGTGACTCACCTTTAAGAAATGACGCTGGTTGAGAAACTCAAACCCACCATTATTTTTTTTTAATTATTTTTTTTTACATTTATTTTTGAGAAACAGAGTGAGACAAAGCATGAACAGGGGAGGGGCAGAGAGAGTAGGAGACACGGAATCTGAAGCAGGCTCCAGGCTCTGAGCAAGCGGTCAGCACAGGGCCTGATGCGGGGCTCGAACCCACAAACTGTGAGATCGTGACCTGAGCCGAAGTCGGACGCTCAACCGACCGAGCCACCCAGGCGCCCCAAACCCACCATTATTTGAAAGGGCTGTTGAAATACTTCTTCTTCCACAGAAATATCTGAGTGAGGCCAGATTTCCTTATACACTTCGACTAAGAAAACATATTGGGACAGATTCAAATGAAATGCCAAAGCAGAGAGAGGACGCCTGTCTTCTATTAAGCTAGACATTAAGGAGATTTGCAAAACTCCCAGACAGCACCACTCTTCTTACTTTTGTTTGGTTTGCTTTGGAAAATACTGACTTTCATAAGAAAGTGTTATTTACGTGATGGGGTTATTACTGTGCTTTTACATAAATCAGTAAGTATTTTTACAATTTCTCAATCTTATTTTTTAATATCAGTAATGTAGCCCGTTGTAAACAAAAGCTCTCGAGGCTCGTCAGCTTTTCTAACTAGGCTCCCAATGTGGGGCTTGAACTCATGACCTTGATATCGAGAGTCACGCGCTTCACCAACTGAGCCGGCCCGGCGTCCCAGGCTCTTCAATGTTTAAGAGCCTAAAGGGGTCCTGAGGCCAACAAGTTTGAGAACCCTTGCCTTATATGAACTACATACAATTGGAGGACACACAACCAACAATGAGTGCTACAGATTCTAAAGGAAGCCTCCAGCATGAGATGACTGAATCCAACCAATTTCATGGCGAATTTGGCCTCTTGCCATTATATTTGATCCAGAACAGAAAGGATATTAACCTTTTATTTTTTTTTTCTCATTAAATTCCGCCACTTGGCAGTAACTATGTTAAGAGGAGCAGATTAGTAGATTATGTAAGGAAGGTTCCCCTGGGTTTGGATTTAGATTGTTATACTACTTGATTTTCCCACTCTTGAGTTCCCCTCTTGCCCGAGACCATAAATGCAACAATTTCCCAGTATCATTCCAGGAGTCTAAACAGTCTTTGGAACAGCTGCAGAATGTTGACGGTCTCAGGATTCCTTAAAGGAATCTTTAAGGAATTTTTCTGTGGGTAGGGGAAGCCACCGCCCGTGACTCTTAATTAAATGTTGAAAGCCCGCGCCCGCCCGCAACAATGAAAGAAACTGTGGATTCCTCAGAATCTCAGTGCAGATAAACTGTCCCCTCTTCCGTAAATAAGGACTTGTTCCAGAGAACTCTCTATCGCCTTCTTCCTTTCTGTTTAGTGAAAAGGCTATGCTTGATAAATGGGAAAAGCAAACGGGTGGCTTCCGTGACTGCATTCACTTGAACGCATTCCTCCTGGCACTGACTTCCTTCCTAAGGCTCACAGCTGGTCGAACTGTAGGGCCTACCTGCCATGGGAGGGACGGAAATGCAGCCAGGGCCAAGGCGATTTTCTCCAGGGACACGCTGAGCAATATCCCAAACATAGATTCACTTTGCTGGGGATGAGACCAGAGGGTACACACAGCACCCACAGCTCCTCAGCACTGCACTGGGTCCCGGTGCAGGAAGGGACGGGGACCCAGAGCATAACGGGCCCCATGAAACTGAAGCCGGAAACATCTGGCCCGTGGATGGCCGGTTTCTCCTTAGTTCCTTCTTCTGTGTCAGGGTTCATTACAGTTGTCAATTTACCATTCTGAGTTGAAACCAGTAAGTTAGCAGAACATTTGGGGATGGGGAAGATCCCAGAAAGATTTCTACATGCAGATCAAATGAGCATACTCACGAATGGTAGTGAGTTTATACCTCTGATACTGGGAGGATCTGGACATCAGTAATGAAAGGGAAACCTCAGGCACCCTTCCGCCCCCGTCAAATCACAAAGCTGCTTCTTACATGCCTCTCAATTTGACTGTTTTTGACTTTCATTTTTATCAGATTTTTGAAGTTCTGTTTTCTTTTTAATTTTTTAAAAAATATTTATTTTTACAGAGAGAGGGGCGCCTGGGTGGCTCAGTCGGTTAAGCGGCCGACTTCGGCTCAGGTCATGATCTCGCGGTCCGTGAGTTCAAGCCCCGCGTCGGGCTCTGTGCTGACAGCCCAGAGCCTGGAGCCTGTTTCCGATTCTGTGTCTCCCTCTCTCTGACCCTCCCCCATTCATGCTCTGTCTCTTTCTGTCTCAAAAATAAAATAAATGTTAAAAAAAAAATTAAAAAAAAATAAAAATAAAAAAATAAAAAATATTTATTTTTACAGAGAGAAAGAGAGAGAGAGAGAGACAGAGCATGAGTGGGGGAGGGGCAGAGAGAGAGGGAGACACAGAATCGGAAGCAGGCTCCAGGCTCTGGGTTGTCAGCACAGAGCCCGACACGGAGCTTGAACTCACAGACCGCGCAATCATGACCTGAGCTGAAGTCGGATGTTCAACCGACTGAGCCACCCAGGCGCCCCAAGTTTTTAAAAAATGTTATTTATTTTTGAGAGAGTGCGGGCGGGGGAGGCATAGAGAGAGGGGGGAACAGAGGATCCAAAGGGGGCTCTGTGTTGACAGCAGCCAATGGTAGGGCTTGAACCTATGAATCACGAGATCATGACCCAAACCGAAGTCAGACGCTCAACCAACTGAGCCACCCAGGTGCCCCTTGAAGTTCTATCTTCTGAGAAGTTTTGTAAAATTTGGTGGCTTCACACACTGTATGGATGTTAGGTGAGTGGTCTCAGTCGGGTCCTGCAGGCCCAGGGTAATTTCATCAGTCATCTAACACGAGAGGCCTCGCTACAGGTCCCTAATAGTTAAATACCTTTAAAAAGTTAAACTGATATTTATCTAGATAAAATGTGTATCTCTTCTTTCTCCCCATTAAGTCGATTGTATTAAGGTAACCTTTCCAATCTGCCCCAAACTGAATCAAACAAATAAATGAGTCAAACAACACTCTCCAGCCAAGACTATATCAAAGGCCCCAGTATTTCCAGTTTTAGTGACTCAGGAAACAAAGACTAAGTCTCAGACCTACTGACTCAACTAAATTGAATTATAAGGATGAAAACCAGACTCTGAACTATGGCAACCCTCTAGGGCAAGGCCGCCCTGAGCCGTGAAGGCATTTAGGTTCACTCCTTTTTAAAAGTGTGGTTACATTTGGGGGCAAACTTCACTCTCAGTGTAAAGTTAATTTCAAGTTCTTCTGCTCAGGAACTAGATTTTCCCATGTTCCCAAATCGGTAATGTCTTCTTTGCAACCCAAAGCCTCCATACTCTCTGTTACTACAGAAAAGAAATAAGCAGACAGCCTTTCCACACAGTCAGCCACCCCAGTGAACAAACACAAAGGAAACTCAAGATATTTGTAATCACTCCCTGGGAAGCCTCTAGCAGAAGCATAGGTGGGTTGATTCCAACGGCATTCACTTCCTGCTCTTGCCATATGAGTAAATGTTAGGAAACAACAGTGCCCTGAGTACTCAGCCCACAGAGGACAACTGTGGGTGAAGAATTACCCAAAGATGGAGAAGAGGGATCCAGAGAAGCAACTTGCCTAAAGAGGTAACTTGTAAATACACTACCGAGGACACCTTGGAGACCCAGATCTCTAACGAGGTATCTGAAGTCCACTTCCTCAGGTCTGGAATGAACCGAAGAACGTTGCATGCAGCTATAAAAAAGAGAATTCTCCGGTGTTGATCGAGCATTATTTAAGGGAGAGAGAAGATATGGGGCACCTGGCTGGCTGAGTTGGTACAGCATGGAACTCTTGATCTCGGAGTTGTGAGTTTGAGCCCCATGCTGGGTGTAGAGACTACTTAAAAATAAAATCTTTAAAAACAGAAAGGGAGAAGGAGAAGGATATGAGATTATAAGATCCTCAAGGGTAGGTTACTATCACCGATCTTTGCATCCACAGTGCCTGGCAGGTAACCAATATGTGGTAAATACTCACTACATGCTCATTGATCTGTTTTATGGTAGAAATCTTGGCTATTAGAAACATTTTACCAGACATCCTGGATAAGCCTGAGGCCATTTAATTTTCTTAGGTCATCTAATTTTCCGTGTCCTAATTCAAAGTTTGCCAAGCACACCGCTGGTCACAGATGTGTTTTCCCCACTGTCCTGCTATCCGGAACATCCCTGGAGAGTGGGTACAAGTATTCTGGTCGCTGAAAAGGACTTTCTCCCACTATAAATTGATAAACTGGAATCCTGGCCCATGAAACGTGAGCATGGGTCAGTATACTAGAGTCTGACTCGCTCCAGGTAAACTGATAATAACCGAGTTGCCAAACCGGTAACGCTCAGGACGAGACTTCTGCCTGCGCTAAGCCCTAAAGAGAGGGCCACAGATGCGAGGTCCTGCCTACGCTGTAGGCCACCAGTCCTGACACCAGTATGAAGCCTACCCACCACCGGCAGCAGTCTAATAGTGGCATAAATAAATAAGATGCAACTACGTAAATAAATAAACATAAGCTTTAACACTTTTGCTGCTTTGGATGGTAAAAGGTAATGAGAAATGGAAGAGAGCGGAGCAAACTAGGTGAACATACAGGTTTTGGAGGTTAGGAAAGCTAGGATTGCATTGGGTGGTTACTTTGTGAATTTAAGCAAATTATTTAACCTTCCTCAATCTCTCCATTTTCTTTGTGAAACTGAGACAATAATCATATCCATTTCATTAGGTTGGGAGGAATGAGAGAATCTACAAAAAGATTTAAAATTTTCCATTGCTAGCAAAATAGCGGACTAGAGAAAATCCTCCCACTACAGAATACTTAAGGATGCTGAGTTCAAAATTATTTTTTTTTAATCTTTAAAAATGTATGGACTAGGTCTCAAGAGAGTAAGACATTCCTCTGAAATCAGGAATGAAGCTGTAGGATCAATCCAAGGAAATGAGACACTATCGGACATTCAGCTAGCCTGGAGGCACCTTCCGGTCCCAGATGGTCCAAGCTTTCATCTTAATGGAAACATGGGTGGGCAAGGGATTAGGAGGAAGGAGAACCAAAGACCACTACAGAAAGACAAGGCACATAAAAGGCTATGCCTTTAGAGAAATGTTAAATAAGGGAAAAACATGAACACCCCACCCAAGCAGTAGACAAGGAAAGTCATCTGTCTCAGTCTTGACTTTTAGTGGAAGAAGAAAAAGTCTTCCCGAGTCAGGTTGTCAGATTTAGAAATAAAAATACAGAGTGCCAGGGTTTTCTAGAGCAGGGAAACTCTTCCACACTTGTCCAAATCAATAGAATGTACACCACCAACAAACCCTAATGTAAACTATGGACTTTGGGTGTTAAATCTGTGTCAATGTTGGTTCGTTGATTGTAATGAACATACCATTCTGGTGGGAGATGTTGATGGAAGGGAGGCTGTGTGGGTGTGGGGAGGAGGGGTATGTGAGAACCTAGAACTAAATGGTCAGTTTTGCTGTGAACCCAAAGCTACTCTAAAAAATAAAATCTATTTATTTTATATAAATAACATGCTTATACTAAAAATGTATTCATTGTCGATCTGAAATTCCAATTTAACAAGGCACCCTGTATTTTTTATGGCAACACTGCCCTTCATAATCCATGGCTATTAGCCAGACCTAATATGGATTTGGGTCATGAATTCACATTACCTGTCTAAAAACTGTAAACTAAAATATTTATATTAAATAGATCAAAGTTTGTATTGTCCCTAGGTGCCTGGTAAAAGCAAACAAAAAACTTCTTCCTATAAAAAAAATGCATCTTTACCCCAGGCCTCAAAATATTCCCGCAGTAGGGGTGCCTGGGTGGCTTAGTCAGTTAAGTGCGATTCTGGCTCAAGTCGTGATCTCATTGATCTCACTGTGCTGATGGCATGCAGCCTGCTTGGGATTCTCTCTCTCCATCTCTCTCTGCCCGTCCCCTGCTCTCTCTCTTTCTCTCTCTCGAAATAAATCAATAAACATTAAAAAAAAAATTCCCACAAATAGATTTCAAACAAATGTAACATTACAATAGAAAAATACAAGGAAACAAAAGGACCACAGAAAAAAATACATGGACCAGACTCACCAGGACATTAGATATTGGACTAATCAGATATAGAAAATAAACCATTTAAATAAATAAATCAGAAATTGAAACCATAAGCAAGAAGAATTTTTATATGACCAGAAACATTAAAAAACTAACCTCTAGAATAGATACATATAATTATTGAAATGAAAAACTCAAAGAAACCATTAAAAAGCAGATTATACATGACTGAGTAAAAAATCAATGATCTAGAAGCCAGAATCCAGCACCAAGAAAAAGAAAGAAAAATATGAAGGGAAAGTCGAATACGAAAGCTTGAGTAAGAAGAACTAAAAAACATTCAATGAAATTCCAAAAGGAGAGGAAATTAGAATTTTCCAAAACCGATAGTAGTTTTGAGGACTGATAAACCCTCAGAATTAAGAAGCGTAAAGAATACCAAGAAAGATCACTTTATTATTCATCAGTGGATGAATCGATACAGAATATGTGGTTCACGCATACACAATGGAATACTACTCAGCCATAAAAAAAACCCACAAAATTTTGCCATTTGCAACAACATGGATGGATCTAGAAGGCAGAATGCTAAGTGAAACAATTCAGTCAGAGAAAGACAACTACCATGTGATCTCACTCACGCGGACTTTAAGAAACAAAACAAACACAGAAGAGACAAATGTAAAAACAGACTCAAATATAAAGAACAAATCGATGGTTATCAGAGGTGAGGTGAACGGGGAGACGAGTGAAATAGGTGAAGGGGATTAAGAGGACGCTTATCCCGGTAAGTGCAGAGTAACGTACAGAATTGTTGAATTGCTATGTTGTGCGTTATGTGTACAGTAATATAACACTGTACGTTAATTATGCTAGAATTAAAAAAAATAAGGAATGAATAAAATTTTTAAAAAACCAAAATTTGGAATTCTGACTACATTTTGAGAGAAAACAGCGTGCACAATCCTGGACTAACATGCAGGGAACTCCAGATATTTATAATGTTCTATTTCTTTTCTTCTTTAATGTTTATTTTTGAGAGACAGAGAGACAGAGCATGAGTGAGGGAGGGGCAGAGAGAGAGGGAGACACAGAATCAAAAGCAGGCTCCAGGTTCCACACTGTCAGCGCAGAGCCCGACGTGGGGCTCGAACTCGCAAGCCATGAGATGATGGCCTGAGCCCAAGTTGGATGCTTAACCACTGAGTCCCCCAGGCGCCCCTATAATGTTCTATTTCTTTTTTTTTTTTAATTTTTTCTTAACGTTTATTTATTTTTGAGACAGAGAGAGACAGAGCATGAACGGGGGAGGGGCAGAGAGAGAGGGAGACACAGAATCGGAAGCAGGCTCCAGGCTCTGAGCCATCAGCCCAGAGCCCGACGCGGGACTCGAACTCGCGGACCGCAAGATCGTGACCTGAGCTGAAGTCGGACGCCCAACCGACTGAGCCACCCAGGCGCCCCTATAATGTTCTGTTTCTTAAGATGTATGGTGATGGGGGGGGGGCCAGAGGTTCACTTTATTATTATGCATCCTAATACACATGCACATCAATATTCCTTTTCATTACCAAATATTTATAAAAACATGAAAAATGTTTAAAAAGACCTTATTGTGTAGTGCACAGAGCATTCAGTATCTAACGATAACACAACAGCTGCTGTGCAGTCACCAGAAGATCTCTAGTGGCATGGGCCTCAGGGGCACTGGGTTGCTAACACTTTCCAGCTAGGACCCCCAATTCATGCATGTGGCTGGTCTTGTCATGGCGACAACTCAGGACAATGAAGTGGTCCTTCTTCTTTAGCCAGCAGCCTGATTCACCTTTACCCCTTCATCCTCCTCATCCATCCATCCATCCATCCATCCATCCATCCAATAAATACTTAAGTACCTCCCAAGGTCTGGGAACCTCCAGACTTCAGCTTTCATCCAAAGTCCTATAGTTTGAAGAATCTTAGGGCAACAATCGGTCAGCAAGTTATAGATACATGACTGGAGTCTAGTCCAAGGTGTATCTGATCCCTCTCCCTTGACCACCCCTCTACCAGTGTGTTTTGAAATGGGTTGTTGTGATTCATAAACTTGCATAATACATGATTCACAAGCTTCTCCCACACATTCGTGATTTTCATCCCCTCAATTCTGGTAACTGAAGCTCCCGGCTCACATGCACCGACGTGAAATGCCTTCATGACAGGTAACCAGGAGATTTTATCATGAACTGACTGCGATATTACAGAGGATCTGTGTGTAGGTTTCCTATTGCTGCTGTGCCAAACTATCACAAACTTGAAATGAGATTTGTCACCTACAGCTCTGTAGGTGAAACGCCCAACAGGGGTCTTACCCTGGCTAAATGAAGGGCTCAGCAGGGCTGCGTTCTTTCCTGGAGAATCTTTTTCATTGCCTTTCGCAGCCCCTGGATGTAGCCCATGTTCCTGGGCCGCTGGCCCCTCCTCCGCCTTCAAAACCAGCAATGTCAGATCCAGTCCGCACACAGAACTCCCCACACCCGCTCTTCTGCCTCCCCTCTCCCCACTTTTAAGGACCCTTGTGATTTCACTGGGTCCACCAGATGATCCAGGATCATTCTCTAGTCTGGGCATCAGCCGATGAGCACCCCTAATGCCTCTTTGCCATATAAAGGAATATGTTTAGGTTCCGGGGATTAGGACGTGGACATCTTTGCAGGTAGGGGTGGAACTACTCCACCGCTCGTACTATGAGACATCACTCATTATTCCCGAATTTTCTCTCTAAATTAGATGATCAAAAAGTAAGCCATCAGGATCATGGTATCTCTACCTTCCAGAGAAATGATTTACTTAAGCCATGCCTTAACGTCTACCTTTATAGAAGATCCAAGTGTGACCGACAACCTCTGTGTTTTTCAGAAACGACTGAAGTTACTGTTCAGCACGTTATTCAACGTTCTTTTAATGTAAGAGCCTACCTTATAATTTTTTGCTAGAGTTTAATACCAGGAAAACTCCTGATTCCGCGGATGGATTCGCCAAATGAAAACAACGTGGACCACAGTCTTGTCTACCTTGCGCTGGTGGCTAGAAAATTTCAGAATGAAATTCACCCCACTTCCTGTAGTTTCTGTTTTGTTTTAGCTCTAAAAAAATTTTCTCATTTTGGGTTTTTAAAGTTACTGCAAGTACTCTAAAAAGTAGTCACTTCAGGGACGCCTGGGTGGCTCAGTCAGTTGAGCGTCTGACTCTTGATTTCGGCTCAGGTCACAATCCCAGGGTCGTGGGATTGAGCCCCCACATTGGGCTCCACACTGAGCGTGGAGCCTGCTTAAGATTCTCTCTCTCTCCCTCTACCCCTCTCCCCCACTCATGTTCTCTCTCTAAAATTTAAAAAAAAAAATCTTCTAAAAAAAAGTAGTCATTTCTGTCTTAATAAATATAATGAAAACATCTATTAACCTTTTTTAAAAAAAGAGATCACTTTCACCTACTTTTGAAAAACTTACAAATGCTTTAGCAGGTTCAGAATACTGTAATTAAGAAATATTAAGATTTTCTAAGAATTTATGCCTAGTATGTACTCAAAAAAGATTTGGTGAATAATGCCTAATCACCAGTGAGCACTATAGCATTTTATTAAATCTAGCTCCACGGACCTAAACGCTGCTAGAATATTCTACGGTTTCAAGGCCCCGAACCACCACAGTTAATAGGGGAAAGCATAGATAGCAGGGGATGTGCCTCCCACTCTCACCTCTATAAGTGGCAGCTACAGGTTCCTTTGGCCACACTTTCACATGCAGAGCAATTAGGTACAAATAAGCCCCCCAGCATTTATGTGGGACCACAGTGCAGCCTGACCTGCCTTTTCTGCTTGGTATTCCTTCAATCACCCTTACGCAACCTGTGCCTCCAGCAAATGGGACCCTTCGGGGTTCCCCAAAATTCCGTAACTTACGCCGTGCTCTGTACTTAAGCGTACGGCCCCATCTTCTCACACTCCGGGAGTCCTCCCATGTGCATCCTTTTTAAAAATAATAATTTCCTAAGTTTATTTATTTACTATCGAGAGAGAGGGCAAGCTGGGGAGGGCAGGGAGAGAGAGGGAGACACAGAATCCGTAGCAGGCTCCAGGCTCTGAGCCGTCAGCACAGAGACCGTGAGATCATGACCTGAGCAGAAGTCGGATGCTCAACCCACTGGGCCACCCGGGCGCCCCTCCCCCATGTGCATCCTTAAAGGCCACCTTCTCCATCCTGCCTCCTGCCATGCAGGCTCTCTCTTGTGAAACCCCACGGTACTTTGTTTCTTATGGTTCTTACATTTTATGTTCTACTTTGTAACGCAACTGTACGTGCACAGATACACACACATGCTTGCGAACCATTTGCATTACTTATCTTTATAATCCCTTTTAGAAGAAAGTGCCTTGTAAATGACATGCGCTCAAAAGTATCCATTGAATTTAACTGCATATAAATTCCCACATATAATTTAATTATATGCATAACTTTTGTGCTAACAGGAATAAAAACCATGCTACCACTTATCACACTGCATTACATTTTGCGGACCAGTTTATCTGGATAGTTCGCCCAAAGGTTTGTTGAAATTCGAATATATTTAATTTAAGATTCAACAGCTCCCTCTAGTGGCCTCTGTGGGCAACTGAGCTTGCTGGACTCCAGAGTTAAAATAATTTCATTTTATTTTTGGTACTTAAATTTGAAGTGGTTCTCAATAATTTCAGTTTTAATGTTAAAAACTGATTGCCACTGAATGGTAAATTTCATTTGGCATAAAAGTGTCATTTTTATGCCAAGAATAAATATAGGCAGTTATTGGTCAATGGTTTCCATCTCAAATGACTATAAACCTGTTGTTAAAAATATGAATATATTTTAATTTAAATGTTAATAAATATTTTATTAAGGTTACAAAGCAAGTTTTCAGAAGGTCACGTATACTTTACCAGTACATGAGAATGACTATATCTTGGAACTCAGTGACAATACACAACACTCTATTTTTGCTTTTTCCAAATTCTGGAACAGTATCAGTTACAAATAACTTAAAAGCTCAAGCATTTTAACTATACAATCAAATGTTCAAGTTGAAATGGAACAACGTAAAACAAGGAACCAAGTAAAACTGCAAAACGTTAAACCCCAAAGTATAGCTCTTAATGAGGCCCAAATCTCTTAAGACACCATGCCCATGGCCTGGGGGTTTCCGCCGTGAAGGGAAAAGCTAAGGAGGTCAAGGTCTGGCTGTTGGTGGGTCTCCACACTCCGTGGCGGGCTTCCCAAGGAAGCAGCCCAAGCCACAGCATCACACAGTGAGAGGCTAAGCTCCGATAAAGCTAACTGTCTGAATTCTGGAAGAGCACAAAATGCTGCAGCTGGCCACAGGCTCTCCAAAGAACTCCAGGGAGAAACTGGTGGGGATCCCAACCTCCCCCGTCTTCACTGGCTCCAGAGAGGACAAGAAGAAACAGAAGGGCAACACTGAAATCTACAGCTATCATTGCTCATGTGACCTCCTTTGAGAAAATAAAACATCTATTTAATAGAAGCTTTTCTTGTATCCAGAATGTCTCTTTCCCTTTGGATTCCCACTGTTGCCTAGGATTCCAACAATTATTTACAAGCATTATAATTTTTGTGAATACTTTGATAGTTTCCCCTCTGGAGTTGTGTTTTTATATAAAATCTGACTTCAGAGAAGCGTTTTCATTAATGATATTTATTCTAATTGGGAAGGATGCACAAGAGGAAAAAAAAAGAGAACACACACACACACACACACACACACACACACTGTAAGTTAGATAATCGTTTAGTGTGCGACATAAAAAAAATGTTTTAAAATGCACAAAAATTATTGCTGGAGATTTTTTTTCATCCTAAGTTTACCAAAAAGCAAAACAGAACAAAAAACATATAGAAATTGGAACTAAATCTACTGCTATTAAATTGGTAGTTATTCTATAGTATGTTATAAAAATGCATAGTGTTTTTCGCTTTCATTGATAAAAATCATATAAACTTGGGGCTCCTTCTTCTTTAGAAACACATTCACTTTCCTTGAGTATCACCCAAATTATAATAATATGCCCACTGAAATCCACCCAGTCAGGGATGTTTCACCACTCTCCTTCATACTAAATATTAAAAACAGGCTGAGTAAATTTTTAAGAGTTTATCATAATTTCTTTTCACCAAATGATTCTGAAGTAAGATATAACGGACTATGATAATCCACTTACCCAGCATACCAAAATTTGGAACCCAAATGCCATCACGTAATTTGTCCACAAACAAATACAAATAGTTAAAAATTGAAAAAGAATGCATCAAGGAAGCAAAATATTTTTCACTTCAGGTCAACGGTAAATGGCAAATGAATGGCGACATCAGGTAAGGTTGATGGTTCACACGAAATCAGTGAACTTCAACAAAGCCATCCGATCACCTAGCAAGGAACCTGCACCTTCTTGTCATCAATGGCTTCTAATGAATAGACACCTCTGAGTTTCTGACATGTAATCTCAGATTAGATTTTCTAAATTTCTCATTGCTAACTCAGTCAAAGCTTCCCATACGCAAAGCTTCCCATACGCCGTTACCCACTTTAGTTGGAGAATAAGGAATACAAAGATGTTTCATTCAATACTTAAATGGACTTCCTTAGACTCTTTACTTGTCTGTCTTTAGCCCCAATGTGGAAATCACGTCTATAAATAATGCTGAGACAAACATGATCTTTTGCAACACTTCTATCTATCCATCAAAAAAGATACTTTGGCCTTACAACCATGAAGTGATTATTAATATAACTTAATTTATAAGAGACCTAAATACGTGATACACATGTATATGTATACTAAAATGTGTTAAACCCTAAAGTTATATCCATCCAATAAAAAGCAAAAGGCCCCAGAACACTCCCAGGTTTTTATCACAACAAAATATCTCAAGAATGTAACAGCCTCATGTTTGATTTTCCATTGGGGCGAGGTGACTAATTTGCATTCGTTTACAAAATAAAATCATCCCCAAGTTCGCCCACCAGTGGATTGGCCGAAACATCAGAATAGTTGGTGGCAGTACTGAACATTAACAAAGTTCGTTTATGACCCAGAATTATAGTAAGAGGAGGCCTTAACTTCAAAAAGGAAGACGTCACCCAAAGGGCCTGACGGGGGGGTATATGTTGAAAGTCAAGAAAAACGTGAAGCCGTCAGTCTGAGGCTCCAGAAGAAACAGAAGAGACAGTGGGGTGGGGGAGGGGATGGAGGTCTGGAGGCCATTCTTACCAGGTTCGGAGCACTGGCGACTCTTAAGGACAAGTCCTGGAAAGGAAGGAAAAGATGTGCTGTTAGTGCGCAGACGTGTGAGAGATCATTGGAAGTTAAATTAGAATGTCAGTTCTCGATTTGATCTGAAAAAAATATATGGAGAAAAAATAAATTCTGTGTGCACACACACACACACACGCACGTAAATGCATGCGTATACATTTACACACCCTTGACAGCAGATTTTAAGAGCACTGAGAAAATGATGCATTCTACCTAACATATCTGGATCACACCGCAAGCCCACGGTTCTGGCTGTGTTATTCCGTAACGATGAGCCCTGGGTTTCAAATTCACTGATCTCTGGTTAAGTGCACAGGCTCTGAAGCCAGACTGCATAGGGTCAAATCCCAGACCGCGGTTTCTTGCTGCGTGACCCGGGGCAGTGATTTCATTTCTCTGCCAGGCTAACGGCAGAGAATGGAGTGAGGACTAAGTGAATTAATATCCACAAAGGGCTTGGAGCACTGCCTGGCACATTGTAAGCACATGCAAATGCACGTTGCCATCTTGGGGATTTGCTCTCTGTGGCGAAAAACTGGGCAGCTTCTCGGGAATCCTTGCTCCTTTGCAGACATTTATTAGCTCCCTCCACTGGCCCCCCACTTGGTCCCCCACGTGTAGAGAACTTCTGCTCCCCAGTCCCTACAGCCTCATCCCATCCTTCCGGAGCCCATCACCAGCCCTTGCCTTCCAGAAGCACCCTTCGTGGAAGCTGCCTGCCTCTTCCTACTTAGGATCATGCTAATTTATGCTCATCATACCATCTGGATGGGCAGCTACCTATTCACTCTTTTATTCACCAACCCAACACGCGTTTATTGAATGCTGGCAGTGGGCCTGGGTGGGAACGACGGAGGCCCGCCGTCTCTGCACCCATGTGATTTATCGTGTCTTTAATCCCATGGGGGGGGGGGGGCAGGCCAGGCAGGGACAGAACTGTCACCCTATTGCTGGAACTGTGTGCCATACCACACATCCTGGAGTGTCCTGTGGGGCTTGTCTCTAAACGAGGACACAATAAAACTTCTGGGAGAGAAAACGCTAGAGACACAATAGCTCATGAGGGTAACGGCAAGGGAGGAGGGGATCGGATGCAGGGTGCTCAGGCTCTGGGGCTCTGCGCGGGTCCCTGGGGCGCGGAGCCCGCCTGGGTAGAGTCAGTAATGTCAAGTGCAGCCCAATGACCTTGCTGGGTTGTGGGCACAGAGAGGCAATTTTAAGCCAATGTTATGGGTGTAGTTTGTATCACTTTCCCACCCAGCTGCTCAGGAAGGATGCTTGCTCCAATGCTTTCGGCGAGACCTCAAGGAAGTTGGAAGTCAGCGAAATAACATTAGTGCAACGGCCAGGGTGCTGTCAGAAATGGGAAGAATTCCCCTTTGGACACCGCTGAGGGTATAACTCTGCTGGGAAATGGCCATCCCGGCTACAGGCGGGGCAGCCGCTGCCCATCAGAGTGACCACGTCATAGGAGGAGCGCCACCGTGTGACAGAACGGTCACGCTGGTCTCAGCCCGCCTGCCCAACCAGGAGGAATGGCCCAGAAGCAGGGCAGAAGGACAAAGCCACACACCGAGACCAAGGGCTGACGGACCGTAAGAACATCTGAGGAAAAGGCACAGAGCGTCCCGAATCCTGCCAGGGGACGGAGGGGCTTGGGTGGGGGTTCCTGCCATTTTACTGTGGGGCTCGGAACCCGGACACTTGTCACCGTGGCTACCACCCCCCGGCACACACTGCCCGTGCCGTCCACATCACGGTAGGGCTGGGGTGCAGGTCACAGCAGAAAACAGAGCAACATTCACTTCATGTCCACGCAGGAAGCGTGAGGCCAGCACTCAGGGGGGTTCGGGAACACGAAACTTGCTTCGGGGTTATGGTGAAGTCTCACTAAGTGAAGAAAGTATCCAGGTCATCTAGAAATGACAGGCCTTGGGGGCGTCTGAGTGGCTCAGTCAGTTAAGCGTCCAGCTTCGGCTCAGGTCATGATCTCACGGTCCACAAGTTCAAGCCACACAGAGGGCTCTGTGCTGACAGCTCGGAGCCTGGAGCCTGCTTCAGATTCTCTCTCTCTCTCTCTCTCTCTCTCTCTCTGCCCCTCCCCTGCTCATGCTCTGTCTTTCTCTCTCTCAAAAATAAAATAAACATTAAAAAAATATATATTAAAAAAAAAAGGAAATGACAGGCCTTGCTCTGTTGAGAAATTACTGCTGTTACCATAAAGATCTAGAAAGTGCCACAAAAGCAACCAGAAAGGGAGGATGCCATGAGGCTGACACAGTGTGTGTGGATTACAATGTCAGCAATTAGGGCAATTCCTTTCCTCCGTCCCACGTTAAACCAAGCAATCTTTTTCTCTCTTTAATGTTTATTTATTTTTGAGAGAGACAGAGACACAGACAGAGTGTGAGAGGGGGAGGGGCAGAGAGAGAGAGGGAGACACCAGATCCGAAGCGGGTTCCAGGCTCCGAGCTGTCAGCACAGAGATGCGGGGCTCAAAGTCCCAAAGGCCAGATCATGAGGACACGTCACCAAGGGAACCAGCCGGGCGCCCCAAGCAATCTCTCCCTTCAAAGGAGCCCAGTAAGTAACAACGACCAACGTGGGCAGAAGACGTGCCCGACTTTGTTACAAACTAAGAAACGGAGGAAACAGGTGAATCGACTGTTTAACACGGTTTGACTATAAAATAACTGAGAAGACACGGCAGCCAAAAGAACATCTGAGAGAAAATTATTTTTTTATACTTTACATGATTGTATTTTTAAACTTTATTTTTTTAGTAAAAATTGTCAAGTAGCCTCAAAAACGGAGCTGAAAATACCTCTGTGAATCCATTGCCTAGATTCAACAGCCATCATTTCACTCCGCTCATGCCATGAATTTTCATTTTGCTGGGTTTTTAAACAGCAAATCCCAGTCTTCATGGTACTTCACCCCTCGATCATTCAATATCCTCTTTAAAAGGGGACATTTTCTCACATAAGCATAATGCTTTCATCACACGAAACAAAATTATCATTCCGTAGTTAAGTCAGCCCTCTAGTTCCATGGTCGTTTTGCTATAACCCCGGAGTTTACAAATAGGTGTTTTTCCAGAAGTTTGGCTCTAAGTTTCCGTTTCAGAAAATGTTTCCCACAACAGCATCTTTAACCCATATATCACCTGAAATAGAACAATTGTCCAGCTAAAAATGGTAGAAAGTCGTGCTTACCGTGTAAAAATGTTCTATTTCTACGGAATCACCCAGAATAAACATCTTCGTATACGTTGTCTTTGTCCGTGTTTAAGATTATTTCTATCCTAAGTGAAATTCAAGAATTAGGATCATCCTAAGAATCCTGTTTCATGCTGCCACACTTCTTTCCAGAAAGTGCTATAGACAAGTGCTTCTCACACCTTAATGTGCATTGGAATCACCTGGGCATCTTGTTAAAATGTAAATTCTCCTTCCGGACATCTGGGGAGGGGCTCCGCGGTGACATCATGCTATCTGCTCATGGTTTGAATGGTATCCCCTGCCCTCAAATCCATACGTTGAAGGGGCGCCTGGGTGGCTCAGTCGGTTAAGCGTCCGACTTCAGCTCAGGTCACGATCTCACAGCCCAAGAGTTCGAGCCCCGCGTCGGGCTCTGGGCTGATGGCTCAGGGCCTGGAGCCTGCTTCCGATTCTGTGTCTCCCTCTCTCTCTGCCCCTCCCCCGTTCATGCTCTGTCTCTCTCTGTCTCAAAAAACAAAACAAAACAAAAAAAAAAAAAACGCTAAAAAAAAAATCCATACGTTGAAGTCCTCAGTATCTCAGAATGTGACTTTATTTGGAAAGAGGGTTGATACGGATATAATTAGCTTAAAAAAAATCTTTTAATGTTTACTTATTTTTGAGAGAGAGAGAGACAGAGACAGAGTGTGAGTGGGGGAGGGGCAGAGAGAGAGAGGGAGACGCAGAGTCCCAAGCAGGCTCCAGGCTCCAGGCTCCGAGCTGTCAGCACGGAGCCTGACGCGGGGTTTGAACTCACAGACCGTGAGACCCGAGCGGAAGTCGGCGCTTCACCAACTGAGCCACCCAGACACCCCCAGATATAATTAGTTTAGACGAGGTCATCAGGGTGGGCCTTCGCCCACTCTGACCAATGTCCTCATTAAAAGGGGAATCTGGACACAGACACGCACACACAGAAAATGCCACGTGAAGACTGGAGCCACGACGCCGGAAGCCAGGAGAGAGAAGCCTGGAACAGATCTTCCCCTGGAGGCTTCAGAGGGAGCACAGCCCTCCCAACACCTCAGTTCGGCCTCCCAGCCTCCAGAACTGTGAAACGCTCAGTGTCTGTTGGTTAGGCCCTCAGTTTGGGGTCCTTTTTTCAACAGCCCTAGCAAACTAATGCACAACCCTTTGCACAGCCCAGGTTAGGAGGATTCCTACTTGGACACACCCCGGCCCTGTGTTTGGGGTTAGGATAATGACTACAAGCTTAGACTCTGCAGTCAGACGGGCCTGTGTTCCATAACCTGTCCTGGGTAACTTCGTAAATTACTGAATCAGGCTGAGCTTTGATTTCGTCACTTGTGACACGGCCATGCAGACCTGTCTTGTTAGGGTTTTGCAAGAGTTACATTACAAACACATGCGATATTCCAACTCTGCTGACCTTCAAGAGAGTACTTTTTAGGGCAAAAAAAAAAAAAAAAAAGTGGAGAAAAACTCAAAAATTTGTAGGCAATCAGGGAACAGGTGGGTGGTAAGGAATGGAAGCACAGGTGTGGCTTACTCTTTCAAAGCTTTTTTTTCTTTTCTTTTTTTGAAAAAGGGAAGTTAAAGAGAAATGGGACTTTGAAGGACTCACAAGGTCAAGGAAAATGTAATTTTTAGGATGAGCAGGACTTAATATCTTTTTTTATTATTTTTAAGGAATTTTTTAAATGCTCGTTTATTTTTTGAGAGAGAGAGACAGATCATGAGTGGGGGAGAGGCAGAGAGAGGGAGACACAGAATCTGAAACAGGCTCCGGCCTCTGAGCTGTCAGCACAGAGCCCGATGCGGGACTCGAACTCACGAACCGCAAGATCATGACCTGAGCTGAAGGTGAATGCTTAACCGACTGAGCCACCCGGGCGCCCCTAGATATCTTTTTTTTTTTTTTTTTTAATATTTTTGTGTTTCTTTTTTTTAAGTTTATTTATTTATTTTGAGAGAGCGAGCGAGCGTGTGAGCGGGGGAGGGGCAGAGAGAGGGAGGGAGAAAGAAAATCCCAAGTAGGCTCCACACTGTCAGTGCAGAGTGAGACATGGGCTCGAACTCATGAACCGTGAGATCATGACCTGAGCCAAAATCGAGAGTAGGACACTTAACCGACTGAGCCCCCCGGGCGCCCCCTTGATTGTTGATACCTTGTCCTCATCCTCGCCACAGGTAGAACCCAGGGCACTGTCCCCAAACCCTGCCCCAGGTGCTGGGGAAGGGGCAGGGGGCGGTGTGGCTGCCTGGGTCCTCCACAGCCTGGAGCTGAGAGGCCGAGAGACAGCTGGAGGCACAACTTGAGCAACGGTCGGCGTGAAGGGGTCAGAGGGGGAAGGCCGGGTAGAAGGAAGGGGATGCTATGAAACCCCGGGAACTCAAGGAAAAGCGAGAGTCCCACTCGACGAGTGGGCAGTGGGGCGCTGAGGGGAGAGCCCAGGGTAGGCGCAGCGTGCATGGGGAGGGAGTACTAAGTGCTCGGAGTGCTGCTCGGAAAACCCAGGCTCAGCCCACCGAGCAGGTGATCGGGGGGAAGTTCCTCCGGGTGTGCCGACGTTTCCCACGTGACCTTGTGCCATCCTCCCACGCTGGCTCTGGGCTCAGACGTGTGGGCGGTGCCCGGTGGGGCATTCACAAACGGGACACAGCAGAGGCTTGGGAAGCCCCATTTGGGCCTGCTCGCGGTTCCCCTCTGCCACCACACGAAGAACATGTCCGGGCGAGCCTGCCGCGTGACGGGAGACCCCCGGCTGAGTAGCTCCATCACCCCAGCTGGGTGCCAGCTAGGTGAGGGGGCCCCGTCAAGCCCAGGTACATCCCCAATCTGTAAACCCACGAACTACACGAATGCTCGGTGTCGTGAGCCACTAGGCTTCGGAGTGGCTCATTACGTGGCGTAACGATGGGAACAGACGATGGGTACGGTGCCCGCGGTTGCTCAGCAGCCACGGCAATGACTCCTCTGGAAGACGAGAGCCCCTACCACACACCCCAGTTGTGGGGCCAGTAATGAGAGACAGGTGGGGCACAGACGCCAGGAGCTCATCCTGGCAGAGAAAGAGGGACCACGGGAGCCACTGAAATTGGAGGGTCATGACCTCGATCATCTCGGCCAACTTGAAGGGTCCTAACGTGAAGTCCAAGTGGGCAGCCTGTCAGTCAGTATTTCCCGTAAGGGTGTCTCTCTCGCCGCTCAGACCCAGTAGGTAAAATCTTTGTGCCCATCCTGTTTACACCGGAAGGCGCCCTCAAGCTATTAGGGGGCCAGCGGCTTGGCCAGATACTGACCGGCAGGGGGCATCCGAGGCCGACGGAGCAAGCTTGGGCAAGACGGATGAGAGTTTTGTCCACAAGCTGCCCTGCACCCCCCTCCCGGCCCCCGGAGTCTAAAAGTGTTTTGGTCTGAAAGTGCAGCACAGTTGCCCGCTCTGGGGTGGTTCACAGAATCCCTGTGTCCGTGATGGAGGGTCTGGCTGAGATGCAGGGTGGAGGCAGCAAGACTCCCGGGCAGGTCTGAAATCTGCCCTGACCTGGCATCATCGACCACTTACCTGCTTGGCTTCTTGGCAGTGGTTTTCCAGTGACCGAGTCCCTCGCATTCCTGCCGGGCCCCACGGTCAGAGGCAGGGGCCACAGGCAATCCCTGCAGGACACCCAACGCCTCTACCCTCTCTGAGTCTGGCACCGAGTTTGATTTATAGATACAACGGTACGCAAGACTAGGTCCTGGCCCTGAGTCTCACAGTCCGAGGGGTAGGAGGAGGTGGACAGGACGGCCGCCATGACAAGTGTATGAAGAAAAGGCAGACAAGCCCGAGGATGTTACCCGGTCTGTGAGTTCTGGGTCTGTTAGTTCAAGAGAACGTCAGGGCTTCACAAGCCCTGGCCAGTTCATCCCTCGTGACCTCTCCGGGGCCTGTCCAGACCTGCTTTTGCCGGAAGGGTCTGCAGGCAGCATCACTGGCCGCCTCTTGCCTCTAAGATCAGGACCACCACATGCCCGGATACACAGGTCTTGGCCAGAGGCGGCGGCCACGGTCTCAGTACGTCCTCTGCCAGGCGCAACGTCAGAGCCTGGGATTCCGCTCCCCCAGTAAAGTTAGAGCCCGGTGTTTTCAGCCACACGTGGAGAAGAAAACAAGCCAGGGTCAGTCCCTTGTTGGCCAATCTAAGGGTCCTGGTGCCCCTGGGTGTGCTGCCCAGCCCGAGCACCGAGAGCAGTGGTAGGGTTCCAGAACTCTCCTGTGGCTCAGGGCTCCATCCTCATCAGCGGCGACACTCTCAGGCTCTGAGGGCCTGGTCACCGTGGTCCCCAGGGGTGGGGCTGGTTGCCTCCCAGGACTGTACTAGGGCCCAGACCAACTGTGGAATGTGGTGACTAAGCAGCATCGCCAAGGTGGCATTGCCTTGGGAATGGGGAGAAGGAAAATTCCTAGAACCAGGCGCTCAGGAGTCACGCCCACTTCTGGGTGCTGATTGAAGTGGGGGGCAGAAACCCCAAAGTGCGGGCCCAGCCTCCAGCCTCAGGCGATAGCTGGCCTCGCCCGTCTGCGGAGCACGGCCTTGCAGGGAAGGAGCATAGCTGATGGGTCAGGTCCAGGGGAAGAAGCCAGAGTCAACGTGTCACGGCGGTCAGCCAGCTGGAGGGTCCAGACACATCACAGCAGGATGGAAACAGGGAAAAAGGCAAGAGGAGGTCAAGGTGGAGACTGCCTCCCAGGCTCAGGGAATTTCCACGGGAAAAGCCAGGGTGCTGTCCCTTGAGAAGGCAGGCAGGTGCAGGGCAAAGCATCCAGGCACCTGGCAGAGGGGACATTACGTCGGCCACGGTGAGGAAGAGTGGGTCTGATTCAGGCCGGAAGTAGAACAGGCAGAGGCAGAGGACAGGGACCAGGGGCAGCGGGGAAGAAGGTGGCCCCGCAGGGCCTGCGAGGGCGCGGAGAAGAAAGAGACCGGCAGGAAGCTCTTGCCTCCTTGTCGGTAGTGGGTAGGGTCGTGATACACAGCACTGCATTTGTCAGCTCCTGAGGGAACCAGAAGCAGAGTCTGGGGGGTGGAGCAAGCTGACTCAGCCGGCCCTCCCCCACCTCCTCCTCTGGCAGGGCCTGGAAGGGTCCAGGGACCTGCAGCAAAGACAAAGCCCCGGGCGCGTTCCCGCTCTGCGTGCTCACTTGGGGGCATGTCCTAGCTGCCTGTTATGGTCCCTGTGCTCCCAGACGGCATAGGACCACTGCGCTCTGTTTCTCGAGTAGCCTCCACCCGCTTGGGCCCATCACAGTATTTCTGCCACCTCGTGCCTCCTCAGCCAACTGGGTTCCTGGAGCCTCTAAGTCACTCTATCCGTTGGAGGCAGAAGTCTTCTTCACAGACAGGCTGATAAAACTAGATCTCTGGGATGTGCAAGGAGAGGGAAGGGGAGGAGGAAGGAGCACAAGGAAGAGGTAGGGAGGGAGCATGAGGAAGGAATGGGGAGGGAGCACCCAGAGAGGGAGAGGGGAGGAGGCATGAGGAAGAGGTGAGGAGGGAGCTCTGTGGGGGGGGGAAGGGGAGGGGGCAGCCAGGGAAGGGGCGGGGAGAGGGAAGGATGGGGAAGGGGTGGGGAGAGAGCACAGGGCCAAGCTTTCTCGCCTTCAGCGGACTGGGAAACTGAAAAGGAAAGAAGCCGGGAGCACTGGTCTCTCCTTGAACCTACCCATCTTAAGAGTCGGGATTTAAGAGTCGGGAACACACAGCCTGTACCGCAGCTCCCGGAGTGTGACCCCACCTGTAATCGCCCACCCTACTTGGCAGCACAGGCCCCCCCAGCAGCCCTTGTGCTGCCACCATTCTCCCCAGGACCTTCCCGGTTAAGCTTCATGGCCTAACATACAAGGAAAATGTGCACCTTCTGGGGTGGCTTGTGCACAGACAGTAACGACAATAAATGAGGTTTATTAAGTCTTACTGTGCGTCAAGCACATATGAAGTTTCATTCGATCCTCATGAGGACACTTGGGGTAATAGTACACTACTCCTACTTGAAAATGGAGACAGGGGCGCCGGGGGGAGGGGGGAGGGGGGCTCAGTCGGTTGAGCGTCCGACTTCGGCTCAGGTCATGATCTTGCGGTCCGTGAGTTCGAGCCCCGCATCGGGCTCCGTGCTGACAGCTCGGGGCCTGGAGCCTACTTCGCATTCTGTGTCTCCCTCTCTCTCTGCCCCAACCCACTCTCATTCTGTCTCTGTCTCTCTCAAAAATAAATAAACAATAAAAAAAAAATTTTTTTTTTAAATAAAAAAAAAGATAACGGAGACAAACGCGAGCCTCCGTAACTTCCCCAGATTGCACAGTCATTGAAGGAGCAGGGTTTCGAACCCACGGCCCCAGCTACTGACCACAGATATGATGCCACACGCAGAGTGGGCTCCGTCCCAGCAGGCCAGCCCCACCTGCCCCCGGGCAGACCTGAGAGGGTCGCCTGGCGGGTCCTAACCCTTCCCAGAGGCTCCTCAACAGAATTCAGCTCAGCACTGCACAGGTACTGTGCTCAGAGCTTCGGGGGACACTTGGGTGGCCGGGCACTGGCCCTGAGATGCTTTCCAGTCGGGCCAGCTGCCGCCAGAAGGACTGGAAGGTAGGAAATGAGCCTCTTGGGGGCACAGCTGGGGGCCAGGGCAGGACGGGTTCTCTGGGCCGAGGGGAGCCCGGAAGGCTCTGTGAAGGGGCTGGCATTTCCACGGGATCTGCGAGGCAGGGTGGGCTGGGGACAAGTAAGGGTACAGAAGGACGGGGCCAGGGACGCAAGGAGAGGCTGGTCCAAAATGATGGAACAGTAAGAGTGGCGGTGACCCTGCGCATCATCCTTTTAACAGGCCGCTTTACGTGTGTCGCAGGCGAGCGCATCCTTTCCCGGCCACCGTCCACATGGCTTCCCTCTGCGCTGTCGCTAGGAGCCTGTAACTCATGATGAGTAAGTGGGCGGGGCTGGGGGCACGTGTCTGGTGTTGTCCTGCCCCCACCTGTCTCAAGCCCACGGTCTGAGCTGCAGGCCTCCCTGACACTCAGTCCCGCAGCTCTAACCTGGGATCGTGACTGTCCATCATCACGGGATTATCGTCACGATTCAATACTGGTGCACGTTGAGTGCTCAGATTGGCACCACGCATAGTCAGTGCTCAATAAAGCAGGGCTGCCCTGAGTACTAGCAGGAGTAGCAGTAGTTACTACAAGGACCTGCCTGGCCCGGCTCTGCCAGCCTTTCTGCACCACGTTGTGCCCCAACTCCCCTCCACTGGCTGGGCTCCACTCTGGCCTTCCTTCCGAAGGTTCCTTCATGTATCACAGAACTCGCAACGAGAACACCATGGGAACGATTTTCTCATGTATCTGTCTCAAACTGTTGCTCACTAATACTATTTACAGATTTTTTTTTTTTTTTTTTTTGGATCACATTCTCAATGCACGGAAGGCTGTTGTGGTGCAATGCTCAAGGATGCTGTGCCGGCCTGTGTATTTACCTGCTAATGAATTAGTAGATCTCCTTGACTCGGGGTGATGGCCCATAGATACCCTCGGAATAAGAAAATTTTTATACAAGGAAATAACTCCTAATGGATGCTAATATTTAAACTTACCCTCTATGAATACTATGTCCATTATTAACCTCTCACTTAATCGTAAAATCGTGGATGGGTTACAAGACGGCTGTATTTTCTCTGTGGTTCGCCCCAAATACCAAAGGAATGTGGCAGGAACCTACGGCTGCTTCCAGCTCAACAGGTCTGAAGACCTTCTATCCAGAAGTGAGAGTCGTAAGCGTGGCAATTGTGGAGTGGAACAGGTGATGATTATGCAAGAAATGGTGTACTGTATTTTAGAAGGTCAATTCTGAAGGGCAAGGGAGTGAAAGTCTTTATTAAGGAGGGGAAAAAATGTCAGTTATGCTGCTGTGTGCACAGAAAGGAATCTACTCCTCCATTGACAAAAATGCCTCGGCTGCTTTCTTGCACCTCATCTTAGGGTTTGTTGACAAATCTAAAAGAATGTGACGGGCATTCCTTGGGAAATGCCCTTTTATTTTTAAGTTTATTTATTTATTTTGAGAGAATGAAAACATGAGCAGTGGGGAGGAGCAGAGAGAGAATCCCGAGCAGGCTCCCTGCTCTCAGCCCTGCCAAGGGCTCAAACTCCTGAACCATGAGATCATGACCTAAGCAGAAATCAAGAGTCAAATGCTCAACCAACTGGGCCACCCGGGTGCCCCTGAGAAACGCCCTTTTAAATTTTGTGTGTCCTCAGACCCTTTTACATGACATTTATCACGTCTTCTTCATAGCGATTATTTGAATGACAGTTTCATGAGCTACAATCTTTCCCATTTTCCTCTCGTCCCTACACCAAGAGGGGTCAAAACACATGAATTCATTCCTTCACCAAACAAGAAAGCACCTTTTCACCCATGAGACCATATTCCCCAAGCATCCACAAAAATATTATTTTATATCTGCATATACAGTTGACCCTTGATCAACATAGGTTTGAACCACATGGGTCCACTTACATGCAGATTTTTTCAATAAATGTATCGGAAAATATTTTGAAGATCTGCGACAATGTGAAAAAACTCACAAACCGTTCAGTCTAGAAATATTGAAAATTAAGAAAAGGTCAGGTATGTCATGAATGCATAAAGTATATGTAGATAGTCTATTTTATCATTTACTGCCATTAAATATGCATGAATCTATCACAAAGTTAAAATTTATCAAAACGTGTGCACACGCAGACTGCACGTGGTCCCGTTCCCAGTCAAGAAAAATATAAACAAATGCAAAGATGCAATATTAGATCATAACGGCACACAATTAACTACAGTGAATACTATAGCCCCCTTGCTGGAATTGCAGTGAGCTCAAAGTAACTACTTAAAACCCCTGTGATGCTAATCATTTTCCAGTGAGCAGTTCACGTCTCCAGTAAATTGTATTTTGCAATTAAAAAGTGATCTCTGGCAGTTCTCACTATTAGTAGTTAAATTTGGGGGGCGTCAACATTTATACACAGATTTTAAAGCATGTGTGGGGTTGGCACCCCTAACCCCCATGTTGTTCAAGGGTTAACTGTCCTTTATCTTTCATACTTAAATCTGAACTCCTGCCCCTGGACCTCCCCTGCTAAGCCCCCAGGTAGCACCCTATTTGTGAGTTAATTCCATGATCTAAGAGACGAGGCAATTCTCCAATCCATCCAAGGTGGTCTTTGATTACTGCCACTAAACACACACACAGTATCTTTTAAGAACAGGGTTTCATATATCCACCCAGATTTATTCAACTTTATCAAAATGCAAACATTTAAAACAATGTTAAAATATGAGCACTATACACAGGTTGTCAAAGAACAGGATTTCTTTACAATTAAATGCCAACGTCATCTAGCATTTAACTCCTCCCCTATCAAGGCAGAAAAAGCAGAGTTGTCTTTTGTTTATTTGTTTGTTTGTTTTGAAAGAGGGTGGGGTAGGGGGGTGGAGAAAGAATGAGCGGGGGAGGGGCAGAGGGAGAGAAAAAGCAGAGCTGTTTTAAAATCAGGACCCTCAATATATTATTTACTTTGAGAAACTCTTAGACCTACTGAAGTGGAAAGCAAGTTGGCAAAGATAATTTATATGTTAGTAAAAGGTACTAGTATAAAAGGGAATGCGGTGCATTTTCAAATGCCTATCAATTCCTTCCTTTGATTTATTCTCACCTAGGTTATAATAATAATAGAGAAGCAAAGTCAGGAGAAGAGCTAAGCTTTTGCTGGGAATCTGATGGTGGGAAGGGATTTATAGTCTGATTTGGAGGACTCTAGGCGGGAACATTTTGTTTTCTGTGTGCTCATTTTCGTTTTACCATTGGCTTTAGCTCACTGTCGAAGCTCTGGTAATTTACGTTGGATAATGTGACTGAACATCACTTGGGATGATAAATCGTATGGAGAGTGAATTTTCAGCCTTGTGTAAGGGAATAATCTTAGAACAGAATTAACTGATGCAGTGTTCTGACCCATTCCAGAGTCTTCCCGGGGAATGTCTGTCTACATTGCCTACAACCAGTTCCAGGAAGATGCCTGAAGAAACATATTCATGATGGGGAAAGTCCCTTCTTCACTGACTGTTCCTCTTCTTTCCCCAAAGGGGAGAATGGATGGCCAACGAGTTAAGAAAACCAAAACCTGGAGAACTAGATAGGCTGAAAGTAAATGATCCGTAGCACAGGCTTCCATATCGTGAATCTCAAATATACAAATATCAATCCAACCTAGATAAAATCAGTTCGGTAAGGAAGAAGTAAGCACATGGGCCGCATTAAAAACTTTGAGCACGGATATAAATGGCATCCTTTCAAAATGCACATAGAGCCTGTCAGCATCAGGAGTCACGATTTCGCTCCTAATTATCAGGGATATTTTATGTTTTTTATTTCATTTTTATAATAGTTGTTCCTTCTTTTTGTAATTTACAAATAGCGGTTCGTGATACTTTGGAGATTTTAAAAAACAATCCTTTACCGGGGTGCCTGGCTGGCTCAGTTGGTAGAGCACACAACTCTTGATCTCAGGGTCATGATTCCAAGCCCCAAGCTTGGCACAGCGTGTACTTAAAAAAAACAAAAACAAAAACAAAAACAAAAACAAAAACAGAAAAAGTAAAAAGCAGCAATCCTTTAAGGACGGAGAGGCCGTGCCCTGGAGGGGACAATGCCATAGTGCACCTGGGAGGAACCTAGGTCCTTGAATGACCTTAAGAGGTAGACCAGAATTCCAGACTGCTCACCAGAAACTGTGAAAGGGAACCAGAGTAAATTTCTACATTTAAAAAAAAAACAATAGTAATACAGACTGTGTGTATATGTATATATGCAGTAAATGTACAAAACACTTTCTGGAGAGAATGGCCAGACAGGAGAGTGTAAATGGAAGGGGTTTCTACTCTATCCATTCTTCTTATGGTTACTGTGTACACAGATTTGTACTGTGTTTTCATTCATATATTTTAAAATGTCTCTAACATTGCATTATATTTATAAATTAAAAATAGAACGAAAAACAAGCTATCTTAAGATATCATTAATATAGTGAATAAAGGCTGATGTACAGTGGAAAATAAATTGTTTTGCAAATATTTTCCATTTGTAAAAAACAAACCCCACAGACGTTCTATGTCCTTATTATTAATAATTTATTTTTTGCTTTAATCCAAAGCTTTTTGAAATGCATTATATGCAATTAAATCTGTGTTAGGGTACTACCAATACAGCACATAAAGAAAGAGCTGATTAAATAATGAAGATTCTAATCTTAACTCTATTATTTTTCTTAATTCTAGGTTTTCTCAAAAGCTACTTGTTATCATCAAAGTCCCTTCACGTCTCTCAAGACGACATTAGTCGATATTTAGCACTGCAGCCTATTAATGCAGGTTTTTCAAAAGACACACACAACACTGTCTTTTCTGTGTGTGTCCCATTCATCATTTGAGCTGTCAATCTTTTTTAAAGTCTAATTTACCAAACCTTCTCCTGTAAACTTGCCATTATCTCAAGGCCCAGTAATGAAATTGTCACTGGTGTCCGAGAAGCGATGCTTAGTTTGAGATGTCTGTTACTGAAACACAAAAATGAATTCATCCAACCTTTTCCCTGAGTTATTTGACACAGGTATTCCCCCTCCTTATCTACATATGTACGCCTACACACACACACACACACACACACACACACACACACACACACACACGGGGTGGGGGGCCGGGAGGGGGAATGGTATAAACAGAATGATGTAGAACCAGACAAACAGGATTTTGAGTTTCTGCAAATGCTGCACTTCTTAAGACTGAGTGACTGGCCTCAGGGAGCCAGACCTACCCACACACCCAGGCCTGAGCGCACAGGGGAATCAACAAGAAGAAATGAAGAGATATTCTCTGTTCACCCCTCCCCTTCCCTCCTCCATGGTCTTAAGTTTCTCAAGATCCACATATGAGTGAAAACATATGATATCTGTCTTTTTCTAACTGACTTATTTCACTCAACATAATACCGTCCAGTTCCATCCACGTTGCTGCAAATGGCCAGATTTCATTCTTTCTCATTGCCAAGTAGTATTCCATTGTATATATAAACCACATCTTCTTTATCCATTCACCAGTTGATGGACATTTGGGCTCTTTCCATAATGTGGCTATTGGTGAGAGTGCTGCTATAAACATTGGGGTACATGTGCCCTTATGAATCAGCACTCCTGCATCCCTTGGGTAAATTCCCAGCGGCGCTATTGCTGGGTCATAGGGTAGGTCTATTTTTAATTTTTTGAAGAACCTCCACACTGTTTTCCAGAGCGGCTGCCCCAGTTTGCATTCCCACCGACAGTGCAAGAGGGTTCCCGTTTCTCCACATCCTCACCAGCATCTGTTGTTTCCTGAGTTGTTCATTTTAGCCACTCTGGCTGACGTGACCACCCGTCTTTGACAAAACTTCTCTTCCTTTGAATTCTGGGATGCCGTGCTCTATTAGTTTTCCTCCCTGACAACGCGCCTCCCTCGCCTTTGCAGTTTCCTCTCCCCTACCTGGACATTACCTAATTGTGGTTCTTCAAGGCTTGGTCCTTGACCCTCTTCTGTTGTCACTTGACACTCTCTCCCTAGGTGAGTTCGCCCATGCTCACAGCTGCATTACTGTCTGCTGCAGGTTGAACTGCGTCCCCCACAAAAATGTGGGGTTCTAACCCCCAGCACCTGTGAATGTGGCCTCAGTTGGAAACAGAATCTTTCAGATGATGAAGGTAAAATGATGTCACTAGGCTGGGCCTTAATCCAGTACGTCCTTCTAAAAAGGGGAAATTGGACAGAGAGACAGACGCATACAAGAAGGGTGCCCGGGTGGCAAAGTCGGTTAAGCGTCTGACTGTTGATTTCGACTCATGGTTCGCGAGATCATGACATTGAGCCCCGTGTGGGGCTCTGCACTGAGAGCACGGAGCCTGCTTGGGATTCTCTCTCCCTCGCTCTCTGCCCCTCCCCCAACCTGCTCACTCTCCTTCTCTCTCTCTCAAAATAGGTAAACATTGAAAAAGAAAAGGGAGATGGTATGAAGACACAGGCAGAAGACGGCCACTGACAAGCGAAGGAGACAGGCCTGGAACAGACCTCTCCCTCACATCCCCCAGGAGAACAGCCCTCGCCAACACCTGGACCTCAGACTACCAGGCTCCGGGACCGTGAGATCGTGAGTTTCTGTTGTTTCCTAAAGCCACTCCGGCTTTGTACTCGGTTACAGCGGCCACAGGAAGCTGACACGCCATCTATTCCCACAGTCCTCTCTCCGATCTACACGTTTCTCACAAGCTGGGTCCGTTATCTTCACTGGCTGCTTACTGACACCTTTGGGGGGATGTCCAAAAGACACTGCAAATCTAACATCTCCGAAACAGAACTCTGTTCTTTTACATCCTGTGCCACCAAATTTGACAAAACAAAATTTAAAAAGAAAGCAAGAAACCCAAGTCGCCCTGTCTCAGTAGGTCTCGCCCCCGTGAAAGGCGGGGGTAATTCTCAAAACCTCTGACCCCGTTCCCCACCGCCTCACTTCCAACCAGGTCCGGGTGCTTGGGAATCCCTCTCGGGCATGCACGATACCCGATCTGTCCTGACCCCCCCGTGGCCAAAGAAGTCACCATTTCCTGGCTGGAAGAGAGGGCTCGAGATCACGCGGAGAAAACCACTCAGGGATCACTCTGCTTTGAGCCTGTCTCTCTCGTCTCATCCGGCTTCACTGTCCGTTGGCACCACTGTCCAAGGCCTTTGATCTCCTTAAACACAGCCAGATCTTTCTCCCGCCCAGGGATGTGTCTTACACTCGCCTAGAATCCTCCTCCAGGGCCCCTCCCCCGCTGCGGTCCCACGGCTCCACGTGGCAGGTCCTCTGTATGATTTACCTCTCAGCTTACACGGCCCGTTCCAGAAAGGCGCCCCCGGCCTGTGCTATCTGGAGTCGCTTCTCCTCAAGCAGCTCTCCATCTCAGCCCCATTTATTTCCTTCACAGATCTGATCACGTTGGCGGACTTCACACTTGGCTTGTGCTCCGTCTCCCCGCAAGAATTTGTTTCGAGAAGGCAGGGGTCATCGTCACGCGCACGGGGTCTAGGGCTGTGCACACACACTCAAAGCCGGCCTGGCTGTGCAGCCTCGTCGCCCACCACATGGTCCCTCGTTGGGTTCCACACACCCAGCACGCTCTCCTCCAGGGCAAGGCTCCTGTTTTCCATCCGTATTTGTCCAGCTGAACTCCTACTCATACCTCAGATGCCCCAACACCAGCCACTTCCTCAGGGAAGGCTTCTCAACTCCCAGACAAGATCAGACTCCCTGTTGTACCTTCTGGCACGTTGTCCTCCTCCTTCATGGCACTACCAGGGCTGAAATTTTCTATTAGATCAGTGTCTAACTCTCCCATAAGACCATATGCCCATCGAGGCAAGAATCACAACCAGTTTTGGTCACCATTGTATTCTAGCATTCAGCACAACACTGGCACATAACTGCTTTAAAAAATTATTTGTTTGGGGCGCCCGGGTGGCTCAGTCGGTTGAACATCCGACTTCGGCTCGGGTCATGATCTCACGGTCTGTGGGTTTGAGCCCTGCGTCGGGCTCTGTGCTGACAGCTCGGGGGCCTGGAGCCTGCTTCGGATTCTGTGTCTCCCTCTCTCTCTGCCCCTCCCCCGCTCATGCTCTGTCTCTCCTTCTCTCTCAAAAATAAATAAATTTACATTAAAAAAAATTTGTAATTATTTGCTTGATAAACAAGAGAAGCAATTTACCCAGAGTTACATAGCTTATTAGAGACCAACCCGGGACTAGAACCCACATTTCCTAACTCACTGTCTTGTGGGTGTATGCATGCAAAATACACCGTATGTTAAAAATGTGTAAAATACATACGCAAAATTTAAAGAAAAAAGATAGACTGCTTATGTCTGCTCAGGTTCAACAATAAAATATCTCTGTGACCTTAAAAGTTTCTCATATGCCTCTCCCCAGTAACACCCCCTTAGTATTCCCAGGGGTGAATGCCACCCAAAATATCATTAACTGTGCTCTTGCTTTCGTTATAAAGATGTGTCTCGAAATAATATATAAACTAAAAATATATTAACATATAAATTTATATACACATATAAATTATATTAACATATAATTTATATACACATATAAATTATATTAACATATAATTTATATACACATATAAATGATAAATAATATATTTAACAGAGCCCGTATACATCCTTCTGTGCATTTCATTTCCGAGATTCTTTCATATTAATGTGTGTAGTTGGAGGTTATTTTCACTGTTGCACGCTTACTCCATTTCATGACTATACCACAATTTCTCTATTCTCTTGACTGTTTACTGACTTTCAGGGTGAGTCTGACTTGTGACCGTTACGAGCAATCCCCACGCTGTCGTGAACATCCCTGCACTTAGCTCGCGGGGCGCGCTGGTCCCTCTGGAATCGGTACCTAGGGCACCACTGCCTGTGGTAGGCGCGTGCCCACCTGTGCTGGCGTGCCAGCCAGCAGACCTGTGGACGCTTCGGATCCTCTCAGCCTCACCCGTCTCCAGGACCACACACTGTGCCCTGCCCGTCCCTGCAGCAATCAACTTGGCGAGTTTTGCTCAGCCACCGGCAGAGACAACTTTGTGCAGTTTCTGCCTCCACTGCTAGCATCTAACTTCCTCCCGGCCTCAGACTCAGACAAAGCACCATGATGCTGGCCGTGGACTCTCTCTTTCCAGCTGTTGGCTGGGCCAGATGCAACCTGAAAGTACAGGGGAGTCAGCTCCCACCGGGGAAGCTGGGATCCATGAAGGGCTGGAGGAGGGAACCAGCAGGGCAGTTCACTCCCCTACCCATTCTAGAACAACTCAGAGGCCATTCAGATGCAACTGCCTTCACTTCCCCTTCCTCCTTCCTTTCTGCTCCTGGGACCGTGCTCCCCAGTAACATGTGAGCAGGGCTTTGCCCCACACTCCCTTTCCTACAGAATCTAGGCTAAGGCTCTACATACTGCGAAGTCCTTTCTCACTGTGGTTGTACCTTTTTCTTACTGCCGCCAGCAGTTAATGAAAGTTCAGTGTTCTGCTTCGTCTTCAACACTCGGTATTACCCAGCTTTCAAACTGTCTGCCAATCTGGGGAATGCGAAATGCCATCTTCCTGCGAGTTTAGTTTGCATTTTGGTGCTTACCCATAAGGCCATGCATATTTTTTTATGTTTATAGACTGCTCGCTGTTGAATATATTCCACTACACTCTCTTCCGGGCTTGGCAAATGAACCACTTAGTACTGTTACAGGCCAACTATTCAGCCTAGGAAACTTCACAAGAGAGTGGCTTTGGATTCATTTTCCCTAAATATCTAAGCAGAAGAAAGTCTGATACGAAAAATTAAAAGATTTCTGATTCGGAAAAAAAAATGGAGTATTAAGAGCCAGATTTACCGTCTCACCTAAAACAACAAAAAATCAAAAAACTTGAATATATAAAACAACAGTTTTCAAACATTAGAAATCAGGCAACATGGGAGAGTGATCCCAGAGAGATAGGAAATGAATTAGGTGAACCCTTTGGGGCACCTGGCTGGCTCAGCATTCTACTCTTGATCTTGGGGTAAGTTCAAGCCCCACGCTGGGCATAGAGCTCACTTAAAAAAAAATCAGGCGAGGGGTACCTGGGTGGCTCAGGTTGAGCTTCTGACTCTTGGCTTTGGCTCAGGTCGTGATCTCACGGTTTCATGAGTTCGAGCCCCACCACGGGCTCTGTGCTGTCAGCAAGGAGCCTGCTTGGGATCCTCTCTCTCTCCCTCTCTCTCTGTCCCTCACCCACTCACGCTATCTCTGTCTCTCTCAACATAAATAAGTAAACTTAAAAAAAAAAAAAAAAATCAGGTGAGCCTTTGATTGCCCCAATGCATGACTGGAGAGAGCTTCTAAGCCATGAGACAAGGAGGAAGGATCCAGACTCAGTCTGGAGATCTCCCTGAGTTAGGAAGGAGTTGTGCTTTGGGAAGAACACGGTCTGCATACTTAAAACCACAAAATGCTAAAAAAAAATTTGTTAAATAAAACTATAAAATGCTGCTGGGACAAAATGAGATTCAATATTGTTAGCATACCAGAGCTTCCCAAATTGATCTAAATATTCTAAACAATTCCAATCAAAATCCTGACAGTCTTTTTTTTTTTTTTTTAGAAATTGAGAAGCTGTTTCTAAATTACGTGGAAATACAAAGTAACCAGAATAGCCAAGACAACCTTGAAAGAAAAAGATGGAGGGACTGCAGTACCTAAAAAATTGAGAGAGTACAGACTGACACATACCTGGCCAACTGATTTTTTTTTTAATTATTTGTCAATATTTATGCCTTTTTGAGAAAGAGACAGAGCATGAGTAGAGGAGGGGCAGAGAGAGAGACAGAATCCGAAGCAGGCTCCAGGCCCTAAGCTGTCAGCACAGAGCCTGACGCGGGGCTCGAACTCAAGGACCTCAAGATCATGATCTGAGCCAAAGTTGGATTCTTAACCAACTGAGCCACCCAGCCACCCACGGTCAACCGATTTTGACAAAAGATGCAGACAATTCAATAATATATCGATATCGATATCGATATCTATATCGATAGATGTAGATATCTCCCTTTCAACAAATGGTGCTGAAACAAATAGAAATACATATGTTAAAAAAAACCTGGATTCATATCTCACATCATATATAAAAACTAATTCAAATTGGATCATAGGCCTAAATGTAAAATCTAGACAGATAAACCTTCTGTAAGAACACATAGGAGAAATCATTGTGATCTCGAGTAGGCAAAGGTTTCGTCATACAACACCGGAAAAGCACAAGCCAGAAAAGAAAAAAAGTTGACAAACTGGGCTTCGTGAAAATTAAGAACTTCCGCTCTTTGAAAGACACTGTGGAGATACAGGCTGGGAGAGGACGTTTGCAAATCAGGTATCTGAGAAAGGACTTTTCCCCCAGAATATCTGAAGAATTCTCAAACGCAGTAATTTGAAAACAATCCGATTTTTTTTTTAACGGGCAAAAGATTGGGAAAGACATTTCACGAAAGATAAATAGATGATAAGTTAGCACGTGAAAAAAAAAGCTCAGGGGCGCCTGGCTGGCTCAGTCGGTAGAGCACCCAACTCTTGATCTCAAGGTTGTGGGTTTGAGCCCCATGTTGGGTGTAGAGAGTAGTTAAAAACGTAGATAAAATTTTTAAAATGCTCAGCACCATTAGTCATGAAGGAAACGCAAATGGAAACCTCTCTAGATACCAGGATGCACCGATGAGAATGCTGGAATTTACAAACTCATCATACCTAGCATTGTTGAGAACGTCCAGTAACTGCAACTCTCATTCACTGCTGGTGGGAATGTAAAATGGTGCAATGACTTTAGAAGAGTTTGTCAGTTAGGGGCACCTGAGCGGCTCAGTCGGCTGAGCTTCCGACTTCGGCTCAGGTCACGGCTCAGGTCATGATCTCGCGGTTTGTGGGTTCGAGCCCCGCGTCGGGCTCTGTGCTGACAGCTCGGAGCCTGGAGCCTGCTTCGGATTCTCTGTCTCCCTGTCTCTCTGCCCCTCCCCTGCTCACTCTCGGTCTTTCCCTCTCTCTCAAAAATAAATAAACATTAAAAAAAAAATTCAGAAAAAGAAAAGTTTGTCAGTTTCTTAAACATTTAAATATATCTTCTAGATGGCCCAGTCATTCCATTAGCAAGTATGTCACAGGGCAGAAGAAAGCATCTGTCCTTGCAAAGACTTGTATATGATGCTATACCAGCTTTACTGGTAATAACCAAAAACTAAAAACAACACAAATAAACAACACAAATAAACAACACAAAACAACAACTAAAAACAACACTCATAGGTGACTAAACAACAGATTACTACGAAGCAACATTTGATCTTCTAAAGGGGAAACTATTTTGGGGTCCCCACCTGGCTCAGTCAGTGGAGCATGTGACTCTTGATCTCAGGGGTGTGGGTTCGAGCCCCACATTGGGTGTAGAGATTACATAAAAAAATAAAATCTTTAAAAAGGTGTTGGGGGAGTGCCTAGGTGGGTCAGTCCAACCTCAGCTCAGGTCATGATCTCACAGTTCGTGAGTGTGAGCCCCACATCGGGCTCTCTGCTTGCTGTCAGCATAAAGCCTGCTTCAGATCCTCTGTCTCCCTCTTTCTCTGCCCCTCCCCCCCTCAAAAATAAACACAAAAATAAATAAAATTTAAAAGGGGGAATCACTTTATAAACAACAAATCTGACTCTGATACACACACACACACAAAATACTACTAAACAAAAAAAGGCATGACCAAGTGATATACTCAACACGGATGAATCTCAAAATAATGTTGAGTGAAAGAAGGAGTCAGACAAAAAAAAGAGTTCATGCTGTTTAATCCCTTATATATATAATTATAAAAAATAGAGATTAATCTATAGTGACAGGAAGCAGATCAATGTTTGTCTGGGAATGGGGGTATGGAGGTGGGATAGATTACCAAGGGGCATGAGGATACTTTTGGCAGTAATGGATATGGTCATTATTTTTATTGTGGCCATGTCATGGGTGTGTACATAAGTCAAAACTTACCAGACTGTACACTTTATATGTGTGCGACTTCTGTTGTACGTCCATTATACCTCAATGTTAAAAAAAAAAAAAAAAAAAAAAGCAGAGGTAAAACAAAAATGGCGACAACCTCCATTCACAATATTTCCAGTTTACACTTAATGGATGTTTAAATAGACAAAAAAGAATTATTTCTAAGAGGTCAGATTTTTCTCTTAACCACAAATGGTCTTTACAAGAGTAATTAGAAACCCAGAATTAATATGACTTAGTCCATTATTTACTGTCCTTAAAAGAAATAGCAAGGACTCTAGGCTGCATTTTCCCACCCATAAAATGGGAATAAGGACACCTACCTACGGGGTTATCTGGATGGGCCCAATGTAACCACAAGGATCTGTATAAGGGGAAGAGAGGGGCAGGAGAGCCAGAGGAGACATGACTATAGAAGCAGAGGTCGGAGTGACGTGATCACTCCCTGTGGGGGAAGGGGTCATGAGCCAAAGCATGCAGACCGCCTCCAGAGTGTGGAAGAGGCAAGGATATGGATTCTCCAGAAGGGCCTCCAGAAGGAAAGCAATTCCGCTGATACCCTGAATTTAGCTTGGAGAAATCTCCCCCCAGAACTGTAAGATAATAAATCTGTGTCGTTTTAAGCCATCAAGTATGTGTTTTGTTACAGCAGCTAGAAGAAACTAATACATAACCTATCCATAAGCCTTCATTTCCTCAAAGACCACCATCAAGGGTCTGTTCCCTTCTAGAATGAAGATCCCAATTCCCATGCATCTCACAGGTACCACATCAACCTGTTCAGGTATCCTTGAAGCTCTGCACTTAACCTGCTCTCCAAACATTGCACATTCCTCTTTAAAAATGACGCTCGGATATGGGCAGAACACATGTTATACAGTACATCCCAATCGGTACTGGGAATAATGGATCACTAATTCCCATCCAATTCAAGTCAGCCTCACTCTTCAGGAATTCTCATTGCCCGAGGGATGAACACGTCCATTCCTTCCCTCTCAGGAAGGCTGCCAATTTGAATTTGTGTCCTCTGTACCTTCCTATATTCTTTTCAAAGACTTAACTCCTTTGTTCTCGGCTGCAAATTCACACACTAATTAAGACCACCTTCTTCATTTCCCAGCCTTTCACCATTATGTTGCTTTTTCAGCAGATTTTGGTATGAAGAACCAGGACTATCTAGATCTCAGAATGTAGTTATTATAAATACGATATCAGGGGCGCCTGGGTGGCTCAGTCGGTTAAGCGTCCGACTTCGGCTCAGGTCACGATCTCGCGGTCCGTGAGTTCGAGCCCCGTGTCGGGCTCTGTGCTGACAGCTCAGAGCCTGGAGCCTGTTTCAGATTCTGTGTCTCCCTCTCTCTGACCCTCCCCTGTTCACTCTCTGTCTTTCTCTGTCTCAAAAATAAATAAAAACGTTAAAAAAAATTTTTTAAATAAATAAATAAATAAATAAATACGAGATCAGATAAAGACGGACATAGCGTCGCATACTTATTACAAAAGGAAGACCCCAGTCAGCCTCAGGATTGCATTTGTTTTGGGCTGAAACTGTCCTCTTCTTTTAAGGCCACCTGCCAAAGCTGAGTGATTTCTGTGGCTCTGCATCTGGGCAGGATTCATTTCGAGTTATCAGTATAATCAATGTTCTAAAAATAAGACAGAAATAATAACAAGTCTAAAACCCAAGACCCAGTGGTGTTGATATTGATGTTAAACTGAGTTAAACAGAATTCATCAAAGGACAACACTGAACCCTACTTGGATCTGATCAAAGCAAACTGGAAAAGCAAAATCATCTTTGACTTCTTTGTGTTCAAAGATCATATCTTTCTTTGTCTTTCTAGGGACCAGAAGATCGGTCATGCACGATAAACCATTTCAACACATGATTTTTTTGTAGTTTTCCAAAACGAATTCACTAAACTAATTCACCTGCATAGTAATGATTAAAGCAAATACTTTGTAGATTAAAGCAGATACTTTGTAACCTTCTCCCCATGCAAATTTAACTTTTAGTCTGCCTTACAGGCCTAACATGTAGGGCTTGGTTACAAGCTATTTTCTCCAGATAGGGGAGAAGCTATAGGAGAAAATCTATTGCCTATTGCCTAATACAAGTCTACTTTTCTGTCTCCAAAAATTAGTACTATTTTCTTCCTTCACACTCAGAGACACCAGTTTTGCAAAGCCAATCGATCAACCGATAACAAAAATATCAATTTTGTTAAAGTCACTCTACATTCACTTCTTCCGTCGTTATGCACCGAAGAAAAGGAAATGCCAACATTTTCCACCTGAAGCCATGAAAGACAGGCTCCCAATTCCCTGTGGGTGGGACCTTCCCACCACTGAAAAGGAGTCACAGAAGAGTCACTGCTAAAAGATGCCTTCAGAATAACACCGGCCAATCTTACACGTAAATCTCCTCGACCACATCTCTGTTTTTATTCTGATAGAATCACCCTCTAGCTTTCACTGAGTCTACTCTCTGGAGCCATGACAGGATCTGCCAAGGTCCTCCACTACAGGTAGCTCTTAGAGAGTTATTGTCCATTCATTACGAATGGACAGTAAGATACGTTTCAAATTCTTTTTTATATTAAATATAATTTACTGTCAAACTGGTTTCCATACAACACCCAGTGCCCATCCCAACAGGTGCCCTCCTCAATGCCCATCACCCACTTTCATGTTTCAAATTCTTAACAACCGTATGACATAAGCCCGTACAGGACCTTTAAAAATATATTTTTTTAACATTTATTCACTTTTGAGAGACAGAGTGAGCAGGGGAGAGGCAGAGAGAGAGGGAGACACAGAATCGGAAGCAGGCTCCAGGCCCTGAGCTGTCAGCACAGAGCCCGACGCGGGGCTCGAACTCACGGACTGTGCAAGATCATGACCTGAGCCGAAGTCGGACGCTCAGCCAGCTGAGCCACCCAGGCGCCCCTAGGACCTTTCAAATTATAGTTTTGCCAAAAGTTTGGTCAAAGGTGATTTTGTGAATCAGTATTATGGTATGAAGCCCCTAATACCTTTCATAGTAGTGAAATTAGAGAATGTTCCCGTTAGAAAAATTTTCCCAGTTGGAATTTAGAATGCCAGGAATACATCTCCTTTACCCCTAAACTGCAGCAGCCTGCCCCAAATCTGTAAGAATGGGCTCTGACACCAAAACTTGGCAATCACTTCGTAATTGAGAAGAAGGATGTTTCATTGCAACTGCTTGTTACTTGTCCAAAAAAAAAAAAAAAAAAAAAAAGATTGAAGAAGTGTGTAACACTCGGCTCCCAGACTTCAGAGAAGCATCACCCACCTTCCAAATGGACAGTGCCTTGAGCACAGTACGTGGATTTCATTTCCTAAATCTGTTGTTCAAATGTTCAACGCCACTGACTGCTGTGAGTAGCAGGATGGGGGGGTAATCTCTGGGGAAGCACCCAGAGGCCCCGTCAGGAAGTAATCCCAGCTGGTTCCTCTCCACCTTGCCAGAAGATGGGTTCTTCTAGGTAAATTCCTTCTCTATCTTAGCATTTGTGGGTTTGAATCTATGGCTCAAGAACGCAGTCCCGGGGGTGTGTGGGGCAGGGTGGGGGTGGGCACGATAAAGGCACATCTACCAGCTCCCTGGCTGAGAATGTATTAGGGAGAGGGAGAGAGAGAGAGAGGGAAAGGGAGAGGGAGAGGGAGAGAGAGACAACGCCGGGGAGGGTCAGAGAGAGACAGGGAGAGAGAGCATCCCAAGCAGGCTCCACGCTGTCCATGCAGAGCCTGATGCGGGGCTCGATCCCAGGAACCGAGAGATCATGACCTGAGCCAGGACGAAGAGTCGGACGCTTAACTGACTGAGCCACCCAGGCACCCCGAGACATTTTTCATGTGTTAACTCAGTTTTCTCAACAATTCTAGAAGGTAGGTTCTGTCATTAATCGTCTCAGTTCTGAAGATGAGCAACCCGAGGCACAGATGGACTAAAGGAAGGTACGTGACGAGGTGACAAAGCCAAGATGCCAGAACTCCTACCCGCTACGCCATCCAGCCTCCTAGCCCCTTGCTCCTGTCTACACAGTCACGAGGCGATCTTCCAAGCGTGGAACCGGGTTCCAATCCTCACTTCGGTCGGCCGTCGGGTGGGACTGTGGGCTGCCTTCGAGTCCAGTCCTCTTGGTGACTGTCCCTCAGATGGCAGTCAGCCCTCCAGAACTCTGGGGTCTTCCTCAGCCCCGTGCTTAGCTAATGGGAGGCCACACCTGCAACTGGGAGTCGCCTTCCTGGTGTTGACCAGTCATGTTTCTGACACACCTACAATGTTCCAATTTGTCCCGGTTCTCGGCCCCAACCACGGGGGGACCTTTAGAAATGCCTGGGGAGCTTTTAGAAAAATACCAATTATATCAGAATCTCTGACCGAGGGACCCACGGACCGGTATTGTTTTTAAAGCTCCCTACGTGGTTCAACAGGGAGCCAGACCGAGAACAACCCTGTCTAAGTCTCAGATGACTTTGTCCAGGGGCTTATCAGGGGCCTGAGCATCTGTACTCATCAGGGTTCTCCACAGAAGCAGAAACAATAGATTTTAGATAGACAGATACATAGATGGATCAATCGATCGATCTCTGGGTCCATATCTATCTATCCAGAGAAAAACTGTGTATTATAAGGAACTGGCCCACTTGATCATGGAGGCTGACGAGTCCCGAGATCTGCCAGGTGAGTCAACACACTGGGAAGCTGACGGTGCAAGTCCCGGTCGGAGTTCAAAGGGGAGAGAAGACCGATGTCCCAGCTCCAAGACAAGCCGAGAGGGCAAAGTTCCCCGTGCTCCAAGTTTCCGTCTATCCGAGCCTTCGGTGGATGAAACGAGGACCACCACGTGGAAAGACCATCCGTTATGCTCTGCCCACCAGCTCCGATGTTCATTTCTTCCAGAAACGCCCCACAGCACACCCAGGATACTTTCACCAAGTATCCGGGCACCCTGTGGCCTAGGCAAGTTGACACATGACATTGACCATCACACCCTGTCTCAGAGTGTTCTTCTTGTGCAAGGTCTGTCCTGTACCCACTAGGCGTCTGCACACTGAACCCCAAGTGGTTATGTTGTCATTTCACCCTGTAGGGCATCGGCTGTCGAGATAAATGGTTTCCACACCTTTCCAATTACACATCCCTACAAGGAAATTTTTTTACATTCTGTATGTCCCTAAACACATTTTTAATTCATTTGTAAATTACATTATTTCTACTGGACGTAGATACACGTATATTCTGATATACCTACATATACACGTACCTACGTATACACGTGTATGTGTATGTATGTTGATGTATATGCGTGTGTGTATACACACGTCCTGATGCCTCTGTCCACCCCAAAAGGAGTACCACCCACCACTTTGGAGATTACAGGTATAGACACTACATTTGTCTCTCTGGTGACAGTGTTTTGTACTATTCATTCTCTCTCTCTTTTATGTTTATTTATTTATTTGAGAGAGAGAGAAAGGCAGGGGGAGAGAGAGAGAGAGAGAGAGAGAGAGAGAGAGAGAGAGAATCCCAAGGAGGCTCCACACCGTCAGAGCCCAACTCGGAGCTCAGACTCACGAACCATGAGATCACGACCTCAGTCGCTTAACCGACCGAGCCACCCAGGTGCCCCTGAACACCTCAGCTTTTTGTGGGGCCAGCGGCAACAGTGCCTGGAACATACTGGCAGAAACGGTAACGACCAGCAGCCCCAGCGTGGGGCACGCTTATGCAGCATCATGAACGAGTGGCTGACACTATTACTGAGCTTCTGCCATGTGCTAGAAGCACTTTTCACACACGTAGCCGAGACTTCTAGCAGTCACCTCACACGGACACACGAGACGTGTTTCCCAGCACTCTGCAGCCCGAGGGTCTAGCCAATGAAGCGTGACCTACCGAGGTTTGTGTGCCGTGAAACCATCTTGTGAGGGGCTGTCATAATCTGCTCACAGGCCGCTTTTTCTTTTTCTTTTTCTTCAGTTTATTTATTTCGAGAGAGAGACAGGGAAGGGCAGAGAGAACAAGAGTGAGAATACCAAGTAGGCTCCATGCTGTCAGCACAGAGTCCAATGCAGGGTTGGATCCCGTGAACCGTGAGATCATGACCTGAGCCAAAATCGAGAGTTGGATGCTTAACCCCCTGGGCCACCCAGGAGCCCCGACTTTTTATTTTTCTTAAAGAACTTCCCCCGAATGGTGTTCTTTCTGGGCCTCCCCATACGTGCAGCCACCCCTACCAACACCCTTCCCTGGCCTGTGGGTGGGGCATCAAGGCCTCAGGGTCCCTGGAAATCACCTGTTGAAGGTGCCGAAAGCTCCAGGAGCCCAGATCCCTGCAGACTTTGTAGAAAGGAGCCGCCCACCGCTGACCGGTAACATTTGCCTTTGGCCGTTAACAAAGCAATAAGCTTTTCCTGTGTCAAGACGCTGAAATATCGGGGGGCACCTGGGTGGCTCAGTCGGTTAAGTGTCCGACTTCAGCTCAGCTCATGATCTCACAGTTCGTGGGTTCAAGCCCCATGTCAGGCTCTGTGCTACCCTAAGTGGGGGGAGCAGAGCTGACTCACACCCGGGCCGTGGCTCCTGGACACTGGTGGGGGCCGTGGATCGCCTGGGGTCAGGAGCACATAGGGGAGCACCAGCTCTCTGCTTAATACCAAGTACCCAGACCCGGGAACGTCAGGGAGGGAGCGCTCTGAGCCTCAGTCATCAGTCCACAAGGGACCCGATTATTTTACCGACTTTGTATCTTACTGTGAACGCTTATAACTCAAATAACCCGTGTAAAACATTCAGCAGAGCGGTTGGCTTCTGAATGTAAGCCGCTATGGTTACAATAACCCTGTGGTCCTCATGATCCTTTCCTCCTCCCGTTTGGGGTAACTTTATATATTTACATATTTCACTATACTAAAATCTTTGTTCTGGATGAGGACTCACTCTCTTCATGTAAGAGCTTTCTTCTCCGAATCAAACAAAAACAACACTCCTCCCACCCCCACCACTGAGTGCAAAGTCTCCCTAATCTGATCTTCTATAAACCGAGGTCACAGTAGCTTGAATATTCAGTTCTCTTGGTATTATGGAACGAGAAGAATATTTACCTCTTAAACAACTGTTCTCAAAGAATGCTGCCTTTGCTCCCAGAGGCAACAGGAATCACGTCGTTGTAACCCTCGCTCTTTTTCCTCGTTGGCCTTGCCATGAAAACTAGTCCGATCGGCTTATAGAGGGAGAGAATAAAGGAACAGCACCAACACAGCGGGCCACTGGGAGGCTGGGACTCCCTAACTTCGCAGGTGAATCCCCCACAGAGGAGAAGTTTCTTACTGACAGTCAATTTCCAAGCAGACAAGGTGAGCAGGAGGGAAGTCATTTGAGAGTGTCTTAAGCTCACGACTGGCTTGCTTATTTTATTTTATTTTAATTTTTTTAACGTTTTATTTATTTTTGAGACAGAGAGAGACAGAGCATGAACGGGGGAGGGGCAGAGAGAGAGGGAGACACAGAATCGGAAGCAGGCTCCAGGCTCCGAGCCATCAGCCCAGAGCCCGACGCGGGGCTCGAACTCACGGACCGCGAGATCGTGACCTGAGCTGAAGTCGGACGCTTAACCGACTGAGCCACCCAGGCGCCCCTGGCTCGCTTATTTTAGACAGAGTCCACTGATGTATGACCTTTCCTATTTTTTACTGTTCCGCACGCTGGTCAGACCCAAAGTCCCAAATCAATGACTCTGTTTTGCAAACACAGGCTTCCTTGTCCGGAATCAGCCCCAAACCACACTTACATGTCAAAGAGAGGATGTGACTGTATTAAAAAGATGGGACTTTTGTCCTCTAACTAACAATTTGTGTGATGGTGTACTCAAAACCAATCCCCTCCTCAGCTGACCACTGCTGGGATCTCTGCCCCAGGCCTGTCGGCCGCAACCGCCCCATACAGCTCGCTCCCTGTCTGGGACCCTGCCCAGAGTATTGGCAGGTGGCCTCTGTTTCCCTGCTACCCAGTCTCGACCTTGAGCGACCCTCATCCTCGTGTCGTGCTCATGACACCAGCAGGACATTAAGCAGACAAGAGCGCAGCTAACCTCACCCTCTTTTCTTGCCACACGGATGTCAGAATTTGCCGGGAAGCCATTCAGCGTTTCACTACGTAACATTATCACAACCCACTCACACGTAGCAGCACCCCGTGCCCAGAAGACCCTCTCCTTCCGCTCTCCAGGCATCTTCCACAACCACTCATCCGCGGATTTGACGGGCAATGCATGTGTTTAGTTGTTGAGGCCAAGGTGGGAAACAAAGGAGGCCTGGTCCTCCTCCTTGGGCACTTACGGCCTGGTGGGGAGTACCTGTTTGTACAAGGAACAGGCCCTTACGGTACAGGGGGATCATGTCAGATGAGGGACATTCAGGGACCCAGGAGAAGCCATTGACTCAGACTGAAAGAGTGTCAGGCAAGACTTGCCGGATGGGAGAAGCGTGAGTAGAAGTTTTCCAGGTGAAGGAGGTAGAGGGAATGGAACAGGGGAGCACATTCCAGAAAAGTCAATGCGCACCGAGTTTGAGGAACTGAAAGATTGCGAAGGGAAGTGGGAAGTGTGGAAAAGGGGGTGTGGCGAAGGAGGGAACTGAGAGGTAAGTGGGACAGGCCAGGGCGCTGCGTTAAGGTCTGAGTTTTATCCTAAGGGCAACAGGGGACCATCAAAGGGTTTTAAACAGAGATGTGCCGCTCTGATTTGCATTTCGTAAACCTTACCCTTGGCTCCAGATCGGAGAACTACGGAACAGGGACGAGTCTGCAGGCAAAGGATCAGCCGCAGGTTGCTGCAGCAACCCAGAAGAGCTCAGATGCTGAGGTCTGGACAGGGCAGCGGACACAGAGTCACAGGGTGGTGGACACATGGGAGGGATGTCGGTGATAAGCTGGCTGGATATGAAGGCGAGCGCCCATCTGTCTTAGAAAATCCAGCCAGGAAATACAGGAACTTTGTGGATCAAAGGAGCGAGTCCAGAGCGGGCCCTGTTGAGCTGGAGGTATCCAGTATGGACTTAGCTACATCGGGCTCGCAAAATGAAATTTAACAACATGCTATCTCAGGTCGTTGTTTTTTTCAATACATACCGAGTTGTTTATTCACCCACCTTTCGAAAGACGAGTAAATCCTAAACAACGTTGAAACACATCGTAGGGGCACCTGGGTGGCTCGGTCGGTTAAGCATCTGACTCTCGATGTCGGCTCAGGTCACGATCTCACGGTGTGTGAGTTCGAGCTCCGTATCAGGCTCCGCGCGGACAGGGCGAAGCCTGCTTGGAATCCTTTCTTCCTCTCTCTCTCTGCCCCTACCCCATTCATGCTCTCTGTCACTCTCTCTCTCGAAATAAATAAATAAACTTAAAAAAAATTTTAAACACATTGTGAGAAGTATTTATAATGTTCTCACAGAGATATACTTTCTTCTGAATATGACCACTTCAAAAAAGCCTCCTACAACATCAGATGGTCTCTCCCCTTAATAATATTTATTGTCACGGAGCCAGGATTTGGTCACTGGTGTTGAAAAGCAGGTTTCGCTATTCTTAGACAAAGCTCCTGTTTCATAGCACAGCTCCAAACGTCTCCCACAAGCTACATTAAGCATGCCAAACAAAAGCAAATTTTTCAACAACAGCCAATATAAAGCGGAGGGAAGAAAAAAACTCAATAGCCTAATTGAGAAATGAACAAAGGAAATGGAGACAGTCCCAGTAAAAAAATAAATAAATACGATGGCCCTAAATCTCGGAATTCACTCGGGACAAGAGAAATGCAAATTGCAACTATTCTGAGACGCGATTTTCCACCATAAGATGAACAAAAATGAAGGAGTTTGGTAGTGCTCTGTGTTGGGACAGAGGTAGGGAAACAGTCTCTAAAGAGTATGTAAATTGGTATAATTTCCATAGAGGGCAACTGAGTAATGGCCCCCGATTTAATAAGCCTATAACATTCTTTTGGTCCACACATACAATTATTCAACCATTAAAAGGCAATGAAATTCTGATACACACAACCACATGGATGAACCTTTGGCACGTTATGCCGAGTGAAATAAGCTGGACACAAAAGAATAATTACGCAGGATTCTATTGTATGAGGTAGCTAGAAGAGTCAAAGCTAGACGAGTCCAATTCATAGACACAAGAAGTAGAGCAGTGGTCACCGGGGACTTGGGGGGGACGAGCAGTTGTTCAACGAGGACAGAGTTTCAGCTGGAGATGGATGGTGGTGACATTCACACACCAGTGTGAATGGACTCAATGCCACCGAACCGCACACTTTCAAACAGTAAGTTTCGCGGGTCGCCTGGGTGGCTCAGTTGGTTGAGCGACCGACCGACTTTGGCTCAGGTCATAATTGCACAGCTCGTGAGTTCGAGCCCCACGTCGGGCTCTGTGCTGACAGCTCAGACCTTGGAGCCTGCTTCAGATTCTGTGTCTCCCTCTCTCTCTTCCCCTCCCCCACTCATGCTATCTCTCGCAAAATAAATAAACTTTTTTTTTTTTTTTAATTGTAAATTGCAGGGGCGCCTGGGTGGCTCAGTCGGTTGAGCGACCGACCGACTTTGGCTCAGGTCATGATCTCACAGTTTGTGAGATCAAGCCCCACGTCAGGGTCTGCACTGAGTGTGGAGCCTGCTTAAGATTCTCTCTCTCCCTCTCTGCCCCTCTCCCCCACTCTCTCTCTCTAAAAAAAAAAAAAAAAAAAAAAAAAAAAAAAATATATATATATATATATATATATATATATATATATATATATAGAAAGTCTTATCACTGGTCAACGTTCTTTCATTTTTCTTACATTTAACAGAAAGAGTGTTTAGTCAGTTTCCAAAGGAATTTTCCTTTCTTTTTCTTTTCTCTCTCTCTTTAAAAAAAAAAAAAAAAAAAAAAACAGGTTCTCCCTGCTAGGGGCATTTTAATTTTTATTATTACCCTCAATACCTTAGTGTATGGCTTAGAGTGTGGCTTTGAAGACTGGCCAACTTGAAATTAAATTTTTTACATCTGTTATTTATTGTGGGGGGGAAAGCTATTTATACTTTGGATCATCAAAATACCAAGCCTTTCAAATCCAGGGCGTTTCCCTCCTAATTGGTCAACATTTAATTGCATAACCAAATTCTTACTGGCCAAATCATGTCCTTTGGGGGGGGGGGGGGGGTAAGTGCCCAAGTTGGTTAAAGGCAAACATTGCTGGGCAAATGATTTGTTTGGGCAGATTGCCAGAACTGACGGTGATTAATACAGTTAACTTTGAAAATGCGTATGCTTTTCTCCAGAGAATATATTCCCACAATCAGAGGAATTGTTGATTTTCACATTATTCCAATTTTCTTTCCTCCCACTAAAAACGTGGGTACCTTATAAGTCGTGTGGCTCCTAGCTTCCAAATCACATATTTAAGAGCTAGACAGGAAAAAACACTTTCTTTCTTTTTCCCCCTGAGGTTCGGTTAGTTCATTTAAAATATAAATCTAGGGGCGCCTGGGTGGCGCAGTCGGTTAAGCGTCCGACTTCAGCCAGGTCACGATCTCACGGTCCGTGAGTTCGAGCCCCGCGTCAGGCTCTGGGCTGATGGCTCAGAGCCTGGAGCCTGTTTCCGATTCTGTGTCTCCCTCTCTCTCTGTCCCTCCCCGTTCATGCTCTGTCTCTCTCTGTCCCAAAAATAAAATAAACGTTGAAAAAAAAAAAAAAATAAAATAAAAAAATAAAATATAAATCTAAAATACCAACATTTAGGGGCGCCTGCGTGGCTCAATCGGTTGAGCGCCCGACTTCGGCTCAGGTCATGATCTCACCATCTGTGAGTTCGAGCCCCGCGTCGGGCTCTGTGCTGACAGCTCAGAGCCTGGAGCCTGCTTCCGATTCTGTGTCTCCCTCTCTCTCTCTGCCCTTCCCCTGCTCATGCTCTGTCTCTCTCTGTCTCAAAAATAAAAACATTAAATTAATTATTAAATAAAATACCAACACTTAAAACTTTTCAAATTTCATGTTATGTTTTCTATTTTACACTACTCATAAATGTGTAAATACTTACACGTATTTACACGAGTACAGGCTCTACCCTCAATGATCATTGCACTTCACTTTGTATGGCTTCAGTTCACTGCACGGGGAGATCCTTCTATGTTCTCAATCAAAGGAAATTAATTACAAGAATCTGGGTTGAGGATGCATCCTGAGATGTCCTACTGGAGACGTACTCTAATGACAACCAAAATAGCCCACGACCTTGACATTTGTACAGCACTATGACTGCTGTTTGCCCTCAGGGCTTCTCAAAGCTGAGGTCTCCAGCCAAGACAGACGCCAGGGGCATCTGAAGACAATTACGTATTTACAAAGCCATGAACTGAAAGAATCCCTTAAGAAAAGCTGCTAACTTTCACCTCTAAAGTTTTTGCTGTAAAGACTTTCCCAACGTTGTGTTTGAAAACAGATTGGTAACATTACCATCGACCAGTAGAGTCCCATAGGGTCACTGGAAAACTCATGTATAGAAGGCAAAAGGACTGATCGTTGGCAAGCATGTGGTATTCTTCGAGAAGGCACATTCCATCTGAGGCTGTCTTTTAGAAAGAGCAGAAGAATTCCAGAACGGTAAGGAGCCTTAGATATTATCTAATCAAGTCCCTCCTCCCACAGGTAACAAATGGTAACCTCTGGAAATTTGGCTCACTGAACATTTTTTAATTGGTATTAGACACAAGACTTACATGCACATCTCCCAACCCTCCAGTAATGCTCTTTGCTCTTACACCTTGGCCGTCCAAATAAAATTCTCGTCGCACCAATCTTCATGCCACAAACACTTTGTGCAATAACAATACATTTCACTTGTTTGGAATTTGGCACACAGTTTCCTTAGCAATAGATACACAAAGACATCCCCGAGCCAGCCCCAAATACCGAATGTATGCACACGAAGCAGTGGGATGCATAAAAACCAAACAAAACCACCTGCAAATCTAACACCCTAGAGCTGAAATTACTGTGCCACCTTGAAATGCGAGGAGCAGTGATGGCATCTACTCTCCCTGCTGGGGACTCCTCCAATTCCAAATTCCTGCCCATCATCAGGAAGGGAGGAGCTGGCTTCCGGTGGGTGAGGAGTGCAGAGCCTGGGGCTTCTGGAGGATAACCCCAGGGGGCACTTCCGTATCAGGAGCCGGCTTCCCAGTCGCCATGTTTATTTTCTTCCCAGTCTTCAGATGACGGCCAGTTGCTGCCGCCCCACATTCTGTCTAGGGTTCTGGACCAGTGTTTTTCTCCTCTCTGCCCTGCTGTTGCTTTCAACACAGTCTCACAGTCATATGTTGCCTACATATCCTTCTGTCCTTAAAATGCATACTCAGGCAGTCTTTTTATGGCTTCCCAAGGGTTTATGACTCCTAGCAATGAGGAAAGAGATTGGAAATGGTTCTCTTTTCTGCTCCTTCAACCCAGCCCCTTCTTTCATTTCCTTCAAATGGTGAAGAGTTTCCTCCAGGAGTAAGAAGGCTTAAAATCCTAAGACCAGATTCACCCTGGTTTAAACACATTCAAAAATAGTATTTCTTGAGCACCCTTACTGGATTGAAGCAAGACTCTGAAAAGCAGGAAAGGGCCTGGACTTAGAGGGTGGGGGAGGCGAGAACTTGAAGGAGATAGGCATCTGCAAAGCCGCAAAGAGGAAGAAAGATCTAGTTCTCTGGCCACTGAGCCCCACCTGAAGCAGTCGCTCCCGGGGCTGCTGTATGTCCAGGAGAGCCCCCGGCAGAGTCTTCAATTGTGCTTTCGCATTTTCACGTCTGTTGACCCAGAACTCGAGGGTCGGCTACTTGAGGAGAAAGATGACCTATCTTCTCATGCCCTCTCAGCACTGAGGACACAAGTGATTGATGCATATTTGTTGACTGCCTGGGAACTTCCAAGTCACTTCAAGGTCATGATTTTCTTCAGTAACGCAGGGGAATGAAACGTACTTCCCTGTACCAACATCCAGTGAAGTCGTGAGCAGCCATGGACAGTAGTGTTTCCTCACTCTTTACACATGTGTGTTTGGCTCTTTTCTCCTCACTCGAGGCAGCGCCTCGGGGGCCACCTTTTCACGAAAAGGTGTTCCAAAAGTAGCTGTGGAGCAGGCCAAGTCACCTCCCGGACCTGTGTCAGCTGACTGGCACAACTGACCAGTTAGACCAATGTCTGGCTCGAGTCAGAGGAGAGAGAGGTTTTGCCCTTCAAAGCTGACTTTTCAAATTCCAGGTACTGGCATCGATCCCTTTACTAATTAAGTATGCACTGCTCTGGGAAACAGGCACTCTTTTGGGGTCTGGGTAACAATCGCTACTCCACACAAGAACCTGTTTCTGAAACCGCCCATCATGGAAAGCTACTGGATCACACCCAAAGAGTACGTTTCGAAAACTTCTGGTATTTCTTGCAAAAACTCCACTGAGTTTTTGGATGCATATTCTTCAGTAGGGATATTTCAGAAGACGGTCCAGGGTCTCATACTTAGACATGACTAGGATGGTCCCCAAAGGGGAACAACTCAGGGAGATGCCATGAAGGCACAAATAACAGCCCCACGATTCTAGATGGTGAGGGGTAGCTCTTGTGAGACCAACAGAAACAGATTCCTAAAACAGTGGACAGAGCCTCAGTTCAACTTACAAAAATGGGCCAAGAAGTGATCCTATTAAAATTCTTGTAGGGGCGCCTGGGTGGCTCAGTCGGTTAAGTGTCCAACTCCAGCTCAGGTCATGCTCTCATGGTTCATGGTTCATGGTTCATGGTTCATGGGTTTGAGCCCCGCGGCGGGCTCCGGGCTGACAGCTCGGAGCCTGGAGCCTGCTTCAGAGTCTGTGTCTCCCTCTCTCTCTGCCCCTCGTGCTCTCTCTCTCTCTCTCTCTCAAAAATAAATAAACATTAAAAGAACTCTTTTAGCAACTCACAAAAGAGTACATGAAGAAAAGCAGACAGGTATGTTTCACCTTTTCTGAAGGCAGAACATGAAGTAATGAAGGAAGTCAAGGAAACACAAGTACTTTGAGATTCTGAGGATTGGTGAGATACAGAAACTCTTACAGAGGCAGAAGCCTCTGGAATTTTCTTTGGCCAGCTTGAAACACAGCACTGGCTCCCACCTTTGCAAAGCAGTTTCTGTGCTTTGGGCAAGGCACTGGCCGCAAGCCTTGCAGGCTTCCCACTCGTCCCTGCTCTTCTATGACCACAGCGTTTGAATAATTTGAGTCTCTGCAACACATTCCAATTATAACCTTGTTAGCCGCTCAGTGCCTCAGGGAAAACTTTCCAATTCTTCTGGCTACCTTCCAGAGTCTGAAGTACAATGCTGAACATATCTTGCTGGAAATAAGCGTGGAAAATGCCATTCGGAGAGAAGGTCGACCTAGCTTACCTCCATAGCTGTGAGGGTTGTGAAATCTATACTTCACGGTCCTTCCAGTATTGTGAGTCCATTCTTATGGGATTCAGCATGCCATACAGGCAGTGCATAGGACTCAAATCATAGGCACTCCACAGCTCAAAAAAGGCAGAGAGATCAGACCTAGCTGGCAATGGGATCATCATCAGTTTCGTCCGCCCTTGTCAAAACCTGACAAGGCTTGAGGCTGGCCCTCCAGAGGTGAGAGTGAAAATCAAGTAAGAAGCAAGCTAAATATAGAAGAATTCACTTCTGAATCTCTCGTTGTTACTTTATACATCCAGTGGAGTATGCTGATGTAGACGTATTTGCCGCGACTTGCTCAAACATTTTATTTGTGCCAGGAGAGAACACTGCCAGGAATAAAGCAGCTGAAAGAGGTCTTGTCTTCAGAGTTGTAGACCAAGTTCACTCTTCAAAACTAATAGGTTGAAGTTCTAGCCCTCCAGGGCCTCAGAATGTGACTGTATATGGAGACACAGTCTTCAAAAGGCAGTTCAAGGTAAGAGGCAGTTAAGGTAAAATGAGGTCACATGGGTGGGCCCTCATCCAAAATGACAGGTGTCAGAAGAAGAGATTGGGACACAGACATGCACACACACAGAGGAAGACCGTGTGAGGATACAGCAAAACGACGGTCACATGCAAGCTAAGAAGACTGGTACCGGAAAAAAACAACCCCGTGGACACCACCGACCTTGGACTTACAGCCTCCGGAGCTGCGAGACAATAAACATCTGTTGTTTCAATCAGCCAGTCTGTGGTCCTTTGCGATCACAAGCCTGGCTAATACACGTGGCTCTCCTAACCACCAATTCTGCACACTGGTTCCTTCTTTCATTGACTTCATTTCACTTCCTTTTGGTCCACTGAGCCCCTCTCCGTGTCTCCTTTTCTTCTGCCCTGCCTCTGTCTGTATTTGTCTTTTTTTTTTTTTTTGAAATTCATTTATATATTTTGAGAGAGAGAGAGAGAGCATGAGCAGGGGAGGGGCAGAGAGAGGGAGAGAGGGAGAATCACAAGCAGGCTCCGCACCATCAACAGAGTCCCATGTGGGGCTCGAACCCGTGAACCACGAGATCATGACCTGAGCTGAAACCAAGCGTAGGACGCTTAACCGACTGAGCCACCCAGGTGCCCCTGTATTTGTCTTTTAAAGGAGGGTCTCTCCCCTTCTTCCCAGACAGACACGGAGCTTTGGAAGGCGAGAGGGAGAGAAGGCATCTTGTACTCTGAGAGGCTCAGGCCCCGAGAGCTCAGAGGTGCATCTGGTGGGCGAGGGTGTAGTGCAAAATCATTTGATTTGCATTGTAGTGCAAAATCAGCCTCTCTGGCTGACTCTGACCAAGTCTCAACTTCTCTGAGTTTCTACGTTTCCGTATATTAAAAAAATTAGTGATGGGAATTACTGCATGGTGGCTGTGAGTTTCAATTAAGATAAAACATTAGAAAATACTTTATATACAAATCACTGTAGCTCAGTTTTTCTATTTGTAGAATACATACTACCTAGAAGTTAGTATCACATAATATAGTATCATTTTAAAAAATCAACAAATATTTAGAACTTCTGTGACTCTAAATATTATATATTTTAAAGGATTACTTCTACTCTATATTTCATCGGCCTAATAAAGTTTCCTTTTGCTTCTCTTGCTACTTAATATTGAGAAAGGATGTTGTACTTGGTATTAAAAGATGAGTTCTAAAGACAGAAAAGACCTGGCTCTTGCCTTCACGGATCCTGTAAACCTATTTAGAAAAGTCATTTTTACAGTAAAAAACACTTATAAAATCAGTTCACAGTGGTTCTCGGGGCTCTGATCAGGTCAAATCAAGTACCTACCTGAACTTTCTCAGACAACATCCCAGAGAGCCATTTCCACCTATCGCCTACTAAATGGCCTGCCAGCAGAAGTTAACAAATCTGATGTAAAAGATTTAAAATTAAGAAAGGTAATAAAAACCCGAATGCTAAGTAGTGCATTTTGTTTGAAAAAAATTTAATTCCATACTCATTTGTAAAGAACACCTTAATACACAAGTATCTCTAATATTCTTTTTTTTTTCTAAGTTTATTTACTCTGAGACAGAGAGAGAGAGTGCGAGAGAGCCAGGGAGAGGCAGAGAGAAAGGGAGACAGAATCCCTCGGCACGAGGCTCGAACCCACGAACCATGAGATCATGACCCGGGCCAAACCAAGAGTCAGACACTTAACCAACTGGGCCACCCAGGTGCCCCAAGTATCTCTAATATTCTTAAAACTAGATTCAAATAATCAAATTCTTAGGTTTTCATTAGCTTCTCAGGAACCCCTGGAAAAAGATGATTGACAATAGCAACACTCCAGTGGGAAAAATGTATATTCTTCAGAAATGTAATTGTTATTTAACTTTAGGAATATCTGACTGTGGGAGCGCCTGGGTGGCTAAGTCGGTTAAGCGTCGGACTCCTGATTCCAGCTGAGGCCATGATTCCAGGGTCGTGCCCCGCATGGGGCTCCACACTCATTGTGGACATTCTCTCTCTCTCCCTCTGCCCTTCTCTCCAGCTCATGCTTTCTCAAAAAAAAAAAACAAAAAAAAATCTGACTCAAAACATCTCAACCAACAAGAAAACCATGTATTTTTTGTTTTAGAAATTGACACTCACTATTAAGAATAATCAAAATATGGTAAGTTGGGTGTGTAGGAACATAGGGATAAAAGGGTTTAATGCTTCAGAAGCATGGCGTAGCAGTCAGATTTGGATTTCGATCCGACTTTACCACTTAACGAACTGTAAGACCCGAGGCAAATTCCGTACTTTTCTAGTCTCACCGTCCTCATGTCTTGAATTAGTGCATTATTATGTCTGCCTTGGATGAGCAGAGCTGTGATCAGTGCCCCCCTCCTGGCCAGCAGAAGGGGATGTCTTGGGTGGAATTGCTAAACGAGAATGTGTCACAGTTGATTATAATTGCTTCCTAGCCTTCTCCTCTTCCTAAAATGCAAACTTTTCTTTATCACTATTATGTTTTTTAACGTTTATTCATTTTTGAGAGTGCACGCACATGCCCACATGAGGGGCGAGGCAGAGAGAGAGGGACACAGAGAATCCGGAGCGGGCTCTGTGCGGAGGGCACAGAGCCTGACTGGGGGCTCAAACTCCCGAACCCCAAAATCATGACCCCTGAGCCCAAGTCGGACGCTTAACCAGCTGAGCCACCCAGAGGGCCCTGGAAACTCTAAACTGTTTTAATTCAACTTTGTATGTCTCTCTCACCACTTAATCCTTCTCCTCCCAAGTCTGGTTCTGTATACGGCACATAGCAAAGCCTAATAAACATGTGACGAAATAAATACATGAATAAATAAATAACACACAGACCATTTTAAATTGGGGGCAGAGAAAGAAATAAACCAGTGTGTGAAACACAGCTTAAGAACTGTTAACGGGTGTCTTCGGCAAACAATTAAAATCTGAGAAACAAACTAAAAACACCAAAAGTTACCCTTAGCTATGATAGGATAAATGGGCAAAGGGGTGAGGGAGTAAAAAGTATTACTGTAACTGCCAATCACGGCTCTAGAAAAGATCATTCAAATTCCTTTCCAATATTTTTTTTTCCTGTATGTATGGCTACAACAAATAATCTTTGAGATAACGAGCCAAAATTCTCGGGCACATTTATATGTAAGAAAATACCCAGTGAACTATTCTCTCCCCTGCTTTGCGAAATTCGTCTTTGTAAAACATTTTAAGATACAACTGTCTGAATATCTCACACTGTGCCTGCTACCTACTGCGTATGCTTTCACTCTGCAAAGATTTTGGTTAATATGTTGGAAGGGTGAAGGTCAATTCATTTTCACGGGTCCAAACCAGGTTCTGTATTTTTTTATGATGATAATTAAGGAATACTGAACAGCAGACGCTGTTCGGAAAACGAGGAAAGAGAATACTTTTCATGGCTATTGATTTGTTAAGGTGTATCTTGTAACTTTTTCACGTCGACCATCAGTCCACAATCCAGTATTTTCTTTTTTTTTTTTTTTTTTTTTTTTTTTTTTCCAACATTTTTTATTTATTTTTGGGACAGAGAGAGACAGAGCATGAACGGGGGAGGGGCAGAGAGAGAGGGAGACACAGAATCGGAAACAGGCTCCAGGCTCCGAGCCATCAGCCCAGAGCCTGACGCGGGGCTCGAACTCACGGACCGCGAGATCGTGACCTGGCTGAAGTCGGACGCTTAACCGACTGCGCCACCCAGGCGCCCCTAAGTATTTTCGAAAACGGAGTATTAGGGCATTAAGCAGACGATAGAGCCTAGAGGCCTGATTCCCTTGCCCAAGGGCGAGTGGTGGCCAATAAATACACTTGTCTTGAGGACCCGGCGAGACAAGCGTTGGCTCCTCTCGGAGAGACGCTCGCGAACATTCTGCGTCCCCCCCCCCCCCAGCGCCCCTCCGTCGCCCGGCAACTCAGGCACGCCGCGGCTCGGCCCCGCCCCCGCTGCCAAGGCAACGCGGCCGCGCCGGCGCGCGGGCTTTGTGCCCCGGGCGCCCCGGCGCAGCAACGCGCGCTTGCCCCCCGCACCTGCTTGCTGGGTCGCGGCAACTTTTCAAACCTTAACCTCTTCAACCGCTCTGCCGGGTCTCTCACCCGGAGCCGCCGACCCCCGCCCTCTCCCACCTTTGTTTCCGAAAAACTGTTCCACGGGCACAGGATTCCAGCCACCTGCTGCGTGGCGGTCCCTCCTCCAAACGTGAGGGAGAGGTGACAACCGGCGAGGAAAACCCACTTACCTTCCTCAGCATTCCTCCGCGTCGGCAGGGGGGTGGGGGGGTGTCCCTGGAGGGATCGGACCGAGCCGCGCCGAGCTCAAAGTGTGACGGGAGTGTCGGAGACGCGGCCGGCGAACTTGGTCCCGGGCGAGCGCCGCCCCCGCGGCCCCCGCGCGCTCCTCATTTGCACCACAAAGGGCGGGGACCTTCTGGCCCCGCGGTCCGGAGACGGCTAATCCCGCCGGCGGTTGCCCTCCCGGCCGGGGTTCAGACGGGCTCCGAGGGGCTGCTCAGATGCCACAGCGCCCCGGCGAGGACCAAGTCCCCCAGTCCCCTCCCCGGGCGGCGGGTCGGACTCCCCAGGCCGGCGGCCGTGCTATTGTGCGCGGGGCCCCGGAGGCCGGGCGCGGGGCGGGGGCGGCCCAGGTTGAATTTCCGAAGAGCTGGGCTCTCCTCGCGCGCGCCCTCCCCGCCGCCCCTCGCTGTTGCATATTCATGAGAGGGCGGGGTCGCTCTCCTTCTCGCGCTCCTCCGGGCTGAAGGCGGCGGGAAGAGTTGATGCGAGAGGAAACGCCGAGAGGAGAAGAGCGTGGGGAAAAAGTGGCAACGTAAACAAACGGAAGATTCCTGTTTCACCAGTCGCCTGCGCTATACACACACACTCACACACACACACCATTTCCCAAAGCCTGAGCTGAGCAAAGAAAATTTCAAGAAGGTCCTGTCTAAATGTCTTGGTCCTAATGATAGTATTAGAACAATTGGGATGTGTGTGTGTGTGTGTGTGTGCGCGCGCGCCAAGGATTTTTAACGATGATTTTAACTGTGTGCTTCTCAGAGAGAGCCATTGAAAATGTATACATGCAGACCTCACTGATTGCATTGATTCTATTGAATTGCATCATAATTGATCGTCTGCTTTTAACAGAGCCCTCCACCATTCCCTCAAACCCAGCTTTTCTGATTTATAAAGTCAATTTGCTAATGGGAACCCATTTTCAGGAAATAAAAATAGGGTGGGAAAAATGAGGCCTGAGGACCCTCCCTTAGGGATCGGGGGCGGTCTGAGAAGCTGCAAAAGCCATTGGCGCTGAGCTGTTACCCCCACCCCCCCCCACCCCCCCCCACCCCCCCCCACCTCACCCCCCCACCCCCCCACCTCACCCCCCACCCCCCCGCAACAACCAGCCCTCCCGAAGGGTTTCTCTTTCCTTCCTGAAATATCCACCATGAGAATCATCACTAAAGCACATCCTGGAATTCAGAACCAGTCTACCACTTGAGGTACAAGCGGCTGCAAAGGTGATCTGAACAGACCCAAAGGTTCTTCTGGCCCCAAACAGATGCTTTCACCACCAGATTTCCCCTCCGTGTTAAAGTGCTACAGAAAAATCCCCCTTAAGATACAAACTCGTTAGCAGGAACAGGCGACCTGTAAGCATTACCCCTCAGCAATGGCAGGTGATTAGACTTAGGGACTTCAGAAATCCACTCATCCCACAAATCCTCACTGGTGCCTGTCTACTGGTGGATGGTGAGTGCTGGGGAGACCACCGACAAAGAAACAGCCCAGGCCCCTGCCCTGGGAGCCTAACTTTGACTACAGAACAGACTATAAACAAACGAATAAGAGTCAGGCAGTTATTCTTGCTATAGAGAAAAATAAAGCCGTTTAGAAAGGCAGGTGTCGGAATCTCAGAGAGTATGGAAGTGCCGTGAATTCTCTGCTGGAACCGGCTGACACTACGTCCAGGTTTTCTGACGGGCTTTTAGGTCTAATCGGGTATATGGGTCTGAGGGTGCCTTTCTGAGTTTGTTGCCTCATCAAGCAACAAACTTGTTTTCAGCAGTTTTTAGAGTGGGCAGAGGAAGTTGTACTGCTTTCGTGCACACAGAGGTTCAGAGGGTCCGACAGTGTTGACGGATCGTCAGCCAGCAGATACTGATGTGAGACTGGGCTCCAAATGCATTAATCAGCTGGGCAAGACGCTCCATCTCTGATTCTGGTTTCTCCGGTTGTCAATATGGGGAATAGTACCCACCTCAGGGGTCGATGAGAATATTAAATGAGACAATGTATAAACATCAGAGGGCTAGCTAGCTGTTCCAGTAACTTCTCACTGAAGCCACTGGCCTTTAGGAGAATAGCCCTGGGGCATAGCCTTTGAAAGCTGAGGTTGCTTGATTGTAGGATTAATTTTCCTTTCCAATTCTTGCCACTCATTGGTAATTGATTCTTTCCCTACAAAAAGAAGTCGGCCGTGAGCGGGGGAAGCCTAATTTACTGAGGCACCCTGCTAGCCCTCTACCCACATGATCTCTTTGTCATAGCTACCACTAACCATTGTACAGATTCAAGAGAGGATCCAAGAGGTCAGTCTCCTCGCCAGCAGCACACAGCACATTACGTGGCGGAGGGAGGATTGCGATCCTTCACCCTCAAAGCCCCGATGTTGCCCACGGCCGTGGCCTCCTTCAGGGCACGTGCTACTTTAGGCAGCAACAAACCACTGTGAAACGAAAGGAAGAGGTTCTCGTCGTTGGCCATTCTTTAATAATAGAATAGCTGTACCCTTGGTGGAATGCACCTGGTGTAGCCATTCTGGAAAACAGTATGGAGGCCCCTCGAAGTTAAAAGAACTGCCCTGGGGCGCCTGGGTGGCTCAGTCAGGGAAGTGTCTGACTCTTGGGTTGGCTCAAGTCCGCGATCTCACGGTTTGTGAGTTCCAGCTGTGCTGACAGCATGGAACCCGCTTGGGATTCTCTCTCCCCCTCTCTCTGTTCCCCCCCTCAAAATAAATGAGTAAACTTAAAACAAATAGAACTGCCCTATGATCCAGCAATTGCACTACTAGGTATTTACCTCCAAGAATACAAAAACACTAATTCAAAGGGATATCCTCACCCCGGTGTTTATAGCAGCATTATCTACAATAGCCAAATTATGGAAACAGCCCAAGCGTCTACTGACTGATGAATGGATAAAGAAGAGGTGATACACACACACACACACACACACACACACACACGCGCGCGCGCAGTGGAATACTATTGGCAATAAAAAAGAAGAAAGTCTTGCCACTTGCAAAGACATGCATGGAGCTGGAGAATATTATGCTAAGCGAAATAAGTCAGTCAGAGAGACAAATACCATACGATTTCGCTCATATGTGGTGACTAGAGGGCAAGTGGAGGAGGGTGGGGAAAATAGGGATGGGGATTAAGGAATGCACTTGTAGAGACCACCGGGTGTTATGTGAAAGTGTTGAATCATTCCATTGAACACCTGAAACTATACAGTGTATGTTCCCTAACTGGAATTCAAATAAAAACTTGAAACAAATAATAGCAATAGTATGTGGTTATTTTCTTGTACAAATAAAAGGGAGATACGACTTCTAGCTCCTGGGGCCAGACAAATGTATCTCCGGGGTCAGAGCAGCGAATTAGAGAGAAGAGCTGTACCCAAGCTGCCTGTCCCCCCTCCCCCCACCCCCAACCCTGACAGGTGCCATGGAGAGCCCGGATCGCCCTCTGGACATCAGGGGGTAGAACAGGGGACACCCTACCCTCGGTCCTCCCTGGCAAACCGCTTCCCAGAGGGGCCTGGGCAGTGCTTCCGTGGGTGTCCATTGAAGGCTGCTTCCCACAAAGCAACTCCACTCATCACCCACTTCCCAAACGTAATAATGTGGAAGACACCCAGATGGCTTTACACCAGACATTGTCAGAGTCCGATGCCTAGAAATAGGTCTTTTGAATAGACCCAGAAGAAGAAACCATGGGAATCTTCCAAGGTTCCAAAGCAGTTTTTACAGCAATCCCTCCATATGGGGTGAGACTTTAAAATGCGTGACAATAGCTGGGCATTAGATGCATCCGAGAAACAGGAGAAATGAAATTGTAGGTCGATGAAAAGAAAAGAGTTTGGGGGATAAAGTTGCCCAAAGGAAGGGTTCTATTTAAATTAATGTGTGCAGATCTAAGAATAAGCTTCTTGAATGTTCCACTTAGACTGAGAGAGAATTTAACTTGCTTCCTTCTCTTCTAGGTTCAAAGCTGCATCTGTGGTTCACTTCTCTAAGCATTCATACTTAGTTTTGTGGGGCGATGTTATTTAAAGTAATATTTTCTGCTATATGTGTTGGAATCCATTTTTACTTTAAACTTTTGGAAACTCTAATGTTAGTTGTCAACATGGCCTGAATAAATCTGTTTATTGTTTTATTAAAATCACACTTTGGTCCGGAAAGAATTTTAGGTGGCATATATAAATACATCCAATCCAAGAGAACAAGAAAGAGAATTAAAAACAGGCAGATGAGGAAAACATAACTCAAGGGAAATGAGAACAGAAAAGATGAACAGGCATTCATATATTTATATCTATGTAAATGCATACATTTATATCTGTTTTCATCAAAACTCTTTTAGCACTAACTCTGAAAGCAATGTAAGCAAACCGTGCAAAAATGAATCTTTAGCCTATTTAAAATAAGTAGAAAGTCATGATGTATTTCATGAAAACTCTATTATATTTGGAGGAAGAATGGAACTGTGATAAGGCGAGAGATCTAGAAGCTTCCAGAGTGCAAACCATTACAATTATTTCTTTACATTGTACATATTTGTAAAATGTACAATTTATAAAATTTTAAAATTTTTTAAATGTTTATTTATTTTTGAGAGGGAAAGAGTACAAACGGGAGGGGCAGAGAGAGAGGGAGACACAGAATCCGAAGCAGGCTCCGGTCTCTGAGCGGTCAGCACAGAGCCCGATGTGGGGATTGAACCCGCGAACCGCGAGATCATGACCTGAGCAGAAGTCGGACACTTAACCGAGGGAGCCACCCAGGCGCCCCTGTGCACTTTTGGAACATTTACTACCTTTTGTTTCATGATGATAGGAGAAAAATGTAAAATAGCTATACTGTGTGAGCGGTGTGTGTATGTGTAACTGTTTTTCCGCTAGCACTAAAGTCACTTCCGAGAGCAAATAAAATCACTTTAGAGACCCAAGGATGCACAAGTAAAGTGTCTCCATTTCCTCTGGTTCTAGTCTACTAGGTAAGTCCTGTGAGCACTAAGTACTTGTTAACTAACTTGCTGATTGGCCTTTCTTCTTCTTTTATTCCTGTGAATGACTTTAATGTTTTCTGGGTGGATGTTTCCCCCATGTCTGTTGCGGGCCTACTGTGAGAGCTCACTGAGAGGAACATTTCTGGCGTCAGCCACGAATTTGTCTGTGAAAGCATTTAGATAGTGCTTCTGGATCGGAGATTGACCTTCGCCCAGAGAATTAGGAAAAAAAAGCCTGAAGGGGGAGAAAAAGAGGCAGGAGCAGGGGAGGCCCCGCGGGGATGAATGGCAGCCCAGGAAAGATGAACGGGCCTCCAGGAAAGATAACGGGTAATAATTCAGCCACACCTGGGGGTGCTGACTAGCTCTCAAGTAAGCAGCTCACAAATGGTGGCCGGACACTAATGATACCCCCTACCAGCAGGCACTAGATGCAATGAAATATTTGTTCACTTGTCTGGAGATCTTGCATCTTGTGATGGACACGCTCCTCTGTTAGATATTATCATTTACAAAATTTAGTTAATGGTTACTCTTGTTAATTCTTTTCTCAGCTTCTGTGATCGTATATGGCTAATTCATTAGGATAAGGATTTCTTCTGCATTTGAAATACTCAGAAATGCATCGTGTGCCCTTCCTGGATTCCCAATACACAAATAACGTCAGGCTAATTATGGAGGGAGTTCTTTATTCTAAGTTGCATGCAGACACAAATACAGGCTTTAGAATCTCTCTGAATTTCCAAAGGTAATACTACTCCTATGAATTGCTCTAGTGCGTTATTGGGACTTGAATTAAATGAAAGGAAATCAAGGGGGGTGGTTAATAAAGACTTGCTCATGTCTACTGTCCTAAATTCTTCTAGGCGTTGAACAAGCATTTTATCTTGGGATCCTAATTAAAGTCACTTTTCATCATTTTCATTGTGTACCCCCGAGAAATAGGCTCATAAATAAAACTGACAAGACCTGACAGTGTTATTAACCACCGATGTCAAACCTGATCATCATAGCACAGAATCCCCCCATGATAGGCTGCTACGTACAACCACCTCCCGGCCCTCGGTCTGCCAGGTGGATACGGAGGAAGGAGAAACCAGATGAATAGAAGTTTCTTTGCAAAATGCAGCCCTTTACAAAAAGCCCTTATCAATCGCTGGTCAGATTTTCCCCAAGAGCATTAATTGTGACCAACCGTGACCAGGGTGCTGTTGCTGTTAACAAATCGAGCTTCCTCACTTTGACTTTGGCTCCTTCCTGAACTTGACAACTGTTTACTGGGTGATTCTGTTTGAAGAAAGATACCAGGCACACGGGGATTTTTCCTCACGGCCATTGTCCATTAGGACATGAAAATATAATGAGAAGATAACAAACATGTGTAAATCTACTTCCTGTGAATTAAATTGTCATTTGAGTGTGACTTTAAGAGAACAATGCGAAGCATTCTGTGAAAAATTCCTTTATGAAGCAAAGATTCCAATTGTGTGGCAAATAACAGTCAATTTGCAAACTGGAATTTGGGTATAAAGACCCACATTTGTAAGATTGAGAGGTTGCAGGTTTCTTTGTGAAAGTTTCTCTAGGTACTAGGGGGTGAGGAAGGCCTTGGAGACAGTGTGGGACCTGTACAAGGACACTGGATGGGGGTGGGGTGGGGAGAAGGCCACAGAGTGGAACATGGGACCCCAAAGAGCGTGAGACCCCATGGCACCAGTTTAGAAGGGTCCTCCGATCTAAGGCAGAGGGGTTTAGATTCAATGACCATTGTCACCCGCGAGGAGCCGGGGGTTGGCATAAAGGGTCTTTAGTCAAGACTATCGTCTTGACAGGCATGCGGCTGAAAGCAGCGGACAATGCTGGTGGTCCGGGAAGTGACACCATGGGGTGGGGGGGTCAGGGCAGGGGGAGACTCAGATTCAAGGAACCCGGGAGAAAGGAGTCGGGCTCAGGGACGCAGATGCGGAGGAAGCGGAGAGGCGGCTGAGCCACAGCTCTCTGCTGGCCGCTCCGTGCCACCCGCTGTCTGGATTCCACTCGTTCTCCAAGTACCGCAGAGGCAGGCAGGTGCCTCACTAAACATGCAGAGGAACCAGGGCCTCTGAGAGCAGCCTTTCCGGAGAAGCATCTTTACATCACTGGAAACAGCCTCCAATCGACCCGGGACTGTTTGCCCTGGAACCATGAGGGAAGGTGACCAGGCTCTTACTGCACAACTTGGGGTTACCTGGCGCCGTCGCCTTTGTTCGGCTCTCTCTATACGCGCGTCTTTGCGACACAATTTGATCTCTTCCTTTCCTAGCTTCCTTCAAATAATCCACGTGGAACCCTCAGCCATGAGCTTATCTAAACCCTTTCTGGACCGGTTCAATTTTTAGCCTGCGCGCATTCTTGGCAATAATGAGTTGTATCTTCTTCGCAATCATCGTAAAATGTGCAATTCCCCCCGCCCTTGTCTTGAGAGGGCATTAGCGCGTCACCCTCATTCAGCCCTCTGCTTACTGCTCTTCATTCATTCATTCATTTGCTCGATAAGCATTGATCCAGTGCACACCACGGGCGGGATTCTGCGCCATGCACGAGGAACAAAGCAACGTGCTTCCAGCTCTCGAGGAACTCAGAGAGCACTGGGGAGACAGACTGGGAAATCTGACACTGTAGCTGGAAAGCGAGCAGGAGCGTCTGAGCAAGGTGTCACAGACGCAGCGAGGAGAAGTGCCTTCCCAACTAGTGCGCGATGCTTCACGACCCTGCCTGCCTCTTCCACCCTAGATGTTTTAGATCTCGATGGTCTGGTACTTCTTTTTTTGTTTTTCAGTGTAAATAATCTGTATCTTTTTATCCAGCCCCTTATGAAAGCTTCTTTAGACTCGACTTTTCAAATGTCCGACGGGTCATATCCGTCTTGCCACTTGACTTGAAATGGAAGCATCTTTCAAGTGCGGACACAACGCTAGAAAAAGTTAAGAGGTGGTGCCCTCCGGCTATTTCGCTCTTAGGTATCAACCTAATGGATAATTTTGCCACATGCCCTGTAGATCTGATCTTGGTTTCTTTGGAAATCCTCTTGAATTGTAACTGTTGAGAACCTAGCACTCCAGAAAAGTTCTTTTCTTCCCAAGAACTGATTGTGTGTGTGTGTGTGCGCGCGCGCGCGCCTGCACATATATTTCTGTCTGTCTTCTCGGTGTGCCGAGGCTGAAGTTGGCTAGATTCTTTCACAAATACTAAATAAACCCCCTGCCCAGAATGCGTAACTTAAGAATGGCGTCCGTGACAGCTGACGTTCTTAAGAGGATATGTGTTTCCTTGTAAGAGAGTTGAGTGGATGTAAAAGATACCGGTGACGGGCCCACGGGAAAAATCCCGGCGTCACCTGGGACACCAAGCAGTATAGTGTCGGCGACTGGCTGACTTCGACTTTTCCACTCTGACTCTGACGTTTGTGATTTCATTCCATGGACACTGAAAGCTCTCTGGCTGCCCCGACAGGAGAAAGCTCCCGAAAGCATTCGACGGAGTGCTGTTACAATCCCTTTGAGTCCCTTGCTCCAAGGCGTCGGGAGCCACAGACCGTCTTCCCGCTGCACCTGTGGACGCGCCACAGACCTCCTTTTGGAAATGAAGAAATCACACCTTAGGAATCTTCTCCCACGTCTTTGTCTTTCAGGAGCACAGAAGGCTCCATATTCAGTCAAGACGTGTTTATGGCCTGAACAAAGACAAAGCAGCGAAAATATAAAATTAGACACATTGATTCATGCCATTTAACTAGCTATCTTCATGCTTTCGGTCCGTTTACCTACACCGACATGTTCATATTTATCTTTTCCATCCCACTTAAGATCACTGGACGTATTATACGCTTATCTTTTTGTGCATTGCCCCTCCCCTCCCCCACCAGGAAGACCAGTGTCTTTTGTCTATTTTGTTCTGTTATACTTTGGCTCCTAGAATACTTGATAACTGCTCAAAAAATATTTAGTGAATGAATTCTGAATTTCAAAATGTAGGGCTTGCTCCTCAATCCTCGTGAACGTATAAGGAGAAAGAAACTCGGTGTCTGTGACGATTCCCGATGAATTTAGAGGACGCTCAGAAACAAAGATGATGAGTAGTTAGTGGACATACGCTTTTGTTTTCTAGCTACGGTCCCTACTTAAGGAAACATACCAACAATGCAGACATCCTCAGAACAGAGGATCCACTGAGGATTCTCTATATCTGAGTACAGGACTGAAAATCCGTATGGCTTAACGCCAGATCCTGATCCCTGCGTTGTCATCTAAGATGACGTCTCTTAAAAGGCAGCTGCATCTGATAATGGATTCGGGAGCAATAAATGTCGTAGACAGAAGACGAGGGTGTTAAACGGAGCAAATCTCAACAGCTTGGAAGGTTGTGAATCGCAGATCAAGTTCTGTCAGACTTGACAGTGTTCTGGCACGAGTGGGCACGCAGCTGTACACCTACCGCCAGGGCCCCGCCTCCCTGCGGCCCTGAGGTCCCCTGAGCTCCAGGAGCCGGAGGAGGAGGGGCACAGCCTCACCGTTCTCAGCCCCCCAGCCCAAACACAGAGCAACAAGGCTGAGGGAGGAGAGAGGCCGAGGTGAGGCTGCGAAGGAGTCGCTGTCTGCTATTTCGTGCAAAGAGCGGCCCCCCATGCAGACGGCCTCAAAGCCACACCTGAGTCCCAACGTGGGGGAGGAAATGGACTCAGATGAAGAAGGCCCCGAGTCCAGCTGGTGGACCAAAGTGGCTACCGGGCGAAAGTGCACCCCAGGCATGCCTTCCTCGCCCCCCAACCGAAACCGCCATCGGCCTGGCCCTGCCCTTCTTCCGCAGCAGCGAGCCCCCTCCCTGTCGGGTTCTCGGCCAAGAGGAGGAAGAGGTGACCTTGACCTCCTGCTCTTGGGAGATCTTCACCCTGAGGAAGGTTTCAGTGAGACTAAGTGGGCCATGGTGTGACTAAAACCCCAGCCAGCCCATCAGAATTTTCTATGAATACGCAGCTTAGGGTCTCACTCTGAACTTCCAACGCGCTGAGCTCACTGCCTCACTCTCTTCGTGGGGCACCGCAAACCCTGTGTCAAGAAAACCCTCTAGCCCTCCTGACCCACTGGCTTGGCTGAGCTTAGGACCCCTGCCCTCCCAGCCCGGGGCGTCCTGCTCGGTCGAGCATCTCCAGCACGGCTCCCGCACAGCACTGATTTCACTGTTTAATGACCCGTCGGTGCACCTCTCCACCTCCCTGCTCCCTCTGCTCCTCCGACCGAACTACTTACTAGAGGGCAGGAGTCACCCAGAGGTCACCGATCTGAAATGCAAAGGCGCCTAGCACACCGCATTGGATGGTTGCGGAAAAAGAGAAAGAGATGTGTGTGCGTAAGTGTTAAGAAAATTCAGAAAAACCCCTTCCACCGAAGTTTCTCAGGGTGGATGCATTTGCACTATGCCTTGGAAGATGAGACTGGCTGTGGGCAGGTGGAAATTGGGGAGAGGGAGGGGGCTCTGAGAGCAGAGAGTGTAACAAGAAAGCCTGTATAGGGTAGCACCCCTTGGCTCCTGCCTCTTGCCCGCTGAGGTGGTCTCGAGCAAGTTACTTAGTCCCTGTGTGTGTTAGTTTCCTCCTCTGTGAGAGGAGAATGATGTTGGATCTGTTTCACCATGTTCTGAGGATCAAAGGAGCTAACATTTGTTTAGGCTTAGAACAAAGCTTGGCAAACGGTAAGCATTTATGTAAATATCAGCCATTAGCAAAACTATTATCATCATAAGTCCAAATAAGAAATGTGGCAGGAACTCAGAGACAGAAGAATGGAAACAGTCTGGAACAGACCTGGCTGAGGCTGTCGCTGCTGCTTTATTTTTTCCTTTCCTTTTCTTTTCTTTCTTTCTTTCTTTTTTTTTTTTTATAGCCTAACATTCTAGATTTTTCTGCGTGTCACTTTCAAAGAGAGTATTCCAATGTTTCCAATCCATCCCAAGATTTCGTTGAGAACAAGAGGGTCATTGTGTCCTCATGAAGAAGTCATTGGATCTTTTTATTTACGTTTCTAAAATAATCTGTATTTTGACACCAGGCAACGTTCCTCCCAATTTCATCCTTGATTGGAAAAAAGGCAGAGAACAAATCAATTATATAACACACACACACACACACACACACACACGTTAGGGCAATAAAAGAAGGCAAATCATATTTCTCTGAAGATCATGGTTACATGAGATGTATAAACTGGCTAAACTAAATTGTTGCAAATCCCGTTTGTCTGTAATTTTTTTTCTTTAAATGTCCCGGTTGACGTAAACCCCATTTGCATTTACATGATCATAAAAAATCACGAGAAAAATATACTAATGCAGATCGACGTAAATATACAAGATAACAATAATAGACAATAGGGTATCTATGTTTTCCTTAATACCTTCAGCTAAGCCCACATTAGCCTAATTGCTTTGGTTTTTTGTCACTCATTTGTCAATGTCTGGCCCCTTTCTTCAGTTGTTTTCTTTTAGAAAATAAAAGCAAGTTACATAACAGTGTTGGTTGCACCCCAGAGACCATAATGATGAACCCAGAGGCCGGCAAAATGAGAGGAAAAGCCAGTGCTGTGGGCTGACCCCCAGCTCAAGGCTTAAGTTGTGCTCAGTTCTGGACCTGACTTTGTCTAAGTCTGAGAATTGAAACTGATCTACTGTGATCTTGTTTGCCAAGTCTCCCTAGAGCTCCCAGAGCCAGGTAGCTGATCCAGGCACCTGCCCCAAATGCCCGGGTTCCCCTCCCGCCCTCAGGCTGCCGGGCAGGGGGCTGTCAGTCTCTACCCTTCGTGGACGGAGATGCCGTCCATTCTCCCCTCGCCCACTCTGCGTGACGCTGCAGAAAGGGGGTTGCTTAGGTCAGCAAAAGGGTGGGCTTTGAAGTCCAGCCGGCACTTACCAGTTTGAGACTTGAGGCCATTCCTTTGGCCTTTGAGCCTTAGTTTCTCTTTCCTAAAATAGATCCATATGGTAAGTATCTTACGAATGTCTTCACTCAAGTGAGGAAGTAACCTGGAAAAGAGGAAAGAAGCGAGACCCCAGACAGGGGATCCAAGGAGAAGAGCAGCAAAGGGGCCTTCCAGGGAGGGCTGGTGCAAGATGACAAAGCATCCCTGGGTGCAGAGGGCAGTCCAGCCTGGGGCAGTGGCCAGCCTCAAAGATGGAGCCTAGGGCCCTTGGCTCGGTGCCCGCCTCCAGGCCTACTTTCATTTATTTATTTATTTATAAATGTTTATTATTTTTCAGAGAGAGAGACAGAGCGTGAGCGGGGAACGAACAGAGAGAGAGGGAGACAGGATCCGAAGCAGGTTCCAGGCTACGAGCTGTCAAGACAGAGCCCAACATGGGGCTCGAACCCATGGTGCCGAGATCACGACCTGGGCCGAGGTCGGTAGCCACCCAGGTGCCCCTGTGCCTACTTTCAATGAGTGAACTACTGGAAGATGAGCCCCTGCCCAACAAGGGACTACAGCAAGACAGAAGGAGACATGAGATCTAGGGAGCAGCAAATGCACAGGGAAGGGCAGAAAAAGTCAGACGTCAGCAATAGCAGCCTGGCCATCATCACCCCAAATGATGGATGGAGACCCTGAGGAAGGTCATGGCCAAGGAACCCTGGAACTCCCTGGTCTTGGGAGAGGCTATTGGAGAATATGAGGAAAATCAGTAATCCGTTGATAAGCCAGGGAATTATTGACTTGCAGAAAACAAAAAGGAAGGAAGGAAATTATCAGAGCACACTAAATATTTAACCGTGGGTAATAGTTGCAAATGCAAGGGCACCTGGGGGCTCAAGGTGGTTGGACACCTGACTCTTGATTTCAGCTCAGGTCATGGTCCAGGGTTGGGCCATCTAGCCCCACGTCAGGCTCTGCACTGAGCCTGGCGTCTGCTTAGGATTCTCTCTCTCTCTTTCTCTCTCTCTCTCTTTCTGCCCACTTCCCCCACTTGCTCTCTAAAATAAAATAAAATAAAATAAAATAAAAATAAAATAAAATAAGGGCATCTGGGTGGCTCAATCAGTTAAGCATCCAACCTCGGCTCTGGTCATGATCTCACGGTTTGCGAGTTCAAGCCCCACATCGGGCTCTGTGTTGACAGTTCAGAGCCCGGAACCTGCTTCAGATTCTGTGTCTCCCTCTCTCTCTTTGCCTCTTCCCCCAGTTGTGGGCTCTCTCTCTCTCTCAAAATAAATGAATTAATGAATTAAAAATAAAATAAAATAAACTTTAAAAATAGTTACATAAGCAGATAAAGGTGAACAGTGAACACAGATTTAATTTAAAATTATAATTATTTTGAGGGGTGCTGAGCTGGCTCAGTCGGTAGCGTATGTGACCCTTGATCTCAGTGTTATAAGTCGAGCCCCTGTTGGGTGTAGAGTTTACTTAAAAATAAAATCTTGGGGCGCCTGGGTGGCTCAGTCGGTTAAGCATCTGACTTTGGCTCAGGTCACGATCTCACGGTCTGTGAGTTCGAGCCCCGCGTCGGGCTCTGTGCTGACAGCTCAGAGCCTGGAGCACGTTTCGGATTCTGTGTCTCCCTCTCTCTCTGCCTCTCCCCTGCTCGTGCTCTGTCTCTCTCTGTCTCAAAAATAAATAAAAACATTTTAAAAAAATAAATAAATAAAATAAAATCTTAAAAAATAAATAAAAATAAAATTATAACTATTTTGAACAAAAGGAGAAGAAAAAGCAGAGAATATGATGGTGGATCAGAAGTACAGAAAGTCAGTAAGTCATGTTGAAATTGATTTTAAAAACCAATATACATACACTCTTTAGAACTGTGGTCATGTTTAAGTTGTCAGAACAAACATCTCAAAGAGTTAAAACTGGTTGAAAAGAAAAAGGTGAACAGTGAGCACAGATTTAATGGGGAAAAGTGAAAGCAGGGAATGGTTTTATTTTCTTCTGGGCCTTCCACGTTTGAATTTTTAACCTATGTGCGTACATTACCCTGATAAAAATAAAAGCTAATTTAAAATCCTCACTTTAGGGGGGCGCCTCGGTGGCTCAGTCGGTTAAGCGTCCGACTGCAGCTCAGGTCACAGTCTCACAGTTTGTAGGTTCGAGCCCCATGTCGAGACCACGTCGGGCTCTCTGCAGACCCCTCAGAGCCTGGAGCCTGCTTCGGATTCTGTGTCTCCCCCTCTCTCTGCCCCTCCCCGGCTCATGCTCTGCCTCTCTTTGTCTCTCAAAGATAAATAAATGTTTAAAAAAATTTAAATCCCCACTTTACCAGATTGTTACACGGGTTACTGACGATATTTACGAAGTGCTTAGCACAGGGACTGGCACAGAAGGACAGGCTCTCATGGGGACAGTGGTCGTCATTACTGTTGCTGGTAACAGCTCATGAGTTGGTCCAAATAAATATGCAACTGGTTACTTACCACGTGCCAGTGCACTACTCTGAGTTCCGTCCGTGTATGCGAAGGACATTTGCAGAGTGCTTTTATTTCTGTTACAAAATGTTTGTGTTTGAATGCTAATGTTTTTTATTGAGGTAAAGTTTGCGAAGTCGGGTTCTATAATTATATTCCTTGGTAGGATTTAGATCACTCTTTTTCTTTTTAATTTTTTTTAATGTTTATTTATTTTAGAGAGAGACGGGGCACAAGCAGGGGAGGGGCAGAGAGCGAGGGAGACACAGAATCCGAAGCAGGCTCCAGGTTCCGAGCTGTCAGCATGGCGACCCATGTGGGACTCAAACCCAGGAACCTGAGCGGAAGTCGGCTGCCTAACTGACTGAGCTGCCCAGGCACCCCACCTTCTTTTTTTTTTTTTTTTTTCTCGAGAAAGAGAGAGTGAAAGAAATGTGTGCGGGGGAGGGGCAGAGAGAGAATCTTAAACAGGTTCCACATCCGGCTCAGAGCCCAACATGAGGCTCGATCTCACGAGTACGAGATCATAATCCGAGGTGAAACAGAGTTGGACATTTAATTGACTGAGCCACCCAGACAACCCTTAGATCACTCTTGAGTAGGGAATTTTACCACCGGATCTTTGTTGTTAGTGAATGAACTTTAATTTTGTAACCTCTTAGAGTTGTAAGCAAACTTTTTGAGAACGTGTGTCAAAAGTAAAGAATCTATACTTTTCGTGAGATTTTACGAGGTTATGAGACCTAAGAGGGCCCATAAAATGTCTCTGGAGAATACAATATGTTGATATGACTTTTAATAAGTTTTGACTGCTGCAGTACAAAACCTTTTTTAAACCCAAACTTTACATTTCCAAAGAGACTAAAAAACAATTCCATTTGAGGCTTGATAGACCTAATAACTCCATGACTCTAGTTTTTCTGGTGTCACATCAACCGAGGCAAGTTAATAAAGAGAAGTGTTCTTCAAACCAAGCATCGTAAGTGACCAATGGCAGAGTGTTGGTCACCTACAAGACAGGGGCTTTGGCTACCTGTGAAGAAAACAAAGGTACGAAAAGTAGTAGGTTTGTTTGCCCATGAGCATGCACGTGTAAAGGCGGGAGTCGAGAGGGGAAAGAAATTAAGAAAGAGAGAAATTGAGAAAGAAAGAGTCTAAAATGTGGAAATTTCCTTAAACCTAATTCTACCTCTTTTTAAAAAAAATTTTCTTAACATTTTTATTTATTGTTGACAGAGCATGAGCGGGGGAGGGGCAGAGAGAGAGGGAGACACAGAATCCGAAGCGGGCTCCCGGCTCTGAGCTATGAGCCCAGAGCCCGATGTGAGGCTCTAACTCACCATCCGTGAGATCATGACCCGAGCCGAAGCCGGATGCTTCACCGACTGAGCCACCCAGGGGCCCCTAATTCTACCTCTCTTGTCTCTGAATTAATCTATTTCTTGGACAGGTAGATGTTCACTTACTTTTAAAAAATCTTCCGGGGTGCCTGGGTGACTTAGTCGGTTGAGTGTCCGACTGTTAATTTCGGCTGGGGTGGTGATCCCCGGGTTGTGGGATCAACGCCCGTGTCAGGCTCTGTGCTGGGTGTGGAGCCTGCCTGAGATTCTCTCGCTCCCTCTGCCCCTCTCCCCAGCTCAGGTGCTCTCTCTAAAATAAAGATACATAAATCTTTTATCTGCCTTCAAATCCTCGCGTGATCTCTTCTACAAATGAGCATCAGAATCCTCACAAAAAGGTGCTTGGCCTCTTTCACACCCCAAACCTTGTGGCGCGAAGTCTGCAGGAGCCGTCGCTCAGCGAGCAGGTCATAAGCGGGTGCACGGGCTCTGCCCGGCCTGGGGCTGGCCACTCCGAATAGATGTGGTTTCTTTCTGTCTTCTCGGAGCTCGCGACCTGTTGGAAAAGTTAGTCACACCAACAGCTGTGAAACCACACTGGCCGGAAGTGCTGAGAGGGAGGGGACATGGTGTGTGGAGAAACCCGGCGGGTGCTTTGAGGCAGAGCAGGGACTCAGGAAAGGCTTCCCTGGGTGAGTGGTGCTCCAGCAAAGAACCACAGGACGCTGCAAGGAGGAGGCAGGAGTGCTCATGACAGGATGCGCGGCTTCTGCCAAGTCTCGAAGGAACTGGGGGCCTTAACTGTGTCACACTGGGGAGGTGGCTACGATGAGGCCAGACTGCAAAGCAAGAGACCAGAAAGAGTTTCACTGGTGATCAGACCCCAGGTTCCCCGTGTTCTGGGCACCCCAGGCGGGGTCACTCAGGGGGAAGCACAGGCAGGTGGGGAAAGCCAACTGTGGGCGGGGGGGTTTTCTTGTGGTTTCCGTGGGAAGGAGCGGGCAAGGCGGGATAAGCGGGTTGAGGATTGGTTTGCTGTGTCTGCAGGTAGAGCCCTCATGAAATTCGTGGTCACTGCACCTATTAAAACACGCGGTTGGGGGCTTTCTAAAGTCTCCAGATGGTTGGGGGTCGGTCAGGGCTTACCTGGGACCCGCTAGCGGCCATTTCTGTAGACGTTACAACATTGAATTACAGAAATGACGAGTGTGGTTTTATTGTTGAGGGCGAGGTGACCCAGGAGAGGTGGGCAGGCTCAGAGCACCAAGCAGACAATGTTACAGTTACCTTCTTAACCACGAACACTTTGAAGATGACTGGGGAGGTGGGGGGAGGTATTCTGAAGGAACAGGCCCGCGCAGTGTGGAGACGGGTCATGGAAATTGTGAGTGACCACTGAGGCCTTTAAAATAGTTCGGGAGAGACGAGCCACGGACAGCACAGAGCCTACTTGGGAATCTCTGTCTCTGCCCCTACCCCCTCGTGTGCACACGTTCTCTCTGTCTCTCAAAGTCAATAAATACACTTAAAAAAAAAAAACCCAAAACACTCTGGGGGTTATATTAAGTTGGCCAAATTCACATGGCTGGTTGAAACTGGTTTACCTCCAAGCTTACACATTCTTCACGACTTTTCCCTGTGTTAGTCGAGAGAACATACATGAAGCAAAAAATTCTCCCTGAAGACAAGCTTGCTCTGATGAAAGCATTTCCTAGTAAATAGAAATTCCCTGATAAAGCCTGAAGAGAACTGAGCTAACACAGGAATCATTCTTTTTTTAATTAAGGCATAGTGCCTACAATAAGCCACACAAATCTTACATGTGGTTTGATAAGCTTTGACAAACGTGCACACCTATGTAACTGCCACCTACACGTTAATTACACGTTAACTACACGTTAATAAACGTGTAGAGCATTTCTCTGACTTTAGAAAGTTCCCTCCCCACCCAGAAGTGGCCACTATTTTGTTTCCTAGCCCCATAGATTAGTCAGCCTGTCTTCCGTTGTGCCGGCCTTATTTTGCTGAGCATCATGTTTCTGAGTTTCATCTACGATGTGTATCAGGAATTTGCTCCACTTTACTGCTGAGTTGTAATCATCTGTAAATGGATGCTTAATGGATTTTAGCAGGCTTTTGCATATCATTATTAATAGCTTCTCAACTGAAGGAACCTCATATTTTAAATTTCTCATGTCTGCTGGGATCCTGTTCCTTTTATACAACACAGACCGTAGAATTAAGATATGAATTTCTCTTCTTCCTCCTAGTCACTCATCAATATACTGACAATATCCCTAGGCCAGAACTGCGAGCACTAATTGATGGGTTCAGCTCCCCATTGTTGATAATTAAGGCCATCTGCTTGGAACTGGGATCTGTAGGGAGACTAAATCTCCATCACAAGGTAAAGCTTCTATAAGCTTCGCTGATGTTAACAGATTGTGAGAGTGGGAAGTAAGCGTTTCTGTGGGTGAATTGCAAATGAAGGCAGCTCTACAATGAGGAAAACTGAAACATTTTGCCCTAAAAAAATTAAGAATGTGTTTTCTGGAAATAAATATATATGCCGTTATTTAAAAGGGCATTATGACCCCTGAAAATGAAGCCACCCACACAAACACTGACCACCACACCCGTGCTAAATAAAGATAAGGTCTAAGAAGATTGTGTCATCAGAAAGAGGGCACAAAATCTCCAGAATATCACCAGGAATAAAAGATCAATATATCATAGTCATCTTATATCTATATATTAATAGCAAATGATTGAAAATGACACTTAAGAAGCAAATATTGTCATCTTAGAGCAACCACTAAAAACTAATGAAATTAGCTTAAAGGCAATAAAGGAACTGCACAGTCTGCTAAAAAAAAAACACACAAAAAGCAGGGTAAAAAAATCAGGAGTAGAGTAATTTAAAAAAGAGCGAGAGAGAGGTGACGAATAGAAAACTGGCAGACTTAAAATAATTCACATCAAGAATTAAATGTAAGTGGATTAAACTCTCCAATCAAAAGACAGAGATCGGCAGATGGGAATATAAAAACAAAACCAACCTATATGCGGTCTACAAAAGATGCTCTTTAAATGCAAATATGCAAATGAGTTTAAAGTAAAAGAACAGGAAAAGACATAGCATGGAAACAGTCAGCATGAGAAAGCCCAAGTAGCTATACTGTAGGAAGGACTTTTACTGGAGACAAAGAATTTCAAAATGATTCCAAGATCAAAAAGCAGGAATATAGAACATTTACAAATGTGTATGAACCTGATAACAGAGTTCCAAAACATTAAACATTGACGAAAAGGAAAGAAGAAATAGACATATCCATGATTTTTGCTGGAGATGAAACCATACTCTTCTGGTTAAGGACAGAACGTGTAGACAGAAAAGCAGTATAGTGAAAATTTGACCAACATTGATAGAGTAAGCAGGCAGAAAATCAGTAATGATAGATAAAGCCTAAACAACATCATCGGCCAATGACCTAATTGGCATTCACAGAACACTTGCCACATGGCAATACATTCTTTTCAAGTGCATATGGAATACTCACCAATATAGAATATCTTAGCCATAAAAACAAATCTCAATAAACATAAATGTAATGGGATTGCTTAGAGTATCTTCTCAGACCACAACAGAATTTACCAGAAGCCAGTAACAAAAACTCCCTGGAAAATCCTCAAATATTTGGAAACTAAACATGATTCTAAATAATCTCTGAGGAAAAGAAGACATCAGAATTAGAAAATATTTTGAGTTGAACAAAAATGTAAGCACACAGTGAAAATGCTTACAGGAAACTTTATAGCATTAAAAAGCTTATATTAGAGAAGAAGAAATGAATAAATCCAGTGATACAAACTTTTTTCTTAAGCAAATAATTAAAGAGCAAATTAAACCCAAAGCAGGTAAAGAAATAATAGAGGTAACAGTAGAAATCAATTAAACAGAAAATAGACAAACTAAAGAGAAAACCAATGAAATTGGAATCTGGTTCCTAGCAAATCTCAATGGAACATAAACTTTTAGGTAAACTGGTCAATTACGAATGTACAAATTGCCAATGAAATGAAAAAAAATGACAGAGGATTCTCAGTATAGTTCTACACTCACTAAAGATTGGACAATAAAGGAATGTTATGAACATGCCAAAAAATTCAGTGCCAGGGGCACCTGGATGGCTCAGTCAGTTAAGCCTCTGACTCTTGATTTCGGCTCAGGTCATGATCCCAGGGTAGTGGGATCAATCCCCAAGTCAGTCTCCGTGTTAAGCTTAGATTCTCTCTCTCCCTCTTTCTCTGTCCCTCCCATATTCGTGCTGTCTCAAAAAAAAAAAAAAAAAAAAAAAAAAAAAAAAAAAAATCAATGCCATATGAAATATACAAATGCCTAAAAAGACACAAATTACAAAAACAGACTTGGAAAACAGGAGACATAACAAATAAAATGTTTAAATTTCCATCTGCTTTCATGGTAATTCTATCAAACATTTAAGGAATAACTGATACCCATCTCTCACAAATTACAGCAGAAAAAAGAGGAGGAAATACTTTACTGCATTACTCTTTAATACCTAACAAAGACATAACAAGAAAAAAACCTATATACCAATATCCATCGTGGACATAAATGTAAAAACCCTTAAGGAAATATTAGGAAAAAAACTGAGCCCAGAAATATATTAAAAGCATCATGAATCATAAACAAATAGGGTTTGTCCAAGAAATGTAGTATTGGGGGAGCCTGGGTGGCTTAGTCGGTTAAGCATCCGACTTTGGCTCAGGTCACGATCTCGCGGTTTGTGAGTTCGAGCCCCGCGTCGGGCTCTGTGCTGACAGCTCACAGCCTGGAGCCTGCTTGGGATTCTGTCTCCCTCTCTCTCTCTCCCTCTCTCTCTGCCTCTCCCCTGCTCACGCTGTGTCTCTCCCTGTCTCGAAAATAAATAAACATTAAAAAAAAATTTAAAAATAAAGAAATGTAGTATTGGTTTAATATATGAGCATCAATTCATGTAATTCATCATATTAATAGAATAAAGGACAAAAACTATATGATCATCTCAACAGATGCAGAGAAAGTATTTGACAAAGTTCAACACCCATTGCTTTTTATTTTAATTTAATTTTTTACATATTTTTATTTATTTTGAGAGAGAGAGAGAGAGAGAGAGAGAGCAAAGGAGGGGCAGAGAGAGGGAGAGAGAGAATCCCAAGCAGGCTCCACATTGTCAGTGCAGAGCCCAACGCAGGGCTCGAACTCATGAACCACGAGATCATGACCTGAGACTTACCCCACTGAGGTACCCAGGCGCCCCTCAACACCCATTCCTGATAAAAACTCTCAGCAACCTCAGAGTAGAGTGAAATATCTCCAACCTTGAAAAAGAGCATCAGTGAAAAACTTAGCATGAGCATCATACCGAATGTTGAAAAAGTAAATGCTTTTATCCTAGAACATGAACAAGACAAAGATATATACCCTTGCAACTTGTATTTAGCATTATTATTCAGCTGGAGGTCCTAACCAAGTGAATAAGCAAGAAAACATATAATAGAGCATAGAGTTTTTAAAGAAGTAAAACCAAATTTACAGTCAACATGATCACATATGTAAAAACTCCTGAGGTGGGGGTGTATGGTTGCCTTATTTGGTTGAGCATTTGACTCTTGATTTTGGCTCAGGTCGGGATACCAGGGTTGGGGATCAAGCCCTGAGGGGGACACTGCACTGAGCACAGAGTCTACTTAAGATTCTCTCTCTCTCTACCTCTCTTCCTCCTCCACTTCTCTAAAATAAAAAAAAATAAAAATAATCCTGAGGGAATATACAAAATCTACTAGAAATAATAAATGAGTTTAGCAAGACCTCAAGATAAAAGATCAATATGCAATAATGATTTTATTTCTATGCATTAACAGCAAACAATTAAAAATGACATTTAAAAAACCAATACATTTACAACAGCATAAAAAAAAATCTTTAGAAATAAATTTAATGAAAGTTGTAGAAGATTTTTACAACGTTGAGAGAAATTAAAGAAGACCTAAATAAATGGAGAGATATGCCATGTTTAAGAATTAGAAGATTCAATATTAAGATATCAATTCTTCCCTAATCAATAGATTCAATGTAATCTTTCTTTCTTTCTTTTTTGAGCGCGACACCCATCGTGGGGCTTGAACTCACAACCCTGAGGTTAAGAGTCCCATGCTCTACCAACTAAGCCAGCCAGGTGCCCCAGATTCAATGCAATCTTAATCAAAAGCACAGCAGGCATTTTCTTTTGGAAACTGACAAGTGGATTCTAAAATTGACATGGAAATGCAAAGGGCCAAAAATAGTCAAACAATTTTAAAAAGAAGAAAAAAGTTGGAAGAGTTAAACCACCTGGTGTCAAAACTACCACGATCCAGAGTGTAATATAGGCCCACCAATCAGTGGAGTAAAGTCCAAGAATAGATCCAAACATATATAGTCAATTGGTTTTTCACTCAGGTGTCCAAATAATTAAATGATTTAAATGATGGAAAGGATAGTCTTTTCAACAAATGGCTTTGGAACTGTGCCGTACTGTCCATATTGGGGGGGGGGGGGGGGGGCAAAAAGTCTTGACTCTTTTACCATATGCCAAAATTAACTCAACATGGATCATAGACCTAAGTTTAAAAGCTTAAGTCTTTATTTTTAATCTTTATTTATTTTTGAGAGAGACACAGAGTGTGAGCGTGGGAGGAACAGAGAGAGAGGGAGACACAGAATCTGAAACAGGCTCCAGGCTCCGAGCTATCAGCACAGAGCCCAACACGGGGCTCGAACTTGCAAACAGTGAGATCATGACCTGAGCTGAAGTCGGCCGCTCAACCAACCGAGCCACCCAGGCGCCCCTAAAAGCTTGAGTCTTAAAACCTTTAGGCAGAAAACATGGGAGAAAATATTTGTGATATAAAATCAGGCAATAATTTATTAAGACATAAAGGCACGAAACAAAAGAAAATATTGATAAATTGGATTTCATAAAAATGAACATCTTTTCCCCTTCAAAAGACTCTCTTCAGAAAATGGGGAAAAAATTTGCAAAGCATCCAACAAAGGGCTTGTGTCCTGAACATAGAACTGTTACAACTTACCAATAAGGAGACACACAGTTCAGTCAAAAAATGGACAGAAGATTGAAACAGACACTTCATAAAAGAATATATATAAAAGGCCAATAAGGAACGAAAAGATGTTCAATGTCACTAGTTAGCAAAGAAATGCAAATTAAAACCACAAAGAGATACTGCTATATACTTCCTAGATTGGCGGAAATTTAAAAAGCCTGACAATATGAGGTATCTGCATGGGGATGAAGCTATTGGAATTTTCGAATATTGCTAGTGGTTATACTATAACAATACTATACTATACTATACTATACTATACTATACTATATCCCCTTGAAAAACAAGTTGGTGCTTTCTTAAAAGGTTAAACACACACTCAATATTCATCCCAGCAATTCCACTCCTAGCTATATAACCAAGAATGAATACATATATCTACACACAAAGATACTGTAGACAAATGTTCATAACAACATTATGCTCCATTGCCCCAAACTGGAAACGATCAATATATTCATTAAGTAGTAAATCGGTGAACAAGTTGTTGTATATCCGGACAATACAACACTGCTTGGTAAGACCATGGAATGAACTACTGATACATGCAAAAAAACATGGATGAAACTCAAAAATATGCAAAGTGAAGCAAACCAGACACAAAAGCCAACAAATTATTCCATTTGTATGAAATTCTAGAGAAGACAAAATCATAGGGACGAAAAGCAGATCAGTGGTTGCCTTGGGCCAGAGCTGGAAGAAGAGATTGTTGAGAGAACGTGAAATTCTTCTGATTTTGGTGGGGTTTGCGTGACTGTATACATTTCCCAAACTCATAGAACCGTACTCTTAAACTCTGTGAATTTTATTGAATGACAATGTATCTCAAAAGTTGCCAAAAAAAAAAAAAAAAATCTATATGCAAAAAATCAGTATCTTTTCTTTCTTTCTTTTTTTAATCAGCCAGTAGAAGACCCAGTGGAAGAAAGGACAATATGTTGGATATCCTGTCTTGCCCCCCAGATTCATTCTCCACCTGACTCCACCCTGTTCCCCACCCAGATAGGCTTAATTATATTGCCTGTTGACTGTATCAATGGGCTCTCTTATCCTTTTGCCTCTGGTTGGTTTGGCCAATGGGAAGCTCCAGCAGGAGATCTGAAGGAAAGGATTAGGGGAGGTAACATTTTTTTTTTTTTTTAATGGTTATTTACTTATTTTGAGAAGGGTGGGAGGGGCAGAGAAAGAGGGAGAGAGAGGATCCCAAGCAGTCTCCACACTGTCAGTGCAGAGCCCGATGCAGGGCTCGATCTCACGATCTCACAAATCAAGTGAGGTCGTGACCTGAGCCAAAATCAAGAGTCGGATGCTTAACCCACTCAGTCACCCAGGTGCCCCGAGATAGCGTGCTTATTTCTTCCTCTACCACTGTCCTCTCTGCTGGAACCACAGTGGGCCAGTGGTGCCCCTGGAGGAAGAGTATGACTCCTATCTGCAATAAGGCTGTGTATGTGGGTTACAGCAACTCCTTGCCCTCTGCCATCCATGCCCAGGTGTGAAGATGACGAAGGACCGTACAACTGCTGCTACTTTCCCGAAGGTACTACTCTGTGCTCTTTGTTCTTCTATACCTTGTTCACATATTTGCCAATACAACTCTTCTCTTATCTCCCCAAGCCATCCAACTGAAATGGGACCATTTGTTTTCTTAAGAGAACCCTTACTGGTACAGAGTTCGCTCACAGCAGCACCAAAAAAATAAAAATCCCACTGGAATTCACAAACTAGAAATTGCAGGAGTCATGTAAAAACACTTCAAAATCAACAGCAACAAAAGACTTCAACAAATGGAAAGATCTCTGTGTACTGGAACAAAAAGACTCAACACTGTAAAGATGTCAATTCTTCCATAGTTAATTTATTATTTTTTTAAAGATTTTTATTTTTTGTCTCTATACCCAACGTGGGGCTCAACTTTACAACCCCAAGAACAAGAGCCTCATGCTCTACTGACTGAGTCAGCGAGGTGCCCTATTCCACAGTTAACTTATAAATCAAATGCCAACAGGTATTCTTACTGTTTTGTTGCTACTGCTGTTATTGTTTCATTTTTTAATTGAATGTGCCAGTTTTAATATTTATGTTGAAAAATAAACAAATAAGGATAGCTAGGAAAACTCTGAAAAAGAAAAGCAAATGTTAAAACATAAAATTATCATTAATGTCTTAAAAACCTATGGTACTGGCATGTGAATAGGAGACACCAATGTCATTGAACAAAAAGCCCAGAAAATATACATGAATACTTATGAGACATTACAATAAAACTTGCATCTGGCTCGCTTGCTTGGTGCACCATGCACCTTTTGATCTCAGGGTGGTGAGTTCAAGCCCCACATTGGGTGTACAGACTAGTTTAAAAAAAAAATGCATCTAGGGGCACCTGGGTGGCTCAGTCAGTTAAGCTTCCAACTTTGACTCAGGTCATGATCTCACAGTTCGGGAGTTTGAGCCCCCTGTCCGGCTCTGTGCTGACAGCTCAGAGTCTGGAGCCTGCTTCAGATTCTGTGTCTCCCTCTTTCTCTGCCCCTCCCCTACTGGCACTCTGTCTCTCTCTCAGAAATAAACATTAAAAAACATTTTTTTTAATTGCATCTCAAATCAGTGGGGAAAAGGACTATTTAATAAATGGTTTGGAGACAACAGGGAGCATTCTGGGGAAAAAAATACAGTTGAATCCATGCAGTTCAACATACATGAGGATAAATTCCCAATGAATCAAAGATTTAAGTGTAAATGTGGAGTTGGAAAATATTAAAGGTAATTATGAGAGCATTTGTTATAATTATGGAGTGGTAAAAGACTTTCTAATTATAATTTAAAACCCAGAAGTAATAAAAAATGTTTAAATCTTGTATTACCAAACACCACTGGAAGTAATAATGTTGAAAGGTAAAGTGGGAATCAAACAACATACTCCTAGAGATCTATAAGAAAAAAAAAAAAAAAAAAAGACCAAAAAAAAAAAAAAAAAGAAGAAGAAGAAGAAAAGTACAGAAAAGAAAGGCCAACAATTCAATAGGAAAATGACCAGAACAATTAACAGAAAAAGAAATGCAAACGAGTTTTAAACAGAGAAAAGATACTCGCAGTGCCTGGGTGGCTCAGTCAGTTAAGGGTCCGACTTTGGCTCAGGTTATGATCTCACGGTTCATGGGTTTGAGCCCCACGTCATGCTCTGTGCTGACAGCTAGGAGCCTGGAGCCTGTTTCAGATTCTGTGTCTCCCTGTCTCTCTCTGCCCCTCCCCCACTTGTGCTCTCTCTCTCTCTCTCTCTCTCTCTCTCTCTCTCTTTCTCTCTCTCAAAAATAAAAATATGTAAACAAAAAAAAAAAAAAAAACAGAGAAAAGGTAACTCAACTTTTCTCATAATAAGAGAACTGCAAATTGCAACAACACTGAGAAATCGCTGTCCACTTACCAGGTAGGAAAGCTCAAAACCATGGTAAAGTATTCCTGGTGAGGCTGTGGCCAACCGGGTTCTACCACGCACACTGCTCTTAGGAGTGCAAATTGGTACCAGCTCTCTGCAGGGCTCTTGGTGCTATTAGAATTCCAAATGTATTCACTCTTTGATCTAGCTATCTTCTTCCTGTAAATTTACTCTGTAGATATATTTGCACAAGTGAGAAATTATGTCTACGTAAACTTTCCACTTCAGTATTATTTTTAATAGCAAAACCCCCAAACAAACTATCTGACAATGGAGAACCGGCTGAATACATTATGATGTATGCATACGACGTAGTACTTTGCAGCCTAAACCAACCTGGAAAATGTGCTCTGTGTGCTCATTGGCATGAAGTTAATTGGAAATGCTAATTGAAAAAACCAAGGTTCTGAAGGATTGTAGTGTGTAAACAAGAAAGGTAAGTAAGAATATATATCTCTGAAGTTGCTTGTATATAAACACAACGCTCTGAAAGGATAGGCAAGAAACTAGTCACGGTGGTTGCCTGAGGGACAAAGGTGAGGGGTGGTGACAGCTGGGTGGATAAGCGACAGAGGTGGGAAGGAGGCTCGTCATCATATACTTTCTTATATTTGCAAAGGTGCCGAGCCCTGGAACTATATCCCCTATCCACAATTTTCAAAATGTAAAGACACATTATTCTTAAAAGCGAAACCCCAGACTGACAGATATTAGTATGCTACTTCAGAAAGACTCCTTAACTTAACAATGGGTTCATCACATTCACTGTCCCCCATGTGGTACAATGAATGTTTTCTGTCCTCATGTAGCAAAAAACAGACAAGAGCAGGTGTTGTAGCCTTTGCTTCCCAGCTTGGTTAATGAGATGTGATTAGATACATTTATTCTTGGGCTCCTAACCCCTCACAGGACTCTGACCCACGAGAATTGCCCTAGGTATGATTCTCTCTCTGCTCATTGGCTTTGAGTCTCTATATACACTGATTTTCATAGCCTCAAAAGTGTGCATTTCTGTACTTCCTTATTCGGACAAGTACAAAGGTGTGATTTTGTACTTCTGTAATTTGGACAAGTTAATATATACACGGTTGCAACATTGGCAACCCCACCGAACAACTCAACACCATTGACAGTAATAATACGCCATTAGTTAATCTTGACAGCCCGTGTTTGATGCTTTTCATTTTTCTTCTTCTTCCTCTTCTCCTTCTCATACTCCTTCTCCTTCTTCTCCTCCTCCTTGTTCCTCTTCTTTTTCTGCTTCTTTTTTACAGAAGAACCGACTTCACTCTGCCTTATTTGTGCATAAGACAACCTTAAATTTTATCTGCAAAAGCATCTAAGACTAGATGGTTCTCTACGGATCATTGGCTGTCTAGCAGATGAGCATTCAAACCTGTAATTGGTGAAAATCATGAAATGAAAGAAAAGCTCCAAAATAGGGAAGAGAGAAAAGGGTAGGATTTAGGCAAGTGAATTTATTTTCCCTCTTATTTGGGAAACCATGGTGACCCAAGAGATTTGACTAAACCACATAATATGCCAACCAACATAAATCAGAACCATCTTGGAAGAAATATATCCTTTTGACCTATTCAGTTCCTTTTCCTACCAGGCAAAATTTTCCCACAGAAATCAATCTGTTTGCCAGTCACAATCAAAATTTTCTATAAACCATAATACAATGGACAGATTGGCTGTCCAGTGGAAATGACCTTTTAATGCATGGTCTAGCCTTGTTTCAAATGCCTTAGTGTCACTGGGCATGGGGTTACAATCCTCAGAACTTCTGGGAAAATTTGAAAGTGAGGTTACAAATTAAATCATGGGTCTCCAGCCCAGAATTTTGGTGATTCCATCCCAGTTCAACTCCACCCAAGTGGATAGCCTATGAGCAGCATTTTTAGGAAATAAAAGCTAGTCTATATTCACATTTTTGTGATCTGCTTTCCTATCCATTTACACACTGAAATGGTTTTATTGTGCTGCCTTCTTTGAAAGAAAAGAGCATTTTGCATTCGTTAATGAGGCAGAAAATTCACCACACATTTGTAAATAATCACACCCTTCCTGGGCTTGCTTTTTTTCACGACTGCATTCTTAACATGATGACTGTGTTCCTGAAAAGCTGTGTATTGATTTAATTTTTAAACCTCCGATGAATCTTGTGTTAGTGAAGACGAGGATTTGAAGATCTGTTCTGAATTCTTTGTAATATGAACAGACCTTCCCAATTGATCTTCCTTGTAGGGCTGGACCTTTTTAGAAGGGTTTTCTTAAACAGAATGATTTCAGATTGTCAATTACTTAGATATGTAACGGCATTAGGTCCCAAGATTAAGGCTGTGTACCTTTGAGTATAAACTTCATACTTAACGTGAATTTCCAGCTGACCTCAAGAGAATATAAAGATGTATTATTAACATTATGTATTGATTATATATTTCACATAGTTATTTTATAGTTATATATTTATATAATATATAAAAACAGATACCATTATGTACATTATATAATAATAAAATAGCTATTATAAATTCAGCAACACTTTAAAAATTATAACATAATTAATTTTAAATTCTATGTTTAAAAAATTTTTTTTTCATTTTCTTTTGAGAGACAGAGAGAGACAGAGCATGAGCAGAAACAGAAAAAATTCTGTTTTTTTAAAGATAACTAATCAAAGATACAAACACATGTAATTTAAAAAGTTTAATTGAATAGGTGGCTATGTCTGCTCCTGATCACAATATTCACTTTCAACCATTTGCTTTTTTTCTTTTTTTTGTAACGTTTACTTATTTTTGAGACAGAGAGAGACAGAGCACGAACGGGGGAGGGGCAGAGAGAAAGGGAGACACAGAATCGGAAGCAGGTTCCAGGCTCTGAGCCATCAGCACAGAGCCCGACGCGGGGCTCGAACCCACGGACCACGAGATCATGACCTGAGCCCAAGTCAGATGCTTAACCGACTGAGCCACCCAGGCGCCCCCCCCCCCAAATTTTTTTTTTTTTTTTTTTAACGTTTATCTATTTTTGAGACAGAGAGAGACAGAGCGTGAACGGGGGAGGGGCAGAGAGAAAGGGAGACACAGAATCGGAAACAGGCTCCAGGCTCCGAGCCGTCAGCCCAGAGCCCGACGCGGGGCTCGAACTCGCGGACCGCGAGATCGTGACCTGAGCTGAAGTCGGACGCTCAACCGACCGAGCCACCCAGGCGCCCCCCATTTGCTTTTTAAAAACCACTTAATTGAGGTATGATGGCCAGGCAAAACCTGCATATATTTAATGTATACAATGTGATGAGTTTAGGGCTAACTATATACCCCTAAAACTATCCACAATGGAGGCCATAATTGATTCATCACCTCCAAAAGTTTCCTTCTGCTTCTTTATTTTATTTTATTTTATTTTTTCCTTTTGTGGTAAAGGCTACTTAACATAAAATCTACTCCTTACCAAATATTTAAGAATATAGGACAGTATTGTTAACTACAGGCTCCCTGTTGTACAAAAAATCTCCAGTTTATTCATCTCGCATAACTGAAACTTTGTACCCTTTCACCAACACCTCCCCATTTCCTCCTCCCCCCAGCCCCTGGCAAACTCCACTCTACTTTCTGGTTTCGTGAGTTTGGCTATTTTGGATTCCTCATAAACGTGGGATCACGCAGTCTTTGTCCTTTCCTGCTCAGTTTGTTTCACTTAGCGTTCCTCCAGGTCCAGCCATGTTGTCTCAAGTAGCAGGATTTCCTGATTTTTTAAGGTGCAATAATATCCAATTCTATATATATGCCATATTTTCTTTATCCATTCATCCTTCAACGGACGTTTAATTTGTTTCCATCTCTTGGATATTATAAATAATGTGATGAATACAAGAGTACAGATATCTCTTTGAGATCCTGACTTCAATTTCTTTGGATATATACACATTAGTCGGATTGATGGATCAAATAGTAACTTTATTTGTAATTTTGTTGAGGAACCTCCCTACTGTCTTCCACAGTGGCTGCACCAATTTGCATTCCCACCAACAGTGCACAAGGGTTCCCTTTTCTTCTCATTGTCACCAACACTTGTTTTGTTTTGTGTGAGAATAGCCATTCTAACAGTTGTGAGGTGACATCTTGTGGTTTTGATTTGCATTTCCCTGATAATTAGAGCATCTTTTCATATACATGTTGGCCATGTATGTCTTTTTTGGTGAAATGTCTATTCCGGTCTTTTACCCATTTTTTAAATAGGGTTATTTGGTTTTTTGCATTGATTCGTAGGAGTTCTTTGTATATGTTGGCTATTAACTTTTTATCGGATATTTAGCCGTTTGTTTTTAGTGTTCTAGTAGTTGGTTTTCATTAATCATAATCATACAGTTATTTCTTGGTTTATGAATCTTGCAGTGTAACTATTGACTTTTTTGCTATGATAGATGAGCATATTATTTATCTATCTATCTATCTATCTATCTATCCCCTCCTCACCTATTCCTCCCCTTTCTTCCAGTTATAAGTATCACTATTTTTCATTCTTTAACTGGTAATAGAAGTTAATATAAACATTCATATTATACTGTCATTATACTCAGTAATGTTACATCTGGTGAAATGTATAAAAGGATAGCCCACTTAAGCCTTTTCCTTTGAGATTAGCAGAGGCCATGACATTGCACCACAGAGAGAGAAGTGTAATCATATGACTTAGCAATATGCTATATAGACAGAGTCACTATATATATAATGGGTGTGCATATACATACAAACATTTGCACATAGTGTATATGTATGTAACCAAAATAGCATAAATGCTATTTATTGATTTTAACTTTTGGATTCAATCTAGAGGTAAATTACAGAGAACCTCATCATGGTTGTATAAATTCTGTATATATGGTATAATTATACCTAAATGATTTTTAAAGCCCATAAAATCAGAATGTTTATATTTGAAAAAATATAACAAAAGATTTGAATTTTATTATTTATTCACTGACGGATAATGTTTGATGTATATATTGTATATATAACAGCACTGCAACCCTCAGATGTCACTGGTTTCCGAGTTGTTAAATACCAGTTTACTGATGGGCTTGTTAGCAGTACCTCAAGAATTTAAGTATTTTCTTCTGTCTTTTTAAAAGGGCTTATGTCTGACATCCTTATTAGATTATAAGCATCTTAAATTCAGGAAGTGGGTTTCGTATAGCAGGTAATTAAGAAATGCTTATTGGTAGGCCAATATCATACTTCCTGAGGAATTTTATATACTTAACATTCAAGCGATTAAATTCCGATAACATTTCTCAGAATAGCTGAGGGAACACTGTGTACAGAGATATTCTAGGTGATGTGGGAGGTATAGAAAGAAAGAACTTCCAGTCCACAGTCCTGAGGTTCACCCTGTATGGTTGGAGAGGCGGCCAGGGAAACAAATCATGTCTTGTATCATAATAGAGGCATGAGCCAAGTATGTGGGAGAAGGACAATTAATTCCAACAATGAGATCTTGGAGGACTTTGTGAATGAGATGGCATTTAAGCTGAGCTTTTAAAGATGAGTAGGATTTTGATAGACAGTCAGGAAGAGAATAGGTGTTACAAAGTCCAGGGAATTCAACCAAAGGCAGATGACTGCTCACCAGCTTTTACAATCCCTTTCCTTCCATGGAATGCAGTTGTCCCTGGAAAGGGGCTACCCTTCCAAAGTCTGTATTTCCCAGCTCCTTGTTGCATCTAGATATGGCAGGTCACTGGGGGCACCGCTGCCGGGTGGCTCAGTTGGTTAAGTGCCCAACTCTAGATTTCAGCTCGGGTCATGATCTCACAGTTCATGGGATCGAGCCCCGAGCTGAGCTCTGTGCTGACAGTGCAAAGCCCGCTTGGGATTCTCTGTCTCCCTCTCTCTCTGCCCCTCCCTCTCTTGCTCACATATGCACTTGCTCGCTCGCTCTCTCTCTCTCAAAATAAATGAATAAACTTAAAAAAATATGGATATGGCATGTCATTAGTTCTCACCCAGAGAGTGTTAGTGGAAGGGATATGTGTCAATTGAAGCAAGGCTTAAGAAACAGGTGTATTTTCCACCCTTCCTTTCTCCATCTCCTGGAGAAAAAGGAACCAGAGATGGATGAATCCTGGGCCCCCAAGTCACCCCAGGAACAAAGCTGCTGACCAACTAGAAACACTTGCCTTGAACTGTCCCAATGAACAAATTATACACTCGACCTCTACATTTGGACATTTCCACATAGTAGGTCGGTCTAAAGGTGGATGGAGTCATATTCCCTGGAATAAAGCTGGAGCTGAATCTTGCACCCAGGACCTGGAGGGAGAAGAAAGCACGAAGTGAGATAAACAGGCTGCAGTCCCATCTTTACAACACACAACATTTGTGACACAAAGGGGGGGACACATCAAGAGACCCTTAAGACAGTTTCTAATCAACTGAAATGTTGAAAGAAAAAAAATATACTTATCTCCTTCGCTACACATTTCCCTGAAAGGATATTATCCACTGGGGTAGGGGAGGCAAAACAGCCATGGCCTAGAGGTTGAGAGCAAGAGGAGAAAAATGTGCCCCTAAAAGGATGAGCCTCCACCCAAGGCCCCGGTCTGCAGCTGAGAACCCTTAGTTCTTAGTTTCCCTGGGGCAATCAATGGCTGCCCGTAACACTGAGAAAGACTGGATAATTAAATGCTGCGTAAAACTCTCCTCATTTCTAAGAGCTCACAGGGAAACCCCTACCCAGAGTGTCACTCTTAACAGACAGTACTAACAGTGTAAGTAACAGCCACTGGGGCTTTCTGGGCAATTCGATTGATGGGCGATGGGAAGTAATTGGACTCCCTCAAGGAGACCAAAGTCCATGTAGGTGACAGGCCCACCTTCTGGAAGATTGGCCCGAAATTCAATCAGAAAATAAATGTCAACTCTGATCATATCACTGGACGAAAGTTGACACTGGCCAGTTAACATTTAACCATTGGCCTTTAGGAGAAGTCGAGAAGAAGCTTTTAAATAAATAGTGACTATTCCACTCTCAAATCAAATGTCTGTTAAGACTCGTACATACAACTGCACACAAATCTACATAATTACCCACGATCCTGAAGCCTACACCAATAATGTATGTTGACACAAAGCACCCAGGGCTGTACGAGCATCCAGACACAATTGGGATCTACCACCTGGGTTTGAGAACCACTAGAGTAAATAGATAGCGTTTATTGTAATGATTTATGGAGAGCCACATTGGTAAGCACTTTGGAAAGAAGAGTAACCGACTATCTGTCCCATCCCTCGGCTTTTACTTCCCTTCTGAGGAAAACGGTGAACCATACTAGCCAACGGTCAGCCTAGAGGAGACAGGCACGGAGAAATAAACCCAGGATCTACTTTGCCAAGGGCACGTTTCTGCCCAAACCACGACTTGCCATGAGATGGAGTATTTTCATGAATCGCTGGCTTTACCTTTTTAAAAATACCTGTCATTTTAAGGAAAAGGCTGCAAAGATTTTGAGACTAGCATTCTCTAATAAAGGACAAGGAACTGTGTGTATCCGGATGAGGTTTGTGTATCTGTTGAGTGACGAGCTTTCGCGGTAGCTGGAAATCCGGGGCCTGGATCAAGGGCAATTGTGACTTCCTAAGCCCAAATAGGCAGAGCATGTTTACATTAACGCATTTAGACCACAGTGAAATGAGGTACTTTAACAGCATCGATACAGGCATCGTGGGCTTTCTACGTCAGACTGCTGTCAACAGTATTCGAGGAAGGGACACAACTGTGCCGTTAAGGGGCGGGAAGTCAGTGGGCAGGGAAACCATGAAGCAGCCTCGAGGGGAACTTATGAGAAAGAGAAGACAAGTACCAAGATTGGGCACGGCACATACTTTGAAATATGCTTTGATGTTTCTAACACAATGCCAGGATACGCACGTGAACTAGAACCAGGAGTCTGACTGCCATCATCAGGCGGGTGGATCTAAGCAAGCAGCTGGGGAGAGAAACATCAATTGCCCAAGGATATGTCTATCGCGGCATTTTAAAAAGAGCTATTTTCTTCTGATGCATTTTATAAAATAGTTCATGTAACAAACTTCAGAAATCAGCAGGCCACCAGATGTCCACCCAGCCCGCCAAAGTGACACTGGCCCATCTGATATTTATGGATTTGCCGTCAAGAGAACAGAGGCCTACCTATGTCTAAGTACTAAAAGTTATAAATCAACTTAAGAAACAGTCAAATGAAATGTATCTACTACCTTAAAATATAGCTTCATAACAGAGGAATAGGAAAATAAGTGTCTCAGAGCTATGATTTATGTATGAGTCAAGTCCGAAAATCACTATTTAGGTTTTTAGCATTAAGACATTAACACAGGAGTGCCTGATTGGCTCAGAAGGAAGAACATGGGATTCTTGACCTCAGGGTTGTGAGTTCGAGCCCCAACTTGAGTGTAGAGATTACTTTAAAAAAAGACATTAACATAATTTCTATTGTTTGGCAATAATAATCTAAGGGATCAAAAATAAAATTTAAAAGCATCAAAAGTATTAAAAGTGTGAAAACTTTCAATATATTATTAAAGTGTAGAGTAAATGAAAAAATTAAAGTATTAGTTTTTTTTGAGAGAGAGGGAGAGAGTGAGAGACTGTGAATGGGGGAGGGGCAGGGAGAGAGGGACAGAGAGAACCCCAAGCAGGCTCCGTGCTAAGGGGGGGCAGGGTGGATGGGGGGGAGAGGGTGTGCCGGCTGGGAAGGTGAATCTGTCTGCCACGGTCGCTGTGCTCCTTCCTGCGTGCGTCTGAGCAACTCGTGAGCACATTCAGAGCTGCTGCCGAGAGAAGGAGGACAGTGGGTGAGCCGCACTGCTGGAAGATGATGGTTCATTACCCAAAACTGACTGCAGTGTGCTGAGAGGGAACCTTCGACGCGTTAGTGAATTTGCCTTTTATCAGAATGCTTCCTCTCCCTTCTCCCACCGCCCCCGATTCTCCCCGGGATCTGGAGCCATCCCTATCCCCAAAGTCAGCCACGGCACCCCCCAAACCTTCGTGGCATTAAGATGTAAGACGCGGATTCTCTGGGGCCTGAACGCCACCGGCCACGAGAGCAGATACGTCGGCTTATGGTCGTGCTGTGTCCGTGCCGAGCGCCCCAACTCAGAAGCGCCCGTGTGTTCCTTAACACATTCATCTGTGGGCGAGCGTCGCGCCCAGGCCAGCCCAATCCCCGTCAAGTCTACGCAGGCACCGTCTACACCAGCACTATGGCAGAGAACTAGAATACAAGCCGCATGTCTCCTTTTGAGTTTTCTAGAAGCCGTGGTGAAAACTAAAAAGAGGTAAAATGAATTTCAGCACTTTGTTTCTTTAAGCCAAAACATCCACGTATCATTATTTTAACACATAATCAATATAAAGACTATTAACGAGGTATTTTACATTCTTTAAAAAAAAAATCAAACTCAGATTTTATAATCGGGGGGTAATTTCACGCTTACTTCACATCTCAGTTCAGACCGGCCACCTTTCCAGCACTCAGTCGTCACATGTGGCTGGTGTGACATGTTAGACAGCACAGGCCCGGACATCCACTCCCGGAACCCATTTTCTGGAATGAATGTGAACACCTTACAGCGGATAATAATGGCTACCGTTTATTAAGCATTTATTTTACCAGACGCCATAACAAGCGTGCTGTGCTAATTTTCTCATTTTGTTCACCCCCAGGTAATATTTCTTGGCCTATTTCAGAGCTCAGAAAACAGGCCCGACAGTAGTAGTTACTGGAGCAAGGCAAAAAGAGATCTTAAGCCCAAGAATCCTCACTCCACAGCCGGGGATGCCATGCCTTTGGCACGCCCTCAGAGTTCTCTGCTGTGCTCAGATTCCCCAGACACACTGCACAAAAAAAGGGAATCCGGAGACAAGAAGTTTATTTTCACGGCTTTGCCCTCTACTGACTCATTTTCGTGAGCTCCATTGTGGATTTCCCCTCGTCGGCTCTCCCACCAAATACAAATGTCCCTCCACCCCTCTGCCCCTCCCACCCCCCAGTGCAAGAGCCAGCTGAAATTCTGCATGAGGATTAATTTATTCCTAGTGAAGGCAGCCAGGCATGTTGAGAAATTACATCCTGTTCTGATGCATGAATAATGAACTTGGAATAAGGACACAGTTACTTGTTAGTCTTGTCGTAACCAGACAATTTGGATATGCAGCAGAAGTTTCATCAGATCTGTGGATCATGCCAATGTAAAAAAAAAAAAAAAATGGGCAAACTTTGCAGGTTAGATCATTGTTCTAATAGCACCCACCAATGTGGACTCTTGATAGATTGTGCAGATCGATAAGGTACACAAAAAAGAAAGATTTCAACTCTCCTGCTCACCTGGAGACTAGAAGACACAGGGAATGCAGATATCTATTAATAGCATCGAATAAAAAAAAATCCAGGGGCGCCTGGGTGGCTCAGTCGGTTGAGCGTCCAACTTCGACTCGGGTCACGATCTCACGGTTTGTGAGTTCGAGCCCCGCGTCAGGCTCTGGGCTGATGGCTCAGAGCCTGGAGCCTGCTTCCGATTCTGTGTCTCCCCCTCTCTCTGTCCCTCCCCCGTTCATGCTCTGTCTCTCTCTGTCTCAAAAATAAATAAACATTAAAAAAAAAAAATTAAAAAAAATCCATGGGGTCAGGTTTCTTTTGTGTAAAGAAAGCATTTACAGATTAATGATTTTTTTCTGCTGTGATTAAAAATAAAGAATTATGATTTTGAAAAGAGCCCTCTATCTCTTAGAGGTACATGCTGAAGTCGTTACAAATGAAAGTATATGATGTCTGGGTTTGCTTTAGAATAATCTGTCTAAGTGAGGGGGCCACATATATCTGAGACAAGACTGACAACACGTTGACAATGGTTGAAGCTGGTACATGGGGTATATTATATTCTTCTCTGTATTTTGTATATGTTTAAAATTTTTCCATGATAAAAAAGTGTTTTTTAAATTTTTTTAATGTTTTTTCATTTTTGTGAGAGAGAGAGAGACAGAGCGTGAATGAGGGAGGGGCAGAGAGAGAGGGAGACGCAGGATCCGAAGCAGGCTCCAGGGTCCGAGCTGTCAGCACAGAGCCCAATTCGGGGCTCAAACCCACGAACCACGAGATCACGACCTGAGCCAAAGTCGGTGTGGTGTGTAACCGACTGAACCACCCAGGCGCCCTCATGATAAAAAAGTTTCAACAAACCGATCAAAGAAGAAAAGATATCCTCAAAAACAGCCCTTCACTGGTTTACCATTAGAAATGGTAAATGGTACCCCTTGGTTTTCTACCTGTTTGTGTGATCATTGTCACTTTAGGACAGGATTCCTCGGCCTCGCCACTTTCGGGCCTGGATAATTGCTGTGGGGCCTGTCCTGCTCGAGCTGGGAGATTAGCAGCAGCCCTGCCCTCTCTCCACCAGATGCCAGTAGCTAGCGAGGGAGCATCTCCCACCTCTCCCCCCAGTCCTGTGACAACCAAGATCAAAACAGCTGCAGACATTGCCAAAAGTCCCCGGGGGGAGCGGGAACGTGCAAACCCACCCCAGATGTGCACCATCGCGTTAGACTGTGAACAATTTGAGGAGCGTTTTCGACTTCGGGTTCCTGGTGACTCCAGCAAAACTGGTACATAGTATCTGATAAACGCTCCAGCCATTTGCCTGGAGACCGTACCAGGAGCTGTGGGTAAAGCAAAGTAAAAAAGAAAACAAACGTACAGAAGGCAGTGCTGGGTGATGGTCAAGTGGTGACAAGGGCATATAAGCTATTCTTGAGAGTAGGGCTTTTAAAAAGATCTTTCTAGGGGCGCCTGGGTGGCTCAGCAACCGACTTCGGCTCAGGTCATGATCTCGCGGTTTGGGGGTTCGAGCCCCGCGCCGGGCTCTGTGCTGACAGCTCAGAGCCTGGAACCTGCTTCCCAATCTGTGTCTCCCCCTCTCTCTGCCCCTCCCCTGCTCATGCTCTGTCTCTCAACAATAAATAAATGTTAAAAAAAAAATTAAAAAAAAATCTTTCTAGCTGATCTGGTTTGTTATTATAAGTAAGTAGAACTTATTAACTGAATTTATAAGCTACAATTTTTAAATTATGTTGTATACAAGAAGTTGATTTTATATCTTATATGAAATTTTTATATTTTCTATAAAATGTGTGCATGACTGGTATTTGACTTCACTATTATTGCTCTCAGTTATTCAAATTTGAATTAAGTCAATTCTGCTTGGTCTGTGATATATTCAAATATCATAATAGTCACTTCTTCAGCGATCTCAATTATTTAAAACAGAATTGAATAACAGAGTGTTATAAGAACAAGGCCTCAAGCAGTCCATATAAGTAATACAAAGACCCTGAATTCATTTCTCCAGGAACAATGGATATACCCTCACTCAGAACTGAGTTACTCTTACTTTGCATATCGTTCTAACAAGGTTGGTGAGCTATTTCTTTCTCATTAAAAACCAAGTTAAGGCAGGGAGCCGGGCGGAGAATGCCAGAAACGAATACACTAAAAGAAGCAAGAAGTAATACTTGGTAGTCAAATACTTGGTAGTCAAGAAAGAGGTAAAAAGCAACATAAACACTAGACAGAAATAACACCAGCAGCAACAATAAAAACCAAACCTAGGGGCGCCTGGGTGGCTCAGTCGGTTGAGCGTCCGACTTCGGCTCAGGTCACGATCTCACCGTCCGTGAGTTCAAGCCCCGCGTCGGGCTCTGTGCTGACTGCTCAGAGCCTGGAGCCTGTTTCAGATTCTGTGTCTCCCTCTCTCTGACCCTCCCGTTCATGCTCTGTCTCTCCCTGTCTCAAAAATAAATAAAACGTTAAAATAAATAAATAAATAAGTAAATAAATAAATACCAAAACTAGTGTGTGATGTCGTTATTAAATGCACTTCATATCCTTTAAATATTACAGCACATTCTAACCAACGGTCATTAGTTCATTAACCAGAACAGAGAATAAAAGGCACATAGCAAATATTTGTGGAATAAATGTCCATGACAATATGTCTCCGCCATTAGGAGAAAATGTAGTTGTGTTCATTATATTATGATTATAGGGGCATAAAAGCCGCAAAACAATTTAAAATATTCTCACTGCACCCAAAAAAAGGATTAGAGGAAAGTTTTGTTCTTAGGGTGATAATAAACCTTATTTATATGGAAACCTCCTTTTTCTAGGACTGTTGTTAACACGAAAGATTATTGGGGCTTATTCTAGAAATAAGAAGTTGGTTTAACATTTGAAAATCAGTGTAATTCATTATATTAACAGAAATAAATGAGAAAAGTCATATATCCATATATGCTAAAAAAGCATTTCATAAAATTTGAGACCCAGTCATAAAAAACACTCAGGGGGGTCTCCTGGGTGGTTCAGTTGGTTAAATATCTGACTCTTGGTTTCAACTCGGGTCATGATCTCACAGTCATTGTGAAATCAAGCCTCTCGTCAGGGCTCCACGCTTGAAGCTGAGCTGCTTAAGATATTCTCTCTCTGACTCTGTGTCTCTCTGTCTCTCTCTCTCAGAGCCTAGGTGGCTCAGTCAGTTAAGCCTCCGACTTCGGCTCAAGTCACGATCTCACAGTTCGTGAGTTCGAGCCCCGCGTCAGGCTCTGTGCTGACAGCTCAGAGCCTGGAGCCTGCTTCAGCTGCTGCGTCTCCCTCTCTCTCCCCCTCCCCTGCTTGTGCTCTGTCTCTCTTTCTCTGAAATATAAATAAAAACATTTTTTTAAAAAATTAAAAGATGCTCGCTCCCTCTCTATCCCTCTGTCCTCCTCTCCCTCTTCCTCTGCCCCTCCCCCATTGGTGCGTGCGCAGGCTCTCTCTCTCTCCCTCCCCCCTCACCCCCAAAACACTCAGGAAACTAGAAATAAAATATATTTAACAAAAAACCTAGGATATCACACTTAATGATGAAATATTAAATGCTTTCCTTATCAATTAAACAAGAAGAAGATATCTATTTTTATTCACATTGGTACCCCACATTGGGTGTAGAGATTACTTAAAAATAAAATACTAAAACAAAAAAAAAATGCCCAATACTAATAAGTCACTTTTCTTAATAAAAATCAGGAAATTGGCCTCAAAAGAATTCCACCCCATGTTCCACCTATTAGGATTATAGGAACATTCATTTGGGGGAGGATAGACCAAATATATTTAGTGGAATCTCAGGATACTTAGGGATCTAGAAAGAGTGACATTTGAACTATACCCAGGGAATTGTAAACATTTTTAAATGCTTCAAGGTATTTTTATATCTCTTTCTAAACAATATTCTAAAAACATAAGCTTTTCTTTAAAGATTTTATTTTTAAGTAATTCCACACACAAAGTGGGGCTCAAACTCACAACCCCGAGATCAAGACTCACATGCTCCACTGGCTGAGCCAGCCGGGTGCCCCAAAAGATAAGCTTTTAAAGCAGAATATCATATATAATCTATCCACGACCAAAGAGTTCTACAGCCAGACTAGAGGTCACAGTCACTTAAATTGCATTTGATATATTTAGAACTAGCTATAAAATTATTTATTCAATAAGCATGTTGAACACTTACCATGTTCAAGGAACAACAACAGACACTGTGAGTGTAAGAGGTTTTGTAAGCCTTTGTCTTCTACTCCAATGTCTTATAATCTATTTGGGGTGATGGCACAGGTAGACAGCGATAACAGTAATGAAAATAATAAGTAGCTGGCATTTCTCTAGCACTTCTTATATGAGGGACATTTTCTATATGTTATTTCACTTAACCTAGTCCTCAGACAACTCTAAGAGGTGGGTGCTCTTGTTTAACAGACGTAGAAACAAAACTCAAGGAGACCCCACTGCACCCCTAAAGTCACTCTGCCAGAGAAACCAGGACGGGAGGTGTTCTGTGTATTGCAAAAGCCTGACCTTTCAACCAGCAAGTAGGCCGTGGTGAAAAAAGAGCCAGGAGTCTGGCATCAGTTGGAAATGATTTGGATTTTAGGGGAAAACGTGATCAGGTGGCCCAATAAAGAAAGGCTTTGGGCTGGAAACCCAGCAATGTTGAACGTATTCTCAGAAGGCAGAAATAAGTACACGGAGAAAGAATATCAACAATGCATGAAGGCAGAAAATTCCAAGGCTGGTTCAGGAGATAGAGTATCAGCAAATCATGGATTCATGCTAAGAGGGTGGGACGGGGTCAGGTTATGGGGTAGCAGAAGTTAAAGCATGAGTTTGGAAATTATCACGAAGGTGCTAATGAATTGAAGCTTTTCAGTGGGTATATATGAAGCAAGACTCCTTTACAGTCATAATCCAATATGCAAAATGGATTAAAGATGGGGAGAAACTGGTTAGCTGCTGGTCCTCAGTCCTAGCTGCATATTAGAAACACCTAAGCAGTTTTTTTTTTTTTTCTTTTTTAATGCCAATACTGGGGCCTCAGCCAGGTCCAGAATCTCTGAGGTTGGGACCAGACATAGAATGTTTTTAAAGCTCTTCTAGGTGATTCCAATGTGGTATCAGAGCTGAGAATCACTGAGATTATTGCAGTCATGCAGTGTATGTTTTTGAGCTAGGGTGATAGCAGGAGAAATGATCGAATGCCGCAGACATGATGGAGGCAGAGGAGGAAATAATATTTGGGGAGAAATTATTTTTTAATTCAACTTATTTAAACTAAAACAAAAACAGGGGCGCCTGGGTGGCTCAGTCGGTTGAGCATCTGACTTCGGCTCAGGTCATGATCTCACGGTTTGTGGGTTCTAATCCCACATCGGGCTCTGTGCTGACAGCTCGGAGCCTGGAGCCTGCTTTGGATTCTGCGTCTCCCTCTCTCTCTGACCCTCCCCTGCTTGCGGTCTGTCTCTCTCTCAAAAATAAATAAGCAGTAAGAAAATTTTTAAAAAATAAAAGCAAAAACAAAAACAGTTCACCCATTTCTCTCACCCTCAGTCCCCTGTCTCTGGTAACAACTAATCTGTTCTCTGTATCTGTGGGTTTGGTTTGGTTGATTGGGTGATTGATTGATTGATTGATTATTCCACATATAAGAGAGATCATACAGTATTTGTTTTTTTTCTTCCTGACTTATTTCACGTAACATAATGTCCTCAGGTCCATTCATGTTGCCTGTCGTGAATAGCAGTATTTCCTTCTTTTTTATGGCTGAGTAATTTTCCACTGTATATATATACCGCATTTTCTTTATGTATTCATCTATTGTTGGACACTTAGGTTGTTTGCGTATCTTGTCTATCGTAAATAATGCTGTAGTGAACCTGAGGGTGCAGATATCTTTTCGAGTTAGTGTTTTGTTGTATCTGGATTAACTCCCAGAAGTGGAATTGCTGGATCGTATGGTAGTTCCAGTTTTAATCTTTTGAAGAACCTCCATACTCTTTTCCATAGTGGCTGTACCAGTCTCCATTCCCACCAACAGTGCCCAAGGGCTCCCTTTTCTCTACAGCCTTGCCAACCCTGGTTATGTTTTGTTTTTTTGACAATAACCATTCTAACAGTTATGATGGGATCTCATTATGGTTTTGATTTGCAGTTTCCTGATGATTAGTGATGTTGAGCATCTTCCTATGTACCTGTCGGCCACACGTATGTCTTCTTTGGAAGAATATCTATTTTTTCCCATTCCTTAGGTTGCCTTTTCATTTTGTTGATGGCTTCCTTGGCTATGCACTTCATTATGATTTTGATTACATTTCCTTCATCATCGGTGATGTTGAACATCTTTTCATGTGCTTACTGGCCATTTGCACACCTTCTTTGGAAAAATGTCTATTCAACTCTTCATTTTGACTTGTGTCTTTTATGTAACAAGTCCCTTTTAAGATACGTATATTTTCTCCCATTCTATGGGTTACCTTTTTTTCCCCTTCTTTTTTGGTGGCATCCTTTGAAGTACAAATGTTTTTTCTTTTGATGAAGTTCAATTTTCTATTTTGTTTTTGTTTTTGTTTTTGTTGCTTGTGCTCCTGGTGTCATGGCTAAGAAACCATGACCTAATTCAAGTTAATGAAGCTTACTCTGGAGTTTTCTTTCTTACATTTAGGACGATGATACATTTTGAGTTAAGTTTGCATGTGGAGTGAGTAGAAGTCAAACTATTTTATTTTAATGCAAATATTCAGTTGTCCTGACACCATTTGTTGAAAAGACTGTTCTTTCCCTGTTAAATGGTCTTGGCACTATTTTCAAGAATTAATTGACCGTAAATGGAAGGGCGTGTCTCTGGGCTCTGAATTTAATTCCATTAACCTCTATGTCTATCTTATGTCAGTCTCATACTATCTTGATTACTGGAACTTTAAAGTAAGTTTTGAAATTGGGAGGTGTGAGTTCTCCAACTTTATTCTTTTTCAAGATTGTTTTGGCTATTCTGAGTTCCTTGCATTTCCATATGAATGTTAGCACCAGTGTGTTAATTTCTGGCCAAAAAAAAAAAAAAGGTAGCTGGGATTTTGATAAAACTGTTAAATGTTAAATCTATGGATCCCTTTGTGGTATATTGCCATTTTGACAATATGAAGCCATTTGATCTATTAACATGGGATGTCTTCCCTCTTAGTCTTCTTCAAATTTTTTCAACAATGTATCATCATTTTTTTAGGGCACAAGTCTCACACTATTTTGTAAAGTGATCTTATATATTTTATTCTTGTCTTATGCGACTGTAATGGAATTAGGCTTTTTAAATGTTTATATTTTTATTTTGAGAGAGAGAGAGAGAGAGAGAGAGCGAGCGCACACAAGCAGGGAAGGGGCAGGGGAAATCCCAAGCAGGCTCTGCACTGTCAGCACAAAGCCTGACGTGGGGCTCGATCTCATGAACTGTGAGATCATGACCTGAGCTGAAATCAAGAGTCAGATGCTTGAGCCACCCAGATGCCCCTGAAATTGTTTTCTTAATTTTATTTGCAGATTTTTAACTGTTAGTATACTGAAATACAACTGATTTCTGTGTATTCATTTTGCAACCCATACAGGTATATACACTTGTTGAGTCATTGAATCTTACGTGTAAGACACAATGCATTTGCCTGCATAAAGCTTACCTCAGTAAAAAAAATTATAAGGTTTTAAAGAAAATAAACAGGACTGGTTATTTTTAGCATGAGATTGTTCTACTAACTGGAAATACTGAAGGTTTATATAATTGGACCGATTAAGGAGGGCTCGTCCAATGGAGAGAAGGAGGTTGTGGTATTCTATAGAGCACAGCTAATGGCTGTTAATGGAAAAATAAAGTCATTCCATATTGATACTTCAGAGAGTTAAGACAACTCCGTAAATCAGTAACTATGGTGATAGAAGAAAGCGTAGGCTGTGACTCTCATTACCCTGGCACGTTCCTTGTCAGAGCAATCTCGCAAACGAAAAAGGCTTTTGTTTTCTCTGGTCATAATTGATGAGCACCCAAGTCCCAGAATCTCCGGGCCCCATGTTCTCTCCTGTCTTTTTGCATCTTGAGGCACCTTGAGAATGAACAGAACATCTCCACTGTCTCTTTAACCACATCGTGAACACTGAGACTCAGCTGTTTGGTAATCACCGAGAGAAGTTTCAGCTATCAGTCAAGAAATAAGGCTCTTTTGGTGCAGATCTTGTGAAAATATAACACCTATTAGCAAGTGTGCTTAACTACTGGGGCGGGCAGATCCGTCTTGTGTAGTAGTAAATTTTATTTCTTCTCCAGAGTTCGTGCCCTGAGAAACCCTAGCGAACGCTTGGTACCTAGGCCATGTTGCCCATGTTTCTAGAGTTTACAAGGAAAACTTCAAGACCAAAACCTCCTGGAGACATTGATCTTCGAGCCCTTATATTTGAAATTAGAGGAATGAGGACCACAGGGGGTAAACTAGGCCTCAGGGGCCACATGTGTTTTGAATATTTCATTGTAGATATTTCAGGATAATTCATCTTCAAGGTTCTTAGGCCTCATCAGACTTAGGTCTTACACTAAGGTCTAAGAAAATACTGTGTGAAACTAGCCAACGTTCATTGAAGACTATCTATTTCTCTTCAGTCTCCTAATGTGAGCTGCTGTCACGTAAATAATCTAGATATTCCTGAGATGATTACAAATAATCACCCTTCAAGTACACTCTATAAAAAATGGTATTAACATTTGTTGAGTGACTGTGTTCCATGCATTGTTCTGGTGCTTTTAAACCTGGTCCCAAGTTTAATGAAATTTGACAATAATGCAAACAAATTTAGTTTACCCGCCAGACTTATTCAATAAATTTGTGTTCATTAAGAAGACAAGTGAAACATCATTGATATATACATATTCCAATATTTTCTTTCTTAACATTGTTTTCAGCTTCCCCCACGTTACCACGAAGACATCAAAACCCTACTATCGCAGTTCTGTCCTTCTGATTTTCCCACTGAAGGACAAGAGAAGAAAATTCCATATCTGTCATCTAAAATCTATTAGTAACTGCTTTGGCTAAGCCTCGAAACTAAGATGCCGCGGATCGATTACACAGGAATGAGCTGACATTTGCTTCCTGCCAGGAGGCAATCCAGACAGATATAGAGAATTGGTTTTCTGAATGTAGTTACAGAGAGCACAATATTTACCTTTGTAAGGATCTGAGACTTAGGGAGCTAGTACGAAAAGCTGTATGTTAAAAATAAGGACTTAGGTTTTGGGGAATCACGGAAGGCCCACTATGTTTCTTCGATACTATCCTTTTGGCCAGCTTATTTGAATCTGCCGAAACAAAAAGAACGTTCTCTCTTACTTCTGGCAGAGTTGCACAGAAGGAAGGGGAGGAGCTAAATCCTCAATCCTCTCCCAGAACCTCCAGAAGAGGAAATATTGAAATGTGAAAGCTGAAAGAGCCCTTAGAAGCCACACCAGCCACAGCCCTTATTTTATAGACAAAGAAACGGAGGCAAAGGTTGAATGCGACTTTTTTTTAAAGCTTTTAGACCCTTTATCGTCCCTTCTGCCTGTGTGCCACTTACAGAATACATCGAGAAGTTTCGCTGGTGGGACTGGGATTCAGGTCCTCTGCGATAGAGTTGAAACAATTGTAAAAATGATTTTTCTTAGATGTATGATAACAAAATATCACAGAGTGCACACAGGACTGTGGACAGCAAGAGTCAGCATATTCCATTTTCAGAGAACAACTATCTGTCTCCACCATGGCCCTCTAAGGAATTTCAGGCACATTCAGATGAACTGTCTTTCATCCCAAATGCAATTTCCACCACTCGGGGCAATCTACTAAGGTAAGGTGCCCTGTGCCTCACAGTTAGCTCTGGGATTTGCCAGCTACAAACAGCTAGCCATAGGCTGGCTTGCTTTTAAGAATAACACTTGGCTTGGGGCACTTGGGTGGCTCAGTCAGTTAAGCGTCTGACTCTTGGTTTTGGCTCAGGTAATGATCTCACGGTTCGTGGGTTCAAGCCCTGTGGCAGTCTCTGTGCTGAGGGTGTGGAGTCTGCTTGGGATTCTATCTGCCTCCTTCTCTGTCTCTCTCGGCCCCTCTCCCCCCTCAAATAAATAAACTTAAAAAAATACCACTTGGCCCAAGGACAGACCTCTAAGGCAACATCCATCTACAGTCTTAGTATAAAATGAAATTACACTTTAAAGAACTTTTCCTACGATGTGAATTGTGATCTATTTCTACATACCAGAGATTCATGGCAGATATATAACTCTTAAATAAGAAAAATATGCTAAGCTATAAATATATACGCTTACAAAGTACATGCATATACAGACACTTATTTAGGAAGCTCTGCATTTCTTTTGGAATAATAATTAGGTTTATACTTCAGCCTACTTATTTTAACAAAAAGAGCATATGCCTTTCTAGGAATATACTTAACTCATAACCTGTCACTAAAGCAACTGAGTTCAATCTTCTGTTGTCCAGAAAAAAGACCAGTTTACTTTCTGAGACACCCAAAATACTGCACGTCCCTTTTACCAAAAGTCTGTATTACATAGGAGAAATCCAAAATATCAGTTTTTCAGATCTTAGAGCAAAAGCAAGTCTCCAAGCAAAAGATATTGTTCCTGGTTGAAGCAATGAATTTCAACAGTATTCACCATGTTTATTTTCTGGAAATTGGGACACAAACACACAGCCCTCGGATTAGAGGTTGCAGGAAAAGTGGACTTTCTTATTTCTCTTATTTTACGAGTGAATAAGGTTGAATGAATGACTCATCCTGTTATGACTATAGCACATTTAGTGAATATTTTCACTGGTAATGAGTCATAACACAGGTTCCAACACGAGGAGTGCTGCTCATGCACGATGTGAATGTTCTGGAGTCTGAGACTATGTGGTGCTACTGTCTTAGTGCTGCCATCTACCGGAGACTCCTGTCTCTGCAATGTTGACCAGATGGTTTTAAAACTCAGATGGCCTCTGAATAATTAACCTCACTTCTCCAAAAAGCCGGTGTTGCTACTTTGGTTGCTCCCGGTGTGTTTGCAGCGGAGAAAGCCTGGCTTTCTGATATATGAAAGGAAAATCACGAGGGATCAATCGTGGAGTGGAAGGCATCATTCCTGCTGTCTTGCACAACAGCTAATGGAAAGAGCCTCTCCTGATGTAAACACGCTATCCTGGCTTCTCCTTCCCTTTGGCCGTTTTACTCTGAAACAGGATCAGAGCCCATGAAATCCTGTCTCAGCCCTCCCACCTGCCTCTGCTTCTCTCTCTGCGTCTAGCCTCTGAAGCCACCACTGTCCCCTTTCCTCGACTCCCGGATGCTGCCTGCCAGCCTGACCCCAGCGAGTGGGCCAGGTGAAGGTTCGGAGAGAGGCTCTCGGGATGTCAGCTTGCCTGATGCGGTTCTGTGGTCGAGGTCACGGGCACGCTCACCATCGGTGGTACTTCCCTCCCCCCTCTGTACAGGTTCCAGGCCATTTCAGGGGAGCTCACTGGGGAGGGCACACTGTGGTCTGCTCCAGGGGCCGGCTCTGACCGCGTCCTCCCGTTCGGCCTGTCGTAACTCAGTGGCAACGCGGGAGACGTCCTCAGAGGCCCCGCTCGCAGTCACCAGCTCACCTTGTAAAGCCTCGGCTGTCACCAAATGTAAATACTGGGTAAACGTCCCATCATAGGAGGCTGCTCAAGAAAGGACTTGCCGTGGAAATGAGGAGAGGAAGTGCTTGTCGGTCAATCCAGGCACCGTCCTCAAGGTTCAGAAACTCAGTGACCTGCGTTCCAAGGAGAGACGTGTGTGGGATTGGTGGTTTACTTTTTATCCTCACTGCACCTCCTCATACAGCCTCGTCTCACCCTTTCTCTATCCCCCAACTACAGAAACACACACACAAATGCAAACACAAACACACAAATGCACGTGCCAACACACACAGACGCAGAAACACACGCAAATACACATACGCATAACACATACAAACACACCAAATGCGCACATACAAACGCACAAATGCACACATGCACGCACGCACACACAGACACTCCTCTCTCCTCTGCCTTGAAGCCAAATGCAGGAGTCCTTGAATGACACACAAAAGAAGTTTTTAACGGGAAACTGCAATCTTTGAAGAAGGGAGAAACCTAATAATACAAAGTATTTGTGGAAGTTTAATAAGCTGCATCAGCCAGAACGGAGACTGGACCAAGTAAATGTCTGTCTGCATCTTCCTTCTAGCCAGCATTCAGTTAACTGTGCCAGCTACTCAACTGGGCGCTGGGGATGATTCAGACACTTCTCCCGCCTCTCCAGCGACTCACGTGTCACGAAGGCTTGCAGCCTCTGGATTCTTTCTCACGTCCTTTCTCCCGGCAAACATTGACTGGCTGACGCTGTTAATTGCCAAATGTGAACTAATTCTGAATGCACGAGCCTGAATTCTCCAGGCGATTTTGTTTCTAGAAAGGAAAATACAGATGCGAAAAGACAAAGGAAAGAAAGCTTTACAGTGCACAAACACGAAACAGAGAAAGGATGGAATAAAAATGATCTATTCTCATAAACCCAGAGGACGAGGAGATGGGCAGGGGGCCCGTAATGGAAATAGAGAAGTCAGCAGGGCTAGTGTGAGGGGCGAGGTGACATGTGCACTTTGAGACGGAATGACGTGAAGTGACAGGGAGACATAAGTGTCATTGACTGGCAGACCTTCAGATGCGAGGGGTGGGGCTTGGGTCGAGAGTGGATGGGCAGACTAGAGACGGTATTCGGGAACAATCTGTAGGAAGGGGAATTAAATCGGCGGGGCGTGAGATAAAAGAGGCACCATGATTTAATTAAGGAGAAAAGGTCATTTCCTCCAAACACCGTTGGTCCACATCGAATAAGCCATGGGAAGGCCGTCCTGAGGCAAAACTCTGGGCCAAATCCTTCCTTCCGAGCAATGAAGGGGGAGAAGAGGGGCATGGTGTGAAAAGGCAGGGAGTGGGAGTTCTGGCCTTAACTGGGGGGTCACTACAGCTTCACACAGCTCGGGAGGGGCATGCTCTCCTGAGTGCCTCCATAGCCTGACGCGGTTTTGCTGCCTTGTGTTGGGGCGGCCCCCACGGAGCCTCAGTCCCGGGTCCTGAGGTGTTCAAGGCTCCGAGATCACCGAACACACCATCAATGTGATGAGGGAGCGTAAAGCAAGCTGAGGGCAAAGCACAGCTCGCAACCCCTCACCCCCACCCGGGTGGGATGTAGGTGACATTCCTCAGGCACTCCCGGCTGCCCAAGGGCAAAGGAAAGGGCAAAATCAATGGTTAACTGACAGAGATTCCAGTCATGCAGGACACGGGTCTCCATCAGTTAACAAATGTCTTAGTAAAACTACAAGAAAAAGGCAATCTTATCAATAGCCTAATCTCCAGAAACCTAGAGACTCACTTTCCTGGAGCCCCAACATCACCCTCTCCTCCGGAGTGCTGTAGGGAACAAGGACAAGAAGGAAATGGCAGGTAAAATTAAATTTCTTTATAACCTACAGCCCATTGACAAATACTTGAGGCAAAAAGAGTCTAACATTTCTCCGGGAACCCCCTACCGCCTTAATAGTAATGCCTGACTGGTGGGAAAACAACCTTAGCCTGACAACAGCAAGGATCCTTTAGCATATGAAAGTCCTTTTGCCTCAACCTCCCCTAACTGCACAGTGTATAATCAGTCGCTCTTCACAACCCCCGTGCAGCTCTTTCTGCCCACGGGTCCTGCCTCCATGCTTTAATAAAATCGCCTTATTGCACCAAAAACGTCTCAAGCATTCTTTCTTGGCTGTCGGCTCTGGACCCCCGCTGCTCCCAAACTCCATCAAATGGACAAAGAACTCAACCACACAAGACACGAGGTGCACACTAGCTGAAATCAAAATAGCCTTTTGCTGTGCTTGTATTGCCAAATCAGGACTTTGGCGGATGAGGTTCATTTCCGTGCCCTTTGTCTTGCCGATGCCCCACCTGACAGCCCCAGCTGCCTTCTGGAAAACCCAGCACCTCCATTCACACATGACACCGTTTCTCGCATTTTCCTGAAGAGTCCGCAGCTCTCTGCTCCGGCTCCGCTCTTCCCCATCGCCGCAGGCTGACCTTCGTGCCCTCGTTACTGGCTCAGGCTTTGCAGAGTCTGGGTTTCAATCCAGTGCAATCGGAGCGAGCCGAACGTCTGAGCCAGCTCAGCATGGGGGCTGTGACACCGGGCCTGCGTTCTATCGCCATCTCCATCAGCAAAACCCGTCATCGTCTCCATCGTCGCCTGCGTTCTCTGTCACAGAGGAGTTGTCAGCCCGCGCGGCCCCGCTTTGCCTCCACCTCCCCACGCACTGTGGAGCGGATTTCTGGGAGCTGCTCGTTCTCCGTGATCAGTGTAGCTGCACGAAGCTCACCCCACTTCCTGCCATCTCCAAAGCAAGGCTGTGCACGGCCCCCTGCACCCCAGTGGGCATTTGTCCTTAAACCACCTGATGACGCTTCTTGGTCTCAATTACTTCTCAGGCAAGTTTTCCATTCTTGATTAAATGCGCCAGAGGAACTCCCCCAACCCCAAAACAAGTTTTAGGTCTGGGTTAATCCCTTTCAGGAAAGACTCTGTTCCTATAAATGCTGATGATCTCATTTCAGCAACATTTATTAGGTGCAACTTGTATGCCAAACTAAGAAGGCCACAGGATAATGGGAATGTCTAGATATATATTTAGAAATCACGAAATAGATATTTTGCTATCCAAGTTATTCAGGGACGCGTTACTATAGCAGAAAGAGGCCCAAATTAGGGATTATTGGGGATTCTAATCCCCATTCTGCCAATCAAGGCTACGGGAACTTTCCATGCCTCTGCTTCTTCATCTGAAAATACAGGGGTCGGACCTGATTTCTTGCTAATGTTCCTTTACGTTTTACCATGCTGGGATTTTTCTTTTAATTGTTACCTTCTTATGTGATGTGGTTTAGCAATTAGGAACTCCCAAGCTCCTATTTGACATCGGTGTTTGAGCTGTTAATAATGGAAACACTGATTCCCCTCAGATCAGCTTTGCAGATAATCTTGTGTTTTATGGAGATGTCAAAGAAGGAAGCGCTGTGCCAGAACGTCTGCAGAAAGCTTCGTCTTTCTGCAAGGTCATGATGTTCTAGGTGCTCCTGTGGCCTCTTGTTTCACTCGGTAAGAATCTTATTTTTATTTATTAGCCAAAGGTGATGTGGTAAATTCCACAGTGGCTTATCCTCACTTCTGAGTTAGCATTTTTTTTCAAATCTGTGCATCCTGTTTCCCGGGCAAATTCTCCAGGCAGAGTTTGAAAAAGCACTTTTAAGAAGAATACAAAGCAGGGGTGCCTCAGTGGCCCCGTTCGTTGAGCATCCAGTTCTTGGTTTCGGCCCAGGTTATAATCTCACTGTTTGTGAGCTCAAGCCCCTAATCAGGCTCTGCCCTGGTAGCACAGGGCCTGCTTGGGACTCTCTCTCTTCCTCTCTCTGCCCCTCCCTGCTCTGTCTCTCTCAAAATAAATAAATAAATAAAGGCACTAAAAAAAAAAAGAAAAAAGAAAAAAAAGGAAGTTTAAAAGGCAGTCCTCCAAGTGAATCCCAGACCCAGGGAAGGGGGTGTCTGCACTGACTCCCACAGTTCAGGGTCCCCAGCACTGCAGTGGGGGTGAGCCTGGCTCAAGAGCAGCAACTGGCCTGCGGGTGGGTCTGTGCCATGATGAGCCGCAACTTCTAGACCAGGTGTTGCCAACAGCTTGGGCACATGCTTCCCCAGCAGCAGTTCCAGTTCCCAGGAAGGGTTCTCTGTTTCCCGGGCCAAACTCTGACACCCGAGAGCTTGCTCCAGATGGGCTCAGGCCTCAATCATCCTCTCCCTCTATTTCCCACGCGTTCCCCTATTTGGGGCAGGTTCTCCTGTCAGAACCACCCCCCCTCCCTGTGCAATGGAGACATTCATCCACCCCCAGGACCTTCTGAAGGCACCTCCTTCTCTAGGTCAAGAAATAAAATCCACAGGCTTGATTTTGTGAGAAATAAGCCCACTACCCCAATCAAAGGAGGGACACCGAGACTCAGAGCACAGTGAAGCAAGGCTTTAATCAACGTTCTTGCAAGACCGGGTGTCTGATGAACAGGCCTGCTCCGGGCACTTGCAGCAGACAATTTATCTCCTAGTATGCAAGTCCCTCCCCCTAGTATGCTCAGCCTCATTGGCTGAGCACTACAGAGGCAAATCCCTCCCCTGATTCCTCATTGGCTGAGCACTACACAGGTAAATCCCTCCCCTGGTTCCTCATTGGCTGAGCACTACAGGGGTTACAGCCTTACCCGGAAGTCACCTGTGCCCACGTAAGGCAAAAAGTAGGCTGACTGGAACAAATGTACATTCCTTGAGGTGTGGCAGACACTTCAGTTCTTTGGCGCATGCTCATTGCAAAGCCCGCGAAAACTAAGCCCTCGAAATGAAGGGGCAGGGATTAGAACCAGGAAGTGAAGTGTCCAAGCCTTTGCGACTCTGGTTGATGCATAGGTTGTAAGGTTGTAATAGGTTGTAAATCTATTGTAAATAGGTTGTAAACCTTTTGTTAACTAGACAGCACAGCTTTTATTTGGTATTTGAAAATGAATCCTCTCACTTCTCACAATTTCCACCTTTCACAAATAATTTCTAAATACTTGGGAGTTTTGGCACCAATAATTCAACGCATGCGTAGGATTTGAAAAACCCATCAGCAAAACGCAACAAAGTACCTCACAGGTCCTGTGGAAGGCTGTATTGTACTTCACCGATTCCTTTCTCTTTCTTCTTGTATTCATTATTTACTCAACAGACATTTACCTGAGGCCTTCCTGGGTATAAGGCACTGAGGTTTCAAAGACAGAGAAGAGTTGGTTATGGTGGGAGAGACAGACACAAATACAGTACACCACGACTGTTACTGGGCAGAAGTTACAGCAATGGTCCCTGGGGACTGGATCCAGGTCCCCCCCCTGGCTCCCGCACTCTGTAATTCTCAAGGAGTTGTGGTTCTGCTTTACAGGGGAGAGAGCAGAGGCTCAAAAGGGTCACTCAATTCCTGCCTTCCAGGTAGAAGTGGTAATGATGTGGAAATGTTAGGGTTCGCAGCCTACTCTTGAGATGTCTTCCGTGCAAAAAGGTAGTTTTATTAAAGCACGGGGACAGGACCCTTGGGCAGAAAGTGCCGCACTGGGATTGTGAGGGGTGACTGATTATATACTTGGGAACTGGGGGAAGTAAAGACGCGAAGTTTCCAAACGGACTTTCATATGCTAAAGACTCCCAGGATCCTGGAGGCCTAGCTATTGTCAGGCTAAGGTTGTTTTTCCCTCCGGCAAAGCATTGACTTTAAGACAGTGGGGAGTTCCCGGGGGAAGGTCACACTCTGCCCGCCTCGAGTCTTTGTCAGTGGGCTGTGGGTTATAAGGAAATTTAATTCTATCTATATCTCTTTTTGCCTCTGTTCCCACATCAGTAACATTAGCTTTGTCCTTTGGTCCACATCTAACACTGACGTCTCCTCTCTGAGATGTGGAAGTTTGCCCTGATCATGGCATGCTGCTGTTAAAAAGAAATCCACAGGCTTTTCTTTTTCGAAAATGGGTGTTACTGAGACCCAGATCCCAGACCAGGGCTTACCAGCTCAGCTGATTGCAGTTTTAACCTCCCGCAGAGATGCGCTTTTAACCCCTCCGTCAGGAATTGTTTAGTCGAGGCTGGTGAGCCTGGTTCTGGGGCCTTGTCCATCCCCTGAAGGAAGGTGAGGTGAATGACTTGGTAAAACCCCCACCTTTCCCCCTAAGGGAAAGGGCTTGGCCTGGAACAATCCCTTTCTTTTGCTAATCACTTTCTTGCCACACCCTCCTTCTAAAAACCCTCCAGATTTTACAATTCCTGAGTTCCCCTCTCCTTGCCAGGTGGGATGCTGCCTGATTCTCGAATTCATTAATAAAGACAATTAGATCTTTAAAACGTCCTCAGTTGGGTTTTTGTTAGTTATTTAACACTGCTGAAGACCGCAAGCCTGCTGGATCCCTTTCCCCGGTCGAAGGGTCAGAGAAGACAGAGGAACACCGTGTATGGGGGCTGGAACTCAGGGTCCCGTGGCTCCTGCACCTGCGCGGTAACACCCCTTGGGCAATGGGTTGCTCAGAGAATCTGCCCCTTTCTTACATTATTCAAAAAGTAAAACCAAGGAAAACCCCTGAAGCTCTTCTAATAAATTCAGCCAGACTTTCATTCCGTGAACACTCATTCATTGAACACGGGCCTTGGGAATACAGAGATTGATAAACTTGTCCACCAGCAGCTGGAAGCCAACACAGACCGCCTCTCAGTGCAGCGAGGAGACTGAGGAAGCTTGGCCAGCCCACACTCTTGTTCTGAGCCCGAAGGCAAGAGCCTGCTCCACTCACCAAGTCCTTCCAGGGCACCTGTTGGGGACCAGAGTCCTCTGACGACGGCACTCCACTCCGCGATGCCCTATGTCTCTCCAAGCCTTGGTCCCAGCATTCCTGGCAGATGAAGGAGACAGTCCCTTGAACTGGGCATCATCACCATCAAGCTAACACTCGGAGGACGTGATTGGAAGGGGGCTGGCGAGAGGGAGGCCCCCGGAGGTCCCGGCCATCTGAACGCATCGTCGTCACAACACCCGGTGCAAACCAAGAATATCATCTCGGGGAAGATCCCTCAGAGAATATCAAGAAGACGAGCAGGAGGGGGAAGGGGACGTGTGCTCCCTGGGTCCTAGGTCTCCTCTTCTCCATTCCATGAGCTGAAGACATGGAGGTGACGGTTGGGAGAGGGCGGGCAAGAAAACGAAGGGGCAGCGAGAGCAGCAGGGCCAGAGAGCCTTACCTGGATGGTTCCACACCGTGATGGGGGGCTGCCGAGCTCTCTGCCTTCCTGAAGTTCAAGCGATGCCTGCTTCATCTTCATGGAAGGGACTCTGATCAAAACACAGGTGTCGGGGTGCCCGGGTGGCTCAGTCGGTTGAGCGTCCGACTTCGGCTCAGGTCGTGATCTTGCAGTTCGGGAGTTTGAGCCCCGCATTGGGATCCTGCTTCGGATCCTGTGTCTCCCTCTCTCTCTATCCCTCCCCCACTCGTGCTCTGTGTCTCTCTCAAAAATAAATACACATTTAAAAATTAAAACAAAACAAAATCCCACAGGTGTTGAAGGATGAATAGGAGCTCATCAGAAGTTAGATATAAAAGAGCATAAGATATGGGATGGGGACAGGAGGAAAGTGATATGGAAGGGTCTAAGTTTTCAGTGAGAAGCCAGAATTTATTTTTAGGAAAATCAATGTTCAAATGAATCCAAGAGGAGAGATTCTGGAGGCAGCCAATTGAGTTCACGGCTTCTGACCTGCTGAGAGGTGGTCTGGTAATGACACAGGATAAGAAGTCGGGTCAGTTTGGGGAACAAATCTGAGATACACTTGACACAGCTCGGAACAAGTTGAATAAGGAAGGTGAAGGGCGAAGGAGACGAGCGGTGTTTTTAGGAAGAAGGAAATGAGCTCCATTTTTAACATGTTCGATTTGAAACACCTAACGATGTCCCTCAGGAAGAGGAAATACGGGAATGTCACTGCAGCTCAATTTAGAATAAAAATAAAGCTTGAGGTATTGATTTTGGAGTTGCCGGGGTATACGGTGACAGTCGTAACTGTTTGAAGTAGGTCAGACCGCTCAGAAGGAGCATATAAAGTAAGGAGAGAAAAGGACACTTTCCCAGGTAATAAATGAGAAGAGAGAGGTCAGTAAGGGGATGACAGTCCCCAGGTTGAGGAAGAGAATCAAGAAAAAAGGGGCCATGGAACTCTCAACCCAACAGATAATAATAACACAGGGCGGGAGAGCTGTGCAGCCTTAGAGGGGGACCGCAGGGCCCCAGGGCCAGCTCCTCAAAGCACGGGAGGGCGGGCTGCAGGGTGCAGGCACAGACACACACACACACACCCCCAAACAGACACACACAGACAGAGACACACACAGCATCCAGCCACACGGCAAGGCCTCCCTGGACACTCCGGGGGAGAGGCTCCATCCCACCCGGCCCAGTTTATCACAGCAGCGGATTGTGGCCCTTCACGACCTAAAACCAAAGTACTCTGCACGGAGCTGGTGCCCCACACGTTGGAAAGGTTGGAAGACACCTACCAGGCCGGTGTTGACAACAGGGAGGCGGACGGCGGGGGTCTTCGTTCCCCTGGGTAGCACAGCCTTCCTTTCCCTACATGCAGATCTTCATTTTATCCACTCTGCAAGGCCCGTTCTTAAAATCTTTCTCTGACCCCTCCAGCTCGATGGGATCTTTCCCCCCAAATCCCCAATCCCCTCAAATATTTGTTGTCCTAATTTTCCTCTGACTCTCAGTGCTTGCTGATCAGGCTCTGTCCCCCTCTATTATTACTAATACTTTACGTACTACTGTAATCCTCCAACTAGAGTATATGCCCCTCCCACATTATATCTGCCACAGGCACACGTATAAACTCAGTCGTGTGTCTAAATCGATGACTTTCCCGGGCATTTGGACATCCAGGAGCCTCTAGAAGTTTCCAGACGGAAGAGGGGGCCGGCGGCCTTTGAGAATCAGGTCACTCACACCCAGCCTATTTCTGAAGCCTCTTCCCTCTCAGGGGGGCCTCAGGCCAAGAGTGACAGAAGCCCAGAGCAGTATGAGGATATCCGGGGCTCGGAAATTAGAATAGAGCACTTGCCTCGACTGTGAGGGCGTGACTGACTCAGCCATTCGCCATTCTTCACGTATTACGATCTTATTAGTACTCAAACGTCCTGAGCGTGGCAGCAAAATTGGGAGACCACGTCACTTTTTAGTTTGATTCCCAGTAAAAGAAGGCACAGACAGAAAGGGAAGAGGGAGGACCGGCCACGAAGACCGTTCTCAGACCACCACACACGCCACACTCTACGACAGTGGTCCAAACCGTGGTTGTCATCTTGGCCTGAATCCTCGCACTTGTATATATGTAAGTTATATATACATTTTTACAAGGGTTGCTGCGGTGTGCGTTCTGCACACAGGAAGGGGGCTCGGTGCTGCCACAATTCTGCTGCCTTGGTAACAGCTCACAGTGTAGGGGCACAAGTCTTGCCCAGCTAAATTCCTTGTTTAACTATCTCCGTTAAAGCAGATACACGTTTAGGGTTCTTGCAAATAGCCCAGGGAGGCAAACTGGTGTTTCCTCTTAGCTCTGCAAAATTTTCAGTGGAACGGATCAGAAATTCAATTAAATACAGGTAATTCAATTCAGACAGAGAGAATCAGGCTGATGGCACATCAGGACACTACCTTTATTATAGACAAAGCCACTCCTGGAGAATGTGCCTTCTGTCTGTGGGACAGTGGGCTTCCTTACGCCTGACCCCCAATGGGGCAGCTGGCCCACCGGGTCCACGCCCCGGGCGGACGCCGGTAAACTTGCGGCACAAGGAACCGTGTGGAGTGTGTCCTCCCACCAAGGAGCCGGGGCGTCGAGGGGAGGAGGAGAGGACTGGGCTGCGCCTTCCCACACCCCCCATCGGGACACAAGGGCTGTCGAAGCTTGGACGAAGGCACCCCCCTGCACGTGGAGACTGAGAACATGGAATGTGCAGGTTTGCTAAATGAGACAAGAGTTTCACCTACCGGCACACAGCTTCCCTTCTGTGTTCCACCAGCCCCTTTTGCTTTGGGGTAAAAGAGGCACGGAGGGTCAGGTTCCAAGACACCAAATGACCGAGACTGCAGGACTGTTCTGAACGAACAGTGGGTTGCTTTCAAGAGATACGCAGCTTGTACTCATATGCCTTCCCCCAAATCGTCTGCATCCCGCTCCCTAAAGAGAAAGACAGGATTTGAGTGGTGGTGAGCATCCCAGAAACGCCAGCATGGGATGGGTGACGATGGGCCCCGGGACTTAGTGGGAGACAGAGGGGCTGAGAGGGAAAGCCGCTGGACCAGAGGAGCTGGGTTCTGACGCTGGCTGCGTGTGTGCATGTGTGTGCGTGTGTACGTGTGAAGTCCCTTAACCTCTGGAGCCACTGCTTCTCAAACTTGAGGGCACTTGTCACCTGGAGAATTTGATAAAAATGCCAAGTGCGGAGTTCTACCACAGGGATTCTGACAAAGATCAGGGACCCAATTTTTAACCAAGTGCTCCCTGTGTGAGTCTGACGCGGGTGACCCGTGGACCAGCGTTGCTGAAGCTGCATTTGGCCTCGCGTGGGGTAGCTCAGGGTGACGCCTTCCTGTGTCCCTGCCAGGGCCTCAGTGGGGATGAAGAGACACCACTGACGTCAGCCCATGTAGTCAATTTAAAGTCCTGTACAACTGCAGCATCATTCTGTGAATAAAGCCTCTGTTATTCCCCAGAAAACCTTTTGTGGCCCCTACTAACATGGTCTAGATTCTTCCCTAGGCATACAGAGTATGTGGCCACAGAGTCTTTTGTGATTTCTAAGTCGCACTCTGTATTCTAATGTCCATTACCTTCTTGATGTGTTTTTCTCCCTCTATTTTCCCCAAAGTCAGACGCTGCCTTTGCATGTTGGGTCTCACGTGCTATTTGTCAGCCACATCTCGATTCACTTGCGTTTCTCTTCAGCAGATTCTTTTTGAGCTCCCGCTCTGTCGGCCTCCTGGAGAAACCCGTCACTCAGAGACGGAGCGGGCAGTAGAGAGGTTTGCAATGGATTCGGGCCACCCCAGCCATACGGAGTCCCCACTGGGACTTCTCCCGGGCCACAGGACTTGTCCTACCTCAGTCGGTGGTGCTTTTGCTCCTGGCCCCCAGGGCCTCTGCACTCACTGCCCTTGGACTGTCTCTGGCCCTGGGTTGAGCTGACACGGTCCAGTGCCAGCCTCTCAACACGGGGCATGGGGTCACACCTTCAGTCTTTGCCGGTCCCCAGAGGAACGGGCTGGCAGGCAGAACATACCGGACCTCAATTCTGCGCTTCCCAAACTCCTCAACGGAAGACACACACATCGTCCGTGTTTAATAGAATTCTCATCTCTTCCTCTTGTTCTGCCGTGAATCTACTATATTGCCTCCTCCCACGTGTCAGCCAGCTAACAGACTGAAATAAATGTTTGCCGAATGGACAAATCGGTGAATAAATGAACGGAACTGACAGGAGAGAGCCACTGATGTGATATCTAATCCCCGAGCTGTGTGGGGTCAGGGTGGGGATAGAGGCCACCATAAAAGTCCCCCGAGAGTGGCCTCGATCCTAGTGCAAAAGTAAATGCCACCGGGGGCTAATTACATCTGAGCCTTGGAGACTGTGTAATATTACCATGCTTTAAGTTATTGTCATTTTCCCATTTTAAAAATACATATTCACAGAGTCCTTTTTCTGTTAATAACACCCTTTTCTGTTACTTTGTGGCTGGGATGTATTCAAGCCAAGTTAACAGAGAAACCTGGCAGTTCCATTTTCCTGCGTTTGGGGGACGTTTGAGCCAAAAGAATTGTGACATCCTCATAAATACATAAGATATCTGTGGCTCGGGCATCTTGGAACAGAAGTGTGGTGTGGGAGGTGGCCAAATTGCTCATGCAAGGTGGAAAGGCACTCACATCCTCCTCACATGTTTGTCGAGGATTGACTCTGCACAGGGGACCTAACAGAGCGAGGGTGGTAGGAGTTCCAGCGAACAAGACGTCCTCGCCTTCATGAGATCATTGTCTCGAAAGAAAGGCAGACGGATCCACAGGCACATAGAATACCCTGTAACACCAGGTTCTGTTTTGTTGTGTTTAATCCGGGGGGAAAAAATGATTCTCCTCCCAGTGTCGTGAGACTCGAGGATGATTTTGAAAACTCTATTCATACTCGACACCTACTAGAACACTCCCACGGGAGGAGGTTCGTTCCTGAGTCACAGAAAACACGAAGAGGCAGATGGAACTAATAACAAAAGCTGGAAGATTCTATGGGTGCAGGGTCCGTCTTCCACAGCTGCCATGCAAGACAGCTGTGACGTGGGAAGGCAGGGTATCTTCACATGGGCTAGACCTCAGGGCTAAAGGAGTTTAAAAAGCAAGATTTGATATAAAGTTGGTTTGGAAGACGATGTTGAAGCAACATATCGTTTAGCTCCGTTACTTCTCAAAGTGATGCCTGGGGCGCCTGGGTGGCTCAGTCGGTGAAGCGTCCAACTCTTGATTTCAGCTCAGGTCATGATCTCACGGTCATGGGATGGAGCCCTGAGTTGGGCTCTGTGCTGATAGTGCAGAGCCTGCTTGGGATTCTCGTTCTCTCTCTGCTCCTCTCTCTCTCTCTCTCTCGCTCTCTCTCTCAAAAATAAATAAACTAAAAAAAAATGGACGTGCAGAATCTCAGGTCCTATTCTAGATGTACAGAATAAGAATATGCAGTTTTTAAATGTTTATTTATTTTTGAGAGAAAGAGAGAGAGAGAGAGACAGAGCACGAATTGAGGAGGGGCAGAGAGAGAGGGAGACGCAGAGTCTGAAGCAGGCTCCAGGCCCCGAGCTATCAGCACAGAGCCCAATGCGGGGCTCGGACCCACAAATTGCGAGATCCTGACCCGAGCAGAAGTCGGAAGCTTAACCCACTGAGCCACCCAGGCACCCCAGAATGTACATTTGTAGCAACATCTCCAGGTGATTCACGTGCTCGTAACAGCTTCCGCAGTGCTGGTCTAGATCCGCAAAGATAGAGCCCAAGATAGATTTGGAGAGTCTAGGTCTGGAAAGAAGCTATAATCTAGGACACAGCTGGAAAGAAGATAGAGGGTAGAGACAAGGGTTGGAGGAGACAGAACATGTAAAGATTGCTATAAAGGACAGTCTGGAGGGTGAAGCCATCTCTTGTCTAGGAAACCTCTTCACTGCATTTTCTGAGACCCTGACAGTCTGAAATCATCTGCCTAAACTATAATAATAGCTAACACTTACATAGTACCAGACACACTTCCAAGCAGTTTACGTGCAGCAACTAACTTCATCCCCACAACCCAGAGTGGTGACTAATATTCTCCCATTGCACAGGTGAGAAAACTGAGGCGTTGAGAGGAAGTGCCTCTCCCAAGCCCATACATCTAGCAAGCCCCAGAAATAGGCTTTATTATTTTTTAAAGTTTATTTCTTTGAGAAAGAGAGGGAGGGAGAGGAAGGGAGAGGGAGAGAGAGTTTGTGCTTGAATGTATGCGCAAGCAGGGGAGAGCACGGGGTGGGGGGGGGGGAGGGACAGAGGGGGAGAGAGAGAGAGAGAGAGAGAGAGAGAGAGAGAGAGAGAGAGAGATTGAATCCCAAGCAGGCTCTGCACTGCCTTCACGGAGCCCGAGGCGGGGTTGAACTCACCAACTGCAAGATCATGACCTGGGCCGAAATCAGGAGTGGGAGGCTTAACCACTGAGCCGCCCGGGAGCCCCAGAACCAGGCTGTAAACCCAGGCGGTGCCACCCCTGCCTCTGTAGCTTTTTATGGCCTTGCTCTTATGCCTCGTAGGATCTTAAGCTGCTTCTATCAGCTTCTTGTTCTTACTGTTTCCCTTGGAGGGTTTTGTCTGTTTGTTTAAGATAACCATCCTGGGATGCCTGGGTGGCTCAGTCGGTTTAGGACCAACCCTCGATATGACTCAGGTCATGATCTCACCCTTGTGAGATCCAGCTCAGCCTCGGGCTCTGTGCTGACAGTGCAGAGCCTGCTTGGGACTCTCCCTTTCTCTCTGCCCCTCCCCTGCATGCATGTACTCTCTCTCTCTCTCTCTAAATAAATACATAAACTTTTTGAAAAAGAATAAAAGGAGGCGCCTGGGTGGCTAAGTCAGTTAAGTGTCCAACTTCGGTTCAGATCACGATCCGAGGGTTTGTGAGTTCGAGCCTCAGGTCGGGCTCTGTGCTGACAGCTTGGAGCCTGAAGCCTGCTTTGGATTCTGTGTCTCCCTCTCTCTCTCTCTGCTCCTCCCCCATTCACACTCTGTCTCTCAAAAATAAATACATGTAAAAAAATAAAAATAAATTTTTAAAGCTCACTACCTAGAGATAAGCTTTGCTAACATTCATTAATGGTTTTTTTTTTGGCGGGGGAGGGGGGTTGCCTGGGTGGCTCAGTCGGTTGAGCATCCAACTTCGGCTCAGGTTATGATCTTACGGTTCGTGGGTTCAAGCCCCGCGTCAGGTTCTGTGCTGACAGCTCGGAGCCCGGAGCCCGGAGCCTGCTTCAGATTCTGTGTCTCCCTCTCTCTCTGCCCCTCCCCCACTTGTGCTCTGTCTCTGTCTCTCTCAAAAAAAAATAAAATGTAAAAAAAAAAAAAAGAAAGAAAGAAAAGAAAAGAAAAGAAAAAAAGGATCACATCCTAACTCTGCTGTTCCAAGGAGGAATAAGGGGAAGACGCTGGTGTGTCCTGGGCCATTTCATCCTCCGGCTTCGTGCCCTCCCACCTGTCACTGTCATGTACAAATTGGCAGGCTCCAGGCTGAATTCAGTGTGTTTTGCTTCACCATAAGTGTTTTAAAACTCAGACATTTTCATACAAAAATCTGCATATTCACACTGCTCGCTCCAGACGGCCGCGGTACCCACGGCTCCCTGGCCTGCTTCATTTGTACACACTCAGTCTCCCCTTTGTCCCCGCCTCCAAATGTGAGCGCCGTGAGAATGTGTGTCTCCATCAGGCATCTGGGTTGTTCCTTGAGCCTAGTGCCACGCATCGGGATGGAGGAGCTCTCGTCGATGCTTCTCGGCCTGGGCACCTTGGGCAGGAGCCAAATGGAGAGGAGAGGAGAGGAGAGGAGAGCAGGGCGCCAGAGGAATGGCCGAGGAGGGGAGAGCAGAGGAATCAACGCGGGGAATCCTAGACTTCGCAGGGGAGGCTTTTGCGAAATGACTGTAAATCAGGGTGATTCGAACACAAATCCTTACTTAGGAGCAAGCTGTTGGGAAAGCCCTGGCGTCTTTGAGTCAAAGCCCATGCGGTCGTCTGTGGAAACGTGCCATGTTCTATCAAGGAGCTGATTTCTTAATAAGTGAATTCATTTTCTCCCGTAACATGCTCCCCTTCATTCACCATCTGTCCCTTCGAACGTGCGTTGGTGGATCCCTTCCAAGAGGTTCGCAGGTTTAGAAGTGGGATGAATGCGCGAGAAAACGCTTCACTGCCAGGAGGGCTGTTCTGTTCCCCACCCTCACCAGTGTGCCAGCGAACGTGTCCTTACCTGTCCTGTGCTTCTCAGAAGCACGAGTACTCATGACACGTGGGTGCAATACCACAGTCGGCGTTTTAAGGGAATATGGTCGTGCTCTGTCTGCGGTACCAGGGAAGCTGATTGCACTGTGACTCACCATTGGCCGGACCAAAGCCTCCGTATTTCCCACCTGTCGGTTGGGTTCTGGAATGCAGGTGCAATAAGGCAAGATTTAACAAGACTGGTGACTCAGCTCGCTGAGTTGTTGCCTAAGTTCAAAAAACAAATCCCCACGTTAACACAAGTGATTATTTCGGTCCGCTGGAGGGAATTCTGTAAGGATATTAAATGTGCCTGCGCCTTGCTTTTCCTACTGGGAAAATATCCAAAGGGAAGAAGTCAGAGGCAGGGTATCATTTCTGGAAGGAAGAAAACCGAACCTCCTGTATTTGGACACTTAGACTTTAATTGGGCCTTAAACTTGAAATGCTATCATTTCTCTTGGTCTCAGATTCTCCCTCTCTCTCTGCCTTTTGCGCTTCCCTCTCTCTCTTAAGCATTTCTTTGAACTGTGTATTTGGTACCATTTATGCCACTTAGCTGTATCCTTTAAAAAAAAATTTTTTTTTAATGTTTATTCATTTTTGAGAGAGAGAAACAGAGCGCAAGTGGGGGAGGGGCAGAGAGAGGAGGAGACACAGAATCCAAAGCAGGCTCCAGGCTCCCAGCTGTCGGCACAGAGCCCAACATGGGGCTCGAACCCACGAACCGTGAGATCATGACCTGAGCTGAAGTCGGATGCTTAACCGACTGAGCCCCCCAGGCGCCCCAAATCTTCATCTTCATACACTCACTTGCATAGCACCTCCAGAGTAGAGTATCTAAAAAGCTTTCGGACAGATGCTTAATCTCATGTGATCGTCTCAGAACCCTGTGAACCAGGAGCTACTATTTCCATTTCATGGGGAACCTGAGATGCAGCAAGAGAAAAAAACTTATATGGGACAAATGGCCAGTGGCAGAGCTGAGATTTAAAACTGATCCCTCTTGAGGCACCTGGGTGACTCAGTTGGTTAAGCATCCGACTTCATCTGACTTCAGCTCAGGTCATGATCTCACAGTTCATGGGTTCGAGCCCCGTGTCAGGCTCTGTGCTGGCAGCTCAGAGCCTGGAGCCGGCTTCGGATTCTGTGTCTCCCTCTCTGTCTGCCCCTCCCCCACTTGTACTCTGTCTCTCAAAAATGAATACATGTTAAAAAAATTTAAAAAAAAAAGCATCCAACTTCAACTCAGGTCGTGATCTCACGGTTTGTGAGTTCAAGCCCCATATCAGGCTCTGTACTGACAACTCGGAGCCTGCTTGGGATTCCATCTCTCTCTCCCTCTCTCTCTGCCCCTTCCCCACTCTCACACACTCTCTCTTTCTCTCCAAGTAAGCTTTAAAAAATAAAAACTAAAACTAAAAATGAGATTTCCTGTGTGCTTCCTTGCATGTTAGAGTGTTTCGATGGATATAATATCAAGAGCTCTACACGCAGACTTCCTGGAGGTGAATCCTGGCCCTGCCATTTACCATCCGGGGAGCTTTGGGCCCGTTACACAGCCTCTTTGTGCCTCCCTCTTCATCTGTAAAATGGAAGTAATAATGTCTACATCATAGAATCACCATGAGAATAAAATAAGCTAACACACGGAAAGCACGTATGAAAGCGTGGACAGGACCCCGCACTTGCCTGTCACCAACCTAACACTGCTGGTGAAGGTTCAGCATAAAAGGCAGTATCCGCACCAGAATCGTATGATCGGGTGTCCATAGCTAAATGACCAGGAAGGAAGAAAACTCAGCAGGTTTTCTGGATATCAGTTTTCCTTAGCTCTCGTCAAAATGCAGTCCAGGCTAGAATTAGCAGAGGCCTGGGATTCAAATGCTTTAAAAGCTGGTGAGGGTGTCCTCTGAACTGCTTGTTTAAACAGCACATATAGTAGATGGAAAGAGGGTCCATTACTGCAGGCTCTTATCTCTTGCAAGGTTAAGAAGCTGTCTCTTCTAGAATCATTAGTCAGTGAAATAAACGGTGACAATAGCTTACATTTCCACTTCAATCTTCTTGCACAAAAAAAAAAAAACAAAACACAAAAAACCAGTTTAATCTGATAAGGCAAAATGCTAACATCTTTCAAAGCTCCCATTACACAATTCAAAGAGAGTTTAGGAGTTTTCTTTATTTCTCTTAAATTATTCATAACATAAATCTTTGAAATATTTAAACTCCTTTCTCCAGTAGTCAAAGGAGAATGCTGATGGAAAGCTCTCTGTGCATGCCCAAAAGGGACAGATCGATGCTTGCGGATGGGGGAGGGGGCAGGGGGAGTGGCACCGCAGCCTGGAGCGGGAATGGCCTCCCCATAGAACCTTCAAAGGCTTTCATTCTGCGCGCTCTTGCTTTCTGGGACTGGGAATGTCTTCCTTTTGAGATCCAGGTTTTACCAAATGGGATTTACTTCTTCTAACGTTGTTCTCAAGGAAGAGCCTTTAACAAAACACAAGCAAAACATGCGAAGAAGTGGGACCGTCCTCCTACAGCAAATGAAAAGTCGCTCATTAGCAAAACACCGGGGTGCTACCATCCAGACGCCAGTGCAGCTGGCACCAATTCTGAGAGGAGAATGATTCATTACCATGGTTACTGATGCCCGAAATATTACCTTCTGCAATCAGCACACACAAAGATCCTTTAAAGAGAGTGTAAAAATTAGAGCACTGTAAACAATTAGTGAAAATTGCCGGCGGGCACGGAGGCTGAACTTACACAATGCTGCTTTCAGGGCCGAAAACCAGAGGGGACCACTGCGGCACCAGCAAATCTTGCTCAAGGCAAAAAAAGACACTCCTGTTCAGGGAGCCAGCTGCAGGCCTCGCCCACAAACATTTCTGTACAAATCTGTTATCAGTCACCAGGACGGGTTAGGAACAGACCTATCTAGTTGGTAATATTTGTACCATCAGATTCTAGTTCATTAGACACATAATTTCATTTAAAAAAATTTTTTTTAACATTTATTCACTTTTGAGAGACAGAGCACGAGCAGGGGAGGGGCAGAGAGAGAGGGAGACACAGAATCCGAAGCAGGCTCCCGGCTCTGAGCTGTCAGCCCAGAGCCCGACCTGGGGCTCGAACCCACAAACCACGAGATCATGACCTGAGTGGAAGTCGGAGGCTCAGCCGACTGAGCCACTCAGGCGCCCCTAAACGCACAGCTTTTTAAAGCTTTTTTAAAAAAAAAAATTAATAAACCTTATTTAAAAATTTTTTAAAATTTTTTTAAATGTTTATTTTTGAGACAGTCAATTTTTGAGAGACAGCGCCCCAATAAACCTCATTTTTAACGCCAGTTTTAAGTTCCCAACAAAAGTGAGCAGAAAGCACAGAGATTTCCTCCCCCCACATTTGTACAACTATCAACATCTCCTGCCAGAGTGCTACATGTGTTGTAATTGATGCACCTGTAAAAACTGATGAACTTACACTCACACATCATTATCACCCAAAGTCCATGGTTCACATTAGTGTTCACTCTCGGTGTTGCACGTTCTACGGTTTGGGGCAAATGTATAATGACACGTATGCACCATGATAGCACCCTGTGAGTATTTTCACTTCCCTAAAATCGTCTGTGCTCTGCCTCTTCATCCCTCCCCACCCCCACTCTCCCACCCCTGGCAATCACTGATCTTTTCACTGTCTCCAGACTTTTGTCTCTTTCAGCATCTCATATAGTTGTAATCATACAGCATGTAGCCTTTTCGGATCGGCTTCTTTCACTTAGTGATAGGCATTTAAGGTTCCTCCGTGTCTTTTCACGGCTCGATAGTCCATTCACCTACTGAAGGACGTTTTGGTGGCTTCCGAGTTTTGGCAACTCTGCATAAGGCTGCCATAAACAACCGTGTGCAAGGTTTTTGTGTGGACAGAAGTTTTTGACTCCTTTAGGTAAAAACCAAGGAGTGTGACTACTGGATTGTACGGTAAGAGTATGTTTAGTTTTGTAAGAAACTTCCAAAGTGGCTGCACCATCTGTACTCCCATCAGCAATGAGTGAGAGGCCCCCAAGGTCGGCGTTTGCAAAGCATCTTGGAAAATGCTCTGTGTCCTAACACTAATATTACAGTCCAGTGCTGTTGCTTCTTAGTAATAAGATAGGGATGCGAAAGTGGGAGGAAAGGAAGCGTGGTTGTTAAATGGCAGAAGTTTGCCTTTCAAACTGCAGTGGACTCTCTTCCAAGTCTTTAAATAGGAAACTAGATTAACTTCCATAAAAAAAGCTTTCACTGAGTGGATGAGTCATTCCCATACATATCTTATTCTATTTAAAGAATGTCAACACCTTGAGGCAATCTGTGCTTTCCCAAAATCTGGTCCAAACTCAGCAAATCCCAAAGCCCCACCCTGCTCTGCTGAAAATGGCGGCAGTAAAAACTCGGTCATTCAAATCTCTGATTTACTGAAATGTACCTTCCACCGCGTAATTTCTTCACAAAGAGGTGGCTAAATCAATTGGTAGTATAAACAAGATAATAACCTATAAGGAGCAGGCACTTTTGCATTTTGCAATGTAATTTGCAAAGTCAGTTAAAACGTTGATGTTTGGGGCACCTGGGTGGTTCAGTCGGTTGGGTGTCTGACTTCAGCTCAGGTCATGATCCCGCAATCCATGAGTTCGAGCCCCGTGTCGGACTCTGTGCTGACAGCTCAGAGCCGGGAGACTGCTTCCGATTCTGTGTCTCCCCCTCTCTCTGTCCCTCCCGCCTCTTGTGCGCTCTCTCTCTCTCTCTCTCTCGAAGTAAACATTAAAAAAATTAAAATAAAAACCACTGATGTTTACCATATATTCTTTAAAGAACAGTGATTCATCAGTGCTTTATTAGCCACTAGTATGGTCTCAAGTGGATGAGATTTGATAAATACATGCATATATGCATTCTGTATATACATATGCAGAAATACAGATAGAGATATAATGTGATCACCACATGAGCAAGGTTTTTTTGTTTTTTGCTTTTTTTTTTTTTTTTTGGTTTATATTGTCCATTGTTTTATCCCATATTGTCCATTGTTTTATCCCAAGCACCTGGAAAAGTTGTAGCACATAGAAGACCATATACAAATGTTTATACATATTTGTATATGGTCTTCTATTATCTACATTGCCTTCAAATACACACGCACGTTGGCACACATGAATGAATGAATGTGAAGGCTCTCTCTCCTCTTTTGAATTCAAAGAGTTGTTGACAGATTTTTGTGAGTTTTCTTTTTCTGAGTGCATGAGCTCTGTAAGGCTCCATGAAGGCTGGAACAGGGTCTCATAGTTCTGTGTATTTTTAGTCTCATCAGATTCTTGCTCTCAGCTTCGCCAATTTCTTTCTGGTCCACTGGGTCCTGGCCTGGCCCTGTGGGCTCCTTCTTCTTCGCCCCGGATCTTGTGTCTCCAAACCCAGTTGGAAAGGGCCCTGGCTTCTTCTTCGCTTCTCTTCGATGTGCTTCTTTTAACCTCCAAAGAGTAACTAAAGGTGATATAACTAGCTTTTCCACAGTGCCAGTGGTTGATGTGCAATTATATGCAACTAACAGCTGACAGGGAACTGTTATGCCCAGAATTCGTGATCCCCAAAGACCACTAGGGAGCCGAGTCCGATGCAAAAGCAAAAGAACCTTTATTCGAGCTAGCTCGAGCTCAATCCCCTACCTGCACCGACGCAGCGGTGAGATACCAGGGAGAGAGCGCGAGTTTCAAAAGCACAAAGGTTTTATGGGGGTCTAGGGGCAGTTGGTGAGGTAATGGCTGTGGCCTCAGCCGATTGGTTGGGGAAGGGTCGGAGTCCTGTTACGCAGGTCGCTGGGCGTGTTTTGATCAGAAAGTTTGAACGGGTGAGCGGGAGGTTACTCAAGGGGAGGAGGCGCAGTCTGAGGTTTCTGTGAATTAGTCACTCAAGGTGGAGAACACAGAACAAGATGGAGTCGGCCGGCGTAGGCCCGCCCTTTCAGAACAAGGTCAGCTGTTAGGAAAAATCCGTTGTACGCCAAGGCACGGTCAATGAAAGCAAACTGGCCAAAAGGCTGGGAACTGGTGAAATCGATGGGCTTATCCTTATGTAGCTCCCCAAACCGATTTCACCTGAGGGGACTGATCTAGCCGTCCCTACCCCTGATTTTTTTCGCTTTAGAAGAATTATGTAGGTTCCTGAGATTCACGGGGCCTGAGTTCAGTCGTGTGTCTGCCGGGACTTCAGGGCAGAGGCGTTAAGGACAGGTGTAAGAATTACAACAAGAAACTTCACCGATACAGGCTGATGGGGGCCTGCCCCGTTTCCCACAAAGTGAGGCTGGGGCTTGGCAGTTGTGGAGCTCCTGTAGGGACCCTCGTGTCGCTGCCTCAGTATCCAGGACACCTCTGCCTAGGGAAGAAATCGAAGAACAAAGGAAATTTCCAGTCCTACTCTTCTTCCTCAGCATGATGGCGTAGACAAGGGCGCCGGCTTGCAGCCCATCCCAGATGGATTAACATCTCTGCTCGATACTTACCACTGCGTCATTTCAGGAAAGTTGTGTAACTTCTCTGAGCTTGAGTTTCCGTAACTGTTAAGTGACAAAAGTAATCGCCTACCTCATAAGGTTGTGACAAGGATCGGCTGCCAGTGATATAGTGCGTGGGGTCCACCGGAAGCCCCTGGCGATTCTGTCTCAACTATTCTCCTGATGTGTTCTAACATGCTCTCCTATGAGATGTTACCGTCATAACAGCGACTGGACAGACCGGCCCCGCGTGGGCTGCCTCCGTTCACTCCTCTTACCCACCCTGAGCGGTCTAGACCTTGGCACTCTGACCCATCTCCGGTGGCTGACCCGACTCCACGATGCAATAATGTGAAACATACATATTTCATTAGAGATTTTTATGAGGATTCAGTGCAGACGTCTCAGCACCCAACGCACAGCAGAAACAGTAGAATTTCCCCATTAAACACCCTAGTTCTTTCTTCGAAAGCTTCCCTGGACTGTAATCAACCTCACCTCTTCTCTTGAAACACAGACTCTAAAGACTTTGCCTGATGCCGGGACCGAGCCAACCCCACCCTCGGCTTTAGGCCCCACATCTCCCAACACGGGGCTGCGGTCGGCAAATCCCTGCCTGGCCCAACGGCTGGTGTGGTTCCGAAGCCCCACAACCGTGGCCTAATCACGTCTCTCTGTCCTCCTCTCTCCTGTCCTCCAGGAAGGAAGAAACACAAGGCAAACCTAGTGTGAGAAATGACATTCATTCGCAGTGTTTCTGGGGCTGCTCAAGCTTGCATGGCCAAGGGGTTCAGGGCTGCCCACGCCGGCCCCTGATTCTAAAGCCTTAACTTTCTGCTCTCTGTGTTTCCCTTGGGCTTCGAGCAGACAACTGGTTTTTCTGTCTCATCCTGCACTGGTGCATTTTAAGGAGAATATTTAAGGAGAATCCAAATCGACTCCCTCCATCAGTCATGACATGAAGTGAACCAGAGTTCGAGGCCCTTGACTTCCTAAGAGTAACTGAACAAAAGGGATGGTTTCTCGGCAGACCAGACCCTCTCTCCCTTTCAGCCTCCTCCCTGGCTTACCTCTCCGGCCACACCCTGCGGGACTGGATCACACCTGATACCCTTCTGTGTGGTGGTAGGAGGTATGCTGTAAGCTTTACCCTCCTTACTGCTCAGAGTTTGAATCTTGAGTTCCCCAACTTGCCACGGGCACGTTAACTTAACCTCTGTGAGTCTCAGTCTCCCTACCTGTAGAACATGGATAGTATTACCTTCCTCAGAGGTTTATGGGTAAGATCCAATGCCTGGAACAGCACACATTCCCCACAGAGTGGCTATTGGCTCCTGATCTGGGCAGAGCTGGATTTGGGGATCCTGTGCCCATCTGACTGGCTTCACGATGAGGGTCAGGTGGAGAGGTCGGCATGCCTGCCCCAGAGGCTGGCTCCGCCAGCACTGGGGCACATTCCTTTCTGCCTGGCTGGACGTGGGATTTCATCCTTCACACCCTTTGCTCTCCTCAGATAAGGAAAAACGGGCCAGTGGTTCTCAACTGGGGCAACCATATTAAGTCCCGCACCCCTCACCCTCTGGAGGCGTTTTTGGCTGTCTCAGCTGGGAGGGGGTGGGGTTACCCCCTGCACCTGGTGGCGGGTGAGACCAGGGATGACGCTAAATATCACACAACGAACAACAGGACAGCCCCCACAACAAAGAATTAGCCAACCCAAAATGTTGATCCCGCCGAGGTGGAAAACCCTGGAAACAGACCCCGTGTCCAGAATGTATGCGCTCACAGATAAAATGCCATTCTTTATGAAGTGGGGGGGGGGGGGGGAGCTGTTGGAGGCAACTATGTACAAAGTATGCTCATGGACAAATTCTCTGAAAAGAAAAACAAGAATTACCACCCGGAGGGGATGATATCAGATGATCTCAGATGGTTCTCTTGCGTTTTAAATCTTCCTATCGTGTGGTTTGGGCCATAAGTAAAGGAAAGAAACGAATCGTCCCAGACGGTGGCACAGGATTCGGCTACTAATTTAAACAAGATAACCAGCACTTGGAAATTCACTGACCCTCAAACTCTCTCCATTCACCCAGTGGGCCAATTTGTCCCCACCCAACTCACTTTGCAAATGCATGAGATAGAATCACACCAAGAGAAATCAACATTTAGAGGGGCAAGAAAATCCATCCATGCGAAAATAATTTCAGTAGGGTTTTTAATATTCATTTAATTTTTACTTCATTGTTCACTAAACCAGAAAATGACAGCAATCGCCGTGACTGGTTAGGTCACTTGGGCCAAAAAAATTTCTGGTTTGCCTGGCTTTTCCTTTTCAAATTTTTCTTTTTTCCTTTTTTCTTCCCAGAAACTGTTCTTAACTGCCAAGTCATTAAAAACTGCCGAACCAATCTGTGCATAAAACACAACCGAAGCAGAACAGGTCAGAGGGAAAAAAAGAATGCACTGAAAACACCTTCTACATTATACGACGGATGGTTTCCATAATAACAAAAGAAAAAAGAAAATAGGACATTTATAATGAAATGAAGTGGCTGGACATCAGAAGACATTCTTAAACTGAGGTGGAAAAAGACTCCAACACATAAGACAAAAGGCCAATCAGGGCAAGACGTATAAAAGTCCTATTCACTGAAGGCCAAAGAACGGCTTAGCTCCCAACATACTATTAAAGAACCACTCACACCCCACATTTCTCCTTAGCTGAGCGTGGGAGACACAATAACTGCTCTTAGTCACTGTCAGCACAGGGGGGGTAATTTGCATGTGATTTCCATACAATCTTTTTGCAGGCAGATTATGGCATTCACAAGTCTGAACTTTTCATTTTATTTTTTTTCAAAGAGAAGGATCCATTGACCAGCAGCATGGACAGCTGTTGTTATTTCTGCCCCTAACCGCTGGATGTTTGCAAGCTCCCAAATGGTCCTTTTGATTTATGTTTTAACACTCTGATCAATGCAAGGAAACGTGAAAACCTAACCTTTAATCTTGAGATGGTTGAAATGGAACGAGCTTAGCTCTCCACGAGAAAATGCCAAAGTTACGAAATTATAAACTACATTATTTATGGAAGAGGAGTATGTCTTGACAAAAATTAGCTTTAAGGCAGAATTTTGTAATGGGTACAGATTATTTGATCTGCCCATTCTATCCTGTCTAGTCTTGCTGTCTTGCTGTCATAATCTGTTTATTTATTCATTGATTCATTTATGCCACACTCCACAAATGCTTCCAGGAAGTGCGCGTGTGTGTGCGCACACACACACACACACACACACACACACACACACACAGAATACTTGAGGTGATAAAGCTGAGGAAAAAGAATGAAGCCAGGGAGAGATTAGAATATAGAATATACACCATGAAGTGTTGTGAGTTCCTATGGTGGGTAACAAATTTGGTGACAGTCTTCTTAATAGCCAAAGCAAAAAGCACATTCCCATTATTACAAGGTTCACAGAAAAAAGAATGGTTCAGTTGTTCAGTGTTTCTCAACTATGAAACCTGAGAGAAAATTCTCTATTGTGCCTTGTGATGGCAGTTTCTTGAGGGATTTGTTAAGTAATCTAACAGTCGTGTTTTCTGTTTCATTACTTTCTGCACTTACCTGTATTGTTTTCAAAATAGGTAATAGAACACAATTTTGAAAAATCACTGCCTGGGGCGCCTGGGTGGCTCAGTCGGTTGAGCGTCCAACTGTGGCCCAGGTCATGATCTCATGGTTCATGGGTTCAAACCCCACATCGGGCTCTGTGCTGGGCTCTGTGCTGACAGCTCGGAGCCTGGAGCCTGCTTTGGATTCTGTGTCTCCCTCTCTCTGCCTTTCCCCTCTTGCACTATGTCTGTCTCTCTCTCTCAATAATAAACATTTAAAAAAATTTTTTTAAGTTATTTCTGTGGGGCGCCTGGGTGGCTCAGTCAGTTAAACGTCTGACTTTGGTTCAGGTCATGATCTCACAGTTTGTGACTTAGAGCCCTGAGTTGGGCTCCCTGCTGTCAGCACAGAGCCCTCTTCAGATCCTCTGTCTCCCTTTCTCACTGCTCGTCTCCCCTCTTGCTCTCTTTCTCTCTGTCTCAAAAATAAACATTTTTTAAAGAGTTATTTTGGGGGCACCTAGGTAGCTCAGTTGGTTAAGCATCTGACTTTGGCTCAGATCATGATCTCACAGTTCCTGGCTTCCATCCCCGTTGGGCTCTGTGCTGACAGCTCAGAGCCTGGAGCCTGTTTCAGATTCTGTGTCTCCCTCTCTCTCTCTGCCCCTCCCCTGCTTGTGCTCTCTTACTCTCTCTCAAACATAAATAAACATTAAAAAATTTTTTTTAAAAAGAATGGGTAAATTTTGATATAGCCATACATGGGAATACAGGATAACAGTTGAAATAAATAGATGAATTAGATCGACATTACTAACATGGATAAATATCAAAAACATTGAATTTAAAAAGCAAGTTAGAAGGTGATATGTATAGTGTGATTTAATTAATACAGGAGTTTAAATCTCCTTGAATAATACTATATGGTGTCTACAGAAACCTATAATTAACGAAAACACATAAACATGGATAACAATGATGCAGAGCAACTTCAGGATAGTGATTCCTTCCGGGACGGTCATGACACTTTGAACTCTACACGGGCATGCAGGGTAGCTGGGAGCTTCCACTCTATCTGTAAGACTTTTCATTTTTTTGGTAGATAGAAATAATTTTATTTTGTATTGAGGCACAGCAGGCATACAATCCATATTACTTCCTCGAGTGTGCGATATATTAGTTATTCACATTATAAAATTAAGGGCAGAAAGCCTTGTATGCAGGGGATATTAAAAATGTGTGTCTAATTTTGAATCTGTCTCTGACAGCACCCACGACCAGCTTTATAAATCTGAATGCATACGACACAAGACACATTTGGACAAAGTATTCATATGGGTCCACTCCAGATGCTAATTCACTCTACAGATAACTCACTCTTCACCTTGGTCATTGGCACTCCAGGGTCTGAGGCACATGTGGATTTGAAAGACACTTCCGGAAGTACATTTATTACACTGGCCTTGTAAAGATTTCTGTTTCTTCTTTTCTCCTTTAGAGCGAGGAGACCTTTTCTCTTTACAAGCAAGAAGACCTTCAAGCTTGTCTTTTGTTGGAAGAGTCTGAGCATAACAAGCTTCTTCTATGGCGAATCCTGTTACTAAATCAATCTCCATCCCTTGATTAATTGCTAATTTTGCCATTTTTATTGCAACAGGTCCCTGAGGTAAAAACTTTCCTGCCAGGTCCAAGGCCTTGCGTGGGCTGGGCAGCATTCCTGTCCTGGTTCTGTTCTAGAACGTGGCTGATCAAGCCCACTGCTTTGGCTTCTTGGCCATCGAGCACACGAGAAGATGAAGTCTTTGATGAGGACCATCCCGATACCGCCTGGCAGTGGCTGTGACCCCCCCTGCCTCTATTTCATTCACCACTGCTCTCATTTTGGAGACAAAAGGACCAACTTCACTGGGATTCACTTGGACTCTCTTCTTAAGGTCAGCAGCAGCACCGAATATTCCTGGGACTTCACTCCTGACTATTACCGTCCGTGCTTTTGAATCAGATTTGAAAGCATCCACAGCTTTTGAGAGCATTTTTATCAGCTTTTACTGAATGGGTTTTTGGCATAAGCTCTGTTTATCCCAAGCACCGCAGTTCCTCGGTTCTCCTCTTCCAGGTACCGAACAGGCTGCTGGTCCTCTGTCCTCACCTCAGAGCGGTACCCCTCCATGGGGCCGACCCCCTGGCTGATGGCAGGCACCCAGCCCCACCCTAGATGCCTGGCCCACCCACGGGCCGTCAAGGAACCAGGCAGTGCCCCCCTCCCAACCTGTGGGGCCAATGCAGGTGCCCAAGGTCCCAGGTGTCCCCGAGGCCTTGTCTAAGACTTTCTTTACACAAAGATATGAAACAGATACGGTAAACCAACGAACAGTCTGATTTTTCTTGTGGGCACTTGGGTGTATCATCCTTTTCTCTGAACTTCTCTGTGTATTGAAATCTTTAATATTTAAACATAAAAATTTTAAATCATGAAGTTTGGGGACAGAGCTTGAAGGATCTAGAATGCCATGCCTAGGGTTCTGAACTTTATTCTTTACGCATTGAGAATGTTTGTGCAAACTTAATTAAAAAAAAGAAAAAGCGAGCAGAGGACAGACTGGTCAGAGCTGTGCTCTAGAAAGATTACTTTACCAGGCACATAGAACTTCACTCTCTTGTTCTTCCCGTGATACGTACTTAAGTCCATCCGTATCCTCTGATGTCTTCCCTGCCTAGACTCAAAGTTGTCCCCCCACCAGGCTCAGTGTTTCTTGTCTCAGCTGCAGATGTGTGGTGTGGAAGATTTTGGTTATTGTAAGGAGTGAATGGGAAAAACTGAGACCGAGGGCGGGGATGAGTTCGGGAATCAAGAAACATCGCTCCTATTAAGAACACCCTAAGGGGAGCGACGTAAAATTAAAACTCAAAGCAGATTCTGTGCAAATCCCATGCTTTTTCTTTTTTTTTTTTTTTCCAACGTTTTTTATTTATTTTTGGGGCAGAGAGAGACAGAGCATGAACGGGGGAGGGGCAGAGAGAGAGGGAGACACAGAATCGGAAACAGGCTCCAGGCTCCGAGCCATCAGCCCAGAGCCCGACGCGGGGCTCGAACTCACGGACCGCGAGATCGTGACCTGAGCTGAAGTCGTACGCTTAACCGACTGCGCCACCCAGGCGCCTCAAGCTTTTTCAAGTCCTGGCTTAGCTACATGTGATTAAGGGGAGCACATCAAATCCAAAGAGGCACACATGTCACAGACCCTCACTCGTTCCTCATTGGGGATCATTCCAAAGTATGTCGTTACATTCTTCCCAGGAGTAAATTTGCCTGCGCAGGAGGCTGTGGGCCACGTCAGCTGCTCGACTGGGGACTGCCTATGTCAGAAACGAGTGCCTTCAAGGGTAAGTCAGGGGAATTTCCCACTCTGCACCCTGGCTGCACACTGGCTATAACTCTGCTGTGGGTGTATCCCTTCCTTCCTTCTCCTTCCTTCCTTCCTTCCTTCCTTCTCTTTCTTTCCTTCCTTCCCTCCTTCCCTTTTTTCTTTCTTTCCTCCTTTCCTTCCTTCCTTCCTTTCAGTTTATTTATTTTTGAGAGAGACAGAGGAGCAGGGGAGGGACAGAGAGAGACAGGTAGGGACACAGAATCCAAAGCAGGCTCCAGGCTCTGAGCTGTCAGCACAGAGCCCGACGTGGGTATGGAACCCGTGACCAACGAGATCATGACCTCAGCCCAAATTAAGAGTGGGAGGCTTAACCCACTGAGCCACCCAGGTGCCCCTGCGCGTGTATTTCTATCAACATTTCCTTATCCTCCAGCGCGGGCCAGGAAGTGCTGCTTAACAACAACAACAACAACAACAACAAAAGTTTCATAACGGTGCTGACGGACTCAACCAGGTATTTGTGCTAACCTTGGGGCCCTCCTCACAATCCTTTTATTCGTATTTTGCTGTCTCCTCTTCTCGGTGCCGGCGGGGCTGTTTCAGACGGCCAGTCATCCGAAGTTCCTCCCTGGCTCGGGCGGCAGAAGGCTCCCTTTTCCACCTGACGAAGAACATAACGAGCCCTCCTCGTCCGAAACCAATGCCTGGGGTTGGCACTCCACGTCCTTCCCTCCGCCTTCAAGGAAATCGGGTTAGAACCCGTCCCCGCACCGTCCGCGGGGCGGGCTCTTCAGCGCGCTGAAATCCCCCTGCTGCAGTGATTGGGTCAGAGGCGATCACATGTCCTGGGGCCAGCCAATCAGAGTACTCCAAATCTGGGCCTTGGTGATTGGTCGGAGGATGAGTTTAAGACCCAAATTGGTCTGATCCAGCTCCTTGTCAGCGCTCGGGCACGCCCTCCTCCGGGAGGAAAACGACTCCTTTTTCCCTTGTCAGGGACTGGGCAGTGGTGTCCGAGAATTGGAGCCAACATTAGCAGAGGGAGGGAAAGAAACCGAGTTCTGATGGCATTGTTTGAACTCCCAGGTGCCGCTCAGGCCTTGGACTTTTCACTACATGAACCAGTTCCTTTTTCGTCCCAGGCAGTTTGAGCAAGGTTTTCTGTCACCTGCTGTTGGCCAAGCGTGACAGCTCCAGTGTCCTTTCACACGCCCCAAAGCGGCCTCTGCAGTTCACCACACAGACCCTGTCACCGTCCTTCTCGCCATCAGCAGGTGGCCTGCTCCTCCTCCGCAGAGAAAGGGAAACCATCCTGCACAAAGTCCACACTTCTCTCTGAGTTCTCGTGCATCTTGACCACCATCTTTGTTGAACTGTCCTCGGAGGAGTACTTCCTCCTGTGCAGAGTGAGCTGGACCCTTTTGCTCTGGATCCTGTCCCTCTCTGCTCTGGATCCTGTCCCTCTCTGCTCTGGATCCTGTCCCTGCTGCCCTCCTCTGGGACTTAGCCTTATCAAGTACTCCTTCCTTTTATCTTCAATCTCTCCTGCCCCAGTGGCTCTTTCTCTTGTGTCTATGGACTAAAAAAGAAAGAAAAGAAGGAAATTAAAAGAACTTTCCTTCTTCCTGAAAATCGGCCTATCATCCTTTTTCCTTCCTTTACTTCACAACGTGTTCGCTTCAAAAAATACTCGCTACTCCCTGTACTTTCTTATCGTTCATTCACTTCTCAATTCACTGCTGCAATTAGAATTCTGCCCCTCTACTTCCCTGAACCTGCCAAGTGCAGTGGCCTAATTTCAACACTTCACTCCTCTGTAACAGTTGATTCTGCTGCTGTGTCCTCTTCTAAATGGCCCGTTGAGCACTTCCCTCATAGATGTTACTGCTTTTTTTCAGGGCTTCTTCCTCCATTTCCTATCGCTTAAGCCAACAAATGTGTTGCCTTTTCTGGATTACAAAACCTGTTGGAAAATTGACGGGGCCTATTGTTTGTTTCCCTAGAAGCATGTACTTTGCAGGGTATTGATCAAGGTTGTTAGTAACAAACTGAAAAATATAGTCCAGCTGGTGGAATCAAAAGGGGCTTGCCTAAGAGCACAGACAGTTCACATAAAGGTCGGGAGTGCGAAACTTCCAGGAACCCCGCACACGCAACGGAACTGCTCTGCCTCTGCCCAGTGAGAAGGCTCCTAAATCAAAGCCACCGCCAAGCTGCTGGCACCAAGCAGCTCTAGCGGGAACTGTGCCGGCAAAGCGGTGCCCCGCACCCTGTGCCTCTCTCCGCATGCAATTCTGTGCGGATCAAGTCCCTCATGAGGGCAAGTGTCTTCAGACCACCCGGTTTCCAATCAGGGTCTCTCCCAAGCTCATCCTTCTGGCAGAGCCTCAGTCTCATGCGGAATCCTGGCTTCAAAGGGAGTGAGAGATGTGGCTTCCACCTTTCCTGCTGGGGGCACTGTAGAAAGAGGCTAAGCAGACAGCGTTGGGCTAATCAATCAGCTGTTATCACCATGTACGTGTAAAGGCAAACTTCAAACACTAAAGAAACACATTTTAAATGTTGATGTTCCCGAGTGCTTTAGTCATGATTTCTTTCTTTCTTTTTTTTTTTTTTTTTTTTTTGGTTACAAGTGTCAGATCACAATCGAAATTGCCTTTGTTATTATTTTTTTAATCTTTATTTTTGAGAGAGAGAGACAGAGTACAAGCGGGGGAGGAACAGAGAGAGAGGGAGACACAGAATCGGAAGCAGGCTCCAGGCTCTGAGCTGTCGGCACAGAGCCCGACGCGGGGCTTGAACTCATCAACCCTGAGATCATGACCTTAGCTGAAGTTGGATGCTTAACCAACTGAGCCTCCCAGGCGCCCCTGAAATTGCCTTTCATAGGAGAAGGAATTTATTGGCTCAGACAAGAAGTTCAAGAACAGAACTAGCTTTGTCAGAACATGTCCACTCAGGGTCTCTGTTATTGTCTTCGCTCTGCTCCCCACTGCTTCTCTCTCAGGCAAGATGCTCCTGCAGTGACTAGCTGGCCAACAGCAATTCCCTGTTCATATCCTACTTGTACAGCAACTCCAGCAGACAAAGAGCCTCCTTTCCCAGGTAGTTTTAGCAGAAGACCCAGAGTGACGTCTCCTTGGACTAGTGAGTCAGTGAATCTCTCAACCTCGTGAATCAGCCATCGTGACTAGGTTCGCAGCACTCCGATGCACCACGTTTGAGTGATGTGTCCCATCTTAGGTCCAGAATGTGGGGCCATCCCTATATGAACACGTCGAACTGAGGGATAGGAATGGAGGTGCTTTCCAGAGGAAATAGTGTGTTGGTACCCAGAGGAGGGAGAATGGATCCTGGAAAGGCGAATTTAAGAGCTGTCCCTTCCACCAGAATTCTGCATCCCGCCTTCTGTTCCAGATTTCCTTGGGATAATCTCAACTATTTCTGTGGTTTCAACTACTGTCTGATTTAGGACGCTCTTGTCTGGAATAAGCCTTACGTTGATTTTTTTTTTCATCCAGTGAAATAGAAAATTCAACAAAAGACAGTGCATTTGAGGGGCACCTGGGTGACTCAGTTGTTAAGCATCTGACTTCAGATCAGGTCTTGATCTCACGGTTTGTGAGTTTGAGCCCTGCTTTGGGTGAGCCCTGCTTCTCTCTCTCTCTCTCTCCTTCTCTCTCCCCCCATCCGTCTGCCCCTTGTGGGATTCTCTCTCTCTCTCTCTCTCCCTCTCTGCCCCTCACGCACTTGTGCCCTCTCTCTCTCTCTCAAAACAAAACAAAACAAAACAAAACAAAAACAGTGCATTTGAAAGGAATTTTTTAAAAGGGATTTTTTAGAAGAAGGAAGGGCACAGTCTTTTTTCCCCCTATTTAAAAACATGTTAAACGACATTCTGAAATGACTCGCAGTGCTTCTGGTCCTCTACTAAAAATGGAACTGTTCGCTGTCAGATAATCCAGTTTATTTTGCCCAAATGGTGGACACAGACATTTTTGTCCACAAAGGGAATATTATTTTTTAATTTTTTTAAGTTTGTTTATTTTTTTGAGGCGGGGAGGGGCAGAGAGAGAGGGAGAGAGAATCCCAAGTGGGCTCCAGACTTGAACTCACAAACCATGAGATCATGACCTGAGCTGAAATCAAAAGTCGGTCACTTAACCAACTGAGCCACCCAGGGCCCCCCACAAAGCAAATATTTTTTAAAATCAGGAGAGAGGGAGACAGGATCCGAAGCAGGCTCCACGCTGATAGCAGCAAACTTGATGCAGGAATTGAGCTCACAAACCGTGAGATCATGACCTGAGCCGAAGTCGGATACTCAACTGACTGAGCCACCCAGGCGCCCCTCCAGTTTCCTATCTTTAAAGGGCATTTTTATCTCAAGGTCCTGAAAACATCACAACTCAACACACCTCGAATGAACTCATCTTTAACATTTGCTTTTTGTTCAATATTCCCTATTTCAAGTAACTAGTAGCTATCTTTCAACAAATTAGAAATTTCTGAATTGTCTGTCATCTCTCTCTGCTTTCATATCCAATGGGTCATCAAGTATTGCTAGTTCCTCCTGAATCTGCCTTGAACCTGTATCTTTCCATCCTCCTCTGCACGAGCCTTAAGTTTTTTAAGATTTTTTTTTAACATTTATTTATTTTTCAGAGACAGAGAGAGACAGAGCATGCGCAGGGGAGGGGGAGAGAGAGAGAGGGAGACACAGAATCCAAAGCAGGCTCCAGGCTCTGAGGCATCAGCACAGAGCCTGACGTGGGGCTCGAACTCACAAACCGCAAGATCATGACCTGAGCCAAAGTCGGACACTTAACCCACTGAGCCACCCAGGAGCCCCTGCACAAGCCTTAATTAAGAACGCCCTTTTCAGGAATTGTGGGCGACTTATTTGGACATATAGCAAAAGCCTGAAATGCTTTTCTGCATTCCATCTATCACTGGAAAGGAGAACCAGACAAGGAGCTGACTTCATTCAGCTCTGGCTTTAAACCTGCCCCCTCCCTTACCACGTCATCTCACTCACCAGAGGGAAATCACTTTTCCTCTTCGGACCTCAGTTTCCTCATTTGTGAAAGGAAGGGGTTAGACTACATAACCTCCAAGCCCTTCCAGCTCAACAGTTCTGGAATTCTAGTTCCGACAACCCTGTCCCTACCCCATTTATCTCACGGGGTTAGTGTGCAAGTTAAAATTACTGTACTTTCAGTGCCTGTTGGAGGGAACGCTGATGAATTCACACTAATTAATCCTATGCCTAGGGATTTAAAACCTAAGAAGCCAGGGGCTTCCAGGAGAGTCACACGTATTCAGCCCAGGGAGCAGAGCTACTGGACCCCTGTCCCGTCACTGGGGTGGGCTGGGGGACAGCTTCCATGCAGGCCTGGAGAGGTGGCTGCAATCACATAGGCAAGACCTTCAGAGAAGGTCACGGGCCTGAGTCATTATTAGCAGGATCACCTGAGCAGTCTATGAAAGACTCCCCCCAATGCCCCCTTTCACTCCTTTGTTGTTTTCTCTCAATTACTTAGGCAGCAAGGGTGGGGAAATTGTTTTAATAGCTGGCACCAGATTTCTATCAGGGAGACACCTGTTTAGGAAAACCCCTGAACCAGCCTATCGGCCTATGGGGGATAGTGGGAGAGCGTGTTCATCTAGGAGACTGGGAGAGAAGAGGAAAATGGGAGCTGGCAGGGGATAGAAAAAGAAACCCAAATGGCCAATGAGTATGGAAACAGCTGCCAGGTCTCCCAGCTAGTGGCTGCCTGGTGAGGAGCACAAAAACCCTGTTCGCCTCCAGGTGGGATAGACTTTGCAGTGAAGTATATTCTCCCTGTGGAACCAGGCGGAAGGAGCTTTCCCCCAAACTACATCCTTGCTTAACTGGATCTCCCGCCATTTGAAGGATGTTATTTAAACCCAGAGGACCAGGTAACCCCAGCGATCACTTACCTTACGTTAGTAACATAACACAACTGTACTTATTACCTTCTGAGTCTTTTAAATTAAAAATGTAGACGGGAGCCTGCGTGGCTCGGTTGGACAAGCATCCGACTTCGGCTCAGGTCTTGATCTCACAGTCTGTGAGTTCAAGCCCCCTGAGCTCAAGCTGACGGCTCAGAGCCTGGAGCCTGCTTCGGATTCTGTGTCTTCCTCTCTCTGCCTCTCCCCTGCTCATGCTCTGTTTCTGTCTCTGTCTCTGTCTCTCTCAAAAACAAACATTACACATTTCTTAAATTTAAATTAAAAATGTATTAACCTTGTATTAAGCCTGTGTTTGCTACTACATATCACACTAGAATCCACTGAGATTTATTATGTCAGTGCTCTTGCTGTGATTATCTAGCAGCTCTTGGGAAAGGAAACAATATAAATAGATTTATCCTGATGTCAAGTAGGGAGGATAGTTGAAATTACCGGTCATGGTCCTGAGTTTCCGTAAAATACCAGTAAATCTCACATGAGTCTGGGGACTTCATGACCGTGTGAAGGGCAAGGGCCCCCAAGCTTTTCCTATCACAGCCTTCATAGAAAACAATGATATTTATGCAGCACTGGGGGGCTAACCCGAGGGGAGCCAGGGACAACGCACTATATGGGGCTTGGTAAAAACATTACATTTTGTTCATATCACATCACACAGTTACGTCAAGAAAAATGAGCTAGGAAGTATCAGAGAAAATATTTACGACTGCCTTTCTGTAAAACTCTTCTGTTAAAGGACTTCACTGAGAAATCAGAGCTCCCTCCCCATGCACGCGGCTTTCCTCTCAAGGTTTTAAGCCTTAGAGGGTCCCACCCTCCTTTTCTAACCCTTGATCGCCTCCATCCAGGAGGAAACATGTTCATCCAAATGGGTGCTAAAAAATTGAAAACCGTTTTTGCAAACCTTTCAAACATTTATAACAGTTGGAATTAAGTTGAAAGGGTCTACCAGCTCCGAAGTTTTTGTGATCAGGGCACATGGACCTCAGACCCACCGGGACTTGGACCCGCCGATGGCCCCTCAAGCGGGAGCTGTCCCTGACGGATCTCACGTACGCGAGCAGTCCCTCGGAGGACACTGGGTCCGCTGAAAGTGCCCTTGGCCAGAAGCCTGCTAACTGGGGGGACAGAGATCGGGGCCCCGCCGAGCCCTGCCTCGCCTCACACCGGGCTGCCCCTCGGCTGCGGAGCCCTGCTTCTTGCCCTTTTCCAACACAGACTCCCCCCACCCCTGCTCTCCACCCTTCGTCCGTGGAGTGGGCAGCAGCGGCAGAGACGGGGTTCCAGGCGCTGGATCCCCCTGCTTGCATTTTCCGGCCCTGCAGGGGGTCCCAGGCTTTTCATCCGTTCGTGAATACCTCGGGATGATGTTAGGCTCTCTACCCCCTGCCCGAGCCACTCTGTGGATCCCCCAACCAGGGTATGGCCAGCCACTCTGGGCCCTACAGGAGATCAGCGTCACCAAACATACCTCTGAGAATAGCCAGTTAAAGCCACAAGCAGGGGGTGGAAAAGTAACTCTGAAGGTTCAGAGCAATCGCCTCATAAAACAACAGAAACGAGTGTAGCTGGTAGATCAATTGGGCGTGTGTGTAAGCTGTGAGACTTTAACTCATAACTCGTATCAATTTATTTATAGCTACTATAACAAAAAATATTGTTAAAAAAATTTTTAACGTTTATTTATTTTTGAGAGACGGAGACAGAGCACGAGTGGGGTGGGAGTGGGGGGCAGAGAGAGGAGACACGGAATCCGAAGCAGGCTCCAGACTCTGAGCTGTCAGCACAGAGCCCAACGGGGCTGGAACCCACAAACCATGAGATCACGACCTGAGCCGAAGTCGGTCACTTAACCGAGTGAGCCACCCAGGTGCACCCAAAAAATAACTCTTGAAATAATGTTTATTTTTGAGAGAGAGACAGAGACAGAGAGAAAGACAGAGAGAGCAAGAGGGGCGAGGGGCAGAGAGAGGGAGACCCAGAATCCGAAGCAGGCTCCAGGCTCCAAGCCCGATATGGGGCTCGAAACCACGAACCATGAGATCATGACCTGGGCTGAAGTTGGACGCTTAACCGACTGAACCACCCAGGCACCCCCAAAAACAACTTTTTAAAAGTGTTATTTGGGCCTGATAAAAATTAAGCCACCCCCCCCCCCCCCCTTGCATCCCTGCAATACTGCAGTCTAATTCTGATGCTAGTCACTTGGAGTCAGCAGAGATTCCACAGGTGAAGGGCATGGTCCCCAACTGTCCTCATTTCAGATGCCCGCCGCAAGTGTGGTCACCTGCACTTCTGACCAATTGGCTACCAGTTTGGGGGGTTCCCAAGACCCCCTCAGGTTGGATAATTCATTAGAATGACTCCCAGAACCCAGGAAAGTGCTGTACTTACAATTACAGTTATTAAAAAAGGATACAAATCAGGACCAGCCAAGTGAAGAGTCACATAGGGCAAGGTCTGGAGGGTCCTAGACACAGAGCTCTGTGTCCTGTCTCGTGGAATTGGGGTTGTCATCCCTTCCGGAACAATGATGTGTTTACCACCAGGAAGCTACCCTGAGAAGCCTCCGTGTCCAGAGATTTTATTGGGGTTTTATTACATAGGCACGACTGATTAAATCATTGGTTTCAAAGTTGAACTGAGTAAATCTCCAGTCTCCTTCCCCTCCCTGGAAGTGGGGGTGGGGGGGGTCAGGCTGATGTCACAAGGTTCGGGGCCCAGGCTTCTAATCACATGGTTGGTCTCTCGGGCATAACAGGTCCCATCCTGAGTCACTTCCTTAGCATAAGCTTAGGTGTGGATAAGGGGCCCACCACGAGTAACAAAGACATTCCTATCATCCAGGAAATTCCAAAGATTTCGAGGTTATCTTTCAGGAAGCAAGAACATACATCAGACAAACCCTATTATAACCCCTAACAACGCTGGTTTATGGATACAAGACTCTCAGGATAAGTCTCCCGGACAAATCAGGTATTATATGGATTTTCCACTAAAGGAGGACAAACGAATTGTTGGAAATATAATTCTGAGCTAAACGTCAATATGAGAGAAAGTTATTAGGAGAACAAAGAACAAAGGTGGCAGGAAGAAGGAAAGAGTAAAACCAAAATGTACAGTCATAAAAGAAAGGATTAAAAAGACGCAAGTCCTTAGGGGTGGGGAAACTCTAGACCATCAGAAAAAATGGAGCCCAAGTAGGGTTTCGCCTCTTTATTATTTTTTTAAGTAGACTCAGTACCCAGTGCAGAGCCCAATGTGGGGCCTGAACTCACAACCCTGAAATCAAGACCCGAGCTGAGATCAAAAGTCAGTTGCTTGACCGACTGAGCCACCCAGGCACCCAGGGTTTCACCTTTTATTCCTATTTAAGGCTGAGAGATGTCACTGTCAGAAGACCAATATTCTCTTGAACACAGTGTTGGATTTGGACTTTGATGGGGCTCTCCACTTAGAAGAAATCTCCCTCACACCCACCAGGCAGGCACAAATTGATGGGTATGGTCATGCATCAGACCTGGTGCATATGTGCCAGACTGAGAAAACAAGATGTGACAAGAATCTTCTGCAATGCAGTCCCATGGGCAAAAGAAAGATTTAGAAGCTTGTTAAGAAAAACACATTGCCATCTGGAAGTAAGTACAAGGCATAGATCTAGGAGACATTGGTGTCTTCTGGGAAACACTGAGGTGCTAGCAGAGAAAGGTCTTTTTAGATTATCCCCGTCTTCTCGCCTGCCCCCTTGGAGGGTCGGGTAAATGAAGGAAGGGCCAAAGATGTCAAATGTACAGGCCTTCGTTTTCCTCAAAGTGGGAGCCTTGAAAAATAACCCTGAGTGCATGTGAGGGTTTTTTTCATGTGCATTTCATGAAAAGTGTATAATTCTGTACAAAAAGGAATATGCAATTTTCCTAAACACTGAGACCTTGCTTGGATCTGTTTGATACATTCTTCACCAAATATTAGTATCTGTAGACTCAACATTTGGATAACTGCCTTTTTTCACATAAACCTTCACTGATAAGTGAAGAATATTATTCTTAAAACTTTTAATATATACATCAATATTTGATCCATTCTAGGATGCATATTTTCACACAATTTTCCATCTCTAAAGCTGGGTACATCTTTGAATCAGTGGTGTCTTACAATTATAATCGCCAGCATTGTTTTTTCTTTTATGATACATAAGAGAATGTACATCTGTAGAACCTTAGATTCGATGAAATATGGACAATTGCTTAAAATGTTACTAGACAAAACATTGAAAGTTTAAAGAACCCCAATTGTCCTGAGTAGCTTGAATCCTTTCAGAACATGACAGGAATTAAGTGTCCAAATTCTAGAACTGTTAAAGAACTTTAAAAAGTGCCTTCAGGCATGGGAATCTACGGCTTTCAGATATCATATGCTTCTCCTTTAATCTTTTAATGCGACAAGTTATAGTAATAGACTTTTTTAAAATGTTGAACCATATTTACATTCCTGGAGTAAACCCAACTTGATATGATGAGTGTTGGTTTTACAGACTACCAGATTCAGTTTTCTTTTTCTAAATTTCATGAAAGAGAAAGAAAGCGCACACACACAAAAGTGGGGGAGGGGCAGGGAGAGAGAGAGAGAGAGAATCTTAAGCAGACTCCACACTCAGTGTGGAGCCCAACAGGGGGCTCTATCCCACCACCCTGGGATCATGCCTGAGCTGAAATCAAGAGTCGGATATTCAACCAATTGGGCCACCCAGGCACCCCTGGATGCAGTTTTCTGATCTAATATGGAAATGTCGAATTCCATGATAGAGATACATTTTTACTTTTCCTCAGATACATGCAACAATGAATGGTTCTTCCTTCTCTTAAAGAGATTGTGTTAGGGACACCTGGGTGGCTCAGTTAGTTGAACATCCGACTCTTGTTTCAGCTCAGGTCACGGCCCCAGGGTTGTGGGATCGAGCCCCACGTCAGACTCCATGCTGAGCACTGAGCGTGCAGCTTGCTAAAGATTCTCTCTCTCTGCCCCCTTCCCCGCTCACGCACACCCTCTCTACATAAATAAATAAATAAATAAATAAATAAATAAATAATTAAAAAGAATTTTTTTTAACGTTTTTTATTTATTTTTGAGACAGAGAGAGACAGAGCGTGAACGGGGGAGGGGCAGAGAGAGAGGGAGACACAGAATCGGAAGCAGGCTCCAGGCTCTGAGCCATCAGCCCAGAGCCCGTCGCGGGGCTTGAACCCACGGACCGCGAGATCGTGACCTAAGCTGAAGTTGGACGCTTAACCGACTGAGCCACCCAGGTGCCCCAATAAATAATTTTTAAAAAAAAGAGAGACAGGGGCGCCTGGGTGGCTCAGTCGGTTAAGCGTCTGACTTGGGCTCAGGTCATGATCTCCAGGTTCGTGAGTTCAAGCCCCGTGTCGGGCCCTATGCTGACAGCTCGGAGCCTGAAGCCTGCTTTGGATCCTATGTCTCCCTCTCTCTCTGCCCCTTCCCTGCTCATGCTCTGTCTCTCTCACTCTCTAAAATGGATAAATGTTTAAAAATAAAATAAAATAAAATAAAATAAAATAAAATAAAATAAAATAAAATAGAGAGAGAGAGATTGTGTCAGATTAGAGTTACCTGATCATTAGATGTTTGGTAGGACATTGGTTCTGCTATCTGGTTTTACTGTTTTGTCTGGAGGGGGCGGGAGAGTTTTCACTGCCGATTCCCTTGTCTTTATAACAGTTTTGGGACTTTTCATGTTGTCTATTTCTTCCCAAGCCACTTTCGGCAATTTATATATTTTTTGGAATTTGTATGTATTGTCTAAATGTTGAAGTTATTGCCATAGCTTTATAGCACTTTTTCTCTTTTTATCGATGCCACAACTGAAATTATGCCCATCTTCCCATTCTGAATCTTTCTCTTTTTTCCTGATAAATACTATAAATGTTTTACAAAAAAAAAATCAATTTTTGTATTTGTCGATCCACTTTAGAGTATCTTTGTTTCCAGTCTCGTTACTTTCTGCTAAGTTATATTACTTCTCACTTAGACTTTCTATGGGTTTATTCTGTTATTCTTTTTCCAACTTCTTACATTAGATTAAAATGGATCCTTAACTCATTAATTCTCAGCCTTTTATCTTTTCTAATGTAAGCATGTTGGGCTGTAAAATTCCTTCTAAGGGGGCGCCTGGGTTAAGCGGCCGAATTCGGCTCAGGTCATGATCTCGCGGTCCGTGAGTTCGAGCCCCGCGTCGGGCTCTGTGCTGATCGCTCCGAGCCTGGAGCCTGTTTCAGATTCTGTGTCTCCCTCTCTCTGACCCTCCCCCGTTCATGCTCTGTCTCTCTGTCTCAAAAATAAATAAACATTAAAAAAAAAATTTTTTTAAAAAGTCAAAAACCATTTTAAAAAAATAAAAATAAAAAATAAAATTCCTTCTAAGTAATCTTTGGCTATATTTCATGTTTTAATATATAATGTCTTCATGATTGTGCACTTCTAATTGTTTTCTAGTATCCATTCTCATTTATTCTTTGATCCACAAGGTATTGAAAGGCACATTTAAAATTTGTCCCAAATGTATGGAGTGGTTTTAGTTATCTTATCTCTACTAATTTCTAGCATACTTGTAGTAAAAGAACATATTCTGCATGTAACTGATTTTTTTTTTTTTTTTTTTTTTTGGGAGAAGCTTTAAGACTTACTTCATTGCTTAGGATGTAGCCAATTTTAATAAATGTTTTATTTGTACTTGAAAAGAATGTGGATTTTCCAATTGTTTGTTCCAGGATTACATGTGTCCAAAAGTCTTTCTCAAGTCTTTATCCTTACTGATTTCGTGACTGCTTGATCTTCCAATTACCAAAACGTTCTACAAAACAGCTCATCCACTCTGATTGTGGATTCAACTGCCTATTGTATGGTCCCCAGTCCATTCTTAGGCCCTGGAACCAAAAGTTGAAAGTTCTAGGCCTCCAGGAATCAGTAGTAACATCCAGGGATTTCTGGCCTCTCTCCTTTGATAGCTCAATATGCATATAGAGAAATAAAACTAAACATTGGCATTTTTTAAGTGTTCTGTACAAGAAAATTTTAAAACTCTAAATTTCTGTATTGCCAGAAACATGTAAGATCTCTAAGCCTCACTTTTTCATTGAAAAATGGAAATAATAACATCTGAGGTTGAGATTCCCCAGGAAATGACACCAAGACAGAGATTTGTACTCAGGGAGTTTGTCGGGAAGCTTTAAGTGGCTTTAGCAGAGAGTGTTATGTCTCACTCGTGTATACCCACCAAGCTGAGCACGGACCTAACACAGCAAGTAGTCGATGGTTGTTAACTAAACCAAATGACATGAATCTCTTTTCTGATACATATAATGGATATAACTTTTTCATCAGAGGAAAGCTGCAGTTAGACTGTGGCATCAGACCTGGGACCACTGGAGGACCTGGCCAAGAGTTGTCCTTGAGCTTCCCAAGAGAACCAGAATCCCCTAGTAAGTTCCTATGCCCCCTGGGCAACAAAGCCAACGTGGAGGCAGCTTCCGACACTGAGAACAACCATCAAGGACTCTCAATTATTTCTAAAAGGCCACTTTTATACAGGGTATAGGGAATCTAGAAATCTCAGGAGCTAAGAAAGAAATTAAGCTCTCAAATCTTAGACCTAGAAGCCAGAAAAGCATAAAATCTTAAATGATCTAAAATGAGAACCCCCTCCCACCTGGGGGATAACTAGGAAAACGGAATGTGTCTGTAGCTTTGGGTCCTGGTCTTTTCAGACTTCTATCCTTTCTTGGGAATATCCCTTTCCCCATGTGACTGCTGGCTCACGAGCACCTGCCATGTCCTGGAGGGTGCAGGAGTCTGTGAGCACAAAGCATGGCGGGATAGAAAAATTCAAGGGCCGTTTTCCATTGCTTTGTTCTCTTTATGACATTGACCTCTTCCTTCTGAGACACAGGTTTTCACTCCCCTTTGGTTCAGTTGCTTCTTTGGGATTCTAAACCTTCAGGTTAAAGTTCTCCACGCGTTGAAAACAGCATGAAAGGCTGAAATCGTGTATGCTCTTAGAACTCTCCTGTGAAGGCCCACATTGGAGACTGACATCTATCAGTGAGTCTAGTGTGGCCAACTACTCCCTCTGCGTCAGAACAGATGGGTTTCTCTGCGTTTGGCTGCTCTGTCACATGAAAATGGTGCTATCATTAAATCCCAGAATCCCACATCCCACTCAGGGCAGAGCAATATTCACTCTATGAGAAGTATTCAGCAACTGAGGCTGATTCAGTACATGGGCCTTGCACGTCCGTGGCTTGAAATGGTAGAGGCAATTGCTCGCTGACTTAAATTATTTTCTCTCGAGCCCATAGAGTTACATTTTTTTTTTCCGTGTTAAACACATCAATGATTTCTCTCCGCTAAGCGGGTGTGTACTCAACCACCCAGCCACCTGCCTTCAATCATGGTTGCTCTCTCTCTCTCTCTCTTCTAGCCCCTTGTTTGGTATCTGGGGAGGGGCGGGGGGAAGCGCCTTTCTGATTTCAGCGCCATCGTGTCTGTTCACTGCTGGTTTAGATGCCAACACTCCAACCAGCTCAGCTACTGTCCTTGATTTCTTCCACAAAGACTACGCTTTTCCCCTTAGTCTCTCCTAATTATATGTAGGCTTTTCATTTCAGAATAACCTGTCTCAGAAGATCACGCTTCAGACCACCTCTACTACTCCCTTCTGTTTGCTTGTTTGTATATAAGCATCCTGCACCACTCCATACCTCATTCCCAATCCAAGAAATCCGTATGTATCTCTATGCACATAAAAGCAAGTTCTCTGTTCAACTCCAGCCCATGAAATTTTAATTTTTATAAATGCTTTTTTTAATGTTTATTTATTTTTGAAAGAGAGAGAGAGAGAAAGCACAAGCAGGGGAGGGGCAGAGAGAGAGAACGAGACACAGAATCCGAAGCAGGCTCCAGGCTCCGAGCTGTCAGTGCAGAGCCCGACGTGGGGCTTGAACTCACGAACTGTGAGATCATGACCTGAGCCGAAGTCGGATGCTTAACCGACTGAGCCACCCAGGCGCCCCTGAAATAATCCTTTTTTATTTCTTTTACTAATAACTCTTTGCCCCACGATCCTTCCTATAAAAACCCTCTATTTTGTACAACTGCTCAGAGCGTCTACTTGCTGGGAGGGAGTGCTGCCTAATTCACGAATTGCTTAATGAAGTCAATTCGATCTTCAAATTCACTCAGTTGAATTTTGTTTTTTAACACCCCCCCCTCCAAAAAACAGAACAAAATAAAAACCAGAAAACAACTCTTTAAAAGACTCCAGTCGGGGCGCCTGTGTGGCTCAGTCGGTTAAGCGTCCGACTTCAGCTCAGGTCATGATCTCGAAGTTTGTGAGTTCGAGCCCCGCGTCGGGCTCTGTGCTGACAGCTCGGAGCCTAGAGCCCACTTCCGATTCTGTGTCTCCGTCTCTCTCTGCCCCTCCCCTGCTCATGCTCTGTCTCTGTCTCAAAAATAAATAAAAACATTAAAAAAAAACGTTAAAAAAAAAAAAAAACTCCAGTTGGTTGGTCCTAACACTCACAGCAGATTAGCCGGCCTCATGTGTGCTTATGAGAAATGGAGATTTTCTGAGCAAAAGGCTCAGAGATCAGATCCATGTCAGAATAACAAGGCTTTCGAAAGGCAAACAACAGTTTTTCACTTGTTTACAAAGTGTGAAAAGAAATACGGGCCCACTGTCGGTTTTTTCCACCAATTTCACGCACACGCGCGCACACACACACACATCACACTGCCATTACCACAATCATTCGAATCAGTTCTAAAAACTGAAAAGGGTGGAAATAAGATTGATCCCGAAAAAATAACCTACAGAATTCACTTTAAATGTAAAGGAGCAACAAAATTTATTGGCTGAATTGAACACAACAGTTAAAATGGCAGTGTTGTATTTTCATTTTAAGATGTCTGAATGAAACAAGAAAAGTGCTATTAGTTCAAGCTTCTTACATTCATTAAAAGAGTGGCTATCAAAAACAGCAACATGCACAATGATACATATGCACAAAATGGAATTATATCAACAAATATACAAAATACCCAAAATAAAATATTTACAGGCTTAAAAATATAAACATTGGTTCATTTATCCCATTAAATCATTGGAGGAAGGAGAAAAGATCCTATTGCTATCTGGAATCCTCTTGTAAAACAAGTTTTAAAAACATAGAGTAGTTCTAGAAGACAATTTTTGATGTTTTGGGGGGGACTTAACATTCTATTATAAAAATAATATCTATAAACCTACTAACCATTTTCCTCCTGTGCACAAAAATAATACAGCCAAAAGCTTGTCCTCAAAGACATGCCTGACTTTCAGGAAAACTAATTATAGAGATGGAGTTTCTCGTTTGGGTCTTCTTTGTCATTATTTTCAAATAACCTGCAATTCCCTATAGTACACTGAGATATTTCATATAAATAACTTGGTCAAAACCTGAAGTTAGCAATGAGCCCGGCAGAGAGCTGGAGTCGAGTAAAAATGACAAAAATTTACTTTGCCTATAGCGTCAAAACCATTTTCCCTGACGTTCTTGATAGAACGACCACTCTCGGATCCTTCGCGTTCAGTTAACTTCATCCTAGAAGCAGTAACAATGTCATCTATTACTTTGTTAGCATTTCTCTTCCTTTCTTTAGAAATAACTGTGCAGTGGGGGATAAATGGTTGCAGTGTAGATATCTGAGAAGGTTTACTAATTCCTTTAGGCTGCCGAGGGCCATCTCATGGCATGTCACAAGGATTTGCTGTGTTTGTGCTCTGTGCCCCTATGCGGTTTGACCAGGTATTTTTAGTATCTCTGCTTTAGCTTATTAGATGATCCAGGTAGGTATCTGAGAAAGTTTAATATGTCTCTGATAGCCAGCCACCTAGGCTGTATTTTATTAAAAATATTATCTTCCCACACAAAGCAGAAAGTTACTCTACCAATTATTGAGTAGTTACCAAAAAGGACCCCAGTTGACGATTCAATAGAATGACCACCTGTCACCGAACTCTTCATTACATCTTATTAATACGAGGTCTAAAATCCATTTTAAAAGCATCTCGCCAAGCATAGGCAGGTCATCGATTAGTAAAATAACCTTGTTAATTGTGACCATGTTACAATTTCAAATGGATTGTCCCTAAATACAGGAGTATGAACAGAAGCGGAGTGGAAGAAAACTCAGCTTGCAACCCGCTGGGTTCACTACTGAAATTGTTTTTGGTTTTGTTACTGACAAAACAGACAGCAGATTACAAAATCTGTAGGCAGACCTGCTTGTGTGTAACTCGAGAATAACCGGGGAATATAGTCCACAATTTTGACTGGCCCAGGTGGGGAAAAAACCTGCTAGACTCTGAGATCTTTTAGACTTGCATGTATAAAAGCCATCAAAGAATTAAAAACCAAAAAACCAAAAAACCAAAACAAGTTCACTTTTAACTCAAATAGTCAGAATTGTCATCGGTTGAATGGTCTCCACAATTATAAAAATCTGGTTTGGCTCTCACAGTTCAGAACTTTGATCAGTTTCTTACTTAAAACGACTTATACAAAAATGGAATCACATGGCTAAAAAAGAAGATGTGTAATTAAAGCAGGAGCTATAGAGTTAGGTTTCTCATTCAAATTCTGTCCATTACGTATGAAATGGGCGACTCTGGACAAGGTATCTCACCTTTGCGCGCATTATTTCCTTCCTCTGCAGGATGGAGCTAATACCCACCCTGCACGGTTCTTGTGGACCGTGGCGATAACAATGCACAGAGGATCGTCCCGGCACAGAGTCGACACCTGGTATATGTTAGTTGTTTTACTTCAATATACAACCCTCAAATTCCCGGTGGCTGACTTTCTAGGTCTTCAGTAAATATTAGTTGAATGAATTAATGAATCAGAAAATAGGCGCCAGAATTCAATGGCCACAGACAGAAGGTAGGATGCGCTACTTTTGAAAGAGCCAGGAGCTTGTCTCCGAAGTGCAGAACTGTATTGACGCGAGGGATCGCTCAGCTAGTTCCTACTTAAACAAGCCACACGGAACACCCAGAGCAAGCCTGGGCTGGGTTGATGATAGAAAACCACATGCAACGTGCCCGGAATGACTGAAATCCTACAGGGAAGAAATATTGCCATGACAACAGAAGAGATTTCTGTCTATATTTTTGATGTTAAACCCGAGAAAGAGAGGATACTGTAAAAAAAAAAAAAAAGCAGAGCGTTTGCCTGTTAACTGCACAACAGTGCCCGTCTCTCTGCCAGTGATGGGAGCCCCATCGTCTCAGACACAAAACCAATTTTCAGCTTTATGGCTTGGGTTGGCTTTTTTTTCTATCGGAAGTGAGCCGGTCATGCCATGAAGTAGTTTTTAGCTCTTGTGTCACCCTAAGTTAGTGAAGACTTTATATTCCTGTCCCAGACACTAGGGGAAAAGAGAGAAAGGGAAAGAAGGGAAGGGGGAGGGGTAAAGATGGAACGGGATGGAAACAAACATAAAGCAGGAATGAAAGATGGCACACGAGGGGAGTAATATTGCCTAGCCCTCGATAAAAGAAAGATGTTTTTAGGGACTGTGAAGAAAGTCCCATCACGGTACGGCTATGTGTGAACTCCAAGCTGAAGGGGGTTCTATGAAGTATCAGATACAGTATATGCCCCATGAATACAGGTTGCTTTGAATTTAAGTACTTATCGGTCATAAAATAAGCCCAGTTTCAGTTCCGGAGGCTTCGTGGCCATTTTAATCTGTCCTTTTTCAGTTTGAGAAGGGACTCCTTTCCGTAATCATGAAACTATCATTCTGAATCGCTCCTTGAAAGCATTCTCTGCAGTGAAAGAAAAACATTCCTTATAAGTGGACTATTCTTGCAAGAAGCCGACTCCTCTATATCATCAGCACAGGGCAAAGGCTTTGAGAAGCAATTTATGCCAGCCGTCAGGAGATGCTCAGGGCCAGACGCTGCCCGCCCTTGAGGGGGAACCACACTTACCACCTGACCGTGTTACAGACACGTCTTTCTATGAAGCAAACGCTTGCCTCTTGCTTTCCCGCACAGGTCTGTATGTCACCAGTCGGCCATGCCAGCGTGTGGTCCCAAGCTGTCGTGCATATTTGTGCGTGGGGAATCAAAAATCCCTAAGGCCGAGTTTCCACGAATAAGAACTATGTTGTTCATCCCTTGGGCTGCCTGGAGAGGACGGAGGGAAACGGGTAGGGCCCAGGTATTTGGGTTCCTCCTGTTACTTCATCCGGGTACTTTAAACCAGCCATTGCCACTGGTGAGAAGAGGCAACTGTGATGCTTTCTCCTTATGTTTAAGAGTATAAAATTCTTTAATTAGTTTCTTAAGAATGATTAGTTGCTTAAGAATGAGCACAAAGTATATGCAAATATATTGGAACACGCCTCAGTAGAAACGGAGCACAGGGGACCAAGGCCAGATTGTCATCATTCAGGGGAGAAATCTGGAATGACTACCCTCAGGAAATGTGTTCCACTACGCAAGTGTCAAAACACTCCACCCTCGCGAGAAGTGTCCCCTTACTGCCATCTGAGGGCACCAAGTAAACATGGTGGCTACGGAGAGAGCGGGGAGAAAGCTGCTTTAATTAATCACTGCATACAAAGTGAATGGTAAAAAGTCTCTGAAGACTAATCTGACAAAGATGTAAGGAATGAAAACTCAGAAAGATCCGTATAAGAAACCTTGATTATCTAACACAGCCTTTTTACCTTGGTAACTGTGTGAGCAAAGGGTACTTTGAATATTATCCATTCAAGTGCAAATACTTCAAAACTTACTTCTGAGATGAATGAAGAAACCCTTAAAACTCAGTAAAACGTCACATTCATCAACGTGAAACGTTTTGTATTTACATAGGCAGATAATTTGTGGAAAACGTATCTAAAGGAAGCCCTTAATGTCCTCTATGTCATTGTTGTTATTAGGTGAAATAATAAAAATCTATTTCCTCTTGCAATTATCGAAAATGCTATAGTAAAATTTCTCCCGGTCAGTGCTAATGGAAGAATAAAAGCATCCAACTGCCATTAGAACTGATGCCAGAGTAGTTCAAGTAACATTGTGTGATGTAGACATTAAAGTCAGGCTGTCTTTGTGCAGAGCCATTAAACTCACTGATAAATGCAGGGCCAACCATTGATTTGACTTTCTCCTCTCTAATTTGTTCAGCTCTCTGACTAAACAGACTTAATCAACCAAGCATCTCAGAATCATACACAACATAGCAAAGGTATCATCAGCCCACATTTAATCCTTCCCATTAAAAAAAAAATCAGCAAATATGGCCAATTTAGGAAATGCATAATAATAACTGGACTATAAATCTATTAAAATGCTAAAAAAAAAAAAAAAAGCCAACTCTTCAATCTCCAAGAACATGAATGAAAGTAGCCCTTGGCACAAAAAAAGCAACTATGATTCCTTGCCTATGGGTGGACAAGGTTACGATCCAGGCTTCCTGCATTGGTCCTGATTTCCCATCAACCTACTGAGGCCATTTAATTAATTGCCTGCATCCTTCATTTTGACTAGCGTGGGTGGAATTCTTAAAGATATAGAGGTTTTGGTTTTTTTTTTAATGGAAAACATACGGGAAAAAAAAGAAAAAAAAGAGAAAATATTTTACATCTTGCATAACTGGTTAATTGCCAGGCAAGAGAAAATGAAGGTAAACTTTGCTGACACTTTCCTTTACTTATAAAAGAAGACACAGCATCGCGGTGGAATCGGAGAAAGGAGTCCCAGAACTGTGAAAGCAAAAATAGTTTGTCCCAGTGCTTATAAAAGAGATTTATCAATAGATCGCCTTTACTGTTACAATATTCTCATCAGTACTTCAGGTACACTTAACTTTCCTGTACAGTTGAACAAATGAGCAAACAGAACTTTTGTCATGGATTCACACAGAGGAGACTACAACCCTCACAAGCAAATGCAGGAGAAGAAAATCAAGATCCTTTGTTTTACAGCTAGGAATGAAATTTACGTTCTTTACATTCGCTGGGGGGCGGGGGGGGGGGGAATGAATGCAGCTGGAGTCTAACTAGCACTATCGGGGTGAAATCAAATTTAAATCCGTTTCTCAAGACAGAATGTGTAAAATATTTCCAAGTGTGCAGTAGATGCCTTTGTGTGTTAGTTTGTGCACAGTTGAGTGCATCAGCACGTGTGCGTGCGAGTGGCTTTATGAATTCCTGGTGGTGGGTTCAGAGTGCTTAAGGCTATGTCTGATTATAGGACCTCATCTATAGAAGGAAATTAAATATTAAAACAGTACTTTGAAATGACATTAAGGATCTGACACAATGCAATAAAAGCCAGTAATCTGACTAATAAAGAAATTCAACAAATCTCTACCACCTCTTCTAATTGAATCACTGCAAATTTAAAATTGGAACGATCTGCTTTATGCTACTGGCTCAAACTTGTTTTCCTTTGATGTCTGTTTATTTCGTTCCTTTCGTACTGTTGAAATAGGTTTCCGTATACTCAGCTTGCCTCTTTCTTTCATGACACAGAACACAAGCTTTAAAAACATGTACCATCAGTTCATTACTTAGGCAATCTCTCTGGAAGATGGGAGCTATGTAGCTCATATAGTGTATGAATATTATGCCGTTCACATGCATGTAGTTTTGCTTGAGAATATCTAGTCGTCCTGACACCATGAATCAACTCCTAGTAGGAGCTCTGGTCTTCTGATTACACACACTGAAGAGCATTTCAGAGAGGATATTACATAATCATTAGAGGCTAATAGCGTTCTAGGAGCTGCTTCAGTTAATCACTCAAAGTATCCAGGCATATGGTAACCTGTTCTGAAATAAATGTTTCATCTAAAATAATAGGAAACATACATATAAGGAAGCCACTTTTCAAAAAAAAAAAAATCTTGGCATAGAATGTTTATGATACACATGCTTGCCAGTGTCATATTCTGAACATACCTGTCCCAATCACAAGTCCATAAAGCAAAAGTCAACTAACATGAAAAACTGTGTTTTTCTCTTGTTTTTTCTTTATATGTTCCTCATTTGGGACTCCCTATATTGTAGGGTGGTGGAATCCAAAATTTTTATAACCAAGGTAAAAATCTCTGATAAATAGTCTCTTACCCAAGACAAGACAGAACCATTCCTCTGGGAGGTCAACACAACAGACTTTTCTTTTTTTCTTTTTTCTTTTTTTTTTTTTTTTTACCCCTGCATTGAGAGCCAGAGAACCCATATAAAACAAAAACAGAATTGCTTTAGGTTACAGTACATAAAAGAACATCAATAGTTCAGGGACAGTTATCATAACTAGTTATAAAACCAGATTTTAAATTCGAGGTTACTGATAGATTATAAAATGTTAACAGCTGGATAAACTGTAAAATATGCATTATGTACACATGAAAAGGTTACAGTTTATAAATGCTAAAATACTGTGTCTCTTGGCATTTTAGAGAAATCTTTCCCTGATCCTAATTTCTTCACTGGGTGGGAAAGAAAAAGGAGAAAGAAAGAAAGAAAGAAAGAAAGAAATCCTGCTCTGTTGAGCTTTTTACTTCTCTCCAAACAAATGATCTAGACCAAGCAAACCAAACTGCTCCTTTATGGTCCTGGTGGTAGATAGTGACCTATTTGCATACCCAGCAACTGAAAGTAGGCAAATTTTCTGCCAATCACTGATCCCCTCTGCTCATCAGGTGAAGACCAGACTCTTTCAGCTTTGGGGGTGTTTCCCACACAGTGGTACAGCAAAGGGTCTTTTCTTTCTTTCTTTCTTTCTTTCTTTCTTTCTTTCTTTCTTTCTTTCTATCTCTCCCTCCCTCTCTCTCTCTCTCTTTTTTTTTCCTGGAAAGAAAAAGGAAAAGAAGGAAGGAAGGAAGGAAGGTGTCTTGGGAGAGGAGGGGCTCCTCTGGGGTTGGCAGTGGTTCCTCCAGGCCCTCTTTGCACCCTGCCTGGCACGGCCAATCTCGGCATGACGCTTACTTGGGTTTGTTTGGGTAAGTCCTGTTTTCTGCAAAGGCAAGTAAAGGTGACTTCCAAGTGTTGAGCGCATCAAAGCAAAAAAAGGAAAACCAAAGATTTTTTTTTTTAAGGTAAAAAAATTAAAAGTGCTTGAAAATAATTCTCAGGAAACTTATCTTGAGAGGAGAATCCCATGTGTAGCACCCCCTCCACGCTGTATCCTGCTGCCCCTGCTGGCCGCACAGGGACCTCCTGGGTCTAGGCTCTGGAGCAGGGACGGTCCTAAGAGCCTCCGTTTAGGGGGAAGCAAAACTTATTTCAGTGGTTCCCAGGGAAAGTTGTATTCCTTGACGTGTGGTCCACGCACGTCGGCCTCGGAGACCTCACAACTTTTTGGCAGTGTCGTGGCACGCCGCTGCCCGGATGGTGGTCCCAGCCAAGCCCCTGTTGCTGACCCTGCGGACCAGCACTTTGGAAACCGGGATTTTTGTTCTGGGCATCTCACTCCTGACCGGCTGCTGGTGCGCTACGGGATGGCTGGACGGGAGGTTCGCGAGGTGCTTGATGCTGATGGGGATTTTAGAGTCCTTCAGCAGGCTGCCTGGTGTGCGCAGCGGGCAGGTGATGGTGACCGGGGACACGGGCTTTAACCGGGACAAGCAGGCCGTCTCCTCGCTGGCGGGGACGACGGCCGGGCCCGCATCCGGATCGGAGTAGAGGTCGTAGAGCGCGTCCCCGCTGTAGCTATCCCGGGGGATGGCCGCCTTCCTGCCGCCGCCGCCGCCGCCGCCGCCGCCGCCGCCGGCGCTGTCCTCCTCCGGGCCCGGAGTGGTGGAATCCCAGTAGCCCTCGTCGCTGTTGGGGACGCCCTCCTGCTGCTCCTTCTCCGGGGGTTTGGGCTCCTCCTTGGGATGGAGCTCCATGGGAACCCGGTTGAGCCTCCGGTGCTTGCCCAACGGCACGTCCTTGGCCCCTTCTGCGCACCTGGCGTCTTTGGGGGTCTCCGGCCCCACCTGGGCGTCCAGGGCCGCCGCCGCCGCCGCCGCCGCCGCCGTGGCCGCTGCCTCCTGGGGCCCTCGGGCCTGGTCCTCGGTCTGCGACAGCATGTCCCAGAACTCCTGGAGATAGGTGTCGTCCAGCTCGTCCGGGCTCGCCATCTCCTCCCCTCCGCCCTGGTAGGCCACCACGCCGGGGTTCTTTTTAGACAGGGCTGGCTTGCCAGGCCCGGGGGCATGCTTGTCGCAGCTGGGACCCGCCTCGTCCTCCGGGTCTGCAATAATATCTCCGCAGCCTGTAAGAGAGTCAAAGCTTTTCAGTGAAGTCACGTCAGAAAACATCAAACAAATACGATCGGCCGACGGGTCTGAGGGCGGATCGACAGAGGAAGGGTCGGGGGCGGCCGCCGCCCGGCCGCCGCACTCCGCGTCGAGCAGGGGGACGGGCGGTGCCGGAGCGTCACCTGTCCTGCAGGCTTCCTCGGCCGGGTGCGCCTCCTCCCCCGCGCCCGGCTCCGGGGGTGCCCGGGGCTCCTCGGCGCGCCGGTGCCCCGCGGCGTCCTCTCCCCGGGCGCCCTCGGCCCGAGGCGCCGCGGGGCCGGGGGCCCGTCGGCGGTCCGGCGCGGGGGCGCGAGCGGCGGGGGCCGGCCCCGGCTGCCCCCCTCCGGGCTCACCTGCTGCTGGCTCTGGCGGCGCGTCCCCGCGCGGCTGCTCCGGCTGGCGCGCGGGCGCGGGCGCGGGCGCGGGCGTCTCCTCCTTGACGCACTCCAGGCTGGCGGTGAGCGAGCCCGGCAGGACCAGGCCGCCCGGCGCCCCCGCGCGCTCGCCCTTGGCCTCCGCCTTGGCCCGCTTGTCCTTCTTGGGCCAGCGCATGCTGCTGAAGAGCCCCTTGAGCCCCCTCTTTTGTTTGCCGCCGGCCCTGCTCGCGTCCGCGGGCTCGCCCCGGCCGCTGTCCGGCCGCCCGTTCTTCCTCAGCAGGGAGAAGAAGCTGTGCGACTTGGCCACGGCGCTGGGGGCCGCGGAGCCCCCGCCGGGGCCCGCCGCCCTGGGGGCGCCCCCCGCCGCCGCCGCCGCCGCCGCCGCCGCCGCCGCCGCGCCCGGCCGGCCCCCGCCGCCCCCGCCGCCGCCGCCGCCGCCGCCGCGCGGCTCCTCCTTCTTGCCGCTCTCCAGCACCAGCACCTCGGCCAGGCCGTCGTGGGTCCGGCTCCTCGCCATCCCCGTCGGACCCGAGCCTTTCGCGTCCCCTTTGTTTTTGACCCCGAAAATGCTGGGCATCGCGCCGCCCGATTTCCTCTTCCTGAACAACTTGAACGCGGCCTTGTTGATCCTCCCCGACGGCTGCTCGGCGGCCGGCGTCTCGGCGGCACAGTCGCAGTGCGAGTCCATGTCTGCCGCGAGGGTCCCGGCCGCGGCCGCCGCCTTCCTCCTGCAGCCCCCCGCGGACGCGCGGTCGCCGCCGCCGCCGCCGCCGCCGCCGCCGCCGCCGCCGCCGCGCCCGCTCGTCGCCATGGAAACCGAGCGGGCTAAGCCGCTTTCGTCAGCGGTGCGCTCGCGCCAGGCCCCTGTCATCGGGGTCTGCATCAACCTGAGCCGCTCGAGCCGCCGCCGCCGCCGCGAGAGACGCACGCATCCAAGACCCTCTCCCCTCCCGCCAGGGGCTTACATAACTCCCCAGCCCGCTTCGGAGCCGGCGCGGCGCGTGTGTGCGGCGGGGGCAGGCGACGGAGCCCCGAGCCGGCTGCGCACCCGGGAGGCGTCATGGTGGCGCTCGGATCCCGGCCAGTGTTGCCCGCCGCCCTCGCGGTCGTCCTCTAGAGATGCTCCTTCCGCAAGCCCGCTCGTGGATCACGGAACGCCCCCGGCACGGACAAAGAGACGCGAAAATTCGACCCAGCAAAATGGTTCCTCCTCCCCGCGCCTGTCCCGGGCCTCATGAGTCTCTCTTTGTGTGTGTGTGTGTGTGTGTGTGTGTGTGTGTGTGTGTGTGTCTTGCCCCCAGCCTGTCGTGTCTGGCCCTACCGAGTCTCTCTTTGTGTGTGTGTGTGTGTGTGTGTGTGTGTGTGTGTGTGTGTGTGTGTGTGTGTCTTGCCCCCAGCCTGTCGTGTCTGGCCCTACCGTTTGGGCCCCAGGCAGCCGCAGGCAGGGAGCGCGTCTGTTCGCCTCTGCGGCTCGCCCGCCGCTGAGCACAAGTCTGCAGGTGGAGGTGGAATCCTCGCTATTGCGGTTCTGATTCTGGCCGCAAAAACGCCAGCCCTCCGTCGAACACCAAGTAGCAACGCTCCGCAAGGAAAGTGCAGCAGTTCTGCAGGGTGGACGTGGACTGGTCCTTAGGGACAGCCATAGATTTTTATCTCAGACTCCAGCTCCTGGGGCTCGGGCCACGGGAGCCACCGCCTGGCCCGCACTGGGCCACGGCGGATGAGTGCAGAGTGGGACGCCCTATTTGAGAATCTCGGGTCCGCAGGTGGTCCTCGGAGGCCAGGGCCTGCCGCCTTCTTTTTCATTCCGCAGGACACGAGCTTTACTCCTGTCCCCCCCCCCCCACCCCCCACCCCGTCCCCTTCAACACCCCCAGGCCTTCCTGCAGCCCTCTCCCCCTTCCGGGCGGGGAAGAGCCTGGCAGCATCCCTGAGGGCCCAAGAGTCTCTGCGGTGCTCCAACCCACATGATCTGGGGAGAGGAAAACCTTGCCCCGGAGAACCGCCCAATCTGGGGATCTTTTCTTCAATCTGACTTGGAAGGTGACTGCTAATATTGTAACCTTCACACCTAATTCCGTGATCCTGGCTGGGGGGTTATTAGCAATAAAAGAAGAAATGTGGAGAAGCATGTACACACGCGTATATAACATATACATTTACTATTATTTACGAACGTGATAAATACGTAATAATACTTCTTTGCCATTTATTTTATTCATAAATATTATTTAGGAATACGTAATGTTTACATCAATGTGAATAGCCATGTTTCCCCTAATCATCTCGAGATTCATTTTTGTTGTTTTTTGTTGTTGTTGTTAGAGACAGACAGGTGGGGTGGGGGGAGGAGAGCCCTCACACTCGCTGAGCAGGGGAGGGACACAGGGAGAAGGAGAGAGAGAGAGAATCCCCAGCAAGGTCCACACCCAGCTCAGAGGCCAGCTTGGGGCTCTGTCCCACAACCCTGGGATCACGACCTGAGCCTAAATCAGGAGTCCGACTGAGCCACCCAGGTGCCCCTCGAGCATCCTTTTTTATGAGCTTTGCATTTTACCCCGAAACTCCATTCTCTGTGGGTTGGGGTTGCAGTTTTGCTACTAACGCGTTGGCCATCGCAGCTCCTGTAGCACGGAACACAGTCGGTTTGGATTTAGGCCTTGGGGTTGTTAGTTGCACACTTGCCCTTTTCTATTGATTTCGATCAAGAACACTGTTTCGTAAAATTTAAAGAGCAGGGAGTTTGGATTCAGGAGAGGTTTTCATTCTCGCATTTGAATCCAACTGGGTCTCTGCAATTACTGGCACACGTCTCTCCTGGACAGGGTGTAACATTAAGACCCAGGTCTTTTGCCAGTTCTAACTGCCCACTTGCCATGAGGAATCAGGTTTCACATCACCGCAGGGAGGGAAGAGCTATGAAGGTCTGTAAAGCGAAACGCAAGTGTTATTTCTCCACCAGCCTTTGGAAGGCGGTTGAAAACCTTTCTCAGTTCTTTTATACGCATCCTGAAATTGCTCTGACTGATGGGTTACGACGACGTCACTGTCCGTCCACAAGCATTCATGACAGGAATCTGGGAAAAATGAAGCACTCTATACAAACTCTCCCCTGCTCTCTCCCCAAGCCTGGCGCTGGGAGAAAGCGGACTGCTTATCTACTGCAGAGCTCTGATCTCCCAGGACTCCAATCTGAGTTTCATTAGCATGACAATCCTTGGGTCCCCCTGGAAAAATGTGGCCAGGACTCTGGGATGGATATCATTCCCTTTGAGACACAGAGACTCCAACAAAAACAAAGGGACAAAGCAGTCTTCAGTCCTTGGCCCAGAGGCAGAAGAAGACAACACACTCAGAACCATCCAAAGGCCTCCAGCAAAGGGAGCTTTAGAAGTCAAGATGTGAATGGGGGTCTTCAAATGTCCTCTAACCTAAGGTCCTTGTTACAGGGACTGTCAAAAAGGAGAGTGTGGCCAGCCTGCAAGGACCTTACCAGAAGAACCAGACACTCGGGGAGAGCACCCCTTCCCGGGGCCCAAGAGCCAGCAAGGGAGGTGGATGGTTAAGAGTTCCAGGCAGCCTGCTGGGTGGCAGGTTTAAGCCAAAGGTCATGGTTATGAACCATGGCAGGGGTTTACTCAACCTTAAATCGCTCTTCACAGTCAAGAGTGGGGGAAGCAAAATCTGCATCTGCACAAAATGGTGACTTTAGTCCCTGAAAGACAGATCATGACAGTGAAGATAAGTTTACCAGAAGCATCCCTGTAGGGGGTTATGTTTTCCTCTTTCATTCCTTCTCCCCAACTCCACCGTTGTCCCCACCCCCACGCTGCCACTTGAAAGAGCAAACAGAAAATTCAAGCAGAAAGAAGCTGAGGAGAAATGTTTCAGAAAAAAAGCTGTTCCGGGGGCGCCTGGGTGGCTCAGTCGGTTAAGCGTCCGACTCCGGCTCGGGTCGTGATCCCGTGGCTCGTGAGCTCGAGCCCCGCGCTGGGCTCTGTGCTGATGGCTCAGAGCCTGCTTGGGATTCTCTGTCTCCCTCGCTCTCTGCCCCTCCCCTGCTCGTGCCGTCTCTGTCTCAGGATAAATAAATAAACTTTAAAAAACATTTTAGAGGGTGACTCTGTGGCTTAGTCAGTTAAGCTTCTGACACGAGCTCAGCTCATGATCTCATGGTCCATGAGTTTAGAGCCCCTGTACGGGGCTCTGTGCTGACAGCTCCGATCGTGGATCCTGCTTCAGATTCTGTGTCTCCCTCTCTCTCTGCCCCTCCCCGACTTGCACTCTGTCTCTCTCTTTCTCAAAAATCAACAAACATTTAAAAATTGTTTTAATTAAAAAAAAGAAGAAGAAAGGAAAAAAGCTGTTCCAGAATGATAGGATACTTCACAAATGTAAACAGCAAGCTGCCTTTGCTGGAGACATGTGCATGCTTTTTCTGTTTTGGCACAAGGGAGTGTTTGTTATTCAGTCACGGCTTTTCTCTCTGGGTAGAGAGCATCTTTGGAGGAAGACAATCAAAACAAGAGACAAGATAAGAGAAACACAGGAGAAATCATTTGAAAGCTTACCATCATGATCATCATCAAATTCCTCTTCAGGGTGCCTTCTGACCAGCCTAGCTCCAGCCATTGTCCTAAACTCATTGGGTGGAATTTTCTGAGGGGGATCACCCAGAACACTCTGCGGAAAAGGCCATGGTGCAGCAGCCGCCGTGGACCTCCCCTTGTCACAGCATTCCCATTAAGGAGGCCACAGGACTTACCTTACATTTGCCTAAGGTCTTTAAAGCAATAATGCTTAATCAATGTCATTTGGAAATGATGCTTGAACTGCGACCAACACTTCCTGGCTCCAGACCACTCAGCCTGCTCTGGACCCAGCCCAGTTGGCAACGCTGGCTTCCCCTTCCTGTCCATCTCTGCCCCCAACCCCACCCCACCATAACTATCCTCTAAGGCGAGCTGAGTGAAGACCCTCAGATATCTTTGTTAAGGGGCCATCCGGAAGAGCCCCAGCTTTGCCAACTTTGACCCTCATCCAGCAGTTAACTCTGTCCATGTAACCACGGCCTGTCCTCGCCCTCCAAGGGATGCCATGGGCAACCACAAGCTGAGAGAGACCACAGGTGAAGCGCCCAGTGGCCAGGGGAGAACTATGTGAATGCCCCTTGGCAGGGAGCTTGGCCCAAGGGCCCATGCTACTGGCATTTTTCTGTGCCCTCCTTTCTGTGGAACACAAGGCTCTAGGTGACGGCTGGCAGAGAAGGACTAGAGAGCTCTAAGCACAGTAAGCCTGAGCTGGACCGAGGTTCTTATGTACTCTTGTGCATATTTTGATTGCTGATCTGGCCTGAGCACCAGCTTTCAGTGTGGGGTAATAGCTGCTCTGGGTATATGCTTACTCAGAGGAGAAATTCATTTCTAATTAGTAACATGCAATGTGAAAAGCCCAGTCCAACTCGTAATTTTCCACATTAACCCTGGAACACAGCTGAGGCTGCTGAGGGGCAAGGGCTTATCTCAAGAGAACACAGAATCCCATGTTGGCTCTGGAATGACGGGAAAGCTCAGAGGGTACGGTGTTCTGGGTTCCAAAGGATACCACTCAGGTGTCACCCTGGCCCAGCCCCTGTGGGTTTGTACCCGGATCATAGAGCAAGGGGGTGTGAAGAAAAGACCAGATAAAAGCAAAATGAGCACCTATCTGTAATGTTGGTGGGTCTCAGAGGCACGGGCCGTGCAGAAGCTGGTGTTTGGGTCATTTCTATGCCTCTCTCATAGCTTCTGCTTCTTTCTGGCAATCATTGGCATCCCTTGGCTTCTAGACACATCATTCCAAACCACCTCCATTTTATTCTTTTTAAAAAATGTTTATTTTTTAAATTTTTTAAGAATGTTTATTTATTTGAGAGAGAGAGAGAGAGCAGGGGAGGGGCAGAGAGAGGGAGACAGAATCCGAAGCAGGCTCCGGGCTCCGAGCTGTCAGCACAGAGCCCAACGCGGGGCTCGAACTCACGAACCGCGAGATCATGACCTGAGCCGAAGTCGGACGCTCAGCCGACCGAGCCACCCAGGCGCCCTGAAACCACCTCCATTTTCACGTGATGTTCTCCCCCAAGTGTCTGTGTCTCCTCTCTTCTTACAAGGACACCAGTCACACTGGAGTAAGGACCCCTCTCCAGCCTCACCTCGTCATGTTATATCTCAGTCACAATTGCAAAGATCCTATGTCCACGTAAGGTCACATTCACAGGTACCGGGGTTAGGACCTCCACACATCTTTGGAGCCACCGTTCAACCCACAATAAGCACCGCTGCCAGCAAGGGTGCCAGCATCCACCTCACTTTTATCCTTCAGCCCGGTCACCAGTGCCCTCGGCACAGACAGTATTGTGGCTGGACTCTCTTCGACAGATCCAAACTGGGTATGGGTCGCTCCAGCAAGTGTAGGCCCTCGGTAGATGTCAAGGTCACGGAGGGCGCTCCTGGGGTCGCCAGCAATGAGGGGACGGTACCACTGGCAGCCGGAGCAAACAGGAAAGAAAATGGCGTGGTCCAAGAAGACTAGATGTTGGCGCCCTAGACGTGAGACCGCTGGCGTCTCTTGGCATCATCCGGGAGGATAAGAGGGCTGCCCGAGTCCCCATGCGGTGGACGGGATAGACTAAGAGAAACACCGTGGCCACTGTTCTCCAATTTCTGCGCATAAGCCAGGGTGGCCCGAGAAACCCGTTACCCCGTCACCGCGACTCAGCTCCTCCCCATAGCTCCCTTTTCTCCTGGGTCACTGTTTGGCCAGAGCCCCTCTTAGAAAATATTCTGTCTCAGATTGCAGAGTGGGGTGGGATGCCCTCAAGCTGTCAGCACCAAGGCGGGCACGAGGAAGCCAAAACCAGGCAGAATGAGGCCAGACAACAGGGGCCCGTGTGGACGGGATGCCAGGGTGTGGGGCACGGGTGAAGGCACATCAGGGAGCGGCCAGACTCAGCAGTGGGGATCGTCTGATCCTCGCGAGGGTGGAAACCACAGCCAGACTCCAAGAGGAGGCCCACAGGTGTTAATGGAGGACGCAAGGCACAGGAATTCAAAAGCGAGAGCCCAGAGGGGCTGCAAGAAATGAATTAAAGCCCACGCACCCGGCCCCTTGGGGGTAACTTTCGCTCATCTTTAAGGAAATTCTACTGTGTGACGCAAAGCAGCCTCACACACAGGCTTGGCGCGGCCCTTTCCGCAGGTCCACAGTGAGCACGAAGCAGCCCGTGCAGCTAAGGGAGGCCCCCCTGTCCAGGTTCCTCCTTCCCACCTGGTTTGCAGCCACATGAGCGAGGTGCTCTCTGCCAGGGCATCTCCTCATTGCCACCACGATGCCTTCCGGATCACCGGCTCCCTTTCTCGGCTGTTTCAACTTCAGTCCCACAAACACCAAGCTCCCCTGCTTTCCCGGGCCACTCTGGTTCTGCCGCTGCCCCACATCATAACACCTGCTCCCCTGTCCCTTCCGTGATGGCGCAGGGGACATACATAAGGGCTCCAGACAGACAGCAGCAGGGTCCTTTCTGGTCTCGGCTCCCAAGCCCCCCCCCACCCCCCGCGACACGGGGAGGCGTGTGTCATACCCACTCCTTTGTGGCAGGACCCCCTTCTTAAAGACCCTGCCATTCCTTCTCTCCAACTTCTTTTCTCCCACTCCCCAAAGCTTGGGGGTCTTAAGTAGTCTGGGCCAGCAAAATACACATGTGTTCTCTTAAGTTAGTCGCTTAGGTTGGGACCTTGGCCCTTCCAGTTTAAATGACCCCGCCTCGTGCAAGTAAAAAACTCTTATACTGGAGGATACTGCCATGGGCTTCAAAACTTTATTTTGCACTTCACTTGTTTTCGTTTTCTGGCTTCTGCATCTCTGACGACCTATTCGCGTCTAATTTCCCAGCCCTGTCCCACCCCAAACCTCCTACACACAACGCACAAACACTTGCTCTCTAGCGTAGTCTATATTCTGGCAAGTCTGAGCAAATTCCCCGAACGTATCGTTGCCCATCGGCTTGGTACACACTGTAGCTATCACTTGGGGCACGGGAGCCCCACTTTCGCAGCTGACGTACCCCATGCATTCCCCCACGAAGTGGCTGGGACCCCGGTTTCTCTGTGTGTCTAGAAGCTGTAGCAGATTCCCACGATAGGCATTTTCTGCACTGCCTCAATCATCGTGGTGGCCCAGGGCCCACTTCCCATAAGTTGACTCGAACCTAGAGGGGCAGAAGATGCTGTTGACAGGGAGGAGGACTTCCCTCTGTGATAAGCAGAGCCCCCAGCCAGTGGCACTGCGACAGGTGAGGAGCTTTGTCATCTCAGTCAGAGGCTGATGACTCACTTTCGGGGCCACAACCTCCCCATTGTGAGTTACACGGGTGTGTGTGTGGGGGGGGGTTTACTTCCCTTGGAATTCTAAGCGTTACTTAGGATGGTCTTAGCTTCTGTACCGGGTCCCCCCAAATGATGACTCAACCCAACAAGTGTATGTCTTGCTCAGGTACCAGTTCGAAGTAGGTATTCAAGTCAATGGGGCAGGGGTCTCTTGCGCGTGCTCACTCAGGGTCTCGAGCCTCACATGTCCCCTGGGGTCTTGTGGCCGTCTGCTTCTAGCCAGCGGGAGGCAAAGAGACCCCGGGAGAAGCTTAGACTCAGGCACCGTGCCTATCCCTTCCTGTCGCGTTCAGAGGGTTACGACCAGTCACATGACCACATCTAGCTGCAAGAAAGGGTGGGAAATCTGGTCTCCCCGTGTGCCTGGCCACATTGCTATTACTATGGAAGGAGAGATTAGAGCGGCCAGCCAGCAGAATCTGCTGCCTACGGGCCCACTCTGCGGCCATGCTGGGGCAAGGAAGCCTTCCCCATCTCGCAGTGGGTTCACTTTCCTTCATGCTCCCTCCTCCTACAAGACGGCATATTCGATCTCCAGACCCTCCCCTCCAACCCCATTTCAACCTCTATCGCCCACTCCCAGCTCCCTTCGTTTCCTTTAGCCTTCTTCTGTGGAGAGAACATTTTCTGGCTAAAGCAATTACATTTAGGGGCGCCTGGGTGGCTCGGTCGGTTAAGCGTCCGACTTGGGCTCAGGTCATGATCTCACCGTCCTTGAGTTTGAACCTCGCGTCAGGCTCTCTGTTGTCAGCGCAGAACCCACTTTGAATCCTCTGTCTCCTTCTCTTTCTGCCCCTCCTCCCCTCAAAAGTAAATATTACATTTTTTTTTTTTAAAAAGCAAATACAGGGGCGCCTGGGTGGCACAGTCGGTTAAGCGTCCGACTTCAGCCAGGTCATGATCTCGCGGTCCGTGAGTTCGAGCCCCGTGTCAGACTCTGGGCTGATGGCTCGGAGCCTGGAGCCTGTTTCCGATTCTGTGTCTCCCTCTCTCTCTGCCCCTCCCCCGTTCATGCTCTGTCTCTCTCTGTCCCAAAAATAAATAAAAAATGTTGAAAAAAAAAATTAAAAAAAAAAATAAAAAAGCAAATACAATTAGCAAATGTTTGAAACGGACTTAAGTTAGTGCTGATTGCGGTTATTGCCACCTCTAGACTGCCTCCATTAGCATTTGTTGAGTGTCTACTGTGTGCTGGGGACTGTCATGAATAATCTATGACACTGCCCTCGAGAGCAACCAGGAGACTCCCCAGTGTGAGCCTTAGTTCAGTGTGAAACTCTCCAGCCAAATGGCCTCACGGCACCTTTGTTTCCTCCCAGGTGCTCGGCCAGTATGATCAGCCCTCCGCAGCTTAAGTGTTCTTTTTTTTCCTTTGGAAAAAATAAAAAATAAAAATCTATGTTTTCCTCCATGATGGGTTAATCCCCAAATAGCCAGGCTTACTTCAGTCCCAGATCCTAACCGCCTACTGCGTTTTCTGCGTGGGCTTCAGTTTCAGTCCCTGATCCGGCTTCACGCGGCTTTCATTTATGTTTCATTTCCATCCACCACAACAAGGTTACTTTTTTCCAAAGAGAGAAATCTCAGCAGATGTATTCATTCTGAAATGTTTCCTGGACACACACCAGTGAGCTCATTAGCCCAGGCTAACCATGAGGTTTACCCTCCCCCCTCCCTGCCTCTTTTCTTCTTCGTCGTCGTCGTCTTTTTTTTTTTTTTTAAATTTTGCAGTAGAGAGCAAGATCATATGGTCCCCTAGCAGCACCTTCCTGTATGTGCAGGGAGCAGTGACTGAAATCACCCTCAAGAAGGAGGGCTGTGCTCTCTAAACACGCATACTTCGGAGTATCTGCTTTTGTTTAGCGAAGACTGAAGCTCAAAAGGGAAATTTCTAGGTCAGCTGTACTTTGCTCTAATAAAGGGAAAGTCTAGCCAAAAAGAACAGCAAAACTCCGGCCTCAGCTTTTTGGAGTGTCTTGTCTGATTACCCAATTATTATATTACAGCTCAGATTAGGAAGGGATTAGCCCCCGAGGTCGGACAGATGGAGAACACTATTAAAATACCCCATGTGGGGTTTCAGAGTGGGTAGCAAAGTGACCACCTGTCCCTGTTTCTTGGGTCAGTCTGTCCTCATTTAGAGTCCCAAGATCGCTGTCTTTGATGCCAGTGTGGAGAAGCTGAATAGCACAGGAAGCAAGCTGGGCCCCGCTCCCCCAACTTCTGCCCCTCCTCTTTCTGTTTCCTTATCTTGTGCCCTGCCCTAGAATGACCTGGCAAGAAATGGTCAGCTGAATTGCAAGTGACTTTGGGGTTGTCATCTCTTAGGGCCCTTGGGAACAGGTCTGGGACATTGTATTAGTCAATAACAGACAGGAAGGTTTCCATCCCAGATCCCCTTTTCCTTTGTTAACTTCTGAATAGGCACCTCCTCCTTTCTCGAGCTTTTGTAATTCAGGGGCCGCATTGGGCTGTTTCTTGAGCAGTGAAGGAAGGTCTGTCCTGTGTCTTTGTGCCTTTTCACCCCTGTGTTTGGGGAGATCGGGATGGTCTCTGTACCACCTTGCCGGGCAAGGAAGCCTAGTGGCTTGGGCTTTGGGTCCCAGGCTTGAATTCGCAGGCAGAAAGGTGCTCTAAGCGGTTCATTTAATAATTAATAAGCCACTTAGCTCTTCTGCTTCAAGTCTTTTATCTTACAGGAATGGCGATGCTGACCTCAGAAGGATGTGTTCAGAAACATTAATGGCTGATGAGAAAGCATTATGCCAAGTAAAATATGTTGGTAATCTCGACACTGTAATGATCTAGCCAGATGAGTACATCTTCCTAATGAATATATCTAGCTCAGGTCAATTCAGGAAAAGCATACCAAACACATAGAGCGGCTCCTTCCTCAAAGACTTGGCCCCAGCACGACAGAACATAGAATCTTAAAGTTGACAGGGTCATCAATACCCAAAGTCTACAGACAGCCACCATTCATGATCGGAATTCTCCAGGAAAGCGGGTTTCGCCACATCCAGAAGCAGCTTACCCCACGTTTGGACAATTCCATCACAGAGTTTTCTTGAAAAAAAATAGAGTTGAATTACTTTATGTCTTCACAGCTTCTCCCCCTTAGTCCTGTTACTACTCTAGTGCTGACCAGCTCAGACAGGCCGGGTATTATTCCACAGGGTTCTCACGCATTATTTCATCCCCACAATAATCACAGGGGGTTGGCTCCCCTGGTTAAGCAGAAAAGGAAACCGGGACAAAGAAGTAAAATGATTCGCTCAGATCTAATGGCTGGTAAACAGTGTGGCACCATAGTCTACCTTTTTTTTTCTTCATGTTTTTCATTGATTTTTTGAGAGAGAGCACAAGCAGGGGAGGGGCCGAGAGAGGGGGACAGAGGATCCAAAGCAGGCTCTGTGCAGACAGGATGACAGCAGTGAGCCCGATGCGGGGCTCCAACTCGGGAACTGCGAGATCACGGCCTGGGCCAAGGTCGGACGCTCAATGGACTGAGCCACTCAGGCGCCCCCATCGTCTACCTTCCTTATCACTCTTTCGGTTATCCACTCTGAGACGTAGCGGCTTCAAACGACGACCATTTATTTGCTCGGAATTTTGCGGCTCAGATGCTTTGTCAGGGCTTGCAGTGCGATGGCGGCTAGCACTGGACCCCAAAAGCGAGCATTTCAATCAGCAAAGCTGAAAACTGCATAACTGTTCAGGTCCAGCTTGAGAAGTTACATACCACCACCTCCACCAAATTCTATTGGTCAAAATAAGTCCCAGGGAAGCCCAGACTCAAGGGGAGGATGACTAAACTCGATGTCTTTGTTAAAGAGTGGCAAGATCATAGCGTGAAAAAACATGTGAGATGAGAGAGAGCATGGTGACCATCTGAGGAAACACCATCTACCAAACCCACCGTTTATTTCTTCTAGAAAATAAGTTTGCATGTACTTCCAAATGATGCCTCTTCTGGAAACTGCCTTTCGAGTATTCTCTGAGACTTAGGTTTTTCAGGTGAGCCTTTGGTTCTTGAACTGTCCCTTATCATCCTAGCCTTCTCCCGCCATGTACCCCACAATGTAATGGCACATCCCAGGGTATGCCTAGGCGGGTGCAGAGCAGAATGACCATGGCCTCGTGTCTGCTAGATGTGGATATTGAATCAAGTGGGAATTTTTGACTGCCACACGGCATCGCGTAGAAATTCTGGCCCCTGAAATTTGTAGCCCCTCACTCCGTACCTGCGCGGTTCTTTCGAGGGACCCAAGTTAAGTTCCATTTTGCAGAATCTGGCCTCGCGCTCTGATTCGTCGGGCCTTTCTAGATCCTGATTTGGGGTTCCGCTGTCTTCACGCTCCTTCCCAAACCTACGTTTGACTCATGACTTACCTCTTCCTTCCACACCGGCTTCAAGCCACTGACAAGACTCCGGGCCCATTCAGGCACAAGAAGAGAGTGCTGGGGAACACCTCTGAAAAGACAACCCCTCTGCGCATTGACATCTCGCCATCGATCTGCAGCTCTGCAAGCCGGTGGGCGGATTTATTCAGGCAGCTGTGGATTCACCACCTCGTCCTGCTTTTCATCCAACCCCCCTTTTTACACTTTGTCTCGGGAGGGTCAGAAGAACCACTGCCAGCACTTGAACCAGGTCCTGGAGACTCCCTCCTCTTTGCATTTCTCTGGTAATACTGGCAGCCAGAGAAACTAGGTCAGCCTGAGTTTTCTCACCGAGCCCCTGCTGACTCCTGGCGATCACAGCCTCCCCTTCTCAAATCATCCTGTTGACCCCCCATGCTGGACTCTCTCCCACCTCCTCTGCCTCCTGCCTGTTTCTGAACAGCAGCGCACTGTTCACCCATTTACAGCCTTCCCTGTCCTCTGCAGAATTCCCCCGGGATCATCTCAGTGGTGCAGTCACCAAACTAAATCGCAGCTCCCCCTAGAACCTGATCCTCTTAGGAATCTGGGTCAGGAGACGTAAAGCTGCCCACTGTTTTCAAGAAAGGTGGGCTTCTCTGCTCCCCGGCAACATGGATGGCATAGCACAGCCAGTGCAAGAAAGGCAGAGTGGACCTTCAGACCGCTTACGGTATAGTTCAAGGGGAGGCATGTCTGCTAATAACAATAATATAAAATTAACTACAGTCACTGCGTTTAGGGGGTGGAAGTGAGACATTGCAAGGTGCATAAGACACACGATTTCTACGTGGGCAGAAAAAAAAGGTTCCTGGAAGCAGTGGCGTGTGGAATAATTCCTAAATAGCAGGTAAGTTCTGGCGAGAGCACAGAGACGGGCCTCTCACACGGCTGCCTGTTTGCAGACATTCTTGGAAACAACCAGGTGGCGATGTAACAGATTCCTTTAAAATGCTCGCGCCATTCGAGCTATAGGGCTTTCGGTGTCCGAGGAATTAATCCAAACACGACGTTATTCCAACTGTCATTTAAATGATGGTGTCCTTTCACGGAACACCGGGCCACCATCAAAAGACTGTTTGTGAACGTGAACCCGATATCAGCTCAGGGCCCGAGGAGGCCCTCCCCTTGTCTCTCAGATATCTGATTAACACACCTCGATTCTCCTCTCCACCCTTTGTGACAGTGCAATTCTTTCCCACTAATTGTGCAGATCGCCAAGAGCTTCCTTCCTTCCGAGCGCTTCTTTCCTGTCCGGGGCCGCCTCATTCAGCTTCCACTCCCCACAGGCATGTTGTGATTTGGGTGATTTCCCCTCGTTGAGAAGACCCGTCAAGGGGGCTCAGACCATGCAGCCCGGCTCCCTCTCGCCCTCACGCACTCGCTGCCTCAACTCCCTGCACCAACTGACAAAGTATGCCCCCTGCTCCTCCCCAGAGCTTTTTTCTCAATAATGGCCAATTTTCCCCTAAAAGGAATTCTTCTATCAGTTGCTAAGAATATACATTTCCCTCTCACATAATTGTACGAAGAATTTTTTATGACGTGAGAAAATGCTTAAGATAACATGAGCTCGGCAGGAAAAAAGCAAGACACAATCGTAAAATCAGACCCAGTATAATCTCAACTGGGTAACACAATGGGCCTCGAAGAGCAAATTGAGCCCAACAGTAGCCGTGGCCGTCCCTGGCGATGGGCTGAGATTTTTGTTCTCCTAACTACACGCTGCTGCATTTGCCAAGTCTTGAAAGATAATGAAGATACTTGGGGCCCAAGTGCTGGGGAGAGAAATGTCACCTTTTGGAAAAACTGAAGTCGAGAAGTGAGGAAAAGCCAGCGCGGGGCAGGGAGGGCGGGCTACCGAATGATGCCTGAATGATGCCCAGCCCTCCTTGCCCTGCGCTGCTGACCGCCAGCCTCCGAGCGAAAGCTTGACTAGTTATCTGACTTCCCATCGTGTTGCCAGACCGGCTCCGTGACACTCGGAGCCTCGGCAGGATTTCTGGGAGGCGGGGGCAGCGGCCGGGTCGGACTGAGGGGCGCACCTGCTGGTCTGTCCGGGCGTGCGCGGCCCGGTCCCTCCCCGCGGGCTGGCGAGGCCGGTGCGGTGCGCGGTGTAGCCACCGAGGCACTGAGGGGCAGCAACGTGTGCTAACGGACCGAGCTCTCAGCCCTTGTGGTCAGCGACGGTCCCTCTTAAGTTAAACATTGCAGGGGGACCTGGGGGGCTCCGTCAGTTAAGCATCCGACTTCAGCTCAGGTCATGATCTCACAGCTTGTGAGTTCGAGCCCCGCGTCGGGCCCTGTGCTGCCAGCTCGGAGCCTGGAGCCTGCTTCCGATTCTGTGTCTCCCTCGCTCTCTGCCCCTCCCCCGCTCATGTGCACTCTCTCTCTCTCTCTCTCTCTCCTTCAAAATAAATAAACATTAAAATAAATTAAAACAAAAACATTAAACATTGCAAAGCTGGACGTGACATCTATGATGACCAGTCCTACGTTTAATCACTACTATTTAGTCAGTAATTTACTGGGCCCAGGAAAGGAAAATAAGACAAAAGGCCTGTCCTCGAGCTGCTTGTAAAATCTAGAACGGGAGATTCTGCACATGACCAGATGGGACAAGAGCCTTGAACAGTACAGCACACAGGAATTCAGATCCTCTGACGGGGGGGGGGGGCGGGAAACGACCACTGCCTGGGGCAATCCAGGAGTGCGTCCACGCAGCAGGCCCAGAGGTGTTCAACCGTGAAGGATGAGGGTCCTGGTGAGCACACACGGGAGGAAGGCTTTCTAGGCAAAGTGCTAGCGAAAGGGACAGGAATACCACGGGGACAGGAAAGAATCAAGCATATCCAAAAGTCATGAGTGGTAGGGCACCTGGGTGGCTCAGTGGGTTAAGCACCCGACTCTTGGTTTCAGCTGGGGTCATGATCTTGTGGTTCATGAGTTCGAGCCCCATGTCCTGCTCCGGTGCTGATGGTACGGAGCCTGCTTGGGATTCTTTCTCTTCCTCCCTCTCTCTCTGCTTCTCCCTTGCTCTCTCTCTCTCAAAATGGATTAAAAAAAAAAGTCACGAGTGGTGGTTGAGCTGGAGGGTAAGATCCACACAAAGGAGTCATTACTGGAAGAAAAAACTGGAAGGTAGATGAAGATCTGTTGAAGGAAGCTATAGATGCAAGTGAAAGAATTTACTCAATGGGCTGAGGGTTTTCGAGCAGGAGAGTATAGGAGCTTAAGAAAGTTTACTGTCTGCTGCAGGTAGTTGAAGGAGGCAAAGCCAGGACTTAGCCAGGATCCCTCCCTGAGCCTTCTTCTTGGAGATAAGAGTCAAAGTAAGGGGGCGCATGAAATTGCCGAGAAAGGATACTACAGAAGCAGAGAGGAGGGAAGGAGAAAGCCCATAGTTAAGGAGTTACAAGAAGAGGGGTTATCAAGACAGTTGGTGGGTATCGTTGCTCGACTGACCTCTGACTTGCTTGGAACTTTATGCCACCTTGACACACAGCTGTCTTGACAATGTTCCGAATGACCTTCTGGCTTGCTTGTCTGGGTATTCTTCTCTACTTCATTGGACGCTCTGGTGCCCAAGGAATATAATTTCCTGTGGCTGAGAGAGATCCTTGACAAAATTTCTGCTGTAGCATTTGGTCCATGAGCTTGTCAGTCCTCAAGTTTGTTTAAATCAGTTGATAGCTTGGCATTTTTAGGCTTCCGGAACTCTGTGAATAGTATTTAGGTCTTCCAGACTATCTCCAAGTCATTCAAAGATATTCAAACCCTAGACTGGTTTGAATATACCTTTTAGTATTCTTTGGTTTGTGATGGTGCTTTTCCTTTCGTGAATACTAACTTCTAGGGATTGTGTCATGCTGTATTTATGTATATCGAGATAAATAAAAAGGTGCCCACCTGGCAAATAATCCAATCATGTACGCACTGTGTACAAAACCCACTTACTACAGACCTCAGCCGTCGCTTCCTGAGTTCAGATCTTTCTTCGCTTGTGATGGGGTTACCTCCCAGTAAACCCATCATAGATTGAAAATATCACAAGTTGGAAATGCATTTAATGCACCTAACCTACCGCGTGTCAGAGATTAGCCTAGCCTACCGTAAAGGTGCTCAGGACACTGACATTAGCCTCCAGTTGGGCAAGGTCATCTAACACGAAGCCTATTGTATAATAAAGTGTTGAATACCTCACGTAATGTGTTGAATACTGTACCCAAAGTGACAAATAGCACGGTCGTGTGGGTTCAGAACGGTTGTCCGTGCATTGGTGGCTTACTCTCGTGCTGGCTGCCAGTCCTGGCGAGGGGCTGCGACTGCTGTCCAGCATCAGGAGGGAGAGAGGATCTTTACTGCATATCCGTCGCCCAGGAAAGGACTGAAGTTCAAAATTCAAAGTTCGGTTTCCAGCAAATGCATATGGCTCTCACGCCACCGTAAAGTCAAAAATCGTTAACTCGAACCATCGTAAGCGGGGAGCATCTGGGGAGGGTGTGTTCGACCCCGAGAGAAGAAACCCCATCCTAGATGACGAGTCTGTGAACGGTTCAGGGTTCAGACTGCAAGGCAGGGCCAGCTTCTGGGCATGTCCCGCTGCACAGGGCCCGTGCTGGGCTAATGGCCTGCTGGTGCGTCTTGAAATCGTTAACACTTTTTGAACAGGGAGCCCTGCATTTTCATCGTGCACCGGGCCCCGCAGATTATGCAGCCGCAGAGCTAAACACATGTGTCAGTAATAATGGAAAAGGTCAGAGGGGTCTCTGCTGGAAGGAACGTTTGAAATGGCTCTTTAGGTCAAAGCAATGCTGCGTTGCAAGGACGTGGCCCCGTGGGCTTCCCGCAGTCATTCACTGAGGTCAGCTTGGGGAGGGCCAGGGGCTCGCCAGACCTCTCTGGGGCCTCTACCTTTGAGCCCGGCGCCTGGCAACAGCTGCTCGCCCCGAGTGGGTGAAGAATTTAGCTGCAAAAATCTAATTTGGGACTCCCTAATTAAGCTAATGAAGTCAGATCATTTTAATCTCTTCTTGGTCTAGCCCTATGTCTAATCCCCGAGTAAATAGATAATTGTGACTTTGTGACATATGTGCCCTATTTTGGGATCGATGAGCCGAGCGACATCTTTCTGTGACTTTTTTTTCTTCAAGACTTTAGGCAAGGAACTGGTTTTCCTCAGCCAGATTGGGGCAAAACTAGCCAGACTGATGCCTTTAAAATGAGTCAAACATGCTCCCGTTTTACCACCTTTTACTATAAACAAGCTGTGCCCAAATTGCCCCTTCGTCCCGAAAGATCCTAGATGATCCTCAAATTTCTCTTGTGTAATTAATAATAAATAATTACCATGTACAGATGTCTCCTGAGACGGGCTGAGGTTGATAAAATGGAGACCAAGCCGGCTCTCTCCTTTGGCCTCATAGTTTATAAACTAGGAAAATTCGCTAGTTCACCTTCAAAACAGTATCACGTTGTCTTCCTGGGACACATACATCCTCGTAACATTGGGAAAGCCTCTAAAACCCAGAGACTGAAGGCACCGTTCTGTGTAGTCCCTCCATCTTCCTGCCAGTCCAGATTGTTGTTACTGAACTATTTCCCCTGTCTTTTCAAATAACTGAGAGACAGTCATTCTTCCCCTTTGGAGTTTATTGATTCATTCACTGAGTCTTTTCCGTATTAATATTAATATCAGACGATTTTCAAGTATCACCTATCCCTCCCTTCAGAGGGTTTTGTGTTTCACCCATGCAATTTGATTTCTAAGCATTATTAGAAAATACAGGCACCATTTACAAACAGTCCAACTGGTTAGCAATACCACCACTAACGATAAGGGGTAATGTTCATTGGGAGCTTGCTCAGCACATCCGGCCCTATGCTGAGCGCTTTGTTTAGATTATCACTTAACTTCTCGCCATCACAAGAGGTGGGGACTCCCGCCGTTGGAAGTGAAGAAAGCGAGCACAGACTTCTCTGTCCTCACCCAAGGTGCCCAGCCGGCCCGTCGGGGAGCATCTGAGCCAGGCGGTTCCAGGGCTCCAGGAGCCCCTCAGGTTCTCTTGCGAAGGAAAGATCTCTGTCCTATGGCCTCCGACTTCCCTCCAGCTCAGCTAAGTGTACAGGCAGGGTTGCCACTGGAAAACACTGCTGAGACAGTGTGATGGTCAGCACACGGCATCTCAAATCGTGGTGGAGCCCCGACTTGCCGTGTGCAAGGCCGGAGGCGCCATTCACGGGATACAAAGGTCAGGAGAACATAGACCCGCCTCAGAGAACATACGGAAGTCTTCCAAATCTCCTCGCAGAGACAGCAACCAGCCATCCCGGGTTGCCTGAGGCTGAAAAATGTGTGACTTTCCATTTTTAAAAGGAAAATCTTTGCCTCACCAGGATGAGTTGGTCACCCCACTAGTGGAAAAGTGGTATCCTGTGTATTTTGAGAAGAAAATCCATGCAGCCCCATTTGTGGACCCTATCTAGACAATCTTGTGGTTTCTGTTCACCTTTCTGTGTGCACCGTAGGGCCGCAGAGGCTGAATGAGCCCCGTAGGCAAGCAGCGTGCTCAAGACCCACACCTTGAATATCACGAGTCCCTGAGGACCCCAGAGTGAATATGGCCGGGCTCCAGGAAAGACAAGCTCAGAGGAAGACCTTCCAGAAGCCCCGTGGATGGGAGTAAGGAGAGAACGTGGGTCAGAGCTGCCTGCCTGAATGGGAGTGCTCTGAGAGGAGAATTGCCCCGGGAGCACCATTTGCCCCTTCTTTCTGGACTCACCTCTACCAGCCCATAATTCTCCCCAGTGACCCTCGACTCTTTCAACAGCAGGCAGGAGGGACCAGAGCCACTCCAGTAACCCGCCCCCCCCCCCCATTCTCCTACTGGTGACCCCAGCAGCATTGTTGTTAGAGTCTTGGCCTGTCCCCCCACGCTCGGCTGTCTCACGTTGGGGCAGCTGGACAAAGTCCAATAGGGCGACATACTGGCTACTGGAGGGAGTACATTTTCTCTCAAGACTGAGGTCGCCATCTCTCTCCAGAGAAGCCTTTGAACATTCAGGTGGGAACCGATATGGTGGAGGGTTTCCGTGAAGGCTTGCGAAGGACCCCTGAGCAACTTTTCTGGTTTCTGAACAGAGAAACACAAAACGGCTCTTTTCTTTTCTTTCCTTTTTGCTCTTTGTTGAATAGCTTCTTGTTCACAAGCCTTTGGGCATGCGTTCAGTTCCTATGACAATGCCTATGGCGGAGCCAAACTGTGAAATCAGACCCATTGTCAACCACAGATGTGCTGCCAGAGCCTGGGTGGGGTCGCCCGCCGAACCAAAGTGGCATCAGCTGAGCCCGCGACAGTGGTGAGCTCTGTGCTATTTACCACGACATCACAACAGTCCGGATGGGGCGCTTTTCACTCAAGGTTTGAAAATCCTCAGCAGAGAAGATTCGAGAAGGCAACTGAATTTGCGTCGCTGAACTTAGTCTGATTTCAGAGAGAGATGGTACTTCACTGCCATCGGGTCATTTGCTGAGCCAAGAGCAAGAACTTAGGGCGGGACAGGTGACACATGGCGGGGTCCTCTGGGAGACAACAGATGCACGAGTCGGATTAACGCTTAAGCTGATTTAAGATTCATATGAGCTCGGTTGAAGTGTGTCAGTAGACTAATGTGTTTTTACTTCTATTTTAATTCTGAGGTTGAAATGGGAGCAGTTGAAAACAAGCATGAAATTAATTTCCCTATAATCTCTCGGTAGGAATATGACATCGATATCATTGCTTGCATCGAAGGAGCATTTGGCTCAATAAAAATGGAGTGTCAGGCGCTACATTAATCCTGTGGAAGGGTGAATCTCCAAGTAAAATAATTGTCCCACTTAATTTTTATTCCCTAGTCATCTGTGGCCACGGCTGGGCTGCAAATTTCATGAGAGGAGGGGCCAAGTCTAGTCTGTATCTCTTATGCTTCACACAGTGCCCTGAACGTATGTAGTAGGCACTCAATAAATATTTATCAAATGAGTGAACGTAGTGTAAATGACGCGGGATCTCCACCCTTAAATTGTGGTAAAGGAAACAAATACAATGTGGCCATAAAGGCTTTGGAGGGTCTGGAGTGGGTGGGCTGGGAAGTCCCTTCCAACTGTGGGAGCATCTCTCCTGTAGAAAGAGGGGCTCTGGAGGCAGCTCTAGAAGATAAAGCAGGGCCAGGCTGGAGGGGGAAAGGGAACTCTTGGTGGGTCTTCCCCACGACTGACAATCTGAATCTGTCTTCTTCCAGGATGCTGGCCCAGCAGTGCCCAGCCTGCCTTCTGTCGGGCCCCCTGTCGTCCAGGTGCGGTGTGGCTCTGCCTCAGGGCGGGCATCTGGGGCAAGGACGTAGGAAGGAGAACAGCCATCATGAGTCTGCCTGAAATGTGTCCTTTGCTGGGGACACATTTGCTGGTCCCAGCAGCAGAAGCCAGCACCCTTCCCACCACCTATGGACAGGCAAACGCCTCCAAACTTGGAACTCAAATCCTAAAGTGTTTGAAGTTTATTTATTTATTTATTGTGTGTGTGTGTGTGTATGTGTGTGTGTGTGAGAGAGAGAGAGAGAGAGAGAGCAGGGGAGGGGCAGAGAGAGAGGGAGAGCGAGAGACAGAATCCCAAGCATGGAGCCCAATGTGGGGCTTGAACCCACAAAGTGTGAGATCATGACCCAAGCTGAAACCAAGAGTCAGGGATTTAACTGACTGAGCCACCCAGTCTTTGTGCCACAGTTTGCTGCTATGGTACCCCAGGGAAATGCCAACCTGCTGCTCTTTCAATGCCAACCTGTTGTTCATTGGTTCTACGCTTCCCTTCTGACCAATTACCATTTCCCAATGTTCATCCTTCGTCTCAAATTCTCTTCCTCTTCTCTTCCCACCTACAGTCCTCCCCTCTCTCCTCTGGCGTCCCTCTCTTCCTTTGCTTCCTTCTCTGTCTCTCCTTCCTCTTCATAGCACTGAAAACTCCTTCAGATTCTAGGTAACAAAAGAAAAAGACTGGGGTGCCTGGCTGGCTCAGTCAGTGGAGCGTGCGACTCTTGATCTCAGGGTGTGAGTTCAAGTCCCATTAGGTGTAAAGATTGCTTAAAAATAAAATCCCTAAAAAAACAAAAGACCCCTAAGGCAATGTATACCAAAGCAAAAAAGAAAAAAAAATCCAAAAGTTAAACCCATAAAAGTGGGGCACCTGGCTGGCTCCGTTTGTAGAGCATTGACTCTTGGTCTTGTGGTCATGAGTTCAAGCCCCACGTTGGGTGCAGAGATTACTTAAATAAATAAGTAATTTTTTTAACTAAAAAAATTTTTTTAAAACCTTAAAAGTATTAAAAAAATCATAAGTGACCTTAATTAAAAATGTACCAATATCCATTCTTGATAAAAACTCTCAGAAAACTAGGAATAAAGGAGAACTTCCTCAACTTGATAAAGAACATCCACACAATATCTGCAGCTAACGTCACACTTAACGGCAAGAAACTAGAAGCTTTCGGGCCAAGATTAGGAACAAGGCAAGTGTGTCCCTTCTCACTCCTTCTTTCCAACATTGTACTGGAAGTCCTACTTAATACAGTACGATGAGGTACAGAAATAAAAAAATCTATCAACCAGGAAGAGAGAATAAGATTGCCTTTGTTCCTAGATGACTTGGCCATCTGTGTAAAAAATCTGAAGGAATCAAACAAAACCTCTTGGAACTAATAAGCAGTTATAGAAAGGCTGCAGCAAACAAGGTTAATACATAAAAGGTCAACACTTTTCTATATATCAGCAGTGGACAAGTGGGATTTTTAAACAAGGGTGCCTAGCTGGCTCAGTAGGTACAGCGTTGTGACTCTTGATCTTGCGGTCGTGAAGCATCTAGCCCCATATTGGGCCTAGAATTTACTTTAAAAAATGAAATAAAAAAACCCAATGCCAGTTATGGTAGCACTCCCCCAAATGAGGTCTAAAACAATACCTAAAAATGAGGTATATACCTAACAAAATATGTAGAAGATCTCTATGAGGAAAGATACAAAACTCTGATGAAAGAATCAAAGAACTAAATTAATGGAGAGATAGCCCATGTGCATGGATAGGAGGATCCAATATTATCAAGATGTCATTTCTCTTCAACTTGATCTGTAGATTCAATGCAATCCCAATAAGAATCCTAGCAAGTCATTTGAAGATATTGGCAAGCTGGTTCAAATGTTTATATGGAGACGCAGAAGACCCAGAAAAGTCAACACAATATAAAGGAGAAGAACAAAGTCAGAGGGCTGACGATCCTTGACTTTGAGACTTAGGGTAAAGCTACAGTAATCAAGACAGTGTAGACCTGTTAAAAACAAAACAAAACAAAACAAAACAAATAGATCAATAGAACAGAATGGAGAGCCCAGAAATAGACCCACATAGAGTCAGCTGATTTTTAACAAAGGAACAAAGGCAACACAATGAAGCAAAGATAGTTTTTTCAATAAATCGTACTGGAACTGGACAGCCACAGGCCAAAATATGAGCCCAGACACAAATCTTACACCCTTCACAAAAAATAACTCAAAATGGACCATAGATCTACATGTAAAATGCAAAACTATTAAACTCTTAGAAAGTTTAACTGATGTTGGGTATGGCAATGATTTTTTAGATCCAACACCAAAGACACCATCCAGGAAAGAAGTAAATGATAAGCCGGACTTCACTAAAATTAAAAACTTCTGCTCTGCAAAAGGAAATGTCAAGAGAATGAGAACGCAGGCTACAGGCTGGGAGAAAATACTTGCCAAAGACACAGCGGATAAAGAATGGTTGTAAAAAACACACAAAGAATTTGTATAACTCAACAACAAGGAAAGGAACAACTCATTTTTAAAAAATAGGCAAAAGTGATAAGATACCTCACCAAAGAAGACGTGCAAATGGCAGATAAACACACGAAAAGATGCTTCACATCGTATGTTGTGAGGGAGCTGCAGACTAAACAAGGGTGAGATGTCCCTACACGACTATTAAAAATGGCCCAAATCCAACATGGGCATCCCCAAATGCTGGTCACAACAGGAACGCTCGCTTACTGCCGATGGGAACGCAAAATGGTGCCGCCACTTGGGAAGACAGCTGGGAAGTTTCTTACAAAACCCAACATACTCCTACCAAGTGACCCAGCAATCACTCTCCTTGCTATTTACCCAGATGAACTGAAAATTCACATCCACCCAAAGACCTGCCCGAACGTGGAACTGCCCAAACTTGGAAGTAACTAAGATATCCTTCAGGGAGTGAATAAACAGGGGTACATCCAGACAGTGGGATCTTATCCAGCAATAAAAAGAAATGAGTCGTCAAGCCGTGAAAAAACATGGAGGAAACGTAAATGCATATGACTAAGAGAAAGAAGGCAGTCAGAAAAGGATATATACTGCCTTGATGTCAACTATCTGACATTCTGGAAAAGGTGAGAGTATGGAGACAGTAAACAGATCAAGTGGTTGTCAGGGGTCAGTAGGAAGGAAGAGATGTATAGGGACAGCACAAAGGATTTTTAAGGCAGTGACACTACTCTGTACGATGCTATAATGGTGGATACATGTCATTATACATTTGTCAAAACCGATAGAAGGTATAACACCAAGAGTGAACGCTAATGGAAATGACAGTCTTCGGACGATAACTATGGGCCAATGCAAGCTCGTTAATAATAACAAATACATCATTCTGGTGCAAGATTTTGTTAGTGGAAGATGTTATTGGGCAGGTGGGGGCAGGAGGTATGTGGGAAATCTCTGTATTTTCACTTTTTTTTTTGCCTCAAACCTAAAAGTACTCTGAAAAAATAGCCGATCAAAAATATATAGTGAGGCAAGGAAGCTATTATGATTTGATTATGTGTGGGAGAGAGCCAAAGCATAAGAGACTCTTTAAAAACTGAGAACAAACTGAGGGTTGATGGCGGGTGGGAGGGAGGGGAGGGTGGGTGATAGGTATTGAAGAGGGCATCTTTTGGGATGAGCACTGGGTGTTTATGGAAACTAATTTGACAATAAATTTCATATATTGAAAAAAATAATAAAAAAAACAAAATAAAATATTTAATTTTTACACCTACAGATTTCTGGAGATCATGCTATGATGATGATAAAAATAAAAATAGAATTCTCCTAAAAAAAGATTTGATTATGTGAAAATGAATAATTTCTGACAGTAAATATTACCATACATAAATGAAATGAAGATTATCTCTTAAGATAAAACTGGAACACCTTCCGCATTTAAAAGTGAAAACATTTAAAGACAAAACATGCTCAAACGATAACATTATCACATTTATTTGTCACCGTTCCAAATGGAGGACCCCCACGTCCGCAACATTTGCTCTAACACCGACGGCCTTTCCCCAAAGCACTACCATCGGCTGGTTGTTGCAGCCTGAGGGCGTTCAGCAGGACACCGATCCCGCCTACGTTCCGCTCTCGGTCCTGAATGAAGCCTTTCCCTCCGCTCCCAGAGCCAGAGTGCCTGCTGGTTTCCCCATCTTTGCCGGAAAGGTCTTCCACAAAGTACTTCCTTTGGCTCCGGTGTTAGCCAGCCTCTGGGCATTTTTGTATTTCGGATTGCAGAGACAGGTGTAGCGTTTCACTGCAGGCAGCTAATCACTTCACTTGCTTCCTACCTACTTTCATCGTTCTGGATTTAACTTCTTTTTTTTTTTTTTCTTGTAATTTTCTTTCTTTATTTGGAGAGACGGAGAGAAAGAAAGCAGGGGAGGGGCAGAGAAGCCCGGGGTCTCCTGGGAATGCCCATTGCTGATGGGGTTTCACAATAACCAGACTTCGGTGTAACCTTCTTCCTCAGTTCTTTACACTTGGGCTCCTGATTTCCCTAGGTCATCCCCCCAGGAGCATGCAATTCAACCAGAACATCTTTGTTTTCTTTCACTATCTTATCGAAGCTCCCCGCTACTCCCCTTCACGGGGCCGTGGGGTCCTGGGGGCTGCCACACACGTGTCACCGGAGTAATTTCTCCCGCGTGACAACTGTCTTCTTTTAGCAGCTCTGAAAGCTACAACTTCAGGGGTGTTCTTCCAAGCCACAGATCCGAGCATTTATGGTCCGAGGTCTCCCGGCCAGTGACGGCCAAGCTGAGATTCATCCCCTCCAGCATCCCAGAGCTTTCATGCCGCCAGATCAGTTCCTGCTCCAGCGATGAGACCCTGTCTCACATTCTTTGCATATGTCCAAGCAGATCGTGAGTGAATCATTTCCTTCCACCCGATCTTTACTCTCCCTTTCTTAGGAGGGCACACTGTTTCCCTGAATCAATTTCTTTAATCTGGCCTCTGGCCATGTTTTTCTGCTCTGAGCGCCTTGCAGATGATCTGCTGCTGCAGAAACAAATCACCCCAAAGCACGGGGGCTTCAGACAACCCTCTCTGTCGTGATTCTGTGGTTCTGCGGTCTGGCGGGGGGGGGGGGTTCTTCTCCCGGCAGGCGGTTCACGCTTCCGCGTCCACGTGGGTGTGGGCTGGCCTGGGAGGCCTGAGAAGGTCCCTCGCACACGGCAGGGCGGGGGCCCAGAGTCCGCCGGAGGGCTTCGGTTCACACGCTCCCCGCGAGCCCTCTTTCTGTGCACATGTTGTCAAGCTCCAGGGCCGCCCCGCGTGGCCTCTCTCCAGCAGGCCGGCTCGGACGTCCTCCCAGCACGGTGGCCGGGTTCCAAGAACACAGAGATGAGGCCCTCAGTCTTCCCAGGGACAGGGCCACGGAGACCCTGTAGCCGCACTCCATCGGCCAAGTGAGTTTCAAGGCCGGCACAGACTCACGGGCCGGGGCAGGAGCCTTCCGCCTCTAGGTGACAGCGGCATCCAAGAGCCAAGAGGCCGTGGCCCTCTTTAATCGGCCAGCGGGTCACAGTCCTGGCCTCAAACTCGCTACCCAGCGGGAAGGACGCACAAACGATGGCCTCTCCAGCCCTGTGCGTGTCCTCATCAGACCCCCCCATCCGGCGGCACTGGTGTTCAAGCCTGCCCTGCAGCTGTCAGGACCCCTGAGGGAGGTTCCCTGAACAGGACTTTGCAGATCCCGGCACCTCAGTTACACGCGAACTGCTCACCTACTCCCTCTGCCGGGGAGGCCGGCTCTGCCTTCTTCTTCAGGTGAAGGACCGTTCCCCCTGTCACAAGCACCCGGTGCGTCTCCAGCTCAACGTGCCTTCAGGCTAGAGAGCCACTGACTCGCATTTATTACAGGGGTTCTAGCCGACAGTACAGTGAACCTCTTCTAGGGAGGTGCTCCCTGCCTTCCTCATTCTAGGTAAGGCCTTGTGATGGTTAATTTGATATGTCAACTTGCCCGGGCCACGGTACCCCAACAGTCGGTCAAACACCAGTCTGGATGTTTCCGTGAAGACATATTTTAGATGAGATTAACATTTAAGTCAGTAGGCTTTGATTAAAGTAGATTACCTTCCATGACATGTGGGCCTCGTCTAATCAGCTGAAGGAGTCAAAAGACTGAGGCTCCCTGAAGAAGCGGGAATTCTGCCTCCAGTCTGCCTTCAGATTCAAGCTGCTGCTGTAACTCTTCCATGGGTCTTCAGCCTGCCCTGCAAGAACCATCTCACCTCACGGTGCCCTTGGGATCTAACGTTGGTGCTTTTGGGGACTGGCAGGTATTCAAAGCTGACTTTTGTTTGGGGCAGGGCTCTCTCACCCACAGGCACCTTAATATGGGCACTGCCCCCTCAGGCTGGCCATTTGGTACCGCCCCCAGCCCCACAGGTTCCGGATTTCCAGCCACACAACCCCCATCCACAAATACACACTCTCTGTTACTACTGCCCCCAATGTCGTTGCCTGTGGCTTTCTCAGATGAAGTCCTTTTAAAGATGGCTCCAGTCTGGCTCTCTCTTCTATGTAGACCACATCTCATTCTAGCCCAATGCCCCAGGAACAAGATAGATGGTATTCCTTGACTTTGGGGTCCCTTCATTTGTTTCCCTCCCAAATTCTCCCAAGAGACACAAGTAGGTACATTTGACTGAGGTGGTAATCTGGGATGCGGTGGGGACAACTGTGGACGCTGATGTTTCCTGGGGATGAGGTCTAGTGCTGTTTCTTGGCTAAGGATTACCAAAAGGGGAACCTGTTCCACTTTTTCCTATCATCCTTCCTCTCTGCCATGTATGCAACAGGTTTCTCCAGACTAGAGCCACCACTGTGGGCCTCTCCCAGAAGGCCCAAAGGTATGTCAGGGCCTGATATGCCTGTCAAGGACCTTTTGGCAGTAAGTAGCAGAATATCTGACTAAGAGTAGCTTGAGCAATAAGGATTTATTATTACGTATAAGTATAGAGGTAGAAAATTCCATGTTGATCCAGTGGCTTGATGATATCAGGGCTCTAGGTCAACTTCTCTGCATTCTCTTGATTTTTTTTTTTTTTTTTTTTTATCCTCTTGGTCACAAGATGGCTGCTACAGTTCCAAATATCACATCATCCACCATAACATACAAAGCCAGGAAGGAGAGGACAAATTCCGGTCACGTACCTCTGTTCGCCTCAGAAGGGAAAATGTTACCCAAAATTCTCTAGCAGACTTTCCTTTACATCTCATTGGTCAGGGCAGGGTCACACACACCCCTCTCCCCACCCCCCCCCCCCCTGCCCCCCAGTTCCCTGCTGCCCAAACCCAATCACTAACAAAGGGAATAGGTTAGTCTGAGACTCCTCATGATTCATCCTCTGGAGCTGGTTCGAACTTCCTTCAGGCAGCCAATCCCAGAACAAAACTGGGATTTCGTTCACCGGGGAAAGAAATGACGGAGTGTCGCTAGACCAGCACGCTGTCCTCACAGGCTCCAAAGATAAATGCCACCTCCTTCTACTTCATGACTCTGCCCAGGGCAAGTCATGAGACAGCATGTATCAGTCCTTGTCAGGGACAAAACAGTCACACGCGTGAGTGGATTCTGCCGTTTAAATAGGCTTGTTTCTGCATCCGATGCCCCTCTGAGGTCCCCGAACGGGCTGAATCAGAGAGCAGGAGACACCACAGGGCCCACGCAGGTCCCCAGGCTGCAGGGTCCCCGCCCCTCCCCTGGGTCTCGCTGCCAGCGGGCCCTCCCTCTGACTTCCCTGGTCGGCCGGAGAGGGGCGCTGCTGAGGACTCACCGGGCTGCGAGGTCAAAACAGAAACGCAGATGTCATTTAGGGGGGATGCCCGGGAGGCAGTGAAAATCAGCCAGAAGCAAGGCGAGGGCTTCCGACAGCGCGCTCGTTAGACGCCGCCCCCGCCCCCCACTGGGGAGATTGGGGTGGGGGGCCGTCTCTCTGGGTGGAAGCTAGAAGGAGGAGAAAGGAGGTGGAGCGCGGGGGTTGGGGGGGGTGGGGGAGCAGGGAAGGAGAGAGGAAAGGGCCCTCCCCGTCTGGATTGGCAGGGCAACTCTTGGAGATTTTACTTCCAGTTCTGTTTTCTACTGCTTTCTGGTTTCTGTCCAACACTTCAGCAGGTCAGGGTGTGGCTTGTTTTAATTCGTTCGCGTATCTGGCAGGCCCTGGGTTTGGGGGTTCATTTAATTTCCACCACCCACCGAGCCTCCCCTTGGGGAGTTTGAATGGGAAACACAAAGAGGTAGCTAGCAGAGAATAAAGGCAGAGCAGCGCAGGACTGAAGGCAGGCTTCGGAGGCCAGCGGGGCAGGGGCCCGGGGTTTGCAGGGAGGAAGCAGTGGCCAAAAGAATCATGAGAGAAAGAAGTCGCTCTGTGATCGAGATGAGCTTGCTAATGTCAGGAACGGAGGTGCCCAGGCCGGGACGGAGTTCAGCCGCTTTCGGGTGCCCGGGGGACCAGGCCATCCTGTCGGGAGAGCCGCTTTGCCGTGCAGAACGAGGAAGCCGGCCTCCTACCCTGTCCTCCGGGGTCCCCTGCCAGGTGGCACCTACCTCTTTATTTCCTCACCTATCCCTCCTTACACACAGTAACCAGATGAGTCCCTTTCGAGAGCACTGAAAGGGCTCATTAAGATCACTGGTTGGCCCTTGACTGTTCTTTATCCTTCGAAGTATTGCTTCTCGATTTTGACCCCAAATCAGTAACATTTTTCTGACCGTGAGCTGTGTTCCAGTTCTCCGCTCATGATGCCGTTGTCGGCAGGGCTCGGGGACGGATGGTGTGCGCCTGCGTGCCAAACTATGGATTCATTCATCGGTTCACCTGTTCACGCAACACGTATGTAATCTGCACCGGCTGCCAGGTTATGAGGTTTCTGGGATGAGCAGCGTGGCATTAACGTGTCACCGTTCGATCCGGAATATTTTACGCCTCAGAAAACAGCATAGAAAAGCTGAAACCAGAAACAAGAGAAGTATAGAGGAAGAAAGATTAGAAGGACGTTCGATGGCTTCCGGGGAGGAGAAAGGACCCCAAGGCCATCTGCTTCCTGGTGGGGATGGGAGAGAAATTCAGGGATCCCCTGGATGTGTTTGGGTCCTTCCTGGGCAGACGACAGCGCCCATCCTCAATGCCACCAGGTCGTCCCCAGACCGGTGGCCAGGCCTCAGGACAACCCGAAACTCTCCCCCCAGAAACGCTAGTATAGAGCCACCCCTTGGCCCTGGGGCTTCTGGCACGTGCAGGCCAACCCCAAATCAGGCTCTGTGTGCTCCTGACGGGGGGTGTGGAAGGCCCCGGGGCAGCTGGGACAAGGCCTGCATTCTGGACAGTGCTGGCTGTGTGTCTGGCTTTCAAAACTGAAAAGTAATAAAGGTATTTGAGGCCAAGTACGACTATAACGCCGTCGTAAAGGATTAATCCAAAAGAGCCACCTAGATGGGAGAGCTTTTGTGTGCCAGCGTTTCAGATGCATTCCAAGGGAAGGAAATGTGACTTCTAGAAAGGTGCCAGGGTTTTTTAGAATGAGGGATTGTGCCAAAGCATTTGCCGGTTATACTTTGAATAACCAAGAAGGGTCTGCTGCCACTAATTGGCTGATTCAAGGCCAAAATCAAAGACTTGAATGCTGGGTTCAAGTGCACATCACTTAAACTGTATTTTTAGGAAGTGGCGTCATTCAGGGTCCAATTGATTCATGTGTTCTATCAGAATCCTTCCAACCTGACATGAGAAATATGCTCTAGGCACACCTTCAAAAGGAGGAATGATTTTCCTACTTTTTGCCCTACTTTTTGGACATTATACTCCAAGAATTATTATGTGCTCCTATTTGCTATTTTTATATCCCCACTGCCTGGACTGTTGACACCCTGCATGGGACCCACCCAAACACAGTGGCAACTGTCATCGTCTGTGAAACGTCTATCCCACACCTCCCTCAGCAGCTCATGCTTAGGACAATGAGGAGGGATTGTGCCCCGCTTGAATGCCCTCACCAAGAAACATGGATCCAAGATAGAAAATCCCCAGCGGGAAACAAAGCCTTGGCTTCAGACTCACAAACCTTAAAAGAAATTATCTTATTAATCCGAAGAAAACAAAATAGGGCACAAAAATAAAGCACTGAGCTGTAAAGACTCCATGATGTTTTTTGACTCTCCACAATAACAAAATTCTCCTCACCACGCTGGAAGAGCTAACCTGGCCTTCCAGAATGTATTATGCCCATGGAGGGGGGGTGTCTCCTGAGGGGAAATTGGCCTAGCTCTGTTTTCCCTTATATTTTGTATGCTGACACCCAGATACTTCTTTTTGTCAGGCAGAAACAGCCATTGGTCTGCGGGGACAGAAATCACCACTGGTTTCCCGGAAAGTCTATTTGGTACTTGCCCCCCACCCCCCCCACATCCCAAATCAGAGAGAAGAGGCGGCCCGTTATCTGAATGACAAATGGGGAGAAAATACCCAACAGCCCGCAAAACAACTCTTGCTTCAAAAAGAGCTCTTGCATCTCACCCAGTTGCAACTATCGTTTGTCACTACCCGCAGGACGGACTCAGTAAGTTTTGTTGAATGGGTAACTCAGCGTTCGTGTTCATCGCGGAGGCTTGTCCTGGCCCAGCTAGCTGCACCCAGGCCCCTGTAAGTGACATCACCTGTACAGGGGGCGCGGAGGTCCTACCGGACGGGCTGGAGAACGAGTGACAGAAACCGCACACAGCCATACTAGCTGTGTTCTAAGTGGTGAGATAAGTGGTGAGATTCTGGGAATAAAGCCCCTCTCCCGCTTACAACCTTCTGGTCATTTCCCAGTTTTCTGAGGACGGTCAAGTCTGAAATCCTTAACAGGGTCCATAGATCCCTGAAGACATGGCCCTTGGCTCTCTGTCGTACCCCGACTCCTGCCACTGTCCCGTTGTCCCCTAGGCCTCAGCCGCCTGGCCTCAGTCTCCCCACACCCCAGCTCCTCCCACCCCGTCCCGCTTCCTGCTCCGCGTGAGTTTGGCGCTCAGTTCACAGCTTACCAACCCTGAGAACCATCTCGAAGAAGGTCCCCTGCTGAACAGTCACGTACCCTCCACTTTCACAGCACGTCCCTCCATCGGAAACACGTGCTCATTGGGATAGCGGTCCTCTCCTTTTAAACCGTAAGCTTTGTGGGGCACCTGGGTGGCTCAGACCGACTCGGGCCCAAGTCATGATCTCACGGTTTGTGAGTTCGAGCCCCGCGTCGGGCTCTGCGCTGACAGCTCGGAGCCTGGGGCCTGCTTCGGATTCTATGTCTCCCCCTCTCTCTACCCCTCCCCTGCTCACGCTCCTTGTCTCTCTGTCTCTCGATAATAAATAAACATTAAAAAAAATTTTTTAAACCGCCAGGAACAAAACGATGGCTTCGGTAGCTGACTCATTTCATTATGTCCCGTGGTCTACCAAGAAATAGCCACTCCGGGAATTTTTCTCATAATACTATTGGTTTTACCGTCTTAATTACTTTTTAATATCAGTCTATGTCATTAAGAATGAATGTTCTCAAAGGCTCTCCGTCAGAAAAGCGCCCTGGTGCTTAAGCCCCTTAAATAAGCCATTTCTTTAATAAATAATTTCCACCTACCGAGCATAATGGTGTAGATCCTCTGACAAGAGAATAAACAAGGCGTCTGTTGGAGCCTGCTTTTTGCCAGGTTTACACTGAGAGGCTACCCCCCTCCCCCCATGGGACTGGCAGGGGCATGTCCCAAATCTCCCAGTTCTGTGTAGGGACATATATGGCTATAAAACCAGGGGCGACTGCTGTCCTCCTGGGCCTCACCACGTGCCGGGCACCCTGAGAGGCGGGACTGACCAGGGAAACCACCACATGTCCACCGCTCTGCTGAGGGACAAGAGACCTCAGGGAGGGACCTGTCCCCCCTGCGCCCCGGCTTTCTCCTTCTTAAAGCCGGGGTTATATTACCACCTCTCTCAGGGGGCTGTAGGGATCCAGCGGCAAATTCACGTCAAATGCTTAGCTCACGGGAAAGTTCTCGACGTGAGTTGACTCGCGTTACCGTTTCACAGGCCGTTGCATCACATCTTCACAGCAAACTCAGGACGGCTGTGTGTGGGCGCTGATTTATCACATCCCCATTGCACAAAGGAGGAAGCTGAGGTTTGGGGGCAGGGGTACAAATCAACTTCCGGGAGGTCAGCCCGACCCCGTCAGATTGTCGGGACGACGCTGGGACGCTCACACAGATTGATCGGTCCTCCAAGCCCTGGCCTTCATCCCGGCTGGGACCTGGGAGGGGGAGGGGAGGTGAAATACCAGAGCCAGCGGCCCCCCAGCCCCCCTTGCCGCTCGGGGAAAGAGCACAGCAGGGATCGGGGCTCAGCACTGGCTTTAAACTGGGAGACTGGTCTTTCTGGGCTTCCCGTTCTTTGACTCAGATGAGAATAACACTCCTGCTGAGCATAACCTATAGGCTTCTGGTGATGAGCCCCAGTACCCACGTAGCAGCCCCAGGACATTGATCCACTCTCCTTCCTCATGTGCAACATGGGAGTGAGCGCACCCCCTCCCTGAAGGAGCTCTGTAACCCTAACACCTCACCCCTGGCGGCGGGGAGCGCACTTCTGGTCCCCCCCCGCCCCCCGTCCGTGGCGCTGTACATGGCTTGGCCCTGTGCCCCCAGCGCAGGAGGGAGAACTAGGACCTACCCAGGGGTCTTTTCCAATTCTGTCTCAGGCTTCATCCCTTTCCATGCACAACACTGGTGCTGACAGAGCGGAGTAGAAACCAACTTTTCCTCTCCAGGGGTGGCTGTCTATACAACAGCCCCGGGGCCGTGCGTCCGGTCGGCTGGCCTATTGCACGTCTGGCGTGAGACCTACACGCCTAACCCTGATCTCATGAGCGCAACTTCAGGGAGGAAATACAGGCCTGATGAAATACTTCTGGAATACGGATTCTGCAAGCTTTGATATAAAATAATATTTGTGCAATGTTCTAGGCTTTGGGTGAAAAGTGAAACATGAGGGTCATAAATATATCATCTAACTCGTTAGGCCAGCCACGGTGCTCGTGTCACATGAAGTAGGTCTATGGCTCTGGGCTCCATTCATCACATTATTCGGCGATTATCTCGAAGCCAGTAGAGTCCTTTTCGTGGGAGTGATGATTAAAGATGAAATTTATAACGAGGACGCGCGGAAGTCCATCTATACTGCTGATACTTAAGGATGTGCCGGGCGTGTGAAACTTAGGATATGGCTTTTGGGTTTCCCCCCCATCGCTGTGGCCCAGGATGTAAACTGTACTGGGATGCGCGGCCCGTGTAGCCCTCCCCGCAGTTACGCAGAGAGAACTGGCCTCTGCAACTTCTCCGTTCCTGAGCTGCTCTTCCTCAGGAGGCCCGTGCCCTGCAGGGAAGCAAAGGCGACGATCTCAGTTTCCCGGGACTCGGTAAGTTCAGTCTCAGGTAATCACGCAATCACTTAAGCTTTCGCTCTATGCTCAGTCTCTTAAGGAACATTCTGCGTCTCTCTAATATTTCCCCCTCCTCCTGCTCTTCTCCAAGATGGTGACGGAGAGGTAGGGATGGCTCATGACAGTGTGTGGTGCTCGGGGAATCTCACCTCCCCTGGAACTTTCCGGGGGCCCTCTGGCCGCGAACACAAGGGGGGCTAATGGGGCCAATTCCAGATTTGCGGCGGATCCCAGGACCTGTCTGGATTGGGAAGCATTGGCGGGGGTGTGCCAACACCCTCTACAGGGGTCCTTGTTGCTGCCCCTGGTGCTAAGTGGGCTTCCACCTGTCAGGGGGCTCTCATCAGAGACGTGGGCATAGCCGCGCCCCGCGCACACTCTCACAGGGCCATGGCCTCGTGCCACGACCAGAAGGGATCACGCTGGGACCAGTGATGACTGCAAAGATACCTTCGCAGAAAATGCATCTGTTCCTCGGCAACGGCAGTGGGAAGACTGACGTCGTTATAGGCAATGTATCCTACGGCAGATGGCTTCTCAAGGACAGTGGTGCAAATGAGGACGGGCAAAGGGTCCTGGGCCACAGTGTCGGCCCCTCTCGCTCACAGAGGGAGGCGAGCAATCAATTTAGTGTTAAAATGACCTGAGGAAGTGAGGATCCCAGACATGAGCTCTGCCATGGAGCCTTCTTCGGCACCTGATGAGCGGGCAGAACGAGGGCTCACCCCCCCTCCCCCCACCGCACCTCCTACAGCGCGGGGCTCGTGGTTCCGACACCATCACTCGTGCGTCCACACGTACCGCCAACCCCACCATGGCCATGGCACGGTCTTTCCCCACGCGATCACCCCACGTTCCCTCCCCCTGATCCTCCCTCAGAACGTGGAAAGGGGCTGAAGTTCTCGTTGTCTTTTGAGCCAAGTCTCCTCCCGGGGCCAGAGGGAAGGAGGCCAGCTCCTCCAGTCAGTCCCGAGTCAGGAGCCAGCAGGGTTCAGGGGAAGCTCACGCTGCCCCCTCCCAGGCTTGCCAGCCCCCCTCCCTCCTGCCCTCCGGTCTCATTGCCGCACAAGACACGAACGCCCTCCTTGACCGAACTTTGGCCAGGCTCCACAGCCCTCTTTTCGGCCAGGCTTCATCTTTGGCCCCTGTTGTTGGTCTATGGAGTCCAGTGTTACTGAAGATTCTAAGTCACTTTATTGAGAGGCCCCCACCCTTGATATCCAAGCAAACTCCTCTTCCCCGCCCACCCCCTCAACTTTGGTACCGAACCAAGTTCCTCCTGGTAATTTTCCATCCACGGTCTCATCCTGCCAGTTGGTTATAAATCCCCACGGTTCCTACTGTATTCCCAGTTGCATCCGGTCTCTGTCCCCTACCGCAGCCCAGTCCTTCTGTGACTGTTTTGAATAAACTCCTTGTGCCATTTTCACATGTGTCAGAATAATTTCCCTTTAACAGTTCCGAGACCGCCCCCAAACTTACTCTCTGGAAATTACTGTTTGACTTTGCTCACGGTGCAGGGAAGGCGTGGTTGAGCCACCCGTCTCCGGTCCTCGAGCATCAGGTGAGGAGAGAGAGAGTTGAGGCCACCTTCCAAGCCAACGTCGTCACTCCCACGTCTGCTCCCTCCAGGTCTCCAGCCCCTCCCTCTCCACCTGGCATCTCATCGCTGAGGGCCCCTCCCTGTGATATTGGGTCTCTGGGCGCCACGATTTCTTACGACCCAACAGAGGGACATTCTACAAAATACCCGACCAGTGCCCCTCAAAACCACCGAGGTCATGAAAAGCAGGGAAAGGCTGAGAAATTGTCACAGACCAAAGGCGGTTAGGAACACACGGCACTTACATGGAATACAGTAACCTACATAGGATCTTGGAACAGAAAAAGAACATTAGGAGGAAACAATAAAATCTGAGTAAAGTATACAGGTAAGTAGTGACATACTCAGTTGTGACAGGTAGTAATGTAAGAAGTTAACAACAGGGGACACTGGGTACAGGGTCTGGAAGTCTCTGTGCCATAGACCTAACACTATTCTAAAATCAAGCGTTTTTTAGGGGTGCCTGTGTGGCTCAGTCGGTTAAGCGTTCGACTTTGGCTCAGGTCACCATCTCACAGGTCTTGAGTTCGAGCCCCGCGTCCGGCTCTGTGCCGACAGCTCGGAGCCTGGAACCTGCTTTGGATTCTGTGTCTCCCTCTCTCTCTGCCCCTCCCCCGCTCACGCTCTGTCTCTCTCAAAAACAAACATTAAAAAAAAAGTTCAAAAAAAATGTTTTTATGTTTATTCATTTTTGAAAGACAGAGAGAGACAGAGCACAAGCAGGGGTGGGGCGGAGAGAGAGGGGGACACAGAACCCGAAGCAGGCTCCAGGCTCCGAGCTGTCAGCACGGAGCCCGACGCGGGGCTCGAACTCACGAACCGCAAGATCGTGACCTACCCCGAAGTTGGACGCTCAACCGACTGAGCCACCCTGGCGCCCCCCCAAAAAAGTTTTTTAAACCAAACGTTTTTTAAACAATTAGATGAACCTAAGCTACAGCAATATAATGGCTTACCATTTATATAAGACTAAGGAATGGAAAAAAACAAAAAACAAAAAACGTCTAAGCTTAACGACACCTGGATCCTGGACCTCCAAGAGTAGTGAAGGTGACACAAATAGAATCAGAAGCTGGTAACGACTTTACCAAATGCTAATTACCTCACATTTGAGACTTAGGATTTTGAAATTTTCAGTGACAGGACACGGAGTAATTAATTATACAAGATTAACTAGACCATGATTCAATTTAAATTTTGAGTTTCAGATGGTGTTCCTTTTTCTGCTGGGTAATCCCGGTTGAATACGTCTCTGAACCGTGAATGGCATTTGCAACGACACCGAAGGAATTTGAATCAGACTGTTCTCCTCCAGCGAGATGAGTTCTTTCCGGAAAGGATGGCCAAGGAAGTCGTGTCTCTTGGCTACCTGATGAGACTCACCAGCAGCAGCAACTAATCTTAGGTTACGGGAGTGGAAAGGGGGACTTAGAGTTTTGGAGCTCTCACTCCAAAAGTGCTGGTGGGGATGATACCGGTAATGCTGGTGGGAGCAGACGTGTTTTCCCACAGCGGCTCCCCAGAGGAGATAGTACTCCAAGGCCTACTTGGCCATGGCAACGGGGTTGTTGACTTCCAGTCACGCTGCCATTTGAGTGGCAGCTCAGCGGGGAACCAAGCTCAGCACAATGAAGGTCCTGCTCTTCAGAGCCTACTCAGTCATAAACATAGCTCTTTTCCCAGGCCTTCTGAAGAGAGGAGAGGCCAGGCCCAGGGTGCTGTGAAAAATGCCCCTTCTTTCCGCCATCCCACGGTTTCATTTCCTATCGCTGTCTTTTTCGATGAGCAAAGCATTCATATACTAAAAGGGGTAATATCATGGTTTTGACAGAGTATTTGATTTTGCATTCCCCGTGGTGAGGATAAAGGTTCTTTTTATCACATTCTAGCGCAGCGCACAAGAGGGAGGCCGGCAGGGAAAAGGCGACATGTGCAGTGAGGGGGTTAGTTTTCATTCCGAGTACACTGGGAAGTCATCGGAAGGTGCGGCCATTCAAGGACAATGTGTGCTGGCGAACTTAAGAGACCTGCCCGGAACCGGGGGCGAGTTTATTGGCTCTGTCTTCTCCCTCATAAATTTTAATGACATGTTAGAAAATTGGGGTCAAGAGAAACAACTTCCCAACGTCTTGATTTCCTGAAGGGTTTACCCTACAAGCAGCTATTTTCAGGGGATCCCGCTGTAAGACAGAATCAAGGCTCAATTCAGGAAAAGGACCTTGGCACTCTGGGCCACCATGCAGCAATTTCTCATTCAATCAGTTATCAAGTGCTGATTCAATACTAGCAATGCACTAAGCACTGCGCTAAACATCAGGAATGATGATGATCAAGGCCCAGCCCCTGCCCTTAAGACGCCCGCAGCTTCGTGTTGGAGACAGGAAGAGTGGGTATGGTTGGGAAAGACTCATTGCAATTTCGGCTGGCTTTTAAATGTTTTTCAAACTCACCCCAAGTGAAAACAGCTACAGAAGGATACCCCGATTGTCTCTGGTTTTGAGATCCTGCAGCTTTTCATGTGTTGAAGTCTCCTTCAATCATCTTTAAAGTCTGTATGATTTAGGAACAAGTTCTTTGGCTGACGCTACTGAATTTACCAAAGTCAACACCTATCCACCCAGCTGCCTGAGGAAAGTTGGGACACTGACAAAGTTTCATGTGGTGACTTCCTGTGCATCTTTCTATATCATTTACACTGTCTTTAAAATCCCAAACTCACTCATTCTCTCTCCCCATTCAGTCTTCTCAGGAAAGAATCTAAGACTTACCCACATTGAGATTTAAGGAAATGTTGAAGCTCAAAGTATGTTTCAATAGGGGCAAAGTTTTGTTGTTGTTTTTTTTTCTTTTTAGTTTTGGCCTAAGATCCACTAAAGTCCACGGTCAGTTAATACATGTTGAATAAAGGAATAAATGAATACACAAGCAAACAAAAAATAAAATAAAATAAAATAAAATAAAATAAAATAAAATAAAATAAATAAAATAAAACAAAACAAAACAAAACAAAACAAAACAAAACAAAACAATAAGACGTATTAGAAAGAGTGTAAGGAGGGATGCCTGGGTGGCTCAGTCGGTTAAATGTATGACTTCAGCTCAGGTCATGATCTCACAGTTTGTGGGTTCAGGTCCCACACTGGGCTCTGTCCTGACAGCTCAGAGCCTGGAGCCTGCTTCAGATTCTGTCTCTCTCTGCCCCTCCCCAGTTCACGCTCTGTCTCTCAAAAATGAATAAGTGTAAAAAAATGTTAAAAAAAAGAAAAAGAAAAAGAAAGAGTATAAGGGGAGGCAGAGTTAGGCAAATAGAACAATAGCATCCCGTGACTCCAAGTAAGGTTGTTAAGCAATTAGCTAACAAAAACAAAGAAAAGAGATTACAACAGCTAAAAATCAGAAACAAAGATCATCCATCACAGGAGAAGACAGTTTGCAACCTGATCCAAACATATATACACACCATGCTGTCCTTCATTCATTTTGCCAGACTGGGAAAACCTTCCCATGGCCTGAAGTCAGCCCACAGGTTAGCTGGTGTTTGGAGCCACTGGGCTGAAAGATGACCCTCCTGACAGGAATGCTCTCTCTTTTTTTTTTAATTTTTTAAATGTTTATTTATGTTTGCTAGAGAGAGAGAGAGAGAGCAAGGAGGGGAGGGACAGAGAGAGAGTGAGACACAGAATCCAAAGCAGGCTCCAGGCTCCCAGCTGTCGGCACAGAGCCTGACACAGAGCTCGAACCCATGAGCTATGAGATCACGACCTAGCTGCTTAACCGACTGAGCCACCCAGGAGCACCAGAAACTCTCTTTTTTTTTTTTAACTGGTAGGGATACACAGCATGATGTGGAAGCAACAGAATTTTGCACCAAATGTGTACGCTGCTCTTTTCTTGGAAGCTGAAGCCTCTTTTTTGTCATCTCTGCCACAGTAAAAGTAAGGACCATTAAACTCATAGTCTCCTGATGCCTTTGCTCAGGAAGAGGTTCCACCCTGTTTGTTCCAGGCGATTCCATTGCCTCCTAAAATCGATCATATCCAGAGATGAATTAACTCTTGATTTTCTTTTCCAAAAAGGAACACTTAAAAGTCTTTAATTATTCAACTTGCACCAACGGATATTGACTCCTTGACACTGTGTTGTGTATTTGTGCCCCACCCCCCTCACCTCTACTTCATCTAAGTGCCTCTTAACTTTAAGACTTAGGTAGAGCTGTTGCTTCAGCTTCCAAACTTCTCTGTGGGATGGCATTATATGGTCGACTTCCCAGAGTGAGGAAGAAAACCAATACCACCATCAATGGGGGGATAATATCTTCTCAGTGAAGACAGCTCTGTCTACTTTGGGATGATGGCAAACTCTTTGTTTCAGACCAGGTAAAAACAATTTGCTGGTACAGAAGCAAGCTATCAGTTTTTATATATTTATCTTGCATTTAGCCACTTTGCTGATTCTTTATCAAATGAAATGGTTCTTGAGTTGGTTATCTGGTGCTTTCTTAGATAGACAACAATATTGGTTGCAATTTTTTCCTCCTTTTAAATAATTATAATATATCTTATTTATCTTTGATATCTAATTGTATTGCCCAGAACTTCCAGGCAATGGTGAGTAATAATTAAGGCAGACATCCTTGGGGTTCCTCCACAGTTTTAATGGAAACACCTCTAGAGTTTCATATTTAATGTTGTTTAATGGAGTTACAGATTCTATCCCAAATGTGAGCCTTAATCTCCCTAGTGTTTTAAAGATTTTTCTTATCTCAATCGGGCAAGAAGAGCCTTAAATTTCACAAATATCTCTTCCACATCTAACAAGATAAACTGTTTCCTTTGTGAGTTATTGATTTGGTTTATTAATATATTTTAATGTAATTATTCTTGTATTTCTGTAATAAATCCTACACAATCATAATAAATTATTCTTTAAATGTGCTATCAAATTTAATTTACTAGTATTTTATGTAGGATTTCACATCTATGTTAAAAGGTGAGTCTGGCCTACAATTTGGGGGGAAAATTAATTTCTTTTTTCTTCTTTTTTAGGTTTAGGTTTACTTATTTTTGAAAGAGAGAGAGAGAGAGTGCGTGCACACACATGGGCAGGGGAAGGGCAGAGAGAGAGGGAGACAGAGAATTCCAGGCAGGCCCTGTACTGTCGGCCAGAGCCAGAGGCAGGGCTCGAACCCTTGATCCAAGAGATCATGACCTGAGTGGAAACCAAGAGTCGGACACTTAACTGAGCCGCCCAGGTGCCCCAGGGGAAAATAAATTTAAAAAAAATTTTTTAAACTTATTTTTTATTATTGGTCTATTCAAGTTTTCCATTTTGTCCAGTTAAAGATTTTCCTGTCTATTAACATTTACTGTTTTTAAATAATCTTTTAAAACTCCTCTACGCTTATTCATTTCCTCCTTCATTCAACAAACAGCAATTGAATTTGCCTTTATAGAGTCAATTCATAATAAGGTGTCTGCCACAGAGACTCCACATTTTAGGGATTTAATCACTATGCCTGGCACTGATTTAACTGCTGGTGACACAGCTGTGAATGTGCCTCGAGAAGGCCTTTCCGATAAGAGCTTACTTCCTAGTGGGGGAAACCATAGATGGAGTAAACAGATTGATTGCAGTGACAAAAAGATGGGAAGACAAGACCATGTGATGGAGATGAGGAAGCATGCCTGTCTGGAGCATGGTGGCCAAAGAAGCCGAGATTTCATGAGAAGCAGGCTTCCAAAGGCCAAGGGGCCAGCATTGCCAAGCCTCCGAAGTTAGAAGAAAGCAGAATGAAGAACAAAAAGGAGGACAGGAAGAAAAAGCAGATAGGTAATGATCAAGGAGGCCGAGGGGCAGGCACAGGTGAGATCACTCAATATGGGGAGATACTGGAGGGTTTTGTGCGTGGTTGGACATGATCCAACATACATTTTAAGCAGATCTATTTGGCCGTTATACAAAGTGTTGGGGCAGAGAACAAGAGTGGCAGCTGGGAGACTAGTTGGGGGTTCAGTGGCTGCATAGGCAGAAGTGAAGGTGTTGCCCTATCCCTTTTCTCAGAGTATTCGAGTTGTCTTTTTCTCCCTTGGGCAGCTATGCTGGAAGTTTGCCTACTTGATTGCTCTTGTCTAAGAAACAACTCTTGCGTTTCTTGACTTACTCTTCTAATGTTCTCTTGTTAATAATTCATCAATGGTGTTTTGACCTCCAGGATTTTTTTCTACTTTTCTCTCTACTTTTTGCCCTCTTGCTCTTTTCTGATTCTTAGCTCATTGTTTGTTGCTTCCTTTAAAGTCAAAAACATTTAGAGATTTCAGTGTATCCCATAAATCTGATAGGAAACAAAATCTTCGTTTCACCAGACATTACCTTTTGGGGTACTGATGGCATCATATCAATGACCCAAATGTCACTAGATCAAGGTTCCATGTGGATAACTGTCATTCTTTCAAGGAATTATCATATGAAACACAACTTGCCTACTCTATATTATTGTTTTTTATTCTTTTAATGCTTATTTATTTTTGAGAAAGAGAGTGTGAGCCGGGGAGGGGCAGAGAGAGAGGGAGACACAGAATCCGAAGCAGGCTCCAGGCTCCGAGCTATCAGCACAGAGCCCGAAGCGGGGCTCGAACTCATGGACTGCGAGATCATGACCTGAGCCGAAGTCGGACGCTTAACCGACTGAGCCACCCAGGCGTCCTTTGCCTACTCTATATTAAATGCAAATCCCAGATACTTTCCCACCCCCCTTTGTGTTAGGACATGGACACTAGACTCTAAGTTAGAAGCCAGTGACAGGAAGAACCAGTGGCTGTGCAGAGTCCTGTTGAAATGAAACAGCAAAAGCTGCACACAGTGACAGAGGAACATATAGAAGTTGACAGCAGAAAAAGTTCCACAAACATGTTCAATATTCCTAGAAAACCAGATAAGGGGAGCAATGAAAACTTGCCATTGGAGGTGCCAACAGGGAGATCATGGGGGAACAAGAAGCTAAGGCCACTCCTTCTGATGGAGTCTCTGTTTTCTCAGTGGGTGGAGAGGGTAGGCAAGCCATCACCTGCCTTGTGAGGAAGGGGGCACAAGGGAATGTTGGAGGGTTGAGGACAGGTGACATGTGGGCCCACACTGAAAGGGAGACCATCAGCTACTGTGATTGGTAACTTTTTGAGACTTCTTGAACATTTGAAACTTCCTTGACATTTCAAATTTCTGTAGCAGTAAATCCCCATAGCATGTGTGTGCTTTTGTTTCAGAGGATGTAAGAATAAAAGCTAGATGGGGCGCCCGGGTGGCTCAGTCCGTTAAGCATCCAACTTCGGCTCAGGTCATGATCTCACGGTTCGTGAGTTTGAGCCCCGTGTTGGGCTCTTTGCTGACAGCTCGGAGCCTGGAGCCTGCTTCAGATTCTCTGTCTCCCTCTCTCTGCCCCTCCCCTGCTCATGCTCTGTCTCTCTCAAAAATAAAGATTTTAAAAATTATTAAAAAAAAAAGAATAAAAGCTAGATAAACTACATCCCACTCTAAAGCTGGTACTGAGAGAGAACCCCAGGTAGCTGGAAAGGTTCATCAGATGCCCAGGGTCTGCAGAGGGGGGCAAGGGTCGCTCAGATAGATAGACTGAGCAGGCTGAGGAGTGGGTCACCTAGCAGGGACCACACTCCCTACATTCCTAAGCAAAGCAGAACCACCCTCCTAGATATGGCCTCATCTTGCGTGAGGAAATTGGACTTAATATGTTTGGAAATTATTTGAATTTCACTAATGCGGACCTCCAATTTTTTTTTTCTCCCGTCTATCCCTATAATTGCAAAAACTAGTGAAGGCATTTTACATATTCGCTTTTGCTTTTACTGAATAAAACATGTCCTTTCCATCCAGAGCACACATTTTTAGTGTTTCCCCATCAGGGACCTCTTCTTTTCTCTATGGTTCAAACGCTTATCTTTGAATGTACTCCTATTCTATGGATGAGTTGGAAAGAAGTCAAATACATCAATATTTGACATGACTAAAAGCATGCTTTCCCTGTCAGAACAACTATGCTTTACCACCAAAAGTGAATCCCAGAATTGAAAGTCCTTCCCTGCATGCCTCGGACAATCGCTTCTCACCTTGTCCTTTGGCTTTCTGATGACTGACTGTCACTCCGGAAAGAGGGAGGCACTCTCGTCTTGCACATTCCCTACAATGTCAAATCTCTATGACAGATACCTAGGTATAAATTAGATCTAAAAAATGAATGCCGGAGACTAGAACCCTAGATGAAGGGGTTTCACCACATTACTATTTATGAAAGGTCATTTGACCCTCATTTTCATCTCCATGTGAACTATGAGTTCTACCCAAGAAGAAACAGACACAAGAAGTCCATATTCCAAGAGTGAACTACTACATTTGATTTGGGATGTGAAGTCACATCATCGAGTGGAGATGTTTGCACTTCTGCATTTGAGCCCTGGCATAGGACTCTAAGATAATTCTTTTTTTTTTTTTTTTTTTAATTTTTTTTTTTAACGTTTATTTATTTTTGAGACAGAGAGAGACAGAGCACGAATGGGGGAGGGGCAGAGAGAGAGGGAGACACAGAATCGGAAACAGGCTCCAGGCTCTGAGCCATCAGCCCAGAGCCCGACGCGGGGCTCGAACTCACGGACCGCGAGATCGTGACCTGAGCCGAAGTCGGACGCTTAACCGACTGAGCCACCCAGGCGCCCCTCTAAGATAATTCTTTAAGTAGCTCATTCCCATCTATTTTCCAAACGCACTACTAAAACCCTTGTGGAGAACAACTGAACATTCTCCAGGTCAAACCCTGAGACCATAAGTAAATAGAAGACGACGAAAGTAGATAAATTCAAATAAATAAGAAAAAATATTTAGAGCTTTGATTTTAATGGGGCCCGTATGAACTCAAATCAAGAGACAGAAGCTGGAAGAGATAGCCGTTCACAAGTAAATAATGTGGCCCGACGACAATGAAGATGGTTTAATTTAAAATGAAAACAAATTTTTTTAAATGTTCGCTTATTTTTGAGAGAGACAGACAGGCAGACAGAGCATGAGCAGGGGAGGGGCAGAGAGAGAGGGAGACACCGAATCCGAAGCAGGCTCCAGGCTCCGAGCTGTCAGGAGAGCCCCATGCGGGGCCCGGACACCCGAACCGGGAGACCATGACCTGAGCCGGAGGCAGACGCTCAACGGACTGAGGCACCCGGAAGACGGTTTAATCCTAGAATCACACAGAACATTGGCCTTATACTCGAGTATTTTTCTTTATAGCAACTTATCGTCAGGGAGAGGTTTCCGAAGGCGAAGGTTCTTTTCAGGGCGAGTCTTCTTCCACTGCTCTGTCGCATTTCACATTGTGGATCGTTCTCCTTTCCAACCTTGCTCCTTCTTGACTTCCCGTGTGTGGTTGTCCATTCGACAAGTCCCGCGGCGTCCACCAGACACTGAGCCCCGGAGTGACGTCACACACACCAACACCCCTGTCCTCATGGGGCACATCTGTTCAAGGGAGCCAACGGGGAGTTTAAGAGGCCTATGCTGCAAGTGGCTCCAAAGGGTGGGCAAAAACAGGGGCACACGGGAGCCAACGTCCGCTCCCACCCACTCTCACCCCTGTTCCTCAGGCAGCCCCTGCCCTGGGGCCTTCCCACCCGATGGCCGACTCCTCATCCCCTGCCCGTCTTTCTTCCCACAGCACCCTTTTCACCCCGCGCGACCCACGGCCTTCCCTCCTCCTGACCCCTGGGTTTCTTCGCCGCAACTACCAGCTGCTAGCACACAACATAAATTACTCTCGACGGTCATAGTTCGTTGACTGCCTCCTTGCTCCCTGGCAGCTCCTTCTGAGTCTCCTCCAGTATCTGCCGCCCTACCCATCCCTGACACGTTCCCTTGGGTGTCCTACTCCGTCCCTTTCAACGACGATTCGGTGCCTGGGGCACGTTAGATATGTGGGCATGGAGGAGACAAAGACGGAACCGGCCTCGGTCTCTGTCCTCGAGGAGCTCATCACGTCCTTGAGGCAGACGTGTGCACGCTTTCACTACACGCGGATTTACCTGAACTCCTGGGAGATCACAGGTGAACCACTCAGCCCTGGTCGGGGGTTGCGGGAAGTCCTCCTGCTGGATCACGGGCCCGAGGATTCGAACTGGATCACGGAGCGAGGACGAAGGCTACCCTGGCAGAGCCAATATGCTCCCCCAATTCCAAGCACGTCTCACTTCCCCAGCACGCACTGTCCTTGGGTGGCTGCATTTTCCAAGGACCGCCCAGCACACTGGGAGCAAAACCAAGCACCTAACCGAGGCGTGAACATGCCTGTCTGTCCTCCTCTACCTGCTGCACCGCTCTCAAATGTGATCAAGGGACTCGATCGGGAGTCCTTTCCTGAGGAAGACAGTACTTAAACAGAAAGCTAGGAAAATAGAACTTTCCAGAACAAACGCCCTCTTAGGAAAAAACACACGAACAAACGAACAAAACAGTGACAGGAAGTAATACGGTGGGATACAGGAAATAGGGGTACTTCCGGGGCATTCTCAGCCACACCCTTCCCTTTCCTCTCAAAGTCTGGGGAAAGAGTTGCGTTTAACTGATGTTAGACACTTCAATAAACATACGTGTATTGAACCCTCTCCTTCTTGTATGCTCGTGATTCACAAAACTGCCAGGTACAGACCTCTTTCCTGAGCTCCAGACTCTTTTTTTTTTTTTTTTTTTTTAGTGTTTTATTTATGTTTTGAGAGAGAGCAATTGAAGCGGGGGAGGGGCAGAGAGATTGGGAGACAGAGGATCCGAAGCAGGCTCCACACTGATACCAGTGAGCCCGATGTGGGGCTTGAACTCACAAACCATGAGATCGTGGCCTGAGCCGAAGTCAGACACTCAACTGACAGAGCCACCCAGGTGCCCCGGAGCTCCTGACTCTTAAATCTAACTTCCTACTAAGAATCTCTGCCTGTGTTTCCCAGAGTGCCTTACATCCTTCACATGAAAAGCAGAACCCGTATTCTTCCCCATATACACCTGCTCTTCACAACTTTATTTCTCAACTTGGTCAATGACACTACCGTCCCTATCAGCAATCCAAGAGGCATCCGAAATCCCTCCTTCTCCACTCTGCCCATTGAATTGGCCAGCAAGACCTTTCCATTTTCACTCCCGCCACTCTCTCCACTCCTTCCCCTGTGTAACATCTTGGCAATTAATTTTTTGCTTTGGTCTTTCATCATCTTCTCCTGAACTCCTGCAAGAGCTTCTTCTTCGACACTTTCTGTCCCAGACCGGGTGTCCCCCTTTCTCCCCCAAGCAGAGCTTGATTAGAACCCGTGAGTAGGTTCTGTTGACGTTGGAAGTACTCAAGGCAATAGGCATGAGGGAGCTGGGAGAACGGTGGAAGAAAAGCCCATATAAAGATGAGTGACCAAGATCACCTCTGTGGGTAGCTGGGGCTTGATCCCATTCTCGGGCACATGTAGATTTCATCTTGGTATTATTTGTGAAGAGACAGGAGAAGCATTTACCCACGGGCTTCCATTCCTCACCATGAGGGTGTCAAATCTCCTGCACTTACGAGGCAAGGTGAAGGGGTGTGGGGCCAGGCACCCGAAATATCTGCCACCTACTCAGTTGAACCCACCTTTGTTTAAAATGTCTTTCTAGAATATAAATCTGATTATGTAACCTCCCTTGCCCAACTTATAATCCTCCAGTTCAGCGAGCTTGCAACATGGCACCCATACCCATTAGAACAGAGTATACAGCTTGCGCGATCTGGCCACTGCAGCCTTCCTGACCTCCCCTCACACCTACCCATTGCCCCCAATGCCCTGGCCATACTAGAGGCTGGACTAGTCATGATTCTTCTCTTTCCTCCATGTTTGCTCACTCTTCTCATCTTAAATGTTCTTCTCCACCTGGTGAATTCTTACTCATCATCTAAAACTCAACCCAACTACCATTTCTCCTCTAGCACCTTCCTGACGCCTACCGCGTACTCCCAGCTTGGCCCCCAAAGAAAGACCTAAAGCTCCCCCTCCTTTGCTCCTATAACAAATAATTCCAAGGCGATGTTACAGGGGGAGTAATGTACACGCTCTGTAATTCCGCCTACCCTCTTGTATTATCTGCCCCGGTCTCGTGAGACCCTTGAGGGCAAGGAACTACTATACCTCCTTCAATTTTGTATGTTCAGTGCCTTGAACAGCGTTGGACCCATAGGGCATTCACTAAATATTTCTTGAATGACAACACAGATTCGTCACTTATGATGGATCAGCCTCTTCGCTAACTGTGTAATGCATGTGTCACTGAAATGCGTGCAGGCATCGAAAGCTGGCCCAGATAAAGTACACCTGAGACCCTGCCATCACGTGCTCATGGAAGGATGTCACGAAGAGATACAAAGCAGCTAAAGGTTCCATCTCTCAACTGCCTCCACGCACTGCACACACACAGCAGCTTTCTCTCTTTTCTTCTGGCATCTGGCCCTTTACACTACGGGAGACCAACTGCTGTAAATATTACTGGCCCAGAGTCCCCAGAAACTTGAAAATGGGCCCTAAGCCAGAGGCTTTGGACACAGCACGGGGACAGGGCAACTGGAGACAACGGCGATGCAGAACACGAAACTGGATGGAAACCTTCAGTGGCAACAACAGGGGGAAACAGGGCCAAACCCGAGATCTTCGCAAAGAGGACAGCACTTTGTAGCAGCTGCACGGGAAGGAGGAGCATTAAACATTTATTAATATTGCCCATTTTCAGAAACCATTTGGCCAAGAGCCACCTGGCCTGACTCCTGGCCCCAGCCCCGCCTGCTAGGAGGCTGGCTTCCGAGCACACGGGCCTTCTAAGCGGCGTTCTGCCGAGGGGCACAGGGCTCCAAGCAGCGTCAGCTACATCCCCGCTAGGATGCGATGTCCTTACTCTCTGGTAGCAACATACAAATTTAAAAATCCTAACTCGCTTCCAAGCTCTAGAAGATACTAAAATATTTAGATTCAATACTTGCCTGGAATTATGAGGAAGGGAAGAGAGAGTTTATCAGAGGAGAGCGAGCGATCTTAGCAAACTGGAAAAATAACAGGCTATCTGAAAATTAAAGGCATCCTTCTTGGTATGTATCAATATTTTAACATGGTTCCCTTTAGTTTCCTTTCTTTTAACTCCATCTAAAATTAGGAAAAAAAAAAAAACCCTTAAAAATTCTGGGCCTGTAAAATAAATAAATAATTTCTGGGCCTGGGTATTCATCTCTGCAGCCAATCCATAAAGGCCTCTTGTACAATTGCTGGGCGCCTGGAGACGTGCTCACGGGTTTTGGATAAGACGAGGAAGACACTCTTGCCATCAAAAGTCCAGGACCAAAACCCCCATGAGACATTTTCCCCCTTCCATGTACATTCTATAGGCTATGCTCATTTGGGTTTTCTAAATCGGTGATCTTTAGTGTATTTTAACTCTTTTCATAGAAAAGTTATATAGATAAGACATATTTTTCTCCCAATTATGAGTGTGGTCTGTAGTCATGCTCTCTAGTCACTCACCCCCCATTCAGCCATAAAGCTGGCTGAAGTCTGATTTCTGCCCCCACAGTCTGATAGTGAAACTGTTCTTGCCAAACCACAAGGACATAGACCATTTCTACTCTTTACATGAAATGACCTTTATGGCATTTGACACGGTAGATGAAGTTCTCAGACCCTTCCTCCCTGGAGCCTGTCGGTCTCTCTGGTTTTCCATGTTCTCTTTGTCTTGCTATTTTTTCTTTAGCTTTTCTTCTTTTTTCCTTACTTCTCAAGGTCTCAAGCTCTGATCTCTTATCTTATTCTAGGACCTCTGATAAATTTTATGCACACACGTATCTGAATCCTCCGCTAGAAACTGGGGGCTTCCAGACTTCCCTTTTATAACTGAGGTCTCTCCTCTGAATACCAGTCCCATATTCCCATACTCATAAAATATCTTCACTTGGATGTCCCATAGATCTCTTCAGTGCAATATAACTAAACCCAAGAGCATCTTTCCCCCACCTTACTCTCCCCTTCTCTTCCCCACCTAGGTGAATGGTAGTCCCATCTTTAACACAGTTACCCTAATGAGAAATCTGGAAGCCATCACTGACTGGTGCCCGTGCATACTCTCAGGCCCTCAGCAATGATTATTGGTCAGCAAGCTCGTCTATTCTAGCTCTCTCCCTATTCAGCTCCCCCCTTATCCTTCATCAAAATCTTTTTTTTTTTTTTTTTTTAAGAGACGGGGTGAGAGCACAAGTAGTAGAGAGGGAGACAGAGAGAATCTTAAGCAGGTTCCACACCCAGCACAGAGCCGGATGCAGGGCTCTATCTCACAACCCTGAGATCATGACCTGAGCCAAAATCAAGAGTCTGACGGTTAACCTACTGAGCCACCCAGGTGCCCTTCCTTCATCCATGTCTTACTTCAGGCTTCCATAACTTCTCTCTTGGGTTATCTCAGCAGCCTCCTTTTGACCCCCACCGGTCCAGAGCAATCCCTCCAAAATACAAATCTGACCTTATGTCCCTCTTGTTTAAAATCAAAACTTCAAACTGTCTTCCCGTCTTCTTTGAATTAATACCCAATATCAACTCTTACTACTTTCTAGTCATACTTTTCATTATGATCATATTCTGAACTATTCAGAGCTCCCCATAAAACCCATGTTCTCCCATATTTCTGTGCTTTTGTTCTAAATGGATAACATTCCCCTCTTCTTTACCTGGCCAAAACCTACACATCCATCCTAAACCTCCTCATTCATGCAAACAGTTCAAAACAAAGCCTTTGATGGCCCCTCCCCAAGCAGAAGCAGGGTTTCTCTATGCTATGATAGCAACAACTCACAGCAGCAGCAAAAATAATAAAACAACAACTAATATTTACTTAGGGCTAAACAGTCACAGTGGTTCTTAATTCTAAATGTGTATAAGAATCATCTGGGAATGTTAAAACGCTATCCAAACGTTGAAATGGTATCCAATGGTCTCCAAAGCCCATTCCAATATTCAGATGCATCAGATTTGGGACTGAGATCAGGAACCCACATGTTTAACAAAATATTCAAACTGATTCTGATGCAATTGATCTAGGAACCATATTTTGAAAAACACTGAACATCTAACCGGCTTCCTGCCAATCGACTCAACACATTGCCACCAAATTACTATTCATAAAATACCTCTTATAATTTTAAAACATCAAATAGTTGGCACCAAAGACAATTGTGAGCTTCACACATATCTGTCAATTACCTTAAGCCCACTGGAGTGGTATTATCTATAAAGAAACAGAAAGTTATGGAGATTAACCTGATCAAATTCACAGATAGGAATGACAGGATTCAAGTTTCGGCCTTGTTCCAGGATACCGTATCTTGAATCATTCACTGCCATATAAAAACGATAACCAAAAGTCTCAATGAGTCCCCATGACAGTCAACTGAATGAGATCCTTGGCCTGGATTTAAAGGCCCTTAAGGGTCCTGCCCCTTGTGATGGTTAATTTTATGTGCCGACTTGACTGGGCTTATCTGGGCAGATAGCAGATAAAACATTATTTCTGAGTATGCCTGTGAGGGTATTTCCAGAAAAAATTAGCATCTCAGTTGGTGGGCCTAGTAAAGTAAGAGTTCTTCCCCTTTGTGGGTGGGTGTCACCCAGTCCACTGAAGGCCCAAATAGAACAAAAAGGCAGAGGAAGGGTGAATTTGCTCTTCCTTCCTGACCTGAGACACATGCCTTCTCCTGCTTCAGCTATCACACTGAGTCTGGAACGTACACCATCAGCCTCCCTCTCCCCCTTTCTCATGTCTTTGGACTCAGAACAAAGTATGGCACCAGCTTTCCTGGTTCAACACCAATAAGACAGCAAACTGTGGGGCTTTTTGGCCTCCATTACTTCATGAGCCAATTCCTAAAATAAATTCATATATATATATATATGTATGTATGTAAATATATATATATTTATATGTAATTTATATATATTTATTAATTTCTATATATAATATAATTTTATGTATTTATATATTTATATATAATATATATTTATATATACATTTTTCATATACGTATGTATGTAAATTTATATATATATATATATACATATATATATATATATATATATATGTATATGTATATATACACCCATACCCACACCCACAAACACATAGGCATACCTCAGGGATATTACAGGTTCAGTTCCAGACCATTACAATAAAGTGAGTATCACAATGCAAGTCAAATGAATTTTTTGGCTTCTTAGTGAGGAGCCAAGATGGCAGAACAGCATGAAGTTTTTTGTGTCTCGCGTCCATGATACACAGCCAGAGCAACACTAAACCATCCTGCACACCTAGAAAACTGATCTGAGGATTAACACAACAATCTGCACAACCTGAACCACAGAATTCAGCAGATATGTGGCGGGGAGAGGTGAACTGGGGGAGAGAGAAGCTGCAGAGGGCAGAGAGCCACTTTTGCAGGTGGAGAGAAGATGGAGATGGGGGGGAGGAGAATATGGGAAAAGCACCCCCTCCAAAAGCAGCTGGAGAGAAAGTGGAAAAGTGGAAACAGCCGCAGGGACTGAACTAAAAAAGGGAGAAAGGAGAGGGTTTAAATTCCATTAAGACTATAAATAAGGGAAGCACAGAGTCTGCAACTCCGCAGCTCGATACCTGGCAGTACTCTAGTGGGACGGGCGAATCCCCAGGAGCAGAGTGGAGTCCGGGGGTCTTCAGGCCACACGGGGAGATGTGGTTCCCCTGCTGGAAGGACACCTGGTAGAGACTGCGTGGGCCCCCCAAAGGCAAGGCCCCAGTGGACCCGGGAGAACAACCACATTCACTGGTGCTGGAACAAGGTCGTTAAGGGTGAAGCCTGGTACCAGATGTGTGTTGTGATTTTCCATAATCCCTGAAATGCTGCTGCTACGCTATCGTGTGAACTTTTTCTGGGGCGGGCTGGCACCCGGCCGCAGTCTCTGGGCGTCAGCAGCAGCACAGTCTTGCGAACGTTCCTGGGGGCAGCCAGCACCTGGCCGTTGCTCGGTGAGACCCTCCCACAGAGGGGCGGGGCGGGTCAAAGCCACAGTCCCTCAGAAGTAAGGGGCTGGGGAAAAACAGCCACATCAGAGACAAGACTCGGGAGGGAGGGTCTGCCTGGGGCGTGGTCACAGACTGTGTAAAAGCGGGGAGTGGACAGAAGCCGAAGACAGAGGATGGGTGGGTGATTGCTAGCCAGGAAGAACAGAGTTCCAATACTAGAGAATGGGTAGCTGGATGACGCCATTTTCACCGCTCCCACGCATGCGCATACGCACCTATGAGCGCCACAACAATCGACCCCAGTAGGCTAGCAGCGCCATCTAGTGGAGAACGAAGACATTACACTGAGCCCACCCAACTGGGCCAACCTCGCTCTTCAAGAGCACAAGTCTCACCGCCTGCTTAGTTTATGGACTATAAAGCACTTCACAGTTTGACTTCTAGGGGAAAACAAAGTAATTTCAGTCATATTTCAATCAAACCCTGCTGTTGCTTTAACTACTAAGTTTGTGTAATATTGCAAATCCTTTGCTGTCCCTTCAACAAGCTTCACAGCATCTTCAGCAGGAGCAGAGTCCATCTCGAGAAACCACATTCTCTGCTCAGCGGTGAGAAGCAGTCTTCACCCCATCACGTTCTATCACGAGACACAGCAATGCCGTCCCCCTTCAGGCCTCACTTCTAGTCCTGGTTCTCTCACTGTTTCCACCACATCTGCCGTGATTGCCTCCACTGATGCTCCGAGACCCCAGAGTCATCCCCAAAGGTGGGAATCCACTTCTGCCAAACTCTTACAAAGGATATTTTGACCTCTTCCCGTTGTTCTTAATGGTTTTCCATTTCAGGAGGGATTTAATTTACTTTGCCCAGGTCTATCAGAGGAATCACCATCTATGGCAGCTAGAGCCTTATGAAATGTATTTCTTAAAAAATAAGACTGAAAGTCAGAATGATTCTGTGATCCACGGGCTGTGGAATGGATGCTGTGTCAGCAAGCTGAAAACAACATTCATCTCCTTGTGCGTCTTCAGAGTTCTTGCGTGACCAGATGCATTGTCAACGAGCAATAGTATTTGTAAAGGAATCTTTTCTTTTTTCTGAGCAGCAGGTCTCAACAGCGGGCTTCAAATATTCTTCAGTAAACCTTACTGTAAGCAGATGTGCTGTCATCCAGGCCTTGTTGTTCCACTTATAGATCACAGGCAAAATAGATGGAGCGTAATTCTGAAGGGCCCTAGGGTTTTGGGAAGGGTAAGTGAGTTTGGCTTCAACTCACAGTCACCAGCCGCGTTAGCCCCTAATAAGACAGTCAGCCCGTCCTTTGAAGTTTTCAATCCAGGCATTGGCGTCTCCTGTCCAGCTCTGAAAGTCCTCGATGGCATCTTCTTGCAATAGAAGGCTGTTTCATCTTGTTGAAAACCTGTTGTGTAGTGTAGCCGCCTTCATTGCTATCTTAGCTTAGCTCTTCTGGATAACGTGCTGCTTCATCTTACAATCTGATGTCATGGAGCTCGTTTCTTTGCTTAAACTTCAGGAACCCGCCTCTGCCATCTCGTACTTTTCTTCTCGGCTTCCTCACCTCCCTCAGCCCTCACAGAATTGAAGAGAGGTAGGGCCTTGCTCTGGATTAGGCTTTGGCTTAAGGGAACGCTGTGGCTGGTTTGATCACTGAAGCTTTCTCTGTATCAGCAATACAGTTGTTTCACTTTCTTATGATTCATGTGTTCACTGGAGGAGTACTTTTTTAATTTCTTTCAAGAATGTTTCCTTCACATTCATAACTTAGCTAATGTTTGGCGCAAGAGGCCTCGTTTTCGGCCTGCCATGGCTTTCGGCTTGTCTTCCTCATTAAGCTTAGTCATTTCTAGTTTCTGATGAAAGTGAGAAACATGTGACTCTTCCTTTCACTTGAACAACCCAGAGGCCCCTGTAGGGTTATTCACTGGCCTAATTTCAATATCGTTGTGTCTCAGGGATCAGGGAGGCCCAAGGAGAGGGATAGAGATAGAGGAAGGGCCAGTCAGTGGAGCAGTCAGAATACACATAACATTTAGGTTTAAGTTTGCCGTCTTACACCAGCATGGTTCGTGGGACCCCCCACCCCAAACAAACTACAATAACAACTTTGACATTCACTGATCACAGATCACCATAACAAATATAATGATGAAAAAGTTTAAAACGTTGCAAGAATTACCAAAAAATGTGACCCAGGGACACGAAGTGAGCAAATGTTGTTGGTGCCAATAGACTTGCTCTCCATGGGGTTGCCACCAACCTTCAGTGTGTGAAAAAACACAGTATTTGCAAAGCAGTAAGGCAACGTGCACTAGAACGAGGTATGCCTGTATGTCCTGACGGTTCTGTGTCTCTGGAGAACCCTAACACACACAGACTTTGGCTCTAGAGAAACAGAATTTTAGGGATGAGTTTTCTGAATTGGCTCTTGGGTTTCTGGAATTGGCTATTAGGTTTAAAAATGTTAATGAGGGGCACCTGGGTGGCTCAGTCAGTAAGGGTCCGACTTTGGCTCAGGTCCTGATCTCACGGTTCGTGAGTCTGGCCCCGAGTCGGGCTCTGAGCCTGGAGCCTGATATGGGTTCTGTGTCTCCCTCTCTCTCTCTCTGCCCCACCCCAGCTCATGCTCTGTCTCTGTCTCCCTCAAAAATAAGTAAGCATTTAAAACAATTTTTAAATGCTAATGAATCTATTTCCAGTAGTTAAGAGAGCATTGATAGTTCATGGTGTGAACTGTCTATAGAAAGATGCAAAATATCTGAATTGGATACTTCTGATTAGCCCCTTACAAGAAACAAGGCAGTAAATGACTCTGTATATGATACCTTGGAAACTTTTTGGAAAACTAAGGCATACAACAACATTGGTCAGTTGATCTTAGAACTCTAAGAAGACTTAGTAAGCCCTGCCCTTTATATTACAGGTGAGGAGAGCGAGACTCTATGGGGAAGAGTCTTGCCTGGGGGGACCACCGAGGAGCTAGGCCTGGGTCCTGCTTCTCCTGGCCCTTGGGGTCAGCGCTCCTTCCACACGAAAGACTGTCTCCTTTCATTCATCAAGAAAACAAAAACACCTTGCTTTTAGTAAGAAGGAGTTTTATGGAGCGACGAAGATATTCTAAAACCGGATTGAGGTGAGGGTTGCGCAAGTCTATAAATGTATTAAAAATCATTGAATTGCCCGCTTAAGAAGGTTGAATTTTAGAGTATTTAAATTATACCTCAATAAAACGGTTAAACAATGAAACCTTGCCCTTAGGGAATGGAGTTTGGTCAGAAGCAGGCTCTATCTAGCACACAACAGACAGCGGTAAACTGAAGATATTGCCTATTCTGTTTCCTCCTCCTCCGGCTGAGGTCCCTGTTCCTCCCTTAGTATCAGCCTCCCTACTTGCTGCTACTAAAAGCTAAGCTTCCCAAGGGCAGAGACTTTTTATACCTTGTCCCCTTCTAGATCGCCAGCTCCTAGAATAATCCTAGAGTAATCTCTGGTACATGGTAGGCCTGTCAAATGTTTGCCGCATGGATGGATGAATGAAAAACATCCATACCTTCATTTTCTTACTGTGTTCTCTACTGCATAGAATCTGGCTTCTTTCTCCAGGGAGGGGTTGACAACTAGCCCAAAGTCCACAGATACTTGGGGGTGTGGGGGCAGAGCTGGGGTCAGCCGGGCTCCAGAGGCTGTGTTCTTAATCACTGCTCTGTACTGCCTTCCATAAGCACTGAATAAATGTTAGCTGCTGTTATCACCAAATCTGCAAACAGCCAGTTTCCCTACATCCCAAGAGGTAGCCACATTGGCTCATATCATTTCCTCATTGAAGAGGACATGTGCATTTCTTTCTCTAAAGAATAAGAAGGGTTTTGGAGCCGCGGAAGGAGTGTGAATTTTGGAATCGGAAAAGTAAAGTATGAGTCCAAGCTGCTAGCCGTCGGAGTAGACACGTCGCCTAACTGCTCCAAGTTGGTGCCTTCAAAAAACGAGGAAAATGCCACCATCCGTGCAGGGTTACCGAGAGACTTCCATGAAACGATGTCTGTGATGTACCCAGCACCCTACCTGGCATGCACTAGACACTCAGCTCGTGCCAGATGCCCGAACGACAAAGAATGTCCCACTTGAAGTGGGAAAAGCAGCAAAGGAAAGGACAGTGAGAAGGTAGCACGAGTGAGACTAAGATAGAACAACAGAGGGAAGAACTCCACAGGCTTATGGAAACGTTAAACACACGCACCCAAACCCTGAGGACAAGAAAGGCACGTTAAAAACTATGTTTTGGGGATGACTGGGTGGCTCAGTCAGCTAAGCGTCTGACTTCGGCTCATGTCATGACCTCACGGTTCATGGGTTTGAGCCCCGCGTCGGGCTCTGTGCTTACAGCTCGGAGCCTGGAGCTGCTTCAGATTCTGTGTTTCCCTCTCTCTCTCTCTGCCCCTCCTTGGCTGGTACCCCCGTCTCTCTCTCTCTCTCTCAAAAATAAACATTTAGGGGCGCCTGGGTGGCTCAGTCGGTTAAGCGTCCGACTTCGGCTCAGGTCACGATCTCACGGTCCGTGAGTTCGAGCCCCGCGTCGGGCTCTGGGCTGACGGCTCAGAGCCTGGAGCCTGTTTCAGATTCTGTGTCTCCCTCTCTCTCTGCCCCTCCCCCGTTCATGCTCTGTCTCTCTCTGTCTCAAAAATAAATAAAACGTTAAAAAAAAATTAAAAAAAATAAACATTTAAAAAATACACAAAAAAATAAATGGATGCTTTGGGGAGTGGAATACAAGTGAGGTGAAAGGGAAAAAGACCAAGACAGGGACTTGTATGAGCTCACGCTGCTGCCGTATCCCTGGAATCCGGACACCCACGGTCCTGCAGCCTGCACTCTCGTGTGTACACATGTCCCTCACACTCACCCATGGGCACGAGAGCGAAGAAAGGCCAACTTCTCTGCCCACTCAACTTTTGTTCCCAATCTCCCTGATGTTTTGCTCCCCTATCTACCAACTGCTCAAAAAATCTACCTCCTGCTGGATCCACTGAGCCTAAAATCTTCAACCGATTCCCTTAGGCCCTCACCTGCCACAACTACTTAGCCACCAGTCCTACTTTGCCCTCCGCAAATGCCAAGACCGCTTGCCAAGGGCCTGTTTCTTGACAATTAGTCCAATGTCGGCTATTTCTAAAGAATACGCCATTAGATAAATTAAAGACTTCAGGATTTATACCTTCCTACGGGAACTATCTTGTATAAGAGCATACAGTTGGATCTGTTAAGAACAGAGAGCAGAAAAGCTAACAATTTCATCTGTCAAGCTCTGGAAAATTAAACTGACAAACAGATCTGGGCAAGCAAGATCCCACTGTTTAGATTTTTGCTGCCCAATACGGTAGGCACATGTGGCTACTGAGCACGTAAAGTGTGGCAAGTTGAAGCTGGTAGGTGCCTAAATATAAACTATATCAAATTTAGAAGACTTAATACAAAAATATGTTAAGTATCCATCCGTAACTTTTATATCAATCATGTGTTAAAATGCTAATATTTTAGATGCATTGGGTTAAATAAAATGTATCATTAAAATTAATTTCTTCTTTTTCTTTGTACTTTTTTAAATGTGTTTCCTAGAAAAATTTTAAATTACATATAGGGCTTGCATTATATTTCTATAGCAGAGTATTAATCTGGACTTTCCTCACAACTCTTTCCCATGCTCTATTTCACCAAGGAGCACTCCCTGATAATAACGTCTGATGATCCAGGAACCTGAATAGGAGCTTCTCACTCAACCAATTTCACACTCTCGTGTGCTCTTCGACTTGTCTCCCACTTCATTTCCTTTACAATATTCTGTGTTTGTTTCAGATGGCTACATGACTAGAATTTCTCATATATTTTATGCGATCCTTTTACTCATGTTTATTATTTTAATTTTCATATTTTTGGTAACCATATATATCAAAACACAAATTTGAGATGAGTTGGAAGGATGATGGCTCAGTTAATGCAGTTGAGATATGCTTTTGTCTCTTTTTCCTTGCTGAAGTGTCAGATTTTCATGGCGGTCACTCTTCCTGTAGTTTACCAACCTATACCATGCCAACACGAGAGAACAAAATACTAGCAAACTGAGTTCAATAGCACGTTAAAAAGATTATAGACCATGATCAAGTGGGATTTATTCTTGGAATGCAAAGATGGTTCAACATACAAAAATCAGAAAGAAGAGGAAAAAACTGATTATCTCAATTGATGCAGAACATTCATTTGACAAAATTCTATGCCCTTTCATAATAAAAACACTCAGCAAACTAGGAATAGAAGAAAATTTCTTCAATATGGTAAAGGCCACCTATGAAAAACTCATAGCTAACACCATACTCGATGGTGAAAGACTGAAAGCTTTTCCCCTAAGATCAAGAACAATATAAAAATTCCTGTTTTTGGGGTGCCTGGGTGGCTCAGTTGGTTGAGCATCTGACTCTTAACTGTGGCTAGGGTCATGATCTTAGGGCTGTGGGATTGAGCCCTGTGCCAGGCTCTGCTCTGGGCATGGAACCTGCTGAAGATTCTCTCTCTCCCTCTGCCCCTTTCTTCTGTTTGTGCACTGTCTCTCTATCTCTAAAGTAAAAGAAGAAAGTTCAATAACAAAATAAAAATAATTTTAAAAAAGAATGCCTGTTTTCACCATTTCCATTCAACCTACTACTGAAGGTCCTAGCTGGAGCAAGTAGGCAAGAAAAAGAAACAAAAGGCATCCAAATTGGAAAAAAAAAAGAAGTATTTCTGTTCACGGATGACATGATCTTACATGTGTAAAACCCTAAAGTCTCCCCCTCACGCATAAAACTGTTAGAGCTAATAAATGAATGTAGCAAAATTGCAGGAGACAAAATCAACAGACAAAAATGAGTGGGGGTTTTATATGCTAGCAATGAACAATCTAAAAAGGAAATTAAGGAAACAATTCCAGTTATAATAGCATCAAAAAGAACAAAATACTTAGGAATAAATTTAACAAGGAGGTACACTGAAAACTATAAAATGTTGGTGAAAGAAATTAAAGGAAATTCAAATAAATGGAAAGACATCCTGCGTTCATGAATAAGAATCTTAATAGAGATAAGATGTCAACACTATCCAAAGCAATTTAGAGGTTCAATAAAATGCCCATCAAAAATTCCACAGCGCTTTTGCAGAAATAGAAAAGCACATCCATAAATTCACATGAATCTTAGGGGATCCTAATAACCAAAGAAACTTGAGAAAAGAACCAATAAATAACTTTAAAAAATAATAAGTTTAGACAATATTAATTCAAATTATTATTACCACAGGGCTTTCTTTGGTCTATTTCTTTTTTCCTTATACACACACTCTCTCTCAAAATAAACAGAATAGAAAGACCCTAAGAAGAAGAGATGGGGACTCCTGGGTCCCCACTGGATAATCGTAGCTACCTCTGTTAGTCTGAGTTCTACAGAGAACCAGAAGCAAAAGGATACACACAGAGAAAGAGATTTATTACGAGAAACTGGCTCACATGATTACGTGGGCTGAGAAGTCCCGTGATCTACCATCCGCAAACCGGAGACCCAAGGAAAGCCAGAAACATAATTCGGTCCGAGTCTGAAGGCGTGAGACTCAGGGGGACCCAATAGTGTAAACTCCAGTCCTAGGGCTAGAGAAGACCAGTGTCCCAGCTGGATCATTCAGGCAGAAGAAGAGGGTAAGTTCTTTCTCCTTGTGTCATTCTCTTCATACCTTCAATGGACTGGAAGATGCCCACCCACATTGCTTTACTGAGTCCACCGGTTCGAATGCTATCTCCTCCAGAAACACACTCAGAACACTCCGAATGACGTTCAGCTGAGTATCTGGGTATCCATGACCCAGTCAAGTTGACACACAAAATTAATCACCACAAGCCCACCCCTTGTCAACTTGGGCCCATACATACCTTGTTAAACCATACTTCTCTCCAAATAAAGAAAATAACCGGATCCTAATTCTGCCTAACATGACACAACTCTCCTGCACACAACTGAAAAATGACTAGCCCCTTCCCCAAAAGAGGAAATAAAATCCTTGAGTGATGTTTACTCTTCTCCTTGACGTCCTTAACTTAAATACTACGATATGACATTAACAACACTTAGATACTATGATATAGTGAATACATGAGACGCTATATAATGAGGGAACAAGACAGGAAAGAAAACAAGGATATTTGCTTCATATATATACTCACACAAATGTATTCATCAATATAAGAAGGAAATACTCATGAAAACGATAGTCCTCAATCTGTAACTGGTCACATGGTCATTTCTGGCATTCGTAAGCACCTCTTCCCACTACCCATTCTGTAGTCCTTTTGCCTTCAGCCAGCACCTCAGCTGGTCATGGTTCTTCACCTGCTGGAGTGACCCAAACCTATATTCCTTTAAAAAAACATTTGTCCAGAGCCTGACGCGGGGCTCGAACTCACGGACCGCGAGATCGTGACCTGGCTGAAGTCGGACGCTTAACCGACTGCGCCACCCAGGCTGATGGCTCGGAGCCTGGAGCCTGTTTCCGATTCTGTGTCTCCCTCTCTCTCTGCCCCTCCCCCGTTCATGCTCTGTCTCTCTCTGTCCCAAAAATAAATAAAAAACGTTGAAAAAAAAAAAAAATAAAAAAAATAAAAAAACATTTGTTTTTATTTATTTACTTAGAGAGAGAGAGAGAGAGAGAGAGATGGGAAGGGGCAGAGAGAGGGAGAGGGACAGAATCGCAAGCAGGCTCTACACTGCCAGCATGGAGCCTGATGCAGAGCTTGAACTCACGAACTGTGAGATCATGACCTGAGCTGAAATCTAGAGTCAGACACTGAACTGACTGAGCTGCCCAGGTACCTCTCCTGACTTCTCCAAACCTATATTCCTGAAGGGTCTGCATCATCAGTAACTGACTGGATAGGGTTCTTGTCGTTTTCCACTGACCTTAATCACAGGCCATGGTACTATTAAGAGAAGCCCACAAGGATCTGCTGTACTCTAGACACACTCTTCCTCACCTCCGCTGTGTGACAGCAGTCCACTTTCCTCTTGGTAGTCGGGACCAATCGCCCAGCCAACACGGTAACTCCCTTCTTTGCCTGTTGATTCAGAGGCAAGAGGAGCCCAACACGGGCAGGTGGCAGTCTTCACGTCCAGCTCATGAAATCATTGGTGTGTTTCCTGGTGGAGGCATTCCTCCCTCTCAAACTAAGACTATGTAGGCCAGCAGAGCATGACATCATGGGAAGAGAAAGCAAAAGCTTTGCTAGCGGGTCACTAGGAGTAATAGTGAATAATCCTATTACTCCTAGAGGAGTAATAGTGAGCAATTCCTGAAATCATGACTCCTGGCTATGGGAGAAAAAGCAACATATATTGGACACTGATCCAGAGCATGCCCAGCCTTCTGGAGAACCTTGTCCCAGCCCCGCAAGGTATTGCCACCGAACTGGCACTACAACTGAATCTTCAAAGGGCCGTTCCATTGTCCTATCAGGCCAGCTGTTTAGACAATGCAGCAAGGCCAATGAATTCCATGAGCATAAACTTTTCTGCTTGCACAGATCAAGCAAGAATTTAGTAGGTTTCCTATCCATTTCACTTCTGGAAACACCATTATCAACTAGCCAATGCCAGGGGTCTTTATGAGTCGACCACTCTAACTGCCGTTTTGACTCTGCTGTCCGTTACAGTAACCACACCTACCTTGCCTTTGGCCTGAGTGCAACCACGTGACCCCCGCCACCCCTAGATCCAATTAGTCCCATTAGAACTTCCACATATTCATCGGTGTAGCTGTAAAGGTGAACGGGGAGGACAAATTAAGTCCCTCCTGGCACACGCTTGCAGCATAACTGAGAGAATTTCATACATTTCAATTTAAATGTGACTAAGGGAATAAAGATCTGAGACCAGCAGAACTGGTTCTCCACCCAAAGTGGACAGTCAGGTGGAAAATGAATGTGAGAGAGTGCAATGTGACAGTTAACATCAGCTATAGTTCATTCCCATAGAGAATTCCTCTCTACATGAAGAAATATTGACACCATATCTTAAACTATAGAGTCAAAAAGAAGGAGCTTAGGATGTATGTTGCGGTGATCTTAGGAAGACGTTACTTCCAGGGGAAAGAAAGTATCTTGAAAGGTGGAGGTATTGGGAAAGAAGAAGACAGCTAAAGATAAGCCTTTTACCAAGACAAGATAATATAAATAAATCCGAAGACAGACAACAAAGGCACATTTATTAAAGAAACTGTACTTCACTATAGCAACAGAAGAGGAAGTTCTTAAACTAGCAATACATGCTAATTCTTCCATTCTTCTTCATAGGATCACCTGCTACAACTGTTCCAAGAAAATCCTACACAAACGCTTATGAATAGCAAACAAAAACAAGCATCCATGGGAAGTTATTATAAAAAGAAAGCAAAAACGAGAATTAAAACTTTTCAGTAGATGAAATCCCAAAGATAAATGCTACAAGTGGAGGCAAACTGTAGCAACACGACAACATGCATTAAAATATAATTAAAAGAAGTGCTGATATGATAAACAACCACTAATCATAAATTCAAAAACTCAGAATAGAAATGAACAAAAAGATGTGAAACAAGAATTAACAAACTTAAAAGAGAAACTGAAGCAGGGCACCTGGGTGGCTCAGTCAGTTAAGCATCTGACTTCAGCTCAGGTCATGATCTCATGGTTTGTGAGTTCGAGTCCCGCGTTGGGCTCTGTGCTGACAGCTCGGAGCCTGGAGCCTTCTTCAGATTCTGTGTCTCCCTCTCTGCCCGTCCCCTGCTCGTGCTCTGTCTCTCTCTTGCAAGAATAAATAAAACATTAAAACAAAAGGAAAGATACTGAAGCAAAAGAAAACAAATCCAGAAACAAAGATTAAATTTTAAGTTTCCAAAAGGAGAATATGAACAACTAAGTGCACAATAAACAGCATAGAGGAAAGAAATAAAAGATGTAAAAAATTAAACAGAAACGAACAAAAAATGGTAAAACGAGAAACTGATACAGAAAACTAAAAAGATCTAATACTTATGAAATTTAAGCCCCTGAAGAAGAATAAAACAATAAAACTAATATATATTTTTTAAAGTTTATTCACTTCTTTTGAGAAAGAGAGGGAGAGAAAGAGAGAGTGTGTGTGAGCAGAGGAGAGGCAGAGAGATAGAGGGAGAAAGACAATCACAAGCAGGGTCTCTGAAAAACTGAGCACTAAAAGTCAGGCACCCCTAAAACCAGTATTTAAAAAATGATTCTAGAAAACTTTGCTGAAATAGAAGACCTGAATCTGTATGTTCAGCTGGGCCCCAGTGTACCTGGAAAAACTGACTAGAGGAGGTAACTAACTGCAAGATACTAGTTTATAAAATGACTTGACTTTATTTTTTTGAATTTGTTTTAATGTTTATTTATTTTTGACAGAGAGAGAGAGACAGAGCATGAGCGGTGGAGGGGCAGAGAGAGAGGAAGACACAGAATGTGAAGCAGGCTCCAGACTGCGAGCTGTCAGCACAGAGCCCGATGTGGGGCTCGAACTCACAGACCACGAGATCATGACCTGAGCCAAAGTCGGATGCTTAACTGACTGAGCCACCCAGGCGCCCCAAAATGACTTGACTTAAAAAAAAAAAAAAACAACTACAGGGGCACCTGGGTGGCTCAGTAGGTTGGGCGTCCCACTCCAGCTCAGATCATGATCTCATGGATTGTGAGTTCAAACCCTGCATCGGGCTCTGTGCTGACAGCTCAGAGCCTAAGGCCTGCTTCAGATTCTGTGTGTCTCCCTCTCTCTCTGCCCCTCCCTTACTTGTGCTCTGTCTTTCAAAAATAAATAATTAAAAAAAATTAACCCCCCCCCCACACACACATGCACACAACAAAACCCACTGGGCTTCCAGGGAAAGGACCAAGCCGCTTATAAAGAAAAATATGGCTGGCATCAGACTTCTCAACAATAAATAAACAACATTTCTAAGAAACCCCAGGAAAGAAAGTATACACAAAGGATTTTATATCCAGCCATACTACTCTTAAAGAATAAAATTTATATGAGAATGCAAGCTGGTGCAGCCACTCTGGAAAACAGTATGGAGGTTCCTCAAAAAACTAAAAATAGAACTACCCTAGGACCCAGCAATTGCACTACTAGGCATTTATCCATGGGATACAGGTGTGCTGTTTCGAAGGGACACATGCACCCCATGTTTATAGCAGCACTATCAACAATAGCCAAAGTATGGAAAGAGCCCAAATGTCCACCAATGGATGAATGGATAAAGAAGATGTGGTATATCTATATACAATGGAGTATTACTCGGCAATCAACAAGAATGATATCTTGCCATTTTCAACTACATGGATGGAACTGGAGGGTATTATACTAAGTGAAATTAGTCAGAGAAAGACAAAAATCATATGACTTCACTCCTATGAGGACTTTAAGAGACAAAACAGATGAACATAAGGGAAGGAAAACAAAAATAATATAAAACAGGGAGGGGGACAAAACAGAAGAGACTCATAAATATGGAGAACAAACTGAGGGTTATGGGAAGGGTTGTGGGAGGGGGGATGGGCTAAATGGGTAAGGGGCACTAAGGAATCTACTCCTGAAATCATTGTTGCACTATATGCTAATTTGGATGTAAATTTTAAAAAATTAAAAAAAAAATAGAATGAAAAAAAAGAATAAAATTTATAGAAAATATTTAAAACATGCAAGAACTAAAGACTGTACTTGCAAGCTCTTCTAAAGAATCTTCAAGGGGATAAGCTCCACTGGGGAAACTTTGGCAAAGACTGGTGTTGAGCATTGGAGACATTTAGTGAAAACTTCTAGAGTAGAAAAAAACGAGATGAGGGTGGAAGGATAGTTTGATAATGTTATATGCTCTGACAAAGTGGAAATAACACAGAAGGGAGACAGAAAAGGAAGAATAGAATAAGCTCATTGACACACAAGTACCACATGGGAGCCAAGGATTACTATATACAGTGGACAATCCAAAGAGCAGAAACCTAAGTAAGGTAAAAAATGAGCTAGGTGCTTCATATAAAGTATCACTAAAGAGGCAACCACTCGAACCTAAGTCCAAATATGTAATTACTAAAAGAAAGGTTTAAAAATATTTTTAAATGAAAAAGACCACATAGTAAACAGATAAAGTAAACATAGAAAGTTGAAGTAAGTGTACACACAATAAAGTTATAAATTATGCAAAGTTAACACCAAAGATGAATCCATGTTAATATAAATAAATGAAATAAACTGAACATTTATTTGATAATAAAAAGGATCATTTACATAGGCTCAAAGGACTTTCCACAAAATACTAATGTTATTAATTTTAAAGACAAAAAGAGTGATTTTACTTTAAAGAAACCTGGAACACACCACTTTAATCAAGGTTCATAATTAACACCACCAGTAGCAGAATAAACTGATTTCACCTGATAGTACAAAACAACTGGCCTGTACTCATCATGAAATTCAAGAAAACACTGAGAAACTTTCCTGATTGAAGAAGCTGAAGAGACTGGAGAATCAAATTCAACATGTGGATTCAACAACTGGATTGTCTTTTTATTTTATTTTTATTTTTTAATGATTTTTAAAAAATATTTATTTATTTATTTTTGAGAGAGCTAGAGACAGAGCACAAGCAGGGGGAGGGGCAGAGAGAGACAGGGAGATGAGAATTTGAAGCAGGCTCCAGGCTCCGAGCCATCAGCACAGAACTGGCATGGGGCTCGAACCATGAACCAAAAGATCATGACCTGAGCCGAAGTCAGACTCTCAACCGACTGAGCCACCCAGGCGCCCCTGGATTGTCTTTTTAAATAAAGGTAATTTGGGGGACAGTTGGAAAATTTAAATGGGGTCTGAGAATTATAGAGTGGTTATGTTAACTTTCTGGTTTTGATGGCTGCATTACAGTTATATAGAAATGCCTTAGTTTGTAGGGAAAATACACTTAACGTGTCTAAAGGAGTAGGGGCAACATGTCGGCATCTTACTTTCAAAGGGGTTCAGGAAAAATGTTTCTTCTGTACTTTCAACTTTTCTGAATACTTGAGATGGCCTCAAAATGAATAATAAAAATAATAGTAAAGAAAACTCTGAGAAAGAAAAGTGCCAAGGCACAGTTCTACCATATAGCTTTGATAAATACAGTTGTACAGTTTTGGTACATGAACAGACACACCAGTGCTAAGGAAGAGAATCCAAAAGTACATAAACATGATGTCTCAAATCACTGATAAGAAGATGAATTTACTAACAAATGACTAAAATAACCAGATAACCATTTGGGAAAAGATAAATTTGAATCCATATTTCTTTTTATATCCAGAACAAACTCCAAATGAACCAGAGAGTCAAATGAACAAACAAACAAACAAAAAAACTCAGCTATAAATACTAAAAGAACATGGGTGAATTATTTTATAACCTAGGATTAGAAAGTAACTAACTCAAAACAAGAAGCAATATAAAATGAATAGAATTCTATCTCCAAAATCTAAAACTCTTTTGCATGGCAAAAAGCAAGAAGCAAATGACAAACAAGGAGAATATATTTGCACATTACATCATAGAGAAAAAGTCAGTCTCCCTGAAGTATAAAAAACTCTTAAGAAAAAACAGAACTTGTTCAGAAAAAAATGGGCAAAAGACATGAACAGGCAATTCACAGAGAAGTGCAAATGACCTTAAATATATGAAAAAGAAAAAAATATATTGATGCCTTATCCATCAACCTACAGCATCGTTACCACACCTTAGCTAGCTAGCTAGCTAGCTAGCGCCCCCCCGCCCCCCTGCCGCCACACACACACTTTGAACTACTTGGTAAAATGGTATGTCTGAAATCTGTTTTGATATATGCCAACAACAAAAAATGGCAGAGTATCAATCAAATGTGATTAGCAAACTGCCATTAATAACTGACTCTAGATATATACACAAAGGCTTATTACACTACTCTTATTTTTGAACTTTTGAACATCTGCATAATAAAAAGTTTAAAAAAATAGGAATGAGTTGAATTCACTAGTTTAATAAAATCTATACCATGGAGTAAGTACTATGTAGCCATGAACGAGGACTGAGCAAGCTCCATCTGTAATGATCTGAAGTAATCCTCAAGATTCAGTGATATAAAAAATGCAAGATACAGAATAGTATAGAAAGTAAGCATCTTTTGTTCAAGAAAAAAGCAAATAAATATATATGTACATACATCATATATGTATGCACATTTAATTGCAAAAAAAATATTGAAAGGGTAATAGAAACGAATAAAAGTGGCTGCCTGTTGTGGGGGGGATGGAAGAGTAGTGGGAAAAAAACAGGGCGGAAGGGAAAGGAATAAAAGCAAGACTTCTGCATATACCTTTTTATAGAAATTGGAATTTTGAATTATGTTTTACCTCTTTAAAAATCCACTAAACCAAAAAGAGAATTAGCAAATCCTAAATTTGAAAACAAAATATCTTAGTTGTATTTCAAATTAGCACAGTTGTTCCTTTTTTTTATTGCACTTTATAGATAACCACATTTTTTTTTTTTAATTTTTACAAATTGAAGGTTTGTGGCAACCCTACATCGAATGAGTCTATCGGCACCATTTTTCCAACAGCATCTGTTCACTTCCTATCTCTGTGTTGCGTTTTGGTAGTTCTTTCAATGTTTCAAACTTTTCATTATTATTATATTTCTTATGGTGAGCTGTGATCAGTGATTATGACTCACTGGAAACTCAGATGATGGTCAGCATTATTTAGCAATAAAGTGTTATTAAGGTATATACATTATTTTTATAGGCGTAATTCTACTGCACACTTAATAGACTATGGTATGGTGTAAGAATAACTTTCATATGCATCGGGAAACCAAAAAATTCATTTGACTCACTTTATTGTGATATTTACTCTGTTGTAGTGGTCTGGAATCAAATCCCAGTATCTCTCAGGTGTGCCTGTAATGTGAACAGAGAAATTATTTCAAGTGACTTTTGAATATAATTCTCTTTATGTCCTTGGTAGGATATACACAAGGATAAAGAGAACTGAAAAGAAATCTTAACTTTTATTCCGTATTTCTATCATTAGTAGTAACACATTGCAATTGTGAAACTATATTTTGTATACTGTAGTATATTGTAGAATAAAACAAAAAATGTCAAGAGATGCCTGGGTGGCTCAGCTGGTTAAGCGTCCGACTCTTGATCTCAGCTCTGGTCTTGATCTCAGGGTCGTGATTTCAAGCTTTGCTTCGGACTCTGCAGGATATGGAGCCTACTTTTAAAAAAAAGGTCAATATACACATGCTATTAGAAACCAGGATTTTTAGTATAAGGAAAAAAGAAATAGACCAAAGAAAGCCCTGTGGTAATAATAATTTGAATTAATATTGTCTAAACTTATTATTTTTTAAAGTTATTTATTTAGTTACTTAGTTTGTTTATTTATTTTGAGAGAGAGAGAGAGAGTACAATAGTGAGAGAATCCCAAACAGGCTCTGCAGTGGCAGCACAGAGCCCAACATGGGATTCAAACCATGAGATCATGACCTGAGCTGAAATAAGAGACGCTTAACTGACTGAGCCACCCGGCACCCCTAAATTTATTATTTTTAGAAGTACAATTTTCTAGTTCTGTCCACTAAAAGGGCCTGGAAGCAGTGACGCTCCAGGAGCAATGAGCACATGTGATGTCCAGAGTTTGGTGTTAAATATTATTCCCCACTAACAGGAACAAAGGTTCCTTGGAGAAATGGCCAATCCCAAAACTGGAGCCAGGAAAGCACAAGATGGGCCTGGGACATCTACTCATGTCAGAATCCAAAAATGTGCTCAAAACTACTTGGTACATGAACGGACATGAAAGGAACTTGAAGGACCTCTTCTGCACAGACAGTGTGCAAAAAGAGCCTTTACGCAACTGATTAGAAAAATACACATCCCTACAGAAAAAGAGAGAAAACTAATTTTTGGAGGTATTACAACTCCTTACTCTGAAAATTAGTGATTAAAGGGAAAGAATTAAGCATTTATCAGGCCCTTTTCCAGAAGAATTTTCCCATTTGATGAGTGAAAGCACTTCTTTAAATACCATCAAATAAATGTAAAAGTGAAAAGACAATTTAGAAAATCAGCATTTTGGAGCACCCAATGAAATAACTGATCCAGGCAAACATTATCAAATGGACAAGTTGTTAGGGAAAGGGATATTCATTTTGATGTCAAAATATCACCTGGCAGATGGGGCGCCTGGGTGGCTCAGTCGGTCGTGTCCGACTTCAGCTCAGGTCATGCTCCCGCGGTTCGTGAGCTCAAGCCCCGCATCAGACTCTGTGCTGACAGCTTGGAGCCTGGGGCCTGCTTCGGATTCTGTGTCTCCCTCTGTCTGCCCCTCCCCCACTCACGTTCAGTCTCTCAAAAATGAATAAACATTAAAAAAAAAAAAATCACCTGGCAGAGAATTGGCTAAGTGCAAAGCCAGGGTGGGGGTGGGGGGCAAATGTACCTTTAGAAGGAGAGATCAACCAAGTGATCGAATTTATCATCAAAACAGTGGAACAGGCTGATTATTATATCCTCCTGAGTAAGGAGGTACAGGAAGTCGTAAGATACCCTACAGTTGGTCTGGTTCAAGATGTCACTGCAAAGGGTGAGGGGACTGTTCAATGTCAGAGCCTAGAGAGGTACAAGCAAATGCAATGCATGAACCTTAACTGTAGATAGTGCAAAAATAAGTAAAAGGCCCTTAGGAGACCATGAGGGGCTGGAATCTAGATGAAATCAGAGGCTTATTAACTTCTTAGGTGTGCTAATGGTTTCCTCATTCAGGATGAACTAGGTTATGCTACAGTAACAGAGCCCAAACTCTTGGTGACCTAAAACAAAGGTTTCTTTCTCACCCATCTTGTGCAGCAATGTTTCTTAAGTACGATGCATCCCAAATTACTGCTCTTCATGGGAAAGTAATTCTGCGTTTCCTTTAAGAACAGGAGAGACGCTTACTGACCGGGGTAGGCGATTCAGAATGTGATTCTCCTACCATTCTGCAACAGAAGCTCCACAATATTGTTAAGTGCAAATGCTTCTGAAGGTTGCTTTTGGTTACACATTCCACGCTTTGACAAGAGTTGCTGTGCAAAGGGGTATTTGACTTGCTTGGAAATAATTAGAGTAGCACTAATACCATTTAGAAAAATGGCAGAAATTCGTGTTTTATTTTCTGATAAGTACAATAGTATATATCCTTTTCTTAAGATAGTCAGTCATCTTAGTTTACAGACTTTTTCTAGATACAGCCTTCTAAAGCGTATAGTTCTGTACTTGTAAAAACAGGCTCTACGTTTTAACCAACCAAAACATGTTAATGCGAGTTGTACTACTGCACGGAAAAGCCAACAGAATAGCCAAAACACGGCCAATGAAAATGGATCGACATCACTGATAAAAGCCTGCAACTTCTCCTTATATAGTTTTGTAAACGATCAGAATTTCATCCAACTTAGAATGCCAACTGAATGAATTTTCAGTACTCTAAAGCGGACCTGGAAAAAAAAAAAAAAAAAAAAAAAAGAGGTCAAAAAAGGCTATTCAAACGGCCGGAACGCAGAACACCGACAACGGTGAACACTGGTGAGGATGCGGAACAACAGGAAGTCTCATCCACCGCTGGTAGGAATACCACCGGCTCCCCCACTTTGGGAGACGTTTTGGCACTTTCTTACAAAATTAAACAGGCTCCTCCCCCACAACCCAGTAATTACACTCCTTGGCATTTAGCCAAAGGCGTTGAAAACTTCTGTCCACACAAAAACCCGCACAAGAGATGTTAATAGGCAACTTTATTAAAAACTGCCGTAACTTGGAAGCCACCCAGGTGCCCTACAATAGGTGAATGAATCAACCGTGGTATATCCAGACACGGAATATTATTCGGTGAGGGAGCGATCAAGACATGAAAAAACCGAGAGGAACCTGAAGTGCATTTATTAAGTGGAAGAAGCCAATCTGAAGGCTGCATACCGTATGATACCTACTATGCAACGCTATGGAAGTGGTAAAACTATAGAGACGGGAAAAAGATCAGTGGTTGCCAGGGGTGGGTGGGTAGGGAGAGGTGAACAGGCAGAGCACAGAGGATTTGGGGGGCAGTGAAGATACTCTGTATGATACTATAAAGGTCATCATACATTTGCCCAAAGCCCACGGAATATAGGACACCAAGACTAAATAAACCCTAAGGTAAACCGTGGACTTTGAGTGATAACGACGTATCAATTTAGGTTTATCAGTTGTAACAAATGTACCACTCTGGTGGGGTACGTGAGAAATTTCCGGACCTTCCTCTCAATTTTGCTGTGAACCTAAACTTCTCTTTAAAAAATAGTCTTTCAAAAAGGAGGCGGGGGGTTCCTGATACTACCCGCCCTGCCCTGCTACTCCACTAAATAAAGAGAATTAAAAAAAAAAAAAAAAAAAAAAAAAAAGACTTCCTTCCATCTTTTTTAGCCAGGATTCCCTGAGCTACTCTGGCTTAGCTAACCTGTTCAAAACACCCCCATATAAACTCCTTCCTGCAAGTCACTTTCCTCCTCACATTTACCTCCAGATCTGCCTTTGGCAAGACATTTTACCAAATGTATACACTTACTGGACACTGCCTTCCACCAAAATTAAGTGACTCAACTACATCTGCTGAGCCTTTTAGCCCACTGTGCCTATTTTAAATATTTTGGTAATTATCTTTATGTAAGTTATTATTTATCAACATCAACCTTTGGGAAAATGAACTGAGGAAAGAAAGAACCATCACAACTTGATGCCATTTGTTTTTTGTGGGTTTTTTTACAGAAGAAAAACATTCAAAGTAAAATATGAACATTTAATTACCTTTAAATAACGTATGTAATAATTTACATGCTATACATTCCCAAACACACTGAACATAAATTCAATTTTATAAGACACATACACAATCTGCTTTTTGCCAACACATACGCTGTAGGTCACTTCAGATGTTAACTGATTTCTCAGTCCATGTGTGAGCACATAAATACACATATATATGCCTGAAGGTGAAGATAAACCAAAAACGTGTGAATATGAGAAGTCTGCCATGGAAGATTCTAAAACCACAATCAGTTAACTGGAACCAAGCAACAAGGCACAAAAGCTTCCCTTTGTGGTCACAAAGATTAAGGTTCCTGTCCCAGTGCTTAATTAAGTATGGAAATAGGCTTGGCTAAATCACAAACTATATTTTATAGTGCATTTCTGTCACTGTTTAAAAAGGAGTATTTTTCTTCTTACATAACGCATTACACAAAAGCATTGGAAAAATAAACAGGATTAGGTAAGTTCCCATACAATAAAGCTTTTTTTTCCCATGTGAAAAAGATACTTGTTTATGCTCAAAACTAATAAAATAGATATAAGCATAGTAAAGAGAAGCATTAGGGATCTTACGCAGGTTTCCTACTCTCCCTGAATCACATCTCTTGCCAGCCGTGTACTTAAACCTTCAGTTTTAAAGCCAGCTGAGTGAAGACCGTCAAGTGCATGTGATTTTTTTTTTTCATTTAAAGATATGTTACTAGCACACAGAAACAGTTAACATAACAAGGCAAACAGAAACCTCCTAGCATTTAAGCTGTTTTGCTAAACATTAACTTTGTACTAGGCTATCCTTAATTTTCCTTTTCTTCCCCTATGTTAACGGATAAGATAAAAATGTTCCACATAGAAATGGCTGCTTTAAAATTCATGCAACCAAGCAAAATCTAAACTACCTGTACTAACTTCCCTTTTTTAATCCCAAAATTTTAAGGAAACTGAAAGTTTGTTTTAGGAAGAGCAACTCATTGAAAGATAAAACCGTATACATCTATATACTCTTCACTGTCTCTAAGAACAGTTTTAGAGCCTTAGCTTGTTAAAGTTACACAGTTAAAAAAGGAATAAAGCCAACCACAGAGCATCAAAAGAATGCAGTAATCCATACATAAAAGACAGTCAAATATGTTTACACGTATTCAAGAAATCAGTAATCTAAGTTGTAAGTAATGTCATCAAGTGTAGCACTGCACAAACTGGAATCAGAATTAAACCTTCAGTTTCATTAATCTTGAATATGGAAGTGGGACCAGCCAACCATGAACTTAACAGTGGACTTGTACATCTGTTTATACAGGAGTATTGTAGCATGCAACCCCTGCAGTAATGAGAGTGCAATTCTTTACAGATAAAACAAGGCTGACCAAAAGAAAAAAACAAAAAAACCTTGCTCTCGGCTATAAAACCTAAGAGTAAAGAATAAATTGAGATTTTTAAGGCTTTCTTAGAAGTATTTTTCATGGCACTTCAACATTAAACATCACTACTAGGCAAAATATGTAAATACTCATGGTTACATAATTATAAGTCCATGCCATGTCAATTATTAAGTAAGGGAGAACTTGGTCAATTAAATTAGAGTTAAGGAAAGTTATTCATGTTTGGCTGTAATTAACATACCAATCATACAGAAGTGTCAATTCACTAGTATACAGTACAAGTTGTGTTCTGAGTAGATCCGCCCATACCACTCGTTTCTTAAAGAACTGAAAGTCATTCCTTGCCGGAAATGCAACGAAATGGACTTACTTCTCCCACAACAGCAGTTATTACCCTTTCTTCGACTACTCGACTCCAAAATCATTATCAGACAAATTCCTTTTGGTCATGCGCAAAGACCATTCTCACAATCCATTCTTGCACTACAGTCAGTCCAGAAAATACTCTATGCATCTAACAAGTCATTCTTGCCACACCATACTCTAAGCTGACCACACCGGGTTCCGATTTGGAAAACTCCTCAGCGTATTCACTGTAACGATTATCTGCGGGGTTGCTGCCCTCTATAGTTCGAAGAGCATGATTCACAGGTAACAGAGTTTGCTCCTTGAAACACAAGGAAGTTTTGAGGGTAGGTGATTCAGGATGAACTGAATGTATCAATTCCTTGGTGAGAATTCCATCTGTTGGCTTATTTTTACATTGTTTAATTTTCTAGAACAAATCCAAATTTGAAAAAAATTACTAATTGCACATACTACACGTTCAGTACAGGTTAGATGAAAGAAGAAACCAAGCTTTTGCAAATGTTCTCTTTATGAACAATACAAAGTTAAACCTCAAAAAGTTAATAAAATCTACTGCAGAAGAGTAAGACATCATTGAGAATCCTGTTTATACAACTTTTATAGTGAAAAATGGTTATTACACTTGACTGCAAAAGATCCTAAGCCTTCATATTTGAAAAGGATATACATTACCTAGAAAGTATTAAAAAAAAAGTAAACATTTTATAATGAAACACATGTGTTTGAGACCTTCACCCTGAATCACAACTGTATAATAAACACACACTTACTTACATAAAGGTTTTATTGCCTAAAGAACTTTCTTACATGGTTTCACTATAATGGTTTGTTAGGTAAGCACAACCAGCTTTAGAACACAAGATTAAAAAAACAAAACAAAACAAAACAAAACAAAACAAACAGAACACAAGATTTTAGAAGTATTCTTTGGCAAAGTATCACGCTCTCCAAATCTTTGGACCGCTCTCCAGCCAATCTGCTTGTGTCACCTACGTCTTGGGCTTGCCTCACTTTTTACACATCCTCCTACTGCTTCCTCAAGCGGTTATTAGTTACCTCCTATTCTGACAGATGACTAAGGAACAGTCCTGCTTGATTGGCAGACACGACAGTCTGAGTTACAACTGTCTACGATTTTTAAAGTAGGTACTTGCTGATCCTTTTTGCTTCTATATGATGACTGACAAAAAGATGATACGAAAGTCTTAGAGTGGAGAAGAACTTCTTAAACAAGATACAAAAGAAGGCATAGAACATAAAGACTCATCAATTTGTACACAAAACATATCATAAATAAAATGGAAAAGACAAAAATGGACTAAATGATGCCACTTGTGATAGATAGATAGATAGATAGATATGAAACAAAGAATTAGCATCTGGTATATAAAGAACCCTTACGGATCAATAAGGAAAAGGCAAATATGCCAACAGAAAAATGAGTGGAGGTTGGAACAGGCCATTCACAGAAAAGGGAAAACCAAATGGCCGGCATATATATGAAAAGTCATTCAACTTCATTTGTGATCATGGAAATCCAAAACTGAAAACAAATGAAATGTTCTGCAGTAGCTGAATGGAGAGACTGTGATATATGCATATAAGAGAATATTATACAGTAGTTAATAATAAAACGAATTAAAGCTACATGTATCAACATGGATAAATTTCAAACAATGTCGAGTAAAATGAAGCATGACGATATAACAACCTTTATATACTTTTAAAACGTGCAGCTCCTCAAGCCGGGTGAAGGGTACATGTGCAATCATGTTGCCTGTTACTTTTATACCTTATTAGAAAATATATTCTTTTGTATTTTTTAATAAATATTAAAAATAATATTTTAAATCATATAAAACAGTCTTATAAATTCTGAATAAAAAGACAGACAGAAGTATAAAAATATGCACAGGAATAATTAACGCTAAATTCCGCCCAAATTATGTGGGGATGGGCTGAGCAGAAGTATACAGGATCTTCAAATATATCCCATTTCATTTCTTTAAAAAAAAAAAAAAGTGCTGAGGTATGATAAATATTAAAATCTCAAAAAGCGTGAAAGATACCCCAATATTTATTACGTTCATATCTCTACTTTTCTGATGACCCCTGAACAACACAGGGGTTGAAGGAACCAAACTTCCCTGCAACCAAAAACCCACATGTAACTTCTGACTCCCCCAAAACATAACTACTAATAGCCTACCATTGACTGGAATCCTTATCAGTAGCATAAACAGTCAACTGATACATTATTTTGTATGTTACAATGTATTATATACTATATTCTCACAATAAAGTAAGCTAGAGAAAAGAAAATGTTATTTAGAAAGGCATAAGGAAGAGAAAGTATATTTACAGTACTGTGCTGTATTTGTAACAAAAAAAATCCACTTATAAGTGGACCTGTGTATTTCAAACCCATGTTGTTCAAGGGTCATCAGATATTGTACATCAGCTGTACAGTATTAGTATTTCAACATTAAAATTCAGGGAAAGCAATTCAAACTTAAGAGGTTTCTACATACCAATTTACACTTCCAACGTAAGGAAATAAACTAACTTAATATTCCAAATGTATTATATTAAGACACTTCAGAATACTTACAGATTCTAAGTCTTTAATATCTTTCTCTAACTGCTTATTTTGCTCATTCATATTCGTAATTATATTAAACACAGACTGTCTAGGATGCAATGTTCGGTCAAATTGGTGGTACATGTTTCTCCAAAACCTTTAGGACAAAACCAAAAAACAACAGCTCAATAAATTGTGTTTGAAAAAAAAACAAGTATAAATACCTCAATGATGCCAACTTACTTAAAATTGAAAGATACTGTATTTGGCTCCAAAACTGTAAATTTTGGAGATTTGGAAGTGTAGAGAGGATTTAAGTACTTCTTCTGGTCATCCAGGAGAAAAGGCCACAGGGAGTAAGTCTTCTCCTTTAACCTTGGTGTAACGAGAAAAACAAAGAGCTTTCTCACAGATGCTAATAATCCTTTTTTATAGATCAGGCAATTCCTTCCCAAGTAGATTGCAGTTTTAATTTTTCCTTCTAGTCACAGTCTAACCTCACCTTGTCTCTGCATTCTGTATTCTCCCTTTCCACTCATAATCATGAAATAAAACCATGTCTCTTTGAACATAACACAGGTCTACCATTTCTCTCACAACCATACACGTTAAGAGATTCCTTTCAACTCCCACAACTTCGTAAACGTGGTCTCTGTGACACCTATCTCAAATCACTATACACATGTATACAGAGGAAGATACTTGTATCACTCTTTGCCTCATTCTTTTAACCCTCCATAGGGGCCGTAGTACAAGTAATTGCGGAGCAGGGACAAATTTAAGTGGGAATGAGTACAATAAAAGGGAATTGGGAAAAATCGAGTCGTTATTCAACAGTAAAAACACACCAATTATATTGCAATTTTAAGAATACGTTAGGTGAAGTAAGTGGATAAAGAGTAGAATGGTTTAGATGGTACGTTTACGAAATAAACATAAAATAGATAGGAGTACAGGGAAAAGGGGAGAGTTTGCTCATTTTTCTATGATCCCTAAGACGGGTAAGTTCTTAGAGAAAGACTAATAGGAAATACATGCTTTTACTACCATCTTCCTTTTTGACAGGATGTTTGGCACTAACTGAGGGCAGTTTTTCCTAAAATAGCTCTGTACTCAGCATCATCTGCTCCAAATTGTGATAAACTGAATTACCACAGCGTGGAGCTCGAGTCTTAATGGTCTTTGATTTGTTCATCTCTGTCATACTTGATTTCAGCTGCAATTCCTTTCACACATCTTTAGAATCTTCCACGTGCTCTCAGTTCTGCTTTTGAGTTGGTTGAGAGTGAGAGTGTGTGGCTGTCTTCAAATTACTATCAGACTTAGCTTCTCTCGTCCTTGGATACGCAAGAATCTATACCTGCTCTTTATTGGCTTGTAAGAAACCTAAACGCAGAAACTCAACCTAAAAAAAATGTAAGAACTTCTCACGGCCTTATCCCACATCTCCTTTGCATCAAAATCTAGCCAGAAACCCCTACTCCCAAAGACTGGTTAGGAAAGAACAGATAGGAGACCCAATTCAGGGACAGACACACTATAGCTAACATATTTTCCCCAAACAATTGTCTGCTTAGAAATGTGAGAACTGTGGCACCAGGTGGCTCGTCAGCTGAGTGTCCAACTCTTAATTTTGGCTCAGGTCATGATCTCACGGTTCGTGGGACAGAGTCCACGTTGGGCTCTGTGATGACAGCAAGGAGCCTGCTTGGGATTCTCTCTCTTTATCTCTCTCTCTCTCTCTGCCCCTCCCGTGAGCAACTGCATGCTCTCTCTTTTTCTCCCTCTAAATAAATAAACTTTCAAAATAATTTTTAAAAAATTATTATTTTTTGTTTATTTTTGAGAAAGAGCGTGAGCGAAAGAGGGGCAGAGAAAGGGAGACACAGAATCCGAAGCAGGCTCCAGGCTCGGAGCTGTCAGCACAGAGCCCGATGTGGGGCTCGAACTCACAAACCATGAGATCATGACCTGAGCTGAAGTCAGATGCTTAACCAACTGAGCCATCCAGGTGCGCCACCCCACCCCCCGCCCCCCAAATAAAATTATTAAAGAAAAAGAAATGCAAGAAATATAAAGCCTCATCTTACCTTAAAACCAACAGTTGTAAAATTCTTTACCAAACCTTAAGCTTAGTGATCAATACTTTGTAGGAAATGAAATAGTGTAAGGCTTTTCTGTTCTAAATATATATTCAGACTAGAAAGGAACATGAAGGGGGTTTCCAGGGTGTTGGCAATACTTCTTGTTCTAGGTGCTGGTTACATGGATGGATGAGTTTTAGATGTGCTGAGCTTCGCACTTAAGCTATATGTACTTTTCCACGTGTATGCCACATTTCAAAACAAATTTTTTAAATGTGTTTTTACTATTAACCTGAGGAGGTGAAGGATCTTCAGAAAGTACTTAGCTTCGGAAATACAGACAATAAAATTCAGTTCTATTACAAACTGTCAAGTTATTTTATTATGTTCAACCATGACCTATGTTAGACCTCAGCTAAGTAGGAAAAAAACCCAGTCCATTTGAAGCAAACCATCTTACTTGAGTTCTTCTCTTTCCTTCTGACAATTTCCAAGGAAGTTTCCAAATTGGCATGAATGAATATGTTCATGGATCTGAAGGAGAAACGCTTCATTGAATTCAAAGGCTTGTGGAAACTGTTCGGTCAAATGCCACACACATTCCAAGAACTGAGTAAACACCGGTGAGACTTCCTTTGGGTCACCATCCAAATGGCCACACCTAACCCCCCAGAAAGTACAAGCTTTTGAAAATGCCTCTGAGAGAAGACAAGTGTTCAGGTATTATTAAATTTAAACACACACACAAACACACGAACCAAAAACTTTGTGATATTGGCATTAAAAAAGTATATATATATTTTTTTTTATTAAAGCAATTTAAACCTGAGTTTTTCAACCACAACTTTAAAGGGTATGTTATCTTCTAAGTACCACAATCCAGACAGAAGGAAGGTAATGAATTGCCATAAAAATTAACAAAGGTATGAGAATTGAAAGAAGTAACAGAAAAAAATTAAATCAGTTTTCATACAAAAAACAGCACTCTCACCTGCTTCTGGACATGTGAGCTCATGAAGAACAGAAATATTCTGGCACTCTAAAATAGCTTTATTAATTTTACAAAATATATAAGTGTAAAAGTATGACTCACCTCTCTGAAAACTTATGTCCAAAAGAGATCCAATCCTTTTCTATTAAAACCTTAATAAGAAAAAGTAAAATGCAATTTACAACTACTTTCAATTTCTTTTGTTTAAAATGGATTAAAAACTATTATTTTAATAACAGCATTTACCCTTTCAACTTATGGTTGCAAACAGAACAAAACAATTTTTTTTTTAAGTTTTTTAATGTTTATTTATTCTGGAGACAGAGAGACAGAGCGTGAGCAGGGAAGAGGCAGAGAAAGAGGGAGACACAGAATCTGAAACAGGCTCCAGGCTCTGAGCTCTCAGCACAGAACCCGATGCGGGGCTTGAATCCATGAACCGCGAGATCATGACCTGAGCCGAAGTGAGACGTTCAACCAACTGAGCCACCCAGGTGCCCCCAAATTTTTGTTTAATTATAGGCAAAATATAGAAAGAACCTGGATTAGGGGTTGGTTTAACAAAGAGTAAAAATGATGCATAAAAGAAACGGTAGTCCTGTGACTTAATCACTTCAGTTGTATCTATTACATTTTAAATGAAAAGTACATGCTATAAAGCACTAGTACATTTACATTTTTATGTGTAATATCTGCATAGTAAAAAAACTAAGAAAATATAAATCAAAATGGTAACAGTGGTTAACTGTGGGTGGTAGACTGGGATATATGTTTTAAACCTTTTGGCTTATTGTACATTACTTATATGGTGCTTACAAAAAAAAAAAAATACACACACACACACACACACACACACACACACACACACACACAGAGGGAGACGGGGAGAGACAGAGAGAGAGAGAGAGAGCAATGAAAAGTTTATATTCAAATTCAAATGTTGATATCAACCTCTCGAATGAACGGTCTTTATCTGTTTTCTCTGTCACAACTCTACTGAAGAGACAGGCTTCTGATTTTTTTCAGTCTAATCTATGTAACGTATCTTCTTAGTATACCACGTAATTTCATTATCTAATCACCAAGTACATTTTCAGTATTAAAACTGCCACATTTAGCTTCTCTGATTTTGTTTTAAGTCTCTCCAGAAGGCCATGTAATGTGATGGGGAAAGATGCAGTTTCTGGAGCCATGTTGCATGGGTTCAAATCCTAGCTTTGCCACTTCCACGCTTGTGTGACCTCAGGCAAACGGTCTTCAGGCTGGAGCCCCAAATTTTACTGCAGGCCCTCTGCCTTTCCTCTCCACACCCACATCTAAAACTTCACTCAGTGTCTTTCTCACGAAACTTAGTCATCTGTTTCTCTCAGTAGAAAGAGCAAGACAGCAGCACCATCCATCCTGGCAACTGAGTCCAGATCTGGGAAATCATGCTGGACGGGTCCTCCTCTCTTCTACTGCACATTTAACCCAGGAGCAATTCTTACGACTCTACTTTCTCAATATTCCTGGAGGTTGAACCCCACCCTCTTGTATCTGTGTGGGACTGCCCTACTCCTGGCTGTCTTTTCTCTTCTGAGTTAGCTTACCAGTTTCTACACTGGTCTCCTGCCCTCCATCATCCACTCCCCTCCACCTGGAAGACACCAAGCCACCTTTTTACAAAGATCTAAGCAAGTTACTGTTCCCTCTATTTAAAGCCCGTTAATGGCTCTCACTACCCAAAGAAGGTGAAGGTCAAATTTCAGTCTTCTCTTCCTGAGGCTTTCATCTCACTATATTCTTCTGCACCCAAGTAGCCCACTCTGACACCCTGAGCCCCAGTCATCACGCATACCTGCAGTCAGCTAACGGATCTATGCTTTGGTTCTCATTGCTCCTTTTGCCTGGGAAGCTCTCACTCTGTCCCAGGGCATTTATCACATGACTTCATTTGAATGTCTAGCAAACAATTAAAGCCAGACATGGCACAGAAAATATTCCTCACCTTACACTCTCAAGGTAAGCTGCACATAATTTTATCAGGAGCACTTCCATTCAGCCTATCCCAGATTCGGTATGTTAGTGCCACCAAATAATGGTGCTGAAAGGGATCTGGTGATGGTGAACTTCCCTCTGTCTTAAAGATGGCACTACGTTTAATAATTCTAACTAATGACAACTTTCTACCTTCGCTTCATTTACTTTACTTGCCATGAGTTAAGATGCAAATTTTGAAAATCTAATCACGTTAAAAGACAAAAAACAGGAGCCAGGGCTTTAGCTTCACAGAGCAGAAAACCTAGAGGCGCCTGGGGGGCTCAGTCGGTTAAGCATCCAACTTCAGCTCAGGTCATGAGCTCGTGGTTTGTGGGTTCGAGCCCCGCATCAGGCTCTGTGCTGACAGTGCAGAGCCTGGAGCCTGCTTTGGATTCTGTGTCTCCTTCTCTCTGCCTCTCCCCTGCTGGTGCTCTGTCTCTCCCAGTCTCTCAAAAATAAGTAAACATAAAGAAATAAAAATAAAAAAAAATAACAAAGAAAATCTATTCAACTAGAAATTTAATCTTCAGATATAAAACATGCTTCCTAACGTGTAATTACAATTAACAAATAAAGGAGTTTTAAACAGAAAGTTTCCTCTAGAATATAATTTTTTTAATGTTTTCATTATTTATTTTTGAGACAGAGAGAGAGGAAGAGAGAGTGCAAGCAGGGGAGGGGCAGAGAAAAAGGGAGACACAGAATCTGAAGCAGGCTTCAGGCTCTGAGCTGTCACGATAGAGCCCAACGTGGGGCTCAAACCCACGAACTGCGAGATCTTGACCTGAGCCGAAGTCGGATGCTCAACCGACTGAGCCACCCAGGCACACCTAAAAAATAATTTTTAAGTACTCTTATTTGTGCCTTTACTATATCACTCATATTAGTTAGATAAAAATGAGGGAGAAAATACTGAATATTTCTACTATAACATTTTAGGAAACAACTATTAAATTTAAAAGTTGTTGGGTCACCGGGTGGCTCAGTCGGTTGAGTGTCCGACTTCAGCTCAGGTCATGATCTTGTGGTTCCTGAGTTCAAGCTCTGCATTGGGCTTGCTGCTGTCAGCCTGTCAGCACAGAGCCTGCATCAAATCCTTTGTTCCCTCCCTTCTCAAGCTTGCTCCCTCTCTACAAATTAAAATTAATTAATTAATTTGAAACTCGTTTTCAAAGAGGTGGCACAAATTGAAATCAGTCTGATTCAAGGTTTTTGAAACTCAGCACTATATATATTTTAAGCCAGAAAATTCTTTGCCGCAGGTGCTGTCCTATGTGGTATAGAGTATGAGCAGCATCCTGGCCCTCTACCAGCTAAATGTTAGTTAAATCCTTTTCTCTGTAACAATCAAAGCTGTCTCCTAACATGGCCAAATGTCTCCCGGGAGGACAAAATCGCTCCTATTTGAGAATCACTGGTCCAGCCAAATCACTCCTTACCATGAATCCTTTGATTGTCCTGTAGTAGGAATCCAGTAAGAGAGAGCCAAGGGAACAGACCTGGGACGTCCTATCCCAACCATCAGAACAATGTACCAACACACTTGCGCTTTCAACCGTTATTGCCTGGAAAGAAAGGTCACATACTTAGATTACAGCAGAATACATTTTAGTGACATCAATTAAGTTCTATTTAAAAACGACACTAGCAAGTATTGCATTTCACAGAAGAGCAAGGATTGCAATGGTAATGTCACGGCATAATTTCCAAAAAGAAAAAAAAAAAAAGGCAAAACACAATAAAAACCCAAAGCATACCGACAAAAACCAAAACCAAAACCGCTGTGTCAAAGTATCTGGGGATTTCTTTTTAAGTCCCTACATGAAGTGCCACGTGATCTTTTAAAGCTCAAATGAAAGGAAGCCTCATTAAGCAGGTAACACGTAATAAAACTTATCTGACTGGAAAAGATACCAGGTCCCAACAGAATAAATGTATTCCTTCCCAACCAGTATAAACCCCCAAACCAAATATGAGAAAAGAAGAGTTACTTTGGCTAAGAAGATTGCTGCATCCATAACAGCTTTGATATGGCGAAGCCATCCTGAGCTCTCCAAACCAGAGTAGAAATCACTGACAGAAAGCCCTTTGGTACCATTAACTAGAAAAGAAGGAAAAAATTTTCAATTAGAATGAGGCTACAGTCTCCACTTTTCCTCCTCAAGCTCTCTCTGAGTTAAATGAAAAAAAGAAGAGGACAAAATAAAAAGGACTCTATAAATGAAAAGATGCCAGGAGAAGCTCAATAATGGATTTTGGGGGTATGTTTTTCTGTCATTCTTCATGCTTAAGTAAAGCTCCAATCTCCTCTCAAAAAAACTTAAGTACAAAGTGTTTAATTAAAAAGTCTGATTTTTTTTTTCATTAAAGAATTTTAAGTTTATTTTTGAGAGTGAGCGAGCGAGCGAGCGAGCACGAGTCAGGGAGGGGCAGGAAAAGAGGGAGAGAGAGAATCCCAAACAGGCTATCTACGCACTGCCAGTGCAGACCAGTGCGGGGCTTGAACTCACGAACCATGAGATCATGACCTGGAGTCGAAATCCAGAGTTGGACATTTTACCAACTGAGCCATCCCAGTGCCCCTGATATTTTAATTTTTAAAATTCCACACCATGACTGGAAAGACACCTTAGTACTTAAATAGAGCATTACTATCATCAGTTAATCAATCTAACAATAGCAATTTCTGTAACACCATTAGAACTTTGCTGTCCAATACAGGAGCCACTATCTACCTGAATATGGCTATTGACATATGTTTAGTCCAAACTGAGATGCACTGTAAGAGTGTAAAATACACACTAGTCAATTTCTAAGACTTTAAAAAAAAACAAAAACACCTAAAATGTGTCATTACTAATTTTTATACTGATTACACGTTAACACAATGTTTTTAATATATTAGGTTAAATAAGTACATTGTTAAAATTAATTTCAACTTTTTTTTTTACTTTTTTGAATGTATAGGAAATTTTTAAATTACCTTAATTTTAAATTTTATAATTGGACTAGCATTATATTTCTATTAGACAAAGTTGCCTCCAAGGCAAGCAATAATTCATACCTTCCAATAACTTCTGAAGGCTGGACCGCATGACATGAATATTTTCAATTCCAACAAACTGAAATCTAATATTAGAATAGTTGTCTTCATTTTCATAACCTTTTCCAGCTGCTCTGTTGGCCATTGCATTCAGCTAAAATTTAAAATTTTAGAAATTGAGAGATAAATTGCTTTTATCTTTTAATTTAGTTCACCAAAACATCATGAAAGCACTAAATGAACCATATTTTACCACAGAGTTTAAAGAACACTTTAAAACTGAATATGCTACCATTTTTTAATGAATAAAAGTGTCACATATGTTATTAACAGTAAAAAGGGCCACTAACAACACGATTGCTATATAATGGAAAGTTCAGACAAGAAGTTCCCCACAAATAATTTATGAAACTAATTCACTTATGTTTGTAGTCGGTTTTCCATACGTTTGCAGTATTTCAAAATTTAGAAGAAGAAAGAAATATCTCTTATCTGAATCCTAAATGATTCAGAGATGAGCAGAGCTGGGAAGTTTTTCTGTTGCAGAATGAATGAGACCCACTTCAGAGCAAGCCTGTGGAGCCCTTGACCATCGGAGAGCCACAGGGACCCTGAAGAATCAGATCTGAAATGCACGTCAGGTTATTCGAGGTCCTCCACGTTAGAGATTACTGGAGGCCCACATGGTACATACCATGGCACGTAATCCACGAGCCTGATACATCTCCAAGAACTGGGCCAAACTAAGGAGAAAAACAGACTGCCAGTAGGCCCAATGTCTTTGGTCACTAGATCAAATGTAGAAGCTCATTTAAGATTTGGCATGTTTTCATTCTTCCAGACTAGGATTTCATATTACACATTATTACTGTTTACTAAGTATTGTTATCAACTTGGATGAAACAAAACCTAAATTGAAAGAAAAAGTAGCTTTTCATCCAGTGGATGGGGGCCCAGTTTGGTAACGAGAACAGTTCAATTCTAACTGCTGGCTCACTGGTGATTCCGCACCTAAGGTGAAAGTTAGATAGTAAAACGCTTCCACATTATTACTACTTAAATTTGAGTTCATCAGGTGAGAGTCAGAGATTAAAATGCTTCCACATCACTACTCAAGTTTAACTAGTATAACAAAACAAAGAGAGAGGCCTGTTTTCTGTGTGGAAGTCAATTATACAAATGAGAGGTATAAGGTCCTGAGAAACAGATTGCCCTCAGGCCTCATATTCAGAAAGTCTTGTGTTACAACAATCGTTTATATCTAATATCATCTAAAAGTAGTTCTGACCTATGAACCCACCTAGATGAAACAAGGAAGTAAAATAAAATTTGTCTTACGATATCACCAACATTCCAGACTTCTAAGAACGTCTTTTCTTGTTAAGATAAAAGATCAAATTATCAATTTCTAATTTTTAATATTTCTTAATTTACTCAAATTAATCTTCATATTAATCTTCTGTTTCTTCCATTATCTTTTGTGAGAATGCACAATGATGAGAATAACTTCTAGAACAACTACCGTTCCTTTCAACAAAACTGCCTAAAATCGTGTTCTATATCGCTCACTCGCTTTTTCTCATCGCTTTCTCTTATTTTCTCATCATTCCAGATTTTTGAAGAAATCCTCACTATAATTCTGCCAATGTCCTTTTGTGTAGCCCACCAGCTCTGCATGCGATGCTATAATAAAAATTAAAAGTGATGTTAGCTATTACCATTGAGGATTTTAATTACTTTAGTTTCAGGATCCAATATGCATTAGTTGTTTAACTGTGTTTATAAAAAGGAAAAGGGATTCTGACATTTGGCCCAATGATAAAAATTTAACCTAACATTATAGATGCCTAACAGAACAACCGTTTCCTGTTTACTATTTATAATTCTCTAGTTCAATGTTTCTTAAGTTGAACTCACTATTTTCCTTATTTTCTTGAATATTTCAATTAAGGCCCATTATTTTAACAAAAAGTATTTTGACAATTAAAAATTCTACCAAAAAAATTTAGTAAGATTTTCTAATTTTTCACAACACACATACTATTTAATATTTCTTCACAATAACATAAGACTTACACATCATCAAGAGCTCTCAATATAAAGTTCAGCTTTTCTAAATTTACGTATAAATCAGAAGACATAAGAAATCACACATCTGGGAAACAAGTCTCCTAACCTGGCATCCTTTTAAAGGCTGCTTTCCTCAGTATCATTAGCCTCAGTTACTTTAAAACTAGGATTCAGATAGGTCGATTATGGGCAATTAGATCAAATCTCACTAATTAAAGTAACAAAGATAATGAAACAAACAGACTGTACTGTATTCAAGACACGTACTTTGGGCCTGGTATCCATTACATACATATAGCGATTGACTGGGTTGGCTTTACTAATGGCTTGAAGCAAATGTTCATCCTCCAGGCACCTGGCACTGAATCCTGATAGTGGCTGACTACATCGACAAATGGCAGCCTAATTTTAAAAGGACAGAAAACAGATTATTCAGAGATGTCTAAAACATGTCTAAAAAATGCTTAAAAGAAAAACAAAAGTTAAAATCAAACATGTAATCTGTTTAAAAGATGGCAAGACAATTAGAAGATGTTAACTCTAAAATACTATTAGAATTAAACGTTTTAATATCTTGGTGTTATGTAAATTTTCCCAATATTTTCTTCTAGTAAGAAACTGAAATGCTTCCTTGCCTAGTTTGATGAAAAATTCCTAAATTCTAAGAAGCAACACTTGGTCAATTCTCTATCATGTAACCTACTAAGATACTTGCATTCTATGCTCTAGATTATAAAATACTTTGAACTCAAGTTCAAGTAGGAGATTAGTCAATAAAGGTAGAACAAAATTTTTAAAAATAGCAACATTTGAGCTTTTACTTTCCCAAAGCTTTTGGATCTCTACTGAGAAATCAGATCTTAATATACAATGAGACATAAAGTAAGAAAAATGAGTTTCAGTTTAAATTTGAGTTAAAACATAGTCAATCTAGGAGGGCAAACATATCTGTAAGAAGTAGCGAATGTTGGATTAGACATTTTAAAGTCTTAAAGAAAGATTGAAAGATTTAGACCCATATACTTTTTCTCCAATCTCATCCATACCAACTCCAACTTAACCCGACCCAACATTCCAACCACAGTGTTTAACATGAAGGAAAAAGAGTAACATAAATTCACACATTCACGTATTTTAAATTCATACATAAAACCATGAGAATCTAATAAAATAGAAGAAAATGAGGACTGCTTTACAACATTTTTTTCAGACATACTTTCTGATTTGTTAAATTGGGCACTGAATATCTATTTTCAGCCAAGCTTTCCAATAAATACTGTATACAAGTGTGGGTGTGTCAAATAGAGGCCATACCCAGTCATAACTCCCTACGACTTTGTTATGAAGAGTAGATTGAGAATTTCTGTTTAAAGTTTTACCTTTTACCTCTGGCTCCCTTCTAAAATTGAACTAAAATTCTAATAAAGACATCTAAAATGTATAAAATCAAAAAATCAAAGAGAATGGAAAAGAGAAAAGTACAGTAGAAATATTAATAAAATTTCAGTAAATGAAAGCAAATTGATAAGTAATAACCAATTTACTGGAACAAAGAAAGCTGCCAAGTTGTTATAAGTCCACAAGAACCAAGTATTCTGAGCAGCAAAATTTACCTCTGATTTACCTCTGAAAGCTTGACCCAGAGTATAACTGAAAATAGAACTGGCTGAATATCTGTATGGGGACTAGTTAAGGCTCCCACATCTTCCCTCGCCCTGAAGACAAAGTTTATCCTATGAAAAGGATTAACCCCAAGACTCTGGACAATAGGCACAGCTGTGGGTGTAACCCTCAAAAAACAGGAGGATGGGGCGGTTGGGGGGGGGGGGGGCACCTGGGTGGCTCAGTCAGTTGAGCATCCGACTTCAGCTCAGGACCTGATCTCATAGCTCGTGAGTTCAAGCCCCACGTCGGGCTCTGTGCAGACGGCTCAGAGCCTGGAGCCAGCTTTGGATTCTGTGTCTCCCTCTCTCTCTGCCCCTCCCCTGCTCACACTCTGTCTCTCTCTCTCAAAAATAAACAAACATTAAAAAATAATTACAAAAAAACCCCAGAAAGAATCCAAAGATAGAGATCACACATGCACACAAACTTCTGAACAGCTTTGTAGTACCCCACTTTTAAATATGAGAGGGCAGCTAAGAATCAGGTATTCTGAAAGGCATGAAAAACAAACAAAAAAATAAACAGAAAAAAGGAACTCTGAGCCACAGACAACTAATGTGGGAAGCAAAATAATATCTTCAGAGAACCCAGTCATCACGGCCAAGAAAAGTGTCTAAAAAGTTCAGGAAATACAAAAGAGTTCTTAGATTTAAATATAGTATAGCAAAAATAAAGAAGTGGACTAGAAACGAAGTCGAGGAAATGTAAAAAATAGAGATGGAAAATAGGAGAGAAAATGAAGAAAAACGGAAGTTTACAGAAGCCCATTAGCCCATTTGCCAACACACACACACACACACACACACACACGTACAAAGGAAAGTAAAAGAAGACAGGAAGTTACTAAAGAAATGGAGAAGTAATTTCCCCAAAGCGAGTTCCCAAAGAGAATTTTTAAAAACACGCCAAAGCACCTCACTGTGAAATTTCAGAACACTAGGGGGAAAAGCAGATTCTAAAAGCTTCCTGAGGAGAAACAATCAGGTCACAAAGGACTGGGAGTCAGAAGTGGCACGGGACTCCCCAACTTACTAGCTGTTAGATCTAGGAAAAGTGGTTTACTCTGCTAGTCTCCCCATCTGAAAGTTACAGGTAGTTAGTAGAGGCTAACTTATCAGATTGTCGTGGGGATTTCATGCATATGAAGCATCTAACACATAGTACCTCGGGGCCTACTATTACAAGCTACAAAGAAAACTCTGCGGTAATGGGCAATCCCTATTACAGCATCTCAGTACAAAGATGCCTCCTCCCCCTCTTCATATTGCAGAATCCTTCTGTTTGAAGAGCTTTCTACAAAAACTGAGAGCCTGAAATACCCTTGGTTTTCTTCTTTTCTTAGCTGGCTTCTCAAGACTGTGGTTTCCCCCAATACACGCAGGATGAAAAGAGAACCACAGGAAAGAAGAACCTATCTGTGCCTTAATCCTAGTACTTTCAGGTCCCTATGAGAAGGAAGGAAAGACTGAAGGAGGGTGGGAGAGGAAAGAAACATGACAAGTAGGAAAGGTTCTGTATTTCAGGCTACTTTTGTCTTTCAAAAACGTAACCCAGAGTTCCCTATCAGCAACGTTATAATAATGATCTCTTGATGTAAAAGCAAGTGCTCTTTAGGGTGCTTAAACCTGAAGAGGGGTTACACGTCGTTTGTAAATTAACAAAAGAAAAAAGAAAACCTTTTCTTACCTCTTTATGTTCATGATAGTAGGAAAGAACTGGGAATCTTCCCTTGCTCCGGAACTTGGAACTACCAACAATTATTGGTTTACTTGCTATTCGGGGAACATAAAGTTCTCTGGGGTAAGTTTCACAAATCTGTAAAAAAACAAGTGAAACATAACCATTCTTCTCACCATTCAAAAACCATGAGGTTGAAAACCACCTTCAAAAAACTTTCAAACTTATTAAATGCAAGTGCGGTACACATACGGACAGACAACTTGCCGCTGGGACACTCTCGGGCTCTGGGACTAACATTTTCTGAATTTCTCCCAAAAGGTTGCTACGTCGAAGTAAATCAGAGAAAGACAAATACCGCATGATTTCACTCGTACATCGAATTTAGCAACGAAACAAATGAGCAAAGGGGAAAAAAGAGAGACAGTGAGAGACAAGCCAGGAAACAGACTCTTTACGGAGAACAAACTGATGGTTACCGGAGGGGAAGGGGGGGGGGGAAGGGTTACACAGGTGATGGGGGTTAAGGACGGCACTTGTGAGGAGCCCCCGGTGTTGTAAAGAAGTGTTGAGTCACTGTGTTGTACACCTGAAACTAATATTACACTGTATGTTAACTACCTGGGATTTAAATAAAAACTTAAAAAAAAAGGTCGCTAAGTTACCTTGTATTCTCGGTTGGCATCAGACAGCTGCCAGTTTGAATTTGGCACTCCCATCCTCTTATATTCCTCGGCAAGGTCAATGAGCTGCCAGCCTCGGAGTCGCTCCGAATCGTTTTGTTTGGGATTGTAAGAGAATGCATAGAGATCTTCATATTTTGCTGTAGTATACAAAACACATAAATGTTAAGCTGCTACTATTATAGGATTTATAGTTAAAATTCTACAAATAACAGTTTTTCAGTTGTTGTTTTTTTTTAACGTTTATTTATTTTTGAGAGAGAGAAAGACAGAGTGTGAGCCGGGGAGGGGCAGAGAGAGAGGAAGACACAGAATCCAAAGCAAGCTCCGGGCTCTGAGCTGTCGGCACAGAGCCCGACGCGGGGCTGGAACCCACGAACTGTGAGATCACGACCTGAGCCGAAGTCGGACGCTTAACCGACGGAGCCACCCAGGCACCCCAACAGTTTTTCAGTTTTATCCCTTCATTTTCCCTTTAAAATTTTCAGAGATAACTAATACCTGAACATATTTGAACTGAATATTTTCTCAGTCTGTTAATTCACATGATTATATCTAAAGGGATATCAATCTGAGATTCAATTTATATCATCAGCAAAAGCTAATAAATAATATTTTTATATTATCATACCCTAGTGTAATACTTCTTTTTAAAAGTAAACTTCTAATGACGTACACACTTCTCACCCACCACTCTTCCCAAACGAGATGTGAAATGAAAACACTAATGCTACGTTCCTATACATTCCTATTCCACGCTACATTCCACGTACATTCCTATAGGACAGTGTCGACCAAAAGCCGCAATGGTTGTACAGAGCTCCGGACAGCACTTGTTCCTGAACAGCGTTGAGCCCCTAAAGTGACAGAACCATCTTTACTGTAAGATTTGGCGTAACCTGGGACACTGGGATAAATGCTACAGGCTTTATGTGTTAGCAGAGAAGGGCGTACATACACCTGCTCCTAGGTCACTACGGTCCGGGTGTTCAACAAAAAAGTACATTTAGTAACCAGTGTGCTTTGTCTCCCTGGAAAGGTCTATGTAATTCAAGTCAATGTTGAGGGAAGGAAGCCTCCAGATCCTGAAGGCATAAGTAGTAATAGGATTCTTCTTTTGGGCCTACATGCCTCTCACTCCTACCTCTACTAAAGTTGGATTCACCCTCCCTTTCTCCTTTGGTGATCTCCCTTATGTTCCACTCTGGGCGATTAAATATATTAGTCCCGCTGCTACCAAAGGAGCCCGACCTTCCTTAACTTCTCATTTAGCAACCAATTTCCAAGTCATTGGGATACCTTATTTGTGGGATACCCACTTGAAAAAAAAAAAAAAAAAAGAAAGCTGTTCTGTTGGCTACCAACAAACTTTAAAAACGTTAACATGAATCTATGCTTTTTAAAATCTGTACTCTAAGTGCTTCATTTTTTCTTTACTCTTACCCCTTCTTTGGAAACCATTCTTACAAGTCAGATCAGAAGTAGCTAATTATTTCTAAGCCAAATTTTTTGGAATAGAATGCATAAGAACTTGACTTAAGAGTTAAAGTATCTACCCAAAGGATACAAAAATACAGATCTGAAGGGGTACATGCACCCCAATGTTTACAGCAGCATTATCAACAATAGCCAAACTATGGAGAGAGCCCAAACGTCCATCGACTGACGAATGGATAAAGAAAATGTGGTGTGTGTGTGTATATATATATATATATATACACACACATATATATATATATATATACACACACACACAATGTAATATTACTCAACCATCAAAAAGAATGAAATCTTACCATTCGCAACAAGGTGGATGGAGCTAGAATGTATTATACTAAGCAAAATAAGTCATTCAGAGAACGACAAATATCATATAATTTCACCTATATGTGGAATTTAAGAAACAAAACTGATGAACATATGGGAAGGGGGGGAGAGAAGAGAGAGAAACAAACTACAAGAGATTTTTTTTTTTTTTTTTTTAATGTTTTTATTTATTTTTGAGACAGAGAGAGACAGAGCATGAGCAGGGGAGGGGCAGAGAGAGGGGGAAACACAGAATCTGAAGCAGGCCCCAGGCTCTGAGCTGTCAGCACAGAGCCTGACGCGGGGCTCGAACTCACGGAGTGTGAGATCATGACCCGAGCTGAAGTCGGACGCTCAACCGACTGAGCCACCCAGGCGCCCCATACAAGAGATTCTTAATGACAGAGAACAAACTGAGGGTTGATGGAGGGAGGTGGATGGGAGATGAGCTAGGTGGGTGATGGGCACTAAGGAGGGCACTTGTTGTGATGAGCACTGGTAGTATGTAAGTGATGTGTCAAAGAATTGTACTCCTGAAACCAATATTTCACTGTATGTTAACTAACAGAATTGAAATTAAAACACACACACACAAGAGTAACTTAAAGTATAAAGTAACAATGAGATTTAATCCATCACAAAATTAAGTAAGCTTTGGTCTCTCATAACAGTACCTTGTTTTGACAGTTGTAGCAGGGAATTGTAAATATCATGGCAATCTCTTTCTCTGGGAACAATGAAATGCACAATCCTGAAGTTCTTGCACTGAATCACAAGTGGGCATCCAGAAGTAGTCAAAGCTAGTTTCTCCACTAAGGCAATATGGTGATGCAATATCTACAGCATGAAAAAAACATTTGATCAGCGTCGTAAAAAAGTCAACATCGTATTCTCTTCCAGAGCGCATACGTGTTAGAAATGCCCTCTTCAACCAAAGTCCTCAGACTTCGTGACTGAATGCCTGAGCCAGAACTATGCTCTGATACTTCTCCATCGCTCCGCACATTCAATACATCATCAGACCCCAACAACCGCGTCCCCTACATCTCTCTGGAACCTACTTCTCTCGGTGTCCACTGTCACTCCTCTAGCTGCAGTGCTCCCATTGTTTCTCACCTGAGTAACTGTAAGTCACCGCCTACATGCTCTCTCCCTACCTACTCTTACCTTCCTCTAATCCATCTTCTACAGGGCAGGTGATGACTATTAAAAAATGATTTAGAAAACAGCAATCTGGTCATGTCATTTCCCAGACTCTGGGTTCTAGACTCATTTCCAGCCCCTCCCCGCATCGACTTCGAGTGACAAGGGCCCTTTCTGCATCAACCTCCTTCACACACACTCAGTTGTTCTTACTAACTGGCAAACTGTAGGTCTGCCTCTTCACCTAGGAACTTCTAGTATTATTTCTGGCCTTTGCTTAAACCTCACCACCAAGAAAAACAGCCTGACAACCCCCATGGCCTTTCCCATGGGAAAAGTTAGGTCCTCTCCATTTTCTTATCCCTGATCAGCCTATACTTTTCCATCACGGCACTCAGAACACGAGTAATTCCTTGTATACAGTGAATGTCTATTTCTCCAGCTAGATGTTGGGAACTTCATACAGACCAATACCACAGCTAAGTTGAGCAACATTCTATCTCTAGCACCTAACACAGTATCTGGAGCATTGTAGTGACCCTGCTCAATTAGAAAAAGAAAGTCTCAACTGTTATATCTTATACATCCAAACTTAAAATCTGACCAAACCAGCAATACAGGTGTCACTGCTTACACCTCCCTTACAATGTTTCCTGACTGAATGAATAGAAAGTTCTACTACAAACTCAATACTTGATGGCATTTTAAAGATATAATTATCACTCATATGAGTTCTAATATTCTGTTTGCTACTAAAAAAAGTTTTCTTTTTCTCAATACCATTCCTATTAATTTAAAGCATTTTTTAAAATGTTTACTTAAGAGAGCAAGCAGGGTAGGGGCAGAGAGAGAAGAGACAGAGAATCCCAAGCAGGCTCTGCACTCGGTGAAAAGCCCAACACAGGGCTCAAACTCATGAACCGTGAGATGATGACCTAAGCCAAAATCAAGAGACCGACAGTTAACCAACTTAGCCACCCAGGCACCCCTACTTTAAAATATTTACAGAAAAGTTTTCGGGAAAATAAAAGATCTCAAGAGTTATAGCAGATTCCTGAATGATAAAACTCAATCATGACAAGAAATAAATTCATCCCAAATTAATCTAAAACTTTAATGTAAGTTCCAATAAATAATTCCAAATGGCTTTTTGCCTTTTTCTGTGGGAGGGTAAGAGATGGCTGATTATTTATATACCATACATATGTATTATATAATTATAAAATTACATGCTGGTATTATTATTAATCACTAATTATATATTTTTTCTAAAGTTCACATGCAAGATTAAATCTATAATATAATCAAGAAAAGCTTAAAAAAGACTAATGAGGAAAGAATTTGCTCTACAGACATTAAAAGTATACATCACACAAATATTTAACACACACTACACATGTACAGCTCACACTTGTGGCTAACATTTAGCACTGTTAACATTGATATTAGCAGGCCTGTGCCAAGTTACTCAAAATGGTCTAATACTAACATCTAAATAGAGAACAAGAGACAACAGCTACTGTAATAATGTCACTATCGCGATTCTAATTACGACCCAAAATTATTTGCAAGAAAATGCTGCAGAGACCGGCTCTGTCACTAACTAGTGACATGACCTTGAAAGAAAAATCATCTGTAAAATGAGAAAAAAGATAAAAAGTTGGTAAGTCTCTAGATCTAAAATGTTCATTTCTGTGGATCTACTATACGAAATAGATTTCATTCAGGAGAGACATATGGGAATATACTGATAAGAAGGCATTTTAAAGACAATAATAGGAGAGAACAACACCGATATTTTTTCACTGCCCCGAAACTATGTTCTCAACATCCGCAAGAAGAGGTTGAGGGGAAACTTGCACATGTATCGCGAGGAGATGGGTAACATACTGAGAAGGTATTAGGACAGACGGACAAAGGAGGCGTAGATAGAGTGGGTGGTAGCATGACTAAGGATTTTACAAGGCCCTCCTGGCAGCTCCCGGGCCAACACCGCATGGGGAGGAGGTCCAGTGCCTCTTGGGAACACAACTTCTCCGAGATCAACATCTCAGGGAAGTATCTTGACTTACTGCAATCACGTATCAACTGGATGGCCTTCCTGGGAAAATCAAGAGTACAATCAAAGAGAGACTGTATTAAAAAGCTAGAGTCAATCAAGGAATGTGTTACCGGTACAGTGGAAGCAATATATCAAAAGAACAGGACAGGGAGCTTAAAAGCAGGCCCTCCCTTTATCTATCACAGTTGATAGTACACATTAATGCAATGAAACTGTCAGTAAATGGTGCCAGTATCCATATGAAAAGAACATGAAAATGAATCCCTAAGTCATATCATCCACCAAAATATTTCCCAGATATATTAACAACTTATACTTGAAACACAAAATGTAAGTTTTTGGAAAAAAAAAAAATAGGAGACTCTTTATGACTTTAAGAATCCCTTAAGTCACAAGACAGCACAAACCATAAAAGAAACAATGGAAATCTAATACATTAAAATTTCAAACTTTAGTTGCAAGACGTATACACATACAAGACAAGCCACACACTGGGAGAAGTTATCTACGACACATACACCTGACAAAACATTAAAAACCAAAATTCTTATAAAGCCAGTAAAAGGATAAACAGCCCAACAGAAAAAGAAAAGGAAACCTAAAGGCCAAAATATCTGAAAGGACAACTTTCTCATCATCAGTAAATTAAAATCACAATTGCACATCCACCAGAGAGGCAAACATTGTAAAGCTGACAATGTCAATGTTGCTGATGATGGTGGACCATGAGTCACACTCTACTGAGAATATTCTGAAACAACTATTTTGGAGAGGTGCCACACTTGGTGAAGGAAAATATGCACTTATCTTAGACCCAGTAAGTTTACTCTCAGCCAGATACCTCTGAGACACTGGCACATATACAGGAAGAAATATATATAAAATATCCATTACTGTACTGTTTGATCTATAATCAATCCACTTAAAAAACACTGTAATTGCAATTTGGTATAAAAATACCACGGAATATGCCATTTGATCTATTAAACATGGGCATGTATTATTTACATTTTTAAAAATTAAAAGGAACAAGTATTTTATAATTATTTATGCAGATAAAAAGAGTCTTGCTATATTCTATAAAAAATTTCCACATTCCACGTGGTATCTTTGTTTTATTAGGAGGGAGGGTAGAGAATAGGTTGTTGAATTTTATTGAAAGTAGGTAACCAAGGATTAAATTATTTGTACATGACCAAAATAAAACACAGCTATAGGCCAAGTCCATTATTATAAATATGGTAAGCAGCACAGCAGATGTCCTTCTTACCCAGGTTTCTTTCTGATGAGAGTCTATAAATAATAGATGTGTGGCTGTAAGATAGAGTGTTCCTGTTAGAGACTTGTTGCTGGTACTGAATCGGTCAAGTAATTTCACTTGCTCAACCTAAAAAAAAAAAAAAAAAAAAAAAAAGATGTTATCTCTCATTTCACAAGTAACACAAATTCTTTGTTATCCCAGGATTTAAATGATCAGCTCCAATTTTTTTTCCTCCTTCTGTTCAAACACACGAGTTTATTTAATGTTGAACATTAAATTTCACCTATCTCGGGGAATAGGTACACCATCAGTAACCTGGGTACTTTTTAGAGTTAAAATTATAACCGATACAGGAACTCCGTAAAAAAATATTAACACAGATACTAAGTGGAACAGAAAGGAAGCATGTGGTATAAACAGAAACAGTTTTCATACCCAAGAGTCCATAAATTTTAGGTTGGCAAATTAAGTAATAAATACAAAAGGTCATTTACCTAGGGTCATGGAGGTAAACTACCAGAAAAATTAAATCAGAAAAGTTAAAATGGTTGCAAACTCCAACTGAATTGCTCTATTCTCTTCACCACTCCACCCAAGCCCGTGTTTTGTAGCCACCCCTGTGCTTTTCCTCATACCGTTCTCCCTTTCTAAGACAGTCTCGTCTGCTTAGCTAAGTGCTAAGCACTCTTCAAGGCTCACTGATGCCCAGTCTCTTAACCCGAGTCCTTCTCAGAAAATTGATTAATGTCTCAGCTTTGTAGTTCCTCCCGGCTCTGAACGCCCCGTCATGGATTATGTCACACGCTGCTTCCGGGCTGTCTAGTGGATGAGGCAGTGAGGTACCTAGGAGTTCTTTATTAATAGTAAACACCCACGCATGCGCACGCGCACACGCTGGGTTGCCATTGGGGAATGGGGTTAGAGTTGGCGGGAATGTGCAGGATGCTACTGTTGTGAAAACACAGTATTTATGGCTGTGCATGCTCATGGGGACGGGAAAAAAGTAAAACAACCATAACCAACTTAAAATTTTGATCGGCAGCTATAAGAGTAGGCTGTGGATAATTCTTTAACTTGTGTGTCTTCAAAACCGGATTACTAACAGTTATCTCATTAATTCTATACTTTTCCCATACATATTTTGTTCCTTACTAAAACTGAAGAAACAAATGCCCCCCATTATGAAATTATGATCTTCAGTGTAATAACTACCATGTAAAACACTAATTAGCTTCCCCCAAAGAAACTTCCTTCCAGGGTTTTGCACTCATAACAGTTGCTGTCCAAATAAGTCAAAATTTAAATGTAAAAATAAAGCACCTGTTTTTGATAGAAAATTTTATTTGCAAGATTAAGGCAATGAATTGAGTTTTAAGTCTTTCTTCTGGAAACTTATAGAGATATGATCTAATTTATATGGCTCAGTTCTCACAGTTGATTTGACAGGCAAAAACTGCCAGATCATCACACTCCTTGTCCTTTATAAAAGACAATAGGAAAACCTCCTTCTTATAAACCCGTATGAAGATTTCTCTTGGAGATCAGATTTGTTTAGGACCACTCCTTCCTTAGATAAAATTCTAACTTCATTATGCAACACACTTTGAATCCACACTTAAATTTAAACACTTTTAAAACAATGGGATCAATTACTGTTTACCCCTCTTCCAGCTTGAACTTGGCTGTAAGGGCACTGCGGCCAACCAACAGCAATGACCCCAGTATAAAATCTCACCTGCCGCATCTCTGAAGCAATGAAAGCGAAGTGCCAATGGCACTGAAGAGAACTGATGAATATACTTGGAAATAAAGGTGACTATAAAGTGTCGACACTACTCACGCAAACAATTTGTGCCACTTCACACGCTACTCAGAAAAGATTTAAAAAAAAAAAAAGGATATTGGCAAGTAGTTTAAAGGGAGTAGGGGCTGATGTTGTTATTACCATTTATTTAAATGAACAGTAAGTTCTTTTTTAAGTCCACGTGAAGAGTTTTAATCTGTGGATTTTTAAAAGGTCACAAGTATTTCTTGTTATGCTCCAATCATAAGCTGTAATAATTTCTTGACAAGGCACCAATTCTCTACACACAATTATCCACATGCAAAACGATCACACCACTTTTCATTTGAATGTTAACCCTCTTCCCTCCATCCCCTACCTGGGGCTCTTGTCCACTGTCATTGGGTTAGCCTATACGTTAATGATTCCCCAAACTAAATGCCAACTCTGAGCTCTCCTGAATTTACACCGTCTGTTATACATATAATAACAATAATTCCCGACATAGTATTGAGGTCTTATTATGTGGCCAGTACTATGATAAGTGCTTCACATACATCATTTCATTGCTTTTCATGATTCCTATGCGGTAAGTACTATTAGTGTCTGTATAAAAAATGAGACTTAGAGAAGTTAAATGTCCCAACACCACAGCAAGTAACGGCCAGTAAGCGGAACAGCACTGAACAGGAATAGTCTGATTCCTGAAGTAGGACACCTTCCCACCATGCTAAACTGCTCTACTTGTGTCTAAAGAGTTATGTTAAGCATGTGAAGATGAAACTGATTTTCCCTCACCCCTCACAAATAGGTTCCCAATCCTGTGTTTCTGAACTGAGTGAATATTAACCCGTCCTCATCCAGTCACCCACATGAGAAATCTGGGACTCATCCTATGATCCCCAACGTTCAATTAATCACTAATTCCTACCAATTTTATGGCCTGCATATTCTAAAAATCTGCACCTTCCACTACTATTAGGGTAGTTCCTACAATATAGTGAAATCATCTGTTCACGTGTCCATCTCTCCCACTCAAGCTGTAACATACCCCAGGGCAAGAACTCTTATTTTTTTAATAAAGTTTTTTTTTTTTTTTTTAATGTTTATTTTGAGAGAGGAATCAAGCACAAGCGGGGGAGGGGCAGAGAAAGAGGGACAGAGGATCCGAAGCAGGTTCTGCGCTGACAGCAGAGAGCCCGATGCGGGGCTTGAACCCATGGACTAGGAGATTACGACTTAACTGTATGAGCTAACTGTATGAGCCACCCAGGCACCCCAAGAACTGTCTCTTATTTATGTCTGACTACCTAACGACTAGTATAACATTTGACACAATAAGTGTTTGTTAAACGAAAGTGAACAGCCACAGAGAAATTTCTCACGGGGGGGAAAGAGAAGGTGCCCACAATTTACGAGTGGTCTCTTTTGCTGAAATCATCCAAGAGATTCATTACGTAAAATTCTTCTTTGTAACATTATACTGTCCCTAAGGTCTCTCTGCCACCTTTTCCCTACGCAGTAGGTGAACAGTAGACACTCATTCAGGGGTTTACAACTAAATGAACAAACTTAAAATCAGTGGAAAAACTACTAATAGAGTTCAGCTTTTTTGTTTTTAAATACATGTGTGGACTCTCAGTCTGCTATTCCCAACTCATCACCCAATTAGGACAAAGTCACTCTTCTTCTAGAGCTGCGTAACACTACACGGCTCTTTCAGGCTTGCTGTCTATCAAGATTAGAAATTCAGGTTACAAATACTCTTCCTGGGGCACCTGTGTGGGTCAGTCGGTTGAGTGTCCGACTCTCGATCTCAGCTTAGATCTTGATCTCAGGGTCATGAGTTCAGGCCCGGTATTGGGCTCCGTGTTGAACGTGGATCCTACTTAAAAATAAACAAACAAAACTCTTCTAACACTCCAAGCCTATTTCTTGATTCCCCCTAATTTCTATATCCAAAATTATCTGAAACTCCATTTATTAGATCTCTAATTCTGGCTACCTACACACAAGTCCCAAAGCCTACCTGTTCCTCCAAATCATCTCCAAAACTCTACATAAATCTAAATCCCAAGCCCCACTGAACTACATTCAGTCATCTCAGAAGATGGAGACCAATATAAATATAAATACATATGTATAAATACACACATATATTCTTTAAATACATATATGTAGAAGAGGCACACCGACCCAATATTTAAAGAATCTGCATTTTTATGAAGCTCACCGGGTCATTTTTATGCAGCAGGTATTCCTTCTAACTTCAACTCCAAATTAATGCCTTTTGCTCTTAACTCACATTAGGCTAGGTTCCTTCCCTATCTTTATGCTCTTTTCCCAAATATTTAAGGCCCCATCTCGTGTAGTCCCCCCACTTTTTAAAAGAGCTTCTTACAACTATGGCCCCTTAAAATATGTAACTGCATTATGGGCATGTACATACACTCCCCTGCCCTCCCCCCCCCCCACACATACACACACATCTTTAAAGAACATAGAAAAAGGGGTACCTCGGTGGCTCAGGTAATGATCTCTCGGTTCATGAGTTTGAGCCCCACGTCAGGCTCTGTGCTGACAGCTCAGAGCCTGGAGCCTTCTTCAGATTCTGTGTCTCCCTCTCTCTCTGCATCCTCCCCCACTCTCTCTCACAAGATGAATAAACGTTAAAAACATTATGAAGAGCATAGGACGAACATGAACATAAATATACATTATAAAGAGAGTTTACTAAAAAAAAAAAAAAAAAGAGTTTACTAACTCATTCAACACAATTTTACTAGCTATCAATAAAGGTCAATTTGTCTGGGCCTCGTTTTCTTTATCTGCAAAATAAGTACAATAATCTCTCCCTCGAGGGCTGCAGTAAGGTTGGATAATAAATGTAGGTACTTTACCCCAAGGTTGCTTGAAAAACAGTAAGCAATAAAGTGCTCAAATGTTTGCAAAAATTACTACTGTTATTAAGTTAGTAAGCTGATAAGGTAAGTTGAGCCCTGACAGTCCTCTATATTAAAACGATGTCAAGTTCACATGGAGAAAAGGAGGAGGAGGCACACCGACTCAATATTCTAATGTGTGCTACAGTTGGAAAAAACTATGTTTTCCTAATATAATATTGAAAGCAAAGCTCAACAAAATTTTCTTAACTAATACACAGGAAATACAGAATTCTCAATAGAAGAGACAGAACACAAAAGGGGGGGGGGCATAACATTTATTTGATGAAAAAGAAACTCCCATTAAAGTAGAGCATCTGTGATGCTGTAGATAAAAGGATACAAAGGGAGGATTTTAAGCACCGTAGCCCATGATCGGATACGGTTTTTAAGATCTTTCCAATGGCAACGTGGAGAAAATGTTGAGTAGAGAAGAGATGGGAGGAAGGAAACCAGGTAAGAGGCTAATGGAGTGATCTAAGGGTGCCTGGGAGAGACGTAATAAGTCCTGGGTTAAGCCACAACAGACAGGATAAAGAAGCCCATCGTGAGATAAGGAAACTGAGGTGAGGAGGAAGGAGAAGTAGAGAAATAGAGGCTTCTTGAAGATGTTAATCTCGTCAGACCGGTTGCCATTCACTACGATAAGGTATAAAAAGAAATATAAATCTGAGGGAAGAGAGATTATATATGACTCAGTTGAGGATTATTTACCTTAGTAAATGAAAAATTATATTCACATCAGAAAATATAATAGAAAAATCATTACATGACTGCCTCAATATGGCAATCGCTATATGGATGTGACAGATAATAAAATGAACCTGAACATTAGTCCAAAACGTTTATACGTTTATTTAGTACTTTAGGTTCCAGAGAAACTTTAGGTTCTGAGAAAATTTACGAATTATTCTGTTCTTTGCTACAAATCCTAAGGTAACTGTAAAAAAAAAAAAAAAAAAAAAAGGAAATCAGATCTTTTTCTTCGCTAAAGTTATCAGCATACAAATTTCAAAGCAGAGACTCAGCCAACTTCTAAACACCAACTGCTGCCTCATATTTCCCTTTTTCACCAAGGAACTAAAAGTACTTCACAGATGTTGCGGCAGATCTTTCCCAGTGTTTTCCTGGAAACGTTTTAAGTCAGGTATTTAGGGAACCACAACTCTTTCAATTGACTAGCACTGAGGCCCTACAGAAATAGTGTTAGGATCCTTTAATTATAGGTATTGCCACGCGCAAAAAGACAGTGGGGAAGAAGGAAAAGGTTTTGGGAACAGAATAAACAAAGAAGAAATGGTGCCGGGAGAACACAACTGGAGGGTATGGTCATTATGGTGAGGATGGGAAACGCCAACACATTACTCTGAGGGCACGTAAGCTGAATTGTTGCCAACTTTGGGCCTGCACTGAAAGGTCCCCGAATGGTCTGAACAGGAAGTTCAAATTTCAGCTGATTACAAAGCTGGAAAGGAAAAACGCAGGGAATCACACATACGCAGAATCACATCTAGAAAATCCAGACACCGAGTGGCCTCTGGGACAAGAAAGGACCAATGGCTACCCTCCAAGTTCTGCATCAAACAGCTGTACTTTACAACTCCCTGACAAAGGTTACTGAAGCAGAAAATGCACTGTCGGGGTTTCTCGGACTTGTCGTGAGCCACCCCTATAGCCAGGCACCCATTGGGACTCTTAGTATCCACACGCCGCAGCACTGACGTCTTTCAAAAAGAAAGAGCGTCAAGCTGCCTTTGTGAGGTGGGAGATGAACCTCAAAAGGGCAGTGACTGCCATCTTTCTTTGTTCGTGTACCCCCAGTTCCCACAATAGCGTCTAGCTGAATAAATCACCAATGAGACCGATTATAAATCCAAGGACGCTTTTCAATCCTGTCTTACTTTGCTTTTCCGCAGCATTGGACACAGCTGACTTTTCACGAATGGCTTCCTGTCTCACTCAGTAAAAGCAAAGATTTCACATCAGCCTTCAAGGCCTGCCCCTTTGCCCCACTTTTAATCTACTAAAGTGCTCTCTCCTTCACTCACTCTACTCTAGCCACACTGGTCTTCTTGCTAGTTCGTACTAAGCAGGCATGCCCAGCACGGGGTTTCTGCCCTTGTTGTTCCCTCCTCTGGGACTCTCCCAGCCACCCCTTCCCAGCCCCTGTCCCTGTGCAGACGGCTTGCTCCCTCATCACTTTCAGGTCTCTACTCAAGAGTCACTATCTCTGTAAAGACTTCCCTAACTACCCTACTTACAACCATCCTCCCCCAACCCCACTCTGGCACTCTCCACAGCAGTTACTATCATCTACCATGTTACATATTTGACTCATCAATCTTGTTTGCTGTTATGTCTTCCCCAACGAGCAGATGAGTTTTATAACGGCAGGGACTTTTGTCTGATTTACTGACCACCGTTTCCCCAGTGCCTAAAATATACAACCCTAAAGACAAGGAGAGAGCAGAGGAAGAGGAAGCAAAGAAGGAAATTAGAATAGGGAAAACTGTTCCCTTCCTGTGACTTGCCTCTTCCCGTTTTATCCCTAATACTCTTTCTCTGACTCCTCTTCTCCTGCTTGCCCCCCTTTGTAAGTATTCTCAGGGCTCTAACCTTCACACTCTTCTCCACAGAGCCTCTACGTGTACTCCTTGCAGAAACTCATCCATAAAAGAAAAAATCAATGATTACCTAAACACTGACAACTCCCAAATCTTCTTCGGGACCACACTCCTCCCCTGACCCTAGACCCTCATAATCGGCCACCCTAGACCCTAGACCCACATAATCTGCTAGACACAACCGGACCACCTAAGTTCCTCTCCTCCATCCCCTACTTTCCTTCCATTTCTACTCATGCTGACCTACCTCACTATTCAAATCTCTTGATTAGACCATTACTCTGTGGAGAAGAGGAGTGTTATGGTTAAGAGAACAGGACTGGTATCAGAAAGATCTAGATTCGGGGCACCTGGGTGGCCCCGTCGGTTGAGCGTCCGACTTCCGCTCAGGTCATGATCTCGCGGTTTGCGAGTTCAAGCCCCGTGTCAGGCTCTGTGCTGACAGCTCAGGGTCTGGAGCCTGATTCGGATTCTGTGTCTCCCTCTCTCTCTGCCCCTCCCCCACTCACATTGTCTCTCTTTCTCTCCTTCAAAAATAAATAAATATTTAAAAATTTAAAAAGAAAGAAAGAAAGATCTGGATTCACATTTCCACCTCTTACCTAGTAGAGCTAGCTGTTTGAGTCAGGACAAGATATTTAATCCTCTGCAGGCTGGGGTTTTCCCACCTGTCTAACGGGATAATATTAGTGAGTCAAAATGGCATTTTACATGGGGAAAAGCATTCAGGTGCTCCCCACAAACTATTGGTTCTTATTTTTAGTCATTCCCAGTTTTGCATATCTTTCCCTCTGTGTAACTGATAACATGTGTTTGTATACATACGTGTATGATCTTACATTCTAACGACAAAACGGGTAGCAAGCTAAGAACAAACTAGGCGTTACTTTTGGAATAATTCACTTGAATCCTAGTGAGGTCAGATTTTCATAGGACACTCAAATCTTTAGTAAACTCTAGAAAGCAGTCTTCCGTATAGAACTTAGGAAAAACATTCTTCCATTACATTCTGTAAAGTTCCATTCACAAACAGCATGATATCATTCGACATCAACAGATGATGTCAGCCAAAGCACTGGAGCCTGGCAGGGAAAGGAGAAAGACTGTATAAAGAAGAAGTGTCTCTGCTTATTTCCCATTGTTTCTTGGCAAGACTATCTCATTATGGCAAAATTAGAGCTCAAAGCGATAGGCATAAGCTTGGAAATGGTCTTTCCGAAATTCAAATTCACACCTGACATCTTTAGTGGTACAGTTCGTAAACCAAATGTGACCAAAATAGGATGATATTCCTGAATTTTATAGCTATAAAGCCATTTAATCAGTACTCAGCCTCTGGTTAGTAAGCAATAATAATAAAAAACCTCACAATGACCATAAACTATACAAAAAAAAAAAAAATGCCACATATTATTTACTTATGTCAAAAAGAGATTTGGGGGAAGAAAAAGCTCTTAGAATTACTATTAGATTCATTTCTGATTTAATATTAATACATTTTAACAATTAGATTAAAACTAGAGAAGAAAAAAACATTATGTAATCTTTGGAATTAGACAAACCTTGGCTTCGATCTTGGCTCTACCCCTCATTAGATAATTGGGCAGATTACTTCAACTCTCCAAGTCTATTCCCTCATCTGTAAAGGTTGATAATGTACCCAATTGGCAAGGTTATTCAAGAAATTAGTGACAATTTTGTATAAAAAATATATTTGTGAAATTGTAAGTACGGTAAAGAAATACTGCACAGTTGGCTCTAGAGACATAGAGTTGCTCAAGAAATGGTCATTATTACTTTCCAAATACAGCGGTCTCGACACAGAACAAGACAATCGTTACATTCGACTACAATCAGTTCTTGATCATAGTGACTAAACTGCTAAATTCCAAACAGCTAAGTCAACTTAAAGCAATTCATTTTTAGTTTTGAAATACAATCATTTTTGCAGTAAATTAACCATGTCCAAGTGAAGGCTACGCATACTAGTATAATAATGCAATAGGCTATGTTCATATCAATCTTTTAAGCCTAAGCCATGATTTAAGAAAATATTACAGTAAACGCAATGATCAGAATGTAGAACGAGCTCCAAATCTATCGTGCTTACTGCTACATAACCGGTGTCTGTACGATGCCTGGCACGTAACTGGGACCTGGTAAATATTTGTTTAATTACAGTCTGTCTATAGCCACTTATGATTATTCCAGAGTATTGGTGGTCCAATGCTAGAAAAAGAATTCAAAGTAATACAAGAGCACAACTTGAGAAGCAATTTTAATAGAAAATTAAATTTTGCTTCTTAAAAAGTCGTAAGAGGACCTGGCTAAACCATCAGCATAGGCCCACTGTGAAAAGCTACTATATAATACACATTCAGAACTTTGGAACCAGGACAAGAACCTGATCTGATGCATACCTCAGCCTTCTTTTCCACCTCTGCATTTTCTACTAGTTTGGTTATTTACTTAATTAGCCTTCTGTTTTCAAACTTTAAGTACCAGCAACTTGAAGAATTACAGAGTTGCTTTACTATTCTTCTCTTTAAAAAAAAAGATTTTTTTGAAAGGCATTAGTTTTTAGCGTCTTCAATTTTACTATAGTATGCACAGTCAAAAACAAGCTCCAACAAAAATCCGTGACATCTAACAAAGGTTTGTGAAACATTTTAATGGCACAGACCTCAAACTCTCCATGGGACAAATGAAGATAAGGCATGTCTGCTATTTTTCTAAATGAATGGTAACTTTAGGATGTGAGGCAACTGAACAATGGTTTCAGGAAAACACGAAGTCAAGATTCGCAGTGGGTCCCTCTTCCTTGTGTTGTTAGGCGCCCAGAGGTCTTCAAATCATGTTATTCAAGTCTTGTCTCGGTTTGCTCTCTCCCTCCCAAGGCTGAAGCTGAACGTAATTGCTGGTAACGTAATTCGGTAACATTCTGATGCTATCCCCTTCAGTTTTAACATTTGTAATGGAATTATAAGAATATTGTGTGTTCTTAAAGGTAAATGCCTTTCGCACCCAAATGTTAAGCATAGGATTTAATAAGCTCAACTAAAAAAGAGTTTCATCGGACACTTTAAAATATGGGATGCCATTTTTTTCTTCTCCGTAACTGCTCTGTTAAACTAGTCACACTAAAGACAATGAAGTTTTGAAGCACAGAGACGGAATGCCAAATTTAAACGACTGGAGACCGAGACAAGCAAGTGAGGTGGCGCAGAGCGCTGATCGCAGCGTCTCCAAAACTTCCATCAAGAATCCGTGACATGGGACAATTCAACGTGAACAAGGAAAAGCTTACACAGCACCGGAATGCTGGTTTGAGGACCCACCCGTTTTCCGGTCTATGGGCGGCGAATGGCTGGAAGCAGCTGGAGCTAAAACAGCCCCAGTTCTGCCCCCCAAAGAGTGTAGCGCTAGAGGGCGGCGACCGATTTCATGGGACTTAACCCCCCAGCAGCCCAAACCATCCAGACCCCGACACCCAGGGCTGAAGCGAGACTGCCACTCCCGTAGGTACAGGAGGCCTCCGCACCCACCTCGGCCCAAACTGCCCCTACCCTCCCAGACTAGGCCCGGGCAGGCCCCCTCGGGCCTGGGGCCGGCCCCCCCCGCCTCCCGCGCGCGGCCGGTCCTTAGCCCCGGTCGGGCCAGCCGAGCTCCCATCGCCTCGTCCCTCTGCCGGCTCAGGCCATGGCCAGTGGCGAACAGCTCTCCGCGTCCGACTACCTTGGTCGTACGGATGTGCTCCATTTCGAGGAGACGGCCGCCGGCAGCCAGCCTCACGGGCGTACCATGGAGCGACAGAACCCCGGGCGGACACAACCACCCAGGTCCGGCAGGAACTATCAGCGGGCCAGCGCCGCGGCCCGTCAGCCCGCCCCCTCAGCCCGCCCCCTGGCAGCGTCAACCGCGCAGGCGCAGCCGGCGTGCGCCGTCTCCAAGAAACCCTTCCCCAAACCGGCGGCCGCGAAGGGGGCGGGGACCGGCGGGGCAGAGCGTCCTCTGGGGGAGAGCGGCGTCTCCTTCTTCTGAGCCACCGTAGATCCTACAGCGCCCCCTGCTTGTGGAGGCTCGCCAACCCCTAGCAGAAGGCGTCCCTCTATCGGGCAGTTGGCCAAGGACAAGAAATGGAGGCGAGCTCGGTGGTTCATAGACTTTTCTTTGCTCAGGAATGGACTATGTGGACGTACTTGTGTGAAGAGAATTTAGTGGGTGAGGGCGAGACAAGACGTCACTGAAGTCCATTACCCTGCCAGTGGACAGCACCAAATTTCAATACTTTCTCTTTAGGTGCTGTTGTACTAGAATCTGTTCCGAGGAAATCATCAAATATATTTAGTGTAGCCTTATTTGAAACAATCAAAATTCCCCATACTACAGAATTAGTTATATAAAAGTGTAGTATGTCCGTACACACCAGCATCCATTAAAAAATTATGCGGTAGATCCTAACAAGTAAAAGCTGAACAAACTTGAAAATCATCAACTTTCCCTAGACCTGCAAGAGAACTGAGGTCACCGGGAATATCACTGCCCCCAGAATTAGAGAGGGGCAGGCAAATACGGACAATCACAACTAAAGGAAACAGACCCACAAGCAGCAACCTTCCTGGGCACCAAGGCCGGGCAGTTTCTTTTACCTAGGTAAATCATGTCCAAATATCCAGAAAAACTTACAAGACATACTAAAGGGCAGAAAACAGTGTGAAGAGACACAGGAAGCATCAAAACCAGACTTGGATATGACAGGGATGTTGGAATTATCAGACTGCAAATTTAAAACAATTAGGGTTACTGTGGGAAAGGGTCTTATTTATCTGGACAAAGGAGACAACACGCAAGAACGGATGGGCAATGGAAACAGAGAGACGAGAGTCCTAAGTAAAAACCAAAAAGAGATAGTAGAGACAAAGAACACTGCAACAGAAACGAAGAATGCCTTTGATGGAGTTATTAGCAGTCTGGACATGGCTGAGGAAAGACATCTCTTTCCTCGGAGAGCTTGAGAATATTTCAAAAACTAAAACTTCCAAAACTGAAACACAAAGAAAACAAAGACTGAAAAAAAACCAGAACAGAATATCCAAGAACTGCAGGACATCTACAAAAGGTGTAGTATACATGTAAAGAACATCTGAAGAGGAAAGAAAGGAAAAGAAGCAAGTATTTGAAATAATAATGTCTGAAAATTTCCCCCGGTTTAATGTTATATGTCAAACCTCAGACCCAGTAAGCTCAGAGAACACCAAGCAGGATAGATGTCAGAGAAACTACACATCATTCTCAAACTATAGAAAATCAAAGATAGAGAAAAAAAGTCCTGAAGAAGCCAGAGGAAAATAATAGTTTACCTATGGAGAAGCAAAGGTTAAGTTATCACATTTGACTTCTCTTCAGATGTGAAGAGACCGCACAAGCAAGAGAGCAAAGTGAAATAAAGACTTCCTTAGGTAAATAAAAATTGAGTAGATTTGTTGCCGATAGAGCTGCCTTGGACAAAATTGTTAAAAGAAGTTCTTCAGAGAGAAGGAAAATGATACAGGTCAGAAATTTGGATCTACGTAAAGAAAGGAAGAACATTAGAGAAGGGATAAGTGAAAGTGAAATAAAAACATTTCCTTATTCTTTATTGATCTAATAATAAACATTTTGTTCAAAATAATAGCAACAATGTATTTGAGTGTGTGTGTGTGTGTGTGTGTGTGTGTGTGTGTGTGCACGCACGCACACATGCTTAATGTATAAGTGAAATGAAGGACAGCAATGACACAGGGATGGGAGGGAGGAAGGAGGAATTAGGATTATTTTGTTATAAAGTACTTGCACTACCAAAAAAATTTATGCTGTAGAGGAATATTACATAAGAAAAATGTTGATGCTGTATTACTGAGTGGAAAATAAGCTGGCTATGGAATGATAAGATCAATGTGACTGTGTTTTGTAATTTTTATGTATACAAACAAAAAGTTTACATTTCTAGATGGGAGGATTGCAGGTGGTTTTTGTAATTCCTCTATTTCAGTGTTTCTCAGCCTCCAGTGATTCTGCCCCTCAGGAGATATTTGGCCATACCCGGAGATATTTTTGGTTGTCACAACTGGGTGCATGGGTGGAGACGCTACTGACATCTAGTGGGTAGAGGCTAGGTTTGCTGCTGAAAATCCTACAATGCATACCTACAGACACACACCTAACAAAGAATTATCCAGAAACATGTCAATAGCGAAGAGATGGAGAAACCCTGCTTTACAGTTTCCCGATGTTCTATACTAAGCAGGTTTTTAAAAATTTTTTAACGTTTATTTATTTTTGAGAGATACAGAGACAGAGTGCGAGCAGGGGAAGGGCAGAGAGAGAGGGAGACACAGAATCTGAAGCAGGCTCCAGGCTCTGAGCTGTCGGCACAGAGCCCGACGTGGGGCTCAAACTCACGGACCACGAGATCATGACCTGAGCCGAAGTCGAACGCCTAACCGACTGGGCCACCCAGGCACCCCTATACTAAGCAGTTTTGATGCAATTTGAGTTTTGGGTTTAAGAGTGAATGCTAAGAAAGAATTCTTGAGATGTTTTTGGTGCAAAAAGGTGATTTTATTATAGCACAGGAACAGGACCTATGGGCAAAAAGAGCTGTACTGGGGTTGTGAGGAGTAACTGACTATATGCTTTTTAATTAGTGGGGGTTAATGATAGCGTAAGTCTCTAAAGAACGTGGAAGCAAGGCTTTCAGGACCTTGAGGGGCTAGGTTCTGTTAGGATAAGGTTACCTTTAGTCTGTTAATAAAACGTAAACACTAAGGCACTAAGGCAACCACGAGTTCCTTGAGGAAGATCACACTCTGCATGTTTCACGTATCAGTGGGCTGCAAGCTGTAAGGAAATTTAAGCTACATTTCTCTTGCCCTTGTTTCCCTCATCAGTTTCACTTGTTGTAACTAGAAAATGCTGCTTGTAAAACATCATTATAATTTTTACATCATCTTTCTTACCATGTTTGATGTTGTAGGTTTTTTCTTCTTTCTCTTTTTTAATGTTTATTTATATTTGGGGGGGGGGTGGTGTGGGAAGGGGCAGAGGGAGAGGGAGACAGAATCTGAAGCAGGCTCCAGGCTCTGAGCTATCAGCACAGAGCCCTATGCGGGGCCCAAACTCATGAGCCCTGAGATCATGACCTGAGCTGAAGTTGGATGCTTAACTGATTGAGCTACCCAGGTGCCCCTACATTTTCTTTTCTGGTTAAGAATTTGCCAGCATTTCATTCACTTATTTAATTCAACTTGTCTTGGTGTTGCTTTGTCTTATTTTGGTTTGGTTTTTTTGAGTGCCTGCTGTGTTTCAGACAGATTACCAAAGCAAGTGAGATGCTTATTAAGCACAGCAGTCTTTGTGGTGAAATTACTTACTCCTGTAAGGTAAGTATGAAATAAGATTGAGCAACCTAGAGTCCTGGTACAATAGCACATACAAAAGAAACACAAATCCTGCTTCCAACAAGAAAGGAAGAAAGAAAGAAAGAAAGAAAGAAAGAAAGAAAGAAAGAAAGAAAGAAAACACATTGAAAATTAATGTAGGTCCTTACTGAAGACCTTTTGGGAGATGAGAATAGGGCAAATTATATTGAGTGACACACATCACGACTTCCTTAATAAAACCTCTTTTTATGATTTTTCCCATGTTTTTGTCATTTTCCCCACTTCCTGTTCCCAGACAGTTTACCCTTACATATCAGGTTGTCTATCCTCCACCTTCTTTTCTCTTGTCATTTCTCACTTTTTCTCTCTTACTGATTCTAATAGAGAGGGAATAACAATGATAATACTTACTACCTGATAATCAGGAGTCAGAAAGTGTACCAGATGCTTTACCTGTATTCTGAGGAAAATACTTTCCTCAGTTTAAAAATGAGGAAAGTAAAATACAATGAAGTAACTTGCCCAATATCATGCAACAGAGAAAGCCTAGATCCATGACGTGAAGCCAGACAGTCTGACTCTAGAGTCTGTATTATTAATAATTATTCTATATTGATTTTCCACAATCCATAGAGATGTTCCATTTATGATAATATGATAGGCTAGGAAATGACCCTGCCTTAAAAAAAAAAAAAGACTTAAAATAACAGGCAAAGTAGAAATCAAGTTCTGTAAAGCACCAGGTAACAGACAAGATAGCGAGGCCTTACCATGCAAACTATAAGGGAAAGTATATACCCAGAGAGGTAAGCAGGAAACTGGAAATGTGGCAAAAGGGCCATTTCCAAACCAGGTGCCCTTAAAGGATGCAAAATTCAGAAGTCAAAATCTCAGGCCCACTCAGGTGGGGAGTTTAATGAGGCACTCTCTCCCTACGTAAAGCCAGGACCGTATGGAAACTCAACCAACCCAAGCCCTAGAATATAGCAGGAAATTTGCATTGACACGGAGAAAAGAAGGGGGTGCAATAATTGCCCATCTTGAAAATATTACAACCACAAAAAGGTTATCAGATGGATGTACAGCCTAGATTCATACGACCTAAAAAAACTTACCCCGAATGTCAAGCTGTGAATGCAGCTGAAAGTACCTGGAATCAGTAATGCCTAGGGCGCTTTTTACAATAAACACAAATCCTTTTATAGTGAATTCTACTTCTACTGTGGGTTTCAAATAATTCTCACAATTAGTTTTCAAAGGAAAGCTGTGGTGATTCGTCAGAGTAAAAAATAAGTAGTACACAAGGAAACAATTCTCAGGAGATAATTGGCAGTTAACAATGCAATAGCAATACAAGATTTTATAATTATCAGGCTTTGTTTCTAAAACAGCTATGCTCATTTTGTTTAAAGAAATGAGACATTTAAAATATCTGCAGTATAGGGGGGAAATAATTTAAAAAATATTTTTTGTTTATTTAGTTTTGAGAGAGAGACAGAGACAGAGACAGAGCATGAGCAGGGGAAGGGTAGAGAGAGAGGGAGACACTGAATCCGAAGCAGGCTCCAGGCTCTGAGCTGTCAGCACAGAGCCCAACGCGAGGCTTGAACCCAGGAACTGTGAAATCATGACCTGGGCCGAAGTCGGTTGCTTAACTGTCTGAGCCACCCAAGCGCCCCCGGGAAAAATAATTTCTGAATGATATAGCAAATATGAAGAACCAAATCTAACTTCTATAAATTAAATACAAAAATTGGAATGGAAAGCTCATTGGATGGGTTTAACAGATTAAGCAAATTAGAAGAAATAATTAGAAAACCAGAAGTTACTAGAAAAAATTATCCACAAAGGAAAGGAGTACAGAGAGACAAAAAGATTATAAATATGACAAAAGATTCAGGAAAAATGAAGGAAAGAGTGCAAAGATCTAACATAAACCTAATCACAGTTTCACAAGAATAAGAGAGAGAAGAAGAGAGACTGGGCAAAAATAACATTTGATGAGATAATGCCTGAATTTTTTTTTTTTTTTTTTTAGAATGCATGGAAGACACCGATCCACAGAATAAAGAAGCCTACAAATTCCAAATTTGATAAAAAGAAATCCATGTCTAGATACATGATAGCGAACTACAGATTCACTATGGTGACTTTGTTATGGCAACACCAAAGACAAAAATGGAGATCTTAGAAGCATCCAGAGTAAAAGTACAAATTACTTCCAGTAGATCCGTAATTACATTTACAGATGACTTCTTATCAGCAATAGTAGAAGGCATGTACCAAACATTGCAATGGTATCTGCCATTTACTGGAAGAAACAACTAATAATCTAAAATATTTTTTGCAGGGGTGCCTGGCTGGCTCAATTGGTGGAGTATGTGACTCGTGATCTCAGGGTTGTAAGTTTGAGCCCCATGTTCAGTGTAGAGATTACTTAATAATAAAATCTTTAAAAAATCAAATAAAATAGGGAAGCCTGGGTGGCTCAGTCAGTTAAGCGTCCAAATCTTGATTTCGGCTCAGGTCATGATCTCATGGTTCATGAGTTCCTGCCCCACCTGGGGTTCCATGCTGACAGTGCAGAGCCTACTTGGGATTCTCTACCGCCCCCGCTCCCGTCCCTCTCCCACTCTCTCTCTCTCAAAATAAATAAATAAACTTAAAAACGTTTTTTTAACGGGAAATAAATCACTTAAAAAATAAAATACTTTTTCCAGGAAAAAATTTTCCAGGGGGAAAAAACTTTTTCCAGGGGGAAAAAAACTCAGACATCTTCCAAAAGACAAAAACAGAAAGACTGAGTTTGCCATGACCCATGTTACAGCAAATTCTGAATTGTATTTCAGAATAGGGAAAGTGATCACAGATGGGAGATCTAAGATACAAAAGAAATGAAGATTCTTTTTTTTTTTTTTTTTTACATTTATTTATTTTTGAGACAGAGAGCATGAACAGGGGAGGGTCAGAGAGAGAGGGAGACGCAGAATCTGAAACAGGCTCCAGGCTCTGAGCTGTCAGCACAGAGCCTGACGCGGGGCTCGAACCCATGACCGCGAGATCATGACCTAAGCCGAAGTCTTAACCGACTGAGCCACCAGGCGCCCCGAAAATTCTTTTTAACATAAATAAATGAGAGGCGCCCGGGTGGCTCAGCCAGTTAAGCTTCTGTGTTTGGCTCAGATCATGATCTCATAGTTTCATGAGTGGAGCCTCGCGTCCGGCCCTGCGCTGACAGTTCAGAGGCTGGAGCCTGCTTCAGATTCTGTGTCTCTCTCCCCCTCTTTCTGCCTGCCTCCCCCACAAACTCATGCTTTGTCTCTGTCTCTCAAAAATAAATGTTAAAAAAATTTTCAAACACAGAAATGAGTAAATGTAAATATACACGAACTGCTTACAACAATAATAAAGTTTTGCTAAGTTGAACAATAATTCAAATACATGAGTTAGGAGTGAAATAAAGTATCCTAGTATCCTTGCATTACCTTGGAAAAGAGTGGGAGTGCTGGTTAACTTTAGCCTTAAAAAGTTGTGTTTAGGGGCCCCTGGGTGGCTCGGTCGGTCAAGCGTCCAACTCTGGCTCAGGTCACGATCTCGCGGTCCGTGAGTTCGAGCCCCGCGTCGGGTTCTGTGCTGACAGCTCAGAGCCTGGAGCCTGTTTCAGATTCTGTGTCTCCCTCTCTCTGACCCTCCCCCGTTCGTGCTCTGTCTCTCTCTGTCTCAAAAATAAATAAACGTTAAAAAAAAAAAAGTTGTGTTTATATGTGTTATTTGCTAGAGTAACTGCTAAAATAATAGAAACAGCATATAAGTTCCAATGTAGAAGGTGAAAATGGAATTTTAAAAAGATGTATTTGCCACAGCATAAAAAGAATATTAGATGTCAACAAATTTAACAAAATATGTGTAAGATATTTATAGAGCATGTTACAAAACTCCATAAATGGATGGATAATAGGTATACAGATATGCAATCTCAATCTTCTCCCTCTCTCTCCACACACACACACACACACACACACACACGCCTAAATAAATGGGAGGGTATACTATATTCATGGAATAGAAAACTCATTTTTAAAATATATCAATTCTTCCCAAACTACTCTATCTACAAATTCAGTGTATGCCCAATCACTACCCTAACAGTCTTGGTGTGCGTATGTATTTTGGGTGTGGTGGGGAGTTGGCAGTACATATGTGTGATAAGCTGATTTTACAATACATATGGGAATGTAAAGGGCTAAAAATAAGTTTGAGGAAGAACAATAAAGCAAGATTTTCCCAAAGGGATTTTGGAGACATTATAAATTTACAGTAACTTAGGTAGTGTGTTGCAAGAATAGGGCGGATAGGCTTGTGGAACAGAATGAAAGTCCAGAAATAAACCCACATATATAGATATTTGATTTATTAAAAATGTGATATTGGAGATCAGTGTGGGGAAACCCTCTTTTCAGTAAATAGGGCTGAGAAACTTTGGTTTCCATATGGGTATCTATATGGGTAAAAAGATGAAATTTGATCCTTACCCCACACTATGCATTCCCATGTTGATTAAAGACTCAGATGCAAAAAAGCAGCATAACAGACTTATGGAGGTTAGGTGAGAATAGTCTCATGACTTTATTATGGAGAAAAATATTTAAATAAGACCATAAAAAACATTTACATAGTAAATTGAACTACATTTAAATTGTATATTTCTATTCCTAAGAAAAAAAGACAATAAGGCAGTACAAAGCAATCCAGTTTGTATAAAAGACATTTTTAACATATATAGTCTACAAAGGATTCATATTCAGAAAATATAGAGTTCCTATAAATAAATTTTAAAAAGGCAGAGGCTCCACAGAAAAATGGGTAAAACATTCGAACAGGACTTCACAACATAGGATATCCAAAAGTTCAATCACTATATGTAAAAGTATTTAACTCTATTATTAATCAGGAAAGTGTTCTGGCAAGGATACGTAACAGCATGGACTCTCAGACCATAGTTGCTGTGGGAGTATAATTTGTTACAAAGCCTTTCAAAGGTTTATCATCACCTTACCTAGTTGAACATGTTCATAGCCTATGAACCATCAACTCACTCCTAAATGTGGACTCTAGAGAATCTTAAGCATATGCAATAGTATGTTATGTATATTATGTATATGCAATAGTATATTATAGAGTATTATGTGTAATAATGTTTTTAGTACCCCATCTGTAATAGCCCAAAACTATAAACAACAGCAAGAGTAAAATAGGTGGATAGATAAATGGTGATACAGTCATAAAATGGAATAATATGCAGCAATGTTAATGAATATTCAGTTACATATAACAGCAAAGATGAAAATCATAAATATAAGGTTGAACAAAAAATGCAAGACACAAAACAACCATATGCTATGATTCCATTTATGTTATAGTTCAAAAATAGACAAAACTATGTTTAGGGGTGAACACAGAGGTGCTAAAACACTAAGGAAAAGTAAAGAATATATTCTTACAATCATCAGGAAAATGGTTACCATTGGAGTGTGATTGAGGAAGGGCATAAAAAGAACTTCTAAGTTGCTTGCAGCATCCAGTTTCTTGATGTGGGTGGTGGTTACAATATGGGCGTTTCATGACGTGGATGTTTAGTTTATAAACAGAACTTGTATCCTTTCTGCATTCTTCTGCAAGTATGATATTTTCGTAACTGGGAAAAGTCTATGAAGTAGGACATTTTAACTTCTTTTCAAAGTAATATATACTGTTGTTTTTTTTCTAAAGTCCAAGGGTAGGGGCATCTGGGTGGCTCAGTTGGCCAAGCGTCTGATTTTTTATCTCAGCTCAGGTCTAGATCTCAGGGTTGTGAGTTCAAGCCTCACATTGGGCTCTAACACTGGGCATGGATCCTACTTTAAAATAAACAAACAAAAAAATAAACAAACAAATATTCAAGAGTAGCATAAAGCTTGTAACAAAATTTGGTTATCCCCTGCTTCATCACTATTCCTACTTCCCCAAAGCACTCATTCTGATTTTTGTCTTTTTCTTGTTTTTACTTTCGTATGTCTAAGTAACATAGTTTTAGGACTCTTTCTTGACTTTTTCAGTTTTAGGTAATTTTTTTCAGTTTCTTCCTTCACTTAAGGTCAGAATTTAGCTCTTGTAGAAAATCCCCTGCTCCCAGATTTGCATTTCTCCTTCCTCTTGTGCTATTAGAGTTTTAACACCTTAAAAAAGTTGAATTCACACTCATGTTTTCATTATTATTCTTATAGACTCTTCACTGTGATTCCAAATTAAGTACTCCACTTACATTTCCTTTCTTATACAATTGAATTTTGTTTTCAATTGCCTCTTTGAGTAATTTGCCTAGTTTTCTTTCTCTCTCATGTTAAGTATTCTCACACTAGATCCAGTATTCCTTCATGGTTAAGTCCGACAGATAATCTCTCAGTTCCAATGTTTTTGCTCGAGACATCTGTCCAGAGGTCCCTAGATATCTCTAAGAGTCTCCTCCCTTCTTATTCCAGGTTGTTCCAGTTGTTCTCTAGGCCTACTGAATTATCTTGGGACTCCCCTTCACCAGTATATGGTGAAGCCAGGGAAATGTCTTGATTAGTCTTTTGTGTTGAATTCCCAGATCTTATGTTGTATTCTTCTTGATTTGCTTACTTTGTTCTGTTCTGTTTTGGTGGAGTATATTATTTAATGACTTCCTGAAATAAGGCAAAAGACAAATCTTTGATGGATAGTTTGGCTGGGTCTAGAATCCTGTGCTGGGAAAAATTTTTTCTCTTAGGATTTTGAGAGCTCCTAGAAACACATCCTAACTTCCACGGTACCTGTTCAGAAACCTGATGACTTCCTGGTTTCCCTTCGGAGGTCCCCACTTTATTTTCTCAGGAAGCTTTTTGGATCTCTTCACCCCCATGATCTGAAATTTTAAAACAAGAAACTTGGTTTTCTCCTCTATTTCCATCCAGTGTTTTGAGGACATGATGAACTCTTTGAATATTTTGTTTAATGTTTTTTATTCTTGAAAGAGATAGAGCATGAGCAGAAGAGGGCAGAAAGAGAGGGAGACACAAAATCTGAAGCAGGCTCTAGGCTGTGAGCTGTCAGCACAGGGCCTGAGGTGGGGCTTGAACTCACCAGCCGTGGTATCATGACCTGAGCTGAAGTTGGACCCAGGTGCCCCCATGCTGAACTCTTTCAATCTAAAAACACATTTTCTTTAATTATGGGAAATTTTCTTATATTATTTCTGAGATAATTACTGTTTCTTTCTTTTTATTATTTTCTTCTTTTTTTCTCCCTTCCTTCTGTTATTGTTCTTCCCATTTCCCTCCCTTTCTCCTTTCTTTTTCAAAAAACATTTTTTTAAATGTTTACTTATTTTTGAGAGGGAGAGAGACAGAGTATGAGCCAGGGGAGGGGTAGAGAGAGAGGGAGACACAGAGTCAGAAGCAGGCTCCAGGCTCCGAGCTGTCAGCACAGAGCCTGATGCGGGGCTCGACCTGAGCTGAAGTCAGACACTCAACTGACTGAGCCACCCAAGCGCCTCTCTCCTTTCTTTCTTCTATCAGATGTGAAAAGTCCTGGTTTGACTCTAATTTATTTTTCTTTTATTCCTATTCTCTAGGCCTTTGTCTTTTTTTTTAATGTTTATTTTTATTTTGAGAGAGAAAGAGAGAGAGCGCGAGTGAGCAAGGGGGGCAGAGAGAGAGGGAGAAAAAGAGCCTGTCCGCTCTGTCAGCGCAGAGCCTGATGCAGGGCTCGATCTCAAGAACTGTGAGATCACAACCTGAGCGGAAACCAACAGTCAGACGCTTAACTGACTGAGCCACCCAGTCGCCCCCTTTGTCTTCCTAATATATTTTCTGGGAAATTCTTACTACTTTATAATACCACCCTTATGGAGTAGGAGTTGTTCTCCCCTTCTTGTGGGGCAGTGTTTCTATATAAATGATTTGGAATGCTTCTGCACAAGATATTTTTCTATTCTTCCCCATTTATTATTTATTCATTCACTTACATCAGTGTGGATTTACCGATGTTCATTTTAAACTTTTGGTTATAATCTGTTATTTCCTTAGTTTCTTGTTCCAGCTTTGGCCATCAGTAAATTTTTCACTTGGCTCCTATGTCCTTTGACATACCTCATCAACATAGGCAGGGCTTTTTTGGTTTCTGGTTTTTTGAGCACTTCCTTACTTTCTGGCACTACAATATGCTCCAGGCTCATCTTGCATCTTTTCCACCCCAACTCTTAGAATTAATAATTTCTCAAGGAGGTCCAGTCCCTTTAATTGGAGAATGATAATAGAATCCAAGATCTGGGCACTAGCTGTGCCGACCGCTACTGGAATGCTGTTCCTCCCAGGCTAAGAGTTCGTTTGGTTACCTACATTTCCCTTTTTCCTTTTTCTAAAAATTTTTTGTAGCACTCTGTTCTGATTTTGTGGATCTCGTTTCTCTAGGCATAAGATAAAATAAAAATAAAGTTACTTGTTTATTTTTGCTTCCCAAATTATCTCCATTCCTTCCAGTTTTGTTTTGGTTTCTGACTTTCGCGTCAGACCTGTTCTCTAGTATCTGATGCTCTTTGACCATCCTTTCAATAAAATGTTACTTAGAAACAATCTTTGTAGGAGAGTTTGACATTTGACGAGCCTCATGCAGAACGAAGAGGTAAGCATTTTGTCGGGGATCCCCCATACCACTACTTGAAGGTACTATGCGTTCGAACGGGCACAAGGAATTCTAGAACAGTTGTCTTGTTGGTAGCAGCAGCAGAAACTGAGTAGAGAGCCCGTTAGGCACCACACACAGGATCGAAAGGATCCATACCATCTGCTCCTCTGCACTAGCTCTCTGCACAAACTCCTACCCAGCAGGACACGCCGCAACACTTGGACTTGACCACAGCCTTTGATCGCCAGGGAGTTTGCGCAGCACCAACAGGGTCAGCCACAGCCCTCCCCCCCCCCCCCCCCCCCCCCCCGCAGCGGACTCTCTGAAACGCCGCGGAGCGGATGAATTATTATCGATCGATTACCGAAACGTCAGGGAGCAGACACGCTCCCGGTACTTCCCCGGGAAGGGGCGGTAGCCAACTAAAAACTGAGGTCGCCTCCTTTACTATAAAGGCGCCTGGAATGCTCCATAGGGTCTTCCTCACTCTGGGACTCCGCGCATCCCTTTTACCAGTAGGGAAGGACATAAGCAATAATTGCGACTCAACAACCATAAAGTACAGATTACGTCAACACGTATCCCAATACAGAGCTAAAAAGAAACGGTCCGCCTTGCCTTTAACGCCGGACGCCACCTCCCTAAGAGAGCCGGCGGCACGCCCACCCCGCCCCCTCCCAGGGTGCCTTGCGCGGCGCGCCGACCCACCCCCCCCCCGTCCCAGGGTGCCTTGCGCGGCGCGCCGACCCCCCCCCCCCCCCCCCCCCGTCCCAGGACGCCTTGCGCGGCGGCCTCGCTCCCGGTGGGCTACGTGCGCGCGGCGGGCGCCGGAACGTGCTCTCGCGTGGTGGCCCCACCCACCTCGGCCTTCTCAGCCGCCGGGACTTGAAGTTCCCGCCAGGTCGCGGCTGGGTGAGAGCGATGCTGCGCGGCCCGCCTTGACTGTGAGGAGAGAGGAGCGTCCCCGGCGCCTTGCAGCTTGCTGACGCCTCCGAGCCCCGGCAGCCATGTCCACGGGGTTTTCCTTCGGGACCAGCACGCTGGGCTCCACCACCGTCGCCGCCGGCGGGACCGGCGCAGGCGGCGGTTTCTCCTTCGGGACTGGGGCGTCTAGGTAACCGCACCTCCTCGCTTTCCCCGGCCCGGGTCCTCCCCCTCGAGGCTCCGGCGGATGGGCCCGTCCCTCCCTCTTCCCCCCGCCCCCCGGGTTTCCTTCCCGGTGGGCCTGGTGGCAAAATACTTGCCCAGGGCCAGCTTCGAAGCCCTGCCTTATTTCAGCGCCCTGCCGCCCACCCCGGCGGCCTGGTCGGCAGGAGGGCGGATGGTCTCGGGGCTGTGAGGTCCCCCAGAATTTACGATGGTTCATACTCACACATTGTTCCCACGCAGGGGGTCTGGCTGCGTGGAAGGGCCTGGCGTGTCCCGCCGAGCCCCAGCGGCGCGGCAGCCCGAGGCGCGGAACGAATGGTGAACGAATGAACGGCACTGGGGCTTACTCTGGGGTTTTAGAAAAAGACGGTGTAATAGAAGCTTTTAAGGAGCACAAGTCAGAGTTCCTCCCCGAGAATTCAGATTTCATCGCAGGAGACACGGTGTGGGACTCTCCAGGGCTTAACGATGTTGTGGGATTTTAAACGAGCTCAGGTCTTTGGACCTCATGGGACCCTCTCCTTTGTTGTTTCTTGTTTTAAACACTTGTTACAGCATTTATTGGTGATGATTTTGAACACGATGTGCAGATGAGTGTACATGAGCGAGTGTTGTGTTGTAATGACTTACACTGAAAAATGTAGCATATTTCTCGTTTTTGTGCAGCCTGCTAAACCACCAGCTCAGATGGCGAAGTAAAGCTAGCAGAGGTCCAGAGACCATTAAAATCGTTAAAGATCATTGTCGTGATGAGACATGGAGTCTTTAGAATTCAGTCTTTTTAAGGTAAAAGTGGAGGAGTTCCTTAAATCCGGAAGAGCGCGTAGAACGCGTTACACGGCATCTTGTGAAGTTTGAGGAATGTGGTTGTAGATTAAAAGGGCAAAAAAAGAATCTTCCTTGGGTTAAAAAAAAGGGGGGGGGTTGGGCAGACTACATAGTCAAATATAAAATCTGGGAGTCTCTCTCCTTTAATACCTCCTTTTCTTTCACTCTGCACACATAATCAGCAAGGCCTGCTAATTTAAAATTTTTCTAAAATATCTATTTATTTTGGGAGACAGAGAGAGACCGAGCATGAGCTGGGGAGGGGCAGAGAGAGAGGGAGGCACAGAATCCCAAGCAGGCTCCAGGCTCTCTCTGGGCTGTGAGCACAGAGCCCAACGGGGGGCTTGAACCCACGGACCGTGAGATCATGACCTGAGCCGAAGTCGGAGGCTTAACCCACTGAGCCACCCAGGTGCCCCTCTATTTTGTTTTTTTTCAAATGCTGGTTGTGATCTGCTAAATTGATGTTCTACTTCTGATGGGTCCTAATCTTAGGTTGAAAAACACTGCTGTAGCAACTTGGGCATTTTCTTAGTTCCTCAGGTGGGCTTGGCCCAACCCCTTCCCCTTGGGTCAGTTCCCGCTGATTGGAATCCCCCCGCCACCTCCTTGAGTGCCAGGCTAGTGTCTACTGTTGGGACTCCAATGCTTACCTATCCAGAGAGGTCTTTGCAGCTCTGCCAGTGTAGACGAGGTTTCCACCCTCATAGCACCCTGTCACATAGCACTTACCACGGTTGTAGTCAATTCATTATGTATATTTTTTTTATTAAATTTTTTTTTAACGTTTATTTATTTTTGAGACAGAGAGAGACAGAGCATGAACGGGGGAGGGTCAGAGAGAGGGAGACACAGAATCGGAAGCAGGCTCCAGGCTCTGAGCCATCAACCCAGAGCCCGACGTGGGGCTCGAACTCACGGACCGCGAGATCGTGACCTGAGCCGAAGTCGGCCGCTCAACCGACTGAGCCACCCAGGCGCCCCAATTCATTGTATTTTTTGTTGACTTGTTTATATTCTGATCCCAGCAACGGAACGGAAGCTCCATGAGGGCAAAGACCGTTTCATGTCGTTTTTTTGGGTAGACACAGTGAAGCTCAGTGCGTATTTTTTGAGTGCATGAGTGATTGATTCATTCTCTCCACTGACTGGAAACTTCCTGAAGTCAGGATCTGAGTCTTACCACTGTCCTCAGTCCCTGTGACAGTTCCTGGCACATGACAAGGGCTTTCATAGATCCTTGTTGAATGACCGAGTAAAGGAATTCTGAGTCATGAGCTGGAAACATGTACACAGTCTTCAGAAGGGCTTAGATAAATGAATGAAAGGAGAGGGCATCTGACGTCTGTCTCGTGGAGTACTGGTTTGAAGGCCTAACTACCCCGAGAGCCATCTAGCGATTTGGTCTCTAGGTAAATCGTTTCAGCAACGTTACTGTCCAACAGTTCCCACGTCTGGAAAAGGGGTATCATCTATGTACCTCACGGAGGTGTTGAATCGGATAAAGCATGGAAAGTATTTAGCATCACACCTGGCGCTTGGTAGGTGCTCAGTAAGTGTTACCTCCTGAGTCCACATTAGGGCATGCTGGAGAAGTTAAAAGAATATTCCTGATCTGCTGGAGTCAACTTGGCTTTTCTGTAGCACGTCTTAAAGAGACTAGCAGATAATACCAGGTTGAGGCAAAAATTGGTCATGTCTGGGGTGGCTTTTGGTTTTCATTAAGTAAATTTCTCTGCCACAGAGAAATTTCTCTTGCTTTTCTGAGTAAGAAGATACCACTTTGATATATTTCTTTGGTAATGTTTTCAAATTTAGGTATGAAACACTTCATTGTGTCTTCAGTTATCAAGACATTTTAAATATTTTAATTGTCTTTTTAGACCTACCTTGGCTGTACTTCTTTTGTGTCTTTACGGAATGGCAGTAAAACCAAATGGGATCACTGATTTATTTGGGAGACAGGGGAGCATAATAACCATTTTTTTAATTTGATGTTTGCAAAATTTGCCAATAGTGTTTATTTAAATATCTTTTTTTTTTTTCTAATGTTTATTTTTGAAAGAGAGCAGGTGCATGCACTGGGGTGAGGAGGGGCAGGGAGGGAGAATCCCAAGCAGGCTCCGTGCTATCAGGAAGCCTGATACCTGGCTCGAACTCCCAAGTCACAACATCACGACCTGAGCCGAAATTAAGAGTCGGACACTTAACCGACTGAGCCACCCAGGTGCCCCCTAGAATACCATTTTAATGCAGTTGATTAAGTGTTTAGGATTTATGCTTTGTTGGTGAAACTTTGCAACCCTGTTCTGCCAGCCCTCTGTACTGCACACCTGGGATACACATACACCTGTGCTCACAGAAATCATTTTAAAATCAGTGATAAACTAAGACAGAGGGTGTAGTCTTTTTTTTTTTCTTCCCTACTCAGTGTCGATGACTGATTTCAAGTTCTACCTTCTTAGTAAGCTCGTCTCTATTCCCCTTACAGTGATTAGCTGGCATAATACCTTGTACATAATGTGTTTAATTGAATTTATAAGTGTTCCTTATGATGACAGTAGTAACATTTAACCTCTTAATCTTTCAAAAAATCTGTTAAGTGGGCACTGTTACTCCCATTTTGCAGATGAGGAAATAGAGAATCATAAACACTAAGTAATGTCACACAGGTACCAGGACACTGGGGTGCTGGTACTGGAACCCAGCCGTAACACTACTGCCTTCTTAAATTGAAACATCCCAGACTTTTAAACTTTTTAAAACTGACCTTGGCTTCTCTTACGGTGATTATGTCTGTATGGAAGGTGAGGGAGAAGTAATAAAGGTACGTATACAGGATGAATGGGATCTCCCATTATGTTACATGTTGATATATTCTCTCCTACACAATTTTTGAAGTGGCAAATTGTCAGGATTTCTTGTTTATTTTCATAATTTGCTCTCCCACCCATAGATAGCAAATTTGAGCCCCCAAGTTTTGATAAGAACAGTTGAAAATTGTGAACTCTGTTCATATCACTTGTTATTATCAGCTGTTCTTGTTAAGCTTTCAAAAACTCTGGATCGAGGGTAATTTTGTTTTGCATTTTACTCTTGCCAGGTTACCTTGAGTCCTTCTCATCTTCTCACCCCCGCCCCCAGTTCTTACTGCTGTTTTGGTGGCAAGATACCTGTGTCCTCTGCCCCCCCACCCCCACCCCAACTCCATGAATGTGGTAATATAGCAATAGAGAGGTAGTGAAGACCGCTTAGAATAACTTTTCTATTTCTGGGTATGTTATTTTTCTTTATGTTATTATTAGTTGGGGAAGAACAAATGCTTTTGGAAATGTGGACTGTACATGAGTCATTCCAGAAGAAAATGATCCACATTCATAGCATTTCCCTAGCCATTTAAAAGTATGCTAGCTTTTTTTTTTTTTGAGAGGGAGAGACAGAGAGCATGAGCAAGGGTGGGGCAGAGAGAGAGGGAGACAGAACTCCAAGCAGGCTCCAGACTCTGAGCTGACAGCACAGAGCCTGACGCGGGCTCAAACTCCTAGACCGCGAGATCATGATCGGAGCCAAAGTTGGATGCTTAACTGACTGAGCCACCCAGCCCCCCCCCCCCATTGTATTTTTAAAGGCTACTTTTATATGTGACTTATTTTTAAAGGGAACAGGAAAATATTTGAGTTTGGTTGGTTAAAAATGTTAGTTCCTTTTGTATTCTCTGGAGGCATATTGAATATGTTAAATGAAAGAAGGTAATTAACCTTGAACTTTTATTTTTCTTAAAGAAATCCTGGCTCTAATAGACTCTCTTTTGGTTTTTTTTTGTAACAAGCAACCCTTCGGTGGGGCTCAATTTTGGAACTCTTGGAAGCACTGCAACTCCTGCAACTACATCCGCTTCCTCAGGTGGTTTTGGAACTGGCCTCTTTGGACCGAAATCTACCACTGGGTTCACTCTGGGAGGAACAAATACAGGTAAGGAGGCTTGTCACATTTGCAGGGAGTAGGTGTGGGCTATTCTTCAAGTTCTGTTCTCTGTCCCTTCTCTTTAGTTCTGTTCTCTATCCCTTCTCTTTACAAGGATTGTCATTGGTGACAGACCGAGAAAATGGTAAATACTAAGATGAAAAAATACATTGGCATGTGGAATTAAGGACCAGTGATAGGCCCGTGTTGGTTATAATCTATTTAAAAGAATTTTTTTTTAATGTTTCTTTCTGAGAGGCAGAGAGACAGACAGACAGAGCATGAGTGCGGGAGGGGCAGAGAGAGGGAGACACAGAATGTGAAGTCGTCTTCGGGCTCCGAGCTGTCAGCCCAGAGCCCGATGTGGGGCTCGAACTCGTGAACTGCGAGATCATGCCCTGAGCCGAAGTTGGATGCTTAACTGACTGAGCCATCCAGGCGCCCCAGTTATAATCTATTTTTGTGTAAAGAAGGAAAACACACACATTTGAAGAATTAAATAAGATCTCTCATAAGAAAAAAAATGTTTTTGTAACTTGACACAAAGATGGTAATGCAGCGTTTTACCTTAGTCAAGATGAGTTTACCAATTTGGACTTAATTGAGCATATGTGGGACAGTTAGCATCTGTTTTACTGTAAAATTATAATTTGCCTTCCTAAGAGATGTTTTAAGATTTTGTATTATTAAAACAACTGTCTCACTGGGAAAAGGTAGACATTTTGATAATAAAAAGTTGTTTGTTTTTTAATACTTACAGGTATTTTATTATTAAGTTAAAAATATGATTCACTGGTACTGCCATTTAAACAGTTTACTTCCTTGTTGACTTTTTTTTTTTTTTTTTTTTTTTTTTTTTCAACGTTTTTTATTTTATTTTTGGGACAGAGAGAGACAGAGCATGAACGGGGGAGGGTCAGAGAGAGAGGGAGACACAGAATCGGAAACAGGCTCCAGGCTCCGAGCCATCGGCCCAGAGCCTGACGCGGGGCTCGAACTCACGGACCGCGAGATCGTGACCTGGCTGAAGTCGGACGCTTAACCGACTGCGCCACCCAGGCGCCCCCCTTGTTGACTTTTTATTCTCTACCCTCAGGGCCTCTTGGTCTCTGTTACCACCTTTTGCATTGACCTTCCAGCTTTGATTGCAACATTTCACAGCCACACATAGAAAATGTAAGAACTGCAGGCGTAGATGTGACACCAACCAGGGAGCTTCTTGAAATAGCTCTGCGTGCCAGTGTTTTGCTCAGAGTAGCTTTTTTTTTCTCCTTGCCTGATTTTGTCAGAAGCAGTAGTTGTTTGCATTTTATAAATTTTATTTCCTAATTAATCAAAATTATATACAGCTTGCAATATGAAAACCAGTGCTATAGGAAGAACGTTTGTGTTAGTGGTCATGGTGGGAGATACTGGTCGTCTGAGTAGTGTTATCACACCCTGAAGATGATTCCAAGTCTGCCCTTGTGATAAACCCCCAAAATGCCATCTTCCGCTGATGAATTAAATTTTATTTCTTTTTTTGTCTCCAGGAATAGCAACAACTATAACTACAGGATTAACTCTGTGTAAGAATTTTTGAGGAAAGATTCCCAGATCTGTGGTTTTCTACTCTGCTCGTAATATCTCACAGAGCTGGGGTATAGAAGGAAGCATGTAAGGAACCTAACAGAGATCACAGACACTCATCACAGAACCTTTCAGTACTGGCGTGTTTTAAAAAAGTCAGTGACTTTTTAATTCAGAAAAAAAGCCTTAAATACAGAAGTGGTTTTTCTGTGGAAATTCCACATTACAGTTTGCAGTTATTTGAGTCCTTGTAGTGAAGAAAGCACCACACTACATAGCTCAGAAGTCTTGGAATTAAACCCTGCTTATACCTCCCAAGTCGTTGTGAGGTCTTAGGTAGTCATGTAATATCTGGCAGCTTTTAGTTCCCTATAAAGTGAAAGTATTAGACTAGAAAGTTTTTGACTTCCTTCTGGCTCAAAAATACCCTCGTTCTCTGCAGTGAGACGCCAAATGGAACATGAGTAACTAGAATGGCGATTAATAATGTCAAAGGAGAGGAATGAATGAAAGGACAGCGAGGAGCCTCAATTAAAATTAAATTTATTAATTAAAGTTAAACCAAAAGTTGAAATAAATTCAAGATTGGTGGACTTTTTTCATTTGGATGCTACTCACCTGGGATCAGGAGAAAGCATCGCACATGTGTTTACTCCCAGCGGTTTGGACAGGATTGGCTTCAAGGACAAGCAGTTGCATTCTTTCATTTTCTGAGATTGTCGGACCCGTGCAGGATTTCAAAGCACTGTACTCTGGCAGGAACTTCTGGTTGTGGTAAGGACAATCCAGAAGCTTAGTTTCTGGCTTCTTCGTGCTCTCAGGAGAAGCCAAAACGCAGGTTGTCATACATGTCTTCATTTAGTAGTTTTGAGCAGCTGCTGCTTCCGAACCGCGTGGCCTTAGGCGTGCATGACGGTTTGAGCATTTAGTATTAGCTGTTGGTGTGGCGATGGTACTGGTGGTGAGGGCGGGGCGGACGATGTCAAGAACTACAGAGTGTGTGAGCAGGGCATTCGGTGTGTTCCGAGGTGAAGGTGACAGGCAGGTGTAGTAATATGTTCTTGTGTGATCTGATAAAGGCCGTAACAGATGTATGAAAGGCACCAAGGAAGGAAGAGAAAGAAAAGGGTAGAAGTTTATTTGGGGGGCAGGAGACATTATTCCTGATGCAGGAATGGAAAGTGCAAAGGCCCAGTTACAAAAGGACGGGGAAGTACGAAAAATAGTCGGTTCTTAGAGTTTTGGATTCAGAGGTGGGAATGGTACGGAGAGGGGATTTGAGGAGCAAGTTGGGACAAGATAGGAAAGGTGGTTGTGTGCCAGCCCTTTAGGCTGTAGCGTAGAGATAGTAGAGAGCTAATGGGAGCCTTCAGTCCGGGAGAATCAGCAGGGCATTATTTTTTGTTGGTATTCTCGCTTGTTTTTAAAGTAACTAACTGATTCAAAGAATAGATTAGAGGTTAGAAGGACTGACAGCACAGAAACAAATCAAGAGGTTGTGATAATAGTTCTGGAGAGGGAGATGGCCTGAGCTAAGGTTTTTGAAGATGCTTGTAATCCAGGGATATTTCTGCAGGAGCATTGACAGGGTTTGTGGCTAGTAGGATGTAGGAGAGAGGAGGGGCGTCAGGGAGGGTCGTGGTTTCTGGCACGAGCAGCTGAGAGGACCACGACAGGGGATTTAGGAGTGCTTCTGTCTAGGGGGATGCAGAGGTGCCGAGGGACATCCAGGCAGAGCTAGCCAGGGAGACTCCAGGGGGTGTAAATTAAGACCATGTTTCTGTGGTTGAAATTCTGCGGTTGGGAAGTAAGGAAGCAGGCCTGGTACCATAGGCAGCCTCATTTAAGAAGTGAACAGAGGAAGGAGATGGACGGAAGGAGACTGAGAGGAGTAGCGGGAGCTGACAGAAACCCAGAACACTAGGCGGTAGAGAATGCTGGTTTAAAGAGCCTTGGAGGGGAGGGAGACTTTTCTGCTGAGTATAAAGGAAGGGTAAATGCTATTTTAGGTACCTTCAGGGGTAGAGCTGAAAATGGATTTCAACATTACCACAGTGACTGGACTTTTTTTGCTGTTCTTAAATCACAGGGCCGTCTTTTTTAAGTGTGCACCCTGGTTTGGTCCCACCTTTTGTGTTACTTTTTCGTGCACATACAAGTACACGTATCCTTGTTCTGTCTGCAAGAGTAGATGGACTCTGTCTTTTAGGGATCCTGATTGAAACTGGTATGATGCACACTTACGGTAAAATAGGAGCTGTTTGTCTGTTTGCACAGGAACGCCAGCCACAACATCCGCATCTGCGACGGGTTTCAGTTTAGGATTCACTAAACCTGCTGCATCTGCCACACCATTTGCTCTGCCTATTGCTTCTACCTCAGCTACTGGTCTTACTCTGTCGTCTGCTCTGACGTCAACTCCTGCAGGTGAGGCACCATGGGAGAAGCCGCCTTTTACGGTTGAATTGAATAGTTTTGTCGTTGGTGAACATAGGTATCCACCTTTATTATCAAAGATAACTTTGGTTTCGGAAAGTTTTTATTTCAACCATGAGGCGGTTTTGACCTAGTAAACTACTGATTTGTGAAGAAGGTCATCACTGGTCCTTAAAGCAGGAGGGACCATCTTGGAGGTCAGTCTCTATTTACAGAGCAAAGCAGGGACAGAGTGAGAGGCAAAATGTAAAATTATTAATATCCACTTTGTTTTCAAGGAGCATTTTGGTGACAGGGAAGGGTAAAGAGTTTGCATAAATACTGCCTGGCTTAGGATTCATTCCATTTCAAAGGCGAAGTTGGTGTCCTGGGTGGAAAAACTCCTTATTACTGTCCGGAATCAGTTACCTGATACCATTGTAGTATTACCCAGAACTCTTCTTTCTGTCACTGGGTTTTGCTCTGAAGGTAGGATTTCTCTTTGTTCTTAGGTATATATATAATTTCATCTTTAATGCGTAGTTTTTCCTAAGTGAATTTTATCATGGACATGAAGGGTTGTTTGTTGTGTTTTTGTTTTTTTGCTTTTTGCATTTCTTGGGAAGTGTTTTTATTTTCTCTGGTGTTCTTAGAAATGATGTTTCCTTATGAAGCCTTACAATTTCATTTTTTACAGCATCTACAGGATTTACCCTAAATAACTTGGGTGGAACAACAGCCACGACTACTACTGCATCAACAAGCCTCTCTCTAGGGGGAGCCTTAGCTGGTTTGGGAGGTTCGCTTTTCCAGAGTTCGAACACAGCAACATCAGGTAATTGATGGTGTTTACATTCCAGAAATAGTAACTATTTATTTTGAAATTTACTTTATCTCTATTTCAGCCTTTTGAACAGATCATTTTATCTCTTTAACCTATAGATTTTTTGTTCAGTATGAACACTGAATTAAAAAATAATGTTTTTCATACATAATTAGACATCTTAGCCATGTAGAAATAGATTTTTCTGCTCAATATTTTTATTTACTTATTTAGAGCACATGAGCAGGGGAGGGGCAGAGAGGGAGAGAGAATCTCACTCCGTGCTCAGTGCAGAGCCTGACGTGGAGCTTAGTCTCATGACTGCAAGAATGACCTAAGCTGATATCAAGAGTTGGGCACTTAACCGTTTGAGCCACCCAGGGGCCCCTCAGTATTGACTGACTAGATAAGGAAGCAAAGAGGGGCCTGTTTAAGGAGGAGTAAACTATTCTAAATTTTTTTTTTTTTGAATGTTTATTTATTTTTGAAGGAAAGCAAGACAGAGTGTGAGCGGGGGAGCAGCAGAGAGAGAGGGAGACACAGAATCCGAAGCAGGCTCCAGGCTCTGAGCCATCAGCCCAGAGCCTGACGCGGGGCTCGAACTCACGAACTGTGAGATCATGACCTGAGCTGAAGCTGGTTGCTTAACTGCCTGAGCCACCCAGGCACCTCAGGAGTAGACTATTCTAGGGAAACTTGTCTTTTTAATAAAAGACAGTTGCTTAACTTGAATCATTTAGTATCTAAATTCATTGTAAGACAACTTGACCTTTTAAGCTCTGGTTGTAAGAATGGCTTTCCATTAAAGACATCAGGAAAGGGTATTAGCATGTTTTGAAAGCAAAGTTTTAAAACACAAGTATTAAATTTATTATAGTCAGACAAAATACTAAAGTATCAATTCACTTGGCAGAGAATACTTAATGTTTTCTATCTTAGATTGAGTTTTCATTTCATGCTTATTTTGAGATTGGCCTCATGTTAAGGATTCTACCTTACCATGTTTTGAATATTAGGAATGTATAATAGAGGAAACATGATAATGTATATAATGTAACACAGTAATATAATACAGGACAGCCATTGGGGCTATGTGGAAGTGACAAAAGCTTTCCTCTGATTTGAAGACATTGTATAATTATCTCACATAGCAATATAGAATCAAGAATTTCTGTTTGGGGCGCCTGGGTGGCTCGGTGGGTTAAGCATCTGACTTGATATTGGCTTAGGTCTTGATCTCACGGCTGTGGGATCGATCCCCGTCTCCGGCTCTGTGCCAAGCATGGAGCGTCTTTGGGATTCTTTCTCCCTCTCTCACTCTCTCTGCCCCTCCCCTGCTTGTATTCATTCTCTCTCTCTCTCTCTCTCTCTCTCTCTCTCTCAAAAAAAGAGTTTCTGTTTCCTAACCTAATTTATGAGTTAGGAAAAGTTGATAACGTGTTGGGGCGCCTGGGTGGCTCAGTCGGTTAAGCATCCGACTTCAGCTCAGGTCTTGATCTCACGGGTTCGTGGGTTCGAACCCCGCGTCGGGCTCTGTGCTGACAGCTCAGAGCCTGGAGCCTGCCTTGGATTCCGTGTCTCCCACTCTGTCTCTGCCCCTCCCCTGCTTGTGCTCTGTCTCTCCCTGTCTCACAAGTAAATAAACACTAAAAGAAAAAATTTTTTAATAAAAAGAAAAGTTGATAACGTGTTGAAATCACAGAATTTCCAATACATATGTTCATTTATAAGGGCTATTTGATTTTCAGAAGTTTTGCTGAACACCTAATATGTGTCTAATAATTGGTATGTGGGAGAGATGGAGTATGACCTGATGTTTTCTATTAGTTATGGTTCTTTTGTGTCCTCTATTCAGATACTAAATTCAATGAAGAAACTCTGGGTCAGTGGAAAAGGGAAAAAGGAGTTTGAGTTCGTCAGGATAAGCTGTAGAAATTTGTGGTGTTCAAGTTTGCTTTGATCTTTCAAACACTTATCTTTGTCAGTATTGTCTAACCTTTTAGGTACTCAAAATGTCTTCAAAGAAACAAATCAGTGGATGACTATAACGTACATTTCCTTGCAGGATAAATATTTAAACATCTTTTCTAAAGGTTCCTGTGAGAGCAAAACACAAAAATAATAGGGGAGGTTGAGTTTTGTTTTTGTGTCTGCTGATGAGTTTTTAGGTCTGTTCTAATTTTTCTTAGGCTCTAGACACACATCAGTGCTTAATTTATGGTTATGCTAACCTAAAGATGCCATTGACTTTAAAAAATTAACGTATGTTTAGCATTGTTTTTTTCACACATTGCCAGTGTTTGAATCCAGCTTTCAGTCTTCCTGTGCTCAGACCCAGTACATCCTACTGTTTCTCTAAATAGCATACTGTCCGTATTGTCAGCTTGGGAACGCATGGACTTCTGTGATTTACCAATGCAAGGTCTCTAAAATTTTGCTACTTGGTTCACAAGCATACATTAATAATTTAAGATTAACAGTCTAGCCCCTTCAATTCCTTTTGTCAGTCAGGTGGGATTTAAATACATGAATTTTCTTTTCTTTCTTTTTTAAGGTTTATGAAAAGAACTTGGGAGTATGCAGTTTTGATGATGTTTGAACTGTAAGGCTTCCAACTGTCAGCTCTTTAAATTTATTAATAGTAAAACTATTTGCTTTATATTAATACTGAAACCTTACAAATCATTACTGTTTTATTTATCTGTCCATCCCCACCTTCACTGAGGTATAATTGAGAAATAAAATTGTAAGATATTTAAAGTGTAGAGCATGATGATTTGATACATACATATACATTGTAAAGGGATTCTATCAAGTTAATTCACACATCCAGTACTAGGTAATTTTAAAAGTATACGATTCCAAAGCCTGGTTGGAAGACGTGAAGCGTTCACCTGAAAGTGTACAAGCTAAAACTGCTTTTGTAGAGAGGGGTTAAAAAGCAACAAATAAAATGGATTGTTCACATGTATTGAATTAACCTACACTCTCTGATCCTTCTGGTAGAGAAAAATTGATACAGATCCATAAATACAGAGAACAAAGTGATGGTTGTCAGAGTGGGTGGGGTAGGAGGATGGGCAAAATGGGCGAAGGTGAGTAGGTGGTGCAGGCTTCCAGTTGCGGACTGAACAAATCTCGGGGATGAGCGGTACAGCCCAGGGAATATGGTCAGTGGTACTGTAATAAGGTTGTGTGGTGACACATGGGGTAGCTACACTTGTGAACATAGCGTGATGTGTCGACTTGTCAGGTCACCATTGTACACCTGACACTAATGTGACATTGTGTGTCAGCTACACCTAAAAAGATTGCCTAAAAAGTAAAGAAATCAAAATTACATCATCAAACTCCTTATACCATCGGATCCCAGCAAGACTATCAGTCTTTGTCCAAAGCATACTCTAGACTTGTTCTTGTTATTTGCTTAAATCAAGTATGAAGAAAATCCAGGATCCAACTTAAAAGCAATTTGAATGCTTTGGTCATTAAGGTGAAATTATGAAGACTTTCAGTGAAAAATGAGGCAGTGGATGTTTATCCCTCTGGGCTTATAAATAATATTTGGTTTATTTGTAGGACTTGGGCAGAATGCTTTAGGCTTGACTTTGGGAACCACGGCAGCTACTTCAACTGCTGGCAGTGAAGGCCTTGGTGGTATAGATTTTAGTAGCTCATCAGATAAAAAGAGTAAGTAATGTTACTATAATTTTATGTTCTTACAGTGACTTAAACTCCTGTGTCTGGAAGATGTTAGTTACATATTAAGTAGTAAAGTTTTGACTTTTAAATTTGATTGTATTTCCCAAATGACGCATGTGGTGTGTGTTTAAGATTTTCTTTTTGTAGAAAACTGAGATTTGTATGTGCATATGCCTTACGTAGCTATCTTCATGTGTGTATTAATATATATTCTTAAGTTGGGATCATGAGCACATACTATAGTTGACACTTGAACAACACGCTTTGAACTGTGCAAGTCCACGTCTGGGTTTTTCCAATAAGTAACAGCACCGGAAGTGCGTTTTTTCTTCCTTATAGTTTTCTTAATAGTGTTTTCTTTTCACTAGCTTATCTGATTGTAAGAATACAGTGTATAATATACGTAACGTACGTAGTGTGTGTTCATTGATTGTTTATGTTATTGGTAAAGCTTTGGGTCAGAAGTAGGTTATTAGTAGTTAAGTTTTGGGGAGTCTAAAGTTATATGTGGATTTTCAACTGCCTGTGAGGTTGGCACCCCTTAACCCCTGTGTTGTTCAAAGGTCAACTATATTCCTTTATTTATAACCTGTTCTTTCTCATGTGTTCTATCAGAAGTATTTGCCAACTCAGTAATTCTTTAGAAATATTTTAATGTAGCTTAATATCAGTTTTATGAATGGATGTATCATTAGCCATCATTCTATTATTAATATTTGTTTTTAGGTCTTCTGGGAAGTATCACTGTATCGGGCATCTTTATAGGGAAAGGCAACATAGTATTGTACTTTAAAGATGTACACTCGGGCTGAAATTGCCTGGGTTCAGGTCTGCTCAACTGTTTACAAGCTCTGTGACCTTACTCAAGTTGTTTATGCCTCTGGGCTTTAGTTTCTTTATCTGTAAAGTGGGCCCAACGTAACAGTACCTACTTCATGGTGTTGGTCTGAGGATTACTATTCATAAAACTTCAGCAGAGCCAGGCAAACAGTAAATGCTGTCTAGGTGTTTGCTTTTAGTATAACTTTTCATTCATATTTTCAGTTAATTTTTTAGGACAGATAACCTAGAAACTGAATCATTGGTTTGGAGAGAGAAACAATTTTGGAGACTCTTAGTGTATATTGTGAAATTACTTTCCAGAAAGGTTTTACCAATTTATTTCCCACCAGCCAGTATGAAGATGCCCTTCTCGGGGCGCCTGGGTGGCTCAGTCGGTTAAGCGTCCGACTTCAGCTCAGGTCATGATCTCGCAGTCCGTGAGTTCGAGCCCCGCGTCGGGCTCTGGGCTGGTGGCTCAGAGCCTGGAGCCTGCTTCCAATTCTGTGTCTCCTTCTGTCTCTGCCCCTCCCCCATTCATGCTCTGTCTCTCTCTGTCTCAAAAATAAAATAAATGTTAAAAAAAAAAAAAAGAAAAGAAAATGCCCTTCTCACTATGCTCCTGCCATGCTGGGTATTCTTTTTAAAAATTGTCAATCCAGATTCATTTTCAAAAGTTTTTTAGTGTTGCTGGTTCCATGTGTGTGATTGTTTGTTTTGTTTTGCAATGTCTCTTCTGCCTCTGATGAAAACATGTTCACTAGGGCATATGCATGCACATTGCATTAAAACCCCATGAAGAATTAAAAATGAGGCAGTAGATGAAGGCGTAAAATGTGCTGTGTCCATATGTGAGAATTTTTTTGTTTTGGACATGGTTATTTTTTTAATTTTTTTTTTTTTTTTTAACGTTTATTTATTTTTGAGACAGAGAGAGACAGAGCATGAACGGGGGAGGGTCAGAGAGAGGGAGACACAGAATCCGAAACAGGCTCCAGGCTCTGAGCGGTCAGCACAGAGCCCGACGCGGGGCTCGAACTCACGGACCGTGAGATCATGACCTGAGCTGAAGTCGGCCGCTTAACCGACTGAGCCACCCAGGCGCCCCGGGACATGGTTTTTATTGTGAAGAGATACTATGCTAGGGTGAAGTACTATCCTAAAAGTTGGCAGAATCCTTTTTTTTTTTTTACGTTTATTTTTATTTTGAGAGTGAGAGAGCATGCATGTGCACGAGCTGAGGCAGGGCAGAGGGAGAGGATCCCAAGCAGGCTTGCTCTCGATCTCACGAACCGTGAAATCATGACCTGAGCCGAAATCAAGAGCTGAATGCTTAACCAATTGAGCCACCCAGGCACCCCTGGGAAAATCCTTTTAAACTTAGAATATTTAGGATTGTTTTTCTTTGAATGAAAATTGACTAATTTCTTTTTTTTTGTTTTAATGTTTTATTTGTTTTTAAGACAGAGACAGAGCATGAGTGGGGATGGGGCAGAGAGAGGGAGGGAGACACAGAATCCGAAGCAGGCTCCAGGCTCCGAGCTGTCAGCACAGAGCCCGACGGGGGGCTCGAACTCACAAACCGTGAGATCATGACCTGAGCCAAAGTTGGACACTCAACCGACTGAGCCCCCCGGGTGCCCCAAAAGTTGACTAATTTCTAAACATAGGGGTGTAGCTCTTGTTTTTAGTTTTCTGTGTAGCGACTCCATACTTAGAAAAAACCTTAGATATTTTAGCAGCTTCTTTTTTTACTCAGCTAGAGCAGCTTGGTACCCTCCAACTACTTTCATTCATGAAACTGCTTCTCTCTTTATTGTAATTGCTTTTAGGCTCCACGTGAAAGGGCTGAGTGAGGCAAAGGAGGAAGAGAAATGTAAGGAGTTAATCTCCCCGCTTTTTCCTGGGCCCTCCCTCCCTTGTCTTCCGCCCACAACCTTGGTGAGCGTTGAGCCAGAGGAATCGTGGAATAAGCGCACGTGACTTCATGTGCCACCTCTGGTTCCCTGTCGTCTGCTCCTACGTGTCAAGGGGTTCTTTTTTAACCTGAGGCTTTCTGTCTTTCTAGTGGCTACATCAGTTAGCCTGGACCTGCGTTACTGGATTTAATCAGATCAAGAGTGGTAGGAAGCAAAGTTGTGTGAGGAGGCGCGGTATGGAGCTGGGCCTGGGGATGACGATGATCTTAGCCCTTTTCTGAGGAACTGCTGGAAGACCAGCTACAGAACAGGACGAGGAGATTGCAGAGGTCACCAAGGGCCTTGGGTGCCACGTTGAGGAGCTTTGGATTACACTGGGGACGGCTGAGACCTCGCAGGGCTGTGATGTGGGTGATGTGACCTGAGATACGTGTTTGAAGAAGACGGTTAGGAGAGCCACGTGGGAGATGGTGTGCGGGAAGGCAAGAGCAGACGCGGAGCTCTAGTAGGACGCTCTCAAAGCAGCCCGCGGGTATTAAGAGGGGCAAAGCTACACGCGCTAGTCCGCCCGCCCAGAGTGAGCTAAAAGCAGGCCCAAGTTTTATATACACAGGTTTGTCCGTGTGTAAACTTTTGTAAATATAATAAGAATGGAATGTCAGAGAGCAAAACAGTACTTGAGTCAATAAAGAAGTTGAACTATCTAGAAAAAAATTAAATCCCTACTTTATATTGCTGTGTCTCATCAAATTGGAGACACCCATCTGGAGAACGTGGGTACCGGTTTCAGAAACGTTCAACTGTGAAGGAGAGAAATCTTAGCATCTGTGCAATACAAAATAGGGAAAAAGAAACTATAGTTGGATTAAAGAGGTAAACAAAAGAAACCGCATGGACAAAGGAAGAAGGTAAATGACAAATTGGGACTAAAATGCTTCATTTCTAGATGCTTATATTTTCACATTTTAACATCTGAAACTGAGATGTATCTTAAAAGTAGGATCTAATTTTAGAAATAGACACATGAAATACATGAGACAAAGAATTATATACTTAATGTTGAAATAGCTCTTAGAAGCAATAAGAAAAATACCTCAGAGATACCCAAATAACCTGAACAGACTGTTCACAAAAGGAGAAATATACTTGTTTAACATTTGAAGTATTTTACTTAGTACTGTCAGAAATAGGAATTTGCATTATAATGAAGTGGCATTTTCCACTTAAATACCAGCAGTGATTTTTTTAAAACATAAGTTCATTGTTGAGAGTGTGATGGGAAAGGTACTTTTTTTTTTAATGTTTATTTTTTATTTATTTTGAGAGAGAGAGCATGAGCAGGGTAGGGGCAGAGGGAGAGAGAGAGAGAATCCCAAGCAGGCTGTGCTCTGTCAGTGCGGAGCCCGACGTGAGGCTCGATTTCACAATCCGTGAGATCGTGACCTGAGCCAAAATCAAGAGTCAGACTCTTTAACTGACTGAGCCACCCAGGCACCTTGGAAAAGCTACTCTTATTCCTAGTAGTTGGGAGGATAAATTGGAACAACTGTGTTAAAGGATCAGTTTGATAATATGTCAGAGGCCTTCCCTGAAATAATCTTTGACCTATAAATTCTTCTTTTTTGGAATACAAATAAAGTAGTGAACAAGTATTTATGGATAACTATATCGACTGTAGCGGCATTGTTTATGTAGTGAATGGTCATATGTTAAGAAGAGGGTTGGGCATAAAGGTTCCAATACAGCTACATCATCATATCCTATGGTCATTTAAAGTCACGTTAAGTGACATGGAAAACTTATAACATGCTGAAAAAATGTGTTGAAATATTACTTCTAGTAATCCTGACTGCTTTTAAAAATGTGTAAGTACAGAAAAAGCCTGGAAGACGAACCACTGAGGTTCTTTGGTGGGATTCAGTTTTGTGTGTTCCTATATATTTTTTTAAATAAGCGGGTCTTGGGGCGCCTGGGTGGCTCAGTCGATTGGGCATCCATCTTCGGCTGAGGTCATGATCTCGCGGTTTGTGAGTTCAAACCCTGTGTCGGGCCCTGTGCTGATAGCTCAGAGCCTGGAGCCTGCTTCAGGTTCTGTGTCTCCCTCTCTCTCTGCCTCTCCCCTGCTCACCCTCTGTCTCTCTCTGTCTCTCAATAATAAATAAACGTTAAAAAAATTTTAATAAGTGGGTCTTTATAGTGACAAATTTTGGAAGAGCAGAAAGTAAGTCACTGCATTTTGCTGAAGGAGCTTTTTTTACTTTTCTGCTTATATAGATATATGCTATTAATGATAACTACTAAGTAGGTGTAATTAGTGAGAAAGTTGTTGCTATATCTGCACACATTAAAGACTTCATTTTTAAAAAAATTTGCTGCTTTTGTAAAATATTTAGAGATGATCAGGTCATCTGATATATTTTAATATTCTAATCTAAAAAAGTGTCAAGTAGAACTTTCAGGAGTTAAACTGCTAGGCCGGAATATTTCTCATGGAAGACCGTTGAAAGAGGAAGATTCGGCCCTTGAATGAGATAGATACAAATCAGCTATATAACTGTCTGTTTATATGTACACAAACATGTCTCCATAACGTGCTCTGTTTCAAGTTGGTGACACGTCATGGCCTCACGTGCTGTTTAAGAGGCAGTCTAAGAAATGCTGAACAGTTTCTGTATATACCTTAGCTTGCATTAAATTGAAACTTCTATTTGGAAGACATTGTTGAATGACCTGTTTTTACATGAAGCTTCTTGAATTTTCTAGGTGATAAAACAGGAACAAGACCAGAGTAAGTTTACAGTCTAACTTTTAAAATATTTTAATTGAGTTTTATTTATTAAATAGTAGGCAAATGGTATGGTTGGAAGTAAATGAAACCATATAGGCATTTAGAAGAAAAATTCTTTGCATCAGTTTTTGTCAAAAATAAATAATAAACCTATGCTCTGGAAAGATTATGGGATGGTCAAATCTTCAAGTTTTAATCATTTGGAAAACTTACAACCAATTCTTTCCAGAACACTTTATGCCCAATTTTATATCTAAACATACCTTTTAGATGTAAGTTACTACACCAGTACCATTTATTTTATGATGATGAAGAGGGAGAAGAGCCTCCATATACATCGTATGTTCGAAGATCATTATTTTTACTACCACTTGTATTTTCTCACCTACTTTTTACATTAAATAAAACAGTTGTAAATAAATGATCAAGTTCATGCCTCTAAAACATCTTGTGTATATTTTAGCCCTATTACATAAATAGGAAGCTGAAAGAGACTGAGATTTGCCTAGAGGTTATAGCAAGGAGTTAGTAGCAAATCTGTGACTGAAATTTAACTGGTAATTACATTATGGCATGCCAAATTTCACTTATTCCTATCCTCATTACACATGTATGATTTCCTTAAGCTATTCCTAGGTCTTATTTTATTGAAAAACAAATTGAAATTATAAAATAAAGTAAAATATTTGGAGCATCTCATTATGAGAAGTTTTGTAGACTCTAAAGAATTTTTTAATATTTTTTAACCGAATGAAATGACAGTCGTAGAATTTTTGAGCCGGGGCAACTTAATTCAATATTTAATCTGTTGTATTTTCTAAATTTTTTTCTTAAACATTTAGTCAAATGCATTTATGTTTACTTGTAATAGGTGCCAGTCTTTTTAGAAAAGATCTCTCTATGTCAGGTGAATTGTTAAAGTTATTTTAAAGGTCAAGAAATTTATAGTTGTTTATAAAGAGCTTTGAAATCATTCATGAAATGTATAAATGGGGAATATTTGCTTTATCTTCTTCTCTCTTAACATACTCTAGTGGAACTCAGCCGTCAGCTTTTTATTACCTCAATGGCTTTAATACATCTGTGGCATTTTTCTTAGGGATAGTAAAGCACTGAAGGATGAAAATCTACCTCCTGTCATCTGCCAGGATGTTGAAAATCTCCAGTAAGTGTGTCAAACATAATTAGATAAGTCATTTTGAAGAATGCTAGAATATATTTTAGGGGGAACATCTCTTTCTCTTAAACGTTTTAACTTGGGTAAAAATTTTAATGTTTTTAGAAACTAGAGAGAAAGCAGAACAGGACTTAAATTTTTGTTAACTGTCATTCTCAAAAAAGAATGTGAACTGTAGTTGAATTTTTAATATTTCCTTCTTAAAACACCAGGACTCTGGCCAGCCTATTGTAAGGGTACTTTTTTTCTATAGGAAACCAAAGGTGTATTTTTTTTTCAATTTAGTTTTATGTATCTTTTTAGGAAATTTGTGAAGGAACAGAAACAGGTACAAGAGGAAATTAGTAGAATGTCTTCAAAAGCAATGCTTAAAGTACAAGAAGATATTAAAGCTCTGAAGCAGCTTCTGTCACTAGCTGCCAGTGGATTACAGAGAAACACTCTCAATATTGACAAGTTGAAAATAGAAACTGCTCAGGTAAATGAACTTACAGTCGTTTTACTGTAGGGTTTTGTTTTGCCATGTTTTTTTTCAAATGAAATCAGTCTTTTATAAAATCAGGATTTACTACATATAGCTTGTACGGTTTTAAATTGCTGTAATAATAATAGTTGCTAGTTTGTATTGAGTGCTTACTGTGTATGAGGCAGTGTTTTTTTGTTTTTTAGTTTTTATTATTGAGAGAGAGAGAGAGAGCGAGAGCACGAGGAGGGGAGCGGCAGAGAGAGAGGGAGCGAGAGAATCCCTAGCAGGCTCTACACAGTGTGGAGCCCGATGCAGGGCTTGAACCCATGAACCATGAGAGCATGATCTGAGCCAAAGTCAGATGCTTAACCAACGGAGCCACCCAGGTGCCCCATATGAGGCGGTATTTTAAGCAATTTATTAATCCAGTTTAGTTTTCATGACAGCTCTGTGAGGTGGGCACTCTTATCTTCCTTATATAAATAAGACAGTGGGCAGAGAGCTTTGTTAATAAATGGAAGAGCTTGGTTTCTGACCCTTGTAATCCAACTCTAGAGTTGATGCTCCTGACGAGTTTGCTTTCTAAGAGTGACCACTGGCTAAGTTGCTGCATTACACAAGCTAGACAGAAAAACGTTTTTTTAAAAGTCTGTCAGTGATTAAATAAAAACTATATCATGCTTTGTAAATATTAAATATATACAAAAATACATACTTTGTGTGTGTGTGTATATATATATATATATATATATATATATCGTTCTTATCTATTTTGGTGGGGAAGAATGATGGTAGATGATTTACTTTTATATTTTAAGTAAAAATATTAAAGTTGCTTATATGTCTTTTTTGTTTGAAATATGATTGACATATAACACTACATTAGTTTCAGCTGTGCAACATAATGATTCAATATTTATTTTTATTGCAAAATGGCCATAACAAATCTAGTTAACATTTACCACCATGCTTAGCTAAAAACCTTTCCCACTTGAGATGAGAATTTTTAAGATCCACTCTCTTAGCAACTTGCAGATATATAATACATTATTATTAACTGTCGTCGCCATGCTGTACATTATATTCCCCGGTCTTATTTATTTTAAAATTAGAAATTTGTGTGTGCTTACCTTTAAGTCTTTAAGTCAACTATTGGAGAATACTTTCGTGATATTTTTAATGAAAATGTGTTACTAAAGTAGCTATTCTAAACTATGATGTTTAAAAGGAATTCAAGGGGCGCCTGGGTGGCTCAGTCGGTTAAGCGTCCGACTTCAGCTCAGGTCACGATCTCGCGGTCCGTGAATTCGAGCCCCGCGTTGGGCTCTGGGCTGATGGCTCAGAGCCTGGAGCCTGCTTCCAATTCTGTGTCTCCCTCTCTCTCTGCCCCTCCCCCGTTCATGCTCTGTCTCTCTCTGTCTCAAAAATAAATAAACGTTAAAAAAAAAATAAAAAAAAAAAAAAAAAAAGGAATTCAAAGCCTTTGTTGTCTGCTTTCAGAATTCCTGGTTGCCTACACACATTGGTTAAATACAAATAAAATATTCTCCCATGTTTCTTTTTCTCTTATTCCTCGTGTGTGTGTGTGTGTGTGTGTGTGTGTGTGTGTGTATGTATGCACATATATATGTATGTATATGTCATATCTAGGAGAAAGAAAATGTTATGCCTCTGGTGGAGAATGATTAGACTCTGATTAAACATTACATGAAGTCACAAATTTCATATGTGAAATGTATGAAATTGTACAAATTCTATGGAAAAGTTCATTAACACAGTAATAGAGGAGGCAACTCAGAGGTGAATGTTACAATGGGATCCGTTGTGACTTTAGTACCAGATGATTCTATTCATAAATATTTGGAATACTTTTTATGTACTCGACTTGCTAATAGTCTTTCAGAGATAAAAACACAACCCGAAAGGCACTAAAAGACTAAAAGAGCAAATGAAATAATGAAAGTTTGGGTAGAATATAAAGGTGGCAAATGAAGAAGACGATGAATCAAAGAAAGCTTCCTTAGGGCTAAAGTCCTCTAAGTTGGGTTTAGAAAATTTTGTAGATGATATCAAAGAAATTTGATCTAAACTTATGTTATTTCTAATTTACGGCAATTAGTGCTCTACCCACACTTCAGTGAATTATCTATTGAAAAAATATTCTGATTCCCTTAGTGAAGTTATCAATCTTTAACGCCAAACCCTTTTCTTCAAAGAAAGCCTTTTGGGGAAATAAAAGCAATTCTGAGGTGAGGAGCAGTGTTGTGGTTGCAAACATCAGAACCTTGTGGAAGCAAAGTCTTTTAAATACTTCATTTTGGGGGGTACATAACTCAAGAGGTTAAACAAGAAGTGTAGTTAAACTTCTTTCTGGGTAGGGTAGGTGCCAGATGCTTTGTTGCGGTTATATCATTGAGTCCGTGGAGTCGGTGAACATTTTTAAGGATCTGTTTTACCACTTCAGCAGAAGTGTTGGGATCAAAATACGCGTGATATACTAGTGAGAGTGAATTAAGTCAGTTCGGTACTATGTTCTAGGTACAAGGTATGACTGAGGCACAAAGGCCTCAAGAGGGCACTTTTTAAAAAATGTTTATTTATTTTGAGAGAAAGAGTGTGCATGTTTGCACGAGGAGGGGAGGGGCAGAAAGAGAGAGAATCCCAAGCAGGTTCTGCACGGTGAGCCCAGAGCTGGATGTGAGGCTTGATCTCATGAACCATGAGATCATGACCTGAGCCAAAATCAAGAGTTGGATGTTTAACAGACTGAGCCGCCCAGATGCCCCTTAAAGATTTTTAAATAATAGCAGAGTCTTTTGCTGTGGATGAATTAACTTCACAGATTGTATAGACGTCCATAGTTCTTAAAATAGATAGCAGCTCATTATAAATTTATCATAACCTTCATTAAAAGTATACTTTGGAAAGAGGTTTTGGCAACTTGTAAAACAGGTTAAACATGACGTGTTCTCGGAGCATGAGCGTGGCATTGTGTGAAGTTTCAGTCCAGAGATCATTGGTATTTTTAACCTGGCTTTTAACTGGTTAACCTTTCTTTCTTTCTTTCTTTCTTTCTTTCTTTCTTTCTTTCTTTCTTTCTGTTTTTCTTTCTTTCTTTCTTTTTCTCTCTCTCTCTCTCTCTCTCTCTCTCTCCCTCCCTCCCTCCCTCCCTCCCTCCCTCTGATCTGTTAGGAGTTAAAGAATGCTGAAATAGCTTTAAGAACCCAGAAAACACCACCTGGACTCCAACATGAAAACACAGCTCCCGCTGAGTAAGTTACTGGATTTTCTCACTTTAGGAAAGCCAAACAGTACAATATATAGGCCAAGAATTTGTAGTTTACTATGTAGCAAGCCTGGGTTAATAAGCACTTGACACGGATTTCTCCTTTTAATTCTCACAATAACCCTAAGAAGGCAGTTCATTATCTTCATTTTATCGAAGGGTAAGTGATGGCTAAGATCTGAGCTTTTAACCAGTGTTATGCAGTTATACTTCATTTGTATGTTATGGCCTTTTCCACTGCATTAAATATTGCAGATAGTAGATATTTTTACCAACAAGGACTTTTTAATTTAAAAATAATTTTATGATAATCCCTTCCTTAAACAGGGCGTTCTAGAAGTAGTTTAACCCTTTTACTTGTTTGCATAGCTTTATTCACACAGGTAATAAATCATCAGAAGGAGCAGTTAGAAAATGTAGATAAGTTAAAATAAAAAACATCCACCTGCAGTCTTCTCACCCAGGATGTGTGTCTGTCTAGTTGCCAAGTGGTATCTATCTTGTCTCTTTATATTTTTTCATGTTGCTAGAGCTAATGATAGCTAATATTTATCAGATGCTTACCATAGGCCAAGCAGTGCACTTAGCACTTGACATACTTTATCTCATTTTCCACGAAACCTCTACAGCTGTCACCATCCCAGTCTTCGAGATGAGGGGCCCGAGGCATGAGGAGTGGTGGAGGTCTGACTCCTAGTTTCTCACCCCTTTTTTCTTTTAACTTTTGATGGTGACATAATTTCAGACTTAGAGAAGAGTTCAAGAAGGAAACAAAGAATTCCCATGTATCTTTTATCGAGATTCCTTATATGTTAATATTTTTACTATGTTTGTTTTGTTCCCTGCTCTAATATATATACATATTCCCCCCCCCCCCCCGAACAGTTTGAATTCTTTGCAGACAGATGCCCATTATGCTAAAGTACTTCAGTGTGTATTGCTTAAACATAAGAACATTCTGTTACATAACCACAGTTCAGTGATCAAAATCAGGACATGTTAACAAGGACAGTGCTACTCTGATTATCTTATTCAGATTAGCATGGGCTGTGTTCCTCACCGGCCTTCTAGTAGTTTATCCTTCTCATTCGTCATGCTGCCATCAGAGCTGGTTTTGAAATGGGGTGAATTGTATCATTTTCCATTGCAAAAAGCTTTCGTAGTTGCCCATTTCTTACAGAATTACATACAGCACGCTTTGTATACTATTCAAGGTCCCTTTTATTTATCTGGCATTCTCTGGTTAAATTTAGCAGCATAGTAGCAGTAATTACATGCTTTCCTCAGGCACTATAGTGTTTTCAGATTATAAATATAAGGACTGTAAGTACTTGTAAAATCTGGTTGACAATTGCACTTTTTAAAAAAACTTTTTTGAACTTATTTAGACTTACAGAAAATTTCCAAAAATGATAGTACTTCCTTATATCCCTTACCTTTCTTCCCTTAATGTTAAAATACTGTGTAACCACAGTATAATTATCGAGAATAGGAAATTAACATAGGTGTGGTGTTACTAATCAAGCAACAGAACTTACTTGAATTTTACTGACTTTTCCACTAACGTGCATTTTTTTCTTCCAGTCTCCTGTTTTCCACTAACGTACTTTTTCTATTCCAGGTTCCCATTCACTTCTCATTCATTAATTTCTCCTTCATCTCTCCCAGTCTGTAACAGTTACTCAGTCTTTGTCTTTCATAACGTTGATACTTTTAAAGCATAGAAAGTTATTTTGTAGATTGTCTCTTAATTGGGATATTTCATGATTGGAGTAATTTCATGATCTATTTTTGATACCTTGATAACTCACAAGTTTTGGTTCTGGTTTCAGTAATATCTATGCCATATCCTTATGTCCTCAGACTAAGTCAAAGGCCCTACTTAAATGGGGGCATATGTTTATTTACTGGTTATTTTAATGCAAAGAAAATAGCATTTTTAAAACTTTGATCTGACTTTGTAAATGTTTTTGTATAGCTACTTCAGAATCTTGGTTCAGCAGTTTGAGGTACAGCTTCAGCAGTACAGACAGCAGATTGAAGAGCTAGAAAACCATCTTGCCACACAAGCAAATAACTCACATATAACCCCTCAAGGTAACATGCTTTCTGTGGTGATTTTTTTTTTTTTTTTTTTGATAGCACTGTTTTTTAGTAAGAGAGGTTAAGGTGTTGTCACATAATATTCTACATAACTGCTAGTGGTTGTCTTGAGCTGCTATACAATTTCCTTAAGGCTTGTATTAGATATTTATTCTCCATAAATAGAAAATGCTTTATTATGAACTGTTATTATGCTGACCAAGGCAGAAGTTTCAGGGCCTTCTCCCCTCCCCCTGATGACTGATTCAGACACCCTGCTCTCAGTCAACTCGCTGTGCTCTCTTCTCTCAGTCATGGAAATATTGACGTGGTCTTGTGCCTCCTACACTTTTAGTACCAAAAACTGCACTCAAGTCATAGAAAAATAATACTGATTATGTTACATGTATATTTGTGTGATAATATAACTTTCTTTTATAGATTTGTCAATGGCTATGCAGAAAATTTATCAAACATTTGTAGCTTTAGCTGCACAACTTCAGTCTATTCATGAAAATGTAAAGGTAAGTTTTCATTACCAGTTCATGGATCTGTGTATCTAGACCCAAGTGAAGTATTCATTTGCGGAGCAGAAGCATTCATGCTAATTATAGGAATAGCTAAAATTACATATAAGTGATGAAGACTAAAACTAAAACAATCCACAATCATGCTCAGATACAATCACAGATAATATCTGTTGTTTTTTCAAAAAGATCCAAGTGTTCTATGCAATCAGCTATCTTAACTTTTTTCAGTAGTATATTGTAAACAATTTTCTGCGTTGATATACATATTTCTTCAATATCATTTTTAGTAGTTACATAGGATTTCAGTGTGTGTATAAATATATGTATATATATATGTATGTGTGTGTGTATATATATATATATATATATATATATATATATATATGCGTAGTTTCCTTAACCCATCCTATTTGTTGGACATTTAGGTTGTTTCCATGTCTTTACAACTAGGAGCAGCACTACAGAAAAGAAACATTCTTAGTAGCAAAAGTATTTTGTGCTGCTTTAATTTTAACATAGGTCTTATTATTATTTTTTTTAATTTTATTTTTAATGTTTATTTGAGAGAGAGAGAGAAACAGAGACAGAGTGTTAGCAGGGGGAAGGGCTGAGAAAGAGGGAGACAAAGAATCTGAAACAGGCTCCAGGCTCCGAGCTGTCAGCACAGAGCCCAATGTGGGGCTCAAACCCACGAACTGCAAGATCATGACCTGAGGCAAAGTTGGATGCTTAACCAACTGAGCTACCCAGGCGCCCCATAAATTATACCAGCTTTGAAATGAGCATGCTTTGGAGCTTTTGCTTTAATATATTTAAAATTCTAAACCAGATTTTTAAAATAGTTTTAAAGGAGGAATTTTTATCGAATTTTCTTGAAATTAGTTTATTAAAGTACTAAAGATGATTCTCTGTTGGTACTTTGAAGTCTGTGTTGTACAGTTTTTTTTTTTCCCCTTAATTTTTATTATGAAAGTTTTCAAATAGACACACAAAAAGAAGGGCACTGTTGTAATGAATGCCAGGTACCCACTCTCCGCTTCACCCATTATCAGGATCCTGCCTTGCTTTGTCAGTTCCCACCCAGGGATGCTTTTTTCCCCCTGGAACATTTTAAAGCAAATTCCAGACATGTCATTTGTAAGTATACATGCTTTTTCAATGGCAGTTTCTCCTCTCTGGTATTCTTATTTCTTTTTCTTTCTTTCTTTTCTTTCTTTTCTTTCTTTCTTTCTTTCTTTCTTTCTTTCTTTCTTTCTTTCTTTCTTTCTCTTTCTCTCTTTCTCTCTTTCTTTTCTTTTGTTTTTTAGTAATGTACATTGTAATATACATTCCCAGGAACCAAAGAATGTTCCATGATCAGATTTGCCATTTATTTTCAGTTGCATTTAGTGACCAAAGTATAATTTCTAGCTTCATTTACTTACAGAAATCTCACAGGAGGTCGTTTTTTAATTTTTGTTCCTTTTGTATTGTTTTTCATGAGATAATCTGCTGAAGCAGGTTTAAACTACCTGAGCCAGCCAGGCCCCAAGGACATTAACAAAACTGGACGTTTTATCAATTAACTATATAAATCAAGGCTGATAGCTGTTCTTTTTTTCTTTTCTCTCCTTAAACCAATTGTCTTTCAAGTCTCTAAGGCAGGTGATTATTTTCCAGTGTCTGAAGCAGAACAAATTGATGGACTACTAATGCCAAACATTGTATGGCTATATTCATATAGTTACACAGAGAAGAGGATGGATTAGGGGGAGATCACTTCTAATAAAACTCATTCTTCTGACATCACATACTCTACTTCTGACTGCATTTTCCCCAGTTTTCAGTTCTTGGCAGGCCTGCTTCAGTACATTAAAGAGGTAGGAAAGTCTGGAGCCAGAACATCAAATACTGACATCCACACAAAAGGGGATGATGACTTTTAAATACTATAAATAGCAGTAAGATTTCTAAGTGTTCTACCTGTTAAGACCAAAAAGACATTACTGCTGAGAACGGTAGGAAATCTGAAAATCCTATATCTTTTTAAAAAGTTGTTTAAAACTGATCAAAATTTGATTAAACCCTTAATGAAAGTATCTAATAATTCTGATGTGAGTTAATGGCCTTAATCAAGGCAGATGCTGCATTGGGTGAACGAGCCCACTTGATGAACGTGGTAATTTTTCTTTCTTACTCTGAAATTATAAACTCACTCCCCCTCCTCGTTTGGTTATGCAAGCTCAACATGAGTCATTCTCGTGGTAAAATAGTCAAACAATACTGATAAAGTGAAAACCCTTTTTAAACCCTCCAAGCTGTCTCTGCCGAAGTCACTTATTTTAACACGTGTCACCCAGGCCTTTTAAAGAAGGCATTTAGCATATACATATGTAGTACATGTTTTCAGCTTTTTGCATCTGAAAGTTATCAAGAGGTTGGATGTTGGAGGGGGCAACAATCGTGAAAAACTAGAATATTGAAAGTGGAATTTTAGATGTTACTAGCTAACTCGTTTTAAAGAGGCCTCGTGGAGCCAGAATGTTTTAGGCAGTTTATTGTAAAGACATGACAAAATTAGGGAAGAAAATACTCAAGAGAGCATTAGAGCTTGCATGCATCATTTCACATTGCATGCATTAGTAGCACTTTGATTTGCCCTTTAGGGGGAATGTATAGCATTGGCAATGTCTTTGATCTTCTTATTTCCTACTTAGATTATTCCCGTATTACCAGATTCAACACAGAACTTGATTGATTAACCTTTTCTTTTTTCTTTCCCTTAGGTGCTAAAAGAACAGTACCTTGGCTACAGGAAAATGTTCTTGGGAGATGCTGTAGATGTGTTTGAAGCCAGGCGAGCAGAAGCCAAGAAGTGGCAGAACGCACCCAGAGTTACTACGGGACCCACCCCTTTCAGCAACATGCCAAACGCGGCAGCCGTTGCCATGGCTGCAACTCTTACACAGCAGCAACAGCCTGCTACAGGTCTGAATGCATTCAAGTTATAGCTTCTTACTGTTAAAATGCAGAACATTTATGTGCATTTTTATAAGTCTTCCTTTTGTGTTAGCACTGAAAAATTTCTATGAGTAGCTATTCCAGTATAATCTAAAAATTATGATGGACACAATTATAAACATATACCTGATAAAAAATGCAGGGTAGTCTTAGCAATAATTATTCATCAGTTAGATACTGAATATTGTGAATTACTTAATGTTATTTGCTGTATTGCTATAAATACCCTTTAGAACATGGTGTTTCACTACCGAATTACATTTAAGAATAACACGTTCTAAAATCGTGATTGTATCATTTATTGTTTTAAAGTCAAAGCTAATTCAGCCATTATTGCATTTCTCATATATGATACTGATAGATGGTGCATTCTTGTTTCCTCATACATAGTGATTACAGAGTACCCACATTTAGGATGAAGTACATTTTTATGACTGAAGGTGTGTTGAAGATCAGTTGGTTGTTTTTATGTATAATGACTAGAAACAGTACAGGTTCTTTTAACCAAATTCGGACGAAAGTACATGCTAGAATTATTTGTACCTTTTCAGAATGAACAGAACAGTAGCAGGAGCAGGAAAAAGATGTTTTGAGATGCTCTGGATTGCACATTAAGAAGTTTGAACTGGGAAAGCTGGGCAGATGATGAAAATAATTGGTGAGATACTAGAAAGCAGATAATTTGAGTCCTTGGTTTAATTCCACTTCTGACAAAAGAAACATTTTTTGTGGTCTAGTTCTGCGGTGTGGAGTTTGGTCCTGTGTCTTTGGGAGATTGTTATCTTTACTCCTACAGTCTCCTTTTTGTCAGGCTTGAAGTATGACAGAGAAAATACAGTCTTAATGGATATTGATTTTTTTTTTTATTCATTCAGAAATTTTTGAGTAATCCTTATTATTATCCTATAGCATGTGTCTTTCTGAGAGTTCCATATAGTCCAAGAGTAAATTAGAATACAAAAAGTAAAAAAAAAAATGAAAAAAACAGACATATCTAGATTGCATTCAGGCTGCCTCTACTAGGGAAACATTCTCTGGTTTTCACTATTGGCGGTTTAAAAATTGTTCTTCACATTTGGAGATGCCAGAATCGACTTACCGTCAGTGAATGGCTGGTGATTGGTTTATGCCAAATCCTCCACATTCCGTGGCTGGACCCGTGTGAATAGTGGCTCATAGTGGCGCTATCTACTAGTTCTCCGTGGCTGGAGTGTAGGATTCCATTCTCGAGTTATGGAGGAAAAAAGTCATTATGGAACTGATTCCTATACTGACTTGATAATCATACTGATTCAGCATAGGAATCAGTCCCATAATTGTGATTATCAGTTCTCATGATTATTTAACCAGCTAATCAAGCCAACATAGTACCAACTTACCTTTCAGAGCCAATATTAATCCTAAAAAAGATCAGATAAGCATGGGTTTTGGTTAAGTGTCCTTTAAAACATAAGGGATTTCCATTTTAATAAATAAAATTAAAAAGTCAGTTATTTAAAATGTCATGGGATAAGTGAATTTTATATTCTGTGGTATACAGCTAAATTTGAAGCAAAACCACTTGTCAGGGTTGTTACGTTTTGTGTTTTGGGTTTTTTTTGGTTTTTGTTTTTGTTTTTTAATTCCTTTATGTAGACAGTCTTGAGAGGTTTGTAGGTTTTCACTCATACGTTTTATGCTCATGGACATATGAAGATGTATGTTCATTCTACAAATATGAGTGCCTACTATGTGCTAGGCTCCGAGGGTACAAAGGTAAACAGTGAGCTGAGTATGGTGTTTGCTCTCCGTGGTGATGGAGAACGTTGGCTTAATTTAGAGTGATCATCTTGCGGAGCCTTTGCTCATTTAATTTCCTCTGTGACTTTTGCCAGGCTTCAGGGCAGCTGCGGCCCCCTGCAGTTGTGAAGCCTGTATGAGGGCTTCCCCGTTTACATTTTGAGTTGTGTGATTTTTAGAACTGAGAAGTTAAACAGTAGTAATAAAAATTTTGCTTTTTGTCTTCTGTTTCTCGAAGGCCTTCCCAGCTCCATATAGTGCATTCCTTTACGCGTCTTGTAGTCAGAATGTTCGTTATTTCAGTCCTGTCACCACTGCAGCGAGACGGATGAGGTCTCCTAGATACAGACCGCTTTGATGAGTTACCGCCTGTTGAGAAATATTGTGCTTTGTATTCACTCGGTGACTTAATCTTTGTGTCCTGTGACTTTGAGGATATCTTTTGCTTTTTAAGTGCAAATAATTTTAAAGACCATCTAGATTCAGTTAGGTAAGGCTTGTGTGCTGTTTTTATGTATCACTGTTGATGTGCAAGATTTGAATTGTCAGGGGTTTTGCTTTTAGTTGCATATGGATTCTTCATTAATATAAAAAATGCAGACAGCTTTCTTAGGCTGCCACCTTCTGAAGGTGGTTTCTCTTGGAGATGGAGGTATGGGTTTAAGTGACTTCTTAACTTTGGTGTTTTTAAGTGAAAAAAATATAATAGGTCTTAGGCCTGCGTGATTTATGGTTATTGTTTCTGAAGGCTGAAGAAAAAACTGACGAAAACCAGCGGGCTAATTATGTGTGAAATAAGCATCAGAACATGGATAAATTACACATAAGTAGATCTTGAGTACACTTGTCCATCAGTGCTTTTGAAGCCTCTTAAAAAGCTTAAGACATTTTACATTAGGATTACCAATATAATTTTAACCTAGCATAGATTGTTCTAAGCTAACGTACTGGGATTAAGTTTTGCTGTTGTGTTTTGACACTTTTAAAAAAGTTCTTGATGTTTACATAAGAAGACTATTCTCGTGTGACTTAGCTGCTATTTTTAAGGAGAGCTGAGACATTTTGTTAGAGTTCCTAATTTCTAGCTTTTAGTGTAGGTTTGGACATTTAAGATGTAGTGTTAAATAGGAAACGTTAAGTATTTCATTTTAGTTTCTTGTAGTTTTCTGGTTTTGTTGTATTTAACAACCAAAGGAACATTCCCCGTTAAATCAGTAAGTAAACTTTTTCAAATTGGGGGAAAAGGCATTTTTTGTTTTTAAGAAAAAATTATTTTTAAAATATGACCTAGGAATAATCATACTAATGACATTAGATATTTTGAGTAATTATTGAAAATTATCAAAAAATTTTAGCACTTTAGTCCTTTTCCTGTGAATGCAGTTTTACTTTTAAGAAAGTAGAATTTATTCTGGAAAATATGAATTACAGTGCTGAACTTGATTTTGTTGTGTGTGAATATGTTATCCGGTAACTTTTGTAAAATGTTACTCTACGTGAAGATTTCACTTTGGGCAATTATTGGGATATATTACTACTAACTTGGTTTTATTTATGGAACTAAGCCTCTCATTGAATGACTATTCAGATTTTGAAACAGATTTCTTGAATTGTTTACGTGACTTTTGCCTGAAGGATTTAGATTCTGCTTTCTAATAGTGAAACTAATTTATATGGTGGCCAGAGTGTAATATATGCTAATACTTTGGCGTGGGAGATATTTATCATGTTTTTGATATTAAAAAATGTTATACATTTGCCTACTAGTTTTATAAATGATGTTGCCTTCAGAATTTGTGTGAAGGTACAAAACTCAAAGTATCATGTACCTGTTGTGCAATGGAAAGTCTTGTCATTGTCAGAGTTCTTGATGACCTATATTCTGAATATTGATGATTAGGGTTACTCTTAAAAACAGACCCACACACAACAAAAAGCATGTTATTTGAGTAACTCTTAACGACTTGTAGGGTTGAGGGCTGTGGTGTGCGTTGTTCTTTAGGGCCTTCCACCAGCAGTGCCTCCTATAAACATGTGACACTTAAGTCTCTCAGTGTTAAAGAAACTGGACGTGTGTTTTCTACGTATTATTTTTGTTAGAAATAAGAAAGTAATATGCTTAGTTTCTTTTTCTTATAGTAACATTTTACAAAAGAGCTGCTAGGCAGGTATTTTATTCTCAAATTGATCTCAAACTGGATGTAAAAATTTAAATCCTTTTTTAATTTATTTTTTCATAGTAGTATAAGAACTCTGGCTGCTATTAGTTCTTACTTTTTATTTTCTGGGTAGAAGCTATTTGAAAAGTCCAGTTTCTGTCCTAGGGTAGCAAAATATAGTTCCTCGGTTTTCTTTTTCTTTTTCTTTTTCTTTTTTTTTTTAATGCTTTGTAATTGTACACTACCTTTTGAATATACAAACCTCATTCTTCATTGAACAACTTGAAGGCTTTGATTTTTTTCGAAGAGTTTAAATTTCAATCTGTATATTACTTTGGCAGTTCCCTCAACTTTGAGATGCACTGATCACTGTGCTTGAAAAAGACAAGACTGAAGATTGTACTATGAGATTTATTGAATAATTTTCATAAATTATTTATCAAATGAGAGATTTTTAGATTTTTGTATTCTGCTTAGTTAAAGAAAAAGTAGTTAAAAAAAGAGAGGCTAGTAAGTTTGATGCTATTCTTGCCAAACAGACTCAGACAAAATCTTTAATGAATGGGAAAAGGATGACTAATAATTGTTCTGCATCTGAGTACATTTTCCAAAATGTTGGAAAGAAACTTCTGAATTGAAATCTTGAATGTATTGAATCTGTCAAGGTACACAGCGGTGCCTTTGTAAATGTTCATTATCTTATTTAATCAGGTGATAAGTGGTGTAATGTAGCAGAGCTTAATAATAGACTCAATTATCACTTTTTGTGAACAAGTTGGAATTGTCATGTTACTGTGTAATTGATTTGCTTTAAAATGAACAATAAATTTAATGAAATAAAACATTGTCTTGTTTTTTATCTACTTATTGTATATATCATTTATATTTCGTATAAAAAATGCCTAGTTTTTTTGGTACTTACTCTTATGAAGTAACATGATAGTTTTGCCACGTTAGCGTCAGTCTCTGATCAGTTGAGACTTGACTCTAACGATGAGGAGCTTGTTTTAAAAAAAAAAGTAAAAACCTTTTACTGATTACACCAACTAATTTTATCAGAAAACAAGTGGGGAGATCTAAAATCATTTTAGAAAGAAAACCAAAAGAACTATAATTTACAATACATTAAAGATTTCAAATTATTTAGTAGGTTAACATAACATCTTTCGATGTGCTAAGCCTCTTTTAATTGTCTAGTGTGAACAAGTTACTTAAAAACTTTTTTTTTTTGGTTAGGTAAATCAGGCTGGGGAGATACCTGAAAACTGGCTTTTAGCAAATAGAATTTGTTAAAATTAATCACTGTTTATTTTAAAAATAATTTCATAAAGAAATTTTAATCTTGAAAGAGTAAGGCAAATTTGTTTTTTTTCCCCCCCATTTTTTTTTTTTTTTTTTTATACCAGGGCCACAGCCATCTCTGGGAGTTAGTTTTGGAACACCATTCGGCTCAGGTATTGGCACTGGCTTGCAGTCAAGTGGCTTAGGTTCTTCAAACCTTGGAGGTACACTTTAACTTTTCTAATATTGCCTTGGACTATTATACATTTGAATTGATACTAGCCTGTAAAAAATTTCTAAGAGGGTCTGCTATTTTGGTAGTTAAGGTTCCATCTGGCAAAAACAGCTCTCCAAACATAATCAGTGCTTTTTAGTATTAGAATTAGAACTTAAATCATTTCATCTTCAGTGAATAGTAAATAAAAAAAGAATAGTAAAATTAATTGGTAGGGATGTTCGTATTTTCAAAGCAATATGCTAAAATATGAACTTGCAAATTACTTAGTTTTAATAAATTTAACTTAAAAAAAAAAAACCAGTAGTCTTAATCACATCATTTTAGAGTCCAAACTGCTTCTGGACATCTAATCATTATCTTCTTTTTCTGTAAATGAACACTTTAGATGAGAAAATAATTTTATTATAAATTGGACAGTTCAGCTTCTGTCTTTTGCTAAGCATTTTTGGCATAGCTGCCTTTATGCATACTTGTATACATAACAATTAATAGTTTTATAAGTTAACTCTAGTAAGGTAAGTCTTCTGCCAATCATCATGCTACATATAAATGTATTCACAGTTCTGTGGTATGGGTATTTGACAGTAGAATGTATTTTGACAAGCATATTGTCATATAATGAATATATTATTTCCACTAAAATATATCATCATAAGAGTGGAAGTCTGTGAGCAATCAAGGTTACTTAATATAGTAAACTCTATTGGAATTACTAGAATTATAGTAGACAGCATATTTCCTATAATCTATAATCCAGTTTGCCATCATATTTCTTAGTGTCATAGGCTATAATACTGTCTCAGACTCCTTATTTTAGATAGACTATTGCAGAGTAGCCTAAGAAGAATTTGAATTTTATTTTTAGATCACTTGACTTTGAGGAGAATGGAGACAAGTCTTTAAGTACTTAGCAGAATCTCTTCTTGAACTTCATATGACGAAAAATATTTTTGTATTTAAATCATGACTAGTACTATTAAGAAAGAAAAATGATCTCCCACTCGAAATTTCTCAATTGTCAAATCGGCTGGTATGTGGCAGGAGCCTGTGTTGCTGAGTAGATTTAATGTGATTAACCGTTTTGTAATTATGCAGTTTTTCAATGGTGAAGGTTCTTAAGTGAAAAGGTTTTGGTAAAAAGCAGAGTAAAAGTTGTCTTATGGTACTTGGTGTTTAAATTCTTGTGCATGTCACGCTTACTTAGGAATTTAGTTTTTTTTTTTTTTTTTCCCAAAATGAAATATCCCTAAGTAGATGTGTTTATATCTGTTTGACCTAACACCATATTTCAGTGGTCACTAAAATTTCTAGTCAATCTGGGAGAGAAAATACTAATACGATCTTGTTCTTTATAGCTTGTTCTGTATAAAAATTACTGATGGGTCTTAAACTTAGTCTCAATAGATCAAAATGTTCATTTCAGAATTAATCTGATTCTTCAGAAGTCTGATGCGCAAGAGTAAATAGCAGGTTTGTGTAATAGCACTGTGTTTATTAGACCTCTGATAATTTTAGGTTTTACTTGTCAGTAACCTTTAATCTCTGTTTTACGTACCATTGTATATTTCTCTATTACCCTTTCACTAGGATTTGGAGCTAGCTCTGGTTTTGGATGCAGCACCACAGGGGCCTCCACATTTGGATTTGGAACAACAAATAAACCCTCAGGAAGTCTTAGTGCAGGTTTGTGTGTTTTTGGCCTGAATTTCAGGCAAATTTAAAGATGCAAATTATGTAATTTAAAAGTATAATGATTGTTATTTCCAGTAGCCAGAAGCAATCCCTGATTCAGTTTCTACCCCCCACAATGAAGCATGTAAGCCTAACTAATCATACAGTTTTATCTCTCTTGGAAACTAAAAGTCAGGTTTGTGAAATATCTCTAACAAGACTTATTAGTTTGAGACAATAAGTAATTATATCCTCTTTTAACTAAGTAGAGATTCTTTTGAACCCAAAGACTAGTTTTATGGTTAAACAAGTCTCTTCATTATTACATAAATGGTCCCATTGTTGTGAAAGCTTTAACCCAGTGTTTGTTTAGGAGAATGATTTCTCTCCCAAAGAGATGTTCTTTAGTTGCAAGTCCCTTTGGTTTTAAAAGTCCTACTCTTATAATGGATGATTAATTGGGTTCTTTGTTCATTTTTGAAATAGGTATGTAATCTTTTGACTCCTCTAGTAGAAAATCCCAAATTTCTTCTCCATTTTCTCTATATTTGTAAATAATGCCTTCACTTATAACGTTTAGGGATAAGTAGCATGTCTAAAATAATGACACAATACTTACTGTGTTTAAATTGAGGGAATTTTAAGGCAACTTCATTTAATATTAAGTGGTATTTAAAATCAACAGTTCCCAAAGAGTAAGATAATAGAATTCAGTGATATGGGGATTATAATCTAAATACGGTACTATTAATAAAGTAGGCAGTGATAGCATTTGATCTTAGTTACGCAAGGGTTCCTATAAAATCAGAACAGTGGGTACTACTCTTTGGGGTGTTCATTGTCCTGAAAATCATGGGTTGAGGCCTTCTTGGAGGACTTAGGATTACAGGAGTGGGTCCATCTTCTACATGTTGACAATATGTTTCTGGAGCGGCTGAGAAGGAAGGCACCATGGCATATCTACTTAACAGGAAAGTATCCGGCAGCTTGAAGTTTTCTAGAGTTCAGTTATTTGTGCTAAGGTTTCTCTTGGCTTGGGTCACTAAACTTAGGTCTCTAAAGGTGCCTCTTAGTTGTTAGCTAAATTATTTTCCTATAAAATTCCATGTTACAAATTTAGTGTTCTAATATATTGGCTATTTTTATAAATATATATTCTTTTAGCTAGAAATTTACCTCTTGTCCCCATTCTTTATATTTGTTTTTGTGTTTTAACTTCTGATGTGAATATTTTCTTCCCTAAACATAAGGCTTTGGCAGCTCAAGTACATCTGGGTTTAACTTCAGCAATCCTGGCATCACGGCATCAGCTGGTTTGACATTTGGGGTGTCCAATCCTGCCTCTGCAGGTTTTGGAACAGGAGGACAACTCCTTCAGTTGAAGAAACCTCCAGCTGGAAACAAAAGAGGAAAAAGATAAACATATGGGTTGATGTGGTTGAGAGAATTCATAGCAGCATCGTTCATTCTATGAGTCTATTTTTCTAAAATTGATGCAGTAATTAAATTGCATCCCAGGAGATTTATAAAGTTTTGATATTTTTCCCTACTCTGGAATCTGAACTGTGTTCTTGTTTGCCATGGTAGACATCTTTTTTTCTTGTGAATTTGAAACCCAGTTGTGTATTTTTCGTTATTTTTTGATGGTCAGTGTAAGCAATGTTCTGATTACATCACTGATAAGTAAAGCCTATTTAACCTAGTGTCATAGCAATGTTTTTGTTGATAAGGTTTACATGATGTGAATATATGCACATTTGTTTCTTGTACAGATGGTATGAACTCTTAAGTCCTATACTAGAATCAGTTTGTTCCTTGATAAAGGCCTTTTGAACTACACTGCAGGGCATCTTGTGAATATGTATGTAAATATATACAGAATAATACACACAGTTGTGTGTTCACATAAAATATATATTTACAGACCTACAACTTTTGCCTCAGACTTGTTCCCCTTTTCTAAGGGTATTCTGTTTTTCACCTTTTAAGCTTCAAAGCCTCAGTGCTTGTAGAGTGATGAGCTAGAGGTACCAGGTCATTGCAGTTATTTAATTTACTTACAGACTTAATGAAATGGTTACTGGTGTAAATATTTGACCAACTCTGCTTCGTTGCCCCCAGGCTTTTCCATAGCAGCTGCTCTGAATGAGGAGTGCTGTAAGAATCATCCAACAGATTTTAACAACTTTTATTACCCCATACACCCTCACATTTGCCTGTATGAGATGTTTTCTCATATCCGAGATGAACCTTCAAGAGCATATTTGAACTCCAGACTGATGTCTGGGGGCAAAGAGCTATTAAGCCAAATTGATTCTATGCAGGTGAAGGATGCACTATTACTTTAGTGGAAACTTTTCTAGCGATTCCAGTACAGAGTTCTTTCTTATAGGGCTATTGATATTGACACCAAATGGAGTGGTTTATCAGCCTCTTAATGTCTTAAGTAAGTGCTTAATTTGGAATAGAGAAACAATATATTTTAAGAAAAAAGTATTCTTTGTAGCAACTATAAACTACCCCATTTTAACAGTGAACAGAGCTCCAGGTAAAAACACATAAGGCATGTCAGATTGCATCTGTGCACTATTTGTCTATATTAGTATTAGTGACATCGAGTGGGTGAAAAAGAAGGCCCTTGGAAAGAGAACTGCCTTAGCTATGATTTCACACAGAAACCATTAAGTAGACCTACTTTATCTTTCAAGTACAGTTTTCAAATGGGATGTGAACATGGAATTTCATTGAAAATAGTATAATTTTTTATATAGAAGGTTTTGTACATAATGTGCATCAAGTGAATATTTTCAGAATCATTTTCACCAAGGCACCTTTTTTTCTAAAATAGGTATTACACACACACACACACACACACACACATATTTTTAGTATAATGTTAGTTGGGTTTGATTACTAAAGTGTTGTTAAATCTGTTTTATTTATCCGCATATAGCAGTGATTGGCTTTTTGGAATTGAAACTTTTGCGCCTTGATGCATTAAAATAAGGAAAATGCTTTGTTTTGGAACACTGAAGTTTTTATTTTTGCATTCTTCTCTAAAACTGCAATCCCCAGATCCAGATTTTGGGGAAGGGTAGGAAAACGTGGGATTTTTGTGTTTTGAATTACTGTCAGAATTAAATACCCAAATATAGCAAGCTTTTTTTTTTTTTTTTAAAGGACATTGCATTGTGCTGCAAAAATCTGAATATTTATATTTCTTAATTTTGTTCTTTATATCTTATATATTTTAATATGTTGAGCCACTGGAAATTTGTAACAGATCAATTTGTGATAGGAGTTTAATGTGTTGTCATTGTCTCCAATGTCTTCACTCTGTCCTGAGCGTATCATTATGTAAACAATAAAATTTATTGTGTCAGTTGCTTTGAATCTTTATAGGTGTCAGTAGTTGTTCTAAATATGTAATTTTCTTATTATTGCTCTTTTATTCTCTGTGATTGGTTTTTAGTGTTTTGTTTTTACCAATTTATATATCTTGCTTTTTAGAAAAATTGTAGAGTGAACACAAGATAGAAGGATATTGGGTAAAATGTGAAAGTCCCCTTCAGCTTCCAGGGCCTGATCCCACTTTCTTCCCCCTGAGTATCTTTTCTTCATATTTTGGTGTGTATTCTTTCGAACCCTTTAAAAAATGGCCCTTTTCAACATATGCATATAAATATTTCCTCTCTCTAGTTTTCTCACATTTATCATTTTCTTAGGTCCTTCTTTTTGTAACAAATGGGTTAAAAGAAATCTGTGTACTTTCTGATTTGTCTTCTTTCTCCTTTAACCATAGATCATCAACATTTTTCCATGTCAGTGCATGTAATTTACTTTTTATGTACCATCCCGTGGCATGGATGTACAATGAATTGTTTAAAGTATTTTCTGTGGTTGGGCAATTAGGTTCTTTCCAGTATTTCTGTTTTACAGAAAAAGCTGTATGTGGCTCTTATGTTTAATGTTTCTTTGGGATTGATCCTTGAAGAGGAATTGCTAAAAATGCATATAAATTGTATTTTTTAATGCCAGATTGCCTCCCCAAACTGCTGTATAAATAGTACACTTCTACAGCATGTATGAGTACCCATTTCCTAGTATTCTTTGCAACCCTAGATATTATCAATCCTCATAATAACTACTTGTGAGTTGAACATTTTAATATATATGTTAGCCATTTGCATGTTAATGTAATTGCATGTTGGTATCCTTTGTCCATTTTTATTTAGTAGGGTTTTTTTTGTTTTTTTTTTTAATGCTCTCTGTAGTTAATGTACGTTAATGTTTCTCTTATGAGGTAGTTTGGACTCTTGGAGTCAGCTGGGTTCAGACGCTTGCCTTGAACCTGTATGATCTTGGGGAAGTTAATTCACTTTTCTAGAGCTTAAGCTTTATCATCTGAAAAGTGGGGATAATAAAGATGGGTAGTTGTATTAATAATAGAATCTTCTATAAAGCACTTGGATGGCATGAACCCCTGATACTTTGCAAGTTTCACTGTTCTTGCACCAGTACCCCACTGCTGTAATCAGTGTCCTTGGATGCTTTGTTTTGGTACCTGATGGGGGAGCTGCCCCATCTTGTTTTTGTTTTTGTTTTTGTGCGGGGTGGCTATTTTCAGACACTTACTCTTTAAGATAAGCTTGAGTACCCATATTTTTCTTTCAGAGATCTTACTGGGATTTTGATTGGGTTTATACAAATGAAATCCATTATGATCTGGGGAGAGTTGACACCTTAATATGTATGGCATGATAGGTGCATATATTAGGACTCTTATTCTTTCTGCAAGGTTTTACAGTGTTTATCAGATACCTGTTTAAGCTTTTACTAACTGCGTCTTGGTTTTATTTCTAAGTGTGGATTTTTATCCTGCACTTGGTACAAGGTCATTCACGTTATTACAGAAGCAGGTTAACTGTTCTTTTGTGATGATACAGTAAACCCAAGTTAATGTCTTACTAATCTCAAATATTGTGGGAATTTGAATAATGCTTTTAGAAATATTGTAATGGGATTTTCATGTGTGAAATACTTAGGTTTGAATGATTTATCACATTTGCTTTGACATCCCCTTCCTCCGTGCCTTGCCCTGGTCTCGCCACGCATAATCCTGGCTGCACTGTCCTTTTTGGAACACACGCCACGAAGTTATTTAGGGGATACAGCCCTGGGACTTGGTAACAGGGGGTCAGTGTCCTGGAAAATCTCAGCTGGAGGGCCTAATTTCAATCTTCACAAAGTCACCTTTACCTGTAGGTGTCTCCCATTTATTGAGTGTGTAACACGTCTGTTCTGGGCTCCACACTCGCAACTTAATATACCCTACCCTGTTTAATCTCGATATTACCCTGTAAAGCAGAAAACTCCCAATTACTAGATGAAGAAACTGAGGCTTATTCTATGCAATTTACTGGAGGTCACATGTCAAGTCATGGAGCTGCGGTTTTCTGCGGTGACAGGAATGGCACGCTGATTTTCATGCCTAAGCCCTCGGAGTCTCCCAAGGTAATGTCATTACATGATTTATATGGAAAATTCCAGGTATACAATAAACCATAGATCAAAGCAAGGTAAGTACAAGGGGCTCTGGCACTTGAGGGAGGCATCCTAGGGAGGGTGTTGGGTGAGGAGGTAGCAGGTGCGGGGCTTCTGGAGCCACCTTTCCCACTGCTTCCCTATGAAGAAGCTCATAGAGAAGCATGAGGGGCGGTCTGCCCACCTTAGGGTAAGGGGGAGCAGATTGGACTATCTGAATCTTCGGAAGGTAAGAAGTTTAGCAAGAAAGCTTTTCCAGGAAGGCTTGCCTGACTGCTGTAACCCGAGAGCACCACATGCTCAGAACGGGTGAGACTCGATCCTTTTCTTGCCTTACAGAGAGATGAACCTTACCTGGCACAAGGAGACCATGGAAATGGGCGAGAAGTTCGGGTGCTGAGGGACAGCAGCAGATTGAGGAAAGAGTAGGGGTTACTGGACAAGTTGGTCCTGGGCCAAATGTGGTTTTTTTTTGCCTCTTCCTCCTTTACTCAGTCTAATGCACTCTTTCTCTGCTACCTAATCTGTCAATGAAGAACAACAAAAAACCTACCAGGCTCACAAAGGTCGCAGTCCTGAAGACCAGGCTGTAAATTTAATTTGCAGAGACCTTGTTTTTGTCGTCCTCAACCCTTTGAATCCCCTGGTAGCAAGTCGGTTAAATTCAGTAAAACATTTGTTAATATTTGCTGTGTGCAAGTCAGTGCTGGGAATTTAGAGGAATATAAATAACAATGGGGTATTTTCTGTGCTCAGTAATGTTAGCTAACATCAGTGCTAAGCGGAGGCAAGGGCCTGCTCTTAAGAGCTTTCCATACATGAACTCATTTACTCCTTAGTCCTATGAGGTAGGTACTATCATTTCTTTTTTACAAATGAGAAATTAGGCACAAGTCACTAGTAAGTGAATGGGCCAGAATTCAAGACCAGGCTGTTTTTCTAGAGTTGAGGATTATAAGTAAGTATACTCTAATGTGAGCTTTTTATTAAGTGATAGGATAAAGATACAAAGAAAATTACTGAGTGCCCAGAGGAGAAATTAACTTGGCCCGGGGAAACTCCCAAGAAAATTGTAATAGGTGGCTTTGAGCAATGAATGAATAGGATTTTTTTTTTTTTTTAATTTTTTAAAGTGTGTATTTTTGAGAGAGACAGAGCACGAACGGTGGAGGGGCAGAAAGGAAGGGAGACAGAAGCAGGCTCCAGGCTCTGAGCTGTGAGCACAGAGCCCGAGGTAGGGCTCCCACCCACTAACGGTGAGATCACGACCTGAGCCAAAGACGCTTATCCTACTGAGCCACGCCCCCTGGCTCCCCTGGGGTTTTTTTGTTTTAGTTGGTTTTTTTTTTTTTTTTTTTTAACGTTTATTTATTTTCGGAGAGACAGAGCACACTTGGGGGAGGAGCAGGGAGCGAGAAAGAGACCCAGAATCTGGAGCAGGCTCCAGGCTCTGAGCTCTCAGCACAGAGCCTGAGGCAGGGCTGGAACTCACGAACAGTTGAGATCATGACCCCGACCGAACCGAAGTCGGATGCTTAACCAACTGAGCCACCCAAGTCCCAGGAGCCCCTGTTTTTAATGAAGTATTAACAATTTGAATTTGAAGAACCACAGATTTATTTAATTAAAGATAATTTTACATTTGAACAAGATAAAGGGAGAAAATAAAAAGCAACAAATACCTCACTTTCCAGAGGAAGATTCTGTTAAATTTCTCTTCTTCTGTTCCTGTTTTTCTTCATAACTGCATAGCATGTATGTCCACACTCTGTTTCATAACCAGTTTCTTTTGGTGAATATTTCGACTGTTTATATATTTTTTGCTATTAGAAATAATTTTGGTAGGATCAGTGAAAATGGTATCCAGTTTCATTGATATATTTTCTTTATGAGTTTCAACATTTTTGTGTAGGTAGTAACCAGCTTTTAAAAATTATTTGTAAGAGCTCTTTGGATGTAATCCCTTCCTATCTGTAGAGATGTTTGGGAAAATTAACAATTTTAAACCTTTAGTCTTGGAGCCATGTAACTTTTTAATGAAAATTATGGCACTTAAAATAATTTCTTATGTATTGCAGATGTTTTGCAGTTAATCATTACACCTATTTATGGTTTATTTTTGTGCTGAGTAGAAATCTTAAGTTTTAAAATTGCCCGGGGCGCCTGGGTGGCGCAGTCGGTTAAGCGTCCGACTTCAGCCAGGTCACGATCTCGCGGTCTGTGAGTTCGAGCCCCGCGTCAGGCTCTGAGCTGATGGCTCTGAGCCTGGAGCCTGTTTCCGATTCTGTGTCTCCATCTCTCTCTGCCCCTCCCCCGTTCATGCTCTGTCTCTCTCTGTCCCAAAAATAAATAAAAAAAAAAAAAAAAAAAAAAAAAAAAAAAAAAAAAACGTTGAAAATTGCCCAAGTTTATCCGTCTTTTTTTTTAATGACTTCTGGGAAAGAGTGAGAAGTCAATGAGAGGGAAAAAAGAATTAAGACAGTTTAAGTTTTGTTTTATTTTGTTTTGTTTTGTTTGTTTTTTAAGAGAATGTAAGCTGGGGAGAGGGGAGAGAGAGAATCTTAAGTAGGGTCTCTGTTCAACATGGAGCCTGATGCGAGGCTTGATCTCATGACCCTGGGGTCATGATGTGAGCCAAAGTCAAGATTTGGACCCTCAACCAACTAAGCCATCCAGGTGCCCCTAATACTTTTAAAGTTTTACAATTTGTAGTCTTTCGTATTTGTTTACCATTAAAACTTCCTAATTGTATGAAGTTGTCTTTAGAAGATTCAGCTAGGTGGCTGGTGCCAGACTGTAATTGGAGAATGGCAGACCTTGAAAAGAGTTGCAGTGACATTAAGATAGGTGATATGATCATTTCCCTTCTAGAGATGAGAGAAGCAGCTAATTTGCCCCAAATCCTGCAAGTCCTAAGTGAGGATGCTAAGACTCAAAGTCTGATATCCCTGGTGTCATTCAAGTGAAGTCTTTTAGAACTTCATTTTCAAATGATGGCACGTTCAGCTCACTGTCATTTCCAAATTTAATGCATTCTGTATTGTCACATATTCAGAAGGCAGAAGAAAAGTTAAATCCCTGTGGCCAGTGCATTTTTTTTTCTTTTTAAAAATTTTTCTCCTAGATAGACGGGAGAACTTGATTCAAGGACACCAACTCTTAGATAAACAACATGAGTGACAAGTTCTTATCTTACTTGGTGAACTGTATAGGTGCCACTATGAAAACTAAAACTATCTTTTAACTGTATCTTCTAGATTGAGCCCTTGTTTGATGTAATCATTTTATCTTATTTTTTAAATAATCTATTAAGAAGTTTCTAAAAACTACCACTTTAGATTCCTTACACAGTGTTGATCCTACGTGGTCTTATTTGTATTTTTTTTTGCCCTAAAACTGTAATTGTGCGTGAAGTGTGTGTATCTGTGTGTGTCTGTATATATACACAGATATAATTCAAATTATTTGTATATAAAGAAAATTGAAAATGTATCATTGAAAGTCATTCCTATTTTTGATGATATGTAAACATTTAAAGATATATTTTTATATATTTTGGTGTATCATTATCCCCTTCTACCTGACTTAGTTATTAGTTTAGGGAATTTCTTACTGTTGAAAATAGCAGAGGGGCGCCTGGATGGCTCAGCTGGTTGAGCCTCCAACAGATGATGATCGCACAGTTCGTGAATTTGAGCTCTGTGCTCAAAACAGAGCCTGCTTTGGACCTTCTGTTTCCCTCCCCCCCCCCCCCCCCCCCCGCTCGTTCTCATGCTCTTTCTCAAAAGTAAATAAACATTAGGGGCACCTGGGGGGCTTGTGGATTGAGCATCCAACTTCAGTTCAGGTCTGAGCCCCACATCGGGCTCTGTGGTGACGGCTCGCAGCCTGCTTCAGATTCTGTCTCCCTCTCTCTCTACCCCTCCCCTACTCGTGCTCTGCTTTCTCTCACTCTCAAAAATAAATAATAAAACATTAAAAAATAAATACTAAAAAAGAGAATATAGCAGAATTTATTATTTTCATGTTTAATTCTTATTTTTTATCAAAATCACACGACACAGTTAAAAGAGTCGTTTCCATAAGTCTTGTTAAAAAAGCAGTTTCCCTTCTCTCTGTTTGGAAGTGACCTTTTTCACCCCTTAAAGCTTTTGGCCAATTCTGTTTTCAGTCCCACTTTCACCTCTTCCTGCAGTCATCAGTAGCTTCCTTCTCAGCTTTCCCCACCATGGTGAAAGTCAGCTCTCTTGATCTGCTAGTCAGTTACTCTTCCATTCCAGCTCCTAACATTTCTTTGCTATTAACACAGGGGGTTTCTGTTTGCAGGGACATCTCCTTAGTTTGCATGGCTCATATTACTTCAGATACAGGCAAAGCTGCTTTAGTAAGAGACCTGAATTACAGTGGCTTGAACAAGATGGTTTATTTCTCTTTCCTGTGATGGCCCAATAGCAGTCCAGGGTTGATGTGGCTGTTCAGTTCCAAAGAGAGGGCCTTACCTTAATTGTCTTGAGTACATATTGTATTGAATCTGTCTTATTCCTGATACGGATATAAACTGACCTAGATTGGATTTATCCCAGCAGTGACTTGTATTCTCTTTGGTCTGTGATGTAGTTTGCATTACCCTTTCTTCAAAATAACTGTCCTTCACTAGCTTTCACTTGAACTCTCTTTTGGATGCTGCTCTTGATTTTGACCTTCGTGTAACTTTAGGTTCAGAGGTTGCAAACTAACTAGGGAGCTGTCACTTGATCTGTTTGGTCCACAGAATGTGTGCTGATTTTTAAAAACCAGATTTTACACGAAATTCCCAATCTCTTACTTGTGAACAAACACAAGCAGACAGATCTGGCAGCAGCGATTGCCACCCTCCCCCCCCCCCCCCCAGGGAACTTCCCCTTTCAGAGGTGTCATTGACCCTCCAATTGACCCCCGTCCCCACTGCTCCCTGCCTTCTCTTACATTTACCTCGCTTGTTGAATTACCTGCTGCACCAGTTTCATCATTTGCTCTGTGGCCCACAGGCTTGGTCCCTTACCTTTCTCTCTAACTATCATACGGGTCTTCTCTACACTCTCCTCCGCTAGGGCCGTGATGGGGAAACCAACGCACAGAGAGCCAGGCTCCCAGCCTTCCTCATTCACAGAGATGTGAGAGTGACGATGGCTAGTCCACTCAAATGATCACTAGGAAGGAAAACCTATTCATCGTCTGGCAAGTTTCTCAGTGCTGCGGAAAGCTTCTGACCTTCGACCATCGCTTTGAAAGCAATGACTCCCCAAGTGGAGCTCTGCAGTGCCGGGAAGCTGACAGCAGGGGGCAGAGGAGATGAGTTCGCTCCTGCCAGAGGGCTAGTCAATTTCTTGCACAGTGTCTGTTTCCTGACCTGTTGTTTCATGGCTTGAAGTTCTATAATGGGACTCATTTGTTTGTGTTTTACTATTTGGTAGGTGTGTTAATAACAAATAATTCTTTCCAATCATAGTGTGCATTTTCTACAGTAGCTGAACAAGGGATTGGTCTAAAGAAAAACGGTCTTTTAAATAACTTAGCCCGAAACAATAATGCGCTGAGCATTTATTCCTTTTGGTTTCAAAAAGAACTCCTCCCGTGTGATACACTTTTATTTGCAGTTGGTTTAGAATTAGTGATTCTCTATTTTTCAAGTCTATGCTCTCTGATAATAGCAAACGTATTTAGTGAACACCTATGATAAGCCAAGCAGGAGAGTGTGGTAAGTCATTATGCCTTGGTTCAGAATTAGTATTTCAATCTGCACTGCCCAAAATGGTAGCCATTTGCCATACGTGACTACCGAGCACTTGACATATGGCTAGTGTGACTGAGAAACTGAATTTAAAATCTTCATTTGAATCAATTTAAATTCGAAAATGGACGTTCAACTACATATTGGGCAACACTTGAGGGTATTTGGAACAACCTAGATATACGATTCTACTCTTTGATTGTAAATTTTATGAAATCGACATGCAGGTCAAGTAGTTCCAAAGCAAATTTAGCATTTGAGAAGCTTTTAGGTATAAAATCCACACTGGAGTTTGAAGACTTGTCATGAAAAAAGAATAAAATATTTAATTAATATTTTTATTTTGATTTCATGTTGAGATGATAATGTATCAGGTTAAATAAAATCTTAATTTCATGTGTTTGTCTTGTTTTAATGGGGCTCCTAAATTTTAATTTAAATTAATCTAATCTACATTTTATTTTTTTTATTTTATTTTTTATTTTTTAACGTTTATTTATTTTTGAGACAGAGAGAGAGAGAGAGAGAGAGAGAGCATCAACGGGGGAGGGGCAGAGAGAGAGGGAGGCACAGAATCTGAAACAGGCTCCAGGCTCTGAGCTGTCAGCACAGAGCCCGAGGCGGGTCTCGAACTCACGGACCACGAGATCGTGACTTGAGCCGAAGTCGGACGCTTAACCGACTGAGCCACCCAGGCGCCCCTGTAATTTACATTTTAAATTACATATGAGACTTGCATTATATTTGTTGGACGGTGCTGCTTTAGACAGTACTAACCACGCTCCTGGGGCCATTTCTCTCTAAAAGAGAAAGAAACCGCAAATTGTTAATTTGTTTCTCTTTAAAAAAGTCTCTGTGTCAGTTCTTACAACAGCCTCCTACCTGGCATCCCTTTCATTGTGTCTACCCCTGTGAGTCATCCGAATTCTTCGTTACCGCCTTGAAATGCAGACAGGGTTCTGTAAAGCCCATGCTCTCTGGTACTTTTTATTCCCAACGCTTTAGCATAATCTGCAAGGTCCGTCAAAGCCTGGCATCTACTTTCCCAAGCCCTCTTCTGCTCTTCTGCTGCTCTCACACACCGAGGCCATTCCAGGCTACTAAGTTCTTTCCTGCCCTCTGCTTCCTTTGCCTGGAATAGAGGTTAGCCTCTCAGTGCCCTCTGTCCTCGTCCTCCCCATCTCCTCTGGCAAAGTGAACATACACCTCTGCACTCCAGGAGGACTTTGGACCTTGTGACACAGGCTTACCACATATACTTCTGTCACTCGAGGAGGTATTCGTCTCCCACATTCGATTCTGTGATCCCAGAACAAGAGCCCTGTCTGGTTATTATTTTGGTTTGTTTTTGTATCTTCAATACTTAGCATTTGATCGGACTCCATAAATATCTACGAACTGAGTGATTACTACAGTGGGAAAGGGGTTAATTCAGGGACCCACTGTGGACCTTACTCTGCAGAGGGGTTGGAACCATGCCCTCCACCACTCGGCCAAGTTATTTAAGTGCCGCGTTAGTGGAATAGAGATCATACCTATGCTACAGGTTGACTGTGAAGATGAAAATTTACGTATATGAGGTGCTTCAGCAGGTGTCCAGCAACAAATATTAGAATTGTCACCATACGGTCTAAACTATTTCTCTTTTTCTCTCAGGCAACAAATCACAGGTTTTAACAGGATTTCGAAAACCCAGTGTTACAGAAACCAATGAAATAGGAAGAAAAATCCAGTTCTGAGCAGTCACTGAATCAACAAACACCGACTTTGAAGGAACTTCTGATTATCATTTTACCAACGTCACTATTTAAGAATAGAACTGTAAGGCTTAATGAGTTTGGCCAAGGTGTTTTGAATTCAGTAAAGAAAACTTGCCCTTGATGTTTAAGGATGATCTCATGGATCATAAACCAGTTACGGAGAAGGTTTAAAAACACTACTGGGAAGTAGGCCACTAATTCAGTGTCTATAAGGAATCGAGGAAGGTTTACAGATGGGTAGGAAAAGCTGATACAAAATGGAATTGACCAAGTACAGTGAATTAAATCTTTGTTAATGTAATTATGCAACTCATTCGTTTTTAAAAAGCAGCTTTCCTGAGATATAATTTATATGTCCCATAATTCACCTATTTGAAGTATACATTCACTGGTTTTTAGTGTATTCACAAAGTGAGGCAATACTACAGTCTAACTTTATTTTTTTTTTTTAAATTTTTTAATGTTTATTTTTTAAGAGAGAGCGAGAGAGAGAGAGAATAGACACAGAATCCGAAGCAGGCTCCAGGCTCTGAGCTGTCAGCACAGAGCCCGACGCGGGGCTCGAGCTCACGGACCGCGAGGTCACGACATGAGCTGAAGTGGGTGCTCAACCGACTGAGCCACCCAGGCGCCCCCCACCCCCTCACAGTCTAATTTGAGAACATTTTTCCCCCTTGAAAGGAAACTCCATACACATTAGCAATCCCTTTCACCAGCACTTCCACCACAAGTCCTAGGTAAACTTTCGTCTCCTTTCTGTTTTGAACATTTCATGTAAGGGTCACTGGCAGCTTTAACATTTTAGCATAATGTTATCAAGGATCATCCATAGAGCAGGACGTATCAGTTCTTCACTCCTTTTTATTGCTGAATAATATTCCATTGCATGCATATAACATGTTTTGCTTATTCACTCATCAACGGACATTTCGGGTGTTTCTGCTTTTTGGTTATTATGCATAATGCTGCTATGAACATTTATGTACAGGTTTTCGTGTGGACACGTGTTTTCACTTCTCATGGGTGTGTACCTAGGGAAGGAATTATTGGGTCACATGGTGACTCTCTATTTAACATTTCGAGGAACTGTCGAATTTTTCCAGAGTAGCTGTACCGTTTTATAGTCTTACCAGCAATATGTGAGGGTTCCAATTTCTTCATATCTTGCTATTGTCTTTTTAAAAAATTATAGCCCTCTTAGTGGGCGTGAAGTCGTATTTCATTGTGGTTTGAATTTCCCTAATGACAGATAACGTTGGCCGTCTTTTTCTATGCTTATTGGCTATCTGTATATTACGCACTTGATTCTTATGAAGCATATACCGTTCCTGTGTTCATTCTATTAACAAATGTTTGTTGAGCAACTATTATGGGCCAGACACCTTTCTAAGTGTTGGAATAGGTAAGTGAATACATCAAACAGAAATTCCAGCCCTCGTGGCACATATATTCTAATTGGAAGACATGGGCTATATAAAAAGTAATATGTTCAATACGTAGAATTTTAGGTGGCGAGAAGTGTATGGGAGAAACAAGGTGGAAAAGAGGAACAGAGACTGCTGGGGTGAGGCTTACAGTGCTATGAGAAGTAGCTACAGGACGCCTCACCTAGAAGATGGTATTTGAGTAAAGGTAAGAGGTGATGATGCAGGGAGCCAAGCAGAGTCATGGGCAAAAGCAGGCGGTGGAAACAGTGCAAACGTCTCAAGGCAGGAGGACTCATTGGCCCAAAGAGCGTCAGATGTATGGCAGGAATGAAGAGAGGGAGGAGAGTAAGAACCTGCGGGAAGATCAGAGGTAAAAATGCCATCGGATTGTGTAGGGCCTTGGAGGCCATTATGTGGGCTTTGCCTTTCAGTCCGGGTGAGATAGTAAGTCTTCGGAGGATTTGTGTGGAGGAGTAACACGATCTGACCTCTTTTTTTTTAGATACTAATTTTATAATATTTAGAGAACACTAATAAAACCAAATGACTCACAGTTATACTTTGGGCCTTGGGAAAATATGACACTCTGAAATTTCTTTTATTTGAATTAAAATATTTATGAAGAACATAAAAGCTTGGAATGCATCACGTTTGGCCGTGAGATATAGCTGCATATCACAGAGCATGAAATATGTAAAACATTTAGCAAATTCCAGAAGGAAAATAGATCTGAGAGCTATGACCTTACTTATGAGAAAATTTTAGTAAGTTAAAGGAGCAATAGTTTTTTATTGAGATATAATTGACATGTCAGTTTCGGGTGTGCAACATAACGGTTCACCATCGGTATATGTTGTGAATTGATCACCACAGTAAATCCGGTTAGCATCCATCACGACACATAGTTACAATTCTTTTTTCTTGTGATGAGACCTTGTAAGAGCTACTCTTAGCAACTTGCAAATGAACTGTAATCGCCATGCTGCACATATACATTCCAGGCTTGGAATATGTATATGTGTGTGTGTGTGTGTGTATATATATATATATATATATATATATATATATATATATCACGTTTTCTTTATCCACTGATGGACACAAGTTTCTTTCATGTCTTGGCTATTGTAAATAACGCTGCAATGAACATGGGGTTGCCACATATCCTTTCAAATTAGCGTTTTGTTTCCTTTGGGCAAATACCCAGAAGTAGAATTTCTGGGGCATCTGGTAGTTCTATTTTTAATTTTTTGAGGAACCTGCATACCGCTTTCCACAGTGGCTGCATTAATTTACATTCCCACCAACAGTGCGCAATAGTTCCTTTTTCTCTACCTCCTCACCAACACTTGTTGTTTCTTGTTTTTGTTTTCTCGTCACACCATTCCAACAGGTATAAGGGCAATATCTCCTTGTGGTTTTGACTTTCATTTCCCTGATGTTGAGTGACATTGAGCACATTTTCTTGTACTTCTTGGTCATGTGTATGTCTTCACTGAAAATGTCTGTTCAGATTCTCTGCCCGTTTTCTAATTGATTTTTTGTTTGCTATAGAGTAATGAGGTTTTTGTTGCCTTTTTTTTTTTAATGTTTGTTTTTGAGAGAGAGAGCATGCACGCCTGTTCGGGTGCTTTCACATATGTGAGCGGGGGAGGGATAAAGAAAGAGGGAGACAGAGGATCCCAAGCAGGTGCTGTCAACGCAGAGCAGGGCTCGAACTCATGAACCTGAGTGGTGAGATCATAACTCAGCCAAAGTCAGACGCTTAACCAACTGAGCCACACAGGTGCCCCGTGGTATGAGCTTTTTAAAATATGTTTTAGATATGAATCCCTTATCAGATATATGATTTGCAAATATTTTCTCTCATTCAATAGGTTGCCTTTTCATTTTGTTGATGGTTTCCTTTGCTGTGCAGAAGCTTTTTGGTTTGAGGTAGTCTCACCTGTTTATTGTTTTGCCTTTTGTTGCCTTTGCTTTTAATGTCAAATTCAAAAAAATTCATCACCAAGACCAATGTCAAAGAGCCTACTGCCTATGTTTTCTTCTAGGTGTTTTTATTGTTTCAGGTCTTACATTCAGATCTGTAATCCACTTTGATTTAATTTTTTGTGTATGATATAAGATAGTGGTCCAGTTCCATTTTTTGTGTGTATGGTTGTCCAGTTTTCCCAACACCATTTATTGAAGAGACTTCCCTTTCCCCATCATATATTTTTGGCTTTTTCTTTTTGTTGTAAATTAATTGACCATGTATGCCTAGGTTTATTTCTGGGCTCTCTTTTCTGTTCCGTTGGACTATGTGTCTGTTTTATGCTAATGCTATACTGTTTTGATTACTATGGCTTTGTAATACAGTTTGAAATCAGGAATTATGATGCCTCCAGCTTTGTTCTTGTTTCTCAAGGTAGCTTTGGCTATTTGGGGTCCTCTGTGGTTCCATACAAATTTTAGAATTGTTTTTTCCTATTTCTGTGAAAAATGCCATTGGGATTTTGATAGAGGTTGCACTGAATCTGTAGATTGCTTTGGGAAATACGGACGTTTGAACAATATTAATTCTTCCAATTCATGAGCATGTTATATCTTTCTATGACTTCCTTCTTGCCAAGATGTTCAGAGATGCCTATGTGTGCATGCACATAGGTGAGGGGATATTAGTTGTCACAATAACTGGGGACCAGGGATGCTCAACATTTTGCAATATACAATATGTCAGTAGAAGCTGTGCTAGAAAACACTGGTGCAAAGACACAGGAGGTGAACCGAGACACCATTCCTGCTCTCCGACTAAGAAATGAGGGATACTTGCATCGGGCTGGGGCACTGTGGGTGATGAGGAAGCTTGATGATTCCGTGTATATTTTGAAGCTGGAGTTGACAGGACTTGTGGACCGATGGAATATGAGGGGAAGACTGAGAGAAGAATGAAAGGTGACTTAAGGATTTGGGGAAAAACGGAGTTGACGTTCCTTGGAAGGGCAAGGTTGAGGGAGCGGTGGGGGAGAAGGAGCGGCAGAATCACAGGTGCCGTCAGCTATTGTAAGTTTGAGACGCCTCCGGACATAGCAGTGGGCATCTGGTAGTAGGCAGGTGAAAAGAGGCATCTGAAAAGAGATTCGGTAGGCATTCAGTAGGCATCTGAAAAGAGATTCTTGAGGGGGTGATTTAAATTTTGGAGTTTTACTAGGCCAGGTGATTAACAAAAGAGGGAGTTAGAAAAGGGAGAAGCCGTGGGGCTTTCCAACAAAAAAAAAAGTCAGAGTGATGAGCAGGAGACAGCCAAGGAGACTTAGGAAAACTGTCCAGTGAATTAGAAGGAGAAAGAAGGTAACATTGAAGTCAGAGGAAATCTCCAGTCACCTTTGGCAGCATGGGTGGGTGCAACGTCGGGGAGGAAGATCTTCCTGGAGGGGGGTCACAGGGAGGGGGGAGATTCCCAGCCTTCCCCTGATAGCACGTCCTCCCTGCTTAGTACAAATATAAACTCTGGACAGAACACACAAACACTACTTGCGGATGTTGAAAAATACGCAACCGAAGGCAGTTGTCGAACAGGGGCCAGTTTCCTTTTTCTTTTCTTTTAATTTTCGTCTTTTTTCTCAATGCTCTGCCCCCAGGGCAGGCTCTACTAGCTTCTCAGTGCATTTCAGGAGACTAAAACTCCAGTAGAAACGTCCCAGTCTTTCTGGCCAGAGGATTCAGGTAAAGGAGGCCCACGAATTGGAAAGAGAGAGTGTGTGTGTTAGCCTGGTGAGAGCGTGTGAGCAGGGGAGTGGCAGAAAGAGAGGGAGAGAGAGAGAATCCCAAGTAGGCTCCACACTGTCGGCGCAGAGCCCAATGTGGGGCAGGATCCCACGATCCTTGAGATGGTGACCTGAGCGGAAACCAAGAGTCAGACGCTTCACCGCCTCACCCACGGAGCCACCCAGGCGCTCCCAAATTTACCTTCCTACCGTCAGTGTTTGTGAGGTTCTGTTTTTCTTCATCCACACTAGAAACGATAATGAGAGATTCCTTAATTTTTGCTGGTCTAATTGGTATTAAACGGTATCTGTGGTGGTTTCAATCTTTACTAAATGACTAATAAGGTTGAGAATATTTTCATATGTTTATGGGCCATTCATATTTTTCTTTCCAGTTAAATATGTGACATCTTTTGCCCATTTGTTTTCCTATTGGGTTGTTTACCTTTTTCTTATTAGCTCATAAATTGTTAACTGTTCATTCTCTGTTGGTTAAATAAGTAACAAATGTTTAATCACGGTTCGTGGCTTGTCTTTTTCATCTAGAGTGTCTTTTGATGAGTGGAAGCTCTTACTCTTAATGTAGTTAATATTATTCGTTATTTTCTTTTATGATTTTATGGATCTTTGGGGGGGGGTGTTTAAAAAAAATTTCCCTACTTAGAAGTCATAACAATACTTGGTCTTTCCACCTGAAGCTGACTCATGAGTGGTGTGAGAAACAATTTCATTTTTTTTATATGGCAATTCAGCACCATTTATGGAATAATCTATTATTTTCCCAGAGGCTTCCAGAGTGGAACCCGGCACAGGTTAAGTTTCACACACGTGCGTGCCTCTTTCTCACTATTCTGTTCCACTGGTTTATTTATCTCTCCCAGTATCAATTCTGTATTGACTTGTTATAGAAACTAAATCACGAACTTAATTGTTACAACTTTATAATATGTCTAGTAGGTTCATTCTCCTATTTTGTTCTTTCTTTTGGACTATGTTGTTTATTCTTGGCCCTTTTCTAGGAAGACGAACATCTGCTTTTCAAGTTTCATGGAAATTCCTGTTGGAAACTTGTTTTAAATTCCATTGACTCTATGGATTAATTTATGCATAATTATGTCATAAAACACTGAATTTTTCCATCAATGAGCATGGTATGAGGTTCCATTTTGGGGGGCCTTTTTAATGTCTTTTAATAAAGCTTTATAACTTTTTCCCATAATAGGATTTGCACTCTCTCTATTTGTATAATGAATTTATATTCAGCAAACTTGCTAAACCCTTATTCTAATAATTTAATTGTATATGTGTTACACATTTCTACCTTGACAGTCATATCCTGTGCAAATAATCCATTTTGTTTTTTCCTTTGCAGTCCTTTGATCTTTCACCTGGTTTTATTCTCTTACCCTCCTGGCTGGGTGCACTGGATAATGTTAAATAGGAGGGGGAATAATAGTGTTCTTGTCTTTTTCCTGATCCGTATTTCACTGTTAAAGTTTTATTTTTTTTAAAGATTCTCTTTATCTTTATTTCAGATATTATTCAAAGATTTTTTTTTTAAAGATTCTCTTTATCTAGGTAAGCAAATTCCCTTGTGTACATTAAAAAAAAAATCAATAGGTATTGAATTTCTTCCTTTTTCTGCATCCATTGAGATGAGAAAGATTTTCTCCTTTAATCTGTTAATGTACTAAATTTCATGTATTTATTTTCTATTAAACTACCTTTGCGTTCACAGGATAAACCAAACTTGGTCATAATGTGTATTACCTTTTTTTATAAAGTACCTCCGTGCATGCACATGTGTGTGTCTGTCTCTGTATCTTTCTCTCCACTCTCCCCATCCCACTATTTTATTAGTCTTTTGAAGGCATAAACTGTTGACTTTGTTGATACTTTGTATGCCGTCTTTTTTTTCCTATTTCACTAATTTCTCTTCTTATCTCTGGGCTCTTCTCTTTTCTTTGAGCTTACTCTGTTGCTCTTTTCCTAATTTCTAAAAATGGACATTTAGCTAATTACATTTTTGGTTATTTTTCATTTCTTGTTTTTTTAACATAAACATGAGGTCTCTAAATTTTCTTCCTGTGTCAATTTGGGATTATCCCACAAGTTTTGATAATTTTTATTAATGTTCAGTCCTAAGTATTTCTTGTCCAGCGTGCATTCTTTGTCTCTACATTTCCGACCATATCCTTTAAAACTAAAATTTGAAAATTTTATTTTTATTTATTTTATTATTTATTTATTTTATTTTATTTATTATTATTAATGTTATTTATTCTTTAAAATTAAAATTAAATTTTTACATTTAAAAATAAAAGTTTTATTTACATCGTTTATATCTTCTATGTTTTTGTACATTTATTTGTTTGCTTTCGGTACACTTGACCTATCGACAATGAAATGATGAGCAGTTACACAGCACTTGCTAAATACTGGGTGATGTTTCGGGCTCTTGGCATTAGTTATTAGGGAATTATTTTATTTTATTTTATTATTATTATTTTTTAACGTTTATTTATTTTTGAGACAGAGAGAGAGAGACAGAGAATGAACGGGGGCGGGGCAGAGAGAGAGGGAGACACAGAATGGGAAGCAGGCTCCAGGCTCTGAGCCATCAGCCCAGAGCCCGACGCGGGGCTCGAACTCACGAACCGCGAGATCGTGACCTGAGCTGAAGTCGGACGCTTAACCGACTGAGCCACCCAGGCGCCCCTAGGGAATTATTTTAATCATCCTTTAAGGTGAATACTATCATTACCTTCATTTTACCTATGAGGAAGTTGAAAGTAAATAAGTAATTTGTCCAAGATCACACAGCTAATGAGTACCAGAATAAGGAATCATACCTGACACTCTGGTTGCACAATGCATGCTCTTAACTGCTATATCATACTATGTGTCAATAACTCTGGTATTCAAATCCCATATTACTGATGTATCTGTCATTTTCACACTGAAGTTCTATCAAGTTTTCATTATACACATTAGGGCTATTATATTAGGTGAATGGAATCTTTTATCATTAGGCAGAACCCTCTTACCTCCAGTGATATTACTATTATCTGTTTTGTCTCTTATTAACATGGTCACTCCTGCCTTCTGTCTATATCAGCATGATGTAACCTTTCCATCTTTTGCTTTCAAACCTTTGGTGTCCTTATATTTTTGGCATGTCTCTTATAAATAGCAGTTAGCTTAATCATTAATTTTCATTTTCATTTTTATTGGTATATGTGTATCTTATAGATTCAGATACTTAGTGCTTTTCAATATCTTTATTCTGTAGGAGTTTTGTAATTAAAAAATTCCCCTTTCGCGAAACTGAGAGTTGTTAAATTTTCACTGGAAGGACCTCTTAAAATATGTTTGTTCTGCCAGGACTCTTTGAAGGGGAAGAAACACACAGACACACACACTCAAGCCCCCTATCTGATTTTAACTTACTGGGTATGCTACATTTGGTTAAGTTTCATCAAATCTCTCCATAAAACTTTCAGAGGCAAAAAAATTCAGTTAAATTTTCAGAGGCAAAAAAATTCATGTATCAATCCCATCAGGACTTGGAAAGTGTCACCTCACCCAGTTTCATTGGAAAATCATAATTAAACCTTCAGCTTCATTTGTAGCCTAGCCAAAAATAACACAAATATCCTTTTAGCGGCACATCCATTTGCTTTTCTTTTTAAATTTTATTTTACTTAATTTTTTTTACCATGATAAGTTTATGTTACTTTTTTTTTTTTTAATCTTGATAAGTGTACATTTAATTCCCATCCCCTGTTTCTCCCATGCCCCCACCGACCTCCCCTCTGGTAACTCTCTGAACTCTATAGTCAAGAGTCTTGTTTCTTGATTTGCCACTTTCTCCTCCTGTTTTTTTTTTTCCTTTGCTTGTCTTTTTTGTTTTTTAAACTCCACATATGAGTGAAATCATATAGTATTTGTCTTTCTCTGACTTATTTCGCTTATTATACTCTGTAGATCCAGCCATGTTGTTCCAAATCACAAGATTTCATTCTTTTTTTATGGTTGAATATTATTCCACTGTATATAAGTACCACATCTTCTTTTTAAAAATGCAATTTATTGTCAAATTGGCTTCCATACGACACCCAGTGCTCATCCCAACAAGTGCATTCCTCAATGCCCATCACTCATTTTCCCTCTCCCCCAGCCCCCCCATCCATCCTTAGTTTGTTCTCTATATTTAAGAGTCTCTTGTGGTTTGCCTCCCTCCATCTCTGTTTGTATTTCTCCCCCTTCCCTTCCCCCATGGTCTCAAGATCCACATTTGAGTGAAAACATATGATATCTGTCCTTCTCTGATCCACGTTGCTGCAAATGGCATGATTTCATTCTTTCTCATTGCCAAGTAGTATTCCATTGTATATATAAACCCCATCTTCTTTATCCATTTGTCAGTTGATGGACATTTAGGCTCTTTCTATAATTTGGCTATTGTTGAAAGCACTGCTGTAATTGAGGGATCAGAAAAATGGCGACCCCCCAGTCTGTCCTTTATGGGCCAGGTGTTCCAAATCACTCTGTTCAAGCCATCCTCACTGTGCCACGGGCACAAATGAGGTGATTTGTCCTACTCTCCCGATGCCCATGCCCTGGTGCTTGGCTGGGATTCAAACTCCTGCTCCATGAGCCCTGGTACTGGGGGAGTGCTGCCCCCACGCCACCCACTATATGGTCTCTGGCTGGCAGGCAGTCTTTGTCTTTTGAGCAGATAGAACCCCTCTTCTTACAGCACTCCAGGGAGGGTATCACTTTCTCCTACTGTGGACTGCACCCCTAACCTAGCCATGGAGCCTGGGGCTGGCTCCCCTCCTCTCTAGGTGCACGATCAGGGCAGCCGGTCTGGATCTCCTTGGGTTGATTTGGTTCCGGGCACTCTGTGCTTCCTGGGTGTGGTTTTCTGTTTCCTTCCCCAAATTCAGGAAGTTCTTAGTGATTATTTCTTCAAATAAATTTTCTACCCTCTTTTCTCTCTCTTCTCCTTCTGTGATCCCTATAACGCTAATGTTAGTACATTTTTTGGTGTTCCTGTGTTTCCTAAATCTATTTTCATTTTTAATGTTTTCTTCTCGCTGCTGTTCAGCCTGATTGCTTTCTAGTACTCTGTTTTCCAAGTTGCTGATCCATTCTTCTGCTTCCTCAAATCTACTATTCATTCCATCTAGTGTATTTTAAATGTTTTTTATTGAGTTCTTCATCCCTGATTGGTTCTTTCTTATGTTTTCTCTTTGTTAAGGGTCTCACTGAGGTCTTCCCCTGTATTTTTATGACTATTGCCTTAAAGTGTCTGTCAGGAATATTACTTAGCTCTGTTAGTTAGCTCTCTTGTGTGATTTTGTCCTGTTTTTTTCATTTGGGACGTATTCCTTTGCCTCCCATTTTGTCTAACTCTCTGTATCTCTTTCTACGTGTTAGGAAAGTCAGCTATGTCTCTTGCTCTTAAAAGTAGTGGCCTTATGAAAAGGTCCTGTAGTGCCCTGCAGTGCAATGTTCCCTGTTCACCAGAACCTCACGTTTCGAGGGTGTCCTCTCTATGTGTTGCATTCCTCCCACTGTCGTGACTGAGTTGCATTCGCCTTCAGTCCAGTCACGTGCGATGGATCTCTTTGTCTGGTACGGGCAGGGTTTGGTCCCTGTGTTGTGAGTTGGATAGTCTGGGGCCATCCCGGGCTTGAGTTGAGTCAGAGCAGGTGTTTGCTAGAGATAAGGTAGCACTGAACTGCAGAGCCCTTTCCCTATGTTGAGAAGTTTCCTTGGGGGGGCTGGGCCTGCATTCAGACCAGATGAATGGCCCCTACCCCCTGCTGGGGCTGCAGTCAGACTGACACGTGTGGTTATCTTTTCCTCTCCCCGGGTAGGAGTCACTTTGAGGTTGTGTTGGTGACTGCGGGGGCTGCCTGCACACTGCCAGGCTTACGGCATTGCTTCGGACGGGCCCTTGCCGAGGGCCTTCTGGAGGGGGCAGGTCTGCAGGAGGTGCGGGCGGGTAGTGGTGTTAGCAAAGTTTGTGCAGGTCTGCTGTGGGAGAGGATGTGGAGCTTGGGGAAGACTTCCTAAAGCTGTAGCTGCAGGACTGGAGGTAGTGAGTCCACAGGAGAACGCAAGGGCAGGGAAAATGGCGCTAGCGAGGTTTGGGTAGGTCTGCTGTGGCAGAGGACCTCGAGGCAAGGCCTGGCTGGAGGGGCGGGGGGTGTCTGAAGGTCACGGGGGTGGAGCACACCGTCAGCAAGTTAAGCGGTGGGTGTGGGTGCCGCCCTAGTTTCTGAAGGTGTCCCTGTGCCTAGGCTGAGGGGCAGTGAAGGGAAATGGCAGCTGCCAGCAATTTTGTTCTTGGAGAGGCGGGCCAATGAGCCCCGTGCCTCCAGTACGCACTCTGAGATTAGTAAACGAATGTCCCTTCCATATCCCCCGGGGGGTTTTCAAAATCCTCCTTCTGTGTTATATCTCCATGAGGCTGTTTGTTGTGTTGTCTCTCTCTCCCTCTTTTTTTTAATGTTTATTTTTTTTTGGAAGGAGAGAGAGAGACAGAGCATGAGCGGGGCAGGGGCAGAGAGAGAGGGAGACACAGACTCTGAAGCAGGCTCTGGGCTCCAACCTGTGGGCACAGAGCCCGACGCGGGGCTCGAACCCACAGACCGCGAGATCATGACCTGAGCTGAAGTCGGACGCTCAACCGACTGAGCCACCCAGGCGCCCCTGTTGTGTTGTCTCTTTAAGGGTGGGGACTCAGTTTCCCCTCGTCCTCCCAGCAACCCCAGAGCCAAGCCCACTGATTTTTAACATTCCACATATTAAGCCCCGCTGGTTGTAAGAACTCAAAAAATTATGTCTCTGGTTTTCAGGATTTGTCTTCCCCATGCAGGTTCCTCGCACCTGGGGTGCCTAGTTTGAAGGTCTGTTCCTTTCCTCCCTCCAGGCCTCCGGCATCACTCGCTCTCAGGGACGGTCACATGGGTCCATTTAGCTCTGGACCATGTCTCTTCCCTTTCGACCCTCTTCCATGTGGCCTCTTCTCTAAATTTAGCTGTAGAGGGTCTGTTCTACCAGTCTTCGGGTCATATCCTGGATTAGTTACACCGATGGGGGTATTATCTAGTTGTATCCACGGGACGAGGTGAGCTTAGGGTCCTCCTACTCTGACATCTTTCTCAGAAGTCCTTTACCGGTCTTTTAAGCGAGAAAACAGTTGAACGTAGCTCTAGAAATATTTCTTTAAAAATATTTAAAAACTATTTTCCATCTATTCATTTTCTCAGCGTTCTTTTTCTGGAACCTCTATTAATCAGATTAGTTTTCTAATTAGCTATCCTTTCTCTCTTATTTCTCTAAATGCCTGACTGCCGGGTGTTGTGTGCACGAAATATGCAGACGTGTCTGTGTGTGTGTTTGGGTCTGTGTCACAGTTTGTATCTGTGCTTGTGAGTGTACGTACATGTATGCACGTGTCCTTGTATGGACGTGTCCCACGCATGGGAGTGTGTGTGCACACATTTTTGTGCGTGTGCATGTTTGTGTAGACTATCTGGAGCGTCCCTGAGTTTGTTTGCAGTCGTTCTTTTGACCTGCCCTCCCTCATGCCGATGGCTCTGAGATCTGAACCTTTCCTGGGTACTGGGGGTGGGGGGGAGACAGGCTCTGTCTTTGACTCTGTCCCATTCTATGCTCACCTGGAGGCTGTCGTTTCTTCCAGCCTGCGGAGCCTTGTCCAGGGTGTAAAAGATAATGTTCAGAAACAGACGTAGGTTCTCTACGGGAATCTAGATAAAGATCTACACCATAGGTGGCATTTCCAATGAGTGTGAAAAAAATGGCTAATTCAAGAAATGGTGTGGGCATTCCTGTTCGCCATTTAGAAGACAACAAAGCGGGACCCCCTGCCTTGTTCCAGAAAACAACATAAACTCCAGATGGGATGAAGAGTCAAATATGAAAAAGGGAACACCCAAAAAATACCAGAATAAATGGATCATTAAAAAAAAAGTGTCACCTGGAGATAAAGAATGCCTTTGAAAAATGTCACGAAATCCAGAAAGCTGAAGGGCAAAACTGATAAGCAAGCTGCCTTCCTGGACATTACGTTTCTCGGGGCTGGTTGACCTCGCTCCCCATGATCCTCTCCCTCCTTGGATGCTAGTGGTCCTGCGACTGTCCTGCATGGGCTAGCCACTTCAATCCACACTCCTTTCACTGAGAGTCCCCGCAGGCTGGGCCGCTGACCACACCTTGGCCACTCAGACTCTGTCTGAGAAGTGTGAATCTGGAGTCGGGGTCCACGGGGTCAAAAGCGGAGCCCTTCCCAAGGCTCTGATGTTGCCAGTTGCCTGTGGTTATGTGAGGGCCCATGTCCTCTCATGAGTTCCGTATCCCTTTGGGGCGCCTGGGTTGCTCAGTCCATTAAGCGACCGACTCTTGATCTCACCTCAGGCGATGACCTCACGGTTCACGGGTTCTAGCCCCGAGTCACGGGTTCTAGCCCCGAGTCGGGCTCCACACTGGCAGTGCGCAGCCTGCTTGGGATTCTTTCTCTCCTCTCTCTCTGCCCCTCCCCCCACTCTCTCTTTCTCTCTTTCAAAATCAATAAATAAACATTAAAAACATTGTGTTTCTGTTTAAGTTAGCCAGAGCCAATGTTTGTGGCTTCCTCTCAGAGAACTCTGGTAAATGGAGAGCTGGATGGGGTGGGGGTGGGGGGAGCATCCCTGCCTTGCTCCTCCCCACTCCTCCCATAAAGCACTCTAAACCAGTTGAAACGAAAGTAACAAAGTGGGAAAATACTTACAGTAAGAATAAATAAATAAAGAACATTAAGGGCCAAGTCACAAAATGAAAACACTACCAATAAATACATGAGGCAATGGTTAGTCTTTCTAATGAGCAAAGGTATGCAGACTTTAAAAAAAAATCAAGTGTTGCAAACATCTATTAGGCTTTCCTGGTGGCAGAGTAAGCCACAGGCTGTATTTTCCAAGGCACGGTTGATTTTTCTTTCAAGTTTCTTTCTTTTTAAGTAGGCCCCACACCCAGCGTGGGGCTTGAACTCACGACCCTGAGATCAAGAGCCGATGCTCTATCACCTGAGCCAGCCAGGTGCCCCTCAAGGTAATCTTTTCTAAACTGCAAATCTCGATTTCCTTACCTTCTGGACGTTTGGTTCCGTTTCCCAATGCCTTGTCTATTGACCGGCTGGCGGCAGGCTTGCCCCTTGCGTCCAAGCTGCACCCGCTGCACCGAGGGGGGCTGGCCTGAGTTGGGAACGCCGTGGGGCCAGGTTGGCCTGAGGATCCCTGCGCATCTGCTGGGGGCTCTCAGCCAGCCGCGACCCCCGCCCCAGACCTCTCCCCCCGCTCCTCCCCCTGGTTTCCCCCCCAGACCTCTTCCCCTGGCCCCGCCCCCAGACCCCTCCCCCTGGCTCCCCTCCCCCCACCCGTCTCAGCAGCCCCCCCCCCCCCCCCCCCCCCCCGCACACGGACCGGTCCGAGGCTCAGAGCCGCATCCCCCCCCGGTGCTGCCGGCGTGGCTCTGTATCTGGAGCTTTACCGGAGCCCACCGTGCACCTCTGTAAAATTGCCGGCACTGCCCGGGGGCCGCGGGTAAGGAAGGGGTGGAGCGGAGTGCGCCGGAGCGTGCGATTGCCAGGTGGCCGCGGCGGCGGCGGCGGCTGGGGGGCAGACGCGGAGAGGGAAGGAGGATCAAGAGCCCCAGGGCAACGCGGGTGGCGGGGGGAGGCACAGGGCTGGCGCGTGGAAGGGCTGGCCTGGGCCGGCGGGGGCGTGCGTCGGTCCCTGCACCCGCGTACGTGCGCACGCAGGGGGGGGGGGTGGTGAGGACGCGCGCGGCCTGCCGCGGTGTCCGAGCGTGCAGGCGTGGGAGTGGGGAGCCCCCGAGCGCGGCGGCGGAGCTCCAGGGAGAGGCACGGCTCCGGGCTGCAGGCGGCGTCCAGGGCGCGGGGGCGGGGTGGGTGGGAGGAAGGGAAGGGGCTCGGTCTCTTTGCCCTAACTCCTGCCTTTTCTCTCCTGCCTCCCCCTGCTCTTCTGCACGCACCCCGCCTGTGCTCGTTTCCTCTCACGGCTCAGGACACGCGCAGGAGGACCGCAGGCCTGGTCGCCCCCTTGAACACGGCGGGCTGTTGCCGGGAGAGCCGCCCGGGGACGCGACCGCGTCCTGTGGATGAGGGGTGCCGGCACCCGGGCACGCGCAGTGGTTACCTACGCTTAGGGGCCGGATTCCACGTTCCGCCCGTGAAACGCGCGCCCCGCTCTCCAGAACGGGAGGGGATGTTTACTAGGCATATTGGACAGACTGGTTTTCCGAAGTGAAGTCATAACTGAGATGCTGTATGTTGCAGTTGTGCTCGGATGCGCACTGGTGATGCTTCATCTGCTGTGCGCGCAGCGCGCCTCCATCATCACAGAAGCGGGGCGCAGCGCGGTGGGGAGACCTCGGACACCTCCAGCCGAGGCCACCTGCCACTCCCCACCTTCCAGGGCCCTCCGGACTCCACTTCTCTCCGTCCCAGCTTTCCCACCTGGCTCCTGTCTGGGGGCAGGCCTGCAGAGAGCTGATTCCTGTCCTTCCCGACAGGGACAGTGGCTTGGGGTGGCCTGAGTGCACTCTTGTTACTCTGCCAAAACGCAGCCTAAAGCATTCTGATTGTTAAATAATTCAGAAAACGTTCATCTGTCTTTGCTGCTCCTGTGAAACTCAGATCAAGTAAGTAGAAAAGAGCAGGGGAAAAAAATGTTTAATGTGATGTGAACATTGATCTTTCTAAAGGATCTGTAGCCCACAGAAATGATAAATCAGATAGCCAGCCAAATATTATATGTTAACTTCTCAAAATGTTGTCTTGAAGTTATGTTAATGCAAGTAATTCTCTAATATTCAGGAATCAGTTTGCCAAAAGGGTATTTTGGGGGGCTTTATGTCAGTGAGGTCCATCCATATTGTAGCCTGTATTAATACTTCTTTTTCATTGCTGAATAGTATTCCAGGGAAGGATATACCACATTTTCTGTATCCATTCAGCGGTGGATGGACGTTTGGGTTATTTTCAGTACGGGGCTATTATGAATCACATTTGTGTACAAGTTTTTGTGTGGATGGATGTTTTCATTTTTCTTAGTGGATTTCTAGGAGCAAAATTGCTGGGTTTATAGGGTGAGTTTTACTTTCATTTTTAGAGTTTATTTCTTTTGGGAGGGAGAGAGTAAGAGTACCAGTGTGAGCAGGGGAGAGGCGGGGAGAGAGAGGAAGAGGAAGAATCGCAAGCAGGCTCTGTGCTGTCAGCGGGCAGCCCAACTCCAGGCTCGATCCCGTGAACCGTGAGGTCATGCCTGGAGCCGAAATCAAGAGGCGGACATTAACCGACTGAGCCACTCAGGATCCCCGTGTTTAACTTGTTAAGAAACTGCCAAGGGCACTCCAGTGGTAGCAGGTGCAGCCTATGATATCGTTAGCCCTCTCCCTCCAAACCCTTGCAGTGGAGAGACGTCGGGTCATAAAAGATGACAAAGCAACAGATGTTCATCTGACGAACTCCAGAATTCAGTCAGCTCTGAGTTTTAACTCATATTGTGTAGGAGAGGGCATGTGTTCAAAGCTGTAATTACTTTTGGTAGTCTTTGGTCCACAGCTGCGGAAGACAATGTAGATACTTGATTAAAGTCTTCCGTTCTGTTTATATAAAACTATGCTTTGGGTTTGTGTTACTATGACGGTCTAGAAACACTTTTTTTTTTTTTTTGGTAACTTCTCCTCTGTTGAAACGACCAATTTGGAGGGTACGATAATTATGGATGGGGCCACTAGACACGGAATTGACAAAAGCTCGCATTCCGGCCCCACTTAACTACCTACCTGTGTGATCTTGGGTAAACTCTTGAACCTTCCTAACCCCGAGTTTTCTCATCCACAAATTAAGGAGAATCACGTCCTTGTCTGTTTGTATTGTTTTGAAAACGAAGTGAGGAAATGCAAGTCAAGCATTTAGCTCATTGCCTGGTGCAGAGTAAGCACTTAAAAAATGCCAGCTATTTTTATCACTATTATAAAACTAGCTCATCTGCTTTCACACTTGTTCAGTTGTCATCAAGCTGCCGGGTTAGCTGTTGAACTCCCCAATACTCAGCAGCTGTGTTGCGTTTCCTGGCGAGGTGCTTTGCTCTGTTATTGTGACATCCCTTCTGGTCCCCAGTTCAGCTTGGCAACCACCGCTTGCTTTGATCACTCTGCTGTTCATCCCTTGCAACTGAAATTGTAGCATAGCAACGACGTTAGGCTGATAGACTCACTATATTCCTACGCTTCATTTAAGGAACACTTTCTTATTGTAAAATTGTAAAAAATTTGAAAGAGCATGAGATGGAAATAGAAATCACCATCCAGGAATAATGAATTACAGTTAACATTTTAATACCGCTCTCCTTAGATATGGATACACACACACACACACACACACACACAGTTCATATATATGTATATTAAAAAATAGGGGGCACCTGGGTGGCTCAGTCGGTTCAGTGTCTGACTTCGACTCAGAGTTTGAGCCCCATGTCGGGCTCTGGGCTGACAGCTCAGAGCTTGGAGCTTGCTTCAGATTCTGTGTCCCCACTCTCTGCCCACCCCTACTCAGGCTCTGTCTCTCTCTCTCTGCCTCTCAAAAATAAACATTAAAAAAATTTAAAAAATAGATCACAACATATATACAGTTTTATGTTGCCCTTTTGTTCATTTAACACTGTGTTATAAATAATTTCTCAAGCCATTACACATTCTTCAAAAAGAATTTTAACTTACTTGCTCATGCTTTTGTCATTGGGCTTGTTTTCCAGGTTTTTGCTATTATAAGATATGAGTATCCTAGTGCAAGCATTTAAAAACATTTTAAGGGGCGCCTGGGTGGCTCAGTCGGTGAAGCGTCCGACTTCGGCTCAGGTCATGATCTCGAGGTCCGTGGGTTCGAGCCCTGCACCGGGCTCTGTGCTGACAGCTCGGAGCCTGGAGCCTGCTTCGGATTCTGTGTCTCCCTCTCTCTCTCTGCTCCTCCCCCATTCATGCTCTCTCTCTGTCTCAAAAATAAATAAACATTAAAAAAAACATTTTAAAAGTTGAGGTAAGTTTACAGTGAAACATGTAGATCTTAACTGTACAGTTTGATGTGTTTTGAAAAATGCACACACCCAATATCCATTCCTTTATATAAAAAAAATTAAACCTGTCATCCCAGGAAGTTCCCTTGAGTCTCTTTTCAGTAAGTCTTTACAACCTGACCCTTACAGGGGTTTTTCGCCTTTTCTCAAACTTCATTTAAAGAGAATTGATAAAAGAAAATTTCCTACAGATGATTTACAGATCTGCTTACTAGATCAGGTAGGTTTTTATTCTGCAATTCATGAATCAGGGAGCATTCACTCCAGCAGATAGAAAACAAACAGCTTTAAAAAAGCAAGAGATTGTTTTTTTTTTTACCGAGGTATCATTGGCATAAAACTTTATATTAGTTTCAGATGTACATGATGACTCAATATTTGCATACATTGTGAAATGATCACAAGGGGGCTAGCTAACATCCGTCACCACACAGTTACAAATATTTTTTCTTTGATTTAAGATTCGTTCTTTTAGCAACTTTCAAATATGCAATATAATACTTTTAACTATAGTCCCCATGTGGTACATTACATCCTTCTTTATTTATTTATGTAATACTGGAAGTTTGTACCTTTTGACCCCCTTCACACATTCCACTACCCCCCCATACAAGCATACCTTGTTTTATTGTCCTTTGCTTTCATGTTTTATTTATTTTTGAGAGAGACAGGGACAGAGACAGAGAGAGTATGAACAGGGGAGGGGCGGAGGGAGAGGGGGACAGAGGGTCAGAAGCAGGCTCCGTCCTGACAGCCGCAAGCCCCGTGCCGGGCTCAACTCCCAAACTGCGAGATCATGACCTGAGCCGAAGTCGGGCGCTCAACCGACTGAGCCACCCAGGCGCCCCGTATTGTCCTTTACTGTGCTTCCCAGCTAATGGAGGTTTTTACGAATGGCAAGTCTGTGGCAGCCCGGTGTGGAACTCGTCCATTGGCCCCACTCTCCCAGCACCACCCCCTCCCTTCGTGTCTCTGTGTCACATTTTGGTAATTCTTGCAACACTTCGGACTTCTTCATTATTACTACGTTTGTTTGGTGATCTGTGTCAGTGATTACTGTTTGCTAAAAGCTCAGATGATGGTTGGCATTGGGGGCAATAAAGTATTTTTGAATTAAGGTATGAATATTTTTTAGACATTGCGCTCGTAACAGACTACAGTATAGCGTGAACATAACATTTATGTGCACTGGGGGACCTAAAATTTCATTTGACTCGCTTTATTGTGATATTTGCTTTATTGCAGCGGTCTGGAACCAAATCTGCAGTATCTCTGATGTATGCCTGTATGAGTGAGATTTCTGTGACTTAGTTCACTTAGCATAATGCCATCAAGGCTTATGCATGTCAGCAATGGCAAGGTTTCCTTCTTTTTTTATGGCTGAGTAATAGTGCGTTCTATATAATATATTACATGTATATTTTTAGAATATGTAATATATATTACATATGTATTTAGAATATATGATATATAATAAATATATACATAGTATAATAAATATAATATAATATATAAATCTCTACATCTCTATATCTCTATCCTTATCTATCTATGTATCCATGTACCTATCTACCTATAAAGTTGTTTCCATGTCTTGGCTATTCTGAATAATGCTGCAATAAACTTGGAGGTACAGCTATCTTTTTGAGTTAGTGTCTTTGTTTCTTTCACATAAATACCCAGAAGTGGAATGGCTGAATCATCCCACATGGTAGTTCTGTATTTAACTTTTCGAGGAACGTCCCTACTGGTTTCCACAGTGGCTGCACCAGTTTACATCCCCAGCAACAGTGCCCGGGCGTTCCCTTTTCAACAGATCCTCACCAACACTTGTTTCTTGTCTTTTGGATAATAGCAATTCTGAAAGGTGGGAGGCGCTATCTCGTGGTTTTGATTTGCATTTCCCTGATCATTAGTGATGTTGAACACCTTGCAAGGAATTTTCATAGACCAAAGTGAGCAGGATTGAGGAAGTTTGGACGGGGCATTTGCTAATAGGTTAAAGCAGGGTTACTTTCCTTACAAGGAGCAAAGGCACTTCTTGGAGCTGGGTTAGGTGATCTGTGCCGGGCAGACCAGCGCTGATCAGTTGACCTAGGCCTTTCTTTTCTGGGGGAGCCAAGCACAGAGCATAGACACTTAAGTTCTGGTTTGCTTACATGGGGCTTAAACCACGAGGATCTTGAAGTTGGACCTAACCTGGTTACTTTAATGGAATTATACTCTATTTACTCTTTTTTATCTTGCTTCCACTCAGCATTATGTTTTTTAGATTCATCTGTGTTATTGTATATATTGGTGATTTATTCCTTTTTATTCCTCAGTCATAGCCCATAATATGAATATATCACAATTTGTTTATACATTTACCTGTTGATGGATATTTGGGTTGTTTCCAGTTTGAGGCTATCATGAATAAAGCTGCTATTAACATTTTTTTAAGTTTTTTAAAAAGCTTATTTACCTGTTTTGAGAGAGAGAGAGAGAAAGAGAGCACACAAGTGGGGGAGGAATAGAGAAAGAGGGTGAAAGCGAGAATCCCAAGCAGGCTCCACACTGTCAGCACAGAGCCCCACGCAGGGCTTGAACCCGCGAACCGTGAGACCACGACCTGAACCAAAATCGAGTTGGACACATAACCACCTGGGCTACCCAGGTGCCCCACTGTTATTACTATTCATTTGTAAGTCTTTTTGTAAATATGTGTAAATTTCTCTTGGGCAAATACGTAGAAGTGGAATTTCTGGGTCATAGGGAAGGTGGACATGTGACTGTGTAGGAAGCTACGAGTTTTTCAAAGTGGTTATGGCATTGGACGCTCCCACCGGCCAAGTATCGCCACTCCTACAGTATTTGGAGTTGTTAATCTTTATTTCTAAGCATCCTGCTGTGTACTGATACGTCATCGTGTTTGAATCTGCATTTTCCTGATCATTAACGAATTAGATCTGTCTTGGGAGTATTGAGTTGTAGGAGTTACTCATATATTCTAGAAACAGGTTCTTTGTCAGATGTGTGTGCATTGTGAATGTTTTCTCCTGGACTGTGCCTGCCTGTTTATTTTCTTGGTGTTGTTTTTTGATGAACGGAAGTTTTATTTTTGGTGATGTCTGATAAAAGTTTTTTCTTTTACTTTCCAGGTCTTGTCTAAGAAATGGTTTCTTCTAGAAGCTGTACATGGCTAGTTTTTTTACACTCACGTTTATGATCCATTTTGAGTTATTGTGTTATGGTTAAGGGATCAAGGCTTATTTAATTTTTTTCCACATGAACATCAAGTTTTAGCACCATTTATCGAAAAGACTTTATTTTCCCTATTGGATTGTTCGGGTGCCTTTGTCAGAGTTATTTAGTGGTATTTCTGGACTCTCTATTCTGTTTCAGTGACGCGTCTGTGCACATGTGTCTACACTACACTGTCTTGATCAGCATTAGCACGACAATAAGACTTGAGATCAGGTAATGTCTTTGATTGTCTTCTTTGGGTCCCTTGTTTTCAATGTGGAGGTCTTGCACATCTTTCGTGAATTTTTCCCCATGTATGTTATGATTTTGGCGCCCTTATGTTTTATGAAAATTAAATTTATTTGCTGCTGGTTTTGATAGATTGGATTTCCCCAAATGGCTGCAACGGTGTTTCCGATCCTTACGTTCCACCAGAATCTTGCCTCTTTTCCATCAAGAGCTCGAGTCTATTTCCTGTCCTCTCGAACGGACTGGGCCTTTGCGACTCCGTAACAGGTTGTGGTGGGAGGGAGACCGCAGGCGCTCCGAAGCTAGGTTAGAAAAGGTGACATAGCCCGACTCGGTCTCCTGGGACTGTTGGAAGCCAGCCACCATGCTGTGAAGAAGCGTCAGCTGCCTGGAGAGGACATGTTGAAGGACAGCAGAAGACAGCCCCAGTTAAAAGCCCAGCTTCAGCCAGCGTCACACGCCAGACACGGGTGCTAACGAGTAACGGGAAGGGGAGGGGGCCTGCGACACCCGCCCCTCCGGTCATCAGGAAGATAGTGACCGTTCTACTGAGTATTCCTTGTTCTATGTCCAATTTGGGAAAGTGCTCTCCAAAAACAATGTAAACATTAGCGGAATTTGGAGTCATCAGAATGCATTTACAGAATGCTGAATACGACTGCGTTAGAAGAATAAGGTTTTCTGTTAAATCCTCTTCTTTCCTGGATCTGTTGCCCAATACTCTCAGGGTTGCTTTTTAGCCTGTGTGTAAATAACAACGGGGAGAGAGGAAGGAGGCCTTATGAAGAAAGCCTAAAAGGAAATTGGTCTGGGGACAGAGGGAAAGGAAAGTGGTGAGGGATTAGTGGTGGCTTCCACTCTGACTATATTGTCCCTTAAGCCGGCGAGGAGGTACACCGATGAACACTGTATGTGTATGTATATCTTTGTATTTTTTAAATGTTTATTTTGAAAGGGAGAGAGGCAGAGCGTGAGTGGGGGAGGGGCCGAGAGAGAGGGAGACACAGAATCGGAAGCAGGCTCCAGGCTCCGAGCTGTCAGCACAGAGCCCGACGCGGGGCCTGAACTCACAAACTGTGAGATCATGACCTGAGCCAAAGTCGAACGCTTAACAGTCACCCAGGCGCCCCTATCGATATCTTTTTATATGGTGTACATATGCCATTTCCTTTTCAAAAATGTTTCCCTATGTATAGACATAGGTCTATATACATATGATATACGTATATATGTATACACGTATGACCATTTTTTCACGTGTAAACATTTTAAAAGGAAATGGGGGTTTTCGTTCGAGGAAAGGCGCTTAAGAAATGGGGTCAGGTCTTCATTTGTATGAAAGAACTTCAGAAGGACACAAGCCGGTTGTTTTCTAGAACCACGAACATTAAGAACGGGCTTGAGTGAAAACAGAATTTTAGGTGGTTATAGGAAGGGAAGGATTGCTTGGCCACCCTAGTTCTTGAGTGTTGGGAGTGTGCTGCCCAGAGAAGTTGTGCAGATTTCGTTCCTTGGAAAACAGGCTCAGCCTTTCTGCCGTCATCCCATACCATACTGTCTCCGGGAGACCGGGTCTGTCGTTGGCTGACCTCACTGCTTAGGGAGAGGGCACAGAGAATAGAGAGGATGGAGACAGCTGGCTCTCAGGGACGGAAAACTCGGATCCCCTTTTCCTTTATGTCATCCCTTAGGACAGAAAGGACTGCTCTTAGCTCAGTAGTATTTATCAACCCACAGTGCCAGGAGCTCGGTGTGTCCTTCTTGGTCTAGCTCTTGAGGGTTTTTTCCCTTCTGCATGCTGCTGTCACCTGACTTGTGAATGCCTGGGGGGGGTGACTCTAGAGAATGGAGGCGCAGGCTCTTTCTTGACAAGCCTTTGCTTCTATAGGGTAGACACAAAATGCATTTCTCTGACTATTGTATACATACAATATTTCCCTGTCGCTGTCTGTTTTGCATTGGCTCCTTTTTTTTTACAAGCGTTTTGGTCTCCTTTGGTTCTAGCCTAGGCTGCCCCTGACAAGCGTAAAAGCATTTCTCTGAGAGGTCAAGCACAGGTTACTGAATGATCCATACTGGCATTTGCGTTCTGAGACTAGTAACAACTAAATACTGGTCATCGGCTAGCTTCTGTCCTTTGTGCAGGTGTATCTTTAGAAGACTTCAAAGGTAAGATTTAGGTCTGGATCCTGTAGTCAAACGCCATCCTTAACTAACTTCCCCAGAGAGATACCCGCCCGTCAGATCAGGGAAGTTAACCACGGCAGTCAATGAGGTGACACAAGTTCAAGCGAGGCGCCCATCTATTGGCCCTCGCACCTACGACGTCATCTTCACAGTGGGCCAACTGGACTGTCTACAAAGTTGTCAGGACAGATTTGGTTATCGGAAGATACACACAAGAAGAAACAGAAGCACTCCCCTGACTTCATGATAGGGATGCAGGAAATCAGGGGAAGGCACTGAGCCAGTCTGTGGTGGGCAAGGCAGTGGCCTCTATTTAACATACTCAGCTTCTTAAAAATTAAAAATAACTTCTATCTACTCTTTCTTTTCCCACCTGGTTATGGGCAGAAAATTTTTCGTCTTAAAATTCGGGGTGGAAAAAAGCCCTCTTTTTCACCCGAGTCCTCTCCCGCTCTGCTTAAGCTCTCAAGGGGGTTGTTCTCCGTAGGAAATTGAATCATTAGTGACAAAGTTTTTGACAGACTCTGCTGGGACGAAGTTGCTTCGCGATCACCCTCAGCAGCTAAGACCCACTGAGAAAACATCTTCCGCCCTGAAGCTCTCAACTCCACAACCGAGAAAGTTCTCTTCTTCCTCAATACCATGCTGAAGATTCACACTTCTTATCAGAAACACTTTTTTTCCCCCCCTGAGGGCCCAGAATGGGCAGGCAGGGAATCCCACCTGAAGCTAAGGTTGCCAGTCTGTCCATGCCTTCTGCACGTTTTTCTAGGAAAATGCGGGGCAGAGGCTAGCCAGGAGGAGCTGGAGGGATGCCTGGCCTTTTCTCGTGGGGCACCGATTCTTTCTGCTGAACTCTGTTCCTCTGCTGGTCCGTCCCCGGTAGTTACGCTAAATTTAGTGTAATGATCACATCAATAAACAAACGCAAGGTCAGCCTCTCTTACAATCATGTTTCTCTTTCACTCTGAGGTCGGAATTTCATCAGCTACTAAACATTCAGCCTTTTCCCCCTCTCTTTATGGAACTGTGCCCAGAAGGACCAAGTGCGGTTTGAACGCTGAGTAAAAACAGTAAGGAATGGACCAAGTGACCTTGGACAAATCACCTCACCTGCCACTGCTTTTGTTTCCTATGGAAGGTGTGTCGGTGTGTGTGTGCGAGTGTGTGCGTGTGGGGTGAGCTAAGCGAGCTAAGTATTCGTAGGGGCTCCTCACAGTTTTAACGTGCCACTAACTAGAATTCTAGGCGGGCTGGGGGCCCGGAGTCTGGACACCCAGGTTTTCTGTTTTCCAGACCCCACACCTTAGAAGTACCTGTTCTTTGCAGCCGATCCCACCACAATGTACACAGAACAGAAAGCGAGAGAAGCCGGCAGAGTCAGGAGTCCCGAACGATTCACACGGGACAAGCGCACCACCTAACAAGGGGCAGGTATAAGAGGCAGCGGGCAGGGGCAGAAAAGGGCACCCTGAGGTGCGCTCGCGCCCCAGAGGAGCCCCCTAGCGCACCGCCCCGTCCCCCCACCCGTCCCCTCTCCGCCACCTAAGAGCCCCCCGTGCTGCGGAACGTTCCAGACTCTTCCCGGCCGCGGCCGCGGCCCGCTCCGCCTCCGCCGGGCTCCCCGCCGGAGGGCCGGACCCCTCCCCCGCCGCCGCCGCCGCCGCCGCCGGGCCAGCGAGGCCCGCAGCGGTGGCGTCCGCGGGCGCTGCCGCATTGGCCGGCGGCTGCGGCACGGACGGCGCAGCCTCCTCCTCCTCCGCCGCCGGCGGCCCCGCAGTCCGGCCCGGGAGCGCGCCCACCCATGGCCCTCGGGCCGCCGTCCCTGCGCCCAAGCCCGGCGCGCAGCCTCCGCCGCTCGCCCGGGGCCGCCTAGCCCCCGAGCGGGGCGCGATGCCGAACGCCTCCCGCCTGGACAGAGCGCTCAGGATGTCCCTGCCCCGAAGGTCGCGGATCGGCTCGTCCGTTGGTGAGAGGGGAGGGGCGCGCGGCGGGGAGGGTCGGCGGGGCGGGGGGAGGGGGGGGAGGCGGGCGCGCGGAGGGGAGCCGCCGCCCCGCCCTCCTCCCGCCTCCCGCCGCCGGTGCTCGCACCTGGGGGTGGGGGTGGGGCGCGCCCGCGCCGCCGGGGGGGCCGCACGCCGGGCGAGGGGCGAGGGGCGAGGGGCGAGGGCGCCAGGGACCCCACTCCGCCCGCGGGGCCGGGCTGCGGGTGCGCGCGCTCGGGGTGTGTGCGTGTGCGCCGCCGCGCGCGTGCCCGGCCGCCCCTAGGCGGGGGGTTCGCCGTCCCCCGCTGGGTGGGCGCGGAGACCGTCGGGCGTCGGCGGGGCCGGTCTCGCCCTGCGCGGTGTTTGCTGCAGGGCCCCGGGGAGCCGAAGGGCCCCCACGAACGTTCGTCGCCACCTGGGCCCTGGGGACTCGCGCGCGCACCCGGCGGCGACGCACCGGCTCTCGACCACCCGCACGGCCACCGCACACGCCCCGCTGCGCTCGGGCGCCCGGGCGTTGGGGCGCCTAATCCTCTAAAGCCCGACACCCCGGTGCTTCCACCCCGGCACCCCCGGCCCCTCCCGTCCGGACGCTCGCATTTTGTTTCTTACAGACTATATTTAGAAAGCAAAGTCGCGTTAAGCTGGATGTTACGTGATTATGATGCACGATGGGTTACCTAGACCCTCCCCCCCCGCCCTAAGGAGAAATCTCTTACCATTTCAGGGCGCCCTGCAAGTTTCTGGGTAGATCTTTGATTGGAGGAAGGGACAGGGTCTGCACTTTGGGGCTGGGGGCGTTTGGAATTTCTGTGCAGTTTTTGTCGTTTGTTTTGAGAAAGTAGGCTTCTAAAAATAAGTGACTTTCCCATTTCTCTGGTTGAGTCATGTGAGATGGAAACGGCAGACCAGTGTTTCCACGTTATCGTCCGGGCGCCTTCAGACTGGTTGGAGGAGAAGCCCAGTGCGAGAGGATCGCTGGCCGAGACTAGGCAGTGCCGAGCGCGGGCTGAGGCAGGGAGCCCCGCTGGGAGGGGACGGCGGCCATCCGGGGGCCGGATGGTACCTGTGACAGTGCTTAGGTGGAGCGGAACGGGGCGGAGGGGCGGGGAGAGCGGGCAGGGCCGCCGCCATATGTTGGAAGGCAGAGGCAATAGCATTGTTCCTGATACGGATTGAGGCTTCAGTAAACAGAGAATCAAGGGTGGCTGGGAGGAGAAAGAGAGTGGAAGAAGGTGCCACTGTGTGACGGTGCCGTCGCACAGAGCCCCGCTCTTGCGCGAGTCCTGCGTTGGCTTTAATGCTGTGTTGTCGCTGTCTTGGAGGCCTTAGTGGGTTTTGAATGAGGGGCCTGCAGTTTGATTTTGCAGCGGGCCCTGCAAGTTACGTAGCCAGGGTGTATAGATGTGGCCCAGGAGGGAAAGGTCCTTGGACGGAGCCCTAGGTGTGGTGACATTTCAAGGTTAGGGCAACCGCCAAGGGGCTGAGAGGATGGTCGAGGGGAAGCCCGGAGAGGTCCTCTGAAGCTCAGTGAGCCAGCCGTGCGGAGGGCAGGAGTGCTCAGCTGTGCCCAGTGCTGCTGGGAGCCCAGGAAAGGCACCACCTGCCGACAGTCCGTCATGGAGGGCACGGGTGACCTTGCACGGAACTGTTTTGTGGCCGCGTGGGCGAGAATGTCTACAGAACACCTTCAGAGAGACTTAAGGGGACAGATATTGGAGACAGCAAGTACAGACAACTCTTGGCTGAATTTTGTAGCAAAGGGGGAGAGAGAGCAATGGAGTGGTAGATGGGGGAGGGAGGGGAGCTGTGAGTTCCAGGGAGGTTGTTTTATTTTAAGACTAGTATTGCAATGGTGCAGTGGATGGTGTGAATGTCAAAGCAAGAGGTTTTTAGGGAGAAGGGAGGACAGTGATCTGAGATCAAGAGTGAAGAGCAGGGTCAAGGCAGAGTAACAGAGACAAAAAGTCCAGAGGTGGGCGAGATAGGGCATTTGCCGATGAAAGGTCGCAAGTTCCAGAAGACAGGAGGGTGCTAAGAGGTGGCATCTATGTGAATAATTTGCATATGGTGGGAGGAGGAAGGGGGCCACTCCTGTGAATGAGGGTACAGGCCTGATAGGCTGAGTTTGGATGATGATCAGGAGGGAGGGAAGTGCTGGGGCTGGGGGTGCTGCAAGGGGAGGGCCGGTCCATGCTGGAGGGTTAGCCCAGGAGTGTCCTGAGCTTTGAAACTGGTTTGCAGTTGACAGAGGTGCGACACCATGAGTGGGACATTGCCATCAGCAGAACTGGCACTATCACCACCCATTCTGCAGAAACTCTTTTTGGTACTTTACTCCTTCATGTGGAAGAGGTTCTTCAAAGAACCTTTTCTTCTTTCCTTTTCTCTTTGCTTTTCTTTTCATTTCAAACAAGTCTTTTTTTTTTTTTTTTTTTTAAGCGTTTATTTATTTTGAGAGTGAGAGAGACAGAGTGCGAGCAGGGGAGGGGGAGAGAGAGAGAAACAGAATCCGAAGGAGGCTCCAGGCTCCGAGCTGTCAGCACAGAGCCCAACGTGGGGCTGGAACCCACAAACCACAAGCTCCTGACCTGAGCTGAAGTCGGATGCTCAACCGACTGAGCCACCCAGGCGCCCCTCGAAGAACCTTTTCTAAAATGAAATGAAACAAAACAACAACCTGTTAGAATTTGGGTTAAATTTGCATTAAGTTTATAGATTAATCTGGAGCGAGTAGACATTTAAAAAATGTTGTCCCTTTAACCATAAACATGGTATTCTCATCATTTATATATGTCTTCTTTTATGTCTTAAAAAATTTTTTTAATGTTTATTTATTTTTGAGAGAGACAGAGCATGGGTGGGGGAGGGGCAGAGAGAGGGAGACACAGAATGTGAAGCGGGCTTTAGGCTCTGAGCTGTCAGTACAGAGCCCAGTGCGGGGCTTGAACTCACCAGCCGTGAGATCACGCCCTGAGTCGGATGCTTAACCGACTGAGCCACCCAGGCGCCCCTGGGTCTTTTCTTAAAGTGTCGTAATTTTCTCCATAAATTTCTATGCATTTTAAAAGGTTTATTGCAAGATACTTCTGTTACTAGAATAAATGAGCTTATTCAAAAAATACATTTTTAATTGGTTGTTGCTGACGTCTAGGAAACGAATTTTAATGTTGACTGTTGTATCAACAACCTAGTGAACTGTCATAAATTTTCGAAGCTTAGGGTTGCTTTAATTTTGTGTGTGTAGACGTTATCTGCAAATATTAATTTCATTTCTTCCTTCATAATTGTTATAACTCATATGTTTTTCTTATTTGATTACATTCATTAGTACTGCCAATAAAAGTTTGACCAGAAGGGCCATTCTTGCTCTGCTCTTAGAACATTAATGCTTCCAGAACTCTCTGTTGAGGAATGGTGCTGGAGTCTGCAGCTGTTCTGTAGGACTCTAAGGAAGCACTCTGTACTTTAGGGCAGAGGCGGGTTTATTGTGCATTTTAAGACACTGGTCAGGGACCAGCAGAATGCTTAAAGCTACCTGGGTGGTTGTGAGGTCTTTCCCTTTCCTCTTTCCTCCCTGGGTCTTTGTGTTCAGGAAGAGTGCATCCCGGCCCCCGTATCAGAATGGCCATAATAAAAAATAGTGACCTCAGCAAATCCTGGCAAGGACGCAGAGGAAGCGAATCATTCCGACATTGTTGCGTGGGGATGTAAAACGGCACAGCCACTCAGGAAGAATGTTTAGCAGTTTCTTTTCTTTCTTTCCCTGTTTTGATCGAAGCATGGTTGCCACACAATGTCACATCAGTTTCAGGTGCACGACACAGCGATAAGATGTGACATCTCTGTGTGTTACGCTGTGCTCACCACGAGTCTGGCCCCCGACTGTCACCACTCAGCGTGTTGACTCTGTTCTCTATGCTGTACCTTTCACCCCCCTGACTTACTCATCCAGACTTGTGGAAGCCTCTCCCTCCCGCCCTTCTCCGTCCGTTTTGTCCGTCTCCCACTCGCCTCTGCTCTGGCAGCCACCAGTTTGTTCTCTGTATGTATGGGTCTGTTTCTGCTGCTTTTGTTTTTTTCCTTTTGTTTTTTAGATTCCACAGATAAGTGGAATATGGTATTGTCTGTGACTGCTTTCACTTAGCATAACACCCCCAGGCTGATCCGTGTTAGCAAATGGCAAGATTTCATTCATTTTACGGCGGGGTATATTCCATGGTATGTATGTATACGTATGTATATATATTTATCCGTCTCAATGATCAGTACACAGTTGTCAGTGGACAGGTTGCTTCCATTTCTTGGCCATTGTAAATAATGCTGCAGTGAACATAGGAGTTCTTCTGTCTTTTTTGAATTAATGTTTTTGTTTTCTTTGGCTAAATACCCAGTAGTGGAATTACCGGGGTATATAGTATTTCTGTTTTTAATTTCTTGAGGAAACTCTGTGCTTTTTTTGTTGGCACCATGCTGCACCAATCCACGTTCCTGCCAACGGTGTACAAGGTGTCTCTTTTCCCCACACCCTCACCTACGCTTGTTATTTCTTGTCTTTCCGATACCGGCCATTCTGACAGGCTGGTAGAGTGACATCTCATGTGGTTTTGGTTTGCATTTCCCTGATGATGAGTGATGTTGAGCACCTTTTTAGGTGTCTGTTGGCCACCTGGATGTCTTCTTTGGAAAAATGTCTATTCAATGGAAATTAAATAAATAAATAAATTATTAATAAAAAAAGAAAGACAAATGTCTGTTCAGGTCTTCTGACCATTTTTAATTGGATTTTTTTGGGGGTATTGAGTTGTATAAACTCTTTATTTTATTTTATTCATTTTATTATTTTTTATTATGACATTTATTGTCAAATTGGTTTCCATACAACACCCAGTGCTCATCCCAACAGGTGCCCTCCTCCATGCCCATCACCCACTTTCCCCTCCCTCCCACCCGCCATCAACCCTCAGTTTATTCTCCGTTTTTAAGAGTCTCTTATGGTTTGGCTTCCTCCCTCTCTCTTTTTTTCCTTCCCCTCCCCCATGGTCTTCTGTTAAGTTTCTCAGGATCCACGTAAGAGTGAAAACATATGGTATCTGTCTTTCTCTTATGACTTATTTCACTTAGCATCACACTCTCCAGTTCCATCCACGTTGCTACAAAAGGCCATATTTCATTCTTTCTCTTTGCCACGTGCTATTCCATTGTGTGTATAAACCCCAATTTCTTTATCCATTCATCCGTTGATGGACACCTAGGCTCTTTCCATAATTTGGCTATTGTTGAAAGCGCTGCTGTTAACATTGGGGTACACGTGCCCCTATGCATCAGCACTCCTGTATCCCTTGGGTAAATTCCTAGCAGTGCTATTGCTGGGTCATAGGGTAGATCTATTTTTAATTTTTTGAGGAACCTCCACACTGTTTTCCAGAGTGGCTGCACCAGTTTGCATTCCCACCAACCGTGCAAGAGGGTTCCCGTTTCTCCACATCCTCGCCAACATCTATAGTCTCCTGATTTGTTCATTTTAGCCACTCTGACCTGTGTGAGGGGATATCTCATTGTGGTTTTGATTTGTATTTCCCCGATGAGGAGTGACATTGAGCATCGTTTCATGTGCCTGTTGGCCATCTGGATGTCTTCTTTGGAAAAATGTATTCAATGTAAATTAAATACATAAATAAATTATTAATAAAAAAAAGAAAGAAAAATGCCTAATCAAGTCTTCTGACCATTTTTAATTGGATTTTTTTGGGGTATTGAGTTGTGTAAACTCTTTATATAATTTGGCTATGGTAGTTTCTTATAAAGCTGAACACACAGCCGTCATTTGACATGGCAGTTGTCCTCTTGGGCATTTATTTCAGAGAAATGGAAACCTGTCTTTACACAAAAACTTATGCGTGAATATCCATAGCAGCTCTATTCATAATAGCCAAAATTTGCATGTCTTTCCATGGCTGAAAGGATAAACAAGCTGTGGTATATCCATACCATGTAATACTACACAGCAATACGCAGGAGCCAAATACTGGCAAACACCACCACTGGGGTGGGTCTCCAGGGAGTTGTGCTGAGTACAAAAAGTCTAATTACGAAGCCTACGTGTCACCTTATCCTGTTTATATGACATTCATGGCAATGTCATATAAACATATATGACATTCATGGCAATGGCAAAATTATAGGAATGGAGAATAGGTTGGCGGTTGCCAGAAATGAAGGAGGGTGTACGGGCAGGAAGGATCAAACGGCAACATGAGGGATCCTTGGGGTGGTAAGAATGTTCTGTGTCCTGACTTATCCGATAGCAGTGCCCTGGTGGTGATATTGTGCTGTAATTTTGAAAGATGTTTCCACGGGGGAAAGCTGGGCAAAGGGTACACAGAATCTGTGGGTCTTACAACTGCATGTGGATCTAAAATGATCTCAAAACGTTTCATGAAAAAAAAACAACAAGGTAAACTGTAGTGATTTTTCGTCAAAAGAAAATAATTGTCAAGTTTCAGATCTTGTAATAAACTCTCAGTTTAAGACTGGACTGAAATTATTATGGTTTCATTGATAGGATGTTTCCTCGGGGAAATTGCATTGTACATCACCTGTTTCTATAACACGGCAGAGCCTCTGTGTTGGATAAGCTCTGTGCTTGACGCATTACCTCCTGCTTGATGTCATCTTGGCGGGGTCTGGGGCAGGGGTACTCCGTTGAGATTATTCTCATTTTTTATAAACTCGTAGTGAAGGGATCAAAGGCCACCGTCTGCTTCAAGATGATGCGCTCAGCTGCGTACTATTTAGTAAAATAATTCTGGGATTATTATTTTTTGCTCATGAGATATCTTTGACTCCTGTCTTCATCTGGATATTCAAAGGTACTTTTGCCAATTCTCCCTTTCTCCAAATATGTGTTCGGTGTCCGTGTGGCTCAGATATTTCACCAGGTGATGGGAATACGGAGACTGACCAGGGGTGGCCCCCCGGCCTGTCTGGAGCGTCCCGTTGGCCCAGGGAAGAGCCTTTCAGTCCGGTAAGGGGGACAGAGCGGAACCGGAGCTGTTGATTTTAACAAATACGTACTGAGTGCCCACCGCGTGCCGGGCACCGCTCCCGGTGCTGGAAACGCAGCGGTGAGCGGGGCAGGTGCTCTCTCATGGAGCCTGTGGCCCTAGTGGTTGGATACAACACACGGGGTCGGCGTGCACAACTCTTCCTCTGCCTCACCGTGGCACGCATGGCCCGTGACAGCTCGTGGAAGGTAATAGTCGCGGGCAGCGCGCACGGATGAGTGACGAATCTGCGAGTGTGTGTATGGGTGTGCAGGGTGAGGTGAGCTGTGAGGACAGAACGGAAGAGAGAGTTGTTTTTTACAGACTGTGACGTCAGAGGTATCTAGGAAAGAAGCTGCCTCCCTGTTTTATTAAATTTAGGGATTTGGGGGGGCGCCTGGGTGGCTTGGTCGGTTAAGCATCCGACTTCGGCTCAGGTCATGATCTCACAGTCCGTGAGTTCAAGCCCCGCGTCGGGCTCTGTGCTGACAGCTCAGAGCCTGGAGCCTGTTTCAGATTCTGTGTCTCCCTCTCTCTCTGCCCCTCCCCTGTTCATGCTCTGTCTCTCTCTGTCTCAAAAATAAATAAATGTTAAAAAAAAAAAATTAAAAAAAAAAATTTAGGGATTTGGCTTAAATGACAGAAGATTAGCAATGGAGAGCGGGTGGCCAGCCAGCGCACAGACCAGAGACGGAAACCGGAGGAGGACGGCAGATCTTCCAGAAGCTGTCCCCAGTGTCCTCCTCCCAGCCCCACCCTGGACCCATCCATGTCCTCTGCCCTCTCCTGGTCCTCAAAGGTGGTTTTTTGTTTTGTTTTGTTTTGTTTTGTTTATAAAGAGTTCCCGTGTGGACTCAGTTTTCCCATAACCACCTGCCCCACGTTTCAAGGGGCCAAGTGGGAAAATGAGGGCAGCGGAAAGTGGAGAGAGCTCTTCTGTTAGAATGTGTGCCGGGAGGCCTAGCTGGCTGGCGTGTTGAATTAACGTGCAGATCATGACCTGCGGAGTGAGGAGGCGAAGGCCACTTGCCTGAGGCTGGCAGGGGGCTCCCTCGGCCCCCCAGCGCCCGCTTTGGGAAAGTGAAAGCCCTCTGGGTCGTTTTGACCAAAGGTGCGGTTTTGGTACGCTTACACAAAGGGAGGAGTCACCAGAGTTATTACCCACAAAGCCCAGAAATGGGGCTGGGGGTGCAGTGAGCTGGGGGGAGGGCAGTCCTCCATCGGGGGGGGCATGAGCGAGCCGGAGGCAGAGAACAGGGTAGCAAGCACCTGTTTCCTATAAGGTGGTCAGGGTGGAGGGCACTAACTTCTGACGGCCTTAACTCGAAGGGGTTTTTTTTAAAAGATGCCTCGGGGAAGGCACGGTGGGAACTTTCGGGGCCCTCCCAAGCTCAAGTCCATCCGTGAATGTCCAGACCCTGGGTATGAGTAGGGGAGCCATGCCGTAAAATACCCAGGCGGCAACTCGGAAACACAAACGTTGTCTTTCATCACGAAGGGCGGGACGGCGTCTCAGAAATGGCCAGAAAGACAGTTCAGAGACATTCCTTGCCTCTTGGTCAATTTCTGACAGGACCAGCTAATCCCCCAAGTCCAGTGTGCTTTTGGCCACCTCCGGTGGACGTGGTTCAGTATCACACCCAAGCCGAACAGAACAGGTTCTGTGTTTGTTTTCTGTTCCTCAAATGGAAAGACTTAAAGCGTTAGGCCTAATTGCTGCTGCTTCTGTTTTCTCTGTCTATCCTGTGGGTACTCAGAGCTCTGACTGAGCTCTGTCATGGATTAATTTTGGACTTGGTCTAATGGTCTAGATTGTGTTTGGAACTTTATTAAAAAATTTTTTTTTTAATGTTTATTTATTTTTGAGACAGAGAGAGACAGAGCATGAACGGGGGAGGGTCAGAGAGAGAGGGAGACACAGAATCTGAAACAGGCTCCGGGCTCTGAGCTGTCAGCACAGAGCCCGACGCGGGGCTCGAACTCACGGACCATGAGATCATGACCTGAGCCGAAGTCGGACGCTTAACCGACTGAGCCACCCAGGCGCCCCGTGTTTGGAACTTTCTTGATGGCAGTATGCATCGGGGTTCAAATACCTAGCTTTAGGATCAGAGAGAATTGGATTCAGTTCTGTATGACGTTGGAAAGCTTCCTTTATTTCTATTATAGGTGTGAATGAAAATAAAATTTTGTACCCCATGGGGTGGTTGTGATTAGTAATATGTATAAAAGTGCATGCCTTGGGGCGCCTGGGTGGCTCAGTTGATTGAGCATCTGACTTCAGCTCAGGTCATGATCTCGCAGTTTGTGAGTTCGAGCCCCGCGTCAGGCTCTGTGCTGACAATTCAGAGCCTGGAGCCTGCTTCCAAGTCTGTGTCTCCATCTCTCTCTGCCTCTCCCTTGCTCATTCTCTGCCTCTCTCTCTGTCAAAAATAAATAAACTTAAAAAAAAAAAAAGTGCATGCCTTAATTATTTGATACATTAAGAGAACCTTGTGATGCAATCACGCTTGTATTGACAATATACAAGGTAAACTCGTACCCTGCATGACCGCGGAATTGACAGAAACTTCACCTCTCACCATTTCGCCCGGCTAAATCTCACGATGGAGGCCTGCGTAGGACATGAGTGTATGAAGTCAGCACTCGAGCATTTAAGCATTCTTCGCGTGTCCTTATCCGGGTGTATGTGATCACCCGCCAAGCACTCTGATATACGTAGAGAATTCATCCTCCAGAGTCTCTGGAGACTTTCCCCTTCTGTTCATTTGTCCTACCGTCAAGGCCCTTTTTTTCCCCTACAGGTGGCCGGTAAACACCCTAGTTGACGGCTTCAGTTGCTTAATAATTGACTTAACTTTTACAGCGGATGTTTTATTTTAAACCCTTATCTGACCGAGGTGCCAGCGAGACTGACGTTTAAATTCTAATTATTCTCTAAAAAGCTTTGCAGACATTTAGGGGAGGATGTGCATAGAACACCTTTAAAGGTGAGCCTCTGCCTTTCCTTCTTGGATCTTTACATTTACTAAATATAACCTGCGGTCAATGCAGCAATAGATACAAGATCTTATTTACATCCATTTAGGCCGGGGAAAGTGCTCAGGGCCGATACTAACAACTGTTAAGAAAGTCTAAAAATAAAAGTGATGTCATGTTCATGCCCTGGGAGTTCTTCCCCGTCGTTAAGGGCAAACTCCGGAATAAGACCTGGGAGAGAGCCCTCACCAGGACAGAGCACCAAGGAAGCCAGGATGGTTGGTTGCCCATGCGAAATACCCTGACGACCTGTAGGGACACGGTCACACGTGGACACCTGGGTCTTTCCTGCAAAGATGTGTTCATGAGGGTGCACGAGTAGTACTGTTCATTCATCAGTAGTGATTGTGGAGGGCTCCCTGTGTCAGCACGAACGTGTGTGTGTGTGTGTGTGTGTGCGCGCCCGCGTGTGCATATCTCTTGCTCGGGCAGTTCATCTCTTACTTTGCTCATTGCTTGTAAGAATCAGAATCCGATATAACATCACCTGTCACCCGAAAAAGTGACCTAATCTCAGTTAACTTTGAACTAGAGATTTTACATTTGCAAGTAGACTTTCCAGACTTTTGTAATCTCATGCTAAATAATAAGCAAATGTGACATTTCACACATTTCGGTGATGCGTTTGGGGGCCGCTTCTCCCTCTTCTGTCCCGAGGGGTGCTGTGTGAGCGGTGATCAGCACTGGGGATCCCTGGATTACTGTAAATATTTTAAGCACATTCCCGAGACTGGTCGTACGGGAAACTAGAGTAAGCAAATACTACACGGAGTGAGGACCTCTCTGCTCTGACATTTGGAACCTCATTCCAGATCCTAAGTTCAGGGACGGTTGCTTTTTTTTCACCGGCCTTCAGTGATGCCTTCATATCATGGACAAGCTCATTCACATTCAGAGGGAGACACTGCAGACTGGCAAGCTGTTCAGCTTCGTGCCCCACAGGATCAGGCCTCTTATGAGCTATTTTTAGCCATGTAATGATTATCCTTATTTAAGACTCTTCTCCATTTTCTTTTTGCTTTTTTTTATTTGCACCGAGGAAACAGAACTTGGGTTTTAAAGCTGCAGAATTTTTGTGTTTGGACCCCCAAAGAAGTAGTTACTGTTTGTCTAGCAAACAAACTAAGTGACCTTTTGTTCTTGAATCTCAGGAGTCTCGCTCCACAGCTGAGTTTAGCCGAATTGCGAAGAGTGTAGGATAGTGTGAGGGGTTTCTGTGGTGTCCCCCGCCCCCACGGTCCCTTCCCCAGATTACCTGTGCTGTTCACTTGTGCTGCTGAGAGTTTTAGAAGTACGCTCTCGGGGTCTGCCCTACGTTCATGCTCATGGTGACCTTCCTGATGCTTGGAAATACCTCTGTTCCACTCTATTTAACTCTTCCACTCTCTGATTTTCAGATGTCAGGGTGTGGGCAGATATTCTGGAAGGGAAGACACCACTGTGGGCAAGTGACTGAGGGGGCCTCAGGTAAAATAAAGTGCACAGGTAGGGGCTGTTAGTGTATTCCAGGTGAGGAATAATGAGGGCCTGATCCAGGGAAGCATCAGAGATGCAAAGAGAGAATGACTGGGGAGCATAGCTGAGTTGGAATGGACGTGGTGTAGAGTTGGAACCAGACAAGTAGAAAAGTCTATCCATCTTGCCTGTCCATTATTTGTCCTTTGAGAGCCCAGGCACTTTGCAGAAGCGGGCAATACTTCAGAGAGTCAGACATTATCAGAGTCAAAGGTGACCCTGTGCCATCCAAGATGGCGGCCACCAGCCGCAGGGGCCTACTGGGCACTTGAGAGTCAGAACCCAGTGTAGTGTGCACACTGCATTCTGAAGGCTTAGTGGGAAAAAAGAATCTGAGACATCGCATTAGTAATAGATGGTGTTTCTTATATATTGAAATCATACTTGGGATTGGTCAAGTTAAATAAAATATGTTATCCCAATTATTTTCCATTTCTTTGTCTTTTTTTTTAAGTGTCCCTATGAGAAAAGTTCAGATCGTATATGTAGCTTGCGTTGCATTTCCATTGGACAACACTGTCATAGATCGTCTTGTCCAAGCACTTGTGATTGACTATTCATGGAATTGTAGACTTTCAGCAATAAAATGATCTGGGAGCCCAACATCCTCCCCTCTGGGGGAGGAAACCAAGGCTCTGACAAGTTACATTCTGGAACCTGCCTGGTGTTTCAGGGGTGGTGACAGCCTGGGGTCCATGTCTTTCTACTCTTCCAGTATTCTTTTCAGGCTTATTTTGTCTTTCTCTGGCACTGAGTAAATCTCTATTGGGCACAATGTAAGCGATCCACCTTGAGTTTATTTTGAAAATTAACTGGGTCACAGTGCAATATGACCAATATATTTGGTTTTGCTTTCCACAGTTTCAATCACCACAAGTCAGAACATCATCTGGAAACAGATGATTCTCGTTTTGAGCAGTTGGTAGAGGGTCCACAGTAGCCTAACGCTGCGTCACAACGCCTGTGTCACTGACCTCATCACGTGGGCATTTTATCATGTCCCGTCATCACAAGAGGAAGGGTGATTGCAGTGTAAAAAGTTATTTTGAGGGAGAGGCCACATTCACATTAATTTTATTGTGGTCTATTGTTGTTACAATTGATCTGTTTATCAGTAGCTATTAGTCTCTTACTGTGCCTAATTTGTAAATTTAACTTTATCACAGATATGTATTACATACAGGAAAAACACAGTGTATATATATATATATAGGGCTCAGTACTATCCACGGTTTCAGGCATCCGCTGGGGGTGTTGGAACGTGTCTTCGTGCATAAGGGGGGCTACTGTACTTGAGATTCCGTTATATTTCTTTGAACCTAATATCTAACAAAACCTACTTGCTTGAGTCTTTGTCGTCTGAGATCGTCAGTCAATATTTGCAGAGAGGATCTTCAAATATTATGCACCTGCAATTTATATTAAATGAACTTTTGGCCCCGTGCTGCACGGTCTAGAGAGAGAAGCTGGCAAATCTTACCCACCCATATGACAACCTCCCTCATGACCAGTGGGCATTTTGGTAGCAATTTCCTCTTCCCGGACACCGGTCAGCAATTAGAGTCGAGTTTTTCAAAGACACGTATCTTAAAAATGTTCCCCTCTGAGTGTATATTTTCTTCATAATGTAGTCCTCAAATGGCTGTCCCCCCGAAACGGAGAAAGTAAATACAGAAGCAAAAGTAACCCAAGGGCCATGTTCAAACACCATTAGGCTGTCCATGGCCCTGAGTCTTGCTGGGAAGGCAAGGTAGGTTTTGTTACCGGGGGATAAAGCTAGGCTTTTTAGATCGTCCCTGAACTTTGAGTTTTTGGGAATTTCTTTTAACATCGATGAAATCGTGGGCTGTGATACCAAATGCAGTGTGGGTAACCGAGAGGATACTTGTGCTGTCGTTAGCAGTCTGGTATCTTGTTCCGTCGGCGTGTGGTTGTTTTGCTTGAAGGGGAAGATCTGACTCTCAAGCTGTGTCTGTACGATAGAGAGCTATGTTGTCTGCAGTCTGTGGTCTGTTTCAGCAGAGGTCTTGGCCTTAGGAGCATGGCTGTGGGGTATGACTGCAGATACCCTGGGTAGGAGAGGTATCCCGTGGTTCTACGTCCACCATAAGGCTCTTTTAGGCAGAGTGTGGACAGGATGTATCAACGCGGTGCCAGCAATACCACGCAGGGCAGATGAGACCTTGGATGTGGCGATGGCCGTGTGAACTCAGTGCTGCGGCATCACGCTGTGAGGTCAGCACGGTAGTGTTGCACCGTGACAGATGTGTAATGACATGCATCCACCATTATAGAATCACAGAGTATTGTCACTGCTCCTCAGGTCCCCTGGGCTTTACCTGTTTATCCTCCTCTGTCCCCGGCCCCTGGCTACCACTGATCTTTTTAGTGTCTCCATCGTTTTGCCTTTCCCAGAATATCATTTGGTTGGAATCCTACAGGACGTAACGTTTTCAGACTGGCTTCTTCGCTTAGTGATTCGCATTTAAGACTCGTCCATGCCTTTTCACGGCTTGATAGCTATTTTTTAAAATCCCTGAATAATGGTCTGTTGCCTGGATGGACCACAGTTTATTTATCCATTAAGGTACTGAAGGATATCTTGGTTGCTTCCAAGTTTTGGCACTTATGAATAAACCAGCTGTGAACGTCTGTGTGCAGGTTTGTGTGTGGACATACATTTTCAACTCCTTTGGGTAATCTGATCGTATAATGAGAGCATACTTAATTTTATAAGAAGCTGCCGAACTGTCTTCTAGAGAGGCTGTGGCATTGTACATTCTTACCAGCAGTGAGTAAGGATTCCTGCCGTTGCGCATCCTCACCAGCATTTGGTGCCATCGGTGTTTTGGATTTTAGCCGTTCTAATACTTGCTGTCATTTGCAATTCCCTAATGACGCGTGATGTGGAACATCTTTTCATATGCTTATCTGACATCTGTATTTCTTTTTGTGTCTAAATACAAAGAACTCTTCAATGTTTCAGAGAGAGAGAGAGAGAGAGAGAGAGAGAGAGTCAGACACACACACACACACACACACACACACACACACACACACACACACACAGAATCCGAAGCAGGCTCCAGGCTCTGAGCTGTCAGCACACAGCCTGATGTGAGGCTCGAACTCATGAATGGTGAGATCAGACCTGAGCCGAAGTCGGATGCTTCACGGCCTGAGCCACCCAGGCACTCCTACAAAGAACTCGTCGAACTCAGCAATAAGAAAACATAGAACTTGATTTACAAATGGGCAAAAGATTTGAACCGGTGGTTCACCATGAAAGATATGTTTTGCAGATATCTTCTCCCAGTCTGTGGCTTGTCTTTCATTCTCTAAGTGTCTTTTGCAGAGCGTATGTTTTCCATTTTAACAAAATCCAACTTACCAATATTTACCTTCACAGATTATGCTCTTGTTGTTTCAAGTTTTCTTCGATAATATTTTTTCTTAGCTTTTTGAAACTTACATGTGTAAAGTTATTCTTCTAGAGGATACTTAAAATTTTCTTTTAACGTTTATGTATTATTTTTGAGAGACAGAGACAGAGCACGAGCAGGGGAGGGGCAGAGAGAGAGGGAGACACAGAATCTGAAGCAGGCTCCAGGCTCCGAGCTGTCGGCACAGAGCCCGACGCGGGGCTCGAACTCATGAGCCGCGAGATCATGACACTGCGCCACCCAGGCGTCCCTGGAGGGTACTTTTAAATTTTTTTTTTTTTAATGTTTATTTATTTTGGAGACAGAGAGAGAGCATGAACGGGGGAGGGTCAGAGAGAGGGGGAGACACAGAATCCGAAACAGGCTCCAGGCTCTGAGCTGTCAGCACAGAGCCCGACGAGGGGCTCGAACTCACGGACCGCGAGATCATGACCTGAGCCGAAGTCAGCCGCTTAACCGACTGAGCCACCCAGGCGCCCCTGGAGGGTACTTTTAAATTGTGAGTAACACATACTGTTTTTTCCTCCTAACACAGGCGAGAATTAATGAGTACATGAATCCTTTTCCTCTCCACTCTTGGCCCCGCAGACAAAAAGAAGACTGAAGCTTGGCTGTCTGACTCCCTCCCCTACTGCCTTCTCTGCTGAAATCACCTGAGTTGGCTTCTGAGCGTGTTCACTGTTTTCTTTGCTCACCAGGCTTCCTTGTGTACCACTCTTCTTGTTGGAGTAGATCCCCCAGGATCTCCCAGTGACCAGCTGGGAGTGTAAAGGGTTTCTCCGTGTCCCTGAAAATGCTTTTATGTCATCCTCCCAATTAAGCGACAGTTTTGCTGAATACAGAGGTCTAGCCTCCAAACTCTTTTCCTTCAGTGCTTTAAGGAGATCGCTTCATTATCTTCCTGTACCCAGATTTGCTGATGAGAATCTACGTCCATCAGACTCTTGTTCCTTTGCAGCTAAGCTATTTTCCTTTTTGATTAGTTTTTAATGATATATGTGTCCTTGGTGTTCTCAAGTTTCAATCTAATGGATTTTCTTTTGCCCATTAGTTAATTGCTCGGTGCTGGAGGGCCCTTTCAATCTAAGAATGCTATCTTTCTTTTGGGGGGACGTTTTCATCTTGCCTTGTCAATCACTGCCTCCCCTGTCCTCCCCCCCTTCTGCTTGCAGCTTCCTTTACATCAATGTTGGCACTTCTGTGTCCCCCCCCCCCCCCGCCAGGGGTTTCTTAATTGTATTTATATTCCTTATCTCCTAATGCCCCATTTGGGTGTTGCCTGGCGTTCACTGATGCACTCTTTAGCTTTGGTTTTCCTTTCTTTTCATTTTTTTTCTCCTTGGTTTTTAATATCTACCGACTTTTTATTTCAACATTTATGTATTTCATTTCCAAGGTCTCTAATTGATTCTTTTTTTTTCAAAACACTCTAGTATTGTGTAAGGTCCTGAACACTCTGTTTTCCTGGAGGATGTGAATTACACGTTTCAAAGTATTTTTCTGATTGTTTTATTATTGGAGTGTGAGTTCTGTTTGTTTTTTCCGTTTCAAGGTGTTCATGCACCATGTAGTTCTGTGTGATTCCAGAACTCATTTTTTAAAAGTTGGTTTATTTATTTTAAGGGGATGGGGGATGGGCAGAGAGAGAGGTGTTTTTTGTTTTGTTTTTGTTTTTCCTCAGTTGAGGGTCCCTGGAGGGGGCTAAGCAAAGCTGCGGGGGATCGGGGATCATCCACACTGTCTTCAGTTGAGTGCAGAGCAGGTGAAACGTGCTAGCAGGTGCCTGCAGGGATGGTCTGCTCAGCTCCTCACTCCTTCCACATAAACAGCTCTGTGTCCCACGAGCCGGAGGAAGCTCTCTGCCAAGGAAAAGTGTGGGTCAGTTTCCAAAGGGCCAGAGTTTCAGTGGTTTAACCCTGGCCAGGTGTCCTATGGGACCACATTAGCCACACAAGTAGTCTATCCTGTGTTTATCCTCTCTTTTCTTTTGCTTAGATGCACGCCTGCTGGTTGCAGAGGGGAAGTCACGCACAGCACTCTCTTTTTGTTTGATCTGTGCCGTAGCTTAGGCTGAGCACAGTCCCGACTGTAGGCAGGGATACAGCCCAGATGACTCTAGTCGGACCTTTTGGGTTCCGACCCCGACACATCCTCGCTGGGCGTCCATGAGGAAGTTAGTTCCCTGACTCCATGAGCCCTGCTTTCCTCGTCCATAACATGCAGGTGGTAATAATACCTCACTGACTACAGAAAGACCTTAAATATAATAACATATATGGAGCACCTACCACTACCCGAAACTTAATGTCATTCATTGATTATTGTAAAATTAAGAATTAAAAACAATGACGTGATATGCTCTTGTAATTATTTCGAGAGTAATATGCTAGGGATTATAGGGCTCTGACCCTCCTCCATTTTATTTTGTCCATAACTAGATTGTTAACTTTTCTTCATGTAATATGAGCTCTGTATGGATACCAAAGTCTTTGTCTGGAAAGTCAAATGACAATCGTAGTGGGCTTAATGAAAAATTTTTTTAAAATGTTTATTTATTTTTGAGAGAGAAAGAGAGAGAGACAGCCGGGGGGAGGGGCAGAGAGAGAGGGAGACACCGAATCCGAAGCAGGCTCCAGGTTCTGAGCTGTCAGCACAGAGACAGATGCAGGGGTCGCACCCACGAACTGTGAGATCGTGACCTGAGCCGAAGTTGGTCGCTTAACTGACTGAGCCACCCAGGCACCCCATAGTGGGCTTAATTTTTAAAGAGCATTGCAATATTCTGCTCACATCACCAAATGCATGGGAGAATTTGCCTCTTGTGAAACAAACCAGTTTCCCACCTTATTATGGTGCTTTGGAAAACTTAGAGGAATGCAGAGATCACATGCCTCCCTGCGCCCACCCCGGTTACTGGAAGGGATATGGGGCGTGCCCAGTTGGCCCCATTGCAGACTTGCACTTTTAAACCAAAATTATGCTGAGCTGAGTAGCAGTCTGAACATTAGTAGGAATGGATGTTTTTCCTCTTGGAATCCAAATTGTCATTTTCTCTCATCACTGTACATGGAAGGTGTGACCACCCCATACACTCCAGACTCTGCAACAGTTTAAGGGTGTCTCTCTCTCTTTTTTTCTTTTACAACCTTGATTTCTGCCGCAGAGCACATCTTTCAGGGACCTTCTGGCCTCTCAGCTGATCTTGGAAATACATGATTACATCGTAGTGTCTCCGGACCCTCAGGGGAAAATGTTCCCACTCCTTTTGCACTGGAAATAAAAAGAACAGGTCCATTCTGTGCTTGGAACTAAGGCACTAAGTAACCTGAGGTGCTTGGAGAGAATTTCTCAGGACAGTGTGAGCAGCTGTGAACCTCCCGCTGTGTGTTCTAGCAGGAATTAAAATCGTGCGGACGGTTTTGCGTGGCACAGGGTCTAAATGAACATGTTTCCACATCTTAAACTTTTCCGTTTTCCGTTTACATGTATTCGTGTGTTTTTTTTAAATGTAAAAAAATTGTTTTTCAGAGAGAGAGCGTGCATGGGGGGAGAGAGTCAGAGGGAGAGAATCTTTTTTTTTTTTTTTTTTTTTTTTTTTTAAATTTGAGAGCGAGAGTGCGGGAGAGGGGCAGAGGGACAAAGAGAATCTCAGGCAGGCTCTGTGCTCAGCATGGAGCCTGATGCTGGGCTGGGTCCCACTACCTTGGGATCATGACCTGAGCCCAAATCAAGAGTTGGACATTCAACCAACTGAGCCACCCAGGTGCCCCTCTATGTATTCATTTCTTTTTTTTAAAAAAAAAATTTAATGTTTATTTTCAAGAGAGAGAGAGAGAGAGAGAGAGAGCGTGAGCAGGGGAGGGGCAGAGAGAGAGGGAGACACAGAATCCAAAGCAGGCTCCGGGCTCTGAGCTGTCGGCACAGAGCCCGACGCGGGGCTCAAACTCACGAACCACGAGATCATGACCTGAGCTGAAGTTGGACGCTTAACCGACTGAGCCACCCAGGCGCCCCTCTACGTGCTCATTTTTAAACACTTGCCTCTGCCTTCGTAGGTCACTCAGCGGTGGGCTGTGGGTCATATGCACGTTGTACGTTGGCTTTAGCACTTTTCTGCTGTAGGAGGTGAAGCCCTTTGTTCGCCTCGTACTGTCTAAGCTTCTGGTTGGTGGGCATTGGGTATTTATGTACACGTTCACGGCCTTAGTGCTTCACTACTCTCTAAAATGGGTATAAATAAAACCCCTTTCGCTAAGTTACTGTTGAAGTGCTTGAAACATTACTTAGAGCTATAGCTTCCTAAAAGTCTAATGATAATTTAGTAACCGTAAGAGTGTTTGTCCATGAGAAGAACTTAAGATAGGTGTTTCTTTTCTGTTACCTGAAAATATTTTCTATGTTAAATGCAATGTAAATGTTTCTATATATTAAGATTTTTTTTTTCTCTTCACTAATATTTTAAGATACGTCTGTGGGTCCCGGTTGTTCCGGAAGAGACTTTTTGTGTTGTCTTTCTCAGTGTGAGAATCTAAGAAGGGAAGGAAGGAAAGGAGGTTGTCAGGCAGGCAGGAAGGGTCTTGCCCTAGAGAAAAGGTGGAAAACTTGCTGGAGGGCAGGTCAAGGACACTGTGGTGCCCGGTGGTCGGGAGAGGGGGAGGAGCGGCCTGAACGCAGGAGCGGTGGGCGGAAGGGAAAGTGGAATTGCGTGAGGGCAGGTGTGCAAGGAGAGTGTGCTTGAAGGGAATGTTGCTCTCCCTGTTCGATGGGAAGTAGGTTCACCAAGGTGGCCTGGAGATATCCGAGGGAAACCGATGAAGAGCGAGGGCCAAGCTCTGCCAGGTGATAGGACAGCCTTCTGCTGCTAACGTGGGATTAGAGGAGCACAGGACAGACTTCCTGCCCCCAGTCACAGACTATGGAGGATGAAATTTCCGTTTAACAGGATGCGAGAAGATACACAGTTTAAGGAAGACAGTGGCTCTTCATGAGGTTTGAGGGACTATAGGGAGAGAAGTAACCGTTGGTTTGTTTTCAGGAACTGAAAACAGGCACATTTGGAAATGGGAAATCTCAGCATTTTATTTTATTTTTTTTAACATTTATTTATTTTTGAGACAGAGAGAGACAGAGCATGAACGGGGGAGGGGCAGAGAGAGAGGGAGACACAGAATCGGAAGCAGGCTCCAGGCTCGGAGCCGTCAGCCCAGAGCCCGACGCGGGGCTCGAACTCACGGACCGCGAGATCGTGACCTGAGCTGAAGTCGGACGCTCAACCGACTGAGCCACCCAGGCGCCCCGAAATCTCAGCATTTTAGATGTAAGGAGAATGAAGTAGAAACTGGTGGAGTTTGTAATGTTAAGAGAGGAACGTGATCGTGCTGTGTCTGATGAGCTCCGGGCTTAAGTGAGGTCAGCAACGGTGGGAGAGGAGGTAGCCGCCTGTGGTCTACGCACTTTGTGCGAAGTGTCCTCAACTGGGTCTAGGTTCACGTGCAGATCTTCAGTCCCGTACCTTAGGTCAGTGGCGAATCAGCTAGAGGGCTACTGGGGGCGACATACACGAATGATGTCGACAGGTGCAGAGGCTGCCTGGGGGAGCCCGCGTTTGGTGTTTGAAACCTTCCCGTGTATAACGCGTGACCTGGCTACTTTGTGGATAAAGGAGACACGATACTACACAGTTCCTGTTTCCCGGGAATTGACCATCTGGTTGGGGGAGATAAGACCCAGACATGTGAGGAGGAGGTAATAAAAATAACGAATATTTGGAGACAACAGCAGGGCACCCACAGGGCGTGATGAATTGCGGAATGAGTCACGAGGACGGTAAATGAACGCTCGAAGCAGAGCCTGGTGATACCGTGCTTTTCAGAGCAGGATTTGAGTGAGGTGGTTATTGTTTGGCTTTTTAAAAAGTCAGGGCAATTAAGGTGTAATTTACATACCACGGAATTCACCCTCTTTAGGTGTGTCGCGTGGCTCTGTGATGTTGACGAATGCACACACCTGCGTGCAATCTAGACCCCGACCAGTTTTCATTCCCCCCAAAGTCCTCCCTTGTCCTTTCGTGGGCAGTTCCCTGCCCCTCCTCTCTCCCAGCTCCGGACAAGCACTGTTCCGATTTGTTCCTGTTGTTTTGCCTTTTCCAGACAAATGGCATCCCGTGTATGTTGCAGTCTTTTTTGCGTTTGGCTTCTTTTGCTTTGTGCTTTTGAGCTTTACCCGTGTCTGTCGTTTCTTTCGTTCCTTTGTACGGCTGACCGGCATTTTGTGGTATGGATGTACCACAGTATGTTCATCCGTTTTCCCGGTTCCTTGAGTTAGGTTTCAAAGGATGGGCGGATCTAGGTGGAGGTGGTGGTGGCGGGGAGGGGACAAGGTAACTCAGAGGTAGAGTGGCATGATTTAAAATAGAGCAACTTTCCGAGATATATCCTGAGCAGCAGTAAACCAGAGAGGAAGCCTCCTGAATAGGCAGCTTTATCTGCATTTTTATTATTGATCAACCCAGCTTCAGCCTTTCCTCCCCCTTCACAACCAGCCGGCAGTAATTTCTCCCTGCCCTGGACCCTGTCATTCTGTCCACTCTCTGCCCATCTGTTGGCCCCTTCATCCCTCCATTCTTCCATCATTTATTCACTTGTTCTGTTCATTCATCACTCAGCCTTCAAAGTGCCGGGCACTGAGTTAGAATCAGGCGAAACAAATTAGAAATCAGAATCCCTGCCACCTAGAAGTTCTTAGTCTAGTGGGGGACATGACAGGAAAGCCAACAATGAATAAAACCCCTCATCACGTAATGATTTGAATTATTTAACTTTCGATGTGGGTTCTGTAGGGCAGGAAGAAGGCACCCTCCGTGTTGGTGCCTTGAATATCCTGAGATCAACACGTATAAAAGATAATTTAAGTTGAAGCCATTTAGATTAGTTTTGGTCTTTGGGAAAGGAAAGAAACCCACTTGTATACATGTTTATTTTTTGCCCTTCTTGGATGCCATCGGGGAGAAACTTTGGCCAAGATGGGGAGCCTGGAGCAGGCTGATTTAGTGGGTGTGGGGCTCAGGGAAGGTCACAGCTTCCAGCAGTTGCACGTTGCTTGAAATCTACTTGTGGTTGAGAATATAGTTTGAAAAATGCCAACAAGCAACAATCCATCGTAATGCGCAATGGTTAAGTCAATGATTAAAAAAATAAAACCATTAAATTCTACCGCGTGGAGGTGGATGGACAAAGGCAGCCAGGGTATCCCTGGATTCACTCGTTTAGTGCTGAGCCCGGGTGCTGTGAGCTGTAGTCAGCCGTAGACCCCTGCCATGGTGGAAGTCCGTGGTGTGGTGCTAGTGATGGACGGGGAGCCCCGCTCCAGCAACTGTGACACTCTGGTTGGAAGGAAATTCTGTTGCTTTTACACTTACTGTGCCTTTCCTTTGCGCCTGTGCACATGTCCCTGCAGACCCCAACGGAGGGACTCCTCCTCCATGGGGCCCTTCTTGGTTGATCAAGATTAACGGGCGTTTCGTTCGTTTGCCTGAGCCACGCTGGCATTTCATGTGTCCCACTTGTTAATCCTTGTCTACTTTCAAACTTCTCAGAATTATTTACATGCTGTTTTCTGTAGTAGACACTTTCATGGCTGTATTTCTCATTGCGGGTTTCTTTGTCTTATTTTCTTTGGATTAATTTCAGAATTATAGAAGGGTTGCAAAGATAAGACAGGTGTTTGGTATGTCCTCTAAAAAAAAAAAAAAAAAAAAAAGCCAGCCTCAAAATAGGTTGACAAATGCTTCATCTGCTGTTTTACGAGGACTCTAACCTGGGAGACAGTGTATCAGATCACTCTCAAAGAACTTTCTCGAACCTTGCCAGTTTATAGGGGATTATACGCAAAAAGGGGAGGGGTGTGGGTGCTTGAAAGCAGCTCTCCAAGGTATGATTGCATGTCACAAGTAGTAAAACCTGTTGTTTTGTAAAAATTAAGGATTTGTTATAAATTTGTTGCAAAAACTAAGGATTACGGATTCCCTGGTAGATGCACGAAAGACCCTTGGTTCGTTTTCACACATTATGTTTCTACCATATCTGATTGTTCAAAAATATGGCCTGCATGCCACCACTTAACTGCTTTTCTGGTTCTTCTTGTTTTTGGTTTCTCTTTGAGGTCACTTGAGACAGTCATCAGGCTGACATCAGCCCCCTACTGCAGTTTGAGTGTAAGTTCGTCACCCAGCTTCCCTGATTTTAACGTCTTGCTTAACCGTGATGCATTGGTCAAAACTAAGAAACTAACATTGTTGAAATACTAATTAACTAAGCGACGCGTTTTATTCGGATTTCACCAGTTTTTGCCCTAATGTCTTTTTTTTTTTTGTTCCTAGATCCTGCTCAGGATCTCACACTGTTTTTAGTGGTCATGGCTCTTTTGTCTTCTCTGATCTGTGACACTTTCTGTCTTTCCTTATTTGAAGAGTACTAATCAGTTATTTTACACAATGTGCTTCAGTTTGGGTTTGTCTTCAATTTGGCGTTTTCCCCTGTGATTAGTATCTGCCGAACTGTCTTCCAAAGTGACTAGTATTAACATTTTGCGTTCGTATTTCCCCCAGCAGTGAGGGTCCCTGTTGCTTCTTTGCATTTGGTATTGTTGATTTTACCAACTGTAGTAGGTGAGTGAACAGTGGTGCCTCATCGGGACTTTAGTTTGAACTTTGAATTTTATTTTTAATGTTTATTTATTCTTGAGGAAGAGAGAGACAGAGTGTGAGTGGGGGAGGGGCAGAGAGCAAGGGAGACACAGAACGTGAAGTAGGCTCCGGGCTCCGAGCTGTCAGCACAGAGCTGGACGTGGGGCTTGAATCCACGAACCGCGAGATCATGACCTGAGCCAAAGTTGGACGCCTAACCAACTGAGCCACCCAGGCGCCCCCGCTTTTTTTTTTTTTTGAAAGAGAGAGAGGGAGGGGCGCCTGGGTGGCACAGTCGGTTAAGTGTCCGACTTCAGCCAGGTCACGATCTCACGGTCCGTGAGTTCGAGCCCCGCGTCGGGCTCTGGGCTGATGGCTCGGAGCCTGGAGCCTGTTTCCGATTCTGTGTCTCCCTCTCTCTCTTTGCCCCTCCCCCGTTCATGCTCTGTCTCTCTCTGTCCCAAAAATAAATAAAAAACGTTGAAAAAAAAAAAATTAAAAAAAAAAAAAAGAAAGAGAGAGAGGGAGCAAGTGAGCCAGGGGCAGAGAGAGAGAGAGAGAGAGAGAGAGAGAGAAGCAGGGCTCACCGGAAGCGGGGCTCATGTTTTTACCTGAAGTGGGACTCGAGCTCACCCAAAGCAGGGCTCGAATTTACCTGATGTGGGACTCAAACTCGCGAACCGTGAGATCATGACCTGAGCCGAAGTCAGATGCTTAACAACTGAGCCACCTAGGTGCCCCTGAACTTTAAAAAACATTTTTCAATTTTACTTTAAGTAGGTGCGATGCCCAATGTGGGGCTTGAACTCATAACCCTGAGATCAAGAGTCATGTGCTGTAACCGACTGAGCCAGCCAGGCCCCCTGTCTGATACTTTGTGAGCCTGCTGTTTGACTTTGTCAGCTGAAGGGGGTTCATCTGGGACCCATTTCATCTTGTATGGGCCTTAACTGTAATGGATGCTTATTGAAAATCTCATGTAAAAGAAAATATTTTCCCTCCACCCTTCTAGGTTCTTGGCTGAGACCCCTTTCCTTGTAACAAAAGAGCAAATTAACAGGAGTGAACAATTTTGTGTGTGTGCCCTCACAGGAGCCCCACAAAGATGGGAGCCTGGGAGGGCAGCCAGGGGACCAGTGCCCGAGCTAAGGAAAGGGCTGGGGCTTCCAAGAGGGGAGGCGACTCACGGGGAGGCGAGAGGAGAGGGAATATTTGGCAAAGGCTCCCCCTCAGGTGATGAAGTTACTTCTGGCAAAAGCTCTCTTCTGGGTACCGGCCCCATTTCTAATAGAAGTTTCCCTTCCAAAGGCGTCGCCGCTGTTCTGTTTTCAGAGCTTTTCCCGTGTCTGCAGTTTCTCAAAATAATCAACTCAAAATAATGCTTATTTCCAAGAGGCACGCTCTGGGGTCGTATACTCTGCTGCCTTTCACTGACGAGGGAAGAGTCTGGGCTTCCACGGCCGGCAGACTTGAGGTTGAGGTCCCACACTCCGGTCACGAGATCTTGGGAAGTCTATGAAACCTTTCGGACTTAGTGCCTCGACTTATAAAACGTGAATACGATCTCACGATCATTGAGAACAACTAGATGCACGGCACCTAGCGTTCAATAGTTACTCCATAAGTACTGCTTTTATTGTTTTGGTTATTGTCAGTTGAGTGAGTGAATAGTTGAGTGAGCGAATGGTGTAGTTGTCGCGACCTTGTAAGTACATCTTAATAATAGATGAGAAAGATTCTAGTGGACGGTTTGGGTTTTCTGGGTCTCCTTTCTCGGCTGCAGAGGGGTGGGCTTGACCTCTGCAGTGTGGTTAGGCTGAGAGATGGGGCCAGTCTAGGGGGAGGGGAGCTGGGAGCTCCTTAGAAATCAGTGGTGGTGCGGGGAGGTTGGCCTCAGGCGGACATCGGACATCGGACATCGACAAGGGTGTTGCTCTCAGGTAAGTCTTCTAGCCAACGGTTTGCTTTGTGTGGTTTTGGGGATTTGTGTTTTATGTTACCATAGAAAACAAAGCCCTTGCCTCCCCCTCCCCCCCCAAAAAAAGAAAAAAAAGAAAGGAAGAAAGAAAAGAAAAAGGAAGAAGACCAAAAACTAACACAAAAGGAGACTTCAAGTCTAATCCCCTGAACCCTCCCGAGCCTAAGGGGGAGACCCCGTCAGAAGAGGCAGATAAGCAGAAAACGGGAGGTTGCAGAGACCAGTTACTGGCCAGGTTGATGACACAGGAAAGATCCAGGCTTCACAGGCTTGACATGCCCTTGGGCCACCTCTCAGTAGACCACTGGTCCCTCCACACTCTGTATCCCCTCCCAGTGGAGTCCCTCCACGCTCCCAGTGGCCAGTTACCCAAGCCAGAGATCTTGTCTCCAGCCTGAGGGGATCTCTCTCTTAGAAGAGGGCCACGGGTCCCACTTGTCATCCTCTCCCGTGGCTCTGTGGCTTCTGTCTTGGCCTGAACATCTAGTAATGACCCCAGATGGCCTGTGACCACGAGGGTGCTCGTAGATGCATTAATGGCTTCGTGTTTGCACTAACTTTACCTTGGTGTTTTTAACACTGACCGTGTAGTTGCAAAGCCTGACGCTATGAGCCTGCGTGTCCTTTCCTTTCCACTTTCAGACCAGGCAACTGAGAGAAAAGCTTGTGTGTTTCTTACAGGACCTTACGAAGCCACTAGAGGACTCCAACACCACCAATACCTGGATACTTTTTTCTCAAGTCCTCTGTGGGTGGCAGAGATCCAGAGACGCACAGGGACCTTTGAGCCCGCTCGCTTTGCTGCCATCGAATGATCACTGCAGTTGCCCAGCTGGGCTTGGTTGGGGGGGGGGGGGTGGACCTCATTGCGTCTCGCCCACCTTGAGTCAGCTCCTTTCACACTTTAGGACTCGCAACTTGGACTATCCCACTTCTGGGAATCAGTTTCTCTCTTCATTGGTATTCACGGTGTCTTCACTGGTGTTCATTCATCAGCCTGGGCTGCTATAACAAAATTTCATACATTGGGAGCAGACGTGCACGCATTTGTCTCCGTTCCGGAAGCTGAGGAGCCCAAGATCGAGGTGTTGACCAGTTTGGTCCTCCACTGAGGGCCTGCTTCCTGACTTACAGCCATCCGTCTTCTTGCTGGGCCTTTACATTTTGGAGAGGGAGAGAGAGCTCTAGTATCTTTTCCTCTTTTTTTGAGTTTATTTGTTTAAGTAATCTCTATGCCCAACATGGTGCTCGAACTCACAACCCTGAGATCAAGAGCCACACGCTCTACTGTCTGAGCCAGCCAGGTGCCCCTCCCTTCCTCTTCTTATAAGGATACTAATCCCATCATGGAGGCAGCCATCCTCTGGGCATCCTTAAACCTAATCACCTCCCATAAGTCCCACCTCCAAATACCATCATAATGGAGGGTAGGGCCTAAAGACAGGAATATTGCGGGGCACAAACTCTGTCCATAACAATGGGGATCTTTCATATAATCTCCTGGAATTTTCCTTTATAATTGGTCATTATACTTCCATGTGTATGATTTTCTGATTGTCACCACCGCAGGCCATGGGTCCGTGGGGACAGCCCGTGTCCCCTCTGACTCACTGTTGTGTCCCTGGTGCTTGGTATATAGTAGATACTCGATAAACATTGTTGAATGAATGCCGGGGGCTGAAAAAATACAAATTTGAATGCGACTTGGTTCCTGTTCTTGAGGAACTCGGGAGAGGACGGAGATCTTTACAGAATATTTTCCGTACCACGTGATAGATTTTATTAAAAGATATGTGTGATGCTGAGAGGCGACAGGGAAGAGAAGAGTGTCCGTGCCCCCTGGGGTGGGAGAGATCAAGGAAACTTCACAAGAGGAAGTGATGCTCTTACAAAGTGTCCTTATGTAACTGAAGTGATGAATGTGAGATGAAATAAGGCCGGGGACAGACGTCATAAACCAGGCTTTGTGCATTTGTATAACGACGTGAGATCAGATTGTTACTGTTTTCGGCCTTTCCCTCTGCTTGAAAAGTTCACTACAATTCACAGCGGTGATCCCCAAATGCCAGTTTGTGGACTGGCTGAGGCACAGTCCCGGGACACGGAACCTGGGTGCCCGATCCACACTTTGAACCAGCTCCCCAGGGTATCTGACATACCACGGAGAATGGGGACCACTGACGGGAGCTGTGGCTCTCAAGCTGAAGCAAGCACCAGAGTTCTCTTGCTTCAAGCTGTTCTTTACTTAGCGACGAATACAGTTTAGGCTGGATTGTGATGGACAGACATGACTGCTTTCCGGCTGGGGATGGGGTGAGGGCAAAGGCATATCAGCCACAAACTGGCTTCGTGGCCACCAGGCCACTGTGTTTGAGGATCAGGGTGTCTTTCTGCGTGGGGCGAAAGGACAGGACTGATTTAAAGGTGCCCTTTAAAAATAGCTCCTCTGCTACCCTGGTGGGCCATGGTGCTAGGCGCTGGGTCGGCCTCCCAGCAGGCATACGACTTACTGGTCTAACCTCTTTCGTTGCCTTTCAGGAGGGAGTAGCTGAGTCAGGCTGGGCACCAATTAAAAGGACTGTAGAGGGGCTTCCTTGGTGAGATGGTTCTTTTTCTGTGGAGTGGTCCACCTTGGCTGGTAATACTGGGTTAGAAGACACTGGTTGAACCCAGCAGTGAGAGTAGAGCATCGATTGTGCTGGAGAACATATGGGGGAAAAAGTATCTCTAAACACAGTTCAGACGGCCTTGTAAATTTTATATCTACCTTTGCCGGGAACTCACTGGGCGACCTTGAAAAGGTTTCCACCTCCTCTGCGTCCAGACTTTTTACTCGGACCAGGCTTCTGCACGGGGAGATTGGGAGCCACCTCTGTCTGTGTGGCAACCACATTTCCCCCCAGCCTGAGGGAACACGTGGTCTGGAAATATTTTTTTCTGACCTGTTTCTTTTTAATCGAAACTTGTCTACTAATTTGGTTCCTTTGGCAGCCAGTTGCATGGACGTTGGGGGGTTTGCAAGAGTGGAGAGCTTGAAGTTGAGAATGTCCAAGGAGATCCTATGGCAGGGTTGCTCTAACCTAATGAAAATTACCAGTTGGCTGTATTTATCACGGGTAAGACACATCCTAAAAGCATAAGGGCTGGAGGGGGGCTGCTGCAAGGAATCCATTCATTCATTTATTCATCCCTCTCTTTGGATGTTTACTGGTTACTTGCAATGTGCCAGGCACTGAATTAGGTGCCGGGGATATCCAATGGAGGATGTAAACTTCTGGCCCCGTGGAAGACAGACAGGTGGACAGGCTCTTCCGGAGCAGTGGGTGAGTGCCAGAGCGGGGAAGGTAGAGGGAGCACATGTGAAAATCACCCACCCGGACCTGGCGGCTAGAGAAGGGTTCCAGGAGGACGCAGTGTCTGAGACTGAATGAGGACCGAGTCATGCCTGGGAGGGGGCTGGGGCTGCCGGGAGAGCTCAGGGCCAAGGGGACAGTGTGAGGAGCTGAGAGAAGACTAAAGCCTGCGAGGAGGGGTGCTCCGGGCTGGCTGGTAGTCGAGAGGGAAGACAGAATCGTCTGGAAGGCCTGGCCTCGTTACACATTTTGACTCTTCATCGACAAGGCGACGGAGAGCCCTCGGAAGGATTTTGAAGGGCCGCAGTGAGAATTCTGCACTAGAGAATTCTGCCCCTGGTTTCATTGTGGAGAGCAATTTGGAGGTGGGAGCGGTTAAGGAAGCAGCAACGGGAGGGCCATGGGGGCGAACCCGGGAGAGTGGCCGTGCGGGTGGAAGGAGGCAGATCGCATGTGAGAAACTTGTTGGAAGGCGGGCCGAGGGAGAAAGAAGGGCAAGCTCTCCGCCGGGGCATCTGGGTGGCTGAGGAATATGGAAGAAGAGAGAGAGAGAAGTGCTTTTATTCCTTGGCCGTGTTGGTTCGAAGTGGCTGCAGGACGATGCAGAGCAGGTGTCTCCTGGGTGGTTGGATCTGCGGGTGTGGCCCGTGGACATGAGATTCGAGGCGTTGACTGGTGCTCCTGGGACCTGACGCTTCAGCGAAAGATGAGGAGGCAAAGGAAGGTGACAGAATGTGTCCCGAACAGAACTTTCCTGAACGTCCCCATGGAAGGGACAGGCAGGGGAGGAGAAAGCTAGAAGTGCTGTGGAGAAGCGGCCAGGGAAGTTGGAGGACACCGGAGGCGGGAGGGGCGTGCTCCAGACGGAGAGTGGCCAGCAGGGCTGAGCGTGCCAGGGCCCCAGGAAGGCAAAGGCTGCAAAGGTTGGATTCAGCAGCAGGACGTGTGGAGACCCTGAGGGGAGCAGCTGGGTGGAGGGCCGGGGACAGAAGCCCGAGAGCAGCGTCCGAGAGGACAAGGATAGGGGAGAAGCCAACGGGCAAGTGTAGACGGTGCTTTCAAAAAGCGCATCTTTGGGGCGCCTGGGTGGCTCAGTCGGTTGAGTGTCTGACTTCGGCGCGGGTCACGATCTCGCGGTCCGTGAGTTCGAGCCCCGCGTCGGGCTCTGTGCTGACGGCTCAGAGCCCGGAGCCTGTTTCGGATTCTGTGTCTCCCTCTCTCTCTGCTCCTCCCCCACTCATACTCTCTCTCTCTCTCCTTCAAAAAAACAAAAAGCTCGTCTTCAAGGGAGGGATGAGAAGAAGCTGTTGAAAAATGAGTGAAAGTACAGAAAATGGAGCCTGGAAGAGGAATGCTACCTGTCACGTCAGGACCGGCCCTGCCCTTGTGGGCTGAATTAAAGCTCGAATTCACAGACATTATTGGGAAGAGCCACCTGCCCCAGTCAGCTCTCCTTCCGCCCAGCTCTGCCTTCTTCCAGACGGTGCCCTCAGCTCAGGCCTCCAGCAGCCTGCACTCTCTGCTTCCCGTCCCTGCGCGTGCTGGGCTTCTGGGCGGCTCCCCTGGGCCCCTTAGGATCTGAGTGGGACCCTTAGCACCCAGGCCCTGCCCGGGCTCGTCACCCTGCACGCCAACCGATAAGGCTGGTTCAGGCCCACACCTTCTGGATCGTGCGTTTTGAATAAATGCACAGAATCCTAAACATCACATATCACAAACAAACTCGGGATGTTCCGTGCAGTGTTTCATTGTGGTTTTTAGGCTGGGCAGTCAGTTACTAGTACTGCCAAGTGTGCATTCTGGGTGGGGAATGTTCTGGGGAAACCATAGAAAAGGTGTGTTACCCACAGGTACACAGCCTTCCCGCCTTCCCTTTAGCTGTGTGTGTGTTTTTTTTTTTTTAACGTTTATTCATTTTTGAGACAGAGAGGGGGAGGGGCAGAGAGAGAGGGAGACACAGAATCTGAAGCAGGCTCCAGGCTCTGAGCCATCAGCCCAGAGCCCGATGCGGGGCGCGAACTCACAGACCGCGAGATGGTGACCCGAGCTGAAGTCGGACGCTTAACCGACTGAGCCACCCAGGCGCCCCATCCTTTAGCTGTGTTTTGATTCCCCTGCCCCTGGCTTCTCTCATCCTGGCTCCTGGCCTGTTGGATCACGACTCATTCATTCATTCATTCATTCATTCACTCTCTCCGTCCACAGAAATATGTTGAGGATCTATGTGCCTGGCTGTGATTGGCACTAAGGAGTCAAAGGTGAACAAAATGGGATTTTTTGCCCTGTGAGGGCGATGTGACAAATGCTCCCACACGACCAGGCACACACCCTGCAGTGGGAACTGCACAGAAGGCCTGGGAGTGTACCAAGGGCAGGGCCGGCTTCCCGGAGGAGGCGGCATTTGAGTCTAGCTTGGAGACGAGAGTTGGATTTTACCAGGTGGCTCAAGCTGAGCCTATACTTGGAATCCCCTTGTGCCTCTCCCGAACCCGTCTCCCTGCTCTGCACCCACCCCATCCTTGGAGGGTCAGATTCTGGGTTAAAAAGTTTGAGGAGCCAGGATCATCACCCTTCCTCGGAAACGTCTTATGTCTTTCTTCCAGGTAACATATTTCAATTTTAACAGCCATTGTATGGCTAATGCGTCCCCCCGAGCAGTGGCGTTCACAGGGTGTGTGTTCCCCGGCTGCTATATTGTTGTGCCTCTCACAAGGTCATGCCACCTGCTTGATTGGTTGCAGCCGGTTACCACCGCTGCCGGATTGTCGGCAAAGCGATGGCCATGTTGAGAAGGGACACTTGGCAGGCAGCGGGGATCTGTGAGGGACCTTAAGAGCACCGTGACTGGGTCGAATTCACAAGCATAGAAAAAAAGTATCTCAAGGGTCATGCTGATATTCTCAGTATCAACGCCAAATTTCGCTAGAGCAGGTCTTCTATCTTTAAAGCTAATTACACTGGGGAAATTGATAGCCCCGGCAGGTAATTGATGCCCCGTAATCCTGACAGTATGATATGGTTGGTTTTGTTTTTGTTTGTTTTTTTTTTGGTGACATAATTTAAAGAATAATTTACAGAGAAAACAAAACCTGGGCATTCTTCCCGAAAGGCCTTCTTCAGATAAAGAGGAAGAATGTCTTTGAATTCTGATAATCAAGTTTTGTTTCTAGACTGTATTGCAGACAAATTAGTCTCGGGGGGATGGGAAACCAAGCTTTGCAAAGGATGGGGTGTACGTGAGCCTTCGAAGATTCCAGCATGCAGCATGGCTGATGATAAACATTTGTCAAGTAATGAGAGAACAAGTGAAGGGGGTTTCCCTTTGATTGCAGGGGTCAGGCTGCCCTGAAGGCCGACAGTTACTATGACCACAGCAGTTTTCTGCTTTTGAATTAAGGCCGGGAACGCCCTCTCCAGTTAGGACCTACAGAAGTACAATCAATGAACAGCAGCTGCTGCTGGTTTCCTCTCTTCTTCAAAGCTAATTATTCCCATCTTAGGACTTGGCAAAATCTGTCTTCATGGGGAGGCTTAGTTATGTTCGCCACCCGGAACTCTCCGGAAATCATACATTCTCAAGTAATTGCGGGACACCCTCTGGTGAGCAATCCAAGGTGTTTTTACTCTCCACGCACAGACGCAGTTCTGGCTCTTTCTTGTAGGTCTTAGTTGCCTGGTTGCACCCTGGTGGTTCAGGACCGGGTCCCTATGCAAGGAGGCATCGTTCTCCTTCCCAAGGAGCTCTGGGGGAGCCCTGAGGTCTGGACAAGGCTGATACGATCAAGTAGAGGAGATGCTGTGGTTCATCTCCTCATTCTTTCGGATCCAAGGTCCCCTATGAAATGTCAACACCCGGGAAAGACTCCGTCCCCATTTGGCAGAGCTGATCGACTCGAGAGGACCGTGCGAGAAGGAGGTGCTGATGATACGTGGGCTGCAAGGAAGGAGGGAAGCCGTGCCCTCTGGGGCAGGCCAGGAGACAAGTGAGCCCCATGGCTTTGCTTCTTTCCCACCCTGTGCCCGGAGGCTTCAAGGAGGAGGCGAGTTGACTTTTATGCTCCCTGTGAAGACCCTTACTGACTAAGCGTTAAAAATCCACTGAATGTGGCAGCAAACTTGTAAAGCCAAACTCTTCGTAATTATGTGTATTTTGGAAAATGCAGTTAGAATTCGTGACGGTAATACTGAAATGTCATCTAAATCAGAAGCTTGTGTTCCAAATATCCAGTGAAGGTAGAAGGAGTAAGAAAAGAGGTGTCTTCACTGTCACCTTTGCCTCGTATCGAGGTCTAGGGAAATGGGGGTGGGATTAGAAAATGGGGATGGTTTGGGGCGCCTGGGTGGCTCAGTCGGTTGACCGTCCGACTTCGGCTCAGGTCACCATCTTGCAGTTGACCGAGTTCAAGCCCCGCGTCGGGCTCTGGGCTGATGGCTCAGAGCCTGGAGCCTGATTCAGATTCTGTGTCTCCCTCTCTCTCTGCCCCTCCCCCGCTCATGCTGTCTCTCTCTCCCTCTCTCTCTCTCTCTCTCTCTCTCTCTCTCTCTCTCTCAAAAATAAACATTAAAAAAAAAAGGGGACTGTTTGATCCAGAGGAGGAGGATACAAGGGCATTAAGAGGAAAAGGATCAGCTCTTGAAATGTCACAGTAGGGAAACAACCAAAAGGCCCACAAGAAAGTGGATTAAAATCGAAGAGAATGTTTGCCATTAGGGAGAGCTTCCTGCCTGTGCTACATTGTGAGGTTGGATTGGGCTTTTCAAGTAAGCCCATCGTCTCTCCTTCTGTGAATAATTTGAATATATCGGGTGGAAGGCATCACACCGGGGCTGTGCGGCCACCTAAGCGTGTAAGACAGGGTCTCTGGCCTGGGGGAAGCACAAAGGGGCGTGGTGTGGAATGGCTTGAGTTGAGGGGCATAGACTGGGTCATCTCTCAATACCATTCACTGGAGAGAAGGAAGTACTCTTACAGCACTTTTCAAAAACCAGTATGCCAAGGAGTACTTAGGCTCCGAGGTTTGTAACTGGCCTGGCTTCTGTTAATTAGTCTCCGTTACCTTTCCCAGGTGTCTCCATAACCTTTCCCAGTGTTCTCTGGGCTTTGGATCTGGCCCCGATCGCCCTTCTCTCTCTCTCTCTCTCTCTCTCTCTCTCCTTTGTTTTTCAGGTTCACAACAAAATTGGTTGAAGTATAGAGTTCCTTAATCCCGCCCCCTCACTCTCCCCCACCGTCAACCTCTCGCACCAGAGTGGTACCCAGCAGTGACACTTCAGTACTGGCCAAAGTCCGTGGGTTACGTGAGGGTTCTGTCTTGTCGATGTGCATTCTGTGGGTTTTGACAAACGGATAGTGACGGGTCTACCATTATGGTATCACGTGGGATAGTGTTACGGCTCTAATATTCCTCCGTGCGCTGCTTACTCATCGCTCCCTCTCCCTAACCCCCGATCTTTTTATTCTCTCCAGTTTCACCTTTTCCAGAATGCTGTATGCTTGGAACCATGTACGGTATGCAGCCTTTCCTGATTGGGTTCTTTCACTTAGTGGTATGCACGTAAGGTTCCTCCCTGTCTTTTCGGGGCTCGAGAGCCCATTTCTTCTTAGCGCTGAAGAGTATCCCAGCCTCTTTTTCAGGTCCCTCTGAGCTCCCCTCAGGCCGCCTCCCAGGCACAGAGATAGCAGGAGAGGAGATAGGGATGTCTAGAGGGTCAGTGTCTTCTGGACCCTGAATTTGAGAGTCGCTCCTGGAGAAAAAAATCCCTTTAAAGATCCATGCCTTTGTGAAATTTATGAATTTTTTGAATCCTCTTTGGACGCGGAGATGAATTCCTCGTTAAGGGTAGGACCGTATCATCCTACCTTTGTAGCAATCGGGGGCAGTTCGCTAGTTTCAGGCTCTGAGCACCCAGGAGCAGGATGACTGGAACTCATTCCCACTCTTGCCTCCCCCCGCAGACTCCTCCCTGCCCGGCCCTGCTTTCTGTGTTGGCTGCTAAGGTCTGCCTGTGGCCGGCAGGCTGCTGCTGTCGGGCACCGCACAGTGGCCTCGGTTCCGGGACATGAGCTGTCCCATCAGATGAAGGGGGCTGGCCTGGATGCAGACTGCCTTTGTTGTCACACAGTTGTTGGGATCTGCCTAATTTATTGAGGTGGAGCTGGTATCTCTTGTGGCCAAAGACAACACTCCCGCTGGAATGAGAGAGGGCCCTCTTTTCCTCTGGAGTTGAAACGTTTGATCGGGTTCCCAGAATAAGTTGGCCCTGCCCTCTGGGGTTCCGGTGCGACAGGATAGGGGGCCATGGAGATGCCTGCTGTGAAGATCCTGTTTCTTGTGTGTTAATCTTGTTGAAAGACATTTTTCCCCCCCAGTGTGCACCCAGTGGATATTTTACTGGTGACTAGGTTTGTAGGAGAGCAGAGTAAAAATTCTCAAAGTATACTATTAGGGTCTTATTAATGAGTTCTGTTTATGGATTATGTATATGCTAAGCCATTGCCTTAAACTCTTGTCTCTCCCAAAATAATCTTGGCCTTATTTTCAAAGACTGTCTAAGGGGGAAATCCTCCTGTCTCTTAATGCTTTGGGACAGCCCTCATGGTGCCTTGATTTGATAGTTGAAGGAAACTAATTGCACATCTAAGAATTTTAATTTCTGATTATAGATGCAGGACGATACTGTGATTCTCCTGGAGTGTTGCAAAAGGAACGGCTCAAATATAGAAGTAATGGGCTTTTTGCACACATGCAAGGAATTATAATAACACTTGGAGGAAGAAAGCGTTGTTGTGTCGCCTGATTTTAGTACCTTCAATTATAGTTTGCAAAGTCACATACTGTCTCGTGGAATTGTTATTCAAAACCCTTTCTTCTTTACTTTTCTGTCCCCTGCCTGTGCTGGCATTTATGCCCTTTTCTATTTTGATCTTCCTGTAAAGCTCTCTTTTCTGAAAACGGTTTCTGGAAACATCACCACCGGCTAGACCAGCAGGCTGGCTTTCATCCCGTCTCTGCCATGATATGCTCTGTCTACTGAAATATTGACTTAAAGTCTGCAGGCTTAGTAATAATGTCTATTGTGTCTATTTACAGAAAAGGAATTTGCCACGGCTTCATTTCCTTTTGGGGAGGAAGGAGATGGTCACAGACATTTGTATATCACTCCCCGCATGATCTTTATGAAGCATGACAAACGTAAAACAAAATGATAAGATCTTGGGCATCCAGGGCTCAAAATCCAAGATTAAAAAAATCTAAAGACCAGGGCAAATAGCTAAGCTGAAATAGGAAAGAGATGGTAAAATCGATAACCTGGAAGAGTAAATGGAAAAAGCGATTCAAGAGAACGATCGTGTTTTGTTTCAGGTTCTTGTAAGGATTATTCCTGACCTTCAAAAAGACAGAAAACGCTAAGCCAGGCACCACGAAGCTTGGGTCAAATACGGTCCCGCCTTTGAATCAGCGATGATAACTGGGGAAAAAGATAGAAAAAAGTTGAAAAAAAAAATTAACGTACAGCCATGAAACAGGATGGACTGCCTTACCATCAGGAGGGACCATTGACAGCAGAAGTAATAGAATTTTCGTGTTGCGCTGGCACCTGGTTACTTTTTCAGCCAGTTGCAGAGGTTAGGGTATTTTCTGACTCCAAATGGCCAAAGAGGCTGAGCCCATTAGCATAGTGCTTCTCCAAAATAAATGAAACGTGAGGGGGAGTCTTGTGCACGGCTCCCGCTGAAGCGATTTGGTTCACAAGACAACTAAAATAGAGGCTATGTTTTACGTAAGATATAGGCTACTTTGGAAACTGAAAACGCACCTCAGCAGGCTCAAGGAGTGTGGGGGGTACGCCTCCCACAGGCAGACGGCCGGCCCGTGGGGCAGGCACAGGTGCGGGTTGTGTGAAACTGCTCGGAACGGGAGGAAGGAGCACTGTGCGGGCACTGTGCGGAGTTCCGTGGGGAGCACTGCAGGGCTGTTTAATGATGGCGGCCGTCTACCTGACGATTCCCGCCAGACGGTTGGTGTGCCCAAAGCCCTACTGAAAACAAAGATGTTGTTTACTGTACAAAAGCTACAGCATAAGCCACAGTATTCGGGGACTGGTGGCTAGAAGGATCTATTGAGCAATGCCCTTACTTCCCACTGACAACATGATTTGATTGTTCAGAGACCATCTGCCTTCCACAGCCATAGGGCTGTGCTCAAAATGTATTAGGTGCCAAAGTAATCCAGTTAAGGGAAGCAAAGCTCCGAACTTCTCACTGTCCATATCCGCTCCTGGCCAGGTGGCTACTGGAGGGCTCCTTGAGGCCTTTGGACCTCAGCAAGAAGCAGAGGTGGGCCACCTCGGGTGCCGTGTATCAAGTTATATCAGCAAGGAGGAGGCAGGGGCCTTGGGGAATGAAGCATCATAGACCCACAGGGGGCCAGTACAGCCAACTGGTCACCCACTGGCCTGTCCTCTCTTGGACCCCACAGGGTTCGGGCAGGACACGCACGGGTGCACCCCATAATGCCAAACGGATCTGTTTGTTAATTCAGTATACCAAAACAAAAGTTAACTTCATGCTTGATTTTATGTGAAGCGCTCTAGCAAGTCAAGTAGTTGTAGTGAGAGTATCTTTTATACCTGCCGTCAGACTTGTTTTTCAGAAGATTTGCAACCTGATTGGTAATGTGATCATCTAACTTAAAAACTAAGTGAGTCTAGTTACTATTTCTGATTCTGATTTAAGCTCAAATGTGGCATGGGGTTCAACCCACTTTCCTTTTTTCTTCTCTTCTTCTTTTTTTTTTTTTTTAATGTTTATTTATTTTTGACAGGTGGGGGAGAGGGTCAGAGAGAGAGGGAGACACAGAATCCGAAGCAGGCTCCGGACTCCGAGCACAGAGCACCATGTGGGGCTCAAACTCACGAACTGTAAGATCATGACCTGAGCCAAAGTCAGAAGCTTAACCGACTGAGCCACCCGGGCGCTCCCCCCTACCCCTGCGCCCGTCCCCTGCCCCCCCACCACTCTTTTTCATTTTTAATTGAGGAAATGGAGGCCAGAAGTGTTCTGTGACTGGTCCAAAGTCCGCAGTGGTTTAGAGGCTGAGCAGGACTGGAGTCAAGAACTTTCTCCTCCTTCACGAACCGAAGAACTGGTCACCATTTCAGAATAAAGGCTCTTCATTTCCTTGAAGCCTGCTCTATTTTTATTCCTCGATAACTCTGTTTTACTTTATTTACTTTATTACTTTATTTACTTTATTTCTTAGGTTACTGCTGAGGTTTATCATTCTCCCGCAGGTTGACTGAAAATCTTGTAAAAATTGGTGGCTCATTCTTGTTATTGAATGCAGCGATGTGAGCAGGAGGGCAGGTCAGGGTCGGCCGTGTGGGGTGGTCACCATAGACAGCAGCACCACTGACAGCTACAGCCAGAGGAGCCGTGGTGGTCACTGAGCCTTTCACTTTCAAAGTGGGAAACTGAGACCCATAGAGGCCAAATAGCCTGTCAAAAATCAGAGCTGTGACTGGAACCTGAGATGTGTGTGGCTGAAAGAGAGAGCGTGTGCGTGTGCATAAGTTGGGGAGGGGCAGAGGTGGGGGGAGAGAGAGGGGGAGAGTGAGGGAAAGAGAGAATCTTAAGCAGGCTCCGTGACCAGCTTGGAGTTTGACTCGGGGCTTGATCCCACACCCATGAGTTTATCACCTGAGCTGAAATCAAGAGTCAGACACTGAAGTGACCGAGCCACCCAGGTGCCCTGGCACCAGAGACTCTTGATTCTGTGACTGTGTTGTCACAAGGACTATATTTCTAGACAGAAGTATCAATTGTATTAAACCACAGAGATAAATATAATCAGTTTTAGGAGTTTAAGCGGTCTGGTCTTCGACCCAGGATGCAATGTGCAATGTCCTTACCGGTCCCTGGAATCAGCTTACGTATATGCCTCTTTTCCATGAATTGAGTGCTTCCATCTATCTAATTGAGGCTTCCTGCATATTAATAACCCTAGTTATAATATCGATTCCATGCCTCGGAACCACACGTGGCGCTGAATTTCATTGCCTGATTTGTGGTTAATTACCTAAATGTACATTTCGTTCTGAGCGTTGCCCTCGGTTCCTTTTGGTCTCTTCCCCCCTTTTGTGCCCCCACCACCACCCAGCTGTTATGTCATCTCTGCATTTGTTCTTTTATCAGTTCCTGGTGGCACAGGGTTGTGTCAAGCGGGTGTGGTGCAAATAATTAGCCAGGAGGGCACACATACTTGAAATTTGCCAGGGAGGAAGCAGAGGAGCATGGTGCCTTCACAGATCGAGCAGGTGCTAAAGACGGGTGGTTTCTGGGAAAACTGACGCCCTGAGCAAAGAGACTATGACAGCCATGAGGGTTGATAAGCTTTTTCGTTAGATTCACATTTCTACCACCGTAGATCCCATAGCACAGAATGTTGTTCATGTTCATATGCTTGCCTCTGAACATGATGAACTCATCGTAAGTCCCATGTGTGCATTAAATTGCACCCATCTCGGGGCGCCTGGGTGGCTCTGTCGGTTAGGCGTCCGACTTCGGCTCAGGTCATGATCTCGCGGTCTGTGAGTTCGAGCCCCGCGTCAGGCTCTGTGCTGACATCTTGGAGCCTGGAGCCTGTTTCAGATTCTGTGTCTCCCTCTTTCTCTGACCCTCCCCCGTTCATGCTCTGTCTTTCTCTGTCTCAAAAATAAATAAACGTTAAAAAAAATTTTTTTTTAAAAAATTGCACCCATCTCACTTCCGCACGTGTTCTCCTTCTTGACAAATGGTACCGCCATTTATCCCGTTATGGAGCACGAGTTCTCGGAGGAACCCTTGACTGCTCTCTCTCTCACCCCACGTAGAACCCGTCCACAAGGCCTGCGGATGCTTCTTTAGAAATATTGCCCCAGGTAGGACCGCTTCACAGCACCCCCACGATTAAGGCTCCCGTCCAGGCGACCATCATTCGAGTTAAGTCTGCACGGGTCTCCTCACAGCTCCCTTTCGCAACCACGAAAAACCACGTATTTTTCGCAACCATAAAAGGAGCCTGATTGGTCCTTTTATGATTGAGTCAGACCATACTATGTTCCTGTGCGAATACTAAGGCGGCTTCCTACTCCCACTTGGAGTAGAGTCTAAAAAGCACCATGGGAGAGGGCCTCCTGACCAGGCCTGCTCCTACCAGTCTCCTCCCCTTGACCTGCACTCCAGGCACACTGCCTTCCCTGCTGTTTTTCAAATACACGAAACAGTCCTTGTCTAGGGACTCTGCACTAGCTCTGAATCGTGGGTGTGCTTTTCTCACTGGGCTCCTCATTTCCTACATCTGAAATTGAACTCCTTGGTCACTGTCCATGTGCTTACCTTTAATTTTGCTCTATTGCATATGTTATATATGTATTTGTTTGTTATTTGCCCCCCTGAACAACTTGCAGTCTTCATGAGATGGGCTTTGGGTTTTGTTCACTGTTTCTTCTACAGAAAACAACTATTTGTTAAATGAACAATTGGGGTTATCTGAGAACCGTATTGCAGTGGTTAAATTCCTCTTAAAGCCAAAAGCTCTGTTGCGTATTGGGGCTGCAAGGGCACTGGCAACATGGAAATGGTAAAATACTAGGGTTTTTTCTCATTGTCAGTGGGTTCGTTTGTGCTGCTGTTGACCCCACTCCTACCTCCATTTATTTTATAAAAGTTTATCTCTAGTTGGGGCGCCTGGGTGGCTCAGTCGGTTAAGCAGCCGACTTCAGCTCAGGTCATGATCTGGCAGTCTGTGAGTTCCAGCCCCACGTCAGGCTCCGTGCTGACAGCTCAGAGCCTGGAGCCTGTTTCAGATTCTGTGTCTCCCTCTCTCTGACCCTCCCCCGTTCATGCTCTGTCTCTCTCTGTCTCAAAAATAAATAAACGTTAAAAAACATTTAAAGAAAAAGTTTGTCTCCAGATTTTATATGAAAGTCTGGGGGCGCCTGTGTGGCTCAGTCGGTTGAGCATCCAACTTCGGCTGAGGTCATGATCTCATGGTTCGTGGGTTCGAGCCCCACATCGGGCTGTGTGTTGACCGCTTGCTCAGAGCCTAGAGGCTGCTTCAGATTCTGTGTCTCCTCTCTCTGCCCCTCCCTCGCTCACGCTCTGTCTCCCTTTGTCTCTCAAAAATAAATAAACGTAAAAAAAAAATTTATGTGAAAGTCTCTTGGATGTCCCAGCACCAGAGTTAGATGGTGAAAGCCCTGGATGTGTGTTTTCCTGTCGTGTCCTAACATCCATTGACAGCAGGCCTAGACAGTGCGCCATGATTCGCGACAGGCTTGATGTCCACGTGTTCACCTCCTTTACAGAAATTTTAGAGTTTGTATTACTCTCCCCGACTCCTCTCAAGATGAACAGGTTTTAAACCTCTCAGGAAGCATTAGCAGGAGGCCATCACCATCATTATTTGGTTAGTTTGTTGTATCACAAGACTTATAAACTGCCCAGGAGAAGCATAAATTGTCAATAGTTCTTCCAGAATGACTACCTTTATTCATGTTTAAGATTCATGTCTGAAAGGCTTCTTTTAGCTTTTCTGCTTTCTTTTATTCATGGGAGGTACTAAAAGCAACTCGTTGGGGTACATGGGTGGCTCAGTCAATTACGCATAGGACTCTGGATTTCGGCCCAGGTCACGATCTCACAGTTTCGTGAGTTTGAGCCCCGCGTCGGGCTCTCGGCTGACCGTGTGGAGCGTGCTTGGCATTCTCTCTCTCTTTAGGAGTCTCTCTTTCCTTCTTTCTCTGCCCCACCCCCCCCCCCCCACATGCACACAAGCGTGCATGCTCGCTTACTCTCTCTCAAAATAAATAAATAAACCAAAAAGAAAGTAAAAGCAACTTTTCAGGTTGAAAATATTGAGACATACGTGAGTTAAAGGCAGTTGAATGAAATAGTAGCTACACCCATACTGTGTCCTCATAAACCGTGTCCCAGAAAAATGTGATCCGAGCTCTTGAGCAACTTTGCTGCTTGAGATTGCCATGTGGTTTAGAACTTGGGCCACCATCGCGGGCGGTTTAGGAGACTGGGCTCCAGATTAAGTGACGCCATTTATCGGGACTTTAATTATGAAGTGTTAGGATATTTAGTTGATTTCCGCTTGTCTGAAAGTATGTCTTTGTCCCCTGGGACCTTCTTTTGCCCCCAGTTTTCCATAAATTTGCGGCTATTTCTAAAGGCGGGCGTGAGTCGCTTTTTCCCAGTTTAGGCTGAACCAGACATTCCCTTCCACCTTTAGCCTGTTGGTATAACTCAGTCTCCGCCTTGTACGTGAAGGCGTGCTCTAACCACACAGGGACCTTTACTTTTATTTTACTTTGTTTTCTGCCGTTTCTCCAGAGGCATGGCCCTGTGTCCTGCCTTTGGGGCCACGGTCTGACGCTGTGATCTTGGCCAAGTTGCTTTGAGATTTTGGCACTCAGTTTCTTCATCTATGAGATAGGATTAGACAGTCTGTAAGTGGATTCATTCATCACCAAATATTTATCTTCTACCATTTTCTCAGGTGCTGGATAACTTTGCATTGATTGGTTCATTTGTTCATTGATATTCTCACTTGTTTCAGAAAGAACTGAAGGAAGCTGGGTAATAATATTTGCTTTCACAGCGTACAAAGCACCTTCGCATATATCATCCGTTTGATTATAATAATAGTCCTGAGAGGCCGGTGGGGCTGCTTCATGGTACAGATGGGATAAAAGGTCTTTCCAACAAGCCATAGTTGATGATTGTCGGGGAAGGGTCATCAGGAGGACGTGACCACTGGTTGACCTGTGATCTGGGCCCGACCCTTGGTGGCTCCTCACGTCCTTGGAATATGGCTTCCACGTGCCCTCCCTGCTCCCAGGAGGTGCCCCAAGGACCTAGCCTTGAGATAGTGATACGGCGTTGGGAACCTCTGCACTATATGCTGACTGAGCCCCATGAAGGCCTCTTTATAAACTGAAGATTTAAAAAAAAATGCTTATTTGTTTTGAGAGAGAGAGAGAGAGAGAGAGAGAGAGGAAGGGCAGAGAGAGAGGGAGAGAGAGCGTCTCAAGCAGGCTCCGCACTATCAGCACAGAGCCCGACGCGGGGCTCTGTCTCACAAATTGTGAGATCATGACCTGAGCTGAAATCAAGAGTCCGATGCTTAACCGACGGAGCCGCCCAGGCGCCCCTACACTGAAGATCTGATGGGCAGGCGCAGGGAGGTACTTGCCTTGTGGCCACCCGCCCTGTAGGTGAGCCCTTGCTTATGGAACCTGCCGCCTGCCAGGCTGTGGGATCCGCCTCTCTCCTCTGCCTCTCCTCGCCATCTGTGGACAGCAGGGCAGGGGTGGGGGGCAGTTTCAGATGTCCTCTGGGCAGCTCCAGATGCTTCAAATCTACGATTCCATGGTCCCAACCGTTCAGCTCAAACTATAATTACTCTAAGAAGCTCGTTCGAAGTGGAGATTTCTGATTCACTGTGGGGGGTGGACCCGAAGAACCTTCATTTCTAAGAAGCCACGGTGGCAGTTCTGGTCGGGGGTCTGCTGACTGCACTTTGAGAAACGCTGCCTTCTGGGCGAACACAGAGCCCGCACAGCACAGATGGCCATCACACGTTTACTGGCTCAATCTGTGGGCAACGAAGCTGTGAGAAATAACCAACAGAAATAGAATGAAAACGTTCACGCGTAGATAGACAGGTGACACCCGTAACACTGATGGAATGGGGAAGTCGGCTTTGCTGTGGACCCAGACACTTGCAGTGTTCTCAAAGTAAATTAACTGGTGCTCAGGGTGCTGTGCTCTTAGGCCCCCCCTCCTAGCACCCCAGGCCTTCAGATTTTACCTTGCACACCTCTCATACCACCCACACTGCTAATCCACTATCATTTCCCCTGTTAACCAACAGCCTCTTCCAATCCTCTCTTTCCTTCCGGGGCCTGGCGTAGGAAGCCGTCAGCATCGCCCTGCCTGGCGCTCCTGTGTACAGATCGTCCACTGCGGAGGAACGGGGACCTGAATTAGAAGATCCCAACCCCTCTGGAATAATACATCTAACGTGTGCACAGACCCCAGGGAAGCTCTGTCTTAGAGAGGGGTCAGCTGAGATCTTCTTGCAGTCTTTAAAAGGCTCTGCGGAAAGGGCAACTCTATAGAAGTTCACGAATAGGGTTTCAGCCGCGCCGCTCCCAGCCCTCCCTCCACTTGGGAGCTCTGATCTCCTCGGAGCAGGCCGCTCCCCCTGCCTCTTCCCCTGTTTGCCGTGTTAGAGGACTTTTGTTTATTTTAAGTTAAATCATGGCTGTCCTACAGGTAGCGTTCAGGAGGGAGCCGGTAAGATGTTACAGTCCATTCAAAGCATCATCCAAAGAAGACGCATTTCTAGATCAGGAATACTGAAATGTATATGCGTATAGAGGCAAAATTAGCATTTTTCTGCAGAATGGGGAGGGGGGTGTAAGTTGAACTGCCTGCCATCTGGCAGCATTTCCTTGTCTACAGGCAAGAATTACTTTGAATTGCCTTCAGTTGTCTGCAATTCACAGAACTCAAAGACAATGAGAAGCGAGAATCAACTAATCTGGAAAGACGTGAGCTGGACATTTCATGGTTTTCTACTGCAGCACAAATTTTGCCCACTTTGGCTTTATGCACTTACGTTGAACAGCCCATTTGCAGGAGGCAATTTATCCTAAATTGGGCTGCTCTGAGATTTCTCACCCAAGCCCTTGTGTTGAAACAGGAGCACAGAGTCTAATGAACGGAGGGGAGGGGTCCTTAAGGTAGTGGACTCGATGGCAGGAGGGGAAGGAGGAGAATGCAGGTGGGGGAGGGCCTCAGCAGGTGGTCTCCCAAGGTGACTTTGCTGCCACCCTGCCGCCCATCGTCCTGGGCCTACTGACTTGACCCTCAGTCACTGAGGAGTGGGGGGGCTCAAGATGGGGCATGTACCCCTACGTTGTCCAAATCATAAAACTAATCAGGAAGTTGAACCACCACCCCGGGTACTCTCTCGCTAGGCTCTTCGAGTTTGCAGTCATAGAGGAAGTGCTGTGATTCGAATAGGGAATAGTAATGGGAACTGTCAGCAAGTTTGATTTTTTTCCCACCAGCTGCAGCGTATTTAGTACAAGCATTGACCCTGGGTAGACTTCTAAAGAACTATTAAGATGATAGGGAACTTATATTTATTACATTTAATTGGAAATATAAGCTTGGCACGTAGGAAATACGAAAGGACTAGAGCAGTAGAGCAGTAAATAAATGATAAATGCAGGAGGTGGTCAGGGAAGGGTCTGGTTCCCTGTGCATCCTTCTTAACAATCCAAATAATGGGCCGTCTTGGCTAGGATTCTGCCACCAATTGATGGGAGCAAAGAACTGAGGCAGGTGTGTGAAGAGTTCTAGAAAGGACTCTCATAGATTACTCATGGAAAAGCACGACTGTGTGCGCCTATGTGCGTGGCTGAGTGAATTAAATCCTCTTCTCAGAGTTCTAAGCTTTTATATTGAAGGGTCTCTGTGGACAGACCAGTCACAGAAGCAAAGCCTGCCTTTCTTTCTTTCTTTCTTTCTTCCTTCCTTCCTTCCTTCCTTCCTTCCTTCCTTCCTTCCTTCCTTCCTTCCTTGAAGCAAAGCCTTTAAACCAAAGCTTTAGGAACATGTGACATCATTTTCAGGGTGGGGAGCGGCCCGAATGGGATTTCTCTTTTTCCTTTCAGATCTGTGCCTATCTTTGTGTAATTTATTTATTTTTGTTTTTAGAATCATTTGAAAAGAACTGCTTTAGAATTAATCAGCTGGAGGAGGGTCGATACCGGCAGGGTCACCAGCGGGCCGAGGGGCGATGAAATCCAAGGATGGAAGGGGACAGGTGGGTCAGGGGAGGGGGGCGAGGTTTCAGTCAGAGCAGAGACGGGGCTTCGGAGGAAGGTAGGTCTTTGTCTGCATTTTATTTTATTTTTAAAGTTTATTTATTTATTTTGAGAGGGAGAGAGAGAGAGTGAGCACGAGCAGGGGAGGGACAGAGAGAGAGAATCCCAAGCAGGCTCCACACTGTCCATGCAGGGTCCCAGCTCAAGGCTTGATCTCAACAGCCAGGAGATCATGACCTGAGCTGAAATCAAGAGTCCGACTCTTAACCGACTGAGCCACCCAGGGGCCCCTTTTGTCTGCATTTTAAACCTGTTTTTTCCTTTCCTTTCCTTTCCTTTCCTTTCCTTTCCTTTCCTTTCCTTTCCTTTCCTTTCCTTCCTTTTCCTTTCCTTTCCTTTCCTTTTTAACAGCAATGTGCTATGCCAAGAATTATTCCATTGAATACTAGATATGCTTTTAGATGCAGTGTGTGAGCACTAGATAAAATTTTTGGTGATAACAGAGATGGGCTTAGTATTTAATTTGTAAAGTTTCATGCTTTAATTAACATGGTCACGGATAGTTTTCAGGGAACATCCGGAATGTTGATGGTTGGAACGGAGATCCAAACTGGGGACTTGAACATACGGGCCCCTTTCAAGTCTTGTTCTTTTAGTGAAATTCAAGCTTTAAATGATGAATTTAAGTTTTAAGATTTAGCTGGTGTACCTATAAACAGCTCGGTACAAACTGCTTTTTTTTTTTTTTAATTTTTTAAATCTTTATTTTCAAGACAGAGAAGGAGAGAGAGACAGAGTGCGGTGGGGGAGGGGCAGAGAGAGAGGGAGACACCGAATCCGAAACAGGCTCCAGGCTCTGAGCTGCCAGCACAGAGCTGGACACGGGGCTCAAACCCATGAACTGTGAGATCACGACCTGAGCTGAAGTCGGACGCTTAACTGACTGAGCCACCCAGGCACCCCATCATTCTTTAAAAATATGTCACTACTAAACATCTTGGTAAAGAATGCACAGGTCAGGGGCGCCTGGGTGGCTCAGTTGGTTGAGTGTCTGACCCTTGGTTTTGTCTTAGATCACGATCTCATGGTTTGTGAGATTGAGCCCCGAGAGTTGGGCTCTGCCTGCTTGGACTTCTGTCTCTCCCTTTCTCACTGCCCCTCCCCTGCTCATGCTCTCCCTCTGTCTCTCTCCTCCCCGCCCCCCCAAATAAAGAAATAAACATTAAAAAATGCACAGCTCAAACTTGATTTCGCATAGAATAGTCCCTTAGTGGTTCTGGTACTTTAGTGGATGACCAGATAATTACTTAGTGTCAACCAAGAAAAAGAGGCAGAACTGAAATAAAATAAAAGCAGTTGTTTGGGGTCTGAGAATTGCGATTTGGAGGCACAGATTTGGGTAACAAATCCCACATTGCATCCCACTAGGGAGCCAAAGTCAGGAGTTTTTAAATATTTTTTTTTCATATATGTATTTTTTCATGTATTTTGAAAGAGAGAGAGTGTGTGAGAGTGGGCACGTGTGTGAGCTAGCAGGGGAGGGGCAGAGAGAGAGAGAGAGAGAGAGAGAGCATCCCAAGCAGGCTCTGTGTTGTCAGCTCAGGGTCTGATGCGGGGCTCAATCTCACACACCATGAGAGATCGTGACCTGAGCTGAGATCAGGAGTCTGACGCTTAACCGACAGAGCCACCCAGGCGTCCCAAGGCCCATCTCCTTAATGCCCTCCCGACTCCCTTTCAGAACCCCTTGATGTAAGGGACTCCATTTTCTTTCACCTTTCACATTAGGAACGCATCTTGTCTTCAGAGCCTTGTTCTTCACTGTGTGTAATGCATAGCAACTATAGTTTTTACATTTGTCTACGTATTTCTCCATAGCTTATGGTCTCTCTTTTCCTTTCATTTTTTTTTTAAATTTTTTAAATGTTTATTCATTTTTTGAGACAGACAGAGCATGAGTGGGGGAGGGGCAGAGAGAGAGGGAGACCCAGAATCCGAAGCAGGTTCCAGGCTCTGAGCCATCAGCACAGAGCCCGACGCGGGGCTCGAACTCATGAACCGTGAGATCGTGACCTGAGCCAAAGTCAGATGCTTAATCAACTGAGCCACCCAGGCGCTCCTCTCTTCCTTTTAAAGAAGTAAGCCATATGGCAACTTGAGAATTACACAAGTAACTATTACTTTGTACCTGCACAGCACTAGAAGTACACAGCAGACCCCCCAAAAGAAGGAGTCTGATCTATGACTTTGTACGGCAGGCTCTACTGGGCGTCGTGAAAATCTCTGGAGGTGAAGCGATTGTATAGGACGCGTTTGCTGCTAAATATGGAGCCTGGCGTATTTTAACCTCTGACTGAGGTTCCCTGTGAGGATATTTGGGTCTTTTTTGCTCCTTTAGGATTCACCATCTTTGTCCGTATCATGGCGTACCTCGAACTGAGCCCCTTGTTAAATCCCCCTGTAATTGCCGCCAATTATAAAGTGGTGATGATGAGCAATTATTGGGAGGTGATTAAAACAGGCCTGCAGGTACAGGGCTCAAACTTTGCTTTCTGGTCCTCGGGAAGGACGAAGCCACAGAACTGTCCTTTTCTGGCGCATTCCTTAACTGTAGTGTTAGTTAAGTAGACAAAACACTTCCGAATCAAGGGGAATATAGAGAATTCCTTAAGGACTTAATAAACACCTTCAGAGGCTCTCTGAGAGCATGTATTATTTACCTGTGGATTTTGACAGAAGCATTTGTCTGTAGACTGAGATGCTTCTTTTAAAAGCGTGGGCTTGGGGGCGCCTGGGTGGCTCAGTCGGTTAAGCGTCCGACTTCGGCTCAGGTCGTGATCTCGCGGTCCGTGAGTTCGAGCCCCGCGTCGGGCTCTGTGCTGACACCTCAGAGCCTGGAGCCTGTTTCAGATTCTGTGTGTCCCTCTCTCTCTGACCCTCCCCCGTTCATGCTCTGTCTCTCTCTGTCTCAAAAATAAATACACGTTAAAAAAAAAAAAAAAAAAAAAAAAAAAAAAAGCGTGGGCTTGTTTTTCATGCCTCATGTAAGGGTGCCGCTGAGGTTTGAGAGTGCGCGTGCTTGGTCCGCCATACCCTCTACCTAGAGGTTTGTCTCCATAAGGCCTGTGACTCAAAGTCGTCCTGTCATTGTGGGCTTGTCGGTAAGTGTCCCTACCTTCCCTGTGTTGCAAGTTAAAAAAAGTTACCCAAAGGTATTTAAATAAAGGTCACAAGCAGGTCCCGTTAACGGTCCTCTATTTTCAATAAAATTGCGAACTTGGCCTTCACCCTTCTTCCTTCACCCTCTGCCGCCACCACAAGGACTAATATGCCCGGGCTTCCGCACTCTGGTTCTGGGAGAGGGGAGCGCGTTGTCCTGTGGGACTTGGGGGGGCTCCTGAGTGGGGAGGGCTGGGGCGTGGAGCGGGAATGGGGGTCAGCTGTCACAGGCCGGGGAGAGAGAGGAGGCCTTTCCTCGAGGCCCAGCACAGGCTCACCGAATCCTACCCTGCTGAAAGTGCTCTTCAGTCTGTAATGTGTGTAATGCCACTGATTATGTGATTCTGACTTGAGTCCCTCTTCCTGTCCTGTGGCGTTTCTCTTATAGCTGATGGATCTAAAAGCACCTTTAACCTTATGGCCTCTGTAACCACATTGTCAAGCAGGGTGCTTCTGGATGTCAGCGACCTTCCAATTTAGGAGTGACTTGATTGGTGATTACTTTCTTCTGTCTCCCCCTCTGCACTTCTGGGCAGAATGTTCCAGGTCTCTGCACACAGTTAGGTTTAACTGCTGTTACTCTTTTTTTTTTTTTTAAACGTTTGTTCATTTCTGGGACAGAGAGAGACAGAGCATGAACGGGGGGAGGGTCAGAGAGAGGGAGACACAGAATCCGAAACAGGCTCCAGGCTCTGAGCCATCAATCAGCACAGAGGCCGCCGCGGGGCTCGAACTCACGGACCGCGAGATCATGACCTGAGCCGAAGTCGGACGCTCAACCGACTGAGCCACCCAGGCGCCCCTTAACTGCTATTACTCTTAATGTAAAGTGTATGGCACAACAGATTGAAGCCCCTATAGGATTTCCTGGAGACTGAATTGTAAAGAAGTCGGTTAAAGTTCTTTTTCAGAAACAAGTTCGCTTAAACCAAGTCATTTTATCGAATGGTCTCAGTAAAGACATGTGGTCGGTTTTTCCCTCCTAGACCCGCGGGCGTTCCAGTGATGATTGCGGCACTTGAGCTTGTGTTTTAGCTATTAAGGGTTCTTGATGGTTCCAAACGCAGCCTGCCTCCTGAATGTAAGCGACCGTCAGAAGCACGGGCCTGAACTACGTGCTCTGTGAAAGTCTCTGCGGACGGGCCTCTCTTTTCCTTCCGCTCCCGTCAGTGTGTCTGTGTATGTGCTCCGTTACCGCTGTGTTTCCAATATATATCTTTCCCATTGGCCTTTCCTCCCACTCTTGTCCAAGATCAATCCTTCCGTTTAAAAGCTAGAAACTTGCCCCCCCCCCCCAAAAAAAAGTATGGAGGACACACAGTGCTTTCTCAGTGGAATCTATTGAGATGTGGTTTAATGGAGGGTGAGAAGCTGGACAGATTCCTGGGACCAGAGTCCAAGTTGATTTTGTTTTCTGATTGTATCCCCACCCCCACCCTAGTTGAGCTTTATTGTTGAACCTGAATAAAGGAATCTCTCGTTATTTTAAGGCCTTTCCCGTTAAATCCTAACGTTTTCAATTTGGAGGGTGCGGGGGAGGATAAAACTTGACTCTCTAAAAAATTAGGTATTTGGGTATAATTCCATTTTGTTTCTTGTTTTCCATAACCCCAAGGGTCCCTCTTATTGGAAGCATTAGAATTTTACTCCTCAGGTCTCCTTGGAAGGCAAATCTTTGATAAAGTATGGGACATTTGAGTTTGTCCTGGTAACCACCTGTTTGTTCTCTGTATTTGAGTCTAGTTTTGTTTTGTTTTGTTTTTTACATTACACACATAAGCGAAATCATATGGTATTTCTTGTTCTGTGACTTGTTTTTACTTAGCAGAATGACCTAGGTCCATCCATGTTGTCACGAATGGCAAGATTTCATTGTTTTTCATGCGTGTGTCTCACATCTTCTTTTTTTTTTTTTTTCTTTTTTTTTTTTTAACGTTTATTTATTTTTGAGACAGAGAGAGACAGAACATGAATGGGAGAGGGTCAGAGAGAGGGAGACACAGAATATGAAGCAGGCTCCAGGCTCTGAGCTGTCAGCACAGAGCCCGACGCGGGGCTAGAACTCACGGACCGCAAGATCATGACCTGAGCTGAAGTCGGCCGCCTAACCGACTGAGCCACCCAGGCGCCCCTCACATCTTCTTTATCCAAGCATCTGACTGTCTATGCCGTTTCCATGTCTTGGCTCTCGTAAATAACACTGCAATAAACATGGGGGTGCATCGATCTTTTCAAATTAGTGTTTTCATCTTCTTTGGGTAAATATCCAGAAGTGGAATTACTGGATCGTATAGTATTTCTATTTTTAATTTTTTTTTTTTTAGATTCCAGGGGAAGTAGGCAGTGAGAGTCTAAAGAAGACATCAAGCATGTTCATCCTTTGGAAAGATTCCTCCAAATCTGGTTGTGGTCTGCAAGGAGGAAAACCAGGCAGCTGAGTGGACGGGTGTTCTTAATGCTAGAGCCATTTGTGCTCCTTGAGCGTTCCATTTTAAGTGTGTTAATTATTCAAGGAACTGGTAAATGTAACAGACTGTCAAGTACCGTGTGGGAACTTGGGGTCGTGCAGGAACTTGGCGCATTCAGGATGCACTCATTGCTCCCGTGCCGGCGTGCAATAGTAGAGGAGGCAGGAGAAGTCCCTCTGCCTTGTGTGATTTCCACGGGTGTTCAGGTTTATCACGTGGGCCAGGAGGGCCCTGGGAGGTGGGAGGTGCTGTCACAAGCCTGGAGTGATGGGTCAGGTGTCGGTGACGAGGGAGGCAGTCTGGGCAGGAGTCAGCAGGTGTGTGATGATCCAGCCGGTGAGGATGAGACCCTGGAGAGGGATGGCTGGGGGGAGGGGCTGGGCTTCTAGAAATGAAACCTGTGCGGTGCCTCCAAGAAAGAAAATCAGTGAGGGCTCCGATGTTTGTGGTTCGAGAGCTTAATATAAACGCCAGATTCGACGAGGAAAGCTCAGTTTGGATTTAGAGCGTTGGAGAAGTATGTGGGACCTCTGCGTGGAGATGTCTGCTAAGCAGCTGGAAACATGGGCTCGTGGCCATGAGTGAGGTCTGGGACCCAGACCAGCTCAGAAAAGGACGGCGTAATCTTGGGTGAATGTGCAGCCTGGGTGGGAGCTGAAAACAGAACGGTGGAGCCTCACGTGTGGGGGGATGGTCAGAGGGGGACATTTGGGTGGAAAGAGAAAACAACAGATTCCTAGCAACCCAAACAGGGACTGTGGTAACACGGAGGAGATGTTACTTTATGAGGCTGAACGCTGCGGAGGGGTTTGTAGGAATGAACATGCGGACAGCTGGATTTGGTAGGTAGGGGGTTGCCCTTGATCTTGGGAAGAGTGATTCCAGAAGACGGTAACAAGGAAGCACTGTAGTGGGTTGAGGAACGGTGGTTAGACATGAGGGTTGTTGGGGATGTCCTGAGAGATGAAAAGGCGGAAGGTTACGGTACAGAATTGAGCGTACTTAACAGGAATGGAATAGTTGGTGCGGTCTCTACTTGCGTAAGTGTGTATTCTTACCTCAAACGTATTTTACAAAGTAGGCACTCCTTGTATGTGTAATACATGTGCAATACATATGCGTCTATAACATGTAAATTACTCAAATGATATACACATAGATGTAAACCTGTCTCTTGACTATTTTGATTAAAAAAAGCCTTTGAACGGACCGGAAAACCTCAACACTTAATTTTATATGCTTTCTCTAAACGGATTTTAATCGACACATCCTAATGGGGACCTTTACTTTGGTCGGGGGAAATGCCACGCAGTCACAGTGGAATGGGAATTGATGCCTCCTCCCCCTCCCCCGCTCTAGAAAACAACCCGAGGTTATCTGAGATCCAGTTTTAGTACTTACTTGGTTGCTTCTAATTAGGCAATGGTCTTGCTTTCATATGAGGAGCTTCTGAGTAAAATGTGAACTCGTAGCATTTTTTTAAAGTTTAATTCTTCATTGAGATATAACCTACGTACCGAAAAGTGCATGACTGTTTTTTAATGAGCTGTCATTCGTACATCAAATTCACTTCTTTAAAATGTAGACTTCAGTGGCCTTTAGTACTTCTGAAAGCAGCTATCGCCACTATCTAATTCCAGCACATTTTTATCCCCCCCCCCCCCACCCTCACCCCCAAAGGCAATCCCATACTCCCCTACCTTCCCTGGAGCCCCTAGCAATCACTAACCTATTTTCTGCCTCTATGGATTTGTCCGTTATGGACCTTTCCCATAAGTGGAATCATCTACTATGTGGTATTTTGTGTGGGGCTCCTTAGCATGATGTTTTCAAGGGCCACCTGTGTTATAGGATGAATTTGAATGTGATTTACTGGTGGTCAGATAATATTCCATTGTACAGACAGACCACGTTTTGTTTATCCACGCCCGTGAGTGACTTTTAACGTTCTCATTTTTAAAGCTTCGGGGCCTGGTTTGTGCGTGTAGAAGCACGTAGGGGCCCGCGCAGAGGCTGTGCCATCAGCTTCGCCCACATCACTGGGCACTTGGGGTTCCTATGCTGATTGACCTCGGAGGCCTTGGGCGTCTGCATGCTCGTGTGCCCACAGCCACGGGACAGCTTTGGGTTTTATCTGCACTGAATCCCAGGTGAGGGTGTTTCTAGGGACCCTAGGATGGAGCAGAGACCCCATGCAAAGTGTCCGTTGACTTTCGTCCCCGGGGATCTGCAGACTTGCATAAATGTGGAATGAGCCCCCCCACCCCGGTGTGGATATTGACTAGTTTGGGAGCTTTGATGGTTCCTAGCAAATACTTGGGGCTGACATCTGGTCATATGTGTATGTGAGCTGAGCAGGGTGTCTCCGAGGCCTGGTGGAGTCTCCAGGGCAGGGACGCCCTGGCCGAGAGCCGGGCTCCTGGTGATCAAGGTCATGTCCCTGAGGTTTGTACAAGTGGACTAGCCTGCTCATTTTCTTTCTGTCCACCTTTTCTGTGGGCGATGTGACCCTGTTTACATCTCTCAAAAGGAAGCACTCCCAGAAAAACCCCTTTAGGATTCGTAACTAAGTGGGCTTGTAGGGATTTACGTGTTCTTAGGTGGGTAAATGTTCTTTCATAGAGCCTAACACCCTTGCTTTTATATTTTTCCCCCTAAGTATACATATTTGACGTCTCAGTAAATGACGCAGACAGTTTGTGACCGAAGTTCCCCAGCACTCATGCTAAGCTCACGAGGTGCACCCAGACATTGGGTTTTCTTGGCTCCACCTGGAAAGGGGGGTCGTCAGCTTTAGGGAGGTTCCTTGTATACTTTGTCAGTTCAGGGGAAATCTAAACAAGTCCAGGAATGACTTCTAATTGTTTTTTCCTTTTGTTTTTATTTTTTATTTTATTTTTTTAATGTTTATTTTTGAGAGAGAGAGAGAGAGAGAGAGAGAGCGTGAACAGGGGAGGAGCAGAGAGATAGGGAGACAATCAGAAGCAGGCTCCAGGCTCTGAGCTGTCAGCACAGAGCCCGCTGCAGGACTCGAACTCACGAACCGTGCGATCACGACCTGAGCCGAAGCTGGACGCTCGACCGACTGAGCCACCCAGGCGACCTGCTTTTTTCCTTTTGTTTAAAAAAAAATTTTTTTTATTCTTTATTTTTGAGAGACAAAGACAGAGCATGAGCAGGGAAGGGGCAGAGAGAGAGGGAGACACAGAATCCGAAGCAGGCTCCAGGCTCCGAGCTGTTAGCACAGAGCCCGCCGCGGGGCTCAAACTCACGAACCGTGAGATCATGACCTGAGCCTAAGTCAGACGCTTAACCGACTGAGCCACCCAGGCGCCCCCCTTTTGTTTTTAAACCATGAGAGTTGTCACAAGGTCTGAGTTCCTGAGCTTTGGCCCCATGTCTTTCTGTGACTATATGGAAAAGGCATTTTGTAATGTGTTTATTCCTTGACTTGGGTGTGTGTGGGTGGGGGGAGGAGGGAGGAGTGGTGGCGACTTGATGTGAAGATCTCAGTTGTGTCCTGCAGTTCATATTGTTTCTAGCCTGTTTTTGAAGTGTTCCTTGCATATATGAGAGTAAAACGCACATGCTTGATTCTTGAGTTTTTGACTGCAGTTCTTAATTGCATACAGAACTCTCAGGCATTAGAAGTGGGAAATATAGGGGCGCCTGGGGGGCTCAGTTGGTTCAGCATAGGGCTTCGGCTCAGGTCATGATCTTGTGGTCTGTGAGTTCTAGCCCCACGTCCGGCTCTGTGCCGACAGCTCGGAGCCTGGAGCCTGCTTTGGATTCTGTGCCTCCCTCTCTCTCTCTGCCCCTTTCCTGCTCACGCTCTGTCTCTGTCTCTCAAATAAATAAAAAACGTTAAAAAATTTAAAAAAATCTGTTAATTTTGGAACTACCATTTGGCCAGAATGTTATTTATTTTTCCCCTAGTTTTAGATCACAGGATAAACTGATCTCATGAAAAGTTTTGCACAGTTAAATAGAAAGAACTGCTCTGTGCACGTGTGTGTGTTCACATGTGCATGTGTGTGCCTTTTCTGACTAAATTTAAGCTGTTCGCTGTCTTTTTTTTTATTGGTTCACGACCATAAAATTTAGCACTGGAGATTTCAAATTTACCTTCAGTTATGGTGCAATAATTCGACTCTGAAGATGTATCCATAACCTTCCAATTAGGGTCAGAATTAGTCATTTGGATTCAGAGCAATATTTCGACCATGTAGACATTGTTAATAACTGCTTTAACTGTAATTTAAAAACTCAGATGTTTACATATTTTGCTTTTGTTCCTCCCAGGGCTATGCTTAAGCTAAGAAATCAGATGGCTTTTCCACAGATCAAAGGCCTATAAAATTAGTCTTCAAAGCCTTTGAAGCTGCAATATTTCAGGAAATAGTGTAAATAAAATCCATCGACTCTTTTTAAAATAAAGCTTTTCCTGGTATTGCTAGGGATTTGTATTTAGCATTTCTAAAAGTTTCCTGATGGTAAAAACCTCACCATTAAACAGGATTAGAGCCTCATGTATTTTTTAAAGTCAGGATTACAAGTGGATTTTAAAGAAAATACATTAAGGGAAACTTCTACTTTATCTGAAGCCTAAAAGAATGGGTAGGGGAAGAGAGGTTGAAGGAGTGTATAATCTGCTTTAGAGAGAAAGTGAGACAGACTTTAAACAAGCAGACACTCTGGGATCTTCGTAATTCCCAAAAGGATTCTTCACCATTGGGCAATCTCCAGTTTCGATACAGGACACGTATGTTGATACGATAAGGCAGCCTTAATTTATGAATCCGGTGTTAAGAAGGCAGTTTTTTTTTTTTTTTTTTTTAACATTTATTTATTTTTGGGACAGAGAGAGAGACAGAGCATGAACGGGGGAGGGGCAGAGAGAGAGGGAGACACAGAATCGGAAGCAGGCTCCAGGCTCCGAGCCATCAGCCCAGAGCCCGACGCGGGGCTCGAACTCGCGGACCGCGAGATCGTGACCTGAGCTGAAGTCGGACGCTCAACCGACTGAGCCACCCAGGCGCCCCCAGTTTTTAAAAAATAAGAAAATAGAAAGGAAAACAACCTTCCTATTTTAATCTTGTTCTGATCCTAAAATGTTCTTTTAGAAAATGAAATTAAGAATAGGAATAAAGAAGAAATAAGCCGTTTATATCCATAAAGTCTAAAGAAGAGAAGTACTGTTAACATTTTGGAATATGAAGGAATTCTTAAGGAATATGAAGGGTCTTAAGGCTTTTCCCCAGTTTGTTATATTTGTTATTTTTCAGAGTCACCATTTTAAAATCTTAGATGAATGAATGTGTCTAAAGCATTCTGTGATCCTTTAGTGGATTTTTAACCAGGAGTTGGGGGGGGGGGGCGGAGGGGAACAGGTAAACTTTGAGAAAAAGGAAGTTCTGGGTAGGAGATTTGCAACCGAGGGAAATTCAGTAAATATTTAAGACCGAATCCTGTCTTCAAAACGTATTTTCCAGGGGCGCCTGGGTGGCTCAGTCGGTTGAGCGTCCGACTTCGGCTCAGGTCATGATCTCGCGGTCCGTGAGTTCGAGCCCCGCGTCGGGCTCTGTGCTGACAGCTCAGAGCCTGGGGCCTGTTTCAGATTCTGTGTCTCCCTCTCTCTCTGCCCCTCCCCTGTTCATGCTCTGTCTCTCTCTGTCTCAAAAATAAATAAACGTTAAAAAAAAAAAAATTAAAAAAAAAAACAAACAAACGTATTTTCCAAAGAACTCTTAAGGGTGTTATCAACTTTTTCGGATGACTTCTATGGAGGGTTTTTATTTTTTATAAATAGTCAAAGACCATAGAGCTGAATTAGAAAATATAGTTCCCCAGCTTTGAACCAAGTTTGTTAGCAAATTTGGCCTAGTTCATGCTGTTTTGTTTTTTAATGCTGGATTTTTATTTCTAGGTTGCTAATTATTTCATTAGTCTTTTTATGGAACGATTATTTATCAACATGGCAGGGTATGTCACAAACTGGAGATAAGTGAGAAAATTGGGGAGACGAGGAAATAGGAGAAAGAATAAGACAAAATCAGTAGTCAAAATACAGTTGGCTCCAATCCTTTGAGCAGCCGAAGCAAATAGGAGGCATGATCAGTCGGGAGAATTAGTGTCCGTGAGAAGACAGAGACACTGAGCTATTTGGGATACGGAGTCCAGGTTTGAATTTCTCTTGGGAATCCCAAAAGGTGCTGTGATAAGGGACCAGAGCGTTTACAACATCCCTAAAGAAAATGTCGTGAATGATGTGTTGGCCTGGGAACGTACCGGTCCGTCACGAGCTCCCCCAGCGCCTGGTGTGTGCCGGGACAGGGCAGGGGCGATTCTGGGGCAATTCTGGCAAACCATCTGGCTCAGGCAGTGTTGGGGGCCTGGGTGCTGCAGGGTCTCCCTAACGGGGAGACAGCGTCCAATCTTCCGAGGAGGTGGGAGGTGCCAGGGGATGGGAAAAAAAAAGTCACAAAATGGAACTTGACTCACCCTCTTACTGATTTCCACAAATGTTACCCGTATGGGGCTGTAGAATCCATCAGGCTATTTGACAGAAGAAGAAAGTCTTAATTTGCCATCCCCTCGAAGGTCACCTTGCCATTGCCCCTGTACCTCCTTTGTGACTTGGCAGGCTTTTAACAGGATTCTTTTTTTTCCTTTTCTCCTCACTTGTTTCGGGTTTAGGGTTTTGTTAAATGAGTGTTGGGTCTTACGTTTTCTTTGCTATCAATATCCACCCAAAGCCATCGCGTTGAGAAATCTTTGCAGCCTGGAGTTTTCGGGATTAAAATCCAAGAGCCATTTTACCAGCGGAGGTTAACCAGGGAGCAGCTCTGCGGGGTGCTTGTCTGCCCCTTCTTAAGTGACGGGATGGTGGTGCCTGCCTCGATGTGGCTGAATTCTGTGCGGAGGTGCACTTAGTGGGACCGAGCTCTGCTGGGGAGCCAGGGTCTTGGTTGTAGGCTCTCCCCATAACTTCTCCCTATAACTTGCTCCCAGGCTCAAAGATGAATCCTCAGATGAGACTTGGAATTAAAGCAAGCCAAGAAGGCTTCTATTCACCTAGAAATTTTAGTGTCATCTAGCAAGATATACCCATGACTATCCTTCCACTGTTTCCTTTGCTAATTTGGTAGATAAAAAGTTAAAAAAAAAATTTTTTTTTTTTCCATGAAAAGTGGCTCCCACTCCTCTTTCTGCTATTATGCCACGTAAATTGGAACAGGACCGTTTCAGGGCATAATGTAATTCTCTCAGATTATCTTGGGGATCCGCTTTGAGCTCTTAATGCCTAGACACCTATGAACGCTTACGGCTGCTTTTGTGTTCACGCAGCCCGTGTAAAGGACCGAGCACCATGCCCCTCATCTACGGCTGTAGGAGATGCTGTTCCATAGGTAATAGACTCCATCTACAACGCTGTCCTAATGTAGGTGCAGCCTACACAAGGCACGGGTGACAGAGGACTAGGAGAAGAGCAGCACTACTTTGAGTAGATAGAATCCTCTGTCTTGTGGAACTAAGGGATTCTTCGTCCTGTAGCTTGAGATGTAGCAAGATCAGCTTAGGCGGTTCAAAGAATTTTTCTTTCTTTTCGTAAAGGTCAGCCAAATATATTTTGAATATGTTCAGAGCCCTGAACTAGTTTTTTTTTTTTTTTTTTTTTTTTTTGGCAATGAAAATATTTAGGTGAAACCTGAAAATGAAATTAGATGGTATGCCGGAAGCCAGAAACCCAGAAGTTACACGTGAACGTGGACCGATAATATTCTGTCTTAGAATAGGTTGTTTATCTCAGTGAGCACCAGAAAAAGGAAAACCATGGGCTCAAAACTAGAAGCTGCTGATTGGGGGGTCACAATACTCACGCTATTTTAAAATTGCTTTTTCTTAATTTGTTTCTTGGACGAGGAGTTTGAATATCGTGCTGAACGGTCAGGTATTTAGTTTGCTTTTGCGGTTTTTAGAACAGTGATGCAATGGCTACTAAAATACCCAAATCTAGGGAATGTGAATTGGGGTCGAACTTTCCAGACCACTGCTTTTTAATTGGTAAAAGTTATAACTGCTGAAAACTGTTGTGGGGAGAAGAATCGAAAGCATCCTTTGTCAAGATCTGTTGCTTTTGGTAATTGAATGGTTTTGTCCCCACCTTACAGTTGGGACAGTGGGAGGGCCTTGAGTACAGAACTGACCTCAGCTGATGCCAAGGCGGGGGTGGGGGGGTTGGCACTATGCTGTGAAGTGTTACCGGAGCTTTCCTGCTGAACTTTTTGGTTTTCTTTTCTTTTCTTATTTTTTAAGTTTATTTTTTATTTTAGGGGGAGGGGGGAGAGAGAGAGAGTACGGGCACACACTCGCAGGGGAGGGGCAGAGAGAGAATCCCAAACAGGCTCAGCACCATCAGTGCAGAGCCTGACGTGGGGCCCGATCCCACAAACTGCGAGATAAGGACCTGAGCTGAGATCCAGGGTCGGATGCTTGACCGGCTGAGCCACCCAGTTGCCCCACCTTGTCTGTGACCTGTTTCCTCATTCACGTTTTCAACCTGGACAAGGTAGGACTCAGATTTTTGCAGTTCAAATACAAATTATCCTCTCCTATATACTTTGTATAAGTAGTATTGGGAAAATTACCATAGTCAGCAAACAGTATTGATGGGAAAATTACCATAGTCAACAAATCAATACTCAACACGAAAATGTCCTTATATATAACTTTTTTCAACCATTAGACTGGATTTTTCAGTTTTATTTTGCCCTGAGAACCCCAAGGTAGGTATTTTTCTTGTACTATTATGTGTAACAAATGAAACCTACTGAATGTAAATTAAGAATTTCAAGCTGTAAAGACCACGGTTAATCTTAAAGGCAGGTGGAAAAATTTTTTTTTAACATTATAAAAATGTTAAACGGGGCGCCTGGGGGGCACAATCAGTTAAGCGTCCGACTCTTGGTTTCGGCTCAGCTCGTGATCTCCCATCAGGCTCTGTACAGATGGTGCGGGGCCTGCTTGCTTGGGATTCTCTCTCTCTCTCTGCCCCTCCCCCGCTTGTGTGAGTGCTCGCTCCCTCTCAAAAAGAAAATAAATTAAAAAAAAAAAAATTAAAGTCTCTTAAGCAGGAATACTGTTCATTTCCTGGAGATTTGTTGAAGGGAAGATACGAACCGTATTGGATTTTTCCCCACCTGCGGCCTTTGCGGACCACAGAAACTCTTAGAAAGAGGGCTGTAAATTTCAGATCAGGTGATTTGGGAAGAGAGGCAGGAGTGAGTGAGTGCGTAGTTCACAGTGATGACCCGGAAATGCAGTTAAATAAACGAAACCGCCTCACCCCGTTTAAGACGGCTCTTGTGACATACTGAAAAAACCCCAGAAAATAACACATGTTGGCAAGGATCCGGAGCCCTCGGAGCCCTTGGGCGCTGTCCGTGTAAGACGGTGCTGCTGCTGTGGGGAAGCAGCCGGAGGCTCGCTCAGAGTGCCAAGTGTGAAGTCCCCACGTGAGCCAGCGGCTCCGCTTCCGGGTGTAGACCCCAAAGAATTAAAAGCCGGGTCGTGAAGAGACCCTCGCACACCCAGTCACGAATAGCCGGAAGGTGGAAGCAACCGAGGTGTCCGTTGATGGCCACAACGAACGTGGGGTTGTTTCATCCAGGGGGATGTTATTCGGCCTCAGCAAGGAAGGAAATTCGGACCTGCTGCAGCCTGGATGGGCCCGGAGGGCGTTGTACGAAGTGAACTAGGCGGTCGCAAGAGGCAAATACTGTAGGATTCTGTTTATACGAGGCACCCGGAGGAGTCAAGTTCCTGGAGGCAGAAAGTCGGGTGGTGGCTGCCAGGGACAGGAAGAGAGGGGAATGAGACATATTGGCCAGCTGTGCAAGAGGAAAGGGGTTCTGGAGATTGCTGTGCAACAATGGGAACGTACTCATGTTAGGAGGGGTTTAGATGCTTTACCACAATTGGAAAACTATACATGTAATTTATGGTGTGTGCCTGTCGTGATTTGATTTAGTTTATTACTATTTTCTTAAATGTTTATTTATTTTTGAGAGAGAGAGAGAGAGAGAGAGAGAATGGGGGAGGGGCAGAGAGAGAGGGAGACACAGAATCCCAAGCAGGCTCCAGGCTCTGAGCTCTCAGCACAGAGTCCGACCGTGGGGCTCGAACCCACGAACTGTGAGATCATGACCTGAGCTGAAGTCAGATGGTTAACTGAGCCACCCAGGTGCCCCATGATTTGATTTAAATAGTAGTTTAATGAGGTCAGTGCCTAGATTGTAATCTGCTCCCCCATTCCCTATCCTCATCCCCTTATATAATTTTTTTGCTATCTTCTTATAAATACTGTGTAACTTGGGGGTGCCTGGGTGGTTCAGCCGGTTAAGCGTCCAACTTCAGCTCAGGTCGTGATCTCGCAGTTTGTGAGTTCGAGCCCTGCATCAGGCCCTCTGGCTTCAGTTCTGTGTCTCCCTCTCTCTGCCCCTCCCCGTTTGCAGTCTCTCTCCTCTCTCTCTCTCTCTCCCCCTCTCTCTCAAAAAAATAAACATTTAAAAAATTTTTAAAAATACTATATAGCTTGTTTTCTTCGTTGTCTCTTTTCCCTCTAGAGTGTAAGCTCCATGAGGGCACAGACTTCTGTTTTGTTCTATAGCTCTGGTGCCAGAAAGGGTGCGTTGGCACATAGTGGGTATCAGCAGATATCTGTGGAGTGATAGAATATTGTAAAGTCAAGTCACTTGAATGACAGTTGCATTTGGGATATTTAATCTTAATGTCTTTTTGAGATTTAACATAAAGCATACAACTCTAGAGTAGATCACTCAATAAATACTTATGCGTCTGTATGCCTGTGGTCAATGCCCAAAGGAAAACGCAGACTATTCCCACCTTAGAAGATCCCTTATGCCCCTCTCCAGGCAGCGCCCTTCTTGCCGGATGTAGTCACTGTTTTAGCTTCTATCACCCCTGCATTTATTTGCCTTCACACTTCAATTAAATGGCATTTTACGGATATACTCTTTTGTCTGCCTTCTTTCAGCCAGCGTGATGTCTGGGAGATTCAGCCATGTTGAGTGTTTTCCTGGGTGGCAGATCGCTGTTGGTTTATCTGCCCCTTGCTGATCAACATCTGAGTTTTTTCTGTTACGAAAAAGATTCCCGTATATATTTTCGGTGGACATAACTTGGGTGAAATACATAGGGGTAGAATTAACTCCTAGGATAGACCTATCCTTTAGAAACCGCCCAGTGGTTTTCCCGGGTGGTAGAAACGATTTACATTCTCACAGCCCTTGGGCCCCATTCTAGTGAACACGACGAGTGCTTCTCTTTGGAAGCCATGCTTGTGGGTGTCTGTCTAGTGTATCCTCTGTGGTTTTCACTTGCATTCCTCTAACGAGTAAGGTTGAGCGTCTACTCACGTGCTTATTGGCCACTGGAATACTCTCTGCGAAATACCTGTTCAAGCCTTTTGTTCATTCATCTTGTCTGTACATCTTGTTCTGTGTGCAGCCTTTATTTTGGGCACAAGTCTAGTGTCAGATACACGCATTGCAAATATCCTTTTCCAGCCCGCGTCTTTCCTAAAATCCCGTAATGAATCGAAGTCCTTAAGTTTGGTAAAATCAAATTGATCAAGGTTACTTCAAAGATTACGTTCTGTTTAAAAAAAAAAAAATGTTGCCTGTCTTGGAATAATTTTAAAACCCTTAATGCAGTTAGCACAATAGAATGAACTCCTATTAGACACTCATTTGAAAGGGACAAAGAATTAAGTTTAAGCAAGTTCAGAACCCAAACCTCTTTAAGGATAAGACCAAGACACGAGGCCTCTTTCTAGGTGACGTTTTGCATACACTTTTTAAAAACTGAACTTTGTTTTGTTCAACGTTAAGAGAATCTGGTCTGACGGCCACAGTAGGGGGACAGTGACTTGGGAGCGAGGAGATTGTTTAACTTGGACTCGGAACCTTTGTCTTCTCTCTCCTTCACAAATCGTGGGCCTAACGCTTTCTGTTTGCCCCTCACCTTTCCTTCATGGACTCTGTTATAAACTTTTATTCTACTGTTTTTCTAATGTTTTTTTTCCCCCTGTTGTTTTCTAATGTGCTAACCCAATAGGAGAGCCCAACAAGACGTTGGAACGTAGCAGCTGCTGTACGATATTAATGGCTGGTAAAACCTGAGGTTGCTGTACTTTGGGGTTCTGTTGAAATTGTTCCCCAACTTTCCCTGCTGCTAGGATTCTTCCTTAAAATAGGGTCGTGAAGGGACTCCACCTTGCGGTTCTGCCAGTGCCCTTTCTGGAGCCCGTATTTCTGCTTGGAGTGTCTTTTCAAGTGAGTTACCTGGTACGTCTTTTTGGAGGAGTGGCTGGGGAAAGCTTTCTATTTTCCTAGGTAATATTTACTTTAACCTTTTTACACTAGGGTCTCTGCACAGATAACCATTCTCAGAAACAAGTGCCCGTTTGTGAACACTTTCTTTTTGCTTTTGCTTTGTAGGCTTTTTCCCTATGTTCACACCGTCCGATATGGGTGTTACAAATTTTGTTGTGGTTGATTTGCCGTTTCACTATTTTTTTGTTCCCTTCTCTATTTCTCTACTTTGTGTTTAATTGGCTGTTTCTAGTTTCTGAGGACCAAAGTGTAGCTCATTCATTCGAGACTTCTTTTCCTTTTCAACGTAACCATTTAAGGCTTCCATTGCCTCTAAGCCGCCGCACTCTATGTATCCAACATCTGTCTTGTTTTTCTCATTTAACAGTCTCTCCTTCTACCATCACTGCCACCGCCCGGCTTCAGACCCTCTTTCCATGCTCAGGATTCCTTAATCTCTGGTCTGGATTGGACTTCAACCTCTGTGTACGAATGCCTGAATGTATACCAAAGATTTCCCCCTGAAGGCTTTACGGCAACTACAAATTGACCCGTCTACACAGCAAAAGCCCAACAACAAATTTCCTCTTCTTTCTCCGTCATGCTTTTCTCCCTTTGCATCCTTTTCACCCATGCAGACACGCAGACTCATTCTTTCCACAGTGGTTGATGGTGTCCCTTTGACCGCTCCTGCCTCAGCCCGGTCCTTCCTGGCCCCGCTTTTCCTCTTTCAGATGTTCCTTCCGATGTGTCCAGTGACTTAGTGGTGTTCCAGGATTCTCTGCTGATTTCAGTTCTGCCGCTGCCTCCTTCAGGCCACCGTCTCTTGCATGGTGGGTCTCCACGGCGATTTAACCTGTCCCTTACCTTCCCCGTGCTCCCCAGGATTCAATCTTCTCCGTCTCCGACCCGAGCGGGGTGGCCTCGCTCAACGCCGGCAAGCCTGATCACATTTTCACTCCTTCGGTCTTCGGTTATTTCCTCCTCTCTCAGAGGGCTTATGGTGTCCAGCTTACGTCACATGGATTTCGAGGCCCTTCAGATTTGGGTTTCTACTTCCTCCTCCTTCCACGCGTGGCACGTACCTGCGTCGTGGCCACGTGGATCTTCTTGAAGCCTCCAGAACAGGATGTTGCATATTGGTTACTGCCTTGGAGAGATCACGTATGTTGTTGCCCTTACCCAGAATGTCTTATTGCACCCTCTCTGTTCGTCGTCTTTAAACATGGGCCTGTTTACCCCTCTGAGACCTCTCGTATTGCCCTCCTTTGCCTTGGTTAGGAGGCCACCTGACACGCTCCCGCGGACCGTGGCACCTGAGCCCCTTGTACACTTGATGCTGTCTTTGGACATCGCTTGCGTACAGGTCTCCTTTGACCCTGAGCTGGGGGATCCAGGAAGGGCGGTGTCCGTCTCCTTCATCTTTGTCCTAAGTGCCCCGCATTGCTCTGAGCACAAGCGGTCACTAGTTACGTTGGCGGGACCGAGGTTTGCTGACTTTAGTCAAGGATTTAAAAATCTTCTGCCGCCTAAAATACACATCTTCATGTATTGATGGAACTCTCACTCTGCTCCTTAAATAAGACCGTATGAGAGAAAGACAATTGCAATTCTAAAATGGGCCACGCAAAGGTTATAGAGGAGGACTCTGCTCGGCGAGGAAGGCTCACGTAAAACATGGGTGGGGGTGGGGAGGGGGGGAGCACGAGCGTGGCTGGGGGACTTAGTGGAAGCCCAAGTGGATGTGATGGGCCAAGACTGTGGGATGGTCTGGAGCGGTACGCTCCCTGGAGAACCGTCTGTGGCCTTTCAGGTCGGCAGTGACGAGGAGCTTGGGTTCTGATTTCCTCCCCAGCTCCAGCAGCTATGGTGACCTTGAACAAGTTAACCAACTTATAAGATTCCCGTGCGTAAAATGAATTTCACGCCTACCTCCTGGAGTTGCTATCGATGAGCAACGTGTGCTCCAGATGTCAGTGTGGGTATGACTCCCACTTTGGTTTCTCCTCTGTTCTGGCCGGCCTGCCTCCTCTTTCTTTTTCCGCCCTCGTCCGCGTGTCCACGCCTCCCCTCCTCCTGGCCACTCGCAGAGAGACGGGCTTGGCAGTTTCTAAAGGCCTCCTTCATCACTCACGGTGCTCACAACCCAAGGCGATACATTTTTGTATACCTCCCTTACCTTTCACCGACATAATCCCAAGACAAATGAGGGAAGCAGTTGTTGTGACTATTTTCGGGCGTCTCAGACCACTGCCCTGCCTCCTGGCCCCAAACTGGAGCTTTATTTTCTTTTTTTAAATTTTTTTTTTCCAACGTTTTTTATTTATTTTTGGGACAGAGAGAGACAGAGCATGAACGGGGGAGGGGCAGAGAGAGAGGGAGACACAGAATCGGAAGCAGGCTCCAGGCTCCGAGCCATCAGCCCAGAGCCCGACGCGGGGCTCGAACTCACGGACCGCGAGATCGTGACCTGGCTGAAGTCGGACGCTTAACCGACTGAGCCACCCAGGCGCCCCGAGCTTTATTTTCATTCAGTTCAAAATATTTCCTGCGTTGTCTTCCAGTCTCTTCTTTTACCTACGGTTTAGAAGTGTGTTTAATTTTCAAACGCTTAGGTGTTTTTCAAAGAGCTTTCCACTGTTTCTGCTCATGGTCAGGACATATTTGTATCATTTCAGCCCTTTTAAATGTGTTGAGACTTGTATAGATGGCAGTTCACCTTGTCGAATGGCCTGTGTGTATTTCTCCTTTGCTGGGTAGAACATTCTCTAAGTGTTGTCAGATTGCTTTATAGTGTTGTTCGTATCCTGTATTTCACTATTGATTTTCTTTCTTTGTTGTATCAGCTACTGAGAAGTATTGTAGCCTCCAATATAGGTGTGATATTGTCTATTTCTGCTTGCAGGTCTAAGGGTTTTGCTTCATAGATCTGTTATTAGATGCATAAATGTTTAGGACTAAGTCCTCTTGGTCAATTGATGTTTTTATGATTATGAAAGGTGCCTTTTTTTATTTATTATTTTTATTATTTTTATTTTTTTAATGTTTATTTATTTTTGAGAGAGAGAGAGAGAGAGAGAGAGAGAGCGAGCGCCAGGGAGGGGCAGAGAGAGAGGAAGACACAGAATCCGAAGCAGGCTCCAGGCTCCGAGCTGTCAGCACAGAGCCCGATGCAGGACTTGAACTCACGAACCGTGAGATCATGACGTGAGCCAAAGTTGGGTCCTTAACCGAATGGGCCACCCGGGCACCCCAACAGGTGCCTTTTTAAAAATGTGTATTTATTTTTGAGAGAGAGAGACAGAGACAGAGACAGAGTGTGAGTGAGGGAGGGGCAGAGGGAGAGGGAGACACAGAATCCCAAGCAGGCTCCAGGCTCAGAGCAGTCAGCCCAGAGCCCAATGCCAGGCTCAAACCCATGAAGAATGAGATCATGAAGTCAGACGCTTAACCGACTGAGCCACCCAGGTGCCCTGAAAGGTACCTTTTACCCTGATAATACTCTAGTTCTAAAAATCTATTTTTACTGATACTGTGACACTTACTAGAGGTTTCTTTCGGTGGTCTGCTTCATATCATTTTCCATTTCCCATTGAACCTATCTGTGTTTTCTATTTAAAGTGGATTTCTTGCAGATTGAATAAAAAAGATCCAACTAGAGGCGATCTGACAATTGAATAAATTGAAGTATGTGGCCCACTTACAATGAATGTAGTTATCACTGTGGTTACATTTAGGTCGGTCATCTTCTTGCTTTCTACTTCTCTAGCCTCTTCTTTGCTCTTTACTTTCCTCTCCTATTGCTTTTTAAAAAAGTGTTAACTGTGCATTTTATGTATTCTGTTTTATCTCCACTCTGGGTTTATTAGCTGTAGTTCTTTGTTTGATATTTTTAGGGGTTGTTTCAGGATTTCCTATGCGCATCTTTTCACTCGTTGCTTTCTATAAAATAACAATGTAGTGTCTTATGTCTAGTACAAGAACCTTATTACACAGTATATTTTTATTCACTCCCCTTCTGTCTGTTGCACTGTCCATTTAGTTCTAAGTATAATTCCCACAATACACTTGTATGCTACCGAATAATTTTTAAAAGATTTTAAAGGAAGTATCTCACTTGCCTATATATTTCCAGCTTTAGGCCTTCCTTGTTTTTGTGTGGGATTGTTTTCTATCTAATAGTCTTCTGCTTTAGCCTACAGAACTTCCTTGAACTTGCAGTACATAAATTCTGCCAGCTTTGACCTCTATGAAAAAAACCTTTTTCACCTTCACTGTTGAAAGATGTTATTGATAGGGAATCCAGAATTAACATTTAAAAAAACCCCTCAAAGGTGTTCTGTGTTCTTTGGACTTTCATCATTTCTAATGAAGAGTCTGAGAAAGTTCTTACCTTTCTTCTCCAATATGCACTATGTCTTTTCCAGGTTGACATATTTTTTGTTAGTCCTGGTTTTGCCATTTGCCTATGTTATGCCTTGATATGTTTTCGTTTGACCCGCTTGGGGTTCATTGAGCTTCTGGACATTCTGGGTTTATAGTTTTCATTAATCTGAAATATTTTTCCTTTCCCTCCTTGCACCACCCCCATTTTTGTGCCTGGAACTCCAGCTATATATACTGTAGATCCCTGATGTTGCCTCACAGGTCACTGAAGCTCTGTCGATATGTGTTTCTCGGTGCTTTGGTTTGGATAGAACCTCAAATTCATGAATTCTTTGCACTGCAGTGCCTGATTGGATTTTAACTCCACCCGGCATCATTTTCATTTCAGATATTCTGGTATTCATCTCTAGAAGTTCTATTTGTTCTATCTCATTTCTTATTGTATTCTCCCCCCCCCCCCCTTAAATCCTTGAACATATTGCATCTACTTATAGCAGTAAGTTTTTAACACCTTTGTGTAGTAATTCTACATTGTTCTCACTTATGGGTCTGTTTCCGTTACTGAGTTATTTTCTGAGTATGGATCCTTTGTTCCATACAGGTTTTCTGTTTCTTTCATGTCTGGTGATTTTTGACTGAATATGATACATTGTGAACTGAGAGCTAGATTTTAATTCCTGTCAGGAGTTTTGGACTTTGCTCTGCTTAGTTACTTGGAGATTGATTTGATCCTATTTGGGTAGTTTTGAAGCTATTATGCAGGGGGTCTAGAGTAGCTTTTCTTATAGGTCTCTTCTAGTCTCACAGCTAAGACGTGATTCCCAGTGTAGGCAGTGAGGCCTCTCTACTTTGGTTCATGGCACCTCTGACAATTTCCTGGCTTTGTGTGAACTCTGGAAATTTCCCCTCTGACAGTTCCTGGGCAATTATTCTTTCCCTGGCCTTGATGAGTTTTGCCATATGTATGTGCAGGTTGGAAATTAGCCAAAGGTTCAAGGTGACCCTTTTGCAAATTTCTGGAGCTTCTGTTTTGCATAGCTCCCCGCTTCTACGGCCCTGTAAATTTCCTTCTCTGCCCTGTAAATTCTCAGCATTTTGGCCTCCTCACACTGCGATCTTTGTCTCCTCAATTTAGTGAGGTTGTGAGGTTTTCGTTTGGGTTCTCTGCTCACTGCACTTTGGTCCAGAATTTGTTTTCAGGTAGAAAGATATCATAGGGTTCACCTTGTTTCTCTTCTCTCCAGGATTACTTACACACAGCCTGTCACTTGATATCAGAAAATATTTTTTTTTTCCTATATTTTCTCCAGTTTTCTGATCGTTTAGTGGGAGGGTGCTAGTCTGGACCTCCTTTTACCCCCCGTGGTCAAAAATAGAAATCCCAATTGGTCTATTTTAAACTTTCAATTTGTGAGATACGGTAATCTCAATTTGTATTTGGGAATTGATGTGTCCTTTTTGTCTTCCAAATTAGCTCAGACTTGTGGGCTTACCATGGTACAGTTTGAGGGAGCCGACTGCTTGGACGCCCTCTAACTTGAGTTGTTCTTACGGCAGCGGGAAGTCACATCACACCAAAAACAGAGAGCTCATGCTGCGTTCAGTTTTCAAAATCTCAATGTAGCGTTTATACAAGACAGAGGATAGCCGTTACCCTTTTAAACAAATACATCTTCATGAATGTAAGAGGTCCATGAGTTTGCCTTGGAGAACTTAGCGGAAGCTCTCGGCCTAGCATAAGCGGTAGTCACACAAGTGACTATTGTGACACGAGGTATGGACACTTACCGCTGGCACCTTCCCTGTTGGGGGCAGTAAGAGGATGTTGCTTCTGTTCTTTGTGTGCCATGGGGCATCATCTTGATTTTTTTTTTCCCACTGGATTCTATTCAGGTGCTTTTCTTTCCTTATAATCTTATGACTGGTTTTTATGTCCACTTGGCTGTGACATTTTTGTATAAATCAACCATCAATATAATACGCTTGAAAAGGAGGCTCTTAAAGATTGATATGCTATTTGTTTTAAGTATGTAATAATAATTCACTGGCTATAAATGCATGTAGAGGCACAGATGTCTTTAAGATCTACTACTGTATTTTGTTTTAAACATTTTATATTTTTAGGAAGATACCAAATATTTAAAATGGCAAACTTTTCTTTAGTTTCATCAGGAGATATTAAATGAAGTGTTTAAAGTTGCTTAAAAATGCAGTTTTGAGAAATTAACAGTTTTGAAAAACATTTACCAAAACATAACAGGAAATTTGGGGATTGAATACATTTGGGCAAAACATCAGGACCCCTAGGAAAGTGTTATACAGACTTTTCTTAATGAGTCAAAATAGTGATTGTGAACATTAGTGATTATTTGGTATTTATTTAGTCTTCCTTGTCTTTGTGGCTGGGGTTTTTGGGCTATGCTCACTCTCTAACCTATGGCCTCAGGGTTGCTTGTGCTTGGTACATGTGTGGGGCCTGTCTAGTTCTGTGCCCTTCCTTGCCCTGACTGACCAGTGTGACTGACTGTAACGATTTTTTTCCCTCTGATTGTCTCTAATCTGAGATAAGGGAATGTCTAGTTTGTTAATCTTACTAGAAACAAGGATAACCAAAATGTGTGCTTACCTTTAAGGCAGGACTAAGGTTCTTTTATGAGAAAACTGTTTTGATTTTGGTGAAAAACTCTAACATCAACTTGGGTTTCTCTATAAGGCATTTTGGTCCCTACATCACAGCTGGAGGGGTGTTTGCCAACAGGCTAAGTTATATGGCTAGGAAAGGGCTAGTGCTCAGCTTTCGGATGCAGTGATTTTGGGTACAGATCTGTAGTCCCTGTTAAATATTCCTTAAGCTGATATTGAAATTACTTTTCCTCTTTGAGATACAAGTTGAGTCTGAGGGGTGGGGAGGGCTGTGGGATATGTTGACAGGTAAGAAAATAATGGAATCACAACTGCTAAGCCAGTGCTGTAAAATAGAAATTTAACTGAGCATATTTGTACTTTAACAGTATATTTCATTTAATTCCGAATATCCCAAATGTTATTTCAGCATGTAGTCAATATACAAAATTGACACCATTTACTTCCTTTTTTAAATACAAAATAATAAAAGTCTGCTGTGTATTTTCCACTTATAGCATATTTTGATTCTGACTAGCCATATTTCAAGCACTCAGTGGTCACATGTGGCTACCATATGGGACAGCACAGCGTTAGTCTCTGGTTGTTATCTGATCAACGTTCTTATGATTCAGAATTTATACGTGCACACACAAATCGGGATCTGAGGAAAGTGTTCAGAAATGCCATTTTAATGCACTTTGGATAGCCATAATGAAATTATCTTTGGTTTTTTGGTTATTCGTAATTATCAGTACTCTAGTTGGGGTGTTTATACCTGTTGCGGGAATTAACGAGATCTTTGTGATGCGGTGCCTCTCGATAAAAACTTGAGGGCAACGTTAAATGTAGTAAACATTTTCAACATAAACTGTGAACAGCACAGTAGGTAGAGAAGAGTTTATCAGGTTAGTTAATGTGCAAGTGATTTTTTTTTTTTTTTTTTGGTCGAGGAAAATGGGGGATTTAACCAGAATTCTAAGGTATGGGAGTAATGTGGTTAGAAGGGAATGGCAGACATGTGGAAGGTCCTTGCGATCCAAGACGCAAAATCGACATTCTAAGTGGACCAGCTTAGAAGAATTCCTGGTTGGAATATAAAATAAGAAAATACAGAGGAGTCCTTGGGAATGATAACTCTTGACAAAAAGGGGGTTACAGGAGCTGATGTTTAGATATTTAGCAAGTGCTCTCATGGGATTGTGATGTTTTTGTTTGACTACAGCCACATCACTTAATAGAATCTTTAAATTAAACACTTTATAAGAACAAAGTTATCTTTGGTACCTATATCCGGCACCTCTAAGGAGAGCGTATCAGTGTTTGGGGTCGGGAAGATGGAGAGATTTGTTCTTGGATTTCGTCAAGCTGGAGGTGGATTTGGGACTTTGGATTAGACTTGAGTTAACACCTGGTGTGGCTGCTGCGACGGCGACTGTTGCATTAACAATGTCAATGTTGGGTGTGCGGACTTTCCCTAGAGTCGGTAGCTTTGTGTTGATCCTAAGGCTGAGTTTCTTACCTATGGGAGCAGCCACTTGGCAGATGTGTGTTCGCACAGCAGTGGGGATGGTGACCACACTGATTCGGGCACACGGATTATATGGAGTGAGGCTCTCGTGACGATAAGTCCTTGTATGTTTCATGTAGTTACACTGTATATCCCCTTCAAGGAATTCTTTTTTGGGGGAATTGCTGTTAGTAAGTTTTATCTTCCTATAAAGCAGACTCTGTTGCTTATTATTATTAGTAAAATTTTTTTTTAGTGTTTATTTTTATTTTTGAGAGAGGGAGACAGAGCACAAGTGGGGGAAGGGCAGAGAGAGGGAGACACAGAATCGGAAGCAGGCTCCAGGCTCCGAGCTGTCGGCACAGAGCCCGACACGGGGCTCGAACTCACCGACTGTGAGATCATGACCTGAGCCGAAGTTGGACGCTTAACTGACTGAGCCACCTCAGTCGCTTATTAGATCATTAGCTTTGCCTTGTGAATGTTTGCTCAATGTTTTTTCAAATGTCTGATTTTAAGTTGTTCTCAAGGTGAGCATAAAATTGAAAACGGAAAGTAAACAGGTCTCATTTTGAAAGTTACTTAGGCCCAACTAAGATGCTGATGGGCACTGTTCTAGCACATTTATTTTCAGAAATTATATTTTTAAAATCTCTTAGGGTAAGTTGTTCAACCTGGCTGGCCAAGTAACTTGAAACATGTGCAGCTTTGTCGCAATGTGGCTGCGTTTTCAAACCCTATTTTCTCATTCAGCATATTGTGTCATGTTGCCAGAACTTTGTGTTTTCCTATATTCTTAGGTTTGGGCCACATTTAGACACAGGTATTTGTTTTATGGTCCTCATGACTCTGATGGGTAATGCATGGTCTTCTGCATGTTCCAGAAATGCAGATGCGTGCCAAGGCACCACTCAGAGGACCAGACCTTCCCTGGCCGCCTTGTGGGACTCAAACACACTTTCGCGGCGTCATTGTGTTTACATTAAATGTACATGTTCGCTCAGGCCAATAACGTTCTGTAAGTTCTTGGATGACTTTTTAGTATTACAGAACATCTTTGCAAAACAATATTGTCTAAATTCAAAGCCTGATCATGGAAGCAGACAGACCTAGCTCCGCACTTTGGATGTTATTCCCTTTGAGTTAAGTGAACTCCATCAGGTAGTTCGAAGTTTCTCAATTGTCTCATCTGTCAAAGGGTGTTGATGACCCTCACAGGGTGGTTGTGAATTAAATGTGAGTCTGTGTGGAAAGCATCTGGCAGCTGGGATGGGGGGGAGGTCTTAGGAAATGGAAGTTTAATTATTAGCATACAGTCACTAATGTCTTTGGTTTTATAGTATCCTCCTTATTTTATTATAGAACTTTGTAGTTTACTCACCTTTTTCAAACCCAAGGTCTCAGTTTTAGCATTATAAAAGTATTAGGTAAAGTAGGTGTTATCTTCCTTGCTCAGATGAAGAAGTCAAGTCTCATAGAGTAAACTTTAAATTGTAGGTAAAGCATTTGTGAAATCAGTAAAATGATGCTCAAAGCCTGGCTTACTGAAGGACAAAATGTTTACTTACGGTTACCGTGAAAAGAAGCAATGACATGTATAATGTTGACATTGCCAGGTGATGAATGAACCTTAGCAACAGAGTTGAATATTTGCTAAGACTTGTTAAAGCAGGTTGAATTCATTGAATCATTCAAACGGCAAGTACCAAACACGTGTACCAGGCACCATAGGGAGAGCAGGGAACCTGAAAATCTTAGCTCACGGAGCTTGCATTCTAGAGGGGTGGGCCGATGACCCGTGGATAAGTAGTATTTACAAGAGTTATCACCGCTCTAAAGAAAAGAAGCCTGGATAGCAAATGACCAAAGGAAAGAACTACCGTAGATGACACAGTTCCAGAAGAACTCTTTGAAGATGGGACATTTGAGCAGAGACCCAAGACATGAGAAAGCAGAGATGTGAAATTGTCGAGGAAGGCAGTCCCGGCTTAGGATAACCCCTAGGCGAGAGAAATAGTAGGAGCTAAGGAGCTGAGGTGGGGATAAGCTGGACATCTGTGAGGGACAGAAGAAAAGACCAGTGTGTCTGGAATAGAGCCTTGTTAGTCTCTGGTGGGGAGTTTGCTCTCTACTCGAAGTGTGGTGGAAAACCGTTCCACCAGATCTCGGGTTACATTTAAAAATAGGAGTCTGGCTCCTGTGTGAAAGGTGGGAGGAGGATGGGTTGGGAAGTTACTGCAGTGTCCGGGCGAGGAGGGGTTGATGATCTGGGGAGGTAGCAGCTGAAAGAGCGAGAAGCAGTCTGACTCAGGATCTGTTCAGGTTAGGAGCAGGGGTAGAACTGATGGGATCTCCCGACCAACTGGATGTGGGATTGAAAGACAAGCCGCAGTATTTGGGAAGTAATTGCAAGGAAGGATGCAGAACTACTTCTGATTCAGGTCAGTCATCCCTGGAGGGATTCCCTGCCCTCCACAGTAGAAAGACAAGCCATCTATTCAGTTGGAGCCCATGGTAAATGCTAGAGATTCTAGGGAAATGAGATCGTCCTTGACTCCAAGGACCCCCAAAGCAGGGCTTTGTGAACATTGAAGTTACTCTCTAAGAGAAGGAGGGAGTTGAAAGCCAACAGAGGAGGAAGTTCTGGCAGAGCAAGTTTCCCGGGGGAGATGCAGTTTGAGAATGGAGAGGAATAGGCGGGATGGAGGGTGCTTTTGGCTTTTATGAATGTCTTCGCCTCTTGTCACTGGAGTGACGAATGAATTTACTTGTCGTCATCTTTGTCATTACCTATTTGGAATGTGTGGCTTAAAATAATCTTTTTTTACATTCATGAACTTATTTTCATTCTGTCTACAAATCGGCAGTGACGAAACTTAGAGGTGCATGTCCCATGAAATATGCAAATGGAAATTTACATAAATAATTTCTACTGCAGGAAGTTAAAAGTTGAAAAATATTTTCTACGCCCCTGAAGTTCACCGTATTAAAGTAAACCAAGCCTTCCTCCTTAGACTTCAAACTGTGTTGTCTCAGCAGAAAGTGATAAAATCTAATCAGAATAAAATAATCCAGTGTCTGTTTTTTATTCAGTGCACGAGTACTCACTGTTTTGGTTTCTGGCTGCTCATGTGTTGAGTCGGCTGCTATATTGCTTCCACTGTAGGCTGAACTCTGTAGGTCATGGTTGCCCGAAGATAGGTTTTCATGGGGAGAAAGGCATTAGCAGGCATAATAGAATTTCAGTATACACGCTGTGGTCAGGGGGGATGCTTCCAGTCACCCTCTAGGCCCCTTGGCCTCTTCTGTGTGCTGTGTCTCAGTGCCTGGAAGTCCCCGGGTCCAGATCTGTCTGTCTTTTGAAAGCACAGACTAAGGCTGACCTAGCAAACCTTGATGAGGAGCTCTGTTGCAACCAAATGACCCCAGAGTTTGTTGACTCGGTCTTTATGGTGTGAGAAACGTAGGGGCGTTTCGTGTTCGTTGACGGGAACTCCAGACCTTCTCAGAAGTGGGAGGGAGTCTGTTGGGAGATGAACGTTGCCAGCGAGGAAGAGAAGCAAGCTGGGAAAGGTACACACCGGAAGGCACGCTCGCAGGTGCATGAGCTGCGGAGGCAGGGTCCCAGCACGGGCCCTTCTGTGTCTGCCGTCTCCTGGCTTTTGCTTCCCAAGTGAAGGAAGAAGTAGGAGCTACAGGTGTCACGCCATGAGAAAAAAGACCTGAGCTTGTTCAGGAGCTGCAAGCAGTCCAAGAAGTCTCAAGTTCAAGTGATGGCCAGAGCAGTAAGAGATAGAGGCTGAACCAAGAAGGCCTGATATATTCTGGGTAATGATTTTTAGGTGAAGCCTCTCTACCTAACGAAGATTTGAGGCAATACATATCAAACCATGCCCTGAAAAGCATTTGTACTTTATTTGCATTTTTCTTAAGAAAGGTCTTTTCAAAAAATTTATTTTTTGAGAGAGAGAGAGAGAGAACGAGCATGGGAGAGGCAGAGAGAGAGGGAGAGACAGAATCCCAAGCCAACACTGTGTGATCAGCATGGACCCCAACTCAGGGCTTGATCTCAAGACCGTAGGATCATGACCTGAGCTGAAATCGAGAGTCAGATGCTTACCCGACTGAGCCACCCGGGCGCCCCTCTTAAGAAATTGTCTTCACAGAGTAAGTCCACATGACCTCATCCCTCTCTCTGCCAACCTGCGTTAGTGTGTGACGCTAACATGAGTGATGTCCGTGTGTCAGGGCTGATGGTCAAAAGTGAATTATTTCCTTATTGACTGTGCACTTCTGATATTGGTCTCGTGAAGTACTCGTTAAGGCCTTTACTGCTGGCTTATCTTTGCCCTCCAGATCCCCTGCTTTGGGTCTGTCTGGGGTATGGTATGGTCTTATTTCTTGTGCTCGATCCTTGGTTGCTTGGCAGTCTCTTTGCAAGTGTCGTGTGTGTTTCACTCTGTGGTTGGTACTTTTGTCAACTCACTGTAGAGCAGTTCAGCCATCGCTGTGGTTATTCAGATGAAACCAGAAACTATGCACGTTTCTGTAAAGGGGAAAACGCAAGCTGCAGCCAGGGTACATTAGATCCAGGGACCACGGGCGCTGAGATGGGGTTAGGAGTAGGAGAGGCTCCTTTGGGGCAATGCCTCTGAAAGATGTAGGTGGGGGTGGGATGGGGTGGGATTGAGCGAGGAAAGCCTTCTTGTAGCAATGCTCATCTGCTGCCTGTGATGGAAAAGAGAGAAGGCAGCAGAGCTGGGCTGGAAGAGCCTTGGGCTGTGACGCTGACCCATTGGAAACCTCCAGAACTGGGCTTGGCAAGTTACAGCCTGCGGGCCTGTCACCATCTTCATTAACAATGGCTTGGACTTAACTGCAGAATTTTAGGAGATACTCTGGTCTTAGTAACATTGCATTTACTGAACTTGTGGAGTGGCTGTTTCCCCCCTCCCCCATGTTATAAGTCCATTTTATCTCCTTGCATGGAGGTCCATTTCAGAGGGCGTCCCTAAATTCTGTAGAGGGTAGTCTGTTGATTAGTGCTGTCTTCCTCCAACCCCCACATCGTCAGCTATAGGTGTGTAGAACTGAGTCAGATTGTCAGCAGAGTAAAAGGAAGGTCTGGAAAGGGTACAGGATTCTCTGGTTGTGACCACCCTTGCTGCTAGTGCATTGACAAAGGATTTGAAGAGTAGAGAGTGCTACAGAAACTTAGTTATGGTCCAGGATTGTATGTCAGACGTCACTGAGAACTTGGGACAATTCTGGCAGGCTTTTGTAACATTCAGTCCATTTAAGTAGTGTCTTCAGTGGACTGAACTCTTGTCTAAGAGTGGTAGGCAATGCTTCTATCATTTGGGCCTCTCAGTTCCCTCATCTTCAGAGAATTATTGGTCATAAGGATATCCTACTACCTAGACAGGGTATTTCATTGTATTCGCTTTACAGTTTCATGGTCCACTGTGAAAGTCCTTTCATTCAAGGGGAAACTAATTGCTTAAGTGATCAGAAATCCATAGGTAAAGGAAGATCATCAGAAAATGACCGGCCTCTGGTCTTTCCCCTCCCTGTCATCCAGTCAACTGCCAGGCTTTGTTCATTAATTCCTTTGATCTGCTTCTAAAATTAGCCGCTGTCCTTCTGGTGCCCAAGGCTCTCTTAAAACTAGAGACCCTTCCCTGTGTGAACACCTTCCCTGATCTGTAGCTCCATTACACCATTTCTGGCTCTACGTCTGTGTAATTACGTACATGTTTTCACTTCTAGGTCATCTAGCTTCTTACACCTTGTCTGTCAAAATGGTCCTTCCATTCCCTACTCTTTGCTCTGGTTTTCAGAGGCAGTGTTGTGTAGGGAAGCAAAAGTTAGGAGCTTTTGTCGTTCTTGTGTATCTGGGTGCGGAGGGGAGTAGAATACAGTCCTAAGAGGGCATCCTAGAAAGCTGCGTGAATCAAGTGGCTCACAGCGCATGTTTGCCCATGGCTTTGTCTTACTCTGGATGTCCTTCTCCATATTTACCCTTTGGAGCTCTTTACGTAGAGCTCAGTTGCTGGCTTTGTAGTGAGAGACCTCTGAAATCTCTCCAGTACGACCCCCTTACTACTACAGCTGGAAATACGAGTTTCTCTTAGACACTACACACCCATAGCATTCAAGGTCTCTTTTCCTGCTCCCACAGATGCTGAGGAAGAGTAAGATCAATAAGGCATAGTCTATACTTTTCCAATTAGAGACCTTTTCAACCAGAAAGACACACAGAGTAACTATGACCTGGAAAATGCACAGACGGGACAGTTGGGTATGGTTGTTGGAGGTTGTGTAAGACTGAGAAAAACATTCCCTGGGAGAATTCCCTGCCTGGCCATGTCCGAGGGTCCTGTAAGTAGAGGGGGGGACCTCCAACCCAACCTGGGGATGTGTGGTGAGCGAAGACTTCTCAGAAGAGAGTTGTTGGGAGGCAAACACGCTAAGAGGAAGAAAATGCAGGTGGAGGAAGACCTTTCACATCCTGTGCTGTAGTACTCTGCACAGATTGGTTTCCTCACCACATTGCAAGTTCTCTGAAGGCAGGGAGAGAGTTTTTGATTTTGACGTTGTGCACATCGAATGTTCTGAACTTCGGATGAATGAATGACTTCCATCTGCCTCCATCGTTTTGCTTGGCTGCTTGACTTACTGATTTCTTCTGTATGTTCCTGCCTTCAGGGCACTTGACTCTCTAGGGACTTTGTTTTCCTGGGTTAAGCACCCAGTCCTGTAATCACCACCACCACCACCATGTTGCCTGTGAGCCTGGCATTTGGGGGGAGTTGTGTTTTTAATGTATAGACTCTGGGGCTATACTTTCAGTTAAAGAAAAAGAAATCAACCCAAACCTAATACTAATAAGGATACAAGACCATCAACAAATATTTGTCTATTTTTGGAAACTCCTTGAAGCCCCACCCTCAAATTATTTATAACGTAGGTCATATAAATGACTCATAACGAGTAAAATTCAACTTACAGATACAAAGCTAGTTGGTGAATCACCCCCTGTTTTCTTTATCTCCAAAATGAACATGCTTGTCATGAGTGGTTTGAGAATTCTATGGGTTAACCCATACAGAGTGCGTAGACCAGGCTCAACGAAACATTGTGCTTCTTACCGTCACTGTGCATGACCTGTCAGTGACACGGCAAAGACAGCTCATTGAGTTGGCGACACGAGTCGGCGGAGGATGCCGGGATTTCACGGATCCCGTCCGCGTCTCTTTGGCCTCGCTCCTCCTTTATAAAGATTTTCCCATATTTGGAACTTTCTCACCTCTGTGTCTGAGAAGAAACGGGATACACAGAATGGCACGTCAACAAGAAAATCAGGGGAAGCCATCCCAGCTGGGAAAGAATGTGTTGTATCCGTGGAGTCGGGAGTGAAATTGGCCTCCTGGTGGACCCTTTCAAATCTGAGTGCCTGTAATGTCGAAGGCTACATTAAGATTGTTGATAGAAGTAAAGAGCGTTAGCGTCACATGACCCGCGGTGAGAAGCACACAGGGTGGGCGGATTTACTTGTGAAACAGCACGATAGTTGGAGCAAATGAATGTGCCTTTCTCTTGTACTTGAGATGTGACTTCTATGCACTCAGTGCCTCTGCCTCCCTGGGGAAGGTTTAGAAGATCCACCGCGAGAAATATCAAGGTGTCTTCCCCTTATGCTTTTCAAAAATAGCAGGGACGGACAAGCCAGCCTCTTGTTAATGAGATTTTGCGGATTAATTGTCCTCTCCGTTAAAGGGTTTACAACAGACCTGGGAGGGCTTGGCTGTCAGCATTTTCTACGTTGAAGAAGAGTTGGGTTTGCAAAGGGTTGTTTGGAATCCAGAAAGAATGAGGTCAGGGACGTACACTGAAAAGCTTGCCTGTCCTTTTGATATTTAGGAGGTGGAAGGGGGGGTGGTGGTGATGGTGGGGGGCTTGGGAAGGGAAGAAATCCATCTGAAAAGAAACATCTTAATTTTTCTCTCTCTGGGGAAAGTTTCCCCAGTCAAAGAGGGGAGATGTGTGACATATAACTGAGAGGTAAGAAAAAGTTTCCCTTTCCTGAATCGCCCACCGGTACTTTTCATGTGGTCTGGGAGCAGGTTTAGAAGCTGCTGGGCCCTTCCGGGGCTGCAGAGAGATGACTGATGATGCGGGACAGGCGGGCTGGTTCTGAGATGACACTCCGTGAATCCGAACACCTTTGGCCAAGGTGTTTTGTGTCTTCCGAATGCTTAGGACAGGCAACGTACAACTTCAAAGAAAACTGCACCTCTCCTAGGATTAACTGTTCAAAGCCTGCCTTCATGCATATAGTAAAACAGTAGTGAGCTTTTTAAGGTTGGTGCCCTTAATTTGCACCCGGTTTCCTGGCCCCAGGAGTGATGAGTGTCCATCCCCTAGCAACAGGGAGTTGCAACAGAAGTCCCTGGGCTTGTAATTTTAAGCCTCGGCCAATCTGGCCCGTCATATAGAAAAATCCTCTGAATTGACTGTTGCGAAACCTAGCCTTTCTTTTTGGTCGTTTTCGCTTTGGTATATTAAAGAGATTTCCTTAAAAGCACATTTGCCTTCACTTACATTAACGTTCATCATTTGTGAATTACTAAATGATCTAAGGTGTGAAATGCGTTTCGAGGAACCAGAAGCCTGCTTTGCAATGTTGTCCTAGGTGGAAACAAAGCCTCAAATTACTGTGGCTCCATTTTCACCCCCGGGTGCCGGAGCCAAGTAGGTTGTATATAACGTATCGCTGGCACGTGTCTTTGCTCGCACGCCATTATTCCTGGAACACTCTGCTTTTTCCACACAGCCAAATCATACTATCCTACTCATTTTTGTAAGCCTGGTTCCGATGCTTCCTCAACAAAGTCACCCTGGTCTTTGGCCTTGGCAAGACTGGCAGTCATCTTTGTCTTCTGGTCTCCTGTATCTCGGTCCCCTGTATCTGTCCCCTGTATCTCGGTCTCCGTTTCTGTTGCTTCTGCTGAAGCGTGAGCCTGGGCCTTCAACTGTGCACTCCTATGCCTGGCAAAATGCCTTAGGTCTAGGAAGGGCCCAATTCCCGCTTGGATAAATTCAACATTCAACAGTATTTTAAATCCTCAAGAGGCCGGGGCCAGTGTCTTCCCTTCTCTGTCCCTGACAAAGAGAAAAGAGAAGCCGATAAGTATTGGCAGTAAAAAGTGTCCCTTTCTCTTTGTGTTTCTTTTAAATTCCTGGACAGAAACGGATCACAGATGCTATACTCGGAGAGCTGTGGTTTGTGCAAAGCGGGGTCTAGAAAAGGCCTCCAAAACGTGTCCGCCGTGGCTAGGACCATCGCATTTCGCATTTGTACCGCATCTTCATTATGTGTGTTTGATTAGGAGCAGTAATGGCTCGAGGGCTTCCCCGGCTGCTGGACTGCTTTGTGTCATTGTGTTCTGAAGGATTATGAAACATCTTTGTAAATATGGAGTGTAAAGGCCAGAGTTGAACTTGAAACCTTTGGGGCAGGGGAGGGGTGTGTGTGTGCATGCACCCACACATACGCACGCACACACACGTGCCTCTGGTTACAAAGCTCTCTGATGATAGTACTGTTTTCCTGGAAACTTCTCTGGAGGCAAAGAGAACCATCTTTTACATACTTTTTAAGTGCACACAAAATTAGGAGAAAAGACCCAATCCACTTAATTCCAGTAACAAAAGGCTGAAGATCCTGTTTGCTCCTTATGTGTCCTGTTTTGTTGCCGTGGAAGATATTTAATGTTTCCTTGAGGTGGGAGTTGTGATGTAATCAGCTTGGTAAGTGGAAAGAACTTCGTGTGTATGAAGGGTCAGCAGACTGTGTCCGGTGGGCCAAATCTGACCTGTGAGTGAGGAACGGTTTTTTACATTTTTAAGAGTTTTGTGTTTAAAAAAGAGAAGCGTATGTAGCCCAAAGTCTATAATGTTTACTGTCTGACCCTTCACAGAAAGTTTGCCAACGTTTGATTTCTACCATCGATTTCTGTTTTGCGGTTGAAGAGACCAAAGCTAGCTGGTGTCCCGACTTGCTGAGGCCCGTAAAGGCAGCCTGTTCTAATGGAAGGAGCATTGGATTCAAGTTTCTGCAGATCTGGCTTCTCTAATCCTACCTTGCGTTTGACCTGATATACTTCTGTGATTGTTCGTAACGTCTCCCTTTTGGTTCTGTCATTCTAGCGTTCACCAAGTAATGTCTGCAGTTCGGTTGTAATACCAAGTACCCACAGTGAGCTCAGACTTCGCAGGTTCAGGGCACAAGTTTTCTAGAAGACTGCCCTCGCTTCAGACAGGAGCTGCAAGCTCAGGGATGCCTAGACCACTTGTACTTCTGACCAAATGGCTACAAACTCAAGGGTTTCCATTACCCCTTCAGTTTCAATATATGCTAGAATAACTGAGAACTCAGAAAAGCACTATATTTAGGATTACAGTTTTTATCATAAAGGGTGCAAATCAGGACCAGCCAAATGGAGAGAGACACTAGGGTGAGGTCTGGGAGGGTCCCACATATGAAGCTCCTTAGGACATGTCATCGGAGCTTTGGTGTCCGTAGTGTTTATTGGGCTTTCGTTACATAGGCATAATTAATTGGACCATTGGCCACATGATTGAATTCAGTCTCCGGTTCCCCTTCTTCCCTGGAGTTGGGAGGTCAGACCCCAACCTTCTAATCACATGGTTGGTTTTTCTGGTCAACCCCCATTCTAAAATGGCCTAGGGGCCCACCAGGGTCACCTCATTAGCATAAAATTGGGTTATGGTCCTGGGGCCCCACCGTGAATAGCAAAGACACTCCTGCCCCTGGGGTAGTTCCAAGGGGTTAGAAGCTCCCCCAGGAAGCCCAGACAGAGACCAGCCAAACTCTTTATTCCACAACAATGTCCAGGGTCTGACTTCCCACAGAACTAGTAACAGAGGTTCTAGAAAGAGGCTTGCCCCTTTAATAGGTTTCTGACTTAGGAAGACTAGAGTGTTTCTTTCCCAAGAATTTCTACTGTGAGGTCGTGAAACTTTTTTGCGAGGGAAGTGGACTAGATAAGTCACCAGCATCTTCTGGAGTTCTGAGTTAGAGAAAAATACTGCAGTTCAGAGTGAAGGATTTTACTTCTATGTTGCTTAAGGCAATAAAATGCTTAGTAAAAATTTGCCTTCTATTAACTCCCCTTTCATGTTGAACTCTTTGAGGTTCTTAACTCCCTGGGCCTATTTAGTTCACACTAAAATGTATATTAGATAATCAACAGTCATAAAATAATGTATGATTAATTAGATAAGGAACAGATTTCAGAAACCCGTTAAGGTTTTTCCTCCTCTTTCCAGAACGATCTCCGTGGAATTAATTTATGTAATGGGGAGACATGAGGCATTGTCCTCACTTCTGTCTGCTCACCTGCCAGTGGGAGGTCCAGCGTTGTCCCTGCTTCCTAGCTGGTGACTTCACATCCTTGTTGCCACAGATATATCGTGTGAGTTAAATGAGACATTTGGGCCATTCAGCAACATGAAAATACTATAAGGACACGAAGAAAGTGAGTGGGAAGAGATTAACAGGCAAGCTGGAGCCACGGGGTGGCTGGGGTCCGTGGGAGAGTCGTAGGGATCCGTGACATGTGTGGCAGAACTAGGCTGCTTTCCTCTGCCCCTTCCCTATTCTTCACCCGTCCTCTGTGCCTATCCTCTTAAAATTCTTTCTCCTATCCTGGCAGAAACTCTGAAGGAAGGAGGGGCTTCTTTATTTAGCCAATCACCTTCCAGCTATTTCTGGGCTTTATCCAAACCAACCAACCCAAGTGTTGCCACAAAAACATTCCTCTGTCAAAAGCGACTTCTCTGGGTGTGGGTTGTGGCATCTACTGGCACTTGTGCCAGGGGCATCTAAAGCCTTGCCCCCGCCCCAGGGTGATCTATACGTAAATAGGTATTTCTCCCTCCTCTTTAACCTTACTTGCATATCCGTCTTAAAGGAAACAAATAGGTTCTCTGTGCTCCCTCACGGTACTGATTAGCACTTCTGGTTATTCAGGAGTGGGTCAAGGAACCCAGAGACCCCAGTATAGCTAAGATCTGGGAAGGAAATTACCCAGAATCCAGAAAGCTGTTGGGACAGTTTCTGTTGCTCTCCCTGAAATGGTTTCGTCTTTATTTCAAAAGAAACCCTCTATTTCGCTGCCTACTCCATGGGTAGAAGATGGCCATCCAGAGACCCAGAGTGTGTATGTTAATAGAGCAGCCACATGCAGAAACCTGTCAAAGTTTCCAGAAGACTCCTCTAATGGTCAAACTTGGGTGAAGTCACTATCCCTGGTGCGAAAAGCTGTGATGCGAGGGGATGCCTGGGTGGCTCAGTTGGTTAAGCGTCCGACCCATGGTTTCAGCCCAGGTCATGACCTCACAGTTCATGAGTTCGAGCCCCATGTCATTGGGGCTGATGGCACAGAGCCTGCTTGGGAATTTTCTCTCTCCCTCTCTCTCTGCCCCTTCCCAGCTTGTTCTCTCTCCCCCTCTCTCAATAAACAAACAGACAAACAAACAAACATTAAAAAAAAAAGCTGTGATGCATGCATCGACCCTTTCATAGACCTGTCCGGGGCTCCCTGGCCTGCATACGGGAAGGGAAAGGTTCAGTGACCACACAAGGGAGTCTGTGGTTCAGCAGCTGGGTAGGCATCCTCAAAAGGGACCTGCTACATTAGCCCTTTATCTATATTTACAGACTGGCTACTGTGTGCTAGGCATTATTCAGGATGACAGGGCTAGAACCACGAGCAAGACAAAGTCCCTGTCCTCATGCCCTTGGCCGGGAGCTGTCTTGTCGGCGTTTCTTGTTGTGTAGTGGGCAAGCTTAGTGCTTGTCCCTTTTCCCACTCTCGTTTCTCCTTATTCTTTTTACCTTGGTTTCTTTCTCAACAGATATTTATTGAACTCCCACTGTCTGCTGACACTGTGCTTGTTTATATGGGGGAGTTGTAAGCATATACTCTAATTTTGCACGGTGGTATTTTCAAAATGCATTAACTCAGGATTCATCTTGGGAGTCTGAATTTGAAACCTTAGTCATGCTGTGCTTCGCTATATATGGTGTAGTGTTTTCTTTAGGCGATATATTTTCGACAGATGTGTGGTATTTGGAAGAGATTAATGTTTTTCTCCAAAGCAGGACTTGGTTAGGATGAGGCCACTGAGGTAGAAGAAAGTTATTGGCGTCCCGGGGAAGGTGGGGGGGCACTATAATGATTGCTATCCAGAATAAAATTCCAGGCCGGCCCTGACGTAGCGTAGAAAGGTGAACTGGCCTCATGCATGGTAGATGCTTGGGAGACATTATTTCATGTAATTCTGTCTCTAATCGTGTAATTTGTTTGCACCCCAATATTCGTTATCCAACACTTAACTTCTTGTTTGGGGAAAATGGTTTCCATTCTCATTTCTATCACTAGTGTTTTTTTTGTCCCAATCTTCTCTTCTTCAAATTCGAATTACCCAATGTTCTTTTTTCTTTTTTTTTCTGGCCCACACATTCAATCCCAAAAAAGTCTTACAGGGTTTCCTTTTGAGATCGTTCTCCTGTCTGTGCGGTTTTTTTTTTTTTTTTTTTTGCCCATTCTCCATTGAAGTTTTGCTTTTTAACCTCTTGCTTCTAGACTGTCGAATTAATTTCCTACCTGATCTCCTTATCTACAGATCCTCTCCTCTTTCTGCTTTTACTTGTACCTCGCTACCAGCTGCACTTCTCCCCTGCTTAGAAACCGGCTGTGGCTTCAGATGACCTTCAGGATGAAGTTTAAATTTCTTTGCCTGGCATTTAACTCCTCCCCAGTCCTCTCCCCCCCCCCCCCCTCAGCTTCCTTTCTGTTTCCCACTTTGGACCCCTCAGTGCTCGTTTTTGTTTGTTTGGTTTCATTGGCTTATACATCTGGTCTACTTGGGCCTTTGCCTAACTTCTTTCTAGTTCCTGCCCCCAACTGTCCTTGTCCTCTTTCTTAACAGAAACCTTACCCACACTTTAATGCTTGTATATCTGTCCTCCAACTCTTTTTTTCACCAGCTCCCCTCACGCCCAAAGAGGCTGCTGACCCCTGACCCTCCTTAGCACCTTCAAGCCCACTCTTAGTCACTTGTCCTGAACCGTAGTGTACTGGTAACCATAGTTCTACCTTAGTACCTTAAACTGGTTAACATTTTGACAGTGGGCGCTAGGCCTTTGTTTGTTTGTTTGTTCCTAGCAGCATCCAACAAGTGATTCTCAACTGTGGCTGCCCACTGGTATCCCTGAAGGCACTCGAGAACAGAGTAAAAGACGTTGGAATCTGTGGGGGTGGGGCCCAGGGCCTATATAATTGTGGGAGCTCCCTTGGTGATGATCATGTGCACCAGGGTCAAGAGCCACTGAGTGAATACAGTCTAAGCAATGGACTGTTCTGACCCATACAAGCATATGGCGTTTGAGCCCTCTGTGCGAATCATTGCATCTCTGCCTGGAGAATTCAAAGCGACCCTTTAGAAGACTTGAGTGAAAATGACTTATTCGACTAGCAAACGTGAGTGCCCGTTATGTGCTAGGTACTGTTCTAGGTGCAGAGATCACTGTACTGAACAAAACATGTCCCTGTTGTCCTGGAGCTTCTGCTCTTGGCCGTGGGAAGACGGACCATAAAGAAATATCAGGTAATGATGATCGAGGCTGGAGGTGACTAGAGCAGGGTAAATGGGCAGAGAAAAAACAGCGGTATTTTTATGAAGGGAATGGTTTTGAAACTAGCCTATCTGCCTTAATTCAGCAAGTGCTTTAAAACCCAGCGTTCTCTGACTGAAGTGTGGGAGCCCCGGCCGGGCTCTCAGGCCAGTCAGTCTTGAAGTGGGAACTTTTGCCCTCTGCTGCCCCTTGTCAATAAGCAGAGGGCAGAGCAGTCCCCTGTGAGGCCAGACGAACCCTGGAGAGTGGAGGCTGGAGGCAGGGAGCGAGAGCATCTGAGGAGATGGGGGTCCCCAAATGGGGAGCAGCTAAAGCGTTGTGACCGGGGACCCAGCTGTGAATACTCCTCAGGATAATACTCCCGCTCTCAACCGGTTTTATGTTTCGGTTGTTCCCCTCATGTGATCACGATGAATAGGATTATAATCACTTTCCACAGATGTCAACACTTTCTCGTTCAAGATTTTTCTCTGTCAATGAATGTTCGTTGCAGCTGTGAAGTAGGTGTTTGCTGCAATGAGATGTCAGTTTCTTAAAGAGTATACATCGTTCATTTCTTTGATAGGTGGAAAGCATGGCAGTTGGTGCGAAGATGCAGGTTTGGAAAAGGAGAGGAGGCCTCCTCTGCAGGGCACTTATTTTTCTGTGATCCTTTACTTCAGGCATCCCTCCCTGAGGGTCGGTTCTTGAGGTGGGTTGCCCCTGGTGATAAGGGATACACTTGGCCGTTGGCGACGGGGGTGTGTTCCGGTGTAGCCGGTCCAGTAATGGGCGTGTCATTGTTCTCCATGCTGACACCTGCATACGTGGAGGTTATGGCGTGGGGGCGGGGGAGGGGTCGGTTGGCCCACAGAGGGGCTTGACTGTAGGACTGAAGTCAGCTCTTAAGGGGATACACTTGGCGTGTGCCTTAACCACAGAAACCGAACGGGCGCCATGAAACGCAAGATCACGCAGCCCTCCGTGAACCGGGATGGGTAAAGCTACCTCCCTCAGGTTGCCAGGCACACCTAGGGGGAAGGGCAGCCGGTGCGTTCAGGATCACGGGCGGAGCCGAGCCCATCACCCCCGAGGGTTGGGAATTTCCTTTGTAGGGCACGGAGGTGTGCTTTCGCCGTCCCTTTCCGCGGCGACCAATGCAGAGCACAGCCCCCTTGCTGGCATCTTTGTCCTAAAGTCAATCAGAGCAGCCGAGAAAACCGAGTTCCGGACAGCGCTCCCTGGGCCCGCAGGGGGAGCTCACCGGTGGGGGGGGGGGGGGGAGGCCCTGGCCCCGGCCCCGCTGTCCCCGAGGCCCCTCCCCGCCCCTGCAACGGGCAGCGGTGCCCCTGGCAGCCAGGCCTCCGGCTGCAGCGGGGCGGGAGGGGGCGGGGCGGAGTCGGCCGCGGGAGAGGCTCCCTCCTCGGCGCCCGGGGGCCCGGGGAGGGGGCGGGGCGCGGGAGGGGGCGGGACGCGGGGGGGGGCGGGGCGGAGCCGGGAGCAGCTGCGGCGGCAGGTCTCCAGGGGGAGCCAAGGTACATAGGCGGGCCCGGCAGCGCCCAGAGAGAGAGCATCCTTCCCAGCCGGTCCCCGCCCGCCAGCCCGCACCCCGTGCTCGCCGCCTCTTGCCTGGCGTGACTTCTTTGTGTTTTGTTTTCTGCCCGCACCCCGTCTCTGCAGGACCTGTTCGTCCTTCTTCGGGCTACAAGAAGGCGGAGGATGAGATGTCCCGGGCCACGTCTGTTGGAGACCAGCTGGATGCACCAGCCCGCACCATTTACCTCAACCAGCCGCATCTCAACAAATTCCGTGACAACCAGATCAGGTAGGGGGGAGGCGGCCGAGAGACACAAGGACAGTTGATTCACGGCTGGGATGGGGTTCATCTTGCTCTTGGCGGCTTTTGCACACACCTAGCCAGCGGTCTCCACCCTCGACCCCCATCTCTTCCCCCAGCCCCTTCCACTCCCCTCCCCCGTCCCCCTGGAGCCTGACAGTCTCTACCTGCTTCCAATGGGGTCATGTGAATACAGCCTTTACCTTTCTCTTCCTGGGCTCTGTTCTGTGCTCAGGCCCTCTGTGAGCCCCGAGGAAGTTTTTATTATTGTGGCCCTGACAAAAATGAGGTCTCTTATCTTTTCGTCCCTGGGTTCCCTTCCAAGAATTCCTCCTAGTCCTGTTTCGAGCTACATGAGAGCTCTCCTTACCGATTTGCAGACCATAATGTAGGGAAGTGCTTTCTAAAGGACTCCCACAGGACACAAGGACTCGCACTCAGCCCTAAGTGGTCCCCAACATTGGTTACGAGGTACTTATATGCTGGGAAACTTTGTGCGGAGTTAGCTTTCATCCATCTTTCTGCTAACATTTAAGTGTCTGCTTTTTGCTGGCTACCGTCTCGGATGCTTTAGCTGGACTTGGTTAAGGAATCATCAGAACCTCTTAAAGAACGTTACCTTCAGACTAAGAAATTGAGATGTTAAATAATGTCCCTGTGCTCCTATGGCGTCTAACTAGCACCCACCTTCTCAATGAAAGCTGAAGTTCTTTCAGCTGTGCGAAGCTAGATCTTTAGGCACGGGTGTTAGCAGGTGTTTTACGTTTCATTAAACTTTCAGACGTAGACAACTTTATACGAGTGACTTCGGAGGATGTGGTTCTGTGAATGGCTCAGAACACCATGCACAGGTATAGAGAAGTTAACTGATCAGGTTACACGTAGATTATTGACAAGCTTGAATTGCAACCCAGTGTTTCTCAAAAGCTCTGGTGAAACTTCGTTGCGTGCTTAAAATTAAATACTTGACAGCAGCACTAGCCCTTACGCAGGCTGCTTAGCCGGACATCCCTATTGAAAAAGGTTTGGCCGTTGGGCATGACTGTAGCTTGATAGAGTTTGTGGTAGAATAATGGCGCATGTTATATGGAGGTGACCCCTTCATTGATTAAGGGACTGTTAGGTTGTTTGGGGCTAGATTATTAGTGTTAGCTTATTAGTGTTAGGCTTTATTTTGGGTTTACAAAACAGATGAACATAGGGGAAGGGAAGGAAAAATAAGATAAAAAGACGGAGGCAGGGGCACCTGGGTGGCTCAGTCGGTTGAGCGTCCGACTCTGGCTCAGGTCATGATCTCACGGTTCACGGGTTTGAGCTCCGCATTGGGCCCTGTGCTGACAGCTCGGAGCCTGGAGCCTGCTTCGGATTCTGTGTCTCCCTCTCTGCCCCTCCCCTGCTCGCACTCTGTCCCTTTCAAAAATAAGTAGACCTTAAAAAAAAATTAAAAGAGGAGGCAAACCATAAGAGACTCTTAAATACAGAGGACACGTTGAGGGTTGCTGGGGGGGGGGGCGGTGTGTTGGGTGGGGGGGGGATGGGCTAAATGGGTGATGGGCATTAAGGAGGGCACTATTGGAGTGAGCACTGGGTATTAAGTGTCAGTGGTGAATCACTAAATACTCCTGAAATCATTATGACACTATATGTTAACTAACTTGGATTTAAATAAAAATTTTTAAAAATTGGAACAAAAAATGACCATTGGGACATACTCTTCACTTAAAAACGTAGCCTAGAGGAATAGCTGAGGTCCCGATAAGAATGAGCGGGCTCGGTTTAAAACGCAGAGCGTCCACCGCAGTGAGTTTCTGCTTCCCAAACTCACACGCTCTAATCAAAAAGACGACAAGCATTGGGTGTTGGTAAGGACGTGGCGAAATTGGAGCCCTCCCTACATTGATGATGGGCATGAACGGTGGTACAGCTGCTTTGGAAAGCAGTTTGGCAATTCCTCAAAAGGTTAATGCAAAATTACCATGTGACCCACCAATCCTCCTAGGTATGTCTCCCCAAGGGCAATGAAAAACTGTGCACACAAAAACATGTGCACAAACTATAGCAGCGTGATCCTAACCGCTCCAAAGTACAACCCAAATGTCGGTCAACTGGTGAATGAATAAACAAGGTGTGGTCTATCCGTATAAGGGAATACTATTGGCCGGGGAAAGGAATGAACTACATTACCTGCTACGATATGGGGTGAGACTTAAATATGATGTTAAATGAAAGAAGCCTGTCCCAGAAGTCCTCATTCCACTTACAGGAGATGTCTAGAGGGGCAAATCTATTGAGACCTGGATTAGTGATCCCTAGGACGAGGGAAGAGGTTGAGAAACGGGAGTGACTGCTTAATGTACACGGGGTTTCGTTTGGGGGTGATTATACAACTCTGAGAATATACTTGAAACCGTTTGGAATCCTGCACTGCCAATATAGTTGCATTTCTTCATACCTTCTATATGTTTCCATTCAATTACTTTTAAAAAGATGGAAAGATTACTTAAATATGTTCTATTTTTTTTTCTTTGCTTGATTTCGAGGCTCAAGAGATCTATATTTCACTATGCTACACACTTTAAGCAGTGAATGTGTTAGGCCCAAAAATATATACTATATAAGGATGTTGAATTGAAGAATTTTCTTCTTAAACCTTAGGATGTTTTCAAGTAGTATTTTTGCTTAGTTTTTCTTGATTTCTTGGGCTCTGGTATCCATTTAAGCATGCTTAAAGTTGGGAAACTAAGGGTCTTGATATTTGTTTAAACTTCCTATTATATGGAAGAGGATTTAAAACATTTTTTTTTTTTTTTTACATTTATTTACTTTTGAGAGACAGCACTAGTGGGGGAGGGGCAGAGAGAGGAGGAGACCCAGAATCCGGAGCAGGCTCCAGGCTTCGAGCTGTCCGCACAAAGCCTGACGCAGGGCTCAAACTCACAAGCCGTGAGATCATGACCTGAGTGGAAGTCGGACGCTTAACCGACTGAGCCACCCAAGCGCCCCTGGAAGATGAAGATTTTTAAGAGCTTTGGTAATGTGGATTCACTACTTGTTCCGTAATCAAGATGCAAAACTATCTTTTGAGGCTGATCTTACCAGATTTTTCAAGTGGCTACCCGTTGTACAGTTTCATTTGTACTTTTGGGGGTAGAAGGAGGAGTTAAGTATGGGAATATACACTGGGGTTGGTTAGGAATAAAATAGATAGGTACCGACTCTTCTATTTAAAGTCTTGTATAAGAATATCATTGCGTTAGTTGAAGTAAATCCCATCGAATATTAAAAATCATACAGTTTGAGTTCATGGCTTCTATTGGGAACGCAGATTTCAGAAAACACTGAATAGGGTCTAAGAGATTAAAATGTGGCCCTTGCTGTTCTGTAAAATGGCTTTTGAGTATTTGTTTCGCCTCAAGTCTATATTTAGGGGAATTGGTAATGTGACTTCTAGTTCATTGAGGGACTGGCTATAAAACTTCTTGCCATTAAAGCTTAAGGATTTTACAAAATGTTGAGCCACATTATTTTAGCACGTTAATGTTGCTGGAGTCGTCTCATAAAAATCCTTAATTCTTTAAATAAGGCTTTTTATCTTGGCCATGAAAGTTTGCTAAAAGTCGATAAAACTGTTCAAAGGAATATCTTCATAAAAGGGGGTTGAAAAAGGATTTTTTTTCTTAATCCTTCTTGAGAAAGGGTTTTAACTTTTTTGGGGGGTACGGAGGCAGGGGCGTGGAGTATTCATTACTGATTACTTGCTTCCAAATCAGTGTTTGTAAAAGAGCCCAGGTAGGACAGGTGAGACTCACGCTAGCCCATGAGTCCAGGGTACTGATTTTGTGGCTGTTACATAGACCTCAGGAGGCTGGTGTTCCCACTGACCTTCTCCACCGCACGCCCTTTATGACTCAGAGTGGAGAACTGATCATGGAGTGAACTGATCACGGCAGTGGCTCTGTGACTGTCTTTATGGCCACCTGGCATTTTGATTTCAGAAAAGAGATCCGAGTTTGCTGAAGAGGGATGTGGCTGTCGGGCATTGGGGAAGGTTGGTGAGGGGCTGCATGGTACAATTCAGGACAGACCTTGAAAGTCTAGAGTTAATGTTTCAACTAGTCTATCCAAGAAAGAGACTGGGCCTGCTGAACACACAGTTAAGGTCACTGCTGGAGTTGACTCTGGCCCTGGCACCCCTGGGGGATATGCCAGACACGGTAACTCCAAATTCCAAGCAGTTCCTTGAAGTTCTGGGATGATCTGCACCATATTGGTAGATGGCTCTCTAAACCTTATTATTGTTCTCCATTCTGAAAATACTGCCAGTGATTGATTTGAAGCTATGGTAGCTTGAAGTTTCCATTGTTGAAGCCAGTGAATTTGGATTCTTACAATTATGAGGAAATAGGACATGGTCTTTTTCTCCTAAGCACTGCTTTTCCTAGGGCCTTAGTTATGAAGACAGTACCGCTTCACCTTCTAGAAATGAGTAGTAGTTAATGGAATATTGCAAGGTTCACACATACATACATATGTAGGATTGTATATATATATCCACCTAACAAGATCCCTTTTTTTCTGGTGTACAATCTCCTTTTAAATATTTTAATTTTTTTTTTTTTTATTTTAGAGAGAATGTGAGCAGGGGTGGAGGGGGGGGGAGAGAGAGAGAGACAATGAATCCCAAGCAGGCTTCACGCTCAGCGTGTAGCCCCACTTAGGGCTTGATCCCACAACACCTGGGATCATGACTTGAGCTGAAATCGAGAGTCAGATGCGTAACCGACTGAGCCACCCAGGCACCCGCCTCATTTTAAATATTTTAATAGCTTTATTGGGATATATTTTACATCCCATATAATTTGTCTACCTAAAGTATATAATTCAGTGGTTTTTAGTATATTTAGAGTTGTACCACCATCACCACATCCATTATGGTTTCCTCCCCTGGGCCTGAACAACCACTCATTTCCCCTCTCTGTAGATTTTCCTCTTCTGGACATTTCGTATGAATGATATCATTGCCTCTTAGGTGTTTTAACTGAAATATTAAATGCTTCTAGAAAGTTTGCTACTTAGAACAACCTGGTGGTGAAGCTTTAATTTTGTAAATCTAAACTCTCAAAAATGTTGAAAGTTAAACATTTTTTTCCAGAAAATACCCTGAAATTTGCTGATCGTTGGGATCTCTTTGCTGAGCAAATGGATGCAATCAAGTTCAGGTGTATGCCGTCTTTTCGTGGGATTATCAGCACGCCATTTGTACTAGGTTCAAGGCTACGAGGGAGTTTGAAATGAGGTCTTCAAAGCAAGTTAGGAATGTTTACAGATACTGTGTTTTGAATGAGTCATTTCAGGTGGGAGTTCCAGCTAACAAAAATCTTCATTAAAGCAATAACTTAGCTCGGTCAAGCTATCGCATTTCTTCTTGGTTTGTCTTAAAGGAAAACTGCTTAATATTGCTTTTGCCAAGAGAAGTTTAAACTAGAATTTTGCCTTGCTAGAAAAAGGGACACACTTAAGCTGCTTAAAACGTAAAGAAACAGGGGCACCTGGGTGGCTCAGTCGGTTGAGCATCCGACTTCGGCTCAGGTCATGATCCCGTGGCTTGTGAGTTCGAGCCCCGTGTTGGGCTCTGTGCCGACAGCTCAGAGCCTGGAACCTGATTCGGATTCTGTGTCTCCTTCTCTCTCTGCCCCTCCCCCACTTGTGCTCTGTCTCCCTCTGTCTATTGAAAATAAATGTAAAAAAAAAAAAGCCAACGTAACAAACAATATGAGGTTCCTAGTAAGAATCATAACTGCCTTTTACTCATGTAAAGAAGATTGTTTGAAAAACCAAAGTTGACAAATCTGATTTGGGAGCGCTTTTGTCAAGTTTGGCCAAGGTAAAATGTATAAAAATCCTCATCTGAGAAGATATGTGGTAAAAGCACGTGTGTTACCTACCTTGAAACGGCTTCAAGATGTTCTATGTATGCTGCTGTTATTGAGCTGTTTGTGTATTTTTACTTTGTATATATTGAAGATGTGCAACATGATTTGACGTACATATACATAGTGAAGTGATTAGTCAAGTTAATATCCCCTCCTCACTCAATCGTTTCTTTTTGGCTTAGAGGTGGATATACTTGGTTAATCTCCAAACCACGCACTGTAGTTTCTGCACGTGAATGTCACAGCGTGTTGAGAGTCCCTAATTTGTACATACCAGCAGCCACGAATGCCGTAGAAGTTTCTTGTGATTAGGACGTTATCAGGTTTTCCACCCTTGGACGAGGCTTTTAAGGCATGGCGAAGACTGGGGGACTCTTAGCGCTGTCTTTCAGGTAGCTATTGAGCGCATTAGCTTTCTTGAAATGTATTTTTGGAAACAAAAGCATGTCAGCCTCGGGCTAGTTTTGTGATGTTTTGATGTTTCTAAGGAAACCGCAAATGTCTAGGAGAACAGGCTCACGGGTGATCTATCAAGTGGACCCTTGTATGGGTGGATGAGGAGTATATCTTGACTTCCATCAAAGTCCCATCTGTGCCATTGTCATTGATGAAAATGGGTAAAGGCATTTCGTCTGAGAGTTTGAGTCAGTAACTTATTTCCCTTCTTCCCTATTTCCCAATTTTATTAAACCTTCCTGTCCTCTTTGAGCTGGGGTTTCCGATTCTAGCTGATAAAAAGAATTGAGCATCAGGATTTGTGAAAAACAAGTTAAAACTGAACCAGAATTAGAGGAGACTGAGGACCTAGGACGACTAAATGTGGTATGAGTTCTGAATCAGATCTTGGAACAGAAAAAGTGCATGGGTGGGAAAACCGAACTTTGAATAAACGATGTGGCCAGACTAGTACTGTGCCAATGTTCTTCTCATATTTACTTTAGTAATTTCTTTGAGCTAGTTGTCATCCAATATTATTAGTTTTGATCCTTGTGCAATGGTCGTATCAACATCGTGGGGAAATTGGGTGAAGGGTATATGGTAACTCTTTGTGCTAATTTTGCAACCCTTCTGTAAAGACCAACTTCTCTCAAAGTATTGGAAAAAAACCATGGGGCGCCTGGGTGGCTCGGTCGGTTAAGCATCCGACTTCAGCTCAGGTCACGATCTCACGGTTCGTGAGTTCGAGCCCCGCGTCGGGCTCTGTGCTGACAGCTCAGAGCCTGGAGCCTGTTTCGGATTCTGTGTCTCCTCTCTCTGCCCCTCTCCTGTTCATGCTCTGTCTCTCTCTGTCTCAAAAATAAATAAACGTTTAAAAAAATATATTGGAAAAAAGTAGCGGAAGTGTCTGGGAGAGTAGGAACTGAAAACTATACCCCTGTCTTTGTGTTGGTGCTTTGGGAAATATCGAGTTCCTTTATTGGAGACAGACATGGTTTTGGATGGATGATGGTCAGAAGAGAGAGACGGGACCCATCTCTTGGCCTGTTTGTTGTGCTAATCGGATGGGAGAACACTCACTCCCTGGGTGTCAAACAACATTTCCTTAGACGGCAACACGGAGAGTCTGTTGGCATAACAGCCGACCCACTTGTACAGAACTTGAAAAGTCGGCAGCAAAGTGACTGCAGAAAACTCTGTGGTCAGAGTTGAGTCACGTGAGATTTTGTGTCGTTCTCTAGAAAGTAGCCTCTAAGTGTTCATTCCACTTACGGCTGAGTCACTCAATGGACAGCATAAAGCTTACTCAGAAATGCTAATCAGCATCCCTTTGAAGAGGGACAATGCTTACAGAGAACAAAAGGAGAGGTCTGACCATTGTTGGGGTCAGACACGCAGTGATGTTTTACAAAGAAATTTCCTGAAATCCATGACGTTGAGTTTGATCATTTAAATGCTGAGCTACCCTTTTCTCTTAAAGCTGGCTCTTCAAAACTTGAATCGCGGGTTTTTAGCTACCCTTACGGTTTTCTAGGACACACAGTTAGGAAAGGGTTTGGGGTTAGGTTGGGATGTTGTTGGTCAGTCTGAGGGTTATTGTATATGTCCTTCCGTATTTGTCACATAAACGGTCACTCGGAAGGCGACTCTCAAAGAGCGTTGGCCGGTTTCAGTTTCAGGACAGCCTGCGACCAGATAATCCACTTGAGAGCGGGCTTTGTGCTCTCATAGAAGTCTCAGATTTAGGCCCGTGGTCTCCCGTTTTGATCGCGTGTCCCATTAGTAAAACTACCATGAACGTTTGATATGTATATTTAAGTATCTGTGTATATGTTACTGTCATTAGTTATTATCTCAAGACACAGCATGTATTTACCAAGGTTCTCGGTTAAGAATTATGGATGTAAATCCATGTTAATAATGATTATTTTGAATATTTTTGGGTGACTTAATCCAATTTGATTAAATCCTCCTAATGTTGAACTTAGTAAGATGGATTGAAGGGCTTTTATAAGGAAGAGAAGTGTCAATTCAGTTTTTTTCCTTGTCGTTTGCTTACTTTAAAAAAAATTTTTTTTTAATGTTTGTTTACTTTTGAGAGAGAGAAAGACAGCACAAGCAGGGGAGGGGCAGAGAGAGAGGGAGACACAGCATCCAAAGCAGGCTCCAGGCTCTGAGGTGTCTACACAGAACCTGACACGGGGCTCGAACTCACAGACAAGGAGATCATGACCTGAGCTGAAGTCGGATGCTCCACCAAGTGACCCACCCAGGTGCCCCGCTTACTTTCTTGCTTTCAATCTGTGGTTTGTTTCATTACGGGTTTCTTAAGCCACGTATTCTTCTTGGGAGGTTTAGTTGAGTTGGAATTGGATACATTACTCCATGAATGCCCCTAACTGGACACAGAAACTGAAATACGTAGTGATAAGCAGAGTGAACAGATGGGAAGGGGTGCCACCGTCGCTCCCTCGTCAGTCCTCTCAGGCCGCCATGAATATACATAGCCGAGGTGCCTTAGCGTTCTCTCCCCTAAGTGTTATTTTTCCTGCATAGTAAGAGGCTGGAAGTCCAAGACCATTAGTGGCAGCATGGTCAGGTTCTGGTGCGGACCCTCTTCCTGACTTGCAGACAGCACTGCCTTGTTTTGTCCTCACGTGGTGAAGCAAGAGACCCAACTCTCTGGTGTCCCTTCTTATAAGGGTACCAAGCCGTCACGAACCCCACTCTCATGACCTCATCTCGGCTTTATCACCTCACAGAGACCCCTGTCTCCCGAGTATCCTCATACTGGGGGTTAGGGCTTCAACATACCAATTTTCACGGGACCCAGTTTAGTCCACTGCACCCCCTGCCCTCTATCTCCCCCTTAGGGAGCTTTCCCTCAAACCTCGTTACATAGGACCAGGTGGGGACACCGGTGCCAATCCACTCAACAAACGGTATTAAATCAAATGGTTGGGAGTGCATCTACATAGAAGCTGGTGACCTCTTCCCACCTTCTGCTTTGGAGCCACCAGCTTTGGGCTGTCTTCTCTTCTTTGGAGAAACCTATCTGGTCTGACCCATTCCGGTTTTGACTTCAGACCTCAGCAACCCTGAGACCGATCACATCAATGGGACTTAGCACCATTTCTAATCCTACCCTACCCCCCAGGGGCTCAGAGGTGTAGGGGCGCCTCTGCTGGCTGAGTCGTGAAGGCGTGGAGCCCTTTGTCCCCCTCTTCCAGCAGCTCTACTAGGAAGTCGCTCCAGCTGTTGTCAGCTCTTCCTCTGCCTTGAGATACGTTCCGTTCCAAGATATTTGGCTCAGTAAGTGGGAACTAGAATAATGTACCTTGTATGTCGGTAGGAATTTGATGGCAGTACGTATGTAACCCAAGGTATGGTATTTGGTATAGTGTCCAAAGAGTGGCTGAAAGTCCAGGCTGGTTATTATTCCCGTTCTCTTCTGCCAGGTGTATTGCTTACTATCCGATTATTTGAGGCCTAGAACATTCAGTTGATGAGCTATGGGTGAGGGGTGAGGAAAGGAAAGTGTATTTGAGTACTACCCTGGGCAAAGGACAGAGAGTACCTGGGCAGTAAATATGCAGGTTAAAGAATAGCAAGGTAGGGGCACCTGGGTGGCTCAGTCAGTTGAGCATCCACCTTCAGCTCCAGTCTTGATCTCACACTTTGGCTCAGGTCACGATCTCGTGTTCTGTGAGTTCGAGCCCCGCATCAGGCTCCCTGCTGTCCGTGCAGAGCCCGCTTAGGATCCTCTGTCCCCTTTGCTCTCGGCCCCTCTCCCACTCACGCTCTCTCCCTCTCAAAAATAAACATAAAAAAAAGAAAAGAACAGCAAGGTAGATTTTGCATGTTAGGGGCTTTTGTATATTTTTCCTATATTTTTCTGCAACTTCTACAGGCAAGCGTGCTGTCCCGAGAGCGTAAGACCGGGCTGAGAGGTGTTCAAGTGTGCGTGTGTGTATCATCGTAGCTTCAAGAAATTGGTGCCTGCGTTTGGCTGTGTTGAGAGAACAGGGTCCCGTGTAAGTTCACGTTAAAGTCACTGTGACCTCCTCCTGCAACCAAATACCAGTGAAGGTTCTTGACTACGGGACGGTGAAAACCTTAAACCTGGTCCAAATGGAGAAGTAGAAATGTTCTGAGTTACGAATGTAGAATCTGGAGCTCTCTCTCCTTCCCTCTTTTGTCCCTCCTTCCTTCCTTGTCCTGGACAGTCGGCTTTTCAGCCATTTGGACTCTGCTTTGACCATCCCTAAGGAATACTGTGCATGATGTTTAATTTGAATACTTAATTGTAGATGGAATTCTATAAAGGAGTGTTCTTATCCTATCAAAAATACGACTCCTTTGTTTCTATTCCAGTAAAAGGTGTGGAGGTCTCGAAAGCATTACTGTCTAGCATATGAAATGTGTTACAAAACCCTGACGATTTAAAAATAGAGCTCTTTATTTTCAGACCGTAAGGTTATTTGCTGAGTAGTATCATAATTACTTCCCCAGTATTCCATCTTTGTTAAAACTGCCTCATATTAATTTTTAATGTTCCCTTTACAAATTAGAGTTCCTCAATCATTCCAGTGTTGACGTATCGGTAAATTGAATTATTTCATAGAATGACTGTGCCAAGGGCAGACGGAAACATCCACTTCTCTCAGTCTTACTGTTTTGCCTGCTACCTCTTTCTGGTTTTATTGCCACTTGTATTTTTAGAAAGTTTGTTCACTACATAGGCTTAGACATTACAAGAGAAATAATTTTATTATTTTAAAAATCCTATTTTTTGAACATTTGTCCAGTTTTGAGAGACAGAGCATGAGCAGGGGAGGGGCAGAGAGAGGGGGACACAGAATCTGAAGCAGGATCCAGGCTCTGAGCCGTCAGCACAGAGCCCAATGCGGGGCTCGAACCCACCAACCATATGAGCCGAAGTCAGGTGCTCAACTGACTGAGCCACCCAGGTGCCTCGAGAAATAATTTTAAATACAGGAGGGAATGAGTGTGCGTACCATACCGTAGGTATTCTCTATATGGAGGTCTTGATGTGGGTTAACCATCTTTGTAGGCCAAGCAGTGTAGATATTACCAAGTTGTGGAACTCCAAAGGAAAAAAATAACCTGATGGGAGATCCCTACTCATGCCTTTACCAGTTTTCTTCCACCACTTTGTGTAACTGTATTCACATGTGTGTGCACCCTGAAATTCTTAATGCTTGTAATTCATTTGTCCTACACATGAACATGTATCTCCGTTGGGAACTCATTAACTCATCTGGTAAACCAGTCTAGTCCATGTTTAGCTGACGGGGGAGTCCTTCCTTTACGTTGAGACTTCTCTGTGATTCCCCCCTATGAAAAGCAGAACTTGGCCCATAAGCAGCCGTAAGTAGTTGTGGTCACTATAACAAAATATTCTAATATCACATCTGAATTAATATTAATGAACTGTCATGCATTTAATGGTGCCCTTAATGTTTAGTATAATAATCATAGACGTCTGTAGAGATACGGTTTTTGGTACGGTATGAGTTTTGAGAAAATGTTGACACGGTGAGGGGTGGTCAGTCAGTAACCAACAATACTTTCATAGATTTCTCTTGCAGTTTGTCAGGATCACGCTGTTTCTAGTTTTGGGGTCCATTTGGTAGTATCTTTGGATGGTACATGGGCACACCACACTGTTGAAAAAAAAATAATTTATCATATGTCCTACACTTACTTGGACAAGCTATTTAAAAAAAAAAATTTTTAATGTTTATTTATTTTTTTTGACAGAGACAGAGCATGAGCAGGGAAGGGGCAGAGAGAGGGAGACACAGAACCCGAAGCAGGCTCCAGGCTCCGAGCTGTCCGCACAGAGCCTGACGCGGGGCTTGAACCCACAGACCGCGAGATCATGACCCGAGCCGAAGTTGGACGCTCAACTGACTGAGCCACCCAGGCGCCCCAGGACAAGTTATTTTTAATACAATGGTGGCATTTGCTAGAGAGTAAAAATACGTGTCTTCTAGAAATAAACTCATGATATTTAAGAATTTTGGAACAGTAGAATAGCTTTATAAGAAACTTAGCAGATTTTGATTTTAAATCCTAATACTTATATAAGTAGTTTGAAAATACCAATTTAACATCCTTCCCAATCAAATGTTTTCTCACATAGCTGTTGAAGATAAATTGATGGTTTTTGAACTACTGTGCTAAGGGACCTGATGAATTTTGATATTTTGGGATACGACCATTAGAAAAAATATAACTGGGGTGCCTGGCTGGCTCATTTGGTGGACCGTGCAAGTCTTGATCTCAGGGTTGTGAGTTTGAGCCTCGTGCTGGGGGTAGAGATAACTTGAAAATAAAATCTTTAAAGAAAAGATAGAATTATGTCTAGCTTTTAAAAGAGACTCCTATGCTGTTTACTTTCTGGAAACTCACTGAATATTTAAAAAATTAGAACAGCATAAAAATGGGGGCGCCTGGGTGGCTTAGTAGGTTGGGCGTCTGACTTCGGCTCAGGTCATGATCTCGCGGTTTGTGGGTTCCAGCCCCGCGTCGGGCTCTGTGCTGGGGCTCGGAGCTTGGAGCCTGCTTTGGATCCTGTGTCTCCCTCTCTCTCTCTGCCCCTCCCCTGCTCGCAGTCTATCTCTCTGTCTCTCTCAAAAATAAATAAACATTAAAAAAAATTTAAGAAAGAACAGCATAAAAATGGGTCCACATACATCCATGGAATAATGTTTACCAGATAAGAGAGCTGAGGTTGAGTTCGGCAGAAGTGCTGTAGCTATTTAGTAACTTCCAAGATGCAGTCTCTGCTGGGCAAGACTAAAAAGTGAACGGTCTCTGGAATCTCTTTGCCAAGGTTTATGGACCTAAAAACGATCCAGTGCATTTTTGTGGAATCCTCGTAGAATGCCATCTGTGCTTATGTATATTTTGCCCTCCGTTTGTCATTCTCGTCCTGTTTGCATGCTACCTGCTGTGCTGTGCTTCTCTCCTGTGGCATGCGTAGAAAGGTAACTTGATTGGTGAGACCACAGTCTATGGATCATTTTTTTCCTCTAGACTTTACATTGTATAAGAAAAATCTAGGTTTATTTGGTCTGGGGCAAGGCTGATTTCTGTTTGAAACTAACACTCCAGGGGGAATTTTTTGAAGGGGGTCCTCATTTACAGTCCTCCCTATCCTCCAGTGCATATTCCATAGGATTATTGTGAAGGCTAATTAAATGTGTTAATATATATAAAGCACTTTAAACGGTGCCTGGCTGAGTGCTTTATAGATTTTGGTGTTCCTGTTGTTTGCATTTTAGATTATGTATTTGGCAAAAATTCTCCTACCAAACTTGTTACATAGTGCCTGAGATGAAAACAACCAGGTTTTGAATTGCATTTAAAAGGATTAAAAGATAATGTGCAAACTGAATAGGAGGAGTGTATCTTAAGGGAACAAACACAGACATTCTCTTTGTGCAGCAACCTGATTAAGATCAACTTTAGTGTTTGCCTGAGGTTCTCACGGATAACTTTAAATTATTAAGTGTTTACTGAAAAAATGGTAATGGAAAAAATGAGCAGTTGTAAGCTATGTTTTTTAATTTTAAATTTTGAATTGCCAGAGGGGGAAGGTACTTAGGTCAGGTAAACCAGCAAAGGAAAATTGGTATACGAGTCTTGTGCCCACCAGTGACTACCTGAATGACTTTTCACCCATAATTTCTCTGAGCCTGTGTTTCGTCACTTGTCTGGCGGGAAGCATCCTTGCCTTGCAGGCGTGTCGTGAAGCTAAACAAGGTTACAAATGTGAAAACGTCTAGAACGTAATGCGCCATGGATATGGGTACGTCCCATAACCTATCAGATCGGCTTACTCCTCTTTCTCATGGTGGTAAATACAGGTAACTTGAAAGTTACCATTTGAACCGTGTAGGAGTAAACAACTCAGTAGTGTGAGGCACGTTCACATCGTTGTTACTCTTTTCATCTTCCCCAGGGGAGACTTAACGTCCACGGGACCACTCCCCGTTTCCCCCCTCACCCTGGCTCCTGGAGACCACCGTTCTCCTTTCGGTCTCTGGGAACCTATTCTCCGGGTTCCTCGTGGGGTTCTCCTCCACTGTGGGGAGTTCCCGTTCTCTATCAAGTGATCAGTTTCTACTCGTGAATCCTTCTACGATTGATCTCCTGCCTTGTTGTGCACCACGGTAAACGCCATTAAAATAGATACAAAGGTTTAGAGGAAACTCACACGATTTCTTTTCCTTCCTGCTTCTGGGTGTGGTTGCCTTTATTGTGCCCATCCTTCCCCAGTGATCCTGGGAACGTTGGGGGATTCTGGGACCAGGATGGAGAAGGAGGGCTGTGGAGGGAATGTGGTGGGATTGGCATGGGCTTTTAAGCCAGATCTGCTTTGTCAAGTAGGGGGTTTCTACGGCACTGTCTCAGGCCCTGATTTCTTCACTTCTACCGTGACCCCCTGCCTCAGTGCACATTTCCTTCCCATCTAGGTTGTTGGAGGTCATGGGTCCAGAGGCAGTTAAGGCGCTATACTACATCTGTTTTGTCTTCAGTAAGGCACATGAGGCTGGCTGTTCTCATTGTCTCCCAGGTTGACTGTCTCCTCTCCCCACACCCCTTCTCACCCTGCATTCTGGCTGCAGGGAGAACTCCCTGGGCCTCTACTCACAGTGCTTTCCCCGGAGTGCTCTCTTTTCCTACTAACGCTGGTCCACGTAGTGAGCTCTGTCTTTTAAGGCTCGGTTCTCCTATCTCTTAAGAAGCATTTTCATCCTTGTCCTGCATCCCCACCCTTCGGAGGTTGAGCGACCCCTGCTTGTGCCACAGCTTCGCATGGACTTTTCTGTTGTGGAGCTTAGCCTGGTGCATCAAATCTATTTTTGTGTCTCTGACTCTCCAGCTCTGCTGTCTCATCCTTGATGGCAAAGTCTGTCTGTTTCATCTTGTGTTCTCCCAGCACCAGGCACAGTTCTGGCCAATGGGAAATGGAAAATCTTGGCTGCATGACTTTGCTCTACAGGTGAAGGTCAGAATTGCACGGAAAATTAGACTTGGCTTGATGTGTTGTTCTAAGATTTCCGTTCACGCTTAATTGCTTATTGAACAAAGTAGAACCCCCAAAGCAGTTACTTAAGCCTCAAAAATTGATGTATTGTGTGGTTTTGATGTGCTTTTATATATAAAATACTCTTGCAAAGGGGGCTGCTGAGTTAAATGCTTTTAATGTCAATTCTTCAGATTTAATAGACTGATATCTGCCCTCAAATGCAGGTGCCTTTGGGACTTAATGTGATTGCTGGCATCCTTACTCCTTTATATTAGTTGAAGTTGAAAGTTTCTTCATTCATCAAATTTATTTTTAGTACCTGGTACACACGAGTCCCTGCGCTTGGGGTTGGGGATGCGGTGGTGGGAAAGCGAGGCTGCCGCATTTGTGAGTCTGATCTTCTTGTTCCATTTGTTTCTCCCCTTTCCCCATAGTTCTCTTTAGCTTTTCGGTACCTTTGAGAAAGGGGACTTAGAGAACGCACGTGTAGCCGCTGCTGTGGGATAAGTTCGTTGCCCCTCTGCTTTTGGGCGCGGGTCCTCGGCCTCTTAAAAGAGGAGCCCCTCCGGGAGAGTGAGAGCGGCCCTCAGGTGTGTTCCCTCGAGGCCGGAGGTGGGAACGGTGCACCTGCCTGAGGTGCAAACAGTGCAACCGCCTGGAGGTCTGCCTGCCTTCCGTTATCACTGCGCACCAGCAGCTGGAAGCGGCAATGGCAGGAAAGATGCTCTCCCTGAACAAGTCTTCCGTCGAGCTGAGTTCTAGACAATGGCTGTGATGATTAAATTTGAAGGTTTTCTGTATATGTAAAATTACACATCTATATGCTTCAAATAAACGTTATTTATTCATTCATTTAAGAGAGAGTGAGTGCGTGCGTGCAGGAGGGGACAGAGGGAGAGAGAGAGAGAATCCCAAGCGAGCTCCACACCCCATGTAGGGCTCGCTCCTATGACCCTGGGATGGTGACCTGAGCAGAAATCAAGAGTCAGATGCTCAACCAACTGAACCATCCAGGTGCCCCGAGCACATTTTTATTCTAAATAAGTATTGTACTCTACATGGAAGTCGGCACATACAGGTAACCCTCTGGCCCCCAGTATACAAAGACTAGGTTTCATAATTATCTTACAATTGATTTTTCATAATTATTCATGGTTTTAAAATCAAAAAGCAAATAAGGAAAAGAAAATGTAACATTAGTGGTATTATTTACTAGTTGTCTAAATTACTCCTTTTGCAGACATTTTGGTTTTGTTAAATTTCACATGCTAGTTTCTTTTTATTTTATTTTTTAAACGTTTATTTATTTTGTTGGAGAGAGAATGAGCGAGCACCAGCAGGGACGGGGCAGAGAGAGAGAGGGAGACACAGAATCTGAAGCAGGCTGCCAGGCTCTGAGCTGTCAGCACAGAGCCCGACGCGGGGCTCGAACCCACGAACCTGAGCTGAAACCAAGAGTCGGATGCTCAGCCGACTAAGCCACTCAGGCACCCCTTTGTTTACTAGTTTCTTGACCATTATTGACATAAATATCATAGCAGCCTATGACCAAAGGATTAAAGTTCAAACTGTTATGGTATAAAAATGATTGAATAAGAATAGTTGTGCTTCTCTCTGCCACAATAAAAATTTACTGACATGATTACGTACAATTTAATGAAGATAATGTTTGCTGTCAGGCCTTTGATTCCTGGTCAGGTTTTTGTTTTTATTTCATGATTGTTACTGAAAGTAATTTTGTAAATTGAGGAGGGGGCTGTTTTAAAAACAACAACAACAACAACAACAACAACAACAACAACAAAACCACTTACCCTGGGTGTCAGACCCCCTGGGTAAGTGGATCACTGCTGGCAGCTGGCGTCATGGCGAGCCAGCCTTGACCTGGCTCTGGACTGTCACTGTGTCCCTGACCGTGAACCTGCAGCTCCTCCTGCCCCTGTGTAGATGGATTTAGATGTAGCACGGTTTCTTCCAGGCCTTTTCAAGGTCTCTTCTAGTTGTGAAATCCTGTGTTTGAGTGGATCCTGGGCTGGAACCTGGCACGGACAGAGCAGTGTTTGGGTTGACCTATTGGCCGGTTATTGCTGTCATCCTTACTCCTGCTGGTCCCCAGCGCCTGAGGCGGTGGGAGTCCGTTTCTCTTGCCCATTGGTAAAAAAGTTCAAGGTGGTCCATGGATGTGGTCATCTCTTCCCTGCTGCTTCAGTCCCTGAGACTAGGAGTGACGGAGTTATTCTAGATTTCCCTCTGCACTTGGAAGGAAGATGTATTCTCTATAGAATGCAAAGTTCATTTGTTGAGACTTCTTAATTACATTTTTCAAGTCTATATTCTTAGTCTATCCAATTAGTCTGGTAATAGAATTATTCTCCCGTTACAAAGTTTTTGGTCAATTTGCTTAGGACTTTCGTTTTACGTGTTTTCATGCTATGTCCTTTAATACATGGAATTTGTCCTATTGGTGGTAACATAGCTATAATTAGTATTTTGGCCTATGTTTGTTATTTTGCTCTCAAACTTGACTGCATGTTAATACTACAGCCTTTGCTTGTTTTTTGTTCATGTTTGTATTGTATGATTTTGCTCATAAATTTTTCTGTGTTGAATAACAAAATCCCTCCAGAGATCCTTCTTCTATTCAGTAGGTGCTCTTGACCTATTTTTATAACTTTTTGATCATTTTGTTGGTTATTGTTGTTTGCTTACCTTTTCCTTGACTCTTGGCCTTGGCCAGTGAAATTCATTTTGGGATTACTAAACAAATGGAAGGAACTAGGGGTAGAGCCATTCATTTTGGCCACATTGACCATGTAGGGTCTGTGGGATGGGCAGGCAGGTACGTCCAAAGAGGGCATGTGGTAGGGGTTGGGGTTGGGGGCGGATTTGGTGACCACGGGCACACTGGTGGTAATTTGAACCTTGGAAGTGGAAATGATTTGGATGTTGAATAAGGCCAAGGGCAGAACCTTAGGGAAGATCCCTGTTCAAGGATCCATCTGTGAAAGAAAAGGAGCCATCCGAGGTGGAGGGTGGTGACCAGAAAAGGAGGGCTGCAGAAGCCCGGGATGGCCCTTCAAGGAGAAAAGTAATGGCGTTAGGTGTGGACAAGAATCCCTTTGCTGTGATGGGTCACTGAGTAGTTCCTGTTAATGAGAGCATCAGAGGCCAGGGAGTGGTAGGTTAAAGGCTAAATGGGAGGTGGGGAGGACGGCAGGGTGGAATTGTCTTCTTGAATGGAGTTGGCAGTGAAGGGAGATGAGGAAAGGCTGAAAGAAGGGGAAAAAGGAAAGGATTTTATTTTAAGAACTGTCTTGGGGCTCCTGGGTGGCTCAGTCAGTTAAGCCTCTGACTTTGGCTCAGGTCATGATCTCCTGGTTCATGAGCTGGAGCCTTGTATCAAGCCCTGTGCTGACAGCTCAGAGCCTGGAGCGCTTCAGATTCTGTCTCTCTCTCTCTCTCTCTCTCTCTCTCTCTCTCTCTCTCACTGCCCCTCCTCCGTTCCCTCCCTCCCTCCCTCTCTCCCTCTCTCTCCCTCTCTCTCTCTCTCTCTCTCTCAAAAATAAATAAACATTAAAAAAAGAAAAACTGTCTTCCTGGGGACGCCTGGGTGGCTCAGTCATGTAAGTTCTGACTCCTGATTTTGGCTCAGGTCATGATCGCACAGTTGTGAGATTGAGTCCTGTGTCGGGCTCCATGCTGGCTGTGGAGTCTGTTTAAGACTCTCCCTCCCTCTCTCCCTCCCTCTCTCCCTCTCCCCAGGCCCCCTTTACATGTGCACACACTCTGTCTTTCAAAAACACCTGTCTTGCCGACAGTGGTGGAGAAGGGAGGTAGGATAGGTTAAGGGCATTGGGCCTGGGGCATCAGATCCCGAGCGCAGGCGCAAAGGTGGAATGGTCCCTTTCAAAGATAGGACGGAAGGGGCTGAGGCTGGATGAGCTGGCAGCCTGGGTGCTATGAGGAGCAAGGTGAATCAAGTCCAACTGACAGCTTCCGTGTACCCCATGTCGTGGGGGTGCACAGCCTCGAAGTGAGGGGGTAGGGGTAGGGTGGAGAGTTTGAAAACACGGAAGGGTTGGAACAGCCGGTGGTGCTTGGGAAAAGGGCACAGAGAACTTAGTGATGTTGGGACAGTGACATAGGTACTTTAGGTGCAGACACCCACTTAGTTTTGCATTGCTGAATAATATACTTTTAGTTTTTCAATCTTTTGGTGGGGGGAAAACACTAAATAAAAAATCAGTCTGAGTCTGTTGCTCTTTGTGTATCGTAGGTATTTCCAAGTGGGGCTTTGTGTATATTGGGTGCGCGCGCGCGTGTGTGTGTGTGTGTGTATGTGTGTGTGTGAAAGCTTTGACCTTTCTGCCACTGCAGAAGATTCTTGCTGCCAATGTTGGGTCATTTATAAATATTTGAGTAGGTTTGCTGGGAGCAAAACCATGCTGCAAAGGGTATAAAAGCTTGTTTGGCAGAGATGAATGTTGGAAGGATTTATGATAACAGGGGAGAATATAGGGAACACAGCCTATTGTTTTTTTTGTTTTTTGTTGTTTTTTTTGGTTTGTTTTTGCATTTTTCTGTTTTGTTTTTGAGGGGCAAGGATTCTTGGTATCTGCCGGTTTTTAGAAGAGGTTTGCTGTTCTCCTATTCACCGGACCTTCATCTGTGTTTCCAAAACTGACAACCTAAGGCTAAAAATTGGTCCGAAGCTTCTGATGGTTTTATAATTGTTCTTGAACACAGCTAACTTTACTTTCCTGTTCACTTTCTCGGACATCTTCTGTCCGAATCCTCCTAGCAGAGAAGAAGGTCGACACTGATGATTTCAGCACAGTGATGTTCCTCCCCCCTCTGGCAACCACCAATCTGCTCTCTCTGAGCCTGTTTTTTTTTTTTTTTCTTCCAAGTAGAAGTGAAACCATATAGTATTTGTCTTTCTGACTTCTTTCGTTTAGCATAGTATCCTCTAGGTTCATCCTTGTCATTACAAACGGCGGGATTTTCTTTTTTTCATGGCTGAGTAATATTCCACTGTGTTAATATACACCTGCCACCTCTTGCTTATCCGTTCTTTGATCACCGGACACTTGGGCCGGTCCATATCTTGGCCGTTGTAAGTAACGCTACGGTGATAGTGTCAGCTTTTTTTTTTGCTAGACGGTTTTAAGTTTTATGTAGTAGGCTAATTGTACAATTCAAGACTTGATGCAATTGTCCGTGCCCTCCGAATGAATAGTTGTTGAAGAGGAGACCACGTGAGGTGGAAAAAAAGATTGCGAGCATCTGCGAAAATGGAAATGGTTGAGTAAGTTACGCAGCCCAGTTGACCTCCGTCTCCCTGGAGCCACCGGTTCTCTGCCACCTCCCACTTGCTTGTTAGACAAGTGAAGAGGTTTTCTATTGATTCTGACTCCTTTCAAAGCCCTGCATGAAACCTGCATGAAAATGAAGAAAATATTTTGTTCATTATATTGGTTAGCTCCTTGTTCAAATATTAGTTAGCTCCCGGCAGGAACAGTTTTTAGTTAAATTTGGGGGGGAAAAAAAAGCAACTTAATCGAAATGGACCTCAGCTTACTCACTAGAGAAAATGAAGCTGATCCCACCCTTGAAGGGATTTTATTTATTTATTTATTTTACTTACATCCAAGTTAGTTAGCATATAGTGCAACAATGATTTCAGGAGTAGATTCCTTAGTGCCCCTTCCCCATTTAGCCCACCCCCCCCCACACACAACCCCTCCCGTAACCCTCAGTTTGTTCTCCATATTTATGAGTCTGTTTTGTCCCCCTCCCTGTTTTTATATTATTTTGCTTCCCTTCCCTTGTGTTCATCTGTTCTGTGTCTTAAGGTCCTCATCTGAGTGAAGTCGTGTGATTTTTGTCTTTCTGACTAATTTCACTTAACTATAAGACCCTCTAGTTCCATCCACGTAGTTGCCAATGGCAGGATTTCATTCTTTTTGATGGCCGAGTAATACTCCTTTGTGTATATATACACCACATCTTCTTTATCCATTCATCCATCAATGGACATTGGGGCTCTTTCCATACTTAGGCTATTTTTTTTTATTTAAAAAATTTTTTTTACATTTATTTATTTTTGAGAGACAGTGAGACAGAGCATGAGCAGAGGAGGGGCAGAGAGAGAAGGAGACAACAAAATTCACAGCAGGCTCCAGGCTCTGAGCAAGTGTTCAGCACGGACCCCGATGCGGGGCTGGAACCCACGAACTGCGAGATCATGACCTGAGCCGAAGTCGGACACTTAACCAACTGAGCCACCCAGACGCCCCCATACTTTGGCTATTGTTGATAGTGCTGCTGTGAACATTGGGGTCATTTGCCTCTTCAAAATGGCATCCCTGTATCCCTTGGATAAATACCTAGTAGTGCAATTACTGGGTCATAGAGTAGCTCTATTTTTAATTTTTTGAGGACCCTCCATACTGTTTTCCAGAGTGGCTGCGCCAGTTTGCATTCCCACCAGCGGTGCAAAAGAGATCCTCTTTCCCTGCATCCTCGACAACATCTGTTGTTGCCTGAGTTGTTAATGTGAGCCATTCTGACAGGTGTGAGGTGGTATCTCATTGTGGTTTTGATTCGTATTTCCCTGATGATAAGTGATGTTGAGCATTTTTTCTTGTGTCCGTTGGCCATCTGGATGTCTTCTTTGGAGAAGTGTGTATTCCTGTCTTTTGCCCATTTCTTCACTGGATTATTTTTTGGGTGTTGAGTTTGAGAAGTTCTTTATAGATTTTGGATACTAACCCTTTATCTGATATGTCATTTGTGAATATCTTCTCCCATTCTGTCGGCTGTCTTTTAGTTTTGCTGATTGTTTCCTGGGACTTTTGAAGACTAAATACACGAGGCAAAAAGAGCACACACACAGATATGCACAGGGAACAGTGCCTGGGACACTTGGGATTTTCAGTCAATGTTGGCCTTGTTATCGCTAAAATGGGAGGTGATGAGGCTTGCGGTTACCATGCGCTAGGAATGCTAAAGCCCTTTGAACTCCGGTTTTGAGAAATGTTTCTATCAATCTTAAGAACAAAATAGTTATTAGCAAATAAGTTTATTTGGGAATAAGGGAACTGCGATTCAGGACACGCAAGCTATGGAAAACCATAGGCAGGTCTGAAGCTGAAGGGTCAGCTTTTATTAGATTTTAGAGATAAATCAACACAGATTAATTGCCCGCTTTGAGAAATTCTTTTAAGTCCCAGGCAGGCCCTTAATATCAGAAAAAGATGGAATATTGTGCAATATTAAAGACACTGAACGAGCTTTTATTTCTTGTGAAGATTATAGGTTTCACATATCAATGTAATACCCATTTAGACTGAGTTACATAGAGTAACTAAAGTTACTATTTTTCAGGTTTGGTTTAGTTATTCAAAATAATGGTTAGTTTTAAGACTAATCGTTGCCTACTGAACTTCTGACTAGGGGGAATAAGTTTGAACAGCTGAATGAAAATTGAATTAAGTTCTTTTTGGATTTAAGGGGAGGATAAAGTTTTTGTTTTTGTTTTTTTTTTTTTTTTTCGGATAAAATCTTAGGAATATTTCTGATTTTATGATATTTTTCCTTTAACGAGAGAATTGGTGGGTTGGTTCAGCCGATGAAAGCTAATATCTATAATTTAGACCATTGTTTTTTCGTGGCCTACTTTCCCTATTGAAGATAGGGGTGTAAAAATAAAATTTCATTCTCTGGTATTTGTTCATCGTAATTGTTGCCCATCTTACCTGACTTATAAGCTATATACCCACATGCATGGAGGCACACACTGAAAACAAATTGACCATGTTGGGTGCCCACTGTGGCCAGATATGTGCTCTGCATTGGGGATCCAAAGGTCAATAGGTTGGAACTTGCATGATAGGAGAGAGAAACAGATGATGGGTGTATGTGAGAAGAGTCTAGGAGGTCAGCAAATGTAGCGTTAGCATTTGTGTGCCTGATGGGAATTTTGGATGGCAGACCTTCATTAATAGAATTTGACCTTTTATCTTTAAAATTTCTCCTAAAAGAGAGAAATCGGGAAGCTTTGTAGTTTGTAAAAGGACCCCATTCCTTCAACAAGCATCCTTCTCACAAACTGTTCTTGTTCTGCACAGGCAGAGCTGTTTCTGGTAGTCACATTCTCAAATAATGCTGCAGATTCAGTCTCTCAGGCATGGGCTCTGCTTTTTTTCTTGCACTGATGGTGTGTCGGACAGTTAGACTTCTTTATAAAAACTTTCCTTTTTGGTTGTAGGATTGGCCGTGTGGATAACGCTGCCTTTGTTAACACTATACTTGAGCCAAGCTCGGAAGTAGGACGCAGCTAGTTTCAAAAGGTTTTTGCTTCCCCTGCAGGTGTGTTGAAGTACAAATTTGAAGGTAGAGGTTTTGGAGGATAGATAAGAACGACTATTTGTAAGAGCTAACATTTGTTGAGAACTTCCTGCATGCCGAACACGATTTCTCTTGACCCAGTATTGAACTCTGCTATTTTGCGGTGGCTGAAACTTAGGCATAGAGTGTTAAAATAACTGGCCCAGGATTCTTAGAGTGTTGGGGAGGAACATTTTTCCTTCTACCTTCTAGATTCTTTGGTCTAATTAAGTGGACATAATTAGGTTAACAGGAAAACAATTAGTTTTGTGCTTAAGGGAGACCCATAAAAATATGGGACTCCAGTGTAAGTCAGGCAGTTGAAGCTTTGTATGCCGTCGTAAGCTAAGGAATGGGATAGAAAGTAGGGGACTCAAAGGGGAGGAGGGTGATCCATAAGACAATAAGAGCAGATGTTTGGTCATTAGACGTTTGCCCCGCCACGCACATAGGTCATTCAGATAAAAGTTATCTCTGGTAATAACTCGCTCTCTGAGCCAGGCTCCCTATTTAAATTCTTTTAGGTAGTTAAGGGAGAGAGGGAGGTTCTTCTTGAGTGCTAGGTCTTGATTGCTTTCAGCTCAAAATAATCTATATGGCCAAATGGTATCTTTTGGGCTCCTGTATTATGCTTTCCTTCATAGCAAACCTAGCAGTCTGGCTGCAGAGCTCATGCTTTTAGCCACGATGCTACATCCATTACTGGAATGATACGGAGTCCTACATCCAGAGGTAATTCACATGTGGGTCATACTGATATTTTGTTCAAATCAGAACATGAGGACACTGACACTTGGCCTAAGGAAAATCAAACTGAGATCTTTTACTTTTGACGATAAAATAGTGCTACGTGGGAGGGGATAAATGTCCCCCAAGATCCATTCCCAGTGGTTCATCCCCATGCTAATTATCACCCCCTTTTGAGCCTAAGGAGGTGATATTATTCAGGCCAACTAGATAGAAACCTACAGATCCTCTTACAGTGACTGGCATAGACTGAATGTTTGTTTCCCTCAAAATTTATATGTTGAGACCTCATTCCCAATGTGGTGGTATTTGGAGGTGGGGACTTTGGGAGGTGATGAGGTCATGAGGGCTTTAGGGATTAGTGCCCTTTGATAAAAGTGACCCCAGAGAGCTCCCAATTCCTTTTACCCTGTGAGGACAACGCTGGAAGACAGCTGTCTATGAACTAGGAATCTAGCTCTCCTCAGACAACGAATCTGTGAGCTTTCAAAACTGAGAACTAAATTTCTGCTGTTGATAAGCCACCCAGTTTGTGATTTTGTTGTTGTTATTGTTGTTACAGCAGCCTGAATGAAACAAGGTGGTATCGTGGCACCGAATAGTGTCTATAACATTTGGGGAAGTCTTGGTAGCCTAGTGTATTACAATATGGGGGGGGGGGGACCCAAAAGAATATGGACTTTAGAAATGGGTTATGAAGTTGTAGGTTTTTGACCCTACTACAGATGTAGTTGCCAGTTCTTAATTACATCCGTGTAATGTTTTGGAATATGAGATTTGCAACTAAACATACTTGAGTCTTGGCCTGGCTATTGACTAGCTATGTGATCCCAGGCAAGTGCAGTACCTTCTTAGAGAGTGTTTCCACTTTTATAAGTCAGCGCCCAGCGAACAGATTTGTTCCAAAAGTTAATTGCTTGGCAGATGTTAATTACTAAATTGGATGGCAATAATTCCTCCTATGGGCACGGTCTTCCATCATTGAGGAACTATGTAGCTCTTTTCTCACTCTGCCAAAAAAGTACCCATTCTTCTCTCCAGTGTATTCTTTCATTTAATATTTGTTGAATACTTGAGTGTCTTGATTTAGTTAGGAAGATACAGTAAATTGTAAACTTCAGTTTGTATCAAGGGCAAGCAAGAAAATAAGGGAATGTAGGGTACAGTCAGGGTGGTGTGGGGGAAGATCAGCCAGATACCTCTCTGGAGGTGATACATGGGTCAAGATATGGGGAAGGGAAGGAGCCGGCCACTTAGAGAAGAGAGGTGGGGAGGGCACCTCTCTCTTCTGGGCACCTATTCTCTTCTGGGCAGAGAATAGGAGCAGAAAATGGAGTGGCTGAGCCTAGTGAGAGCAGCTGGTGAGAGCCGGGGAGCCACCACCACCTTCAGAGTTACCCCAGCTGTTCACAGCGATGTGTTCTCACCCCCATGGTCCGAGGGCAGGATAGCCCAGACTCCCTAATGTGACCGTCCCACGGTTCACCAAGGATATGCATCCTAGTGGGGAAGAGTTAATTATTTCCTCACAAAGCCTTCCTTTTAAATACTTCCAAAAATACTGTCCCCTTCTGTATGGTAAAAATTCCCTTTTCCCTGAACTTGGAAAGAAGGCTCAGTGTAGTGAATGAGATGCCACACAAGTTACTAAAAATTACCAAAGAGCGTGTCCACGGCCCTTGTTCCCCTAGAGAAGTGAAGTGAACTCTAGATGATAGAGCTCTTCTGAAGGTTTAATTGAAATACTGAAGTGTGATAGGAGAGGACATGCACAGAAGCTTTGTCTCACTTAAAAAACACTTTTAAGCTTGTCAAAGAGATTTAAATGACTTAAGCTCAAAGTCCTTGGTGTTACACTGTGTGCTCAGATCAAGTCCGTGAGGCTGTTTCTGTGGAGGGTTCGTGCAACTCTGGAGAAGCGAGCTAAAGTAGAATTAAAGTGGAAATAGACTGTGAGAGTAATACGTGATACTTGAGGCCCAACAGAGAGTATTGGATTGAAATGTTTATATTTTGATTCTTTTGAGGCATAGATAAATTCCATATGCAGTTTTTGACTTGTATGCTTTAGGTATTCACATCTGAAAACTTAAACGTTCAAGTTTATTTGCCTCTACCTGTGTTTGTATTCCTTTGACCTATTTGACTCCTGCCCTGACACTTTTAGTTGTGTGTTTGGGTAGGAAGGGGGAGTCCTGAAAAGCAACATAATGTGGGACACCTGGGTGGCTCAATTGGCTTAGCATCCGACTCTTGGTTTTGGCTCAGGTCATGTCTTGTGGTTTGTGGGTTCAAGCCCTGTGTCGGGCTGTGTGCTCATAGCGTGGAGCCTGCTTGGGACCCTCTCTTCCTCTTTCTCTGCCTCTCCCCTGCTTGCGCGAGCACGTTCTCTCTCAAAATAAGTAAACTTAAAAAAAAAGGCGACACAGTTGATGTGTTTTAACACCTACCCAGGAGTTGCTTTAATCAGGTAGAATAAGGCAGACGCAGAAATGATGTCAGAAGGAAGAAGCTTGTACTCACACTTCCCTAGAAGCAGGAGACAGGACATGCCATGCAGGGCCACCTAGGGAAACACCGTGTCATTCTTGTGGCATGATACGCAGATTTCGGCTGGGATAGTTTGAATGATCTCAGCAGCTCTGGGACATGGGACTGCCCCTGGTAGCCTGGTGTCTGACTCTGGGACGACACCAGGGCAGGCGTGATGTGTGAGAGCTCAGTGAAGCAAGTGCTTGGCGGGTGGGGGCTTCCGGTTGGTTGGTTTGCGTATGCAGGATGTGGTCCTGGGAAAGCTGCTTGCTACCTCTAGAGAGAAGGAGGGATGTGATAGCTATGGTAGGGAGCTAACACAGCTACCTCTGAGAGGGGAAGGCTTCCGTGATCCGTGATGCCTTCGATGCCAGGACATCAGGAATACAGAAAATAAGAAACTATAGTTAGAACGTGACGGGAAGCCTTTAGTTATCTGTAATCAAAGTGAGACCGAATCCACAGACGTTGAATAGCTTGTACTGGAGCAAAACACAAGGCCCAGGGCTGAAGGGGTGAGCTGAATTTCCTCAGACTTGAGGGAAGGGGTTGCTTTCCCCCCCTGGGCTCTGAGGAGAGGTCCTGAAGGATGGTTGGGAGAGCCAAGGGCTTCAGAGGGAAGTGTGATTACAGGAGAAGGGAAGAGAAATGCGCATGGTGAGCAGTGGTGGCAAGACGTGCCTGGATGCAGGGTGTTGGACCCTTTTTAGTTCGAGGCTGGGGAGCATTAGGAGTTTATCAGCAGTGGGAGGAGGAGCCAAGATGGCGGAAGAGCATGGAAGCTTTGTGTGTCCGGCGTCCATGAAATACAGCCAGACCCACACCGAACCATCCTGCACACCTAGAAAACTGATCGGAGGACTAACACAGCAATCCGCACAACCTGAACCACACAATTCAGCAGGTACGTGGTGGGGAGAGGTGAACCAGGGGGGAGAGAAGCCACGGAGGGCAGGGAGCCACTTTTGCAGGTGGAGGGAGGACGGAGACTGGGGGGCGGGCGGGGGGGGGCAGAATACGGGAAAAGCACCCCCTCCAGAAGCAGCTGGAGAGAAAGTGGAAAGTTGGAAACGGCCGTAGGGACTAAACGAAGAAGGAGTTTATCAGCAGTGTGAGGCCAGACCCCATGCCCCTCACTTGGCCTCCTGTCACTACTGTTCAAAAGCAAAGCACTTTACTCATTTCCAAATACTAGTGGTTATTTGGATCGTGGGGGTTTTTGAATATGAAAGTAGTCAGTATGTCAGAAAGGAGTCAGGTGCCCTTGTATGGGATAAATTCCAGGGTGTTAATTAGCAGACATGAGCTGATGAGGGTTTCCAATAGGCTATGATGGCCTTGGGAGTGGGGGGGGGGGGGAAAGGAAACAATGGGGGGCATTTGGCTATATTAATTTATCCAGAAGAGACTTCAGGCTGGGAGCTTCATTGTAATATCATTGTAATGTTACTGGCAAAATGGAAGTCCTGTGAAATATCGAAGCCTGGAATGCTGCAGATGGGCCTATGCTCATTTTCTGGTGAGGGGCTCTGTTACTGGCTAGTCTCAAATGGGATTGGAACCCATCAAAAGGAATTTAGAGTCTGGGGTTTAGCAGATCTGGGTTTGAATCCTCCCTCTGCCATTTTTGGAGGGGGGTGGTGGTGGTGGTGATAAAGGATGAATTAAGCTGCCGGCAGTAACTGTTACGTTCAGAAGAGAATGGTCAAACTCAAGAGCCGCGACTTCCTCTGCCTGAAACACTGACTGACCCATTTCCGCGTGCCCGCTGGGCTCAGGTGTCACTTTCTCCATGTCCGGGTTGTGTTATATGCTTGTTGGGGCTGTGGTACCTATCACTGCACTGTGTAATTGCCTGTCTGCCACAGTGTAGACTGGCTGTCTCTAGACCAGCCTCGTGTTAAGTATGACGGTGTAGATATAGTGTTTCGTGGATATTGTTTTGCCATTCCATTTCAAGAGGCATTGTTGGGGCACCTGGGTGGCTCAGTGGGTTAAGTGTCCGACTTCTGCTCAGGTCATGATCCCGCAGTTTGTGAGTTTGAGCCCCGCGTGGGGCTGTCTGCTGTCAGCACAGAGCCCGCTTTGGATCCTCTGTGCCCCTCTCTGCCCCTGTCCTGCTCGTGCACATGCTCGTTCCCTCTCTCTCTCAAAAATAAATAAACATTAAAAAAAAAAAGGAGGAGGCATTGTTGAGGAACCTGAGTGGGGAAGTTTTAGTTTATTAGTTTGGAGAAGAGAGCACTCAGGGAACATCTGCGACCATGCTTTCAGAGGTGAGGGCTCTGGGCTGCCTTGGCAGGTGAACATACTGTCTCAGATGTCCAAGCAGGGCTGTGATGTGGGGTGACACGTGTGGGTCTGTGTTCTGATACTGGGGCTAGAGAGGTGTAAGATGCCATCTAGCTTCACCCCCCACCCCCCTTTCATTGTACAGTTGAAACAGAGATTGTGTAACTGAGACACTTCCCCAGACTGGTGTGACAACTTAGGGACAGTTCAACCAGACATCTCCTGGTCGCTTTGGGTAGCATCTCCAGAACTGGGTACTGGTTGAGGTCAAACTGGTGATATATCCAAGTGGGATAGCCCCCAGGGGGGGCTGAATAAAGAGGGAAACAATCTTCCCAGGTGTAAGGATGGAGAGGGAGGTCAGCAGGGAGATAACAAATGAGCTGTGAAATAGTATTCGTAAAGAGCTTTCTAGTTTTTTTTTTAATTTTTTTTTCAACGTTTTTTATTTATTTTTGGGACAGAGAGAGACAGAGCATGAACGGGGGAGGGGCAGAGAGAGAGGGAGACACAGAATCGGAAACAGGCTCCAGGCTCCGAGCCATCAGCCCAGAGCCTGACGTGGGGCTCGAACCCACAGACCACGAGATCGTGACCTGGCTGAAGTCGGACGCTTAACCGACGGCGCCACCCAGGCGCCCCAAGAGCTTTCTAGTTTTAAGAGTTGTCCTGAAGTGGACGTTTGTTCTTTGGGTGAAATACTGAGCATCGATTGTCTGTTTGGACCATTGGACCCAAATCCATAAGAACCAAGCATCTATTTTCACAGGGGGCCAGAACAAGACCTCATTTGCTCCGCAGAAAGAAATAACTTCCTCTCGGAAGCAGTAAGATGTGAGAAAAATACTTAGACACTCTGGATTCCTTCTCTTGTGGGTCTTTCAGAATTTGAATGCTTGTCACCTACCCTACAATGCTGAAATGGATGGTCCCCCAGTGAATTTTGAAGAAAATTGAAGACCTCGGGTTAAGGAAAAAAAAAAAAAAAAACCACATGGATGGAGTCTGAATACTTAACTAGTTTAGGGTGCCATGCAGCTATGAGTTTGTCATTGGCATTCGGTAAATACTGGCATGAAGATGAGCGGGTCTGTGCATCCTGGACCCAACAGAACAGCTCAGGGCCAGACATGGCGTGTAGATGTTTTAAGAGATCTTCTCAGATAGGATATCGAGATCGTGAATTCATCATGCTCTAAGAGACTCCATAGAGCACCCAGGTATGTTATGTGCTGGAAAGCATGTTAGAAACATCCGATTGGGGATTTGCAGTCACTTTCCTGTACTTCATGCCAACGGAATATTTTTCAGTGGTGTTTTTTTGTGTCCCACCACCTCCCGCATAGTCAGGTTTTGGACTGAATATTGTCGGTATTCGATGTTGTGTATATGAAAGGTATGAGGATTCAGCATTCGTAGAATTTTTCGAAAGTTGGTATAGGATTTTGAAAGGGCACGACTGAATTGGTACCCTAGTTTAAAATTCTTCTTCATCTGCCATCTATTCCATAGGGTTTTTTCTTGTTTTTTTGGAGTTGTAGTTACAAGGGATTATTCACTAAGAGCAAATTTTATTTTCCTTTCCCTTTTAGAAAGAATATGTGCCATTCAGACTGTCACTTTGTAATGTGATGGGAAAGGCCACTTACAATCAATACTCCCCTTCTCGTTCCTTCTAAAATCTTTGCTTGGGTCGGCCAGTGCGAGGCCATCTGAAGCTGCTAACTTTGGCCCGTGTTCTCAGGATCACACTATTGATGAGGATTGACAGTTACTAAGGGAACTTCTGCTGTATCTTCCCCTATGTAGGGTACTATCCCCATGGCAGTCCCTTCACCAAGAATAGTTGTCTTAAATTTAAACTTAAAACTGTGTCTCAGTTTTAAGGTGATTGGATTGAGTGTGTCTGAGACTATCTGCTTTGGCCCCTAATCTCAGGCTTGCAGATAATAAGACTTATTTTCTTTAGGTTTGTTAGCAAGGTCTCTCTCTCTCCTTCCCTCCTTCTCTCTCTCTCTCTCTCTATCTTTTTTTTGTCACAGCTATTTTCTTATCAGTGGACATGGCTGGCTTGGATCTTTATCTCTATTTTAAGAGACCTACTGGCATACATGTTTTCCTCTTTCTTTCAGTTTCTTTTATCAAAGCCACAAACACCCCCTTGATTCATTTTTCTTTATAAGGCCGTTGTTTTCCCCCTTGGTTTTCCATCGCTTAACCTTAGAGTCTGGAGTTAGTTACAAAGTCTGAATTGTAAAACCCTTTTGCATCGTACAGCTGGTAACGCGGGTCAAAGACACTTTCACATGTGGAATCGTGCATTAACCTCAGAGACTTCTTAAAATACAACCCACTATGACTACTTATCCTTTTTATTTTAGTTCGCTCTCAACGCTTCATTTTTCTTGGCTTTCAGTAAATCCAACCTAGAGATACTTTATAATATATGCTTTCCTGGCTCTTAGCTCCTTAGTTGTGCTGAACCTTGTTGATGATGAGAGCCTGTCCATTTATTTCCCTTTCAGAACTGTTGCCATTATGTAACATTATATATTATATAACAATAAGATATTGTTATTCATATCAGACATTCTCTTATCTTTCTTTTCTGTACAGGTCGTCCTTCTTGCCGTAGAATTATAAATTAGCCATACCTTTCTGTTTCTTTTTTTTTTTTTCCCAACGTTTAATTTTTTGGGGGAGAGAGAGAGAGAGAGAGAGACAGACAGACAGACTGACTGACTGTGCAAGCCGGGGGAGGGGCAGAGAGAGGGAGACAGAATCCGAAGCAGGCTCCAGGCTCTGAGCTGTCGGCACAGAGCCCGACTCGGGGCTCGAACTCACAAGTTGTGAGATCATGACGTGAGCCGAAGTCAGATGCTCAACCGGCTGAGCCACCCAGGTGCCCCGTTTAGCCATACCTAAGACCTGTGACCTAGAAAGGAAAAAAGTCTTCACTTAAGAGTGTAGAAAGGTTAAGTGGCTTCTACAAGCTGGAGCTGGGATTCGAAACCAGCTTTCCACATTCCCTGCCTGTGCCTTTTTCTCTTTTATTATCCAGAGGAAACTAGATCTAACAAATACTTGATTACTTTTCAATATAAAGGGCCATTGCGTTCAGCTTTGCTTAAATTCTGATTTTGTGTTTATCGTGGATAATACCTAATTCTGCTGTCCAGAGTCTTTCCTGATTTCATCGCTGAATGTTGCCTGTGCTCCAGTTCAGTGCCCTTTTGAGGGGCTCTGACATCTTTTCACCCCTGATCTCATCGTACGGATGATTTAACAGATGTGATGTTTGTCATGCCCTGAACACAAACCACTGATATTTCCACGCTTTTCGAATTTGATCGATATGTGGAACTGTGTGTTCAATCCCAACCTCAGTCCGTGCTGACTCCCTGGGGCTATGTGCCACCTGCCCAACCTACCGTGGATCACACCAGGAGGCCATGACATGTCTCCGTCATTTGCTTATCTCAGAGAATGGCATTAAGACAGGTGCCAGCCACCACTTTTGTCCCAAGTACTTGGGAGCAGGAATGGTCGTGAGATGTGGGTCTGGCCAGTTAGACGTGCACGGAGGGCATCCGGGGACAGATAGATCACTTCGTGATAGAGGCACACGGCCTTTCTCCTCCTGGAACGCAGCCGGGCATCTGAAGGGGGAGCCGCTGTTTTGTGACCATAGTGTGGCAGAATGTAAGGACACCCAGGATATGGACATTTGTGGAACCGCTGTGTTAGTGCTGGACTGCCTGCCTCTGGGACTTGCGTTCTGGGAGGAAAATCCCCTCTCTCCCCCAGGCGGCTGTGGTGACTTTAGGTGAATTTCTGTTTACAGGGAGCAGAATTCGATTCCTAATTACGAATATTTTTTGTTTTAACCAGAGCATCTGCTTCTTTTCTAAGAGCTTGCATGCATTCACGTTTGCCTTTCAAAAACTCGGTTTTTGGCAGTAGTCCTTACCATTCTCCTTGGCTTTCAGTAAAAAGGATTTTCTCGGTAATGGCATCTAATGTGCTTTTCACTTGAAAATTTGCAAGATTGAGAAATTGACCACCATATTGAATAGATACTGTGGATCGGTCTTAGATTGACTTTCTGTGTTATGACTGCAGTCATGTGACCACTTTGCCACTAGCCCTTAATAATGTCCATTCCTCAAACTAGACCTTATTTATCAAAACATGACTGGGGCTACTAATTGGAATTACTAATCATGCCAAAAACGGTAGAAAAGTGCAGGTGTATTTCCCTAAAATGATGACTTACACAGATCAAAACACCAGACGCTCATCTGAGAATTTGTACCACAGCATAAGGCGTATATGTATATGGCTTGAAGAAAAATCACTAGAGGTCCTTGAGAGGGAACCACCTGTTCTGTAGTATTTCATCTAGTAATCATGTTCAAATCTGCAATAACCATTTTTTTAAAAACAGATAGGGAAACTTACGTTCTTTAGCGTTTCTATTTGTGGTGTGAATTTCCCAGGGAGAACAAGACAATTTTGGAAAAGAATATCAAGGTAGGAGTTAGTTACCTTACCAAATGTCAGGACATATACAAACCTACTGTCAATCAAAATGGTAGGGGAATTGATGAAGATACCGTGGCACTGAAAAACGTGCCAATGTGTTACAAAGTGGTATTTCTATCAGGTGGAATAGATAATTATGCTGGTATCATTTATGAAATAATATGCCTGTCTGTCAGGGTAAAGACAAAATTGAGCTCCTTCCCATATCAGTAAGAGTAAATTCTGATTGCAAAAATTAAAGACTGATATTGATATCTATATAAAGAGGGGCACTTGGATGGCTCAGTTGGTTAAGCGTCTTACTCTTGACTTTGGCTCAGGTCATGATCTCACAGTTCACCGAGCCCCACGTTGGGTTGCATGCTGAGAATGTGGAGCCTACTTGGGATTCTCTCTCTCATTTTCTCTCTCTTTGTCTCTCTGTCTTCCCCTCTCAAAATAAATAAACTTAAAAAATATCTATATAAAGAGAATCTTGGAGACTACATTTCTATAATGGAAGGATGGAGAAAAATTTAACACCAAACCAAGGTGCTGTAAATTTTGGGGGGACATATGCGTTGTTCAAAACCTTTTTGTAAGTCAGAGATCCAATTAAAAAATTCACTATACAAACGAGTGGTCTAGGAATGCATTTTATAGAGTTAATAATTAGCTACAACCAAGAATTATTACAGACAGACACTGGACAGATCACCAAACTAATAGGAAAATAGGCAAAGTGTATGAGGAAGTGATAATGGACCAAAGCCATGTGGCGTGCAAATGTATGAAAATATGCTCGACTTTGTTGTAATTGAGGAACTGCAAATTAATTTGGCAATATGTATTATTTGGCAGAAGACTGAGTACTGTAAAATTACAATACCTGTTACTGGCGGGGATATGAAGATAAAGAATACTCCTGTATATAGCTGGTAGAAATGGGAACTTGTACAATTCTTTTGGGAAATAATTTGCCGTCTATTAAAATAAAAAATTTATGATCCTTTTGGAACAGAAAAAGGACATTAGGTAGCAGCTGAGGAAATCTAAAGTATGGGCTTTAGTTAATAATTTTAAAAGCTACATGATCCTTAGATTACCTTAAGTGGAATTAAGAATCTATCTCCTAGAAGTAAACTCACCGGCAATCGTGGATCTGCAAACATGGCTATTTAGCATGACCTGTTTTAGGGTGTACAAGTCTGGAAATAAAGTAAATTCTCACCATAGGATGAATAAGTCAATGGAAGGATATTATATCGTCGTTAAAAATGAATTATAGCTGTGCCCTTGACTTGCAAGGATTTTGCAGTGTTGAGAAGAGCAAAATTCAGAAAATGGCATATTGTCCCATTTTTGTGGAACATGGCAACTATATATGTATGAACATGTGTCCATGTCTGTGTATGGCTTTATACACTTTAAAATTATGGAAGGGTATACAGGTTATTAAAATAGCCATATATAGATGGTTTATGTATATGTATTGGGTTATGTATGTATCCACAGAGGCAGATTGACTTGACCCTAATGGAGCTTAAGGTTCAGGATATTTGCTCATTCTCAGGCCCTGGGAGGGAGCCGCCCACACGTTTATTTACATGGCCACTGATTTTTGTATAAGAGGTAGATTGAACCCGGATTGGGTAAGACGAGGGTCTCTTTTCAGTTGGACTTCACCCCTTTATCACACTTCCTCTTCTGTTTGATGGCACTGGAGTGGCATTGTAGGGTTTAGAGATCTATTTACGTGGCGTGCAGTCACTTGGGCGACTAAATTAATAACTATGTCCCAGTATAGGAGTAAGGATCAGAGATGCTTCTGTTGCCAGCACCTTGCTTGGGGTTGTGGGAGGACAGTGTAGGGTTAGAAGTGTGTGGGTCATATTGGAGGGACGGTGTTCGGAAGGCATGGGGCCAGAAGCTAGTCTGTAGGAATTTCTTCCAGATTTTAAGTTTCATTCATAAAAGAAATTTGACAGAAGTTTCTCTGAATTTGACAATCAAACATTTCATGAGATCACTGCTGTTCATGAATTGTGAAGTGAAAGAAATATCAAAATTTCAGTGAACAGTAACTTCTTAACCATTATTACAGGAAAAAGTGAATTGTCTTTTATGAAAACTGTTACAGAATTGTCCGGTAAGAAGTGATCTCAGCAAATGAAATAAAAGAATACTAGGGAAGAAGTATTGTAGAATACTAGACAGTTAATAAAAATACTGTATTTTCTGAAAGTTGGCAATGCAGTATATTTCAGGTTTTATGAATTATGTTGTGATTCTCCCCCATCATTCTAAATAAGTATTGTTTTTTTTAATTTTGTATTAAAGCGGGATTCCCCAAGTTGTATGTATATTGTATACAAATTATATCCAGACCCCACAAGTCTGGACCTAGCTGTGGGTATATAATGAGTACACTAAACGAAAGGATGAGAAAACATTTTAGGATTACCTAGGAATGAACTACAATACATTGTGTTTTTATATTAAATCTCCATGAGTGAATATACAAGGACCAATTATTAAACTGAAAAAGCAGCTTTAAAGTTCTTCTCTAAACATTGTTTTTCTGACAGTTTGCCTTAGAAAATTCCTGAGGATCTTGGTTTTCCTCTGGCTCTGACGTGTGGCTCCTGTTTTCATTGCAGAGAACATTGCTGGCCAGAAGGGGGCACTGTGCTGTCAGTCTAGGTATGCAGGGAGCTCTGCCTGCAAAGCCCGTAAAGGTGGTGAAGAGGATAAATATTGATAGGGCTTTCCAGAGCTCCGGGTGTGTTAGAGGAAAAGAAATTACTTTCTCTTCCTGCCTCCCACCCCCCACCCCACGCTTTCTCTCTCGCATGCATGCACACTGAGTGATGAAATGCATATATTACAGCTTGTGCATTGGGTAGACATGAATAGGGAAAAGCTTGCTAGAGAAGATGACCCCTTGGGCTGTTGGCTCAGAAGTGGAGAAGGATGTGGTTTGATGAAAAGAAGAAAGAAAGATGTTCTAGGAATTTGGCAGGGGATTAAAAGAAGCGAGAGAACTTAAACTAATACTCTTCGCCATAAAGTGATTTCTGTTTAAGGGGGAGGAACTTTACTCTCATTTTTCCTGTGGGCTGAGTTACAGGATAAAGACTCCTGTGCTGAAAGCCAGACTGCTCTTCCCAAAGGAATGACTATATAAAAGTTTTATGCTCTGAGTGTTGCACTGATGTTTGTTTCTTGTTAGATTCAAGTAGGGTAGATTAGAATTTCCTTCCTTCTGTCCATAGCCTAGGGCCGGGTTGTTGCTGGCGGAAGGAAGGGGCCGTAGGGAATAATATCAGATACGAGTGGTTCCTACAACATTTTATGGTGGGAAGCAGTGTAAGAATGAATTAGGTCTTTAACCTAATTTCATGTTCTGATAAACAGCTTCTTATGTATGCCATTTCTAAAATTAGCCAAAAATAAAAGAACTGATGGTCCCTTGACAATTAAGTCTGGATACTACTAACCTTTATTTAAAATATTAAGTTATTATTAAAGTAATACACATGAGTTGTTAAAAGTTGAAATAGGTGTGGAAGCTTACCATGAAAATCAGTAGTCTCCCTCCCCATCTCTCCCATTCTGGTTCTGTTCCACCAAAGGCAACCACTTTGAACTCCTTCTGCTTTTAATTCTTTTGTGGTTTCCACCATACTTCTTTTTTATGTTTATTAAAAATTTTTTTAACGTTCATTTTTGAGAGACAGAGCACAAGCAGGGATGAGGCAGAGAGAGAGGGAGACACAGAATCCAAAGCAGGCTCCAGGCTCTGAGCTGTCAGCACAGGGCTCGACGCGGGGCTCGAACTCACAAACTGTGAGATCATGACCTGAGCCGAAGTCGGCTGCTTAACTGACTGAATCCCCCAGGTGCCTCTATATTTCTTTTCTTTTTTTATTTTTTTGAGACAAATAACATGTGAGTGGGAGAGGGGCAAAGGGAGAGAGCAAGAATCCCAAGCAGGCTCCATGCTCAGCCTGGAGCCTGATGCAAGGCTCAATCTCATGACCCAAGGATCACAACCTGAGCTTTAAACCAAGAGCAGGACACCTCTGTTTCCACCATAGTTCTAAATAGGTTTAGAAATAATCTTTCTGAATTCTCTTGTAGGTAAATATTTAACTTCTGACTTTGGTGCCAAGTACTGACATAGTATATCATGTTTATTTTTTTCCTAGTGTAACTTGCCTTTTCTTCCTCATTTTTCTGCTACATTTTTTTTTTTTTACATATACTTGTTTTTCCCTTCAGATCACTATTACACAACCTCTCTATATATTGAAAAAAAGCTCTCTCAGAATAGTGTCTCAGTTCTATTTGTTTTTCCCCCCAGAGACCTCTTTCTCAGGTAAACTGGCTGTTGTGTGGATGTATTGTAAAATGATCATCTTAGAACTTTCTTGATGTTTTGTTGAGTTGAATTCCCTATTTTTTTTTTTTTTGATAGTGTGTTAGTGTGTTGTTTTATTTATTGATTAATCCCTAATATTGTTAAGCCCATTTTGCAGTAAACAGTTTCCTAAGAAAGCTTACATGAAAGGTAAAGTTGAGTGTCTGATAGTTTGGCTAGGTATAGAAATCTAAAGTGTTGCTCTAGCTGAATTTATGTTAAATTCAATGTGATATTTTTTCTCCTTTATAAATAAGTTATTTTTACAGTCTTGTGTTTTTAATAGAAGGATATTTGGTATTCTATAATTTCAGATTTTTGAATAGGTCTCTCGTTTTGGGTACTTAGTGAAGCCTTTCAATCCAAAACTTTGTATCTTAGAATTCTGAGAAATTTTCTTGTATATTTTTTAAAAAAATGTTCTCTTTGTCTTACTTTTGTAGAGCTTATAATGGTTGGATATTGAGTCTCACATCAGTGCTCTTAGGTCTCTAATTTTCATCTTTTTTTCTATTTTTTGATATATATTCACTTTTATATTTCACTTCTATGATTGGATTATCTTAGGCTGTCATACTTGTAATTCCTAATAACTCTTTCATTCTGTTACATTTAAAAAGTAGCGTCTTACCCTGGTTTTAGATGAATGTACTCTCTTCTTACAACTCTGAGGATGTTAGCATTTTAAAAAGTACTCTTGGGGTGCCTGGGTGGCTCAGTCGGGTAAGCGTCTGACTCTATTTCAGCTCAGGTCATGATCTCATGGTTCATGAGTGCGAGCCCCGCGTGGGGTTCTGTGCTGATAGTGCAGAGCCTGCGTGGGATTCTCTTTCTCTCTTTGCTCCTCCCCTGCTTGCTCGCTCTCTCTCTCTCTCAAAAAATAAATAAACCAAAAAAAAAAAAAAGTATTCTTCTTAAAGTTTGCCGCATGGTGTTTCCTCAGATCTTTTCTTTTTCTCTTTTCATCTTTGAATGTCTTTTTCATAATTGCAACTTTCTACGCATACTTGGTAATCTTCCAAAAAGCATAGACAACTGAGTGGTGCTTTATGAGCATGGGTCAGATAGCAAGCTCTGCTTTAGGAAGGACTTTGAAACATTAGGTATATGGAGGATTTTTTTTCTCTTCCTGTGAGGTTTCAGTGTTTGCCTAGGGCATGGTCTTTAGCTCTCCGGCCATGGGTATAGGGGTCTAGCTGTGTGACGTTTCTGTGCCGCCAGAAGCAGGGGCCTTCCAAGAAAGGAACAGTGCTGCTTTTCTTAAGCCTTTGCTTTTAGCCCTTTATAGTTTTATCTCCTGAAGTTTCTCCAGATTCTTAACCCTGATCTCCTGGCTTGGCTCCTCTGAGTAGAGACTTTAACTGTTTCCCCTTGCTTTCCCCTTGCCTCAGTTCTTTTTCCATTGTTGGTGTCTCCACCTCCTGAACCTCCAGTGTTTTGTAGGCTAACACCCCTCTCTCCCTGTCCACATGCCCCTCTGACACACTGGGGTGTGCCTGTCTCTGTCCTGCCTGATAAGTAATGGTGATGGTTCATTTTATGTATATGCCATGGAGTGCCCAGATGTTCGGTCAAATATTATTCTGCGTGTTTCTGTGAGGGTGATTTTGGATTATATTAACATTTGGATCATACAGTAAAGCAGATTGCCTTCCCCAGTGTGGGTGGGCTTCATCCAATCAATTGAAGGTCTAAATCGAGCCATAAGGCTGAGTAAAGCGGGAGCCCCTCCTGCCTGACAGCCTTTGAACTGGGACAGCGTCTTTTTTTTTTTTTTCCTGCCTTCAGACTGGAGTTCCACTACTGGATGTCCAGCTTGCTGACCGTGGGTCTTGGGACTTGTCAGAATCTATAATCGTGTGAACAATTTATAACCTCTCTCTCTCTCTCTCTCTCTTTCTCTTTCTCTCTCTCTCTCTCTCTCTCTCTCTCTCTCTCCATATACCTCCTGTTGGTTCTGTTTCTCTGGAGAATCCTGACTAATGCAGTGACCCTCTTGTTAGAACTGAATTATTACTCTCTCAAAAATGGACTGACTTATCTTCTCAGAAAATAGTTTTCAAAGTAGAACCTGTTCTTCTGTCTCAGCCCAGGGCCTTCCCCCAAGCAGTGTTGCCCTCTGGAGGTGTTCCCTTGCTGCGGCTCCTAGAGGCTCGTGCCCAGCTTTCTCGCCAAAAGCAGACAGGAGTCTATTTTAGGAAGAAAAAAAAAATCTCCTCTGCTGATGATTCCATTTCTCATTTTGAAAAACATGGTTGTATATTTTTACATTCCTTTCTAATTTATGGTGCCTGGGTGGATGAGGACGATAAATGTGTGTCCATTTAACAATTGTGAGTCAGAAACCAGGTCCTTAACGTTTTTTTTTTTTTAATGTTTATTTTTGAGAGACCTAGAGCACGAGTTGGGAAGGGGCAGAGAGAGAAGGAGACACAGAATCTGAAGCAGGCTCCAGGCTCCGAGCTGTCAGCACAGAGCCCGACGCGGGGCTGGAACCCACCAACCGTGAGATCATGACCTGAGCTGAAGTCGGATGCTCAACCGACTGAGCCACCCAGGTGCCCCGAAACCAGGTCCTTTTTGGATTGAGCCTTTATGTGTGGGGCTTTAATAAAATGCTCTGTTCCTCATGTCTCTGTGAAGTTTCAGGTAGGCAACTACACGGGTGTGTGCACTTTATGCAAAGTTGAGCTGTATACATGGTTCCTCATGCATACCAGAAAGTGCAGAAAACCTAGCAGAAAAGCTTGAGTTAAACTTACACATTTGAGTAAAGCTTTGCAGTTACGGGTGAGTCACAAAAATGCTATCGCTCGCCTTGGGTTTTGATATCCGTAAACTTCTTGGACTCTTCGTAGCACACAGGACTGACCGATTTTGCTTTATTATCCAGACCTTGGTGAACTTTTTGTGCATTCCACACTAGTGAGCCCTGCGTACTCCTCACCACACCTCCTGCTGATTTTCCTGTTTATCCGTGGCTAGGATCCCATGTAGACCTGACTCGTCTTTGGAGTTCCTAGGCTCTGCCTGCTTGGGAAGTGACCTTTTTTGACTAGTTTTAACCTCCTCCTGGAACGAGCGATACCCCTGCTTCCATGGAGCCTGTGCAGGCTTCAGGTGCTTCTACTGTGATGACTCTGTTTCAGAGTCCTATCACACCTTGTTTGACTTGTAGTATGTCAGCCCCCAGAGCAGCCTTAAATATCCCTTTCGATTGGGTTTATTTCCCTGGGTTTGGAAAGACCATCGTGAATTCTGAGTGCAGGGCCAAAGGTATGATTACATGCAACAGACTTTGACCTGTTTTGCTGGTCCTGGGGTGGCAGTAGGATTGGGCTTCGTTTGTGACTCCTGTACCTGTTGGTGTCGAGGTCAGGTATTTTCATGATATTTGGTGTTTCTTTTTATTCGAGATAGAATCTCCTTGAAGGTGGTCCTTTTCGCTTTGCTTTGAAATGAGAGTCTCCCAGCTCCCCTTCCTTTGGCTTGATCTCCAAGTTCACAGGTTTTCAGGTAAAGCAATTGAACCAAACCTACTTCTCAGTGATGCTACATCTGAAGATAGTAGCTGTAAGCAACCAGTGTCTTGCATTTGGAACTGCGTTATCTCAGAGTTGTCCATGAGCGAAGATTTGCCTGGCAGCGTGCTTTGTGCTCAAAATGTTGTTGTGTCTCCGTTCTCTTCTCCCCTGGCCACATTTTCATCGAAGTATGGAAATAAACGCTTTGTGCCCAGAGGCATTTATTGAACGATGCATTATGTGTTACAGAAAAGAACATGCAAAAAAGGTCTATGTCAGCCGTCATAAAGTGCTATGAAGAAGTGTGTTACTAATGCCGCTGGCCCAGGTCCAATTACTACATTCTGGGAACAGGCTATGAGATAAGGCAGTATCTAGCACCTTTTCCCCAGCTCTGGAAGAAGAAACAGGAAAAGTGTTGAAAATAGAGATTTTCAAAAGTGTTGAAAATAGCGTTTTCATATGAGCTTTGCAACTGGTGGAATTGTAATAGTTCAGGAAAATGATGTGAACGTTTTTAGTGAAGTGGTCCTAGCCCTGTTTATCGGCAGGGATTTCTATATTGGAGAGGATTTCCTGAACATAATTTGGGGGGGAGGGGTGTTGGTTGGCAAAGCATCAGGAGCTAGATGGGGAGGGCCATAGGCCTTGCTGTCCATTGGTCCATCCTCTTGGCTGTGTGTATACCTAAGGGGGATTTACTGCTCCCATTTCAAAGCCGAGTGTTAAGCTAGTTTAATTTCTGGGTTTCTGGAGGCTCGTTTTAGGGGCAAGTTACACTTGGATTAGTTACTGCATTTTAGATTTGCCTTTAGAGACCAGTTGTCAATTTCGGTGTTTCTCACAGCCAGAAAATCCTAACTCAAGCGTCATGTCTGGTTTTTTTTTTTTTTTTTTTTTTTTTTTTTAAACGTTTATTTATTTTTGAGACAGAGAGAGACAGAGCATGAACGGGGGAGGGTCAGACAGAGAGAGAGAGACACAGAATCTGAAACAGGCTCCGGGCTCTGAGCTGTCAGCATGGAGCCCGACGCGGAGCTTGAACTCACGGACCGAGAGCTCATGACCTGAGCTGAAGTCGGCCGCTTAACGGACTGAGCCACCCAGGTGCCCCATGTCTGGGTTTTTTGTGCTGAGTTCTGGTGATGAGACTTCTGGAATGCTTTGTGATGTGTGGCCAGCGTAGCCCCAGACCCACGTGTTTGCCAGGCCCTGTTTCCTGTAGGGGTCGTTTCCCATACTCTCCAGGTGCTAAGAGTGCCCAAGGGGAGCATCCCCCCCCCCAGACACGTGACCCCTGCTGAGCCAGGTTTCCCCAGGGGAGGGGGTTTGCAGGTTGCTGCAGTTGTCAGCTCTTGTCTTCTTGGAATCCAGAGACCTCGGGTTCTCGAGATGAAAAGGCCGGTGTCTGACTCAAGAGGTCTCTCCGTACTTCTGCGCGTGGTTCCGCCCCCGTTGGCCCTTCCCTGCCTCTCCCACGGGAGCGCTCACACTCCCCGCTTTGCCCTTGCTGTTCCCTGCTCCTGTGGCGCTCTTCCCTGCTGTGCCCATGTGGATGTTTCTGCTGCTTCACCTCCCTCAGGGCTTAGCACAGCCTTCACCTTCTTGGTGAAACATGCGCTGACCTTGCCGTTGAGGATCAAGCCCCTTTCCCCAGGCCCCGCTCGCGTGCCTCTGTGTCCCTCTTCCCCGACTGATTTTCCTCCACGGTGTTTACCACATCTATTCTGCCCTGTTTTGTTTTCAAGCTCATTTTTCCTCTAGAATGTAATTCCCACGAGGGTATGCAGTTTTGACCGGTCGGTTCCCTGTCGTGCCTGGCACAGTGCTAGTACCCGGATGGGGCTCAGTGAATATCCGTGGAAGGAAGGTCAGATGGATGTTTGACGAGCCCCTGGTCATTCCTCACGTCGCCCAATTTTGGAAGACGCTGCTCTAACGTGTTTAGAGGGCATCCGAGTGAACCACAAGAAATGCCTGTTTTCTCCTGGTCACTTCTCCCCATTCCCCAGGCTCTACGATGTGCTAACTACCTAGGGCTGCCTGGAGCCAGTGCCCGTCCTTGCCGTGAACAGCCATGTCCGCAGGCGTGCTGACGTGTGGTTCGGGTGGGCATCTTTTGGGGCCGACTCGTTCACCTGGGTGAACAGACTCTTCTGTTGGGAACCTCCTGAATTGGCCCGTTTCACCCTGTGTATGGTTCTTAACCCTGGTACGGGGACCGGATGGTAGAGGTCTCTCCTCCTTGTTAGGTCTTGTAGTGTTCACCTGGACTGACTTCAAAAACGAGATTTGAGCAAAGCTACCTGTTCAAGGGTGGTTGCCGGTCAGGGTATGGTCCTTGGACCAGCACCGTTGACCTCACTGGGAACTTGTTGGCAATGCAGAATCACAGGCCCACTCTAGACCTACCGAGTCAGAACGTGCACGTATTGGGTAGTTTTACGTGCAACTTGACCCGGCCGTGGTGCCCAGGTGTTTGGTCAAACATTATTGTAGATGTTTCTGTGAAGGTGTTTTTGAATGAGATTAGCATTTAAATTGGCAGACTGTGAATACAGATGATCCTCTACTTTGGGTGGCCTCATGCGGTTAGTGGAAAGCCTGAACAGAACGAAGTCTGCCTTTCCTGGACGAGAAGGAATTCCACCATCAGACAGCCATCAGACGTGAAAGAGCACGTTCGATCTTCCCCTGGGTCTCCGGTCGGCTGGTCCACCCTGCAGACTTTGGACTTGTCAAGCCTCCACAATTGGGCGAGCCAGTTCCTTAACAGCTCTCTTTCCCTGTCTCTGTGTATACACTTCTGTTGCTTCTGTGTCTCTGGAGAACCCCAACGAATCCATTTTCACAAGATCCCCCCAGCAATTTATATGCATCTTTAAGTTGGGGAGGCACTACCCTAAACTCTTCTGGTGGAAGGATTTTGAGGTGCTTGCCTTTAGCGGGTTGTAGTTGTGTGTCTCTAAATCTGTACCAGGACACCTCAGGGTTGTCTGTCAAGACCATCGTTTTCAGGCTACGCAGTAGCCATCTCTTAGACCCATGTCGGTTTCTCTGAATTACTGATGACACTCATTCTGTTTCAGTATGAAAATATCTTAGACTCACTTTTCTAGTCTGACTAGAATAAAAGTTGGTATGTTTTCCTCCCGCATCTTACCTTTGGTTTTCTCACATAAATGGGATCTCTGTCTACTCCAAACCTTGACGGCATTTCAGAGACAGGCGGGTCCTCTTACGCACACTTAGTATCTTACCGAATTGGGAAACGTTCACGCGTAGACAGGGTCGCGTACCGTCAGTGTGGGTGTGTCTTTTCCATACAGATGGAATCTGGGGTTTATAGTCACACTACTTTATAAGATGCTTTTTAGTCTTCAAGTGTATGAATTTTCCTGTTTTCTTTATGATAAATGTTGTTTGCTTTGTTTCAGTGGTCAGTACACCATAAAGGAATGCGTGATGTTCCGTTTGAATTTGTCCTCTAAACTGTAGTTGGGAGAACTTTATACCGTAACTTTATACGACATGTACTGTCGTGTACGTGAACTCGATATATTTTCCCTACTCTTTAATGAGCTTGATTGCAGCTAGTTCTGTCTGGCAAAATTTTACAGTGACGTCTTATACCCCAACGGGCTACATATAAATGAATGGGGGCTCCATGCAAACGTATTTTCTAGCTAGTTCAGTGATATCCCTTCAAGTGTCAGAATCTTTAAGTTTGAACGGTCTTAGAAGTGGTTTTCATGTAATTGTCTATATTTAATACTGTAAGCAGACAAAGGCTAAAAATAATTCTCTGAGGATGACTCCAGTGTGTATTGTGAAACACAAGGCTGATGCACCATGGGGATGATCTTTTCTGAGACAGTAGCAGTAAATGGTACATGGGACAGTTTCCTGTTTCCTCAAGTGACCTTAAGATGCTGTATTTTTTGAGTTGCCCGGTTTTATTATTTTGTTGTTGGGACTTATAGCAGTATATATGCCCCTAGTGTTCTGTCTCCTGAGGCATTTGCTCTATTTTGGTGTTTCTGATTTGTTGTGTATTTGTGTGTTGTGTTGTTCTGCTGGATAATCTTGCTATCCTATATTTCAGTTAAGAGTTGGCTCAGATAGAACTACCCCACGATCCAGCAGTTGAACTGTTAGGTATTACTCAAAGGATACAAAAATACAGATTCAAAGGGGTATATGCACCCCGATGTTCATAGCAGCATTATCAACAATAGCCGAACTATGGAGAGAGCCTAAATGTCCGTCGACTGATGAATAGATAAAGCAGATGGGGTATACATGTATACACACACACACACACACCCCATGGAATATAACTCAGCCATCAAAAAGAATGAAATCTTGCTATTTGTGATGACGTGGATAGAGCTAGAATGTATTAATGCGAAGTGAAATAAGTCAGAGAAAGACAAATATGATTTTGCTCCTAGGTGGAATTTAAGAAACAGATGAACATATAAGAAGGGGGGGATAAAGAGAAGAAAGGGAAACGAACCACAAAAGATTCTTCATGATGGAGAACAGACAGGGTTGATGGAGGGAGGTGGGTAGGAGATGGGCTAGATTGGTGATGGGTATTATGGAGGGCACTTGTGATGAGCACTGGGTGTTATATAAGTGATGAATCACTGAGTTTTCTACTTCTGAAACCAGTATTGCACTGTATATCCCCTAACTTAAAGTTTAAAGAAATACTTAAAAAAGACAATAAAAAAGAAGAGTTGGCTCAGAATTAGGTCTTCAGAGGGCAAACTAGGAGCCAAGCGGGTACTTCTTATTGGTAAGCCTTTGAGCAGCCAAAGGAAATCTGGTTCATTTGGCCCCTTCAGCTTCTCACTTTATGCCTTTGGATTATTTCATTGTTCATTGATTATCTGCTATGTAGTGGGAACATAGGAAGTTGAAGTAAGCATCTTAATGTTCCCAGAATCTATTTTGGGGATGGATAAATATACAAAGCAAAGCAGAGACCATATAATGTAGGGACAAACACCATCCTGTGGGCTTGGAGGAAAAAGAGTCTGTGATTTGACCAAATTTAATGGCATATATAAGTTTGAGGGGGTAAGATGGGAAGGGCAGTTTAGTTATGGAGAGACCATTTGGGTGAGAGAGGATGTCCCAGGTGGAAACAAAAATGGGAACATCTACAGATTCAACACAATATTTATCGAGATCTAGTGGCATTCTTTACAGAAGTGGAAAAAACACTGCTAAAACGATATGGAACCACAAAAGACCCTAAATAGCCAAAGAAATTCTGAGAAGGAAGAATACAGTGAAAGGCATTACACTTCCTAAGTTAATGCTATACTCTAAAGCCATAGTCATCACGACAGTATGGGCTTGGCATAAAAACAGACAAATAGATCAACAGAACTGAATCAAGAGCCCGGAAATAAACCCAAGTATATATGGTCCATTGATACTTGGAGAGGGAGCCAAGAATTCTCAAGGGAGAAGAGACCATCTTTTCAATAAGGTGCTGGGATAATTGGATACTCACATGTAAAAGAATGAAACTAGACCCCCATCTTACACCACTTACAAAAATTAACTTGAAGTAAAGACTTAAGTGTAAGACCACAAGCCATGAAACTCTTGCAGGAGAACATAGAAACAAGCTCGTTGACGTGGGTTTTGGTGATGATTTTTTGGATGTGACGCCTGAAACCCAAGCAACAAAATAAAAACCAAGTGGGACTACCTCCAAGTCAAAAGCTTCTGCCCAGCCAAAGAAACCATCAATAAAGTGAAAAGAGAATCTGTGGAATGGGGAAAATGCATTCGCAAACCAAATATCTGGTAAGGGGCTAGTATATAATATACATAAGAGACTCCTACAACTCGATGGAAACAAATGTCAGTTAATAAATGGGCAAAGGACCTGAGTAGACACTTATCCAAAGAAGATGGACGAAAAGCCAATAGGCACATGAAAAGATGCTCAGCATCTCTAGTCATTAGAGAAATACAAATTAAAACCATAAGGACCTATCCCATCACACGTATTTGGATAGCCAGCATCAAAAAAAGATAACAAATGCTGGCATGGATGTGGAGATATAAACTGGTGCAGCCACTGGGGGGAACAGTATGGAGTTTGCTCACAAAATTAAATAGAACTACCCTGTGACCCATCAGTTCAACTTTGGGGAATATATCCAAAGGAAATGAAAACACTAAACCTGAAAAGATATCTCCACCTCTATGCTCATAGCAGCACTGTTTACACTAGTCAAGACATGGAAACAGCCTAAGTGTCTGTTGATGGGTGAATGGATGAAGAAGTTGTGGTATATGCATTAAAGTGGAATATTACTCAGCCACAGAAAACGAGGGAGCCCTACCATTTGAGATGTGGATAGACCCTGAAGGCACTTGAAGTGAAGTAAATCAGAAAATGAGGACATACTGCATGATCTCACACGTAGAATCTAAAGAATCCAAACCCAAACTCCTAGAAAAAGATGAAACCTGTAATCACCAGAAGTGGAGGGTGGGAGGAAGGAAATTGGATAAGGTGGCCAAAAGTTACAAACCTCCAGTTAGGAGATAAACAAGTACAAGGAATGTAACGTACAACATGACGACGATAGCTACCACTGCTGTATGATAGATATGAAAGTTAAAGTTCGCTTGTGCCCATATGAGAAGATGGGTGTTGGCTGAACCTGTTGTGTTCACCGCTTCACGATAGATGTAAATCAGAGCATCATGCTGTGCACCTTAAGTGATACAGTGATGTATATCAATTATTTCTTAGTAAAACTGGAAAACGATTCCAAGCAAGCGTGAGTAAAGGATGTGATAGGAGTGGAGTTTTTTCAGGTGTGGTTGACCAAAAATAAAGCCCCCACCTGTGGTGGGTATCCAGAGGGATACCTTCCTGGTACCCAGGGCATACTTTATGGAATTAACTTGCTGCATTGAATCGATGGCTTTCTATTAAGAACTATCATGCATCACAAATCATGGAGTAATAATTCTACCCCGCTTGTGTGAATTACCCAAGGTATTTCTATCTATCTCAGTGTTCGTATCTTCTGTATTTGGAATGTGTACCTCTTTCTGTTTTGCGATCCTTGAGACATGTCTTCCTTTAACTAATATTCTTGATGTGCTTACTATAGCTCCCAGAAGGTGGACAAATTTCCCTGCTCACACTGTGTGAATAGTAAATGTGTCTAACTTTGAAAACAAAGATCCCATTGGAAGATCTTCTTGTCAGGTGTGTCCTTTTACAAAATTTTGTAAAGGGCCAGCATGGCAATTTTCTTGTCCTGAAGTTTGAAATACTTTATTTTTAAAACCACTTGTAAAATTCTTGAAACCTCATCCTCTTGCTTTTTAGAACTTAGGTTTGTAACCGACGCTATCATTTTTCTTTGTCCTTTCAGTACGGCCAAGTACAGCGTGTTGACGTTTCTACCTCGATTCTTGTATGAGCAGATTAGAAGAGCTGCTAACGCCTTCTTCCTCTTCATTGCCTTATTACAGGTAATGTTTTTTAAAAAGTTATTTAAAATTCATAATGCTAACTACATGCAAAATGAGACTTTGCTCAAAGGTCACGTAACTGAAAAAGTGTCATGATGCTTGGATGTAATTTGTCCCCTTATCCAATCATTTTTCCATGAAGAAACATGATCTTTGCATAAAGGGAGACTTATCTAGATATTGCTGGGAGGATAGTGGCAGTTACTAAAAAGACGCCTTGAAAAATGGCCCTAGGGTGATACTTTTAACCCCCTTTCTGTTCTAAACACATAGCAATGTTGGATAAAATTCTTAAAATACGTAAAACATGTACTTAGTTTTTAAAATGTAATCATTTTGGTTTAACAAGTGGAACAGAACTTCAAAGAGTGGTGAGTGTCCTATTTTTTTTTTTTTTACATAGAGAGGATTTTCATTTAAAAATTTTAATTTTGTCAGCTTCCCTCTTTTGGTCTCTTGTCTTACAGCAAATTCCAGATGTATCTCCAACAGGAAGATATACCACCCTGGTGCCATTGATCATTATTTTAACAATCGCAGGCATCAAAGAGATTGTAGAAGATTTTGTAAGTTTTTGCTTTCATACAATAAAAATGTTGTATAACTTATATAGCTTATAACTTATCTGTTGCTTTGGGTTTTTTGTTGAAGACAGGAAACTGGTCGATAGCTTAACTAGCCTGTCAAGGCCCACGATGGTGTTTTTGGGGAGGGAACGTGGACACACAGTGTCTTAAATCCAATGGCACAGAAGTAGTTCAAACTCTATTTTCTAATGTTAGCTCTGAGGCTCCTCTTTGATTTTCATCACTAATGTTCCTTGTGTCCTGCTTTAGAGCTTGTTAATTTGGGCCCTGAAAGGATTATATTGCTGCCTACTATTGCAGCATTGGGCTGGCTGTGGCTGAGGTAATTTTATGAGTCTTTTTCCTCATATTAATCTCCGTGTATTTCCAAGTTCATTGGCTACAGCCGTATTCATGCTTTCTCCCCTTTTCTCTCTCCACCTGTGGTCTTGTCTGCATAGTCTTTCTCTTCCTCTCCACTCCTCACTCCCTCAACCCATTTCTCTCTCTCTCCCTTCCTCCCACCCCCACCCCCAGCAGTGTGTGTGGCTCTCTCCTTCTCACACACACATACACTCACACACACATGTACATTTTTCTGGGAAAAGGGAAACAAATAAATGGAGTACAAATCAAAGGAAACGTACTTTGTGCCTGAAGTACTTTACCAATAAAATGAATTCGGTTGTTGTTGGGTTTATCATCCTGAGTAATTTTTTAGTCGAGCCTAAAACAAACAAGGAGTGAGAAGTTTCATACTTCAGAGTGCTCGCTCCTTGTTGGAGCCAAAAGGTCATGGTTTACACCTGCATCCACATTTGCTACATTTATCTACTGAATTCAAGCGACGCTGGGTCACAAACCACCGAGCTGAATTTTATAGCATTAATGTTGCTGCCAGTCGGTTTCCTCGTGTCCTGTTTCTTTCCTGATCTATTGTTTGTTGTTTCAATTATTCATTTGGAACTTGTGAATCTAAGAACGTTCTTTTCTTTCTTGTAACAGAAGCGGCATAAGGCAGACAATGCAGTTAACAAAAAGAAAACGATAGGTAAGACACCAGGCTGAGTCACTTTTTCCACTGGAAAACCTAAGACCTGCATTTAAGGCATTTTAAATTAGTAGCTAATGGTACCGAGATAAGTCGAGGGAAGTGATCTATAAAACATTTTCAAGAGCAAAATTACAAACCAGTCCAACAAAAGTGAGTCCTGGCTCTTAAGATTTGAACAGAATTGGTGTATTTTCAAAAAGGTGGTAATTTTCAGGAGCTAGACATATTTTATGTCCAAGAATTCACATCCTTGATTTGTAATTGCGCCCTACCTCTCTCTTTTACTCTATTGATTTCTAGAACATTAGATCTGTGGGGTTGTGTGTGTGTGTGTATGTGTGTTTTTAAATCTCGTAACAACAGGGTGATATTTTTCTCCTGGGATAAACAGGACTAGATTTAACTTATATGCATATATCTATATTTATGTGTACACATTCTTCTACATATGGGACACAGATTTGGGCTCCATTTTGGGGAGTGCTGTGGTATATATACCTTTATGTCTAACGATATGATCATGTTGGAAGTAACAAGTGGAATTGTAAAAGGAGCGTTTTAGATTTTGGAAAGCTGGTTTTATTTTGATTATATCAACCGATGTTGATTGAAACATTTTTTTTTTTTCTTTTTCAGTGTTAAGGAATGGTATGTGGCATACCGTTATGTGGAAAGAGGTAAAAACGAATTTTAAAGATACCCCGGAAAGTACTGGCTTGGGGACTTAGAATCAATTGATAGTATTGATTGCAGTAGATAAAGTTCAGGTTAAGACATCAGTCCTTTCCCATGGAAGTTTTACATTGTGGAGCTTCCCACGAGGTTTACTTAGAACTGCTCCTTGTTGGCTCTGTTCCCCGCCGTCTTCTGGAAAGTACCCACGGTGTCAGTTCAGTTGTGAAATTCATTGCTCCCGATGGATATTTCTAGAATATCAAAGCAGTCTCTAGCTTCTGACTCCAATCCAAGAGACCTTCTCCCTGGTCTCTGTTCTCCTAACCTAAAACCAGTTTTTTAAAGATTTTCTAACTTCGGAGAGTCTCGCTTCTAACATCTTTGGTGGGAAGAGTTTTGGGTTTAAGATTGACTGTAGAACATAAATAGATGGAGTGGGGGTTGGAGACCAGTGTTGTTTCAGTCCTGAGGTTGGGTGGCACGACCCAAGTCTTAACTTGACGATACTGACAAGGTTTGCCTCCGTGTCCCTAGAAACCTGAGGTTGGGAGGGTTTGGGGCTGGTGAGCGTTTCTTGGCAGTTCATGGTGATGAATAGAAAACCTAGAAGAAATACGCTGTGCCATCTGGGTATCTTGCACCTGATAAAATTAGCTTTTGAAGTGAGCCTCTGTTTTACCTGGACCATCTTAGTGGTCATAAGATACTTTTGGGGGTGACTCTCATGACTTCAGAATTTGAAGCTGATTAACATGATTTCAAAAGGAAACTGCGTTTTAGAGGGCTAACTTAACGATAGTTTCTGCTGTTACACATTTAATAAGCAGTGTTTAAAAATGCCTCTAGGGGCGCCTGGTGGGCTCAGTGGGTTAAGCAGCAGACTTGGCTCAGGTCATGACCTCACGGTTTGTGGGTTCGAGCCCCACGTCGGGCTCTGTGCTGACGGCTCGGAGCCTGGAGCCTGCTTTGGATTCTGTGTCTCCCTCTCTCTCTCTCTCTCTCTCTCTCTCTGCCCCTCCCCAACTCGTGCTCTCTCTCTCTCTCTCTCTCTCTCAAAACTGAATAAACATTAAAAAAAAACCTTTTTTTTTAAAAATGCCTCTAGAATTTTTTACTTTGCAAAATGTCTGTGATATAGTGCCTGTAGCCCTCAGTTTAGTTTTTTTTTTTTTTATTTTGTTCCAAGAGACCTATTAAGTCCCTTTATAGTGTTTTGTGATAACACTTTAACCTTGGTAGCAACCTAGAAATCCTGTATTGCAAATACTAATCGACCTCCCTCTTACTTGGAAGTCTGTGATTCTTGGTCAAGTGGTTTGAAATTCTTGACTTCACAGGTTAGAAATGCTCCCAGTGCTGTTGGGGGGTGGGATTTCCACTGCACTTAGGAATGGCCTCTGTTTCTCTAAGATTCCTATTGCCCGCCCCCGCCTCTTCCCCCGCCCCAGATAGCCATGAACTGGATTTGGGATGTTTACACTACTCGAAACAGTAGAAAGTGGAGTGATGATCTCTGAATTCCGGGTCCAGGAGGGGATGGCCCCACTGACCCCTAAAGCTTGCTACTGTTTCCCACCCACACATTTGAAGTTAGAAAAAAATCCCAAACCGAATAACTCTTCTATGCTTTGCCACATACATTTTTAAATTTCATTTAAAACACTTGTGCTTGTTTAAATGGAGCTCTTAGCACGTACTAGAGACTGTGTTAGGCGCTGGGGACGCAAATAACAGTACGGCATGGCCCCTGCCCTTGAGAAACCGCCTACAGTGGTTCTCAGCCCCACTTGGTGTGGGGCATCCCAGCTGCCCTAACGCTGACTGCTGCCCGGGCTGCAGTCTTAAGAAAATGTCTGATTCTGAATTTCCACAGGGCCCTCAAATTTGCATTTGTAACAAGTTCCCAGGTGAGGCCGCTGCGGCGGGTCCAGACTCCTGCCCCAGCACCCCCACGGGTAGTGGGAGCGGCAGGCAGCTGAATAGAATGCAGTGCACCTACTGAGCTCCGTGTAGGGGCGGGCTTGGGGAACATACGGGAGGGACTACTAGTCCAGCAGTTCAGAGGAGCGGAGGCTTCTCTCACGGGATGCGCTGGTGTTCTTGCGAAGGATGAACGGGAGGTAACTGTTTGGAGAGGGAAATGCTCTTCAGGACAGACGGAGGTGGGTGGGCGGGAAAGGCGGGCACATCTACACGGTGGCTCAGAGCAAGATTGAGAATAGGGGAGAAGACAGGGGAAGCGATCTTTAAGCTTCCCAGAGCCATGAAACTCCCACCTGGAACGGTAAAGCCGGGGTCGGCAAGTCCCCGGGCTGTGGCTGAATAGTGAAAGCTCTTCTGTGCCTCTCGAGAGCTTTGGTTGACTTGAGGAGACCTTTGAGCTTGTCCTTCAAAAATCAGAGACTTGAGAAACCCCCTGAGGCTAGAGTGGATTCAGGGGTTCGGGGGGGGGGCTCTGTCTCGCGTTAATTCTCATTCTGGGTAGTGTCACATGCGCAGGAGACAACCAGGCATAAGAACACCAAATAGAAAACCATTTTCAAACACGTTTCCAGCTAAGTCGTTTTTCATGCACATGAAACTTCTTAGTACTTTGTCAGTGGGCTACAGATGCCTCTGTATGGAAATAACTAAGATTGGGGGGGGAAGCCCTAATTCCCCTGTCCCCACCGGGTTCACAAAAATGCCACTACCTTTTTCTTATGAAAACATGACCAGGTTTCCTTTCTCATTTTTAACTAAGTGCTTCTTCTGATTTTTTTTTTCTATGCAGTTAAACTCTTCACATAACATACGTTTACGTTTAAAACCATTTTCAATTTTCATAAGCATTCCTTGCCTTTGAACCGATGGTTGTCGCGATAGCTCTATAGCCTCTGTTCTTTGATATTCTTTTTAAAAAAAATTTTTTTTTACATTTATTTTTGAGAAACAGAGTGAGACAAAGCGTGAGCCGGGGAGGGGCAGAGAGAGAAGGAGACACCGAATCCAAAGCAGGCTCCAGGCTCCGAGCTGTCGGCACAGAGCCCGATGCGTGGCTCAAACTCACCACGAGATCGTGACCTGAGCCGAAGTCGGACGCTCAACCGACTGAGCCACCCAGGCGCCCCTGATATTCTTTATCATGGAATACGGGGTATACTTCGGTGCCCGCCCTTTGCCGCTAGGTTGATATACAGTGGTTCTGGAATTTAACTTTTACCACCATTCCCTATATCGAGCGCGGTTCCTTACTTCACACGCTTTGGTGAGTGATACAGAGCACTGGCAGGACACCTGTTTAGCAGACCTTCCTTCTCCTACTAGAAAGTTAGATACAGGCACCTGCCAGGGGCATTCTCCCAGCCTGCAAGATCCAGCACTCTTTCATAAGCATCACTTTCATAACTACTCCGTTTGAAGTTCCTGATTTCCGAGAGAACAGAAATGTGTGTTAGAACAAGAAGGAAGACCTGGTGCCCATTTTGAGTTTTGAATTTGTTAATGTGTGCTGAGAGCGGCCTTTGTTCCCGTGCTGTCAGAGAATCGTGGCATCTCTGACTTTGACACTCCCAGTGTTCGTTTGGTGTCACTCCTGCTGGTAGAGACTGGCACTCGGCACATGCCTGTTTCATGCCGAGTGCTTGTATATACGTCCTTAGTCATTGCATCAGCCCTCCCAGGTTAAGGTTGTTCTTTCCCCAGTTAAAAAAAAAAAATTATTTATTTTTGAGAGAGAGTGAGCAGGGGAGGGGCAGAGAGAGGGAGACACAGAATCCAAAGCAGGGTCCAGACTCTGAGCTATCAGCCCAGAGCCTGACTCCGGGCTCGAACTCACAAACCGCGAGACCATGACCTGAGCTGTGGTCGGACGCTTAACCGACTGAGCCGCCCAGGCGCCCCGAGGTCTTTCCCCATTTTGTAAGTGAAGACGCTGGGGCTCGGAGAGGTGAAGGGCTTTGCCAAGATTGTCTAGTGTCTGTGAGTCTCAGATTTGAACCTAGGTCGGCCTGACTTGAAAGCCCAGACTCTACCTACCTGGGTGCTTCTGTGACGTTATTTAAAGGATTTCCAAACCCTTGGCCATGGTGTTCACGGTTGGCAGATTAGGGCCTCTTTCCTTACCTTGGGTTCTTCTGTCCAGCGGAGTCTGTTTCCTAAAATGGTCTCTGACTTTGGCTATGACTTTGTTTTCGTTGGTTTTTTTTTTTTTTTGGCAAGTGAGGCTATACAAATCTTCCCCGTTGTATGTGGTATGTTTCCAGGGGACCTTTCAGGTGCCCTGTTCGTGGGTGAATTTAGTATTGCCTTGCAGTCAGACCACGGGCCAGTTGCACGGTTTTGAATCTGGGGTCTAACGCTCATTGGCTGCTGTGTGATGTTGATCGCGTGATTCCTCTTTGAGCCTCAGTTTCCCTGTTTGTTAAATGGAGAAAATCTGTGTTAACTCAATTGCTCCTTAAAATAACCCCATGAAATATGTGCCGTGAACCTCATGATATACACAGATGCACACGGGGTTTACATCGCTTGCTCGGAGTCATATAGGGACAGTGAGGAGTCCAGCCGGGGGATTTGAGCCCGGCCTTCAGGCTGGCTCTGGAGCTGTACTCAGCCACCCCCCCCCCCACTACTGTGTAGAGCTATGGGATTGTTGTAGAGTTCAGGGGTGGAATTTGCAACTGGATGGAATCATCATGAGCAAAGGAGACCTTGATAGTTGTTCTGACTCGTGTTTCCTTACTCTCCCTTTCTGTTTTTGTTTTGTTTTTCTTTTTCATTCAGCATCCACTGCAGAGAGGCCATATTACCATTTGTAGTGAAAGACTTTGCTTCCGTTCTTGTCAAGGAAAATAATTTGGGCTTGTGTCTTGAATTTCAGGGCATAATTATATAGTAATGTTTTCTTCAAATATTTAACCACCTTAGTCACTGTTTGTGCTTGCCTTTCATGCTCCTCTGACCCTGTCCCTGGTTTTCTAGGTGGCGGTGGGAGACATTGTGAAGGTCGTCAATGGGCAGTATCTTCCAGCAGACATGGTCCTGCTATCCTCCAGGTCAGCTGTGCTAACGGGCACGTTTTTTGAAATAAACGTTACGAACAATAAAGCATTAAATGGTGACTGCGGGAATCACAAGGCTCCTTTTTGCTTCCACCCTCCAAGGCACCAGCCTCTCTCTCTCTCTCTCTCTCTCTCTCTCTCTCTCTCTGGCCTGTTCTTCTGTGACTCGTAATTTGGCTCTTTTTTTTTTTTTTTTTTTTTTTCCCTGCCTTGATCCCGTTTTCTTTCTCCTATTCATTCCCGTGTACTTTTGCAAAACTCTTTTATGTTTATTGGTTCATTTTAGTCTCCTAGCTATTGTGGGCTATTTGTCATTCACCGGAAACATTCCAGAGCAGGGGAGTGATTCCTTCAGGGTACCCAGCTTGCAGCATCTCTGAGACCTGAGAACCAGTCTCCCGGTGGGTCCAGCCAGGAGTCTTCCCGTGGAACCTAGGGTCTCCTTTACTAGCTGCTCAGAGATCTGGGCCGTTTTCGCAGCATAGACACGACTGCAGATAGTGTTGCCCCTCTATTTCTCCGCGTTTTGTCCCCCTTTCCACCCAAATGCCATTGCCACATTCTCCACGTAGTTTCATGCTGGAAAGGTATCCCCAATCCCTACGTGACCTGAATCACGGACCGAGTAGTCCTTGACTTCTCCTTGGCTTAATACATAAAAGTGAATATCAGAGAAAGGATGCTAAAATTAGGATATGAGTAAACTTCTGTTCATGAGTTCAAGATTAAATTATATGAGGAGACTAAAACTTCCTGTATTTGTGTACTGTGGGGAGTCCTAGATACTCACACCGTTTGCATTTTCTCTGACTACAGACAGTGCTGCTTTTATTGGACCTGATCACATACTGGATTTTAAGCCTTAGCGTGAATTGTCTTGCTCGAGCTAAAAGGTGTGACGATAGAGTCCTAGGCCTATAGAGGAGGATAAATACCAAATACATAAGGCAGGATTCACGTCTGTCCCTCTTGATTAGTAATGGCAGAAATAGTGAAATGTGGATCATTTGACAGTTTGGGCTGTGAGTTTTCACCGTAACCCTCAGAAAACCTGGTTTTAATGTGAGATTGTCCCAGCTGACCATGTGTTCCTAGGCTGCTCACTAGTGTTTGAGTCTGTACGTTGTGCTAAGCTGTCCGCTGAGTCTGTCCTCACATTTAATATCCCCCCTTGCTGTCCCTGCTATTTACATGAGAAAACAAAGATTGAACAACTTCTAAGTCCATACGTGCCACCAATGTAGCAAGAGGAGATTTGGACTCAGCCAGTGGCTTGCAGGTTCCGTTCTCTTAACCACTATGATTAGAAGTAGAAATACAGTATCTTCTATGCTTCTTCTTCTTCATATGTTCTGTCCTTAAAAGTAGGTGTTTGGATTAAAAAGTTACCTGTTGACACAGTAAAAGGCACAGGGAAGGCTTGCCAAGCCTGTGTCTTGATTTCTGAACGGTGGCTGTAACGTTCTTCAAGAGATGTGTTTGTTCTGGCTATGCCTAGGGTAGCTCTTTTGGTCGGGAGCAGACTGAGTCTCAGACTCTAAGGGTCATCTGGACACAGTAGTTGGGTCTTAGCCGGAACATCTTGTGTTTCCCTCAACCCACCAATCCCCTTCTCATTCTTCTTGAGTTATTTCTGTTGCTTAAGGTCAAGCAGCCATTATGTGGGGCCCATAATGGTGGATACTTGGGCAGACCACTTGATATTGGTGTTGAGCCCCAAAGAGGAGGGTCTTTCTGGTCAGTTACTACTGAAGTGGTTGAAGGGCCAGTCAGCAGACACACTTTCTAGTAGAGACTTTATGAGCTGGGAATTTGGGGAAGGGATCTTACTAACCTTTGGCTTTTGAAATTTCTCTCTTCATAGTGAACCTCAGGCGATGTGTTACGTTGAAACAGCTAATCTGGATGGGGAGACGAACCTTAAAATTCGTCAGGTAAAGTTACCTTTTAAGACTTGTGCGGCTACGGAGACCCCCCCCCCCCCCCCAATTGCCAATTTGGTCTGCTGTACCAGTCAGTGCTTTTCCTAGAGATAAAAAAGGAATCCCTGGGAAGAATGTGGCTTTTATTCTGAAGGGAACCTCTTCATAGCGACAGCAAAATTAAAATAGTGAGCTTCATCCAAGGATGAGTCACGAAGGGTATCTTGCCTTAATTTACGTCCTAGATTTCTGCCTGTTAGTGCAGATGGAAAGACATCCTGTCAGCTAGGTTGAGTCACGTGGTGGAAAGGGCAGCATCTACATGGGGATATGGAGTAGACAAGGTGTGGGTACCTCACTTTACACTATTGTTTTAACTGAGACTTTAATTCTAGAGAGTTATATATTAGGGATGAAATTTCTGTGCCTTAAAACTGCTCTTACCATATGTTTTCATTCTAGAATGAAAAGTGGTCTTTAATATAGTACAAGCTGTAAGCATTTGACATGTACGTTTTCTGCTGCATAAAGTTGAATTTGATAGTTCCGTCCACGTATTTTTCTTTTCTACCTCAGGTATTTGATTTAGGTAGTTTTTTTGTTTTTTTTTTTTTTTTTTCTGTTTAAAGAAGAGTTGCTAAGTGCTAGATATGATACTCATATAATACTATATTAAAAGGCTGCTTTATTCTGTTTTTATGACTTGTGTTACAATAGAACTGAAAGAGTGTTCACTCCGTAAGGTGTTTGAGTACGTGGTTACTTGAACATGGATGTTCCCAGCACAGTCGTAGAATCTGAACTTTGTACTTCACTGAAATCTTTGGAAACTTTTGCATTAGGTTGCTACAGCGAAGGCTGCCTGTAGAGTCTGTCTTGAGGGACTGGTGGTTTGATTTGTTAGCCTCCCCAGTTATTCCATTTTTGCTGATACATTATTTCTTTTGGATTACCAATGGGGTTGCTGAATGCTGTCCCTAAACCTGGAAGATTGTGTTCACGTTCCTCTTTTGGTTTAACATTTTAGGGTTTGAGTCACACTGCTGACATGCAAACAAGGGAAGTATTGATGAAGTTATCTGGAACCATAGAATGTGAGGGACCCAATCGCCACCTCTATGACTTCACCGGAAACTTGCACGTAGATGGGAAAAGGTATCACTTTTCACTTTGCACTTAGTTTTTATTTTTGTTTCTGTGTTGTTGTTTGTTTGAAAGGGAGCTTTGGAAACTATCAGTTTGTTTTTTATTTCATAATATCTTAAAATCATGAAATTTTGTAGGTTTCGCTTAGATATGAGAGACTGAGCTTCTCCCAAAACACAATTTCAGTCCATATAAACCTTCCCTTAAATTTAAGGAAAGAACTGGTTTTTGTCAAGAAAAACAGCCTGAGGGTCTGAAATGAGGTTAACAGCATGGACTGTTTTTTCTGTGTGTATTACCTACCAGGGAGGAGAGACGGTTTGGGCTGCATAAAATTGTCCAGAAAAGCAGAAGAGAAGCATTGAGGGGTATAAGAGCCAATCTGTTTATTAGAGAAGCGTCCTTTTGGGTTTTTTTGGCTAGCATTCTTCTAAGTAGCATTTGTGTTTATGAAGTTGAGTGGAAGGAAACGCAATTACCCTTTTTTTTTTTTTTTTTTAATATTCACGCTCTGTTGTCTGTATTCTTTTGTCTTTGTCCTCTTGACATTTGTTTGATTGTTAGAGAGTCATTTTTGTCCTTACGTTGATGCGCAGTGTCTCCCTTCTGCCCATCTTTAATCTGCGTGCTCCTTATCCATGCTTCCCACCTTTGCATTTTGAACAGACCCAAAGGGAAGGATCTGATCATGGGAATCAACCCAAAATAACTATGACAGCTGTGACTGCTTTCTTGGTTTTCATTTAGCATGCAGAACCATTCTGTGTTCCAGATCTTCATTTTGAATTTCTAAATTATCACCCAGTCCCTTATTTAACCATTAAGTCATCCTTGACAAATTTGATATTATAGCTCTTTTGCTTTTTTGTTGTAATAGTCTCTAAAATAAACTGGGTTTTCCAAATGAATAAGCTTCTGGTTATTTTAGCAATTTCCTTATTGGGTGTGGAGTTTCATAACTGGGTTGTAAGAGAACACGATTCCCTCTAACATTTTTGTAGGAAAAACAATCTATATTTTTTTCCTCGTGGTGATAAATGGATAGGATGACACTTTTTTTTTTTTTTTTTTTTTAAGGGATTGGTAACCTTTATTGCCCCTGTGTCTCAGTGAAATAATTCAAATTTGACTAAAAGGAACAATCAAATTAATAGACTAATTGTGGGTTTATGTTTAAGGGAAAAGCTCATGCTCATGTGTCACACTATCATTAAATATAAATGTTGTTTCTTATTTTTAGCCCTGTTCCCCTTGGGCCCGACCAGATCTTATTAAGAGGTACACAGCTTAGAAACACTCAGTGGGTCTTTGGCATAGTTGTTTATACTGGACACGACACCAAACTCATGCAGGTAAAACATTTCTATGCTGAAAAACAATGCTGGTTTTAGAATTGATTTTTTTTCTTTCCGCTTTTCTAGAGTAGAGAGTGCAAATGCAGGCGTTGCATTTGGGAAGCGCAAGTTTGTGACCTAAATTTGGAAAGGACGTACCTGATTCCTTGGGTAGTTTTTCCTGGATTTCTGTGATCGTATCGCATGTGTATTATCTCTTGCCTGAAATATCGATGGTCTTTGTTTTCCAGACTGAGGGGGACAAACAGTTCTAACTTATTTTATCTTCTGCACTTAAGCGGGGATTCATTCTAACTTCCTTATTTCACTGCTTCTCTTCCTCACCCTGTGAATTAGGATTTTACAGTAAATTGTCCTTTTAATTGGTAAAATCGGTTATTTTTGAGTTAATGTTTATTCTTCATACACCAAAAAAAAAAAAAAAATTAAGTTGAAATGATTTTGCTCTTTCTCCCTGATTGTGATTTTTAAATTATTATTTGTGGGTTTGAAGCAGCCCGCATTTGTATTATGATGTGTTTCGCCAGACAGGTTTTGAAATTCTGTAGAAATCAGTGTCCTGATGTGTCATTTCTTACATTGCTTTGGTTTCGTTTGGCATCTTACTTTGCTAACGGTTGCTGTTCATGAGAATCGGCTTTTTGGCTTGTCTGCTCTTTAGTTTCGCTTCCGAAGCATATATTTGACTGTACTTCTTCGTTCAAAAATATTTAGTGACCACTGTGCACCGAGTCTTGAGCTGGCCTGTATGGATGCAAGAGTGAAAGGCCCAGCTCACCCTCTGGGAGCCACATGGACTAAGGAGTAATGGGGAATTACCGGGTAGCGCAGTCAAGTCCTGTGGGTGACTGCAGAAGGGCCAGGCCCCCCAGGATTGGGGCCGTTAGCGACTCCGTGCTGAAAGCACATTTTAGATGGAGGGTTAGAGAGAGGGGTGCTCTTGAGTTGGTCCGTTCTTTTAATCAGATGACGGAAGAGGAGAGAGTTAACTGTTGACTAGAGCAGATGACGCGTTGGAGCCCACGTCCGCCCCAGCTGGGAAATGCAACGGAGTCAGGGTGGCGGGAGGTGGAGGGTGAGGAGGCTTCAGAGGCTCGTGAGGCTCGAAGGCTGCTGCAGCTGCTGCGTGACAGGCCGTGTGGAGTGCTCGTCCTGGGGTTTCTTGGGCAGAGAGAGACCTGAGAGTGAACCGGGAGAGGGGGAGGCCGACGATAGGACTGTGGGAGGCAGGGAAATACGGGGCCGAGAGACCACGCATCTGGCGGTCGGAGCTATGGTCGTGAAGACGGGATGATGGCAGCCCTGGGGCCAAGATGGATGCCTTAAGCCAAATGCTCACCTCCTGGGAGCGTGGGGGCCGTGGCCGAGAGGTCGGTGGACTCGCTGAGGGAAGAAGCAGAAGGCGGTGTAGCCGAATGACGTGAGTGTCACAGGGGAGCGTTTTAAGGTGGCATCAGAGGCATAAAGCGTCAGAAGTGCCACCAGCTTCCGAGGCCGAGGCGTGTAAGCACCCTCTGCTTGAGGGGGCTTCAGGGAAGGAGTGCCCTCACCTGGGTAAGGAAAGCTCCCAGCGGAGGAGGAGGAGGTCGCGGAGAAGTTCCGGGCCTGGGATGGAATGGCATGGCGTGTTGGAATGGCGGCGGGGGAGGGGGGTGTGTACGAGAGGGTGGGGGTCCGTGGCAGCCCGAAGAAAAAATAGTCAGTGAATGCTGAGGCCCTTCTTGGATGGCTCATGATCCTTCGGTGAATCCGAGAGGCGTCTCGTCTGTCCTTCCGGCTGGGTCCTCACCAGTCCAGAGCTGATTAGAACACTCCACTAACCAGCTCACTTCTGTTTTGTTTTGGTTTTTGAAAATTTTTTAATGTCTATTTTTGAGAGAGAGAGAGAGAGAGAGAGAGAGAGAGAGAGAGTGGGGGAGGGGCAGAGAGACAGAGGGAGACACCGAATCGGAAGCGGGCTCCAGGCTCCGAGCCGTCGGCACAGAGCCCGACGCGGGGCTCGAACTCGCAAACCGTGAGGCCGTGACCTGAGCCGAAGTTGGCCGCTTAACCGACTGAGCCACCCAGGCGCCCCAGATCACTTGTGTTTTGATGGTGACGTGACAGAGGTGACAAAGAGCTCAAGTTTGGGGCCCCGAGACCTGTGTTTAGATTGTGCATGTTACAAATTTCACCCCTCTCCGAGACTCCTTGTATGCCGGTTGTTTTTCTCAGGGTGACATTGGTAGTGTAGCTTTGAAGCTAAGGTGTAAGAGATAATTAAGTTATGCCTAAAAATGATCCCATCATCTTGTTATTGAGCAAGGTGTGCACAGTTACCTCATGAAGTTTGCGTCTCGTGAGATGGGCGCTTCTCATCGCACCTACACGTGATAAACCCATGCGAGGCTTGTTACGTGTTGACTGTTAGAGTGCAGGATGATGGAAAGCCCCAGAAACATCTGTGCTAGATGCACCGCGCCTTTAGGACTGGAACAACAACTAAAAATAAGGAGCTTTTAAGTGGAATATAATCTAACACCTGTAGCTGGAAACCGTTCTGCTTGTGAACTAACGTTTTTGTCTGTACGTGTGCTGCTTGGCCACAGAGAGGAAGCACAATTGCTTTAGGGGTCTGCTACTTTTGTGTTCGTTCTTTAAGCTCTTCCCGCAGTGTCTTCCACTCTTCAGAGTTCCCTTGTTTCAAGTTGGGTGTAGTTACATGTGGAAATATTTTCAATATTACAGTTTCTATTGGTTGATTTAATGGGAAAGGGGTATTATCACATTCATTACAGCAAATACTTAGTGCCTTCATTCATCGTTCTAAGCAATTTGCATGTACTAAATCGTTTATTCCTCACAATGGCCCTATGAGGAAGATACTATTATTGTGCCCACTTTCTAGATGAGGACGCTGAGACCGAGTGTCTAAGTAAGTTACTGAAATGACATACCCACCCGGTAAGAGGGAGACTTGGGATTCGAACCTAGGCAGTATGGCTCCGGAGGGCATGTTCTCACTAGTTGCTCTGTTGACTACTCTGTTAGGAGAGAAGAAAACGTGTGAAATTTAGGTCAGTTGGAAGCTTTTTCAGACTCTGACATTTTGACTGGTTTCTACTACAGAACTCCATTACTTAGAAGTAGCAGTGTTTCCTAAGAATTTTGTAGAAGAATTTACAATGCTAGTCAGAATTAACATTACACGCTCATCTCTGCAAGTTGAGATGTTCAGGGAATGGGAGTGAGTAGGCAGAGCTCGGCTCCGCACGAACTACGTGTGATTGAAGCTTTGGGCTCTAATATCGGACACAAGATAGCTTTTCCTAACCCTGTTCACTGGCCAGGACTCAACAGTTGGAAAAGATCAGAAGCCAAGAAACTAATGAAGTCACAGAAATGATGTGTATTGTAATTTTTTTTCTCTCTGTGCCTCCAGTGAATGTTTGTTAAAAACGATACGATCTTGGGGCTCCTGGGTGGCTCAGTCGGTTAAGTGTCTGACTTTGGTTCAGGTCATGATTTCATTGCTCGTGAGTTCGAGCCCCACATCAGGCTCTGTGCTGACAGCTCAGAGCCTGGAGCCTGCTTTGGATTCTGTGTCTCCCTCTCTTTCTGCTCCTCCCCCGCTCACACTCTGACACTCTCTCTCTCTCTCTCTCTCTCTCACACACTCTCACACTCTCACACTCTCTCTCTCTCTCAAAAATAAACACGAAAAGATAAGATCATGAGTTTTAAAAGATTGGGATAGGGAGTCTTGGAATGGGTCTCTTGCTCTTTCCATAAGACCAGAGGTGATATGTTGTCCCCATCAACCTGTAGATGGGATTTGATTTTTGATGGGTCAACCTTCACTAATAGACTTCCATTTAGATTCTAAAGGAAATTTTAAAGTCTGTAAAGGACAGGGGTGCCTGGGTGGCTCAGTTGGTCAAGTCTTCGACTTGATTTCAGCTCAAGTCACGATCTCACAGTCATGGGATACAGCTCTGCATGGAGCATGGAGCCTGCTTGGGATTCTCTCTCTCCCTCTCTCTCTGTCCCTCCCCCATTCATTCTCTCTCTCTCAAAATAAACATTTTAAATTCTTTTTTTTTTTTTTTTTTTTTTTTACTACTTATTTTTTGAGAGAGAGAACGAGAATGTGCATGAGTAGGGGAGGGGCAGAGAGAGAGAGGGAGACACAGAATCCGAAGCAGGCTCCAGGCTCAGAGCTGTCAGCACAGAGCCCGACGCGGGGCTTGAACCCACGAAGCATGAGATTGTGACCTGAGCTGAAGTCGGAAGCTTAACTGACTGAGCCACCCAGGTGCCCCATAAAATAAACATTAAAAAAAAAAAAGTCTGTAAAGGACAAATAATTCAGAGAACTGAAGTGAAAGGGAGAAAAGAGGATATAAAGGAAAATGCTGCTGGGCTGTTTAAATACTTAAACACTTCAAAATTGCCAGTAAAACGATTCCCCACCCCTACAGGAAACCAGATCATGAGGGTAGCATTTGTGGGTTTGGTCACAGTTTCAGCGATGTTGTGGCACAGTATTCTCTCGGAAACATAGGGATGGATTGCTCCCTGTTTTCATCTTGATTTTATTATGTTGTGACTTGATCCATGTTTTTATTTTTGGAGACCTTTTCATCCTAGGTTTTTTTAATGATCAGATGAAAGAAAAATAGTGAAGAGTCATGAGTTAAGTTTTGAACAAGGCACCATTTTTAAGGCCAGTGAGTGCCCTTCAAGCTTTCAAATCCCCCGATTTTCACAAACCAGTGTTTGCACCTGAGAGACCAGGCTCATGACTCCTGGAGGGAGACTTGCAGACTGCAGCCTGTGTCCATCTGCCCCTATCCAGTTCCTGGCTCCTGATTTAATCCAGGGGCGGCTCACCTCCAGGAATGGACTAGTACGATCTTCGGGGTTACTATATCAATTCCCTATCACTGCTCTGCTGTAACAAATTATAGGTACTCAGTAGCTTAAAACAACATGAAGTCGTCATGTTATCTAGTTCTTTAGGTCAGAAGTCTGATACGAGTCTCACCCCTGCAGGACAACATTCCTTTCTAGAACACTCCAGGAGGTTCTAGAGGAGACTCTTTTCCTTGCTCTTTCCAGCCTCCTAGAGGCGTCCTGAACTTCTTGGTTCATGACCCCTGTTTTCCATTGTCAAAGACGGCAGTATTGTACGCCTTGGACTAGTCTTGTGTCTCCCTCTGACGGTAGCCAGGAAAGGATCTCTTCATTTTCTGGTTTTAAGGGCCCACGTGATTAAATTGGACCCACTTGGCTAATCTAAGATAATCTCCCCAAATCATGTCCTTAATTTAATTGTATACAGAGCCCCTTTTATCACATAAAACAACGTATTTACAGGGTCAGGGTATTAGGGCATGGACATCACTGGGGAACCGTTCATTGTTTCGCCCGGCGCAATTAGAATCAGAGAATTTTTAGTAAGATGACTTCAGGTGCATAACCGTCCAGTGTGAACAGTTCTACTGACTCTTCTAGTGCTAAGAGGATGTAGTCCCAAATTTTCTACCTGATAAGCAGCAGTCCTTGAATCCGGCTTTAACGAATCTTTCTAAACTGACTTGCCGACACTGGCCTCTGTTTGAGCTGGGATGGTTTCCTCACTGGCAGTCAGGAATTAGACCGTACGTGTTTGTTGATGGTTAGGCTGTCTTCCACTTTTGTCTTACTTTCCTGTCTACATTTTGTTTATAATTCAAGACTGCACTCAGATTTCTCAAGACCACTAGAGTTTTCCTCATGTACCTGCTTGTTCCTTGTTCAGTTTTCCAAATGAGCCCTTTGTCCATTTTGACACCTACTCATGTCAACACCTATTTTGCATTTTCGATGTCTGTGTGTCTGTGTAGGTCTTTTTTTCCCTCCATTTTGAGGGGAAAATACATACTTGAAAAATAGTTCTTTGTATTTTAATTGTAGAGCTATATTACTTTGGACATTCACTCTAGATTCTTATGGTACAGAATCTTTAAGTTTCTCTTGCATTAAAAACATCCTGTTTTAAACTGACTTTAAATGATTTAGAACTTGTTTTCTGAGATTGCAAAAGTAGCCAATTTTGTACTAAAATGTAATCATTAAGTACAGATTGAAGCATGAAGGGTTGAAATGTGTTCTTTATCTCAAACATTGTTGATTCAGGAGTGCGGTGCACTTTTTAATTCCATTGGCTATTGGGAAAAAATACAGTCTTTTACTTTTTATGTGTTGAATTTGGTTAACTTACCTCCTTTTCTCCCCACTCCTTAACCTCAAACCTGTTCTGTGACTCTTACTGATTTTCACTGCTGTTGTACAGAATTCCACAAAAGCACCTCTCAAAAGATCGAATGTTGAGAAAGTGACCAATGTGCAGATCCTGGTGTTGTTTGGCATCCTCTTGGTCATGGCCTTGGTGAGCTCGGTGGGGGCCCTGTACTGGAATGGGTCTCAAGGTGGAAAGAACTGGTACATCAAGAAGATGGGTAAGTGTCTGGATGGAGTGCTTGTTGAAGTAAGATTAAACCAGTTTTGGAGAAGGGTGGCCATGCTATCCCTCATTCTTTTGGCTCCTCTCTATAAGGCCAGCCTTTTTGGAAGATTAGGAGTCATGTGATGAAATGAAGATTGACATATTTGGGGATTGTTTTTTATTCAAATGATTATATTTTTAATGATTTTTTTGAGTTACTTTCTTAGTGGTTGCTCTTAGGGATTAATGTCTCAGTTTATGGGCATCTGCCTCTAATACTAACTTAATTCCAGTAAAATACAGAAATTTTACTCCGGTATGGATTCCTTTCTTTGCCTCCTTTGTGCTATTATCATATAAATTAGGTCTATGTTGTCAACCTAGTAATACATTGTTATGGTTGTTGCTTTATATAATCTAGTGTCTATTAAGCAAAAAGAAAAAAAATGTAGAGTTGTTTTACATTAACCTACTTATTTACTATTTCTGGTACTCTTTATTTCTTCCTGTAGATTTGAGTTACCAGCTTGTGTTATTTCTTTGCTTCATAATAGCTTGGTCCTCTCATTCCTTTGTGCTGTCCTATATTACATCTGTATATAAGTCCAACGGTGCAATTTGCCGTGTTTTTTTAAATCCAAAAGAAAGGATAAAGAGAAGTACCTGTGTAATTACTTGTACTGATATCCTTTGTTCATATGGATTTAATTCCTGTCTGGTGTCCCTTCCTTTCATCCCGGAGAATTTCCATTGGTATTTCTTGTAAGGCAGATTGGATAGCAACAAATTCTGTTTTCATCTTGGAATGTATTAGTTTCTCCTTTGTTTTTGAAGCAGAGTTTTGCTGATACAGGATTCTTGTAGAATTCTTGGTTGGTGTTCTTTTCCTACCAGTACCTTGCACATGCCATCTCACTGCCTTCTGGCCTCTGTTGTACTGATGAGAAGTCAGCTGCTTCCCCTTGTATGTGAGTGATTTTCCTGTTGCTGCTTTCAAAGTTGTCCTGGGTTTTCAGTAATTTTGAGTTTCTTTCATTTGGAGTTTGGTGAGCTTTTTGGATGTGTCCATTAATATTTTTCATCAAGCGTGGGATGTTTTTTAGCTACAATTTATTCAAATATTGTTTCTGCCACATCTTCGCTTCCTTCTCTTTCTGGCAGTTCCGTTATGCACGTATTGGTCCACATGATGGGACTTTATTAGGCTCTGTTAGTTTTTCTTATTCTGTTTTCTTTCTGTTCTTCAAATTGGGTAATCTCTATTGATCTGCATTCAAGTTTGTCTGTTACTCTCCTGCCTCACGTCTGGTCAGCTTCACGGGGATTTCTTTAATTTCAATGACCATACTTCTCTGTTTCAGAATTTCCATTTGGTTCTTCTATCTTTTTATCAGTGTTCTCTGATCAGTCATTGTCCTCGTACTTTCTTTTAATTCTTTAAACAGTCTCTTTTAGTTCTTTATAATAGCTTTGAAGTCTTTGGTCCATCATTTGGGTCCCCCTCAGAGGCATTTCTTTTTGTCTTGTTTCCTTGTATGTTTCATATTTTTGCTGTTGGTTGTTGAAACCTGGGTGCTTTAGATAATATGTTGCAACAATTCAGGACAGTTTCCTCTTCCTCCTGGGGTTTGTTGCTGTTTTTTGTTTACCTGTTTAGTGACTTGCCTGGAAAAATTCTGTAAAGTGTTTTCTCCTGCCTCTTACTGCTCAGTTTTAGTCCCATGTTTTTAAAACTGTTGAAATGTATAGTTTAAGCTATATCAAGGTTTTTAGTATATTCCTATTTGTGCTGCCTTTAGCCCTTACCTAACTTGAATGTTTACATCACTGCAGAAAGAAACCCTATCCTCATTAGCACTCCCTCTTCTTGGTTTTATCTTTAAGCCTGGATTCCTAGGGTCAGCGTAGCTTAGGGGTCATGCAGTGATTGGTCAGAGGTTGTGCTTAAACGCCTTGAGATAGTAAGGTCGTGCTAAAACTCCTTTGTTGTTTGATCTGTGTGTGGCTGTGGAATACCTTCAGTGTTTGGGGAATTTAAAGTCTGACCATATTCAGCCGGGGACTGGTAGTTCGTAAGTCTCTCCTAAGCAAGTGCAGCCTTGTGCGTGGACGTGATTTTCTGGACCACCAGGGTGGAGTGTGATCTTTCCAAGGTTTCTTCGGTCATTTATTTCCACAGATATCCCTTTTTGATTTCTAGCTGGCCTTCTGTTTTGTTTGCTCCTACTAGTACCGTGAGATGTACGTCTTCCCTGATGGTTAGCCCCTGGGATCCCTATTCTTTGTGGCAGTGCCCTTGGCATGGATGTTTTCGTGCTGTGTTCCAAATAATGACATCTTCCTCAGGCTAGTCCTGTCCTGACAACCTGCCTTCCTCTGGCGTCGCGGCCTGCCTCACCCTGGGATAGAATTTCTCATGGAGCTGGGGTCGGGGGCATGAGAGCCGCAAGTGCCGTCTACCCACCCCGAGCAGGATTTGAGCATCATGGCTCAAAGGGAAAGAAGAGGGAAATAGCCTCTGACTTAAATGCCAGACGTTTCCACTTAGATTAAGTAGATAGTTTTAAATGCATGCTTTTGAATTTTTTTTTGTAGGCACTGTGATTAATTTCCAAGCACTTTAACTACTTGTTTTTGATAATTTTGTCCAGTTCTATTGCTTCTTGTTTTGAGAGATTTGCTAAGCTTCTTATAGAGCAATTCCAGAAGACAAATCAATTTAATGACAAAATATTTTGAGAACTAAATGTGAACTTTAAGACTTTTGAATCTTTTCTTGAAGTTTTTGTTATTCCTGTCTTTAAATGTATTTTGGTTAAACCGTCAAAACGTTTTTTTTTCCTTTTCTAATTATCTCCTGCAGAAAAATCAAACCCTTTGAACTGCTCAGGGGAACTATTGTTGCAACGTTTACAAGTATGACTAGGGCTCGGGTTGTAGGTTGGATCAAAACCCTTGGTTTTGTTCTTAAAATTTGGCTTTGGACTGTATTAGATGTCTAGCTTCAAATATGAAGACTGATACTTTCTGTACATACATAGTTTCAAAATATCATGATCTGGATAAATAAACAGCATTGGCCACTATCTTGGTATACAGGGTTTGTGGGAACTGGCACTTAAATTGCCTAATGTCGGGGTGCCTGGGTGGCTCAGTCGGTTAAGCGTCCAACTTTGGCTCAGGTCACGATCTCGTGGTTCATGAGTTCAAGCCTCCCGTCGGGCTGTGGGCTGACTGGTTGGAGCCTGTGTCTCCCTCTCTTTCTGCCCTTCCCCCACTCTCAAAAATAAATAAACATTAAAATAAATAAGTAGCCTAATGTCAAATTCCAGTACTAGGTGCATGATTTGTGGTGGGAGAAGGGTCTCTCTGTCCCACCCATAATGCTCTCTGCTTTGTTTTCCTATGGAAAAGTTGGCGTAGCTCTGGCAAGAGCCGTCGGACTTGACATTCGTGTTGTCGGTCTCGGAGCTGTGACTTCATCTTCTATCAGCTTCTGTCCTCGCTCACCTCCACTTGATTGCTTTTGTTTGGCTGAATGAACTTTTATGCATAGGGTCTCTCCTGAACGTACTCTACTTACGCTGTCTGTGATGATCCGAAGCAATTTTTGGCCTGTGTTGAAAGCTGACATTTTAAATTTCTTAATACACGATTCTCGTCGGCAGCTCTTCCTGAGCAAATTAAACCTCGGGGACGTTTGTCGACTATTGGTACTTCGAGATGCTGTTTAGCAACTATATGATTCAAAAGAACAAGATAGCAAAGTGACATGTTAGAAAGAAAAGAAGCATTTGGCGGGGAAAATGGAAGCCTTGGTGGGTGAGAAGAAGTGAAGGGTTGGGGCGAAGGTCACAACAGCCACTGACCAGCTTGTGCCCCCTCCCTGTCATCCTTCACCAGCCCTTTATCTTGCCGTCACAACTACCCTCTAGAACTCTACAGATGAGTCAAACCACCACCATTGGACTAATGTCCTGGGGAGGAAAAACTCAACTGGGGCTTCAAGTCCCTACAAACTACTAATCTCCAATCCTAGCCTTTGCTTTCTTGATACACCCATTCCCCTCAAGAGGCATTTTTAAATCCAAACCTTCAGCCGGCTGCAATCCTCCCTCCCCCCTTGCCAAGTGAAGATCATACCACTTTTCCTTCAACCGGAGTGTCATGCTCATTAGGAAAAGAACTTTGCTCTTTTGAAACGGACCTCTTTTCCCTCTCCTGGTCCCTTTTCCTGGCCACACTGACCCTACTTCTGCTTTGGATTCTGTCCTCTAGGGGTCTTGTTCCATCCTTAGGGGTCCTCCTCTGTTAAGATTTCCTTCTCTTACCTTCAGTAAATAGGCTCAAGTCTTCCTACCTCTCTCTCTGCCCGCCACCATTGACACTTGGTTTTTTTGTACCTTACACACTCTTTGGAGGATTCCAAGTAGACTCTGACCTTATTAGCAAGGCCGTAGATATTCCTTACAGCCATTTGAAATGCCTACTTTCTTTTCTCCATCCTTTTTAGTTAGCTGGCTTGTCTCTTTCTGCCAAAATTGGACTAAAGCCTCCTCCGGATGGCCTTCAGCGACTATGCCTTCCCATTGAAAAACCTCCTGTCCGGGTTTCAGCAATGCCCTACGAACTCCTCCTTCAGTAGATGTAGCCTGCTGCATGGACAGCGAGGGGAGTGCTGGCTCCTGCTTCCTCTCCTCCCCACAACCTCCTGTTAGAAGCCAGCTCTCTGGTGGAAGGGATCCTATTAACAGTCTTGGTATGCACTGTATGCCACGTAGTAGGCGCTCACAGTGTTGTAACTCGAAGCTCTCGATTTATACATACACCACGAACGTCTTCTAGAAAAGTTCCACAAGCATAAAGGAAAGGGAAACCGAGTGGAGACGAACTAAAGCTCACAGATGCTCTGCTTTTCTTCCACAGACACGACCTCGGATAATTTTGGCTATAACCTGTTGACGTTCATCATCTTGTACAACAATCTGATTCCCATCAGTCTGTTGGTGACTCTTGAGGTTGTGAAATACACTCAAGCCCTTTTTATAAACTGGGTGAGTATCACAGCAGAGCTTCAAAGTTGGGTGACCGGAGCAAGGTCAAACAGTGTTTTCTCCCGTTGGCTCAGAGCCTCTCAGGCGAGCTCGCAGAAAAGGAAGAACGTGGTTAATTTAGGATTGGGTCTGGGACTTAAACTGGCCAGACGACTGGCAGGGGGTCTCTGGCAAGGACTAGATGCCTGGGACCTCCGCCTCCCGGTCTGTGAAAGGGGAGGACGTGGGTGCCCATTCAGGGGGTCCTTGTGAGGATTAAGTGAGATAATGGAGGCAGAGTGCTCAGCGGGCGCATGTGTTCGGGTGAGTGGGGACGAAGCGGCTGCAAATGCGTTTACAGTCTAATTAGTGCCGCAGGAAAGGTCTCGTAGGTGTGTCTGTTTTAGTGTTCACCGTATATCAAATTCACCGTGACCATATACACTTGGATTCTGTTGCGAGAGTGGAGGTGGAATTTTTCGGGAGCTCCCATGGCCATTAAGCAGTGAACTTCAGCCAGTGCTTGTAGACTGGGCGCCTTCCTGTGCATTGTTATTTGATCTTGCCGGCAACCCTGTGAATGAGGTATTGGCTGATCACAAGCATGGGTTGGACTAGGTCATGCAGTGATCGTCTTGCAACCAAATCTTCTGTGTATAAATTGCATATTGTCTTCTATCACAGTGTTCTCTATACTAATGGCCATTGTACTTCCCCACCCAAATGAGCATTTATACTATCAGTTGTAGCCGCTTTTCTGCATTGATCTGAGTGAAGGACTGATGGTATTTATTTTCTGAAGCGTCCTCCCCACCCCCCTCTCTCTCTCAGGACACAGATATGTATTATCTAGGAAATGACACCCCTGCGATGGCCAGGACCTCAAACCTCAATGAAGAGCTGGGGCAGGTGAGAGCTTCTCTGGGAACTTTGGTAGTGGTGACACGAGCATCTGGGGAGGCCAGTGCTAGAACCATCAGACATTTTGGAAAAATAGTTCTCTGGGAATGTGGTTTTGATGTCTGAAGATATATATCTATATCTATATACATCTATATATAGATATATATATAATATTGAAAGTACAATATTATTAAATAGAAATGTTAGTTGGTTTTCACCTGCTTTTTTGAGGCATCGGTGTATTTTATTACCTAGAAGGTACCTGCAAAAAAATTAACACAAAAACTAAAGTGCAACGTTAGTTTGGATATTAAAATTGTGTATCAGGAGGAAATGATGGGGAAAACCATGATTCAGACATGCAGGTATTGGGTAACCTTACAAAACATGAGGGAACTAATTTGCAGGGACGTAAATCTATTACATTTCTCACATGTTTTAGATTTTGTTTCTGGAACATTCCGGGGAACGGGTTTCTTTTCTGCTCTCACCTTTGAAACCCCCGTTGCCTTTAATGAGTTGTGTTTGCGTTTTATCTTCATCCTGTGTTGAAATTACTGTAAGGAAAGCCCTCTTTTGAGCACATTGGAATTAAAGGTTGTAATTTCCTTTTATACATCTTATTTAAACCTCCCAACAGCCCTGCAAGGTGAGTGCTATATATATGTCAGACTAAATTTGCCTCCTCTTTGAATGCTTTTTTAGTTTTTCAGTAAAGTTAATCTCTCTTCCATGTCTCCATGACCGTCTCTCCAAATGTAAAAACAGTAAAATGAGAGACACGATAGTGACGTGGTATCTATTTCTGTCCTGAACCTTTCGAGTCTATTCGAGGGTGTGGATGTGCCCAATATGAAGTCTTTGGTTGCCTTGGTCATAGTTTAACACGGTGCTCAGTTTACCGTTGTTCTCAGGACCCGTTAAGTTGGATCCGAGTAATTGATGGATTACAAGTGCTCAAGTTGTACCCAGGGTAATAATTCATCCTGATTGGGAACATGGGAAAAGTTTGCTTGGGGTCAAGCTACCTAGTTTTGACTTGGAACTTAAGGATAAGTTAAAATTCAACAGGCAGAATGGGAGGAAATCTTGATAATTCCTTCTTAGAAAGCTTTCATTTTTAACATTGTGATATAATATTTTAATTTTTAAAAAAGAGGGGCAGAAGGAAACTCTGCTTATTGGAAGGCTGATTCTACTGAATTTTTTTATACCCCTAGACCTACTGCATGTAAAAACTTACTTACGGGGACACCTGGGTGGCTCAGTCGGTTGAGCATCCCAATCTTGGTTTTGGCTCAGGTTCGTGAGTTCAAGCCCCTCACTGGGCTCTGTGCTGGTAGCACAGAGCCTGCTTGGGATTCTCTCCGGCTCTCTCTGCCCCTCCCCCACTCACACTGTTTCTGTCTCTCTCAAAATAAATAAGTAAACTTTAAAAAAAAAAAACAACTTATGGTTGAAGCATTAATTACCCATACTTTACTGATTTTTATTTCTATGTAATATTTGACTCCTTTAGGAACATTACTAATTTTCCTTTACTTGAAGACCCTTTGATTGCTTCAAAAATAATTCATAGTGCATTTGCCTCTATCGTTTCATTAAGAGAAAGTACAGAATAAATATTCACACATTAATCCCTCTTCCATAAAACAGTAAAGCATGGCTTCCCCCTTGTGATCCCTGGAGTACATCCAGTAGCAATCATGGCCCCTCTTTAGAAAACCACCGAGAAACTGGAATTTTTACAGGAGACAATTCTGTTAATTATTCTCCCTTCACCAATCCATGACCTCATTTCCCAGATGTTCTGTATCTTCTGGCCAAACTCTTTGTTTCATAGATGTGGAAAGCGGGGCCCAGAAGGAGGAGGTGACTTTTCCAGAGTCCACATTAACTAGTTTGTGTCCAGAGCCTGAACTGGGCAGCCATCCCCCTATGCTCTTGAGCTCTTTGCCCTCTTCCCCATCACATGATCCACTGGAGAGAACATAACTCGCACAGCACATGTGCATTTGGAGTTCATCTCTTTTCCATTCAGCTAATCGTGACCTCTAGAAATTTCTCTTTTCACCTTTGTATATTGGGAGCTTTGTGTGTTAAATCTGTAAAACTTTGTATCTCAGAAGGTTCTATAATCTATAGCACGTCTATGCTGCCTTTGTGTCATCTTAACTGTTACTATGATGGAGGACCTCCATGTTTGTTCTGTGTTGTTTCAGGATATGCTTTCTTAATCCAATTAGGAGTAGAGTGAGAAAAAATGTCTTGAGGGTTGCCCAAGTCTGAGCTTGTTGTCTTGATATATTGAACGCTTAGACCAGGGTGCTGTATGAGATCGTGGGACTGTCCTGGAGAGTGATGTGTCCTTGTGGAAGGACCTAGTGCTTGTGCTTAGAGACGGATGTGGCAGCAGGACTGTTATCGAGGCCCCTCCTTTGCACGTTTCCACACAACTGCATTCTAGGCTTCGTTAGTGGACAAGGTTTTCTTGTTTTGTTGGTTTTTTTAATTAAATATTTATTTATTTTGGGGGAAGATAGAGAATGAGCAGGAGAGGGGCAGAGAGAGAGGGAGACACAGAATCCGAAGCAGGCTCTGAGACGTCAGCACAAAGCCTGACATGGGGCTTGAACTCACAGAGAGCGAGATCATGACCTGAGCTGAAGTCGGACACTTAACCTATTGAGCCACCCAGGTGCCCCAGTGGTCTATGCATTAAACATATTTATATATTTAATATATAATTATAAAATATGTTGTAACATTATAATATATATAATTATAAAATGTGTTTTACTTGCTTTGAGGGAATTTACCTTTTAAAATTAATGGAGATTTTTGAAAAATAGAGAAGGAAAGACGGTATTTATTTGTGTTGATATCTTACTACAGTTTTGATGTACATCTCTTCCGTTCTTTGATTTAGGTGAAATACCTATTTTCTGATAAAACTGGAACTCTTACATGCAATATCATGAACTTCAAGAAGTGCAGCATTGCTGGGGTAACCTATGGGTAAGTTTGTTTATCGCTTAAAATTTGATTTGCATTCTTCCAGCAAAACAAGTTTATTTTTAGTTGCTTAATCAAATACCTTTTTGGTATTTGGAAAGGATATTTGTAAGAGATTTAGATATGTAGTAACTACTGAATGGGTTTAAAATGTAATGGGTCCCAACTTTGAACCGTTAACACAGTTTATTTCTGCAAATATTTACCTGGTAAGAAATCCCTGGATTTAATGTTATAAATTTAATTTTAAAACTTTAATTCTATAAATTTAACTTCTTTAAATTTATAACCTAATAATTATAAATGTCTTACTCCTATTTTTACTTGAATGCCTTTTTTTTTTTTTAATTGATGTATAGCTGGCATGTAACTTTGTTAGTTTCAGATGTATTACATAGCGATTCAGTGCTGGTATATATTGCAAAATGGTCCCCACAGTAAGTTTAGTTAACATCTGTCACCACACATAGTTACAAAATTGATTTTTTCTTGCGCTGCAGCTTTGAAGGTCTATTCTTTTAGCAACTTTCAAATATGCAGTATAGTATTTATTATTAACTACAGTCACAATGTTGTAGGTTAAATCCCCATGACTTATTTTATAAGTGGATGTTTATCTTTTGCACCTTTCACCCATTTTGACCACTCCCCACGCCTTGTTTCTGGCAACCACTAACCTGTTCTCTGTATCTGTGAGCTTGCTTGCTTTGTTTGTTTGTTTATTTTGATTTCACATAAGATCATATGGGATTTGTCTTTCTCTGGCTGGCTGGTTTCACTTAACAATACCTTCAGGGTCCATCCATGTTGTCACAAATAGCAAGATTTCCTTTTTTATGGCTGAGTAATATTCTCTTGTACATGTGTACCATATTTTCTTTATCCTTTCATCCATTTATAGACAGGATGTCTTGACTATACCTTGACTATGTAAATAATGCTGCAGTGAACATGGGGTGCAGATATCATTTTGAGTTTGTGTTTTGATCTTCTTAATACCCAGAATCTTTCATAAATACCCAGAATTGGAATTGCTGGGTCATATGGTAGTTTTATTTTTAAGTTTTTGAGGAACTTCCATATGGTTCTCCATAGCAGTTACACCAATTTATAGTCCCACCAGAAGCACACAAGAGTTTCCTTTCCTCCACCTCTTTGCCAACACGTCTTATTTCTTGTAACCATTCTAACAGGTAGGAGATGATAGCTCATTGTGGTTTTGATTTTCATTTACATGATGGTTAACACATCTTCGTGTACCTGTTGGCCATCTGTTTGTATTCTTCAGAAAAATGTCAATTCAGATCTTCTGCCCATTGTAAAAACATGTTTATTTTTGAGAGAGCAAGTGAGCATGAGTGGAGGAGGGGAAGAGAGAGAGGGAGATAGAGGACCCAACGTGGGCTCTGCGTGGACAGCAGAGAGCCCGATATGGGGCTCGATATCATGATCTGAACCGAAGTCAGATGCTTAACCCATTGAGCCACCCAGACATCCCTCCTCCTGCTCATTTAAAAAAAAAATTTTTAATGTTTATTTACTTTTGAGAGACAGAGACAGAGTGTGAGCGGGTGAGGGGCAGAGAGAGGGAGACACACAATCTGAAGCAGGCTCCAGGCTCCAAGCTGTCAGCACAGAGCCCGACGCGGGGCTCGAACTCACAAACTGTTGAGATCATGACCTGAGCCGAAGTTGGACACTCAGCTGACAGAGCCACCCAGGCTCCCTCCTTCTGCTCAATTTTAATCAGATTATTTTTTTTCTATTGAGTTGGATGGGTTCTTTATATATTTTAGATATTAACTCCTTACCACGTATATGATGTTCACATATTTTCTTTGATTCAGTAGGTGGCCTTTTCATTTTGTTGATGGCTTCCTTTGCTGTGCAGAAGCTTTGTAGTTTGGTGTAGTCCCACTTGTTTATTTTTGCTTTTTGCTGCCTTCGCTTTTGGTGTCAGATCCAAAAAAATCATCACCAAGATCAGTGTCTAGGAGCTTACACCTGTATTTACTTCTAGGAGTTTTATGGTTTCAAGTCTAACATTCAAGTCTGTAGTCCATTCTGAGTGAATTATTGTGTATGGTGTAAGATAGCTGTCCAGTTGGTTGAAGAGATTTATTTATCCATTTATTGAAGAGATTGTCCTTTCTTTGTTATGTATTCTTGGCACTTTTGTCAGAAATTAAGTGACCATATTGCATGGGTTCATGTCTGGGCTCTCCTTTCTGTTCCATTGATATATGTGTCTGTTTTTATGCCAGTGCTATCCTGTTTTGAGTACTGTAGCTTTGTAATATAGTCTGAAACCAGGCTGTGTCATGTCCCTGGCTTTGTTCTTGTTTTTCGAGATTGCTTTGGCAATTTGGGTCTTTTATAGTTCCATACAAATTATAATTATTTGTTGTTTCTGTGAAAAATGCTATTGGAATTTAAATGGGAATTACATGGACTCTGTAGATTGCTTTGGTTTGTACGGACGTGTTGACAGTAAATTCTTCTCATCCATGGACATGGAATATCTTAATATTTATTTGAGTCTTTATATTCTTTCATGTCTTATGGCTTTCAATGTGTCAGGTTTTGCATCTCCTTGGTTGAGATTTTTAAATTTCTCTTCTGATGATTCATTGTTAGTCTGCAGAAATACAACCGACCTTTGCTAAATTCATTTGTTTTAATGGTTACTTGGTGGACTCTTAAAGTTTTCTATATATAGTATCCTGTCATCCGCAATTAGTGACAATTTTACTTCTCTCTGAATTGGGTACCTTTTATTTTTCTTGCCTGATTGCTGTGGCTGGGATATCCAGTGCTGTGTTGAATAAAAGTGGCAAGAGTGGCCATCTTTGTTTGGTTCCTGATTTTAGAGGAAAAGCTTTCGGCTTTTCACTATTATGATGTTAGCTGTGGGCTTGTCACATGCGACCTTTATTATGTTGAGGTATGTTCCCTCTATAGCCATTTTGTTGAGAATGTTTGTCATAAATGGATGTTGAATTTTGTCTAATACTTTTTCTACATGTAGTGAGATGATCATATGATATTTATCCTTCATTTTGTTAGTGTTGTGTGTCACATTGATGGAATATAGATGTTGAACCATCCTTGTATCCTGGAATAAATCCCAACTGATCATGGTGCATGATTTTTTTTTAACGTATTATTATATTCAGTTTGATAATACTTTGTTGAGGATATTTGCATCTGTGTTCACCAGGAGTACTGGCCTCTAATTTTCTTGTGGTGCCCTTAACTGGTTTGGGTATCAGGGTAATGCTGACCTTGTAAAAACAGTTTGGGAGGTTCTCGCCTTTTCTGTTTTTAGGAAGAGTTTGATAAGCATTGGTATTCTTCTTTGAATGTTTGGGAGAATTCACTAGTGAAGTTGTCTGGATGTGACTTTTCATTGTTAGGCTATTGATTACTGACTTGATCTCCTTACTAGTAGTCAATCTAAGATTTTCTATTTCATCATAATTCAGTCTTGGTATGTTGTAGGCTTCTAGGTATTTATCCATTTATCTATTTCTTACATGTCCAATTTCTTGGCATATTATTGATAGTATCTCTTATGAGTCTTCATATTTCTATTGTATCACTTCTTCCATTACTGATTTTGAGTCCTGCTTTTTTCTGCTGAGTCTAGCTAAAGGTTTGTCAATTTTGTTTATCTTGTTAAGAACCAGCTCATAGTTTCGTTGATCTTTTTTTTTCCCCTCTATTTCATTAATTTCTGCTCTAACCTTTGCTACTTTCTTCCTTATGCTAAGGAAGTTAGTATACAAAGGACGTTGTCTCATTTGTTCTTTTTCTAGTTTTTTGAGGTGCAAAAGTAGGTAATTTGGGATTTTTCTAGATTTTTCGTACAGGCATTTATCGCTGTGAACTTCCTTCTTAGAATTGCTTCTGCCACATCCCATAAGTTTTACTATGTTGGATTTCCATTTTCTTTTGTCTCCCCGTGTTTTTTTTTTTTTTTTTTTTTTTTTATTTCTCTTTTGATTTCTTCTCTGACCCCATTGGTTGCTCAGTGGTGTGTTGTGTAATCTCCGCATATTTTTGAATTTTCAGTTTCATTCTGGTAATTGAGTTCTGGTCCTACCATTATGGTTGAAAATGATGCCTGATGTGACGTAAGTTTCCTTGAATTTGTGAAGATTTGTCTCGTGCCTAATACATGATCTGTCCCGGAGAACGTTTTGTGTGGGTGCCTCTCTTGATCAGTTTTATGAACACTCTGTTTCCCTTTCTCTGGCAGTCATTTTCCGGAATTGACAAGAGAACCATCCTCAGATGATTTTTGGTAAGTGGATTCTAGCACTGCTTGATGTCTTAGTGGGAAGGGTTTTGGAACAATTCTGTATTGTCATTTTTGCTTAAATATTTTGTTAATAAAAGTTTCATATTTCTTTTTCCAAGAGAGAACCAAACTAAAGTTAAACATGAATATGCTTTTAAAAGTAATAGCGGAACTACACGAATTTAACAAGAAATAGCCAGTCCTTCCCTTGATACCTTCCATACTTCCTGCTTCCCAGCATAATGTCTTCAAAGTTGTGTCATACGTATTGTAGCCTGTATCAGAATTCTATTGACATGAAAGGCTGAGTCATATTCCATTGTATGTATATACCACATTTTGTATAACCCTTCATCTGTTGATGGGCATTTGGTTTTTTCCTGCTCTTGCCTGGTGTGTTTAATGCTGCCGTGCACATTGGTATAGAAGTATCTAGTCTCTGCTTTTAATTATTACGGGTATATACCTGAAAGCGGGATTGGCGGGTCGTGTGGTAGTTTTATGTTTGATTTTTTGAGGAGCCACCAAACTGTTTTCCACAGCAGCTCCACCGTTTATATTTCTGGCAGCAACACGCATTTTCCCCACATCCTCGTAACACGTGTTAATTTCTGTTTTTGTTTTCATGTACACAATAGCCATCTCAATGGGTGTGAAATGGTATCTCATTGTGGTCTTGATTGGCATTTCCCTTAGGACTAGTGATGGTGTGTGCTCATGTTTTAAGATTTATATACTAACAAAGCTGATTGGTAGGGCTACATGGGCAGGGGAGACCACGCAGTTGATGACTGACTGGCTTCCCTGTGGGATGATCGGCCGGGACCTGCAGTTTTAGTAGAGGATCCTTGGATGTCAGCCTCGGTCTTCTATGTGATCAGTCGTCTTCTCATGAGGAGAACTCTCCAGGCTGTAAATCTGGCTGTGGCTGTTAAAGGAGCTGAGTAGAGGCAGAGAGTTGATGGTCACGAAGGATGCACTTAAGACTCCTGTCCTGGGAGAGTTCCCTACCCTACCGGCTTGTGTGCCCCATGTTGCTGGGTCCAAGGCTACTCTGATTTGACTTCTCCAAACTATAAACCTTCCATGGCTTTCTGAGTTCCAAAAAGTTCAGTTATCTGGCTGCATGGGATGAGGGGGAAGGTTCCTGGAGGCAGACTCTTCCTCAGATGGATCTGGAACCCCTCCTGGTTCCCACTTTCCCTTTATCGGACAGGCACCTCAGGCTGCCATTTGCTCGGCTTCCGCAAGATTCTGCAAGGGGCATCAGTTGGTATTCTAGTCTCTTCACCGCACAAGCTGTTGGTTTGTGCTCTGCTAAACTCCCACATCCAGAGTTCAGGCTGACCTCGGCTGTGGTCACTTCTTCCGTCGTCTTTGTTTCCAAGGAGGGGTTTCAGGAGGAAGTGGGGATACAGGAATATATTTAACCCTTCACATTTTCTTCAGTGTGATAGCACACTGCCATCGTATCAAGTTTTATCGTTTCCTTTCTCACAATATTTGCCTCCTTCTCTCTTCTACGTATGAGTTCTGACCATAAATGAATGCCTAGATACAATACAATAATTGTTCTATTTTACCTGCTTTGAGGTAAATACTCAGAAATTTTCCCTGGTAGATGTTAGAGAACAGCTAAAATGACAAAGTGTTGACCCCTGCCTCTGTTTTTTCTTGTAACTATGTCGTTGTTTATAATGAACATATAAAAAAACTCTGCTTATAATAAGGCTAAAGATTTTCTACCTCGAGGTCTGAAATAATATGCATTATTCCAAATCTTTAAAAGTTTAATATAAATCTATAGGCTTTTTAGGTGTGATTCTTCTTCAAGACAAATTCTTACTAGGTGTGGGTAGATTTTAGAGAAGTTTTTGAACTGAATAAGTATTTTCTGTTCTCTCTCACAGCCGGATACCTCCTCCCCCTAGTGACTCATGTGACTTTGATGATCCTAGGCTCTTGAAGAACATTGAAGATCATCATGTAAGGCCACTGTTTTGCTTCTAGAATGTTACATAGCTTATGGTGTACTTTTATTTACGTGTATGTGTGCTGCCTTGAAATTTATAATTTTGGACCTTGGGGAGGAGATGTGGTTTTACTTTTCTGGAGTTAGTATTCAGGGAAGTGATCTGAAATAAATGATCTGTGGTTAACACTCTGCATGGTAACGCAAAGCTGAATTAAATATGTGGTGGAGCTCCAAAGTCTCACGTCAAGATGAAGACGAGTCTCAATATGGAATTCGCCAACATTTCGGATTTCTCCTGCTTTTTAAGATTTCTGCAGTACCATTTCTTCACGGTTGTGCATCTAAGAGGTCATGCATTTTGAAGGACACTTGCTTTATGCTTGGACCAGGAGAATTTAGGGAAGTAAAGGAGGGCAGAAGAGCATGTTGCATTTATAGCATCCTACCGTGTGCCAGACATTTGACGCGTATTTCCTTTAGCGCTGGAGTCACCCCGGAGAAGTGATAGGAAGCTGCGTGGAAATATCGACTTGGCCAAGAGTTACCAGCAGACAAAAGTAGATATGAGACTCGGAACCTAAGTCTGGTTGATTCTTAACTCTGACACCACATTATCTCTACTATTCTAACAAACCGGGATTAACTACAGGGTCGCCTAAATTCATTTGAAGAGCTACTTTGAAAAATACCAACTTAGAAAAGTCTTTAGGGATGAAGGCATTTTGCAACCTGTTTAAAGTTAGGTAAACTTGAGCAAAATTAAAAGTTTATCATTCCAACATTTTGTTAAGATGCAGATCTATTTCAAACTTTCTCTAAATTCTCAGGAAATTTCCTGTTCTCTGCTGCACTTGCCCATTTGTTAACACTGAAATCTTCCTAGGCACGATTCTCAAATGCATGCATGTAAGGCACCCACGCCCACCGGCTGGGATGCGGACTTTCTGCCTCAGTCCCCGGTGGTGCTGATGAAGTGGTCCCAGGCCACCCAGTGGATGCTGCTGAAGTCCGTGCCCTGTATCATAGTCACAGGCATCGATGTGTTCTCTTTTTTTTGAATTAAAAAAAAAAATTTTTTTTTAACGTTTATTTATTTTTGAGACCGAGAGAGACAGAGCGTGAATAGGGAAGGGGCAGAGAGAGAGGGAGACACAGATTCCGAAGCAGGCTCCAGGCTCTGAGCTGTCAGCACAGAGCCCAATGCGGGGCTCGAACGCACGGACCGCGAGATCATGACCTGAGCCGAAGTCGGACACTTAACCGACTGAGCCACCCAGGCGCCCCCCCTTTTTTTTTTTTTTTTTGAATTTTGATAGTAGCCGTAGGTCCAGCTGCTAGGCTAGAGGTCCTCCGAGCTGAAGAGTGGCATCTGAGAAGAAGCTTCTGTGGAGGGTGGCAGCTTAATCACGGATATCCAAGGCTTCATGGGCACAGTGAGGGCTTGCTTTCTGAAAGAGGACTCCAGCATTCCTGAATAGTGTTTAGAGGGTGTTTAGGTGACTAAATGTGTCTGTTCAAGTTGGGGTGGAGAATGGGAAAGGACGAAGGTGGAAGGGTGACCTAGAGGCTTGGGGAACTGCACTTAGTCTCCTTTCAAGTTTGTTTTCCTGGCCCAGATCAGTGGGTGAGGAAACAGCAGAGCAAGTGAGGTGAGCCTCGTGCTCGGGGTCCCTCAGAATCCCAGGGAAGGCTCAGAAACGGCACGCGAGTGGATCCGAATTTAAATAAGAGACTCATTCATCTACTCATTCATTTAGCAAACAGCTTAAGGGCCTGGTTGATATCAATCACCTTGCTAGGTACTGGGGGAAGACACGAGTAAGAAAACATTCAGGGGATTTTTATTAGTTGGGGAAACAGATGTAAAATCATTAGGAGTCATTGTTTACCTTTGTGGCGTGGGGGGGAGGGGGGTACGATACCTCTCCCCAAGAAAGCGATTTCATTTTGTGTAGATGGAGGAGTCTGATCTCTTTGGTGGGTGTTGGGGCTAAGAGAATCGTTGAAATGTGGGCATCGTGGGCACCCACAGTGAATGGTAACTCGCATTCACCTAGAGTGTGGGCTGGTGTAGAAAATCAGTGCACAGGGGGCAAATCCTCATTTGGAGAAGAGATCGTGGGGAGACACTCTACATTTGCTGCTGGGATCCCCAATTTTGAAATCTTGAAATACTGAGCTCAGTTAATTTGTACATACGTACAGATGTTCTCTTCAAAGCTGAACCCGTGCATGGGTGCTGTTTCTGACCATCGGTCGCATGCTCGGTCCTCTTTTGGCATTCGAGTGGAGACCGGAGATGTATCAGGATCCTCTAACAGGAGCATTTCCTGCCCCGGGGCCAATGGCATGCATTTCTGGAAGGAACCCTACTCTCTGGAGAAGTTAGTGCTGCTTTTTTTCTCCCATTGCCACCTCACCATCTGCCGTCCTGAGCCAGATTTCCTTTCATTCCAGTGGGAAGGCCGTCGAGAGTAGTGGGGCAGGGCCAGCACTATTTTCATAAGGGAATCCCTGGCTCAGTGAGGTAATCATAAGCATCGATGAACACATGGAGACTTTAAAAATTTTTTTTTTTTAACATCTATTTATTTTTGAGACAGAGACAGAGCGTGAACGGGGGAGGGGCAGAGAGAGAGGGAGACACAGAATCGGAAGCAGGCTCCAGGCTCTGAGCCATTAGCCCAGGGCCCGACGCGGGGCTCGAACTCACGGACTGTGAGATCGTGACCTGAGCTGAAGTCGGACGCTTAACCAACTGAGCCACCCAGGCGCCCCAAACACATGGAGACTTTAAAGGGTATTTTAATAATCTGGACACTCACAGTTCACTGAGGGTGTGATACGGCCATGGACTGGAGAATTTATTTTCTATTATTTTAGCAAAAGCCTACTTGCCTATGTTCACCACTTTTTAAAGGTGTGCTTGAAGCCTTCTAGGGTATTCTACATCTTGGCTACTGTGTTAATTACCCCACTGACATTTAACATGTAGCTCGACTATAAATAATGAGGACCATAGGCTACAGTATTTTTCTTTCAGCAAATCGGGATTAGATTTAATGTACTTCATGGATTTTTAAAACATTTTAAGTACAGAGCCTCTTAGATCACTTGGTTATTTTGCCAAAATAGGATTGAGGAGAGGGAAGAAGCATTTCGGGATTTTAGCCTATGGATATCCCACATTCCTATCTAAATTGTCTTGGGACCGTTGACTAAAATTAAAGCATTTGGGCCAAGAAAACCTTTGCTTTCCTCCCAAGGGAGTACCTCCATATGCTACAGATATTTTGTTTTTCCTGGGTCATCATTTCTGATTTTCTGGGTCCTTTAGGACTATATTTTAAGCTTTGTGTAGGCTGATAGCCAAGGTGGAATTTGCCTGTTAAAGAATCCACCTACGGAAAATTTCAAGGAACAAGTTCATGTGGTCCTTTGTTTACATTGCTAACCAATGGCTTCCTATTTGTGGGATAATTTCCCAAAGATTTACCAAGGAAGAACACCTAGGGGTTTTTCTTTCTTTTTTGAGTCATTATGCCTAAGACTTTTGAGCTTGAGTCTTGAAGAAGAAATTATTTGTATATGTATTTAAGTACTTTATAGCTGTGATTTGGCATGCCAATTTTAGACATGCCTACTTTTCTATGTTTTACATTTATCAAATACTCATTTCTAGATATAGAAAGCATTTTGTGCAGATTAAAATCTATTAAATGGAGGACAGGTATTTTATGATTATGAGGTACCTTAAATAGGCGAATTCATAGAGGCAGAGCAGAATAGAGGTTATTAGGGGTCGGGGAAGGTGAGAATGGGGAGTTACTATTTGAGGGGTACAGAGTTTGGGAAGATGGGAGTTTTGGGTGTAGATATAGTCGTGGGTACACAGCAGTGTGTCTTTAATGTCCCTGAATCCTGCCCTTACAGATGGTTAAAATGATAAATAGTATCTATTTCTCCACATGCAAAAGCTTCAACTTCTAAAAAGATACATATACATGCATGCGTGCCTTGTCCAACAATCATTTCTTCGAAGTTATAAAAGCCTTTTCTTGGAAGTTGCAGAAAGGAAAAAGTTTATTTGCAAACATGCAGCACTCGTTTCAAATATGTTACAAACCTCTTATCCATAGGCTGTGCATGGTTTGCCTCCTTTCCCTCATTTATTAGAGAATGCTAGGTTAACTAGAAAATCAACGTTAGAACAGTTTTGTTTTAGGGATTTTTTTCTTTGTGGATCTTTAAGAATGTTGTCTGGCCTACCACTCAAAGTGGAAACTTAATTTGAGTGTGTGCGCGACTGTTCTTATTAGCTGTCAGAAAGATTTTACTATTTGCCATGAATCAAAGACCCTCTTTCCCACTACACTGTGGGATGAGATGTTGTGTCAGATACGATAGTTCTCAGAGGCAGGAGAAAGCGGTCTTTTCTTGTCCTCCCGCATGCTACGTTTTTATGTATCGTGTGTTTCTAGCTCATTAAATCGTTGAATTGTCTGTGGAACCGGTTGTTGCTGAGTACCATTTATGTCAAAGAGAGAAAGCAATAAGCTCGGGTCAATTAATTACCAGTGTAAGGCACAGTATGAAAGCCAGAGTCGTCCTTGGGAGCCTGTAAATACTTCCTTCAGTTCCTGCCGCCTAGGCCAATATTGCCAAAGACCAGGCCCAAGACCTAATGGTCAAAGTGGCGGAACTTCTTAGAAAGCTGAATTGGAAGCCTCACAAAGTCATCCGCATCAAAGTCTGGTAGGATTGAGACCCTGGGACTAGCGTTGGGCTCTTCTGGGTAGATGCACCTGAGAACCTGAGACCCTAGGTTCCTCTGTAACTTCTGGGCCTGCGGACGTGGCCACCTGCCCTTAGGTTAAAGAACAGACAAGGTGTAGAGGAAAGGCTAGGACGGACGATGGAAGAGAAAGCAGGGACTCACCTGGTGAGTCCGCTCTCGGTATACTGATCCAACGTAGAACATGCTAGCTTCCTTCCCCCTGCTCCTTGACCAGGTCTCGGCTAAAGCAGGTGGTCTTGTGCAAAGTGCTGATCTTCCTCCGGGTCTGCCCCACCTCCCACCTGAGCCACTAGATCAAGCCTGGGGGCACATTTCAGCACAGCAGACGGGGGTGATGATGGCCCGCTAGTTTGGAAGAGGGGTTATTCACCAAAGGGGCTGCAGGGCCTGGTAATTGCTACCAGTGAGAACTGGGAGAGCGTGACTGAGAGAGGGACATGATGGAAAGCTGCACAAGAGAGAGAGTGTTGGAGTGTGGGACTCCTCTGCTGCTCTCTCTTGGAGAGTCAGTTCTCTGAGCCGCTGTGACGACTCTTAGAAACTTGGAAGGAGTGGTGGCCTTTATATAAAAAGCAATTGATTTTCACTGCAGAAACACTTAGAGAATACAGAGTATTTTTTTTAACCCCCTAAATCGCTTCTGTCCTTTGCTGCCAAGTACTGTTAACATTTCCGTCTATTCCTTTCTGTTATCTTTCTCTGTGTGCACATGTGAACACGCACAAAAATTCACTGCAGATGCCGAGATTGTGCTGCATGTAAAGTTTTTACTAATCCTACCTTCTCAAGAAATTAACAGTATAAATGTATCTGCAAACACTGATATTCCTGGAGATGGTCACCTTTAATTTCAGCAAACGATTCCCTGATATGTCGGAGTCACTGGAGGTGATTCCCCAGCACCCTTTGCCGTGTAGACCTTGGGGAATTTGTAAATCCTCTAACTTACTTGATTTCACTGAACCGTAGTTGAACGTGCATTTTCTTTTCCTGAAGGCGGATAAGAAGTAGCCATGTGAGCGGTTATGATTCGCTGCCACATGGCTGCTCTTCAGTCTCATTGACGGGTCAGGGGAGAAACTCAAAATGTTTTCAGATACCGATCACTGTCCGTTTGTGATTGAGAAACTAAAAACAAAAACTCTGCAGAAATCAGAAAACATAGAGTTGCCTGATCAGTGAAAAGACAAATCTGTCTCAAATTTATAGCCAGCTGCCTATCAGAAAGTGAAATATAAAAGACCTTGGCGTTAAAATAACGTGAGGACAAGGAGGCCCGGTATCACCCCTGGCTTTGAACATCGCCCTTAGAGTGCTAGCCTGAGTAGGCCAGTAAGAACTCAAGTGTATACGTTAGAAAAGAAAAGGAAAATGCCGTCATCTGTGGGTGATGTAATAACTGTCTGCCTTAAAACCCAGGAGAGTCAGCTGAAACTCGGAGAGCTGGTAAGGGGTTCATTACAAGCGACATTAAACACACTTACAAAACTCAGTGTTGGTCCTTACATCTGAACAGACTCTTGTGAAATATAATAGAAGTAAGATCTTATTCATAACATAAAAAGCAATAGATAAGACGTCTAGTACAGTTCTCACATACAGTAGGCATGTAGGTATTTTTTGAATGAATAAAAAATTAACAACATTAATAAAAATATGCCAGGGCCTATAGCTAGAAGTGTTAGAAGCCTTTAATCAATAGGAAAGCTTTCTGTATTCTTAGATGGGTAAACAGTATTACGATGGCATTTCTCCATTATTTCTATAATCTAATCCCAATGAAAATCATGAGTGTGTGTGTAGGATGGGAGAAATATATTAAATACATATCCAGGACGGCTTTTTTTTTTCCTTTTTTTTTTTAAGTAATAAGGATGCACTGCCTTACAGCTTTTAAGCAATTATGAGGTTAAAGAACAGACAAAGTGTAGAGGAAATGCTAGGACGGACGATGGAAGAGAAAGAGCAGGGACTCACCTGTCTGGCGAGTCCGCTCTCGGTATACCGATCCAGCGTAGACTTGAATGCCTTCTGTCTGCTGGGCCTGGGGTTACGTTCTTGAGGAAGACAGATGACCTTCTGGCACGTCGGGGTGTCCCAGACGTGGGGAAGCCGCACGTGAGCGGCAGGATTGTTCGAGGCGTTTGGAACAAGCGAGGCGGGGTCTGGGGGAAGTCTAGGAGGGGCGCGTGCTGCCTCCTCGCTCTCCTCTGACCCCGGGGTTAGTCCATTAAGAACGATGTTCCGAGACGGGTGGTAGGGGACTTCTCAGGTGAAGTGACTGTCGAATGGAAGCAGAGAGGATGAGTAAGAACTGGCTGTGAGCAGGTGGAGGGGGCAAGGAGCAGCGGGACAGGCGGACGCCTGTCGGAAGACCTACGGACCAGACCGGCTGGTGGAGCACCCAGGAGGGGAGAGGCGGGAGGAGGTGGAGCTGGGTGGAGAGCAGCTGCCACCCAGGGGGTGGCATCGTGGGGGACGTGGGGTCCACCCTAGGGCCTCGACCTGTGTTCGAAAGGGGGCGGAAAGCCAGTAGCGGGCTCTAAGCAGGGGATGGCCGAATCTAACCCTGCTGTATGTCAGCGGTGTTTTAACAGATGATCGCCTTGCCTTGTGTCTGTAGCCCACAGCTCCGTGCATACAGGAGTTCCTCACCCTTCTGGCCGTGTGCCACACCGTCGTCCCTGAGAAGGATGGAGATAACATCATCTACCAGGCTTCCTCCCCAGGTGAGGGCTCTGGGCCGGGTGTGCCGTGCTATCCCCTTTTCTGGAGGCTTGGCTGTCTGCATTTCCTTGCGGAGGGTGCGGTAGGGCGGTCGGCTTCGCGAAGACCCCGCTGTTTACCTCTGGCCTCGCGCAGTGTACAGGTTATGGTCACAAGCGATGAAGCCACAGAAAGGTGGCGCTGGGCCCTCCTGACTCTGTAACACTGTGACCACGACGGGAGGCCCCAGGCCATCTTGCAGCTCCTAGCAGAAGTCCCTCGCAAAAATAACGTAGCAATCACTATTGCTCATAATAAGAGACTACATGCAGTGGAAGAGAGCGATCAAATCATAATTTCAGCTTGGAACATACCTGTCTTTGAGTCCTCTGAAAATTTGAAGTGTATTGTGAATGTTGTGCCATGTATGTGTCAGTGATTTTCAGTTTACCAGAACATTTAACCTGAACACTACTATTCAATTCTCCAATAATTTTGAGTAAAGGAAAAATCATCATAAAGCAAAAAAAAAAAAAAAAGTCCCTGCACTGGACAAAACTCTCAGGGGAGGGTGGCCTGGCTTCCCTGTTCACCCTCTGCCCGTCGTAGATTCTCCAGCTGCTGATGAAGCTGGGTGCTGACTCTCGACCCGCTTCCTGGAGCTCTGAATCCTACCATACTAGAAGTGAAACGCTGCCTCGCTTGCTCGGACGAGATGGGTTAGTCAGGAAGCCATGGGAATGTAGCTTAAGTTCCTTAAGGAGAACTTGACCCCAATGGAGGATAGTAGGTACACCAGCACTCTTGTCCCGACGATCAGCTTTAGGTCCTGTCTTTCCCGCCTAACGAAAGTGCTGCCTTCAGGATCCTGGTGGCGGACTGAGCGAGCGCCTCCTAAATCCTGAGTCCTTACCCTTGTGTGCTTAGGCCGGGCCTCTCTAGCTGCTGCCCATCTGCTTAATGTGTAAAATAATACGCGCGCCACAGAATTCTCGCCATTACCTGCGATTAGTCAATGCCTCGTCAACTCTATTGACAGATGAAGCCGCTTTGGTGAAGGGAGCTAGGAAGCTGGGTTTTGTCTTCACCGCCAGAACGCCCTACTCGGTCATCATAGAAGCCGTAAGTGACGAGCCCGGGTACCTCTTGACATTGTATGTCGCCTCCTTTTTTGAAGACTGTGTTTGAAATAGCGTGTCTGATGTAAACACGATAGCTACATTTCTTCTTTTTTTTTTTTTCCCCCTCCCGTGAGGATTAGGCCCCGTTGCGAAACTGCAGGCATGACGGGATTCTTATTCATGGTGTGTTGCGGGCATTTTTCTCTCAGAGACGCTTGTCCACAAGTCTTGCGTGTGCTGGTGTGATTTGTAGTAAAGAACCTAGCAAGCCTGCTCTTGGTTTTGTCATAGGGAAATAAGTGCGTGGCCCACTTGTCCTGAGGACAGGATCTGTGACTCTGTCCCTGTAACCTTGGCACGTAGAGTTCTTGCCCAACACAGCCCTTGGCGCATTAGCTTCGGTCTCCCTGGCCGGGGGAGAGGCGAGTTGGTGCTTAAGATCTTTGTTATTTACACGAGTTTTTCTTTTCCCTACAGTCAAGGGATTTGTTTATTTTATGATTGTTTTGTTTTCTGTTTGTTTGGGTTTTTTTGAGTTTGGCTGCTCAGGAAGCCTGAGGGAGAAATTTGGTGACAGGAAAAAATGGAAATCAAGTGTAACATCCAGTAGGGACCCTTGAGGCAGGTAACGGGGGAAATCGATGGTTGGGACTGGCAATGCCCTGGCATTTTTGATGCTGACCGTTAGAGGGGCTGCATTTCGCTACAGTCTGCGTTGATGAGGGACCTGGAAGCAGTCACTGCCTTCTCTCTCCTCTGCCTTCCTGCACCCCTCAATTTGGGGAGGACTGACGGATTGTAACGGTTTTTGCCTTTATGTATCTTGTGTCTCTGGACCTTGCTGATGCACTTGAAATTCACTACTAACTTACATAGCTGTTATCGTTCTTAACTTGGCAGTGCTCCATTTTTTTTCTTGTACTTAGAAATGCGAAACCTAGAAAATACCAAACCTCGATAGAGTGCCCGTTTCTTGGCGTTTTCGGGTTCCTGTCTTCTGGAGGACAGAGATGAAATCATAATCATTTTTACTTCATTTTAATCACCAGCAAGTCTCGCTTAGGGAAAGGTACAGTCATTAGAGGTGGAGCAAAGCAACGGACTGAATACAGAATTTCCTTTGTGGAAGGTTTTCAAGCCTTCGCCCCCCTCAGTTTGGGGAGACTCAGAACCTTCGCTGTACGATCTGCTGTCGCACGGGTGCTGCTGGTTTCTGTGCATTACCGCGATGGGGACTGGAGGCGGGACGGACTGACAGGGCACGAGTGGGAGAGACAAGGAGACAAGGCTGCTTCTGCTTTGCTCACAAGAGCGGCTAAATACAGGGAAGCCAGGGAGCCCACTGACCTTGTCATCACGGTGGTGGATGTCGGTGAAGAGTGGATGGGCACCCCTCTGTCGTTTTATTAGCCCATTAAGGCCACGTGTCTGGGAGTGCATGAGACCCTCTGACTAGTTCAGGGCCATAAATAATACCTTCGCGATCCCGTTCAGCCAGAGTGTCCTCAAACCTCACCTTCTCAAGTGGGTTACCAGCTGTTGCCACGAAGTGGCCGCTACCGATCATCTTAATGGTCGAGTCCGTGGGATGCACGTGGTTGCCCAGTGGTTGATCTGAGAGCAGAGAGGGGTTAGCACCTGGCAGTCACAGCGCTTGGGCCGATTTGCGGGGTACTGGTGGGCACGCTTCTGAATGGGCCTCGGAGGAAGTTGGGACAGCCCGAGGAGAAAGAACCGGATGAGGAGGGTCACTGGTTGTATCTCTGGGTGTGAGGGGAGTTGTGCAGAGGAGAGTAATGATGCCTCAGGCTTCCCTGGATAATTGGCTTCATTCATTCTCAAGCCCGAGGGACACGTTCGTGAGGAGGCCACACGCTCAGTGGCAGAAATAAGATTCTGACTCCTACCTATGGAACTTCAAGGCCCACGTGCTTTTCACCGTGATGTATTGGGGAAATAGAGAGCAGGTTTGATTAAGGAGTTTGGCAACGGTCCACACAGCCTGGAACCTTCCGGGAAAAATCGAGAACATTGAGGCTCCAGCTTTGAAGAACTTGAAGAAAAATAACATTTGATGAATTGCTCTAAAATCTTGTGCAGATCCATAATCCTTATTTCTAAATCGCGAATCCAGGAAGCTTTGGATTCCAAAAAAGTTTTCTCCTGTATTTGGGGAATAGGCATCCGGCAGCAAAACTTAGCCAGAACTGACATGAGGCCGTTTATGGTCTTAGGAATCTCCGTGTCCTACGTTCTGCTGTGGAAAATTGACGTGTTGGATTTTAGGGCGTTGTGGCCACATAAGCCTCTGGGGAAATCATGCCACATGGTGTATGTGTACATTTTTAATAAAATGTATAAAATTCTGAATTCAGAGGCATGACTGGCCCCAAGGTTTCAGGTGTTCTTGGAAGGGAGCGTCAGCCAGCTGTTGTGATGTCCTAGAGAAGAATGAGAAGCTTCTACCAGAAGGGGGAGCTATGACCCCACCTGACTGGCTTGTGGGAACCCTGTACCTGTTGAAAAGGCCTTGGCGGGGGGATAGAGATGGAGAGAGAATGAGGTGGGGAGGAGGGAGAGCGGGAGAGGTAATCGATGTGTATGTATTACATAGAGGGAGGGTGAGAGGGATATGTGTGTGTGGATTATATACAGAGAGAGAGAGAGCGCTGGGAGGAGGAGGAGGGACGGGGAGATGTGTGTATAGAGAGGTTTACGATTGGGGAGACTGTTTTGAGATTTTAATACTTGGCACCTCAGGTAAGAGCCTGTTTTTCTTCCTTTAGATGGGACAGGAACAGACATTTGGAATCCTTAACGTCCTGGAATTTTCTAGGTATGCTTCTCCTTCACGCGCCGGAATAAAATACTTCCATATATATTTAACAGCTTCATCAGAGTGTTTGCAAGATTGTATGATCCGATTAAATACAGCACTTAGGTATTAAAGTTAGTGAGTAGATCTCCACAGTCCCTCTCCTGTCTGGAATTTGGGACTTTCTGTAAAGAGAGTGACGCAGGTCATTTTCCTGTGCGTGCGCGTGTGTGTTTTCCCCGAGTGAAGCACTGGGCTCCCATAGCCTCCTGTTTCTGTACATTTCCAGACCCGCTGTTCCGGCATCAGCCGCGGACACGTCTGCACAGTTTGGAGTGTGTGGTGGGGAGGGCCTTATTTCTGTTGGTTTTTCCCAAGTGCCGTGAGGTGGTGCCTCGTGCTTTAAGCACTCTCATGCCAGACCTGGGGCACTGGCAAGCCAAGACAGGTAAGATCAGTCCATCCCCGTCGGAGGCTTTGTCTGAGTTGGGCAGTTGTTCTGTCTATATGCCAGCTCGTTCTTCCCCAGGGTGGTTTATCTGATTTTCAGACCCAGGAATATTTGTCGATTATTTGCTTCCCTAGATCATTCCTGGTTTGTCCTTTTGAAAAATCTTAATGTTTTGTTTCTTGCCTTCTCAACACTGACTGTCGGTATGAGAGCAAAGTTCTTTTGCTACCTCGAGAGCCTATTTTCCAATTATGAAACTTTGGGTTTTTTTAATAACCATTGTTAAATGATTTCACACCTTGTTTATTCTGTCTGCTTTATAAGCTGTTTGAAAAAGATCAGTTTAAAAAAAATTTTTTTTATGTTTATTTTTGAGAGAGAGAGAGAGACAGAGTGCGAACAGGGGAGGGGTAGAGAGAGGAGACACAGGATCTGAAGCAGGTTCCAGGCTCTGAGCTGTCGGCCCAGAGCCTGACACAGGGCTCGAACTCACGGACCATGAGATCGTGCCCTGAGCCGAAGTCAGATGCTTAACAGACTGAGCCACCCGGGCACCCCTGAAAAAGATCAGTTTGTAACCCTCTTGTAGGAAATGCTTTCCAGCCCTAGTCTTTAGTTTTAGGACTGAAAACTTGAACTTTGGTGGGTCAAGAGCCCTTGTGGCTGCGTATTCAGAGGGGAAGAACGATGGTTGGTAACAGCAGTGGTTCATAGAGGGAGTAGGAGACAGTGTCCCCGTGGGTGGAGGTGAGGAACATACTAAACATTGCTCCGGACTTTTTGTGCCCCGTCTCTTACTGGTGTCCTGGAAACTGTGCTGTTATGCGGCCGTGTTAACTGGGACCAGCAGTTATTGGAGGGACAAGGAGGAGGAAAGGGAATTAAATTAAAGCAGGTGAATATGGACATGAGAATGTTTTAAAAACTTATGGGAGAACCTGCGGGAATAAAAGATCACCTATAGCTGTGGTTCTGTTTCTTTTTAGTGGACTCCTCTTTTTCCCAGCGCCACTTAACCGTGACCACACTCCTTTGCGGTACCTGGTGGCAGTCCTGCTTTGCGCATTCAGACACCGAAGTGCTGGGCAAACAACTTTGCCACGAGTACCCGGCTACTAGGTGGCCGAGGGAGAATTCAAATCCAGGCCAGGCAGAGTGCTTAGGGTTAGGGGGTGGGAACTTAACACAGAGCTGGAGAGAGAATGTCCCTTAGTCTCAGGAGCTCATAGTCCATTGGAAATCCCCTTGCTGGGGTGGGTGGTGTGGGGCCCGCTGTGGTTAAGACGTGTTTCAGGAGGATGGGATGTTGTCTGCGAGAGGCGTGGGGCAGGAGCCGTGGAGCGGGGGGTGTGCCGTGTCTTCCGGTGTGCTGGAGGCCTGCTGGTGAACGGGCGGGTTCGTGCGAGATAGACCAGGCTGCAGAGGTGAGTGGAGGTCAGCAAGAATTGGAACCTGTAGGCAGTGGGGAGCCATTGAAGGCTCCGTGAGTGACCATGAGTCATGATGAAAGACCAATGTAGGAGGGTCCGTGTCGGAGTGGGGAGGGCAGCAGTGAGGCTCACCTCAGTGCTGCGTGAGGCATGTCCTACGACTTTGTAATTGCTTTCTACTCCAGTTAAAAGAAGACCCAACAAGGGGCTTTTGAGTTCAGCGGATGTCTATAGAAGCTTCCACTCTGTTGCTTACTGGGCAGATTACTCATATTTTGAGCCGTAGAACAAAAACACTTTTACAGAGTATCGTCAGGAGTAAATTAGATGTGCGTAGCGGACGGTCAAGTTTTCTGTTTCTGCTCTCCTGCTATACATAATTATATTAGTGAGTTGCCATGGCAGGGAAAAAAATAGGTTTATATCCGTCGTGTATAATAAAAAGAGTGGGAGGTATACAATGAAAGCCCACCTTTGAAGGAAAAGATAAGGAAAACGGAGTTTCTCCATTTTTAGGGCTACCAGGCCATCTTTTGATGTGTTTGGTGCTTAATCATAGGGCATGGGTCCTACACTACAGACCAGTGATAACTTTTTTTTTTTTTCCTACCCTTACAGCGACAGAAAAAGAATGTCTGTGATTGTTCGAACTCCTTCAGGCCAACTTCGACTCTACTGTAAGGGGGCTGTAAGTACTGGCCGAGCGTCTCGTGTAGCAGGTGCCCTTGGTGGCCCCTTTGTGAACCTGCTTCTCCTGACCGCTGTCGTCATCGTGCCCTGGAAATTTGCCCAAGGTTGAAAGGCTCTTTCAGATGGGCCATGAAATTGACTTGGTAGTAAAGGCCTACTGAAGACAGTGGCGGTTCAGGCCAGCGTGGCAACCGTGGCCCCTGAAAAGCTTCCTTTTAGCCAATAGGTGGTTTCAGAAATAGCACTTTGCCGTGTGATGCGAGATCCTTAGGGTGTGACTTGTGATTCTCGTTTTATCAGCATTATGTTGTGACTTCAGGAAGATGGAATGGTTCATAACGACCTGTGATGATCTTTTAAGTATTTGTGTGTGTGTGTGTGTGTGTGTGTGTGTGTGTGTGTGTGTGTGTTCATTCTCAAACAGCTATTAGTAGTTGTTGTGTCCTGTGTTTTCATCACAGAGAGCTTTTCTGGGCTGTGTTGCTCAGTGTTTCTTAGCTGAAGTGGGTTCAGGGCCTAGTGGCTGGTGCACGCCATGGCTGGGAGCTCCTGCAGGGGCAGGAAGCAAGAGTGTATTTGTGCAGTTTAGGGTGTGCATGGTACCCTTTCCGCTTCTGCATAAAGATGTTATACACATCGGTACGTATTTTGCAAATTTGGGTAAATGTAGGTACCATTATACCTCTGACAGTTCTCTTGACGCTTACGTAGGTTCTCCCCAGAGTTTTTGTCTGGACACATCCATACCCAGTTTGTTTTCCAAAGCTCATGAGTGAATCTGTCTGAGAACTGTATTTCTACCTGCCCGTTCAAGTACTCTCAAGTATTCACATTGGATAAGCATCATTAAAACAAAGCTAGGTTTAGAATGCTGACCGGAGGGTTTACTTAAAGGTTGGCCAGTCACAACGTTTCTCTATTTTATAGGATAATGTAATTTTTGAGAGGCTTTCAAAAGACTCAAAATACATGGAAGAAACCCTGTGCCATCTGGAATATTTTGCCACGGAAGGTCAGTGAAATTTGGAAATGTTATTTTTAACCATTGAAGTTCTACTTTCGAGTGTTTGCGGCTGATGCTTGGGGGTGAGCGGTCATGGTCTGAATGGACGTGTCCGTTTTGTGCCGTACTTGGCTTGCTTCCTAGGAGTATACTTTCCTAGGGCCAACCCCTGCCCCCACCCTCCACATTCTGTGCCCACGGCCCTGATGCGATGTGCACCAGAGTCCACGCAGAGTTACCTGCACGACTCTGTTCGCTCTTCCCCTGAAGGACGAAGGGAGCAGGCAGACCAGCTCACGGTGTGTAGAATCATTCTGTAGTCATTATTCCCGTTCTCAGAAAACCCATGTCCTCACTTCCCCGTCCCCCTCTCGTGATCCTTGTGACGCTGGCTTATCCATGACTTGAGGAAGCAGTAAGTCACTGAGCCCACAGAGACTGGGAAAGGAGTTCTCTGAAAGGATGGCAGAGATTCCAGCAAGGGAACATGATGAACGTTGGAGCCTTGCCTACGTGCTGGCTGCAGCTTTCTTGGCTTCGTGTGCTCCTGTGGCTATGAGCGTGTGTGTGCCTGCATGCGTGTGCACGTGCACATGTGACTGCTTGGAAGCCTGGGTCTTCCACGTGGTAGCCTGTCGGGCTTTTATTGCTATCCTGCCTCCTCTACTTCTGATACCTGCCCACGGCACACGTACGTATAGATCGTGCCCAGCTCCTGTACGTCTCTGCCGTAGGGAGTTCACGTTCACGGCTTCTCGCTTCTCATGGACTCTCAAATGTATCCTCGAGGTGGTTTATAGCAAAATGCAGTAGACTTGTTTCTACCTTCCCTTTTTCGATGAGTGAAAGTTGAATTTGAGTGACCTAAAAAGCAGATCGTTTCTTGAATTTTTTTTGAGTATGCGGGTATAAAATGGAGCCACGTGATGTCACCTAGGAGGGAAGGCGTCCTGCGTCTTTCCATCGCTGGATACACCATGGCTGTTTTGCAGGCTTGAGGACTCTCTGTGTGGCTTATGCTGACCTCTCTGAGCAGGAGTATGAGGAGTGGCTTAAAGTCTATCAAGAAGCCAGCACCATCTTGAAAGACAGAGCTCAGCGGTTGGAAGAGTGCTATGAGATCATAGAGAAGGTAATTGCACGGGATACACTTGTTACCTGCCCAGTGAGGGGGCTCCACCACGTATTGAACAAAGTCTTTGGACAGGAATCCTTTTGTTGTATAGCGGAGAGCGTGGGTGCATAGGGGAGGGGCAGAAGAAGGGACAGAGAGAGAGAGAGATAATGAACGAATCTTAAGCAGGCTTCATGCCCAGTGCTGTCTGTCCAGCGCTGAGCCTGGCGCAGAGCTTGATCTCATGACCCTGACATCATGACCTGAGTCAAAATCAAGGGTCAGACGCTTAACCAACTGAGCCATGCAGGTGCCCCTTAACCATTAGCTTTTAATGATGTCTTTCTTTGCTTTAAGAAGCACTTAGGTTTCTTTTTCTTTTATTAAAGTTTATTTATTTATTTTGAGCGAGAGAGAGAGAGAGAGAGAGAGAGAGAGAGCGCACAAACAGGGGAGGGGCGCAGAGAGAGAGAGAGAGACGGGGAGACAGAATCCCAAGCAGGCTCTGTGCTGTCAACATGGACCCTGATCTGGGGATCTAACCCACAAACCACAAGATCATGACCTGAGTCAAAGTCAGATGCTCAATTGACTGAGCCACCCAGGTGCCCCAAGAAACACTTAGTTTTTATGGGCTACCTGAAAGGTTGAACCAGCTTCCGCTAAGTGTTAATGGTATCTTAAGAAGTATCAGGTCAAAAACAATGTCAGTGACTTTCTGGGTTTGCCTAAGATTAGGCACCCTGTTGACTTACATGAGTTACATGAATCAGACTCCATAGGCTGGTTGGACACTGTTCATTCTGAGAATTTTCACACTTATTCTAGTAACAGCTGCTTTTGCCATTGCTGCTTTGTATTGCCTACTTTGATTTTTGTTGTTGTTTCTGTTCTTTTCAGTTTAACCCAAGGTGTCAGGTAGCTTTCTAGGTATTAGATTCCCTCCCATCTGGGAGCTGGATTTCACCTTTTTCTGTTTCATGTCGGCAACCATTGGCCCATCCAATTTCCAGTTTCTAGAACTCTGGAGTCATTAGCTTTTATCATTCTTTGTGTTTTTTTAAAAGACTCTTGAATTTTTTTATACCCTGTTTTTAGTTGAGTTTTATATTTACTTACGTGTCACTTTAATGGAATTTGGTAGGAGTAGAACCAAATTCAAGTGTACATTGTTTCTGCTTTACTGGAAATAACCAAAATTACTTTAGAATCAGAAAATGATTAAGTCGGGGCACCTGGGTGGCTCAGTCAGTTAAGCATCTGACTTTTTTTTTTAATGTTTATTTTTGAGAGACAGAACGCAAGCAGGGGAGGGGCAAAGAGAGAGGGAGACACAGAATCCAAAGCGGGCTCCAGGCTCCAAGCTGTCAGCACAGAGCCCGAAGCGGGGCTCGAACCCACCCGCAAACCGCGTGATAATGACCTGAGTCGAAGTCGGATTCTCAACCGACTGAGCGACCCAGGCATCCCAAGCATCTGACTCTTGATCTTAGTTCCGTTTTTGATCTCGGAGTTGTGAGTTCAGGCCCTGCATTGGGCTCCATTCTGGGCATGAAGCCTACTTAAAAAAAAAAAAAGAAAGAAAGAAAAGGAAGAAGACGGTTAAGTAGGTGACGTGCCCATGGGGCACCCTTTGCACCAAGCACATAGTGGATGCTTTTCCCACAATCAGGTAATCAAGCTAAGGTACTCTGTCATGGAGAGACTCAGGGGAGGTAGGTAAGCAGTTAACAGGCTCTCTGGGCAGGGGCTGTGGAATCTGCCAGACCAGCAGGCAAGGTACAGGCTGCTGCTGTCTCCACATCCCCGTGCATTCACACCCATCCTCGCTGTGAACTAACCCTTTGTGGGCCTGGAAGAAGTTTAACAATCTTAAAATCTTAAAATCCTTTGATATTTTTTTCTTTGGCTTTTAAGTTGTTAGCATCCACGGCCTCTTAGCTTTGTATTGCCAGATGTGCGTTATCGTCTAGAATCAGTTTTGCTTCCGTGTTAACTATTGTGTGGCATGTCCTTGGCTCATCAGTGGAGAGGGGACGGCTCACGTCCTGTGACTATCCTCAGGACAACTTGCTTGTATGCTTTACCGCTGGGTGATTTCTATTTTAACATGCCCGTGGGCCGGGAAATAAATGATGAATACTGGCTTGCCTCTGTGTCTCGAGTGGTTCTAACACTGCAAACAGGTTTGAAACTCAGCACATGAAGCATCATTCATTATTTGCAGACAAAGGCTTAACGTACAGGAAATAAGAGAGCCGTCAACATTTTGACTGCCTTTCTGGGTCAGTCTTGTGGTTGAGGCTGCTCTTAAGCGTGTACCGATCTTTAACTGACCTTATTTTTCAATCCAGAATTTACTGTTACTTGGAGCCACGGCCATAGAAGATCGCCTTCAGGCAGGTGTTCCAGAAACCATAGCGACTCTATTGAAGGCGGAAATTAAAATATGGGTGTTGACAGGAGACAAACAAGAAACCGCAATTAATATAGGTAAATGCATTTTAAAATTTCCTGATGCTGGTTTTGTATTGTTTTTAAAGTGTCTTGTAGAAGTGCCTAGGGCTTCCTCAAAGGCATTGACAGGTGATGTTTTAAGGCCAAGGAAAGTCTACCTAAATCAAATGAAGATGCTCTTGCGAGCATTATCTGCCTGTAGTAAACACTGAAACTCCTTCTCCCTGAAACGTAGAACATAGAATTCTATAGAATATAGAATTCAAGTTGTGAAAACTTTTTTTTCTCATCACTTTCTTCACAAAGTTTTAGCCTGAGGCTAAGATGTTTTCACTGAGTTTATTTATTTAATTATTATTTTTTGAGAGGCAGAGTGAAAGTGGGGGAGGGGCAGAGAGAGAGGGAGACACAGAGTCGGAAGCAGGCTCCAGGCTCTGAGCTGTCAGCACAGAGCCCGACGCGGGGCTCGAACTCACGAACCATGGGATCGTGACCTGAGCCGAAGTTGGATGCCCAACCGACGGGACCACCCAATCCCTCACTGAGTTTAATATGCATTATGATTTTGGATAATTATGACCACTGGGATGATTTTACCAACCGATGGATTTTCTAAGAGCGCTGTGTCTGTCTTTCCCTTCCCTGCCTGGGTGGGTAACCTCTTTGCTTGCTAAACATCACAGAAAGGAAAATTGAAGAAAGGGAATTTTAAGTCCACATAACTTCATTTATGTTAAAGAGGCGCATTTTGAGTTTGGGAGGAGTTGAAATGACTCATTTTAGGAGGTCTCCTTTCGATCGCTTAAGTTCCCTTGAAGTCCTCTGCCACTTCGAGTGTCATTATGTAGCACCAGCCCAGGTGCGCATGTGATCAAATGAGTATGTGAGACCACGTGACTTATAACGTCTTTATGGAAACAGACTCTGGGTTACAGCTGACTTCGGAAAGGAACATACTGGAGCATCCAGGTTTAGGTTACTGTTATCCTGTTTGGAGCGGTCGCCTTGGAATGTTATCAACTGAATCCCATGGTGGCCCTTTCCTTAAACCTTCTGTTTTGAATCAACTCTCCCAGATAACCACAGTTGTAGTCAGTACTTACCCTTTGAAGTGATTTTTTTTTTTTTTTTATAGGCAAGAGTCATTTAATCATTTCTTAGCAAGGTTGTGACTAATCAAATGCAATTTGGGCCCCCACACCACCGAAATTAAAGTCCCAGGCGAGTGACAGGTGATTCATAACCATCTCTGAAGCTTCAGGTATAGACATTACCTATTGATTTGTGTTAGTTGTCCGTCAAATGCGTGTTTCTGGACAAAAGTAGGATGATATTTCTGTGCAGATCCCTCACTATCGCTAGAAAATAAAATTCTGTAGCTTGTAGCCCTTTGGTGATGTCAACATTTTTTAAAAAGAAGGTAAACATGTGCTTTTGGGATAATGCCCCTCTCTCTCTATATGTATGTGTTGTCCCTTCAGGTATGATTTCCCATAAAATTTGGGTTAAAATACCTGCTGCTGTGTGGTTCCTTTTGTTCATATAGGGCACATAAAGTTGACTGCTGCCCCCAAATACTGAAAATTTAGGGGTGTGCTCTCTGCTCTCTTAGAGCAATATCAAAAGGTAGGTAAAATTGTACTACGGTGATAAGATCTGGAAAACAGAGGTTGAGTGTTCCTGCTGGACTAATGACCTTTTTATGCCCCTAGCCCCAGACGACTTCCTTAAGTGCTTTCTTGTGTTTGCTGTAAGAAGAGAGTGTGAGTGTGCTGGCCGGAAAAAGGCCACTGTCCCTCTCACGGCCTCTCTGCAAAATCACCCTGTCCTTAGGCAGCACCCACGTCCTTTCTCCTGCTTGTCCCTTTTGTCATACCTGAGCATATCAGGGTCTGGAGGAGTTTAGACTACACGCAAATGAAAGCAAAGGCTTAAAAGTCAACCCAGAAAAAAAATGGATTGTAATTCCTAAAGGAAAGTTTGACTTGAAGGCTGTGAGGCTTGTCTGAAGCTTATGAGATAATTGAAAACCTATCTGAAGAGTTTGTAAAAATCATGGTGATAGTATTTTGTGCTTTTTTATCAAAGAGAGCGTAGCAACATTTGTAGCTTGGGGACCAGGAGTATTCACAGCCATTAGATATTTTAAAATTGATCTTTTCTTAGCAAATCCTCTACAGGACCACATGGAGATGATGCATCCTGTTCATAGATAAGCTGATGACTTTACCAAAGTCTTGTATTCTGGAGTTTTTTTCTACTCACATATTTTTCTAGTGTGTCAGAATTCAAGCAGATCTTTGGTGTTACTAAGTATGCATCCAACCGCCATGGAACTGATGTTCTTTGAAAGAACTCTGTCTGAGTTACTTTTTCACTTTGCATTCAGAACTCACTGGGAATCCTGGGTGGTGTTGGGTGGTGTTGAGGGAGTAAATGTCGCTTTCTGACTTAGGATTTCGGTTGAGCCCGCAAATGATGCAGAAGGCTCAACAAAGTGTAGACATCCAGACGTTGTATTAGACGTGTCCACGCCAGGCCACAGGTGACAGCTACAAGCAGCATGAGGTCGTGCTCCAAATACAGTGTAGATTGTATGCCTCTGTACTCATCGCATGTTCCTCGTGGCCCCCAAAATATGAGCTGTTACTGATCCATAATACTTGATGTCCTTTACATTTTAGTGCATTTGGTCTGCATTTTCAGGGATTCAGGGGATATTTGGGAAGAAGATCCAGTGTCTAGAGTTATACTTCTTTGTGAAGGAAGGAGAAGAGAGCAATTTTTTTTTCTATTTTTTTAATTTTATTTTTAATTTTTTAAAATTTACATCCAAATTAGTTAGCATATAGTGCAACAATGATTTCAGGAATAGATTCCTTAGTGCACTTTACCCATTTAGCCCATTCCCCCCTCCCACAACCCCTCCCATAACCCTCAGTTTGTTCTCCATATTTGAGTCTCTTCTATTTTGTCCCCCTCTCTGTTTTTATATTATTTTTGCTTCCCTTCCCTTATGTTCATCTGTTTTGTCTCTTAAAGTCCTCATATGAGTGAAGTCATACGATTTTTGTCTTTCTCTAACTTCATTTAGCATAATACCCTCCGGTTCCATCCACATAGTTGCAAATGGCAAGATGTCATTCTTTTTGATTGCCGAGTAACACTCCATTGTATATGTATACCACATCTTCTTTATTCATTCATCCATCGATGGACATTCGGGCTCTTTCCATACTTTGGCTGTTGTTGATAGTGCTGCTATAAACATGGGGGTGCACGTGTCCCTTCGAAACAGCACACCTGTATCCCTTGGATAAATGCCTAGTAGTGCCATTGCTGGGTCCTAGGGTAGTTCTATTTTTAGTTTTTTGAGGAACCTCCATACTGTTTTCCAGAGTGGCTGCACCAGCTCGCATTGCCACCAACATTGCAAAAGAGATCCTCTTTCTCCGCATCCTCGCCAACATCTGTCGTTGCCTGAGTTGTTAATGTCGGCCATTCTGACAGGTGTCAGGTGGTATCTCATTGTGGTTTTGATTTGTATTTCCCTGATGATGAGTGATGTGGAGCATTTTTTCATGTGTCGGTTGGCCACCTGGATGTCTTCCTTGGAGAAGTGTCTATTCGTGTCTTTTGCCCATTTCTTCACTGGATTGTTTTTTGGGCGTTGAGTTTGATAAGTTCTTTATAGATTTTGGATACTAACCCTTTATCCGATAGTCATTTGCAAATATCTTCTCCCATTCTGTTGGTTGCCTTTTAGTTTTGCTGAGTGTTTCCTTTGCTGTGCAGAAGCTTTTTATTTTGATGAGGTCCCAGTAGTTCATTTTTCCTTTTGTTGCCCTTGCCTCCGGAGACGTGTCGAGTAAGAAGTTGTTGCGGCCAAGATCAAAGAGGTTTTTGCCTGCTTTCTCCTCGAGGATGTTGATGGCTTCCTGTCTTACATTGAGGTCTTTCATCCATTTTGAGTTTATTTTTGGGTATGGTGTAAGAAAGTGGTCCAGGTTCATTCTTCTGCATGTCGCTGTCCAGTTTTCCCAGCACCACTTGCTGAAGAGACTGTCTTTGTTCCATTGGCTATTCTTTCCTGCTTTGTCAAAGATTAGTTGGCCATACGTTTGTGGGTCCATTTCTGGGTTCTCTATTTTCATTGATCTGAGTGTCTGTTCTTGTGCCAGTACCACACTGTCTTGATGATTACAGCTTTGTAGTATAGGACAAGAGAGCAAATTAATGGAATATCTGCCCAGTGCCAGCACTCTGCTAGGAGTGCCTTCTGAACACGGTCTTCAGTCTTTACATCTCAACGGTCTTCTGGCTCAAAGGGGAAGTTCGGTGTTTATGAAAGTTACGTTGTACTTAATGACCAAGCTAGTATGAGGTCTCAGGGCCCCTCAGTTCTGGTGCAGGGCTCATTTTACACGGATTCACATAGCTTTCTCTGAAATTTGAAGACTGGGGGAGAAGGGTACAATATATCATCTGTTCCAGGCGGCTCGTTGTTATTATGTGGCAGTGTCCTGAAATTGGGATGTCTTAGGATCGTTGACTCTTACGGTTTAGTAACATTTTCTTAGTGGTACGCAGAGTAAGCGTTCACCTTTGGAGATGACGCTAGGTGTTTGGGGTTGTTCGTTTTCTTCGGTATTTATGTGTCCTACTTTAATACATATTTCTAAAATGGAACTTTTAGTTCATACCTTGGAAATATTTAGTCCAATTAAATTCCAGGCTGTTGATGTGTCTGAGGAGCCAGTGAGTACTATATAGACAGTCATCTTGCCTGTGGGTTTTAGGTAGTTTGGAACTGGCACCGTGTCAGAACCCTGCTGCACCAGGCTTGAATTTGTGCTAACTAGCCATGTTTCAAGGAGTTGGCAATTTTCTTTTTTAGCTTAAGAACTTGGCATCCGTTAGTCTAAAGTGAAATTTCAGATGTAGCCCTTGTGAATTGTGTCATTTCCTTATTACCACTGGATATAACATCTATTCAATAGACGCGAAGTCCTCAGAATCTGTGATTTTTTTTTTTTTTTTTTCTAATGGATATAGGATGAGTGAGAAAAAAAATCCTAGTGTGATTCCATTTTAAAGCCATTAGGCGGGAAAGAGCTTTCATTGTAAACTATTCCTAAGTTGTAATTCCGCACCCTACTCCCCCACCCCTCATTTTTTACTCATCATTTAATGCTTCTGAGCCATGTCTTACAGTCTTAGAAGTTTAATTTTTAGAAAGTAAATTATGGTGCCTGCTTATCCTATTATTGCCCGTTGCAAGGAAGACAGGTGTCTGTTTTCAGTGAAGCTGGGATGTTGTTTGGCGGTGATCTCAGGCTGAGTGTGTTTTTTTTTTTTCCACAAAAAAGTCAGATACGTTATATCTTGATCACCTGCAGCTGGTGTTGTTGCCAGACATTCTAGTACAGACTTGGGGGACCCGCATTCCCTAATTGGGGCGCGAGTTCATCCTGAGCCAAAACAGAGTGAAATAGATGATAAAGTACTAACTGCACAGCACAGACATTAAGCATGACTGGTGTCACTAATAGTTACCGAGTGAACGTTGGCTATACTGCGCCAAATACTGTGCTGAGTCATTTGTGTCTGTTTTATATTTGATTCCCCTGAGACAGCCATCATTCCCCCTTTTAAAGATAGAACTGAGGCACAGAAATACCAAGCAACTTATTAGCCTACATCACAGAGGTGGGAAGATGCTGAAAATCTGAGCATGGACCTGTGATACTTGATATTTACTTCCCAGAAGGAAAAATACCTGAGCCAAAAAAGAGAAAGGAAGGCTTCAAGGTTTCCAACTTGAGCCTTCAAGGGTTAAAAAAAAAAAAAAAAAAAAAGTCTGAGCATAGAATGGGTCAGGATGGCCCAGTCTGTGAGGCGAGGCTGAGGTCCTGTGCTCTTACGTGGAGTAGCCTTTTCCTGAGAAGGATCTGGAGGGAAAGGTGCCCAGGTGTGTGGTTTTGGGGATGAGCCCTGGTTCTCTGGATGATGAAGGACTCTGAGCTTCGTTGGCCCCCTCTGGAATAGATTAGGAATATCCTCTTTCATCATCCATTCCTGATGTCTGGCAGTGCGTTTCATACATTTATACTCAAGTATTGGTCAGATTCTCTCTGAAAATAGTTAGGACCAACAACACACTTGCTAAGGGTTTGGAACCAGCCTGAATTTCAGGGATGGGTAGGTTGGTGAATCTGAGCCTAAGATCCATGGTTAGTAAGGATAAAGTGTACCTAACCCTCCCAGAAATGTCTCCAGAGAAATCTGGATTTAGGTGTCTTTGACGATGTGAGTTTATCTCAAAAAAAAAAAAAAAAAAAGGGACCGATTTCAGAATCTGAGAGATTTGGTTTGGTGATACTTCCTAGCGTGGATGATTATTTTCTTAAAATGCAGTCCTGCTCTAAGTACCATAGAATCTGAAATATTTTGATTTCTTTGGATGTTGATTATACTCAGGTAGCAGAAAGACTAAACACTTTCGTAGCGTGCTGTTAATTTCAGCTGTAGTAAAAAGTAAAATCCCAGAGGTTCTCTTCCTAGTGATTTTATGGCCGTTTTGTTAGATTGCAAGATTAAAGAGCTAGACCTCAATTTACAAGTGCGGATTGACATTTCATACCTGGCCCTTCTCCAGGAGTTGATCTCATTTTATCCACAAACATTAGAAATCAAGCACGCCAAACTGGGGTTGACATAATTTAATTTGCCACATTAGCTAAGTCACAATTAACTGTGTTAGACTTCCGTGTTCTGTCTAGTGCAGGTGTTTTGTGTGATAATTCTCTACGCAGAATCTCACTTCATTTTCTAAATTGAAAAAAAACGCGTTTCCAGAAACCTTGAGTTCTGTATATTTAAATTCGCAGAAGTGTCGGTGGCTTTATTTATTGCCCTGTTCCCTGAAACGGCTAGAAAAACGTTTAAGAGTTTTTCCATAATATCTTTGTGCAGCTTCAGTTGTCAAGCGGCATTTTGCGTCGACTGAAAAATATAAAATAAATCAGCAAGTTAGGGCTTAAAAATTATAGCTCGCTTCTACAGCTGTTGTTCAAATCAAAATCCACCAGCAAATCCTTTTGCGTTAGTTATACTAAATTTGTAACAGTCTATGTTGCGTGACGTTACTGGAAGTCTCTGGGGTATACAGAAGGAGTGAGCCTACCATAGTGGGAAATAATTAAAGTTGCAACATCGCCTTTTGTAAATGAAAATAAAGTGTAGACCTCCCTTCTGAGCCTAATCTAAGAACTTCGAGGAAAGAAGAATACGTTTGTAAAATTTTAACGGTCAACAAAGACTTCACTTATGTCAATCCTATGAGGCAGGACTTTGAAAGGCATTCTGGGAAAGTCTGATTTTTACTCATCACTGCTGTCAAAATACAGACTTGAAGAAGTTTGAAAATGTGTAGAAAATTGTTAAATGTTTCCGCCTGCCCTCCCCCCCCCCCTTTTTTTTTTGTCTTCTAGGTTAAACAGGTACTTGCCCATGTGGTCTTACGATTTTAGATTCTTCAGTTTGTTTTAGTTTTTAAAATGATGAGAAGTGGTTTTAACAAGTGAAATAATCTCGTTCCCTTGAGGTAACCATTTTAACGGTCTGGACTATATCTTTATGGTATTGCTTTTAAAAAATATTCTTCTGAAATATCAAATATTCTTCTGAAATGACAAACGTTAGTGAAGGATATACTTTGTACGTTCCAAAATAAACATATTTATTGTCTCTTTCCTAAAAAGAAAAAAATAAAAACCAAAAGGCTTTTCCTGGTCTTAATTTTTCTGGGTGTCTTAAAGTCTGTTTGGTGCCTTTTAATAGGGTTTCCTCCACATCAAAAAAAAGCCCCGCTGAGTAGAATTGTCACATAAATGCAGTAGTTCTGGGACTGGCCCATTAGTTAAATGCTTGTCTCCTTTTCCAGTTAAATACAGCATCTGTAGGAACGGATATTTTAGCTGTTCTGTGGAGAACAATCCGGGCTCCTCCTCGCTTCAGGAATAGCTCTGGTTAAGCCCCTTCCTTGAGATTGTCACCCAGGCACTGGCTCGAAGATTGTAATTCTCGTTGCCGATGATTGGTTTCCTGTCTCCGTAATCCTCAATCCTTTATCTTTGGGTGCTGAGGGTGGGGGGAAAAACTTGCTGTGAGGGCCAATTTTCTAGGTGGGAGGATTCTTTCCTTGCCTTTTCTCAATGAGCTAGATTGCGACGAAGGTTGGTGAGAAGCGCCAGTTCTCTCAAGGGGCACTGAAGGGGGGGACGGTAGAGCCTGAAGAGAGTGGACTCCTGACAGACGTCTGGGTCCTAGGACCTGCTGGAGGTGCCTCCTTCCCACAGTGCCTGGATTTCAGGGGGCCGGGCTCTCCTCCTGGTCTGTGGGGTCACCGAGCATCTCCAGATGTTTGGCAGTAGACTGCAAAGCCTGAGTAGGGAAGTGGTTCAGAGAAAACCTGTTCACCTCCTGGGAGGAGAAGTCGAAGAGCCACTTGCTTAACCTATAGAGAGAGAACTCTTTAAAAATAGGATGGAAACGATCGATAGGGATCAGTGTGGGAATACATACTTTTTTGTTTCAGGGGAATTTTCTTTTTTAAACTGCATTTGATTCTTGAAATGCACCTTGCTTTGAACTTGGGGGAGGAAGAGAGATTCCCCGGTTGTGTGATCGATCGTAGTCTTTTGAAACCTGATGTGAGAATTACCTGCTTTGTTAAACAAACACACGAGGGCTCTTGATGGTACGGTAGGCTCCTTTATGCCGATTTGCAAGCACCGTTAACGTCCATGTGTCTCCCTAATGGTGCTGTTTTTTACGGATAATCCAAGGCTTATCCTGCCGTCCTCCAAAGATGAGGGAAACTCCACGGAAAATTGACATATGTGTATTTTATCCTTTGGTCACGGAAACCTTCCCAACCAGTTCTATCTCAGTGGTCTGCAAGAATCAAAATCTGCTCAAAGAACTCTCTTTTCCTGCTCCTCACGCTTGTGCAATTCTTCTGTGTTCCTCGACAGGCTTAAAATGGTGATAAGGAAGACCCAAGAAGGGAGGATGAGTTTACACAGCTATTGGAAAGTGATGAGTTCGTGGAAGGAATGATAAACTCCCTAATGTTGCTTCTTCCTCTTATTCTAGGATATTCCTGCCGGTTGGTGTCACAGAATATGGCCCTTATCCTATTGAAGGAGGATTCCCTGGATGTAAGTCGTTTCTCAAACGTTGTATGTGTCTTGTACCGTATTAAACTCTTCATGTATTTATCACTACTATAACTGATGAGGGTGTTTTTTTTTTTTTTTTTTTTTTACTAAAAATTATAAAACTACTCTGTGTATTGTTATTTATGAACAGATGTCGTAATCTCTTATCTTTAAACACCAGAATAGTAAATTTGGAGCACTGCTTAAAGGTACTTCTCCTTTGTGCATGTAGAATTGTGCATTTACGATGTTGACGGGACCTGTTACGATTTACGTTAAGTGGGGACGGTCGACTCCAGGGTTACCAAGGAGACTTGCAGGATTTTCTTTCTAGCCCAAACTTTAACATAGAGATAATATTCAAGTGTCCAGAGTTGTTTGAATTTATATAGGAATAGGCTGCTTTCCCCCAACATTCCAGTGCCACTAGCTCATGCAGAATTGAACAGCATGGTTCTCTGAGCATGTCATAGACCTGTACCCACCTGGGCGTGGCCTAAAGCTTCTGATGAGACCACGGGAACCGATCTGGGGCTAAACAGTGACCTGGGAAGTAGTTTGATATGAAGACATCAGCTGAACAACGAAATCCCGTTTGTCAGGACTCGTAACAAGGGCTTGTTACTGCCTGGACCCCAGGGCCACCCTTCGGGCAGTGTATTTAAAGCCTCTTTTAGGAGCAGATGACAGGGTTAGTGAAAAGGATGAGATATAGTACAGAGATGTTTATAGTCGGAGACCCGGGAGGCCGTGAATCCTACCGTGAATGCCAACACACAGAGCGCCTCTTCAGGTGGCGCGTCCGTGTGCCCGCGATGCTGTTCGATGGCTTGGGAGCTTCAGGATCGATCTCAGGGTGCCTCTCACCCTTGTTTGTGTCACTGCCTGCCAGAAGCCCAAACCTCCCGGGTCATCCCTCCTCTCCTGGACCCTAATTCTCCAGCTCTGGGGTAGTGAAGAACCTCCCTTCTACCCAGTGTTGGCTTCTCCCAAGCACCCCCATCCCACTTGCCTTTATTCTTGTCTATAGAACTTCTGATCACTAGAAATAATATATATTATTATTAATAAATATAATAAAAGTATATCAACTGTGACGAAACACGTGTAGAATTCGCCATCTTAGGCATTAAGTACACAGTTCAGCGGCTTTCAATATGTTGTTGTGTCATCACCATCTGTCTCCAGAACTCTCTTCGTCTCACAAAATTAGAGCTCGGTCCCCCTAAAACAGCAGCTCCTCACTTCCTCCCCAGTGAGCCCCTGGCTCAACCACCATTCTGCTCTCTGTCTCTGAATTTGACTACCCTGGTATGTCCGCTAAGTGGAATCATACCGTATTTGTCTTTTTGCGACTGGCTTATTTCACTTAGCATAATGTCCTCAACTCATCTATTTCATAGCCTGTGTCAGATGGTCCATCCCGTATGACTGGATGATATCCTGTTACATGTGTAGCTCATGTATGGCTTATCCGTTTGTTTGTCAATGGCAACTTGGGTGGTTTCTGCCTCTGGGCTGTTGAGAGTGCTGCTTCTACGAACGTGAGCGTTCGACTCTCTCTTAAAGACCCTTCAGTTATTTGGAGCATCGGCTCAGAGGCGGAGTTGCTGGATCATACGGTAGCCTCGTGTTGACTTTTTAAGGGACTGGCTCGCCGTTTCTGTGGCAGGTGCTCCGTTGCACATCCCCACCAGCGGTGAACGAGGGTTCCAGTGTCTCCACGTCCTCACCAACATGTGTCATTTTGTGGGGTTTTTTTTTTTTTGTAGTAGCCATCTTGGTGGGCACGAAGTGTACCACTGTGATTTCGGTTTGATTTCCCTAAATGGTTAGTGATGTCGAACGTCTGGTCGTGGGCTTCGTGGCCATTTGTAGATCATCTTTGGAGAAATGTCTAGTCAGTCCTTTGCCTGTTGAAAAAATTGGATTTTTTGCTTTTTCATTTTTGTGAAACACTTTCTATTGGGTCTGGCTCGCTCGAGTCCCTGAAAATGTGAAAATATAAGGTTCATAGAGCTAAAAATCTGATTTTTTTTTTAATTTTTTTTTTTTTTAACGTTTATTTATTTTTGAGACAGAGAGAGACAGAGCATGAACGGGGGAGGGTCAGAGAGAGGGAGACACAGAATCCGAAACAGGCTCCAGGCTCCGAGCGGTCAGCACAGAGCCCGACGCGGGGCTCGAACTCACGGATCGCGAGATCGTGACCTGGGCCGAAGTCGGCCGCTGAACCGACTGAGCCACCCAGGCGCCCCAAAATCTGACTTTTTAAAAAAAACTGGTCATGTCAAAGACGATGCTTTTCACAGGTACTCTGTAAATGTTTGAATGATTGGACCAACTTTAGATCATTTTCCAGTTACCGGCTAGAACTTGTGTTTAAAAGGTCACGCTGATGAGGCAGTGGCTATCTACCACATAGGTACCTCTGTCTGTCTGTGGATGGGCTGCATGCAAGGTGTCTTTAGGAGGGAATCGAAACTGAGGAGAACAGCTTGGTGGTAGAGAGGAGAGGGGAGAGCTGGTGCAGAGAGGGGGACTAGAACCGTGGGGGAGCCAACTAGCCTGTGAGAACACCCAGATGTCTATGCCAGGAGCTTACTTGTTGGCCGATGATCTTCGGGTTCCAAGGCATCCACGATCTTAAACCAAGCCTATTATGTGATGGTAACTCAGAAGTGAGCCTGTATTTTCCTTTTATGCCAAGTGTACTCTGGGACCCGAGAGATGGGCTTTGACTCTACCCGGCACTATGAGGCTCTAAGTACAAACTGGGAATTTTTTTTTTAAATGTTTACTTCTTTTTTTTTTTTTTTTTTTTTTTTTTTCATTTATTTGTGTTTTTTTTTTTGTTTTTTTTTTTTTTTTTTTTTTTTTAATATATGAAATTTACTGTCAAATTGGTTTCCATACAACACCCAGTGCTCATCCCAAAAGGTGCCCTCCTCAATACCCATCACCCACCCTGCCCTCCCTCCCACCCTGCCCTCCCTCCCACCCCCCATCAACCCTCAGTTTGTTCTCAGTTTTTAACAGTCTCTTATGCTTTGGCTCTCTCCCACTCTAACCTCTTTTTTTTTTTTTTTTTTCTCCTTCCCCTCCCCCATGGGTTTCTGTTATGTTTCTCAGGATCCACATAAGAGTGAAACCATATGGTATCTGTCTTTCTCTGTATGGCTTATTTCACTTAGCATCACACTCTCCAGTTCCATCCATGTTGCTACAAAAGGCCATATTTCATTTTTTCTCATTGCCACGTAGTATTCCATTGTGTATATAAACCACAATTTCTTTATCCATTCATCAGTTGATGGACATTTAGGCTCTTTCCATAATTTGGCTATTGTTGAGAGTGCCGCTATAAACATTGGGGTACAGGTGCCCCTATGCATCAGTACTCCTGTATCCCTTGGGTAAATTCCTAGCAGTGCTATTGCTGGGTCATAGGGTAGGTCTATTTTTAATTTTCTGAGGAACCTCCACACTGCTTTCCAGAGCGGCTGCACCAATTTGCATTCCCACCAACAGTGCAAGAGGGTTCCTGTTTCTCCACATCCTCTCCAGCATCTATAGTCTCCTGATTTCTTCATTTTGGCCACTCTGACTGGCGTGAGGTGGTATCTGAGTGTGGTTTTGATTTGTATTTCCCTGATAAGGAGCGACGTTGAACATCTTTTCATGTGCCTGTTGGCCATCCGGATGTCTTCTTTAGAGAAGTGTCTATTCATGTTTTCTGCCCATTTCTTCACTGGGTTATTTGTTTTTCGGGTGTGGAGTTTGATGAGCTCTTTATAGATTTTGGATACTAGCCCTTTGTCCGATGTGTCATTTGCAAATATCTTTTCCCATTCCGTTGGTTGCCTTTTAGTTTTGTTGGTTGTTTCCTTTGCTGTGCAGAAGCTTTTTATCTTCATAAGGTCCCAGTAATTCACTTTTGCTTTTAATTCCCTTGCCTTTGGGGATGTGCCGAGTAAGAGATTGCTACGGCTGAGGTCAGAGAGGTCTTTTCCTGCTTTCTCCTCTAAGGTTTTGATGGTTTCCTGTCTCACATTCAGGTCCTTTATCCATTTTGAGTTTATTTTTGTGAATGGTGTGAGAAAGTGGTCTAGTTTCAACCTTCTGCATGTTGCTGTCCAGTTCTCCCAGCACCATTTGTTAAAGAGACTGTCTTTTTTCCATTGGATGTTCTTTCCTGCTTTGTCAAAGATGAGTTGGCCATACGTTTGTGGGTCTAGTTCTGGGGTTTCTATTCTATTCCATTGGTCTATGTGTCTGTTTTTATGCCAATACCATGCTGTCTTGATGATGACAGCTTTGTAGTAGAGGCTAAAGTCTGGGATTGTGATGCCTCCTGCTTTGGTCTTCTTCTTCAAAATTACTTTGGCTATTCGGGGCCTTTTGTGGTTCCATATGAATTTTAGGATTGCTTGTTCTAGTTTTGAGAAGAATGCTGGTGCAATTTTGATTGGGATTGCATTGAATGTGTAGATAGCTTTGGGTAGTATTGACATTTTGACAATATTTATTCTTCCAATCCATGAGCACGGAATGTCTTTCCATTTCTTTATATCTTCTTCAATTACCTGCATAAGCTTTCTATAGTTTTCAGCATACAGATCTTTTACATCTTTGGTTAGATTTATTCCTAGGTATTTTATGCTTCTTGGTGCCACTGTGAATGGGATCAGTTTCTTCATTTGTCTTTCTGTTGCTTCATTGTTAGTGTATAAGAATGCAACTGATTTCTGCACATTGATTTTGTATCCTGCAACTTTGCTGAATTCATGTATCAGTTCTAGCAGACTTCTGGTGGAGTCTATCGGATTTTCCATGTATAATATCATGTCATCTGCAAAAAGCGAAAGCTTGACTTCATCTTTGCCAATTTTGATGCCTTTGATTTCCTTTTGTTGTCTGATTGCTGATGCTAGAACTTCCAGCACTATATTAAACAGCAGCGGTGACAGTGGGCATCCCTGTCGTGCTCCTGATCTCAGGGAAAAAGCTCTCAGTTTTTCCCCGTTGAGGATGATGTTAGCTGTGGGCTTTTCATAAATGGCCTTTATGATCTTTAAGTATGTTCCTTCTATCCCGACTTTCTCAAGGGTTTTTATTAAGAAAGGGTGCTGGATTTTGTCAAAGGCCTTTTCTGCATCGATTGACAGGATCATATGGTTCTTCTCTTTTTTTTTGTTAATGTGATGTATCACGTTGATCGATTTGCGAATGTTGAACCAGCCCTGCATCCCAGGAATGAATCCCACTTGATCATGGTGAATAATTCTTTTTATATGCTGTTGAATTCGATTTGCTAGTATCTTATTAAGAATTTTTGCATCCATATTCATCAGGGATATTGGCCTGTAGTTCTCTTTTTTTACTGGGTCTCTGTCTGGTTTAGGAATCAAAGTAATACTGGCTTCATAGAATGAGTCTGGAAGTTTTCCTTCCCTTTCTATTTCTTGGAATAGCTTGAGAAGGATAGGTATTATCTCTGCTTTAAATGTCTGGTAGAACTCCCCTGGGAAGCCATCTGGTCCTGGACTCTTATTTGTTGGGAGATTTTTGATAACCGATTCAATTTCTTCGCTGGTTATGGGTCTGTTCAAGCTTTCTATTTCCTCCTGATTGAGTTTTGGAAGAGTGTGGGTGTTTAGAAATTTGTCCATTTCTTCCAGGTTGTCCAATTTGCTGGCATATAATTTTTCATAGTATTCCCTGATAATTGTTTGTATCTCTGAGGGATTGGTTGTAATCATTCCATTTTCATTCATGATTTTATCTATTTGGGTCATCTCCCTTTTCTTTTTGAGAAGCCTGGCTAGAGGTTTGTCAATTTTGTTTATTTTTTCAAAAAACCAACTCTTGGTTTCGTTGATCTGCTCTACAGTTTTTTTAGATTCTATATTGTTTATTTCTGCTCTGATCTTTATGATTTCTCTTCTTCTGCTGGGTTTAGGCTGCCTTTGCTGTTCTGCTTCTATTTCCTTTAGGTGTGCTGTTAGATTTTGTATTTGGGATTTTTCTTGTTTCTTGAGATAGGCCTGGATTGCAATGTATTTTCCTCTCAGGACTGCCTTCGCTGCATCCCAAAGCGTTTGGATTGTTGTATTTTCATTTTCGTTTGTTTCCATATATGTTTTAATTTCTTCTCTAATTGCCTGGTTGACCCACTCATTCGTTAGTAGGGTGTTCTTTAACCTCCATGCTTTTGGAGGTTTTCCAGACTTTTTCCTGTGGTTGATTTCAAGCTTCATAGCATTGTGGTCTGAAAGTATGCATGGTATAATTTCAATTCTTGTAAACTTATGAAGGGCTGTTTTGTGACCCAGTATATGATCTATCTTGGAGAATGTTCCATGTGCACTCGAGAAGAAAGTATATTCTGTTGCTTTGGGATGCAGAGTTCTAAATATATCTGTCAAGTCCATCTGATCCAATGTATCATTCAGGGCCCTTGTTTCTTTATTGACTGTGTGTCTAGATGATCTATCCATTTCTGTAAGTGGGGTGTTAAAGTCCCCTGCAATGACCACATTCTTATCAATAAGGTTGCTTATGTTTATGAGTAATTGTTTTATATATCTGGGGGCTCGGGTATTTGGCGCATAGACATTTATAATAGTTAGCTCTTCCTGGTGGATAGACCCTGTGATTATTATATAATGCCCTTCTTCATCTCTTGTTACAGCCTTTAATTTAAAGTCTAGTTTGTCTGATATAAGTATGGCTACTCCAGCTTTCTTTTGGCTTCCAGGAGCATGATAAATAGTTCTCCATCCCCTCACTCTCAATCTAAAGGTGTCCTCAGATCTAAAATGAGTCTCTTGTAGACAGCAAATAGATGGGTCTTGTTTTTTTATCCATTCTGATACCCTATGTCTTTTAGTTGGCGCATTTAATCCATTTACATTCAGTGTTATTATAGAAAGATATGGGTTTAGAGTCATTGTGATGTCTGTATGTTTTATGCTTGTAGTGATGTCTCTGGTACTTTGTCTCACAGGATCCCCCTTAGGATCTCTTGTAGGGCTGGTTTCATGGTGACAAATTCCTTCAGTTTTTGTTTGTTTGGGAAGACCTTTATCTCTCCTTCTATTCTAAATGACAGACTTGCTGGATAAAGGATTCTCGGCTGCATATTTTTTCTGTTTAGCACACTGTAGATATCGTGCCAAGCCTTTCTGGCCTGCCAAGTTTCAAAGGAGAGATCAGTCACGAGTCTTATAGGTCTCCCTTTATATGTGAGGGCACGTTTATCCCTTGCTGCTTTCAGAATTTTCTCTTTATCCTTGTATTTTGCCAGTTTCACTATGATATGTCGTGCAGAAGATCGATTCAAGTTACGTCTGAAGGGAGTTCTCTGTGCCTCTTGGATCTCAATGCCTTTTTCCTTCCCCAGTTCAGGGAAGTTCTCAGCTATAATTTGTTCAAGTACCCCTTCAGCACCCTTCCCTCTCTCTTCCTCCTCTGGGATACCAATTATGCGTATATTATTTTTTTTTAGTGTATCACTTAGTTCTCTAATTTTCCCCTCATACTCCTGGATTTTTTTATCTCTCTTTCTTTCAGCTTCCTCTTTCTCCATAACTTTATCTTCTAGTTCACCTATTCTCTCCTCTGCCTCTTCAAGCCGAGCCATCGTGGATTCCATTTTGTTTTGCAATTCGTTTAAAGCGTTTTTCAACTCCTCGTGACTGTTCCTTAGTCCCTCGATCTTTGTGGCAAGAGATTCTCTGCTGTCCTGTATACTGTTTTCAAGCCCAGCGATTAATTTTATGACTATTATTCTAAATTCACTTTCTGTTATATTATTTAAATCCTTTTTGATCAGTTCATTAGCTGTTGTTATTTCCTGGAGATTCTTCTGAGGGGAATTCTTCCGTTTGGTCATTTTGGAGAGTCCCTGGCGTGGTGAGGACCTGCAGTGCACTTCCCCTGTGCTGTGGTGTATAACTGGAGTTAGTGGGCGGGGCCGCAGTCCGACCCGATGTCTGCCCCCAGCCCACTGCTGGGGCCACAGTCAGACTGGTGTGTGCCTTCTCTTCCCCTCTCCTAGGGGCGGGATTCACTGTGGGGTGGCGTGTCCCGTCTGGGCTACTTGCACACTGCCAGGCTCGTGTTGCTGGGGATCTGGCGTATTAGCTGGGGTGGGTAGGCAAGGTGCACGGGGGCTGGAGGGGCAGGCTTAGCTCGCTTCTCCTTAGGTGATCCACTTCAGGAGGAGCCCTGTGGCAGCGGGAGGGAGTCAGATCCGCTGCCGGAGGTTTGGCTCCGCAGAAGCACAGAGTTGGGTGTTTGCGCGGAGCGAGCAAGTTCCCCGGCAGGAACTGGTTCCCTTTGGGATTTTGGCTGGGGGATGGGCGGGGGAGATGGCGCTGGCGCCTTTGTTCCCCGCCAAGCTGAGCTCTGCCGTCCGGGGGCTCAGCAGCTCTCCCTCCCTTTGTCCTCCAGCCTTCCCGCTTTCCGAGCAGAGCTGTTAACTTATGACCTCCCAGACGCTAAGTCGCGCTTGCTGTCGGAACACAGTCCGTCCGGCCCCTCCGCTTTTGCCAGCCAGACTCGGGGGCTCTGCTTGGCCGGCGAGCCGCCCCTCCGCCCCGGCTCCCTCCCGCCAGTCCGTGGAGCGCGCACCGCCTCGCCGCCCTTCCTACCCTCTTCCGTGGGCCTCTAGTCTGCGCTTGACTCCGGAGACTCCCTTCTGCTAATCCTCTGGCGGTTTTCTGGGTTCTTTAGGCAGGTGTAGGTGGAATCTAAGTGATCGGCAGGACGCGCTGTGAGCCCCGCGTCCTCCTACGCCGCCATCTTCCGGAACCCCTCTCCTGTTTACTTCTTTTTTGAGAGAGGGGGAAGGTGCAGAAAGGGAGGGGGACAGGGGATCCAAAGCAGGCTCCACACTGACAGTAGAGAGCCTGATGCGGGCTTCAAGTCACGCAGTGTGAGATCGTGACCTGAGCCAAAGTCGGGCGCTCCACCAACTGAGCCAGCCAGGCGCCCCCACATCGGGACTTTTGGTTGACCTAGATCATGGAGTGATTTGTGAGGCCGGACAGGTTTTGGGGGATGTGACTGGCTGCCCTTGGAAGCCTGTTAAGAATTCTTCTTTCTAACCAGTGTTGAACGTCTGGTTTTAGTGTAATGACTTCCACGTACTCGGTATCTGCTGAACAGAGGTACAATTTCTATGTATTTTTTTGTTGCATCCTCCAAGCCCAGGGGGTATTCCCTATTTTTGGCTAGAGTCCTTGTGCCCTTCTCCCTCATTCTTTAGTTGGGTTGAAGGCATTCCTGTTCTCAAAATATTTCATTGGTAGGTGTGGAATAGGAGTCCTGGGGAAATAGATTAGGTGTGTACCAGATCCCCGTGGAGCTCCCAAGTTGAGCTTTTTAGGCTGCGGGGCTCTGAGGATGAAGCAGACCAGACAGGGACAAAGGAAGGGGCCCAAGAGTTAGAAGCATTGGGCCTAGGTCCCCTTACTTCGCCTCACATATAAGTGGGAGAGAATAACGGGGATTACCTCAAAGGGCCAGAGCTGGCATCCATCACTTCCACTTGTCCGACAACTATGTCCGGGGTAGAACTCCAAATGCTTGTAAATGATCAGGATTTATCTCTCTGCTTTGACTTAGTCACCTGTTGCCAAAACAACATCTAAGCTCTGTAATACAGATGAGATCGGGGGTCTTTGAAACCGGGCCGGGAGGGTGGTGGATCATACGTACCCCAGGGGAGCACTAGACGATGATACGTTAGGATGCCAGAAGAAAATGTGCTTTTTCTTTTTTTAAGTTTAAAAAAAAAAGTGCCGTGAAGTCAGCTTCATTGGTGATCACATATAGGTTGGCACTGGCACACCCAATCCTATTTCAGGTGCCCTGATTAGAAATGGGCCTGGGAGGGGGGCGCCTGGGGGGCTCAGTCGGTTGAGCATCCGGCTTGGGCTCAGGTCATGATCTCATGGTCCGTGAGTTCGAGCCCCACGTCGGGGTCTGTGCTGACAGCTCGGAGCCTGGGGCCTGTTTCAGATTCTGTGTCTCCCTCTTCCTCTGCCCCTCCCCTGCTCACGCTCTGACTCTGTCTTTCAATAGTAAATAAATGTTAAAAAAAAAAAAAAAAGGAAATGGGCCTGGGAGGAGTGGGTAGGAGGAGGGAGGCATGGAGTGCAAGGAAGAAGTGTGGACACTGGGGCAATCACTCTTTGGTTTGCGAAATATTGCCCTTTGCGTGTACTGGTTAAGTGGATTTGTGGGCCACGTTTAGTTTTGGGAAAACTGACTCTCCCAAGATACCAGCTTACGTGGATCCCCGTTTAAAACAAAAAAAGGATTGGGGGTAACACTAGTGTCAGCAGAAGCCACACCGATATGGCATGCTAGTTCAGGCTTTTCTTCAGCTACTGGATGAGTTGAGTCAGTTATCAGATCTCCCAAGTTAAACAAATTTCAGAATTACTCAGGAGGCCATTGTCATTAATCTTGAATCTTTTCAAAAACGTATATGGTGTCTTGAAATGTTAGCTGTGGTGACTAAAAAAACCCTCTCAGGATTCATGAGGCTTTTAAAACTGAGAATGAGGAGTATGAGAATAAAATTGTACAGTTTTGTTAGCAGTGGATAAAAACATCTAATATTCAAGTTACTCTCCAAATTTCACAAAACCGGCTAGCTATCGACTGAAGACATCCTTTGATACTTGACAAGAAGCGCCACGCCTTTTTGGGGAGCATTTGTGTACCCTCCAGTAATACAGATAAAATAACACAGCCACAATTAAAACAAAGATGCACGGAAGACCTACAGAAAATCTTGCCGGGGTTTTCTGAGGAACAGGTAATTGAGCAAAGTGTGAGATGTAGGAGATTTGTTCCATATTTGGGTGAAAGTGTAGCTGTTTCTAAAATGGGTTAACTTACGGGGTGCCTGGGTGGCTCAGTCGGTTGAGGGTCCGACTTCAGCTCAGGTCATGATCTCACAGCTCGTGAGTTCGAGCCCCGTGTCAGGCTCTGTGCTGATAGCTCGGAGCCTGGAGCCTGTATAGGGCTGTCCTCAGAGAGGAGGGTTTGCTTTGGTTGGCAAAGAGGAGGGGATGGGATTTGGAGGTCAAGGGACTTGGAGCCCTTCAGTTTGATACACTCGTCCCCATTGGAGTCTTTCAGATTGAGACATCTGTCTTAAGGTCCCATGTTTTCCCAGTCATTGCCCTGACTTCCACGGGAAGGGACCTAGTAAGTCTGTAACTACAGCCTGCATAGAATTCTACAACGTGAGCGTTTTTATCATCCCCAAAAGTTTCCTCGTTGTCCCTTGGCAGGCAGCCCTCCTCATCCCTAGGCAACCGCAGACCTACTTTCTGTTAGGATAGAATTTCATATGAATGGAACCAAACAATAGGTTCTGTTATTGTCTGGCTTTTATTCAACACGGTAATTTTGATGTTCGTTAATGTCGCTGGTTGTATCAGCTGATTCCTTTTTATTGATGAGCAGTATTTCATTGTATGGATGCACCACAATTTATCCATTCTTCTGTTGGTGGACATTTCAGTGATTTCCAGCTAAAGGCTATTATGAACAAAGCTTCCGTGAGCACTTTTTGTACGGGTTTTGTGTGGACGCATGTTTTCATTTCTATCGGTTAAGTCCCTAGGAGTGGAATTGTGGGGTCATAAAGAAATGTATATTTAGCTCTGTAAGAAACTGTCAGTTTCCATTTTATTTTACTACTAGTACTGAGAGTTTTCATTGCTCCCCATTTTTTTTTCAATATATGAAGTTTATTGTCAAATTGGTTTCCATACAACACCCAGTGCTCATCCCAAAAGGTGCCCTCCTCAATACCCATCACCCACCCTCCCCTCCCTCCCACCCCCCATCAACCCTCAGTTTGTTCTCAGTTTTTAAGAGTCTCTTATGCTTTGGCTCTCTTCCACTCTAACCTTTTTTTTTTTTTTTTTTTTTTTTTTTTGGTGCATGGGTGTGAGGTAAAGATAGAAGTACAGTTTATATCCCATAGGGCTATCTAGTTTTTCCAGCACCATTTGTGAACAATACTATTATTTCCGCATAGAATTACCTTGACTTGATCGTATCTGTGACTCGATTTTTAGACCATCTATTTATTCCATTTATGTATACATCTTTCTTTATGCCCAGTTCCTCATTGTCTTATAGTACCTTTGTAACAAGTCTTGGATCCTCGAATCCTTTTTCAAGACTGTTTATTCTAGGACCTTTGGCATTTCTGTACACATTTGAGAATCAGGTTGTCGACTCCCCCAAAAGCTTTGCAGGATTTTTACGGGGGTTGCGTTAAATATATAGAAAAATTGGGGCAATGTGACATTTTAATGGTATTGAGATTTCTAATCCACAACATGATATATCTCTTATTTACTTAGGTCTACTTTAATTACTCTCAGCAGTATTTTGTAGGTTTTAATATATAGGGCTTGCATACATCAAATATTGTGGTTTTGTTTTCTAGCTGTAATTTAAGAATGATTTGGCTGTTCTCTTAGGCATTGATGTTTTCTTTTAGATCCTTTATTTATGATTTGTAAAATTTCTGGTAATTCCATTTCTTTGTCATTTCTGGGTCCAATTTCTCTTGGTTATAGGTCACTTTTCCTGTCATTTATTGTATGCTGTTTATTGTTAATATTATACTTAGTATCTGGAGTCTGTAATTTTTCTTTAAAGAGTATTGAGTTTTGGCAGGCAGTTACTTGTTCACCTATAGTAGCCTTTACTCTAGAACTACTTTAGCTTTACTACTAAGATGAGACGTTAAGACTACCACCTAAGACTGTAAATATTCACTTTAGTTTCTCTGCGGTGGATGGTTCGAACTTAAGTATCTCCCAGTATTGTGTGAATGCTGGGAATTTTTCACCTTACGGGCCTGATAGTTCTTTTGTCTGTCTGTCTATCCATCTATCTGCCTATCTATCCATCCGTCTATCCATCCGTCTATCCATCCGTCTACCCATCCGTCTACCCATCCATCCGTCTACCCATCCATCCATCATCTGATTATTTACATCATTTTAAAAATTATATTATTTTTTTATGTATAGGTTTTTTCCCCAATATGGTCTCTCTCTGTACACATGCATAACTTAGTGTTTGGTCAGAGTCACAAGGGAACCCTTCTAGATTTCTCAAATTCTTTCTGTGTGTAGTTTCTCTTCATAATGCTACTTTGCAAATTCCAATGACCTAGAATTCTCCAGCTGTACCTCCAATCAGAAAGCCTCAGCTTTCTGGTTCATCTCATTCACTTGATCTCTTTCAGGGATCACAGTCCTTAGTTGCCTATTGTCCTGTGTCTAAAAACAGATGTTTCCTATCTTTGTTTCCAGTTTTCTAGTTGTTTACAGGTCTGGTGCCTCCGTTACTTTATGATGCCTAGAAGCACAGTTTGACAAATCCCACTTCTGCCTCTGTCAGACCATCTTTGATACATACTGATTTCAAGTTTAAAGGCCGGTACCACTTGGATTTTTCTTTTGTAACTGTTTGTTGCTCCTAGAGGTTGGCCAGTTGTCTCTGATTTTGGGAACTCTATGAAAATAGCTGGCTCAGGAGAAAAGCAGAGGGTTGATAGGACCTCCCGGTTCCAGGGAAGAAGCAGGAAGGAGGATGGCTGGAAAAGCAGAGGAAGACCATCGTTGATGTTAATTTAAATAAATGTTTTGGTACTCTTTGTCATGGACAACTAGCATCTTTTTCCCCACTAGTGATGAGATCAACATCACTTCCTTGAAACCCAAGCAGGTGAAATAGTGAATCTCTGTTTCCCATCTTTGGACTGTTTGTTGGAACCACTTCTGGTACCAAATACAGGACTTGGCAGGCTTCAGTGCAGGAAATACAGTCAGATCTGATCAGGAGATAAATATCCCACACATTATTTGAACAGAGTGATTTTAATGAAAAAAAAATTGTGAATTAATTTTGGAGTTGTTAATCAGACAACTAACTGAAAGTCTAAGAAGAGAACTCAGGGGCAAATAACAACCCTCAGAAAAATCTGAGCCCACGCTGTTGTTGCAAATAAAGTTTTATTGAACATTCCCATTTATTTACACACTGCCCATGTGTGCTTTCATACTACGGTGGTAGGGTTGGTTAGAAATTCAGTTAGTGACTTTTGGCACACAAATCCTAGAATATTTACTATCTTGTCCTTTTTAGAACAGTTTGCCTGCTCTAAGGTACCTTGTAGTGGCAACTGAGGGAAGCAGGTACCGCTCATAGGCTGAGGGAACAAAAGGAAAAAGATTGGACTCATTAATACTTTTAAACTTCAAAGAGGGGATTCTCAAAGCTGATACTGGGATCTCTGAAGAGTGGGAGATGGCCAGCTGGTCCAGAGTGTCTGCATTTTGGGTACAAGACAGTGAAGATAGTTTTTGCAAGTGTTGCAGAAATCTGAAAACTGGATTCATCTTCTGCTCTTGGGAGGAACTGAGCTGCCTGGGCTGGGGGGGGGGTGGGGGGGGGGGAGCAACTCACAAGGCAATTGCAAAGGGACCCGAAACCCACAGGAGACCAATGGGAAGGAGCAAGTTCCTTTTCCAAGGGCAGCTTCTCTCGTCCGTCTCTTGCGCCACCTACTGGCAGAGCCTAGCACAGAGCCCTCTGGCGAATCAGGAGCGTGGTGCATAGAGTTCCTGTTCCAGGATCACAGACTACATGCGGAAAGGTAGTTTTGAGGCTAAGGGTTGTTAACTCGACAACTGGCACAGAAACTAATTTCAAGTATAAAGAAAGTTAAAACGGTAAATTACTGGAAAAGCTGAATGAGCAGAAGTCTGCATGTCCCAGGTAGGTAGGTAGCTTTCCGGTTCATGCATCTGCACGTTTATTCTCAAGGTCAGGGCACTGTTGTTGCTATCCCAGACTTGAGAAAATCACTGCTGATCTTCCGGCTTCCCTACCCCTGTGAAGCTGGCACTAGGTGGTGGAATGTAGGATACTTCCTCTGCAGATAAAGGAATAGCTGTTTTCATTCTGTCTTCTAAATCTTAAAGGTGTCTTGTGGATGGAATCTATCCTGAATCCTGCTAATAAGGGAGTCTGGGAAATACTGTTTTTAGCTTTACAGTCCTTGCAGTATAGAGAAGAACATGGAAGAGAATGGGAATAGACGGTGAGAATCCATCAGTAAACTATCAAGTACTGGCTAGTTCATAGGCAAGAAGCGGGAATCAGCACACAGAATGCTATAGGATCTCACGGATGTGGCCAGTTTTATAAAAAGCCTTTAACATACAGTAGATTTTTTTTACTTTGTAATGACATGCGGAGTCACCGTGAACATATTGTGGACCACTGAGAAGTCTATTTTGTTTCTGTTGTTGTTCTCATGGCAAAGAACTTAACAGTTGTCAGACTTAAAGGTGATGAAGAATAGAATAGTGGCTAAGGAAGCAGGCTTTGGAATGTTTGGCTGGGTTCAAATCCTGTTATCTGTGCTTAGAAAAGTCTTTGACCCACAGTGAATTCTCCTAGTGAGTCAGTTACTATTTTCTGTTTTTCTTTTACAAGAGCCCACTTTCCCAATTTCATCTTTTCTCTGGCAGGTGTCTCCATGGTTAAGTTATTTAAAATACATTTAATATATGTAAGCACATTCACATATTCATACCCACAGGCATACTGTCATTATTTGTTGCTTCAAGTCGAAGATGAGATTGCATTCTTTTCTTTATGGCTGATTAATATTCCTGTGTGTGTGTGTGTGTGTGTGTGTGTGTGTGTGTGCGCGCGCGCGCACGGGCATACCATATTTTCTTGATTCATTTATCTGTTGATGGATCTGGGTTGCTTCCATATCTTTGCTATATATTTCAGTAAATATGGGGTACGCATATGTTTTTGAATTAGTGTTTTTCTTTCCTTTGGGTAAATATCCAGTAGTGGAATTATTGGCTCATATGGTCATTCTGTTTTCACTTTTCTGAGGAATCTCCATATTGTTTTCTGCAGTGATCGCGCCAATTTACATTTATACCAACAGCGCCCAAGGGTTCCCCTTTGTCCACATCCTTACCAACACTTCTTGTCTTTTTGATACTAGCCATTCTGACAGGCATGAGGTGGTATCTCATTGTGATATTGATTTGCATTTCGCTGATGATCAGCGATGTCGAGCACCTTCTCACGTGTCTGTTGGCCATCTGTAAGTCAGTCACAGAGATGAAGAGTTTAGGGTAGAGGATATGGTTGTTAACGTTGTAATATTTGGGGACACCCAGTGACTACACTTATCACAGTGAGCACTGAGTAATATATAGAATTGTTGAATCAGTGTTGTATACCTGAAACTAACACAGCATTGTATGTTAATTATACCTCAATAATAAATAAAAAGATGAAGGCGAGAGGATAATGGCTCTTTTTGGGATGGAGAAAACACTTGAAAAGATATGTTTAGAAACGCTTGTATTGTTATGGGACTTCCAGCAGAAAATGTGGGTTGCGTATCTTAAGCCATGGACTAAGCAGCCTCCAGAAACAAAAGCTCATGTGTGTTGAGTGCTTCTTCATGAGCGCCTGACACTTAGTGTGAGTTCTCGCTCTTAAACGTCCTAGAAATTCTTAAAGGTAATGAAGCTCTCCTCTTTTAAGGTTGGTGTTCAGATATTTAAAAAAAATTCCTCCCCATTTTTTCCCCCTGCCATCATGATAGTATTTACCTACTTGGTAGGATCCCCTTATAGCTGTATTTGTTCTTCAACATCTTTCCGTGGTGTACTAGAAATTTTGGTTGAGCAAGTTTTTTCCTGATTTTAGACACGTTCAATTAATAATTATTTTAATCCTTTAAAGGTATTGAACATATAAAGGACAGAGAGACTATCAAGTGTTATCGAGGAACATAAAGCAAGGTGAGGGGGACATGTCAGGCAGAAAGGGCAGAGGTGACTATGTTATGTAGGTTAGTTAGGGAAATTCTTTCTGACATGATGATACCTGAGCAGATGTGGATGATGAGAGCCCTGGGACTATCTGGACAGGGGACTGCACTTCTCACTTTGCCTGGAACAGTCTCAGTTTCTACTGTTGTCCTGGCAAACCCTCATCATTCTATATCTGGGGGCCTAGTGTCCCAGGAAGGTGGTTTACCAAGTGCAAAGCCCCAAGGCCGATGCCTTCCTACTCTGTTGAGCCGCAAGTGGCTGAAGTGGAGAGGGAGAGAGGGAGTCCAAGAAAGAGCAGGGACTTCACCTTGTAGTTTTGTAGGTGGTTGTTATGACTTGTCTTTTATTCTGAGTGAGATGGGTGGTCACTGGTGGAATCTGAGCAGCAGGGATACACTGTGGTAGATGTAGATGTGATGGAGGTGAGAACAGAAGCAGCGGGCCCACTTGGCAGGCTATTGTACTAATCCGGGTACCAGGTGATTGGGCCAGTTGGATCCAAATGTCGGCCGTGTTGGTGATGGAAGGTGGTGAGATTCTGGGTGTAGCGTCTTTTCACAGTAAAGCTAACAGGATTTGCTGGTATATTGAATGTGGGATATAAGAAGGATAGGACTCCAAGGGTTTGGATCTGAGCAACTGGGAAGATTGAGTCGCCATTTCAGAGATGAAGACTGCAAGAGGAGCAAGTATGGTTGGGGGAATTAGAAGTTGTTTTGGGGTGTGTTAGGTTGAGGTGGTGATGAGAGATTGTTAGGCAGATGAACCTCTAAGTCTGAGATTCAGGGGACACGTCTAGGATGGAGAGAGATCCTTGGGAGTAGTAAGTGTACTATTTTAAACCACGAGACTTGATGGGGCGGTATATTTTAAACTATAGAGATGGCAAAGAGTTGAGAACTAAGCTCTAGAGGAGTTTCATTGTGTAATAGCTTAGGAGATGAGAGCCAGCAGAGGAGACCAAGTGGGTGTGGCCATTAAAATAGGAAGAGAAACAAAAGTTTGGTATCCTGGAAACTTCATATAGAAGTAAGGTTCAAGAAGGAGGAACAACTGTATTGGTCGCTGCTTTATGGATCCAGTAAGATGGGGTCTGAGAATTTGTTATTGGAATCAGCGATGTGGACGTCAACAGTGACCTTCCGAGAGTTGTTTGGAGTGGGGGGGTGTTGCAGAGATGAATGCCTGATTGGAGTGGATTCAAAGGACTGGGTGGAGGAGAAGAATGGGAGAAAAACTGTGTAGAGATTTCTGTGAGTTTTACTGAAACTTTGGACAGATCTTTGGTTAGTATGGTGACCTATTTCCTTATTCTGTCAAGCAAGTTAATGGGTCACTTATTCTTCTATTAACATATCACAAATTGTGATTTTTAAAAACAAACTTGGTCAATAAAAGGAATATTAACATTTTCTGCTTAAGTGAAAGTGGTAGACATTTGTTTCAAATGGTCTTGGAATAACTGAATCGATCAGACCTTTAAATTTAACGTACCAAACTCTTTATCGTGTAACAGTCATGCTTTTATTTATGTTTTTCACAAAATACAGCTGGTAGTACTCGTCTGTTCTACTGTAGCTATGTCAAAAATCATTCCCATCCAAAATGGGCTTATTTATGGTCATCCATGTCGATGGAATCCAGCCTTGGTTGGGGGTGACTTTGAAGGCTTTGTCCACCTCGAGTGCTAATGGTATCCTTGGAAGCATCGAAAGCACAGAGAATAGGAAGGCATAACCTGTCAGGGAGCCTGATGGCTCTTACCACTGCTGGCTGTCTAGATGAAGATAATTGGTAATTGCGTGGTATATCATAAAGACAGATCATGAAAAATGCTTAATGATGGCAGTTCTTAGCCAGAGATAACAACCTTCTTTTCTTGACAATGCAGCCAGGGTATCCTAGGAGGAAAAGTTACATTGGAGGCTTAAATCCGTCAGATGCCTTCATCGATGAAGTTTATTCTGTGTCAAATTTCTCAGCACTGTTGTTCCTGTATGAGGCAACTTAGGTAGACCTGGGCATGTTTTGTTTGGAATGACTTCCAGGTTGTATCTAAGACAGAACCTTTGATGTAGTTCACTTGATTAATGGGAGTGTAATGATCACCCTTTGTTCTGAGGATAATTTAGATTTTATGGCAGTCTACTAGTTTTAATCCTAATTGACTCCCTTTTCAGAATTAATCCATCTAATGTAGAAAATAGGTATAAAGGGCAAAAGAATAAAATTACTTAGAATCCCGCTACCCAAAGAACTACAGTTAAAAATTTGGCTTAGTCTAAGAACTTCTTTTCTGAGGCAAGAAGAAGTATATATTTATATCTGTGTATACATATGCACACACACAGTATTTATAAATTTCTTTGCATAGATACTTATATCTATGTATTTGTATCTAAATATTTGTTTATATACTTATCTATAAATATTATATATTTGTGTATCTACATATTTATACATGATATTTATTTTTTGGCTCTTTTCACGAACAATGCAACATGTGTGTAGTATGTATATAGCCATTTAAAAAATGAAATTATACACAACATTCTTGTTAACCTGTTTTTTTCCTCTCTTAACTGGAATGCTGTTTCTTTTTTTTTTATTTTTTAAAAAATTTTTTTTTTCCAACATTTTTTATTTATTTTTGGGACAGAGAGAGACAGAGCATGAACGGGGGAGGGGCAGAGAGAGAGGGAGACACAGAATCGGAAACAGGCTCCAGGCTCCGAGCCATCAGCCCAGAGCCTGACGCGGGGCTCGAACTCACGGACCGCGAGATCGTGACCTGGCTGAAGTCGGACGCTTAACCGACTGCGCCACCCAGGCGCCCCTGGAATGCTGTTTCTAGACCAATCAATTTGTAGCTGCAGCCCCCTTTTCGAGAATGACATAGATTCCATTGTGTATATTTCCATGGTTTATTTAACTCTTCACTGATTGTTGGACATTGAGGTTCTCACCTTTCATGTTTGGGAACATAATTGGTTTTCTGCTATTTATTTTCTTAGAGTAAATGCCTAGAAGTAAGGATCCTAGATCAAGAGAAATAGACCTCTCTGGAAAGAGATTATCCATGCACATGGGCACACACATACATACAGGTGCATGTATTCATACATTCTTCTTTGTCCTCTTCTGCCAACTTATCTTCAATTTTAGTGAATTTAAAAAGTTTTCCACACTGTGCACAAATAATAAAAATGTTGGAAATTTAAGTATCTTCTCAGTATTGCTTGTGGAGTTAAAATACTCTGAATTGAGATTATATTTAATATGAGTTAAATTTGAAGCTATTAAAGCAAAATAAATTCTTAATAGATGGTCGCATAGCTTATAGCTTGAAACAGTGATGAATTTTTAAAATTTTTTAAATGTTTTTTTATTTTTGAAGGAGAGAGAGACAGAGTGTGAGTGGGGGAGGGGCAGAGAGAGAGGGAGACACAGAATCCGAAGCAGGCTCCAGGCTCTGAGCTGTCAGCCCAGAGCCCGACACGGGGCTCAAACTCCCAAACTGCGAGATCATGACCTGAGCCGAAGTCGGACGCTCAACTGACTAAGCCACCCAGGCGCCCCGAAACAGTGATGAATTTTTAACTTGTGTGGCTTGTCTTTGCTTTTCCTATTGGGTGTGTGGTGCTAGGTGACCCGTGAAATGTAATAGCTATCACCGATTCTGTTTGAATGACTATTTTCTTTTAAATCTTTCATGATGAGAGCGGTCTTAAATGCATGATTTAAGAACATGTTGAAGAATAATTCATCGGCAGATAGATTATTATGTAAGTAGGAACATGATTATCTTTTAGAGATGAACTGTCTGCTTTCAGTAGAGAAGTTCTTGATTTATTAAGTTACCACAGTCTCCATTCAGCATAATGGTCTAGTTCGTACTTGAATTTGAATTATAAGCCTACTGGAAAATATTTTGGTCCAACTGAGCATATTTACTTGGCCTTAACATTACTTGGTTCAGATGTGTTGCTCTTTGTTACCTGGAACTTAAATTTAAGAACAGTGTAAAATAAAATGATAGATTTAAAAAACCATCTTCCGTAAGAGGTTGGAAGTGAACATGTTTTTCTGTGCTGTCCATTATGATAGTTGCTAGCCACAAGTGGTTATTCGTCACTTGAAACATAACTGGTTTGAGGAAACACTGATTTTAAGTAACCCATCTTGTAACTAGAGGCTACCATATGAGACAGAATAGTGTAGATTGTTTTCAGTCCCCTTGTGGAGGGGTCAGCAAAACTCCATGAGGCCAAGTTCAGCTCACCACCTGTTCTTGTAAATAAAGTTTTATTGGAATACAGCCGTGCTCATTGATTTATGTTTTGTCAGTGGCCGCTTTAGTGCTACAGAGGCAGGGCTGAGTGGTTGCAACACAGAATACATGGCTCACCAATTCTTACTATCCTAGACTGTTGACTGTCTGGTCCTACACAGAAAGATTGTTGGCTCCTATCCTGCCCAATGAAAGAGAAATTGGCCCAATTCTACTTCCACAGTTGTTCGTTGCATTTTCTAAAACGCGCTTTGAAATGTTAAGCATTGTGGGAGAAAAATGGGGTCTATGGCTAATTTGGGGGAGATACAGAGTTATAAATAAGTAGGTTTTTCTTTAAGTTTATGCAATCTTTAATACATTTATTGTATTATAAATCTTAAAGAATTAGAGAATATTTGGTTAACCAAGCTTGACCCCTGAATTTCTTTTTTGATGAGTAACTCTTGGGATGCGGAACACAGATTTAGAAGTGGTGCCTTTAGAAGTATGGAGTTTTCCTCTTGGTTGATGTAAGAATAAAAACTGTATGAAAGAGAATGCTCAGAAAATAGAGAAATGCATGTTTAATTTTTAATTTATATTAAATCAGTAAATATTTGAGTGCTTTTAATTGGCCAGATTGCTATTATTATAGACAGTTGTAAATGACAACATATTCTCTACTCAAGTTTCTATTTTAGTGTAAATAACCGTTAAATCTTGACTTTGCCACAAAGGAAAAGTGTGAAGTGCTAAGTACATATAGCTAGGGAAAGAGCAAACTTTCTGTAAAGGACTAGATAGTAAATATTTCAGACTTTGCATGCTACGTGCTCTAGGTCACAACTGTTCAGTTTTGTCATTGTTATAAGAAAGCCATAGCTGCTACACCACTCACGTCATATGTCCTTATACGTGTGCATCAATGTACCATATGTAAATACATACATATGTCTTTGTGCTCACATTAAGTATTCGGTAAAAATGACTATATAAGTCATAAAGTGTCAACAAAATTTTAGAGAACTGGTTATCAGGCATTTCCCGTTCTGTGAATACAGTGTACTGAACCAACAAATCAGTGATTTAAAAAAAGATTATAAAAAGGTTGCATTCTTGGAAATTTAAAAACTGCACTTATAAATAATTCAGGAGTCAAAGAGGGAATCACGTTGTAAATCAGAAAATATTTAGAACTGAACAATTAAAAAAAATGCCTTGCATCAAAACTCATAGGAATATCTCAGGTAAGTCTGTAGCCTCCCTATTATACTGTAAAAAGAGAAAGGCTTAAAGGTAATGAGCTGTATCTGCAATTTAAGATGTTAGTAAAGAGCAAGAGAAGATCACCGTAAGTAGGGTCTTCAGAAAGACTCTAATGAGATAAAAACAAACACATAAACAGAAAAATTTTCAAAAACCGCAATTTTGGGGAACGAGAAAAAGCTACGATAGAGAGCAGTGCTTATAATAATAGAATACTTTGAACAACTTGATGTAAACAAACTTGAAGCTTAGATGAAATGATTAATTACTTAGGAAAAATATAAAACCGTCGGAATCGTACTCAAGGAAATAGGAAACCTGAATCCCCCTACAACTATTAAAGAGGTGGTATCATTACGTAGAATTTCTCCTACAAAGAGAACACTAGATGCTCTTGCAATGTATATGGTCCGGTTTCGTCAAGCATTTAAAAGAACAGTTGCAATTTTATACATAGCCTTCCAGAAAATAAAAGTCAGTCCTTTTCAGTGTAGTTTGATGCTCATGTAACCTTCACCTCAAAACCATTCGGGGCAAAATGGTAAACATTACAGGCCAATCTTAGCTGTACACTGAGGGGTAAAATTCTTTACTGGATTTGGTTTGCCGTTCTCTCATTAATGTAAAAAAAAAAAAATACATTGTGATCTAGTTGTGTTTAATTCCAGGAATGTAAACATGTGTTTCCTTTAAAAATAAATCCTGATAATATACTTCATCTCATTAACAGATAAAAGGGGAAAAACCCATACAATTTATCTAATTAGATGCAGAAAAGAAAAAAAATTGAAGGAGCAATTTATCAGTAAGCAACAATAGCAAAAAAACTTGGCGTCCTGGAATAGGAGTAATCTTTCTTAACCTGATAAGGTGCATCCACCACAACCTACGTGAGACATCCTACTTCCTGGTGAAGCGCTAGAACATTTCTTTTAAAATACTCATGAGATACACATGTTCCCTGCCAGCAGCCCCTTTTGACATTTTACTAAAGGTGTTAGCTTCAGTGTGACAAACAAGAAAGGTATAAGGATTAAAATAAACAATTTTCCAGGCACCTGGGGGGCTCAGTTGAGCGTCCCACTCTTGATCTTGGCTCAGGTCATGATCTCATGGTTCATGAGTTTGAGCCCTGTATCGAGCTCTGTGCTGGCGGCCTGGAGCCTGCTTGAGATGCACTCCCTCTCCCACTCCCTCTCTTTCTGCCCCTCCTTCACTTGCGTGCGCGCTCTCTCTCTCTCAAAATAAACTTTAAAAAATAAAAGACAGCTTTCATGAATATGATAATGAGTGTCTATATAGAAGATGCAAGAAAATCAGATGAACCATAATTAGGAGTTAAGGTAGACTGTTAAAATGGTTTGTAAAAGGGAAAAAAGACATTACAGAGAATTGAAGGGCCATTACTTGTCTTCCTTTATCCCATTGCCTGAGAGAAAAACCGCCCTCTGGAATTTTTTATACTTTTGCTGTACCTGCGTATGTATCCAAAAGCTATATAAAAACTTATTTTGGATTTTTCCGAATGAAATCCCGTTGTTTGTATCTTTGTGCTGTCTGCTTTTTTCCACATTTTTTGGCATTGAAGTTCATAAATTTAGTTCTAGTTACTTGCTGTACAGAATTTCAAGCTTGGTGGTAGACATTTTGGATTATTTTGCATTTTTCATATTCTCGGAAGTGCTGTTGAAAACATCGTAGGTGCTTGTCTCTTAGGTACATGTGTAGGGATCTCTCAGGTATGTGCTCCGAAACAGAAATTGAGCTACTCAGTATTCTCTAATTCCTCACCAGGATGGTTCTACCAATTTCCCTCTCTCCAGGAGTGTGTGCAGATTGTTATTGTGTTTATTGCTTCGTATCCCCATCGATGCAGTTCCTCACCCTCCTTTTTTTGTGGGTGAAATTGTTCTAGACCAACCCCTTTGCTCCCCAAATGGGTGAACATGAATCCTTCCCTTGTTTTCTATTCCCTTTTTTTTTTTTTTTTAGTTTTTATTCAAATTACAGCGAGTTAACATGCAGTGGAATATTAGTTTCAGGCGTACGATTCACTGGTTCAACACTTCGTCACCAGCAGATGATTCAACACCGTGCTCCTCACAAGCGCCCTCCTTAATCCCCATCACCTGTTTCCCCTCCGATAACCATTCTGGTTTCCCTTCATCAGTGACGACTTCATGAAGTCTAGGTTTTAAGAGCAGTAGTATTTGGTAATAGAAGGTACAGCTTATCTTGTCCGATTCTCCAAGCCCCTCCGTAGTTAGCTGTTTGGGGATCTCAAAAGAAAGTGCTCCTTCCTGGATGCCTCACTCCTGGAACACTGATTTTTGTCTCTGAATCACGAGTACCAGGAATCCCTCTTGGTTCCTTGGAAAAAAACCCAAAACACAAACATGAGCAAAATCTGATAGATTGAATTAGCTCATAGGGTACAAATTGCTGTGGCCGACTGGCACATGTGGGTCCTGTTGAACGTAATCACCGACCCTTCGACACGTGTGGCGGCGGCTGCCAGAGTCCGCAGCCAGGATCTGAGCGGGAGGGCGGTGCACGTGTAGTTTAAGGAATAACATAGAGATTAAATGTGTAATTGGAAATGATTTTGCAGAATAAAACTGAAGTCTGGTGTATCTCGAAAAGGAAATCACTGCAGACATATAAATCGCTTCCTGTTCGGCTGAATTACAATTTTAGCAGTAGACGAGACGGAACGGAGAGGTCTCCACCAAGAGATTCAGCTAGGGCTAAAAATCCTGCCGCGTGGAGGTAGAAGAGCTATAATGCCAAAGTGAATATAAAAACAATGTCATTTCCTTCAAGTTAAACTTTTTGATTATAGTTGTATGGCGAGTTTTTATTTCATGGCTGTATACAGCTTCTTTATCGTTGTCTAATAGCATTTGAAGGCCTTTTACTTGCTATTCATGTGGCATTTACAAAGTTGGATACTAGATTTCAGTGTTAGGGGCTGATTATTTTTATATCTCTCTTTAAATTGGGGGATTTTCTGTCCCGTTGAATCCATGAGTTATAGCTTTTGTTATTGCAGTTCTCTCCACGGAGAATCGACAGGATAGTTTTGTGTGTAGGAAATGATTTGAAAAGTTTGGCAGAATAAAACTAAAATCTGCTCTTAGGGACAGAGGGGAGGACTTCGGTATTGACCCTGCAGACTCCATTCTTACTTGGCGTGACCTTGCCTTTGTTGTTGACGGTGGTTTTCTTACACATTCCTTGAATTTATTTTTGTTAGAATTCCATTATGAAATTTACCTAATTACTTACATTTTTCCATAGTTTCCTTTCATTCCTGCAGAATTGGAAAAATCAGAGCAGCCCTGAGGGGAATGTTTTAAGAAACACCCTTTTTTTTTTTTTTTTTAATTCTTTCTGGGCTTGCCCTCCTCCGTCTCAATATCTTTACTTAAAATACACATAGTAGATAAAGACTCATAAAGGGAAAGGGAGGAGAAGGCTTCTTACATTTTTGCAGGATAGCAATTGGTGATGTGATGTGTGTTTAGGATTTAATATGCTAAACCTTTTCTTATCTATTTAATCTCCTTATGATGCATTGTTTATATTAGCTAATTTGTGGGTTGCCATATTTATATTATTGACTTAAATCATATAGAAATTGATTATTGGCTTGTAAGCTATGTGCAAGTCCTCAGCAAATAAGCATGTTATATTCATGAGAGCAGTGTTAGAATTTGTGGCTAGATGCCAATCCTATAAAAGCAGCTTTAGGAGCTGATAGACCACATGAGCACATACAGATTTTGAAAGGAGATTTCTCAACATACTTAAGATCTTGATGGCGTAAGTCCCCGTAATTAATTTCACTTAGATTTCTGGTTTTGTCTCTCAGTACGTGGGCATCACTGGCACTACTCTACACTCAGGACTTCAGTAAGTTTCTTTTCTTTTTAAGTTTATTTATTTAGAGAGAGTGTGAACGGGGGTGGGGGGGGGGGGGGGGGGGGGGGGAGAGAGAGAGAGAGAATATCCAAAGCAGATTCCTTGCTGTCAGTGCAGAGCCTGACATGGGGCTTGAGCTTACAAACTGTGAGATCATCACCTGAGCCAAAATCAAGAGTCACCTGAGTAATTTTAAATGTTAAAATAGAACAGGCAGGTTGAGAGTGACTTTGGTAACTGGCCCAAGGTCGGTTAGGAGCGTGTGCTTACCTGTGTGAGTGTGATCCTGTGGGCTGCCGCCTGAACGGTGAGCTGAAGAATCTGGGAGGACAGCGTTGGGAGGGAAGAAGTGGAACAGACACTGGAATAGTCAGTTCATGCAAGGTGTTTTTACTCCTCCAAGAGCACCTTGATGTTATCAGGAAAGATCTGTTGTCTTCGGGGAGGGAGTGTGCCGGAATGGGTATCAGGACAGGGAGGTGGCGTGCAATTGGCAGGATGTTGGCAACCTTAGGTTTACCTTGTGAGTGTACTTGTTTAGGATACTTGAAAACAATCTCATTAGGAAACTTGTTTGTTTTAAGCTCTCGAGCAGCGAAGAGTTACATTAACGTCAATAAACTTCGGTTGAATAGGGAGACCACGCCCTTCTATAGAAATTGTAGGATTTCAGGTTTTGTTAAAAAAAAAAAAAATTAAAATTTCCTTTTTTGGCAGGATTCCCTAGGTGAGGCAGGGAGATTTCACGCTGCTGGTAAAAAGGTGATGCCTAGTGGTAGTCAGTAGGTGCCTTAAGACTTTGCTGGAACATGCAGAATAGCATTCTTCTGGACTACATCCAGAATTTTTATTAGGTTCTTGGATGATGGGAACGAGCTTGCTTAACCAGCCTCCCAGCCTTGAAATGGAAAGAACTCCCAATTCTCTCAATGGCAGCAATGTAATTAAAGACTTGAACTTGGGTTTGTTTTCCAGTAATGGCAGGTGAGGTTACCCTAACCAGCTTTCATACTGAAGATAAGTAAAACTGTTGAATATAATATTTTTAAAAGCATTGAAGAAAAGACAAGACAGTAAGGGATTCTCAGGAAAAACTGAAGGGATTGTGGGAATCCAGAGAGGCATATGGGATGCCTGGGATGATGAAGCTGCTGGGGGCCTTGGCAGGCCACAGTCCCAGAGTGAGACTGAGCCACAAGTAAGACTCATTTCCTGTGGGTTTGATGCCTGAGTTCTCTGCACGTGTATGGTCCAGGGACCCTGAAGCCATTCATCTCTAGTAGTAACGTCAGATGTTTTTATAGGAGGTCATTTTAATTCTAAGTGCAAAAAAAATGAGTTCATTGTCAAAAATAATAAAGCACAGGGGAAAAGATCCCTCAAGCAATTAGCACACACTAGAAACAAACTACAAAGATTAAAGATAACAGAATAATCAGATATAGAATGTGAAACAACCATACTGGGTTATAAAAAAAAAAAATTGAAAATAAACCTAAAGATATCTGTAGGGAGCGGTAAACTATAGAAGATAGCATAGCAAACGTGGGAAATGATTGAATAGAATTTCTGGAAACGAAAAATACAGTAACTGGAAAATTAAATATATCTGGAGAAATAGAATAAGCATAAAATTTCTGGAAATGAGAAAATGAAAAATTCTAAGGATTTAACAGCATATTAGATAACACTCAAGAATGAGTTAGTGAAGTGAAAGGTAGGTAAGAAGGCTCTAGGACAGAAGTCAACATTTTTTTTCTGTGAAGGGCCAGGTAGTAAACATTTTAGACTTGGTGGGCCATGTCTGGTCTCTGTTGTATATCCTTCTTTATTTAGGTCTTCAAAAATGTAAAAATAAATTCTTAGGTTACAAGTCATGTTAGGAACAGGCCATGGGATGGCTTTTGGCCCGTGGACGCTTCTTCCCTGGCTCCAATATAGAATACAGCGTAAAGAGGAAGAAGAGGAGAAAATACGGAAGAGGCTGAGGTATAGAGGACAGAAAGAGAAAGTTTGCCATGTACTTAATCCATCCTAGAAGGAGAGAGGAGAAGAATAGGCCAGAGAAGTATCTGAGGAAATAAGAGCTAGGAATTTTCCACAAGCGATAAAGGCACTTTTCCATAGATTGGAAATGTGCAGTATATCCTAAACAAGATCAATGGAAACATGATCACCAAGAAACATCATTGTGATACTTCAAACGTCATTTGGTATTTCCAAACCCCAAGCACAAAGACAAGATTTTGAAAGCAGGAGGCGACATAAGGGAAAGGTTTAGATTACTTCTGTAGGAGAGACAGGTGACTTCCCACCAGCAACACTGGAGCTAGAAGATAGTGGAATGGGGGCGCCTGGGTGGCTTGGTCGGTTAAGCGTCCGACTTCAGCTCAGGTCATGATCTCACGGTCTGTGAGTTCGAGCCCCGCATCGGGCTCTGTGCTGACAGCTCAGAGCCTGGAGCCTGTTTCAGATTCTGTGTTTCCCTCTCTCTCTGCTCCTCCCCTGTTCATGCTCTGTCTCTCTCTGTCTCAAAAATAAAATAAAAAACGTTAAAAAAAAAATTAAAAAAAAAAAAAGATAGTGGAATGGGATTTTCAATGCTGGAAGGAAATAACTGCCAACTGAGAGTTGTAAAGTCAGACGAATCTTTCAAGAATGATTTAAAATTTAAACACAGAAACATAGGTGAGAAAGCATCACCAGCTGACCCTTATTAGTGGAAAATTTAAAAGTTGCATTTTACCCAGAAAGAAAACGATCCTGGGTGGAACATCTGAGTTGTGCAAAGAAACAAAAAAGCAAAGTATATGTTAAATACGCGATAAGACCTAGATTACTATTGAATGTATCCGACACTATCTGTAGGAGGCAGTGAAGTTGATTTGGAATATAATACAACAATAGCCTACAAGTGGAGAAGAGAAGGAAGTACGTGTTTAAAATCCTCCCATTTAGAAATAGTTTTCAAGCACAAACAGCTTTACAGTTGGTAGGAATCTTAAGACGATGAACTATTGACTCAGTTTTTAATAGGATAATAGAACAAAATGTTAGAAATGGGCACTGTGAAGCATATTGCTTGATTCCTGTAATAAAGGGGAGAAAAGGGAAATCCGTGAACCAATTGTAACTTTTTACTATTTTCAGTAAAGTTGTGTGAAACTATAGAGGGAAAAGAAACCTGAATTAATAGCAAAACCTTCAACGTACTGTTACGATGATAAGTAACTTGGAGGGAAGTTGAGTTGAGAATTGAGCAGTGTGCTTTCAGATGGGAAAAGAAGGGTTATTGAGGTCGCTGTCTGGCTTCTGTTTTAGTAGCCCCCTTGCTGTTGGAGTTCTTGGTCCCAGCATCTTCTCCAATAAACCCTTCATCCAGGGAATTCTTATCCTGGTCATCTTTGATCTGTGCTCTTCTCCAGGACACAAGAAGGTACTTTGAAAAGTGTCAGGAGATGTTTCCTTCATAATTAGGAAAGACATTCTTTGTATAACTGTTATGTATTAATAAGCATGAAATCTGCATAAGCGTGTCAGATGTCAGATTTTTTATTCACAGGGCTAAGTGTTGGTAGAGACGCTGGAGGACAGATTAACCATGAGATTTGGCCTATTTTTGATGGAGTCTGCCCATTTCTCTATTTTTTGTTTTCTTCAACCTTTTCTGCTACGTAGTGCTTTCTTATTTTCTTGGGTTTGTTAGAGTTAAGTGTACTTATTTTAAAATATTATCTGAGGCTGATAATGTCTGTAAATGTTGATCTTGGACGTTCATGAGATACCTTACAGAGGTGAGAGATCAGCTCCTTTCTCTTAAGTGCAGTTTTCTTGGGTTTTATTTAACGTATTCTTTTTATTGAAACATAATTCACATACAAATACAAATTTATCATAATGCATTCTTATTCTTGTATTATAAGACACATGCATTTGGAGTTTTATGTTTAAAAGTACCCCCCCCCCTGCAAAAAAAAAGACAAAAAGGAAATTCTTTCTCTAATCTTGTAGATTTTGTTTTCAATTGCATGCATGTGGCAAATAACTCACTATCTATGAGTTCAGCTCATGGGGCAAAATATATTTGCTGTAGGCTCTTTTCTCTAGGAACCTCATTAGGTCATTGATAGTTCTGAGTTTGTTGTAATGACCATGAGTAAATGATCCAAAATATCTTATGTATATCCTCCCAGCCATCCTACCGTTTTAGACTGAGCCCATTTTTCTTCATTCTGGCTTCATCCTAGCTTGATGTTTACCAAATCCAGTCTTGATATCACCAAGAACATTGGCAGTGAGGGGTAGGAGGAAGGTAGGATTGCTTATGTGACAATGGATCCCTCTCTAGGAATGTGGAGCTCCGTTTTTTGTTGTTTTAAGTATCAAAAAGTTGTAGTCAGAAACAGAAATAGTAGAAAGCAAATTTGTGCTGAATCTTGAGTAAATTTACCCCAAAGTTTGATGTCTTTAAAATATATAGTGGGCCCTGAATTTTGTCCTGTGGTTGTGATTCAACCACACGTTGTGCGTTATTTTTTTTTTTTTAACGTTTATTTATTTTTTTGAGACAGAGAGAGACAGAGCATGAACGGGGGAGGGTCAGAGAGAGAGGGAGACACAGAATCTGAAACAGGCTCCAGGCTTTGAGCGGTCAGCACAGAGCCCAACACGGGGCTCGAACTCACGGACCGCGAGATCATGACCTGAGCCGAAGTCGGCCGCCTAACCGACTGAGCCACCCAGGCGCCCCTGTTGTGCGTTATTTTTATACGTTAAGACCTTCAGGGAATTCATGTGCCAAGTGGGAGATGTGTCAGTAAAGTTAAGCAGATTTTTGGCAACTGGCAAATTTAGTTTCTTAAGACAAAACAAAGAAAGAAATAGGAATAGTCAGGATGAGATAAGCACCCAGGCCGAGAGAGATGATGAGAAGAAGTAAGGAGAAGAGACATCAGAAGAAAGTGGGAATGTTGAGGGGCCCTGGGTGGCTCAGTCGGTTGAACGTCTGACTCTTGATCTCGGCTCAGGTCATGATCACACGGTCATGAGATGGAGTCCCATGTCAGGCTCTGTGCTGGGTGTCAGGCCTGCTTGGGATCCTTTCTCTGCCTCTGCCCTTCCCCTGCTTGCACCCTCTCTGTCTCTGTCTCTGTCTCTCTCAGATAAATAAATTTAAAAGACATCATTTCTTGGTATGAGAGAGCTTTAAAATAGTTTGCATGTAAGTGGTGTTTAGGACACTCACTGAGTTGAAATCTCTAAGAAGCATCTTGTCCAGTGGAAACCTTTTTTCTACTTGAGTAGCATAACCATGTTTCTTTCCTCGTGGTCTGTGTGAGCCCCTGATGCATGGCACTTAGGGCTTTGGAGAGATCACGGGTTAGGCCAACGGGCTATAGTTCTTTTATTGCTCGTGGTTTATGGATACAGTAGAGGAAAAGGAGAGAAATTTGGAGGAAATTTGATTATGCCTGTGATGGGACTGGCTGTGTCTCCATTGCACACACAGAACTGCTGGGCTCAGAAATGACTTCGCAGAGTTCGCACAAGTAAGTAGAATTGTTGGGACCGTCTCTCCTGGCTCTGAATGCTTGTGTGTTTGTTTCTCACTGTATCTGAGCTGTTTGAGTTAGAGGGACGAGCTGATTGAGTTGGAACCGTAACTGTCTGATTTTTTAACTGTAGATGAGTAAGCACTTTACCTTTTTCAATTTCATCTCAATTTGTATTTTGCTTTGTTGTTTAGGAGACCAAGTTAACCTTCCCGAGATACTTAATGTTAGTCTTGTTACGTGTTTTCAATGGCACCTCTATTGTGGAGTTTTGTGTGAAGGTTGAATGATGTACTTTCCCAGCACAAATTACAATATTTCCCCCAAATTATATGTACTAAAGGCAACTGAAGTTTGTGTGCAATTATGTGTTTATCACATTGGTGATTGGCTATTAGCTGGCTAAGTGCAAGTTGTGTGAATTATGCTTGCCTAGGGGTGGTCTTGCCTATGTGAGCTGCTTTCCTGAAATAGTCAATTTACCCAAATAAAGTCATTAGTGCAATTTTCCTGATGACCACCTCTGAGGTTTTTTGTTTTTTTTTTTTTTTTTACTTTTTTCAGCTCCCGTAACTTTTATAATTATATCATTTTAAAAGAAATCCCTTCCATCTGCAGGAGTGCATTGCTTATGGCCTCCTTGAATCAGCCGAGGTCCATGAGGTTTTTTGCATTTGAACTATAAAACTATTTTTGCATACAAATATGAAAAGGTTGTGCCTTTCTTTCATGGCGTAAGGCAACTTCATGGCAACAGTGGATTGTGTGCAATCTGTTCTACGTATCACACTTTGGGGGACGTGGACTTTAGGCAGGCAGGGGTGGGCAGTGAGAAAATGTACACTTAGTGTTGGAAGGAAAAAGATTGGTTATAGATGCAAAGATGGTGTTTCCTTCGGCAAACAGAATTGGAGACTCTCTGTCAGCAGGGACACCGGCTGGAGTCCAGGAATCAAGAGACATGAGAAGTGGTAAATCATACGAGAAGATTTTTTACTTTATCAGATCCCTTTCTGAGGAAGGGCAGATGCAGTCTTTGAAATCACCAAGTGTTTGGAAAAGGGTACAGAGATGCAGTGGGACAAAAGTGACTTAAAATATATACTCTTCACGTGCGCGGTTTTCTGCACAGTGTGAAGTAATTGTCTAAAATTACAAGCCCTACGACAGTGATTGAACTCCAGCTGCTCATTGAGCCTTTCGGGTTTAAAAATACACAGGCCTCAGCAATTCAAAGATTATTAAATGACACCTTCTTGTGGGAAGCCCCATTAATGTGTTGGGGCAGTGGGTAGCGAAGGTCTTTGGGGAAGCAGGGGTGATGGGTGTCTCATTACAGTTTTGCTACTGCAGAGCTCTTATGGGTTGCTGCTCCTTCCCAAGAACCGAGATTTTGTCAACACTTTATTCCAGAGGACGTTTAAAAAAGCAGAGATCTCTTGCATCCCTTGACAGTTAGATTTTGCGTTGATCTCTGAAGAATAGAAATTAAACGAAATCGCTCATGAACCACAGACATGCATTGGTCCATAACTTGGTTATTTTCATTGAACCCCCACAACGGCCTATGATGGGACTGCCTCTGCTGGCTCCGAATGTTTGTTTGTTTTCCACTGTGTCTGAGCTGTTGTGAATTTTCAGATGTTTTAGAGTCAGATTGCCTCTAAAGCAGTTTTGAGTTGCCATTCCAACTTGAAGGGTTAAATAAGAGGTTTTATTCTTTGGTTCAGTGAATGTATTGAGCACCTGCTGGGTACGAAGTACACCTAGAGGCACTGGGCGTAAGTGGTTAAAAATGACCTCGATGGTCCCTTACGTGGAGCTCCCAGTTTCACTGGAGGGACATGGACAGATGAAAATAAGTGAACCAACAAGATAACATAAATGCCTTGAAGGACAAGTAACAGGCTGGGATAGTAAGGAGTGGTTTGGGGGGTAAAGGAGAGCGCCTTCTGATCCAGTGATCAAGGACTCTCTGTAAGGAGGTGACTTTTGGCCTGAGAACCAGCGGTGACAAGGTAGGGCTAGAACAGGAGCATGCAGGCCAGAGGAAACGGCCAGTGCGGCCCTTTCTGCTCCAGGTAGTATACTGGCGGAACACAGAAGCTGTGATGAGGCCGAGCCTAGCGAGCGAAGCTTCCTAGTCCTGGAGGCGGTCAAGAAGCAAGCAAGGGAAGAGCACGCCACACGGGGTCCTATAGGACGTGGAAGGAGGCAGGACTGTTCTAAATGCAGTGTGGCCTCTAATCGATGGTACTGTCATTTCCCGAGATGGGGAAGTTTCTGCACGTGGGTGGGCAAGGCGTTCTCTCCTTTGGTCACTCTGATTGAATGTCTAGACCTCGGTGTACCGATGTATACTCGGTTCTGTTGGGTTCAGACTTGACTATGACTCACAAGTTCTCTGAGTCAGGATGTATAAGTGGATGGATTATCTGGCCGTGAAAATTCTTTGTCTAATAAAGAGGAAGAAATTCAAATATATCACTGAAGAAAATCAGCAAAACATGAAGGAAAGACAAAGGACCAGAGAAAATCTTTAGGAACAACCACAAAACATAATAAAATGACAAAAAATACATACCTATTAATAATTACTTTGAATGTAAATGGACTAAATTCTCCAATAAAAGACATAGGGTAACAGAATAGATTAAAAAACAACAACAACAACAACAATAAGACCTGGGACGCCTGGGTGGCTCAGTTGGTTAAGCGTCTGACTTCAGTTCAGGTCATGATGTCGTGGTTTGTGAGTTCGAGCCCCACACCGGGCTCTGTGCTGACAGCTCAGAGCCTGGAGTCTGCTTCAGATTCTGTCTCTCTCTCTGCCCGTTCCCCCACTCATGCTCTGCCCCTCTCTGTCTCAAAAATAAACAAACACTAAAAAAAAAACAAAAAACAAACAAACCATGTATATACTGCCAAAAGAGACCCACTTTAGACCTAAAGACATCTACAGACTCACAGTGAGGGGACGGAGAAACATTTATCATGCAAATGGATGTCAAAAGAAAGCTGGGGTAGCAATACTTATATGGTACAAAATAGACTTTAAAACAAAGACTGTAACAAGAGGCAAAGAAGGACACTATATAATAATAAGGGGGACAATCCAACAAGGTATAACAAGTGTAAATATTTATGCATCCAATATGGAAGCACCGAAATATATAAAACAGTTGATAACAAACATAAAGGAACATAAATGATAATACAATAAGTGTAGGGGACTTTAACCCTCCACTCACATCAATGGACAGATCATCTAAACAGAAAACCAACAAGGAAACGATGGCTTTGAATGACACTGGACCAGATGGATTTAACAGGTGTATTCAGAACGTTGTATCCTAAAACAGCAAAGTACACATTCTTTTCAAGTGCACACAGAACATTCTCCAGAATAGATCACGAATTAGCCTACAGAGCAGCCTCAACAAACGTGAGAAGATCGAAGTCATTCCATGCATCTTTTCTGACCACAATGCTATGAAACTAGAAGTCAACCACAGAAGATAACGAACACATGGGGGTAAATAATATGCTGCTAAATAGTTAATGGGTCAACCAAGAAATAAAAGGAGGAATTAAAAATTACATGGAAACAAATGAAAATGAATACACAACAAAGATGTGTATTAGATGCAGCAAAGCTATCCTAAGAGAGAAATTTATAGCATACAGTCCTACCTCAAGAAGCAAGAAAAAATCTCAAATATCCTAACCTTACATCTAAAGGAGCTACAAAAAAGAACAAACAAAACCTAAAACCAGCAGAAGGAAGGAAATAATGAAGATTTGAACAGAAATAAATGATATAGAACCTAAAAAAAAAAAAAACCCAGTAAAACATATCAATGAAACCAGGAACTGGTTCTTTGAAAAAAATAAAATTGATAAACCTCTGTCTACACTTATCACAAAAAAGAGAAAGGACTCAAATTACAAACAAGAGAAGAGAAATAACACCACAGAAATACAATTAGAAGAGAATATTATGAAAAAACTATATGCCAACAAATCGGACAACCTAGAAGAAACGGGCAAGTTCCTAGAAAACCTCTAAACCAGCAAAACTGAAACAGGAAGATATAGAAAGTTTGAACAGATCAATAATCAGCATAGAAATTGAATCAGTAATCAAAAATCTCCCAACAAACAAAAGTCCAGGACCAGATGTTTTCACAGGTGAATTCTACCAAACATTGAGTTAATACCTATTCTTTATTCTGAAAAATACAAAGGGGAGGATAACTTCCAAAGTATTCTGTGAGGCTAGTGTTATCCTGATATGAAAGCCAGAAAAAGGCACTAAAGACACTAAAAAAGAGAACTACAGGCCAATATCCCTGATAAACGTAGATGTAAAAATCTTCAATAAAATGCTAGCAAACCAAATTCAACAGTACATTAAAAAATCATTCACCACGATCAAGTGGGACTTATTCCTGGGTTGCAAGGGTGGTTCAATATTTACAAATCAAACAACATGATACATTACGTCAATAAGAGAAAGGATAAGAGCCAGATTATCATTGCAATAGACACAGAAAAAGCATCTGACAAAATACAACATCCATTCTTGATAAAAACTCTCAACAAAGCAGGTTTAGAGGGCACATACCTCAACATAATAAGACCCATATATGAAAAACTCACAGCTAATGCCATCCTCAATGGAGATAAACTGAGAGCTTTTCCACTAAGTTCAGAAACGAGACAAGGATGTCCACTCCCACCACTTTTATTCAACATGATACTGGAAGTCCTAGCTACTGTAGTCAGACAACAAAAGGAAATGGAGGGCATCCAAATCAGGGGGAAGTAAAACTTTCACTGTTTGCAGATGACATGATACTATAGGTAGAAAACCCCCAAAAAACTCCACCTGAGAACTTCTAGAACTGATAAACAAGTTCAGTAAAGTTGCAGGATGAAGAAGCAATGTACAGAAATCTGTTGCATTTCTGTCCACCAATGACGAATCAGAAGCAAAAGAAAGCAATCCCCTTTACGATTGCACCAAAACCCGTAAGACACCTAGAAATAAACCTAACCGAAGAGGTGAAAGATCTGTACTCTGAAAACTATAAAACAGCGATGAAAGAAATTGAAGATGACACAAAGGGAAAGATTCCATGCTCACGGATTGGAAGGACAAATGTTAAAATGTCTACAGTACCCAAAGCATTCTACGCATTTAATGAAATCTCTATCAAAATACCGGCAACATTTTTCACAGAACTAGAACAAACAATTGTAAAATTCACATGGAACCACAAAAGACCTCGAATAGCCAAAGCAATGTTGAAAAAGGAAAGCAAGGCTGGAGGCATCAAAATTCCAGACTTCAAACTAAATTACAAAAGTGTAGTGATCAAAACAGTATGGTACTGACACAAAAATAGACACATAAATCGATAGAACAGAATAGAAAACCCAGAAATGAACTCATAACCATATGGTCAAGTAATCTTCGACAAAGTAGGAAAGAATGGGAAAAGGACGGTCTCTTCAACAAATGGTGATGGAAAAACTGGACCACTTTCTTACACCATACACAAAAATAAATTCAAAATGGATGAAAGACCTAACTGTGAAACCTGAACCCATAGAAATCCTAGAAGAGAACCCAGGCAGTAATTTCTCTGACATCGACTGTAGCAACTTCTTACTAGATACGTCTCCTGAGGCAAGGGTAACGAAATGAAAAATTATTGGGACTACATCAAAATAGAAAACTTCTGCACAGTGAAGGAAATAACAAAACTAAAAGACAACCTACAGAATGCAAGAAGATATTTGCAAATGACATAACCAATAAAGGGTTAGTATCCAAAATATACAAAGAACTTATAAAAACACCCAAAAAATGAATAATCCCGTTAAAAAGTGGGCAGAAGATAGGAACAGACATTTCTCTAAAGAAGACATACAGATGGCCAACAAACACATAAAAAAGTGCTTATCGTCACTTAGGGAAATGCAAATCAAAACTACCATGAGATATCACCTCATACCTGTTAGGGTGGCTAAAATCAACAACACAAGAAACGACACATATTGGCAAGGATGTGGAGAAAGGGGAACCCTCTCGCACTGTCGGTGGGAATTCAAACTGGTGCAGCTGCTCTGGAAAACTCTACGAAGACCCCTCAGAAAGTTAAAATGGAACTACCCTATGGTCCAACAATCACATTGTGGGGTATTTACCCAAAGAATACAAAAATACTGATTTGAAGGGTTAGCAGCAGCATTTACAACAGCCAAGGTATGGATGCAGTTCAAGTGTCCATCATTAGATAAATGGACAAAGAAGATGTGGGGTGTGCATGTGTAATGGACTATTATTTGGCCATGAAAAAGAATGGTATCTTTGAATTTGCAAGGACATGGATGGAGCTAGAGAGTGTAATGCTGAGCGAAATAAATCCGAGAAAGACAAATATGATTTCACTCATATGTGGAATTTAAGATACAAGCAAGGGGGGAAAAGACAAATCAAGAAACAGGCTCTTAATTATAGAGAACAAACTGATGGTTACCAGATGGGAGGTGGGTGGGTGTGTGTGTGTGTGGGGCGGGGGGGGGGGGGGGTTAAACAGGTGATGGGGATTAAGGAGCGCACTTACGATGAGCACCGAGGTATGAAATTGTTGAATCACTATATTGTACATCTGACCTCCGGATAGAAGAATTCTATAATTTACATACCTAAAGGCATTGTAGGGTGTGACTAGGTCTGTGTGACAGACTCCTGCAAAGGCTGGATGGACACTCCTATGGCTCCCACCCTTGTTGAATTAGGCGCCCATGCTATCGGCCTCAAATAATCTTTATAGCCCTTCACTTTAGACCAACCTTTTTCTGACCCACAGGTTTTTGTTTTTTTCCCTTGAGGTTAATTCCTTCAGCCAAATTATTGTCGAGGCCCAGTGGCCCGGGAGCCATTCATTGTCTTTAATGTAATGTCATGCAACTTTGCTTCGATCCTTGATGTTGATCATACTGCATTTTCAAGTTCTAGAATCTCCAACCTCTGAAACGCCACTCTAGGGCTCTGTTTCTGCTGTCCACACTTGCAAATACACCATCTTGATTTCATTTCTTCCTGCCTTTGTTCATCCTGATCCGTTTGTGAATACCCTTCCCTCCTCTCCTAACTCATTTTGAGCCACACTGGCTGCACTAGTCTGTTCCAGCTGCTGTAACAAAGTACCATGGGCTGGGGGTCTTAAACTACAGAAATTTATTGTCTCTCAGTTCTGGAGCCTGGAGGTCCAAGATGAAGGTGTCCGCGGGATGGGTTCCTTCTGGAGGCTCTGAAGGAGAATTTGTTCTCAGCTTTCCTCGTAGCTTCTAAGTTGGCCTGAGACACTCCTTGGCTTGGAGATGGCCGTCTTCTCATCGTGTCATCTTCACACTGTTTCCCCGCTGTATGTGTCTGTGTCCAGATTTCCCATTTTCCTAAGGACAGCAGTCATTTTGGATTAGGGCCCCCTTGTGATGACCTCTGCAAGGACTCTACATCCAAATAAGGTCAGATTGTGAAGTACTGGGGGTTAGGGTTCTAACAGAGCTTTTACTGTGGGACACGATTCGCTGTCTCTTCTCCGGTTTCTCAGCGCAGATGTTAAGTGGCCAACATCTTGGTCTCTTGTTTGACCCTTGGGGATGGTTACCTCTCCTACAGGACAGTACGATCTTGCTGTGGCTTATCAGTCGTGTCCCTGTAACTCTTCCATCATATTTATCCTCTGATTTGTCTGTCACTCTCACTAGTGCATCGTCGTCTTGAGGACAGGGTCCGGGATCAGCTCGGTATCCTCTCCCTGGGCACTTAGAGAATGCTCACAGGGTAACTGTATGGTATCATCGAGTGTACGTGTTGGCTAAACACTGCCGTGGTCTCCAGTCCAGGCATAGTTTGACTCAACAAACTTATTTTTTGGAAGAGCTAGTCCTATAATTCAAGAGAATAGAGGTTTTAAAATTTTTTTAGAAATTAAGACCAGTTAAAACGATAGAATGCAAGCTTAGGTGACGTCAAGTATAAAAGATGAAAAATAATTTTTTTCTTGTGAAATTAAGGCTGCGGTAGGTTCAGTTTAACAACCATCACCATACATAGTTACAAAAATACTTGTGATTAGAACTACTTTCTTAGCAACTTTCAAATAAACACTGCAGTGTTAATTAAAGTCACTATCCTGTACGTTACACCTCTATGACTTATTAATTTTGTAACTGGAAGTTTTTACCATTTGATCCATTTCACCCACCCCTGATTCCACACCTCTAGAAAGCACCAGTCTGTTCTCGGTATCTGTGATCTGATATTTTTTTTAGTTTGTTTTTACATTCCACACGTGACATCGCCTAGTATGTCTTTCTCTATGTGCCTTATTTCACTTAGCAAAATGCCCTCAAAGCCTCGAGGTCCATGCATGGTGTTGCAAATGGCAAGATCTCCTTTGTTATGGCTAAATAATATTTCATGGTATATGCGTGTGTGCATTTTGCACACGGCAATGAACTTGAGGATGCAGATACCTTTTCAAGATGGTGATTTCGTTCTCTTCAGATATCTTTCTTTCTTTCTTTCTTTCTATCTATCTATCTATCTATCTATATCTGTCCATCCCACCACTGGACTGCTGGGTCACGTGACAGTTCTGTTTTTAACTTTTTGAGGAATATTAATACTATTTTCCATGGTGGGTGCACCAATTTAAATTCCCACCAACTGTGCACAAGTGTTCCTTTTTCTCCACATCCTCACTGATACTTGTTTTATTTTTTGATAACAGCCATTCTGACAGGTGGTAGGTGCCCAGGTGCCGCCTCATTTTGGTTTTGATTTGCATTTCCCTGATGATTAGTGATGTTGAACATCTTTGCATACACCTGTTGTCTGTCCGGATGTTCTGTTTGGAAAAATGTCTCTTCAGCTCCTCTGCCTATTTTTTTTAATTGGATTGTTTCTGCTTGTTTGTTTTGTTAGTGTTTTTGTTTTTGTTTTGTTTTGTTTTTGCTATTGAGTTTTACGTGTTCTTTATATCTTTTGGATATTAGTTCCTTATCATATGTGATTTGAAAATATTTTCTCCCGTTCAGTAGGTTGCCTTTTCACCTTGTTGATGGTTTTCTCTGCAGCAGCTTTTTGGCTTCACGCAGTCCCACTTGCTTATTTTTGCATTTGTCTTTGCTTTTGGTGTCAGATCCGGAAAAAATCCTCACCAACATTGACATGGAAGAGCTTACCACTTATGTTTTCCTCTAGGAGTTTCATGGTTTCAGGTCTTTAATCCATTTTGAGTTCGTTTTTGTGTATGTTGTAAGAAAGTGGTCCAGCCTCGTTCTTTTGCCTGTGGCTGCCCAGTCTTCTCAACACCATTTATTGAAGAGACTCTGTCCCCATTGTATATTCTTAGCTCCTTTGTCATCTACTAATTGGCCATATGGGCGTGGGTTTATCTCTGGGCTCTCTGTTCCATTGCTCTAGGTGGCTGTTTTGGGGCCATACCATACTGTTTTGATAACTAGCTTTTTAGTATAGTTTGAAGTCGGGGAGCTTTGTTGTTATCGATACTGCTTTGGCCTTTTGGGGTCTCTTGTCATTCCATACGAATTTTAGGATTGTTCTATTTCTGTGAAACTTGACATGCCATTGGAATTTTCGCAGTGATGGCGTTGAATGCGGACACTGCTTTGGGGAGTAGGGACACTTCAACAGTATTCTTCCAACCCATGAGCAATGGAGTATCTTTCCCTTTATTTGTCTCTTCTTCAGTTGATTACTGTCTTGCAGTTTTCAAGGTACAGGTATTTCCCCTCCTTAAATATTTTTCCTAAGTATTTTATTCTTTTTGATGTAATTGTAAAATGGGATTATCATCTTAGTTTCTCTTTCTGATAATTTATCAGTGTATAGAAACACCATAGGTTTTTGTATATTGATTTTTGCATCCTGAAAGTTTTCTGAAGGGTTTTTTTTTTTTTTTTTTGGTGGAGTCTTTAGGGTTCTGTCTATATAGTCTCTTGTCCCCTGCAGATAGTGACCCTTGTACTTCTCTCTTTTTGATTTGGGTCTTTTTACTTTCTCTTGCTAAATTATTTTCTTTAATCAGTCATTTGATCTTGTAGATGGTCTTCATAAATGCCTTTCTTCCAGTCTTCTTTCGGAATATTCTTTCATTTTGAAACACTAGCTCAAAATATCTTCTTTTATCTGCTATTTGAAGAGTTGCCAAGTATTTCGCATTAGGCTACACGATCCATATGATATGTTGAAAACCACGTGGGTTGTGGAGAGACTGTTCTGGTGTGAATGAGATGGCATAAACCAGTAAGAGGGCCCATCCGAGTGTCCTACGTGCTCACCTTTCCTCAACGGTCACCCACCCCCTCTCCCACCCACCGACTTTTCCTCTGCTTTCTTTATCTGCTCAGGCCAGCGTGGCTTCAATTTTCCTGCATAAAACCCCTGACCTCCAAGGAATAAATGCTGGTTTAACACACAGCATAAATGGCCCTGTTTTCTATGACAACTTTAAACTAATACTTGTATTTTGATAATTGAGAGAGAACTTCAGATGTGGGGAGAACGGGGTAATGTAATATTGCAGTTCCTATGGCAGCCGCAGTTTAATTTTATGGCAAGATCAATGACTTTAGAAATGGTGATGTATTTATAACACTGAAAGCTTTGTGTTGGCAATTCCTTTCAAAGAAAGCGATTTTCATTATTCTATCCTAGACGTGCCCACCACCCTCAGGCTGTTAAAGACACTTTGTTTTGTTTTGTTTTGTTTTTTCTTTAACCTTCCCTGAGCAGGGGACGGGGAGGGAAAACCAGGCGTAGGATTCTTTTGTGCTTGCTTCTAGTGTTTTATTTCTAAGTGAATTGAGACCATATGGTCCTATAAACCCAAAGCTAGGTGGTTCAGAGATTTAATTTTGTGGCCTTGAAATGTTTCTAGTTTTGCCCGCAATTAGTGGAATATAATGTGTTCACAGAACAATTTATAACTCACACAGACCCACTGGCGAAAGAGCCCGCTCCAGGTACTGTGATGTATCCAAGAGAAGTGGGAGATCTCCACAGAGATGACTAATCCGTGGAGACTAAGCCCTCTCCCTTGTTCGTGTGACAACATTCGTCGGGTGTGACGCTTACTTCGCAGTGTCAGGTTTCCCGGCCTATATGCTCAGCCCTAATCCTCGCTTCCCGTGCATCCGTGTTCATACCCTCACGGATGAAGCTTGGCTTCAGGCTAACAGTTTTAAGTGACGGAGCTGTGGTTTGCTAAAGGCAGCTTTGGGCTGCTTATGTTCGCTTCTGAATAGGAAGAGCTTCCAAATATGTCCTGGAGGGAATGGTTCTACAGGAAATCTTGAGACAGCTCTTATGTTGATACATGTAAAATATGCTTCTTAATAATACATGTTCGTGATAATCAGATAAATGGAGTGTTGACTGATAACTTGAGCAATGTGATTGGCTAATGAACAGGATGTTTATTCTCTATTAATACTCTGGACATACCAAAGGAAACTGCATCATCTGTTGAAAAAAAGGTCCTTGGGGTCCTATTTTTCAGCCTTCATTTTAATTTACAAGAGCAGGGATTGCTTCTGGGACCGACTTGGAGTAGTTTCTGGGGATGATGTCTGATTTAAAGACCGTTGGCTGTGCCAGGGGCTATAGGCTTCACCTGTGAAATGCCAGGGTGCCTCTCTTGTCAGAGCTTAATTACATTATTTGCATCTTGAATTGTTGAAGGTGGGTTGTCTGAGACGTTGAGAGAGATCTGCTTTTTAGTTTCTGACCAAGCAAGGGAATGATGGTTACATGAGACACGACCATACCTGTGCTTTTCGCATGGGGAAGAGCGGTCTTTGGAACTTAGGTTAGTGCCGTCCAGCAGGACATTCTGTGACGATGGAGTTGTTCCTTTGTGCCGTGTAAGAGGACAACCCCTGGTCACGTCTGGGTAGTGCAACTGAAGAACTAATTTTGTAATTAAATCGAAATGTAGGTGTAATAACGAGCCACAGGTGGCTGATAGCTACCATCATTGCACAGTGTGGACACAGAAGACTGAAGACTGTTCTACCTCAGTGGTTCAGAATAAATTGAGTGTACTTGGCTCCTCTCCAGGGTAAATTTATGTCTGTGGTCTTAAGTTGATTTGAGAAGAGGCTTATTATGCGTTTGGGGTCATCTAAACTTGATGCAGCATTATTTTTTTGTCAACGGCTGGTTGATGATCATGTTGATCCTACAAGAAAATGCTTGCTGCTTACATGTGAAGAAGAATTTGGTGGGCTCCGGCTTCATTCACAAGGTCAAGAGGACAAATGCTATGCCCGCATTAGGCGTTATGCTTTCTCGGTTGATGCTTTTACCATACGGTGACCCGTGGACGTTGTTCGTGTGTTTAAAGGTATCTTAAAAATGCTGCCACCGTCAATGTAGGAGTCCTTCCTCCACTTCTTCAGCTTTCTGTATTATTCTCAAATCCCTTGGTTTTTGCCCTAAAACTCTTCTTCTTCACCCACCAAAAAAAAACTCCTTCGACCACAGCTGGGGTTTACCTGGTTGGCTTGTGCAGCAGGCCACAAGTGAGATCATAGCGTAAGAGCAGCTCATTGGGGAGGGCGGGCGTTACAGGAAAGGTAGAATCCTGAGCTGCTTTGTGGGGGTGTCCTGGTGGGGAAGTATCTTTCCTTTAGCAGAGATTCAGAGGAAGGGTGGGAACCTGTGTCTTCTGTGACGGAGGGACTTCATTAGTTCTCCACCTCAGCTGGGAGGCTGCTCTTCTCTGTGGAAGACGTTGTGTTCTGCTCAGCCCTCCACGTGTTTTGTTACTTTCCTGGTGAGGAGGCTCTAGAAGGTGCCCTCAGAGCCATGCGACTTGCTTACTACTGGTGTTTTTGTTATACTGCTAGGCCTGAGCGATAAGCTGCTTATAATTCAATGGTCTTAACGTTTATTTATTATCGAGAGAGAGAGACAGAGCATGAGCATGGGAGGGGCAGAGAGAAGGGGAGACACAGAATCCCAAGCAGGCTCCAGGCTCTGAGCCGTCAGCACAGAGCCCGACGTGGGGCTCGAACCCACGAACCGGAAATCATGACCTGAGCCAAAGTTGGACGCTCAACCGACTGAGCCACCCAGGAGCCCCTGTAATTCAGCCTTTTAAGGGAAAGCACAGAGTCATGGGAATATAGTGTCTACGAATGTTTCACTCACTCCCGAAGTCCTGAAGAAGAAGATCCTGAAGATTTGTTCAAGTCTCTACCTATTCCCATTAGCAAAGCAAAATGAGGTTAGATTTCTCTTGAGCCTGCTGATAGACTCTCTGGCAACTTTCAGAGAATGATCTACATCTAGTCAGGTGTGCTGTCTTTTACAAAGGCAAGGTTTTGCTTCTTAAGTATACACAGCAAGTAAGTAATTACTGCTCTTTCAGAATGGCATGTAAAGAAATTTCTTCCTTCCTGTAGGACTCATTTTATATCCATATTCTCTGTTCATGAGTATGTTTTTAAGGGGATTCATCTTCCAGAATGATTTCTAAGAATCTAGGGGTGGAGAATATACATCATCAGCCTCAGAATATCTCATTTGAATTCCAGCCTTGCTTTTTTTCCCCCCCAAAAGAGAAAGAGAATGCACCAGGGAGCATGCATAATATCAACTCTTTGTCGTCTTCAAAGGCTTACATGGGGGCATCAAACTTAATTTCTTACTATGCCCTTTCAACCACAGCAATAAAATAAGCATGGTGAGCTTCATTACGATGATGATGTCGTACCCCCCTTAGGCAGGCATGTCTGTGGTGCAAACACCTCGCAAATATTTTTTGTGTTGTTGACGGAAAAGCCACCCGACTATTTAAAGTGGGCAGGGGGAGAAATGAACTTTAATGCTGTATCTACAAATCTCCTGGAAACTTCACCAGGAAAATGTAAGAATCTAAAGCAGATTAACTCAGTCAAGCTTGACACACACGTGAGCCGTCTCTACTTTCCGTTGGTTGTTTCAGGAGACAGCATCTCAAAATGAGTTGTCAGAAGAGCCGTCAGCGTCTCTCCAGGGACTGTTACTACAATCAGGAACTGTGCTCCTGATGGAGTAGGCCTCAAATAAATTGGACCCATGAATATTAATGATTTCTTAAAAGTCATACCTAGTAACTACATCACTAGCCCTTCAGAATGGGGCCATTATGCTCTATCTGTGCGAAGTGCCGTTAGAGTGAACGTGTTTCTCGGGCCCAGAAAGCGACCGTTCGCAACTAAGCTTCTAACAAGTTCTGCTCCCATCCTAAAACTGAGCTACACAAAAATTCACAATGCCTTGAGTCATAGTCTTAAGGCTTTTAAATGATGCCTGAAATGATCTCTCGCGACTCCCCTAGGAAGTTTGAACTGATGCAGTTTTCTTTTAAATGCCCCTGTGCCACATGGTGGCACTCGAAAGTAAGTCTATGTGTCTTTGTCCTGCCCTCCCTCCTGTGGAGGTGGGGGTGGTGGGTGGTTCATTGCCAGTGACAGATCTCTGCGAGAAGACCTGTACCAAGCACTTCTTGCGCTGGCCTTCTCCAAAGCGGTTCAAGTTTATTCAGAATTGCCATTTTCCCCCATAGGATATATATTTTTTAATATGAAATTTATTACCAAATTGGTTTCCATACAACACCCAGTGCTCATCCCAACAGGTGCCCTCCTCAATACCCATCACCCACCCTCCCCTCCCTCCCACCCCCCATCAACCCTCAGTTCTCAGTTTTTAAGAGTCTCTTATGCTTTGGCTCCCTCCCTTTTTTTTTCCCCCCTTCCCCTCCCTCGTGGTCTTCTGTTAAGTTTCTCAGGATCCACATAAGAGTGAAAACATATGGTATCGGTCTTTCTCTGGCTGACTTATTTCACTTAGCATCACACTCTCCAGTTCCATCCACGTTGCTACAAAAGGCCGGATTTCATTCTTTCTCATTGCCAAGTAGTATTCCATTGTGCATATAAACCACGATTTCTTTATCCATTCATCAGTTGCTGGACATTTAGGCTCTTTCCATAATTTGGCTATTGTTGAAAGTGCTGCTATAAACATTGGGGTACAAGTGCCCTGATGCATCAGCACTCCTGTGTCACTTGGGTAAATTCCTAGCAGTGCTATTGCTGGGTCATAGGGTAGGTCTATTTTTAATTTTTTGAGGAACCCCCACACTGTTTTCCAGAGCGGCTGCACCAGTTTGCATTCCCACCAACAGTGCAAGAGGGTTCCCGTTTCTCCACATCCTCTCCAGCATCCATAGTCTCCTGATTTGTTCATCTTAGCCACTCTGAGTGGCCTGAGGTGATATCTCAGTGTGATTTTGATTTGTATTTCCCTGATGAGGAGTAACGTTGAGCATCGTTTCATGTGCCTGTTGGCCATCCGGATGTCTTCTTTTTTTTATTTTTTATTTTTTTTTAAACGTTTATTTATTTTTGAGACAGAGAGAGACAGAGCATGAACAGGGGAGGGGCAGAGAGAGAGAGGGAGACACAGAATCTGAAACAGGCTCCAGACTCTGAGCTGTCAGCACAGAGCCCGACGCGGGGCTCGAACTCACAGACCATGAGATCATGACCTGAGCCGAAGTCGGATGCTTAACCGACCAAGCCACCCAGGCGCCCCCGGATGTCTTCTTTAGAGAAGTGTCTATTCATGTCCTCTGCCCATTTCTTCACTGGATTATTTGTTTTTTGGGTGTGGAGTTTGGTGAGTTCTTTATAGATTTTGGATACTAGCCCTTTGTCCGATATGTCATTTGCAAATGTCTTTTCCCAGCATTGCCATTTTAACTCTCTGGTCTCTGACCACCAATCAGCCTCCCGGAGGCTTAGGACCACGAAGGCTAACCTCCTTGACACTTACCATAGTGGTTAGCAATTGGTTTACAAGCCATAAAAGCCATTATCAGATCATTAGCGAGGACTTTTTTTTTTTTTTTTTTTTTTGGAAGGCTTAAAGGTATCTCCTGAAATTGCTCTGAGGAATGTCCCTTCTAATTTAAAAGAAGTACAGGAGCAAAACAAGGAAAAAAGTTAATTTGCATTAACCTGTGTGTGCTGTTTCAGTGCCATCAGCGTGGGCAACTTGTGCTGTGTGCCAGGGACTTTGTGCTGGGGCACAAAATCAGAACCTGCTCATGGATGGAGTTCAGTCTAAGGGAGGAGGACCCACATATTATTTTATTTTTTAATTTTTAATGTTACTAAATAAACGCGGGCACACCAGTGGGGCAGGGGCAGAGAGAGGGAGAGAGAGGAACCCACCCAGATGTGTGATTTGAATTCATGAATCGTGAGATCATGACCTGAGCTGAAATCAAGAGTCGGGCACCTAACCAACTAAGCCACCAGGCCCCCCGGGGACCCACATACCATTTTAAAAATGAAAACTCATAACCAGATCATGAGAGTGCCGTGGAAATAAAGGGGAAAGCAGGACAGGAACATGCTAAAATAGGGGACTGTTAAGCCTGACAAAATGAGTTGGAGAGGAAGCACGCGGGGGAAAATGAGGAATGAGAAACCATTCCGTAAAGGATATTGAGTAGTTTGGGGGATGTTTCGCTAGATATTTCTACTGCAGGCTGTAAATATGTGTTCCGTGTGAAAGGGCAGTTGTGGCTAAGTGAGCCTGAGGGCGAAACATCTCAGATTCCCCTTTTGGAGACACTCAGAGCACATAACTGTTTTTTAAAGTGTCTGAGATGTCCCCCCCTGCCAAGAAACCAGCTTACGTTGATCTCATCCAGTGTTGCCTAAATGTAGTCGCGCACGGAATCCTTGTGCTGTTGCTCAGAATGATTTCTGATCAGAGGCTCAGGAAGTGTTGCCTGCCGGTGGTGGACGAGGGGCTGCAAAACTTGGCCCAGGCGAGACGCTAGGGAGTATTCTAGGCCACGCTCCAATTTTGAATGTTTCCTTTGTGTAAAAACGTTACAGTGTCTTCACATCCCCTATCAGAGGCAGAATTGCTGTAATTACTCTGAGGCTCTCTGCTTTGGAGAGACATAAAAGCAAGCGGCTGGCCCCTGAGTCAGCAGCATAAGCTATCTCGATACTGGGGCCATTGCTGTAAATGGAACTTTTGCACAATTCTTTAAGCAAGGAGAACTCTCCCTAGTGTCCTGTGGGGATTCGGCGAAGCTTCCTGTCCAGATTTGCATGCCCGGAGGCTGGATGAGGGCAGGGGAAATGATGGTGCCGGGATTACAGAATGATGGAGATCCAGTGCTGAGACCTCAAGGATTGGCGGGGAAGACGCAGAAAGAGCTGGGTCGTGGATTTGGAGGACAGAGAAGGAATATCTTGGAATTCGGAAAGCTTTTCGTCTGGGGCAACGTAGTATCAAATTCTCTCAGATCAGGGCCTTTTAAAAAAATTCCCTGCTGTGTCTCCCCCTAGAGGCTTGCCTGGCACAGAGTAGATGTCAAGAAATACGAGTTGACTGATTAAATTATGTTTTATAATGTACAAAGCCCTTAGTATTAATGACCGCCTGCAGAGCACGAGTAATGTCTTTGTTTTGCCATGCTTGTGCAAACCTCATGAAGTCCCATGGTGACTTATGCTGCCGCATTTAAGGTTTGTTAATTGTCGCCTTTAGGTTATTTGCTACCTCGAATTTATCTCATGTTCTTGGTTTTCCTGAAGATGCCATCTTATTAGTTTTTAATTATAACACCAGGGGACACAAAGTAGATAACAGCAAGCTGTGAGATGTAAGCAGCCGCGAACCCCAGCACCCAAGACGGGGCTCCTGCTGAAGACGGCACCGTGTCCTCCTGTGTTCCTACCCCAGTCCTGAAGTTTGTGTTTTTAAAAGCCAGAGAATAACAGCTTTAGCCACGTTACATATGTCTTCTTCAACAACATCCCGTTTAGCTTTGCTCGTTTGTGAGCGTTGCGAAACAGGCTGTATGTGCTCTACTGGAGTTTGCTCGTGATCACTCAACGTTCTGCTGAAAAACGTGTAGTTCCTTTTCCCTGCTGAAAATGAAGATTGCGCCGTGGGATAATGTTTTCATCCTTTCTCCTGGGATGGACATCTGGGGTGCTCGCAATCTTCTGTTTCGAACGGCGTCTTCCCAAACATCCTTGTATGTGGCCCTAGCTGTGTACAGGTTTCTCTGTGTTGGCCCCCGAGTGGAATTCTGGGTAATCGTGTTTGAGCACATTCCACTTTACGAGACGATGCCAACTGCTCTCCAGAGTGGCTGTGGCAACTTACATGCTTTCCTGCATTAGAGTTTCTGTTGCTTCTCCTCTCCAGCCCTCGGGATTTGTAAGAGGACTTCATTTTCGCCGGTCTGTCTTTGGCTTCCTCCCGTGTGAAGTGCTTGTTAATGTCTTTTGCTGGTTTTTCTATCGGGTTGTTTCTAATTTTGTTCCTGGTATGTGTAGACGTTCTCTTATATATTTCGAATGTTAAAATTTTATTAATTGGTGTGTGCGGCAAATATCTTCTCCCACCTTGTGGCTTGTCTTGCCCTCTCTCTGTGGTTTCTTTCGGTGGGGGAAAGTTTATAATTTTATGCAGTCAGATCAGTCGTGGTTTTCCCTCTGATGCTTGTTCTTTCTGTGTCCTAAGAAACCCTTTCCTTGAGATCATAGAGGTAGTTTGCTGTATAGTTTTATACATTATTTTTGGTGTTTTTCACACCTGAACATTAAATTGATTTTTGTGTAGGATGTGAAGACACAGTCTGATTTTATTCTGTGGGCACGAGCGATTGCTTGTACCTTTTGTACAATTGTACATGTACCAGTAATTGAACGGTTATCCAGTCTTTCCCTGATAATCGTAGACACCAGCTCTTTGCAGTCACATGCCCATATGGGTACATATGTTTCTGACACTTTTGTTCTCTCCATCGACACTTGCCTCTTCTGTATAAGTGCTCTGTTGGGGTTTTGCATATAATTGCACTTAATCTATGGGTCATTTTCTGAAGAAATGACATATTTTTTTTTTTACATTTTTTTAAAAGTGGGTTTCACATCCAATGTGGCACTTCAACTCATGACTCTGATGTCTCGAGTCATATGTTCTACCAAATAATCCATGACATCATCTATTTAGTATTTCCTTAATGTCTTTCAAGTGAAATTTTTAAAATTTCTCCTTAAAGGTCTCCCATAGAGTTTTAGATTTATTTCTGGATACTTTGTGTTTCTGTGCTATGATAATAACTTTTCAAGAATTATATATATATATATATATATATATATATATATATATATATATATATGATACACATATATACATATATGTATATATATGCATGTGTATATGTATTGCTGATATTTCTAAATGGAATTTATTTTAGCATTCTATTTTGTAATTTAGGAACCCTACTAGACTCTAATATTAATTTTAATATGTAGATTCCTTTGGAATTTTAAAAGTAAATAATAATACAATCTTTCAATGATATTTGGGTACATCTTTCCAGTCCTGGTGGTTTATTTCCCTTTCTTGACTTACCTTGTGGACGAGGGCCTTCTAGCACGTTGCTGGATAGAAGCAGTCAGGGGGCTACTTTAGGTTTTTTCTGATCTGAATTCTCATGTCTCACTTTTAAGGATGATGCTTATTGTAGATTTTCTATGGATTCCCTCCATCCTGGTAACACGAATGGATACTGAATTATATCAGATAGTTTTTCTGTATTCATTGAGGAGATGTTATGATTTTTCTTATTTAATCTTTTGATATTTGAATTACCTTTGGCTGATTTTCCAATATTGAACCAGTATTGGCATTTTCAGAAATATTCAACTTGGTGATGGTGAATTACTTTTTTGTATTCATTATTGATTTTTGTTTGTCAATATTTATTTAGAATTGTATGCCTATATTTGAGTATAACTTGTCTATAATTTTTGTTTTCCTAGGTTTTCCTTATTGAGTTGTGATACCAGAGTGCTGTCACTCACAAGGGAATGTGTTCTCTGTTTCTCTCTGCTCTCAGTTTGGATAAAGCTGGGATGATTTCTTACTAGAACTCACCTGGAAATTTCTTTGTGGAAAGATTTAAACTATTGAGTCAATTTCCTTAATCGTTATAAGATTTATCAGGTGTCTTTTCCTTTGTAAGTCAGATAATTACGCAATACTTTTCTCCACCCCCTCCGGGTTTATTTATATCATTAATTTTTCAACTTCATTGGCTTGAAATTGCTCAAAGCTATGATCCTCAGCTTTATGAAGGTAGCACTTCTCATTTCCATTCAATTTATTGCCCATTTATTTTAGATCTTGTTTATTAGAGCAGTATTACTAAAGAAAGGAGTTTGCTAGATTTTTCAAAGAACAAACTTTTGGCTTTCTTTGGTAGCCATTTTTGAGTTAAGTTGTACATGTTTTTCTCTGTTGTCAATTACAATACAAGTATGGTTCTTATCATTTCTAACAAGTTCTGTCTTCACGTATAGAAGATATTCATCATGTAGCTGACAACTTGGCTGTAAGTGATTTTCTCTGGTCATCTTTCATTTTTATTTCAGTCAGTCTTTTGTTTGTAATTTCTTTCATTGTTTTTAAACTTAGAAAATCATCTTCTGTCTAGATAAAGATTTAAAAATTTCCTTTAACTTAATCGTACATCTAATAAAACTCTATTTTGAATTTTAATCTGACCTATGATGTAAAATAAGACTGCAAACAATGACTCAGAATTCCAGCTTCCTGATCAAATCTGCTGAAGCTCTTTCTATAGAGAACTTCACCCGGTCCTCTTTAAGACGTACTGAATCCTAAATTTGGGGACGGGGTTGGGTGGTGAGATCCCAAAACGTTTGTTTCTTAAAAATATCACAGGTAGTTCTTGATGTGCAACCAGATTTGGGGACAACTCACTTAACTGTATGTTTCCAGTTAAAGGTGTATTTTGTTGTTCCAGCAACAACCATGCAGCAAACTTTTCTTTTACTGATGGTGGAGATTCTTCCCTGCCGTGTGTTCAACTCCAGGGTATCCATGGACTGTCTCCGGGCTCTGCAGTGTGACCTTATTAACATCACAGACTAAGGGAGGGTAGTTATAGAATATGTTCGCCTGTCAGGTGAGGCTGCTCTTCCTTACTCTTATTTTTAAAAAACATTTCTCATCTCTCGGGGTATGTAGTATGCGTTCCCATTTCAACACGCCATTCAAAACGGGGTCTGTTGCACATTTTCACCTTTTTCGCGTACTTTCCATCCCTTTCTTGTTCAGATGACTTCTGTGTGTGCATTTTCGTTAGTCATGGAATTTTCTTTCGTTTTCTCTTCGAGTTTGTGAGAAGAATGGCATTTTCTTGATTTTTCCCTGGCTGTCACCGGTGCCTAGGAAAGCTGTCGATTCTCATTTTCGGTAGAGTGGTGCATTTGGGCTCCATTAGACTTCTTCCAGTTCCCGAACTGAGCCACTTGTCCTTCAGTTGGGCTGCTGTTCCTTTTCTACGTGGTCCTCTCCACTGCCTCGCCCACTCTCGCTCCTGATTATTCCCCACGCTCCCGATTTCAGCTGCACGGTCATTCCACCAAGATGTCGTCTTGGAGCCTCTCACTAGGTTCTGTGCTCTGCCGTATACTTCGTAACGACAGCCCGTTTTCCATCCTGATGGCTTCTTTCAGTGTGACTGCTTACCTGGTGTCGCTTATCCCTGCCTGCCTGTAAACTCCTTGGGGGCCAGGGACATTTTGGTCGTTTTGCTGCTGTCTCCCAATATGTAGTGCATGGCACACAGTGGGCACTCGAAACATTGGTTAAATTAATGCATGAATCTATGTTTTAGCAGCATCCGTTGGGCAGTGTGGAGACTGTGGTGGAAGAGGAGAATGTCAAGAGGCCCAGAAAGGTCCGTTGCAGTTTTCCAGGCAGAGGAGAGTAGGAACTTTAGGTGCACTTACCCGGGATGGAAAATAAGGATTAGATTTCCGAGTGAAGAGGTGTGATTGACTTTATTTCGGTGCCAGTTAGATGCAGGTGTAGGAGAGCAAGCTGGGTGGATTGAGGCATCTGCGGAGAAGCTGGTCTTGGGAAGAAAGCTGGGGAGAGGTGGTGATACTTGCTTTCTCCATATAGCCCCTGAAGATAAGGCAGGAAGGGCCACACTTTGGAAATCATTGTTTCCCTTAAAACCTAACAAAATGGTCTTGGGATACAAATGGAGAGCGTTTCTATTTTCCTTATTTGTGCTCTCTGGTGAATTGCTTTTAAAGACTGTGACATATTTTGAAAATCGTTCTTATGATGTTAAGCCGCTGCACTGCATCATTAGGCTGTCTTTTGTCCTTACGAGGTGGAAAATGTGGAAATTCCATCTCCAGACCCCAGCTAATGTGTGGTTTCCTTTTGCATGGACAGATCTTTGAAGGAGGGAGCCCGTATCTGCCCCTCGTCTGTGCCCATGGCTCGTAGGCATAGAAGGCTGCCTCTCTCTTCCTCGTCTTTCTCACTGGGGTCCACTTGTAGGCCTCGCTTCAAGTGACGTTGTGCAGGTGGCTCACTGAAATCCTCATCAGTGATGTGGTTTCGGCGATGCTATGACCCTGAGAAGTTTTCAACAGGTAGCTGCTCTATTTAGGGTACCTTTTTGCACCCTGCTGTATTCAAGAGAAGCCTCCAACATTGGCACCAGGTTCAGCATTACGTTAATCGCCCGGTTGACGGAGGGTAACGTAAATGGGTGGAAGGAGGCCAGGACTGACCTCTCGGCGAACCTAAGTGTTTTACTGCTGGTGTGTGAGGTGGGGGACGACTTGGAAAAGCCTTACATTCTGCATCGGTGAAGGGTGCTGTCACCAGTGACGCATCTAATTTCCTGGCTTCCCCAACAGAGTTCTCAACATCATTAGAATATTACTGCTGCAGTTGACATCGTCAGGGCCAGAGATGGGAGATAGTGACATTTTGCAGTTGTTGAAATGCCCCCCTCACCCCCGACTGCGATGTCCTTCGTGGTGGAGAGGGAGAGACACATCTGGGGAGTGGCCGAGCAGCTGTCAGATCTTCCTAACTGGGAAGAGATCCCTTCGATTCCTTGCAGCAGCATCATATTGCTTCCCAAGTTCATGGCCCCAAACACATCACTAAGGGAAATAATCAACCATTAGATCTTGCAGCATAATTATCTGACTATCCATTTTGTTTGTAGTTTGAATGAATCCTTGCTAAGCTTTATTGTGGCGGAGGTGGCATGCACCCTGTGTAATTTGTTTTTGTTCTAGAAATACTTGTGTACAGACGGGCAAGATGAATGGGGAGTGCCAGCCATTTTGCCAGCTCGTCGGCTGTCACTGTTTAGGTCACTCGATGTCAGGGGATGTTATAAACAGGCCCTTCTTTCCAAATGCAACACTACTTGCTATTTCTAAGAGGCTACCAACGAATGGATTAGGAAATAGCAGGAAATCATAGGCAGAGTCAGTGCCTGGAAATAGCAGGAATTAGGAAATAGCAGGAAATCATAGGCAGAGTCAGTTGAAATCCTGACTCCATCCTGTGTAGGCGAGGGGCCCATTACTTAAGTGGTCAGTGCCTCAGTTTCCTTTTTTTGTAAAATGGGGCTAATAGTGGTACTGCAGGAAGGTTATGAGGACTAAATAGGTTCACGCACGGAAAAGCCTGAAGAATCGTATCTGGTAAAGCATAAACACTGAAATGTTAGCTTACGTTATTAGGAAGTCATTTCTAAAATGTAGCTCTCACTTAGTGACCAGAATGCTAACTTAAATGATTCTTAGTGAGTTGTACGATTTAAATTTTGATTATTTTTTTTCATTGAAGGTCCTAGTGGATTCATATCACTAAAATCCATAATCTGTTACATTTGTTACATTCTGTTACATTAATTGAGGCTATCAGGTGTCCAAAGAGGTCGGAGGAAAGCTTAGAGGAGCTAAACTTGCTTTTTAACCCCAGAGAGCCATGGAAAGTGAACCGAGGGCTGATCTTTGGCATTCGGGTCAGGAAAGCAGGGTCTGAACACAAGAGGAGGAAATAAATGCTTCTCTTCCAGTTGCTTGGACTGGAGACGCGTGGGTTGCTGAGAACGGGTGAGTCTCAGAAGCATCACGATTTAATGAGGACACAACAAGACACCAGAGAATCCTGTCCCTCCCGTCCTAGAAACTGCCTTCGTGCCTCAGCGTCCCCTTCTGTAAAGTGGGAGTTTCCATGCTCAGAGGGCTGCCATGGTGAGATGGGCAAAGTCTGTGACTGCCGTGGGCCAGGACCGGAGAAGACAGAAATCCAGATTTTTACATAAGAGCTCAGATCTTGACATGTTGAAAAGTAATGTTTTAAGGGTTTGGTGCGGCCCAAATAAGTCCTGTCCTTAGCTCAGACCCAGGCTTAAGGCCGCAAGTTTTCCATCTCTGAAATGAGAACAAATTGCTGGTTTTACGTGTGGCACACCAGTTTATTGAAGATCACAGGTCATTTTACTAGAATCTTTGAGTAAAATGATATCTGGTGGACTAGCTGAGATTGTTACACGATGCCTGGTTTCGGTTATTTGGGACATACCTATCGTGTGAGTCGGTACTTAATTCAGGTAATATGTTCTCCTTAGAGTGTGCAGTTGCTGCATGTAAAACTTGGCCCAGAAGCTGCAGAGTGCCGTCCCGTAAAATATTAACTTTTGCCTCTTAGGACCTATTAGTTTTTTTTTTTTAACGTTTATTTATTTATTTATTTATTAAAAAAAAATTTTTTTTTTTAAACGTTTATTTATTTCTGAGACAGAGAGAGACAGAGCATGAATGGGGGAGGGTCAGAGAAAGGGAGACACAGAATCGGAAGCAGGCTCCAGGCTCTGAGCTGTCAGCACAGAGCCCGACGCGGGGCTCGAACCCACGGACCGTGAGATCATGACCCGAGCTGAAGTCGGACGCTTAACCGACCAAGCCACCCAGGCGCCCCAACGTTTATTTATTTTTGAGAGAGAGAATGAGAGAGCGCGTGCGGGTGGGCAGGGGCGGGGGAGGGGCAGAGAGGGAGGGAGAGAGGCGCCGCCGAGCAACGTGCTGACAGCAATGAGCCCGGCGCGGGGCTCAAACTCGTGAACCGCGAGATCATGACCTGAGCTGAAATCAGGTGCTCCACTGACTGAGCCACCCAGGCGCCCCTGGGTTCTATGAATCTGATAAAGGAAACATTGCTTCTGGTTCTTCTGTTCTTTCACGTGTAAGTGGCAGTGTCATCTCCTAAAGAACGTGCGTTTTAGGGCTCGGAGTCTGGAGTGCGGGAAGCTTCGGGAACCAGAGACAGCAGAGTGTGTTGGACCGCTGGCACCCAGCCCACCGGTAGGATGTGCCTGGTATCTTCCGCGTGGGTGCAAGTCGGTGCAACTGTGAGTGGCTGTCTCCGCCGACGGCCTTGTGGTGTTTGTAGCAGATGCCCCACGTCGTGTTACTTGGAGAAGTTCTAAGGATTTGCACGTTTACCACATAGGCAGATACACATCCAGAATTACCTGTGTCCAAACAAAACGACCAGACATTCGCCTTTCCCAGCTGACGTGTGTGGCTGCTGCTGCTTTAGCCGTTAACGATTTAGCTGTAGTTTGGTCTTCCCATTTTCTGGGTAAGATTCCCAAGACACCCAGTCACAGGTTTCACCGCTTCCTGACAGTTCCCAGTCTAGAGCAGATCCTGCTTCCGTGAACCTTTGTAAAATCCAAATCTGGATTTTAGTACCCAAATCTGGATTTAGTACCCAAATCTGGAACGGGGCACCCCCCAGCCCTCCGCAGCCTGGTTCTCTGATTGCAGCAAGCCAGTAAGCCCCAGTATGGTTCTGCCGGTCTGTCCCAGTGGGCATTGAAACCTATGTAAGATCTCATGATAGTATCACGCAGGTGTTTACTTTTTGGTACTTGTGAAAATCAAAGGCAGAAGACGTAGGAAAGTTTGTAAAGGAAAGTTAATGTTACAGGCTGAATGATCCCTTTGAATAAAAGCTGTTTTACAGACCGTCTCCCTTTCAAGGTTGGGTATGTGGCGCTGCTAAGGCGTGTGGGAAAGCCGGTCGGTGTCTACGGGCAGAGGTCACGTGATTCGCTATGGCTGTTGCAGGTAGGAGGAGGGCATGACCTTCTGAAACCTAGTTAGAAGAAGCTCTTTCTAAAAGCTGTAGATTGTGCTGATTATGATCCTCAGCAGGCTTCAACCTGCCGTCCGAGTCTGGAACTGTAGACAAATTAAGATCAACAAACATTCTGAGGTCAAGTTTCATTTAATTAGAGTTTGCTGCCAAGTCATGGTTTGGAGCCCAGCCTCCGAGCCAGGTGCCTTTTGACCGTCTTCAGTCTGAGCCGCGGAGAACCCACAAGGAGGCTTTGCTTTTTCTCCGGGCCAGCTCCCTATCAGGCCAAATCCCAGGGGCTTGCCCAGGGGTAAGCTGTCTCTCTGCCTCTGGGTATAGAATGCTTTGCTGCTAATGCACGAAGGCAACACAGAGCCCATAGAAGGCAATAGAAGTGGGTTCCAGTTTGGTAGGCTTTTCCTAAAACCGAGAAAAAGGATTTCTGGTCCTTTCTCGGGGCAATTTAAAAAGAAAAATAAGCTGACTTTTAGTTTTTCAGGTCACTTTTCGAGGAAACATGCAGAGTTCTCTCTCAGGCACTGTTATCTCCCTTTGTGAGGCAAACAGGAAGCTTTCCCTTGCCAGCTTTATTATGTCATTGAATTAATAATGTTGTAAAGACTAGATCAGAAGTCAATTTGGCAGCTGTGCCTTTAGGGAAATTTTTGGAAGAGTGACCTTCCATTTTTAATAAGCATGTTATTGCATTTAGAATTAAATTACCGAGAGCCAAGCTACCCTCTTGAATTTGCTATTAGCCATTTTTTCCCTTTTATTTTTAATGAACTAGAACAAGTTGAAGCCAGTCGTTTCTAACCGTATGCAGTAAGAAAGGAACTCCTCATCTTTTACTATCAGGCCCTTTATTTTAGGCAAGTTTTCCTTCTCTAAACGTTGGGATTTTAAGTCTCCTACAAGGCATCAAGTTCTTTTTTTTTCTCAATGTGGAATGGGAAGACTTGGTACGTTACTTTTACATGTGGGTGCTTCCTCGTGCTTGAGTTTTCTTCCCTAAAGTGAAACCTACAATCTTCCTTGAAGTGATGTGATTCTGAAATTCACGCAGCAAATACACGGACCAGGGCGTCTAGTAGTGTATGCTGTAACAACAGATCTGGGGAAGAGGTTTAGCCCATCAGATACTAGAACCTAAAACATTCGTCCTTAAGGCGATACGGTGCTGGGCTGACGTAAAATTGTAGAAACCCAGAGGGTGGTTGAGAATCACTAGCTAGCAAATTTGGTCTCTTTTATTTTCAAATAATACTCCTGAGTAAGCCCTGAGAATTGCTCCTGAATGATGTCGGCGTAGAAAAATGGCAATTTGGAGCCAGAATTTAGAAACCTAAACCAAATAAAAGGGTGCTCCCGATTCACTGAACATGACAGATTCTCAGACTGTGGGAAACACAGTGAAAGAATAAAAAGATAGTGTGCTCAGGCATGAAGCCATCAACCAAATCACAGATCCAGAAATACTCCCTTATTGTCACAGGGCCTTTTTGAGAGCAGAGCCTGTCGGGTAAGTCGTCTGATTCTGGCACCTAACACTTAGTAAAAGCCCACGTTTGCTGAGGTAGCTTAATGAATGCTGTAAACGAAAACGGCAGTGCATGAACTAGCCTGTGTGGATGTGTAAGCAAATGTACAATTTTTTTTTTTTTTTTTTTTAATGTGCTGGGACAATGACATTATGGGTGCTTTTAAAGAAAAATCCCTTGACTGTATTTTCAGCAAATTGGGGCGAACGGTAAACTTACATGACTAAACCTGCTTTTTATTTTATTTTATTTATTTACTTTTAAGTTTATTTTGAGAGAGACAGTGGGGGTGGGGCAGAGTGAGAGGAGGACAGAGGATCTGAAGCAGACTCCATGCCATCAGCCCACAGCCTGACGCGGGGCTCGAACTCTTGAACTGTGAGATCATGACCTGAGCTGAAGTCAGACACTTAACTGTCTGAGCCCCCCAGATGCCCCATATACCTACTTGTTAGCCGACAGAAAGTCTTTGACCCCAGCGATAAGTATATTGCTGTATGTATTTCTCAGGTTGATGCTAACGACCCTATTATAATAACAGACATGATTCGTTGAGTGCTTACAACATGCTGGGCACGTCTAAAAGAATTATCTTTCCTTATAGCAAATGTTTGAGATGTATTGCATTTTTTAATATGTGTTAACAAGAAATCTGTAATGGTAGCTAATTCGTGTGCATACATGGGCCTGGGAGATACAGGGAGAGTTACCTTTGTATGTATGTATGATTATTTACATTCTTTTACTGGAATGTAAATGCCTGGGGGCTTAACAATATTATGAAACACAGGTTCTCTGACATAGGAGTATAACCTGGCCCCACCTATCAGATATTGACTCTAGGAACCATGTGTTTCTATCCTCTTTCTGAAAAAATCTGTCTGGGGGCTACCCCTACCTAGTTTAGGTACGATAGATAGATAGATAGATAGATAGATAGATAGATAGATATAAATATATATGTGTGTGTGTGTATATTACATATAATATATAACATAGTGTTCATTATATATATGTAATATATATTATATATAGTGTATATTATATATAACATATAATGTATGCATATAACATATAGTGTATATATATTATATGTAGTTTTTATTACATTATATATATGCTATACTTATACTATATTAAATATATAAATATTTAAATATATACTATATTAAATAAGTAAATATAGTATATAATATACTATATTAAAGTTTTTATTTAAATTCCAATCAGTTAACCGTCAGTGTAATGTTAGTTTCAGGCGTACAATATAGTGATTCAATACTTCCCTATAGTACCTGGTGCTCATCACCACAAGTATACCCCTTAATCCCCATCACCTGTTTAACCCTTCACCCCACCCACCTCCCCTCTGGTAACTATCAGTTTATTCTCTATAGTTAAGAGTCTGTTTCTTGATTTGCCTCCCTCTGTGGGTTTTTTGTTTTTGTTTTCGTTTATTGGTCTTTTGGTCCCGGTTAGGACAGATACACAATTTTTGGTTTTGACTGTAATGACTCATAGATCACTGAGTGGAACCTAAGATTTTTCTCTTGCTCATTTGCCTGTGATCTATCAATTACACATGAAATAAAGTGAAGTTTGCTTTAAGAAAAGAGTGGGGAAAATGATTAGGAACGTAAGCAGGATTAAATCCCTTTGCATAGCTCTGGAGAGACCATCTTTCCTTGTATCACTTGTGTAAAGCAAAATTTGAAAGATGTGAGATCTAGTATCTGAAACACGCATGGGGGGGGGGGCTACCTCCAGTGCTTTATTTCTAACACCCGGATGGGCATTGAAATTTGATTTAGTGCGTTCTGTTGCATTCTGTAGGGGTGATGAGTCACTTTGTTGTTTGTTTAAAGATAATTAAAAAAATAGGGCAGCAGATGTTAAAGCGAAAAGAAAGGATTAAATGCTAATTGGAATGATTGTGTGAAGCTGTGGTTTACATGCATGGCATCGGGTATTTGATGGGTGGGGAAAGCTAGGGCAAACAGTGAGGATTGTGTACTTTGAGCACTTGTTTCCAGGACACTTGAGGCCAGAGGGTAGTGGTTTACACAAGAATTCTGAGGTCAGACTGCTTGCATTTGAACCCTGGTTCTGTTGCTCCCTCGCTCTGTGACCTGGGGCCAATCATTTAAACTCCGTGCCTAGGCTTTCCTGTAAAATGGTGTTGTTAATAACACCCACCCCATAGGATTATTGTGAGGATTAAATGAGTTCAGATATGCACATTCCTTAGAAGAATGCATAGCGTATTGTAAAGACTGTGTATGTTGCTTACCGTTAACTTGCTATGGTTAATGGACAAAGGTTTACTAGGACACAGAGGAGGTTCACAGCATCAGAGGTGAAGTTATTTTGGGGTTGCATCCTTGGCAAAGTTTAGTAGGTGCCCCAAGATGGTTCCTCGTTTTTTAGAAAGAATTTATAGGCCTAGCATGTGATTGATTTAAGCCTCAGTGCTGACTGACTCTCTATGGGATCTTGATACCCTGATTAACTTCATTGTTTTCCAGCTATACCTCTTGAACTTTTTTTTTTTTTCCTTAATTTTACTGCACAGGAGAGAGGTCTTGCTAATGTTTAGGTTCTTAGGTATAAAAATAGAACATTCTTGAGATGGTCTGCGTAACTGACGAAAACCTGACTGGAAATTAACCGCTGCAGAGCCACTGCCACTGAAAGGATTATTCTGGGAAGCATGAGTTCACAATATAGAGTGAATTAGTGATTAATCTAATCTGGAAAAAAAAAAAAAATGAGCCCTTGACAACAAATAAACCTTACACATCAAGGTACTTAACATGTAGTTGTCTTTTGGCTGCAAATGCCCCCTAAAACTATCAGTGGATCTGACAAGATGCCCTTAAAAATCTTAGAGAAACCTGGGTCTGTGCTGAGGTTGTATTCTGGTGCCGTGTAATATTTGCACGTAACATCCTTTTATACTACAGAAGAAAATCCTTATACATAGATACTGGCTTTTTTCCAAGCACCCTGTCGGTGAACAGAGGGCAGCAGACCAAATACAAAGGAAAAGAGGTCATCTGAGAACTTAAACAGCAGGCAGAGAGCGAGGTGGACATTGACCTGCTTCCATTGGCTTGTGCTTTGTGCTGGGTGCTGCTAGACAGTCATCCCAGGGAATGCACACACGCATCCCAAATAGGATGTGGTGGCTCCGTTTGGCTTGCTGAAGACATCGAGGCTCAGAGGACGTAAGAATCTTGGCCGAGATCACAAGCACAGAAATGGCAGAGCCAGGATTCAAATTCAGCTCCAAGGTTGATGAAGCTCCTGAATATGTAGGCTTTAATAACATTCGACTAATGCCTCCAAAAGTTAATTTGGTGCAGATGGGACTTTTGCATCATTATTAATTCCGTTTTTTTCTCCCGCATCATTTCAGGTTCCTTATATTCATAAAATTTGGATTGAACTTTTTATTCTATTACTGAGCAAGTCGCATTTCTGAGTTTGTAGGTGGGGAGAGGTGTTCTTCAGGTCACTCGAAATGGAGTCACAAGAGTACGAGTGTCTCCATTTAACCTCATTACCTGCTGTAATATTCAAATAGCCTTGTAATCCACTTTCTTTTATTTTCACTGAAGACAGATTAGGCTACTGGCTTTTATCCCTTAATCTCCAGAGTTGCGTCCTGAATTCCCTATTTCAAGCTTGCAGACAAGTTTTTTTTTTGTTTTTCCAGGATTAGAATCTTCCTTGATCTAGACCCATTATTTAGTAATATAAAGAGATAAAGCATCTTTTCCCTCGTTATCTGGCGAAAGGACTTTATTGCAACCCACAATGTGCAGAACTAATAGTAATTTTACCTGTTTTCTAGCCCTCTGCTCAAGGTCGAAAAAACGTTTGGAGGTCTCCTTAAATGGGAATCTTCGCCCACTACAGATGATTTAAAACCTTTGTCAAACCTGTAGCTTTTAGGAATTATCCTAGCAGAACGAGGTTGGTAGGGGAGGGGGTTTAGATTCTGAAGTTTAATTAGAAATTACAGAAGTTACAAGATGAACGATTAAAATAGTAACTTACTTTCTTGCATGTTGAATGAAAGGCCTGAAACGCTGATTAGGTGGTAGGAGAGAGTATGAAATTAGATAGAATGGCGGTAGGATTTGAGATTTTATTGTCGCCTTCCTCACCCCCACCTCCAGCAGCGTGGCAGTGGGTCACGTGACTCTGCCCTCGAGGTTGGTTGGACCATGGATGCCATCGTCGGGAGGTGTCTATAGTCCTGCCTGCATGTGTTCTGACCTAGACCAAGTCAAAGTCAGACTATGCCAACAAGAATGCCTGAAGATACAAACTTTCAGTTGCAAGAGTGACTTCTGAGGATCTAACGTGCAGCGTGCGACCGTAGTTCAGATGGTGTTGTATTCTCGAAGGTGGCTGAGATCTTAAACGTTCCGAGCACCCAAAAATAAATGAAAAAGTTAACTGTGTGAGGTGTGATGGATGTGTTAGCTATCTTGATCTTGGCCAATCGCTTCACAGCGTGTATCTCTATCAAATCACGTTGTACACTTGAAACCTACACCGTCATATTTGTCCAGCTATTCCTCGGTAAAGTTGGGAGAGAATTTTACAAAAGAATGCCTTGAGAAACTGCTCACGACCGAGAGCGCAGTTGCCAGGTGGAGTTGGAGAGCCAAATAGTTGGGATCAGTTTGACTACGATGAGTCAAGTGAAGGCGAAACTGGGTGGGATCCAGTAGATCTAGAAAGGCCTCCAGAGAGAACCAGAAGCACCATCAAAGAGCTGTGAAATGTTTGTCCACATTTCCTGTTGCTGCCGCAAGTTTCTGGCTTCCTGAGGCTTGGTGTTCGTTTTCTCCTGCATATAGTGACTGTGCACCCTTTCCTTTGAGGGCGTCCGCTTCTCGGATGGTAGAGAGCCTTTCCTGTGAGGAGAAGGACGTTTAAAAAGACGTCTGCTTCGTGCACCCCGGAAGATCCGCACTTTGGTCTAGAACGTTAGAGAATTAAGAAAATAATTTCCCAAGGCATTAGAGACAAGCTAAGGCTGAGAGACGGGAAGTAGCCGGGGCGTGAGTTCCTCCAGAGCTCACGTGTCTAAGGCAATAGGCCACCACGAAGGCTGCACCCTGGAAGTCTCTGTGCTCAGCGAGGTGCATCTCTCAGGAGACAGAGCACTTTCCCTCTCGGGCCAGGGCAACTGGTTTCTGGTAAGCATTGATTTTGCAAGTTAATATCCAACTCTTCAGGACTGTGTCATTATACCTAGAAATCGTGACAGTTCACTCAAATCTTTTGAGTATTTTAGGAAACATAGGTCAGGATTGGGGCAACTTAACGATTTTTATCAGTCATAGAGATGCTGTGTGCAAACTTTGATTCCCTAGTGTATGACTTTCGTTCTGGCCTTAGCAGCACGTGTGAAATGTGGACAGGGTTCTGGGGCTCATGGGGAGGAACGCTAATGTGTTTGCACGGTGGTGCTGATCCGAATCCGTTCATGCCTCCTGTCATTCAGTCTTGAATTCCAGAAATCATGGATTTTAGAATTGTGTACAATAACCACCTTGGCTAGGTTCTTTAGTCCGGGGCTAGGTTTTTAAGCCTCATATGTTCATAAAATGTGTGACAGAGATTTTTAAGATTATTAATGGTGTTTCTGTCCTTTTCTTTTTATTGGCCGATGCGAATGGCATCAGGGGATTACAAGCCAAACTTATAAAATATCTATCCCGGCCAAGGCTGGTTTTTGCCTTTACGTTTCCAAATATTGACATGGTAGGACACAAGTCTTAAACTTAGTGGGAAGAGGCTTTTCTTGGCACATTTTAATTGTCAAATCTTAAAAACGTTGGTTTGTAAATTATTCCAGGTTAAACTTTGCTATCTGACATATTGGGGTTTATTATGGTAATTATTTGGAATTTGGGCTTAAAAGTGAGTATTTTCCCTCTTCTCGTGTGTATGTGAAACTCTCAGCCTTGTGATGACACCAAGCTTCAATATGCCAAATGAACATGAATTTTAACTTTGCTTTTAGGGAGATGAGGGCAAGGGGGTAAAACTTCCAAATGGATCTGCAACTCGATTAAGGCTTTCTGGGTAGAGGCAAGGCTGAGATGATTCTAAAACTACTTCTGGTGTCTCTTTCTGTAGAAAGACTGTTCTGTTCAGTCCGTTCGTACGAGGATTAAGCTTTGGTTGGTTGCTTTTTACTATTGGAAGAATGAAAACAAAATTAGAGGTATTTTTCTTTTTCCAGCTGACTTTTTTTTCATTGAGGGGAAATTAACCATTTTAAAGCGAATAATTCAGTAGTGTTTCGTACATTCACAGTGTTGTGCAACCATCGCCTCTGTCTAGGTTCAAATTATTTTTATCACCCAAAAATAAAACCCTGTGCTCACTAAGTATTTACTCCCCCACAATTCTCCACCCCTGGCAAACAGCAGTCTGTCTTCTGTCTCTCGTTCACTTAGTAACCAATGCTGCCTTCCTTTGTGTTCGATGTTTTCCTAGTGTACCTTTTTGATCCTATCCTTGCTTCGGTCTGAATGTTCGTGTCCCCCTTCCCCTGCTCCCCCTCACCCCTACCCCCTGCTTTCATGTATTGACATCCTAATTCGCAAGGTCATGGTATAATGAAATGGGCCTTTGGGAGGTGATTTGGTCATAAGGATGGAACCTTCATCATTGGACCCAGAAATCCTCACCCAACAATGTGTGGACACCCTGATCTTGGACTTTCAGCCTCCAGAATTGTAATACGTTTCTGTTTTTTATGAGCTACTCAGTCAGTGATATTTTGTTTTAGCAGCCTGAACAGACGAAAACACATCTCATTTCCTTTTCCGTATATATTTTTTTATTTACTTAGTGACTACTGTGGGGATTACAATCAACATAAATTTCATACAGTCCAATTTGAATTGGTGGCAATTTAAATTCAGTAGCCTAGAAAAATTGCTCCCATACAGCTCCACATCTCCTTTATATTGCTGTTGTAGCAAATTTCATCTCTGGACACTGTATGTATACCCATTAACATAGACCTATAATTATTTTGTGCATTTATCTTTTAAATGACGCAGGAAACAAAAAAGAGCTGCAAATCAAAAATACGCTACTATTGGATTTTATGTTTTATGTGTGCAGTTACCTTTAGTGGAGCTCTTTACTGTTTGGTGTTCTTTCATTTCAGCCTAAAGCACTGCTTTTTAGTATTTTTTGGGGGGCAGGTCTAGGAATGAATTCACATTTTGTTGATCTGGGCATGTCTTCATTCCCCCCGCCTTTTTTTTTTTTTTTTTTAGTTATCTCTACACCCACTATGGGGCTTGAACTCAACAACCCTGAGATCGAGTCATACTCTCTACTGACTGAGCCAGCCAGGTCCCCCTTTCCTAATTTTTTTAAATGGTAGGTTTGCCAAATACAGGATTCTTGGTCAGGTTTTTTTTTTTCTTCCAGAACTTTAAATATAGTCATTTTACTGCCTTTTGGCATCCATAGTTTCCAATGAACAATTGGCAGTTAATTTTTATTAAAGATGCCTTACGCATGACGAGTAGCTTCTCTTGTGTGGTTTTTGAGATTCTCTTTATTTTTGTCTTTGACAGTTTGATTGTAATGCTTGTTTGCATTTGTAGGTTGGATTATAGATTTATAGATTTGCATTTATAGATTTATAGGTTGATTATAGATCGCTTTAAGTCTATCCTGCTTGGAGTTTGTTGAGCTCTATGGACCATGGGATTTTTTCAGCCATTTTTTCTTCAAATATTTTTTTCTTCTCCTCTGTTCTTGTTTTCTCCTCCTAAGACCGTCATATGCAAATGCTGCTATGCTTGATGGTGTCCTACATGTCCTTCTGGCTCTGTTTATTTTTATTCATTCATTCTTTTTTCTTTCTGCTCCTTAGTCTGTATAATTTCAGTATATTTTCAGTATCGCTGAATCTTTTTCCTGCTTGTTCAAATCTCTTATTAAACCCTTCTAGTGAATTGTTAATTTTAGCTACTATACTTTTCAGCTCCAGAGTTTCCATTTGGTTTCTTATTATTACTCCTGTCTCTTTACTAACACTCTCCATTTTGTCATACATTTTCCTGATTTCCTCTGTTTCTTTGTTTCCTTTAGCATTTTGAGCATATTTAAGACGATTGAAATCTTTGTCTAGTGAATTCAGCGTTTGAGCTTCCTCAGGGTTGACTCCTTTCGATTTTATTTTTCCCTCACGAATGGGGCATTTTCTCTTGTTTCTTTGTGTGCCTTATACTTTCTTGTTGTTGGAACTGGTTATTTTAAATGTTACAATGTGATAAACGTGGAAATCGGATTCTCCGCGTGACAAGGGTTTGTGGTTGACCGTCAAGTGCTGCCGTTTGTTTAGTGAGTTTCCCAATCCATTTTTGCGAAGACTGTGTATTCTTGGTCCCGTGTCATCACTGAAGTCTCTGTCGCGTCGATGTGCGGTGACTGAAGTCTCTTCTCTGTTTTCTCACTGGTCATCCAGTAACCTTAAATGAGATTTCCTTAAATGTCTGGAGTCAAAAGGGAAATAAATGGTTTCCCTGTCTTTGAGCTGGAGCACCCCTTCAATGTGGAAGGTGGGTCATCCACAGCTCCGCTTTTGCCTCCTGTTGGCCAGCACTGACAGAACCACTAGAAGTATAAGTCTGGGCCTCGTCGGGTCTTTTCTGAGTGTGCGTCAGTCCTGGGCACATATACTACACTATAACTTTCACGGTGTATGTGGTGACCCTTCCAAGCTCTTACTCATTCCAGAAACTTCCTCCTCAGCCTTTTGCTTCCCAGGCTTTTGGGTCCGTCCACTGCTTGCCCCCTCTGCTGTCCCGTGTCCTGGGTGAGCGTGGGGAGCATATCTTTAAATCTTCCATAAAGTGCCACCATCACCTGGAAAAAGCCACTGCCCGGGAGAGCAGGGCGGGGCGAAACAAAGGTCCGCCTCTGCACCAGTCCCTCAAGGAACCACAGGATAAGTCAAAATGCACCACTGTAGTATTTTAAGAATAAGATCCATATGAGCCCCTTGGCATCAGCAAGCTGCCCTAGGAATGTCGGCCACCATGCTCTTGGCCACGGTGTGGTGCTGGGGGATGGGGGTGGGCAGGCAGGTAAGCAAAAAGGCCACAGTGGTCTGTTCATGGAATTCAGCCACGTTTGTCTTCACTAAGCACTCCCCCAGTTATTGCAGGTTTTTAAATTAAATCCCAGAGTTCCAGAATGTGATCGTGTCGGGATTTTCATCTTAATCATTGCTTCCGTGGAGGAACTGTTTCTCAGAGCACCCTAGTCCATGGTTTTCTGGGATGTAGCTTGGGACTCACTTGCTTTTTCGGTCATTTTTTTAAAACCGATCATTTTTTTAAGAGCGGTTTGTGGTTCACAGGTGAATTGGGGGAAAGGTACAGATTTCCTGTGTGTCCCCCACCCCCACACATGCAGAGCCTCTCCTACCATCACCACCACCAGAGTGGTATATTTGTTACAGTCGATAGACCCACATTGACTCATCCTCGTCCCCAAAGGCTGTAGTTGTGTCAGGGTTCTCTCTTGGTGCACATTCTGTGGCTTTGGACCAATGTGTAATGCCAGGTATCGAATAGAGTCGTTTCACTGCCCTGAAGATCCTTTGTGTTTCATCCGTTCTTCTCGCCTCCCCCAACCCCTGGTAAACGGTGATTTTTTTTTTTTTTTTTAACTGTCTCCATAGTTTTTGTTGTTTCCAGGTGTCCTATAGTTGGAATCCCACAGATTCTCCGATTGGCTTCTCTCAGGTAATACACATTTAAGATTACTCCATGTCTTTTCATGGCTGATAACTAATTTCTTTTGATCACTGAATAATATTCCTTTGTCTGGATGTATCCCAGTCTATCCATTTACTTACAGAAGGACGTCTTGGTTGCTTCCAAGTTTTAGCAGTTACGAGTGAAGCTGCTATAAACATCCAGGTGCAGGTTTCTGTGTGGACGTAAGTTTTCAACTCCATTGGGTAAATACCAGGGACTGCAATTGCTGGGTTTTATGTAAAAGTGTGTTTAGTTTTGTAAGAAACTGCCAAACTGTCTTCCAAATTGGCTGAACCGTTTTGTGTTCCTACCAGCAATAAATGAGAGTTCCTGTTGCTCTAAATCCTCACCAGCAGTTGATGTTGTCAGCATTCCAGATTTTGGCCATTCTAAGAAGTGTGGGTAATTACTTTTTGAAGGATGATAGTCCCACTTCATACAAATCTGAGTGGTAATATTTTTATCTAAACATGCTGTTATTAAAGCAGCCTTTCAGAGCCTGGGAAGCGTTTCCTGCCTGGGAGTTATTAAGTAGGCTGTTCTGTACAGCAGCCGCTTGCCCCACTGTCAAGGCCATGCAGCTGTGTGGATTGAGTCGGAGGTGAAGTGTGCTCTTTGCTTTCTCTCTCGCCGCTGGTTTCTCAGCTGATTCTCCGTCAACCTTCTCCCCGTGTCGTAGCTTCATGCCCCTTGCTCCTGCCTTCTTCGCTCCGCTGTTCAGTGTTTTGACCCATCTAATATTTTGTAAGCACTACTTTGATCTGGTGACTTTTAAAATACATTTTAATAACTTCAGAAGGAAGCTTCAACTTCTGGGACTCACCTTCAAGATGCTTTAAAAATCCAGCCTGGTCTTATTTGCCCACCAATTCCCATTGTATTTCTGTGTATTCCCGCTAAATAAAGAGCGTCACCATTTCTGGTGTAGAAACTGAGGGTGCCCCTTCTGTGGTTTCTTTTACTTCAGTTTCCCCCTTCCACACCTTTCTCTTCTTCACGTGCCCACAGTCTGCCTCTCTTTCAAAAACCTAGCCCCGATGTGAAGGCTTTGTTAAAGTTAATATCTACTTAAAAAAAATCCTTATTACTTAACCTTACTACTATTTGGTTCTTAATACTCCGGTCCCTTGTAGTATAGTTATTTTTGGAATCTGATTTCCAGATTTATCACGTTAGAACATTTAAAATGACCAGTTTTGGGGGCGCCTGGGTGGCTCAGGCGGTTGAGCATCCGACTTCGACTCAGGTCATGATCTCACCATTCATGGGTTCAAGCCCCACGTCCAGCTCTGTGCTGACAGCTCGGAGCCTGGAGTCTGCTTCGGCTTCTGTGTCTGCCTCGTCTCTCTGCCCCTCCCCTGCTCACACTCTGTCTCTGTCTCTCTGTCTCTCAAAAATCAATAAACATTAAAAAAAATTTTTTTTGAAATAACCCAGTTTTCAACAACAAATTACAAGGCACACAAAGAAACGAGAGAATGTTCCATTCATGGGGAAAAAACAAATTGAAAGACATCATTCCTGAGGAAGTTCAAACACTACACTTAGTGGATATAGACTATAATTCAATCTATGTATTCTGTCCCTTCTCTTAGACTTTCAGATGTATGAAGATGGCTAGGGTACTTGGGTGGCTCAGTCAGTTAAGTGTCTGACTCTTGATTTCGGCTCAGGTCATGATCTCACTGTTTGTGAGATCGAGCCCCACATTGGGCTCTGTGCTGACAGCACGGAGCCTGCTTGGGATTTTCTCTCTCCCTCTCCATCTCTGCCCCTTCCCCACTTACACATGCACATGCATGCTCTCTCTCTCAAATAAATAAACTTAAAAAAAAAAGACATATGAAGGTAGCATGTATTGGTTCATTTGACATTCCCTGAATTTCTTGGCATAGTGCCCTACTGTTTTAAATGTTTATTATTTGCCAAATAAAGGCATATTTGAGTTTAGCTACATAGAAAGAAACTATTTTTGTAAGAATGTTTTATCATCTTGTAGCTGTCAAACCAATATATCCGATAGTGTGATTTTAAATGGAAATAAACTTGCCGAGCCTGACTGGGAGAGCTCTTAGTTTGGTTTCCTTTGACTTCCTGAGGTAAAAACTGGTAGCACCTCTCAGTGTCTTCAAGGATGTTCCTACTGATACTTTAATTAGAAACTTCTAGATTTCCTTGCAGGCTACTTGTGTGCTTAGATGCATTATTTTATCTAAACTCTTTACCTGGAATCACAACTTGATGGTTTTCCAACTTGATTTGGGTCCCTAACACCGAAGGCTTGGACCATATGTGAAATCACGATGCTGTTCCCTTGTCTGTGTCATTCCTGAAAGTTTTTTAAACTTCATTTCTTATTCACATTTCTATCAGATGTCATGCCTTAGTCATACCCTCAGCCTCTGGAAAGAAAGCAAGGGGCAGGGTGTCCAACGGGGGACCTTGTAGGTCTTAGCCTCCGCCGTGCATGGGCATCTCCTTGGAGTTAGTATCTGCCTGGCTGACTCTCCTCTCTTTCTTTCCTTCTTTGCATGCTTTAGTCTTGTTTGAGGATTCTAGCTTGTTCCTAGAGGGGTAATACAAGATATCCAGGGACACTGATTCCATTTCAGCTGTCCTTCCAAGATACCCTAGCAACAGTCTCTTAGGTCTTCTGTTTTTTCCATCACAAACCTTTTCCTCAGTATTGGACTCCTCTCATGGCATCACCTTAATGTGTTGCTGTGCTAGCAGGGTCTTTCCATTTCTCTGTGAGGCTGGGATTGAGGGTAGGAAGATCGTCTTTACAAACACAGTTAGCAAGGGAAGTTAAACCACAACTGTAAGGGATCCATTTTTTTTTTTTTAATATATGCTTTTTTTTTTTTTTTTAAGGCACTTTTTTTTTTTTTTTCCCTCACTTCCAAACTTTTAATTCTGGCTCCCATTTATTTTCTTCATTTTCTAAGTTTGTTTTGTAGCAGTTCTGGAGCCACCTATGCCCGTGGCCAGGAACCGGCTTTATTCCTCTTTGAGTAAAGACAAAGTTGACTCTAGGATAGGGTCAAAATCCGTACCAGTAGGTCTCAGTTCTGCCTTTTTGAGCTAATCCATTCAATCTAATTTCCCTTGCATATGATAGCTATTAAAACATTTCGAGACTGTGAACATGCTTATTTAAGACCGGAAAAGCCCAGGTCACAGAGGAAGAAGGAGGCAATTACAGAGTAGGAGTGGACAGACTTGAGTGGTTTGGGAGACTCTGGGAGATGCAGATAATATAAGGCATTGCTGGGAAAGATGAAAGGAGCGGGGCAGAGACAGAAATGTTTGTTCATCTGGTAGTTTTTATGATCAGTATTCCCTGAAAAATAATTTCTGCAGGTTCCTGCTTCACAATGAAAATAGGAAGAGTGTTGTCGATTGAAAAAGCTCAGGATTCCTGCATTAGCACTGCCTTTCCATTCAGCCGCTGCTGCTTTCCCCCCAGGCCAGAGGAGGCAAGGAGAGCGAGAAGGGGCAGGCCTCGTTCTTCTCTCCCTCTGGTTGCCCTGTGGCTTCCAGACGTCACCGTCACCAGAGCCCTGTAGGACTTCCCAGTGCCCCCTGATGGCCTTCCATACATTTGTATGGGATTCTACGTGATAATTGCTGTTTAACTGCACACAGATTCTGGACGGGTCACGAGATTAACCATGATGTGGCAAACGAGACCAATTGCTGTAGCTGCAAAGCAGTGACTCTGGTTTCTGTATTCCGCTCAGGAAATCGAGTCTCATTACTCTAATCCTGTCCTGCATTAATACCGATGTAATTATAGGGCCAGAAGTTAAAAAAAAAAATTCCAAAAAATGTAAGACTGAAAGTCCTGCAGCCTTACTGACTAATTGAGCCTAATTTCATGATAGTTTACAATTGCTGTCATTTGTAGATAGCATTTATTGCTCCCCGTGTACCCTGCACGTTCTTCCAGTAGGTTCGCTTTCTTACCCTGGACGCTAATTTAATCGTGACTCTCCATCTACCCCATCAAAACAGCCATCGGTGAGTAAGGAGAGTGGTTTAGACGGATGAAGGATGACTCACAACAATGGAGTTTACAAGAAGAAAAATGGTGACAGAGCTAACTTATAAAAAGAACCCCATAATCCAAAAAGTGTGTTTATTTGCTTATGTGGTCCTAGTTATGTTTAGTTTCACATAGGGACTGGGGAAAAGGATGAAAATGATGGGGAACGTGGTGCAGAACGTTCGGTTGAAAATGATACAGTCCACATGTTGCTGTGTCATCATTAAGTGTGTATTTTTGAAACAAATTGATTTTTTTGTGGCTCAGCAGATGATAGTCAAGGGCTTGACTGCAGTACGGAATCCCATTCGGTTTTGGTTGCACTGTGGCTATAACCCCCATAAGAATGAATCTTAGGAATGAATTAGAAATTTTTGTGATGTAGGGGCACCTGGGTGGCTCAGTCAGTTAAGTGTCCGACTTTGGCTCAGGTCACAGTCTTGCGGTCTGTGGGTTCGAGCCCCGGTTCGGGCTCTGTGCTGACCGCTCAGAGCCTGGAGCCTGCTTCGGATTATGTGTCTGCCTCTCTCTCTGTCCCTTCCCTGCTTGTGCTCTGTTTCTCTCTCTCTTAAACATAAATAAACATTAAAAAGTATTTAAAAAAAGAAATTTTCGGGACGTTGATGTCTTAAGTTAAAACCCAGCCATTAAAGGACCCCCATTTTCTGCCTAAAGTAAGATTTCTGCATTCGGAGAAGCCACCAGACCTCCATGTCTTTTTAGGTTAGTGTGAACAAATTCATCCTGCTTTGGCATCTTTCCAGGGTTCCCACTGAGGGTCCAGATGCGTGCCCCCATGGAACTGTCTGTTCCATGAGGACTTTCTTCTGTCTTCAGCCATGCATAGGATAAAGCATGCAAATTAGGTTTTTTTTTTTTTTTTAAATAAATTATGCCACCTCCAATAGTGTGTTGTTTCCATTCTAGCCGGTTTTAGGCCTTTTGAATTGTTGTTTGAAACAAATTGGTTTTGAAATCTCCCCGATGCCTGTTGGCCCACATTTTTCAGTAGGTGAAGGTCAGAATGGGTTCCCTACCACAGCTGCCCTCTCATTTCTTTCTCTCCGGGTAGGTAGTGTATTTGCTGCTTTTCAATCCCTGCAACAGACTGGAGTTTCTTATTCTTTCTCTAACGAGTATAAAACTCCCTTCGGACTCGGCGAGCAAAGCGAGAGTGAAACCTTCACGAGAAAGAGTGTTGATTGACCTGTTCTCCCCACCCCCATGTCCTCACCACTGCATTCCTTCCAACATCGTGGCTATCAAGAAAGTGAAACTGGAATAATTTTTCAAAATTGCAGTGTGACCATGGTAGCAAATGGAATAGAACCGGAAGCAGTGACGAAGCAAAGAGTTGCTTGTGGGCTGAAACCATGTGTATGTCGTTTCCCCCCGGCCTCCAGAAGGTGATCTTCCTGGGGAGCTTTCGAACATACAAGATTCACTTGTAATTTCTCAGAGTCATTTAAAAGCAAACGGTGGTCACCAAGTGAGTATAAGGCAGCCATAAAAGGATGCTTTATTCTTTCTCTTTTCTCTTTACTTCTCCGTTTTCAGGGGAGTATTCTGTAACCAAATGGGGCGATCCTGCTTTTTTCCTCATTCCTCCGTCCCTAAATTCCGATCGCTCCCCTGAGTGTGCTTGCCACCTTGTTAGCATTCAGGTTTTATGACAAAGGGGAGCGTATGAAATAGATGTGGTTCTCTCGAGGCGAAGGAGAGGCCCCAGCGGGACAGAATTTCGGGAATGGCAGCAATGTGCCTGTCTGTCATGTTGGCTTTGTCCCTAGGATTGCATCGCGTGACCCGTGGAGCCAGGTGGCTGAGCAGGAGCCGGGTTGCATTTCTCCAGGGCTGCTGTGCTACAGTTGTCACCCTCAACTGCTTAGAAATGTCTAACATTCTTGCTTTCCAGAGGGCTTCCTGTGTTTACACATTGATGCTGTTGAAATCCGGGCCGGTCGATAGACGGGTTGTAGAACAGGACGGACGGAACCAAATCAGGCCAGGTGCAGAGCAGCACCTTGGGGAAATGCCTCCAATTATTTTCAGACGCTGGCACCTCTGTGGAAGCTACACGCCTTATGAAGTAGCTTTCTCATGTTAGGATTTGCGGAAATGTGCGGACACGACCTTCTCTAGTTAACGTCTTGTGTGTCTGTGATAGACTGTGGAATCATTCGACTATAACTAGGGAAGGACTATGAAAGAAGAATATTATACACACAAATTTTGGAAGGTGTGGGTGATCATTTTGTTCTGCTGAGTATATTTGAGAGAGCGACGGTGTTCGAAGAGCACTGAAAGTAGTTCCCCAGGCTCTGCTGGAGTTCATGAGTTGGGTCAGCTCACCTTCAGGAGGCAGGCAGGCCACAGAATGCTTCCAGTGGATGGATACCGAGGCCTCAAAAAAGAACATTTTATTTTATTTGGTCATTTATTTTATTTTATTTTATTAAAAGAAAATCTTTTTTAATGTTTATTTATTTTTGAGAGAGACAGAGGTAGAGTGTGAGCTGGGGAGGGACAGGGAGAGGGGGAGACATAGAATCCGAAGCAGGCTCCAGGCTCCGAGCCGTCAGCGCAGAGCCCGACGTGACATGGGGCTCGAACTCGCGAACCGCGAGATCGTGACCTGAGCTGAAGTCGACCGCTTAACCGATGGAGCCCCCCAGGTACCCCTATTTTATTTTTATTGAAGTGTAGCTGACACACGGTGTTACATTGGTTTCAGGGGCACAACATGGCGATGGGACAAGTCTACACATCACTCAGAGTGTAGCTTCTGTCTGTCACCATACCGTATTATTTTAATACTGTTGACTATATTCCCTGTGCTGTGCTTTTCATCAAAAAGAACATTTTAAGTGGAAATCCCCCAATTAGTGCTTTTCCCCTTTGATTTATATTAAAAAAAAATCGAATTGATATAATTAACTTACCTGTTTGTTTAAAAAATCAGTAGTGCCTTGGAGGGTAAGTATTCTGACAAGTAGATAAAGGTTATAAGACGATCTGATTGGCGGTACACATCAGAGGATTAAAATGTCAGGTTAAGAAATACGTTTCTGGCTTGAGAGCTTAAACGTATCTTAAAATGCCCTTAAATTTCACAGGTATCCGAGGAAGGATGAGCTAGATTGTTTTTGTTTTGTTCTTTTCCTCGTCTGGCTTAGATATTTCTAACTTGGCTCTACTCAGTAGCTCTCCCTCCGAGTTGGGTTGTGCTGGAGACGTACAGACTGCTGTGTGAGGTGGGGGATGGAAAGGAAACGAGTCATTTCAGGGCTCTGTTCCGAAGCGTGAGATCTAATCTGGTTCAGAGACCACACGTGAATTCTACCTTAGGACATTCGAATCATTTCTCTGGCAACTCGGTTTATTGTATGTGAGCACATCAGAACACCCTGCTGTCTCTCCCCAACCTCACCGTGCTTCATCAGACATCTCTTGTTTTACATGTGCCACAACAAAAAGTTTGAATTTTGCCCAAGTGAAAAGGAAAAAGTAGAGAGCATATTAAGTGACTCTTTTACGTCTTACGCATTTTTCTCTAGAAAATAACTACGTTTGTATTTGACCCGGTGAGACTGTGAACTTACTAGTAAGGGATGAAAACCTCTCATTGGTAGAAATTCAACAGGAAACTCAATTTGACAAGTTAAGACTTGCACACAAAAAAGTGTCTTCTGTAAGAAGTTTTGTTTCTTATTTTTTAAATGTGATTGAGTGTGTTAGAAAGCCTCTCACTCCTTTTTGTGTGTGTGTGTGTGCTTTTCTTTTCCTAGTGCTTTGGTGTGAGGGCAGAGTCCTATAGTTCTTCTCCCTTCTAGAGAAAGGGAAAAGCCTCCCATCCAGATCTCTTCCAGCTGGACTTGTAGCCAGCTGGTTTGCCTTGCTGTGCCCTCTTGGCACACCGTCTTTTGCCCCACTCCATCAGGACTCACCTTTAACAAAATTCTTCTATCACGACACCAACTAAGTCTAGAAATCTGCTACTCCGGTTGCCACCAGGTACATGTGGCCATTTAGATTAAGTAAACTTAAAATTTTTGTTTCTTAGTTGCACTAGCCACATCTCAAATGCTCAAGACTCACACGTGGATGGTACAGAAGATCATTTTCATCGTCACAGAAAGTTCTATCGGACAGTGCTGGTCTAACACCCTGAAGAGTTTCCTTTTTTTTTTAAAGACTGTAATGTAAGCCCTTAGCCTGGCTTCCAAACTTTCCCAAATCTTGTTTATGTGTACAGATTGAATATAATTTATTAGAAGGTTATCAGAGAAATCGTTGTGCTCAGTCAGGGGAGACTTGGTGGAAAAGGAGAGGCATCTTACTCCTTTTTTTTTAAATTTTTTTTAACTCTCTTTATTTACTTTTGAGACAGAGAGCATGAGCAGGGGAGGGGCAGAGAGAGAGAGGGAGACACAGAATCCAAAGCAGGCTCCAGGCTGTCAGCACAGAGCCCGATGAGGGGCTCGAACTCACGGACTGTGAGATTGTGACCTGAGCCAAAGTCGGACGCTTAACCGACTGAGCCACCCAGGCGCCCCCATCTTACTCCTTTCGGAAGAATGAATGGTGCCCCAACAGGCAGGAGGTAGTAGAAGAAGGTTCTGGAGAAATACGTGAATGTGAATATAATTTGGGGTGTAGAAGACCTCTGTCTGGTGAGGTATAAGGTGAGGAAGGGGAAACAGGTGAGAGACCGATGGCCTGTATCCTCTGTTAGGGATTTATACAGGCACGTGTCTTCTCATGGTCTTCAGCACCCAACCATCTTTAATCTCCTCTGTCTTCAAAAAGAGAACATGAAAAAGTTGACTCAGTAATTGCAGAGAAGACGAACACGAGGCTGTTAGTGGATAAACGTGTACTTGAAGGAGAGGAGAGATGGTGGGAGTTTCGAGGTCCCGAGATCTGGGGGGATCACGGTGTGCCTCTGGTGCAAAGGAGAGAGGGAGAGAGAGCAGGAGGGACAGAAACACAATTTAGGGGTATGAGGCTAGCGCTGCCTTGAGAGCAAGTCCTTTGAATCGTGACCACAGCGCAGGAGTTTGAGAAGCTTAGGGTGGAGGGAAGATGAGTCACGACAGCCCAGGTTCCACGGGGTGCAGTGGCTAGAGAAGTGGAGGTGCAGGTAGTCTACGGTGGCAAGAAATTGGCCCTCAACTTTACGTCCCTAGCACCCGCAAAGCACTTGATGGTTACTGGGTTGCTGCGAAACACTTGTGGCCTGTGTGGGGGAAGGTCGGCCTCCCCAAACCGAACAGCCGTGGAGCGTGGTACCAAACAGATTTCCACGTGAGGGGGGGAAAGGTAGAGGTCCTTAGCGATTGGGCTGGCGGCAGGTGGAGTGTGTGGCCAGGAGCATTGCTGAGTTTACGGAATGAAAAAGCCCCACCGGGGAGTTGCTGAGTTTATTGAATGACCTAGACCCAAGGTGCCAAAGTAAGCATTGCTGATTTGGCTACTGGCGTCTGCCTCCCAGCCCTGGCTCTGGCCTGAGAGCAGCTCCAGTGGATGGGGTTCTCTTGAGGCAGGAGGCCAGGACTGCTAGAACCAAGGAGAGGTGGCAGCTGCTGTAGTCATCCCGGGAAGCCGAGGCCGGGAGGTGGCTGGCTTTCGAGCACATGTGTGACGGAGGGATCTGGACTCCGAAAAACTCTACGGGAGGATGACTTTGGCAACAGGGTGGCTGGTGAGCTCTCCTTTGAGATCAAACCCATTACTGAGTGAGTGGTTGCTCTGCCCTAAGTCACTGCACCTCTCAGGTCGTTTCTGAGAAGAATAATTCTTACTCGACCAATCCGTCGTAGGCTGACGGGACAAAAAGCAATTTTTGTGAAAGCATTTTATGAGTTGTAACATGCCATAAAAATTCAAGTTACTTGTAAATTGGATTGCGGAGGGTAGAGATCTGAGCAAAGGAAACCCGGTGAAGGTATCTTTACAATAATCACAGGGAATTAATGAGAACATGAATCCAGGCTGTGACAATGGTGGGGGGGGGAGGTGGGGGGAGAAAGAACAGATGTAAAGCTTTCTACTAAGAATGTAAAACTTGGACCGGGAAGCCAATTAAGCACTAGGGGGAGGCAGCGGGGTGAAAGGAGGAGGAGGACACCAGGATTCCGAGTTTGAATGACGGAGAGCATAGTGGTAGCGAGACCTGTCGTGCAGGGAAAGGCCGGCGGTGGAGGGATGGCGGATGGCCTTTGTGTCGGGCTTATGGGATTCCAGGCACCGCTGGAACACCCTGCCAGAAACGGCCGGGAGAAATCTGGTTGGAAACCCAGAGGGATAATGGAGGCTGGGGTTGGGTGCTGACCTCTAGAAGCAGTGTTGGCGACTTTGGACTCGAATGCTGACACCAAGGCAGAAGTATCAGAAGAAGACCAAAGTCACACTCTTGGGGATGATGCAACTTAACTTCCTCTGGTGTTAGGGTTTCCTCAATGCGTGTGTAGCTTCCTCAGCCTTCCTGAATCATGGCATTTAGCACCACGTGTTCACTTGCTCAAATTCCTGACATATGCTTAATTCTGGGAGGGAGGGATTGCATTCATCTTGTGTGCTACCAATCCTGCACGTAGGTTGAAATGCCTAGAAGCACACAGTAAACATTGGCAGATATTCTTTTGAATGAATGCATGTTCTGAAACTAAGGTCATTGTGATGAAAGATCAAGAGAGCCCTGGCTCGAAGGTACAATCCTGGACCCGTTCCAGGTCAAGTGATATTAAATGAGACCAGTTGATATTACTAGTGTCTTTCTTCCCTAACGCTCTGCAGATTGAGAATGTGAGTTGAGAATACAGGTTGTAGATTGTGGATTAGGAAGACATAAAAATAGCAGAAGGTGAAGGGGATTAGGACAGCATCAGTATCCCTGAAATCCAGGGTAGTTGGAGTGGTAGGTCAAGCCAAGAAAGACCTGAGGGTGAGTCCTCGGTGGTTTATGGAACAAAAGACATTTTGAAAACAAAGCAGGCAGTGTTGACGGGGGTGGAAGAAATTGAGAGGGAAGGAAAGGGAAATTTCATGTTGTAGGTTCTTGGGTATGACTATGCTAATTGTGTGGTTTTTAATGGGTTGAATTGTGTCCACCCCAAAAGACATGTTGAAGTCTTAATCCCCAGGGCCTTAGAACATGACCTTGTTTGTATACAGGTACACTGCAGATAGGATTAGTTAAGATGAGGTCATGCTGGAGTCGAGGAGGCCCTGTGCACTGACTTGTGTCCTTATGAGAAGAAGTGACACGCATGTACATAAGAGGGGGAGCAGTGGCAGAGACAGAAGTCCCTGAAGCTGCAAGCCCCAAATTGCTGGCAAGTCACCAGAAAGTAGGAAGGCACTAGGGCCTGGGAAGTATTCTCCCCTACAGGTTTCAGGGAGAACATGGCCCTGCCGACACCTTTGCTTTCAGACTTCTAGCCCTGAGAAGTGGGAGAAAATTTTGTTGTTGTTTTCAGCCACCTCATTCTTGGTCAGTTAGGGCAGCCCTGAGAGACTGGCAGTGGCTAAGAGGAAGTGAAAATGAAGGTCATGGAGACCAAGGTGGTATGAGATATGGTTACCATGCTCAAGGTTTGGAGAACAGTGGAGAGGGATGGAGGGAAGAAAACCGTGTCGAGCACTAAAAGTCTCAGATAAGGGGAGTGTCCTGTAGCCTCCATACCCATAGCTAAGTGGCCACATAATCACGAGCTCTCCATACCTCAGTTCCTTTGAAAGTAAAGCAAGGGGCTTCACCATCATCAGGAAGGTGACTTCTACATTCCCGGTTTTATATATCTCCAACTAGGTCTGTTAGTTCCTGGCCATTTGGGTTTAGGTTGCAGTTGGTATGGATGTTTGGTTTCTTTTGCAGGTATTGTAATAGGGGCTCTGTGCATCTTAAATAGGACCGATGTCTTCAGGTTGAATGAGTTCAGTGTGCCAACCACTCCCTGCCTAAATTCTCATTGCAGAAAACACGAGTGGTATGCCCTGGTACATATTTCTGAAGAGAGGGAAGCAGTTGGTATTGAAGTGACCGGTTCCTTTTGCAAGGGCATCCATGAAAACTGGGAAATCTAGACTGCTTTCCAGAGAAAAAGAGTCTTTGAAGATTGGGAAGCTGGGGGAAAAATTAAAAAAGAAAAGCTGTGCCCAGCTTACCAATATTGAGGGCAGAGGAGTGGCATAAGACCGGCATAAGACCCTGTGGGTTCCTTGCTTTGTCTCCCAAGCCTGCAGCCAGTTTGGGTATGGGGGAAAATGAAGGTGTTTAGTGTGTTCCCCTAGAGCTCCCGCATTGGAAATGAACTTGGGATGAGTGCTAATGTTTTAGATTTTTCTCCTATTGGTTGCAAAATGAAATGTTTGTGCACCCCTCACTTGGTGTTGACCTTGGTATTTCCACGCTCCTGATTTTCGCAGATTGACAGGTACATAATTTTGGGTAACAGCGTGACCTGTGTGTATTCTTCCAGTCCTGACCGCCGTGGGGTTCGGGGCAGTGGTCCCTGTCATTCAGTCCACTTCTAGGGAAGTCAGCCTGCAGGGAGCCCTTCGTGCAGTTTCCAGTGTTGTTACAGGAATGGCACTTGGCTCCTAGTGGGAAGGACAGGTTTGTTTCCTTCTCCTGCTTAGATACAAGTGTTCAATTTTTTGCTTTTTCCTTCCCTCCTCCCCCTTATCAAAACAAAGCAAACTAGTCTTTGAGAACACCTCAGAACGATTTATTTGCTGAAGATGCATGAAAACAGTGATCTAAGAGGTCGGGAAAAAAGAAACCTCAGTGGTTCCATCCTTGTGTACCTTTTAAAACAGATGGGAAGAGAGGACGACTTTGGACTGAGTGCTTGGGGTGTGATCTTGTTCACCTTCTGATAGAAGAATGAGTCTTTACCAAGTGACTGTGTTTGGCTAGAACCCAGGCCCAAAAGAACACTCTGGTCTTTGGCAAATGCATAGAAGAAAAACATGTCAAAATGAAGCAGAAGTACCGTATATCAGTTTCTACGCGTGTAACTACAGCCGAAGGAAAGCAAAAATTAAAAAAAAAAAAAAAATGACGGCCATTCCTTCTAATTTAGACTGTATTGGTAAGAAGTGCCATGGAGCTTTGCCGAAGATGCTAGAAGACTTAGACAAGAGTCGGTATCAGCCTGACTCCACTTCCAAAGTCTGTCTTCCCGACCTTTCTGGTGGGTTCCTCTTGTCAACTGGATCCTTCTTCCACACGCCTCTCCAAACACCTTATGGTTTGGGGAGGTGGAAATCGGGAACAAAATCCTTTCCCAGAGTCTGGCTCCGGGACCCTATCACCTTCCAGACTGAGTGACTGGAGCGGCCTGGCGGTTGTTTTTCTTAGTTGTATTGCTGCTTTAATTGGCCTCAGTTCCCTTCATCTGTCATGAAAACTCTTAAAACTCATACGAGAGTAATTTTCCCCACCTTCTTTATTGCGGGTTATTTTCTCTCCACGGGGCAGGCTGCTGGGGATTCGGCCCGCGCCCTCCGGTGCCCTCCTCCGCTGGCTTTCTTCGGGAGGCGGTCGTTTGGTGAGTCTGTGCAGGCTGACCGATTGAGTTACACCCTGAGGAATATTGAACCTGGTTCTCAGCTGCAGGATGTCTTTCCCGAAAGTTCTTACAGTGCGGGGCCTGCTTTGAGGATTCACATTTGTGTATTGGTTTACAGCAACGTGAAAGCCGCCTCCCCACAGTGGATGGGTAAGTTACGTAAGGAACGTGACATAGCCCTCTCCCGGGGCCCGGAGCTGAGGGCAGGCCAGGTCCTTCTGGCTGGTTTCACATGTATTTATGACTTTCTTTTATACCTAATAGTCTTGCCTTGGATTTAAAGGAGAAATTCTTTAAAAAAAAATTTTTTTTTAACGTTTCTTTATTATTGAGAGACAGAGACAGAGCGTGAGCAGGGGAGGGACAGACAGGGAGGGAGCTCTCAGCTCTGTGGCCATGTGCTGTGGCATCAGCCCAGAGCCCGATGCGGGGCTCGAACTCACAAATCGCGAGATCATGACCTGAGCCGAAGTCGGACGCTCAACCCACTGAGCCCCCCAGGCGCCCCTCCCCTCCCCCCCCCCCCCCCAAGGAGAAATTCTTAAGGAAAGATTCTGGGTCATTTCCTGTAAAAGGTTGGAAGCTCTAATACTTTAAATTATAAAAAACAAGAAGAGTAAACATTAAGTCGATCTCCAAATACTGCATTCGATAGGACGTAAATTGAGAGCAAAAGGCCACAAACAGAAAAATGACCTGCTAATAGCACCATCTGAGGTTATTTTAGTAACGTGTGGAGGAGGAAGTAGACAAGGGAAAGATCAGGAGGCAGGCCCTCTCTGAACATATTGCCCTTAGGCACGAAGCTTGTGGCCGCCGCAGCGTCCAAGGTGAGGCTCTTGGTTGAGAGCGGAGGTGAGCAATTTGCACTCTGTCTCTACACCAGGCCTGTGTCTACGGGCTGCAGTTGGCCCCGTTGCTGGTTAAGTCTTCTGTACACATAAGATCCTCAAAATGCTTGACTCGGTAGGAGAGTAATACGCTTCTACTGGATTTAGTGTGTACTTTCGTGGGCGTGTGTCAGTATATGTGTGTGTGTTCGGGCTGCAGATCTGTATTTTATTTTTGTCATCAGAGCTCGGAAGTGATGGTAGGGATGAGTCCTTGTCTCCGTTGAATTGCCCAGAAGCCATTGCTTTCCTATTAGCAGGAAGAGGGTAACGTGCGATTACAGACGGTGGTGTCGGCGAAAGCATTTTGTGTTGGTTGCTCAGAAAAAGAGTACGCTCGTGAGCACTGAGTGGTATATACAGAATTGTTGAATCCCTCTATCACATACCTGAAACTAACATAATACTTTGTGTTAACTCTACGGGAATTAAAATAAAAACTTTACAATAAAAAAAAAAAGAAACAAACTAGCTTGTGTAGGAAAAAAGGTATTCGCCGTTTTGGGAAAATGCTGGATGAATCATCATTTCCTTTTTTTTTTTTTTTAATTGTGAGTCCCTGATCATGCTTGATTTTTGTGTCAAACCGATGGTCGGTGAGCCGAATGCGGATTGCAGTAGTGTTCTGTTTGGATGGCGTTGTGAATAATGGCAGGTGGTACAGGACATACCCCAGTCGGCCACTGACCCCGCCCCGCCTTCATGTCCGAGCTGTACCTTTATTACCTGTCTGGTGCCCTGAGATCATTTACCTACATGGTACCCAACGCATATTTTCAAATTCTTTCTCAAACAGAAGCAAACAGATAGTAAGGCGTACGTCTGTTCAATGTATATTTGTATTTTGTCTCTCCAGATGTCTTCTGACAATGGTTTAATAAGAGCAGTGAAACACTCAAAATTGCTAAAGAATAGACTAAGAAGGTTTAGGGCAAGGATTATATATTAACTACCTAATTAGCCCTTAAATCTGTGGCACTGATCTTAATGACTGAGTTTAGCAGAGTGGGAAAGCTTGTATGTTTCCTGTTTCCTGAGTGAACAATCCTGGTATTGAATGATTCTGGCTTAACCTTTTTCGATCTCCCTGGAAACATTTTTGCTTCTAGGTTTCCCTTACTCCTCAGACGTTGCTAAATTAGCACGGGCTTTGAAAACCCCCCAGAAGTCCTCTCCATTTCACATGCTTCTCATATTTGTTCTATTGAAAGTGTTGATCGCAAGACAAGCTCAAGTCTGAGCCCGGATGGCATTGATCTGATTGATTCCTCTGTGTGCTCTCTCTGTGGCCATGGGCCTTCTTCTGGAAAGACCATATCGAGTTCGTCCACTGTTGTGAATGAAAATAATCAGCTGGCGAAAGCATAGAATTAGAAACCTCTTGGTATATTTATTTCTGTGTCCCAAGAATTCTGATTTAAAGCAGACTTTATTTCAAGTAATGTGAACAGTAGGTCGTTCAGGAGTCTCAGATGAATCAATGTTTTCTTCCCTTCTCTCCAAGAAAATCTATTTAAAGCAAAGGTCAAATCTGTGCTGGATTTAGAACCTATTAAATGTAAGTCTGGAGAACAGGGCCACTTCTTTTCTATTCTTTACATACTTTCAAGCACTAGGGACACTCCGGTCTTCTGCAAGCCATCATTTCCCACATTTTTCTGGTGTTTGTACTTGGGTTTTTTGTTGTTCTGGAGGATAGGGTGTTACCCGGAGCCTCTGGACCCAGTGAATTTGAGCCCTTGTGAGTCTTTGAGCTTATGTGATTTAGGAGTAACTTCAACCTTTAACAATTGCCTCGGAGGAGTTGATTAGGCTTTGAAGTGTATCTAAGAAAGATCTATTAATGCATGTATTAATGTGACACATTTAATTGACATGCTCCGAAATTGAACTCCTATGTGCCCTTCCTCTCTCTCCCCCTTCCCTCATCCCTCTGTCCTTTTCCATCTCCATGAAGGTTGTCAGGCTGTTGCCCGTATTACCATCCCCACGCACTGCCCTCACATTGTTACCAAACCCTGCACGTTTTACCTCTGAAAAATCTTCTTTCACTTCCTCAGTCCAGGGCTTGCTGTAGGTGTGGGTGTTGGCATGGTGTCCGAACTGGTCCCTCGGCTCCCCGTGGCCTTTCGCTCAAGAAAGATTCGGATAAATCAGTGCCCTGAGGGGCATAAATCGGGAGAGGGAAATGGGTGTGCACAGGGGAGTGTGCTTTTAAGTAGAGTCACCGAGAAGGATCTCATCGGGGAGAGGGGACGAGCCATTGGAAAGCTGGGAGAGAGCTGGAAGGGAGCAGGAGGGCGTATTTGAGGAACACCAAGATGTCAGTGGGTGCCGTGGTCAGAGCCACAGTTCGGGGGGGTTGGGCCCCACGGGGCAGGGTGAGGCCCTGGCTCTTGAGAAGCTTCTGAAGACTGAACCGAATGACAGGATCTGCCTTTCTTGTTACCAGGACTGTGTTATGTTGAGAAAAGAGAACAGGGTGGGGGTGGGGAAAGGGCCAAAGCCGGGAGGCAATTTAGGAGTTTGCTATGATGGTGTAGGAGAGGGAAGGTGGCTTTAGCAGGGCCTTGGTGAGAGGTGGTCAGGTTCTATATGTATTTCAAAGACATAGGTCACATTGTTGACTGATGGATTGATTATTTAGGGTGTGCAATAAAGGAATAAGAAGAAGCCCAATGTTTTTGGCTTGAGTACCTGGAAGGTTGAAGGAGGGAGTAAGGAGCCCAGTGTGGACATGATGTTTGCAGTTCCTTATAAGACAACCAAGTGGAGATGCCAAGTGACGTTGTTGGATATTCGGGTCTGGAATTTGGCGGAGAAGTTCTACCTGGAGATATAAACTTGTGAGTCTGTCATATTTAAGGACGTAAGACCAGCTGAGATCCCCAAAGATACACGTAGAAAATGTCCTTGAACTGAGCCTTGAATCATTTTTCTTATAGGATTCAGAAATTCAGCTTTCTTAATGCGGGATATCCCCTTTGTCCCAAGCCCAGGTTTCAGGGGCATTTCTAGGTGTTCTTCTTACATACACGGACAGGTGAGGACAGTTGTCAGGCCGCAGTCTTTCTGCAGCGTTGTTTTCAAAGGAGTGCCCTTCTGTCCATTCCTAATCTCTGCTAAGCGTTCCAGTGTTAAATTTGCCTTTTGGTAGTTTTCTCCTGCCCTTGCCCCTCCCCTGTTAGAGTCTATGTCTCTGTCATGGATGTTATTATTCTTTTCTTCACAGTCCCCTATATTAGCCCTTAGCCTGTGTTCTCATTCATGTGCACCTGGTGGAAGGCAAGGGAGTTCTCTTTTTGTCCCCACGACTTTGAATATCACCTGCATGTAACAGCATAGCGTTTGTTGAATTGAGTTTAATTTCTTAAGGCTCACAAAAGTGGTTTCTGTTTTATATTATACACACACGCATATATGTATGTATTATATGTCTACACATACCCATATATACACATGGTATTTGGTATTTTATAATAAATATTTTATATATTTTATGTTTTTTCTAGGATATCATGTATATTGTGTATGTGTGTGTATATGTGTGTGTGTGTGTATATGTGTGTGTGTGTGTGTGTGTGTATTATTTATTTTCTTCTCAGAATAACTTTTCATCTCTTGTCTCAAGCATTTAGTACTAAGGCTTAGGAGCCCAAAAATGTGTACATGAAGAAAGAAGTTCTTATAGGGGCGCCTGGGTGGCCCAGTCGTTTAAGCGGCCGATTTCGGCTCGGGTCATGATCTCGCGGTCCGTGAGTTCGAGCCCCGCGTCGGGCTCTGTGCTGACAGCTCAGAGCCTGGAGCCTGTTTCAGATTCTGTGTCTCCCTCTCTCTGACCCTCCCCCGTTCATGCTCTGTCTCTCTCTGTCTCAAAAATAAATAAACGTTAAAAAAAAAAAATTAAAAAAAAAAGTTCTTATAGACACATTCAGAGTTATTCCTTCCATCCAATATGCCATCTTATGCAAAAATTTCAGTACTACAGCTGACACTTCATTTTTCCCTATAGAAATTCTAGCCATCTGGAAAATGTGTGTGTGTGTGCGCGCGCACGCACGTGTTAAAGGTGAAATCTCTACTGAAAGCAATTTCAGGAGCTTCAGGAAATCCTCATTCCTCTGGACAGCTTTTGGGTTTTCAATCTGGGAATTTGCATGTTCTCTCAGTTTTACTAGTTTAATTTTAGGGGCTGAACCTTCATCAACTAGGTAGAATAAAGAATCTGGAACCGTGCCTGGATTGGCAACGGCCCACGACAGCTATAACGAGAATGTGGGCAGAGCCCCGGTGGGACCTCGACTTGTGTCCAGTTAGAAACCAAAGAACACGGTGCTCATCGAGCTGGGAGCGTGGGGCCCCGGCCGGCAGGGCCAGGGGCATGGTGGGAGTGCTAACGTAGCTCTCTGTCTCCCCACCCCCCCCCCCCACCCCGACCCCATCACCAGCAAGCTCTGGCCCGCCCTAGTGATTTTCGTTCCCACTTTCAATGGAGAAGTGGGTCAGAGCAACCACAGCACATGCCCACTGACCAGTGATACTTGGCCTCCCAGTGTTGGGGCGACAGTAGGGACCGGGTGGCACCGTGGCCGGCGAGCATTTGTCGGGGATGGTTGGATGTTGCTTCGCAGGAACCACGGGTCTAGGCCTCCCAGAGACTGTAATTTTTCAAGAGACACCGGCTGTCAAAGCTCTCGTGGCTTTTAAATTTTGGATAAAAAATTTTTTTTGCCAAATGTGGGATGAATACTTAACCTAAACTCACCGTGTTGGTTATGTTTCCTGGCCGCTCGAATCAATTGTCAGGACCTTTTCTCCAGTTGGGCATAAACTGCTGTACTTCTGCCCGTAAGCCAGTCTCGGTCTCCTTGGCCGACGCCCTTGTCCGGCTTCCGATGGACTCCTGCTTCTTGAGCCCCGCCGGACTTCGTTCGTGGCACGTAAAACTCACGGCAGGTGTGAGGTATCTATTTGCTTCATACCTGTTTCCTCACGAACGCATAAGCGCCTCGAAGAGAGCTTTTGCAGTTCCGTGCGTGGCTGCGTCCTCACATTTGGCGTCCCACGGCCACTTCACGTGTGAGTGGTCTGCCAAGCTAATGTCTCAAGTGCCTTAACAAACTATGAATAGAAGGCCCTTGTCACCAGACGAGTGCAGTGGTGTGCAGAAGGGACAGCAGGAGCAGAGAAGAGATGATTCACACCAGACAGTGAGCGATTGTTCTGGCCAGGGTCAGGAGTTCAGGAAGCAGCAAATATTCCCCCCAGAAGGGGTGGCAAGCGTTTTCTCAGCACCTGCTGTATGCTGAGTGATTTGTTTGTTTGCTTTCTTCACCCAGAGGGAGTGGTAAGGAAACTGCCCAAACGGTTTCTTTTTCCAGTCTTCGGCCGGCATTGATTGAGTGGTTACATGATCCACAAAGGACAAGCGGTGGCTGCCGGAAGTTCGCTCTGAGCTCCGCAGACTTCGGAGGGACTTCTGATAGCGGTGTCCCCAGAGAGCAGTGCGGGGTAGTCCAGGGCCAGAGAGGCTCCCTACTCCACCCCCCACCCCCCGTCCCCCCCAGGCGTTCAGACCAGTACTTACAGGGAACGGTAGGTTGCTCTTGAGCCAAAGAGCCACCTGTCTGTACGCAAAGTCGAAGTATCTGCTGTCCCCCAGTCACAGACCCCTCCCCGCGTCCTCCCACATCCGTTTCCCAGCCACTGGCCTCTTTTAGCAGGCCAGACAGACCCTGGCTACCCTCCCCATCTCCTCTCTTGCCCTCTGACCATTCACCAGACACCACGCATCCTTCTCGTGAAATGCGTTTCCTGGTTTTGTCTCTGTGACCCCAGTCAGAGGTTAGACTCTCATCATCTGAAGGCTCCTTGCTGGTCCGCTTCCTGTCCCACTCCGTCATCTCTGCTGTCAGTGGGTGAACATCTGAGTGTGGTATTTTTATATGTAGAAGCCGTTGCTTTGCATTTGGTGTACAAATGCTTCCTTCTGTCCTCCCAGCCTCGCCACCCTCCCGGCACCTTCCCAGCTGTGCCCGTGGTTCCCCAGCCTTACAGGCCTGCGTCGGTACCCGCTGCCCACAGTGGTCTTTGGCTGTCGTGTGCCATTGTCGATGTTTCTCCTTCCTTTGCTCTGGGCCTCTCCACCCCTACAAACCTGTGCACATAATAAGCTCTTAATGGCTAAAGATTCATTAAAGGTTTTTCTTTTTTTGTTCTATATTTCAATGTAAACTTCTGTCTCCGTGACCTTGAATCCTTGTCAGTCTGTGTAGACAAGAGAATGGTGAGGGGTGTTCCAGCCTGACTCCCGGCCTGCCCCCTGCCCCCCCCCCCCCAGTTCGTTAATGGATTCTGCACAACTGGGGAAGCCTTCTGGCCAGGCGTATGTGCTGAGAGTTCCTCCTTGCCCAGTCATCAGTGTGGTGATCTCCAGTGGAAATGGGACTTATTCTACACATTTTTGCTTACTTATTTGGTTTTGTTTTAAAAATCCATGTGTAATAAAATACACCACTGATTTTATTCCCAGTTTTAAATGTGCTACCATTGTTCCACATAAACACGAAATATTTTCCTAACATAGCAGGGGATTTGTATACAGCTGTTCTTTCCTCTCACATAACTCTCTCTCTCCCCCCGACTCCTACTGATTCAAGGAAAATCGGAGAGGTCCCACTGGTAGGTGCTTTCCAGAACTTGTCTGAGGTGGCTCAGCCACAGCCGGGGAGCTGTGGGTGGTGGGCCAGTCTCAGCAATTTGTGTGTCGTCTTTTTGCTCCCGTAGGTCCTAGTGGTGAGCCAAAGGTCACAGTTTCTTCGCGTGGCTAGAGCCTTCATGATTCCCTGTTCACTACCTCACACAGACCACAGCTGCCACATGTGGATTTGGGATTTTTTTTTTTTTCTTAATATACTGTCATGTGCTGTTTGCATGAGTCACACACAGCCTGGGCACATTGTAATTCCTCTGAGAGTTAAGAAGATTTTAGGAGTAGTAAGTGTCGTGGCTGTACTATTGAAATACTAAAGTTAAAACTTTGAGTCCTTAAGGGCAGGAAATTAACTAGTTAAGATTATTATGTTCATTTTCCTACACGGCACCTGTAAGGGTTATTCAAAAAGCGAGCATATGGTTTTAAGGAATTGGGCAAACCGTAAGAGACTCTTGGGTACCGAGAACAAACTGAGGGTTGATGGGGGTTGGGGGAGAGGGGAAAGTGGGTGATGGGCAGTGAGGGGGGCGCTTGTCGGCAGGAGCACTGGGTGTTGTATGGAAACCAGTCTGACAATAAGTTATATAAAAAATTGGTTTTATCGTAAAGCAAGGGAGTAGCTCAGAAATTGAAATGACTTTGCGCTACTTATGCTATGCTTTCTATGATGACTTAGCAGATACCAGCATTCGTCACTTGAGCCCAATGTGGATCTTTGGTTTGCTGTTGGTACTTTATCGGTCCGTGTAAGATGGCACTCTGTCTTCCTTTGCTAAAGTTTATGTGACATAATTAATCACGCGGTTCATTTCAACTACTTTGCAAATTTTAATTGTCTGGGGATGATTTTCTGCAGTAGTTTCTTTTTAAATTTATAAACGTGATCACCATTGTGTTTGGTCTGGGCATTTTAAAATAACTCCAAGTGTCGAGCAGATTTTAGAGATCGCTAAATAGGTGGTGGCTACGAATACGCCGAAGGTTAAAAATGTAAATCCCCAAAGGTCAGAAAATTAATTAAGTTAAAGTGTTTGTGTTCATAGTAAAATTATTCCTAGTTAGGGTGATATTAACCGTGGCAGTGATTCATTGCGTCTCTGAAGTCTACGGTGACTCCCAGAGATCCAGTCTGGACAAATGTGTGACGAGCAATCATTCATGGAATTATGGAGGGTCATTTTATACACAGCTGCATGATCACTGACAAATGCTGATTTTGCATTCTTCTTGCGGGAGGGTCACACTTTGAAATCGTTTTCTTAGAGGAAAAGGGTTATCTACTTGAAGAAGAATTCCCCATTTTAACAAATTGAAAAAAAAAAAAAGATTCTCAGTCCATATTCAAATAGCGATGCTTTTTAGAGCATATAAATTATTTTTGAGATCTCCTCATATATAGCCATTCAAGAATATATTTGTTTAGCATGTAAGACGATTCCCGGTACTAAAATCAAAATACAGCTTTTTGAATAAAGTAAGCCTGCTAGGTTTGCTATTTAATATCCTTTGTGATAATGAAAGTGCATGTTTTCAGGGAATTCTTTAACCTGAATGATTTGAGCTCAGCCACAACTGTTAGTCAAATGGTCTTTCAATAAATAGCAGTGATTGTAGTCTTCAGACATTTTCTAGGCCCTGAAGGCTAAAAATAAGTGGACAGTAAATGGTCCCCCCCCCCTTTAAATAAATGCTACTTGTTCATTTACAGCTGCTGCCAGTTTTCTGCCATATTCCCCACCTCCTGTGTCCCCCTTCTCACGCTGTCTGGGATGCCTTTCCACGAAAACGTGGGTCTTCTAGAGACGAGAGATGTGAAAAGAAGAAATTTGAAAAGCAGGATATCCCAGCTCTCCTGAAGAGGAGGGGTTCTTGGGGCTTAGCAGCCTGCACAAGAACGGCCCCTGTGTACTCCCTGAATTATTCCACTTTGCTTACTTGTGTGTCTTAAAATCCCCCCAGACAGAATTCGTTTAATTCATTAAGCATTAGGAAATAGTCAACACCATTAGTCATTAGGGAAATGCAAATGAAAACCACTAAATCTGACACTGCACGCCCACGAGAAGGGCTGAAATCGAAAAGACTGATGGTGCCCGTGTGGACAAGGATTGCGGAGAGCAGCCAGGGCGTGCACATGGGCCTGGGAAGAAGGCGAAGTGCCTCAGCCGTGTCTTTTTAAGTCGGAAACAGCCCCTCCCGGTCTCTTTAAAGTTAGATGAACACTTGGGGCGCCTGGGTGGCTCAGTCAGTTGAGTGTCCGACTTCAGCTCAAGTCATATCTCGCAGTTCGTGAGTTCAAGCCCCGCATCGGGCTCTGTGCTGATGGCTCAGAGCCTGGAGCCTGCTTCAGATTCTGTGTGTCTCTCTCTCTACCCCTTCTCTGCTCATGCTCTGTCTCTCAAAAATGAATAAATGTTAAAAAAAAAAAAAATTAAAGTTAGATGAACACTTGCCCTGTGTGTCTGTGTAGGTGCTATGACAGAGTGGTTCCAATCTTAGGTGTCTACCCAGGAGAAGTAGGAGTACGTGTCCACACAAAGACTCAAATACTTACACTAGCATTATTCATGATCTCCTAAAACCGGAAGCAACCCAGATGTGTAATAACGGGTGAGTGAATTAAACAAAATGGGGCATATTCATACAGTGGAACACGACTCAGAAACAGAAAGGAATTGATGAGTGCAGAAACACCGGACAGATCGCAGAGCCTTAGGCTAGATGAATAGGCCAGACAGAAGACACTGTGAACTCTGATTCTATTTATATGGCGTCCGCAAAAAGGCAAAACTATAGTGACAGAGTGGATTGAGGATTGCTAGGGAATGGGTTGGGGGTGGGGTGGGGGTGGGATTGCCTGCAGAACGGCAGGACGGAACGTTTTTAGGGTAATGGAAATGTTCTATGTGTTGGTTATGGACAGAGTCACATGACTGCGTACCTTTGCCGAAACTCCTTGAATTGTGCATTTAAAATGGCTCAACCTTATATTAATTATAGCTCAATGAAGTCGATTAACCAAAACAAAACCTCTGTAGAGGCTTGTCTGTTGCTGTGAATTCAGTAAATTGAGTTGGTTTACTCTCAGAAGATAAAAAAAAATTTTTTTTGTCAGCAATAGAACATTTTGTGGGAGGTGGAGATGGCCAGTGTAGAGAAATGCTTGATGGGGGTGACAATAAGAGGTGACTTGAGGGTACCAGACAGGTACTTGGGTACATGGAGGCAAGAGGCCAAATTATCTCTTAAGAAGGTTTGCTCAGTGCCTGTGAAATAGCATCCTATCCTCCTTGAAATTATTAGCATTCTAGGAAATCCTTGAAACATTACACACTTAACAGAGATTCCTCTTACTTTTTAATGAACCTCGTTAGATTAGAACAAAGCAACATCCAGAGCAGAAAGGTATCAGCTCTCCAGGCATCAACAGCTGCCAGTAGGGGCCATGAGTAACTATCTTGTCTTCCCAGCCTTGACTTTCTTTATTTGCCTGTCATGGGTTTGCCGGGTTTGTGCTTTGTCTTTTAAGTGTTACAAACTTTCATATCCATTAGGATTTATAAATGCCAAAGTATTGTGCGTGTCAATGCTGTCAGGAAACAGGTGTGATTATATTGGAAGTGAAAGTGATAGTAAAATAAAGGCAGTGGCAAGAATAAGAAGAATGCTGCTGTGGCTGTTCTGACAGTCTGGGCAGCGGAAATGGGTGGAAGAGTGGTAGAATGCAGTGGCGAGAGAAGTGACATATGACAGTGGGCAAGAGACAAGAAAAACAGGCGGCTGGAATGGAAAAACAACAAAACCCTTTTGAACCCATGGTCTAGAGGATGAGCATCACCATTAGATCCTCATTAGCCTGAGGTTAATCCAGGAGAAGGGAGTTTGTTCTCAAAGGCGTAGTATGATTTGGCCGAATTGCTGCTCGTGAAACTTGAACCATCCTGGCTTTCAGCATGGTCAGCTCTGAGCCCGTTGGAATTTGCAGAACATCAAAGTGGGGTCTGAGGCAGCTGCTGCTACCTCAGCGTCTAAGAAATTCCTCTCGACACTTGCCAAGCTCACGGAGGGAGAGGGTTGCCTACCTCGACATTTTTCAGTGTTGCTGGAACGGTTTCATTTTGAGGAGAGATTCCTGCTATCTGCAAATCGGTAGAAATGCATCCAGATTCTAGAAATCTTCATCTTTCCGGGTTGATTAAACCCGGAGTGATGAACCGGAGAGCCACCTTTCAGATCCCACCTGTGCATAAATTCAGATTGAACTTCAGCTGTACTTCAGATGAACCTGCGATCTGTGAGCAGACAACCATTTCCTGAGATCAAGGGTAGCACTGTCTATGCTGTTTATATAATTAAAAAAAAAAAAAAACAAAACTGAAAATGGAAAGGCCAGCGTAGAGCTTACTGATAAGAGATGCAGGGCTCCCAGTACAGCTCAACCAAGGGAGCGGTGAGTGTTTGCTGCACCTACAGGAACGGTCTGTAGTTGCCCTCGCTTGCTTTTGGCTATAAACCGTGTGTGTTTTTAATTGCAAAGGAAAATAAAATTGTAGAACGTGTATGAAACCCTGGAAATAGATTGTTTAATATTAATGCCTAAAAGGCAAATTCTAGCGAAGGGTTTTGGAATGTTCTGTATCTTTCTGGGAATGAAACTTCTAGTCCCAACTCCCCGTGCCCCTCATAACAGCTAAGTCCATTGTAACTTTCAGTAATTGGTTTTTTATTAAAATAAGAGACTGCAGTATAAAGTTTAGCGACTAGGCTAAATAGGCATTAACGGGCCCTGGGATCCAACCACAATTTGTAACATCGTTCCTTTGGGAAAATAGATTCTAAGTGCCCAATAACCGACTTACAAATAGACTTTTGAATCATAGTCCATTTGAGAATAAGGAACTGTTTGTGATAGTAATACCTTCGATTGGCTTGCTTGAGAACTGCACAGAAGGGACCTATATTCTGCCACACATGTGCAATGAACCCAACCAGTCTGGGTTTGATCAAAGATTATTGCTGAGTGGGCATTGGAAGGAACTGAAGTGGAGGCTGGAGACAAGTCAAGGGTGGAGTTGGGAGGATGGGGAGTTAGGAGAGGTTTTAGTGGGAGGGAAGGTTTTCAATCTCAAAGGCAAAGGTGCGATTCCGTGTAGATGAAGTGAGAGAACAGGACGGTTTGGATAGGAGCGGCGGTTAGGAGTAGAGAGCGTGGCAGGCAAAAGGAATAAGAAGGATCAACCAGAAGACAGCCTCTTAATTATAGAGAACAAACTGAGGGTTACTGGAGGGGAGGGGCAGGGGGATGGGCTACATGGGCGATGGGTATTAAGGAGGGCAGTTGTGATGAGCCCTGGGTGTTGTACGTAAATGATGAATCATTGGGTTCTACACCTGAAACTAATATTATACCGTACGTTGACTAACTGGAATTTACATAAAAACTTGGAAAAAAGGGAAAGGAAAATGTACCAGGAAGGCCAAATGGCCCACATAGTAACAGTCATGTTTGCTGCAGTCTCTGCAAAGGGAAAACGTGACTGCTACGTTTCTACGGTTTGCAGCTCAACTCGGCCAAGGGGTCATCATTCACTTCCACGGGCATCTCCTGCTCCAAGAGGCCTTGTCCTGCCTCCCCTCTCCCTGCGCCCCCGTATTAGCAGCCTTCTCTTCCACGTTCGGTACTAAGCACAGATCTGTCCTACGGCTACTATGTTAGGAGGCTCATTCCGGGCAGTAAACATGATGGCAGTTGTCGTGTGCTCAGTCTGTGTGTTGCCTTGGTCACAGGCCACGTCTTTTCGTATCCAAATCCATTATGCCAAGAGTAGTGCTGCATCACCGGTGGGCTCAAGGGGTCATCTTTTGTCTTAGCTTGGTCCGTTGGCCCCAAAACTGGGTGGCTTAACCAACAGAAATCTATTCCTCATGGTTCTGAAGGCTGGGAAGTCTAAGATCAAGGTGCCGGCAGATCCATTGGCTCCAAGGACATTGGATCCAAGGACTCTTCTCCGGGTTTGTGGAGCAGCTGTCTTCAGCTGTGTCCTCCCGTGGCTGGAGGGGGGAGAGTGGGCGGGGTAGAGAGAGAGAGAAAGGGAGAGAAGGAAGAGACTCCCTCGTCCCTTCTAGTAAGGGCACTGATCTCATTGGGAGTGCCTCCCCCTCTTGACCTAGTTACCTCCCAAAGTCCCCACCTCCAAATAACCATCACACTGGGGATTAGAGTTTCAACATATGAGTTTTGGGGAGATACACACAGTGAGTCCACAGCACTTCTCCCGGTACGACTTGGAAACCTGTCAACTCAGTGTCATCCATGTTTCCCAGGCCACTGTGGGCTGTGGCAGACGAGGCTCTCAGGAAGAGGGGCCATGTGTGCGACTCTGTGTCCCTGCCTGCCACTGTTGAAACTCCAGCTCCCTTTCGGGTCCTTCCCTATAACTGCTTGACTGATTGTGGGGGCAAGGGGAGGACTGTCTGTGTCTGAGGAGCATGGTTTCCTCATTAACCATATTTCTGCCATTCCCATTCCCAGTGCTTGGCACCCTCCCTGCTCATGCCCCAGAGCCTCTCACGCTCGCGGGCCAACCCTTAGGCTGAGGAAGAAGGCTCCAGTCTGTCTTTATGAGCAGGACAGAAATAACCCTAAGTGGAGAAAGTACCCTCCATGATCTTACCGCTGCTGCGTATCTCCATTTGTACTGTGCCCCCTTAAAACACAGCCACAGGCAGGGGTCTCCTCATCTCAGGGATTTGAATTCTTCAACCTTTTCCTCCATAAGTCCAGGGGGTGGGGTGGCAGCGAGGGTAAGTTTCGCTGGGCTAGACGGTGCCTCCACGACAGTATTGGCACGTTGTCCGAGGACCAGTTCCGTACATCTTGCCTCGTCCCTTTCAGTAAGATATTTTCCAGGAGGTTTTTCTGTGCCCCCTGCATCGACCTCTGGCCAGCACCCTCTCCAGAATTGCCCAGACTTGTCTGAGTTTCCAGGTGCACACACCCAGGCTGCCACACCGGGATTTCTCTGAGTGGGTGGGATTTTCTTCTTTCCACCCAGATTCTAAAGGGCAGGCTGTTGGCACAGATGAGGTAAACGTAGACGTTTTATCTGAGATTCAGAATTATGCAACTAATCGAGAGTTAAAAAATGTGTAAAGTTTCCTTTATTTTACTGAAAGTCAACTTTTATTCTTCGGGCACTGTTCTATCCATTATGCCTATGTCACTACGCTGACAAGGAAGGCATTGTCAGCAGCAATGGCATTTATTCACTGCCCAAAGTAGCCCAACTGTGTATTTTCCTAGATGTAGGGTAGTAACCAGAGGAAGAATGGGCTTCATTGAGTGCTTATTATCTGCCAAGCTCAGTGTTAAGCAGGTTGCCCTGATTAGCTCATTTGTTTATAACAAAAGTGCTGTGAGGTAAGTATTCTTAGCCCCGTTTTACACTTGAGAATCGTTGTTTAAAGAGGTTAAGTAACCCGCCCAGGGTCACAGAGGTAATAAGTGGAGAGCTGGGACCAGTCCCTGGGCCATCTGACTCCAGAACGGGGCCCTAGGCCACAATTATGCCTCAAATACATCTTTCCGATAAGTGTTGTTGGAAGTCTCTTACTGAGAATGAAAACTGAGCCGTAAGACAGTAGAACCTGTTTTCCACTTTGTGGTAGTAGCTGATGCTCGGTTTAACCAGCGGTGGAAAGATTCCTGTCCATTTGACATGTTTCTTGAAGACGGTAATTTATGTTATCGTGTGGATCAATTATATGTAAATGTAGCTTAATAGCCAAAGGACAGTCGTCCAGACGATAATTTCAGCAGACTTTTGTGTTTCCCCGATTCATTTAAACCGTATATTTTTGTGAGCCAGAGATTTTATTCTTCTGTTTGAAGCAGATATCCTACTCGTAGTCATAAATTCACCGGGAAGTCAGACATACTTTTTTTTTTTTAATCCAAAGAATGATTCTATGCTTTAGTTCTATCTGATAAGAGACATCACACCAAGGTGCTTATTTAGGCTGGTACTAATATCTTAAAACATATTATTTTAAAGTGTTTAATTTGATTAAATATTTTCTGGAACGTGAAAAACATGATCAGTTTGTTTCTTCTTGTGACGACCCATGGGGAGAAATGGTTTAATCTGAAGATCTCAGCAGAGAAGAGAAATTAATCTTTTGTATTAATTTTATATCCCCTAATACTTTTTGGAGGCTTTAAAGATTATCTTGTGCAAACTGAGAAATGTTTGCCATTTAAGTTTTAGCACCTTTATCTTTTGGAAATAATAAAAAAAAAAAAAAAAACACCACCACCCGTTTGTTTGTATGGAGTCTCCTGTTCTAGAGGCACTGAGAAAACTCCATATGGAGTATAAAGGAGTGGGGAGAAAAACTGTCCTCAGAACCTTAGCAATTAAAATTCCAACGGAGAAGAATTTGGATGCCGTAGCTCGGCCTGGACTGTAACTAGAGTAGGTTATTTTAAATGTCAAATGTAAATATCATTAAAGGGGATACGTTCATCCATACGACAGACCTAGCAGGCATTCCAGCGAATTCCAGACACGCGCCACATCGGACTCTGTATGCGTTACATTAGAATGGGTATGGCACTCTGTTTTTGACGTATTAAGCACCTAAAATTTGAAATACTAAACACATGCCCCCCGCCCCCCAACTCTCGTTTCAGGCAACAAGGGCAGCCATTACGCAGCATTGCACCGACCTTGGGAATCTGTTGGGCAAGGAGAACGACGTGGCCCTCATCATCGATGGCCACACCCTGAAGTACGCACTGTCCTTTGAAGTCAGGAGAAGCTTCCTGGATTTGGCGCTTTCGTGTAAGGCGGTCATATGCTGCAGGTAAGCAGACGCAGACTGTGCGGGGTTCGCGTTCCAATGGGGCTGTAACCTGTGCTTTTATTAAAAAACAAAACAATGCATGGAAATTCTAAGGGTAAAGTTTCATTTAAAAAGGAAAACAAGCGAAATAGAGGTGCCTGGGTGGCTCAGCCCGTTAAGCATCCAACCCTGGATTTCTACTCAGGTCATGACCTCACAGTTTGTGAGTTAGGGCCCGAGTTGGGCTCTGTGTTGATGGTGTGGAGCCTACTTGGGATTCATTCTCTCTCTCTCTCTCTCTCTCTCTCTCTGCCCCTCCCCTGCTTGTACTCGTTCTCTCTCTCTCTCAAAATAAATAAAAACTTTAAACAGATTAAAAAAAAACAAGCAAAATAAAAATACTAATTTAACCATCCATTCACAGATTTCAGGTAAGGCAGTTAGTGGTTTTTACAGTTTTGTTTGTTGTCTCCTGAAAACATAAGAGAAGAGCTGGGGCCTCCAGTCTTACTCGCCCTGGGAGAGTAACTGGAATAAGTCTGCCCTGAGCAGGTGTGGCAAGGCCCTAGCTACTTGGTTCTTTGGTTCTGGATGTCTGGGCTCAATCTCGAAGACTCGAGGAATTTGGATGCCTCTTTTCTGACATACAGTAGGTATTTCTATTCAGTAAGGAGGTTTGGTGGGGGCCACGCTATACCAGCTTTTGTGTTTGGACCCAGCCAGATGACTTTGTTGTTGTCTTTTAAGCTTTCATGTGAATTCCAGTCAGTTGACACACAGTGCTGTATTAGCATTCAGGTGAGGGACTTGGTTGTTTTTTCAGGAAATCTGGGAAGGTTTCTGAGGGTGGGCGTTGCTACCTTCTGCGGGCTACTGGCCATGCAAGGTCCAATGCTAATAGAGATTTGAGGGTCAGGATTATAAAGAAAATACTAGAAAGATGAGCGGCACCACCTTGGTTGTGCAGCAGACGACTTGAGAGCTGAGAGGAGAGCTTTCCATCTCCGAAACTACTGTCCTTGGGCAGTGCCTGGTACATGGTTCAGTGCACCGTCCAGATCCTTGGATTAATAATCTGATCCGTGCTTGCTCTTCTATTTTAGGGTTACACGTTTTTTATACGTTGTTTCCTTGGGTATTTTCTCAGAAATCAGTTATCAGGATGCTTTTAAATTCCTCACCGCATTGATGCTTCAAGAAGGCCTCTTGTGGGTTCAAGCGTCGTCCGTTCAGAATAATGGCTGTCACAGTGACAGTGCTGTTTCTGCCTGACTAAAAGGCCCTAGTGACATCATCTGCCACACCTCTCTACCCAGACCTCTCGTAACACTGCCTGTTTGGGATGGCCGGCAACTCTGGGGGACAGCTACAGGAAAGTCTCTCCCTTGCCTCTCCAACCTTGCTCCCCACTCTAGTGAGTCTTGGGATTCTTCTTGGAGACCAAAAAATCTGTTGCCGCCATTTTCCCGTGAGTACACATACTCAGAACCCTGAACCGTCTTCGGATGCTGACGGTTCTCTATCATTTTCTCCTTCTCTCTTGAACCCTTTTCGTAATTTGGAACACGTCATCAAAGGCCAAGGAGAGCCGGGGTGGCGGCCGGTGGGGCCTCCGCGGTGGAGAGGAATGTAGCTGTTGTGCTGTGGTTGTAGGATGTTCAAGGACCCCAGGGTGAGGAACAGATTCAAAAGTGTTTACAACAGTGAACAGGAGCTGTGTGTTACCTCTACGTCCGGAAGCTTGGCACGGTAAGAGGGACCCAGAATAGTGAGGGATGACTAAGCATCTGGACGTGAAAGGCCAGGCTTCCGAGTTTTATAACGGTCTCCCTTTCTCTCTCTCTCTCTCTCTCTCTCTCTCTCTCTCTCTCTCTCTCTCTCTGTTAAACAATTTTCTTGAGATACAATTCACCTTTAAAGTATATAGTTCAGTGTCTTTGAGGCTGCTCACGACGTGTTGTAACCATGACCACAACCAATTTCAGACTATTTTTAACCCTCTTTTCTCCTGTTAGTCAATGCCCATCCTCCTCCACCCTCCCCCACCCTCCCCCAGCCTCGCTCAGTGCTAAACAACCACGAATCTGCTTTCTTGTCTATACAGATTTGCCTATCTGGGACATTTCGTATGAATACAAGGATATGAGATGGGGTCTGCTTCTGGCTTCTTGCACTTAACGTAATGTTTTCAAGGTTCCTCCGTGTTGCAGAATGTATCAGTACGTCGTTCCTTTTCGTAGCTGAATAACGTTCCGTTGTATAGATATACCACTGTTAGTCATCCGTCTTGATTACCCTTGGATTGTTTATACTTTTTGACCACTATGAGGAATGCTGCAACGGAGATTCACGTATACGTTTCGTATGGACATCTGTTTTCGTTTCTCAAGGAGCAGAAATGCTGTGTCAGCTCGTATGTCTATGTCTGATCTCTGGAAGAACCATCAGGCCGGTTTCCAAAGTGGCTACACCCTTTTACATTCTCACCAGCAATCTGTGACTGTGCCAGCTTGGCCATATCCATCTACTTGTTATGTGTCTTTTTCACTGTTTCACCCAGTGGGTATAAAGTGGTATCTCATAGTTTTGATTTGCATTTCCCTGATGGCTAATAGTACTTAATTATAAAACATAGATAAAAGAGAAAAATTGAAATACTAAATCAATTGAAATATTAAAAATGAATCCTGTTGAGCATCCTTGCATGTGTGTAACGGCCATGCCAATGTCTGTTCGAGTCCATTTTTAAGTTGGATTATTTGTCTTCTTGTTGAGTTGCAAGAGTTCTTTATGTTCACCGTATATATACGACTGTCTTATCAGAAATAGGATTTACAAATATTTTCTCCTGTTCTGTTGGTTGTCTTTTCATTTTCTTGAAGGTATTGTTGGCAGCACAAAAGATTTCAATTTTGATGAAGTCCACCTTATCTGTTTATTCTTTCATCCTGTGTTTTGGTGTCCTGTTTTACTTATTTAATCTTTTTTTTGAGAGAGAGCACACCTGTAGGTGCGTGGGTGTGAGCAAGCGGGGGAGGGGCGGAGGACAAGGGCAAGAGAGAATCCCGAGCGGGCTCCACAGCCAGCGGGGCACCGGATGCAGGCTTGATCTTACAAGTGTGAGATCGTGACCGGAGCTGAAAGCAAAAGTCAGAGGCTTAACTCACTGAGCGACCCAGGTGCCTCTATCCTGTCTTTTTTTTTTTTTTTTTAATTGGTTTTTGAGAGAGAACAAGCACTGGGGGGGCAGGGAGGGTAGAGAGAGGGGGAACAGAGGATCGGAAGCGGGCTTTTGGCTGACAGCAGCTAACCCGACGTGGGGCTTGAGCTCACAAACCGCGAGATCATGACCTGAGCCAGAGTCTGACGCCCAACGGACTGGGCCACCCAGGAGCCCCCTCTATCCTGTCTTTTTGAAGCAGCTGATACTGTGCTTTCTTCCCTGGGTTCCATTTGGGCACGTTAGCTCAGGGACGTGGCAAATGGCAAGAAGTGGAGAAGGAGTAGTGGTGAAACGCTCTTTTCTCATAATTTCCCCTTTGTGTCTGTGCTGTAAAGCTGCCGACTTAGGTACCTGGTTTCTGCGAGGCCCACAGCACTAGGGGGTTGTTCCTCTAGTTCCACCCGGAGCCAGAAGTCATGGTGAGGACGTCCCTCTCCCTTGCCAACCGCGAGTGGGTCAAGGGGCCATCACCCTGACTTGTCGGTGAGCAGAATCAAGCAACAAGAAACAACATGGGCAAGTCTGGTAAACTAAATCAAAGCAAACGTGCTCTCACTTCATGGTTTTTCAAAGGGAAATCAAAACGAGTCCGTTTGGATTCTCCGGGGAGAGCAGGAATGCCTTCAAGGCTTTACAGGAACACGCCGCTTCCTTGCCAGGTGCTTGATACTAAAGAAAAACATCTTCTCCCCCTTCTTTCTTTGGCTGCTTTCAGAGGGCTTTGTGTATCACATAAAGCTGTGCACTCAAAGACTTCACAGGAAGGAGTTCCAACTGGAATTGGCACAGAAAGAGGAAATTTCAAATTAAATACTGTTACTGTCTACAAAATAGAAACACTAATTGAAAAAAGGAGAGCGTATCACTTTTGCTACTCTAGGAAACATTTCTTGGCTGGTTTCACACTCAAGATTTTAAGAACATCAACACCTACTTTAAAAAAAAAAAGCACTCGTGTACTTCAGATGTTGCTTACTATTCGTTGAGAATTTAACCGTAAATTAAATTTAACGTGACTTCAAACATAAGGTTGACCTTAATTCTCACTTTTCATCTTTAAAATGTAATCACTGTAAAAGTTCCCCCTTTCTCTAATAATAGAAGAAAATAATTGCTTTCGGAAAATAACCTCAGTGAGCTCGTGAAGCCCCGTGTCCTGTCAACGTTGATTCCGAGACTGGTGGGTGTTGTATAAAAACTGATAACACCTTTAAGCGAAAACAATATTTTAGGCAGAAAACAGGAAATAATGTAAGAATTTGTTACCTATTTTGCGGACACTAGACTCACACACATTTAGCTAATTATACCTTATTATACCCAAAATATTTTCCATGTAGTTAAAAATCCTAGAAAGGTCATTACATGGTCAGCAAAACAGGTACAGGTCAGAAATCTCCTGAGGTTTACTGTTGTATCTGCCAGGGACCCTGCCACATTATCTATCGAGGTAAAAACTGGTTGGTCTAATCACATTTTTGTCGGAGGCTTGATACGTGCATCGTGTGTCCGGGAGAATAGTGACATGGTCTGTGCCTGTTAAGAGCAAAGAGTAAATAAGAGTATATGGCAGGACTCACGTATCTTCTACTTTACATCTTATGTGGGCCCCGACTCCTTGTAAGCAGGGCCTCAGAGAAACTAGCAGGTCCCCGACTCCAGTGACCTGTATCTTGCCATATGCAAAGATTCTCAATTTCTTTCTTGATTCCTCCTCAGCAGCTGAAGTCAGTGGCTCCCCCCGCTGGATTCTCATATGTTTCTGTGACTCCTCTTTTTCCTACATGTCTTCCTTATGGGATCTTTTCAGCAGCCTTTGAAGTGTCCTGTTTCCAAGGTTTTGCCTTGGCCTCGTCATACCACCCCCCCGCCACATCTTCCCCCTGGTGCGTTCCATTTATTTTCAGGGCCCCATTCATCCTCTCCGTTCGTGAGTCACGACACCAGCTTTATCCTGAACCATCTAGAGAACTTAAACAATTTTTGTCCTCAAAAATTTAAATACAGGATTATCCTCTGACCCAGCAATTCCACTGCTAGGCGTATAACCCAAAGAATCAAGAACGGGTAATCAAGCAGATACTTGTATGTTGATGTTCACAGCAGCGCTATTCACAACAGCCAAAAGGTAGAAACAACCCAAATGTCCCCTGATGGATGAATGGATCAACAAAGGGTGGTATATCCATACAGTGGAATATTATTTGGACATAAAAAGGGAAAAGCGTGGATACACATGGTACAACATGGATGAGCCTCAAACACATACCTAGTGAAAGAAGCTGTTACAAGAGATCACATTATATGTTTCCATTCATATGAAATATTCAGAATAGGTAAATTCATACAGACGAAGGCAGATTAGTCGCTTCCAGGGACTACGGGAGAAGGAACATAAAGTGATTGTTGAATGGGTACAGGATTTCCTTCTGGGGTGATGAAAACGTTTTGGAACTAGATGGTTGCACAAGGTTGTGAATATACTAAATGCCACTGAACTGTTAACATTTTTTTAGTTTTATTTTATTTTTAACGTTTATTGATTTTTGAGAGAGAGAGACAGAGACAGAGTGCAAGCAGGGGAGGGACAGAGAGAGAGGGAGACACAGAATCCGAAGCAGGCTCCAGGCTCCGAGCTGTCAGCACAGAGCCCAACGTGGGGCTCGAACTCGTGAACCATGAGATCATGACCTGAGCCGAAGTCAGGCACTTAACCAACTGAGCCACTCAGGCGCCCCTGAACTGTTACATTTTAAAATGGCTAGTTTTATGTTATGTGAACTTTCTCTTAAAAAAACAGTAACAAATGAAGGGGAACCTGGGTGGCTCAGTCGGTTAATCGGCTGACTTTGGCTCAGGTCATGACCTTGTGGTTCACGAGTTCGAGCCCTACATTGGGCTCTGTGCTGATAGCCCAGATCCTAGAGCCTGCTTCGGATTCTGTGTCTCCCTCTCTCTCTCTGCCCCTCCCCTGCTAGTAATCTCTCTCTCTGTCTCTCTCAAAGATAAATAAAACATTAAAAAAAAAAATGAATAAAAGAATTCATCCATTTAAATGAAATGTATGTTGAATGAACAAAACAAAAGTTTGAATGAAAGTGCCCTTTGTTTGAATTAAATCTTTGTGGAAAAGAAGAAGAAAGAAAAAAAAAAAAAAAGACAAGACTGCTTCCCAGGCTCTACCCAGAACAATGAAATCAGAACTCTAGGGATTATACAAGCCACCCGTCCCCAAATTTGATTCTAGTGAGTATTTGGGGTTGAGAGGAGAGGACTTCCCCAGTCTGTCAGCATGTCCAGCATAACCCCTTTCTTCAGCACCCCCGTGTCTGAGACTTTTTCACACTGACCTTGGCATACCTTAAATTCAAAATGTGTAGGCTGAATTGGTCACAATCCCTGGTCTATGTGTCTCCTCCTTTCTTCTGGGCTTCCCCACTAGTTTTCGGAGTTTTCTGTCCCAGGTGATGGTACCACGCACCTCACAGCTACCAGAGCCTTTTGGTAACATAACAGGCACTGTTCTGTATTTGAGGGACCTGTAAGAAACGAAACCATAGAGGGGCGCCTGGGTGGCTCAGTTGGCTGAGCATCCGACTCTTGGTTTCGGTTCAGGTTCTGGTCTCACGGTTCGTGAGTTTGAACCCCGCATCGGGCTCCGTGCTAACAACAGGGAGCCTGCTTGGGATTTTCTCTCTCTCCCTCTCTTTCTCTCAAAAAAGAAAGAAAAAAAAAAAACAACCTGAACCATATAAGTAAATTATTGTATTGAATCAAAAATTGCACTCTCTTCATTTGTTGATCCTTGGTAAATATTGTCTTTGTTTTCATAAAGAAGAAATAAAGGCCTCAGAAAAATTAGTGTCTCGCCCATGACTTCACCTAAAATAGTAAGGGAGGCATTGTCAGTTTATCCTGGATACGAACAGTACCAGGGCCCGTGCTCTTAAATCATGTAGTCAGCTCTGGCAGCTAATTTATGGTCATGTGTTGATTACTGTCAGGACTCGAGTTTTATATGAAGTTTTTGCTTTGAACATGTTCCACCTGAAGAATTTGTGTGAACCTATTTAGCATAAAGTCTGGTAGGATTTGTCTTTCTCCAAGAAGTCACGTAGGAAATGTGTAAACCACTTTTTACATGTTCAAGAAGGAGTTCTCTGTTCTCTGTTCTTTCCTCCCTGTGTCCTTGGAACTACCGTCTTTCACGTTCTGTCATTTTTCCTTTTCCTCCGACGTTCTTGAGTTTTGTCAAAACGGAGATAAATTTTGTGGGCACAGACCTGGGATGGGGCGGGTCTTTGGCCTCTTGAGAACATTCAGAAATTGAAAATGTTAACATGTATCGTCAGGAAGAAAGTCATGAAAGAATCGTCAGGGCTCCCCTTGTGAGGAAGTTGTGGCCCCGCCACGGTCCCCCACAAGTGCGGGTGATGCTCGTTGTCCCCAGTGCCACCATATTAGCAGATGTGATTTAGGACCGTATACCTCTGGGCAGGAGGTGGAGCGGGAGGAAAACACCACAGCAGGGTGGATGTCCAAATGAAGGGTTTCAGAAGACGTCATTTATTTTCTTGGGTGTGTTTCGACTTCTGCCTTTCAGGGTAGATTCAAAGATAAACATGTGTGAACCTACCATGATACCATAGAAGTACGGCGAAGAGAAAGAAGCAGATTGGGCACAGCAAACGTTTCTAAAAAGCTTTTTGGGTTTATTTTTCTAACTTGAAGAGTGATTTATATTTCTTGTAGGGAAAAAATAGAAAATTCAGATAAGCGAAAAGAAAGAAATCAGAATTCACAATCCCAACTAGAGTTCATCACGGTTAGCAGTTGATATTTAAATCTAGATCTCTGTCAGTTAAAATAATTTTTATCAGAAGTGGTTTAGATTACTTACAATATGTGAAGCGAAAAAGGTTATAAGCCTTAAAGATGGTTATAAAGGTTTAGTTTCTATGTGAAATCATGATATAAAATGTTTTCTAAAAGCTTGCTAATCTTCTGTTATGAAAACACCATGATTAATCTATTCCTATTGTTGGGTATTTGGGTTAACACGTTATTTTTTTACTGTTAGGAATATCGCTACCATAAGATTTTTATAGCTAAATCTTTGCGAAGACACTTGATGATTTCCATAAAATAGCAATTCAAGAGTAAGCCACGTAGAAATTGGCAGAAGTGTTTGTACCCTTCACCTAAGAAAGGGAAGTTATTTGGGAGTGAGAGAGATGTGGTCAGGAGCTCACTCCCTGCTGGGACAGATGTGTTCCCCTCGTTCGGCCAGCTTGGTCTGGGGTTTATTTTCCCCACCAAGAACGGGGAGCAGTTGAGAGATTACTTTGTGGCAGGATGCATACGGGGTTGAAAAAGAAATCACAGCATTTTTAGTCAGGGACAGTGTATCATCTCCACGGCTGGTTCGACCTTATACTTGTTTTCCGGACTCTCGGAAGCCTGTGACTCACTTAGCCTGCATCCCCGAACCTGTACACTGGCCCTACCTTCAGACTTAGGGTGGAAAAGAACTGGCTCTTTCCCCTTGGTCTCCACTCCAGCTTAGCTTTTTACATTAATGAGGCATGATGGATAATAAGAAATCTTAGAACATTATGCATTTTGCGTGTGGTATCTTTCAGCCTGTGAACCACACACAAGAATTCTATCCAAACAGAGTTCAGACACACTAATTAGAATTGTACCACCAATTGTGTTTTGGTTGGCGTCCACATTGGTAGGGGGCCAATCATACACTTGCAAAAATAAAACTTTTCTTTAGTTTCTTTCATGATACGATTTCTCAGCATCATACATGTTTAGTTAGAAGTCAGCTTCCACCTTTGACATTTCGTTCCAGAGAACATTATTAACTTGTCGAGGGTGTAAGCCTATCCTTGGGTTGTTTGTATTACAGCTTAGCATGTATGCCCGTTTGTTGATTAAATGCAATTAAGGTAGAATTCATTCTTAGACAGGGTTTTGTTTTGTTTTGGTATTTTTTTTTCATTGAGCTCTAAAATGAATGCTATTATTTGAGTGATTGTGGCAATTTTATTTGGTCCTAACTGGCCTTTTTGTTGCTGTGCTCAAAGTGAGTGTGCTCAGATGTTATGATTCCTCAGCAACATGTTGAATAAAAACAACGTCCAAAAAGCCCGCCGTTTAAAAAATGTTTTCCGTCCACAGGTTTCACCATTATTTACTCAGAATGAAAATTAGATTGATGTAGATTCTGTACCATAGAGAAATAGCTTATTTAATCGTTGTATAGACTGGCATATGTGGGAACTTGGCAATCTTAATAGAACAAGGAATCCCTTTCTGAGTAATTCTAGCTTAGAAAAAAAAAGCCATTTTATTAAACATTTTGGAATCAAAGCCGATTTTGATGACACGTTTAGAAATGGAGGACTGTTTTCGTCTTAAATAACTATTGCGGGACGTAATTTATACTAGTCACTCTATAGTATCAACTCTTGACTATGAAGGATTTCTGGGTTTTTTTTTTCCTCCGGCTAAAAGTGACATATTATCAATATTTATCTGTAGCTCCTAGAGGTGAAAAGTCGAAAGATAAATTAACCCGTCAACTTGGTTACTTGTGTCCTGAACTGGCAAACTGCTTTGGTGGGAAGATACAGTACTTGTGACAAAATAGAAGCAAATATTTTAGTATAAGATTTAAAATACAGAAAGTTCTTCTGTAGGAAAATCTGTTAGATAATCCAAATTAAAAGTTAGCACCTGTGACATGTTGACATGACAGAAATCTCTAGCAGGGGGCATTTAGTAATATGGTTTGATCTTTTAATAGTGTGCTGTATAATTGTGAGCACGTTTCTTTTTATTTATTTATTTTTCAGTATATGACATTTATTGTCAAATTGGTTTCCATACAACACCCAGTGCTCATCCCAAAAGGTGCCCTCCTCAATACCCATCACCCACCCTCCCCTCCCTCCCACCCCCCATCAACCCTCAGTTTGTTCTCATTTTTTTAAGAGTCTCTTATGCTTTGGCTCTCTCCCACTCTAACCTTTTTTTTTTTTTTTCCCTTCCCCTCCCCCATGGGTTTCTGTTAAGTTTCTCAGGATCCACATAAGAGTGAAACCATATGGTATCTGTCTTTCTCTGTATGGCTTATTTCACTTAGCATCACACTCTCCAGTTCCATCCTCGTTGCTACAAAGGGCCATATTTCGTCCTTTCTCATTGCCACGTAGTACTCCATTGTGTAGAGAAACCACAATTTCTTTATCCATTCATCAGTTGATGGACATTTAGGCTCTTTCCATAATTTGGCTGTTGTTGAGAGTTGTGAGCACATTTCTTAGGAAAATTTTTTTTTTTTTTTGGTTATAAAATGGGTGTTACCATACCACTTTTCTTCTCTCGCAGAGCTGTCCTTCTGAACGGTTCTGAGACGTCGTTTTTGTGGTAAAAGTTCCCCTTGGTTTCTGATCTTCACACTGTGTCGTCGACACAGATACAAAATGGACAATGGAAGTAACGAGGCCCTTCCTTCTCGTCAGGCACTAGTCTAAGAATTATGGTAATCGGGCCTGTGTGATCTCCCATCTCTCCGCTCTGCCGCTTTCAACACATTGGGACCCAGATGAGGCGCCAGGAGAGCTTGTAGACACATCACTTTTCAAGTTTTTTCCTGTGTTTCTTCCTCTTCCTCTTTTCATGAATGATTAATTCATCAGCGCGTGTCATTTTTGACAACAGTGCTCTGCCAAATGAAACAAGGTGATGTTAGGTCAAACCGTGGTCCAAAATTCTGAAGTAGAAGCTCATAATATTTGGCATCTTTCCTCCTAGAAAAACAAACCAGGAGAAAAAAAAAAAAGTCAAGAATAGAGCCTAACTAAACATGTGGAATGTGTCATGAATATTTATATCCCCAAGTCTTGCCTTGTGATAGTATTTGTGTTTAAGGTGGGTTTTTTTTTCTTTTTCCTGTGAAATAGTTCAGAATGTGTTTCATTAATACAAGTGTCATGTTAACTTTCATTAGGAAAAAATTCCTTCTTCTGACAACATTGACACCTTTCTGATGGAGCATATGCAAAGTAGCTCTTACGTTAATTGGTCCCAAAGAAAATTATGTTTTCCAGTTTCCTGCCTATACATCTGACACTTTCCCTCATTTAGTACCTGCTCAATTATCGATGCTTTTTCCCTTTCCTGATCTTGACAGCCAGTATTCCTCCTATGACTTTGAAAACCATAAGGAATACCCCATCCTGGAAGCTTAACTGTCCTCCAGTTTGAACAGGAAGTACCAAGACGACCGTTAGCAACTATTCGCGGACTGCAGCCTTCTCTGGTTTGTTTGTTGATTGGTCGGTTGGTGGTTTTTCCGGCTTTATTGAGGAATAATTGGTATACAGGAAATTGCATCTAATTAACACGTACAATTTGAGTTTGAACGTATATATACACTCTTGTTACCGTCATCACAAGCCAGGTAATGGACCTGTCCATCCCGTCCAAAAGTTCCCTTGTGTCCCTTTGGTTTGGGTAGTGTTTTTGTGGGTTTTTGGGTTTTTTTTTTGGATTGTTGTGTGTTTTGTTTTTGGGTGCAGTAAGAGCACTGAGCAGGAGCTCCACCTCCTAATAACTTATTAAATGCACAACACCTTAGTGTCAGCCGTAGGCACTGTGTGCTATGGCAGGTCTCTGGAACCTGCTCTCGAGTGACTGTACCTTTCTACCCATCGAGCGATGGCTCCCAGTTCCCCTCCCCCCAGCCCTTGGTGACCACCATTCGTGGACTTCTATACCTTTGATTATTTTATGTGCCTCCCATAGACGGACTCGTGCAGTGGTACTTGTCCTTCCGTGACTCACTGACTTCACTTAGCACAATGTCTTCCAGGTCCGTCCGTGCTGTCACCATGGCAGGAAGGCTTCTCTGCTTGAAGTGCCTCTGATTCAGCTTCTTACTTGTTGTTTAACTTTAGAGAGGAAATACCTGGCAAGAAAGGAATGTTTCCGTTCGTTGCGTCTCAGAATTCTTCCTATTCTATTTAGCCCCATTTAGGGCCACAGGTAAATTGGCAACATGAGATACTTCAGGTTGATGGAGCTAACTTAAGTTGCCAAATTTTGGAAGTTGGGCTTGGTTTAAATTTTATGGTTGGCGATTTCTGAGCTTGATTATCATTGCCATCTGCACCGCTTTGCTGGGTCAGCAGAGACTAAGAGCTTCTGCTGAAAGATTTGGTTTCTGTTGTTTCTTGTTAATCCGCTAACTGAGCTCTGTTGGAGTTTGGGGGCTGAGCGGTCCTCAGTGGCTTAGTTCCTGATAGGCCAGCAAATGGGAGAGACGCAGGCAGACGGATGGACAGACAGACAGCTCCTCTGTCTCCCGCTACTCCATCAAAGTCTTGACACCTGGGTCATCTGAGAAAAACAGAGTGAGCATTTTTCTCCCACGAAGCAAGGATTCATGGCGGTGCCCTTTCACCACTTGGACATACCGGTCATTAAAGACCAGAGTAAATACACCAGTGTGAAGATAATCCTTTCTCAAATATACAAGTGCCAAGTTGAAACCATCTGTCAATCGTTTGTGCATTTTCCCCTTACTTTTATTTGTCTTAGTGGGTAGGTGTTGTTTGGAAATATTGGAGCTTGAGAAATTAGCAGTCCTCTGTTATCACGGTATTTTGCCAGTTCACAGATAACTAAACCGTTAAGTTCGTGTTTTCTCTTTGTAGAGTCATGACAAATATATATTGGGTATTTCTTTTTCCTGCAATAGAAAATAATGACAGGGATTGATGCTTATTTGTAGATAATTGAATACATGGGCATAGGGGTATGTTCAATGGTTTTTCAAGCTCCGTGCCTCACATCAGGATATGAATTTTGAATGGTCAAATCTGGGAACAAATATAAGATTAACATAGAAGGTAGCGAAGGCTTTTTTAGAAACGGAGAAAAGAATAAGTGGTGAGCGATGTTCATTTATTTGAACAACACTTGGGATTTGAATTTATATCGCTCTGTGGTTGTAGTTGTGTATTAACACGTGTCTGTATAAACATAGCTACTTAAAGAATAGTATCTGACGGATGCTTTAATACCAACACCTCATGAAGGTTAAAGATAGTTATAATGATAGAAGCTAAAGAAACAAGGTAGGGGTTTGTTGCAGTTTTGTGTTTCCTTTGTTTGAAAACAGCTGCAAAGAGTCTTTGGTATGATTCCATTGTTGGGTGCCTTGCATTTCTATATTATACTTAAGACCGTCTCAAGTCAAAGATTTCTTTAGATTAAATATTACGGTGTTCAGATAAATTGTGAGGAAGAAAGAGGACTTTTCCCACATCTTCTAGACCTATTTTAAGGTGATTTCGATGCATCTTATCCTGTTATGTTTTTGGAACAAGCTGGTTTCCGCGCGATGGACCCGGTAACTGCGTCGCCCCCAGTCGGCTCGCTGGCCCGCCCAGGCTCCGCACGGTGGCCCAGCCGAGGAAGTGTCTCCTGATGAAGGTTGATGCGTAAGCCCAAATGGCACGGCCTCTGCCTGCAAAGAGGACTGTGGCGGGAGGGCCAGCCCATAAAGGGCAAATGGCGGCGCAGATGACAGCATTAGGTGCCGTAAAAGTCTAATCTGGGAAGCGAGGGGGCATCGTTAGCTCCAGGGGTGTGTGTCTGGTGGGGAAATACTGATGATGATACTGTGGCGCTAACACTCAAGTCGTCACTGTGTCCAGACCGCCTGTGAGCATTTAACATCTCTTACCTCGGAAAATCCTTCAAGCCGTCCTGCAGAGAAGAATCTTAGGGTCCGTCCTTTAGAGTTTGGAGAGCAGAGGCACAGAGGACTGAGGACGTTACCCTGAGTCCTGTAGCTGTAACGAGTAGGTCCGAGGTTTGAACCCTGGCAGCCCAGCTCCAGAGTTGATGCTAGAAGACTGCTCTCAAGATAACGGTGAGGAGCTGAAGGGTTCAGAGCAGATGAACGGAGCTTGCATGTGCTTAGGGAAGATTCAATATGAAGGCCAAAAACAGAGTGTATCTGCGAGGTGCGAGGCCCTTTCGATTCTTCAACTCGGCGACAATGGGGACCTCAAGTAGGGTGGTAGTAGCCTGAGTCTCTGACACATAGTAGGTATTCAACAAACTGTTGGGCTGGATTTCTAGACTTCCTGCAATGGGTTATGATCCAAATACACGGTCATTAAGGAGTTCGAATCAGTAACTTTTAGCGAGGGAGTGAATGTAGGAAGATTGGTAGGATGGGGGAGACGTTAAGCTGTAACACGGGCCATGGCAGAGGGGATGCTGGTGGAGGGATTAATTTCCAGCATTTCTAGGAGCTGCATCATCTCCAGCAGCTGCCGAGTCTGGTGCAGGTGGGTGCTCTCGAGTCCAGATTCCCCTGGACTAAATCTAGCTAGCATCTATGCAACACGCGTTCTGGATCGGTCACTCTAGTTTGTGCTGCTCCGGTAGGAAAATGAGTAAGAGAGACTTTGCTGATGGTCTCCCTTCACATACGTCTCTGGTGGAAGAAAGTACTGTGACTAAACAGAGTGTGACTTTAGAAAACACACAAAACCACGCGTGCAGAAGACAAGAACGGATGGAACATTAAGTACCATAAAGCTGGAAGTTCAGTATTTGTTACTGGCATTTGTCTCCTCAGGGCAAGGTTTCTCATGAAGGTGAGCTCCCTTTGTATCTTGCAGATAATGATGGAAGTTTTCAAACATGGCGGGCGGGGGAGGCGGCAAACACTTGCCTCTTAGATGAACCAGGCTGGATTTGAGAAGGGTGAGACTTCGGAAGGACTATGAGTATCACAACTGGAGCAATCTAGAAGACTAGATGCCATGTCCTTTTGGGACACGAGTCACAGTGGCCATCTTCACTCATAGAACACGTTTGTCACCTTTCGTTTATTTGTCACCGTTTATTTATTTGTACTGCAGAAGGAAATGCGAATGTCTCGTAGTTGACTTTGAGGAGGTACTTCCTTTCCCGTGTTAATTTTCCCGACGTATAAAGTAGTGCCTCTAACCAGCTACTCAAAATGCATGCTCTCCTCTGTCAACTTAGTGTTGCTTCAATAGCGTGTATTTACTGGTCTGCTGTTGGACTTTAGGTTTCTGAGCCAGGGTTGTTTGAGCAGTTCCCCCACTGGAGAAAGGTTCTCGAACTCCTCTTGGTTTGCACAGACGCGGCGGGTCTGCACCTTCAAGGTGTTGAAATGATCCTCGCCGGTTAGTGCCATGGCCTCTAGGACTCCAGACCCCAGAAGACTAGTCTTGGAGGACACTCCTCTTTCTAGATACACACTCAGAGCAGGAAAAAAGTGTTGAGGAAGGTAAAGGTTTCTCCATAACGCAGTCCCTTTGTCAAGATGAGTGGGAGGCAGGGCTTTGGGTGAGGTCAGACTTGCTTGAGTAGTAAGGCCCCTTAGGGTAGGATCCATATGCTGCCCGTAGCAAGGCCAGTCCTGTTGGTTCGCTAAAACTCTGAGGGCCCAAAGGGATGAGAGATGATATGTGAAAAGGATCTAAGTGACTCCCCTAGTGTTAGGCCACGTCAACAGACATAGTGAAAGTAAATCTGATTCAAGTGCTAAGGACTTAATTATGTCCTCCCCAAATTTATATGAAGTCCTAACCCCTAATGTCACTGTATTCGGAAGTAGAGCCTTTAGGAGGTAATAAAGGTAAAATGAGGTCTTTTAGGATCGTGGGATCCCGATCCGATAGGATCAGTGTCCTTATAATAAGAGACACCCTGTCATGTGAGCATATGGTAAGAAGGAGCCATCTGCAAGCCAAGGAGAAACCAGAAACCACATTGGCCGGCATCTTGATCTTGGACCTCCAGCCTCCAGAGCTGTGAGAAAATAAATTTCTGTTATTTAAGCCCCCCAGTCTGTGGAACTTCGGTACGCCTGCCTGAGCTGACTAATACGCTAAGTTCAGGTTTCTGCATTGCCCAAGCTAATTAATAAAATCCTTACTGTAGTTGTTTTTCAATCAGCTGGAGTTGCCTTAATCAGGTCTGGGTTTGCGAGTATAAAAGGATTGGAAAGGGGGTCATGAGTGAGGTGAGGGATCGGTGAGAAGAATTGCGTGAGTAGGGGATGATAGCCTTGAAAAGTAAACCTGGGAATGCTTCGTATTTCAAACTACACCATTCCAACAAAGGATAAGTCATTTTATGTGATAAGAGCAAAAGTAAGGAATATCATCGTGGAACTAAAAATTTAGTATTGTATTTAGCTTACTGCACCAGTCTTCCCTTAAAACTATCCTAGGATTAGCTTGATTTGTTTGATTTTAAGGTAAATTTAGCAACTCGATCCCTCAAATTATAGATGCTGACCAGTGTGCGGAATTCCCTCTTTTCCCAAAATGATGTCTGTTTCTCCTTCATTACGTTCCTAAGCTTTGTTCATTCCATATTTCAGTTTTGATGTGAGGTTTAAAAAACAGAAATTGCTTCTTCCGTTTCCAACTTGAAAGGCATTTTGACAATTGTGTGTAACAAATGCCATCATTCTCACTGGGTCTGTTGTTTCTGATAGGACAAAGAGGCACGTTTTGCTGGCCTAGAAATTCTTGCCAGTTTTCATGCACTGTACCGTTCGAGCATGTCTTTATGTATGAAAGGAGAGTGATTTTAGAACAAATTTATGTTAGCCCGATTCTCAAAATCCTGAAGTTAACCAGGATTACTTCGAGTGCTACAGCTTTCATGCAGATATTCTGCAGAAAAATTTAAAGATCCTCATTGCCCTGCATGGAGATCCTCAGTCACGATTCTAGAAGAGCCCAACCTGAACCTAGTAGCTGTGAGGGATTTGTGAGTTCTCCTGGTTAGACCTCAGTACTTTGCTGCTATCCCAGCAAACTGAAAAGTCTCCGAAGGATTATTTTAAATGTAGGTCACGTTGTGTTTCTTCAGATGAAAATCAAAACGAAATCTGCATATATGCTGAATGAATTAAAGGTATGCGTTACAAAAAGATTTCCCGTCAGATACTTCTATGGGGCTCCTGCTTTGTCCTGGGGATGAGATTATACTGTGGGTGGCAAGATCAGCACAGCCCCCGTCTCTGTGGTGCTCGTGGTCTGGAGGAAGACCTGGATGGTAAAAACCGTGGATTGTACAATTTGAATTGAATCCTTTACTCTCTTGTATTTCTGTGTACAGAGTCCTTGATCTTAGGTAGATTGACTTCTTAGATATGCTAGCTTCTCTAATGCTGTGCTACTCTTAATGTTCAGCTTTGATTGGCCCAAAGTTTGGCTAAAAGAGAAGCTATATGTCTCTGCCGAAAACCCTTCTAGAGGCTTCTCATGGCTCTGAGAATCAAACTAAAAGGACTTAATGGGAGAGTGCTTCCCCATCGCTTACCATGCCCCAGCCACATTGGACTCCTTTCTGTCGCTCTGCAATCCGAGCGGGCTGCTGGCTCAGGACCACCATGAGACCTGTTCTCTTTGCCTGTAAAGCCCTAACCCCTGATGCCACATGGCAAACACGGTCCCTTGATTCAGGTCTCCCCTCAAATACTAACTTGTCAGTGAGGGTGTCCTTGAATACCTGGCTAAATTAGCGCCCTTCCTCTTTCCTCAGCTTTAGTTTGTGTGATAGCGCTTATCCCTACCTCACACACTGTACTTCTGTTTAATAATTGGTAATCTGTCTCCACCCAATAGAATGCAAGTTCCATTAAAGCAGTGATTTTTGTCTCTTTGGTCCTCTGCTCCATCCATGGTGCCTAAAACGATGCCCAGCACATAGTGAGTGCTCAGTAAGTATTTGCAAATGAATGAATGGTGTGATACCCTCCCTAAACCTTTATTTTTCTGGGAGACAGCCAGCCCCCTTCTCATGACAGTTGCTGAAGTTATGCCAAGAGCACTGATGGTACAACAATGAAGAGAAAATGTTGGCAGAGTCAAATTTTTTCTCTTTCCACTATTCTTCCTATTTGGGAGCACCCGCTTAGGTGGTCTACCCACCTATGTGTAAAAAATGGCCTCCAATGTGAAAGAATATAAAAGTCCTTGGAGCAAACAAAGAGCCTTTTGTATCAGAGTTAGCATGTAATGCTGAGTTTAGGATGCTCACAGGATCTCCACATGGGCACTAGAAACAGAAAAAAAAAAGCATAGACTGGACATGTGAACAAATGCTTCCTTTGAAAGTAACACAACTTACTTTTCCCTTTCTCGTGCTCCTATCCCTTCATAAAGGCGAAGCTGGCTTTATTGACAGCTAGTACCACTGAATGCTACTGTAAAGTCAGTTTATGAAGCTAAAGTTTATTGAGCAGCTACTATGTTGCCTGCAGTGAGGCTAGAGAAGCAAGCTGGGGCTCAGGCAGGCAGGTCTGTCATCACGTAGGGATTTGTACTTTGTCCACAGTACAGCGTGCAACCTTGACATTTTCTCACCAAGGAACAATGTGATCAGACATATATTTTTTAATGACTGCTTTACTGAGATGTAATTCACATGCTGTACAATTCACACATTTGAAGTGTACAGTGTCATCCTTTTTGGAATATTCAGAGTTGTGCAACTATCACGGGAGTCCATTTTAGAACATATTCGTCACCCCCAAAATTTCCGCGCCTGTTAAACACTCTGGATTCCCCTCTATCCCCAGCCTTAGGCAACTGCTAATCTCCTTCATGTCTCTAGATTTGCCTATTCTGAAAATTCCAGAAAAATAGAATGATATGTGGTCTTTTGTGACTGGTTTCTTTCCCTAAGCATAATGTTTTCAAGGGTCATCCACGGTGTGGCATTTTACTTCTTAGGATGGGTATATCACATGGTTTTTTTCCCATTCACTCATGGATGGACATTTGGGTTATTTATACTTTTTGACTGCTATGGATAATGCTTCTGCGGACATTGATGCATCAGTTTTTGTATGGATGTACGTTTCCAGTTGAGTATATACCTAAGAGTGGAGTTGCTGGGTCATGTGGTAACTCTGTTTTCTAAACATAGAGGAACCGCCAGACTGTTTTTCTAAAAGGACTGGATCATTTTACATTCCCATTAACAATGTATGAGGGCTTCAATCTCACGATTTTTGCCAAAACTTGTTATCATTTTTTTTTTTTTAATTATAGCCGCCCTAGTCACTGTGAAGTACAATCTCATTGTGGTTTTGCTTTGCATTTCCCTAATGATTAGTGACGTTGAATGTCTTCTCATGTGCTTACTGGCCATTTGTGTATCTTCCTTGAGAGAGATCTATTTAAGTCCATTGCCCATTTTTAAATTAGGCTGACTTTTTATTACTGAGTTGTAAGTGTTCTTTATATGGTCTGGATACAAGTATTTTATCAGATATATAATTTTCAGATATTTTCTCCTGCTCTGTACGTTGTCTTTTCCCTTTCTTTCTCTCTTTCTTTCTTTTGTTAAATGTTTATTTTTGAGAGAGAGAGAGAGAGTGAGAGAGACAGAGCATGAGCGGGGGAGGAGCAGCAGAGAGAGAGGGAGACACAGAATCCGAAGCAGGCTCCAGACTCTGAGCTGTCAGCGTAGAGCCCAACGCGGGGCTCGAACACACAAACTATGAGATCATGACCTGAGCCAAAGTCAGATGCTCAACCGACTGAGCCACCCAGGCTCCCCTGTCTTTTCTCTTTCTTGACGGCATTGTTTGCAGCACAAACAAAAGTTTCTAAATCCGATGAAGCCCGCTTTCCCACTTGATCTTTTGTTGCATATGCTTCTGGTCATGTCTGAGAAGCTATGGCCTGCTCCAAGGTCATGAATATTTACACCTATGTTGTCTAATAAGAGTTAAAGCTTAGGGGCGCCTGGGTGGCTCAGTCGGTTAAGCGTCTGACTTCGGCTCAGGTCACGATCTCACGGTCCGCGAGTTCGAGTCCCGCATCGGGCTCTGGGCTGATGGCTCAGAGCCTGGAGCCTGCTTCCGATTCTGTGTCTCCCTCTCTCTCTGCCCCTCCCCCGTTCATGCTCTGTCTCTCTCTGTCTCAAAAATAAATAAACGTTAAAAAAAAAAAAAAGAGTTAAAGTTTAGCCCTTACATTTAAGTCTTAGATCCATTTGAGTTAATTTTTGTATATGGTGTGAGGTAAGGTCCCGTTTCGTTCTTCCGCATGTGGCTGTCCAGTCGTTCCAGCACCACCTGTTGAAGAGACTGTGCCCCATCGAATGGTCGCAGCCAGGTTTCTGTTTTTAGAAGTGCACTCAAACTGGTGGCAGTATGGCTTAAAGGAGGGGTAAGACTAGAGGAAGGGAGATCAACTGGACAAATATTGATTAGCCGTTTTCCTGTGTTCAGTATTACTTCTAGGCACTGGGACTGCGGTGATCGACAATAGGGCCGGGTGTAGCCAAGCCTCGTGCTGATACTGAGGATTAGGATGCAAATCTATAGGAAAAAGAAAAAAAGCAAAGGAAATGATTACGAATTGTGAAAAAAGAAACAGGGATGTTGTACATACAAATCGTGTAGCTTATTGAGTACATAAAATGTGAATTTCTTGTTTGTTTTTTTCCTTTTAATTTCAGAGGCGTCTCCACCGTTGGGTTGAGTATGCCACCTCACGCAAGTGGGGCAGAGTGGACTTGGGTGAATAGCCTCCTGTGGAAAGAGACGTCGTTAGTGTCATTGTGTCCTGCATGCTACTTCCCCCCTCAGAGTTTGACTTCATGTGCTTGTTCACCTGCTGGCAGCATTTCCAGGCTGACAGGCTGAAAGAATGACCACTCCATCCATCCATTCATTCATTCATTCGTCTTTATTAGATCAGAGTAGCTTGGATCAGGGAGGCAAAGAGAAGAGGAACACAGATTTGAGGGAGGCGTAGATGTAAAGTGGAGAAGACTTTGTAATCAAGTAGGAAAGGTAAGAGTGAAGAAGGGGGAATGGTCAAGAATGGGATCAGGGATTCTGCGTTTCGTGGTAATGACAGCGACTGAATGCTGAGGATGGGCTCTCTGTTAGCATTTTCCAGGCATGTGTCTGTGCTGCTCAAAAACTCCTCCCAAGGTGGGCACCACCAGTACCACCACAGGACAAAACCAAGGCTTGGGGAGATTAAGCGGGTATCGCCGGAGCAAGAGTGGGCAAGCATCCGACTTCGACTCAGGTCACGTTCTCAGGGTTTGTGGGTTCGAGCCCCGCATCGGGCTCCGTGCCGACAGCTCGGAGCCTGGAGCCTGCTTCCGATTCTGTGTCTCCCTCTCTCTCCGCCCCTCCGCTGCTCATACTCTGTCTCTCTCTTTCTCAAGAGTAAACATTAAAAAATTTTTTAAAAAAAGAATTGAGCTTAACCTTGCTTATCTTTGGCATTTTAACTTCTTTCTCTTACTACGTGACGTATGTTTTTAGTTATAGCTCTTCAAAGTCCAGGCTAACGAGATAGAGGAGAAAATATTGTCTGTAACACCTGGGGCTAGGTGAGAGTAGATGACAGGGGGACTCTGGAGTGTGGTACGTATTGCCTATTCCTCAATTATGTCACGTGTGCCCCGGCACTTGACTTCCTCGCTGTTGGAACTGGTTAGATCACTGGATCTTAATTTGTGTGGTGTGGTGCTCTTTTTTGGAGCAGGATAATGACATTAGGAAAGTTGGATCGAGGTGATTTTTTCATCATAGTAACGGAATACAGCAACAATTTCAAAACTGAGCATTTGTGTCATTCCTTGAGTTGGAGCAAGCCTCAAATTATAAAACGTATTAGGGAACATTTTAATATCTCTGAGACTGGGGTCAGAAAAAAATGTAAGTAAGTAAGAGTCTTTCATTTACTGTTTTTTTTAACCTTTGTTTCCTTTTTGTGGACCTATTATTCCGAATCTTGTGCTCCTTTTTATCACTCTTGTGGTGATGGATGCCAGCTGGTACACACAGTTGTTATTTTGATTCCAATCTGCTGTGTCTTGGGGAATATGGACTTTTTGCTCTTTGAGCTACAAAAATCGGTATGTACTAAAAACAAAACGAGAGAGAGAGATTGCTAAAGATCCAGCAGCCATCTAGGAAACATCTGCCAAGAATGCCGATACATAGGCCCAGCCTCCTGAGACAGAATGTGAATCAGGAAAAGAAAACCAGGTTTTGGGTGTGTGTGTGTGTGTGTGTGTGTGTGTGTGTGTGTGTGTGTGTTTTAAGCCAAGAATAACAAATGAAAGATTAAAACACACAAGATTAAAATTGTTTTTGAGTTTTTTTAAAGTTGGTTAGAAGTCAAGGCTTAGAAGCACGTACCATTTTATTTAGTGAAAAATGAAATTTGGGATTGTTTCTTCTCTCTCTCTCTCTCTCTCTTTTTTTTTTTTTATGAGCAGGGGGTGGGGGGAGGCACACGTGTGAGCTGGGGAGGGGCAGAGGCAGAGGGAGAGAGAATCTTAACCACAATGTGGAACCTGATGGGGTGGCTCGATCTCATGACCGTGAGACCATGACCTGAGCTGAAATCGAGTCCGGTGCTTAACTGACTCAGCCCCCCCGGGGCGCACTGGATTGTTTCTTCTGTTGTAACTGGCTTTTGGCATTGGTTGGAAATAGCAGAATGAATGAATGAATGGACACATGGCCAACGCTGGTGCAAAATGGCAGAGGACCTGAAAGGGAATGGGCCATCGTTCATGTAAAACACACCTGTGTGCACGTGGATACCCAGGGACATTTCCCGTGTCTTGCAGGGTTTTAAAATATTTTTGCCCTGTTCTGCCTTTTTGAATTTGAACTCGTGGATCAAGCTCGTAGGTCAGTTTCTGTGAACGCTTTTCAGCCTGGACTACCTCAGCTAAGCTCTTAGGTTTCGTGAATCCAGTTCAGTGCCAGAGGAAGGCTTTATGATTTGGCTCTGGGCTTTCCTTACAAATGCCTTCCCATTTCATTTCTTCCAAAATAAAGCACTTCCATAGCATCGCACCCCTGTTCTGGTTGGGCAGCTGCTTGTGCTCCTGCAGAGATTGCCAGAAACACTGTAAGTGGTCCATTCACGAAGGAGAAGGAAAATCAGATTAACTGTTGTTTTGGCCTGATTGATTGACTTTCTCGAACCCAGGGAGTGGGTTTTTCTAGGGGGCCACAGCCTGCCTGGGTGTATGCGGACAGTCAGTGAGAGGAACCGTCCTAACAGCCCTGAGGGTGAGGTGAACATTGCCTTTTAAAGTTGTTCAGGGGAGGGGTAGAGAGAGAGGGAGACACGGAATCCGAAACAGGCTCCAGGCTCCGAGCCGTCAGCCCAGAGCCCGACGCGGGGCTCGAACTCGCGGACCGTGAGATCGTGACCTGAGCCGAAGTCGGTCGCCCAACCGACGGAGCCACCCAGGCGCCCCAAACATTGCCTTTTAAATTGGAAATATAGGTTACATAGGTAGAGCGATGGATAAATAATTCCCGGGAAGGCCTTCCAAGAACATTTACTACCTCTCTGACTGCAGCCACTGTAATTTCAAAACGTGGCTGGTGACAGTCTCATTTTCCCAGCTACTCCACATCAATCTTTGGCGTTTTGCCTTCCTCCCTCCTCTTACCCCTCGTAAGAAGAATTCCCCATTCGCGGTTCTTGATTCTTACTGGTTTTTTTTTTTTCGTTTAAATCTCACTTTTTTCATCTCTTCATTCGGCCTTCAGCAAACTGTGCTCCAGCCTCTGCTCAGAACCTTACGTCCCTTCTCTTATGAAACCCTCATCATAACCCTGCAGAGGCAGGTTGAACAGCTTGTCCCGGAGCTGAGAACAGAAGCCCAGGTTGGGCTTCTATACCAAACAACTCAGCCTTTTAGGGGGACCATCCCGTGGCCTTCTGTATTCACAGATGTGTACAACCATCATCACAGTCAATTTTCAAACACTTTCGTGTCCTCAAACAAGAAATCCTGTACACTTAAAACCCCAGCCCCCAGCCTGAGCAGCCACTAATCCACATCTGCCCCTCTAGGTTTGCCTGTTCTAGACCTTGTGCGTAAATAAAATCATAACACGTGGTCTTGCAGGGCTAGCTTCTTTCACTTAGAATGTTTTCCAGGCTTATCGACGTCCTAGCACATATCACCATCTCCTTTGTATGTTTCAGTAAAATTCCATTTTACTGAATGGAATGGGTACACCCCATTTTGTTTGTCCGTTCGTCGGTTGATGAACGTTTGGGCTGTTTCCACCTTTTGGCTATGACGACTAATGCCACCGTAAACATCCACGTGCAAGCCTTTACGTGGACATCTGTCGTCACTTCTCTAGGAGGCCACTTGTGGAGCCGCTGGTAACTGGATGCTTACCTCTTTGAGCGGCTCTCAGGCTGTTTTCCCCAGAGGCCGTACCATTTGACATCCCCGCCAGCGGTGTGCAAGGGTCCCGCCTTCTCCCCTTCCTCGCCCACCTGTTCTTGTGTGACTTTGTCAACACAGCCGTCCCAGTGGGTGTGAGTGGTTTGGCGCTGTGGGGGCTGTGGGCTGTGGACCCCTGGCAGCACTCACCTCCGCTCACATGCGCCTTCCTTTCCTTCTTGATGGCAGTGGGAGTCCCTTCTGCTTCCAGCCCCCCATCGATGTTGCCCTCCCAGAGCCTTGCTCAAGTACTGTTTGGTCCTACAGCTTACCTGACCAGGGTGCTCAGGGGGTTCCCCCCTTTCCTGCAGGGTGCTGTCTGCATTTCTTTGGGGTTACGAGCACTGCTGTGGCCTTGCATTCCTCTCTTCTTCTGGACAGAGTGGAGACTCTAACTGACGAGACTGGTGTATTTATTATAACCTGCCTGTGCTAAGTATGTTCACACTTGTGAGCCTTTGTTCCTGCAATTCTTACAATTCTTCTTCTCTTCTATGAGACCCTTTCTGCCAGATGATATGGATTTCTTCCACGTTCCTTCAGTACTTACTATTACCGACACACACACACACACACACACACGGCACTAATTTATTGCTTTGCGTTTCTTATTTAGGTTTTCGTCTGTATATACCAAAAATGCATCTAACAGCCACAATAAATGCCACTTCGTCACTCCCTGGTTACAAAACTGAGCCTTCCCAGCGCTGTTGAGGACCCCTCTGTACCTAAGATCACACCTCCCCCCACTTCTGTTCCCACAGAGGTGACTCCTCTCGTCAATTCTGTTTGGTCATCCACTTGCTTTCTTTCATGGTTTCCGTCTCTCTGTGAGTGATATCATTTCCCTGTACATGTATTTGAACTTAGAGCAAATGGAATTGCACGGCAGTATCACTTAGTTTGTTCCAGGCTGTTTGAATTTAATCCACGTTAATTCACGTGGCCTTAAGTGTATTCATTCTCGCTGCCACCTGAAGTTCCATTGAATGGATATTAGCACAACTTCTTTTATTATTCTCCTGTCAATAGGCATTTGGCTGAGAAAATAGTAAATGTCTACTCGTGCACATGTGCAAATACTTTTCTAGGGTATGAAACTTGGGAGTGGAATTGCTCGGTAGTGCGGAATGTGCATTTTCAACGTCACTAAATAATGCAGCGCTGTGTTCTTAAGTGAATTGCCAACAGTTTATAAAAGTGTTTCCTCATCTACATCTTTGCCAAGACCTGTGTTTTTCAGGTGTTTTAATCTTACCAGCCTTGCAAGTGTGAAACGGCTTATCTCCTTGTTCCAATTTTCTGTTTTCTCACTTGCTAATGAGAGGACTTTAGTTTTCGTGCGTTGTCTCACATCTGATATTAACTTAGCTATGAGAAGTTTCTTTTAGTTAGCATTGGCCTAGCACATCTTTTTTTCTGTCCTTTTACTTTTGGCTTCTCTGTATTCTTTTTAAACATCGTCTAGCTGGATTTTGTTCATTTTTTGTTTCTAACTCCAGTTGGAGGGCCTGTGTAGCGGAGAATTTTGTCCATTTCCACAGTGTTTGGGGTGATTGTCGTTTGGGGTCTGTGAAGAATGGGAGAAATGAATTTGCATGCGTCCATTGTTCTGGGCAGCATTCCAAGATGGCCCTAGGGTTCTCTACCATCTGGTGGACACCCCCTGCATAATCCCCAAGACTGGGAATGTAATGCTTTTACTTCCACGATTAGGTTATGTTTTATAGGAGAGTGGACTTTAAGAAAGGGAGATAATGTGAGTGGGTCTGACCTACCACATGAACGTTTTAAATGTTGTTCTAAAGGTCAGAGATGGGGAAGCCAAAGAAATTTAAAATGTGAGTAGGCTTTGATGGGTGGTTGCTGGTTTGAAGATGGAGGGGTTCTGTACAGCATGGTGACCTCCAGGAGCTGGTAGTGGCCCGAGAGGCAACCAGCGAGGAAATGCGGATTAGCCCTAGGAGACCACGGTCAGGGAATCCAGTCGTACGGGACCTGGACTTCTGACCTACGAAACTGCGAGCTAACAAATTGGTGCTCTTTGAGGCAGCTAAGTTTGTATGGCTTTGTCATGCGGCAGTAGAAAACTAATACAGTCGTGTGCCATCTGAGAGAGCTTTGGGACAGCGTTCAGGCCTTTCCAGAAGGTAGTTGGGAATAAACACCTGTATTTGAGAGAAAGATCTCGCCCGGGGACAGATTTACAGCTGTTGTTACAGAAACGTAACGTGTAAATGAGATCGGTCAGAAAACGAGCCGCTACACGGAGCACCTTGGGCAATACTCACATTACCCGCTGTGGAATTGTGAATGAGGGTCTGACGGGTGAGGAGTCAGAGCTCAGAGCAGCGTGAGTTGCAAAAACTGTGTAAGTTTTATCTCCTTGGGAAGTTACAACGGGGTTGAGAGCTGAGCACATGTTACCGTACTGACCGTTTCGGAAATATACAAAGGCCCCGTCTGCGGCTGTGTCTCCATTTAAACCATCCACCTCGATCTCTTACGGTCCCACAGCATGAACAGACGGCTGCCTTCTCCTCCGGTCATTTAGTGGGAGGAGGGAAGAGAAACAAATGCCCGTTATTGAGCTCCCTTTTGGCAGAAATACGTTAAGAATGGAAAGAAGGAAGAAAACCAGACCCGTGTCTCTTGGTGTCATAATGACTGGAGCTTGGGTATACCGAGGGTCTGGGCGGTCAGCTCATCAACATAAGGGCCACTGATGCAAAGTTCAGACTGACTTCCTCCGGCACCAAGCCCAGGAAACAACGGACTGCCCCGGTTTCGAGGTGCCTTAAACAAACACGTGTTCCCTGAACGAACACGTGATTGAAGTGCTTACGAGTCAGCAGCCCTCGCCCTAGCGCCTGGAGGTTAAATGTTACCCAACGCAGGCATTTCCCCTGCCCTCTCCGAGCTCACCGTCTATCAGGCAGGGCGGCACGCACACCAGCACCTTGCAAAAAAGCGGTTCAATATGCTGGCTTCTCTCTTGTGTTGCTTCTTTGGGGGCCGTTGCTCACCTGGCACACACACCCTCCTCCGCCGCAGGAGAAAACACAGGAAGACACTAGCCTGGTACTAAAATACCGTTCCCTTAAATCCTCCAATTTCTCTGAACTGTTCTGGGCTCTGTTTCTTGTCCCCCGCGGACCCGTCCAGTCAATCGTACCGCAGAGCTCCTCCCTTGCCTGTGAGGATGGACCCAGACGTTTGGGGCAAACTTGAGTGAGGAGCCCGGTGCCGAGCTTGCAGACCGGGGTTAGAAACGGGTGGCGGCTGACCAGCGTGGGATCTAAGGTCCTTTTCAGGCCCAGGGTTCAATTTTGCTGACTCGGACCCTCTGAGGTGGCCATTCCCAGACCAAAGACCAGTGGCAAGGATACCAGGGAACTTTCTCTGGTGTGGAGGCCAGGAGGGAGGGAGGAGCGAGGGAGCGAGCCCGGTGTTCTCAACACCTGTGGTCACCTCGTGCTGTGGGTCGAAAATTGAGGGTCTATTGGAGGTGGCCAGGCTCCTGAGTGTGACTGCCAGACAGATCCAGCCAGACCGGCCTGGTGACCCCGTGTTTGACCAGAACTGTCCAACGGCGTGGCGCCCTCGCCTGCCCTAGCCGTGGACGCTCTGACCCTGCCCTGCCCGAGGCTTTCCTGGGTTTATTGCTAGAATGATGTGCTTCTGCTCAGTTGACTTCCGGAAACGGCTTCCAGCCTCGCTTTTCCTTTATCTCACTCTGTTGCTTTCTCTACCCTGGCTCTGTTCCCGACGTTCGCGGTGTCCGCAGCTCATCATTCCTGTTTGAGTTCCTGCATTGTAAATGACCATTCTGTTTCTCGTGGCACAGAGAAGTAACCAGCCCGAGGGGGAAAACAGCATGAGTCCCTGTGTGGTTAAGGCTAAAAAGAAATCAGCCTGTTTTTTTTTTTTTTTTCTGGCTTAAGTCTTGTCTTCATAAGGACCCCAGAAGATCAGTCTTAAGACCTCATGGCTAAATGTCACGTGCTGTGGCAATGACACTGATACCAGCACATACTGAGTGCTTATCATGTACCTGACGTTAAACTAGAAGGTTATTTTTTTAATTTTTTAAATTATTAAAAAAAATCTTTTTAAGTTTATTTCTTTGGAGGGGGGGCAGGTAGGGGCAGAGAGAGAGAGAGAGGGAGACACAGCATCCAAAACAGGCTCCAGGCTCTGAGCTGTCAGCACAGAGCCCGGCATGGGGCTCGAACTCATGAACTGCGATATCATGACCTGAGCTGAAGTCGGACGCTTAACTGACTGAACCACCCAGGCACCCCTAAACTAGGAGTTTTATATATGGTGTTTATTACATTTGCAGGGCAACACCAATTTTCTGATTTCAAACAAACAAACTGAAGCTCAGGAAGAATAACTTGACAAGCAAATGCTGATAGAAATCCATTGAATGCAAAGCGAAGGTGAAATACTGTAGCCTTATTTATTTCAAAGTCATCAGTGGTATGAGAATTATTTTCCAAAGAGAATCATTTTCTGATTTGCGTAGAATAGATTATAATGTTTCGTGTACCCGAGCAGAAGCCCCCTTGTGTTGGAGGAGGTAGATGAAGGCAGCAGAGGGTGTCTCTGTAACTAAGAGTATGACAGGGGCGGGGCTGGGGGACAGGCAGGGCGGGGCCTGGGAGGTTGGGGGTTCGGGGAGTAGTTGCCTACTGCCGAGCACTAAGTAGCTGAAAACAACACAAATCTATTCTCTTACAGTCCTGGAGGCTCCAGGGGAGTGCAGGCTCCGGGAGCTCTTGAATTCTAAAGGAGTTCTTTAAATAATAAATTCCCTGACTTGTGGCCCCTTCTTCCATCTCCAGAATATATCACTCCACTCTCTGCTTCTGTCATCACATCGTCTCCTCCTCTTCCGAAGCAAAACCATCCTCTACGGACACTTTGTGATGACATTTAGAGCCACCCAGATAACCCCAGATGATCTCTCCCTCTCAAGGTCCGTAGTTATAGCCGCAAAAATGCCTTTTTGGCCAGATAAGGTAACGTTTACAGGTTCAAGGGGTTCCGATGTGGACATATTGAGAGGCTGCTCTTGAGCTTGAGAGCACATAGGAATTGATCCCTTGCAAGGAGTACTTTTCATGAGAAGGCGCGAGCCCCAGGGGTCTGGAGGAGATCCCGGCAACAAGGCAGGAGTGCTGGCAGGCTCTACAGGGAAGGGCAGTGAAGAAGGGCCCTGAGGGGTGGGGGTAGGGTGCATTTACGTGTGCCTCTTGATTTTCCTTTCCTTTGTGTTGATTTTCAGTGTAGTAATCTGGTATCTTTAATCTGTAATCCCCATCCGCCTCCAGCCGGGGCACAGGTGTGTACAGAGGGGGTAAGCACAGCCACAAAGTGGGGGTGGGGGGCACATTTTCCCTCAGATCTCAGAAAAGAGCATTGACCTGTAAATTAGCCTGACTACGTGGCATGACGGAGAACTCGGGTCTCCTGAATTTTCAAGGTAAACTGTTGGAAGATATCCGAGCTGAATCCTTGCGTGACAAACTTTGATAGTCTGAGAAACGTTTATTGGAACATTATAGGAAGAAGTTTAGAGAAGTTTTTTTTGTTTTTGGTTGTGTTATTATTTGTATTCTCTCTTGTCAAAGCCAAAGCATCCACCACATGGCAAGAGCTGTGTTTGCAATATTGAAAAGCAGGGGCGCCTGGGTGGCTCAGTCGGTTGGGCGGCCGACTACAGCTCGGGTCGTGATCTCGCGGTCTGTGAGTTCGAGCCCCGCATCGGGCTCTGTGCTGACAGCTCAGAGCCTGGGGCCTGCTTCTGAATCTGTGTCTCCCCTCAATCTCTGCCGCTTCCCTGCTTGCTCTCTGTCTCTCTCTCTCTCTCTCAAAAATAATAAACATTTAAAAAATTTTTTTAAAGAAAAAAAAAGAAAAGCAAATAGCAAGGCCACTGGACAACATGAGAGCCTGTGCCCTGGATGATTGGAAACGCTCATGGCGAAAGCCGGCCATTATCTGGAATAAACTTCCCCGGAGGGAATTTTTCAGACTCACTCAGGGGACCGCTAATAAAACACAAACTATAAAGTGTCCTCCAGCAACAAAAACACGTGGGATGTTTTTCTATATAATATTTCACATTAAATGTAATTGTAGATTAACTTTTATAGAGAAAATATTTGTTCAAGCCAGAGATGCTTAAATCCTTTCATTTCCTCAAGTATGACAAAGCACTGGGAATATACTCCCCTTTGTAATTTCCTACTGATTTGCCCCAGTTACGGACAGAACATTAACTCTGCAAAGTCTGCACATGGGAAACTGCCCCAGACGGAAATCTTAAATTGGCCAGACCCTGAATCTGGAGTTGAGGCCTCTGTGCTCTGGTCCCAGCATCGAGGCCCACCCTCGCGGGTGGCTCACCAAGCGTGGCTTCCCGGCCTCACGGTGCTGTCCCCGGGGCGGGGTGAGGGCTAGGTCATCCACAAGACTCCTTCCTGCTCTTAGCTCACACACGGCTCAGCTATCCCAGAACCACATGCCAGATTTAATTAACACCCAGACCTGTTTTTATAGTCTTTATGAAACGTTAAAGCTTGGACTAATGTTTATTAGTTGATGCAGTCTATTTGTTAATAAACAATAATAATTGGCAATGTCTTATTACTGAGAATTTCACAACCTCCAAATTCCCAGCGTGAACAAAGTTCGAAACTAAAGGGATGAGACGAACGGAGTTTGAAGGGCAGCACGCCTGGCTTTGAACCTGGCCTCTACTGCTTACGAGCTGTGGGCCTTCATCAGGGAATTGGCGAGAATCTCGCGTTTTCTCCCGTGGGAGGTGGGGACATCTACTGGCAACTGTCAGGTGCTTCAGTGCCCTACGTGGCTGATGACATCGCCTGTTTAATAACGGAGGTCGACGTAGCATCAGTGTTGCTATTTTGTCTACACGGGGCCTCGCCTCTCGAGTAGAAGCCACCGATACTTAGAGGTCGAGTTACTTTTCAGGACAACTTAGGACTTGATCCACGAGACGGGCAGATGAGCTGTCCCTGCCTGAGGGAGAAGGTAGACGTGGTGTGTGATAAGGTTTGCATCACACTGTCGCCAGCAGACGTTAGAGGTGGTCGTCTGAAAACGGTGGGTGCGGCCTCTGAGCCTCCGAAACGGGTCTGCTGTGTCCTGGGTGCCGTGGCTTCGTGTGACCAGAGACGCTTCGGTCCTGCCTCCTGTCTTATGCTGTCCCCACAACTGTGGGCTCTCAGGTAGACCTCCCCACTGCCGCCACATCAGTGAGCGTTGGGGAAGTTTGTAATTAGCACATACACTCGAGCATAGAAACGTGTGCCTCAAACCTGTTCAGTTAGTTGTGATGGCACTCTCCCTGGGACGTGGCTGCTCTCTTTTTTTTTTTAACTTTTTTTTTTTTTTTAACGTTTATTCACTTTTGAGAGACAGAGAGAGAGAGAGAGGGAGGGAGACACACAATCCAAAGCAGGCTCCAGGCTCCGGGCTGTCAGCACAGAGCCTGACACAGAGCTCGAACTCACCAACGCGGACGTGAGCCAAAGTCGGACGCTCAACCGACTGAGCCCCAGCCCCCCCGGCGCCCTGGGACGTGACTGCTCTTAATAGCACCTCTGAAAACTGTCTTTCAGAGTTCCAGTGCCACTTCGTTTCAGGCCCTGCCAGGTGGATGTTCTCTTCCTCTTGCATTCATATATCCTCAGCGCTGCCCTTCGGAGATGTCCTAGATTTCAGCCGGTTTGTTGAGTTATTCTTACAAGGCTATGCCCTTGAGTTGCTTCTGTCGGTTCCCCTGTGCTCCTCCTCGTTTCTTCCGTTTGTGGACATAAACTGGGCACCTTCACTTACTACCTTGTAAGACGGAATCAAGGGGACCTTGCTTTGACTTCTGCTCTGTTCTCTCACACTCCCCGTCCTCTTGGTGCCTGTGTCCTACAGAGAACTGGGGAGGGGGGACCTGCCGCCGTGTGGCCGGACCAGGCGCCGTGGATGTGCTTTCGTGTGTCCTCACTTCACCCTGATTCGTACCCCTCAGGGCAGGCCTTGATATTCCCAGTGAACTGGGGGAAGTGCACGTAAGTAGTTTATGATCAGAACTCAGGTCTGAGTCCAACCCACTGTATCAATTACTTGGAGTCTCTTGTGACATCTGGATGTTTTTCTTGGTGTGGTATTATTATTACTGTTATTATTGTTATTGCCCTAGCAAGGCTTGGATGAAGTGGGTCCTGGTCCTACGCTTGTTTGGCTTGTCTTGCTGGATCTGTTTTTTCGCCTTTGCTCTCAGATGACTTTGTTAAACTGAAAAACCCAGAATTGGTGATAAAAAATCTCGAAGAGACTTAGGTGGCCCTCCGACTTCCCACTTCATCAATTACGATTAAAGGGAAATTGTTGAGGATGCTAACGGCAATGTGAAAGAAAGCGCTTCCCTGCACACACACACAAAAACAAAAACAAGTACGATGGTTGAATTTGGTGGCTTTCCCCCACGAGTCTTTAACGTGCTCGTGTGGGTCGTGTCAGAAGGGAATGTAGCGTACGCGCTTCTGAAACTTACTCTCGTCCGTCCACATCTGACTTAATTTGTTGGAAAGCAAAACTCCGATCGAGGCGGATTTGTCTTCAACTCCATCAAATTGATTCTACAGAACAAAAGGGACTAGTGGTCCGCGACTGTTAGCTGGGCGTGCAAATGCCCGCTGTGTGTCAGGACTACCTGCTGTAATCGTGGCATTCTCTGCTTTTACGGCGGGCGTTTAAAATGTAGTAAACACGTGCAACAGGGCTCCTGTGGTAGCTTCTGCCCTTCTCAGAAGTTGCAGCCTCCGGTGATAGGCAACCTCGCACCCTCGCAAAGAGTACCCGGTGCTGAGTTCTCCTTACGGGTTGACATTTTGTCCTGTGCTCTGTATTCTTACTTTGCAGTTTTTCGTGTGTCACAGACCTAACGTGAATGCCATAAAGAAGGCCAAAGTAGACTCCCTGCTCGACTTCCTTATCCCAGAAGAGCTTACTATGGAAGGTGGGGGTTGAGGAGTTGTTGGATTTTTGTGGTTTAACTGGTTAAAGGAGGGAATACAGATAACTGTGAAAGCGGTAATTGTTAAAATATTTGCCAGTTGGATTCTCGTGCCTGTGGTTTTCCCCATCCTCTTCCCAGACGTTGTGGCCATAGAATGCTTTTAATTTGGAGTGACCCCCTTCCAGTCTTGTACTTTCATTTTTCTGAGTCAAGGCACTAAGTCCTCAAGAGCCGATGGAAGATACTTAGCAACACCCAGAGGGTTGGTGGAAAATCCCTCCGGTGTAATGAAATTCACAAAAAGCATATAATGCTCCTTTCAATTTTTTTTTTTTTTTTAAATGGAAGGATGTACAGCAGAATCTAACACACAACACACATACCCACGAGAAATGGGGCTCGTTCCGTGACTCACTGAAGGTGTCACTTAAAACTGGGAAAACACATTGTTGTGTGCACAGCAACCAACTTGTTCTTTCTACTCGAAGATATGCCACAAAACTGTGAACGTCTGCGTTCAAGACTTGATTTCCGTTATCCTGAGGGTTGTGAAAACTTTAGGCTCTGAAAATGAACACGATCGATTTGTAGGTGACAACATAAAACCGGACGACTAGACTTTTTTCCCAGGTGGGCTGCGTGTCCTCTCAACTCCGGTGTCCTGGAGAGGTCCCCAGCGTCATGTGCCACTTATCTGTGCTACGGGCTTTTCCCCTCCCAGCCTCCTTCCCGTCGCTCCTCTGCTCACATACCTCAGACATACTGTTCTATCGCCCTCACGTCGGGGATAAAACTGAGCTTTTCTCTTCCCAGCCCAAAGAGCTGGGCTTTTCCCAAGAGGAAAGAAATCCCTACTCCGAGTCCTTGGTATTAAAGGAAAGAAGCAACTCCCCCCCCCCCCCCCCCCCCACCAAAAATAGTGTTTGGAAGTAAGGAGTCCTGATGGTCCCTTGCAGGCTGTTCCTTCCAATGTCACAGCAGAGGCGAGCAGCGTTGCACGATTGGCAATCATCTGCACCGGGACTCCCAGGACCCAGAAGATGTGGTCGTGGCCACATAGCAATTCCATCACTAGCCACCTACGATGCCTTGAGCAAGCTGTTCACACTTCAGGCCTCCGTTTCCTGCTCGTGAAATCAGGGGGATAGACTACATGATCTCCAGGGAATTATTTGTTGTTGTTCCAAAAGTCTAGATATTATTTAAATTTTAAGACCTAAGATAAATAAATGACCTGTCTCCTGAATTTATTTTTAAAATGTAGTTCATGGCCAAGAATATTCACTGCCGTAAAGGAATCGTTTGAAGAAGTGCTCTTTTATTTTCTGTGGAACTGTATTTGACTTGAAATGTTTTATTTTTCGTTGTGTCCTTTCAATGGATTTCAGCATGTCTATGAGCTGAGTTAGTGTAACAAACTAAGTGATAACAGAATGGATATTGTGTTTTACGAGTCAATCAGTCAGGTCTCGAAGGGATAAAAATTATGAAGAAAATATGCAATTTATCCCGGTAAAAGAACTAACTTCTGCCTGAGAAAACATATCATACCCTGTATTATGGCATGATGCTGATTTGTCCCACAGGTGTGAATAAACCTGGAAAGCATAAACATTTGGAAGTTATTGAAAATTTATTGAAAATGTAGTACGAAACTTCCACCCTTCCTTTGTTCCCATCCAAAATACAGAGTTATTGTAGTTGGCTAAGGTTTTTCTTAAATCTCAGAGGTGTCATTTCCCCACATGTGAGAAAATTGAACGGGTTGGATCTAAGACTAATAGTACATGCCTTTATGGTGAAATATAGACAATGGGAGGTGTGTGTCATAGAAGTCTTCAATGCCTAATAAGGAAATAATCTGACTAACAGCAGGTGTTTTGATTAACAGAGAAGGTAGTTTATAGCGTAATAAAGAATGGCATGAAGGATTATATTGCCCAAAGAAACCAAGACAGATTTTGGGGTGGGGGGAGGGGAGTAACTTCTCCTTCCATGCCCCTGTGAAAGTAATACATATTGTTGAACTTGAAAAACAACGAAGGAAATAGAAATCACTGACGGTGTCCCCATCCTCAGACAACTACTGTTTCTTGTACTCGTTTGCACGTGCCTATATGTGCGTGCGCGTGTTTTATTTTTCGTGACGTACTCTGGAGCATGCATTTTTCATCAAGTTAAATAGGTTGTAAACGGCAAGCAGAGATTAGAAAACCAAATTTATATTCTTTCCATTAGGAATCTTTAGCTTTTAATTCCTGCTAATTTAGTAGTTATTTGTTCTTTTCGTCATACTTTGTCCACCGTCTCACTTACTGGATTTCAGTAGTTTTCTTTTCCAAAGGGTTTGGTGTCGTGGGTATTGAGTCACTTAATCTATTTGATATGTGGGCCCACTTAAAAAGAAAAAATCAGCCATTAAAAAAAAAAATCAATTGTGGTCCAGAGAGGTAGCTTGAGAGTTTATCGGTTCCATCTCCTTTCTTCAGCCAGAACTGCCCAGATGCTCTCTGTTTTAAGGACCTCCTGACAATAAAATTGTAAACCACAAATAGTGTTTAACACCCTTTGATGTCAGCCAACTATTCCTTCCGCCTAATTTCAGTACCTTATGGCACAGCTTAACCCCCTTCCCTTTTGATTTTTCTCCATTGGAGGTAGGGGCACCTGGTTACCTCTTTTGTAACATTGCCTTTTCCCAGTGAACAAATAAGAGCCAGTTACCCTCTAACTTTCTCTTCACGTCCAATTTCTTCTTTTAGTCCTCTTTTACCATGACAAGCTTGCCACGAAGACCACAGGCGTAGCGCCCAACATGTGGTGTACGTTCAAACGTGAAGATGTGGGTAAACTTCGGGATTGGTTGTGAGTTGTTGTGTACACGAAGCATCGCCTTCCATCCTAATTCCCTTCTCCCCATCCCAGTCCCCATTTCTGTTCCTGGTTAGTACTACTTGGAAAGGCCTCTGTGGCTAGCCAGGAGTAGGAACCGGGCCCATAGCTAAGATAGCACTCGGAAAGGCTATCTGTAAGTACTGAATGAAGTCCTTAGCCAAGGGCCGTTCTCCATCTCTAGTCTGTGCCCATAGCATCAGAAGTGGGTAGTAAACCGAACAGAAGATGTTAGGTAACATAGATTTCTCTCTTTTCCGACTGACGCTCATGTGGTACCTTACGGTTCACAAAGCACGTAGGGTCTTTGCAAGCATTTATTGAGGTTCTACTGCACCCTACCACTGGGTGAGATACTGGACCTCCAGGGTTTTTTAAAGCAGCTCTTACCCTCAGAGTTCACAGTTCAGTAGAGGGGACAGAATGTAACAAACCATCATGAGCCATCGAGGTAAGCCTTCTAACAGGTAAGATCAAGGTGCAGCGGTGGCAGAAAGGAACAAGTGATCGGTCCTATCTGACAGTCAAGGGCGACTCAAGAAAAGATGGCCGACCTGGGTTCTAGCACAACACCTAAAATGTGATTTCACTTACTGAGTGATGTGGTCCCATTCCTCCACTAGAAGGTGGGTATTGGACCTTCCATCTTGGAAGTCCTAGGTTGCTGGTTGCTGTAGCCGGGTCGTTAGATGTAAAGGGAGGAGCAATGTTACGTGTACGTGGAGAGTTAGGGGCTATGTCTCAGAGGACACTGAGTGAGAAATATTTTTTAAGTTAGACAAGTAACCGACAGGAGGAGGAGGAGAACTGAGAGGAAGGTGAATCAGGAGGGCAAGGAAAATAGGAAGCGTCAGTAGCCTTCCAAGGGGGAATGGGTGGTAGCCCGGGAGAAGGCTAGACAACCGTGGGGATGGGGCCGTGGTAGGGATTTTGAGAGCAGGAGTAAGGATGGATGTGGTTATAGAAGGCCTCTTTTGAGATAAACCCCACATGGGTCACGTTTCCATTACCTCCGAGTGCATCGTGATGGCAAGACGCTGATAGGTGGTCACTTGGAGACACTTGGAGAGTGGTCTTGAGACATGGTCCACATAATTAGCTGGAATGACAAAAAACAAGTGTGACCGAGGATACAACCTGCATTTAGGGCCGGTGAATGTTATCTGTGATGAACCAGATTGTAAATATCCTAGGCTTTGTCGTCTCCCCACATCTCTATTCTATTTTTACACAGAAGCAGCCAAGGATAACACATAACTAAATGGAGGTGGCTGTGTTTCAGTACAACTTATTCACAAGAATGGGCAGTGGGTTGGATTTGACCATGGGTTGTAGTCTTCTGACTCCTGATCTAGACGGTGGAGTCTGCATGTTGGCGACTGTAGTTGATTGGAGGCGTGGACCAGAGTACATGCTCTCTGGATATACCTGACACAGAGCCCTGGGGAATGCAGACCAGCAATCGTAGAGGAGGACAAACCGGCAAATGAAACTGAGATCACTGTCAAGCCAGAGTGGGGAGAGGTTTTCAGTGTTAGGGGGTGTGCATCACAGTCAGCTGACATAACCTAAGTGCTAGGATAATGATATTCGGTAGGAGGGAAGTTTTTGTGGCATGATAAGGACAGAAGTACTCTGAAAGGTAAATACAGGGCGAGCAAGTAAGGGCATGGGTTTGTTTTTGTTGTGGTTTCTGTTTTTTTTAACCCCAAATGTAAATATAAGGAAACAGACCCTTGCAAAGGTAGATTACGCAAGCCAGCGCCAGAACACGGACTCGCGTATTTGCATCTTGCAGTTGTGTGCGGTTTTTAAAAACCATGCCCCCACCGCCACCAGGCCCTAGCTCATTCTCTTGATTATTTTGTGACATCCCAACTTAAGAGGATCCCTTCTGGTTGGACCAAGAAGAATGAGCTACCTGTAGGTCTGCCAGTATGCAGATAGAGCCGCCCTTCTAGAAGTAACCTACAGCCGACCCCGCTCCTGTAAACCATCCCGAATACTTGCAGAGACCAGGCAACGCTCTTTGTAAACACGACACTCCTCGCTGAGTCTGAAGACCGTCTCCTGCCCTGGACCGAGAGCATCACGTGTGCTAGCTCCTCATTTAATCTGGGCACCAGCCCTCTGATTTCAGAAGTATTATTTCTCTCTGATCCATGAGGAAAACCAAGATGCCACCCCCCCCCCCTTCCCCCAGTAAGTGGCGGGCTGGGATTTAAACTCCCATGTCGCTGAGACTTCTCACAAGTAGAGGGACAGGGACTGCCAATCTGGAGCACAGGCACGGTATCCCCGTTGTCTTGTCCGATCCTACGGTCTCTGCCTCCTCCAGCCCCATGTCTTTTTCCGACAGTCGCTATGGTTTAATCTTTAGGAAGGTTGCAGGGCTGTGGAATTTTGTTATATCCCGTATTTTCATTCTGAGGTCTACCGCCATGGCTGGGCACGAGAACTTAGCCGGTAGTAAATGATAAAAATGTGTTGCGATGGGAGGAAGGTGGGGAGGCAAAGCGTGTGGGTGTGGGGGAGACACAGAAGAGGAAGGAAAAGGGATTTGTGAGCAGGGTAGGGAGGGGGCCGGGCCTGGAGGGCCCCTCGAACGTGTCTGTGTCCCCTAAACACATCTGTTTTTAGCTGGCTTGCTTCTGCTAACAGTTTCTCAATTTACATATGGAAGAACTACAGGCAAAAAGACTGGAATCGAGGGCTCATGCCACTTGGCTCCCCGCCAGCTTTGATTTCAAGCTGACAACTTTCTGGAAGTAACACAAGATTTATAGTTGTTTGTTTCCCCTAATGAGGTGGCAAGATAAGGCTGCATCTGTTACGGCTGCTCAGCCCAGGGTATGTGAACATTGCTCTTCTTTTTAAAAAGAAACACGAAAACGTAAAACTTTCGAGGTCTAAAAGTGGTGTAGATTAGCACGCTGGTAATTGGGCTCGTTGCACGTCAGCTGCTCTCACCTGGTTGGGGAGTGCTGGTGTGGAAGGTGGGTTGGCACGGGAAGTTGGCGGGTGAAAGCTCTTCCTTTTCTCTTGAGCTCTGGAGCAGGAGAGTCACGCCACGCGTTAAAGGAGGGGAAGGACATGGCCCGGCGTTTCTCTCCGATGTCTGAACAAGCCCTTCCTGGTCAGAGCCTGGACGCCACCCTCCGTGGCGCTTGCTAACAGGTCGCTAGGCATCTTGGCGGTGTGTCAGGGGGCGATGGGGACAGCCGTTCATCAGAGGCCTTCCCCGCATCCCGCACGACTGCTTCTCTGTCCTGCCTGGAGCTTCTCGACCTCGTGCTCTTACTTGCAAGGGAAATTCTGTTCTCCCTCGGTCAAATCATATGGAAACAGGGACAGAAAGGCTTAAAGTGTGAAACCTGTGGCCGTTTCTTTCTTACGCTATAACCGGGTAAACTGAGAGATGAGAACAGCCTTCGCATAGCACAGGAGGAGGCTTTCTTTTTCTTTTTTTTTTTTTTTTTAATAGCACTTTTTGACCCTATTCCACTGCAAAATAAGTTCAACTTGGTTTGGAGAAGAGCCACACAGATGGAAAATCGTAGAGAGACAGTAAATAAAATGTAACAAAAATGGCAAGTTTACCACTTGGAGCTTGATGTTATTGGGATTTGTATGCCGTCTCCCGTTTTATTTAAGGAGAAGTAAACTTCACGTTAATGAAGTTGGCAGATGATCCCAAATCAGAGGAGATTTCAAAAACGTGGAAGGGCAGAAATATTATAATTATGCCTTTAGGAGATTAAAAATATAGGCAGGAAATAACAAAATGAGATACAGCTTGTAAAATGCACACTCATGCAACTGGGGAAAAATAATGTGAAATGCAGAAGCTCAATGAACAGAAGAAATATGTAACAAAGTGCCAAAGAATAACAGTACGTGCCAGTATCCACCGGACCCCGAAGCATACTGCCGTGGACGGACCATTGGGGGCCACCTACGCTGCTCATCCGCAATAAAGAGACGGTTTGGCCTGCAGAAAGGACAGTCAGCGGTGTTTATTTTGGTTTCCATAATTTCCCTGTTGAGGAGCTAAGGAGACCAGAAGGCGGTCGCTGGTAGAAACCGACATAACACCAGGGAGGATGGGAGTGTAACAGCAGAGGTGAGGAAGGGCTGAATGCAGACTGATACTGGGGTTGGTCAACAACAGATGGGCCTCAAGGAAACCTGGGAGGCGAAATCAGGCTGAAGATCCAAGGAGGAGGCAAGAGAAGTTGCAGATGGCTTCCCGCGGGGCCTTGGTGGAGCAGGTGTCACTGTGACACCCACAAGAGGGTTAAACAAGCAGGTCCAGGTTGGCAGGAAAGATAGTCTCACGTATGTTGATTGGTGGAAGCCAAGGGGCTGTTCAGCTGTAGGACTTTCTAGTATGCAAATGGATGTTTAGTCCCGCTGGATGAGTTGTAAGCTAATTTGATGTGTCAGTGATCGATACAGAATGTCAAGTGCTTCTATCAGGTAGACCTTTACATTTTATCCTAGAAGGCCGAAAAATGTGAGCATCTCAGACATCTGGCCAAAACAAGAAAGCCAGTCTTTAAGTATTCCTTTCTTTCCATAAGACAGCGCTTATTCACTTTTCTTAAATATAGCTACAGTAGACCTGTTTTAAAAATCAGACACGAACACACATGACTTTTCGGAACTATGTAAGAAAATAGCTATTTTTAAGAATAAAATGAGTTCTTGGACCCCCAGGTGGCTCAGTCGGTTGAGCATCCGACTTCGGCTCAGGTCGTGATCTCACGTGCACTGACAGCCCAGAGCCTGCTTCGGATTCTCTGTCTCCCTGTCTCTCTCTGCCCCTCCCCGCTCTCTCTCAAAAATAAGACTAAACAGTACACATTTTTTAAAAAATAAAATGAGTTCTCATACTTTAGTTTTACAGGCAAGACCTTTGTCTGAAGAGAGAGTTTAAAAAAGTTGATTTTTAAACTCTCTCTTCAGACAAAGAGAAGTAGTTGAACTTCTAGAAGATGATGGAAATGTGGATGAGTCCAGGATGTAAATTTCACATTCTAAGAATGCTGATGATGTGTGAACCTGAAATCAGATTGTTGCTTAGTTTCTCAAAATATTGGGATTGCTAATCTCCCTTGGTCATAATTAGCAGTTAATGAGCAGAGTATCCAAAATAGAAGTGTCCCTGAGACAAATGAAACATACACGCAAGCAAAATTTTCCTGAATTTAAAAGCTTAGGGAAGTTTAGTTACTGATTCAAGTAAAATGCAGCCTTCACGAACTGAGGGCTCAATGTCATGACACGTGCGGGAAGGCACTGGACCCAGGAATCAGGAGAATTGTGTTCTGAGGCGGGATCTGTCCCTTTCACTGAGTTTTGACAAGGCTCTGGAGATGCCTGACTCTAAGTCCACCGTACCTGAGGGCAGGATCCTGCCTTCTTCTCATTCTTTGTGGTAGGAGGGCTAAGTGATTACCGATGGAAATCTCAGCAGCCTTTCTTAGGGATATTTCTGAAAGTCAAAGTCCTCAACGTGACTCTGAGGTATATAAGATGGGGTACGTATTTAAAATACCTTGTTAATGTCAGCAACGACCGTGTGACTCAAGCAGGTAACAAATAGGGACACACGTGTGCTTCGTCACAAGATAGTTATGTGGCAAGGCAGGGGCTCGTTAGAAACCAAGGCTTTGACTTGCTTGAATCCCCCCCCCCCCACTTTTCTTACTGGTGGTGAATCTTTTGGGTCATTTATTCTGAGGAATATGCACTGGGACCTCATAACCAGGGATTTTTTTTTTTAGAGAAGGTGGAAGAAACAGTGGTTTGGAAAAGGTCCTTGGAAGTTTAAGAGAAGGCCACTGCTGCCCTTCTAATCTCAAGGACATGACATGGGGGCAACGTGTCGTGCACACAGGGGCGGGCGTGGCTTTGTGGCACAGGCTTTCCTGGGGGAGTCAGGTTCTAGTTTGGGAGGTGGGGGATTTTTGAAGACGTGGAAGATGGTAGGGGGCGTTATGGGCTGACTTGTGTGTGTGTCCCGTCCAGTAGGCCTCCCCTTCCATAAAGGGGAATTCTGAACACAGGCACATGGGAAGAACACCATGTAAAGACAAAGGCAGAAATCGGCATGATGTTTCTGCAAGCCGAGGAAGATTGCTGCTAAACCACCAGGAGCTGAGAGAGGCAGGCATGGAGCAGGTTCTCCCTCACAGCCCTCAGAAGGAGCCTGCCGACTCCTTGACCTCAGGCTTCCAGCTTCAGAACCGTGAGACCAGACATTTCTCTCGTCTAAGCCATCCAGTTTATGCCATTTTGTGGTGGCAGCTGTAGGAGATGAATACGAAAGGAGACGGTGTCCCGAAGGAGAAATTCTTGTAGGATTCTAACAGTGGTGGAGGTTGGGGTCACAGGAAAGGAAGCTCAGAGAGCAAGCTTGAGGATGCGGACGAGATAACAAGATTTGCTCCCACTGTGGGTGGCCACAGTACGTGAGGACATAGCTTCGCTTTGACATGTGGAATCTACCGGTCACATTTTTCACGTGTGGTGCTGGGGGTTGCGTCAGGTTCTGGCAGACGTGGGACTGGAAAAGCTTAAAGAAACATCAGGCAAATGCGTCTTGAGGTGTCGAGCAGCACCGCCGACCGTTCTGCAGCGATTTGTTCTGAAGCTTTCAGCAAGTTGATCAATTTCATCCACTTCACCTGTTGCTGAGTTTTTCTGAACCTTAGCAAGAATGCTAATTAGTTGTGAAAACCTATATTGATGAATGAGGTGAAGGTCCCCCGAGGAACATGTATCCCATCAGTTAACAGTTGATTTATTCGTTGACGGAATGTCCTTGGAAAGCATATTGCGGGTTATGAGGAAAGTTTTTGAAACGTCGTAGGATGTAAGCTAATCCTGTGACCACATCTATTCAAAGAAAAAGCATATACTGCCTTTTCGCATAGTAGAAACTTTTAAAGTCATTTATTGCTTTCTATTGTGGCTCTGGTTTCATAATTGTTATCAAGCAACATGCCCCAATATGTGCCTTGACCTTATAAGAGGGAAGAGACCGCGGTCCATTCACCCCAAGTATGAATTTTCTGGAGCAGTTGCCCGATTCTTTCCGGTTCCTTAGCTTAAAAACCACTCTGAAGGCAGTAGATTTTATTTAGCCCCGAAGCTGTAGTTAGAACATTTTTCTTCCTTCCCCTCTGTTTTTGTCCCTAGTAAAATAAACGGAGATACGTGGCGCTCACCCGCCCTGCTCGCTCTTTCCTGCTCCCCCCCCCCACATGTGTGTGTTAGCCAAATATGCAGGTTTGTGGGGTCAAGAATGCCAGCGGGAAATGCACGCTGCACATACAAATGTGTTTTCAGACATTTCATTTAGAATGCGCTTTCCTTAGCCCTTTTGAAGGGACAGAGATGGAGGAAAGACAAATGTCGTTTTTATGCACTTGGTTCCATATTTAGACATGATGAGATCATTTCGGTTTCATCGGTGACGTTAACAACTAAAAGATAATAGCAGGCTGATACTTAGAGTGAGAATTAAGATGGCCTCATTGATCCCAACCCAGCTGTGTCCTTATTATGTGACCTTGGTTAGAAATCTCAAAAGCCACTGTGGTGAGAGGAACGTGCATCAGACTGTGTTTGTAAGAACAAGCTCATTACAAGGCATACAGGGAAGTTAAAAGTATGTTCATCCAGAGGGAGATACCTGAGTTTTCTTATCTTTGCTAATTGGACACGGGTTGCATTTTCAGAGGAAAAGATGTTAGATACATTTTTAAGACTGTGGTGCCATTTCCCTGCAGACAATACAAAGGGCAGTCGTTAAGTCAGAGAAAGACAGAAAGCGTATGATAGCACTTATATGTGGACTTTAAGAATGCCGAACTCCTAGAAACAGAGACTAGAATGGTGATTATCAGCGGCCGGGGAGTAGGGAAAAGGGGAGGTGTTGGTCAGAGAGTATAAACTTGCAGCTGTAAGACGAATAAGTTCTGGGGATCTCATGTACAGCATGGCCATTAAAGTTAACAATGCTGTGTTACATGCTTGAAAGTTGCTCAGAGAATAGATCTTAAATGTTCTCGCCACAAAAAAGAAATGGCAATTATGTGATATGATGCAGGTGTTCCCTAAGACGATGGTGGTAATCATTTTGCAGTGTATCTGTACCAAATCAACATGTTGTATTTTGCAGTGTATCTGTACCAAATCAACATGTTGTATGCCTTAAACTTATACAATGTTACATGTCAGTTACATCTCAGTAAAGCTGGGGGAAAGGGAAATTAACACCTTTGGAGAAAACTACAGTGATTTTATGGTTCTGTTATGTGACTGAGAGGAATACACACACACACACACACACGCAGGAGAGCACTAGAGCAGGGACCCACCTGTTCTGATTTGACTTTGGAATCGTACGGATTAGGCGGGAGTGTTGATGGCACATGATTCGCCTCCCCACTTGTTGTCCTGGGGCTAATGACAAACCATGTCCATTAGGCTGCAAGCTGATTTGTGTCAATGCAAAGTGTCATGCTTGGTGAGAGGGAAGCCAGCCCAGAACGTAAAGTAAATCGTACCATTAACTTGTCTCTATTTATATCCTGTTTTGGTTCTAAAAACCAGACATAAGATGCTTACGTTTGATTTGGCATAATTCTCAGGACTATCTTCTGAGGACTTGGGAAATCTCATTTGCTTGGTCTAAATCCATCAATGTCCTGAGCTATGTATCTGCTCTGTGACTGAGTGTGGAATTTCCCTAGTGACTGGGGACACGCTGGGGTGTTTGCATATAAAGGTAAATATGAATTCAGCCAAGATCTAGTTCATACAAAGGTATGGTAATGGGGTAATATTTAAGGAGTGAAGCAAATGTTGCACGAGCGAAGTAAGTGCCAGGATCCATTTCGAGTAGAACTTTATTGCTTATGCTTTTTAAATATGATTGTTTTTAAGCAAACAAACACAAGCCCGAGTTTCATCCTCTAGTTCAGTTTCGTAAGGTTATTTTATGTGTATGTGTGTGTGTGCCTGTATGTGTGTACGTGTGCACCAAAAAGGATATTTTAGTAAAAGAGAAATAGTGTAAGAATAAATTTCTCTGGTTTTGACAGAATGCTAAGCATAGGGCTGACTAAATCCTATAAAGTTTGTGCCCTGTGTTGTTTCCACCACACTGTGGGTGTGACCTCTCCTTCTCCTGCTGTGACCTTTATCAGAGTGCCATTCAGTACCCGGGAGGGTCCCCACTGCATGTACTCTCCAGAAGAGACTTTAAAACCCAGGTAGTGTAATCCGTACTCCTCATTTTTCTAGCCGCAGGTGCGATGCTCAGCGACGTTCTCTGTGTCATTCTCCAGGAGCTAAGGGTAAAGCCCACTCAAGACTAAAAACCTAAAAACGGAAGCTCCAGTGACAACACAGAAGACTTGTTTAGCGCGTTCAGGGATTTGCATACTGACATAAACTTAATGCAGAATGGATGTCAGGTCGTGGGCGTCTTCCTTGGTTATTTGACTTGGGAAATGAGAAGGGAAAATAAAGTAACGAAGCTGTTAAAAGAATTTGAATTTCAGGGGCGCCTGGGTGGCTCGGTTGGTCAGGCATCCAACTTCGGCTCAGGTCATCATCTCGCGGTCCGTGAGTTCGAACCCCGAGTCGGGTTCTGTGCTGACAGCTCAGAGCCTGGAGCCTGCCTCAGATTCTGTGTCTCCTTCTCTCTGCCCCTCCCCTATTTGCGTTATCCCTCTCCCTTTCTCTCTCTTTCTCTTTCTCTCTCTCCCTCTCTCTCTCTCTCTCTCAAAAATAAACATAAAAAAAATTTTTTTTTTGAAACTTGAGTTTCAGCTCAGACTTTATGGTCCCTTTTTGTACACATAACAATATCTTTTTTTTAAGGGAAATGTTTAAGGTCACTTTGTTTACTATAGGTGCTCAAATATTTATGAAACTATTTTCGTTAGAAAAACAGTTAACCCAGGTTGAGTCTAGAATGTTCCTTGCTCGTTCACTGAAGGGCTGATGATCAGGTACTGAAAGGAAACTTTACCAGCACATCCTTACTCTTGGACAGATGTTACATATGCCTCAATAACAATAGCAGCAAAACATTTCCTCAATAGCTAAAATTCTGACCCCTTCTAGTTGAAGGATATTTATTTAGAAAGAAGTGCATTTAGGGGCGCCTGGGTGGCTCAGTCGGTTGAGCGTCCGACTTCGGCTCAGGTCATGATCTCGCGGTCCGTGAGTTCAAGCCCTGCGTCAGGCTCTGTGCTGACCGCTCAGAGCCCGGAGCCTGTTTTGGATTCTGTGTCTCCCTCTCTCTGACCCTCCCCCGTTCATGCTCTGTCTCTCTCTGTCTCAAAAATAAATAAACGTTAAAAAAAAATTTAGAAAGAAGTGCATTTAAGACTAAGCTGTATAAACAGGTCAGAGTGAAAGGATTTTTTTTTTTTTTTTTTTTTTTTTTTTACAACCAGAGTCAAAATGACTGGAATAATTCATACGTATTTCTTAATTCTGTACTTCAACATCGTGGTGTCACCCCCAGCTTTTCTGCCTGTGCTTTCTAGATACCCCTGTGACCAAAGTTCCTTAGCTCGGGTGCGTTTAGTTCCAGCGGGGGGCGTCCCGGCGCCCACTGAGGGTCCTGTTCATTCTGTGCTAAGGTCCTCTGCTTCCCTTGTAAAATGAGAACCTTCTTCCTTGTGTTTCCTGATCTCACCCAGGAGTTTTTTCAGTTTTTTGTTTTTTGTTTTTTGTTTTTTTTTTTTTTTTTAACAAGGGAGGATGTTACCATCTTTGAGAAGACTTAAGATGGCAGTTTCTGTTTTTCTCTACACATATAAGAGATCAGAAATGGGAATCGGTAGAAACTTACATTTGCCTCATCTACAACCCGTTTATTCTATCCATGAGGAGTAATGAGGGATCAGAGCCCATTAGAGCCTGAATGTTTGGGAAAACGTGCCTATGTGGCCGTGCTCTTTGGGCCCATCGATCTTCATGAGAGGGAAAGAACTATGGGAAGGTCAGTAGAAGAGTCAGTTCTCGGGTTTGTATTTCCAAATGTTTGTGGTGCTTCCACATGAGAGTTTAAAAACATGAAGTGATTCAATTTTAATTTTATAAAATTATAAAATTGTGACTTTTCAGCAAGCTGACATTTTTAGCTGGCTTGGTTCAGATATTTTCCTACAAATAAATTAGTTTTGTTTATTCTAAAGAGATTCATTGGGTTTTTAAAAATGGATTGAGCTAATAGTTCAGAAAACCTGAGAGTTAGCTACTAACATGTTTGTAGTTCATTCTGATTTGAGAGTCAGTTTGGTTTAAATTCCAGCTTAAAAAAATTAAGGAGAGGGGCGCCTGGGTGGCTCACTTGGTTAAGCGATTAAGCGTCCGACTCTCGGTTTCGGCTCAGGTCATGATCTCCTTGTTCTCAAGTTCGAGCCCCTCTGATGCTTGGGATTCTCTCCTTCTCTCTGTGTCTCTCCCCTCCCTGCCCTCCACCTCTCAAAATAAATAAGTAAACATTAAAAAAAATTAAGTAGAGATACACTTGGACCAGATGTTGGCTCTGTTTTCATGACAGTCTGGATAGATGGTATTATTGAACACTGTGAATAGACTAAATAATCTCAATCAAGAAAATCCACTCCTAGTAGAGAAATTATTTTTCAGTGGAAGGAGGTGATAGGATTTTTCCCCATGTTATTTCACGTGGAAGATTTTTCAGCAGACTGGTCAGAGTTCTGCCCAATTGTTTTGAAGGTTCCTAAGAACTAACCTGATTTTTGTCCTCACTACACTCTGAATTTCCTTAAGCTTTTGGAACCTTTTTCCGTTTTAAATGTTACACACACTCTTCGCTTTGACCATTGAATGAAATGTTTTGACATTTAAGGGGAAAAAATCCTATAAGCATTAATCAACGTAAGATATTTGTTGCTTTTTCATTCGACCCCATCCAGCTTTCATCCTGACACGCACCATCCTGGAGGCACCGGCGGCTGGTGTAATTGTTCAGTACAGAACGCGGTTTGATCTCTTTCTTGTGCTTTCAGTACTGGTAAATTAATCAAAAGGAGTTACTGCTCTGCTGGGCATTAGCATGGGTTTAGATGTTTCTGCTTCAGGGCCTGTTCATCAACGAAAATGCTTTTAAGCCCCAAATGGAGAGTAAACAGTATCGTTGCGGCCGCTTTGAGGTGAGCCATTACTTGTGACCCGCTTACGTTGGGGAAGAGGCCCGTTTGTATTAGCGGCTCTTCTGGTTTGGGTTGTAGCATTTCCAAAATGCTTTTTCTCCTTTTATTTTAATGTCCTTAGTCTTTGCGAAGAGCCACTCCTACCGTCATCACCGCACATTCATGCCAGAGGCATTTCGATCTCGATACGTGGAAATCAAAATGAGGAAACCCAGTTTGGTCCCATGCCAACATTCCTATGAAGTTTGAAATCTAACGTGTGTCATAACCAGCGTTTGTCGTTAGAGGACAATGAAATTACACTACCAACTGAGACAGAAGTCATCATCTGTAATACACAGCGGTTCTTTGGGGCATGTGGGTGGCTCAGGCGGTTGAGCATCTGACTCTTGATTTTGGCTCGGATCATGATGCCCAGTTTGGGATCCCATGCTCAGTGTGGAGCCTGCTTAGGATTCCCTCCCTCTCTCCCTCCCTCCCCAAACCCCCCCCCCCCGCCCCTCTCCCATGGGCGCACTCTCTCTCAAAAATAAAAAAATAAGAGCGGTTCTTATTAAAATTGTAGTTGGGTTTTTTTTTTTTTTCCCATTAGACAGAAGTCGATACTCTTATTATCATTGGCACTCTTTGTGCCAAGCATTGTACTAGGTGCCAAGATCCAAAAGAAAATAGTCTTTGCTTTCCAGGAATTAGTCCCTTGAGAAAGACACATATATGAGTCATTTCAGGGTGATGAGGGGTGTGTGCCCATTGAGGGATTGACCAGGGGGCTCTAGGTTAGGTCGAGAGGGTGGGTCCTCTCCCAAGGAGGAGATGACGTTGAAGCTGGTCTTCAAAATGAGTGGAAGGTAGTGGAGGGGTGGGGGGAGACAGGGAGTTGGAGGAGAAGATTTGTCAGGAAAAGCAGGGCAGTAAGACCATAGGTGGAGGGGGTAGGGTGGGGCATGGGTGTTGTCAGGGAGGCAGTGTCTGGAAAGGAGCTCCGTGAGGCACGCGGTGCTCAGGAAACTTTTTTTTTTTAAGAAATTTATTGTAATTTAATATAGTGGTCTGAGTTCAGAGAAATAAAGGGGAAATTATGTGTTTGAAACATTAACTTTGCAGCCCAAATATGGAAGAGACTCAAAAAACCAGAAAATAAAAATAAAACCAGGCATACACAGGAAAGCGGACAATTCTAGATATGGACATAATGCTCCCCTCAGGGCCCATTACTATTATATGGTTTTAGCAGTTTTGTGGAGGTATAATGGATATGCAAAAACGGCAGGTGCTTGGTGTGTACGATTTGGTGAGTTTGGACAAACGCAAATACCCATGAAACCATCACCACAGTCAAAGTAATGGACGTGTACTCATCACCTCCTAAAATGTGATCTGGAATGGTGATCTACCAAACCTAGGCTTGTTCCTGGAGGGGAACCCTGAGGAATTCAAGAAAGTGCGGTAAAAAGATTGGCCTTATGAACACAGCAAGGCTGTGGTGTAGACAGGAGTTGGGGTGGGGGTGGGGCAACAAACCCATGGTGTTTCTTCAGATTTTCTTTAAAAATGAAAAGGAAATTAAAAGGGGAAGTTCTGGTCATGATTGAGAAGAATTACTTGAGATAACGGTACATTGTCTCCTTCATTTCTGATCGGTGACGTCTAAGTTTGCTTTAAAAATAATTGTTTGCATGTAAAGAGCTCCTACCTGTGTATAGAAAATTTCTGTTTTGAACGAGTTGCTCTGGAAAAACATAGAAGCCCTTTTGGGATTACATTGGTAGTTCGGTAAAGTAACGTAGCTGGAACACATCTGTTTTTGAAAACTGAGCATTTGTTCTGTTTGTCCAGGGTCTAAAGTTGAAGTGCGTTTTTGGACTACACCACAGCATCCTGGAAAACTGAAACGGGGCCTGGGCACACTGTCTATCGGGGTGCCGGTGAGCTCCCAGCCAGCACTGCTGTCCTCAGGGTACAAACTGCACATTTTTCTGGTGAAATTTACCTCACTGTGTAAATGTGATTTATTTGGCGGGGCGGGGGGGGGGTGGTGCAGGAGGCGGGAGGGGGCCTATTTCTCCTACAACCTTCTCTGGATTTATTTGAAGGTAACTAAGGTAATCCCACGCCCTCGGCTTATTTTGAATTCAGCCTCATCAACAGATGTTTAGTGAGGCTGGATGGTGCCTTTAATGAGAGGGCTAGAGGCACGGTGCGAAGAAACGTCAGCATCTTCTTTCTTTTTCTGTATACTTTGGTATTTAGAACGTTGAGAGGTAGCTCTGTGAGTCTAGAAATATCTTGCAGTGTAATATCAGTCAAATGGCTACAGTCAAAGGCAAAAGTGGTCACAAAAGCTTTCGGGGAGGAGTTCAATTGAGGAAGGTCTCCGGGGGCATTTAATCAGCTTTTGTTTTTAAGAACTTACGTGCTTTTTCATCGTAAGAGTAGTACACGTTTCTGACGTGAACCGGAGAGAGCAAAAATGCAGGAATAATTCACCTAAATCCATTCTTGTCAGCGATAGCCACTTTCTAACTTACTTCCTCCTGCGATTGTATCTCTGCGTGTACACGTGTATGTCCATTTAATAGTGCACGCCCCAAACTGGATGCCACTGCACCTGCAATCGCCCAGCTTGCTGTCTTCGTTCAATAGTGCACAGTGGGTGTATGCCCGTGTTCCATGTGGGCACAGTTTAGATCTTCAGCATTCTCTTTTTTAAGATTTTTTCTTAACGCTTATTCATTTTTGAGAGACAGAGACAGAGCACGAGTGGGGGAGGGGCAGAGAGAGCGAGGGAGCCACAGAATCCAAAGCAGACTCCGGGCTCTGAGCTCCCAGCCCAGAGCCCGAGAGGTCTGCGTTCCTAATGGCGTGGGGCTTACAGACGATGCTCTCGGGCTGTCTGAGGGCTATCACCTTGTCTCCTGATCCGTTCCTTTCTTAGCATAAATTCTTGCAGTGGAGTTGCCCGTTCAGAAGTCAAACGGAGTTGTATATATGCACGTCGGTAGTATATCAGGGTGCTTATTTACCTCCGCATCAACTTGTGTATCTGTAGTGTGTTCAGTTTTTGACAAACTCTGTTCACGCTGTTCCCTTCCCTTCTCCTGAGCTGCTCTTTCGTCGGCTCTGCCCACCATCTCCTCCGGTTCTCTCAGAACTAAGAGGAAGACCTCTGTGGGGTTTTTTTGGTTTTTTGGTTTTTGTTTTTTTTACTGGCTCACCACCCTCCACTGTGTCTTTGGCTGCTCTGTCAGGCTCCAGCAGCCCTCAGCTCAAGTGCACCTGGCTGGAGTGGGGCATGAATAGGTCTTAGGTTTCCTGCTGGAGCTCACAGGACTGGCCGCAGCAGGTATAAGAACGCCGTCTGGGCCGCGAAGCCCGGAAACCTGGGAAGTGGCGTCACAAACAGACCTGTACGATGCACGTTGGGACTTGCAAACCGAGTGATACCACTCGAGGGGCGTGGCCCCACAGCTGCCTTTGGCTCAACCCATACACCTTTCGAAAACCCTTTTTCGCTTATTCAGCACCCAGCTCAGTGCTGATTCGTATGAATGTTGGCCAGACACTCTGGTTGTGTGGTTATTCGCTTCCCGTTCCCTTTTAATGAATGCGACGCTCGGCCTTTTAGAGCAATTTACGTAGCAAACTTACGTAGCTGTGAATTTGGAGACTCGTTCCAGGTGGGGTAAGAGTGTCCACAGCCATTGTGTGAGTGCCAGCCACGAGCCTTCACTACCAGCCGATAAAGAGTTCCAGAACGTAGAGAGAAAACTGGCACACGTTGGGGTACGTTGCAAAGCAGCGAGGGTGGTGCTGGCCTCCGTGGGGGGGGGGGGGGGGGGGGGGGATCGCAGAGGAAACGTTATCCTCGGCGTAGAGGGATGGTCCTGCCATGTCTGTAATGAGGTTTCCTAGCTTCTGTTTGGGACACGTGTTGTCAAAAGTACTGGCAACCCCACGAGAGGCTGGGAATGTCCTGCAGCGAAGCATCTCCCTGCCTGTGGGAAGGGTCTCCTCTGCCACGGTGCTTGGTGGGTGGGTGTGCACAAAAAGAAACACCACCTGTGTCAAAACTTAGCTCCCAGAGTTAAGGAAAAGTCTGCTTCCTGAGTGAACATAGCATCTGGAAGAAATAGAGAGGGGCTGTTTCCTAATTGCCATTCAAGTGTGTTAAGCCAAGGGTCCTGCATAGTTTTCTCTCCTTCATTCACTCGGGGACTTGAAAAGAAATCGTTCCCCTTGCGCGTAGCATCACGTGTGTACCACGTATTCCAAGAGCAGTACCGTTTGACTCGGTCAGCATTGATAGCCCCACCTGATCACCGTAGCACCCCAAAAGCGTGAGGCTGTCATTACAAATCTGACTTAATTTGCCCGATGCATTTTTAAATTTTTTTTTTTCAACGTTTTTTATTTATTTTTGGGACAGAGAGAGACAGAGCATGAACGGGGGAGGGGCAGAGAGAGAGGGAGACACAGAATCGGAAACAGGCTCCAGGGTCCGAGCCGTCAGCCCAGAGCCTGACGCGGGGCTCGAACTCACGGACCGCGAGATCGTGACCTGGCTGAAGTCGGACGCTTAACCGACTGCGCCACCCAGGCGCCCCTTGCCCGATGCATTTTTATCGGTTGGCTAGTTTGCCCCACTCTGTGTGGCTGGATTGCTGAATATAGTTTTCTTTATTCTGTTGATGGCCTGAACTTCATTACCAGCTGATAGGGAGTTCCAGAATGTAGGAAGAAAACTGGCCAAGAGTATTGGTGGCTTACTAAACTGGCCCTGGCCTCTGCTTTGTTCCTGATGAGATTATCAGAGAGCAAGTCACACAGAGTGTGCTCACTGCCATGGTCAGTGCCCAGGCCCATAAGGCCGTTATCTTTCCAGGAAGCTGTGGCCTTCTCTATTTGCTCCTTAGGAAAATTTCAACTTTAAACATTTCAAATCGAAAAACCCTATGTGATTTTTTTTTAAAGCTTTTACTAATATGATTTAATGGGCTATAGCTAGCTTCTTAAAATCAGTCAAAACTGTCTTTTCAATAATGTTGAAAAATATTTTTCTTTGAGTAAAAATTAGTCTCTTCAATTTTAAGATAATTTCACTTGCAAGTTTGGAGCTCAATAAAGTCCTGGGTTAAGTAAGTGCCCTGGAGAATTGTCTGATGTCAAAAAGTAGGCAAAGAGGTCCTAGCTTTAAAATTTGTTGGGATCTGGGGCACCTGGGTGGCTTAGTCGGTTAAGCGTTCGACTTCAGCTCAGGTCATCATCTCACAGTCTGTGAGTTCGAGCCCCGCATCGGGCTCTGGGCTGACAGCTCAGAGCCTGGAGCCTGCTTCAGATTCCATGTCTCCCTCCCTCTCTGCCCCTCCCCTGCTCGTGCTCTGTCTCTCTCTGTCTCAAAAATAAATAAAAACATTAAAAAAATGTTTTTTAATTTGTTCAGATCAAATATTAACAAATTTGTTTTAATTGAATTTTTGTATTATTTTATCATCATTTCAGAGATAAAGTGCTTTCGAGATTTTATTTTTTACCATAACAACAGATCATCTGTGACGTAAGAGAATACGTAATTACAGATTTCATTGGGATTTTTAGGTTAACTGAAAATGGTCATGTGTTGGAGGGGGCATTTCTGTTTTTGACTTGTTCACTGGTATTATTTGACATAATGAGGCTTCTTTGAAATTTGTCTTCTACCGATTTCTGTCCTTTTTCTTTGGGAAGAGTAAAATGGATTCTAGACTCCCGTTTTATTAATTACATTCCTATTGGGCTATTTGCTGTTTTGTTTCATTTTGGGAAACCAGAGTAAGCGGAAAAACTATTTCTAGTACATGAATGAGAAAGAATCATACTCCCATGTTTGATCCTGCTCGAGGGGGAGAGCATCCTTGTGACGGCTAAGCGTCTCTTGAGTTTATAACGTGTTCTAGTGAGCAGCTGACATGATTTTAAGGCAAGAGGACAGACTAATCTGATCACACAGTCCTAATCATTCAAGAAAACTCTGATATGATTACAGTTCCATCTCTTGAGGCAGGCTTTCCCCACTTTGACTCACGACCGCACCGAGGGACAGAGCTATGGAGGGAGGTGTGCTGACCCTGGTTTGTTCTTTGTTCCCACGCGTTCCCTGCCCCAAACCTCCACGGGCTCCATTTCCCTCCGCAGCATCTAGCACAACTGCTTCTATCGTTTCTGCAGTGTGACCCGTGGAGGTAAACTTGGCAGTGGACCCTGTGTGCCAAACACTTTGGGTGTATGGACAGTTAAAAACGGAAGACGTAATCTTTATCCTGCAAGAACGCACAATCTTATTTGTGTTTACATACGTTCACAGTCAGTATGTCTGGATAGTGGAGTGAATTATTGTGCAATTTAACGGGTCGGCATACAAAGAAATTAGGTAAAATTATACATGAAAGCAATCAGATACAGGACGTTAAGGTGGGGGGTGGTAAATTCAAATAAGGACACATCAGCCAAAATTTTCTTCCCTGCTGTTCCGCATCCCACCTCCACCCTGAAACGCCGGGAGGCCCTGAAGTCAGGAACTTAGGGGAGGACCTTCCCAGCCAGGACTAGCATGGAGCCTGGATGGCGTCCTCAATGGAGAGGTGGTGAGGGGTGGCTGGCACTTAATCCAAGAGTCAGGAAGAAGCTAAGAGAGGGGTTTTCCCCATCTTTCAAAATGCTTACCCACTGATAGCGTTCCTTTGGTCTTTGTGACTCTTCTGTGAGACACATGGCAGGGGTGACTCCCTCAAATTGAAAGCAGAGAACCGAGAATCGGGATCAGGTAACTTCGTGGGGCTCTCACCGTGCTGGGAGTAGATGATCCGTGCCCGTCCCCCAGCCCGGCCTGGCCGGATTGCTCAGCGGAAGTGTGCGACACTTCCCGAGTGGGGGTGTGTGCACAGTAGCCGGGCGTGTAGCTGAGTGGCTAAGCGGGCAGACCCTGGAGTGCGACGGCTGTGGTCACGTCCTGCCTTGGGTCGGGCTTTGTGACCTTGGGCACAGTGTGCCAGCCTCCCTGGCCTAGTTTTCTCACCCTTGAGTCGGTCAGGATGGCCCTGCCGATTTCTCGGAGTCGCAGCGAAGATTCAACTAGCTCGGTCACGGAGGGCCAAGTACCGTGTGTTCAATCAGCCACAAGTCTTTTATTATTATCGCTATAAATAAAATAATAATAAAATATCAATTTTGCTTCCAACTCGAAAATATAGGTTTTAGTGCTCGCTTTGGCAGCGCCTATACTAAAATTGGAAAAATGAAAAGCTTCACGGGATCCCTTCTGGGGATGACACACAAATTTGTGACGCATTCCATTAAAAAAACAAAACCAAAACAAAGCAGCGTAAGTCTTAGAACCTAAGAAATATCAGAAACCCTCATTGTTGGCCACAGAGGAGAGAGAAAAACTGGAGCGGCCGCCTGCCTAGATGAGAAGAGGCAGGAATCCCATTTATGCCCCTCTCTGGGGGGCCCTCCCACTCGAAGCCTTCCCCCTTCTTCCTCCTCGTTCGTGTGGTCACGCGGGGCCGTCACCTGTGTCCTCGCCTCCCCACAGTGTGAACAACGAGCACTCTGAAACCCTGGGCGTGAACAGACTCTCCAAGGGATGGGGAGGGTGGGAGCTGTTGGAAGAAGGATGGAATTTTCCCCACATGTAAGTTATCATCACCTCGGACCTCGGGTCACGGAATCTGGTTCTGGGCCTTATACCACTCTGAGTGTGGGCCATATGATTTTTAAAAAGGCACCTGGGTGGCTCAGTCAGTTGAGCATCCGACCCTTGGTTTTGGCTCAGGTCATGATCCCAAGGTTGTAGGTTGGAACCCCAACCTACACGTCAAGCTCTGTGCTGAGCCTGGAGCCTGCTTAAGATTCTCTCTCTCCCTCTGCCCCCTCCCCGCTTGCTTTCTCTCTCTCTCTCTCCCTCTCTCTCACCCTCTCTCTCAACCTCTTATATCAAACTCCCTTATCTGAGGCTGCGTTTGGTTGATGACTCCCATTTTAGCTGGAAGGTGGGTATGATTGCAAGATTTAAGCATTTCTCGCCATCTCCTTTGTATTTCTAGCTTTTTATGGGACGAGAGCCCTTGCTGAATGCGCTCCTGGTACCTTTCCTCGACTCCTCAGGTCTCCTGGCTGGAATCTTCTTCATCCTAAACTCCCCCCTGGCCCTAGCCCTGGTCCGAGTGGGCATGTATGTAGCTAGCTCTGGTCTTGATCTCCTCGCCAAGCTCAGCATCAGGCCCTCCGCCCCGACAGCAGCATTGATCTTTCTCACTTGTCCACCGCAGCTGCCAGCCAAGGTGGACGGGGCAGATGTTGGTAGCGCTGACCCCGCCTATCGAACCACATAAATGGCAAACTGGACTTTCAGGTGGTGGCTGTTGCTTAGAGGAGGTGGTAACCTGATTAATGTGGTTGTTGGTGTATTAATCGACTCTGAAAAGTATAGGTACCAGGTGGACTTGAAGGTTGAGGTTTGGGCTTCTCTGAACAGGTGTTGTAACGAACAAGTCACTTTCATCTTTCTTTTTCTTTGATCAAAACTGAAAGATGATCATTATTTAGTATGATAAGTGTGTTCTTGAACATGAATTGGAAACAATGAAAATGAAGAATAAGCACAAGGAGAGCTGTGTTTGAAGTCCAAAAACAATCATTTAAAAATGGGTAAATTCAACAGGCATTTGTTACCTATTGTATTTGGTGCTACGGGTTTTAAGGATGAGTAAAAGAAATCCCTAAGACCAGGTAACTCATAGCCTAATTATGGAGACGAAGTACCACACAGCAAACTATATTCCAGACCAGACTTTGTCCAAAGAAGTGTTGTTCTGCTAGTGTTCAGTCAGTCAGGAGAGCAAGTCACAAATTAAACTTGCAGTAGGTCAGGTCTATTACTCTTAGACTTGGCTGCTACAGTTGATTTCTCCTGTGGGTGCACGGCGTCTCGGGCTCACGTTCTCTCTTTATGCAGACCCGCACGTGGTTGGTCACGAGGCCCAGGGTCGCTCCTGCCCCACACCAGGCGCTCCTGCCCCATCTGCCTGGTGTCTGTCGATCTTTCTCGACCACTTTCCAGGACTTCAGCGGATTTATAGAACCAGCACGTTCATCTTCCTGTTCTGCTTTAGCAGCGGTAGAATGCTGCTGCCTGCCTCCCTCCCCCCGATAGACTTTATTTTCTGGAACAATTTTAGGTTCACAGCAAAATGGAGTGGAATGTACAGAGATATTTACAACACATGCAGCGCCTCCCCCCCACGCCCCCCCCCCCCCCGTCCCGACAATGGTACATTTGTTACAATTGATGAACTACATTGACCTGTCCTTATTACCCAGAGTCCATTGTGCACATTAGAATTCACTCTTGGTGTAAATTCTCTGGATTTGGACAAATGTACCCCCAGAAAAGCGTGATCATTTCTCGCTATTGAGATCAAGAATTAGTGGCTTATTAAATACGGGCTTTAGGTTTGAGAAGGGGTGTGTGGTTCTTGGAGAAAAGAGTTTTGTCTGACTTCTCTGCATTTCTACCCAACAAATTCCACTCCCAGATTTTCAGATTGGAGACAGTGGGTGCATGTGGTGCTGGTCACTCTCATCCCTGTGGCTCTTAAGGCTCTCGGTTGCTTGCATGAGGCCTGGGGTCAAGGTCAAGAGGCACACAGGCTGCCCCACTTTTTCCAGGGTACAGATAGTTACAGTTTGGCTTATTTCTCGGGTTGGTAATCTGGTGACCTTTGCGCCAGGTGACAGGTGAAGGGCAGGTCTAATTAAAATCAGTCTATTAAGCATCTCGGTCGTCATTTATTCTTAGTGGTGCATGAGCTCATGATGTGTTGGCCCTGAAGGAGCTATAAGCTTGCTCTGAAATGTCAAAACTCAAAGCCTTCTCAGCTTTCCTCTCGGTTCTATTTCCTATTCCCACTATCCCCACAGCAAAGGCCAGGCACGCTGTTTTGAAATACTAGTGAAATTTGCAGTGGAGAACAATAAATGTATGTTAACCCCGAGGAAGGCAGACACTCCTGAGAGAGTTTGGGGGGCTTTAATAAAGCATTTCAAGGAAGCAGAGTATCGAATTAATGCTTTTTGTGCTAAAAACATTAAGGTATTTAAATGTGTTATTCTAATCCCTGCTTCAGCCTGGGAACAGAAGGATCTAATATCTCTTATTTAAATCCCAGCCTTCCTAGTCTGGGCCCTTCTTTTCAGCCTAGCACAGGAAGAAACAGGCTATAGGCAGTTGACTTCAGTGAATAGAAACCTGTGTGTAATTGACAACGTACGACCTATTAAAATTTTATATCAAATGCGGCTGCCCGGATCTTAACATATTCTGTATTGTTTAGTGGCGATGTTAGGTTTTCAGAAGCTAGACTCCTGTCTGAGCGCCATTTTAATTGTTCTGTTTCCTGGACACGCAATAAAATTGTCATGGACGCAAGTACAGATGCATAAATCCTGAACCCCCAAGCAGGGGATACTTATTTCAAAGCGAGCCCTTTCTGGTTGTGGAGTAAACTGATCTTGGGCAGACAGGGTGTCCTCCCTTTCTCCAGAGCCACTCCGAAAGCCTCAGCTGCACAGGCAGCATTTATGGCCAAAGCACAGGATCAGGTTATAAGGTTTTTGTTCGGTGAATAAAGAATATCAGGTTCCCTCACGACTCACAACTGTAGGATGGCTGGTCTCTACCTCCTAGGCTGGGAGGAAGAGAATGCTCACGGGACAGTGAAGGCAGTCTGCAGTCAAGTAGTAATTAAGATCAGTGGTAAATATATCGCCCTGTCCCCAGATCACTCATTAGGGTTTTTTCCGCCTTTAAAATTCTTGTTTGTCGAGAAGTTTTTTTTTAGATTTTGGAATCAGGATTGGGGGCCATAGAAGGGTGACTTCAGGTGACTAGACTATTTAGTCGTAAAATTATTCATGTTGAAACTCTGGGTCACGCATCCAACGTGAAAGTGCAGAATACTTTGATTAAGATACTGGCAAGATTGTTTTTCAGAGTTTGATACTAAAAGGAGAATCAAGACCACATTTTGTACACTGTGTTTGTATGTGTGTGTGGTGTGTGTGTGTGTGCGCATGCACCAAACACTGAGATAATCAGCAACCCCTTTAAGCTTTAGAATTAAATACTGGAGGAGTTAAATGAACTTTTTAAGCAAGGAAACTACTGGTAGTAATTGTTAATATATTGTTATAGTGGCAAATTTATATAAATAGCATTTTTAAAAAGCTCTCACCTTCTCTCTCGATTCCAGGCCTGCCTGGCTGCCCCTCCTGAGAGAGGGGCAAGGAGAGAGTGTGAAGGAGGGCTCATCTCCTCTTTCTGGAAGTCGAAGTCTATTCTGGAGGCGGAAACATTTAGCCTTAGTATTTTTGAAAAAACGAATACTTAACACCATGTCGAAAAGAGTCTTTGTACTTTTAGGATGCTTTGGAGATTTTAAGCTTTCTGCAGTTTAAATTTAATATATGCCCAAACATGTGTGTTAAATTCCTAAACTGACTGGGGCATCTGGGTGGCTCAGTCGGTTGAGCTTCGGACTCTTGATTTCGGCTGAGGTCACGATCTCACGGTTCATGAGTTCGAGCCTTGTGTCGGGCTCTGCACGGATGGTGCGGAGCCTGCTTGGGATTCTCTCTCCCTCCTTCTCTCTGTGCCCTTCCCCACTCACTCTGTCTCTCTGTCTCTGTCTCTGTCTCTGTCTCTCAAAATAAATAAACTTAAAAAAAAATTTACATTCCTAAAATGACTGTGGAATTGCACCACCAACATATACAGCAAGATGATAGCACAGCTACCTGTTTTTGGCCTCACGTGGCACAGTCAGACTTGTCACATTGCGCCAGTAGCCTGCGTTCAACCTTCAGTGTACCTGAAGGGGGACAACCTCCATACAGGGAACGTTATCAAAACATCTCCAAATAAGCGATGCCTCCTGAGCTCTCCGATTAGCGGCTCAGCAGATCCTGTGACCATATTGGCCTGTATTTCTCAAGGGTGGCTGGATCAGATGAGGGCTCATAGTTATTTCGTGCAGATTTGTATCACCAATCATGAGGTCTAGGTCGATCATTTTATTCAACCAGCAAGTTAAATGCTTACTCTACTGGGTACTGTGTTCAAAAGTTGTTAATAGGGCAAAGGTCTGGAGGAATTGGGGCTCGCGAGAGAGTATGATTTCAGACCGAAATCACCGTGCAAGGAGCAGATACGTGGCGAGGTGCTTACACACAGACTTTGTTCGGATGGTTTGCGTCGCCCGACATCCCCGAGACCGCTCGAAAAGACCCGGTAAGCCAGTTTGTGCTAAGCCCTCAAAGTGCTGACGCAGGATGATACTCAGGGGCTTACTGTTGGCTTCTCATAGTCAGAGCATTCGGACCGAAAGAGCAGGCTTCTGGGTTAGCCCTTCCCAGGCGAGCCCTGTGTGAAGCCAAGGATCGTTGCCCTGCTACATGTCATTAAGAACTGTCGCAAAAAGCCTCTAATGAGCCTATAATGTTTTTAAGGATGTTAGTAGAAAACAGAACCAAGAGCCCTGGCATGTTTGGCCAGGAAGTTTGCAAGAAGTGCCCACTGGCATTAGTGGTCAGGAGAAGTGGGGTGTTTTGAACTCCTCTCCACGGGCGATGGAATGAGATCTCGCAGAGGTGCACAGTTGCTTTTGTACTTCTTCCAGTCTCTCCGTCTGTGAGTAGGAGTGCTCTTTCAGGATTACACACCGGTAGCACGTTCCCATTTATATGGAAGTTGATGTACTTTTAAGTAGAACTGTAGTTTTCCTATTATTCATAATTACGGTTAGAGAGGTAATTAGTCCTAGAACCATGATTTTGGTAGGTAGTCACCATTTATTGAATGTCCACTGGGTTAGCATGTGGGGTAGGGGATGGAGAGGGAAGGATGGAAAAGAAGGAAAAGGTGAAATCGAGGGAGACAAAGACATTCCCCCATAATGGGAAAATCATCACACTGGATGCACTGAGTTTACTTTAAGAGAGATACCTGCTAAATAGTTCTGGGATCAATTTTTTTTTTTTCCTTGTTTTAAATTAATATGTTTGTTTTTGAGAGAGAAAGAACACAGAAGGGGCAGAGAGAGACAGAGAGAATGAGAATGAATCCCAAGCAGGCTCTGTACCATCAGTATGGAGCCTGATGTAGGGCTTGAACTCAAACCGTGAGATCCTGGCTTCAGCCAAAGTCGGACGCCTAACCAACTGAGCCACCCCGATGCCGCCTGGGATGAATTCCTGAAACGTTGGTGTCCATGATGTTCCTGCTCGTGGTCTGTCATCCTCTCTGCTCTTTTATGAGGCAGCTCTTTTATAAGGTTGGGGAAAGGACAGTAACTTCCGTCATCCGGCATTTTGTAGGAAACCGCGTCTTTGATATTGCCACGGTGTGGTCCGAGATTTTTAAGGATGGAGAGAAATCCTGCCACAGGAGGGCCTCCATAACACCTCAGATGGGGGGGGAGATGCTAGGGTGGGTGGAACCCTTCACCGCCGAAGCCGCCGAAGCCGGACACGCTCATCGCTGAAAGTCTGTGAATGTTGCTCATTTAGAACTGGGTCTATGGTGCTACCCTATGTATGCAACCCATTATCTCACGGATGGTATTTTTTCTCTATACGCACTCCTTCTGCTTTCGAGAACGTGCTCCGCTCTAGTCCCGACCCTATGAGGCTGCCTCGTGGTCAGGCATTGAATTTTTGCAATAAAACCTGAACTGTGGTTTCAGTTACGTCTTTGTGAGGTGCCATCCCTAATGGCTTCCTCCTGTAGAAGATAGCTCTTTTCTATGTGTACGTTCAAAAAAAATTTTTTTAATGTTTATTTCTTTTTGAAGGAGAGAGAGAGAGAGAGAGAGAGACAGAGTGTGAGTGGGGGAGGGGCAGAGAGAGAGGGAGACATAAGAATCCGAACCAGGCGCCAGGCTCCAAGCTGTCAGCGAGGCTCGAACTCACGGGGCTGTGAGATCATGACCTAAGCCGAAGTAGGATGTGGATGCTTAACCGACTGAGCCACCCGGGTGCCCCTCTGTGTGTACATTTTTATAATAAGGGAGCACTTGAGTCTAACTGAGAGCCCCTGAGTGAGTTTAAATGTCACTTCTTTGTGCCTATACGTAAACTGACCTCAGGTACCTACTGGGTCTGCCCAGACACACCCTCTTGGCCCGCCCTTCCCCTACAGCCTCTCATATCTGTCCCTCTGCTCTAGGGACTGTCCCAAGCTGCCAACGTTATTTGCTTTTGGAGCTAGGGGCTACGATCAGATGCACTAAGAACTGAGACCTGAGATTAAATTTGAGAGAGTCACACATTTTGGGTCAGAGCACAGAGATAGAATGTTCCAGAAGGGGAAAGCTTTCCAGGAGGCCTGGACAACTGGTCCTGTATCAAGTGCACTAAATGCATCTAAGGAACAAACACAGGTCAGGACGCATATTGGTCAGCCAGGGAGGCACTTATTAAACAGACACATAGGATAGTTCAATTGTTTTGAGATTTTAGACACTTTTTTTTTTTTTTTTAATTTCAAAGAGAGAAAATGTCGGAGTGGGGTTGAAGGGTAGAGGGAGAGAGAGAGAAAATCTCAAGCAGGCTTCATGCTCAGCATGGAGCCCAACGCAGGGCTCAATCCCAGGACCCTGGGACCACGACCCAAACCAAAATCAAGAGGCAGACGCTCAACCAACTGAGCCACCCAGGCACCCCTGGATTTTAGGCTTCTATGTTAGGTGTTTGTGTATCTACAAACAGATTTGTTTTTTTAAGATGTCGCAATTTTTGAAACTTTTAAGATTACTGACTGCTATAAGAAATAAGGTGTAATATTTTAATGTTTTTTAACGAAAGAGTTTCATAAGGATGTTATCTTTAAATTAATAGGGAAAATGGACATTTTCACAAATTAAATCACAGATGTTGGTCTCTGTGACATTAAAAACAACTTATAAAGTCCTATAGACCAAATTTTGGTTAGTATTTCCTCCCTCTCACCCTCTTATGTGAGACACTCAGATTTGAAGACTATTTTAAACGACATTCCAACCCTAGTTTGTACTTACTAGTTGAGGGTTAAAAGCAAAGAAGAGGGCACCTGGATGGCTCAGTGGTTAAGTGTCTGACTTTTGGTTTGGGCTCAAGTCGCGATCTCATGGTTTGTGAGTTTGAGCCCCACATCCGGCTCTGTGCTGACAGTGCTTGGGATCCTCTCTGCCCCTCCCTGGCATGCTGTCTCTCTCAAAATAAATAAATAAACTTAAAAAAAAAAAAGCATAGAAGAACATACAAAGCTTGAAAGAAGGGGATGAGATTCAGTGTTCCTGCTAATTGTTAAATGTCACCTTCTGAAACTTTTACGTGTATCTTCTGCTTTGGAAATGTAAGCCGAGCTAATTAAAACATTTGAACAAGAGAGATCTTGTGATCTTGTCCAGGTCAGTGTTGACTACTTTGGTGTTGTCCAGAGGCAAGCAACATCACCATCACCTGGGAGCTTGTTAAATGCACAACTTGTGCATTAGAACCTGTATTTTTACAAGCTCTCCAAGTGATTCTGATGCTCACTTAAAATTTGAGACTCGTTGACCTAGGCCAGTGGCTTCAAACTTCGTTTTCCGTCATAGGGACTATACAGAATAAATAAATTTAAGAGTCCAATTAGTAAATGTGCTTAGTGAATCTGGTTAATGAGTAAGTGTTGAAGTTCTCTTGGGTGCCCCTGGGTGGAGGGAGTTTCTTGCAACTCGCCTGGCTGAGCTGAGCTCAGTTTGCAAATCAGTAATAGAGATTCACCCCACTTTACAAATGAGATCTCTGGGCTCTAAGAAGGAAGGGATTTGTTTAAACTTGCTCAGATGATATTGCAAAGCAGAATTTAGAAACTTGTTTTGAGACCGGGGCTTTTGTAGATCAGATAAATTAATGCATGATCATTAATTCTAGAAAAGCAGTTACCAAAGGTACTACTTAAGCATCATAGTTGAAATAACTTTAGAAAGTACATTTTCAAGTTTCAGGAACACATATCCCATGAAATTAGATACTCCAGGATACTGAACTTTTTTAAGTCTCCAAAGGAAAACTTATTTTTTATTTTAGAATCTATTGTGTTCGCCAAAAAAGTAGGTAGAATATCTCTCCAGTTGATTAAAGATCTTTGATTTTATGTTTTTATTCACAAGGCACTAAAGTAGTTATAGAACTGTCCCAAGTGCCTAGCTTAGCTCAGATGTGGCCTGGAATTCTTATTTTATGGGTTGAATGTACTATATGCTGGGAAGTGTGGCATGTGATTCCAGGTTACAAATTAAGATTAAAAAAGGAGCTGGTTTGTGCTTCGTGGCAACTTGGCGTACTAAAACACTACGTATGACCGAGGCGTAATGGTGCCTATTCCGTTTTGTAGAAATTAGCTGTTTGACATCTGTTTTGAACCCCTCGTGTGTGCTAGAATTATATTTTCTCAAGGCATCGCAGCCGAGGGCATAATAAATCCTTGATGAGAATTTCATGCTTCTAAAATGCTGGGATATGACTCAGTTTATATATCCCAGTCAGGTTTTCTCTTTATTCTTGCTTTTTTGGGAAAACACAGCTTTGGACTTGTATAGATTTTGCTTGAAGCCATCGGAATCATGACTCAACTCGTCTGAGATTCAAATCCCACAGTGGCAAATGTAGTGAGTGGATCTGACTTGCTACTTGGCTCTTGTTGGTTGGCTTACTGCTAAACCCGATAACGAGAAAACACCTTAAAAATATTTTTTAATGTTTATTTATTTTTGAGAGAGAGAGAGACTGCGCGCGCGTAAGCAGGGGAGGGGCAGAGAAGGAGGGAGACACAAAATCCCAAGCAGGCTCCAGGCTCTGAGCTGTCAGCACAGAGCCCGATGCAGGGCTCGAACCCACGAACTGTGAGATCATGACCTGAGCCAAAGTTGGACACTTAACCGACTGAGCTACCCAGGCGCCCCAAGAAAAAAAACACCTTTAAACGTCAGAGAAAACCACGGACTTGTTTAGTGGCTTCCCTATTTGGCCACCACAACCCGTCCAGCCTCCCACCACACATGTTCTTGTGGTTGAGATTTCTGCCCTGCAGAGTCCCCTTTTGCCCTGTATACCCCCTTTTGCTCTGAATCACTCCAGGTCAGCTGGAGACCAACTTACTCGATGACTTGGGTGGCAAGGAAGATTCTCAAGTCATCGTAGCCCCAGACTCCCCAGGGCTGTGTGTCTGTCCCTTGTGCTCCTGTACAGAAGACGAGTTCGAGATTAAACAATAGTGGAGTTTCACTTCAGTGAGTGAATGAATGTATTTGAAGAGCCAGTGATGTAATCATTGAGAGGAGTGATCAATGCAGAGGCTCCCAGACTCCCTGCGTTCGCAGAACTGTAGCGTCTCAGTGATTGCTTTGCAAAGCCCCTAGGCCAAGAAAGAACATTGAATACATTGAGCAGTTTCTAACTACGAGGAAGGTAAGGTCAAACAACGAAACAAGTATTTATGTTCTAACAACTTAGTAGACGTTCGAAACAATCACGGACATAGCTGGAAAAAAATAATACTTTATCTCACCCTTACTAACCATAACCACTCACCGATGCTCTGGTGTGGGGCACCTGTTGAGCCTTGGCCAACTTCTCAAACCTCGAAGAAAGCATGGATGTTTCAGCCCTCATTTCCTATTTCACACTGATTTCTGCTTTTTATCATAGCAGCCGTGAAAACTCGGCTTCACAAAGATACGTCATAAAAAGGAATGTAGCATGATCTAATATTGGAACTGTGAGCTCCTTCGAGCTAGTGTTTCGTGCGGCTACCTGAGGGATATTGCTGGTTTTCCCTTGAAAATCCATAATTTCCCACTGCAGCACTGCAGGGCCCTTACGGGGAACCCTGGGTTGGGTGGTGTTCCGTTCTCAGACGTGTCCGATTTTTTCTAGCAATTGAAGTTTTGCAGATGGGGTAGGAGACAACATTTGTCTCACACAGGCAATGTGTGATTTCACATAGTGATTTCACATAAATATATCAACCATCTCATGAGGTAGGCTGTTCTCATTTTCCCCATTTCATTGATGGGAAGACAAGGACTCAGAATTACTTCTTCTGTGTAAATAGTATGGGGAACAGAAGAAGGTCACGTTCAGTTATTTAACTTTGAATCCCACATTGGTGTCTCCCTACCATATATGACCTCTGCTTCTGTTGAGCTTAGAGAAGAAATGGGAAATCAGAGTCGTGTAGCAGATGAGAATTGTGGGGCTGTGTCTGCCGATCAGGAGCTTAATGAGAGAGGTACGTCAAGGTCAGCCCTCGGCTCTAAGTAGCCCTTGCACAAATGTGGAAGGAAGAGCTACGGTTTACATCTCTGGCCGTTAACATTGCTTCCAGTAATTTCCCGTTAGGCTACATTAAAGTAAGTCTAGCATCTGCTACCAGGGAGATGGGGATTCTGTTCCGTTCCGCTCGTAGCTCTCTGGAAGATCATACTTGGGAGCTATTTGTAAGCTCTGAAGCGTGTCTGTTAAACAGTGGGTGAGGGACCTGGGACTGTTGAGCTCGTAGCCCCTGAACTGTGGGAGGAAGGATGTGATGGATGTCTCTCTAGTTCAGCCTTCCTGACATTTGAAAGATGAGTTCTACTTGTTCTAGCCTAACCCAAAGGACAGAATTCGTGCTTTTAGGTTATCAACCACAAAAAAGTAGCAGTAATGATTTTTGGTTGCAGTTGCCCTAGGAGACCATAAACTCCCGTTATCGAAAGTCACTGTGAGAATGATTAAAGAGATAGTAGATTGTACAACATGGCTCCTAAAAGCCTTTCGACCCCCAGATTCTGTTTTTCTAATTTGCTAATTTCCATTCCTTTGAGCTAAGGCTCCCAGAGTACCTGTGCTTTAAGTTCAGTTTGCTGTCTCACCAGACACAGAACGGTCTCTGGGTTGGTAAAATTAAATGTAAGGTAAATTGTAAGTTTTCCGTTGGAAACAGGTATCCTGGAGGTCAGAGGCCATATGAGAAGTCATAGGTGTACTGAGAAGGTCCTTGCATGTCTATTCTAGTTTACAAGTACCGTGCGTATGTGGGTGCAGCCAGCATACCTCTGGGAGACCCAGACAGGCCTTTTACTCTGTGTGTGTGTGTGTGTGTGTGTGTGTGTGTGCGTGCGCGCGCGCACGCCATTCGGGAGTTTACCCGTGAATTTTTTTTTCACCCAAAGTGACTCTCAGCTTACCAGTTCAGAATTTAAAATAAATCAGTCCCGAGGTACTAATAGATTTACCATGTCATTGTACTATCTGGTCTTACACTCCAAACAAATACTTCGTTATAATGAACTTTGCTGTGCTTTAGAGCCCGTATGTTTACTTTGGGTCTTCTTCCCAGATGATTTGAGGGCTTATAAGAAATAGCCCCCATCCTTCGATTCCTTGTGGAAACACCCCATCTTCCTGCAAAGGCTGTCTTGTCTTTGGGCTTTGGGCTGTGCTCCTGCACAGTTCAGCTTTGGTAGTCCTGTCCCGGTGACCGCCCCCCCACCCACCTTCTTAAATCCTTGTGCCTTGGCTGCCCTTCAGACACTGCCTCCATTTCTGAGGTGGAGAAGGGAAAGGCTTTCTTCTCCCTTACCCTCATCCTCTTTCTGCACTTCTCAAGCCATGCCAATTTTCTTTCCCTTCTGTGAAAGCCGATTTTACAGACAGTTCCCTTGCCAGCCCTAGGTTGTGTGTGATGTACAGCAAAGCAAAAATGGGGTCTGTGCTAGTTTTCTGATTTATTTGGAAGACGTTTCCTAAGACCTCTGTATCCAGCTTCCTTGCCTTTATCGTTCAGCGGGGGGACACATGTGCCCCTGAGGAGTTTGCACGTATGGTTACCACCGCGCAGAGCGATTACAAACAGGCTGTGTTTTCAGTTAGTTTTGACTTGTGTATTTCATCTGTGAAGTTGGCAACTACTTGAAAGCCACAAGCTACTGTTTTCTGAAAGCTTCTTTGCACATGAGCATAAAACGTATGTATTGGATTTGGAAATTGTCCAATAACTGCCCTTTTAATGCAGCTCAATGTAGATTACAGCTGTTTCCTCTGGAAAGACGCATCCAGTCATCACTTCTTTCTTCTCTTACAGAGTGTCTCCTCTGCAGAAGTCTGAGATAGTGGACGTGGTTAAGAAGCGGGTAAAGGCCATTACCCTGGCCATCGGGGACGGTGCCAACGACGTTGGGATGATCCAGACTGCTCACGTGGGCGTAGGCATCAGCGGGAATGAAGGCATGCAGGCGACCAACAACTCGGATTATGCCATCGCGCAGGTCAGAGGCGCGTTGACCTGCTGTCCCGTCCCGTTGGCAGAGGTATCAGCCGGGCATGAAGGCCTGGTTGGTGCTTGACCTCGGTCCAGCCCTAAGAACCCTGCCCCCTCTTTTGAGGTTGTGTCTAGACAAACTCGCCAGAGTATTTGCATTTCCCTGTGGTCTTGCTCTTATGCGGCTTGAGGGCCCTGTGCTGCGGGTTGTTGTGGTTGTCGCGGTTGTATTTGTCAGCGGTGAGGTTGGCCGAGCTCTCTGTCCTCCAGACGAGGCATCGTCCCTGACGGATAGGTCTCGGGTCCTGCTGATGAGAGCCTCTCACCCTCAACTCCCGCATGGGCTGCCTGTCCTGGTCCTGTTCCTTATGGCATCCCTTGCTGAAGGATGGCCATGCTCATAACATTAATTCTCTACCGTCCCCATCCCAGAGTCTCTCCTCTTTTCAGAAGGGGCTAGAACACTCTCTCATCAGGCATTGAAAGTCAGGGGAAAGCAGTGATTTACAACCGCCAGCCACCCTTCTCTACGGCCATAACCAGGGTGCTGCCCAGACCCGCTGCTCTGAGATGAACCCACGGTCAACAGCAAACAGCCTCTCGCTGCCAGACCAAGTGCAGCCCGTTCCTCTCTGGATCACGTGTTGCCCGCAGAGGGGCCCAATGTACTTTGTAGTTACTGAGCAGATGACCTGACAATGAGAGAGATGTCTGCTCCTCAGAGAGAGCCAAAACCTGAAGGAAAATAGCCAACCGCCTCACCCTAGGTATGACAGATCCAGATCATTTGCACCCCTTGATCATCCAGAAAATCTGGACCTCACATTGGACACCGATCATGGCCTCCTGTCTACAGGTTACAGTAACTTGTGATAAAATGCCTGAGCGTTTGGTGGTCAGCCAGTGTTTTGTCATTTCAAGTATGTGTTAACCTTAATCACGTGAACACAAGTAATAGTGGCGTTTTCTCCCTTCAAGCTGAAATCGGGGGCTGCGTATACAATGTGAAAGAGCTTCCAACGCCCCCAGGGCTGCGGGCTGGTCCTGCGCAGCTTGGGGGCTCTCCCTCCCCGGAGTGGGGTTCTAGAGCATGAGATCACCTCTCAGACTCCCTCCCGGCTCGTGGTTCTGCAGACACAGGGAGGAATTTACAAAATCCTCCTGGCTCCGGAAAGCCCACGAAATCAGTCTTGTTTCTCTGTTGATTTCAAAGAAATCCTCAGGGTAATTGCTAAAGTTGGTAGGGGAAGGAATTCTGATTTTCCAGGTGGGAACACTGGGGCTCCTTCCCATTAGGTGACCTGCCTCGGGTCCGAGCACCGGGGGTCAGAGAACACCAGACCTGCACGTGACCTTGGGGACCAGTCCCGCACACCTGCCCGTTCACTCTCCCGAGTCCACCACTCCGAGGCCTGTGAGACTCCCGCTTCCTGTAGTCTGTCAGCAACTGTAGATGTTATACACCCCCAGCATTATTAAATACTTGAGTTATGGCATCATGTGGCTGGAAGGGATCTTTAGAGGTTTCCTAGGAGTTCCAGGCAAATATTTGCCTGTCTTTTTCTTTAAAATGTCTGGGGAAGGGAGATTCCATGACCTGCTTTATTGAAACTGCATACTAATAGGCTGTGGGATATGGAGCAGTGATTGCTCTCTTCAAGTTGACAGCATGAAAGCAGGGTAGGGAGGAGAGAGAGACAGACAGACAGACAGGCAGACAGACTTAGGGGTCTCCTTCCCCTTCCAGTGTTATAGCCGCTGCCAAAGGAACTGATGCACGGCCCCATGTGTCTGTGGGTCTTTGTTTCTCCTGTCCGTGGTCCTGCCCATGCCTGGGGAGGGGTCCTGCTGCTTCAGGGTAGCCTTCCTCCTGGCCTTACACCTTCCCCACCCGACACTGTGCCTCGGCCGCTTCAGTCAGAAGTTAGAGATGCCACAATTTTATGAGTCCCGTTGCCCCTCGTGAAATGATAAACGTCTCTGGCAGAAGTTAACATCGTGTGCTTTGTCTTTTCATTTCACGTGGATGAATACGTTTTTGATCGGATCTTTGAGGAAGTGCCCCGGAAGGTTGTATACCGAAGGAAGAAAATGTAGCTCGCAGGCTTGTCCTTGGGAAAAACGATGAAAGAGGCCAGGCTCCGGTTCCACCTCTTTTCCGCCCGCCTGTGCTTTTATCCTCAGAGGCAGCTGCTGGGACTCAGGGCCGCCCCTGTGCTGCTGCCTTGCCCGTGGGCAGTCTGTGCTGGCGACTGTAGCCCTCGGCTGCCCGTTCCCCTCAGGAGAGGATCCTTCCTGCCCCCAACCTTCTTAGCGTCTTTTGAGCGACCTCATGAAAATAGCATTTTGATTTAGGGTGTGTGTGTGTGCGTGTGTGTGTGTGTGTGTGTATATATATTTCCTGAAAACAGATCATTGTAGCGTTACACTTGAGTCATTCCGGATGACTCTAGCAGATGTTCTCTGTGCCCACCGAAGTTTAGCATCAGGGGGTCCAGGTCAAATGCAAACTTCCTTTTTATTTGTTTAGCCAGTTATTTTATGATTCCCCAATCCCCTTTGGAATCCTTAATGAGCTTTTATGGGGAGTTTTATTTTTCCATATGAACCTACTCCTGCCATTTTGAAGTGGCCATTTAGCTTTTGGAGTACATAGTTGAGTGACCGCCCTACCCCCATCTCCTGGAACAACTCATGAAATGTGATGTCGTGTCAGATCTTTAGGGCTAATGGGAACCTACTGTGTGGTTTCCTCTTGAAACAGAATGGTTTTGTTTTTAAATACTGCATTTCTAGTCAGAAATTTTCTTTTCTACAGTTAAATTTAATTTCAGAAGTAATCAGAAATAGGCAGTTTGCCATATCGAAAGAATTTTTTTTTTGCACGCATCACTTTTTTTCTACTTAAAAAATGTTTGTTTATTTTGAGAAAGAGAGAGTGCACACAAGCAGGGGACGGGCAGAGTGAAAGGGAGAGAGAGAATCCCAAGCAGGCTCCACGCCGTCAGCACAGAACCCCATGTGGGGCTCAGTCTCACAAACCATGAGATCATGAGCTGAAATCAAGAGTCATATGCTTATTCGACTGAGCCACCCAGGTGCCACTCTACTTTTTTCAATTTAAATTCGAGTTAGTTAACATAAAGTGTAGTATTGCTTTCAGGAGTAGAATTTAATGATTCATCACTTACATGTAACACCCAGTGCTCATCCCAACAGGTTCCCTCCTTAATGCCCCTCCCCCATTTAGCCCATCCCCCCACCCACTACCCCTCCGCAGCCCGCAGTTTGTTACCTAGATATAAGAGTCTCTTATGGTTTGTCTCCCTCTCTGTTTTTATCTTGTTCTTCATTCCCTTCCTCTATGTTCATCTGTTTTGTCTCTTAAATTCCACATGAGTGAAATCATATGATATTTGTCTTTCTCTGATTTATCTTGCTTAGCGTAATACGCTCTAGTTCCATCCATGTTGTTGCCAATGGCAAGATTGCATTCTTTTCTATGTCCGAGTAATACTCCATTGGTAATATATACACCACATCTTTATCCACTCAGTTGATGGACATTTGTGCTCTTTCCATAATTTGGCTATTGTTGATAGAGCTGCTGTAAACATTGGGGTGCTTGTGCCCCCTTTGAATCAGCACTTTTGTATCCTTTGGATAAATACCTAGTAGTGCAAATTGCTGGGTCATAGGGTAGTTCTCTTTCTAACTTTTTGAGGGACCTCCACACTGTTTTCCAGAGCGGCCGCCCCAGTTTGCATTCCCACCAACAGGGCAGGAGGGTTCCCCTTTCTCCACATCCTTGCCAGCATCTGCCGTTTCTTGAGTTTCTAATGTTTGTGGATATTCTCAATATAGCCTGATGATCTCTCTTAGGAGAATGAGCCTGAGGACGACGACGACCCTCTGACTTGGAGTGGGTAATTGAGGGTTTAGTTCAAGGCAACCGACGGGACATCAGTGTGACACAAGACTAATTAATGCGTAGACATTGTGAATTTAAACAGGATTGCCCCTAATGGTGCCTTTGTACCGGAGCACGACACGGTCCACAAAAACAAACAACAGCAACAAAGAACAAACCTTATTTCCCTCCCTCCAGCTCAGTATTCGCTTTTGGGGACCTTTGTGGGGTAGGACACAGAAAGCCAAGCCAGGCTAAGAGGAAGCTGAAGGGATAGGATTCAAGTGGCACCCGAAGACCCTCCTACCCCAAAGAAGATTCAAATATCTCATTTAATATTGGATATCGCTCAGTATTTCAAGCAGCAAGAGCCATTACATCATCGTCGACCTCGTACCCGCTGCCTGCTGGGTTTTTGTTTTTCTTGACTGCATAGCACTCTAGCAAGAGGTACTGTGCCCTGGTTGGAAGCAAAAAAGGAGGACACAGTGAGTGTAGAAGTGAAGGCTGTGTGTGTGTGCCCGAGTGCGGGTGCCCCTCTGTGCACGTGCAGCTGCTTTTAACCTGCAGGCTGATGGTGGAAATAGGTCATGTACACATATGTGCATCCCTGTTGTAAAAAGGGTACTGGTGCCTGAGCGTTCCTGTCCCTTGCTCCCGAAGTCACCATAAAATCTAGTCGAAGAGAAGCATCTGGTTGCTTTGCTTTTCTTCCAATTCAAGTGGTCACCTTCTCCTAAGAGTTGAGGACCCTCCCGCCCCGGCGAAAAAAGTATTTGTGTAAGCAGGACGTCAGGAGAATAGCAGTTGGAGGTCCACTGTTGTGTTTGGGGTAAAATAACAATTAGGTGGATCTGAGACGAGATTTTAGTCGTCCTCACTGGACCGGAAAGCTTTGCCTTTTGTTTTCGGGAGGGAGCGGTTTTCTCGGGTTATCTGCACACTCCGCTTTCCTCTGCTCCCTTACCCGTCTCCCAAGGCCATTTTGCGGCTTCTGTTCCTAACCGATGGGCGGTCCTGAACTTGGTTCTTTTTCTTTCTCAGTTTTCCTACTTGGAGAAGCTCCTGTTGGTTCACGGCGCCTGGAGCTACAACCGCGTGACCAAGTGCATACTGTACTGCTTCTACAAGAACGTGGTCCTCTACATTATCGAGGTGAGCAAGGTTAACCTCTTCGCCGAGGCGGAAGGCCTTCACGTATTGAAGGTAACTTCAAGAGGGGATGTTGTTCGTGTAGAGCTGAAGAAAAGGTGGGGGGGGGACATATGGGAAAGCCGTGACGCACGTGGCCTCTCGGAAGCAGGGGGCACCTTGCAGGTGGAGGTCCTCGTGCCGAGCCACCGGTGCACGGAGACTCTGCATCTGGCCCGAGTGGAACTTCGCTGTCACTCACACCCCGCGCCCCCCAGGGTGGTCAGCGCCTGGGCGGCAGATGCTTGCACCTGTCTTGGTGGCCCCTGGGACGTTTCTAGGCAACCCAGTCATCCTTATCTTCCCTGGAATGAAAGGGTCTGACTTCTTGCTGTGTTTCTCATGGAACCTGCACGTTACCCAAGCACTGATTTGTCACTTGTGGGATATCTGGACCGTACTATTTCAATGGGGTAAGGCTGGGGAGTAAGCAACTAAGGTAATTAAAAATATCTCTTGAACTCACTGGGTTGTGAAGCTGGTTTTCAAGATGTTGATTCAATTGCAGGTGGACTTATTTTACTTATTAGGGGGACTAGAGCACGAGAAGGGTGGGCCCAGGGAAAAGTGGAACGGGCCCTTTCTTTGTGAGCCCAGTGGGAGTACCAGCCAGGACAGCTGTGCTGCAAGGGGGTGGCTTTTGAGGCCATCTTGACTCATAGGTTTCCAAGTGTGTTTAGAAAGGAGGAAGCAGGTGGTCGCTCCAGAGAGATAGAAAAGCAACGTTAATTGTGGATGGTGTCAATATGGCATTCTGTTACGAGTTATTTTGTGTCTGATTTCTCAATGCTTGGCAGAAATAATAACCAAGGCATAGATCAACGTTTTCTGATGCGGATCTTTAATGTACTCAGCTCGGGAAATTTGACAAGTGGTTTGACTAGCCATTTCTTTACCAAATTGTCTACCCTTTCCTATCAAATATTCGGGTCAGACACATAGGTTCACATCACTCACTCTGTAGCTAAACTATTAGTGGGTAATTTTCCTGAGTTGTGCAGGTTGTTCACTGTACAAGGCTGCCCAGCCGAAGGGGTAAATGGGGCAGAGATGTAGGAAAACCAGGAAAAAGAGATGCGTTTTTCTAATTTGCACAAAGGCAGTCGACTCACCGCATCTGCCCCTCTTGTGCGGTAATAACACAGCTCAGTCCATGCCACGTAAGAACTTGTAGATATGACGGGTCTCATAGTTTGTGTCTTCCTTTTGTCTGCGTTATTACACGGTTTTTTTGGAGGGGGGCACTTAAATACGTTTGCCCTTCTGTTTCTGTGACATTTTTTTCCCTCCGTGGTAGGAGTCACTCCTGAATGTCACTGGGGGTCATAGCTAACCAGTGCTGTGGTCTGCACGAGTGTAGGAATCCCTGCTCCCACGTGCCATCCGAAGTTTTACGTGCACTTTCAGCTCCTGTAGCATTTGGCCTCACAAGATTTCTTAACAATCTGTTTTTCCTCAAAGTCAGCAAATTACAGATAGTCTAGACTTCTTATCAGGACATTTTACATGAAGCCCCCAACCCTTTGGCTTCCCAGAACTTCTTCCCAGGAAGTGCTTAGTCATTTACACCTCCTATCTTGCCCCCCGCCCCACCTTTTTTTTTTTTTTTAATTTCAAGAGGGCTAAGGATGAGAAGAGTATAATTTTTGTCTGTCTGGAAAATTCTCTCTGGAATGAAACCCTGAAAATGCCGTGTGAGTTCCTTAAATTAATTTTTCGACTGTAGCTGAGCCACAGCGGTAAACAGTCTTTTGTAAACAGCCTTTAAAAACATTCTTGGTAACATTTAAAAATGAAATAAAGTCTCCACCACTCTGGTCTCCATTTTTTATTTAGTATTTCTAGGAGATTTAATTCGAAAACCAAGAGAACAAAATCCTCGCCTGTGCCCGGAGCATTGACTCGGTGTGTATATAGCCTCTGTGCCACCAACATGCACTTTAAGTGTAATTTTAAAAACGGGAAATTTTAGTGTGTTTTGAACCGAAAGATCAAACCTTATCGTACTTTGATTTGCTCCTTTGCGATGAATAGTTTTGCATTCTGAGGGTTACCTTGTAGCTAATTGAGAAGGAATTCTATCGCGTATTACTCTCAAATGGTTTTCTTGTAGCTCAAGGAGAAACCCTTGGCAACAACCAGTAAGTTCTCGTGTCAAACGACCTCTGATATATATACTATCAGTCATTTAAAAATAGAGTCTAGAGGCAATTTGGCGGAGTGACAAAAGGCGCACAGGTAGGCATGTGCACGCACACACGCACACACACACTTAGAGTCTTAGGCATTGCCGTGAGGATTATGGTGATTTGAATTACCAGTGAAGATTGTATGGTACACCTATGAGCCTGTGATGCTCACTTGGTCCACTGACCTATGAAACTTGATTTTCCTGCGGGACCCACGGCTCTCTCCTCACCTCAAGACGGAATGCAAACTGAAAGTCCCCGCCACTCTCGTCCCCTGCTCGCTTAGGCGTATTCTTTCGGGACCCTTTGCTGTGTTTACGGACGTGTTGACATATACAAGCAAATCAGTGTTTTTACACACAGGCCCTCATGCTCTGTAATACGGTCTGCAGCTCAGGTTAGACCTCACACCATACTTTTGGGACCATCCCCGTCACTACACACAGGTTCATCGCGTGCTGTTTCACAGAGTAGCTTCTTGATCTGTTTCACCTTTCCCAGATTGATGATCAAGTCCTCTCCCTCCCACCCACAAAAAAGCCTTGCGGAATAACAGCTTTCCCTCTAAGGAGGCCATAAATACTCGACCGAAATGATAGTGATCTAATTCGAGCGTTGCCACCACAGTGCCTTGACCGTCACGCACGATCAGTTGATAAGTCTGTACCACGGGCTCCTTCTTGCTGACAAACCTTAGTGCTATTTGATGTGTCATGTAAAATTTCTTCGGGCCGAAGTAACCGACGGTTAGAGTGATTATAAAATAGGAACAAAATGATGGGATCAGTGATTTCATGGTCACCCTATTAATAAGCAAAACAAAAGATACATAAACCTTGGCTCTCTGTTCCCTCCGCTACTGCCTTTATTTAGTATTTCTTGCCTGTGTGATAGCAAAGACCGCTGGCTTTGCTCCATCAACCATCTATATGCAGCCCGGATGAGCCTTCTGACATACATTTGACTCATTCCAGTGACTGGCACAGTTTCTGGAACATAGACACTCAGAAATGGTGGCAGCGAGTAAACAAATGTCACTGCCCCCCTCAGATTCAGACAAGCAAAGGAGGGGCAGAGGGAGAGAGAGAATCTTAAGCAGGCTCTGTGCCCAGTGCAGAGCCGGACGTAGGGCTCGATCTCAGGACACAAGGTCATGACCAGAGCCAAAATCAAGAGTCAGATGCTTAACCGACCGAGCCACCCAAGTGCCCCATCCTCGAACTCTTCAAGGTTCTTATGGCTCCTGATGGAATCCCCAGGTCTGCCTTCCTGCCCCTGCCCCTCGTGGTCTGGATCCCGATTGTCACCGGCCTTATATTTCACTCCATCCCTCCTCATCTGTTATTAGTGCTGCTAATGGACAGTAAGATACACCTTTACTATGCTTACAGTTCTGTGCATTAAAACTGGATTTTTTTTTTAAAGTTCATGTGTTTTTGAGAGAGAGAATGCAAGTTGGGAAGGGACAGAGGGAGAGGGGAGGAATCCCAAGCAGGCTCTGCACCAACAGCACGGAGCCCGATGCGGGGCTCAAACCCACAAACTGTGAGATCATGACCTGAGCCAAAGTGGGACACTTAACCAGTTGAGCCACCCCTACGCCCCACATTGGATTTTTATCATTAGAAACCAACTGGCAGTTTTCTGTCTGCCTCTTGTAGATGATGCCCAGAATATCACAAAGAGTGTCTGGAGATGGGTGATGATGGCTGCCCAATGGTGTGAATGTACATTAAAACGTGATTAGGATAGGGACGTCAGGGTGGCTCTGTCGGTTGAGTGCCCAACTTGGGCTCAGATCTGTGAGTTCGAGCTCCGTGTCGGCTCTGTGCTGACAGCTAGGAGCCTGGAGCCTCCTTCACATTCTGTGTCTCCGTCTCTCTCTCTCTCTGCCCCTCCCTCCCTGCCCCTCCCCCCTCTCCCAAGAATGAATAAACATTTTAAAAAGATTAGTATGGTAAACTTTATGTTATGTGTATTTTACCATAATAAAAAACATGCCAAAAAATTTTAAAAAGAACATCACCAGCACTTTGTTGGTTGAATCACATGGAGGGAAACAAAAACGTGTAGCCAGGACCCTATGCTTTGGAGAGCTCATTGAAGGTTTTTTCAAACCTTCAATGTAGCGTAGTTTATGTAGTTTTGTTTACGTGTAGTTTTGTTTTGTATCAGCGATTAAATGCTAAGTTTGTGGCTGTGACCAGATGACCATATTTCTCAGAAGGTAAATTTCCGCTGGGGGCTAGACCACGCAGAACATCTTAGCCTTGTGGGGCAAACGGGGCTCTTGTCAGCCAGCTAGAGGGGGTGCGTTCCTTGTGTGTCAGAGGTGGGGATAAAATTAGCGAAGGCAAGGAGGTAGGGTTGGGTGGGATATATGAGTGGCCAGAGAAGGGGATCTAAATAACTAGACAGGAGTTTTGTTGCTATTAGAAGCTGGGGTTCCTTTTTCATTCTGGAATAAGCAAGTGACATAGTAAAAGCGATTTCAGAAAACTCATATGTCAATATGTAGGGCAGATGGCAAGCAGAGACCTTTAATGTAATTTTGTAGTTTTAACCTGGAGCATAAATCATGACCATTATGTAACTATTTCCCAGCATAATTTATAAGCAGAAAGGAACAACTGATTTAAAAAAAAAAAAACAAAACTCTTTGATTTCCACAATGGTAGGCATTTACCGTAAATGTAAAGATTGGGGAAAAATCCGTATACATTTTTGAAGTCCTCATGCGACTGCTTGGTGATAATTCCCAAAAGAGAGAAGGGTCGATTAAATCCTTTAAAGTTCCTACGCTATTTAACAAAGTAGGGGTTCGCTACTCAGAATTTCCTGAATAGGGTACAAAGCCTAAGAAAGTTTCAAAGGATAACAGCTTCCGCGTGTTAAGCGTTTACTAGGTGCACTGGTTTGTCCTCAGACTTTCTGAACCCCTAGGGAAAGGTAATATTCGGAATGGAGAAAAGTTTTAATGATAATAAAATTCAAATAGGAAAATAATAGGGAAGTTACTTGAATTTAACCTGCATTTCAAAAAATTATGGTACGGATCCCTTATAAACTTTGATGTGTGATGTAAAGACAAGACCCCAAATCATCTTTGAAATAGATGAGACTTTGAAATTATGATTATTATTATAATTACGATGGTGATGAGTTGGTGGCTCCTAGTATAGAGAATAACAATAACTTAGGTATTGATGTGAAAAATGGGAATTTTATACTACTTAGAGTGTCTGCTTATTTTTGGCAACACGTATAAGGAATTTTAATGTTTTCTTGGGGTCATTAGACTGGTATGGGATACTGGCCAGGAACTGGGATGCATATTTGGCATGGAGGTCTGGAAATATCACTGAATAAGACAGATTTAAACCCCTGCAATTTGAGATCAAATGCAACTAACCAACAGAATTTTGTTGAAAGCTAATTAAGACTTGTCAGTATCTGACAAGCCTAACACAAACAACAAAAAGCCTGTGCTCTAGAACGTTCCAAAATGTTTACCAGCATTTCGTTTTCCGTACCTTAAAGCTAAAACAGTAAAATGAATTATGGTTCATGTATAAACTGCCATTTTCACCCAAAATATTCTCAGAGAAGTACTTTGAATTTGTTTTTTTTCTGAAAACATACACATAATCTTTTTTGTTGTGATATAGTTTTTTGCTGTCGGACCTCAGAGGTTTTGGGGTTTTTTTTTTCCCTCCATTTTTTAGATCATTATTGTTTGAGAATAATTATATCTCAATGACTTGTAGGCGGCCCCTTCTTTCATTTATCATCTGACTAGCTTCTCATTGTGGAGCCTTAATGTGCGAGAGATGCTGCAGATTTGGTGAGCCCTGTTCCAAGCTGGCATCTGTTTCCCAAGAGTAACCCGGGCTGCCTTGTAAATGGGCTTTGGGCAGATTTTGCTTTAAATCTTAGAATCAACAAAGAATAGACATTTTAAAACTTTAAAATATTATCCAATAACGTTTTCTCCTTTTAGTTACAATGCACGACTTAAACCCGCCTCGAAAAAAAAGAACGTATTTCATTCTTGACACATAAGAGATCTCTTTATGGTGAAAGACCAAATTCCTGGTAGCTAAGCTTCCCTCTTCTGAACCGTCCGTCTGCCTTGTGAGAGGTGGCTTTAGGTTTCTTGATAAAGAGCCCTGATTTGAGGGGCTAGATTGCAGTGACGAGCTTAAAAGTTAGCATGTTAATAGGTGAAGGTGAATCGAGACCTATCTGTACAGGCTGTGACTTCATCACATATGAAACCATCCGTTTTCTGGTAAAAGCTTTAAGCATTAGGTGTTGACTGCCTACTCGATAGCAGGTGGAATGCTGGGACCAGGGGCCCAAACTGTGCAGAGTTCCCCACTTGACGGGGCTGGTGGCACAGCGAGAGAAGGGCCCCGGTGGCAGATGTCTGGGGCCAGATCCATTCCAGGAACATCCCAGCTTGTGGACTCCGTGACCGCCTGGCCGTTTCCTGTCTGGAGCTGATAGTTACTGAGCAATCTTTACAATTTTAATATGTTGGAAGGAAAACTGTCTCAAGAATGGCTTCCCAGTGGGCAATTACAGGATGGGAATTCACCAGAAGTAGGAATACTCTGAACAGTACTCTCCCCGCCTCATTCTCCAAGCACTCTGGGGTCCTGGGATCCAGATGAACCCGACTGGGCCCCTGCTCTTGGAAGAAAGTAGGGGATGCAGGGAAGACTGGCGCAGTTACGGTGCCGGGTGCCGGCTTACAAATAGACCGCGCGCGGTGTGCGGGGAGAGCTCTCACAAGTGGTGCCGTAGGGCCGTGGGGGCCTCGGCTTGCCAGGAGGAACTGAGCTAGGACCTGGCGGGATGAGTGCAGGCTGATCAAGCGAGGGGGGCTGGAGGAGAGACTTCCGTTGGCCTGCCAGAGAGAGGCCCGCACCTGTCTGCCCCACTTAACCCTCCCGGTGTATTCCAGCTCCGTGATAAATGCCAGAAGTCACCAGGCCCCTAGTAAACAACAGGGAAGAAGTGTAGTTTGCTGGGTTTTATGTTTCAGTAGGAAGATGGCCGCAGAAGTGACGGCACACGGGCGCAGGAATGTTCTCTCCAAGCCTACTTGGTTGCTGCCCATTTACGGAGCTGGGAGTTGATCAGCAGAAGGTAGAGGGGTGGGGAGGGGTGACGGAAAGGAGTCTTTATAAAGCCACAGAAATATTAGCAGTCTGGAGGGATTCCCCTACAAGATACACCATCACTTTGAACTTTACAAAAATAGACTCTTGCTGCCTTTTCCATGTGACAGTATATGCTTTTTTAATGATGTTTTTGCAGCTGTGTTACCTGAAAGGCTCATTGTAAAGATCCAACGTTCTACCAAAAAAAAAAAAAAAAAAGAAAAAAGAAAAAAAGAAAGATGTATTTAGGCCCTGATGTTTTAAAGATTGAGTCTTTAACTCCATAAAACCTCCCCGAGGGGGGAAAAAAAGTGCGAGTCCAAAAACAAAATCAAGCAAAGGACTCACGGGGTGATGTGAACTCTGAGAGGTCTGCTGTGTGCAAAACCGTGCCTTATTCTGGAGCGCCCATTCTTTCCTCCCCTCCTGGTGCTGTGGCAGAGACAAAGTCACCCCAGCAAGGGGGGGCCACCTCATGGCCTTGTGCCTTAAAGCTCCCTTATGCCAACTTGCTTCCTTTCCTTTAGGTCCTGTTGCACTCAGACGTAACACCTGCATAATTTAGTGCTGGGTTCTCATCAGGGGGAATGTTACTTCTTTTTACCAAATTGCTTGTGACTTCCCTAAGGGCAAGGACCCTTTCTTTCTGACTTTGCCCCTAGACCGGACTAAATACACACTGCTCAATAAACAGATAATCAATTAAACACATTTCAGTAGAGGCTGACATGTCAGAATCTCTTGGGCTCTGTGTGTCTGGGTGGACTGGTGATGAATGTGTTTAGAATACAAAGGATTATTTAAGTAGCCTATATTTTTAAATTTTTTTTTAACATTTATTCATTTTTGAGAGAGAGATACAGAGCATGAGCGGGGGAAGGGCAGAGAGAGAGGGAGACGCAGCATCCGAAGCAGGCTCCAGGCTCCCAGCTGTCAGCACAGAGCCCGATGCGGGGCTCGAACCCACGAACCGTGAGCTCATGACCTGAGCCGAATCGGGTGCTTCACCGACTGAGCCACCCAGGCGCCCCAGCATATTATATTTCTGATTTCTGTTTAGGAAATATCTTTCTGGTCTAACTTAAATCTTTCCTTGTGGAATTTTCATACAGAGAATAGACCCTCTAAAGTACGTATTAGAAGATTAATTCAGGTTTAGAATTTGTTTAACCTCATCTTTTGAGAGAGAATAAAGGATAATTTTGATTGCATTCTTTAAACACATTCCTACCTTACACGACGTTTTATTTTAGCTGAAACTCTTAGATTTTCACTCTGGTGAAAGTGATTTTTACCAATTGGGTTTTTCTTGCCAGTTTACTCTGCGTTGCTCTCCTAGATTTCTTCCTGTCCTTTCTTCCACTAGTAGAGACCAGCTGTCCTAAGACTTTGGAAATCAGATTTCCTTGAATTCTCGGTATCAACTTTGTAAACGTGTCTCAGCACAAATGCCCTGATCGTGCCTGTCTATCCATTTTCATCTCTGTGCACCAGAGTAGCACTATTCTGAGCAAGTAAATTTCCATGACATTTGATTGCAAGGGGTTAAAAGTCCAAGATCAAGAACAGAGACTTCAGTCACAGGTTGTGGAAAAGAGAAGGGGACAACAGAAAAGAGCACCTCCTGTAGCAGACGAAGGAGAAGGTAGTGGGAAGAGGCAAAGGGGGTTCATAGTGTATCATTCCAGTTATGGAAAATGATCACCTGTTTTTGTTTTTTTGACCTCCATTTGCTTTGAGAGGATCAGGAGCAGGGACCCTCTCTTCTCCTTTTCTCTAAACTTGTCGGCCTGACTTAGGAAAGAGAAATAGACTTTGGCCCATAGTTTTGAATACTTTTTTTTTTTTTTTTTTTTTTTACAAGCAAGCGAAGTATGATTATAAGAATGCAATTCGTCTTTCTTTTTCTTCGACTGAGGGTTTTTTTGGATTTGCCCTTTAGTTGAAATAGCTTCGGTTAAAAAAGCATCACATCAGGAAGCTCATCTCAGTCCTCTGGTAAATGCCTGTACTTTTAGGTGGTAAATAATCTGCACTGCCTACTGACAAGTCACTGGAGCCAATATATTGGTTTTCATTTGAGCCACTATATTGGTTTTCCAACAGGTGTTCTGGGAGTTTAACATGCCCTTCATTTCTTAGTTCCAGTGCCCTGACAGATCAAGTGGGCTATTTAAAGAAGGCTCACGAAGTGATGTATGTGCTTTCTTGCCTGGTCTTTCAAAGCGAGGGGAGGCAAAGTATATTAGTGTCATTAAATTCTGCGTGTACCTCCTGAGCAGGCCGGTGAAAGAACATTGATTAAAATGTTGGCCTCTTTCATCCAAGGGTCAGAGGATGAGGTTTATTATTGTTCCTTTAACTAAGCTGCATGTTGTTTGGATGGTCGTTTTGTCAATCACTTGTCCATCTGAAAGTTGCTTCTTCGTAACATTAACTACTAACTAGGAGCTTTTACCTCCTTGTTAGCCTTGCTTTATTGATTTTCTTTTTTCTTTTGAAGGTTTTTATTAGTACGGTGCACTGGTATACCACTTTATTTTTTTGTGAGGTATAATTTACATGCAATAAAATAAACCCTTTCCTTCCGACTTCGGCTCAGGTCATGATCTCGTGGTGCTTGAGTTCGAGCCCCACGTCGGGCTCTGTGCTGACAGCTCGGAGCCTGGAGCCTGCTTCGGATTCTGTGTCTCCTTCTCTCTCTGCCCCTCTCCTGCTGACGCTCTGTCTCTTCCTTTCTCTCAAAAATAAACAAACATTAAAAGAAAAGAAAAAAATAAACCCTTTCTAGGGTACAGTCTGTGAGTCTCAACAAATGCATATGATAGTGTCATTGCCATGACCCTCAGATAGAGAGCACTGTCATCACTCAAAACAGCCCCCCAACGCCCCTTCTGTAGTCCGGAACCTACCCTTACACCCAGTCCCTAGCCATGACTCGTCTGTTTTCTGACCCTATAGTTTTGCCTTTCTTAGAAGGTCATGTGGGTGGAATTCTACCGCTCTATGATCTTTGGCATAACCCATTCGAGGTTCATCCATATGGTGGTGAGTGTCTGTGGTTCATTCTTTTTTAGTGCTGAGTAGTATTCCACTATAGAAATAGGATTTTCCATGGTTGGAGAGTTCTGGAAGCCCAGTTCCACGGGGTTGTGAGCCAGGGACCAGGAAGGCACCGGACTGCAAGTAATACTGTGGTTGCAGGAAGAACTTAAATGAAATGCGACCGGAATAGCCCTGATCATAATGGCGATGATGATGACGGAGGGGTGAGTTGGCCTGGGAAACACTTTCTGCTAATCCTTCTGGGGGAGGAGAAGGGCCAAGAACCCAGACTTGTCTTCTTCCAACCCCTCCTCCATCTGCTGTCTCGCTGGGAACGGGGGTTAGCAGACAGCAGCAATGTTAGGTTGGGGTGGGGCTCTGTAGTCAGACTGCCTGGGGGCTTTGCTTCCAGCTCAAGCCCTGCAAATCTGGGCATGCCTCCTGGCTACTCCCAGCCTCAGTCTCCTTCTCTGTAAAATGAGGGCAATAAAGCGCATACGTCAAAGAGTTTACGAGGATTAAGTAAGACCATACAGGAAAGCCTTTAGCCTGGGGCCGACCGCAGAGAGCCCTCAAATTAGCCACTGAGCATTAATTTGAAGGTATTTCATATTTGACCAATCTTTCGACTACAGTGTTGTAGGGCCCGAGGCGTTTCTAGTTCATCCTTCTTCCCAGAATAGGAATCTGCCCTGCAATAGCCAACTCTAACCCACCCTCTGCTGGGAACCTTCTAGGACGAGGTAAGTCTTCCTTACTACCTCTTTAGGTAGTGCCACCTTAAACACAGCTCCTGTTATATGCTGCAGTTGGATATAATCGCTGCAGAGCAAAACAGCCCTGAGTAATCCTGTTCGATTAACTTGGAGTTTGCTTGCCTCCTGCCCGTGCATTGCTACCAATTCAGGTGCTGATAAATAACTGCAGTCCAGTAATGTGGTCATATGTTTATGACTGAGAAATAATTCCTCCGGCTCAATCTGTGGCCTTGTGTTCTCCTCGCACCCAGGGGGGCATTTACAGATGTCGTTAATTGGCCGAGAATCCTCGATGCTGTCACACGTTGCCCGAGAGCATTTAGATGAAACACTGTATATACAAACCACGTGGATAAAGAAGATGTGGTCTGTGTATACGATGGAATACTACTTGGCCGTGAGAAAGAATGAAATCCCGCCATTGGCAGCAACGTGGATGGAACTGGAAGGTGTTATGCTGAATGAAATCAGTCAGGGAAGGACGGATATCGTATGTTGTCATTCATATGTGGATCTTGAGGAACTTAAGTCCATGGGGGAAGGGAAGGGGGAAGAATACTTACAAACAGAGAGGGAGGGAGGCAAACCACGAGAGGCTCTTAAATACACGGAACAAACAGGGTGGATGGGGGATGGGGGAGAGGGGAAAGTGGGTGACGGGCATGGAGGAGGGCACCTGTTGGGATGAGCAGTGGCTGTTGCACGGAAGCCAATTTGACCATAAATTATGTTCATAACAAAATAGAGAAAATTGTAGCCATTAAAAAAATAATAAATGAAACACTGAAACTGATGTACTTGTCCCCTAACACTCCAGCCCCTTAAACAGTCCACTCTCTGGGGGTTTGCTTGAAGGAATCCATGTGAGTTTCCTTTGCTCCCAGAGCATGAGTCTCACTAGTTTCTCTCAAGGCCAAGCCGTCTCCTGTTGGCTGAAAACAGTTCTCCCAGGCTGCCCTGGACCGAGATGTATGCGTGCATTAGAGTTCAAAAAAGAGCCTTTCCTCTAGGTGAACCAAGTCGGAAGTGTGCCGTCCACAAAGACAGTGTCAGTACTTGCACGGGGCAAAGTGCTAACGCCCGTCTCGGGTATTTTTCACCCGGGCCAATGGTAGCCTTAAAGTATGCAAGGGTTCTATCAATTACACCCGCCTTCAGGGTGCCCTGAAACTCATCTGCTTTGGAACCGATAAGAACAAACAACAGTGGGGCGCCTGGGTGGCTCAGTCGGTTAAACATCCAACTTCAGCTCGGGTCATGATCTCACGGTTCGTGGGTTTGAGCCCCACCTTGGGCTCTGTGCCGACAACTCATAGGCTGGAGCCTGCTTCGGCTTCTGTGTCTCCCTTTTTCTCTGCCCCTGCCCTATTTGCACGCTGTCTCTCTCTCCCTCTCAAGAACAAACATTTAAAAAAAAAAAAAAAAAAAAGGAAGAAACAACAATGAACTATATCCTGGCGACTACTATGCGTTGGTATGAAAATGGAAAATAAACGTTCCTGGACTCCAATTGCTGTTTCCATTCCCGAGTATATTTTGAATCAATAAAAGCTGGGTGCATTTTGTATCTGCTGCCTTTTTTGTTGTTGTTGTTGGAGAGACTTGCCAGAGAAACTTACCCAAAAAGGCAATGCTGTGAAAAATTTCCTTGCTATTTGATAGGTCACGATAAAGGCCACTGGTATCTCTCTTGTTCTTGATCTGTGCATAATATCATTAGCTGATGGGAAATACGCATTTGGCTTGATAATTCTTGCTGGAAATTTTAAAAGCTCCCATTAAATAGTCCTAATATGTTGTTGCATTAACCCCAAAAGGATCTGAAAATATTGATGGAATACTCACTATAGGGAAGTTAAATAGCCACCATGGTTTTTTCTTCCCACCTAAATGACACCAAGCAGATGGCTGTTGTTTTCACACTGGTCTTGGGGGCCCGTCTTTGTAGCGGTGCTTCCCAGAACGAGCACTGCCATGTACTTACAGGAACCACGTATCCGATGGAAGATGGAACCACGAATGCGATGGAAGTACCCGGGGTGCCTCCCAGAGGAGTTCTCACGGGCTACCTCTGCCTGCGTCACTCTCCCCCTGGAGCTGTGGCCGGTGCCATGGTTCACCTGACTCTAGCTGGAGTCCGTGCAGATAGGAGTCACGATTGATCCTCTGCTTCTCCTTTGGTTCCTGCTTGTTAAATTTTTTTAATGTTTATTTATTTTTGAGAGAAAGAGAGGGAGAGGCAGAGAGAGAGGGAGACACAGAATCCAAAGCAGGCTCCAGGCTCTGAGCTGTCAGCAAAGAGCTGGACGTGGGGCTTGAACCCATGAACCAAGACATCATGACCTGAGCTGAAGCTGGACGCTCAACCGACTGAGCCACCCAGGTGCCCCTTTTTCTCCTGCTTCTATAGCATCTGTCGCAACATTAATCTCACAACATTAAGTGATATCTGCCTACATCAAGAAATGCTAATCAATGGTTTCTGAACAATAAGCATAAATGGGAAAAAAAAAAAACCTAAATTCTCAAACCAACTAAGGCTTTAATGTTGCTAATTAAGTTAGTAGAGTGAATTCTAAAGAATAACATTGAAATAATAATTAAAATCAAGTTTTTCTGCCTACAATGAGTCAGAAAAGATTTAAGTATTAATTAAAGTACATATTACTTAAAAATGAAGTTAAATATATCGGAGGAATAATAAGACCAGTCTCACTCTAAAAGTCAGTGTGAATAAATAGACCTACCCCACTCTTGGACTACGAAGAAATATGTGCACACAGAGACATACACATACATTTTTACACATAAAAGCATCAAAACAAACAAGGAAATGCTAAAGATCATAAGAAACTACATGATAAAATAGCCTGGACATCTTGAAAATAAAAACATTAAGAGGATTTGTCAAGCTGGATGTTACACATAGTACAAAGGTGTAACAGTAAAAGCAGTTTGGGGCTGTGCATGGACAGATCAATAGAACCAAGTGGAAAACACAACAACCAATCCAAATACAGCCGGATCTTTTGTTTATGATTAAACTAGCATTTGAATTGAGTGGGTAAAAGATATTTTACATAAATGGTGAAGGGCCACAGAGGCCACTTGGAGAAAATATTACATCGGATTCATAATTCTTTACTCTTTCCACCAAAATTAATTACAAATGGATTTGACGTTCATGCGGTGAAAAGGTAATGCCTTCCCATGGTTTCTAAACTTGAAAACCCCAGTGAAAATTAAGCATCCTAAAATCGGCTATCTCTGGCTCTGTCCACGTCACTGTCCCCTTCCCTGTAGAGGTGTCCCTGATACCTCCTTTCAGCATTTGTTTATCCAGACGCCAGCCTGTGTGATTATTTGCCTTGTGCGTTTCTTTCGTACGCAAAAGATTGCATTCCAGAGACCTGTTCTGCCCTTTCTTTTGTGCCATAACAGTATATCCCGGGGTCTTTCCACGTCAGTGCTAGAGGGCCTCCTCATTCTTCTTGCAGTTGCAGATTATTCAGTTAGGTAAATAGTTTACTTAACTAGTCCCCTATTGATGGACACTTGGGTTATTTCCAACCTCAACATTTTCCTTCAACAAATTATGCTCCAGTGTTGGATAAATTCCCAGAAGTGGGACTTCCATGTCAAAGGGTAAATGCATTAATAATTTTGATAAGTATTGCCATTTCCCCTCTTTCTCCTACATTTCTAGGAGTTCTTTACGTATTGGGGGGAGATTAAGCTCATTGTCAGGGGCATGAGTTGCAAGCATTTTACTTTTCATTATAGTAAAAGGCTGGGATCATCCCAGACTGTTCATTGCGGACTGGGTTCCCTGGGAAGGACACTCAGATGGAGTTTAGCGTGAGGGATTTTGTGCCCTTGAGGTCAACATCTGTCAATGGGAGGGAATAGAATCATGAAGAAGCTATGGGTCAGGTAAATGAATGAGACCCTATGTCAGACAACCGGCCGGGGGCCAAAGCCAGGGTGAGAACGCAGATTCCTGCTCTTGCTATAGCAACATTGCAGGCTGCTTCTTCCAAGGAGAGCATCCTGAAGAAGGCCGTGGCTCAAGAGAAGTGATTTCTTCTTTTTTTTGTTTTAATTTTTTTTTTAATGTTTATTGATTTTTGAGACAGAGAGAGACACGGCATGAACGGGGGAGGGGCAGAGAGAGAGGGAGACACAGAATCGGAAGCAGGCTCCAGGCTCCGAGCCGTCAGCCCAGAGCCCGACGCGGGGCTCGAACTCACGGACCGCGAGATCGTGACCTGAGCTGAAGTCGGACGCTTAACCGACTGAGCCACCCAGGCGCCCCTAGAGAAGTGATTTCTAAAGAAATGAATGAGAGTAAGCAAAGAAAAGCAAAGAAGGAAGTATTCCCTTGGAAAAGGGTATACCCGTGAGTCTGCAGAATTGCAAGTAGTTCTGAATAGTTGAAGGTTGGGTCTAAGAAGTGTCTAGAAATGCAGTGGGAGAGAAAACTGGGGTGACATCAGTTAAGCCCTGGATATATATGAGTCTTGGCGTCTTAAACACAGTAGTAGTGATGTGATGATAGTGGCATTTCTGAAAGATCATTCTTGTACTGTTCATCTTGGTGGCTCATAACAGAGCAGCAGAGGATAGTTTCCAAAGATGGCTACCTCAATATGTCTTTTAAGTCCCATGCTCTTCATGCAAAGTGCTTCTGACACTTTTCTACTGAGCGGTGGTGCTGTGTTCCCTTCCCTTGGGTCTGGATGGACCTTTGTAATAGCTTCAAGCAATAGACACCAAGTGACTTCCAAGGGTTGGTTCCATTGGAACCCAGCTGACCTGTTGTGGGAAGACCAAGCCATGTGCAGAAGGCACATGAAGGTTTCTGTCCAACAGCCTTTCTGAGGTCTCAGCTGCCAGCCGTGTGAGCACACAGACTTCAAAGAACTCCAGACCCCAGTCTTCTAGCTGATACCAGTGAAGCAGAGATGTGTGATGCCTGCTGAGCCCTGCCCAGTTCTAGATCTGTGAGCAAAATCAATGGTGTCATTGTTTTGAACCACTAAGTTTGGGATGGAGGGAGTGACTTGTTAAGTAGCCATAATCCCTAGAAATATTTAGGCTGATTTCGGTTTCAAGCAAATTAACTAATGTCCCCTCAGGCCAACAGGTTTCTTTATCTTTTGGGTCATGTTCCTTTGAGCCAGTCACTTTTGGAGATGCAGAAGAGTGTTTCGCATAGATCATAAATATTACCGAAAAGAAACGTAGTTTCAAAGGACTCGTCACCATGAAGTTTAATAATTAGGCACCGAGCACACTGTTCGATGCCATTCACGCGATCTGTTCTCCCTCTCCCGGTATTCTTTTCTCCTGGACCCGACCGTGGCACTGAAACTCCTAGTTTGCTGATGACAGAAAAGTATCAGATTTTCCTCTTGCCATACAAGTGTATGCAGTGGTCAAATTCATAGAGCTGTACGCTGAAAAGGGTGAATTTTACTGCATGCAAGTTATATCTTTAATACATATCATAAAGTATATCTTAATAAGCAGATATTCTAGTAATTGCTCCTAGATGTTTGAATCGGGCCTAGCGCCACATCTGCCAGAAAGGTCTTTTGTTTATATCGAACTTCTCCCTTTCCTTCCCTTCTCCATTCCACCACCCCTCCCCCCATTACATCGTCTCTCTCATAACCCCACACTTTCTTAGAGTTTAGTTTTGGGGTAGGCCTGCTAAGGGTGATTCATGCATCCATGCCCAAGTTTTAATTCGACAAATAGGGCTGTGATCAAAGTATTGGTTCTGTACGGTAGAGACTTGGGAACATTTGACAGAACTAAACTTAGTTCTCCGCTGAGACAGCCAAAGCCTGGAGACAGCATGCGTGCACTTTCGGTATGCATACGTGAACAGTAGCAAGGAGTTTTCTCCCACTCTGTTTTCTCATTCCTGCGAGGCTAGATGGCTCAAAGGTGTTGGGGCAGGAGTTTACTTGGGTATCATTGGGCTGTCAGAGCCTCCTATCCCTCATTATTTTTGAGTTGTAAGAATATAGTTAAAATGCTTGTGTTTCTGTACATTTCCTTAACCTTCAAATGTGAATATTACAGTAAATCATAAACCACAATTCAAAAATGCAAACACCTTCTGTGCCCACATTTAGTATATTTAGTCAATTTCTTTTCCATATCCACTCAATGACAGCTGAAGGAATTTCTTTAGGATGACAGATTGTCAGCACATTGACATAGATTGTGTTAGATGTATATTTTTAGTGGGAACGAATGATTTTTCAGTGAGCTTTTCTCAGAAATATAATAATAGGGAGGAGAATTGTTATTCCATGTGTCAAGCCTATAGAATTTTTTTTTCTTGCCGGTTATAACGGTCAACCTAAAGAGTAGTTATTAACAAGTAGTTTACAAAATAAAGAGGAAAATCGTAGCTTGCTAAAAACCATTCTCGCATTTACTAGAATAGACACATGAATAAATAGGAAAGAAAGTTATCTTTAGAGAAAAAATAATTTTAAAATAGTTTAGAATTGTTTCTCGTTCTTTGTTATATTTCGCTACTTAGATAACATTTGGGAAAAGGGACCGATCAAAACTTGCTACATGGAAAGGGCATTTCTTTACATTTACTTGTGAAATTGAACTAAAATTCGGAGTATAAGAACTATGATCTCTGAATGAGATCCTGATTTCTTATGAATACTTTCCTGGAATCAGAGGCTAAATTGTGCGGTTATGACCTAGTTACTTTCTGGAGGTACTGCAGATTGTTCAATCAGAAGGCCGTGTGTTGCTTTCTGCCTCTGAACATTTGGGACCATCCCTTTCCTGTGTATGAGCCCTGGGGAATTGAGATAGGAGAGCGGGATACATGTTAAATCGCTTTTCATGTAAGGAATGCCCACGTTGGTTCCCAGAGGACAAAATTAGGCAAGGACCTAATGGGGAAGAGCTGTTCTCAGACTGGGAGAATAGGCCTGGCTTCCTAAGGGACTGCCTCTCTCTTGAATCTTCAGCGTTGGCCCAAAGGGATGTGTTTCTTCATAACTCACTTTGAATGGCCGTTGTACCGCACAACAACATGACCTGCCATAACTTGATTCCTTTTACGCTGGGAAGATTTTCAAGGAGAAATCTTTAAGGACACGGAACCAGGGAGGAGAAAACACCGCACGTTGTCGAAGAAAGTAAATCTTATTACAAAAGAAAGCAGTCTTAATTTTTCTCTGGAAAATAATTAACAGCTGCCAAGGGACCATCAGTCCTTCAACTGCCTACATACAGCTCGGTTTCCTTGGTGTGATCATTAGTGGAGATTTTTCAGGCGAATCCACAAATATCCTGTGGGAAAGGTAAATCTGGTTCTATAGAACTCTAGCCCTGGGGTGGCTGATGTGCACCCCTGAGGTTTCACTTCTCCTTGTACCCGCCCCACACCATCATGATCCTCGGTGCCTGTCAAAACAGGAAGCCTTTTCCTACTCCCTAATGGAAGGAGGCCCCAGGGCATTATTACCACAACCAGCCACAGGGATAAAAGAGGCCTCGAGTGGTAATATAAATATGGTGATAATAATCAATCCAAAAAGAACACAAAAATAAAACCACTAAAACATACTTGCAAACACAAGGGTCATTCACAGCTTCGCTTCTCACCGTAAAACTGTGCCCCTTGGCCACGCGGGGCCCTTGGTCTTCGCTGGTGTCACATCCTTTGTAGGGTGAAGAGTGGTGTGGTCAGGAAGCATTTTGAAACTTGTTTGCAGTTACTGGGCCGCTGTAAATCTATATTTAAAACTACGATTACCAAACATGTTTAATAACCAAGAGAAAGCTTTGTTGAGACAGGGACGGTGTTGTGTACCCTAAACTCAGCGATGCAAATATATGAGCGTATAAAACAGACTAGAAGGAAAAACCCAATATATTCATACTTATATTTGAGTCAGTAAATGTACGAATGGTTTTTTTCTGTGTGTTTTATAGATATTTTTAAACAGATGGTATGTTTTTATATGCAGAAAATGTCAATGCGTACATGTGTGAATAGATGCTATAACGATGGGGTTTAGGAAAAAGACAAGTAGAAGTTACAGTTGACATGTGTATTAAAAAACCAAATCAGGGGCGCCTAGGTGGATCAGTCAGGTAAGCATCCGACTCTTGATTTCAGCTCAGGTCATGATCTCGCGGTTTCGTGGGTTCAGACCGCACATCAGGCTGTGCACTGACAGCGTGGAGACTGCTTGGGATTCTGTCTCCCTCTCTCTCTGCCCTGCCCCCGTGTGCGCACTCATGCTCTCTCCCTCCCTCGAAAATAAATAAATACAATCACCCCAAAATCCCTGGAAACAAAAGTTAGGCCATTGCAACAAAAATCAGGATATGGGCAAAGCATTACTTAGGGAATCTTACATTCTTATGATACTTTTTGCTGCCAATAGTACGTACTCCTTGCAAACAGTTCTCCCTGAAAGGTAAATACCGTTAAGAACTTTTCCAAAGTGGCACTCAGCTTGGCAGGGTTTCACGAACTCTCTCTTGAAGCATCTTATTTTAAAAAAAAAAATTTTAACATTTATTTACTATTGAGAGAAAGAGATAGAGCATGAGCAGGGGGGAGGCAAAGAGAGGAGGAGACACTGAATCCGAAGCAGGCTCCAGGCTCTGAGCCGTCAGCACAGAGCCTGACACGGGGCTCGAACTCACAAACCGCGAGATCATGACCTGAGCCGAAGTCGGCCGCTTAACCGAGGCGCCCCCCCTCTCTTGAAGCGTCTTAGTGCACATTAGGTAGTTCATACCTCTGCATGAGCTGAGTTCTGAACACACCCAAATAATTATCCAAACTTCTATGATGCACGATAAACAAAACAGCTCTGTGGTAAAATTAAAATCTGTCTCAATCACGAATTTCATCTTTTACTTTTTTGAGTCTGAGGTAGTGTGCTCATCAGAAATGGACATTGTACCCCAGAACAGCTTCGTTCCCACTGCACTCAGAAGGGCTGTATTTTATTGAGTCCTTCTATGTTAATTTGTTCCTTTTTGGTTTAAAAATGTGTACGTAACAAGTTATACTTGAATGATAATTGATGATAGTAATTGGAGTGTCTAAGAGAAGTTTTAGTCCAAATAAAGCTTTGCCTTAACTAACATGAAGGAAACGATTTCCTCAGCAACTATACAGACTATCATGTCAGGTGCATGTGCATTTTTTTTTTTTTTTTTTTTTTTTAGGAATTTGATATAGAGGTTGTCTTATGACTATAGGTTTTATTCAATTTAGGTTCTGTTTTATCTATCTTTAAGTTTTGGAGGGGCCGAGCTAGTTTTATTTGACGGCATGACTTAACGGGTGGAGTTTGCGAGGGCTCTTAGCTGTTGCGATGCTCCTCACGATGGCACGGTCTTGAAGTGTTAGTTTTGTTAGACATTCCGTGCTGAATTCGTAAAAAATTAAAGGTCTTGACACTTAATTACATTCAAAAGGGGAAAACAGTGTCGCATTCGCAGACTGACGCCGTTGAAGTCTGAGTGGTTATCGATGGGCACGGTGCCTTGGTAAATCGGTCCCGTGTAGAGACAAACGAGTCGGAGGTGTGTAGATGGTTTACGCAGATTGGATCTGTATCCAGTAATAACAGATGCCTTTTGGTGTCCCACGGTTCATTTTATTTCAAGAATTCTTTAAAACCTGTGCTGTTTTCCCGGTCTAATTTTGCCCAGACCAGAACACCCTCAGCACGATGTGCTTTCACCCTTCGGCATCTCCAGTTGACGTACAGTGACTAATGTCTGCCACGTGTCATGTAATGAGCTCCCAGACTGCTCTCAAACCGTGTTTGTTTCATTTGACCCACAAGAAATGGTAGTTATTTTACTGTGAAGATACTTCGCACAAAATGATGAGCGATTCACGTAACTCTGAAACTCCCTCAGGGAAACATCTATTATTTGTGGAAAATGTCACCTCATTCTCTAAGAACTTCCTCAGCTTTCTGTGTATGTTTTGGGGCGAGGTGAAGAACACAGCGGGAGGTATCTACACTTGGAGATTCTGTGCACACACGTCAAGCGGTCACAGGCTTCCGTGTAACTTTTGCCCACCTGGCTCACGGAAGGTAAAGGTTTCTTTTTATAGACGCAGTTTTTGTTGTTGTTGTTGTTTTTGATAACTGAGTGTCCAGTCCTTAATAGGGAAAGAGTATTTCAAGCAGTTTTAAATACTTAGAAAATAATATCACATTTCTGTGCAGTACCTCGGGACTTGGAAGGGGTATTTTAAAGGCTGGTCTTGAGAAGGAGGAGGCTAGGAGGCATGGCTTCCGACCCAAATTCCAGTTGTGTGCCCTCTCTTCCCTTCAGTGACCTGTTATAAAATGGAACTTAACCAACCTCTCAGGACAGTCGTGGCAGTTCAGTGGTAATAGCAGATGAGCTCCATCCAGAGCCTAAGTGCCTAAATGCACTCCCCTCCTAACCGGTCATTTTGGAGGATAATTATTCGGGGGTATAACAGAAGTTCATCGCCGGAAAACAGTTTTAAACAAGTCTGCCTCATCGAAGGGCAGGTACGGGGAAACGGGAGCCAGCACGGAGGAATCCGTGTGTGTTGCTCTCGACCGCAAGTATAATCAGAAGGACGCGGGACTTTTTCTCAGAATGGATTTGTAAGGACTCGTTTCGACGCCAGCTCTCCAGTTTGAGAATTCCAACTGCTCTTGCTGGTGGCAGAGGAAGCCGTCTTCGGGCACAAGGGAGCTCTTCAGTGGTCTATCGCCACCCTTGTCCTTTGATCTAGGAAAGCGAAACGGTGACTCTTCTTCCCGAATAAGTCGTTTGGACGCTTCCAACAGAGCATCCGCAACCTCAGGAAAAGGTAATACGTTTCCTAAAGGACGTTAAAAAGGTGCAGTGTTGTCTGATGACTCGATATATTCACTAGTAATTATAGTCACAATAGTAGCTGGCACTTACTGAGCCATTTCATGTGCTATCCACTGCTGCATGTGCTTTCCACGTATTATTTAACACCCACCAACCCCTATTAGACGTTTCCTACTACTGTGTCCATTTTACATGGGGAAACCGAGGGACGCACAGGTTAAGTAACTTGTTCGTGGTCAAACAGCGGCCGAGCCAACGTTTTAAACCAGCCATTCTGATTCTGGAGCACTAACTCGTATCTATACCAAATATTTCTGGATGCAGTGGGAATGAGGACCGGGTATCTGCCCTGACCTGGTGAGGACGAAGCTCGGGTAGGTTGTTGACTAAAGAGAAGGGTAATAAACACAGTTGATAAACCCAGGTACCTGATAACAAGGTCTCAAATTGAATCATAGGCCAGTCCTAAGAAGTCAAACAAGAGATGCACTGGACATTATCACACAGTCACTTGAATCAGGTCTTGGTGTCTAATATAATCTTCTGTCCAGTTATTTTCAAAAACCTGGAATATGGTTTAAGGTACAGCTCCTCATTTTGACTTTAGAGGGGTTGTACAGAAGGTTTCTGAACACCTGGAGGCACTCTGTGGATTTTTTCCCCTAAAAACTTATCCCCAGGGAAGAGATTGCTGAGCTGAGGAGCTGGGCGTCTCACAAAGAACGTATCTTAATGCCACGAAATAGTGCCCCAGCTGTCACAATTGTTTGTGCTTTTCCGTCTCTAAGCCGTGCTGTGCCTGCCTCCCCGTCTCCATCTCTGCTGGAAAAATTTCACCTTCATGAAATTGTCAGAAAGCAACAGCAAGAATAACCATAGAGTGTTATGGTTGTGGTTTCTGCAGCCACAGGGGCTCATGATGCTAAGAGTTTTCCATAAAAACTGGAAGTTGCCCAAATCCGTGTTGATCCCGGGCACAAGCAGCAGAAAGCATCTCTAAGGGCCAAGAATTGCTGAGATTTTGACCCTGGGCAAAACTGTTCTTCCATTCAGCCGTGGAACCTAAAGCTGAGCCCTAATCTTGCTTGGTTTTCTGATGTCTGTCTGTGCCAGCACATTGGGCTGTTGTCTCCATAAGATACATATATACGTAAGATACCACCAGGCAGGGAAGAGAATTCTAATTTGTTGGGTGGAGATTTCGCCTCTCTGGTTGCATCTCTGGGCAGTGGGCTACTTTTCTAGGTCCATGTGGAATCTGTGCTCCCTCTTCTGGGTTGGCCGTGGAGCCCAGGACATCTCTCTCACACACGTCTTCCATGTCTGGTAGGCTGTCCAGACACGCTCACCTAGAACGCGTTCGTGTTCTGAGCCCAATAAAAATCCCCTTGTTTCTCAGTTTCAGGCCAAATTCTTTAATGCTTCAGTACTGCTCCATCATTCTCCCTTAACGGCTAAACACCTAACTCTTTTGGAAGCTCACACGGGTAAACTTTACCCAGTGCTGCTCTTAAAATCTACCTCCCACGTCCCTGTCTGTGGGTGGGACTCCAGCAAAGATAGCAAACAGTTCCAGAATGATCAGAGACGAATTGCTTCTGGATATTCTTCCTTCGCCTTGCCAGAGTACTTGGATCGGCCATCGGGAGATTTTTTAGAAAACGCTTTGAAACTCAATTAAGTAGCCGGACATGAACAAATGTCAAGCTTTGGCCACTTAAATATTCACGGCACTATCCACGTGGTAACCTGCATTAATTACACGTTCATTCTTGGGATAGCAGAACTTGCGAAACTTCTGCCTTGCATTAGAGACACTTCCCGTTATTAAAAATAAGCATACATCATTTGAGAACCTGTCTTCACAAATGTACGCAATGGATAATCGCAGTGAAACGAAACCAGTGACCAACATTCAGTACCTGAGGCACAGTCTCTGTAGTGGCAACTTCCTGGAGACCTCGCAGACCAGAAGCTCTGACCTCTATCCTGTTCCTCCGGGAGTAGGCAAAGGTGACGGGAGACAGGGTGACTGACTGTGCTTGAGAACTTTTTCTCAAGTCAGATTGAAAACAGCAGATTGGGAAGGAAAAAGAAGGCACAAACAGAGAGGGAGACAAACCGTAAGAGACTCTTAACTACAGAGAACAAACTGAGGGTTGCTGGAGGGAGGTGGGTGGGGGGATGGGCTAAATCGGGGATGGGCATTAAGGAGGGCACCTGCTGGGATGAGCCCTGGGTGTTATATGTAAGCCATGAATCCCCGGGTTCTACTCCCGAAGCCAAGACTAGCCTGCATGTTAACTCACTTGAACCTAAAAAGAAGGGAAAAGAAAACAACATGAAAGAAAACAGCAGACTGGGAAGCAGTAGAAAATGTTACCCCTGGAATTCTGTGACCCAGCGCGGGCCGGTTGTGATTTTATTTGTCAACTAGAACGCCTGGAGGCTAGGCACTAATTGAGCAATCGGTAAATCTGAAACTCGGCTTGTTTTTAATTTCGTCATAAAAGTGAACGTCTAATCTTCCACAGGGAAATTTTGTCTCCCCCCGGTGTGAGGAAGAAACGTGAAGTTGTGTTTCCCTTTCGTTCCGTGTGTGCTTTCAGTGGTTACTTCTTACCAATTGTGCGCGCTGTTACAACCATATAGTATGAACTATTATACGACATGATGAAATACATGTGTAGAAAGTCAGGGAGCTGTGTTGCTTTCACGAAAATTAATTTGTATGTTTTGGAAAGACTCACCGGTGAGGGTTTTTGTTTTTTGGGGTTTTTTTTTTGCTAATTACTAAGACAACTGAAAAAAAATTGGTGAGTTTTGTTTTTTTAAAATCACAGGTTTACACTCCAGTTGCCTCTCAAGTTTTCCCTTTACTTAAGAAGCTCCGAAACTGGGCATCTTGTAATTGAATGCTATCGATAGGTTATAGTATCTCCATGTGATGGACAAAACGGAACCTGAAGCAGGAGAGCCTGTGAAATCAAGTTTCGGTGAAGGCATTTACGTTCATTCATAGTGAAATATTTATTTACCAGGTTTGACTACTTTTTTTTTGAAGTTTATTTATTTACTTTGAGAGAGAGAGAATCCCAAGCAGACTTTCCATTGTAGCGTGGAGCCCGACACAGGGCTCGAACTCACGAACTGTGAGATCATATTACCTGAGCCAAAATCAAGAGTCCGATGCTTAAATGACAGAGCCACCCATGAGCCTCTTGACTACTTTTTTAATTAACTGACTTCCCGCAGGTCTCAACTGACTAGAAGATGGGATTGTAACAGATTGCTGAAATGAGCTTTTTAATATAATTGACACGGAACATTGAAATTATACTTTAGTGTCCGGGGTACAAGTAAGTCTACGGCACAGTGATTTAATAGAGGTTCATGCTGTCATTTTAAAGGACATCCTGTACTATACGAATGTGTACGTGTATCCTATAGATGATCTATTTGTGAAGTCTTGGCCCAGATAAGAAGTTTTCTTTAGCTGCAGTCCTGTAATGAGTAATTATGACACAGCTGATGTATATGCCGCGTTGCTCTCACGCTTTTGTCTATATGAGCATCTCAACCCGGAATGCCGGTTGCCTCTTATATCTTACTGTTGAAATTCCACCGTCTTTCAGAAACCAGGTCCAATGTGATGCTTTGCCTCAAAAGTCTTCCCCAGATTCTCCGTGGAAAGCTGCGGGAGACTCCTGAAGTGTGTTCGTTGACAGCACGTTGCAGTACTCCCTGCTGGCTTGCTTGGAGATGCTCCCAGTGCTGGGATTGGGGGAATCCTGTTAGCGCCGACGCCCTTGCACCGTGTGTATGTTTGTATACACCTCCACGTCTCCGGGTAGCTCTGAACACGGTCATCGGCACTTTCGCCTGACTTACGTAAGAGCCCGCACACCGAAACGCCGCAGGGCAGCAAGAACTTCCATTTGTGTATCAGGAGAGAGAACAGATCCTTCCCCACAGCAAGCACAAACACACATTTTTGGAGGGGAAGAGAAGCACTGTGCTGACATTCTCTTGGAGAAGTGACTGCCTGTACGTAATAGGGCTCTATATGCTTTGGCGAAATGTTTGTTTAAGCTTAGAGAGCCTTTCAGGTTTTGTTAGGATATTTAAAGGTGCTTGTCTTGTAACCATTTTCAGGGGTGTGTGAGGAATGGTCACTAGTGAGAGCAACATAGAGAAGACTCTTGGTTGGGAAGAAATGTTACTATTTTACAATTTATAATAAAAGTGTGGTATTAGAGATAAGTGCTACCTACTTGGAAAGCTATGAGCCTCGAAGCTACCTGCTCTCTCCAGGGATCAGGGAGCTAATTTTAACCCTGAACTATAAGCTCCAGGGGTTTCGGAGTTTAATTTTCTGTGATATTAACCAATCTCGTGTGGTGAGTTTTGTAGCTTTGTTAGTTGTATTGATCTAATAATGAAATACAAGTGCTTGGGTCTGTATTTGTAGGACTAGTATATGTGACTTGCTTCTCCATTATTATTGGGTCCCAAAAACTGTCAAGAGCTTTCTGTAAACACATTCTAAATCTGAAAGTATCCTTAAAAATGAACTTTTTCCCTTTGAGGCAAAATTCCAGTCGGCTGGCAGTTTTCTTTCCTATGAAGGGGCTCCTTAGGGAGAAATGCTCTGAACGGAACGTGGCCTTACCACCACCCTGCCACGGTCTGGATTTGGTGGCCCTGTTAAATCACTTCCTTCGTGTATAGAAAAATGGATTCCGCAACCTTAAAATTATAGCCCTTACCCAAGAGGACTTCTAACATAAAGAAAAAGCAGAAGCTAGCTGAGGCTTAAGATGTCTATATAAGGAGAAAAATGAGGTGTTAAACAGTTAGACACTGCCATCAGATTTTTTGCATTGATTAATAGTTCTGAATCGTTTGGGCCTTCAGTCTAGAATGTAACAGTTATCCAACCCGTGGACATTAAACATTCAGTTGCCAGCTTCTGGGTTTTTTTTTTTTTTTTTTTGATTGTTAATTTTCAGTTCATGTGTTTTAGGTGCTTGGCTAAGGATTTTGTGAAAATATCTTTTCTTGTTTGAATTCATTTTTCTGCAAATTCCGACTGCTTTAAAGGTGGATGATACAGTTAGCTTATTTTTTTCTTATTTACCCTTATTTAAGGGTAATGAGGCAATTAATATCTTTTATTTGCTCATAAGAAACTGTAATATATATAATTTATTCAAAATCAAGGTTGCTTTTGAAATTTCCACATACTTGGAATCTTGGAATCTCAAGCTATGCATGTAGTTACCGTCTTCACAGGTATTCCCTAGTGAAAACCATGCTGGCATTTCAGAAATTAAGTACAAAGTATGTTTATGAAGTGGCACTTAATTTTGCAACCGTGGAAATGTTGTTATCTTGATGAAGGCTACAGCTGTTACAACATTAAGTTCTTTTTTTTTTTAATTTTTTTATGTTTATTTTTGAGAGAGAGAGAGAGAGAGAGAGCGCGAGCAGGGGAAGAGCGGAGAGGGAGACACAGAATCCGAAGCAGGTTCCAGGCTCTGAACTGTCAGCACAGAGCTGATAAATGTTATTGAAAACCAAATAAATTAAATATCTCTGGAAGAAATTGTGTTTATAGGTGGCAGCTAAAGAGCCAAAATTCTGGTAGAAGCTGGACATTAGACATGGTAAACAAAGATGAAAATGGACCCAAGACCTTGATTATCAAGAAATAGTCTAGAGGGGCGCCCGGGTGGCTCAGCCGGTTGAGCGTCCAACTTCAGCTCAGGTCATGATCTTGCGGTTCGTGGGTTCAAGCCCCACGTCGGGCTCTGTGCTGACAGCTCAGAGCCTGGAGCCTGCTTTGGATTCTGTGTCTCCCTCTCTCTCTGCCCCTCCCCTGCTCGCACTTTGTTTCTGTCTCTGAATAAATAAATATTAAGAAGGAGAAGAAGTCCAGAACCTAGAAGGAAAATTCGCGATGAAACAGAAAAATATATAAGGTGGTTTAGTGTGCCTGCCCGGAGAGATTCGGGGTTACAAAGAAACTAGATGGGCAGATTAAAGTTATATCATTTCTACCTCTTTAATAAAGTAAGAGTTCAACCTACCTGACAATTATTTGGTGTCTGAGATATTGGGGTCGACAGGGGCATGGCCAAGATAAAGTTTCGAGGCAGTTACATTTGAAGTCCCCACAGTAAAGTGATCTGAAGGTACTGCATAGAGACATCGTTTTTCATTCAAAAGATCCCATAGACGTTACCAGGCCCAACCGGTTCTTGTTTCAAAGGACAGTGGTGTTAAGAGAATGGTTCTGTAGATGGCCTGAAGTCCCGTGGCTGTTCAGGGGCAGAATCAGGACTATTACGGGAGTCTTCTCTCGGGCAAATTTTGTATTTTCTCCTCCACATCACTGCAGCTGTGCAGATTTTGAGCTGCTCCAATGAGATGTCTGGTAGACCTCTGTAGATTGAAATATAATCACATATCATAAAATTTCCCCCTTGAAAGAGGACATTCGAGGGGTTTTAGTATATTCGTAGACTTGTGCAACTATCACCACTGTATGATTCCAGAGCACTTCTATCACTCCGAAAAGAAACCCCATAGCTCTTAACGGTCCCTAATCACCCCCTAACCCCCTCTCCGGCCACCACCACCACCAAAAGCCTCTGGCAACCTCCAGTCCACTTTCTGTCTTTATGGATTTCTTCATTCCAGACACGCCGTATACGTGGGAATCATGTAGTACTTTGCCTTTGTGTCTGGCTGCTTTCACATAGCCTAAGGTTTGCAAGGGTTCATCCGTGTTGTAGCACGTATCAATGCTTCGTTTCTTTTTATGGCAAAATAATACTCCATTGTATGGATCTACCACACTTTTTAATCCATTTGTCAGTTGACAGACATTTGGGATGGTTCCACGTTTTATACATTATGCATAATACTGCTATGAACATTTGTACGCAAGTTTTTGAATAGGGCTAAGTTTTCAGTTCTCTTGGTATTAACCTAGGAATGGAATTGCTGAATCGTATATAAAGTAACTCTATGTTTCACTTCCCCGGGAAGTGCCAAGTTGTTTTCCAAATTCGCAGCACTGTTTTGCACTCCTACCAGCAGTATACAAGGGCTCCAATTCTCCATACCCTCACCAACACTTACTTCTTCTGGATTATCGCCATCCCGGTGGGTGTGAACTGGTGTCTCATTGTGTTTGGGGTTTGCGTTTTTCTGATGACTAATCATTTGAGCGTGTGCTTGCTTATTGCTCGTCTGTAAGAAACACATGGCTTCTTTGGAGCCATGTCTCCTTAGACCCTTTGCCTGTTTTTCCTTTGCCAGTTGGGTCGCTTGTTTTCTTCTTATTATTATTCTTGAGTCGTAAGGGCTCTCTTTGCATTCTGAATACAAGTCCCTTCTCAGCCGTGTGATTTTTTTTTTAATATTTTTTTTTTCCATTCAGTGAGTTGTCTTTTCATCTCAAGGGTATCCTTTGAAGCAAAGAAGTTTCTAATCTTCCTAGAGTCCAACTTTTTCTCCTTTAGTCTACTATGTTTTTGGTATCCTGTCTAAAAACCGTTACCTAACCCAAGGTCACAAAAATGTACTCCTATGTTTTCTTCTAGATGTTCAGTAGGTTTAGCTTTTAAATTTGGGACTACTGGGGGAACCTGAGTGGCTTAATCGGTTAAGCGTCCGACTTCGGCTCAGGTCATGATCTTGCGGTTCGTGGGTTGGAGCCCCGCATTGGGCTCTGTGCCAACAGCTCGAAGCCTGCTTCGGATTCTGTGTCTCGCTCTCTCTCAGCCCCTCTTCCACTCATGCTCTCTCTCCCTCTCTCTCAAAAATAAACATTAAAAAAAATTTAATTTAGGACTATTGTCCATTTTGAGATGGACAATATGGTGTAGAGTAGGTGTCCAGCTTCATTCTCTTGCATGTAGATATCCAATTGTATCAGCATTATTTATTGAAAAGATTCTCTCCGTCATTGAATTATCTTAGTCCCCTTGTTGAGAATCAATTGAACATAAATGAAATGGCTTATTTCTGGACTCTCTATTCTATTGATCTGTATGTGTAAACTAAAAATTCTTTTAAAACAAACAGTGAGACACTTAGTCACATTATTCAATCCATGTAGAAAACAGAGAATAGAAAAGTATCTATAACTTCTCACTGTGTTTTGCCATATTTCCCTTGAGCGAGACTTAGACCATTTAATTCCTCTACAGTTGTTATTCTTACCTTTAAAAAAAACTCTGCTCACACCGCTCATTTCTTTTCCTATGCACTGCAGAAGACAGAGGGAATGGACAAAGCAGCAGGACTCCTAAAATCACTTACACACACACACACACACACACACACACAGGAAGGGGTAAAGGTTATATTTCCTTTTAATATTTTGTATTTTGCTGTCCCTGTTTCTGCTGTAAGCCACTGATTTACTGGGTGCAGTCCTGAGGCTCAATACCAGCTGTGCACGAGTGGACTTTTATAAATACTTTCATGAGAACTTGAATCACGAGTTACCTTAATTTAAGGGCAAGCAAAGAACATTCTGAACAAAACGTAAACCTTTACTGAACCCAAGTTCAAACTGGTTTCTTTGCTCCCCAAAGACTTTTTGTACCTGAAATATCAATCGAAAGCATATTTCTACTTGAATTTTTTTAAAAAAATCCTTCAGATATCTCTACTTTAACTCCTATGATTTAACTTTTAGAAACCTCCGTGACCTTATAAACAAAGAGATCTCTTGAGAACCGAACTGGGAAACCATATTTTCAGACAGCGTAGAGATTTTTCCAGAAAGTTGAAAGAGATCTAAGGAATTCAAATCTCAGAAGGAAGGATTGTGTCCTAGGTAAGAGCTACACCCGAAAAACATGTAATATTTCAAAAATTTATGGTTCCAGTGAATATTCACATGCTACATTGTAAATTACCAGATCTTGACAATGACTTGGCTTGCATATGAAATAATATTAGCTTAAAGTTGTTAGACAGTGAAAGATACAGAAAGCCAGACTCTGTAGACAACCAACAGAAATAGGTGAAGGGGACTAAGAACACTTACCATGATGAGCGCTGAGTGACGCATAGAATTGTTGAATCACTGTGTTTTACACCTGAAACTAATATAACATGGATGCCAACTATACTGGAATTAAAATGTTGAAAAATTATTCGACAGTGACATACTGCCTTTTAAAATGCGGTTTCCTTTTTAAAATCTTTTTTTTTTTTGTCTTTTTTAAGTCTTTTTGCCTATTTAACTTCCAGTTTGTTAACCGACAATGGGATATTAGTTTCAGGTGTACAATACAGTGACCCAGCACTGCCATGTAATACCTGGTGCCCATCACAAGCGTCCTCCTTCATCCCCATCACCTATTTAAAATCCACAGTTTTGCCCTCTCGAGCCTACCATGTCCACAAGGCTGCTGTCGATTCTTCTCAGAACCTATTCTTGTCCCTCCTCTCCCCTTCCCGTGTGACGCGTCCTCGCAAATGTTCCAAACTGTGTGCGCCACTCTCCCGGTCGCTTGTAAAGCTTCCGTCCAAGTGCTGTCTTTACCGTTATGTGAATAAACTCTCCTTTCTCTCCGAGCTGTTCCCATCTCCTCTTGAAAGGCTGGTTGTTCTCACCTCCGGCTCTCTTCACAGCCCTGATGGTCGGATTTGTTGGTTTACTTCTGCGTTACCCGTGGCCCCCACCGGTCCACAACGGCCTCAGTGGCAGAGATCTTTCTCTGTTTCCCCCTAAATCTCCAGCACCCGGAGTAGAGCCGAGTACACAGTTGGTGCCCCGTAAATATGTGTCCAATAAATGATCAAACAGTAGTGAGTTACAACCAGAGTCAAGACTCCCGAGAATCTGAGAGGGTGTGTGTATGGTAGAGCCATGTAATTAGTATATTGCAGAGAGCGGGTCGGCTAAACTCATTTCCTGGAGGGAGTCCACTTAATGACATCTCTAGGCATTTGAATGCAGGAGAGGAAAAGGTTGTTTTTGTTTTCTTTGGTTGTGTCTTTCACCGGGCTTTGGACCCTAGAAAAGTAATTGTAACAGCTTGTGTTCAGCTCTTAGCGTCTGAAGCCTTCATTCAGTGTGGCCTGTTGTGGGGAAAGCACTTTCTCTGAATGAGGCGTCCTGTTGTTTCTGAATTTACCCCTGTTTTTCGTCTTCTTGCTCATGAAGTTGCACAAGGTTCTGTTTCTTTATATAGCACATTGAAAATTGCAGTGTGAATGGAGAGCGCCCACTTCTCAAACCTCAGCTCCAGTGGTCTTTCCTCAAGGGAGCCTTGTTTCACATCCTCAGCAGCCTTTACTGTCTTTGACGGCGTTTGTCACGTTCCAGACGACAAAGTCAAGGTTCCGTCTGTTGGGCCCAGCCCCCCGGTCTAGAGAACTCCATGGGGCCAGAGAACATGTCCGTCTCTCTTAAAACAGCTCTATTTCTAGGCAGCACTCAATAAAATAAGTTGAATCAATTAATCCTTTCCAGCTTTAAAATGCTGATCTCTCTGATTCACGAATCTGTTTTCCAGCAGCAGTCCTATGTGACTTTGTGATATTAAATACATTTCCAGGAAGCTCAAATACAGGGACATGAATGGCTCAGTGAGAGGAACAGGTGTTTCGCGCTTGCGGGAGAAGCCAGGTATGACGTTCACTTACAGACTTGCAGGCAGAGGTCGTTTGTCTCCTGGGTGGACCATTTGATTTTTTTGAAAACAATTTTTAAAGTGATTGTGGTATATTCATACCATTAAATCATTGATGAATTTTGCCAAGTCTTTGGAAAGTAAATATTAAAGGATCAAATTATGATCAGGCTTACTTTTTATTTCATCGTTTTGTTTTCAGCTTGTCCTATAAATTTTGTGCATGATGTTATAATTAAGGATCTTAAGGGATGAATTAAATAGAGAGTTATACAAAATTTTTGCCACTTGTCTTCCCCAAAAGAAAAATATCTGTAACTATAGTAAAAGACCCTGTCATCTTAATTAAGAGGCAGCTCTTTTCCTGGTTTTTTTTTCCTGTCTTAATTATATAAGCTGTGCTGACTGGGATGTAATAACATGATTTTAAATTGATAATTCATGTGTAGAAGGCACTTGGCAGTAAAGTACAGAGCAGTATCAGTGGCATAACGTTGGCAGTAGAAAAATATAAATATAATCCAAATGCCAGCATAGAAATAAAGCCAGGACCAGGTAGTCAACGATTTGATAAAATGTTTTGGGAAATGCGGTCAATTACATTAATTTTTACACCAAAATAAAACATGTAGTTTACTTAGAAGTCATAGGACCTGGAAGTGTGTGTGTGTGTGTGTGTGTGTGTGTGTGTGTGTGTGTGTGTGTGTGTGTATGTGTGTATCTACATACCATTAAAAATGGTAATCCTTACGTTTACTTACACTTCTAGCCATCATCCCTAAAGAAAACCTTTTTTAGATGTTTCTTCTGGAAGCTATCAGCTTGTCTCCAAGTAACATGCTTGTGCTATGTGTTGATTTCTCGATTTCAGACGTTGCCTTTTGACATCCTGTTCTGGCGGGTGAGGATTTCCCTCCCATATGTTACTGTCTGACCTCCCCTCTTCCTCCCTTCCAATATCGTTATAGCTATCATTTTAATTAATTTGGGGATCTGTGTGAGCCTCTTTAATAGTACGTAAATAATGTTCACTGTAGAGCCAAAAAATATGATTCTTTTTCCTTTCTTGCTCATGTTTCAGTGTTTCCCATAGTTTCAGAAAGCCTTTCTTTTTTAAAAAAAAAATTTTTTTTAACGTTTATTTATTTTTGAGACAGAGAGAGACAGAGCATGAACGGGGGAGGGTCAGAGAGAGAGGGAGACACAGAATCTGAAACAGGCTCCAGGCTCTGAGTTGTCAGCACAGAGCCCGACGCGGGGCTCGAACTCACGGACTGCGAGATCATGACCTGAGCCGAAGTCGGACACCCAACTGACTGAGCCACCCAGGCGCCCCAGAAAGCCTTTCTTTTTTTATTCAAGTGTGTGTGTGTGTTTGTTTGTTTGCTTGTTTGTTTAGAGGGGGTGGGCATGTGTGCACAACAGGGGAAGGGCAGAGAGGAAGAATCCCTGGCAGGCTCCACACTCACAGTTCTGAGCCTGATGCAGGGCTTAAACTCATGAACCAAATCATGAGATCATGACCTGCGCCTAAACAAGAGTCAGACACTTAACCAACTGAGCCACCCAGGCACCCCATCAGAAAGCCTTCCTCTTTGTCTCTTGCTCTAACTGAATTCCACATACTATTAATACTCTCCAGAAGTTCCATTATATTATGTATTTTCTTGAATCTCCTATCTACCGCTCCCTCCCTTTTTTTTTTTTTTTTTAATGTTTATTTATTTTTGTGAGGGACAGAGAGAGAGAGGAAGCAAGGCAGGGGCAGAGAAAGAGACACAGAATCCAAAGTGGGCTCCAGGTTCTGAGCTGTCAGTGCAGAGCCCGACATGGGGCTCGTCATGAACCATGAGATCATGACCTGACCCAAAGTCGGACACTTGACAGGTTGAGCCACCAAGGCACCCCATCTCCCTCCCTTCTGAAGACCCCTCTCCTCTGGACTGCTTATTCTTTAGGCCTTATTCCTGCTACACAAATTTGTTTCCTGGATTCCTTGTTGTCATTATTCATGACTTCTTCACTCATGTTCCTGAAGCACATATATCAGTAGTTCCTTCAAAAGTGTTACATGGGTAGTATATTTCTGAGACGTTGGATATCTTTATTACGTGATTACATGTGATTGGTAGATGGTCTGGGTATAAAATCCTAGGCTGAAATTCTTTTTTCTTTCAGAATATTCTCTCTCCTTTAGCCTCCTCCTAGCTGGCCAAAGAGAAGCTCGATGCAATTCTGATTTTCAATACTTTGTATTTACACATCAGAGTATTTGTCTTCTCTTTGTTCAGTGTTCTGAAATTTGCAAAGATGTGTGTATGTGTGTGTTAGTGTGGATCTCCTTTCCTTTATGTGCCTTTTCAACCTAGAGACTGGCTTTCTTTAGTGTGGGAAATTTTCTTTTATATATATTTTTGTAACATCCTCCTTTTTATTTTCTGCATTATATCTTTCTATAGCTAAGTCGTGTAAAGAACCTTCTGGATTTTCTCCCAATCTACCTATGTTCTCTATAATTTAACTCTTACTCTCTTGTTCTCTTTGAGATTCCTTGACTTACTTCTAGACCCCCGCTATTGTGATTTGGGTTTTTTTTTTTTTAATGTTTTTCTTTCCTTTTAATTGGCAAGTCCTTTACTTTGTTCTCCCTGCTTTTATAGTAACACTCTGATCTTAGTTTATAGGTGTAATATCTTATTATACCTCCTTGAGGATATAAAATAAAATCCATATAAAGTTTTATTTTTTACCCCATATTAGTTTCTGTTTTATCTGAGTTTCTTTTTTTTTTGTGAAAGTTCTTCTTAGATGCTCCAATATGTGGTTTTAGTCTTTCCTCAATTAGATTTTTTATTTCTTATTTACATATTTTAACCTTCACCTAACAATGCAAACATTGAAATACTGAATAGTTAATACATAATAGTCAAAATATCCTTTAATACATTTCAGATTTGAATAAAATTAATGTGTGCTTAAAGTAATTTCGCTGCCTGATAAAAGGTGACAACTTTTCCCATTGTTGATCATATTTACTTTTCCTCTCCTGGAAGAATTTCCAAAAAAAAATCATGACAGTAATAGCAAACTTCTTAGCACATCTAGATGATGATAATTACTATGTCTGCTTCTTCAAATTCTATTGTGAAAAAGAGATTTACACCATCCAAGTATAAAGAGCACATCATTAATACTATATATGTTCATACACACTTGGATAATAACCAGGAGGACCTTCTCTGGAATGAATTCTGGAATTGTTTCCAGATGTTAATAATTAATTGTGTCGTATATAATGTTCAGGTTAAATTATGTATTATCTTATTTAGTGGAAGTCTAAGATTGACAAGTATCTGTAGCAAGACAGGATATTTTGAGAATTTAACTACTCATAAAACACATACCATGCAGTAATTAGTGCCTTCAGCAAGTGCTGGTACTCTATTTAGTATTCTGGGTCTTTTGGCAAGATTGAAAAATGTTTCTGCTACTAGTTAAACTGTTACTCTGAAATCATAAATATACACACTTAAAATAGACAAGTTAGCTGTACCAATACCTTAAAATTATACTGAGTAAGCAATATTCTAAGTATTAATAATGCCAAAACTGGGCAAAGGCAATAGAATGGCCATCATAGTAGCTTGATTGCTATGAATTTATTAAGAAAATATTACTTGTTCCTTTTCAAAATGATAGCCACAAAGAAAAGAGGGAAGAGAAAGGAAAAAATGCTCAAGGATGCTTTTCCACACGAACCTCCAAGTTTAATTGACCAACATCATTCTGCCTTATCTTAGCAACTTCGTGAGGCCTGGGACTGATGGGTGTTATCCACAGAGAGAAGTGATGCTCCTAACGTTGTCCCCCATTTTAATTCATTCCTAGCTAAGCCTACTGAAGCAGCTCTCAATCTGGGGCCTCTGAGGGAGGTGCCGTGGCTAAGGGCCAGAAGTTCACGGCTGGGACAGAGGGCAGAGTGGGTGGGTGCTTTTACAAAGTATGGCATGATTTTACCTTTTAGCGCATTATGCAGTTTGGCTCTGATGGGACAGACAGGGTTGTTGGGCTGGCGTGACCTCGTCTGTAACCTCCTTCCCCGTGGCCACTCTCCATGGTGGTTCTGGAGGTGGCCGTGTGATCTTGTTCTGGTCTGTCGTGTGTAAGTGGAAGTCTCTGGGTGGGACTTCCAGAAGTGCCTGGCCCGTGAATAAATATTTACTCAGGGTTGAAGTAAATGAAGTATAAACCTTAAGTACCGGTTATGAAATTTAATACAAAGTGCCTTTTCTTTGCTTCTGTCTATCGCCCCTGAGCTGTAGACGTTGCTGTCGTGCCAAAGCCCATCCCTGGATTTCTTGCGTCCTCCTTGCACAGGGTCCCTCACTGGATCACTTCTGTTCCTGTTGATGTGATGGGTGTCTATTTACTAATATAGCAGATGTTTTTCTTATCTAAAACTCTCCCCCGAGCTTCAGCCTCGTACTTTGGATTTCTTCCTGGAGAGCCCACAGGTACTACATATTTCACATGCCCCCAACGTGAGCTCATCTGCTGCCCTCCCATCACCAAGCCTCACGTCTAATCATGATCATGGCTGTGACTCCAGTCTCCCTTCAGAAGACTCTCTGAATCACCTGCGGCTGCCACTCCATATTAATCCCCTCAAACAGGACTTCTCAGTGTCTTTCTCTAAGAGTGTTCCCAGCTGTGATTCCTTCCCTTCATGCCTCTCGAGTCTGCCTCCTACACTCTTCTATTAGGTAAACTTCCAGAAAGGCAAGTGGCCTGTGTCACATTCCTGCCGAAATGCAGTTGTCCTGGGCTCCTGGTTGGCCTGAACAAGCACGTGCTAGAGCGGAAAGTCCTCCTGGGAACATATGAAGACCCCCCCCCCCGCCCCAGGAATCCATTGCCAGAGCTCACTTCCAGGGCACGCTCCTGCCCTGCCCCCCTCTCCATAGCCAACATGAAAAGCATACATCTCGCCTCTTCAGAAGCTCACTGTGGGGCATGCTCCATGGTACGAACAGATGTCAGCCACAAACCCAGGAGACTGCATTTATTGAAAAAATAAAACCCCACCTCTTCTACCCCACACAGTGGTCAGCAACACACGGCTCCTGAAGAATTATCCAGAGAGCATCTCAGTAAGAAGCAGAGAAGGCGGCTGTCCCATATTTCATGTAGATGCCATATCCATGACAATGCTCTGTTCCTCCCATTGATCTGTACCGGTGCCTGGAAGCTCAGAAGTGGCATGGTCATCATGGATATGGATATGAACATGTCTATTTCAAGTGCAAATTGAAGCCAGAATTTTTTTCTGATGTAACCAGTTAGTTAAAAAGTGAAGGTAGGTGTTGGCAGTCAGGTTTCGGTGACTCTGTCCTACACTCAGAGAACCTCGTGCACAGAGAAAGCAATATAAGGTGGCCCTGTGTGGTCAGAGGAAACTGTTTTGTCAAACAATCATGTAACAGCAATAGTGTATTAAAAACGAAAAAGGTTCTTATTTTTCCCCAAAGTTTTATTGTGTCGGGTGAAAAAGGTATATCTAAATGAAACCATAGCAGGGATAACTAGAAGTTACCTGAAAATTCTTGGTATAGCCTTGAGGTATACTTCCTAGAAGTTACGAAAGAATTACTCTGGTGAATAGGTTAACAAAATCCTCTACAAGCCAATGTTTTTTGTTTCTTTGCCTTCGGAAAACTTCAAAAAGGACCTAATCAAGATGTCAGCAGATAGATTATTTCCAATAACATTCGTATTAGAGCACTGTTTTCTTCTTTGGCAAGTGGCTCCGAGATCCAAAGTATTGATGGATATTGCTCTAACAAAACTTTGCATTCTCATTTCCTATGTGAGTTCTATTTCTCGGGACTTAAATCTGTAGAATAGACATGATGCAACGGGAATATTCTTCCACAGCTGCATAAACTAACGGGCTGAGAGGGGACCCAGCTCCATCTCTCTCATTAAAAGATGTATTTCTGACAAAATTTTATTTATTATTTAATGATTATCAAAATGTGTAGTTTTTTATCAGTTATATACCGCTAGTAATCGTGATGAAAACTAAATCCCGAACTCTTTAGCACTTATAGCTATATAGCCGCAGAAAATTAAAAGAAAATTCATTGTAATTTCTATTCTTGTGCAGTGTGATAGGGTGATCAATATAAGACTTTAAAACAAAAATACATTAAATTTGGGTTAAATCGTATCTGAGTCAAGTGGAATGGAAAACAAGTTCAAGACAACAAGAGTGATGTAAACTTTGTGGCTATTAAAAAAGTATTTGTAGATTTCTTAAAGTGGATTGTAATGGGCATCCACTTGTGGTACTTAGAATCCATTGAGTAGGTTAAAAAAGATTACATTTATTGTAAAATGCCAATCTTTACATATGCCAGAAATTATATCCTTTGCAACTACTTGTCCTTGTCATTAGAAAATTTACACGACCTTAAAAATGTATTGAGACCAAAGCAATCTACAGAGTCAATGAAATCTCTATCAAAATCCCAATGACATTTTTTTGCAGAAGTAGGAAAACTCATCCTAAAATTCCTGTGGAATCTAAAGGGACCTCACGTGGCCACAGCGATCTTGAAAAGGGAGGACAAAGTTGGGGGAATCATACTTCCTAATTTCATACCTTGCTGCAAAGCTACAATAATTAAAATAGTGTGGTAGCAGCATAAAGACAGATATATATAGCAATGGAATAGAGAGCCCAGAAATAAACCCTTACATATATGGCCAAATGATTTTTGACAAGGATGCCAAAACCTTCCAACAAGGGAAGGACCATCTGTTCAACAAATGGTGCAAGGAAAACCACATGCAAAAGAAATTTGGATCCTTACCTTACACCATATAGGTGTAACTCAAAGTGGATCAAAGAGCTAAATATGAGAACTAAAACTATGAAACTCATAGAAGAAAACATAGAAGGAAAACATGACATTGGATTTGGCAGTGATTTCTTAGATGTGGCACCAAAAGCACAGACAACGAAAGAAAATACAGATAAATTGGGCTTCCTCAAAATCAAAATTTTTGTGTATCAAAAGATACTGTTAATAGAGTGAAAAGGCAACCCACAGAATGGGAGAAAATATTTGTAGATCACGTATCTGACAAAGGAGCAATATCTAGTATATATAAAGAACTCCTACAACTCAAGAAGAAAGAAAGAAGAAACAAGAAGAAAACCTAATCCAAAAATTATTAAAGGACTTGAATAGACATTTTTCCAGAGTATATAAATGGCCAAGAAGCACATGAAAAGATGCTCAACATAAGGAAATGCAACTCAGAATCACAATGAGATGCCAATTCACATCCATTAGGATGTCTACTATTTAAAAAAGAAAGAAAGAAAGAAAGAAAGAAAGAAAGAAAGAAAGAAAGAAAAGAAAGAGAAGATAGCAAGTGCTGGTGAAGACATAGAGAAATTGAACATTTGTGCCTCGCAGGTGGGAAAATAAAAGGGTCCAGCCACTGTGGGAGACAGTATGGAGGAACCTCAAAAATGAAACATAGAACTGCCTTATAATCCAGCAATTCTACCTCTGGAAATATACCCCAAAGAATTGAAAACAAGTACTCAAACAAATATTTGAATACTGGGGTTCATAGGTACATTATTTACGGCAGCCAAAAAAGGTGGAAGCAACCCAAGTATCCATCAACGGATGAACAACTAAGCCAAATTCTGCATTTATGTGCAATGAAATAGTAGGCGGCCTGAAAAAGGAATGCAATTCTGATCATCGCTACAACGTGTCTTGAAAAAATTACGTTGACAGAGACAAGGCAGACACAAAAGGACAAATGCTGCACGATTCCACTTACGTGAAGTAACGTGAATAGTTACATTTATAGAAACTGAAAGAAGAACAGTTACCAGAGGCAAGAGGGAGGGCAAATGAGCTGTTATTGTTGATGGGAAATTCTAGAGGTAGAAGGTGGTGATGGTTTTACAACAGTGTGAATGTACTTAATACCACTGAATTTTACACTTAAAAATGGTTAAAGTGGTAAATATGAAGTTATGTATATTTTACCACAATAAATAAATAAATATTAAGAGAGTTTTTCAGATTTGCAGCTACACTTAGGCAATAGATGCATAACTGTTCACATATTTGAATAACACCTGTCTAGTGTCCTTCGCAGTCTGAACCCAGCCCTCTCCTCTCACTTCATTTTCTTTGTAGCCACCTGGAAATTCACATCTGCTACAATTATGTACCTGTAAGGCCCTTTCTCCCCCCACCGATTTGATTAATGGAATCTGATACTCCCAAGTACCCACCACCTTCCAAAAAAGGTTCTTCCCATAGAGAGAACCCATCTCTGTATCTATTGTGTTCCCAAAGAACTTCTCCATACCTTTGATCCGTCCCAAACCTGTCCTCAACCAGACCGAATTCTTTAAGGGCCAGGATGTTATGTGCTCCGGCTTTGTGACTCCTACGCATAGCACAGAACATAATTTGGAGCAGGATCTTAGTAAATAGTTTGGTAACTGAACTTCTAAAAACATACGTGATTCTTTCCTTATAATTCTCCTCTGAGAGAGAAGGCAGACCTTTTCCCCACTTCCCAGAACAAGAAAATCAGCAAATGCCACACCTCGCTCGAGCTACAGGCGTCAGGTGGCTGATAGGGATGGAGGAAAACATCACAAATCTGCCTTCTTACGACCGGGTCTGTGGAGCCAGGCACTAAATCTTATCGTCAATATGTTAAGAACATTACTTTATTGGCTATAAAACACATGTTTTTGGATATTTGCCATAGGTTTTGTCCATAAACGAAATGATCTTCTACATATTTCTGCTACCCCTTCCATAATAAGCCCCCTGCCGCTGTTCCAACGCCATAGTTTGGAAACAACTGTGTCATTAATGAACGATACCAGATCCTAACCAATGACCTCCAGATGAAAGGCTCATTATTTCATTACTGGTCTCCAGAGCTGTTTTGTCCCCTAACACTGTAGTACAGAATTTAGACTGAAGAGTTTAAGCCTTGAACTATAAAAAAAAAAAAAAAATGTAAGTAGTCCTTGACATAATTTGGAGTGATTAAATTCTATTGTGCCAAGAATTCCTTATTAAAAATCAATTTAATTGTGCATATACCATCTGGTCGGTATTATGGTCTTTTATGGGAAGGAACCATGATTTTGTATTTACCTGATGTTCTGTTGGATAAGCATGTAATTTTGTAAAAAGGGAGAATGTTGTGGCCCTGGAAAATCAGTAATTAAAGAAACTTTAAAGGTGTTTACTAGACGTCACTTTTGTGATGTTTGAGCTATAAGATTTAATATTTTAGGATTTTAATGGGAAAGAAAATGTTAAAGTAGGAAATGTTTCTGTGCACATCATATGCTACATTTATTTGCATGAATAATTTTTATCATATATTTTTGAAACTCGAGTTCCCTTAAACATAACTTAGATTGTCACATCAGTATTTGTGTTGTCTTTTTATTCAAAGAATTTGGATAATGAATGGTGAGAAGTTTGCCTTTGATTGTCGACTAGCTTGGTTTGAACTATATTAGTAAAAGATTGCCACAGTTTAGCTCACAATGTTGCAGGAAAATGTTTCAAGCCGGAGCGACTGCATTTTGTTATACAAAATGGGGAAGTTTTTTGCCGCCTGTTTTTCAAAAACACTTTACACCCTAATGTAAACAGGATCCTTTAGTTTCCTTACATAGCATTAGAGGCTTAAGATTTGGGTCTTTTCCTTAAGTTTTTGGTCTGCTTATGTGCTTGTGGATGTGAAGCAGTTTGTTCATGTTACAATCTTCAAACGTCAGCGTTGTAAATTTGCAGCCATAAACATTGATTCAATTCTGAATTGCCTTAACTGCGATGTCAAAAAAAAAAAAAATCACTTGTGGGGCACCTGGGTGACTCAGTGGGTTGAACGTCTGACTCTTGATTTAAGCTCAGGTCATGATCCCAGGATCGTGGGATCGAGCCCCACATTGGGCTCCACGCTGAGCAGAGAGCCTTCTTACGATTCTTCATCTCTCTCTGTCTCCCCGGTTTACGCTCTCTCACTCCCTCTCTATTAAAACAAACAAACAACCTTGTTATATAGGGCCTAGTGTTAACAGCTACCTATTTGGTATCAGCCATAACATCTCTAATCTTCCCTGTGCCCTGATTTCCTCGTTTGTGAAACAGGCACAAATGACCATCCTGCAGTGTGTGGTTTTCTTTCCATTTGTTTATTAAAAGAAAATGAAGCTAGGGGATTCAGAAAGTTGCCTGTGCACCCGTAGCAATTAAGTGCTCCAATGAGGATGAAATCTGTTTGGTCAGTTCCATGATCTGTCCTGTACTCCCTCTCAGCGACCTTTCCCCTTTCATGTTAAATGTTAATATTCTGCACGTATTCATTTATTGAGTACCTGCACCGTGCTAGATTCTGAGCATGTAATAACCAGTGGGATCTCTGCAGTTCTCTGGCTTCATACGTCTTATCGACGGGGTGGTAGACAGACAAGAGCGCAACAAAAGCTACAGGACATAACAAGCCAACGGAGAAATGAGCGTGGGACAGTGATAGAGAATGACAAGGTCTTTCCTCCTACGTAATTCTTTAACACTGATTTGTTGGAATAATAATAGAGATGTCTAAAGAAAAATAATTTCCCCTCCTCTGCCTCCGTTGCTGCCCAGGCGTTCAATAGGAGCAGTTTAGCTAGGCTACCTTTCTTTGCGCTCGTACAAACATGCGTAATTGTATGGCGTCTTTCTCGTGGTTTTACCAAAAAATGGATTTTATACCCAGGCTTAGTCAGTAGAGCATGTGACTCTTGATCTCACTGCTGTGATTTCAAGCCCTACGTTGGGTGTGGAGACTACTTAAAAAAAAATTTTTTTTAAACTGGATCCTATACACATTACTTCATAACTTTCTTTTCGTTTATTTGCCTTAAAAAGCCCTTTGAAGTTGTATAAGTGTGTGGTGTTTGCCGCTAACATTGTACCTGTCCAGGACCTACCCAGAGAACATTCTCCAAAGATTTTAGAGCTGAAGCCTTGCCCATTTATTACAGTAGTTGCTATTTAATGCTGACCACTCGATCCCATAATTCACTGGACTGAAGACACTTGCCGGGAAAGTTTTTGGAGTATCTTGCTGTTACTACTGTTTGTTTTTTTTTTTTTTTAAGTTTTCTTTATTTTGAGAGAGCAAGGGAGGGGCAGAGAGAGAGGGAGAAAGAGAGAATCCCAAGCTGCTCTGCACTGTCAGCGTGTCGAGCCTGACGTGGGGCTCGAACGCATGAACCGTGAGATCGTGGCCTGAGCTGAAATCAAGAGTCGCTTAACCTAATGAGTTAAGTCGGTTAAGGACTCTTCACCGATTGAGCCACCTAGGCATCCCCTGTTACTACTGTTGTTGTGGTTGTTATTATCATTATTATTATTATTATTATTATTATTATTATTATTGCCATTATTATTTCTGATAACTCTAGCTCTACAATAGCATCCCTGATTTTTTTCCCCTTGATTTCCTGTCCACCTACCTACCTGTCTACTGACCCATCTATTTATTTTGCCTTTTCTTTTGTCAATCTATTTCTTTGGCATACATTCCTTCATTTACATGCCCATAGATGTAACATTTCAAAAGATAAGTGCTTTTATAGACTTGCTACATTCACAGCCTAATAAAGACCTTCAGGGGCTTTTCTTCCCTATGCCTTTTGCTTTGTTTTCTTTTTGCTTTCCACTATTAACAACACTGCAAACCAGGCAGTGTTTTTACATACAGGTGCTTTTATTTATGAGAATAAATAGAATTTTTAGACAAAGTCTATGCTTGTTTTTCTATCTTAATACACATTGCCAGATGAAATTCCAGAAAGATTGTGACACTCTGACTTTTAAACAGGGTATCTTTAATGTCAGTTAATCAGCTCAGACCTGATGTGCAAACCGGTAGATGATGATGTCATTGCCACTTCAGCAACAAACCATATGGCTGATTCATTTAATTATTCCCTCTCGGGTACTTTTCCCATGTCAGTCCTCTACCACGGGTCTTGGAAGAACAGGGTAAACCGAGGAACAGGTCCCCCCCTTTCCCAAGTGAGGCAATCCTCTAAGTATGTCGGCTGTTAGCTGAGAACCTGAGTGCAGCAGGTCCGGCCCGCTGAGATTGTGCAACGCGGCCAGGACCTCTAGACGCGAGTCTGTGCAATTAGCCAAGACGGTTACTGCGTTTTTGGCAGTGAAGCAGCAGTTAAAGCAAAGAAGGATCTTTTTCCAAGAAGGAAAAGCCATTTAATAAGTTTGAGTCAGTTTGCTCGTAACAGCGCTGCATTTGAGGACCAAAAACCCCAGGAGCTTGGCAAGGCACAGTGCTTGGCTGGTGTTCCCACCAACTTACCAAGTCTGAGGCCAGCCAGGCAGAGCCTGGCTCCCTGTGCTTTGCCTGTATTCATTTAGTAACATTCCTAGTTAACAAGAACGTAAAGGCGGAGGAATCTTGCTCCCCATTAATCCAGAAGAGTGAAATGTAGTGGCTCTAAGCAAGCCGTGGTCCAGGGAGCTGTACATGGGAGGGGGGACGGGCCATCTGTTTGCACTGAGGGCTGTGTGTTGAGTGCAGGTAGCTTGGAGCTCGTGGTCCCACCAAAACTGGCATTGATGTTTAGGAACTGGGCGGTGCTTGCTTTTTTGTACACGAACTTACCATTTGCGTATGGGTGCCCGGCGTGAAAGTCTGATTTTGTGCTGTGTCAGGGAACCACGGTGTACCAGTCTCATGAACGAATGAAACAAAAACTAAGTATGCTTGTATAAATTATTTGAAAGCACAGTGTGTTCTCATACTTTTTCCGTTTCACCTTTGGAACTCTTGCCAAAACGAAATCAGGTTTGAGCCTTTACCACGTAAGAGAACACCCGGCTCGTGGGTTTTGAAATTAGGGGATGGATTTTTGTTTGTTTGTTTCGTTTATTTTGGTTTCACTTTTTTTTTTTCCTCCACCAAATACTTCCAATGAAATAAACAGGTCCAATGGTCTAATGATGGATCATTTGAATGAAGGTTGAAATTGAATTGGAAATGTTGAGAATGAGCTTGTTTATACTTTTCAAAACTGCATCACCACCTGCAACTGATAAAAATTAGTACAAACATAGCAAAAATCTTTAAGGAGACGTGTGGCCAAGCCAGTGCCAACTTGGACAGAATCGGGGAGCCCTGTTTAAAGGGAATATCCCCACATTCAACTAACCAAGGACGTTAGTCTGAAGTAAAGATTACAATTTTTCACATGGTTCAGGATCGCTTGGAACAAAGGTTAATGCCAGGAAAGAGAAGGTCGATTTCTCAGGATTTTTCCCCCTTATTGTATATTTTCTGCAACGTGAGTGTCTTAGTTACACGAAATTCACTCTCAGTCTTTAGGGTAATTCCTCATTAGTGATTTATAAAGTTAGGTTTCTGATATAAGGATCTACATTTGTGAAGTTCTGGGTTCATATCTGGTGCTGCGGTGGCCTCTCGAGAACAGCGCCTGTGGTTCAAGGCCAGGGGAGAGTTCCTCAAAAAGAAGTGAAGCTCTTTTCATCCACACCCCGTCAACACAAATATAAGCATGGCTTCGCATAGTCTGTCACGTATCATTGTTTTGCTTCTAATAAACATCTGTTTACATCGAGATTTCTAAGTTGTATCAGTTTGACCTAATAAATGTATTTTTCATCCAGTAGTGGCGCCGTTGACATTTTGGACCAGGTAATTCTTTGTTGTAGGGAGCCGTCCTGGGCACGGCAGGATATTTAGCCGAATCTTTCGCCTCTACCCGCGAGATGCCAATAGAACCCTTACAGAGATTGTCAGTGTCCTTCGAGACAAAAATCAACCCTAGCTGAGAATTACCGCTTGAAATAGTTATGTAAATAAAACATGAACACGTTTTTAAAACGTTGGGACTGGTATAAGAGGTAGGAGACGCCACACCTCCTGTTGAAGAACACTGCTACTACCAGAAGATAATGGATATTAAGTTTCTTATGTGACCTCCAGAAAATTACCATGTAAGATCTGTGCCGTACCGTCTATTCTGTGCTGTCGTGACCTTTCAGCATATACCTTGATATTTTTCATTTTAATACATCCGTGAGACTTTGGTATTAAAGCACTTACAGTTTTATATCACTCTTTTTTTAACGTTTTATTTTTGAGAGAGACAGAATGCACACAAGTTATGGGGGGGGGGGGGGGAGGGCAGAGAGAGACCAGGTTGGAGGTTCCAAAGCGGGCTCTACGCTGACAGCAGTGAACCCAATGTGGGGCTTGAACTCACGAACTGTGAGATCATGACCTGAGCTGAAGTTGGATGGTCAACTGACTGAGCCACCCAGGCACCCCTTAACATTACTCTTTCTAATGTCTGCACAGTGTCGCATTGTTACAGATGAACCATAATTCATTTAGCTGTCAGTGCACAATGTAGGTTCTAACTTTTTTATCCTTCCGAATACCACAGTAAACCTGCTTGTATTTTCATGTTGAATACTATGTGATTACAGATATAAGATACAATCCAGAGTATATCCCTAAAAATGGAACCCCTAGATCAGAGGAAAAGTACATTAAATGTATTTGTGGACAGTGCTCTCTACGTTAGCATCCGGCTATGAGGGTAGCTATTTCCCCACATTATCAAACTTTGAAATCTTTGCGCATGATATCCCTGTGTTTGTATCATAAAAAGTGAGATTTCCTGTATTTATAAGTTGTTTTTTGTCCACTGTGATCACATTGTATCTGTTCTTTGCCTATTTTCCTAACAGCTTATTGGGCATTTTCTTTCCCATTTGTAGGAACTCTTTATGTATTAAGGAAATTAGTCCTTTGTCTTCATAGATGTTACAAAAATGTTTGAACTAGTTATTCCTTTTCTTTCAAGTTTATTAATATTTTTTCTATAGAAATTAATTGTTTCAACTTTAGCCCTCCTTTTGTACAATTTCTGAGTTTAAGGTCTCCAGAGAGTTTCACATACGAAAGCACTTTTTCCCCCCTGTTTTCTCTTAATTCTTTGAATTTGGTTTTTTATGTTGAAATAGGCCATCCGTAATTAACTTGAGTATACAGAGTGAGAGCAAAATACCGCATAATTTTTTTCTAAATAGTATATCATGCTGTGAACAAAATTACCTCATATTTGGGTGCAAAACACTAAAACTAGATTCGTACTTGGTGCTTGCAAAGAACCAAGGAGAAGCCATGCTGTCAGGATAGCAGGCAAAGACCTACCTGGTCTGTAGGGCTTTGGAAGTCAGGGTTGTGAATTTGTGATTATTCAAATAGTATCTCTTTCACACGTTACTCTGTACACAGCACATATTTTAATTTTTTTTAATCCACCAGGCATTAAAATTTTTTTGTATTATTAATACAATAGACACACTTAGTATTACTTCCGTCATCGCGTTTTCATCGTGTTTTGGGCTCTTAACGTTTCCTTTGTTTCTGTCTTTGCCTAAGATTCTTGTCATGCTTTGTTTTGCTAAGGACGTGTCAGCATTCCCACTGGCCTCTGGTATTGTCTACTGCTGGAGAGGAATGATCCTTCCCCTTGTAGGTTAACTGCTTTTTCCACCAAAATATAATAAGAATTGATCTTTCAAAATTTTAACCCATTAATTGACATATCAGAATGTGGGTAGCTGTTGATCTTTCTTTATCTGTGGTTTTGTTTCCTGGAGACAAATGGTGCTCACTCTGTTGGCTGAGCAAGGTATTGGAATATTTCAGAATTTTTCTTTTATTATATCTTCGAACATTTTGTTTTCTATCCTACTTGTTCCTTTATGTTTTTTTAAGGTACACCCTTTTGGAGTTTTCTGGTTATCTTTGAGAGATTGTCAGCTCTTACAATGTATGTTAACCTTTTGTGCTTTGACATTTGTTCTCCCAAGCCCTCCCCACCGCCATCCCTAGGTGCGCTGTGGGCACTTTGAGTTCTGGGTGCCTCCCCCTTTATAAAGTGCCTTTAACCTGCAACATTGACTTTGTCTTACTTGTTTCCTCCTTTGATAGCTTATACATCTTACTTTAGCTCTTGTTTCAATGAAAAACCACATTTTCCTTAGCTCTTTTATGCCTGTCAAGAACATTCAAGATATTCTTCTGCCCTGTGACCTGGTTTTTTCAGTAAAGATTATTTCATATTCATGTCATGTATAATGTATGACATTATATATTTTATATGTATATAGTTATACACAATTATATGTAATATGCAATGTCATACATAACATATACATATTCTTTCATAAACCTATGTTTTCCTTATTATTTTGTGAGCATATCTAGGGGGCAGGGGCTACAAAATTGTCTCAGAGTGCTTGCTCATCAAAGGTTCTGCCTCATCTACATTGGTCAGCTGTCATTTTGCATCAGTAAGCTCCTCTCTCCCCGTCTCTTCTTCTTGGGCGAGTTGGAGGGCGATGTGTCTCACAGTGAATGTCTGCATGTTACGGGTTTTCTGTTGGACGAATTTGCATTTATTTCTTTTCAGGTTCCCTCCATCACTGTCTGCCAAGTTGTCAGCCATTTCTGCTCCCAACTTTACCCTGCCATCCTCCTCGCTTGCTTCTTGGGGGGGAAACGGCATATGTGTGTACATTGTCCTTCAACCTCAGTTTGCTTGCTGTGGTGAATGGGACAAGAGACCTCAGCCGTGACTTGTCCCTGCCTCTAGATTTCTCCCTTGAACGTTTTCTTTTAATGTTTTATTTATTTCTGAGAGCAAGAGAGACAGAGCGTGAGTAGGGGAGGGGCAGAGAGCGAGGGAGACACAGAATCCGAAGCAGGCTCCAGGCTCTGAGCTGTCAGCATAGAGCCTGATGCGGGGCTCGAACCCATGAACTGTGAGATCATGACCTGAGTTGAAGTCGGATGCTTAACCAACCGAGCCACCCAGGTGCCCCTAGATTTCACCCTTTAAATGAGAGTTGGTCAGCGATTTCTTGGATTGTTGCCCTGTTTCCTGGAAAATTTTTTACTCTGTAGGTATATTACTCTGCTGTTGGCAGTCCCCCTTATTTGAGCCTATCTTGTATTATTTCTATGCTGTGTCATGTGTAGTTTTAATAAAGGCTCTCCTATAGTTTCATTGAAAATAGCTGATTCTGGGGTGCCTGGGTGGCTCAATCAGTTAAGCGTCTGACTCTTGATTTCAGCTCAGGTCATGATCTCACAGTTCTTGAGATGAAGGCCCGCATCAGGCTCTGTGCTAATAGCACAGAGCCTGCTTGGGATTCTCTCTCTCCCTCTCCCTCTCTCTCTTCCCTTCCCTCCCCAAAATAAATAAGTAAACATTAAAAAAAAAGAAAATAGCCATTTGCTATTTTCAATTACTTTTGCTGTTTCCAGTTGATATTAGGAGAGGGGAGAGCAGTAGAAATATCACTACCTTCAACAAAAGAATATAAATCAACAGAATTAAGCAATGTAATAGTTAAGTGTTCACTAGATATTTATCAGTGTTCGCTCACTTATTTGAATAGGAGAATGTAAAAGTATAACACAATCTTGGGAAAATAAAGTGAAAACTCTTGAAACGGTTTACAAATGTGCTTGAATCAGATGTGGACCCAGGCTCTCCTCGCACTAAAAGTTTGGCTGAACTATTGATTACCAAGGCCTCGAGCGGTTGGAAAGCAGTGTGATTGGAATGGTTGTTTTAGGGACAGCTGATATCCGAACAGGTGTCGTCAAAATATTCTGAGTGCAGAACACAGCATAAACTTCGGATTCTTAGTTCCCTGTCAGTGTTTCTTGACAGAGAACAGCCGGGCCTCATGGGGGCCTCTTGGGAGACAGTTGGGTTTAAGAGTGAATAAGCGTGTGGGAGGACTTTTGAGGGTCCGCAAGGTCAGCAAGCTTATCTCAGGTTTAGGAGGGATCCCTAGTAGTTGTTTGAACTAGGGGATGAGATAATCAAAGCTATGCTTAAGAACACTTCATCTGGCAATTGAATTGAGGTGTATTTCATTCGACCCTGTTGGGACTCGGCGAATCCTTTGTGCTAGCTATCGGATTCTGTACAGTTGTGCAACGTAGGCAACAGTTCCTCTCTCAAGAAGCTGATTTTGAAAAATCAGACTCGGCAAAATTTGCGTAGCAGAGTTGGTCTCAACTCTTATTATCATGGGGTAGCTGTTCTGTGTTGCCCGTGTATTTCTCCCATAGTAATGGATTCAGTCTGTCATGATTTTATACCACTAAGGTGAATTCCGTGATTCCCGTGGGATGCTTTAAAGTCTAGCCCCGGATCACTGGAATCCTGTTGTATCCCATAAATTTAGATGACTTTTGAAACAGCAGCATGTTGTATTCCGTTCTTCCATATTCTCTCCCTTCTAAATCAGGGTTTTGTCCATCCTCGCGATGGCTCACCCCTTTTCTGTTGCACTCTCATTACTCCATAGCTTCTCCTGGTTATGCCCGTCTGATGGCTCCTTCTCTAACGTATTTTTATCCCCGGGTATTTTGCTCTGCAGTTGTTTTTATGTCAGTCGTGCTTAATCAATTAGAATTATAGTCTACTTGAAGACATAAATAATCGTCTACATTTTATTTATTTATACACCCATGTTAAGAAGATGATTTGAGCATGTTCCTTTTGTATTACTGTGTTTTGACCTTTGCTGAGGTGGTGGACGTTTGATTGAGGAGGGTCACTATTTTATGAGCTAAGAACATAAGTGACCAACAGAGGAGTTTTTGTTGTTTTTTTTATTTATGGTTTTTATCTGTTTGAAAGTCCTACAAAGATAAATCGCCTTTATCAAATCAACTCCATGGGGAAAAAGAACACGAACTCTGAGACTCTTCCAGTCAATGAGAAAGCGTTGCCACGAAACATAGTCGATGTAAATGAAATATAAGTTGCATTTCTGTAAAGATGTACATATTACCTCTTAAAATTGATGTATGCGTTAAATATAAATTTTCCTTAAAATACCGGTACCCGTAATATCGGGAACTTGCTTTTTATGGAAGAACGACCACCACGTTCTGTGGCTCTTTATCCCTCAGCAGCTGTGTCCAGCTGGTGGTCCACATTCCCCCCACTCCTTCTTCAGTGAATGGAAACATTTAGGTCAATATTGATATAAAACTTCTTGAACTTTCTTCTCTTTCAGCTTTGGTTCGCCTTTGTTAATGGATTTTCTGGGCAGATTTTATTTGAACGCTGGTGCATCGGCTTGTACAATGTGGTAAGCATTCCCTATCTCTATCTGATAGCATGCGAAACTTCAGTGACATTCCTTTACTGTTTACGTCTGGGAAGTGTATCTAAGTCAATCATCTGTATACATAGCGGGCAGCACAAATACATCTTTAGAGCCTTTGTTGCTGCGACACATCCTGCAGAAGCCCAAGCTCTCCACACATGGTTTCAATCATAGCAGATCATTCTTGAATAACCCCATGAAATTATTAACCCATATATCTTGATAATAGACGCTTGTTACCTCCTGACTAAATGCCTGCACAACATTTCCATGTTTTTAGCTCAAGTAAAAATTTCTGAGCTACATCTAAGCCTGTTCCGCTTCGTAATTTTATTTCTGAATTCTTAAACATAGGTAATGCATGTAGAGTATGTAACCCGGTGTCCATTTGTCCTTCTTAGAAGAGTATCTGTCCTTGTGGGAGAATGTTGTCTTCCACAGCTAGTGCTGCAGTCATGAACGCTGACTTCCAGCTCCCATGGTGAATGATAATCAGCTTGTTTGGTATTTTTCATGATTTTAGAGTTCTTTTTTCATTACTTCCCTATAGTGGATTCAAAAGCTAGAAAGAAATAGAAACCATAAGCCAAAATGGCGAAGTATAGCTACTTAGCTGTTTGTTTTTCTGACAGGAAGAACCAGGGTGCTGTAGCCTGGTGCTCTAGAGACCCCAGTACACAACATTGCGAGTTGCGCTTTCCCACTTCTTTTGGACGCTAACTCTGGCATTGCCTGCCCTGTGGGAGTGTATAGTCAGAAACAGCCATCATAGGAAGCTATAGATGGAACTTACCAGACATACAGTGTACATTGTGGGGCTATAAATATTTATACCTTGTATATACGTTTTTGGCTGGATGTTCTAGTCATCGGCTCACACAATCTTTTTTTTTTTTCTTCTTCTTCTTTTTCAGTAGCAACCATGCTAGGGGCCAGGTATAAAATGCTGCATAAGATAGGTTGCCCCAGCCCTGTGTAGCTTGACGGGATAAGAGGGTCAAATGGGTAGACTAAGCTGCCACTGGGCCTGAGTTCAGATCTGATCTTGGGTTTACACAGTGTTGGTGAGTTAGTCGGTGTGCTGCTAGCTGCTAAGTATGCTGGCACATTTATCGCGAATACGTAGGCTCAAAAGGCAAAGGTGACAGGTGGGGAGAGTGGGGCCGAATCAGTGCCCGTTTCTCACCTGTGCTGGAACAGCTGTTCTAACTCACCTACCACATGGATAGCGGCTCGAGGACCTCCCCTCGGACAGATTGCTAACTTTGCAGGACCTAAAACTGTTTGGGGCAGATGAAAATTAGTCTCTGCTCCATAATGATTTAGTGCTGGAAGGGGCCACATCCATGCCCGCATACGGATTTATAAATAGGAAGCTGAGACCCGTGAGGCTCTGCCTGAGAGCTAAGGACTGGTGTAGTGTCGCCTGGTTGGATGATGCGTGGAGGTCAGCCCCCCTTTTGTGTTCAGGCCTGAGAGCTGGATCCTTTACTTAGCTGTGTGCAGCCGTGGACAATTCACACCAATCCAACAAACTTGCGTTGAGGGCCTGCTATGCATAAGATGCTGATAGGCTTGGACAGTGTCGGTCAGAATGCGGTCCTCACACCGCTTAACCAGGATTTGTGTGAAGATGCAGACGCCTGAGCCCCATCAGAGCTTCTCAGAGAAGTTTGAACACACTTTTTTAAGGATGGTTGTGCGTATGAAAGGTTACGACCCATGGTGACCTTTGATCCCTAGGGCTGGGGATGTGTTGTGTGCTCTCTGTGTCCCCCAGACTATAGAAAAGAGGATATTGCACTAGAGAAGTAAATTTCAAGGTAAAATGGCCCTGCACGTCTGTCACTAAGACCACAGCACAGGTGTTGGAGGGAGCCACCATGCAGAGCTGGGACAGTCAAGGATCTGTGAAGTCAGAGGGGTTCTGGCCCCCAGAAGTCAGTCATGCTGGAAGGGCCAAACCTTTTGAGAACATGGAAGTTTGTCCCCATAGAAATTATTTTGGTAAATTTAAAAAAAAAAAAATTTTTTTAATGTTTATTTTTGAGAGAGAGAGAGAGAGACAGAGCGCTAGTGGGGGAGGGGCAGAGAGAGAGGGAGACACAGAATCCAAAGCAGGCTCCAGGCTCCCAGCTGTCAGCACAGAGCCTGACACGGGGCTCAAGCTCACAAGCCGTGAGACCATGACCTGAGCCAAAGTCGGACGCCCAACCAACTGAGCTACCCAGGCACCCCTGTTCTGGTAATTTTTGTTTGAAATAAATTGAAACTAAGAGAAATAGGGGCGCCTGGGTGGCTCAGTCGGTTAAGCATCCGACTTCAGCTCAGGTCACGATCTCGCGGTCCGTGAGTTCGAGCCCCACGTTGGGCTCTGGGCTGACGGCTCAGAGCCTGGAGCCTGCTTCCGATTCTGTGTCTCCCCCTCTCTCTCTGTCCCTCCCCCATTCATGCTCTGTCTCTGTCTCAAAAATAAATAAACGTTAAAAAAAAAATTAAAAAAAAAAAAGAAACTAAGAGAAATATTGCCAAAAGAATACAAAGAACTCCTGTATTCACATTCATCGATTATTACCATTTTGCCCTCATTTGCATTGCTCTCTCCTTACGCGTGCATAGGTGCAAACGCCCACCAAGGGCACGCATGCACACACCCACAAGCACGCATGTGCACGCATGCACCCACCCCCACAGGCCCTCATGCATACACACACACCAACACAATTATTTTTGAACCAGTTGAAAATAAGACATCAGGCTCCTTACTGCTTAATGCTTTGGAACACAGTTGCTAAGACCATTCTCTTATATCACCACAGTATAATGATCAAAATCTAAAATTTAGAATGGATATGGTACTATTCTCTGATCCTTATTTGTTCATATTCCAGTTTTACCATTGTTGTTCCAATAATGTCCTAGTTAGCAGTTTTTTCCCACTCCTGCCTCAGTGCACAGAGACCCAGTACAAGGGTCTCTGAGTTTGGGACAGTTTGGGACGTCTGAGACGTTCACTAGTGACCCCTATGTGGGGCTGGATTTCCTCTTTCCATTTTCTCCAAACAGCATTTCTGTCTTACTTTTTCTTCTTCTGTATATGCTCTTTAGATTTGATTCCCCAGGCCAGCTAAAGTAGCGAGTCATGGTTTATCATAGCAGATTAAATAGCATAAAAACTGACCTGAAACTCTTAAATCTCTCCAAATAATGAATGAATGCCATCCATTGGATTCCCATCATATCTATAGTCAAATTTCTACATCATTTTATTTTATAGTGACAAGAACCACCATGATCAGATGGATTTCAGCTAGATTTCATCTCTTATTTTATTGAGGTAACTCTTAATGTGCTTTGAACTGTTTGAAAAATTATCTTATTTAATCTTATCAAGCCAGCATAATTTGAAGGAAAAAACTATGGGCCAGCCTCATTTGTAAACAGAAATATAAAAATTCTAAATAAATTGTCGGCAAATAGAGTTCAAGAGTGTATCAAAAGAGTAAAATATTTGACCAAGTAGGATTTATTTCAGGAATACAGGAGGTTCAAAATTTTTAAATCTTTCTAAATATCAACAAAAGAAAAAAGAAAAACATGATCCCATCAGCGGATGCTGAGAAAGTATTTGAGGCAAGTCAGCTGCCATTCCCCAAATAAGGACTCTTAAGTAAAATGGGAAAGAAAAGAAGCCAATTAACTATAATCCAGACTATTTATTAAAAAAAAAAAACAGTAGCTATTACCATAAATGGTAAAATTCTTAAACTATTTCATTTTAAATAAGAAATTAGTCAGGGATGCCTGAAATCACTATATAATTCAGCACTGGTTTTGGAATTTTCAGCAATTGCCAAGAAAATTTAAAAACTATTACTAGAAAAAAAATGACTTCTGTGCTTATACAAATATGCACACAAAAAGTGGCCTTTTAAATGTGTTCACATATGGCTGTATATCTATAAAACCCCAAACATATCAATAAATACTAGAATTATAAGAGAATTCATAAGGTGACTAGATCCATAGCCAATAACTTCTTTCTATCCTAACAATCGATAGCTTTTTTAACTCTAGCAAGGAGACTTAGAAATGCAAAGGAGTAGTAATTCCTTTCATATACATTGTATAGGAGTAATTTTTATGGTACCAAATAGAAAAAGAAATCCAAAACCTTACTGAAGTATACAAAATAGAGGAGAACAGCTAGCAAGGGATATTATTCTCTTGTATGAGAAGACAGTATCATAAAAAAAAAAAAAAAAACTCCTCTAAATTGATATATAAATACGTGTATTCCAAATAGAATCCCAGTGATTGGGGCGGGGGGTGGGGGAGGAGTTGCTCAAAATGATATCGAAGTATAAGTGAAATTAACAAGTACTTGAGAACAAATATGCAGAGTACAAAAAAAGAATCACAAGGGTCAACTTCTTGTCACTAAACATCAGATAGTATTGGCTCAGTTGGTTGAGTGACCGACTTTGGCTCAGGTCGTGATCTCACGGCTCCTGAGTTCAAGCCCCGCATCAGGCTCTGTACTGACAGCTCAGAGCCTGGAGCCTGCTTCGGATTCTGTGTCTCCCTCTCTCTCTGCCCCTCCCCCTCTCACTCTCTGTCTCTCTGTCTCTGTCTCTCTCAAAGAATAAATAAACATTAAAAAAAAATTTTTTTTTAAACTTCAGACAATACTATAAACCTGTTGTAACCAAATCAATATGATCCTTACATGAAACTGCACCAATAAGTTAGAGAATCCAGAAGAAAATTCCAGTTTGGGATTCCAGATCTACAATATGTGAGAATTAAATAAACGTCAAAGGTGCTATTTTAGGAAGAGTTTGGATTAATTGTGTTCTGACAACTGGCTCTTTATTTGGAAAAAAATAAAATAAAATTGGATGCCTATCTTATACCACATAGATAAATAAATTCCAGATACGTTAAGACTTACATGTGGCAAGTGAAACTGTAAGATTCCTGCACGAAATTCCTAAAAACTTTGATAACAATAATTGGGCACTCAAAGCTCTTCTTGACCATAGAAAACTTAGGCGCTTTTGTATGACAAGAGAAACCATAAAGAAAGCCAGGAGACAGAGTGCATCCGGATTAAAGACAGAGTTGGTATCTGCTATACTCTTAAAAAGTGGATAAACCACAAGTAGAAAATGGACAAAGGGCCTGACTAGACCGTTCACAGAATTGCAAACCCAGATGTCCAACAAATATATAAAAACACGCTGACACGTGCTGGTAGTCAGGGAAATGTAAGTTTTCTTTTAGGTAAGAATTAATATCTTTAATTTTTTAGCCTGGAGGATATTAAATGTAACACCCAGTGCTGCTGGGGAAGCAGGGACAAGATTACTGTTGTCCTTCATGAAGGGAAAGGTAAATGATTGGAAACTTTTTTGGAAACCACTGAGCAAACATCTTTTAAAATTTAACATGTATCTTTTTACCCTGCAACCCTATTTCTGGGAATCCTTCCCACAGAAATAAAAGATAAAGGTATCTTTGTTATGATACATTATGGACGTTTATTACGTAATGTGTGCGGAAACAAAGGAATACCTATCTGTAGGCGAATGGCTGAAAAAATACAGAGCCTCCGTATTATGAATCACTGTGTGGGGAGGACAAATACTGCTTTAGTGTCAAACCCAGGGGACATGTGAAGCATCCCACAATGTATTGTTTTGCGAGAAAAATACGAAGAAAAATTTGTTTCTATAAAACAGAGAATGGGGGCGCCTGGGTGGCTCCCTCGGTTAAGCGTCCGACTTCGTCTCAGGTCATGATCTCACAGTTTGTGAGTTCGAGCCCCGCATCAGGCTCTGTGCTGACAGCTCAGAGCCTGGAGCCTGCTTCAGATTCTGTGTCTCCCTCTCTCTCTCTGCCCCTCCCCTGCTCATGCGCGCTCGCGCTCTCTCTCTCTCTCTCTCTCTCTCTCAAAAATAAGTAAACATTAAAAAGAATTTAAAAAACAAGGACAACAAAGAATGATCTGTGTGTGTGGTGTGTTCAAGCAGGGGGAGAATATGATAGATCCTACTGGGGGTTGGCCACTGGTGAAGGGGGGACGATGTGAAGTGGGTAGAAAGTCCCGTAAAAAAGGAAAAGAAGCACTACGGATGGTGACGTGAAGCACGCGTGAAAGCACATATAAGCGGAACAACGAGGGTGGGTGGACGTACAGCTGTGCACGGGTTCTGAGATGTTGGCTGGGAGCACCTCCCTTAAACAGATAACTTGTATTATTGTGAGAGGGCCGAGTGCCAGCCCTCTCGATCCTCTTATCCTTGAAATCTGGGGGAGGTTGACATCCCCAGGGCCGTTTTCCTTTCTGCTCCAGGGTGAACGAGGATCATGGGAGTTTTGTGGGCCTTATTCCACCACATCTCTGATTGTTTTAGCCTAATAGATTTGGAAAAGGCCTATTTATCTGGACTCGGGCTCCCGGTAGCTGGTGACGCAGAGCTCTCAGAGACACGCATCCAGTTCCCACGGGCTTGAGAGTTTGCTGGGTTTGTGGGCAGGGATTTGCTCGGTGCTGATGCCGAGCAGTGAGTGACCCGGCCTGTGGCCTCTTCCCAGAACCACGTAAGAGAATGACCTTACTTTCCGGGCTGAAATGGCATGCTGAGTCCCAATTTCTTCTTTAGGATCTGGCCTTCTCTTTCCCAGACTCAGTCAGGAGCGTGCCAGTCCCCTGTAGATTACAGGTAAAGGTCGTGGTCTCAGCAGGCACCAGGAGACTCGTCGTGGCAGGTTGCTCTGTCTCCTTCCCAGCCTCGTCTTGTGCCACGTCCTCAGCCAGCCCCCGTGCCGGAAGTCTTAGGAGTCCTCACCCCACCCCCCGAACGTGCCACCTGTGTTCCTACCTGAAGCTTTGCGAGGGGTGCTCGTTTCACGGGAGTGTTCCCTTCTGCGCCCCTCTCCCCGGCCTCCCTCTTCATCCCGCCAAATCCCGTAGGTCCAGCACCTTACAGGTCAGGCACTCTTTGGTCCCAGAACCCTTTCCTGACTTTCCCTTCTCCTTCCCCATCGTCTCCCCCATGAGTAGTTTCGCAGAGCACCGCCTCGTAGGTGTTTATTTATCCGCGGGCTGCCTGCCGCCCGTCTCCAGCCCTGCAGTAGACAGAGCTCCTGCGGGTCAGGGACCTGCTTCTTTTCCTCCGCCTTCTATACGTATTCCTGGTGCTTATCACGGCGTCTGGCCCATAATTCATTCCCAAGAAATGTCTGTCAGATGAATAAATGGGTGAAGTACCTCGTGCTTCCTGAAATTTGAGTATAAAATCAGGATGGGAAGTTGTAAAATCGCGCCTCGGCGACGCTAACAGGAAGGCGCAGCACCCCACAAAGCCACCGAAACCACCGCTCGCTTGACAAAGGAAGGTAGCTGTTAATTGAACGTGGTTTCTTAGCTAATCAGATATTTATGGTGTTGCGTTTCGCGTCCAGTGCATTAGTTTTCTGCTGATGGAGTAACAAGTAAAAACGGTCTCTCGTGTATTCTCTTTGTTTGGAGGGTGCCTGGGGAGCTGTGAATCACTGAGGCTCAGGTCTGGACTTGACTGAAAATTAAGTCATCGTTCCGTGGAAGCGAAACACTCGGGAAGGCCTCTTTTAATGGCTCGTTGTTCTCCACACAGATTTTCACAGCGTTGCCACCCTTCACTCTGGGAATCTTCGAGAGGTCTTGCACCCAGGAGAGCATGCTCAGGTTCCCACAGCTCTACAAGATCACCCAGAACGCGGAAGGCTTCAACACAAAGGTAAATGACGCTCGCCCACAGTCGTCGCCTCAGAAGCGCGTAAGCGGCGTGCTTCGTCTTCCGGCTCTGGTTACCTGCCTGAGAGGTCAGAGAGAACATTCGAGAAGAGTTGAGGCCCCAGCCCTCTCCAAAGTATAGCCAGCCGGTGAATTCCAGATGCCGAGTCGGAAAGGAAGCTTCCGCGTTGCACGTTCAGTTCCTGTTTGTCGACTCCTTTGCTCTTGTCCCCGTGTGCCTTTGATTGCACCTGAGTAGAGGTGTCCTATAGGTTCAGCCCATGGGGTCCTGGAGCCCAGCAGACATTTAATAAAACCTGCTGGGGATGCGGTAATTCTCTATGTCTCCTTAGTTTTTTGGGCCATTGTAGTCTACCTGCAATTGGTCTGGCCAGTGGCGCCCATGGCCCTGGGTCCTGTGGGATCAGCCGTCAGAGACTCCCCTTCCCTTCATAAAGCCCCGCGATGAGGCCAGTGGGGAGCTTCCCTAACGGAGCCTTCTCGCCACCTGTGGCTTGGTTTTTCAGTTACAAGAAAAGGTTTCTTTAGTCAGTGAGTAAAATTGGCCAGATGTCAACACGGGAATCAAGGCATTGGTGGGTATTTCTTTTTCAGCCTGGAGAATCAACCAGAAGAGAGAAGGCACCTAGACCTAAAAGATGCCTAAAAGGCATCTAGACCCAAGCAGCCCTGCAGAGGGCCGAGCGGAAGCTGGGTTAGGCTAGGGGTTGCCGGGATTCTGCCATCAAGCCTGGCAAGGGGGACCTCCCAGGGTCTGCCAGTCACAGCTAAGCGGCAGGGTGGTTGAGTCTCACTGGCCAGAAGGGAAGACCTGTGCCTGGTTTGGTGCAGGATGCCTCCTTTGCCATGTTTCTGTCTCAGATTTTTGTGCAGGAGGGGGTTAGGGGGTTGAAACAGAGGTTCATTTTAACATTTTAACAGAGGTCAGTTAAAACACAGGGCGCTGGTTGTGTGCATGATTTGCTTGGGTAGCCACCGGGGCCTTGGTAAGGGTGACAGAGGGTGAGACTTATTTGCGGACACCTTGAAGATTTTTTTTTTCTTTTGAGGGGATAGGTGAGGCGGTCAGGGAAAAGGCAGGAAAAAAATGAACTTTTCAAATGGGAAAATCCCATTGTCTTATCATTTTTTTTCATTATTGTCTGTCTCCCCACCACTACTTAGGATCAAACTGTAGGACAGTCCCCGGAACAATCTGTAGATGTTTGAATAAACTCAAGCTGGTGTCACTATGGTAGTTCGGTCATCTGAGTAGTTAAAGAGATCCTCGAAATGCATTTATGAAACTCTGGTTTGGAAGAAACTAAACTTTGCGTTCTCTTGTTTGACCTTTCAAGTGTTAAAGAGTTTTAAACGTGCATGATATTAACCAAACTCCTAGAAGTGAGCAAGTTGGGCGGGAGGGATTTCAAAAAGCAAAACAAAACAGCGAGAGCACGGTGTAGGAATCCACGTTTAAGGCATTTTCAGCGTTTTCAAAACATTTCTGTCTCTTGTTAACAATTTTGACCTAATACCCTTCTCTTTCTAGATGATTGTACAATTGTGTTGTCTTTTTTATGATTATTTAAAAAAAGGATTGTAATTCATTTTTTTGGATGTGGACCGATTGTATATCGCTCTATGTATATGGCCATATACATTCAGGTCTTTGTAGTAAGGTGATATTATCTGGAGATCGTCCAGTCATTTGTACGTAAAAATGAGGAAATAGGTATTTTTTTTTAACTTCAAGAATAATACGGTGCTTCTGCAGCGACGCAGCACCCTGCCAGTATCCTTCACAATGAGCAGTCTGTTGAGTTGCACAGAGGTCAAGAGTTGTGGGCAGCTCCTGACTCCCTTGGTTTGTTTTCCCTTAGGTTTTCTGGGGTCACTGCATCAACGCCTTGGTCCACTCCCTCATCCTCTTCTGGTTTCCCATGAAGGCGCTGGAGCATGGTAACGGCTTTATGACCTCAACTGTCAGCAAGTAGCTCTGTGGTCCCCCTGGTGCCAGTTGTTCACGATTTCCACCCCCCCCCCCCCCCCCCGGTTCTGCAGACCTAGAGATCACAAGAACACATTTTCGAAGAAAAACATACCTAAAATCTAATGAGAGCGAGGGCTCAGGTTTATAGCTTGTAGGTTTCATCCATTCTGGCTCCGAGAGCCCGTTTTCTTTCCAGTTGCCTGGAGAGTTTAAATGCTAGGAATTCTAAACTTTATTTTTAATAACCGTTTGAGGCGAGGATCTCGAAGCAAAGCACGGCACTGTAATGAAACATCGATGCCTCCCGTCCGCAAGTTTGACATTTTCGGTTAATTACTTGGGCTTTCGTTTTCCACCCTCACGGACCTATATGCAGAGTAACTCAAATCTCGTGAGAGCCTAACCTCACACCCCATTTCCTGAAAGAGTTGCCTTTCCTTGACATACACGTTTCAAGCAAACTGTTAAGGTTTGAGGACTGATTCTCTCGACTGGGTTTAGTCCTCCCTCCAGCTGGATGAGGGCATGTGAGAAATGCAGCTGACTCAGTATATCCAAAATGTTTCCTCCTAAGGAGAGACACATCTTTTAGTCCCAGAAAAGGAAAATGTATCATGAGAATGCTTCTCTTTCATCCCTCTCAAATAGTAATAATCCCCCGGGGAAAAATTACTCCGAATGTTGACTAGACAAGGCCTTTTATTGTTCAGAGAACCAAAGAATATAAAGCCTACAAGCCTCTTTGTTTCTGTGTCAATGTGTTTTGTGCTTCAAACAGAAATGATTCATCCTCGCTGATAGTCTTCAGCCTATTAAATACTGACAGTTGGAGAAAATGCATGCACAGCCAATTTATTATACCCTGTGACCTGTTCTCTGAGTCTCATCAGACCTCCTTGTCCTGGAAGGGTCCCTAAGTCTCCAGATCAGAAAATAAAATGTCCTGCTTCTAGACCCACCCCCACAAGGGACATTCTAGCAGAATCGTGTCCTTTTAACTCTAAAGCTCTCCTGTGATTCATTTTTACTCAGAGTAGATCTTCACATATTTTGAATGAGCAGGGGTTCCAAAGAGTGCTGAGTGTGGTTTGTTGTAGAAGCCCTGCCAATTTGGTGATAGAAGCAGCCATCACTGTGTCAGGACGGACTGGCAATGGGAAGCAATGGGAACAATTTGGGGGGGGGGGGGCGCCTGGGTGGCTCAGTTGGTCAAGCATCCGACCCTTGATTTGGGCTCAGGTCATGACCTTGCGGTTTGTGAGATCGAGCCCCACGTCAGGCTCTGAACGGACAGCATGGGGCCTACTTGGGATTCCCTTTCTCCCTCCCTCCCTCTGCCCCTCCTCTCTCTCTCTCTCTCTCTCTCTCTCTCAAAATAAATAAATAGTAAAAACAAACAAGCAAACAATTTTGGCAGTTGTCCCCTTGGCCCACACGCAGGGAGACACAGGGAATGGTGTGGACTGAGCACAATGGCTATCTCTAGGCCCCTTCCCCTTCTTATCGAGACATTGCACTCTGGTCCTAACTCCAAAGTGCTTGCCTTGGGACTCTCAGAAGATTTGTAAGATGGTCATTTGCTTGTCTGCTTCCAAAAGAACTAACGTGGCCCATTCTGCGGTAGGGGCAGGGGTTTTCCAATCCTAGAGTTATGATTATGTGCTTCGAGCTTGTGGCTTGTGGTTTGTGGCAGAATTGTTACAGTCAAGCTATAGTCCATTATGTAGATCTATTCGTTCACCTCACGCAGCCTGTGTTGAAAAGCAGACAGACTCCCGAAAAGTTACTTTACCTGAGAGATAACACCACATGAATTTCAGGTTCGTTTCTGCCACCCTGTCTGCTTCCCTCAAATTTGGCAATTTGCCTAACAGCCAGCCAATAACATGAGTTTTTCCAGTTTGCGTTATCATCACCAATGCCATTATTTCATTGTGTTCAGTAAGCCCGCAGCATGGGGTTTTCTTTTCATTGTGTTGTAAACATTAACCTATTGAGTGAACCTGTGTAAGACAAAATAAATTGCAAATATTAAGTATGTTTGGCAGAGAATTGTAGGAGACCATTGGAGTTCTTGTTCATTAGTTGACTTCCTGTAACAAATGAATATTTTAGAATGAATTTCTTAATTCTCACGATTAATGGGTAGCAAAAATGGTTGTACTGCTGCTCTTTAACCTCATTCCCGTGATGCTGACGTCCAAGGCACCGTGGTGGTTGATGAGGGTGACAGGTAAATAAATCAACGTGGGTCTTACCATCACAGAGTTTGTAGTCTGATAAGGGAGACTGGATTCACACGTGGAAGCTTCTAGTACAAAGTAGAATATTATTGCCTCAAGTAAAATACGCCTGGCGAGCTATGGGATTTTGGAGGGCTGAGAGAGAAATGCCTTTCATTTGGAATTGCTGTTAGAGAGGACATTTAGGTTTAGCCTGAAAGTCCAAGCAGGATCGAGACATGTAGGCATGGAAGGAGGAGCCGGATACAGTGGGGAATTTCAGGGCTGATGTAGAAAGCTTCGAGGAGCTGATCCCTTCAAGGGTAGAAGACCGGAAAAGGTTTGAGAAGGTGGGTGAAAGCCGGACGGCACAGGGCTTTGCATGCGAGGTGAAGAAGTTGGGACTAAAGATGTTAAGTGAAGAGTCACGTAGCATTTAGATCAAGGAGAGTATTATGATCAGAGCAATCTGGGGGGGAGGGGGGGACAAACGTGTGATGTCAGATAAGGTGAGTGGTAGAAGGAAAACCACTTGTGTCTCCAGGCATCGCAGGGAGCGTTTCAGCAGAGTTAAACCCAGGAAATGGGAATGTGTTTAAGGAGGAGGGAGCATGTGTTGAGAACTTCTGTATTCAGAACCGTGGCGTCTCTCTGACGTGCCCTGACCCCGAGAGTGCGCAGATATAGATTCCGCCTCTCTTACCCTCTGGCGGCTTGCGGAAGGTGGGAGCCGATGACCAGCAAGCACGGATGGAACTACTGAATGGCCAGAGTGCTGAGTGCTATGGGGACACAGCCTAGTCTAGTGGGTCGAGGAAAAGGCTTCTCCAAAGAAATGACATGTATGTTTTTGAAAGTTGAGGAGGGGGTGGCCAAGTGGGGCAGGGGAGATGTGGGGGAAGGTGGGGAGAAGGAGCATCCCTGGCCCAACCAGGCAAGCACGCGAGCACCCGCACAGGCCGTGGACAGTATTTACCGGTGTGGGAGCCGGGGAGGGGGCGGGGACCCGGACTGCAGACTTTGTTCAGCCTCCGATGAGCATTTCAGGATGCTGGACAGTGAATGTCAGTAACCTCCCCTCCTTGTCTCCCAATCCTAATGCAACGATAATAAACCGAAGCACGTCTTCACGTATTTCCAATGTTCCCTCCGGGGTCAGCAACAGCACCCACGGTCGAGACAGCTACAGCACAGAGGCGGCGGGAGTGGCTGGAAAGGAGGGCAGAGAGGTTAGGTGAGGGTCGCGTCACGAAAACCTGGGTGGGCACTTTTCTCGGGGAGGGGTTGGAGGTGAGAAAACTGCTGTGCAGAAAAACACATGAGGGTTGGCAGGAAGATGAGGGTTTTCTTTGGGCGTGGGTGCGGGTAGGGAGAGGAGAGTCAGTGGTGGAGATTCAGAAAGGTGGCAAGTTTGAGAAGATAGGGACTCTTGCTGGGATTACTGGTGCGTGCTGATTGACAGTCTCAGATAGAAATGAGTTCTCATGACACTTTGAATTTCCGCTTAGAGCAATGTTATCACCCAACCCCCAAAGACACCTGATCTGAGACAAATTAAGGCACTTCCAAGGCAGGGAGGGTCCTGATCTGACAGAGGAGTCCCTCCTTCACCCCCAGGTCCTGCCTGAAGCTGTTCCTTGGACTCCTCCCCACACCCGGGGCCTTAAAGGAGTTTTGCCTGACAGGCTAAGGTCCCTAGAGTATTTCATTCCTGTCATCGACGCACGCTTCGTGGATTATGTCCCAAAGACAGTGGATTTTACTAGGGAGTTCTCTGTCCACCATCCGTGAAGAGAGGCACAGGTACATACCAGCGTTGTTCACTCTGGGCACGTGGTTGTTGGGAAGGAGTATTTTTGAGGAGGTGTGAGCACGCCATTCATTCCTTAGAAAGGTTCCAGGAATCTTGCTTTGCTTATGTCTGCGTGGTTTTGGATAGACCTTTCAAAGCACTCCTTTGCTGATGGAGTTTGTGACGACTCCTTTCAAGTTTCAAAATAAAATTTTCCACTCCGGCAATTCAGCGAATCAGATTTCTCCCGACCATCACAGCCTTACGCTCAGTCCCGTGGCCCATCTGCAGCTCCCACGCTTTGACGTGAAAAGCGATTCTAGGTTAAAAGCAGAGATGTCACCTTTGCAGGGACTGAAATGCATCAAGACCCTTGGTGTCAGGCCACACTCAGGTTTTCCATTGGTGGATCCAGTCTGCATATTTGAGCAATCCTCCTTGAAGTGGAATGTGGCGATTGGCAAAAGAAAGCAAAATCAGGTTTGACTTACCAAAAGGAAATTTTCAGATTTTTCTTGATGAAATTTAAGAGGGGGGAGGGTGTGACGAGAAAAGAGAATACACTTACCAGCCGAGAAAAATTCCTGAAACGTTTCTCAATTCTTCACAGTCTACACCCTGGAAATCACTCCCACCCCTTTTCAGAAGGCAAAGTACCACAGGGATACTTATTCCTCTGGCATCATTAAGCAGCAAGGTCTTTTAAGATTTCTGGAAAAGGCTATTTTCTACTTTTTAATCAACGTGCTGCTGGAAGATCAGTTTTACAAACCGTGCACGCGTATAACATGAAACGTGACATACTTCTCTGCCTGTGGCATCACTGGGCCGTTTTCGCTTGAACTATTTACGATCTACGCCCAGTACTGCAAAGTTGGCTCTGTCACGTAAATCCTAATGACTTGCCTTGCTTCCCCTTAAGCTGAGTGTGGGCAAGGCTGCCCTTGTTCTCTGGGCTTGCAAGTTCTTAAACTCAACTATTCGTTCATTGAAAAGAAGGCGCTAAATGAGTCTGTTCTCTGTGCCAGGCCAGCACTGGTTTCTGGGCATCCCGTAGGGAGCCAATATTGCTCTAATGTTCCCCTAACCTACCTGATGGCACTACATCCTGGACCAGTCGGGAGGGTGTTGCTACTACAGTTTATCCACAAAATGCTGTATTTGTTTCTTTAAAAATTCTTATAAAGTTTGTTTATGAGAGAGGGAGAGAGGGGAGGAGTGGGGGAGGGTCAGAGAGAGAGGGAGAGAGAGAATCCCAAGCAGGCTCCACGCGGCTAGCACGGAGCCCAGTGCAGGGCTCAAACTCACATGCCTGAGCCAGAACCAAGAGTCTCAGACGCTCAGCCGACTGAGCCACCCGGGCACCCCCAAAACGCTGTATTTTCAAGTAAGGGATGTGAAACAAGAAGCCGATGTTTCGTTCCCCTTGAAGAGTCACGGCTGTGCTGCGCACAGGTTTTAAAAGATCTACGACACGTGAGAAAGATCCAGGGGCGAACGTCAGATGCTAAGTGGGACGGAAAGGGGACTGGTAATCCTCCATATGTCCTCTGCCACTTGGAAACTTCTGAGTGGCCAGGGTAGCGGAGGATGTTCATAAGACCCTGAAGCATGTACGCGAAGTGAATGGGCCTTGCTCACTAAAATCTAGAAAAATGGAATGTGTTGGGAGCTTTTTAGATGTTTATACAAATGAAACTACCGCTTATAAATCTAAATAACTCATCACTAATCCAATCATAATATACTGAAAATAAAACCAAGTCTCCAAATTCAAATTCAGAACATTTTTTTTCCTATTTGGGTTTGTTTTCAACCCAATGACCCATTGAGGGAATGCTCAGACTTTGTCCTTTTATCTGTCGCACCGATGTTTGGAAACACAGAACTGGGCTGGAGCCTCATTGTTGTCATTCAGTTAAATATTTCTTATTTTCTTAAATATCCGCTGTCTCTTTTTAAAACATATTTTTAAAGTTTTATTTATTTTGAGAGCGAGCGCGAGAGAGAGAGACAGCACAAGTGGAGGAGGGGCAGAGAGAGTGGAGAGAGGGAGAATCCCACGCAGGCTCCACACTGACAGCATAGAGCCCCACGCAGGGCTCGAACCCACAAGCTGCTAGGTCGTGACCTGAGCTGAAATCAAGAGTTGGACAATTTAACCAACTAGGCCACTCAGGCACCCCTCAGCGTCCCTTCTAATAAACCCTGTGTTACATGTATTTGAAACAGTTGGGTTTGGTGTAATGCTTGTAAGAAGCGTGAGCCAGAGTCCCAGATTTCACAAACCCTTATAACTTTATCAGGAAGTTGAATTGAAGTGCGTTAGCAAGGGTGGGAATAGACTGTAACAACCCCCAGATCTTAGAGGCGTAACCCATTAAAAGCTTATTTCTTAGTCGTGTCACCATCAAATGGAGAAGTGCATTGGGCATATTTTCTTTTCTTTGATTTTTTGGTTTATTTTTGAGGGAGAGAGAAAGTGTGCATGCACAAACGGGGGAGGGGCAGAGAGAGAGAGAGGGAGGGAGAGAGAGAGGATCTGAAGTGGGCTCTGTGCTGACAGCAGAGAGCCTGATGCAGGGCTCAGACTCCGGAACCATGAGGTCATGACCTGAGCCGAAGTCAGGCGCTTAACCAACTGAGCCACCCAGGCACGCTGAGCATATTTTCTCATTTTCCGTGTTTTTGATGCTCTGATGACTGGGGCCTTGATCCTGAAGAGACCATCCTTCCCAGGGCTACCTAATTCCTAGAGAGAGCAAAGGACTCCCTTGCAACAATGTCTGTGATACTCAGATCAACCAGTCCGGAGCCGACACCCCCAACCATCTAATCTATTAACTTTCACATACCAAGCAATATTCTCCCTGCCCTGAATCACCCCGGGGCCAGATACCAGACAACTAGGGATCACCCCTGTAACCCAGAGTCTGCTGAAATTATTCACACCATCCAGTCCTAAGCTTACACAGCATACCTGCCCTGCCTTGCCCATTCCATCCCCCAAAAACCCCAGTAAAGGCTCTGGACCATGCTCTCCCCTATCGTCGCCTTCCTCCTGACTGACCCTGGTGCTTCCCCGTGTGGCCCTGCGTGGCATCCATGGCTCCTGTTTCTAGGGATCTGTAAGCATGAACTTCCTTCACGACCTCGTTTCCATGTCTGCATATCTTACCATACCTCATTAAAACAAATCCTGGGTGCGTTTCAATGTAAGGGGGCAAGGGGACTCCACATCATGACCCCTGAGTTCACCCTCAGCCTTAACATCGGCAGGGCAGAGAGCCAGGAGAGGGAGTGGTTTCTCCTGATCATGTCTGGCATCTCCTGCTCATGTGTGATTGGCACAGACTAGTCACAGGGCCCTCCCTAGGTATGAGGGGCTAGGGAGTGCTATTTAGCTCTGCACCCGAGAATAAGGCACAAGTCTGCGGCCTTTGACTTTGACATTCAAGTTTACTTTCCACCGTTTTTACCACCTTTTTTTTTCTTAACTACCTTTTTGAAATCCATTTTTAGTAAACAACAGTGAAAAACACATTAAAATTTGAGTTTCATCCTTAACTTTCTCCATCAGTAACAGCAGTAGAGAGGAGAAAATCCAGCAAAAGGCTTATATAACCAGGAACTCAACCCAGCACTGGTTATGAACGTAATTATAATCACTAACACTTGTATAAACTCTACCTTCTGTAAACTCTTTCCAATATTTTATACCACTCTTTACTGAGAAAGGAAAAAATAAATTTTCTCTTCACGAATACATAGCATTGGAAGCAGAAAAGAATAGTTTCAATCACAGAGCCGGCAGTCAAGGTATTTGAGCAGGGTGAGTTCTAAAAGTTTGTCAATTAGTGAGTTGACATTTGAGATACATCTTCACTTTCAATACCGTACTAATCTAGTAGTACCTGGTTGGGGAGTACCTCCTCGAACGTCTAGAGTCTTAAGAGGCCCAAAGAACAAGATGGGGTAACGATACCCTGTTAATATTCTGGAATAAGGGCTCCTGGAAGTTCTGAAGCCAAAGGGCGGGGAGAGGGAAAGCAAGAGAAACTTGGCATCCGATCTTCAGCCAAAATTCTTGGCAGGTGCCTTGCCGTCAAGGGAATGGTGCCCCCCACCTCCGTTCTCCCTACTGAGTCATAATGTACGTGAGGTGCCTGGGATTTCTAATTCAGGTGTTCCACAGATTCTTACGACATTAAAAATGCACATATAAATTCACCATCTGTTTTCTTGATTATTAAATCCTGTCTTCCCTGACTGTACGGGACCGTGCTATAACTTTGTCTTCAGATTTTGCTTTTTGTCAGAGCCATTTCTGGATACGTTCTTGTGGTTTAATGATGTAATGCTTTTAACAAGCTTTTAATTGAAATGGCATCTTTATAAAATGTCACCAACCTAGCCCTTTGGAATACTCTGAAGTAAGTTCCTTGATCATTCTGTCTGCTTAGAAAATGAGACATACTTTCCTTACAAATCACGGGTTTTCCCACAAATATTTTCAAAGAGGTTCTTGCATGCAGCGTTTCTGGGCTGTCGCTCCTGATGTGGAGAGTCCGTGTGGTTTTGTCTCAACGGTCCACAATAGTCTGTTTTAGTGACTTTTTCTAAACCACACTTGGCTGATCTTACGCTACGTTGGCCCCTGGATCCGACCAGATATTGCAAATACTGTCAGTCTGGAAGAACAGTGTCACCCACTGCGGTGGGCCAGTGGATCCTGAAGCCCCAGTGTGATATCGGCCTTTAAGAGAATGTGCTAACTCTACCCGGGACAGTGTCTCCAACTCTGTCACTTATGTTTAACCCTTTTGATGCATGTAGTAAACCCCATCGTTCTAGTAGACTTTATGTCACATGTAGCCACAGTAAAATCATTCTAAATTTTTCCTCTTCCTTTAGGTTCTCCACTGTATGGAAATCTTCCGATGGGTTTTGGAGAGAGGCGAGCATCGCCTCTCTCATTTCATCTCTCACCCGGGTGAATTCGATCCCCGGTTGGCAAAAGGCTGACTGGTCCCAGTTTAGTTACATGCCAGCTGTTCTGGTGCCGTAGGGAGCTGAATCCTTCTTGCTGCTACCCCTGCTCGGCTAAGCCTTTGTGTGCTGATAATGATGGCTTTCTGGTGGGAAGTACACCGCTGTCCTGCTGGTGAAGATAGGGAAACAAAGGTTTGGGGAGATTACATCGCTCCGCGTGCAGTCTTGACGGATCTCTCGTGTTAGGGACCTTTTGAGAGCCTTGCGTGGTTCGGGCCCTGCCCACCTCATCATCGTGGCCCCACGCCCACCCTGCACGGCTCACCCCTCAGCCCCCTGGGCGGGGGTCTGCCTGCGTGCCCCTCCGCAGGCTCATTTCCTTTTGCCCTTTCCCCTCTCACCGCCCCCTTCCTCCCAAATAGCCATCTACCCCACCCCATGCTGCTCTGCCTGAAGTGGTGTTCTCACCGTCATTTCCACAGACGGTGGCCAAATGATGTTCTGAAGGCTGGCTTGGGGACCTCAACCACTCACCTGGGTTTGGGGGCTACTTTTTCCCTTTGAAAAAATCACTGGAGATGTTACATGTCTGACTGAAATAAAAACAGCCAAACGACAGGAAAGATGTTTTCCTGGGTGGGTTGTTGGAGTCATAACAGTGCTATTCGGTTTAAGCAACATGGGAAGAAATAGTTTGTCAGCAGCGTGCTTCAGGAATAAACCGGATTGTCGAAATGGGCTTTTCCACCCTCGAATTATCAGCAAGCCATAGCTTACTGATGCGTTCATTCGCAAATGATTTCTTAGGACTTCTCGTCTCTTCTTCCGTACGTTATTGGCAAGATTTAACAAAGAACAGCGCCCACAGGTATTTGCCTCTAACACGGTTGAAATAAAACCCGGACGAGAACGATCCATTCCATGGGAATTTCCCCAGCAGGGTGTACAGAGCGGTCTTGTGACTTATCTAAAGGATGCTATCTTCTTTGAGGCTTTTGGCGTGTCCCAGAATTCTCCAGTTGGCTAAGGAGTTTCTCCTTCAAGGAATAAATTATTCCCAGATGGTAATCCATTTTGACCGAGGCGGGAGATACTGTTTCCTCGGAAAACGAAGATGCACACTGACTTATCCTTCTAAACTAATGAACAGAAATAGAAGGTTTATCCTGTCTCGTCTAAAAGTCACTTTCAGTGTATTCAGATCACCTCAAGTATAAACATTTAATGCCAGGGAGCATTTCACTTTCTTGACGGTGGAAATTAATGCATCACCAGACTCTGGAAGCTATAGTTGGAAAAGGTCTTTTAGTGTTCCCTCTTTTTCTCTCCGCGCCGCGTTGCCAGCAGAGCGTTGAGTAGTCCTGAGGGGCTCCATGGAGGCGCCGTCCTCGTACGTGAGCTCTCAGTCCTACAGGTAATCACAGTCCGCCCCCGTTTAAAGGCCATCAGGCATCGGGTGTTGCACGCTTTGTGCGGAAGTCTCCCACTGTTTGTGCCCATCGGTCGGGGGAACAGTTGGGTGTCACTGCATTCTTTCCACAGTCTGACTGGGGAGAAGAGGGTTCTCCCAGGTGAGACACTGCTTCAGAGTCTATATTCTGTATACTTCTGGGTATTTCCAGTTCCTCTTTTGCCTGACTTCCAACGCTGTGGTTCTCAGTCTGGGCGATTTTGTCCCCGGGGGACATTTGGCAACGGCTGGAGAAAGTTTCCGTTGTCAGCTAGTGACTGGGTGCGCCTGGCATCCAGGCAAGCCGCCAAACATCCTGCGATGCACAGGACAGTCCCGCGCAACGAAGAATTACCTGGAAAAATGTCAGTAGTGAGTGCCAAGGTTGAGAAACTTGGGACTGATGCAGTGCGCACCCTAACTCAGGTTTCGGGGGTTTACTGCTGCTCCCCAGGTTTGCACATGCGTTTACTTCTATATGTGGCCCAGAATTCCTGTCCTAGGAATCTAATTTTCTGTCCTCCTCAATTCTCTCCTGAAAGTTCTTCCCGTTAGGTGCTGGTACTTCAAAGGAGTCCTTTCTAATGTTTTTCCCTCTTAAAATTGTTTCCTTTTTTTCTCTGGGATCCATTTTTCTAGCTCAGTAAGGAAAACAATCTGTTATTTGCAGTTTGTTGCAAAGTGGGTGATCTTTTTCATGTCACTTGACTTCTCTTTGCTGCCCTAGTTTTCTCGTCTGAAACATGAAGGTGATGATATTATTTCCTACAGTTGTTAGAATATCAAAGGAATATCACGTATGTCAGTATTACATATTAGTAACACTAATAATTATGCATTACTATTACGTATATTGGCAAGCATACGAATATATGTAAAGTGCTCAAAACCGTGCCGGTCATATAGTGGGTAACATGTTCTCTCCTTTCATTGCAGAATTTCTTACCATGCTTTACAATGTTCTCTTTATGTCTATAAAATATGAAACACGTTCTAAGCCCTTCATGTTAGACCAATGCTTTGAATGTTTAATTTCTTTTAGTACATGAATCAGCCAACATTTGAAACACTAGTACTAAAAGGAAATTCAAACAGTTGTCGAACCATAATTGTGAACTTTGATTGTCAGGTTCGTCTCACACCTCTTCTAACTTTTCCATCTGGTCGGCATGGACTCTGAACTCCGTTAGGGCTTAGTGTAGGTTGAACTTCAGGGAACTTGGGTCTTTGTTGTTCATTCATTTACCCGTAGACTGTGACAAGGAAATCCACCTTGACCTAAATTGAACAGGAAGAAGCTCTGAAACTCTCCAGTTTCTACCATTACCTACCTGGGGCTGATGTAGCACCTAAGAATGCAGACCTTATAGTCTTTGAATTTCTATCTTAGAGGAATCTGGGTGACAATTCAATCATCATCATTGGTATCTGGTATAAAATCCCTGGCTTATAGGTGGGGAAACTGAGACTTAGAAGCTAACATTTTAAAGAACATAAATAACAGCAGAGCTGGAACCAGAGAACGGGGCTATATGGTCTTCTAATGCTCATTGCTGGGATTTTTTTTCCCACTAACCTTGACTCCCTTCTCACCACCTCATTTTTCTCAACATGCTTTTGTTTCTCCCTCAATAGCATTATGTGTCTTTGTTATCTGTTCTTTCTATTGTGACTTTAAGATGTTGACCACTTGGTGGGGGTGGGGTGCGTGTCTGGGTGGCTCAGTCGGTTGAGCATCTAGTTCTTGATTTTGGCTCAGGTCATGATCTAGCAGTTCATGGGATTGAGCCGTGAGTCCGTCTCTGTGCCGACAGCACGGAGCCTGCTTGGGATTCTCTCTCTCTCTCTCTCTCTCTCTCTCTCTCTCTCTCTCTCCCTCCCTCCCTCCCTCTCTCCCTCTCTCTCTCTCTCCCTCCCTCCCTCCCTCTCTCCCTCTCTCCCTCTCTCCCTCTCTCCCTCTCTCCCTCTCTCCCTCTCCCTCTCCCTCTCCCTCTCCCCCTCTCCCTCTCCCTCTCCCCCTCTCCCTCTCCCTCTCCCTCTCCCTCTCCCTCTCCCTCTCCTCCCCCTCCCCCCCCCCTCTGCTGCTTGCATTCTCTCTCTCTCAAAATAAATAAACATTTAAAAACGAAGGAAGGAAGGAAGGAGGGAAGGAAGGGGGAAAATACTGATCACTTGGTACCAAATTTTAATGTGTCACTCTTTTTATCAGTATTCCTACATTAATATGACCAGAACCAGTGTTCTCCATCTCAAGTAAATGATATCACCGTTGGCCTAGGTACTCAGGCAAAAACCTGAAATCACCCTTGATTCCTCATGTTTTTTTCCACCCCACCAAGTCCTAAATCCTGTCATTTATACCTTCAAAATATGTGCCAATTCCTATCACTTCTTTCCACCTCCAACATAACCACTCTGGCCTGCAATGTCCAATAGAACTTTCTGGACAGTAGTGACACTCTGTATTCCCTTCTGTCCGACATAGTAATCACTAGCCACCTGCAACCGTTGAGCATTTGAAATGTAGCCAAGTGTATCCGAAGAACTGAGTTGTTTTTAATAACAGCTTTTCAATACATAATTTACCTACAATTCACCCAAATGCTATGGTGTTTAATATATTCAAATAGTTGTGCAACTGTCACCTTAAGCAATGTTTGAGCATTTTAACCTCCCCCAAAAGAAACCCCATACCTGTGAGCAGTTACTTTTCATTTACCCCCCTTAAAAACCCACCTCCTGTCAGTCACTAATCTACTTTCTGTCCCTATAGACCGGCCCATTCTGAACAGCTCAGGAAGTACAACCCTACAATAGATGGCCTTTTGTGACTGGCTTCTTTCACTTAGCACGAGATTTTCAAGGTTCACCCACGTTATAGCATATTTCAGTATTTTATTCCTATTTATTGCCCAATAATGGAATAGTAGGTGTTTTGACATTTTTCCTTCCTTTTAATGAAATTCTGCCTAAGTTTCAAGTCTCTCCCCCACGCTTCGAGATCATCCCTTTGTAAGTCTGTGGCCATCCCTCTGTGGATAATTCCTATGTTCCCCAACAGCCGTCCCTTAGTTTAGGTGTCTAGCTAATGCAGCCCATAATGTCACTTTACAGTTCATCTTCCCTTATATCCACAAATTTACCTATCTAGAATCAGGAGAAAGGCCATGCCCTGGAGCTTGGTGTAGGGCCCCACGAGCCCCAGATTCTGCCTATGATGCTACTCAACCATTTTGGTGTTTTAGGAAACTGAACAGATCTTGAATCTTTCATGAGAGTCAGATTCCTCAAAGCAGATGTGTAAATCAGCAAGCCCAAATATGTATGGCGGCCACTGGGCTGGAAATTTGAACACAAAAATCCCTATATACTTGGCCTGTAGGCCACAGATCTAAATTTGAGTATAGAAGGACATGAGAGGAGATTGGCAGTGGCATCCAAAGAAACCATTCCTGATGTTGAAACAGCCTTCAGCCCCTCAGGATAATAACCAGACTTTTCACAGCCGGCAAGTTAGACAGTTCTATTAGAGTTCAGCCTCACTGATTGTTTTATCCATTGTGATAGTCATCCCTGAAAAGAAAAAAAGTGGAAAAGGTTTAAAAACAATTGAAGCTTCAAAAGCCTCGCTGTATTTTCTAGATGTCTCTCATTGGATTGTCCACATTCCTCCAAATGATAGACTTCATGCGGTTGCATATGAGAACATGAGTAGTGAATTCTGAGTTCGGCAATCATGAATTGATTTGTATTCGTGTAATTATCTTCCTTTATTGGCCTGTAATTCCAACTTAGCAAAAATTAAAAATGCAGAGTAAGAGAACACTCAAAAAAAGTCTAATGCTGGCATTCAAAAAGATAGACTATTATGTCCTTACCCTTCCCTGTGTTTAACCCAACAAAGGGACATTTTAAAATTTATAAAAATGTAAATTTCAGTGCAGTTCAAGTGTTTGGTTCAGTATGTTGGAAACCGGATTTTGTTTGCTTCATTTGGAGAAAATATCAGGTGAAAAAACTCACCGTTAGAAGTAGGAGGCATTAGAATCACAGATGATGCAATTTTTGAAATTCCCTGACGATTTAATAAATGTTTCCAAAGTTCTGTTTTTGTGTTCTGAACAAGACAGATTGCAGTGCTCTTCCCCAGAAGTTAGTAATAACTTCTTTGTTTTTCAGATACTCCGTTGGCCAGTGGCCAGGCCACAGACTATTTATTTGTTGGAAATATTGTTTACACGGTAAGTTTATCTCTGTTTACGGAACCGTTCTTAAGTGGCATATGTGTGGGCTTGGCCTCTGAAAACCCTTTATATAAGGCCTTCCTTCATGTTATTTGTTTCAAATCGTTAAACCACATAGTATAGATTCCTTAGAGTTCAAAATGGTTGTGAAATGCTTACCTCACTTTTTTAGTGGAGATTTGACAGAGTCGATTTCTGGACAGGTGATTAACAGATCACCCCATTCTTCAAATGACACTTTCACATCTACCTGTGAAAAAGGCAACGCTGAGAAAGGTTATTTTCCCTAAATCTTTCCAAGCTAAGAAAAGGACAAAAGTAACTCCAGCTGCCTCTGGAGGGGAGATTTGCGATTCTCCTAGAAAGTAAAAATAAGTCACCGAGGATAATACGTTTTCCCCAATTCCTTTGTTTTCACAGTATGTTGTTGTCACTGTGTGTCTGAAAGCTGGTTTGGAGACCACAGCTTGGACTAAAGTAAGTTTTCTCTGGAATTGTTTCTCTATCCTTGTAGGTATTTTGATGGCATGCGATCTTTTTAAGCCTTGGGAAAACAATCAACAATATTTGGTTTGCTCATTTAAATTTTGCACGTAAAAATCGTCTTTTTATCTTTATCAGGGCCAATTTGCAACCCAAACTTTTCTGATGATTCATTTGCTTGGCACTTAGTAACAGCTCTAAACTCTTAACAGTTTTCTCATGTCAAATATATATGCATGTTTTTAAAACAAAACAAATACAGAAGATACAGAAGGACAAAAAGGAGAATTTTTAATTTCCTTCACTTTACCACCAAGAGACAGTTGGTATTAACACTTTTCTGGGTAACATTACAAACTTTGTTCCATGTGTATTTTTAATAGGAGAACGCATTACAGAGCATATAGATAGTTTGGTGATCTTTTTTCAGTTAAAAATACATCATGAACATTTTCCATACCTAAAAGTATACTTGCACAAAACCTTTCTTCATGATTAAAGAGTATTAAGTTTTATCGATATCCAACACTTAATCATTCCCCAACTTCAGACGTTTTGGTGACTTGCCACGTTTCAGGATGATGACCCATGTTTCATGTTTGTCTGTCACTGCTGTTTTCATAGGCTTCTGCTTCTGGGAAAGTGAGGGAGGAGGTTGGAGCTGGATGTGGAAGGAGGGAATCTATTAATAGACAATGGCAGTTAATCCAGATGAGAGGTGATGGTGGCTTGACCCGGGGTGCTACAGGAGGAGGTAGTGAGAAATGGCCAGATTCCAGATGTATTTTTTTAAAAAGCCAGCAGCCCTTGATGATGGATTACATCATGGGGCGCGGAGGAAAGGATGACATTGAGCATCGTCATATTAAGAGGACGGAGGAGAAAAAGCTAACAGCTCAGTAGGCACTTAAAGGATTGTTAAGACATAATATCCATCCCAGATTTGTAAAAAGTTCTTTGGAAAATGAAGAGAACGGCCGAAATCTCAATAAGTAAGAACATCTTGTTCTTTTTGTCCATTCGGTGCTTTCTTACTGGATTAACGAGGCCTGGCTTTATGTAGCTCCGAGTTGGAGCAGACGCTGGTGAGGACCAGCGGGGGGCCTACTAGAAGTACAGGATGGGTCTAGGAGAAGGTCAGCTGCGGCAGCAAAAGCACCTTGATCTTAGTTTGGGGCCACCGGTTACTTGAAATCATTGTTAAATATTCTGAGACGAGGCCATTAGAAGATGGAACTTTGCAATGGCGAGTGATGGGTCAAAATGCTTCCCATAAGGAAGGGTGGCTTGGACACAGGGATTCTGCTGCAGGTGGGGTTCAGGTGGCTCTCCTGGGCCAGCGGACAGGCCCTGCCTTGAGCGTGTGTTTCCTTTTGCAGTTCAGTCATCTGGCTGTCTGGGGAAGCATGCTGATCTGGCTGGTGTTTTTTGGCGTCTACTCAACCATCTGGCCCACCATTCCCATTGCTCCAGATATGAAAGGACAGGTCAGTGCTGCTAATTGCGAATGGGCTTTCCGTGTCCAGCGTCCGATGGTGATGATGCTTTCCGCGTGTGGGCTTCTCCGGTCTCGTGACGCTGATGAACTTCAGGAGAGGCTGGTATTGCCTGCTTCCGTCAAAATTCAGAGGGAGGGAAATAAACCAGATCAGAGCACCTGGGAGAGGTGGTCTTGTCCACACCAACGGCATCTGAAATTTTAACTACTGTAAGTAGTCAGCTTAAATCCGCTGACCTACCTGGCGTGTCCTCATTTCCATAATGGAATGTGTGTTGATTACACACAGTTCTGATGTGTACAGGTAGTTTTTGGCCCTTGGAAAACTGGAGTCGTTTTGAGTCATTCACAATCCAATGATTATGCTGATGGTAGTTGTGAGGTTAAGTGTATTGTTATTCTCTGACTGATAGTCTCCTGTGCAAGATAAATCTAACACCTCTATGAACCAGATCGTGAATTCACCGGAATATCTTCTTGTTCGTCTCTTGAACTAGAGAGGCTGAGGTTGAAGACCTGTACGCTTGTTTGAATTGTTTTAATATTTTCTTTTCTTCTGTATTTGTCCGGTGTTTGAGATTCAGCCTTCAACGGTGATGGATCTTAGAGTCCCACAGTATTGGTTCTTGAGAGGAGTTTGACAATCCTAGGTTCCAAACCACCCCAGGTTACAAATGAAGCCATGCAGGCCCTGACACTCCAGGCTGACCCTACAGACCCCATTTCGGGGTCTGCCCATAGCCAGAGCTGCCCAGAGACCCCCGGCAAGTGGCTGCCCCGGACCCTGTGCTTTGGAGGCCTCCGTGATGGCTGTCCCTGGCTGGGTATGTTCCTCTTCGCAGGGTGAGGAGCCCATGGTACACAGAGCCAGAACCCTTACGTCTAGTCCCTTCCCTGGGTTCCTAGGACACTGAGTTTCCTTCCCGAACAGCCACAAAAGCCAGCTTCCCAGGCCTGCCTGGCCCTCTTCCAAGATCCAGGCCTGTGTGAACACCCCTTGCCCCAAGGGGCAGCTGGGTGCCAGGTACGTGCACTGGGCCAGCTGGCTGTTTGCATCTTTACACCCACCCCCATGTGCATGAGGCAAGGGATGAGAAGAGAAGGCCTGGGGGTCAGGGGTTTCCACTCGTGTCCCTGCACCAGGAATACATATTTTAGGGACAGGCCTGTCTGTGGCACAGCCGACTGCTGTCTTAGCCTCACTTACTCTGCAGAAATAAGCCGAAACTCCTGGGTCTACCCAACGCGAGATACATGGGCAGCGGCCGTGTCGTGTGAGATAATCCGGGGGTGGCATTGCTTGTCTCTTTTGCTTGGCGAATCAGTAGTCGACATCCCAGGGTGTCCGGGACCTCCCCTGAATGTGGGTGCTGAGCAGGGCAGACGTGTTCTTCAGGAGTAGGCTTGTATGTCTCCTGACGCGTCTTTGCCATCCGTAAGCAACGAGGCCAAACATACCTCTTCCAAATCCGAGTGACCGAGGAAATTATAGAAGATGGGTGTAGCAAGACAAGCATCTCCCGGCAAAGATACTTTGTACATGTAAAGAAATCAGTTCTACTTTAAAGCAATGGGCTCCATCCCCAAAACAAACCAAGTGCCTAGAATATCTGCTTCACATTCTCTTCCTTCTGGGCGAGGGCAGGTGTGGTCTCATGACTGTTTCTCTCGGGGAGTTTTTACAGTGCGGAGAACAGCTGATTGCTGAAGGGACTTTCTTATGTTAGAGACAAGTGATGGCTGGCAGAATGGAATCCGTCCACGCGTGGCCGGCCAGCAAAAACTGCTAGTTTGGAAACCCCTCCCGGCATCTTCAACAAAGAGAAGCTCGCGTGAACCCCCTCTGTACGCATTTGTAGCCGCAACTCCAGTCCAAATGTGCACGAGCTAGTCTGGTTTCCAACTCTCACTCCGATCAAGAGGTTACTTTCCACGTTCAGAGAGGCCACGTTTGCCGGGCAGACCCTAACAGGCCACATTTTCACTATCCAAGTTGCTTCCTGTGTGAAGCCTCGACTGAAATTTCTGTCGTTGAGGACCTTTCAAACACATTTAACCAGGTAGTCCTACCACCCCAAAGCAAAGAAACGATAATATCAAACCACATTTCACTTTGGCATACACATGGTTTTATTTTTCACGTATTCCCCGTCGTTCTAACTTTTTTGTGGGTTGGTTTGCGTGAGGCAAAGGAAGTCTTGAAATCCAACATGGCTGGCCGGGACTGAGGTTCTCGCTAGACGTTGAATGAGATGATTAACGTAGTTTTCATGTCACAGGATTTCTAAGTCAGTATTCTGCTGTCTGTGTTTAAAGAGCTGTTTATTATCGCTAGTCTTCGTCTGGGGGAGACCTCTTAGTGGGGACAGGTGTCAGAGAACAATGTCAGAGCCAACCCAACGCTCTTTCACCTGCTGTCTGCTGCCCAGTGGTTTGTTCATCCTTTGAACACTTTTGAAGAAGCCCTTGCATGGAGAGTGGCCAACACTAGCCTGAGGTCTCCCAAAGACCTCCTGCTGACTCCGAAGGGATTTTAGGCTATCGTAAAGAAAGATGGGAGCCGGGCTCAGGTACAGGCAGAAACAGGGCTCCTTAGGGTTACTGTCGAAAATGTGCCCAAGCCGTGGTCATCCCTTTGGTTCTGGGTTGGTATTATGGACTCAGTGTTTGTGTCCCTAACCTCTGATTCACGTGGTAAAGCCCTAAACCCCAGTGTGATGGTATTTGGAGGTAGGGCCTTTGGGAAGTTATTAGGTCATCGAGGGGATTAGTGCCCATAGAAGAAGGGGCCAGAGAGCTAGCTTCCTTGGTTTCTGCCATGTTGAAGCTGTGATGAAAAGTTAGATGTCTGCACCGGAAAGACCAGGCTGGCACCCTGATCTCAGGCGTCCAGCCTCCAGAACCATGAGAAATAAATGTCTGGGGCTGATAAGCCACCCCATCTATGGTATTTCCTTATAGTAGCCTGAGCTAAAACCATTGGCGAGTGCTTAGGAGTGAGGGGTACTCTGGGAGAAGACTGTTGTTGTTGTTGCTGTTACATGTTTTTAGTGACTTGTAGAAACCTTTTTTTGTAGTTCCCAAAGCGGTAGGATTTTGGCAAATGAAGATGGTTCTTTTGAGCTTGGGAATTCAACCAGTGTAATGGCAAACGGCATTTCTCACTGAGGAGCCCAAGACAGATACCCCACACAAAACATTCTGTCTATTCATAACATCCTAAACTGTTGAAAAGATGCATTGTTTCTGCTGGGGTTTCCTAACAGATTTAGTTCAATATTTCTTTCTTTGTCTCATCCATTATGTTTGGAGTTTTTCTCATGGCAGGGAGAAGGCAGGTTTTCCCTCGAGGGCAAAGGAGGAGAAGGCTCTAGATGAGAGTGATTTTCCACCGTCAAAGGGTCTTTATCTTCCCTCCAGTACCTCATGATATGGTACTCGAAACCCAGCCAAACAGTGAGCCAAGAAGTCTCAGTGGCAGTTTCTGAACTCAGAGAAGTCATCTGAAAATATGCAACATTTGTGGGATTTTTAAGGGACACCCTGTTTTTCTATTTTTCTAGGCCCATGCTAGATCGAAAGCGAATTAAAAACTCAAGTTGCGTCTATCCTGGTTACTGCCAAAGTCCCCTACCAGGGAAAATATGTGCTGATGTTTTCCCATAGAGGACCGTATGTTTTTCTTTCTCCCAGTAGCATAACCATGGGTTACAGGCGTCTCCATAATGGGTCCCCAAAGCCAGTGCTTGAAGGTGGCTTAGCCCAGAGTTGCCTGCTGAAGGGAGAGCTTTCAGTTAGAGGAAGACTTTATCTAAAACTGGATCGGGAAACATATTTACATTTTCTTCATGTATTTCTCAAGGCTTTTAACTTGGAGAGTATCTGAGGGGATATCATCTTATTTGACCTCTGTGTAAAAGTCAAGAGACCTGCCCTAACTAGCTTTATAACCTTTGGTAAGTCCCTTAGTCCGCGTTAATTTCCTTATCGGCAAAGTCAGTGTAATATTACACTAATTACCTCAGAGGCACATGGTACAGATATAACAAGAAAACCTGAGGGAGGTAGAAGACATGCCTGCTCTTTTTCCTGGAGTGACCAATTATTTTTGAACTTTTGTAAACAGAGATATTGTACACTCGGCTCCCAATTCTTTTGGCCAGAGGATTTTAACGTTTTATAGGTTCTAGATGTGATATTTATCCGTAAGTTCAGGTGACTACCTGCATCTGAATCATCTGGGTTGCCTGTTAAAAAACAACCTCCTCCCCACCCAGAAAATATGTTCTTCCAAGGCACGCGTGCACACGCACACACACACACACACACACACACACACACACACACAATATCACAGTCCCTGGGTGTGTAGCCCCAACCTCTGAATTTTAATAAACCTTCAAGCTATTCCTCCCTTTGATGTTTGAGAACCACTGCTCTAAGACACCTAAAATATTACTCCATCAGTGTTCGAGTCATGCAGGGTGTTATAGGGAGAACATGGTATGTTTAAAATATTCACAAATAATTTATGTCTCATGGGCAGTGCTTACGTAAGACATGGCAGGCATCGCCAGTGACTGCTTTAAGGCAGCTAGCTTTCCAAATAGAGAATTATACCAGAGGACATTACATCGTTCACCATGGAAAAATATTCCTCATCAACTTTGGTGCTTTTCCTTTAACGTTCTTTTCATTGCTAGTAAAAGAGGAGAAAAAAACCTTTCACTTCAAAGCTTACAAACTGCTAACTCTGTAGTGCCAAGCTCCAGGCTTCAGCCAGTTTCTGGCCTATGACAGGCTTTGTTTTTTTAATCCTAAATACAGGAATGGGTTTACGTTTGAGTTTTATACCCACACTCGTGTATACACAGTGCAAATCCCAACGGACTAACAGTCTACAGAATGGAGGTATCATTGCTGACCATCGTTGGTCAAAGAGATCCACTACTCATCTTCCCTAACTGACTGCTTTCTCCTGGACTTGGCAACCTAGTAAGATCTCAGGCCCAGGTATTTTCCACACAGAATGTTGAAAGAGGGGTTTTTGTTTCCAAGTGCCTCAGGGAGGCAAGAGAGGGAGAAGGGTAACAGCCCCTTCGGCCACCACCTTTGCTCAGCTGGGGTTCTAGAACATCTCTGCAGGACAAAGGCCCACCCAAGGGCCAGGAGGGAACTTGTGCCCGGGTTAAGTTTCCTGGCGTGGGACAATGTTGTTCACCCCCAGCCTCCATCCTCCTCCATGCTTTCCCGAGGGGCCTGGTTCGTAGGCACATACAAGGCCTTGTGCAAGAGGTCCAGCACCTTCGGGGACTCATTTCCCCCCCTGACTCCTGGGGAGAGCTTGATCCCAGCCCCTGCTGTCGTAAGTGATTCAGAAACCCTATGGGGGACACAGGAGACATTCTCTGGGGGCTTCTGCGAGAGAAGCATGTTTGCTCCCGGAAGAAATCCATCAAAGAGATGGCTTTCTCCTGTGCGTGATGTGGTTGCTGCCGTGCCGGCCAGAGCTGTTCAACCATCAGGAGGGAAGCCCCTCCAGAATCCTGCTGCCGCCATGAAAGATGTGATATAAAGACAGAAGACCACCAGAGTCTCTTGCGTGAGTGTTGAGCCACCAAATGAAGCCAGCCTTGTAGTGCCCCCACCCTGCACCCACGCCCACTCTCCAAGGAGCACCTCATGCATGTGCCACCTGTACTCTGTCAGTAGCAGGTGCATCGAAAAGGCACTTGACCCTCATGTCGGTGTTGGGACGTTTCTTTTATAGTCACCAGTATGCAGTCAATCAAGGAAGTATGTGCTTTTAAAAAAAAAAAAACAGGCTTAAGGCTTAACATTGCATATTACACCGTATTCGAACTTGGGCGCTTATAGATTTATTTAAAGATTTGGTAAAAAATTACTTTAATATCACAATCGCTAGTGTTTTAGGTAATAACATCCCAGAAACACCTAACATGAATACTGTAAAGCTTATTGGAGTTCTCTTTAATATAGCAATATTGAATAGAGTAGGTTCTATTTTCCTCAAATAATGTTTATTTTAAAAGCCTGTGGCCCCGGCTTATATGAGAAGGGGTCAGCCTCAGGAGGTAGAAAGTTCCATCAGTAGAGACTTGTCTCTTGGCTTGAAATAACCTTGTGGTATCTCCTTTGTGCAGTTTTCTTGTTTATTGAGGTTGGCCAAATTATTTGTGGAAGTCCGATTTGTATTTTGGCTTTTAAACTTGTACATTTTGGGGGCGCCTGGGTGGCTGAGTCGGTTAAGCGTCCAGCTCTTGATTTTGGCTCAGGTCATGATCTCCCGGTTCATGAGATGGAACCCCACGTTAGCCTCTGTCTATGCTGACAGGGCGGGGCCTGCTTGGGATTCTCTCTCTCCCTCCCTCTCTCTCTCTGCCCCTGCCCTCTTCTCTCTCACTCTCTCTCTCTCTGTCTCCAAATAAGTAAATAAACTTTTTAAAAAATATATAGTTTAAAAAAATAAAAATAAGGTTGTACATTTTGGGTGATAATAAGATTGACTTGCTCTGTTTCTGGATGACATTCTCTGAATACATAACAATGTGAACAAAACTAAGAAGGACTCCCAGGTCTCTCCAGTGTCTGTAACTCTCGTCATCCACGTCCAGGATGAGTTTGTCCTGCTTACAGGCTCCCCACACTAATCCCTGTTGGAGACAATCACTAGAACCGAAAAACATGAACCGAACTATAACCAAAAATTCTTCATTGATAATGAAGAGAAAAACAGACACAGTTGCTTGATTAGGGATATCAAGATGAGTTCTCCCAGGCCTATGAATATCTGGGCTCTGAGATGAGAAAATTCAGGCATCGGATAACAGCTCTGTCAGAAGACGGATGGCCTTTGTAGATTACATGTCATGCCAAGTTGTTTTTGTTTGTCGTTCCCTGATGATCACACAAGGGGGAGAGTATATTTTTCAAAATGTGGTAGCTCCTTAAAGCAATTTCAGATTCTTTCTACGGGCAGTAATGGGGCCAACACCACTTGGCCTGGTTGCTTCTGTGCAAGGCCTGGCGGGATCCACAGAAACAGTCTGGGTTAAAGTGACCAGGATCAAACCTCTCTCCTATTCAGTGCACATCCTAATGTTGAAAGTGGGATTTGAACTCAGTTAACCTAATGCCTAAGAAATACGTAAAGTGAAGTCTACTGTTCATAACGTCTGTAACTGTTAATTCTGAGTCTCAGTTTCGTCGGGTATGTGGAGTAGATAATATCTATCTCTGGAACTAGTTGATTGAGGAAAAGAAGGCATGTAAATAATAGTAGGTAATGTTATGGGGGTGGGGAAAATGGGTGATGGGCATTAAGGAGGGCACTTGTTGGGATGAGCACTGGCTGTTGTTATGTAAGTGACACATCAAGGGAATCTGCTTGTGAAGCCAAGACTACACTGTATGTTAGCTAACTTGCCAATAAAAAAAGAAAAGAAAAGAAAGTGCATCACTGGTTAGAAATATGGCACGGCCTCCAAGGCCATTGCATAAGTGAGGGTTAAAAAGTGGGCAAATCCAGGGGCGCCTGGGTGGCTCAGTCGGTTGAGCGTCCGACTTCAGCTCAGGTCATGGTCTTGCAGTTCGTGAGTTCGAGCCCCGCGTTGGGCTCTGTGCTAACGAACAGCTCGGAGTCTGGAGCCTGCTTTGGATTCTGTGTCTCTCCACCCCACCCCACCCCCCTGCTCATTCTCTGCCTCTGTCTCTCAAAAATAAATAAATGTTAAAAAAAAATTTTTTTTTTAAAGTGGGCAAATCCAGCAACTTAATGCCCAAAGGCATCCCAACTGGGCCTGAGTTCCTCTGGTTCTCTGCAGACCTACCAGAAGTCCCGCCCTGAACCTCTCAGCAAACCTTCCGCACAAGGTCTTTGTCAGAGCGCTGCAAAATAGGTTGGGTGAACAGGTCGTACAACTGTACCAGCAGGCTAATAAATGTTTGTGCGCTTGGCACAAAAAAAAAAGTAGGTAACGTTTATTGAGAACCTACTAAGTCTCAGACAAATGTGCATTCATACAAGTGTATGCTGCACACGAGCAGTTACATAGGGAATCGAGCATTAGCTCACCTGACGATCTACGAGCCATAGGAGGGCACAGAGGCTTAGCAACAAAGCAGCAGCACCTCGGTCGGTCTGGGGAGGGCAGTAGCTGAGACTCGGCGGCTATGGAGAGCACCCAGGGTGATTGACACTGGGTACAAGCCAGATGTCACCTAAGTGTCAGGCGAATCTCCTTGAAATTGTGCTTTTTTTAAAAAAATTTTTTTAACGTTTATTTATTTTTGAGACAGAGAGAGACACAGCATGAACGGGGGAGGGGCAGAGAGACAGGGAGACACAGAATCGGAAGCAGGCTCCAGGCTCTGAGCCATCAGCCCAGAGCCCGACGCGGGGCTCGAACTCGCGGACCGCGAGATCGTGACCTGAGCTGAAGTCGGACGCTTTAACCGACTGAGCCACCCAGGCGCCCCCGAAATTGTGCTTTGATTAACTTACATCGGAAGATGCTTACCCTGCAGTGTAGTCAAATTTTTAAAAGGTAACTGCAGAGTCAGAAACAGTACACGTACCTTGTGTGTGAGCTGCATGCTTCTGCCCTTGAACCCCGGGGAAAGTAGGTTTCAGACCATGTCTTTTTTTTTTTTTTTTTTTTTTTTTTTAAGGTATGTCGTGGAAAGCCCTTTTTTTTTTTAGTTCCTACTCCCCCACCCCCAACACCCCTCTTCTCTTTCTTTTGGCAGTTTATTTTATTTTGGCCTCTCGTTTCAAGGATGCTGTGTGCTAATTAGAGGCCAGGCGGCTTTGATTGGGAGTTATTTTTCTCCTCGGTGAAGGGTTTTGTTGTGGTGTTGGCATTTGCCATTCATTCGGATGTTAATTTTTTTAAATATCTGTCAGCAAATTAAAGTACACATTACATGCTGATTTTGTTTGTTTGTAATATTTATACTCCGCGGTCACTGAGTATGTTTGATGTGGTTTTGAACTTTTCCTTTCTCCAAACATGTGGAAATGCGTATGTGGGGCGCTGGAGTTGAGACTCTACGCAGGAGTTTCCTTCTCTGACATCTGCAGAGAAAAACGGCCTTGACTGGTGACCACGGTGTGCAACTGTGGTCCTCCCGCCCAGGGACACCCGTGTTCTTTAGGCTTCTTCTGTTTAAGAGGTGGAGAGCTGCCTGGGAGAGGCCAGCAGCGAAAGGGTTTGTGCAAGGGAAGACAAACCTTGCAAGAAAAGTTGGGTCAGACTAAAGAGAATCACAGCCTGCGATTAGGACTATGCCACGGCTGTCGTATTTTGTGTAAACAACGATACAAAGCTGCTGTTGACAGAATCCAAGAGGACCAAAATAGTGAAAGGATTTAAAGGAGGTGAGATCTTCAGTCACTCTTGTTGCGTCGTAAAATATTAGCACCCATCGAGGAAATTGTATGCTTCTGAAACCAAGATTAACCAGCTGTTAGAGTGTTTGGCATTCCTTTGGCTAAAGACAGGAAAAGAGAAATCTAGGGTTACCTGTATCTGTGCCTATCGTACTCATTCATTCATGGGTTTTGTTTTCGTTCTTTTAAAAAAAATTTTTTTTTTTAATGTTTATTTTTGAGAGAGAAAGAGCGCGAGAAGAGGAGGGGCAGAGAGAGAGGGAGACACAGAATCCAAAGCAGGCTCCAAGCCATCAGCACAGAGCCCGATGAGGGGCTCCAACCCACAGACTGTGAGATCATGACCTGAACCGAAGTCAGGTGCTCAAGCGACTGAGCCCCCCAGGTGCCCCTGGTTTTGTTTTAGTTTTTTAATTGCTACACCCTGATTGTAATAAAGGATAGAACCTGAAAGAAGGACGTGTTTAAATGTGGAGATTTCAGAGTGCCGGTGAAGGCAAGCCCCGCCCACCCTTCTCAGCCTCAGCAAACAAGCCTTTTGCCTCCTGGGTGGAGGGCCCTCTTGTCATCAGTCACCCGCCCTACATCTTTGTGGTCACAGCCCCTAAATCCCTTCCCCTCTTCCAGAACATGTATTTAGACAGTGCTGGTTCTGCCTCTGCTCCACATCTGGTTCTGAACTTGGCATCCAGAACCAGTCAGCCAGGATGTCCGTATCGTGGACCATGGTGACTGATTCAGGAATGGGCCTGGGGACCTGCACCAGGCCACTTAGAGGCAGTTCAAGGATTTGTTTTTAATAGAAACTAACAGGGGAAGGAGAAGGCACTCTTGCTACTGGTTTGTCATACGGGGATGATGTCAGCCTGGGGCTGCCAGTGGCCACTGTGGAGAGAGTGCCTGGCTGGGGATGAAACGAGCACAGAGGAAAAGCTGAACCAGGAGAGGACCGCTTCGAGTGCACTCCTGGATCCAGCTCTTCCTGAAGCTAGGGCCATCTCCAAACTTTCGGATACACATAAACCAGTATATTCCCATTTTTGCTTCAGACAATTCGAGTTGGATTTCTGTTACTTCTGAGAAGAGTCCTAATTAATGAAGAAATTGCTGAGTTGCAGACACAAAAGGGAAAAGTGACTGAGACAAGTTAAGATAGGACTCTCCTCTCCTTCTGGAAAATTGACAGGCATTGTTATGTTGTAGAAAAGCAGCTGGCCAACTTTTCCCACTGTGTCTCCAAGTTGAGTGCCATGGGACACTGCCTACTTTTTGTAGCCGCCCTCCCCTCCTTCCCCACCCAGAACAAGAAGACAGCCTTGGGTGGAACTAATCGTTTGCAACAGAGATGGAAGGACATGGAACATTTTCTGAGAGAGGCCTCTTGGAAGCCAATGATTCAAAATGTCTTAGAGTCTAATGGTCCTGAGCAGATCTGTCCAATAGAAATATGGGAGACACATGTATAGCATTCAGTCTTCTAGTGGCCCCATTAAAAAGGTAAAAACAAACAGTTAAATTAGTTTTATTAATATACTTAGCCTAACTTGTGATCAACATTTAAAAAATTATTAATGAGATAATTTACGTTCTGTTTGTACTAAACCTTTGAAATCCAGCGTGTGTGTTAAACTTACAGTACATCTTAAATCAGACCAAACCAACTAAGTGTTCAGTAGCCGCCTCTGGCCAGTGGTCACTGTGCTAGACAGCACAGCCCTTGACCAACAGAGATTCGGAAACCCAGATTCATTCTCCAAGGCTAAATATAGTTCAAGCAAGATTAAGAGATGAGGAAACCTAGCCCCAGACAAGCTTGGTCCCCTCCAGGTCCCTCCCCTGCATCCAGGGTGTGGACGGACGACCTGACTTTAATTTCAGTCCCTTGTACTTAAAAAGATCTTGACTCTTCCACAAGGCTTTCCCTAAAAAATAAAATCTGGACCAACTGAGCTGTTAATCTATGCTTATTAATTGCCTTAAGCAGAGTTTTTGAAGCACGGTTTATAAAGTGTGGGTCTGATTTTAAGTAGTTGGCTAATACCCCAGACATTTCCTCCTGCATGTGGGAGGGAAGAGGTCAGGATCCAGGACTTGGGTCACGTTTATGTCCTGCTGCAACCAGCTGAGCAGTAGTCACCCATGCCACCAAAAATAAATTAGATCTGTTCCTAACAAATGGTTAATTTGTTCAATAAGTGGCAATTTCTGAGTAGGATTATTATGTCATTTCTGAGATTATGGGAACCCTTTTGTCCTTTTTTTCCCTCTAGAGTCCCAGGCGCCTTTCTCCATCATGATGCTTAATCCAAGCCTTCTATCATTTTTACCTCCTAAATGTCTTTTATAAATATGTATCTTCCTCCATCCAGCTCTGGTCCTGTCCCATTAGTTGATGGTGTAGCATTTTTTGCCTGGGCTGTTGCAGTAGCCTCCTGATTAGCTAATGAGCATCCAGTCTGTCTGGATCCATTGCTCTACTGTAGTCAAAATAGTCTTTCAAAACACAAATCTGATGTAGTTGTCCCCCTGGCTTCCCGTTGCCCTCAGGATAAAGTTCCAGGTCATTTACCTGGTCTCTGGGACACCATGAAGCCCTGACCCCCCACTCCTGTGATATCGTCCCTCACTCCTCACCTCCCCCCCCCCCCCCCCCCACACACACACACACACTGGTCTTCTCTTGCTTTCTGGAGTGCCCTGCTTGTTCTCTCACAGTGCATTTGCACCTACCCCCCTCACTTCCTGAATGGCCTGGTCTCCGCCTTCCGCCTAGCTAATGCTTACCTAGTTTTCAGACCTCACGTGAGTCACGACTTCCCGAGGGTGCCTTCTCTTGCACCCCTGACCAGGTTACATCCTCCTAATACGGGTGCCCTTAACATGACTCTCCTTTGTTGTACTTACCACGATTAAAAATTTACATTTGTATACGAGATAATACCTTAAACCCGTTAGGATGACCGCTACTTAAAAAAAAATAACCAGTATTATGAAACTATAGAAAAATGAAATCCGGGGCGCCTGGGTGGCTCAGTCGGTTAAGCGTCCGACTTCGGCTCAGGTCACGATCTCGCGGTCCGTGAGTTCGAGCCCCGCGTCAGGCTCTGGGCCGACGGCTCAGAGCCTGGAGCCTGCTCCCGATTCTGTGTCTCCCTCTCTCTCTGCCCCTCCCCCGTTCATGCTCTGTCTTTCTCTGTCTCAAAAATAAATAAACGTTAAAAAAAAATTAAAAAAAAGAAAAGAAAAATGAAATCCTTGTGCACTGTTGGCGGGAATGTAAAATGGTGCATCACTGTAGAAAGTGGTATGGAGGTTCCTCAAAAATTTACATGCAGAATTACCATACTTTCCAGCAATTCCACTTTTGGGCATATACTCAAAAGAATTGAAAGCAGGATCTTTTTTCTTTTTTAATTTGAGAGAGACAAAGAGTGCACAAGCATGAGAGAGGCAGAAGGAGAGAGAGAGAGAGAGAGAGAGAGAGGGAAAATCTTAAGCAGGTTCCATCCATACTCCGCGTAGAGCCTGATGCAGGGCTCGATCCCACAACCCTGGGATCATGACCTGAGCTGAAATCAAGAGTCAGATGCTCAAGTGACTGAGCTGCCCAGGCATCCCAAAAGCAGGATCTTGAAGAGATATTTGCACACCCTTGTTCATAGCAGTAGTACTCACAAGAGCCAAGAAAGAGAAACCATCCAAATGTCTGCTGGCAGGTGGATGGATAACCAAAAGGTGATCTGTACATACTAAGGAATATTATGCAGCCTTTAAAACGAAAGAAATCCTGTCATGTGCTGTAATACAGATAGATAGATAGATAGATAGATAGATAGATAGATAGATAGATAGAAAAATAGAAAAATAGAAAAATAGATATAGATGAGCCTTGACATTATGCTAAGTGAAATAAGCCAGACCCAAAAGGACTAATACACTGATTGCATTTGTATGAAGTACCTAGAGAAGTTGAATTTATAGAGACACAAGGTAGAATGGTGGTGGCCAGGGGCTGGGGGGACAGGGGAATGAGGGGTGAGTAACACTGCTCAACTAGCTACATCCCAAAAAATGGCTAAGCTGCTAAGTTTTGTGACGTGTTTTTTACCACAATTAAAAAAAATGCTTTTGAAGTACATTTATGTGATTTCATAGTTTATGTCCGTTTCTTCCTCAAAACTGTAAACTGTGTGGGGAAAGTGAATTCTCTTCAGTATGTCCTTGGACTTCTCTACCCTCTTTTCTAGCATTCAGTAAATATTTAAATGCGTGAATTAGTACAATGAAATTAAATACCTCTCACGTAGAGTTGAGGGATGGATTTGGCTTTGTGTGATAGGTTCTTAGTATCTGTTGGCTGAATGGATGGCCAAAGTGGATACCAAATACTTGAACATTTGGAAATAGTCTAGCTCTGCACACGATAAGTGATTGACAGCTTAACGAATTCAGCAGTGTTCTCAAGTGTGCTAAGAGCCAGTAACACACGCCGGGCATTTTTCCCACCCAAAGAATGATTTCCAGTTGAAAGATTTTTAGAACATTTCCAGTTGAAATCATACTCGGACCATTTTGGCTACATGGGTGCTATCTGGGATATAATATTTGTTGACCCTGGTATTTGCGAATATTTGGTATTTATAAGGTTAGATTACTTCATGGGAAGGGGCGCTGGGGTGGCTCACCGACTGAGCATCTGACTCTTGATTTCGGCTCAGGTCATGATCCCAGGGTTGTGGCATCGAGCCCTGCATCAGGTTCCATGCTAAGCCTGGAGCCTGCTTAAGATTCATTCTCTCTCTCTCTCTCTCTGTCTCTCTCTCTCTCTCTCTCTCTCTCCCCCCCTCTCTCCCTCTCTCCCTCTCTCCCTCTCTCCCTCTCTCCCTCTCTCCCTCTCTCCCTCTCTGCCCTTCTCACCCACGCACACACTCCTTGTCTCTCTCTGTCTCTAAAAAAGGAAGAAATTCAGAAGTGCCTCTTTTGGAACTGATAGTAAAGGAAAGGCAAAAATGGAATAAAAATGAATTCTTGAGTATGTAATTTGAGGAAGTGCTAAGCTAATCAATATCCAGTGGTCTTATTATGGGAGATAAAACTGATGAAGACAGTGAGTGCATCTAGCAGAAATGCAAGTTCTCTAACCCACTACATCCTCGGATGGCATTCTCATTATTCCATTGAAAGGACTGATATATTTGGAGTAATAAATACAAGCACACAGTTGGAAGAAGAGGTTTTGATTTTTTTTTAAAAAAAGTCAAGGTTAGGTAGAGTTTAGGTAGCAGCTGGCCTCTGATAAATCTGGGATGATTTCATGGAAGAAAGCGACCTTCTCTGGGGGGCACTGGTCCTCTGTCAGATGGTAGAGCATTCCAGGTTTATGGATTGCCTTAGAAGAGAGATTTAAAGCATGGGTACATCTGGCACCAAGAGCCGAATTAGGACACAGGATTTTTGTGTCAAGTAAAGCGATAACTACAAGAAAAGGTTTACGATTTGAAACTCGTCTATCTTCAACACAGCATCATAATTAAGGGAAAGAAAAGCAGTAAGGAAAGTGATTCTACATCCAGTAAAAACAGAAGCGGCTGGGGGCAAAAAGAGAACGAGGGGAGGAAAAGTGATTGATAATGGGGAGCATCAGAAGTCTTCATGTGACGAGGAAGGCCAGGTGGGTAAGGGAACCTGGGAGGAGAGGGTTTTATCATTTCACCAAAGGAAATTGCAGGGCTGTGGAGAAATTTTCCTAGATGTGGCATTAAGAAAGAAACAAATTGACCGTGAATATAGGTCCTGTAATGCAGTAGGTCAGAGTTTTACCTCTTTATGATTAATGTGGGAAAAGTAATTCTTAGAAACAAAAGGAAATAGAGGACATATGAGTGTTATTTTGTGTTAACCTATCTGACTGCTAGCTCATTTAAAATGAACCAAAAAAAAAAAAAAAAAAAAGCCCTGGTCAATGTTATAAAACACACACACACACACACACACACACACACACACACACTGAATTTTCTTACCATTCAAAGAGAATTGCATTAGGGTATTATAGTAGTTTGCTATAATAACTTGTTGATCTATATGAGACTTTTAAAATCTGCGATGACTGTGATTTTAGAAAACGGCTTATGATGTCAAAATAGTTTACAGGAAATATAAAATCAAGCCATTTTTAGATAACTAGCAAAATTGTCTCCTTGGGGATTTGTTCCTTTTGTTAAAAGAAAAAATAATCCTGTGTTTTTGATGGCTCACATGTAGTGGACTGACTTAGTGAAGATAGTATTCTCATACACAGCATGAAAGTGAATTCCGTTCAAGCCTTTTTGAAGTTCTTCTGACACAGGTCTTAGTGATAGATGCTATTTTAGGGCCATTTTATCTCAAAAACAACCTTTTTCTTTCAAAGAAATGCAATTAGTCCTTCATTCCTCAGTATCATTTATGTACCTGCAATACTGGGTAGTTGCCATTCTAGAAAATTGGAGTTTGGGTCCTGGGGGTCTCCAGGGCCTGCCTCTTCACCCTCTGATCTCCTGGGACAGTGAAGGGAGTGTCCGCAGCTCAAAACTCCAGACATTGAACATCTAATAGAGTGACGTGTTTGAATCTGTATTTCTGAACGCTCCATATCATTTTGCTTTCAGATTCATAGAGATGTCTCCGTTAGTTCTGTATATATTTTGCCTTCCTTAAAGCGAGTTCTTGACTGTCTCCTTCTGATGTTGTCATTTCCACCCCCTGCTCTTCCCTTTCTCCTAACCCGAGTCCTCTGTCAGTAGGTAGTTACCTTTTCTCCTGTTCCTAGAGCAACTCTCTTTGCAAAGTTTTGTCCACTGCTATAATGGCATAGGTTTACATTGTAGTTTGTTGATCACAGCTTGCCAAGAGGGCCCTCCCACACTCTTCACTACCGAAACTACTATCTCTGTGAATTCTGAAGCCATTTTGCAAGCCCCTCATCCCTTCAGACATGGCTTAGGAAATCGTTTTATTCATTAAGGGCTCATGAGGACATTACTCATTGCATGCAATTGCCAACAAAGGGAAGCATGCTCCTTTCCCAGTGGCTTCCTAACAGAGCCTGCCCTATACCCAAAAAGACAACCCTCAAGGCCTGGAATACATGTCAGTCTTAGAAGATCGCCTAAGAAAATATTCGGTGAATAGACTGTAAGCAAAAGGCTGATAGCTGAACCACTCACTTGCACGCCACATTGGAGAAAAACAGGTTTGCAGTTCTTCCCTTGTGATGGAAAGCTTCTTTTTCTTTTTTAATGTTTGTTTAATTTTGAGAGAGAGAGAGAGAGAGACAGAGCGTGGGTGGGGGAGGAGCAGAGAGAGAGGGAGACACAGGATCTGAACTAGGTTCCAGGCTCTGAGCTGTCAGTCAGCACAGAGCCCGACGCGGGGCTCGAACTCACGAGCCATGAGATCATGACCTGAGCTGAAGTTGGACGCTTAACCCACTGAGCCACCCAGGCACCCCAAAAAGCTTCTTGAGGACAGCCCACTTCTTGGCAGGTAGAAGACACTTCAGTAAGTGCGGAAGGAACAGATGACTGAGGTAGGAGGGAAGGGCTAGAATATAACCCAAATGAGTTGCCCGCCCCCGCCCTTACCCCCAGTCATCACCAGTCAGGCTCCCTCAGATGTGCTGGGTGACTTGTTAGTTGTTGTTCAATTTGCATCAACATTAAAGAATAATGTTATAAGATGGTACGAACCATATGGTGAATCTAAATAATTTTGACTAGTTCTGTGTCATCCACATGCTTGGCCTCTAGAACCTTCTTTGTCTTTCTCTGGCTTTCGTGTGTTCCCTCATGCGCCCCGTCCAGGGGTGTCTTCGCCCTCTGCAGTCACACAGGCTTAAACCTTTAACCTACTTCCCCTTGCCCCCCACCCCATCACCAGAGCTGCCCCCCCACCATTAATTTTCACCTGTGCCGCTGGGCTTGTGTTACAGCCTTTAGAGCACTGTACCCCCGGCCTCATGGCAGATAGTCTATGTTATTTGCCCCAAGAGGGCTCACATGGTCTGCACACATATTTGGTCTACAGGGAATGTTCAAGTGGCAGGAGAGGGGAGAGACCCTTTGGCCTTGACGACAAGATTTTAAATAAACTCAAAGAATCAGGATTCTGGATATTGTCTTTGGTTGTGGCTTATTTCCATGAAAAAAGAATCTTAAAACTTCAACTCTTGTTCCCCGCTAGTGTCTCTTTCTTAGAAATTATTCAGTGAACACCCAGGAAGATATCTCTAGTGGCGGCAGTAAATGAAGTCTGATGGAGAGCAGGTTTTTCTATCAGCCATTAGCCTTGACCTTGCCCATTTGGGGCTATACCCCAACATGCCCAACTTGTTTTGTTGTTGTTGTTTTTTAAAATTATACCGGTCAGGGTCCTTGGGTGCAGTGAACAGAAGAAAAGAAAACTGGCTTTGACTTAAGAAACAGAAAAGGAATACGTGGAAGGAAATGATACAGCCACAGAATGTAGGGAAAGGCTTAAGAACCAGGCTCAGAAAGCTGGTGGAACTCGTGGAGGCCACCCTGGGGCCATGTGGTCAGGATACGACCCGGCACTGTGACCGTTAGCTGTGTGCCTCTGCTGGTGACGGACTTTGAGCTCTCCCTCTGCAGATACTCCTTGAGGTGCCCGAAGCGCGGGCAGGAGCATCTGACGGCTTCCTGCCTGGCACCAGCCTTTTCCTTTCTGTGATGGTTTTTCTAGCAGGTTTCTTATCAGCTGACCCAAACGTGTTTTATAACGGTCCTGGCAGTGCCCACAGTCTCCTACAAACAACAGGAAGGGAAAGCCTCTTCCACGAGGCTTCCATTTGGGGAAGGAGTGAGGATCCCAGACCTTTTCTGGAACAGCTTCTCTCGAGGAGACGACAAATTTGCCTAACTTACCAGACAATTGGAGGAATTTCGGGAAGTCCAGTCACACCATATGATACTCAGTAATGAGCAGAGACAAAGCAAGAGTCTTCCCTGTAAGGAAGCTTAAAGAACAGCTTGGGGAAAGGCAGGCTTCAACTGAGTAGGCTTAGATGCGTCGATGGGGACGGAGGTGGTCTCCCTCACAGAAGCGGTGGGGTGAGGAACCGTCCATGGCATGAACTGTTTTGGGCAGAGGGACTGTGATGGGTAATCAGATCTCAGATAACCCGAAAATCAGAAATTAATGATGTACAGATAATCACCTGTAACTTGCCATCATCTATAGCAATTCAAGTAACAGTTTTCCTCTTCCTTGTGTGTCAAAAAGACCCAGTAGCTGATCCGTAGAGGGTTGCCTCTTGGCACACTGGCTTCGTGTGAAATAGCTAAACGTCCCATCAGTTGAAAAATGTGTACTCAGGATACCGTCAAGGCAGGGGCAACCAAGAAAGAGGAGAGAAAAAACGTGATTAGCATTATTTTGTCGTAATTCGGCTTGAGCGAATTAGTTACCGAAACCAGGGGAAGTTGCTATCCCATTTATAATCCCAACGTGAGGCTCTAAGTGGTAATGGAAAGTTTCAGATGAACTTTGGTTTTGCAGCAGAATTTCGGCATTGTGAGGCTCTTTCTGGAATACGCTCAGATGAATTCACGTAAATCTGCTGGAAGAACCTTTACAGCAAGGAAAGAGTATTGAGAAGCTACCCTTTTTCCTCTCCCAGGAGATACTATTTGTCGTTACAAGTTATTTGCCCCTAGATGGAAAACACAACCTCATCTATCCCTGCATGCCCCTAAAAACTATTCAGCAGAAGTTAACCTTTTCAATAGAAGCAGCCAACTTTTCTAGCAAAGGAATTTGCAGTCTTTGTGGTTTGGGTAAAAAGGTGGTTCATTTTACTGGTTTCTTGGTGAAAAATGTTTCATGATAAATTCAATCTTTCCTCAAAAAAAAAAAAAAAAATCCCCAAATCTACTTTTCTGTGCAAAATTCACCATGAAAGCCTTTCTCTATTGAAGCAGCCGAATGTGGAGTTGTGTGGACCCGGGCAAACAGTTTTGGGTCCAAGGTTAAGGATATTTATTGCCGGAGGTATTACGTGTTCGTATCCAGGAAGAACAAAATCTAGTTCATCGACAGTGGTTTTCAAATGCGTTCATTTACTTTCTTTTGTTTTAGGGGGAATGTTTTTCTCCTTCTCCTTTTAATCCTTTTCCACACACTTGGTAGAATTTGGGAGGATTTCTGCCAGGGATAACTAGCAAAGGTATACAATGTGCGAATACACAGGAGATCTGCTGGTTTCATTGCACAGACTTCAGAGAAAGTTCCTTACACTCTGACTTTGGCATAGCATGCAGGAAATTCCTCGTTGGTCTGCCCGATGCAATAAACAGCCCTCCTGCATCTAACCGCATCCACGCTGAAAGTTTCTTAGGTGGGGTTACTTTTGCTCTTTGTGTAAAAGTTAAGGGTCCCAGGATTCCAATTCCACACTCTCTTTAGCTCCTCGGTTTGGAGTTTGTGTAAGGACTGTGTTTAGGAGTTAATAGGACTTGCGGTTGGACTTACTCTAGTGTTTTCTTTGTGCACACGGGAAGGGTAGACAAGGTAAACAGATCCCCTGTGCGGATGCTTTCGGTAAACCTTCCATTACATCAGACTGATCAAAAACATCAGAAGTTCGCATTTGCTTTTCGATTACTCATTGAGGACGTGGCTTATTATATTCAGTGCCGGTGAGTCCTTCAGTACCCCTGCTACTCCAAGGGTGGCCCCCCGGCCAGGTGGCCTCAGGATCACCAGAGGGAGGGCTTGTTCAAATGCTAAATCTCAGGCCCCAACGCAGAGCTGCTAGACTGGAGTCTGCATTTTAACCAGAGCCCCACACGGTTCGTAGGGCATTAAAGGTGGAGAAGTCCCGAGTCCTGTCCATGCTAGCAGAGTGCCTGAGTCCGTTCCAGTAAGATCTCCATGGGAGGGTGTGAGGGAGAAAACAGGCTGGCCAGCGGGGCAGAGGAAGGAGAGCCCGGGAGGACATCGCCTGAGTTAAATTATGCTCATTAATTCAATTTGCGGCAGGAATGTGTGTAAATAAACGCGGGCCGCTGCAGAAGTTCTGTTTCCTGAAGGGCTTAGGCAGGAATGCAGGGGCCAGTGGCCGTGAAAACCTGAGTGGAGATCAGTCAACCCTGCAGCCACGAGACAATGACAGTAAAGAGGGCATTATCTTTATCGTGTTAGGGAGGTTTTAAATGCAGGGTTTAGTGCCAAACCAAGTGGAACAGGAGAGGCTGTGCTAGCATAGATAAAATCTTAATTATTTGAAAAGATGAAGCTCGCTTGGCTGTTCCCTCCTCCTTTTTGAAATCAGTGCAGGTCAGATTTCCAAAGGGGTTAAATGAAAAGGACAGTGCCACAGTCCTACGCGGCCCGTCAGCGTTTCACGTGCGCATTTTCCCCGCAAAACTGAGTCCATGGAAAACGGGGAAGAGAAAATGGAGTTCTCCAGGTTAAGAGCAGCCCCTGCCTACCATAAACCTGGAAGATGTTTATGGGCTTGATTTTTGGCACTTCGTGTTCAGAAACGGTTTGGGGGGCGGGGGCTGAGCAATCGTCTCTGGTTAATCTTTATTAAACCCCATGGGGCATGCTGGGCAAAGATGCCCGCCTAACCATTAAAAGATGGCCTGCGCGCTGTCATTTTCGGGAGCTCATTGAATGTTATTTATGCCAAAGAGACATCTGCTTTCCAGCTTAAAAATTAGCCACAAGTCCCTCGTCCCTACTCACGGATGGGATGATCTAGAGGAGAGTCCCGTCCTTTCATTTTACCTAGAGATGCTTTCCTGAATGCCTCTGTGCTTAGGCCGATGCTAATGATGATAAGAATAACGCACCAAGTGCCGGGCGCCTTACTGAGTGCGTTATGTGTTTAATCTTTAGTGCCCTTCCTGTCTGATGGACACGAAACCGAGTCCTGGTAAAGTTAAGGAACCTACCCATGGCCACGTGGTCGGGAGGGGGCCCGGCATTTGACCTCAGGCTGCCTCGGGGGGCCCCTAACCGCGGCCGTTCACCCCTCAATACACAGCAGCCCCATCTCTTTCAACTGTGCCCGGAGTGCTGTGCGCCTTCTCCGTCTCTTAGGAGCCCTCCGCCTCATTCTGTCGTGAAAAAAACATTTTTCTTTTTATTAGTGCGCACTCGTGTGTACCCAAGCCTTTCACCCACTGGATTGTTAGAAATTTGAGAGAAGGGGGGCACCTGGGTGGCTCGGTCAGTTAAGCATCTCTCAAAAAAACAAATAAACATCACAAGTACTTTTAAAGAAAGAAAAGAAATCCTGGAGAAGAGACTGGCATAGACGAGGCCCTCGGTGAACAGTAATTCGTTCCTCCTGAATGCTGACAGGCCAGTGACTTCAGTCCTGAGCCTCGCCCTGGTTCTACAGGAGAACTTACAGGTGATTGCACTTTCCCAACACCGAGTGGCATTCGGGGGAAGCACGGAGAGCCCTTGCCTCTCGGCTGTATCCCTTCTTCTTTAAAAGGCTAGAAAAGTCCTCTCCTATACGCCACTGCAGGTAAACCTGGAGGCCACTTCTTGGTACCCACATGGGACTCCCGTTAACGCGGACGCAGCCCGTGTGCGTCAAGGGGACACAGAAACATCCTGCAGATCGTTGAGGCCTTGATGGACAGTCTTGTTGGCCGCTCAGGGCTCGATTTAAACTCCGGCAGAGAGCGACAGGAAGCAAAGCGAGTTTTCACTCCTAGTTATTTCCTCGCTTGTGTATACACTGGCCTTTCCCTCGGGGGCGCAGAAGGGGCAGAGGCAAGAAAGATGAGAAATCAAGCTCTTGGGGCCCATCCCTCTGGGCCACCCTCGGTGTTCTAACTTCCACACCATCGGGCCCAGCCTGGTTAATAAAAGGACCTTGGGCGTCCCGCTCCTGCCTGCTGTGAGTGCCCACCTCGGGGAGGGTCCGCGGCCTTCAGCAAACAGCACGAGCTCAAGTCGGGTTGGCCTCTGCTCCCTCGGCCATCACGGCAGCGTCGCAAAGGGACTCCACAAATCCCACCCGTCCTTGGGGGTGGAGGATGGCAGTTGAACAGTGTTGCGGGGGGGGGGGGGGGGGGGGGTGAAAATCATCTCAGGATTTCGCTCTCTGTCACTCATCACCCACACTCCCAACTCGCCAGTATTCGGGGACTGATGTATTTGTGGAGAAGCGCCACTCCCCGCTTCTGCTCCCACTCTCTTTTCCTGCCTGTCTCTTCCCGACTTTTCTGCTCATTAGCAGGCTCTCGGAAAGCAGGCCGGGGAAGGAAGCAAGAAGATAATTCTGAAATCAGTGTCAGTCTTGGCTTATGCTCCAAGTCTGCCTCCTTGGGAAGGGAGGGGGATCCTGAGCTGGGTGAGCCCTTTCTCTGCTGGCGTTTCCCCAGGTGATGTGGCTACTTTCACTTCCAAGTTCGTGCTCCCTCCCTCGGCCTGAGAAGGTCCTGAGCATGCTTCGAAGAGTCCGACGTTGGAGGAATGGGGCCCAAGTCAGAGCAGCCGGGTGGACAGAACTCGATTTCCCTGCTGCCTCTGCTTCTCTGTCACTGTTGACCTCTGCCCTTGAGCCTTCTCACGGGCCTCCTCCCTTCGTCATCGCCTCTCCTGTCTGCTCACATCCCTCTCCAGGCTCTGCTGACTGCGTACTCCCTGAGACCGAGAGACCTTTCTGTGGAGATGAAGGGGGCTGGGCCCTGTGGCCTTGGCCTTTCTGTCCCTCCCGGGCCCTGGTCTCCGCAGCAAGGACGTCGGAGCAGGCGACACTCTCCTGCCCTTGCTTCCGCTTCCTGCTTTGCCCAAGATTCCCTTCCTCACCCCAGCCTACAGCACGTCCTCCTTTCATTTGCCTCTGTTCTCCTGTGTCTCTATCCCAGACTCTGCCCTTCTCTCCTTCCACCTGGCCTGAGAGGCATGTTCCTCGAAGCGGGGAATGTAAGGGCAAAATCCTGGGTCCGCTAATTGTCCGAGGAATGTCGCTTGCCCCTTCCAGCTCATTAACAGAACAGAAGGTGGCCAGTGGTAGAGCCACCGACGGCCTAGATCGATCGGCCCCGACCCAGAGGACTCTCAGTGTCCCCCTGCTGCTCGCGATGCTGTTTTCTCGCTGTTGCTTCTGTCTGTCTTGCACTAAAGCAGTCACAACCTGATAGGAGGGGAGTTGAAGCAGAGCAGGGTATTTGTAGGTATTTTTTTTCTCTTTTAACATTGGCCTTTTACTGAGCCATGGGGATGGTTTCCATGCATTACTCCTTAATGATATGTTTATTTACCTAGACCCACACATTCTCCCTTGCCCTATAATAATCCGATATTAACTTGTAATAACCAGGATGCCTATTGCAGGAAGGGGTGTTTCAAAGAGAAGCAAAGGGAATTGCAGGTTCAAAATTCCTGAGAGAAACTGAATAGAACCCTACGGAAGAGGATGTGGGAAAATGACGGGCTCAAGAGGGCAGCCTTCCAGACTAACACATCGCTAGCTATCTCTGCTCGTACGCCATTGTTCGAAAGCTGCCTTTGGTTTGAAGGAAGTTTCTTCCTCTGAGCATATTAAAGTAGGTAGTTCTAAAATTGGCTGGCAATGTTCTATCGTCTCTTAGATAAGAGGTATGTTCTTTGGTAGCTGTAACTGAACAGTAATGACACTTGGGCGCCTGGGTGGCTCGGTCAGTCAAGCGTCCGACTTCAGCTCAGGTCACGATCTCACGGGTTCGTGGTTCGAGTCCCACGTCGGGCTCTGTGCTGACCGCTCAGAGCCAGGAGCCTGCTTCGGATTCTGTGTCTCCCTCTCTCTCTGCCCCCTCCCCTGCTTGCACTCTGTCTCTCAAAAATGAATAAACATTTTAAAAAGATTAATGGCACTTGAGATTTCCAAATTACCTAATATGGCTCCCACCCCCACAACAGAAGTTGGGACGTCGGGGCCGTGCTGGTGGAATAAAGCATTTGTCGCTGCGATTAGTTCATAAATCTAAATTAGCTCTTTTTCCGGAAGATTCTCAGTGTGGAAATGGTGGCATTTGGCTCTAGCTGGATTTGAAGGCACATGTTTTGTGTGTTTGTACGATTAGAAGGGGATTCTGTGCCCCTGTTGTGTATACAGTGCCTGTCATATGCTGTCCACCCTTCTGGCTTCCCTATTTTTTTGTCACATCTGCAAGTGCTGTCTGCCTTTTGTAAACAGGTCACTAATCCCAGACTAGAGGCATGAAATACAGCTGACGCCTTACACGCTCCACATGTGCTGAATGCCGACAGCGAGAGAGGCAAGGGCCTGAGGACTCAGCCTCACGCAGGGAAATCCCTGCCAAGCAGCAGCCCACAGCCTCGTGCCATCTGGTAGCTGTTGAGTAGCATATAGGAAAAATGTCCTGAGACCCAGGGCCTTCTCCAGAGGGAGCGTCAGAGTTTTACTGCCACGAGAGTGGAATGAGAAAAATGGGATGAAGCTTTCAGATTCTAGCCCCTTCTAGCCCAGGCGCCCCCAAAAATCATTTGAGATGCACACCTCTGATGTGTGCACTTTGTCGTTGGGTATATCTTTTACTCTGATAAAAGGTTTCCATTTAAAGATAGGACAAGTGTGTAAGGAAAAACGTCTTTCCTCAATCCAACTTTCGCTAATAATAAACTGAATCGAGAGGGGAAAGAGAAGGCGGCAACAAATCAAAGCAGGTGTTTCCACGTTCAGGACCCTGAGATAGGAACTCGCTTCCCATCTGCCCTGGGAAGGCTTCACTTGTTTTGTTTTGTTTTTAAGATTCTATTTTTAAGTCATCCCTACACCCAGCCGGGTGGGGCTTGAACCTACAACCCTGAGATCAAGAGTCTCATGCTCTACCCACGGAGCCAGCTGGGTGCTGCGGGTGGTGGGGGAGCCTTCGCTTTTAATAACTCTCCTGCTTCAGTTTTCCTTTGTCTATTAAGGGTTCCTAGTTTGCTTTGTTAGTTTGATATTTTTTTAACAGAATAATAGTAAGTACATCAATATGTGTTTGAATCTCAGTAGAATGCTTTTGAATAAATGTTTCCACGGCTGCTTATGCATCGAGTACTCTAACAAAAAATCTAAAACATTTATTTTAATATACTGACTTGGAAATTACCACTATTTGGACGGTAGTTAGAGGCGTGGGAGTACATAATACTACCAGGGTAAGTGGGCAAAGAGATTTAAAAAAAAGTAGAACAGAGCCCCGAGCCCCCGGGGGAAAACTGGCATCTCCAGCGTTGGTAAACAGCCTTCTGCTCACCAAAAGTAGCACACGTTAACGAGACAGAGCACACTGATCACTCTGTAAAGGCTGCCTGAATAATTCAGTCTTGTTTTCTCTTTAAAAAGTGAAATAGCTTTGAGCTGCTCTAAAATTCCTGGTCTGAAATTTTACATCAGGACCAAAACAGTACCCAGACTAAAAATTTTAGTACCACCCGTTTTCCTTGCTAAAGAACTTTTAAAATGTGCCCATAGATATGTTGTCTAAACTTTCTGAAACTGACAAGGAAAATGTCTTTAAAAAAAAAAATTTTTTTTTTTAATGCTTATTCATTTTTGAGACACAGAGAGAGTGCAAGCAGGGCAGGAGCAGAGAGAGAGAGGGAGACACAGAATCCCAAGCAGGCTCCAGGCTCCGAGCTGTCGGCACAGAGCCCGACGCGGAGCTTGAACTGACAAACCGCGAGATCATGACCTGAGCCGAAGTCGGACGCTTAACCGGCTGAGCCACCCAGGCGCCCCAAAATGTCTTTTTTTTTTTTAATTGACAAGGAAACTGTCTTTTTTTCTTTATCAAGCTTAGAAAATGCTAAAAACAAAAGGGCTAAAAACACATGGGTATTGTGTGCAGAACCTAGTCAGGAGGGTCGCTGTGCTTGGCCCACGCAGGGCATCTGAGTGTTGGTGGGGGCTGGGCTGTTGAACCGGTGGGGGGTGGGTATAAAGTGTGCAGGCTCCTGGGGGCTTTCTTGTAGGTGGATGTTTTATTGGAATAGGTGCATTTCTTTGCATATGTTTAATCTTACGTGAAAATACTACCTCTGAAGCTTTCTTTTTCCTCACTTCAATGTGACATTTTTTTCTGTGACCTCTCAGACTATCACGAGAACACAATTTAAATTCCACCAACTAAGGGAAACTTCCTTTTGACAAATAATTAAGTACTATTTGTTTTCCATCTTCCGACAATAATTTGTTCTCCTGTTTTGCTGTTGTTGTTTTACGTGTAGTAAACAAGTAAATTCTGATCTTCTTCCCCATTTCCCAGCAAAGACCAGTGTCTGTGCATTGCTGTTAAATCTGTATTATCGTCATTTGTCGTATATACAATTTAAATGAATTTTTAAAGATATTAAAAGGTCTTAAGACTTCAGGAAGTTGAAAACCCCCTGGGCAGAGCATTGTATGGATAACTTTTGTTTAAATCACCTTCCCCCACCTCCTCTGTCTTGGCTTCAGGACTCTTTAAGAAACAACTTCAGGGCTCTTTAAAAAAAAAAAAAAAGTCTTCGAGATGCGGTCTGATCATAACTCTCTTCACACTTGCTCAAGGCTCAATAACAGATTAATAACATATTCTTTAAGGAGGACTATTATTTTAGTCTCAGCATGGGTTTTCATGCAAACCTTAGCTCTTTTCCTGTTGGATATTATCAATACCACTTTCGCATCCTTCCTCCCTAATGCAAGAACCTCTTCACCTCAAAGTGGTTGATCTCCTGGCAACACTCAGCACTCGTTGCTTCTAGAAGTTCTGTCTTCTGATACATAATCCTTTCCTGTCTCTCCTGACTGTGACTTTACTGTATTTCCTTGGTCTGTCCTACTCCACGGTCCATCCCTTTAAATGTAATTGGTCTGAAGGATTCTTTACTCACCTTTTTTTTTTTTTTTAAATAAACTTTCTCCCTCTGTTATATCCTATATGCCAAAAGCTTCAATTCCAGCTAAAAACAATCAACTTCCAAGAGTATATCTTCAGGCCAACGCTGTATAGTTGCCGACAACTCGACTGACTTGGAAAACGGAAACATATCTTTTTCCTCTTCTGTATTTCTTTAAATACCTAACAGACTACCTGGGACCTAGTACATATTAGATAGATGAAAAACATGCTCACAACAGTGAAACTTCTTAATTTCTGCATTCAGTTCTGTGATTTTCACTCTAACGAAATAACCCTCGAGGACGTACCGGAAGAACGAATATAGATATTTCCTCTCCCCGATACATATTTATACTTTAGCCATGACGATCAGTAGGCCACCCTCACAAATGGTGTATTTCTAGCTCTACCTATCAGACTTCTTGTAGAAGGTACAGCTTGGGGATCGACACTTGGCAGAATATATTTTTTTCCCCCTGACTCTTGTGGGACTGGCTGATTTCGAATATAAGCCGTGGAGCAGAAATGTTAAAACACTTGGGAGCCCCGTTCCCCCCCCCCCCCCCAATCCCCGCAGTGGGAGTCTTTTATTGCCAGAAGTGAATATCCCATAGAGCTGAAGAAAGTCCTATGAAATTTAGCCTTTAAAAACAAAGCTGTGTTTCAGTTCTGTGGAAACAGAAGGGATTGCTTAAAAAAAATGACATGGCAGATGTGATGAGAATTTGTTTGAAGGCATTTCTCTCAGGTTAAGTCACGTTCGCCAACTTACAACCTGGAACACATTTTGACAACTCAGCAGAGCTCCAGGGTGGAGAGTCCGCGACGGTGAAGAGAGTTTGTGCCGTGGGACGGGCTGGGGGCCGGAAATGGACTCCCGCTGCTTGAGAAGTACCCGCTCCTCTCCCTCCGTCGACTGAGCAAAGCCAAGGAGCGAACTTGAAAACACGAGCTGTGTCCCCTCTCCTCTGCAGTGATGCATTCAGTGCTGCAGGTGATTCGCACAGGGTCGCGGGCCAGGTCGCCTTGGTGCGAAGCACGGAGGTGTTGTTTTGTGTGCTGGCCTTCCGTTTCTTGCATAAACATGAGGGCCGGATCATTAAATGACCCCTAGTGGAAAGTATTCTTCCACCGCTCCCCAGGGAGGAAAGCATTAAATGCCAGCACCGAGTGTTGAGTGTTGAGTATTGAGTTAATGTCAGATAGGCCCGGGTTTGGGACCGTTGCCATCAAAGAGGGTGGCCATCTTAATCAGACATTGCCTTCGCGTGGGTCTGGGACAGGATATCACTGGAGAGCGTGATGCATCTTTTCCTCAGCTCTTCATCCGGATGCCGACGCTCCGGAGAGCCAGGGCACCTCGGGGTGGCCCACCGCCGTGCCGCCGCGAGCCTGGATAAGAGGGGCCACCGTCTCAGCCCCACCTGGGAAGCTGCCCCTTGCTGTGGGACATGCCAGGGCTTACCCACCCTCCCGAGCGTGTCCCACAGATGGAGGGTTTAGAGCCCCGTTCATTGAGGATTTTGCACGCTCACACATGAAAGTGGTAGCGTCCCTCCGGTATTTGCTTGGTAAATGGCACTTATTGTAGGACTCTTCTCAGTTCTTAGTACCGACCTGTCAGAAATGGTTTGGGAGCATTTTTGGGTCAAAAACTCCCCATGTAGCCTTTTTGGGTCAAAAACTCCCCATGTAGCCTTTCAGCACAAATTCATTTTTGCCTGTGATATACCGGATACTTTGTAGGACCTGGAGATACAACCAGGTTGAGGACTAAGGGCCCCTGTTCCCGTGGAACTCCCATTCTGGTGATGTCAGGCAGAAACCAACGAATAACGTATGAAGAGGATGAAAAATCGTTCTCACACATATGCAGAGAATTACAAGTGACCGTGTGCTTCCTTCGGATAGGGTGCTAAGAGGGGCATCTCAAGGGAGCCGCCATCTTGGCTAGGGTTGGACTGAGAAGCAGGAGCCCATGGTGCCCAAAGTGGGAGAGAAGGTGCAGAGACTGTTGTGTTCTGTGTAGAGAGCAGAGGTCAGTTTGGTTGTAGTGGGAACCGGGGAGAGTGGCGGGAAATGAGAGCACGGGGTGAGCAGTGGCCAGAAATAGGGGGCCTTTATCAAACACACAATGAGAAAGTTGGATCTTACTCTAGATGGGATGGAAAGCCTTTGAAAAGTTTTGAGCAGGAAAATTACATGATCCGATGTACATTTTTAAAAGGTCAGCTCGCTGCTCCCTGGTGCTAAGAGGAGGGAGTTGATGGAGAAGAAGCGAGAGAATCAATGAGTCTTCATGGAGTTGGGATCTGGAGGAGAAAAATGGCTAACTCCCTGTTCGGTACAGGACGGTGTCTAAGGCATGACTGAATTTGGAGTCAAATGGGTAGTACAGTTAGCCTTGTGTTTGGAGGTGGGCCCAGTGAGTGGGTCCCGTTGGTGTAGTGAAGAAGGAGAGGCAGAGGGGTGAAGGGAGACAGAGTAAGGGAGACAGTTCTGGGGTTGCACAGGAACTGTCTGAAGTGGGCAACTCACTGAGGCTGATGAGCTTTCCTGAAAACACCAAACCTGGGAGAAGACACCCTTTTGCATGATTCTGCGAGCCCGGGTGGTGCCAGGAGTGGCCGAAGAATGGCGTTGGGCCAGGGGATTTTGTAAGAATTGGGGTAAGGAAAGCTGAGAGTTAGCTTGAAGAGGAGGAAAAGGGAAAAGGGACCAAACTGAAAGGGCCTTGGGAGTTTTGTGGGATTGGAGAATTTTTCCTAAGGAGCTCCAATAGCTTCTGTGCACATGCAGAAGAAAAGAAAAGAAATCCCATCGTACTTGGAGCTGAGACGTGTTATATGCATGTGTATGCCTTTAAAGGAGTTAAATTTTACACTCAGTAGATGCATATTTTATGTAAAAATTTATCATAGCTATGAATACAAATTCATAGGTATATTATATACACCTAATTTAAAATGTGGTTCTTAGAAGAAACTAAATCAACTAAAAAGGACAAATTTAAATTTTTAGTTATTTTTCCATTGCTTTCCTACACAGATCTTAGAAACAGGAACAGAGTTCTTTCAGAAGTCAGTTTCTGGGAGGAGGAAGGAGGAATGCTTTAAATTGCCGTTGATCGCAAAGAAACTGGCATGGAGGGCTGAGGTTTCAGAATGAGATTAGATTTCACTCTACAGCTTATTAGCTGAGCTACAGTCACACCGTAGCCTATTAGCTGGGAAACTATCTCCAAACAGGATATGGCGATTATTTGTAAATGATCACTGAACTGCTGATAATAGCTCATCACTGGGTACTCAGGGGAACAGCTCCTTTTAAACGTGCATATAAAGACAATGTGAATGAGAATATCATAGGTACAAGCACGTAAATACCAACTGATCTACTAGGTTGGAAGATTCCTAAGTAAAGATAATTCACAATAATTTAGATATAATAGACTGTAGATTAGGCATGTTTTAAGTAACTAATATTTATGGAAAAGGATAACAACAAATTCTTGGCAATCAAATGAAACGAGAGCATGGGATTCAACAAAAGGACAGTGAAGAAGTTCACCGAACAGGAAGGGGAGATGGCTCAAGAGATCTGTAGGGAACCATTTTTCCCACTATCCTCTCTGCATTTCAAAAGGCGGATGCAATTACAGCTAGAAGACATCATCTGAATGTGGAGTGAGATGCTAATAGTCTGCCTTTTTTTTTTTTTTTTTTTTTTTTTTTTTACTGGCAGTGAAGTTTCAGTAATATCTTTACTCCCCTCCCCAAAGCTTTGGAGAACATCGGACATTACTCGGTACGAGCAGATTGAGTTATTTGTTCAAATGACCAGCGTTTTTGAAATAGGGAGTCCAGCTTCTGTCCACAGGAATCCCCATATCTGGCGGGCAGAGAATAAATCCCATGCATCTGGATACTTCTATTTTGGATCATGAGTATTTGAAGTAATCATTCATAACCATTTATTTGAAATACTTTGTTACTATCATAGCTAGGTGGTATCCATAAAAAAAAAAAAAAAAAAAAAAAGATTTTCCAAAGCGTCTGTGCATGTTTCTCTGTAAGCATTTTGCATCATGCTTAAAAAAAAGCTCCTCTTAGGGGCGCCTGGGTGGCTTAGCCGGTTGAGCATCTGACTTCGGCTCAGGTCATGATCTCACGGTTCGTGGGTTCGAGCCCCGCGTCGGGCTCCATGCTGACAGCTCAGAGGCTGGAGCCTGTTTCGGATTCTGCATCTCCCTCTCTCTCTCTGCTCCTCCCCTGCTCACACTTTGTCTCTCTCTCAAAAATAAATAAAAATTAAAAAAATAAAAATAAAAAAAGGTCCTCTTGGAGCACGTGGGTGGCTCCGTCGGCTAAGCTTCCAGCTCTCCACTTCGGCTCAGGTCGGGATCGCGCAGTTGACGTGTTCAAGCCCCACATCAGGCTCTGTGCTGACAGCATGGAGCCTGCTTGGGAGCCTCTCTCCCCCTCTTTGTCTGCTCCTCCCCTGCGGGCACACGGGTGTGTACATGCACGCGTTTGCTCTCGCTCTCTCTCAAAATTAAAAAAAAAAAGGCTCCTCATCCTGCCTTTGCCCTGGAATGTTGGTGCCCCAGGCGCTGCTGTTCAGTTTCTTCCTTAACGTCTTTTTGTTCCCATGCTGCTCTTTCAACCACTGCTCTTGGACAGTGACCCCCACTCCTTGAGCAGTGAGGACCTCCTCCCGAGCCCCAGGCCCACACTTATGGAATGAATTCGCAGCCGTTTCGACTGGCCCTTTCCTCCTAAATGTCTCCTGGTCTCTAGGCCTCTCGAAATCAACCTGTCACAGTATCGACTAACTTTATGCACCTTGCACACGCACACACACGCACACACATTGGCACGTGCGTGTGTGCACCGGAGGTGGGGGGTGGGGGGGACCACAGCAGAAATGAGACTTGTTTTGCCTGCTGTAAATCCTGGCTTGGTTTCAGGTAACTCACACCAGGAACCCAGCGTCTCCCTCCTGACCTGTCACCCTCGGCGCGAGTGGTTCTCCAGCAGGGCAGTGTCACCCCTGACCTCGTCTTCTGACTCATCTTCCCTTCCTACCAGCCCCGCCACTTTCCTCCTCAGCCGGAGCGCCGACCTCACCACCGGTCTGGCTGCTGCTTCCCTCTTCCTTCCCTTCGTCTCAGCCCTCCCTGCAAGGTGCGTCCGGTCTCCATCGCTTCCCGCCAACCCCACCCCTACCCACCCTGCGTGCCTGCTTCCATCCTGGGCCCTCAGAATCTGTTGTCATCCCAGCCACCTGAGTGATCCTTTCAGGACCTGAATGGCTCACGTCAGCGTCTACGCAGAAGCCTCCCGCCTCATTCAGACTGAGTCCTTGTCGTGGTCCGTAAGGCCACTCCTGACCGTTCTCTGTTTCGGCCCTCCTCACACGCTCTTGTCAACCGCAGCGGTCTTGTCCGACTTCCCAGGCCTCAGGCTGGAGGACTTGCCGGGCCCTTTGCCGACAGGCCCCTTGCTCAGAAATTAGTGTCCTGCCTCGTCGTTCTTTGCGTGCTCGATTCTTCCTCATAGCTCTGCCCACCTTCTGGTCTCCCACATAAGGTGCGTGTGTCTTTGATTTGTCTTCCCACACAGAGAAGCTTTGTGAGTCTGCAATTTTGGTTTAGTCCCTGCCGAATTCTCAGCTTAAAATACTAGGAAGTAAACAGATAGTTTCAAAATAAATGAATGGGAGTCGTCTGGGGAGCATTTAAAAACACGGTTGTGCAAACTCCACCTCAGACCTAATGAATCAGCACCTCGGGGCGTGCGGTTCAGAAGTTGCTCTGTTTCCAGGGTCCCCAGGTTGGGGGCCACTGCGGCCAGAGAGCTTTCTGAAGCCTCAGGTGTCCCCAGCTTCAAACCCTCTACTGCTGTCCATTTTCCCCGCGGGGTCGTGCCCAAACTCCATGAGGTGACAGCCAAGGCCCTGGGCCAGTCAGACCCCTGGGGGACTTTTCAGCCTGCTTCACTCGCTTCGGGTGCCTTTTCTCTGCTGAAGTGTCATACTCCTCTCTGTTTGCCGAATTGCTCGCGGTTAAAGTTTTGATTCAAATGTCGGTGGTTAAGTATAATTTCCCTCTTTACCCTCATTTCTCCACAACCATCCCAGTGATTGCGGGTCACTTTTATGGCACATTGTGTATCGTATCCATGACCTACTCTTTCGGAATTGGCCTCCTCGGGGCACCTGCCTGGCTCAGTCAGAAGAACATGATACGCTCGATCTTGGGAGTTGTGAGTTCGAGCCCCATGTTGGGTGTGGAGATGACTTAAATGAATAAAACTTTAAAAAAAAGAATTGGACGACTCCCCGTTAGACTCTAAATTACTACAAGACGACAGCGACTTCCTTTGCTTTGTCCTCAACATCTAGCAAACTGTTAGACACAGTTCTTCCCGTGCACCCGAACAGAAATTATCTGAATGATGTGAGATACCTTCACTGGGTTTTCTTGAGTATTGAGCACTAGACATCTGCACGGATACGGACACACGGGCCCAGCTAAGCAGACGTGCGTGAGTCCAGCCCTGGGCCCTCGGTCCCCTTCTGCTATTGCCAATCGTCCGCCTTCTCGTGCTCCCAGTTTTGATGTCTTAACTACCGTGTCTCTCGGCAGGCCACCTCCTTAGGCACTCAAAGAAACGGTTTTAAAGGAAGATTCCCTCGTGTGATCCCTTGTGCGCTCGTTTCTAAACGGACAAGATTTTCTCTTCCTCTCCAGATTCAGCTTCTCTTCCTGTTCTCTGATTCTGTCTTCCATCACTGCTTGGTGGACCTTGATTCCGCTTTCATCCCCGTTCACGCTCTCGCTCTCGTCTCTGTCGCTCCCGCGTCTCTGTCTCTCTCGCCTCCCGTCTTTTAATATTTCGGCCTCTCCTATCATTTGAAAAGTGAGAACAGCTGAGTAAAAAGTCCGGCCGTCCCTCTGCTGACCTCCGCCTGCTGTGTCTCCCTTCTGTCGCTTCGCTCTCCTCTGCTGGCGAATTGGGGGGGGGGGGGTCACCAGCTGCCGCGGGACCCCAGACCCTGTGCCCGTGCCCACCCTGGTCCTCCTCTGCCTGCTGGCGCGAAGCGTCAGCCTCTGGCCATCTGCTTCCCTGAAGGGCACTTACTTGAGGGGCTCCTGTGAGACGGTGCTGCCCTGGGTCCCCTTTCTGCCCCTTCCGTCTCATCCCCTCTCCCCGCCCGCCCCGCATAGCCCTGCCCCGCTGCTGCACCGTGAATGACAAAAGTGGCAAGAAAGCCTGGGGCCGAGTAAACGCTCATGATCAGCGCGCTCCCGCGTCTGGTTCCCAAGTCTGGGTCCTTTTGTGTTTGTTCTTCGCTGCCACCCCTCAGGAAAGCCTGTCTCTGAAAAGGGGCCGGTCACCTCCGCTCTCTGTCCCTTCCAGCTGCCCGCCTGACGTGCTGTGTCCTGACCTTCACCCTTGCAAGTCTAAACCTTGTCTTCTCTCTCCCTCACCCCCTTTCAAATAGATTTTTCCTAATTTCTCTGCTCCTGTCTTTCTTCTTCCGGCCCGTGTCCCGAGCCTCTGATCATCTCACGCCCCCCCTCCTCTATCTGCCCTTCACAGTTGATCAGTCTCCACACCTCGTTGCCTCTCCTCCCCTCCCCCCACCGTCACCTTCGTATCCTTTATTGCTTCCGGTCTTCCCGCCTTCAGTCTCTCCTGGGAGGGTGCACACAACGGACAACCGTGCCCAAGGTCCCACTGTCACTCAGCCGCAGGGATTCTGGTAACGCCACCCAGATTTGGCTCTCCGCAGCCTGTCCCACTTTGCGGATTCCCCGGCACCCCACTGGGGTCCTTTCTGCACTCTCATGAATGCTTCTCTTCTTCCCTGATGAAATGCTCTCGCCTCTTCTCCTCGCCTCCCCAGAGCTGCCCTTTCTTCACGTTCTTGTTCCTTTGGGAGTACTCCCTCCCCGGGTTTTTGCTTCTTCTCCTTCATTATTGAGATGACAAAACGAGAGCCTTAAGACAGGTTCTCTGCCGTGAGCTGACAGTCCTGTGCGCTTCCCTGACTAGGCCTCAGAACTTGGTCTCTTCCTCCCACAGTGTCCTTAATAAACATGTTTTGTTGACGAGCCGTCAAAACAGGGTAGAAGACACTCAGAGAACTGGTATACAGGTGCATTCCAACAAATGATAGCTTTGAAGAGGAAGTAAACTAAAATCAAACTCCCAGTTTGACGACCATTTACGATCGCTTGGAATCTTGGCCGCCTCAGTGGGTTCCTCCATGATGGAGGTCTTAGATTTCTCTCTCTTGCTTTTCTTATTTGTGCAGGAGAAGGGCCTATTGACTCAAGCGTTCAACAGTCACTTCATGACACCTACGATGGGGATGTGTGGATGTCTTTCAGCTGCACAATAGCAAGTGACATTTTCTGAAGACAGAGACCTTATCGATTAGCAGGCCTCTCAGGGATTTTTTTTTTTTCCAATTTTCTTTTTGCCTTACAGTCTTTCTTTATACTCCCACCCCCTTTTTATGGTCCTAACTTCTAATCTAAGTCTAGGCCCCCATGCTTTCAGCTATCGTACGTCATACTATGCTCTTTTTTTTATTTATTTCATTTGAGAAAGGGAGCAGACACATGAGTATGGGGTGGGGGGGGGAGAGAGAGAGAGAGAGAGAGAGAGAGAGAGCGTCCTAAGCAGTCTCCACGCTCAGCATGGAGCCCAATGTGGGGTTCAGTCCCAAAACCCTGGGATCATGCCCTGAGCCGAAATCGAGAGTTGGACACTGAACCAACTGAGCCACCCAGGCAGCCCCATCACACTACACTCTTAAACAAGCACAGTAGAATATGGAGTCTGTAGAGATTCTGTCTGAGTTCTGTGATGGACCAAAGCATGAAATGCTAGAGCCGGCTCTTAATATAGAAGCTAAGGTCTTCTAGGTTCTTCCCAGGAGTGAAACAGTCCTATTGCATTGCTTTCTTTTTTTTTTTTTTATTCTAAGACCTATTCTATATCCTTGGCAGATTTATTCAGATGAAGGTTCTGTGATAACACATCAACTCTGTGGTCTAGTACCTCGCCTGTCAAACTCTTGTAATTAAAATAACGTGTATAAACACTGTGACTTGAGATCAAGCTTAGAAATCTCATTTAGAGATAACGCTTTAATGCCTGATGGTTTCCTCCCGAGATAACACCGTATTTGCTCCCTTGTCTATTCCAGCAGATCTTTTAGTGGAACGGTTTCAGTAATGTCTGCAAGTCACCAATTAGGACGTGCCCGCTGGGCTGTGGGTAACGGTGACTCAGTTTCACTACGTTGCGCGTAGTTTCGCTCATCGGGTTGTTGTGTCCGGGCCCGCGCTTGGACACTTTTTCATCTTTGCAACCTTGTCTCCCGAGGAAGTAACGAAGCGGTGACTGGCCTCCCCGTTCAGAACGGACGAGGGTGTCCCCGAGGCCTCCAGTCCCCCTAGGTGTCTTGTAACAGCATTCCACAACAGCTGTTCTGTTTTAAGGCTCAGTGCCCTCAACAAATTCCAGACGCCCCACGGCTGCGGCAGTTGCTGAATGGTGACTTCAGGGTTCACTTGGTTCAGGCCTCAAGGGGACGGAGTCAAAGCTGACATGACTTACTGTTCAGGCAACAGTTTCCAAAGAGAGAAAACATTTCAGATGCCAACTAACCGCTGCTTTCTTCCAAAGAAGAGGACTTTAGAGGAACGGCTCTGTTTCAGGCAGTCGTGATCCTGGTTCCGTTTGCTTGGACGGCATTTTAGTTTCCCGGCCCTTTCGTACTGGGGACGCTTGACCCAACGCTTTTGATTTTTTGCGTGTGATACTTTTAAATAACAAGTCCGTAAAGTAGAAAATACCATTTGGACGATAAGAGGAGCAAACAGTGTTAAGGATTATTTTAAAAACTATCTCATTCATGGCTTGCCTTGAACTTCAAGGATATTTGTTTACCAGTAATATCTGTATTTAAATCTGATTCATTTGGGGCGCCTGGGTGGCTCAGTCAGTGAAACGTCCAACTCTTGATTTCAGCTCAGGTCGTGATCTCACGGTTTGTGAGTTTGAGCCCTGCATCAGGCTCTGTGCTGTCAGCTGGAGACTACTTGGGATGCTTTGTCTGTCTGTCTGTCTGTCTCTCTCTCTCTCTCTCTCTCAAAAATAGATAACTAAACATTAAAAAAATAAATCTGACACATTTTAGCCGAGTATGAAAGCTTTGCAGATATACTTTGAAGTTGTTGACTTATTTCTTATAATTTGTTTAGTTTATTAAAAAGAAAATTCTGAGTAAACATCAGTGTTATTATAGTTATAATTAAATTATTCCAGGTAATAGTTTCACAAGCTTAATGACATGCGTTCCCAGAATAATGCAGCTAATAAAAAATATAATTATGACTAACCACGTCATACTTTATATTCTAATCATTTTAACCATTTTTAAGTGTACAATACAGTATATTGATAATGTCGTACAACTGTCACCACTGTCCACTTCCAGAATTTTTTTTATCATCCCAGTCAAAACCTCTGAAATAATTCCTTATTCTCTCTTGTCCCCAGCTCCTATGACACTTTCCCTAAGAATTTGCCTAGACGAGGCACCTCATATATAAGGTGGAATTCTACAATATCGGCCCTTTGTGTCTAGCTGGTTACACTTAGCATGATGTATCCAAGGCTCATCCATGTTGTGGCACATGTCAGGATTTCCTTCCTTTTTAAGGTCGAATAACATGACTCCACTGAATGTTTCGTAGAAGAAGAAACTCTTGCTTGACCCTCCTAGGGTCCCCTGCCTGGGTCCGCTAATTAAGCTGACAGATTAACAGGAGAGAAGCATACAAATGTATTTATGTAACTTTTATGTCACATGGGAACCGTCATAAGGACATAAAGGCCCAAAGAAATGGTTAAACCCGAATGGTTCTACACCAGGTTTGGTGAAGAGTGGAAAGTCATGGAAAGTTATGATAGGGCGCAGGGTCTGAGCTAAGTGTAAGAAACTGGGGGGCATTTAGCAAGGTCTGTTGTCTGGATTCTTTGCAGCGGGTCCACGAGTGGAGGGAGGAGACCTCTTACCGGAGAGTCTTAGGAACTGCTTCAGGGGAGAAGGGGGAGAACAGGTCAGAAAGAACCTCTCTTCTGCCATTTTCTCCAACGCCTTCAGCTTAAAATTAATGTGCCTGGGTGCCATATTTCCAGGCAGCCTGTCTTGAACCCCGCCACGGTGTACTACATTTCGTTTCTTAATTCACCCATGGATGAACATTTGTGTTGTTGTTTCCACTTTTCGGCCATTGGGAACAATACTGCTGTGAACATTGGTGCACAGGTTTCTGTTTTAGCGTCGACCTCTCTTGCAATGTGCCTTCCTCTTTCCCTCGTGATAGGAAACACTAAATATTTCTTCCGAAAGTGGTCCAGGCCTGGCTTGTTTTGTTCTTCCCAAATGAAACAATCATTCAGTGGGTATAAGCTTCCTGTTGGGAGGTTTAGGCTGACTACAGAATTGTGTCTTCGTGTCTCATTGTAAACACCATCTTGAGGTAACCACAGGGCCATTCACAGAACCCTGGAATGATTAAGTAAATATGAAAAGAAGACTAATTATCCCCCTTAGATAAGGCTGGGAGATTTGTGCAGAGAGGTGTTTATGTCAGTGCGGCGTCTTGCTTGTGGACAAAAGATTCCCCTGTTTTCCAGGAAGTTTGCCTCCCAGACCCGGTCGGTCATGAATCTTCCTGGGGCCGTAGCCCCTTGAATCGCTGTGGTGCTCCAGGCCAGGTGGTCCCCCGGGACAGCGTGCCCTGGGCTTCTGAGATTTATGCAGAACCAGTTGAAGCCCAAATACCTATCCCATTCCTAGCCACCCGTGTGAGCCTAGCCCGAGTTAGGTGGAAAGCAGTAGATGGTGTTAACCAGACTCAGATTTTTTTTTCCCCCCCTCTTAATTCCTGTGTTTGAAAAACAGGAGCAAAATGTGTCTTCTGTATTTAGCTGGTGCTTAGATCTGTATTGGGGCCTGATGAATGTGTTTCTGTTGTTGTCCTTCCAGTTACTTAGGAAAACAACCTGTTTTGCTCCCAAGGTTGAATGAAGGTGGTGGTCTTTGCTCAGTATCGTGGAATATTAATACATTAACAACAACTGAGCTTATAATAAAGAACGGTGACCTTTCAAGTGATCTGAACTGTCTGCTGTATGTCACATTTTCCCTTTTTAGAGAAGTGCTAATTCATGTTAAGTCCGCCTGAGAGATTTGTTTAATGAGCAGATTAAACATGAGGGATGATTATCCCTCTCTTCACTTTTTTTTTTTTTTTTTAAAAGGAAGGGCTTCTTGTGATGGCCCTCTGCTATTTGGCACAGGAACACAGAGGGGTCTTTTTAAAATTACCCCTGCAGGGTCACTGGGACCCAAGCTGTTTGCTTCATTAAACCCTGGTGGCTTCCTTAGAGCCAGCACCACCCCCCCCTCCCAAACAGCCCTGACACAATTGTATCTAAATTAGCATCTGACTGCCTCCCCCCAACCCTTCCCTCCCTATTTAAGCTCCAGCTGACAGGGATTGGCAAAGATGTTAATTGGTTGGGCCTGGCTCAGAACAATGGACTTGCCAAGACGACAAAAGGACTAATGTTTCTTTCAATACGCACCCAGATTCACATTAAGTACCTCTTTTAATTACCAGGAATTATTGTAATGCCTGGTCAATGGAATAATTGACCCTCAACAGCCAGCACTGATTGGCACTAAATAATGGTACCGGCCTCGTCAGAGTAGCAGGTAGGAGGGTGATTTGGAGGGACTGAAGAGAGATTTTCTCAGCCGGCGCTCTGGGAAGTTCCAAGCCAGCCCAGTGGGAGCCCCAGAGAGGGGACTCATTCGGGCTTACCCAGGAGGAGATACGCTGAGAGCCATTAGGATGTTATCCTCCGCATCCTAAAGGGGTGCGTAAAGGAATGAGTTAGGAGTGTGAAAGAAATTAGTCGGGAGCTTGGCAGTTTAGGACTCGTGTGGTCAGCGAGAGGCCCCAGCGCAGGTGGAAATGTTCCAAACTTCCTCTACCCAGGAAGGTTCCTTTCCAGCCCACACCGCAGTTCCGCCCTCCCTTTTTAAAAAGGGAGATTTTGATTTCAAATGTGGGGTCAAATGAATCCCCAAACTTGGTGTCATCTCATTCTCTATTACCACAAATCGTTAGATACCTTACAAATCATTATCACAAATCATTAGATATCTCACAATTTTGTGCCGTATTGAGGTTCGTAGACAATGTGTTTTTAAAAAATTGACTATGTCCGGATGGGATCGAACAGCACAGTATACACTACCTGGTACAATCCTTACTTTGCGGTTGATGTCCTAATTCTAAGCAAGGTTAGATTTTAAATTTTTTAAGGGCTCTCGAGTGCACACACACAGGGGAGGGGGAGCAGAGAGAGAGAGAGAAACAGAATATCTTAAGCAGGCTCCACGCTCAGGGAGGAACCCAACTCAGGGCTCAATCCCATGACCCCGGGATCATGACCTGAGCAGAAATCTAGAGTCGGGACTGAGCCACCCAGGAGCCCCAAGGTTAGATTTTAAACTACCATCCCCCGATCCCCATTAGAATGTCCACCTATCCACCGACGTTACCTTGTGTTGGGCATTTCACATGGAGCTTTTACTGAGTGATCGTAACCACTCAGTCTAAGTAGTAGTGTTTGTGAGGCTGCTGAAATGTCATAGCTGGGCACTGTCACCGTTGAGGTCAGTCGGAACCGAATCCTAATCTTAACCGAGCTGCAGTCAACCAATGTGACCTTTAAATAAGATACTAAAATGCCCAAACTTAAGTTTCATCCATCGTTTTATTCAATATAGCACCAGGTAAAGAGTAGCACCCGCTGTGTTGCCTATTATAATTATTGCCCCCAAGACTGCATAACCAGGAAATGATGGAGGGACAATCTGTACTGACTGTTTTTTGACTCCTAAAGCTCGTGCCTTTCCAGGATGCCCTATCACGGATCCATCCCTAGAGTTTAAGAGAAAATATGAATATGCTTCAAAAATGGTGAAAAATAAAACAGCAGTGCTTGCTTTCATCTTTAAAAACAGTAGATGAGAAAAAAATGTCAAATATAACGGAAGGTTTCACAAATACATTGTGATCTTGGCCAGGAAATTATTTTCCGTACATAACACTAGACATTCATTTACCTCTAGCAAGTTTCAATCGGGGAAAGGAAAACATTCGAGTATTCACTGCTGGTTCTCAAGGTAGCTGTGTCTTTCCCACGAAGGAAAGGTACAATGTCCAAACAGATTGTACGGGCACGTGCTGACCCCCGAACTTGACAGAAAGGATCGTTTAAGTTCAAATGCCTCAATTAGAGGTTGATTTTTGTATTTGTTTGGATGTTTGATCTGGTGAGTAGATTCAATTTTTAAGAAGTAAGTTCTCTTAGGTTCCGTGGATAAATATAAAAAATGACTAAACAAAACACCACCAACAACAACAACAGCATCTGCATTTCTTGCAGTGACGTGAGTTAGGGCTTTGATGTAGACTGCCAAGTCTTTCGGAACTTTTCCTTGAGAAGCTTCAGTTTTTATCATGGAGAGTGGACTCTTGGGTGGGAAACATTCTTATTGGTCAGCAAAAGCCAAAGTTCTGGTCCAGCTTTACTGTTCCCTAGTTCTGAGTCCTTGGGCAGTTTAACTGTAAAAGAATAGAAGATGACCTCCTACAACTCAACAAGTCAACCTGTAAAATAACCATCCCAACGCCGACCGAGAGACGTCGCAGTCATGATCTCGCTTGATATCTGTGCTCTTATATGTTCCCGGCCACCTTCTACTTCTAAAACTTCTCTCTTAACACCCAAATTATTTCCCTTGCCTAAGTTCCTATCCGTGTCTTTCCACCTCCTTGCTGGTTCTTTTCCTTTCTGGCCATTACGTGTGGTGTCCCTCAGAGTTCAGCTGAGTCCTTCACTAACTTGTTATCACTTCCTGTGGCCACCTCGTCCATCGCCATGCCCCGACCAAGTAGAAATATTTACGCTGCAGATATAAATCCCTAACCCTCACCTCTTCCTGAGTACCAGACTCACATTTCTAAGACCCTCTTCACACTCCCCACCCCAACACTCAACATACTCAAAATTCAGACTCCTTGCCTATAACCTATGGGCTTAACGCATCATTGTTCATTTCTGTGCTTCGACACGGAACATGGGATTTTTCTTACACTCTCGCGACTCCCTGACCTACAAATCCATCTTTTCCTAATCCTGTCCTTCTCTTCGTCAATACGTCTGGCAAATCCGCTTCTCTCCGTATTCTCAGCTGCCGTCACGATGGTTGTGATGTCATCACCTTCTGTTCGACTCTAGAAGTTACTGTGGATGATCTCCATGTCATAACCTCCTTCACTCCAGGCTTTACGCCAGAGTGCAAACTTGTGGCTGCTTAGAAACTTGTTAAGGGCCCCGCTTCCCTACCGAGTGATCTCAAACTCCTTGGAAGGGCTTTCAGGAGCCTCACAATGGAGCCTTTCTGTACCCTGTTTGCTACCTCTTTTTTTCACTACACCCTGTGCAGAAACATGCAGCATATTTCCAAGCTTCTGGTTATTGCTGTTCCCCCTATGGAATGCCCTCCTTCCTCCTCCCTCGAGTTAAGATTTCGCTCACGTTTCAAGGACCAAACCCTTATCATTTGTCAGTGTTCCATCATGATAGGGATTTCTACCTACGTGAAGTTTTCTCCAGACTTCCAGCAAAATTCATTTCTTTCTTCATCCCTGCCCACAGCTCATGGTCATTTTTGCTGGAAGAACATCTGTTCTGCTTTGTTAGCATCAAGGGATTGTATATCCGAGTCTAACCAGGAATCCAGAAGCCAGGCTAATTATTTAAAATCGCGTGTTTTAATTCAAAGAATTGGTTGCAGAGGCAACACAAGGTCTGAGAGAGAACGTGGAGGTGAACCCCCACAGAAAGTGCCCCCCGCCCTAGGCTGCAAGGCCAAAGGGAATACACGGTAGTATGGGCCTAGTAGCTGGGTCACCCTGCGGGAGTGGTCTGTCCCGGCAGGAGCAAGATCCCCAGGGGAAGCGGGGCCACTTCTGGAGACCTGCAGGCAGAAGGAAGAGATCCTGGCTTCTCCCTTCTCACTCTCTAATCTCTTGCCAGAAGCTCTCATGGCAGAGCCAGTTGGGGCCCCCCAGAGCACGCAGCCTGCAGGGGTCAGGCCGGTGAGACAGAGCAGAGCAGGGATTTGAGCGCAGCAGAGACCCAGCACTGGCACGGGTTACGTCTGTCTCCGGAACATATTTAGAGTGGCTTAAAAACAGGGCCTTCATCTGGCGTGCTTTTGTAACCGTACTGCCCAGCACCAAGAAGGTTTCATAAATATTTAGTGAATCGAAATGAGCTCTAAAGTTTCCTTCCAAGCCTAAAATCATGCTTTCACTCCCCGTGCATTACCTCCATTTATCATAACCTTGAAACAAAAACATGAAACATCTCCATGAAATTTTTCTTTATCACATCGCCGATTGGCGCATAGTTATTTACTTAAACCCCGGCTTCAGTTCAGTCTTCGACCCTGTTCCTTTATTACCCTCGAGCCGGTGCTATTTATCAGCTCGGGGTCGGTTTTGAAGGCTTTTCCGCCAACTGGGAGTCAGATTAAGATACAGGAAGGGAAGTGGAGACATTGATTTGAGAAATGCTAACAATGTGAGGGGGAAAAGGGGGAACAGAAAGCGTTGTTGCGGGCAGTTTTCACATAACTCGTCTTAAATGTGCCTTTGAACAGGCCCCCACGCTGGTCTGTGGCCAGGCTCTCCCGCGCCCCCCAGAAGAGACGTTGAGGAGCGTGGCGGGCTCCCCGTGGGCGACGCCCAGCAGGTCTCAGGCGGAAGGCTCGGTGGCCGGTCCCTGCCTGCCTTTTTAAGTTGTCTTGCCCTCCCTTTGGAGCCATTCCAAAGAAGAAAGGCGTCACCACGGCGGCACCTGGGGGCCTGGCGTTTGGATGCACGCACCTTCCGAGATCGCGTCACCTGTCGCTTAGGAAGCCGCTTCCAGCCTTCCTCGTCTGATGGCACCTGCCTGCGGCACGACCGTCTAGACCGGATGGGCTAGACCCCGGGTTACAGCCTCACACGCGTCACGGGGTCTAATGTTTAAGATAGTGGCCGAGCAGAGCCAGAAGAAATCTTAAGGAACATCCCGAGCCCTTTGTTTCCTGGTGAGGAAATGGAAGCTCAGGGAAAGGTCCCTCTTCTGCCGCACACGCTCCAGAAGTTGTTTGAAACCCTCACCTTGAACAGAACGTCGCAGTGTTGTCAGTGTCATTGTTAATCAATTTGCTTGTCCTTTCTACGTGTCTCCTCTTATTTCGAAGTGAATTGTAGGCGTTTTTTTTTTCTTTCTGTATGCCTCCTTTATTGGCTTCTTTTAGGTTTGGACTCCGAGATCTCCAGACAATGTCCCGGGCCCATGTTTCCTGTTTTGTCTTGTTTTTCTTTTTTTACCCCAGCACCCGTGTCCTTCTTTCTCTTCAGTCCACTTGCTCTCACCCCCAGTGCCTCAACTCTCACACTCGCTCTGACGTTTCACTGCATGAACAGGTTGTACTCAGCTCAAAAGGGTTGCAGCTGGGGGCACCCAGGTGGCTCGGGTAAGCGTCCACCTTCGGCTCAGGTCGTGATCTCACGGTTCGCAGGTTCGAGCCCCGCGTCGGGCTCCGTGCTGGCAGCTCGGAGCCTGGAGCCCGCTTCGGATTCTGTGTCTCCCTCTTTCCCTGCCCCTCCCCAGCTTGCACTCTGTCTCTCTCAATAATAAACATTTAAAAGAAAATTTTTTTTTAAAGAAAAGGCTTGCAGCTAAGCACACACAGCTGATAGCAACCTCTACACGTAGGTAGAATTTCCGTGTCTTTGAGATCATCATCCAGTTCAGCTCCTGGCCAGAGCTGTGGTCTCCTCTGTCCCAGAGCAGTATGGACACAGTTCGTCAAAGCTGACCCCAGATGTTCAGCATGATGACATTACAATATTCTCATTTTCTCCCTTCCCATTTCTTCCCTTCCCTTCCTTTCCTTTCTCCCCATTTAAAGACCCTGTAAACCTGCAGAGGACCAATTTTATCTTTAATTCTGCAGGTTAGATCAGTAGATGTCTAATTCAAGCCAAATACTAGTTGTTTTACATTGATCAGATCTGTCCTTCACAGTAACCCTAAAGTGCTGGTTTTAGTGTCCATTACTTTATGAAGAAATTGAGAGAGAGAGAGATTGATTGATTGATTAACTTACCCAGCATCACAGAGATATTAGCTACACAGCTGTGGTTCAGTCCTAGGTGTGACTGATTTCAGACCTGCTCACTGCATGATATTATGACGCAGATGGCTATGTCAACCAGAATTCATATAAGTACCTATAATTTCAGGAACAATCACTAATTAATATTGACATAAATTATTTGCTAGAAAATTCTATCTTGGTAAAGCTTAAAAATAACCTGGCTTCTATGCTGGTAACTATTTAAAGAAACGTGTATCTTTTCCCTCCTTGTAAATATAAAAATAATTTCTTCATAATGGCGTGTATTATTTTCAAATGTGAGTTGATAGCTCATAGCAATGAACTATAATAGAATAGGAGAACTTATTTAATTCTAAGATTTCTTCAGTATTACAGAATACATTTTCAATCCTTGAGTATTAGCCCTCACCCCACCAAATTGCTGACCGTGAAGAAAGAAGATGAGAGAAAATAAGAGAAGGCAGATGTTTAAAGGGAATAATTAGCTCTAGGAGGACATATGTTTTTAGATTCAGTGAATTCATCTTTCATGAAGTGGAAATCCTGGCCAAACCACATAAATGGACTTAAACTGACTGCCAGATAAGGAGCATTTTAGAAACGAAAAGGCACTGCTACAGCCTGAAGGATAGGTTTACCCAAAACATTCTGATAAAAGCAAAATACTAGAGGTGCATGAGTGATAGATAGGAAGTTTTCTCGGGAAGGACATCAGTTACTAAGATAGAGGAAGGGAAATTTGTAACGGGAAATGAGGAAGCCAAAATGTTGTATTTGTGGATTGGGCTCCGCAGGCCTCCAACCACGTGATGTTCCCAATCACAAAGTGACTTTTTGCTGGTGACTACATGCTTGCACAAAGCGCCAGATCCCTGGGTAAACGGGAGAAAAAGACCAACCAACGTGGTGTAGAGCATTCACCAGTGTGAAAACTATGTCTGTTGCCTGTGGGCACCAAAGGGAAACGTAGAAAAGAGAGCCCACTCTCCAATCAGAAGGGGATGAGCCGAAGTCTACGTGATACGACAGTGCTTAGTTTATTTTATTTTATGTGTTTTATGTTTACAATGGCTTATTTTAAGATTTGTTCTGATTTGTGAAAGTTTGAGGACCGCCCCCACGCCCCCCCCCCAGGTTAACGAATCAGTACACGGAAGATTAGGGCCCAGTGGAAGCAAGGACAGCATGAATTCCAGTGTCACCATCGGGACTTGTCTTCCATTCCTCCCAGCAGCCTGTCGCTGGACATTTCATTTCACTTTGTCCCCCACTCGTAATCTGATGTTAGGGGGTACTATATTTGTTACCGTGATGGTTTTAAGTTAACTGCCCTTGTATTCTTCGTAAAAAAGTTATTTAAGAAAGCACATTGCTATCTAGGGTTTGGTACTGGAATGGAGCGTTAAGCAGTAGGAAAAAGTGGTTTCAAATACTATTCCTCTTAGCCAGAGGTAGTAATCCGTGGGAGTCCTGAGAGTCGCTATGGACACCTGTGTTTCTCTAGACCTTGTACAGTCACTGAATTGGAGGACAGAGCCGGAAATAATGACTTTGCTTTTTAAAACTAAACTAAATGGTGCCTGGAAAGTGAATGCAATTCACCTTTAAAGGAATGTGTATTTTTCCAGATATGAAATCATTGGTGTCTTCGTGTATTCTCTTCCCAAATTATACATTGTCCTTTTTACTGGAAACGTGCAGGTGAGCTCATTGTTAAGACTTCGTTGTAGGGAAAACTACAGGCCTTTATCTGGGAAAAAACACACGAAAGGTCTCAGCCGAGGTATTTGGCATTATGGCAAATGACTTATCCGCCATCTTCTTTTTTTTTTTTTTTTTTTTTTTTTGATTCCTTGCATTTGAGCTAAGGGGTGGGAAAAAAGAGCCTATGACTACTTTTCAAGAGTAAACTATAGGGGCGCCTGGGTGGCTCAGTCGGTTAAGTGGCAGACTTCGGCTCAGGTCATGATTTCACAGTCCGTGAGTTTGAGCCCCGTGTCGGGCTCTGTGCTGACAGCTCAGAGCCTGGAGCCTGTTTCAGATTCTGTGTCTCCCTCTCTCTGACCCTCCCCCGTTCATGCTCTGTCTCTCTCTCTCTCTCAAAAATCAATAAACGTTAAAAAAAATTTCAAGAGTAAACTATAGGATTTGAGACTATAGGCTCACCATGACATCTAACTCTTACTAGATATTCTAAAAGTAATATTTGATGAATCCTGTACACACACACATACACATATATTATTAGGCGCGCGTGCGCACACACACACACACACACACACACACACACACACTCACACTTTATTAAGGTGCAGGAAAGCTAGAGCTAGTCATTTCCTGGGAGTATAAAGCCTTTACAGGTATTCATAACAGGTGGTCATCCCCATGAGATTGGGTTCCGGTACTCCCAAGGAAGTCTTGCTAACCAGAAATAGTTCAAGGACTCAGAGCTTTGCCCACAATTACGGTGGTGTCCTAGAATGCACTTCAATAAACACTTATTGAGTATCTGCTGTTTTGCAAGCCTCTGTGCTACGTGTGTACAGTTTAATTGATCAGTGATTAATTTGAAATACAACACTTTATGTGGTTACTATTATGACAGTTATCTTGATTGCAAACTTTTCACTGTATTTTGAATTTCAGTTTGAAAATATTTTTCTTTCCAAAAGCTAAGTGTGCTGGTTATAATATGTATATTACCTATTATAAAAATTACACCAAAGCCATTGGCCAGGAATAGCAACTTTTAACGTTAAAGCTTGGTGTGATTCTTAGCTGAGGTGTACCACCTCCTTTTTAACTGTATTCCAATCACTATCCCCAGGAGTCTTGGGGTGTTTGGGTTTTCTTTTTGTCTTGGACATAAAAGAATTGTTATGTTTACGTGCTGAGGAAAACGGCCCCCTGGAGAGGTGCATTCTCTAAGCTCTAAATTAGGAAGTGCAGTGAAGTGGGGTTGCCCTCTGGATTTTCTACACCCCCTACCCCCCACTATAGTCCTAAGAGAATCCCCGCTTTTAGAGGAAATTCATCCTTATTCAACCCATTTTCTCACTTTCAATTTAGCCTTTAACCTGTCAGAACCCTCATCATTCCTGCCTAACGATTCTCACCATCACCAGTTCTTAATTACAATTCTAAAGAATATTTTCTCTTTCTTACAGACCTCTCTGTAGTGTGTTGCGTTTTCTTTTTAAAACTCACTTTTTTCTTCTTTCTTCTTTTCCTTTAAAGCCATATTCTCTGGGACTCTTTCTATACTCCGGCCAACCCTTTGCTTCTCCATGCTAGACTCCCTTTCCTCCTTGGTAACTTACATGCTGAAGTTCCCCAAAGTTCTACCCTCAGCCACTGGCTCATTCTTCTTGACTGGTCTTATCCACTCATCTGTCGTCTACTAATACCTCTGGACTTACGACCTCCGAGTCTAAATCTCTGAAAGGCAAAATCACTCTTCTAGGTGCCAGTCTCAGTGACCCAGAGCCTTTCAGACTTCCCAACTTGGATCACACACACACACACACACACACACACACACACACACACACCCTGAGCTCAGCATGTGTGAGACATCACATTCCCCCGCACACGCCCTCACCTGTCTACTTTTCTGCCCCTGTAAGTGGCTCTACCCTCTACTAGCTCACATAGCCAGGAGCCACAGTCTTCCCTCTTGCCAGGCTCAACAGTCACCAAGCCTGGTAGGTTCTACTTTTGAAACTTTGCCAGGTCTCCCTGCCTTCTACTCTGCATGGCCTCGTTGGAATCTCACCATCCCTGGCCAGCGTGGCCACGGGAGTCCCCCCCCTACGGCTTGGCCATTGGCCCCAGCCCTCTTGAGCTCCCATGCCTTTCCTCTTGCTTGTAGCAGACTCCTTTTCCTGAATATTCCCGACATTTTATTCTGCTTTTACTTATTTGTAGAATAAAACTGTAAGGATCCAGAGGACAGAAACTCTATCTCCCTTGTATCCCAAGAAGTAACTCTGTCCTGTTTTCCCTTTCCCACAATCCCATTAAAGCAATGTCTAATGAATAAGATCTAACAAAATTCAACAGCAAGGCTAAAAGACTTCTCTTCCAACACAATAAACTAGTATGAGTGAGTCTCAAGGAAAACGTATGGTGAGCCCTTGTCCCTTTAAAATGTGTAAGATGATCAGATATTGGAAAAACTGAACTGAAGGTGAATTCATATTTATGTGTCCTATTTAATTTATTTACCTATAAAATCTTGTGCTGGCATGAAAGATTTGAGCCTAAAAGCTTAAGATTTAAGCTGAGATATGCTATTTTGATTGATTACATGTCATAAAACAATATAATATTTATGGTTTGAAGTATAGTTTTTGGTGTCTATTTGATCGAGTGCGTGTAAAAGGGAAAAATATATCGCAATGTTTCTAAGCTAGAAATAAGCTAAATAATTATTGAGGTAGAGAATGTCTTCTACAATTTAATTTATTAAGACTGTTGAAACTTAAGAAGAGTGACACTCTTGTCAAGTTCGGAAGGTAAGAATTAACTGCATTTAGTTTTGGAGAGTATGAATTAGCCACATTTTCCGAGTTGTAGCATAGAATAGGAAAATCCTGCCTCAGCGATTGCTGTATCAATAAGAGGTCACCTCCAGGGGCACCTGGGTGACTCAGTCAGTTAAGTGTCTGGCTCTTGGTTTCAGCTCAGGTCATGATCTCGCGGTTCATGAGTTCCAGCCCTGCATCAGTCTCTGTGCTGTTAGCACAGATTGGGATTCTCTGTCTCCCTCTCTCTCTGCCCCTCCCCTCGCTCTCTCAAAATAAATAAACAAACTTAAAATAAAAACACACAACTAAAATACTTTAAAAAAAAAAGAGTTCAACTTTAAAATTCTAATAGGTCCATCATCCTAATCAGTAACATGCAGTTATTAAAATTTTTAAAACTTTTTAAATGTTGATTTATTGTTTTGAGAGAGAAAGAGAGAGAGAGACAAGAGTGTGAGTTGATGGGGGCTGGGGGTGGGTGCAGAGAGAGAGGGAGACACAGGATCCGAACCAGCTCCAGGTGCCGAGCTGTCAGCACAGAGCCCGAACTCACAGACCGCGACATCATGACCTGAGCCAAAGTTGGATGTTCAGCCGACTGAGCCCCCCAGGCGCCCCAGTGACATGCAATTTAATAAAATCTCCGTGGTCAGCTTATTGTGTGAAGAGTTTTCATTCTAGACACTCAGAATTTTATTGTAGCCTTCACAATCTGGGTGTCTCGAGGGAGCCTGAGCAGAGCCCCGTGTGAATTTGGAGGAGTTCAGATTAAAGGCGTGATGTTCCGAGAACAAGTCGGATCGGTCTGAGAATTGCAAGATTGTTTTCGGCATTAACGGTGGCTGGTGACAGAACGATGAGACCTTCAGGTCCTGGAGTCTCAGCGAACCACCTTGGAAGGAGATAAGCGGACCGCTGTCACATTGCGGAACTGTAGCTATTCCCCAAGAGGACAGAAAGGACCGCGTGCTTCCGGTCGGTGGGCAGGGCCGTGGGGTTCCCTGTGGCCAGCTGTCGGCTCCCTCCGTGGAAGGCCACCGAGTGCTCGGGGGTTATAAATGAGCAATTGTTGGAGCCCCTGCGGAAAGCATCCGGCAGAAGGGTTAGCATCCCTCGTGTTGTGTTTTTGGCCTGCGATTACAATCAGTGCGCCACATCTCATATGCCTGCATGTGTCCAAATACCCCTCGCCGGGGTGCGGTTTCCCGCAAAGGGGGAGGTCGGGGCCGCTGCGCGCATCTGCTCATCTGCTCTCATCTTGGGCCAGTGCCAGCCAGCCGCACTTTGCGACTGTGACACGCGCTAATTGTAATCCTTGTAACCTCGTTCCCACGATTGTACACAGAGCCCCGCCTGCCAGGAGGCCCAGGGAATGCCTCCTTTTATAGGGAACCAGGCTTGGACCCTCTGCCGAGCGGGTCCAGATCTGAAGTGCGGCGTCTTCTTTTTATTATCAACTTGAAGGGCAAGGACAGGTGGGGCTAACCAGATCCAGACCCGGCTACCCTGTTTACCGTAGAAAGCCAGGGAGCGACGTAGAAACACAGGCCTTGGTAGGAATACACCGTAAAACTGTAGTGCCCCTCCTCCCACCGGAAAAGCTTGGGCAGTTATCATTTTTGGCTGAACGGGCGCAGTCAAGTTTTCCCATCACCAGATCCACCAGCGGAGCCCGGCCAAGAGCCGCAGCCGCGTTCCTGCCAGTTCCTGGAGTCTTCTCAAGTGGCGTTTTATTAAAGTCTTTTATTTCGCTTTCCGTGAACATTCATTTCTTCTGTTTGCCTCCTGCAAGCCAGCGCTTTGACGGGTGCTGCGGCCAGCAGGGGTGAGCCACGGTCTGCGGCCGCCGGGGGCCGGGCCAAGCAGTAAAGGGCACGAAGTGCACAAGGCGTGAAATCCTTCTCTGCTTTTTACCGTTACCGTTGTTAAGTTCGGAAAAATTACTCTCACTGTCGAGGTCCATCCGGATGACATGTATTTTAGGAAAGCGACGGAGGCTGCAGTCCCCGTGATCAGGTCCAGATGCCATCCTCCCACCTACTGACGTGGTCGTCTGGGATAACACCACCTCTAGCCTGAACTTCCCTTCTGTAAAGCTGTTAAGTCCCCTCGCTCCTAGACGTTACCAGAGTAATGGAGAGGGGGGTCCTGGGCGGACTTCTCAGGGACAGCGCTGCCCACACCCAGGCTAGGGTATTTCGTGGTAAGTTTGGTCATCCGCTTTCTGCCTGCAGAGGGTTGAACAATTTAAGTCCCGTCTGGCTTTTATTTTTTCTAAAAATATCCCGACACGATTATGTAATTTTAGCATTTACTGTGAAGTTCCTCTCTGGCAGCATAAAACACTACAGAAAACGTTAGTAGAAGTTTAGGTGTCTAGCTTTTTAATGGGTGGATTTGTGTCACTGTCGAAGAGTGACTCTTTTCCAAATAGCTGACATGGACAGGGGAGGTAAACCCTGGCCAGGAAGGCGCCCCTCAGCATGCTTTCCCTTGTCTTTGTGAGACTCAAGTGATAATGTTGATAATGGATTGATAATGGCCCACGGGCCACATCCCGTAACACAATTTCTACCCTCCCTTCCCTGTTGTCTCCTGTGCCTCTCTCATTCAGAGCACAGTAATTGAAGGCTTGGTAAGAGCCATTAACCTGTGAACAGGTGACCACCTCTTAATATCTTATTCATTTCCAAGGCTTGTTAGCAGAATTGGTCTGTCAGGGCTGGAGGCCGCGAGTCTGAGATCAAGGTGTTAGCCAGGTTGGTTCCTTCTGAGAGCTGTGAAGGAGAACCTGTCCCATGGCTCTGGTCTCCTAGAGGTATCTGGCCATCTTTGACGTTCCTTGGCTCACCCACACATCATCCTGATCCCTGCCTTTGTGCTGTCCCTGTGTTCATGTCTGTGTTCAGATTTCTCTTTAAAAAAAAAAAACTCGGGGCGCCTGGGTGGCTCAGTCGGTTAAATGTCCAACTTCGGCTCAGGTCATGATCTCACAGTTCGTGAGTTTGAGCCCCGCGTCGGGCTCTGTGCTGACGGCTCAGAGCCTGGAGCCTGCTTCACATTCTGTGTCTCCCTCTCTCTCTGCCCCTTCCCTGCTCATCCTGTGTCTCTCTCTGTCTCAAAAATAAATAAACATTAAAAAAATAAATAAATAAAAAAATTTTTAAAAATTTTTTAAAAAGTTTATTTATTTTTGAGAGAGAGACAGAGAGAGAAAGAGAACACAAGCGCGGGGCAGGAGCAGAGAGAGAGGGAGACACAGAATCCAAAGCAGGCTCCAGGTGCTGAGCTGTCAGCACAGAGCCCAATGCGGGGCTTAAACCCACGAACTGTGAGATCATGACCTGAGCCGAAGTTGGATGCTCAACCCACTGAGCCACCCAGGCACCCCCAAATTTCTCCTTTTTCTAACACTGGTCATATTGGTTTAAGGACCCACCCTAATGACCTCATCTTAACTAATTATATATCTCCAGTGACCCTGTTCCCAAATAAAGTCACATTCTGAGGTACTAAGTTTTAGGACTTCAATTTAAGAAATTGGGAGGAAAAGGGGTGGAGCATGTGACTCTTGATTTGGTGAGGTTGGGAGTTCAAGTCCCACCCATGCTGGGCATAGAGACTACTTAAAAAAAAAAAATCTTAGGGGCGCCTGGGTGGCTCAGTCGGTTGAGCGTCCGACTTCGGCTCAGGTCATGATCTCACGGTCTGTGAGTTCGAGCCCCACGTCGGGCTCTGTGCTGACAGCTCAGAGCCTGGAGCCCATTTCAGATTCTGTGTCTCCCTCTCTCTCTGCCCCTCCCCTGTTCATGCTCTGTCGCTCTCTGTCTCAAAAAAAAATAAACATTAAAAAAAATTTTAAAAAAATCTTAAAACAAAAAGAAAAAGAATTTGAGAGGGAGGTAATTCAACCTATAACACTATCATACGTTGATGTTTCCTTGAAGTATTTTGGGTTCTTACCACCTATAATTCTCCCTAAGAACTAAGCAAGTAAAGACTGGATTGTGCTTATTTCGTAAGCTGCATAGTCTATTTCACAGAAGAATCCTCTCTGATTTAGGCCTGGGGTGTCACAAGGACTTTCAAATGCTTGCTGTTTTTGCTAAATTCAGGTAAAATAAATACGAGGTCTCCTTTCTGTCAGGCTTTGAGCTTGGTGCTGAGAATATAAACATGTGTGGTCATTGCCCTCACAGAGTCAGGGAAGAAAACGAAAGTATAGCACAATATGTTCTGTGTAATGCGTATCAAACTACAAAAGGACGTGGTCAGTTTGCAGGTGGAGTAAAAAAGCTGTGGGGATTCCTTAGGGATTGCCACGACTCCCCTCAACAAGCTCCTGAAGGAAAATAGAGATTTCCCACCCCCTCTACCCCCAAGATTTAAGAAGTGGGAAAGCATTTCGGTGGGAAAGACCTGTTCCAGGACCAGAGAGATGGGCAATAAGGAAGGGGAGGGAGTGGTTCACGGCAAGAGTAGTGAACGGACTTGGGAGAAAAACGTGGAATCAAGTGTTCAGGGCAAGGCGATGGCTTTGGACAAGAAGGGAAATACCTTGTGTCTATGATTAAAATGAAAGTGATTGATACGGGTGTGACTGTAGGTACATTTAATGTTTTCAGAAAAGTTCAGAGTCAAAGATTTGAAGCTAAAGTGCCCGATTGTTAGAGGAAATTTCCATGGTTAAGTCATCTTTCTTAAATATAAATTGGAGTGTCTCATTTTGCGGCCTAAAACCCTGTAATAGCTTCATCTTGACATTTTGATGTAGTCCAGGATTCTTAACAAGATTTAGAGACCCTCCACAATCTAATTTTTCTTTGTGTCAGCTCTCCCTTGCCCTCTCTGCTCCGCCATATTAGCTCCTGGAATGTTCTGGGTCTCTGCCCAGGCCTGGAACGGGGCCTTCTTTTCCTTCCAGTGGCATGCCTTCCCCTGTTACCCAATCCATTCCCTCCTCCTCCTCCTCCTCCTCCTCCTCCTCCTCCTCCTCTTCCTCCTCTTCCTCCTCTTCCTCCTCTTCCTCCTCTTCCTCCTCCTCCTCCTCCTCCTCCTCCTCCTCCTCCTCCTCCTCCTCCTCCTCCTCCTCCTCCTCTTCCTCCTCCTCCTCCTCCTCCTCCTCCTCCTCCTCCTCTTCCTCTTCCTCCTCCTCTTCCTCCTCCTCCTCCTCCTTCTCCTCCTCCTCCTTCTCCTCCTCCTCCTCCTCCTCCTCCTCTTCCTCTTCCTCCTCCTCCTCCTCCTCCTCCTCCTCCTCCTCCTCCTCCTCTTCCTCCTCCTCCTCCAAGCTTCTGCTGAAAAGTGGCACACTCGGGGGGGGTGGTTCCTGATGGCTCCCTACTCCTGCCCCAGCTGCCATCACCTCCCAGAGCATGCTATTGTCCACTTTGTTACTTGCATGGCACTTATTCACCGAACATATTTCTTTTCCAATAGATGGCAAGCTCTGGAGGGCATAAACGGTGTCTTCCATACAGTTCACCATATCTCTGGCATGCCGTATTGTGTCTGGCATATGGCAGGTGTTCAGTGGATGTTTTGCTAAATGAATGAATGAGAAACACATAACTGATGGGTCGTGTCTCAAAAATAAGCATGAAGTTAGAAAATAAAAATAAAGTACTTACTACCGGTCACACACAGAAAAGTTAAATTTTAAATTCTTGCCAAACTAATGTAGTTCGTATTTAGTTAACTCTCGGGAATGTTTGAAAGAACGAACCAAGGGACTGAAGAATGACGTGGTCAGAACTGACCTTGAGGCTGGAAAGCCACAGAGGACCATGGGAACAGCTGGATGTGTGCGGTGCGTTCCCTAGATTCTCCCGGACTTCCTCGTCTTCTCTCCTTTCTCCTCTGCGTGTTTATGTTGTATTTTCTTTTCCTCCCGCCCACTTTCCACTTTTTCATCCTCTTTGCTTTCCCGTGTGTCACCTATACCGTTGGTTCTAATGCAAGTGCCTAAATGCTAGTTCAGCATCACCCGCCCCCAACCCGAACTATATGGCCGGTCTTTGTGCTAGGGAACCCGACAGCCATCGTATTTACACCTCTTGTCCTCCTCAACCCACTGGGAAAAGCATTTAATTTAAAAAAAAAAAAAAAAGGTTAGAATTTTGCATTTTATCACCTTTATTGAATGAGTTTTAATGGCCCCTTCATTTCAGAAGCAAGTTAGCGTTTGGTTTTCCTCTTTAAGAAACAAAAAAACTTGGCTCTTTGTGGAACCTGAATCATTTTCAATCCCAAAATAGGCTGGTAGCTGTCTAAGTCAGCATTCTGCACTGCTTTTGTCATAAAGCCAGTCAGTGTTTCTCCAACCGTGGGGCTGCTCCTGCGCCAGCAGAAGTGGGAAAGAAAGAATACGATGCGTGCTGTAGTACACGGGTTCATGTTGAGAAGTGTATGTCTTGGCACAGGAAGATTTCAAAGGCTTGAATATTCATAAGGTCTCTTATCTAAGCCACTCACCGGTTATTAGTGCCTCACGTTAAATTAAAGATATGTAAATCCTCAGAGGTTCGTGGTATATGTGGGCTGACTGAAGCTGAACCTCGGAGAAAGAAACCACACACTGCATTTTCAGGCGGGGTCTGTTCGCTCTTCTCTGCGCTGCACTCGTTATAACAGCACTTTCCTCGCTCATATAAAATTGTGATCACTTTGCCTCCAGAAGCCTATTTGACTTAGCCTTATATGTATACCATTTCTCTTCCTGTGCTTCAAACGTTTTACGCGGATGAAGCCTGCTTTGAAGGCAAGAACACCCACGTTCGGTACCACTGCGTTCATTTTTCTTCTGTTTTGGCTTCAATTACGGTGCTTTTAATATTCATGAGGTCTGAAAAAATAAACATCCTAGACCATTTCCTCCGAATGGAAATATTATGGTTTCAAACCCCAGAGAAAACAATTGGTAAGTTTTCTACCAGCCCACATTTTCTCTCTGTCAGTTAGAAAGTAGCTCCAGCCTGGCCAAAGGAATAACCTGACGCTGGTGGGCTTCCCAGAGCAGATGGCCACGGGCCTGCTTTAAAGACGAGTCAGAGAGTCAGCAGACATGCACATTGAAAGATTCCCTTTAGAATGAGAGGTATCAGAACCCTTTCAACTGACTCAAAATGACACCGCTTTTGTCACTGAAGAACGTAGAAGAATTCTCTATTCCGTCTGCTTTTCTGTGTTCAAGTGAAAATTGTTGACCATGTCACTCCATTTTGTCTCCTTACTTTCCATCAGGCCTGTACTGGTATTTCCTTCTCCAGGAGTATGCTCAATCAGTCCCTTAAATATCTTAAGGAATATAGGGCAAGACCTTCCCACAAATGCAAAGGCCAACCTTTTAAGAAAAAGGAAATGGTTGTCCTCAATAGTTAAAAGTGATCGTCAAAAGTGGCGTTTCGGTGTGAGAACGTTGCTCTAGGTTCCATGTGCTGGAGCGGGCCAGCCCCAGCGGGGTTACGCATCCCATCCTGTTGACTCTCTGTCGTGTTGCCCCGGGTGAGATTCTCAAGGCCTTCGATTCTCTCCCCAAGGGCTAGCTCTAGAGTCTTCCCTCACGCTCGCTGAGAGCATGGTCCCGCGTCCCCCACTGATGACCCACCTGTAGTTTCACGGTTCCCTTTCTCAAAACATCTCTGTAACCTGTCTTCTCTTTCCTTCTCAGGAACTATAATTTCTCTAGGTGCTCAAGGCTAACTACCTCTTCCCCAGATCACGTTCTGTGTCTCTATGGCTGACTCAGATGCCATTAACAAATCTTTCGTTCCTACCACCTCCCACGAAGGGTGCTGAAAGGACGAACATTTGGGTCCCAGCCTCCTTCGCAGTGAGTGATACCCGGCCACATGGGCCAGAAATGGCCAGCAAGCACTAGGGAAACTTGAGTGGGGGTTTCCTTCATGACAATAAGCGGTGGGGGGGGGGGGGGGGGGCGGGGGGCAGCCTACCTTCTCTCCCTTCCTTGAAGGCAGATAGCATGCCTTTCACAGCACCCATTTTGGGACCATGAGGCCTCAAGTAAGAGGACAGAAAGTCAACACTGAGGGTGGTAGTGCTACAGGACGAAAAAAGCCTGGGGACTTCCCAGCACGGAGGAGCAAGCACCTACTTCCAGAATTATTCGGGGGGAACAGCCGGCAACCATTTGTTGTTTGAGCATGGTTGGTTGCATTTTTAGTTACACACGGGCAAGTACAACCTAGCAGATACTCCCCTCTCCCCAACACAAAGCAGATATAAAAACCTTGCCCCATCCTGGGACTTCTTGTACATTTTTAATTTCTCTGTCTTCCCTGGCTATTTCCCTAACGCGAGCTCCCCAAACACCTTCCTTGTCCTTGCCCCTCCCCGCCATCACTTCAAATACTCGGTGCTCTACGTCACTCCCAAGCTTGGTGAAAGAATCGGCTCTACTTGCCCTCCTGAGGCCCTCATGTCCCTTTAGTCCCGGCGTTGGACTTAAGCCCTCACCACTTCACCTTTTCTCTCACAGGTCGTAGGTGTCCTTCTAGTCTCGAGCTGTGGGTCTGAGTCTCGATCTTCCCCAGCCTTTCTGCAACACTTAACACGGCCGGCTTCTCCTGCCATCTTGAAGCTCTCCTCTCACCCTCCAGTCTTCCGGGGTTTTTTTTCTTTCCTTGTTCCCTGAAATGTAAGGGCCCCTCAAAGTTGTGTCACACTTCTCTTCTCTCTCTGCTTTCTCCCCTGCCAGTCTCCTCTAACCCCAGCTTCAAATATCATTTCTGTGACGGTGTCTCCAATCAGCCCCACTTTGGCCTGGTGTTAAAAGTAGTCTCTGTTGCCAGCTGTGGATTGTAGATCGTTGCTTCAAGTCATGCTAGAATCTTCTTCGTCCTTTTCCTGCCGCCTTGTATTCAGGTATCAGATCTCACCGATTTTTCCCTCAGCAAAAATCTCTCACACCTTTCCTGCAATTTACATGTATAATGCTGCCCCCCCCAATGATGGCCTGTAGTGTAGGAATATCCTAATTGCTTTTCTTATGTGAGTCTACCCTTGTACAGACCACCATCGTGGCACCTCCCTCACTCTAACTCACGCTTAATCCCTCACTGAGTCCTGTCCATTCTTCCGCCCAAATATCTTCCCCATCTGTCCATTTACCCTCCTTTCCATGCCACCGCCCTAGCACAGGCCACCGTCTTTGACATGGCTGTTGGCTTTTAGTCTCGTTCCTCTCGATGTTCTGCACGGCATCTGGAAGGTTCTTTAACCAGTGTGAATCAAATTATGCTCCTCCCCTTTTTCAAGCCCTTTAAGGAATCAGAATTGAGAATCTTGTACGTGGCAGAGGAGGCCCAGGCTGATCTGGCCCCGTGAGTCTTGTCAGCTGCATCGTAAAACACTGTCTGGCCATCCTGCTCGCCTCTTAGTTTCCTCATATCGACTCAGGTCTCTCGCACTCAGGGCCTTGGCATGTGCTGTTCTTTCCGTGCACAGTACTCCCAACCCCTTGCCCAAACTGTCTTGCAAATTTCTACCATTCCTTTGGGTTCAGCTCAAATGGTACTTCTTAAAAGAAGCTGTGGGCCCCCTCATTGTTCTTTGTAATCGCATCAGAACGTTTTCCTTCGTTGCCGTGAATGAAAAGAATGTCAGTTGTGTTAGTTGTTTAGTGTTCTAATTTCCCCACCCTTAGACTGTCAGCACTTTGAGATGAGGATCCTTGCGTGTTTTTTTCTTCGTGGTATGCCCAGCAAAACCAGCTCGGTGCCTTACCCATAACGTGGGCTCAGAAGTACTTCTTGCGTGAATAGCAAAGGCTCAGTGTGGTCTCACCACCTGTCGAATAGAAACTCAGCCCCTTGGCCTCTTTGCTCAAGGGAGTCTAGAGTCTGCCTTCTGCCAACCTTTCCCACCTCTTCCCTCACAACACCCATGCCTGTGATGTGTGACTGAGCAAATGGAACTTTCCCCTGACACATGTGCCCTTTCTTGTTCCTGGTTCTCCCCTGGTTTTCCCTCTACTGCCATGTTTTATATCGTAGCCCTACCCGTCCATTACCAGTCCAGCGTGCGTCCCTTTATGATGTGTTTTTGGACCTGTCCCCGACCAGGGGTGATCTCTGCCTCCCTTGCTGTCCCAAGTACCTTGCTGTGTGTTCCTTTCTGCTCTTATCTTTTCTGCTCTACAGAAAAGCTGTATGTTTTTCCCTCTTGAACTAGCGTGTCAGATGCTAGAGAGGAATCTGTCCTGTTGGTCTCGGCACCTACCACACTGCTGGGCTCAGGGCCTGGTTGGTTGGCGTGCTGGATACACAGGTGGGCTGCGGGCCTCGGTGATCCGCCTACGGTCGAGGCGGGCAGAGCGAGCTGAGCCCTCTGTTTGAAACTCCCCAGACAAACTGAGGCAAACTTGGGGAAGCATCTCGAAGTTCTTGGCCAACCCCGGAGGAGAAGATACTTGATAAGATGTCCTGAGTGGCATTCAAGGTAGAGCAGAGACAAAGAGCTTAGGTTTTTACAGTAAATTTATCCGGATGGTGTGCCATGACATCCCTTCATTCCCCTAAAGGAGGGGACGAGCCCTACAGTATGTTGGCTCAGCTGGCTGAGCGGATATTGCTCTGACTGTGGATCTCAGAGAGCAACGCAAAGGGAGAAGCCCCAGTGTGGTCGTTGAAAGAAGAGAGCGCCCATCCCCAGTCTCTTGGGATTGGTCACAGAAGAAACGCCAGTCTGCCTGGGGATTGCCTGGTGCCTGTTTTGTGGCCGCCTCCCACAAGAAAGAAACCTTTTCATCACTTGAGTAATCCCTGCCCCCTCCCCACAAAGGAAAATAAACAGAAAATTCTCCCTTTGGGTCAGCTTTGAGCATCAGCTGTAGCTGCTCTAGCAAAGATCAAACCAGAATGCTTGCACCTTGTGGTCATTGGCATCAAAGGCCGCAGGTTTTCTTTCTGCCTCATTTTAATATGCTTGTGAGCCTTGGGAGGCTTAATTAAAACTGCAGGGGAGCCAAAGTAAGCATATAAAGGAACTGTTTTGATGCTTCAAAAACCCAAGCAAACAGAATCTGGATTATTCAATTAGGTATGCTTATGGGATTTGTCTTGGGTGTTTTGATTGCTCAAAGCCTGCTGGGGAAGGCAGTCATGGGGTTTAGACCTGAAAAGAACCATATTTAATGCCCCCCAAACTTCACTTCTTATCTTCTTTATTTAGGTTTCCCATTACCAGTGCGTTATTGTGAGCTGCACATGAACTTTTCCTCTGACTTCTGTTTACTCAGCTTCTTCCCCTGATACCGGATTACACGGCAGGGCCAGCCCAATTTTCCGGCCTGGTTTGGCAGTCTCGTTGCTGGATCCCTTTCCTGCTTTTTCGCTGATGGTCTTTGCTTTAATAAGACGCAGGGCTGCCAAAGAGGCAGCGTGGCACGGCAGCTCACAGCGCAGGATCCCCAGCTAGACCCCTTCTTGTCTGTTTGGTCTTAGACAAGTCCCCTAATCCCTTCCTGTGTTTTTATATCATCTACAAAAGGGAGATCGGGGTGGTGGAAACATGTGCCAACATCACAGCGTTTACCGTGTTAATTCAATCAAATTATTCGTGCCAACGTATACTTAGCACCGTGCCTGGCTCAGGATGAGTGTTCAGTAAATGGCAATAATTATCATGGTTCTCCCAGGACATCGGTAGACATATCTCCCTTAGCTGCAGCCAGTGGATGAGGGAAGACGGGAAGGGCTGTGAATGTAGGCCCTCCAGAGGCATAGGGTGGATAGACCCAGCTTCTATGCTACGAACAAGCCCAGTCTAAGGCCTCGAAGGTCACATGAGAGACCACACACACACACACAGAGCTAAGGTCAGCAGAACGTCTATCATGTGACCGGTTTTCCCAGCGGGCATTGACATGACAAGGACTCCCACGGTAAGATCAACTGTGGAGCAACTTTGTCATTACACTATGGGACTCTCCCTCTGAAGACACCATTCAGAGTCAGGTCTCCAGGAGAATTGATTGCCAGGACATGACGGCTGTGGGCACAGAGGCAAGCAGCCATATCTCCCAGGGCCGTGGTGGCCTGGCCTGGTTGTGAGCACACTGCACACTCCAGAGAGTGTATGCTTCCAGCTAATCAGCTTAAAATAGACCCGTGTGCCGAGAGCCTATCCTGATATCTGACCGTTGGAAAGCCACCTGAGAGGAAAGGTTTACCTGGTGTCGATGGGAGAATCCTTAAGAACCCAGACAAAAATACTTAGTGTCAGTTGCGAAAGATTTACAAACGGGTGTTTCTGGATGGTACTGCTGTGCTAGGCTTTCGCTTCCTTTCCAGATTGTTGTACCCCAACAAGGCAGGTAGTATAAAATGTTTGTATAGATGGATAGCCTGTGCAGGACAGAGTTTCCCCTTTCTGGTTTCTAGCACATCTATTAACAAGTGGCTGCCTGTGACTAACCAGCTGCTCAGATAAAGGGGTGGACAGAACACGTCCGTACTGTTAGGAGGTTGTCAGTCTAATGAAGACACATAAACAAGCCTAACGTTGAATGTAATGCAGAATCACGGGAGCAGTGAAAAGAGCAGGCACCTTGAGATCTATGAACTTGGGGCGAACAGTGGCTCTTAGCCCTGGCCAGCAGCACCCCCTTAGGAAGATCATGTGGCCTCTCTGAACTTTCCACGTCTCCAAGATGGAGGACGGTGTGGTGTTTGTAGGGCCACCCTTGTGTATTAAATGAGGGGAGGGTAAGCTACGAGCACAGTACCTGACAAATGGTAGCTATGCAAAAAATGGTGCTAGGAGGAGTGTTATATGAAGGACACAGGGGAGGGACACAGGGGAGGAGCCGAAGGGGTGGTATTTGAACCGAATCTTGAGGGCGGCAGAATTCTCAAAGTGACAGAATGGAGCGTTGCCAGCTGCGCAAAGAAAAAGATGGGCAAAGGCCAAAACAAGAAGAACGTTCCGAGAGACGCAGACAGTTCAGCATGGCTGGAGTGCAGGGTTCTGGTCATGAAAGGCCAAGAGCACGGTCTTGATGACAGACAGGGCCGGACCATGAATAGCCTCACATTCCACGCCAGAGAAGTTAGATTTTTGACCAAGTTTGCAGTGTACTAAAAATTCCAGTGCCAAGTACTACACGAATCTATTTATATATGCTCCTGCCTGCCCAACAGCCACCTTAACAAGGATAAGATAGCCCCATGTTGTAGATGGGCCAACTTGGGATTCAAGGAGATTGTTACTTTGAACTTAACCGTGTTAGCTTGTGGTGAGTCAGGCAGACAGCTTATCTAACGGGCGTGTTGTCTCGTGGGGTATTTCATGTCCACTTTTGTTGCCTTATTTTTACTTTCGTTTCCTATTCTTTGTTATTCCACCTCGGATACGGTTGGAACCAAGCAGTACCACAAATACGTAGAACACCTCTACTGATAGTCCAACTGAGTGAGTCTGGCCACTTTCCCCAGCTGGGCAGTTGATGAGGGAATTGGCTCGCTAGTGTAAATCACCAGGATACAAAGGTTCATTTTTACTTTGGGTCATATTGTTCTCCCCCAATACATCAAGCAGTCTATTAAAAATAGCACACTATGTTTTATTTTTTTTTTTTTATGATCGGTATCAGGCTTGAGTCCAAACTAAGGTAATGCGGGGCATTTGGTTAAAGTTGAAGCTCTGGATTTCGTGAAATGTGGTATGACACCCACAAGGGAAGACGAGTCAACCCAACTTTAGATGGGCCATCCTCACTCAAAATACTGGAAGTACACGTTAGCATCACCTCTAGGGATTTGGGGTGCGTGAGGCACCCAGAGCTCTGCAGTCCGAATGGCGGCGATCAACCACACGCCCTCAAATTGCTCAACGCCGTTGGTTTTGGATGACTTCTAAACAGGTGTTTCCTCTGTGTCGCAAATGGTTTAAACTGGAGCCTAGCTTACGTCCGGCTCGTTCAGCTGAAATCACAGGGCCAGCTGACGCTCCGTGTGCGTGTCTGCTCATCTGCGTCCATGCTGACAGCTGGTACTTGCTGATTCCCACGTTGGTCAGCGCTGGACGTAGAACAGATGTTGGGGATTACGGGGAAGGATTCGGGGAGGCTGTGGGCCTGCGTGTCCGCGGAAGTAATTCATTGTGGCGACGCAGACAGGCCCTGCTGAACCTTCAGTGAGAAGCTCTACGACATAAGCCTCGGTGGGCCTGTGCATCAGGACTCGAAACAAATGTCTTCCTGTGTCCTTTAATTAAAAGAAAAATGATAAATCATCTTTAAACGGAGAAGGGAGGGAACCTAATCCCACAAAGTTCATTTAAGTTCTAACTTCTGAATTACTTAGTGTAGAATCCTCTAATGGATCCCCTTGGTGCAGCATTGGAAGACCGTTTGCGGGGGGCTGGAAGGTGGGCTGTCCCATCCACTCCCATCCTACCCCGCTTTCTGGGAAAATTCCTGGAAGGCTGGGCTCAGTTTATCCCATACACCACAAAGCTCTTTCTTCCTGGCCGTCTCTGGCTGTCCTGCAGGTTCTTTGTCTCGCTGGCCCACCAGTGGTACTGTCCAACACTCAGCTCACAATCCCAAGATGCTCAGAGTTAGAGGTCCAGACTGTAGAAGGCTGTAGGTTGTGACAGTTTTGTGTCTGCTCAGCAGGGCACTGGGATCCTCAGCTCTTACTGTGGCAGTGCTCTGTGGAAAACTAACCAGAAGGTAACTTCCTTTTTTCTTAAGGGTTTCCAGGTAGCATTCTGTAGGGTTAATGAACTTCGGTTCGATCCTTCTCATCACAATCCAATTATATTCGTTGGTACATTTCAGGAAGTGTGCTGTTGGTTAAAAAAATCAGATGATTTAAAGAGCCAGAAAGAAAGGGATGATACAATTAGGACTGTTTCAGCCAGTAAGGGTCATCAAAGAAAAATTTAGAAATCAAGCGAAGTATGTAAACAGAGTTTCTAAGAAGAGTAGAGTTCAGGTTTTCTCTTTTACTGGTTTCATTGCCCACTTACTTATAGCCCGTGGTCAGTGGTCAGAATTACAGGCAAAACGTAACCTCAGCTGTTACCGCCTTAGAGTTGATTTGAGTGTCTTATTTTTTCCCCCAAGAATGTAGCATATATGTTGCTTTCTCTGCATGTAAACATTAAAAAGTTTCTGCTGGTGAGAAAGCACACTGTTAATATGAAGAACAAAGAAATTGACAATAGCTTACTAGTGAATGTTTTTAAAGAAAAAAGAGACAAAAGACATAAATTTGTATATCATTGGCATTAAATACGGTAGTAAATAAGCAAATAAAAATACGAGGAAAAACATAATGGATCCTTGCAATAAACATTCTAAGATTCAGAATCTCAAATGCATTAGAATTAGGAGGGCTTTTTTTGTTTGTTTTTTTTTTTAAATAGCAACTCACAGTAACCTCCTTGGTTTTCTTTTTGGAAAAAAAAAATGGGGAAGAAGGCTAATTACTATATTTTGTTTTTCCTCTGAAAACATCTTCCTTTCTCCCAAATCTACACAAATAGAAGAAGACAATTCTATCAAAGCAAAGAAATGCCTCAGATGCTTCAGTAACATTAAGGGGAACAAAGGCAAAAAGAAGGTCTGGATGATTTTAGGAAGAGCATTATTACATATTATTCACATATTAACCCAATTTGAACATGGGAGAATGCCACAAATGTACCAGGCTCTCTGTGGAAAGAACAGTCCAAAGTGTTTATGTTTGGTTGCCTCTACGAATTTTTAAACAAGGGAAGCTGTATTGAAAAGATAAATTGAGATATATGGGAAAGGAAAACATCGCTGAAGTGCTTCCATTAGGGCATGATGAAAAAAAAAAAATGGATCTGTTTTATGTAAATTTTCAACAGTGACCTGGTAAAGAAAGTCAAAAGTACATTAATTAAATTTACAGAGCCAAAAAAGGCAAAGACCCAGGAGGTTAGATGTAAAAAAATACAGATGGACTGAGAGAGATGAGGGGAAATAGATAGACTTTTACAACATGATATTCAGCTTGGAAATATGCAAGCTCTAATACGCTGGGGAATACCAGCCAAAAGACAGATAGCTGGTTTAAAGGAAAAGTTAATAAAATGTCGAGTCTGAAAAACTATACACACCAAAGCCAGGAAATTACAAAGTTATGGATCCCGCAGTAACTGTAAATTAACCCCAGTGCACATATGTAGTATTTCATATTACTGTATATGGTGTTAACTTTCACGCCTAAACATGCAGGCGTGTGTGTGTGTTTCGTCTGAATTACGGTTGTAATGGGAACGAAGGTGCAAACAGGACACGTAATGGATTGCCTGCTCCTTTCACAAGTCACCCAGGAGCCCTGGAGCCCAGGCTGGTCATGCGCCTTGGAATAGAGCAGAGGAAGAGTCCGGCACTGATTCAAAGTCCAATTGTTTGCCAAAGGCACTGGGAAGATAGACACATTTCTTAACAGTTGTGAAGAGGTCATGAGCGTCCTGGGTACGTGGAAGGAAGTCCATAGTACATTCCCAAGATAACACGTAGGATTTAAATGTGTCTCCAGTCTAATTTCTCCTTTCCTTTTCCTTGCCTCATGCAAACTACCCAGTATCTCTCTCATATGCTCCCTTTACTCCTATTTTTTTTTGCCCAATGACCATCCAGTTTTTCTCTCTCTATACCTGGTGTCTTACTGAGCTCAGTACAGGAGATAGGATACAATGTTTTTCTTTTAAAGCATCCAAGCTACCAATCTGGTTGTTGTTTGCTTTTTGTTTTTTCTTTTGGTCGTTCGCTTTTTTAAAAATAGTCCAGTCAGGGGCGCCTGGGTGGCTCAGTCGGTTGAGCATCCGACTTCGGCTCGGGTCATGATCTCACAGCTCGTGAGTTCGAGCCTCACATCGGGCTCTCTGCTGACAGCTCAGAGCCTGGAGCCTGCTTCGGATTCTGTGTCTCCCTCTCTCTCTGCCCCATCCCATTTGCATTCTGTCTCTGTCTGTCTCAAAAATAAATAAGCATTAAAAAATTTAAAAAAAATAGTCCAGTCAACTTATATGCTATATATTCTAATACATTCCTTCCTTCCAACATAGGACCAGGACGAAGGAGTCCACAGACCTCTTCCTGAAGCATCATACAGGCCATTTCTCTTCTAGTTCATGCGTCTTCTTATAGCATCTTCTACCCTTGTCATAACCACACACTGATTTTTCCCTCTTTACTGGCTCCGTCATTGGGAAGTTGTCCACCTATGTAGATAATTCTTTTATTTATCTGATCTTTGTAATCCTTTGGCCTCCTCAATGCCTGTGAGGTTCTCTGCAGCCACCTTCCCCTTCCTTGGCCAGGCCACACCTCCACGACCTGGTCATTGAAATCTGTGTCTTCTGCAAGATCCCACTCTCCGATTCCCCTGGGCTCACAGCAAGCCCTTGTTCTTCTACTGCCTGTGGGCCCTCATTCCCACTGGCCCTGCTGTCCACCTTCACTGTCGTTATCAGATGAGATCGGGCACGTTCAGGGGGATATGGCCGTGGACGTCACTGTCATTATCAGCCTGTCAACCTTGTAGTTGGGTGTCCAATAAATACTTTCTGAATGTTCTCTCACCAATTCTTCCAGCCTTCAGCTTCCTTTTTCACAGCTGGGCTCCAAAATCAGCGATTTAAGTGGTTTTTTTTCCCTCTTGTCCTTAATTCCCATGCCCTCTTCTGTTCTGATAGCTTCACCTGTCCCTCCCCACCATCTGCTTGCGTAGCTGTGTGCTCTCTGGGTGTCCCACGGTTACGGAGAAAGTCAGATGGCCTGTATCCTCATCAGGGTCATCTGTTCATGCTAGCAGTTGGCTCTGATTGGTATTGTAAGATCTGTTTATCTGAATTCCCATTCTCCAGGCAGCATTTTCTAAGGCTTCTTCTTCCCCTGTAGCCCCAGACTGCTTTGGCCCCACCAAAGTAGACTCATGGCCCCACCGTCTACTTACAGAGATTAAGGTCATTTCGTATGGGTTTCTCCAGTTGTCTCGCCACCCAGAAACCCCGGGGTTCACCCATCACTGCGGTACGGGTGACACCCAGATACGTAGGGCTTGCCCATCTCTCTTGTGACAGACACGGGCTCTGGGGGCAGACGGCTGGCTGTACGCTCTGGCTCTGTCACCTGCCGGCTGGGTGGCCCTGGCCGAGTCCCGTGACCTTTCTTGCCCGAGGCACCCCACCCCTAAGACGGGGCTGACAACAGCGCCTCCAACAGCAGGGCCCAACAGGCAGGGCTGCTGAGAGGATGAAACGCACCGCCTCGTAGAGAGGGCTGAGAACATTGCCGGGCACTCGGCGGACACGGTAAATGTGGCTCATCTCTAGTCGTGGCCCTTTTTGCCAGCGTCCATGTGTTAATCTTATTGTGAGCCCCTCAGCCTCCCTCCAAAATCAGTTGGAGCCAGTTGGCCTCCAGCCTTTGGTCCCACCTTCCTCCCCTTCACTGCTGGCCTCTGCAGCTACCCCGCTCCAAGCTTCCGCCTCTGCTGTGGCTCCCACCCGGCGAGGCTCTCCTTTGTCTCCTCAGCTACGTGGAGGCCCCTCTCTCGGCCCAACAGGCTCCACCCTCCCTTCGATGGCTCCTGTAGGCTCGTGCCTTAATATTCTCTGTTCCAGATGCCTCCTGTGGCTTTTTATCGTCTCCTGAATTAAATCTAAACCCCTGAGGCCCACATTCAGGGCTGCCTCCCTACACACGGCCCCAACCCAAGCACATTTTTCTCTTGCAGAGAATATTCCCGTCACTCCCACCTTGGGTCTTTGTTCCAGCTCTTCTTCTGGCTGGAGGGTTTCTCATCACTTGTAACTATATGGAATCTCAGTGAGCCCCACATGAGCACCCCCCTTAAAGACCGCTTTGCCTTCCACACACCTATCTTCTTTCTCTACCAACCAGAAGCTGCTAGAAGACAGGCCTGGCCCTCCGGCTCCCCATGTGGCCCCAGCATCACACACACACTGAATTGAACTCTGTGAGTTCAGACCTGGACACCCCCCTCCAGCACCTCGTACCAGGCCTCACACGGCTGTGCCATATGCTGGTGCTGTTGGTGGCCTAAAAACGGAATTTATCGACGTTGTGACATCTCTCACACGTAGGGACAAAGGACATGGGCTCAAATACGCAGCCTCCTCACATATTAACATGCCATGTGCTTTATCTCTTCTTGAAAAGAAACAGAATGTTAACCATACTGTTGGGTGCCCCTGGTTGCCCTCCCAATCTCGTTCACTCTGAGATAGAAACACTCTTGTGCCTTTAATGTTTACTATTTTTATGCATGTATTATGTACCTAAAAACCTATAGAAAATATAAACACTCTATAGTGTTGATTTTTGCAGGGTTTTGAAGCTTTATAAAGATTGTATCATATATACCCTTCTCTTCAACACTGGGTGTTTGGGTTTGTTTTTTTTTCAAAGCTATTTTTGATGTTTACCCATAGTTACAGAATTGTACTTCATTCATTTTCATGCTGTTTGCGGTTGTATAAATATGCCAGAACTTATTTATTCTCCTGTTGATAAACACTTAAGTTACTTTTTTTTTTTTTTGCCATTACTGAAAATACTATAGCAAACTTTCTTGTCTATATCTGCAGACATGTTATGAGTTTCCCTAGAGTATATAACCAGGAATGGAATGAGCATTGGAAATTTCTCAATGCTTTTAATACAGATCTTTTCATGCAAAACTTTTTCACTTTAATGCATTCAAACTCATCTCTTTCCTTCATGGTTTCTGCTGTTTCATATCAAATTTTCTTTTTTTTTAATTTATTTTTTATTTTGTATTCTTTTCTCAACATTTGTTTATTTTTGAGAGACAGAGACAGAGCATGAGCGGGGGAAGAACAGAGAGAGAGACACACACACACAGAATCCGAAGCAGACTCCAGGCTCCAAGCTCTCAGCACGGAGCCTAACGCGGGGTTCGAACCCACAAACTGCGAGATTATGACCTGAGCCGAAGTCGGATGCTTAACCGACTGAGCCACCCAGGCGCCCCTCGTATCAAATTTTCTAAAAACTAATCAAGGTTATAAAGGTATTCCTCCACACTTTGTTCTACAAGTTTAAAAGTTTTGCTTTTCACCTTGGAAGTGACCTGTGCATGGGGCGTAAAGCAGGTGTACTTGGATTTTTAACAACGACATAAACAGGACCACGTCCCGGCGAGCCCTCCTCCCCCACTGATGCACAGGATACTTGACTGCTAGGTTTCTAGTACCATCATATGGGATTCTTCATGTCCAGACTCTCTGGTGTTGCATCTGAGGGGCAGGGTCCGAGCAGAGTGGGGCTGGTGACGCCCTGCTAGGGGAACATGAGCATTTGCCTCCAGACAAATGGGTTTGAACCTAGAGAGCATCTGAGATGCACCACGATCCCTGCACCGGAGACTTTGTCTCTCTAGAGAGCCTCAGAGTAGCAAGACCCCAGTATAGTGACGTCTAAGCATCTATACGCTGGACATCTCTGGAGAACCACCGGGCCATAAATTACAGGCATCCTCTCCTCACTCAAATTATTTCCGTTTTATTTATTTATTTATTTATTTTTTTAATTTTTTTTTTCAACGTTTTTTATTTATTTTTGGGACAGAGAGAGACAGAGCATGAACGGGGGAGGGGCAGAGAGAGAGGGAGACACAGAATCGGAAACAGGCTCCAGGCTCCGAGCCATCAGCCCAGAGCCTGACGCGGGGCTCGAACTCACGGACCGCGAGATCGTGACCTGGCTGAAGTCGGACGCCTAACCGACTGCGCCACCCAGGCGCCCCTATTTCCGTTTTATAAAAATGATTCTTTTCTAACTTTTAGATGCCCTCTGGGATGCTTTGAAGGCCAAGATATTATTTTTGTTTCATAGGTATCAACTTTAATAAGACTTGCCCAACTGAAGAATAACGAGGATCCATAAAATCTCAACAGATCCTGCGGTGTATACACACACACACACACACACACACACACACACACACACACACAATGTGGGACTTGAACTCATGACCCCAAGATCAAGAGTCGCACGTTCCACCGACTGGCCCCCGCAGACTGTGAGCCGTCCGTTAACAGACATGTGCTGTGTTGTCTGTTACCGAGACATGTGCTGTGTTGTCTGTTACCAAGACATGGCGGGTTTTGCTTTATTGACTGAGGATACAGGACGGCTTTCTCAGCACGACTGCACTACACTGGGGAAATAACATTCCCATGGAATAGTCGAATTGTTTAAATCATCTAAATGTGTCATTTTAAGATGCTCCATTTCAAGCAGCATAGAAAAAGACAAGGGTCAGAAAAAGACAAGGGTCAGAAGAATTTATGTATGGCAAAGTCAGACTAGGATCTCTAAGCTAAAAACGGAAGCAGGATTTTACAAACTTAAAGGCTTGCAATGTATTAAAACGAATGTTATTGAAATGCTAGTAAATCATAATAAAATACTAGCCAATTATGAGTAGACAGCACAGCCCTTGTCTGTTAAGAGCATGACTCTCATACCATGGGACAGGCAGGCCCTGGCTCTAGAGTCCAGAGAGACCTGGGTTCAAATCCCACCTCAGATCCTTGCCATGTGACCTGAAATTGGGCACTTAACCTTAGCCTTAAGTTGTATCATCTGTAAAATGAGAACAGTGAGTTTCTTTCTTGCAGGTGTTTCTGTGGGGCTTAGAAATAATAGATGTGGGGGGGCACCTGGGTGTCTCAGTCGGTTGAGCGTCTGACTCCTGGTTTCAGCTCAGGTCATATCACCATCATGAGATTGAACCCACATCAGGCTCTACTTTGAGTGTGGACCTACTTAAGATTCTCTCCCTCTCTCTTCCTCTGCCCCCTCTCCCCTGCTCACATGTGCTCTCTCTCTCTCTCTCTCTCTGTCTGCCCCCTCTCCCCTGCTCGTGGGCGCGCGCCCTCTCTCAAATAAATTTAAAAAAAAAAGAAAAAGAGGGGTGCCTGGGTGGCGCAGTCGGTTGGGCGTCCGACTTCAGCCAGGTCACGATCTCGCGGTCCGTGAGTTCGAGCCCCGCATCAGGCTCTGGGCTGATGGCTTGGAGCCTGGAGCCTGTTTCCGATTCTGTGTCTCCCTCTCTCTCTGCCCCTCCCCAGTTCATGCTCTGTCTCTCTCTGTCCCAAAAATAAAATAAAAACAAAACAAAACAAAAAAAAAAAACGTTGAAAAAAAAAAAAAAGAAAAAGAAATAATATACCCGGGAGTACCTAGGAGGAGAGGTTCCATAGAAGAGAGCAGAAGCTCAAATAAAGACCTACCTCCCACTTGGGCCAGAGGCCAGTGGCGTCTTTAAGGAAAACAGAAAATGCCAGGGAAGGGTTGGGAAGAAGTGAGGGTTGGTTTTAGAGTAATACTATACATTTATATTGTTTGGGATACCCTTGCTGGGAGTTTGGAGTTCCTGCAGCGTGTGCTTGTGAATCCTTACGTGCATCCGGCGGCGTTGTGCATAGAGACAGGTGAGTACTGTTTCTGTTTAAAAAAGGAAATCTGAACTTTGGTGTGGGGGAGCAGTAAAAAGTAACAGCAAGAGTGACTGAAAGAGAGAGAGAGAGGGAGAGAAGTAGGCAGAAGACGTCCCCGGGGAGCCACAGGCTGCTGCTAAATTTCAGCCGCAGTTGTCAGAGTTAAAGAAAACATCGGAGAAAGTGTCTCGTCGCGGGGTCCCCGGATTGTTCTGCTGTGAGTAAGGCCAGCTGAGGGGTGGACCAAGGCCAGCTGGCAGGGGCTCAGACGACCGGGCGCCATATGCACCAGCCACTGAGCTCATTTGCTCCACCTCGGTCACTTCATAGTCAGAGCTGCTTCGCGATCAGCACAAGGCACCGTGCAGATGTTTGGGGGCTGGGAAAGCAAGGCAGAGTTTGAGGAAGGAAGAAGTACATGCTTAGTGCTGAAGGGTGAGCCCGGGCCGCCTTGGGGATTTGGTAAAATGTGTTTGAATACAGCTAACTGGACACTGGGCTCAACAGCCTTGGGAGGGAGGTGCCACTGCTCTCTTGGTTCGACCAGGAAACTGAGGCATGGTGAGGTTAATTAACCCGTTGAAGTGTCATGGTCTAAAGCACAGAGGCGGAATTCTATCCCAGGTTTATCTGAATCCAAAGTCCTCATTCTTCACTACCGTATTTAGCTGCCGAGAAAATCCCTACAGGAGCGGTAAGGAGTTAGCCCAAGGCCGCCACATTGGGTTCTAGAACTCTGCTCCCTCAGTGAACGTTCATCGTGACTTTGTGAGGCAATGGAGCCCAGCGTGTGTATCCCCGAAGAGATGTCCGTCTCCTCCTGAGAGCCCTTGTGGTTGTGGATCTCCATTCTGGGAAATAGATTGAGAAGCACCTCAAGGACTATTCCAACAGGGTGGAAAACAGAGAAGCTTGGATCCATAGCAGTGATCAAGAACCAGTCGAAGCCTGGATCTAAGCAAAAGGGGATATAAAGTTTGCCGATTCAAGGGCTTTCCATGTCTGCCCCCACCTCTGCTCCCAGGCCCAGTAGGCTCCTGCTTACAGCTCTACCTGGGAATGTCCTGTGCCTGCTGATCAGCTATCTAGTGTACAAATTATTTTCAAATCCAGGTATGTTTTTGTAACTGTCAATTCCATTTTCCTTAAACTTGTTCACGGAACACCCCTGACAGTGGAGGAAAGTGAAGATTAACATTCCCCAGGGATGCCTGGGGATATACGCTGTGGCATTGCATCTCAGAAATGATATTGATTTGCAGACTCTGGTTTTAGGAAAAGAGAAACCATGCAAATCTATTACAAAAATGTTCTTGGTTTTATCTTCTATATCATTTATTTCTGCTCTAATCTTTATTCTTTCCTTCTGCTGGTTTCAGGCTTCATTTGTTGTTCTTTTTCTAGCTCCTTTAGGCATAAAGTTAGGTTATTTATTTGAGGGGTTTTTTTGTTGTTGTTTCTTAAGGTAGGCCTATATTGCTTTAAACTTCCTTCTTAGAACCACTTTTGCTGTGTCCCAAAGGTTTTGGGCCATTGTGGTTTCATTTTCTTCTGTTTCCAATGTACTTTATCATTTCTCCTTTTATGTCCTGGTTGACCCTTTCATTGTTTCGTAGTATGTTATTTATCCTCCACGTATTTATGATCTTTCCAGATTTTTTCTTGTGGCTGACTTCTAGTTTCATAACGTTGTGGTCAGCAAAGGTGTGTGATATGACTTCGATCTTCCAAAATTTGTTGAGGCTGTTTCTGTGGGCTAATGTGTGGTCTATTCTAGAGAATGTTCCATGTGCACTTGAAAAGAATGTGTATTCTGCTGTTTTAGGCTGGAATGTTCTGAAGATACCTGTTAAATCCATCTGGTCCAGTCTGTCATTCAAAGCCATCATTTCCTTGTTGATTTTCTGTTTAGATGATTTGTCCATCGATCTAAGTGGAGTGGCAAAGCCCCCTACTATTATTGTGTGACTATTGATTCGTTCCTTTATGTTTGTTATTAACTCTTGTATGTATTTGGGGGTTCGTGTTGGGGACATAAATATTTACAATTGTTAGATCTTGTTGGACCATCCCCTTTATTATTATGTACTGTTCTTCTTTATGTCTTGTTATAGTCTTTGTTTTAAAGTCTATTTGTCTGATCTGAGTATTGCTACTCTGATCACTTCTGATGTTCACTTATATGACAAATGTTTCTCTATCCCCTCACTTTCAATCTGCAGGTATCTTTAGGTCTGAAATGAGTCTCTTGTAGGCAGCATATACATGGGTCTTGTTTTTCTGTTTTGTTTTTGTTTTTATCCATTCTGTCACCATACATCTTTTGATTGGAGCATTTAGTCCATTTACATTCAAAGCAATTATTAATATATATTTATTGCCATTTTATTACTTGTTTTGTGGTTGTTTCTGAAGATTTTCTCTGATCCTTTCTTGTCTTTCTCTCTTTCATGGTTTGCTGGTTTTCTTTAGTGATATGTTTGGATTTCTTTATTTTTATTCTTGGCATATTTGTTAGTGGTTTTTGATTTGTGGTTACCATTAGGTTTGTATATAACATGTTCTGCATATAGCAATCTATATTAAGTCAATGGTCATTTGGGTTGGAACCCATTCTTTACTCCTCTCTTCCCCACATTTTAGGTATATGGTGTCATATCTCACATCCTTATATTTTGTGATTCCTTAACCGACTTCTTACAGAAATATTCATTTTTACCACTTTTGTGTTTCCTACCTTCATACTGACATTTTGGGTCTTTCCTTTCCACTCAAAGAGTCTCCTTTAATATTTCATGCAGGGCTGGTTTAGTGGTCCAATACTCCTTTAGTTTCTGTTTGTCTGGGAAACTCTTTATCTCTCCTTCTATCCTGAATGATAGCCTTGCTGGAGAGAGTATTCCTGGCTGCAGATTTTCCCCATTCAACACTTTGAATATATCATGCCACTTCCTTCTGGCTTGCAAAATTTCTGTTGAAGACTCTGCTGATAGCCTTATGGGGTTTCTTTTGTATGTAACTGTCTTCTTTGGTCTTACTGCTTTTAATGTTTTTTCTTTATCCCTATATTTTGCCATTGTAATTACAATAAATCTTGGTATGGGTCTGCTTTTATTGATTCTGTTGGGGGTTCTCTTTGCCTCCCGGACCTGGATATCTGTTTCCTTTCCCAGATTAGGAAAGTTTTCAGTTATTATTTCTTCAGATAAATTTTCTGGTCCCTTCTCTCTCTCTTCTTCTTCTGGGATGCCCATCATATGAATGTTAGTACCTTTTGTGGAGTCACTGAATTCCCGGAATCTATTCTCGTTTACATAATTCTTCTTTTTTCCTTCCTTCTTTTTTTTTTCCACTTTTGCTCAGCTTGCTTACCTTCCACTACTCTGTCTTCTAGGTCATTAATTGTTCTTCTGCTTCTTCCAGCCTACTCTTCATTCCATCAGGTTTGTTTCTCATTTCATTTATTGAGCCCTTATCTCTGCTGTGTTATTCCTTATATCTGTGTTAATGGTCTCACTGATGTCCTCCACTCTTTTCTCAAGTCCAGTGCTTTAAATTCTCAACCAGGCATGTTACTGATATCTATTTCACTTAGGTCTCACCCATGGCCTTGTTCTGTGCTTTAATTAGAGACAGATTCCTCCCTCTTCTCATTTTGTCTAAGTCTCTGTGCCTATTTCTGTGTGTTAGGAAAGTCAGCTACGTCCCCTGGTTTTGAAGGTAATGACTTTATGAAGAAGAGGTCCTGTAGTGCCCTGCTGTGTAGTTTCCCTTGTTCCCAAGGGCCTCGCGTTTCCAGGAGTGTCTCCACTGTGTGCTGTGTACTCTCTGTTCTTGTGTCCTGGCCACTTTATCCTTCAAGTCAGTCACCTCCAGAAGCTCTCTTTGCCTGTTGTGAGCAGTATTTGATCCCTGGCCTGAATGTGGTGCATTTTAACTAGGTGTGCCCTGGTCTGCTTGTGAAATGAGACCTGTTGTCACTGCCACTGGAACCGAGGCCTTGCAAAACTCCCTTGTTAGGAGATTCATATTAGCAGAGATTTGAGCCAGTGTTTTGGGGGACCCCCCACCACCACCATGCTGGGACTGAGGCAAGCATGACTGGAAGGAGCACTTCCACCAGAAGATCAGGGGCAGGGCTTGGTGTAAGCAAGTTAGGTAGCAAGTGTCAGCACTTTGCAGGTTCCCAGGTGGCCCTGGGCTTATGCTGAGGGGCACAGGAGGAAAATGGCAGCAGCCAGTTCCTTTGTTCTCTGAGCTATCCCTCTGTGAATGCCGTCTCTCTGGGTCGTGCTCTGAGATGAGTGAATCATCTCCCTACCGTGTGCCGTAGTGGGTCTTCATATCCCTATTTCCATTTTCCATGGTGTATGTCCGTGAGCTGTTTGCCCTGCCTTCTCTGCAAGAGCAGCACAATGCCCTCCGAGCTGTCCCAGAGCCAAGCCCACTGACTTTTAAAATCCAGGCTTTAAGCCTCACTCGTTGTAAGAACTCACACAGTTTGGGCCCTCTCGCTTTCCACGCCAATTACCATGGGGATTTGTTTTCCTAGTATGCTTGTTCCCTGTGTCCTAGTCTGTCTCTCGCCCTTCTCTGCAACTGTGGCTCCCTCCTCGACCACAGTGACCACAGTCTCTTTCTCTCCCAAGCCACGTCTCTATACTTCCTGCCTTCTTCGATGTGGCATCTTCTCTATCTTTAGTTGTTTGTTATGCCACTCTTCAGATGGATTTCTGGGGTATTTAGGATGGCTTCATAGTTACCTAGTTGTGTTTCTACAGGATGAGATGAGCCTAGGGTCCTCCTGCTCTGCTGCCGTCTTCCCCTTATCCTCTTTTCTTGGCTTTAATATGAAATCATCTATTTTTCAAATCTTTGGGTAAGGTTGAAGATCGAGAAAGATGTGTCTTGTTAATCCCATGGATTTTACTCTAATTGGGACTATGCAAATCTTCCAGGTCATGTTAGCATTTTAAAAAGTATTCTAAATGCACAAAGTAGTGATCAGTGGGGACTTTTCAGGGAGATAAAATGTCTCATATTTAGGATATGTGTGTGAGTGTATATATTCTATTAGTTATGTGGTTCCCATTGTCTACCTCTGCATTAATTTCAGTAAAAGTTGGGGAGACAATCCTTCCTAGGGTCAGTCCTGTCAGGCTACATGAGTGGCTGCTGGCCTTATGTACTCATAAGGCCATGTCCTGGGTAGAAGTTTTTATCGTCACTTGAAACAATGATTCAAAGTCTTTTAGTCTGTGGTTCCTGCCACTGAGGAACCTATGAGAAAACCTGAAGCCGACAGGATCTCCCATCTCTAAATTCCTTTCAATCTATGCTAAGGATCAGGATGGTTGTGGGCTGTTTATTCTACAGTTTAATTCTGCATTACTGGGGAGATCTCACTCACTCCTCAGCCCTGTGGAAGCAGCTTAGTCTCTGTGACAGTCTGGGTTGATCATTTTCCCCAGCTTCCTGGACGGGGACTCAGGTAGGCACATTTAGCCTTTTGACGTGTTCCCACACAGAGAACATTTTTCATGAGCAATTAACCCCTACTCTTTTTTCTTTTCTACTTGGATACAAAGTAAGTTATCAGTAGACATCTTTCAGCATCGAAGAGCGACAGCTGAGTCTGTGCTCTGAGTGGTGTTCTATAGAGATGAGAGCCGGGCTTGGCCTGGTATGATGATAGGACGCTCACCTTGATCAATTAAAAATAGAAGGCACCCTGTCAGCAGTCAGCACCAGTGAGTGGTGCTCATACTTGAACCTAAAGAATAGATCTTAGCTATTTCACTATTTAGCTTTTTTCACTATTAACACCTGCTGCCCATCACCCACAAGCAACCTGTTTGCAATATAACTTGGGAATCCTGCCTCATACGGCTCAACCTGTCCAGCCACCTGAGAGCAGTGACGCGTGAACCTCCTGACAGCTGGGACAGATCGTCATCTTCTGGACCCAGCCCCCCTCAAAACTCACTCAAGAGCCACTCTCTATCGCTATTGTTCACTGCTAGGATATCCAAGTAAGATTGGGGCTTCTACCAATAGGGTAAAAAAATCAGCTCATTATAGGTAACGTGTATAGTGCTTACCATGGGCCACGCACTGTTTGTGGTACTTTCCATTTGTTCATTTAGGACTCATGGTATCCCTAGTGAGTTAAGTAATGTATATTTCCCATTTTACAGAGGAAGAAGCCAAGGCCTGGTGATTAAATAAGAGTAGGCGGCAGAGTGGGATTGAGGTCCAGGTAGGCTGTCTGTGCCTGTTAGGGACTGGATGTCTGTGTCCCCCTCAAATTTTTATATTGAAGCCTTAACCCCTAACGTAATGGTAATTTAGAGATGGGACCTTTGAGAGGTGATTAGGTTCAGATGAGGTCACGTGGCAGGGGCGGGGGGCCTCGTGGTGGGATTAGTGCCCTTGTAAGAGGAGACATCAGAGAACTTGCTCCTTCTCTTTCCCTCCCTCCCTCCCTCCTTGCGCGCGCACACACACACACACACACACGCAGGTCATGTGAGCACAGTGAGAAATCAGCCTTCTGCGAGCCACAAGGGAGCTTTCACAAGAAAGCAGGCTCGCGGGCGCCCTGCTCCCAGATGTCCAGCCTCCAGAACTATGAGGATGAATGTCTGTGGTCTACGCCCACAGTCCCTGGCATGCTGTTACGGCAGCTCGGGCTGCCAGTGCTCTGTCAATCCCACCTCCCACAGAAGCCCTCACAGCCCCTCAGCTTTTCAAGAAACACCTGCCGATCGTTCTCGTTGGTCCTTCAGACGTCCTTCCTCGGCAGTGCCTCTTGGTTCAAGACCTTGATTTCGTCCGCCTCTCTGGGAGGAGGAGGGAACCGGCTCCTATTCCACCTTAGGAAGTGCAGGCGACCCACAGGCTAGGTCACAAGGGTGTATATTCTGGCACCACGGCGGCCAGTGAATATGCATGGAGTGAAAGCGGCACCTGTCTGTTCCAGAGCCCTGGGCTCTGCGGGGACCATCTCTGTGTCTCTGGATCTTCCAGATTTGAGGGCCAGCCAATAGTAGTCATGGTGAGGGGCGCTCGTCTCTCTTCGGGGGGCTCGTCACTCAGGCGGCAAATCGAAGAGGTGGGTCATCTTTATTGATGTCTGTCATAAATACTGTGCTCTAATATCGAGCCTAATATTCTATATTACCGTGGTTGTTGCCACTGTGAGACATCTAATTTTTCTCCTCAGGGAAATGGATAACTTTCTGTGACAGCACAGTTGACTCTTTCGGCTTTCTGTAAAATCACGCGAGAATCACAATCTAGAAATAGTGAGTGTTGAAATTGTCTATAAACACCCAGAAGAAACACTGTACCACAGACACCCACAGAATAATTTCTGGAAGCCTGCAGGCCCACCTCTAGGGGAGGAGAGTCAGAACTGGTACCGTGGCGTCCCTGCAGCCCTCCCCATCAGCCCCTGCAGGATCGAGCCCCATGTCCGGCTCTGCACTGTTAGCGTTTGGATTCTCTCTCTCCGGCTCTCTCTGCCCCTCCCCCACTCACGCGTGCATGCCGTCTTGCTCTCTCTCGCTCGCTCTCTCAAAATAAATAAATATTAAAAAAATTGTACAGCACCAGTTTTAAACCTGTCCCTGTTCTCACCTTGAACGCGAGTCCCACATTTCATAGCAGTGATAGCTGATTTCCTTGCCTTAATTTCCTGCACCAGGCCCTGTGCAGAATGGTAAGAATTGTTTTCCCCTCCGGAAAAATCGTTTCAGGAAATTCGTGGTCTCTAAAATGGGGTGCTAAAGAGCGAAATGGGAAATCAAAAGGACCACTACCCGAAAAAGGATCAGTTAATAATCCAAGTAAGCAAATCATAGCATCTACACTCCACGTCTTCACAGCCTGTTCCGGAAACATCGGGAACTGCCGTCTCGTCACTGGCCGGGGAATAAATGAGAGTTGAAATGTCGCCACGGATTTGTAAAGAATCGTCCCGTTCCACGCGCCCTGAAATAAGAGTTCCCTCCCTTGGGTAGGGGAGGGGTGGGGTGGGGTGAGGGGAGTCTGTGTTTCCTTCAGAGTTTTCTTTCTGGAGCTTTTGGCTTTGTCAGCGCTGCCCTGCCAGTTAGTGGGGGAAGGCTCCCCACTCCTGTGGCTTCTGTCATGAGTAGCTCACGCGATGATGACGGTGTTTGTGAGAGCAGAGCCCACACGCAAGGTGTCACGACCACAGTGAGCCGCTGAAACGGCTACCGTGAAAGATACGGACAAGACCAAGCGTGGTGAGGACGTGGGACAGCAGAGCTGCCCAGACATCCACTGTACTCGTGCAACTGCTTTGGTGACCTGACCTCTTGGGGCGTCTCTTATAAAGTTCATCACACACAAGCACACCTCGTTTTATTGTGCTTCACGGATACTGCATTCTTTACACATCGAAGGGTGGTGGCAACCCCGCCTTGAGCGAGTCCGTTGGTGCCATTTTTCCAGCATTTGTTCACTTTGTGTCTCTGTGTCCCGTTTTCGTAATTCTCACAAGATTTCAAACTTTGTCATCATTGTTATTGTTTAATTTATTAAAATGTTGTTAATAATTTATAATAATAATTTATAATAAGTTATAATAATTTATATTAATTTTTATAATTTATAACATATAATAATAAATTAAATTATATTCCATCAATATATAGAATATATGTTTATAGATCTATTAATTATAGATAATTAATAATAGATTAATATAATTAATTAATCAATAGATTAATATAATTAATTAGAATAATTAATATAGATATATTAATTATAGATAATTAATAATTATTATTGTTAAAATAAACAATGTTTATTTATTTTTGAGAGAGAGTGTGAGTGGGGGACAGTCAGAGAGAGAGGGAGACACAGAATCTGAAGGTGTCAGCACAGAGCCTGTATGCGGGGCTTGAACTCACCAACAGTGAGATCAGACCTGAGCTGAAGTCGCATGCTTAACCAACTGAGCCACCCAGGGGCCCCTCACACTTTGTCATCATTATTATATTTGTTATGGGGACCTGGGATCAGTGATCTTTGACGTTACTCTTGTAACAAGAGTTTGGGGGCGCTGCAAACCACACGCATGTAAGACAATGAACTCAATCCACAAATGTGTATGTTCTGACTGCTCCACCCCCAGCCAGACATTCCCGGTCTCTCCTCCTCTCCTTGGGCCTCCCTGTTCCGCGAGACACAACAATATTGAAATTAGGCCAGTGAATAACCCTATAGCGGCCTCTATGTGTTCACGTGTAAGGAAGAGTCTCACGTCTCTCGCTTCGAATCAAAACCCAGAAATGATCGAGCTTGGTGAGGAAGGTTTGCCCAAAGCTGAGCCAGACCCAAAGGTAGCCCTTTTCCACCAGACAGCCAAGCTGTGAACGCAGAGAAAACGTTCTGGAAGGAAGTTGGAAGGGCTTCTCCGGTGAACACACAAATGGTGAGCAAGGGAAACAGCCTATTGCAGATCCAGAGTCACCTGGAGTGGCCTGGACAGAAGGTTACATCAGCCACAACATTCCCTCCAAGCAGAGCCTAACCCGGAGCAAGCCCCTAATTCTCTTCAGTTTTATGAAGGCCGAGAGAGGTGAGGAGGCTACCAGGAGCGGAGTTGGAAGCTAGGAGAGGTGGGTTCGTGAAGCTTACAGAAGGAAGCCTCCAGAACATAAATGATGCAGGGTGAAGCAGCAGGTGCTGATGAGAAGCGGCAGCAAGTTTCCAGAAGGTCTGGCCAAGGTAGTTAATGAAGGTGGCTGCACCAAACAGCAGATTTTCAATGCAGACAAAACAGACTTCTATTGGAAGAAGATGCCACTGAGGACTTTCACAGCTAGAGAGAGGCCACTGCCTGGCTTCTAAGCTCCAAAGAACAGGCTGACTCTCTCGTTAGAAGCTAATGCAGCTGGTGACTTGAACCGGAAGCCAACTTCGCTGAAGTTGAAGTCCGTGAAGTGCTCACGGACCGTTCTGAAAATCCTAGGTCCCGTTAGAATTATGCCCAGTCCACTGTGCTTTACCAGTGGATCAGCGAAGCCTGGATGACAGTATGTCTGTTTACAGCACGTCACGTTTACAACATGGTTTACTGAATATTTTAAGCCCGCGGTTGAGACCTGCTGCTCAGGAAGAAAGATTCCTTTGGAAATATTGCTGCTCGTTGCCAGTGCACGTGGTCACCCAAGAGCTCTGATGGAGACGCCCAAGGAGACTAACGTTTCCACGCCTGCTGCCACGGCGTGGATTCTGCAGCTCACGGATTGACGAGTCATTTCCACCTTCAAGTCTTACTATTGAAGAAATGCGTTTTGAAAGGCTATCGATGTCATAAAAAGTGATTCCTCTGATGGATCTGGGCAAAGCAAATTGAAAACCTCCCGGAAAGGATTCGGCATTCTAGATGTCATCAAGAACATTCGTGATTCGTGGGAAGAGGTCAAAATATGCACATTTGCAGGCGTTTGGCAGAAGTGGATTCCCACCCTTGGGGATGACTCTGGGGGCTCGGGGCGTCGGTGGAGGCAATCACGGCTGACGTGGTGGAAACAGCGAGAGAACCAGAACTAGAAGTGGGGCCTGAAGGTGGACGGGGTTGCTGCGTCTCGTGACAGGACGCGATGGGGTGAGGACTGCTTCTCACCGCTGAGCAGAGAACGTGGTTTCTCCAGATGGACTCTGCTCCTGCTGAAGATGCTGTGAAGCTTGTTGACATGACAACGAAGGATTTAGAATGTTATATACACTTGGTACTTAAAGCAGCGGCAGGATTTGAAAGGACTGACTCCAGTTTTGAAAGAAGTTCCACTGTGAGTGAAATGCTATCAAACAGCATCTCATGTGACAAGGAAACCATTCATGAAAGGAAGAGTCCCTTGCTGCAGCAAACTTGAGTGTTTCTTCTAAGAAATTGCCACACCCACGCCAGCCTTCAGCACCCGCCGCCCCGATCAGTCAGCAGCCATCGACATCGAGGCAGGACCCTCCCCCAGCAAAAGGATTACGATTTGCTGAAAGCTCAGATGATGGTTAGCTTTTCTCAGCAGTACAGTATTTTTAAATTAAGGTATGTGCATTGTTTCTTAAGACCTAATTCCATTGCCCAATTAACAGACTATAATATAGCATAGACATAACTTTTATATGCAGTGGGAAACCAAAAAACTCATTTGACTTGTTTCATTGCAATATTTGCTCTATTGTCGCGGTCTGGAACTGAACCCCCAACATCTCTGCGGTATACCTGCACATGACAGAGCAACCCCACTCTCAGGTGTTGACCCCAAAGAAACAGAAACATATGTACACAAAAACGACTCTGTACACACGCGCACAGCAGCCTTATTATTGATAATAGGCCCAAACTAGAAAGAACCCCAAGGTCCATTCACAGGAGACTGGTTAAGCAGATTGTGATATATTCACACAACAGAATACCGCTCAAACATTTTAAAAAGAATAGGTTATAGATACCCGCAGGAACACGCATGAATCTCAAAGGCATCATGTTGGGTGAAAGAATGTCTTCCTGCTTACGTGAAGTCCTAAAACAGGCAAAACTTAGCTGTTAGTGACAAATCAGGGCAGGGGAGGGATCAGGCAGGTGTAGTTATACAGATGTACACAATTGTCAGAACTCTTTGAACCAAAAACTGAAGATTTCCACATTTGACTATATTTAAATTATAATACCCCCCTTCCCCGGAAAGCATTCCTTTATCCTCCTGGAGGGGGAATACAGTTTTTTTTTTTTTTATATTTATTTTTGAGAGAGAGAGAGACTCAGTGTGAACGGGAGAGGGTCAGAGAGAGGGGGAGACACAGAATCCGAAGCAGGCTCAGGGCTCTGAGCTGTCGGCACAGAGCCCGACGCGGGGCTGGAACCCACGAACTGTGAGATCACGACCTGAGCCGAAGTCGGACGCTTAACCGACGGAGCCACCCAGATGCCCCACATTAATCATCCACCACTCACTTTTGAGGGTTTCAAAATAATAGTGTCCATTGATAGAGCCACCTTATGCTTTAGTGACAAAAAAAAAAAAAAGCCCACTGTCGAAAAGAGAGCGTTTGTTACATGCTTGGTTCTTAACGACCCCACGTTTGTGGGAATGATATTTTTAGGTGGTTGCTTCTTCTCGCCCATCTTCAGGGATCACAGCAAGGCTGAGGTAGCAGCTTCTTGTGCCGGGGGTTATGGCTTCAAGTCCCCTTTTGTGCAGGTAGATCTGGACGTGCCACTGGGCCGGCATTTAAATGTCCAGATCAGGCGTGTGGGGTGGTTTCTGAGTTAGCACAGGTATGTAGGCGCTTCTGGCATCGCTTGGTTGTTTTTCCAAAACTTCATTTGCATTCCGAGCGCGGGGGAGGAGAGTCGTCTGAGGACGTTCTGTGGGAGACAACTGAGACGTTACTTTTCAGTAAATCTAAGCGTGACATTGGCACCAGCGTTAATGCCGTAGGTATTCTGTGGAGGAGAACTGTGGGCACACGTGACTATGGGAAGGGAACTCGATTTCAGCCTGAAATTGCGCCCTCCTTCCCGAAGCGAGTGGACGTGGTCTCAGCTCAGTCCCTTATCAGGCCACACACGGGATAGTCTTCCCTGCACCTGTCTGTCGTTGCGCCTGCCCCAGAGTTCCCTGGGGAGGATGGGTTTGTGCCGCGCACCTGCCTCTCAGCCTCGGCGTGGGGGGGGTGCACAGCTCCTAAGCAAACGCGTCGACTGTCCCACAGTCACCCAGAGCAAATAGTGCGAGAACGTACATCGCCACCCTTCCCGAAACGACTCTCGCAGAGAGAAAAGCGGATTTAACTTCCCTCGTGCGCATCCGTGGCAAACAAGGTTTTTGGAAAGCCAGAGCTCACCGACAAAACTAGGGCTCCCTTGGCCTTTGAACGGAAACACAAATTTAGGAAAGGTGAGGGGTAAACAAGACCTAAGGAGTAGAAACCACAAGTACAAGTGTCCCTACCAGGCGGATGGTCCTTAGAGGTTTGGCTTAATTTTGTTACTGTGGCTGGCGGGGGGGTGGGGGGGGGGCGCAGGGATTGGGGGGGGCGGTTCTTTGGTTCTGTTTTTGTGACACTGCAAGTCCTCCAGATTTTCTTTGACTTACAGTTTGAATTTGGTGCCCTGTGTGTCTGGTGTTAAATGGAAGTCAGACTTGGGGCTTGAGTGTTATTGCCAAGCCTGTGCTGGGGGACGTTCGTTCTCTCCTGCCCCGGGACGGGCGGGCGCGGGAGAAGGAAGCCCCTCGTTGCTCACGTTTAGGGGAGGCAGTGGGGCTTGGGGACAACCAACGGCTTTGGATGTGGCAGCAGATCCTGGGGGGAAGTTGCAGAATTAAATTTCCTTCTGTGCAACGGGAACTGTGAGGGGTCACATGGGAAGTCCTGCACATAGAGATGCACAAAGAAGCCCTAGTTCCTTCTCTGGGCAGGTGAGCGGTTGGCTTCCGCTGTCAGCACCTTGGTTCCCATGCACCCCGCACTGGGAGCACGAAGTACCTTACCTGGCTCTGGTTACTTCTGCTTCCCTTTTGAAACTTCTCGTCTATTGGTCTCTTGGGTGCCTCTGTCGGTTGAGCGTTCAACTCTGGATATCATCTAGGGTCATGATCTGATGGTGGTGAAATCAATCCCTGCATCAGGCTCTGCAATGACAGCATGGAGCCTGCTTGGGATTCTCTCTCTCCCTCTCTATCCGCCCCTCCCCTGCTCATGTTTGCACACGCATGTGCGCTCTCTCAAGTAAATAAAACTTAAACAACAACAAACTCCTGGTCTATCACCATGTTCCTGGATGGCTGGACCTGAGTTTGCGGGTGTGTGTGTGAGATTAGTAGCACTGTAGCAAACAAACGCACTAATCCCTGATCACTCCTATTGTGGGTGCCCCTGGTTCATACTTCTAATCTAACTCAGTGCTGTGCTGGGCAGCTCATTATAGTCAGACAAACCTCCAGTCCTGTCTGGGCTCTCACCTTTTTGCACCCTAATGTATCAACTCATTCTACCCACCTGAGCCTCAGTTTACTGCAGTGGGTTCCTGTGCATTTGGCACCCGAGTGGCTCATGTCTGTGCTAGTAAAGATGTGCTAACTGGGAAGAGGGGGTCCCTTCTTCCCAACAGACTGTTAGCACATCAAAAGGATATTTTTAAAACCTCACTCAATAGTACGTAGGAGAGGGGAGGGGAAAGAGTAATTAAGTGCCATTTGTCACCCAGCCCAGCTCAATAAACATTTTGTGTGTGTGTGTCATGCTTAAGAGAACAAGAAAATGTAATTAAGTTTAAACAACTAAAGCTGTGGCCTTAGGGAAGCTTTCAGGACGTTGGACCTCAGTCATTCCATGAAAATCTGTAGAAACTTTTCTGGAACCACACTTTTAAGTTATATACATGAAATCTTCCCGGCTCCAAGTTTTAAACACCAGCAACAGCAACAACAATATTTGCAAATCTCTATATAACTTTTGTCAATTTGGGTGGGGGCTTCATATTTCCAGTAGGGCAGCTCAAAGTTCACGGTCCTTACTTCGCTCAGCAAGTAAAATTCTTACTGAGTTTCGTAATCTAGTTTAAATCATTGCTGTCAAGTGTTATTTTTAAATGACCGTACCCTTTGGTAAATACACCTAGCAGATGATCCAGGACGTACCCCCGGTAAGTATAGCTCAAACCAGTCCCACCTTCCATGGGCAAGTACCACCCCAGGCGGGTACAGCAGAGAGCAATACCCAAGGTGCCAACTCAGCCCTGCGGCCGGGGACTCAGCCAGCCATAGAGGCAAGAGGGTTGTTGATGGGCTCCTTCCCATGGTTCGCTTGGGAGGTGGAGGGAGGGGTCGGGTTACATCTTTCATTCATGTGAGTAATACATGTTTTCAGTAGAAAAAACGGGAAGTAGAGATAGCCAGAGAGATATGCAAACACCAGTCACCGTCCTCCTGTATCCCAGATGCATTATTCACGAACATGTCAGCTGCACGTAAGAAAGCGGGTGTTAGTCTCCAGCCCGGCAAGGCCGGGACCACTCCACCCCTTTTGAAGTCCCAAAATGTGTTTGTGAAAGGCGAGCAAATCCTAAAACACGACCTACAACAATCGGAGTGTATATTGACGTATATAGACACGTGCTGAAGGCTTCACATTCAAAGACACGGGAACTTGTAGCAGACTGCATCAGGACATGGCATCTCAAGTTCAATTTCGAGATTTGGCCCAGTTGTGCTGCTTTTCCCACACTCCCATTGCCATGGTGGGTCCGTTGGAAGAGGTGTCAGAACCGGAGTTTGCATTAGCCTTATAACATTCCTCTGTGCCAACGAATCTAATTCTCTGTCCCTCTTAATTGCCACCCACGAGCCCATTGTCTGTAGGTACCACAATATAATTAAGTCCTGTTCTTGGACGTTTCTTTCTTCCTGTCTTTGGTAGCACAGCACGGTGTGAATATTCTTGCGCTTACTTCTTCGGACACTTCATTACTTATTTCCTGAGGATGAAGTGGAAGAGACGTGATTGATGGGGCGCAACGCGCTCCCATAGTTTTAAGTCAGAAAACAGGCACTTTTTTTAGAAAAATCAAAGCAAGTCCTCCAGGCCCTGGGTGGAGTTCAGCTTTACCCCAGACCTCACTGCGTCTCAGACCCATCGTCAGAAGCTCCGAGTCCCGAGGAGAGCCACGCGACAGAGTTCGGAGGCAAGACCCGAGCGGTTGGGCGTGGGCTTTGCCGTGGCTGCTCGGGACAAGGGCCGCGGTGGGTGTGGCGGGCCCACCAGAACAGAGGACGGAAACCAGAGAGCGCGTTGAAACTAGCATGCCGCGTGGGGGCCAAACCCCGCCCTCTGCACTTGAAGAGAGCTGCCCTGAGCGCCCCCTGATTCTCAGCCCTGCCGCGTCCCTGCAAGTGTCCCCCAGCTTACGTGTGCCTCGACCCCACTGCCCGCCCGCCCTCGGAAAGCCTCCGGCCACTTGGTAATGAGTTGTGGCAAAACCTCTCTCTTCCCGTCGAACCAAATGGTGAGGACTCCGGAAAAGCAAAGGAACGAACGTGAAGGGTTCTGTCACCCCTGTCCCTTTTCGAAGTGGCCCACCCTTCCAGGCCAACTTGCCGGTTGCCAGCCAGCTCCAAGCTCCCAGCCCGGCTCACCGGAAACCCCAATCTAAGGACTCCCTACTCCCCAGCCCCCACATTTGCTTAGAGCAAACTTGTCCGCACCTCCCTCCCCGGCTTTTGCCCTACATTCTCTTTTCCCCTCCTCCCCTGACATTTAACTTGGCCCCACAGCTCTATACCTTAAAACACTCTGCCCCAAACTGTCTGTGATGCAGCATGCCAGGACCAAGAAAAGCTCATCAAAGGCTGCTGTCCTCGCTGCCTGTCCCTGTCACTCATCGTTCCCCTTGGAACTGCTCTCCCTCTACCCTTCCCTAGCTGCCGAAACCCTGCTTATCTTTCTAGACACATCTCACGTTCTGTGTTCTTTAAGGAGCCTGACCAGCCTTCTGAAACCCCCTAGAATGTGATCGCAATACATGTCATATTCCGCTGTGTCGTGTACGGACGGTCCCTGACTTAGGATGGTTCCATTTAGGATTTTCCAACTTGATGATGACGTGAGAGCGAGACGCATTCAGTAGAAGCCGTACTTGGAGCTTTGAATCTGGATCTTTTCCTAGGCCAGCGGCATGTGGTACGATTGTCTCTCGTGACGCCGGGCAGTGGCCACTCCCCAGGCAGCCGGCACAGCCCCGAGGGTGAATAACCGACACGCTCACAACCATTCGCCGCCCAGACAACTACCTGTCACTTTTAGCACCGTATTCAGTACGTCGCAGGAGATTCTCGTTTTTTGTTTCTTTTTTTTATCAAAGCATAGTTGGCACACCACGTTATGTTAGCTTCCGGTGCGCAGCGTAGTGATGCAACAAATCTCTTTGTAGTGTGACTGCCGCGTGTCACCATACAACGCTTCCCGTCCCACTGACCGTCTTCCCTAGGCTGTGCCTTTCATCCCCGTGATGGAAGCCTCTATCTGTCACCCTCTTCGTCTGTTTTACCCTCCCCCCCTGCATTCCCGCTCCCCTCCGGCAACCACCAATTTGTTCTCTGTACTTGTGGGTCTTTTTCTGCGTTTTTGTTTGTTAATAAGTTTGTTTTTTAGATTCCACGTGGAAGGGAAAATATGGCTTTTGTCTTTGTCTGGCTTCTTTCACTCAGCGTTATACCCTCTGGTACGTCCATCCACGTGGTCCCACACAGCAAGATCTCATTCGTGTTCACGGTTGAGTAATATTCCGTTGTGTGTCCGTACACCCCCCCCCCCACCCACATCTTCTGGATCCATTCATCTGTGGATGGACACTTAGGTTGCTTCCATATCTTGACTATGGATTGTAAATAATGCTACAGTAAACATAAGGGCACATATATCTTTCGAATTAGTGTTTTTGTTTTCTTTGGCTAAATACCCAGTAGTGGAATTTGGGGACCCTATGGTTATTTCTATTTGTAATTTTTTGAGGAACCTCCATACAGTTTTCCACATTAATGCTTTATTATAAAATAGGCTTGGGGCACCTGGGTGGCTCAGTTGTTTGGGCTCCCAAGTCTTGATTTAGGCTCAGATCATGATCTTATGATTTGTGAGTTCTAGCCCCACGTCGGGCTCTGCACAGACAGCATGGGGCCTGCCTAGAATTCTGTCTCCCTCTCCCTCTCTGCCCCTCCCCAGTGTGCTTCTATATATCTCTCAAAACAAAAATAAACTTAAAAAAATAAAACAGGGTTTTGATGATTTTGCCCAACTGGCTATGGTGTTCAGTAAGTTAGGTATATTGACTGCATTTTTGAGTTATGATATTTTCAACTTATGATGGGTTTATCAGCATATGACCCTGTTGAAAATCAGGGAATATCTATAGATGATACCACGTGTGTGTGTGTGTGTGTGTGTGTGTGTGTGTGTGTGTGTGTGTGTACTTAATGATTTTAAGTTCCTGGGAGGCAAGGACTATAACCATTCATTTTCCTCTTCTGGGTGTTCAGAATCACTATACCTTGCACCAAGGTACTGGTTCTACGAACGAATGAGCAGCGAAGGAACATGGGCTGATGTATAAGGGAAGTGGATGTAATGAGCCTCCTAGAGAAAAGTTGATTTGATAGCAAGCTGGCCCCAACCTTTCCATATAGGAGGGATTTGGGGACAGCGTTCTGATCAGAAAGAGGCTTAAAAAAGCACTTTTTAAAGAGGGAGACAACAACGCTTGTTAAAATGAAAGGAGACCAGAGCTGATGGAGATCAACAGAGAGGCACATTTTCGCTGTGATTGAATGTCTGGTGTGTGTGTGTGTGTGTGTGTGTGTGTGTGTGTGTGTGTTATGGGATGTTTTCCATTGATTAAATCACGTAGGTTTTTTGAAAGAACAAACCTAACGCACGTGTCACTTCTCTGTCTTGCAGGCAACCATGGTCCTGAGCTCTGCACACTTCTGGTTGGGATTATTTCTGGTTCCCACGGCGTGTTTGATCGAAGATGTGGCGTGGAGAGCGTAAGTGAAAAGTGAAGTGGCCGCCCTAAGTCTTGCTCAGCTGCCCTTGCAATCACCTTTCGTGAACCCTGCGGCAGGGTCCTGCATGCTGTGAGACTTCTCAAGAATCAGGTCTCCTGCCTGGCCAAAAACTGTATGTGGAGGTCATTTCAAATTAGAAAATACTTGGAAGGAAGGAGTCTTCATTTTCCCAGTAACTCACAGTAGGAATCCTTCAAATATAATTTATTTAGAGTGTCCGTGTACAGATCTATGTGAACATTAATCACAAAGATGAAATTATAATGTGGGTCAGACAGGAAACAATTCATGCTCAACTTTTGCTTACGTTTCAAAATAATATTGTTTCTGAAATGTCTTGTGTACAAGGTAAGTGAAGCAACTACGTTCCAAGAGAATGTAAATTTTAATTTTATCCATGAGAAAGAGACGGAATACTCCAAATGAGGTAACACTGAGTTTTGTTTGGGGCAGGCCTGATCCCTCCTACAAACAGTTGCCGACTTCCCTGAAAATTGAGCCTCCTGGATTGGTTTTACTTTAGGCAAAGCATAATTATTTTGGGGCCCTGAGGTAGAGAATTGAGACTTTAATCCAAACCTTCCAGGAAAAGACATCAGATTTCATTTTTATTTCCCCCTTCCTCCCACACTCAATGAGAATTGTTCTTGCCTGACAGTTAAGGATGTCTTTTGAAAAAGTCTTCACTTTGGCATTATCTTGACACCCGATGATGCCTAACGTGGAGAGAGAGAGAGAGAGAGAGAGAGAGAGAGAGAGAGAGAGAGAGGAAGAGAGAGAATTGTATAGCACATATTTTGGGTGCGTTTTTTTTCCTCTTCACTAAGTTTTGCAACTGTTGGTAAAAACTAAATAATTCTAATTTATTAAATGGCTTGATTTACCACTACTTTCCTTTTATCTACTAAACCCGTGTTTTGTAAATAACTGAACTAGAATCTTTGGAAATGAAATTATAGCCAGGAAAGATGTTTTCTTAATCTAATAAATGCACTGAGAGAAAATGTTCTGTTATTTGTTCTTATAGCACAAAGCCCAATTGTGGCATACCATTTTACCTTGCTAAATTTCTTCAATTTCACATGACAGTTGGGTTAGTTTTAGGTAAATACAGCATGACGTTGGTTACATTAGATCACTTTACAATTTATACTGATTGAGAATAGTGATGCAATTATAAATTAATCTCAGCCTATTTTAATTCAACTATCTAGATTAATGCCATGAAAAAACGTGTTATTGAGACTGTATTTGCCAAGTGAGACTTTAGCAAAAGTATCTTTCTACCATTTCGAAGAGTGTTGGCCGATGACAGTGTTCTCTACCTCCTCGTCTTTTCCAATCCATTCTGAGTAAAAGTTACCGGTCACCAAGGAAGCAAATTATTCCTTCAAGCGGGACTTGTTTTTGGTTTCCCCTGGCACTGTAAAATTAGTGCCATTTACATTTTAGCAAGAATAAATCAAAGGACACTGCCTCCAGCTCCACCGGAGGGAAAGAGCAAAAGTCACTTCATTTCCAAGAAGCTTGCCAGCCAGGTAGGAGCAGGGGCCGTGCTCTGTGGTGAGGAGGCTGGTGGGGGGCCAACAGAGGCAGACAGACCCCAGGCATTGTCCCACCTGCTACCTCCTGCCCAGTAGGGGCCCAGAAAACAGCCCTTCCCAGGAGCAGACGGCACCTCGGCTTTGGGCTGAGCCGGGAGGGCCGCTACCAAAGTGCAGGGACACTTACAGAAATGTACTTTTGTCCCTTTCTGTTTGGAGAAACCAGGGAGGGTGTGTACCTTGGCTCTCACCTGCAGTATTTGCCCAAAGAATATGCTCAATTTGTAGTACACATTTCACGTCTAAAGTACAGTCACCTCTGTCCTCAAAAAACAAGAATTTCACAAGTTTACTTGGGAATCCTCCCATGATCACGGGGCCCATGTTTACACTCCCGCCCTGACATCGATGTTGTCCCGTAAATTCAGAGGCTTCTCTGGGAAGAGAAAGCCTACTATGAGTCAGTCGCACTGTGATTTCTCTTTCTGAGCTTTAACTCCCGGGACGTGTTCCGGTTTTCCTTCCTGCACACTGAGCAAACACACGAACCCTGCTTGTCCACAACCTCCCTTCACTGGGTTCCGGGTGTCAACTATTCATTGAGACACGATGTGCTGTGACTGTCCTTGGGCTTCCAAGGAGAGTTTTGAGTGAAGTGAATCGGAATTACCAAACCAAAAATTACCACAGGCTCGGAAGAGCCTGTGGGGCCTGTCAGAGTCTCTCACGGGATGACTCTCTCATCTTGCCTTGGCCCAATCTTACTGGACTTTTTGTTTTGTCTTGAATGTTGGAGGTTGACTCTCTTTTGAAAGAGCTTTTAAATCCCAGCAGGAGGCAGGCCCACCTTTTTGCATGTATTTCTATGAGTGTTGAGGGAAGTGAGCTGCTCTTTCTACATTTTCCCCCCTTAGCCTGCCCAGTCCCCCTCTCCCATTTCAGGACCTAGACTGTTTCAGAGTCAGGAAAAAAAAAAAAAAAGAAAGAAAGAAAGAAAACCAGCATGAGGTAATTCAGTCATTTTTTCCATGAAGTCTGTCAGCTTTCTGGTCGAAGATCCGTGAGACTATCTTAAGTCAGATTTGGATGCCATAAAGTACCTCCTCTGTTATCCTATTAACCATAATTTTCATCAGGGACCGAACTAACACATCTTTTACTAAAATAATTGACTGATTATATGTGATACCTGGCTAATGAGTATTTTTATTAGAAGCATGAAGTTTAAATTGCCCAGAACTATTTTAATACACTTGAGCTTACACGCTTCCAAAATGTTTACCCATGACCACATTCTTAGGTAAGCTGCCATGCACTCATTCTCATTTAGGAGAAATTCGTTAGTTGCTTTGTAGAAATAATATAAAGCTCAAGGCCACTGGGCACAGGAACCCGTCTCCTTTTATCTAACCGTATCTCTTATACTTTACCAGTCAGCACACAATACGTTCAGCAATTCCAGAATGATTTCATTTCCTTATTATAATCCCAGATAGGCAGTTAAATGGAAATAAAAAGTAATAAGAAATTTCTGTATACAAATGAGTCTTGATTTCAAAAAAAAAAAAACCAACTAAACTAAGTTTTTGTGAACCAAATTGTATTTACATTTTCATCCACATTTAGTGGAATCGAACATCTCCTTGACTTGCTGCTTTTCCATGCAGAGGAGGGAGTCAAGGAACAAAGTTTCAGAAACAGAAAGATGAAAAGGTCAAGATGCTACGTCGATCTATTTGTGTTAAAAACCCCCGAATACGTGGAGATACCCATAGCCGTATCTGGAGGCTCCCAGCCGACTCTCACGCTCTGACAGTGGCTAAGCAACCCACGCTACCCCTCGTGGGATCATCTGGTCTTTTGGTGCGGGGTTGGATGGAGCAGCCCCAGACCACAGCGGGCCAGCCGTTGGGGGACAGTGGGGCTCACTGTGTCACAGCTGTGACTCAGAACAAGCCACACCCCGGTGCCTGGTGAGACCGAACTCGCATGCCAGTGGCTGATGCTTAAAGGCCGGCTTTTCACATGTGAACTTTGACAGGGGGAGGAGAGCCATTCATCTAACGAAGAATTTATGAATGAGGTAAAGGCCCTTGAAAAAGCAGTTTTGCGTTGCTACCATCACTTCTACCCCAGTGCCACACGCAGAAAGACTCACGGAATCATCCCCGAGCGTTGCCATACGGTGTTCTCAAATAGTGGTCAAGTCCCATGAGCTAGGCTCGTGGAAATACTGAAAACTTGCTGAGTAATTCTTGGACACCGATGAGTTTCATCCATTAAAAACATGCCCAGTGTCTGGGGGCATTAGGATACTCAGATCATTTCACCCTGAAATGATTTTGTGAATGAGCCAAAACTGGCAGTTTCAATGTAGTGGGTCAGATTCGTTTTCCCTTGGCCTAAGGTGTAGATTTCCAGCCCACTGGCCCAGCCTCCCTGTTCCTAGCCTACTTCTTGGTGGCACCCTTGTCCCCCAGCCCAGAAGATAACTCCGAGGGCTGTTACAGAGGTTGATGAGCCCTGATTGCTCTGTGTTGGGAGAAGGAGGGAGGAAGGAGGGGAGGGGTGGATTGAGGACCATCCTGAAACAGAGCACATGTTCATCCCCCAGGACCCGCAGATGTGTTCTCTGTGTATTTGGGGACCTGTATATCTGGGGTGAATCCTAGCGGAGCGGGGCTTGCCCCTTAGTTGTCTCCCTATCATCCTAGCCCCGTGAGCCCATGAGATAAAAGTTCAAGTTGGGGGCCCAGCATATTCAATAATAATGAACAGTGCAAATTTCAACATTCTTTTTTTACTGTCTCCGGCAAAACGCTAAACGTTTTCTCATTTCTTGTTTAAATTAAAATTCCACAGTCTCTGCTTTGAACTGCAGTATGTTATCACTACTGAGTCCCGGGACTCGGCTTGATGTAATTAAGGTATTATGTGTTAAAACCTGTGTGGCTAAGTTCTCTTGTTTACTTTGGGGAAAAGGAATGACAGGCACATACACAGTGTCTTAGGACTAATACTCCATTATAGATTAACTTGGAGTGTTAGGGGATGACTGGGCGTTATCTTAACAGACTTCTTCCCTTGAAGGTGGAGGGTGGGAGGAAGAATGCGATTTCACTGCAACAGCTTGCGTCTTCAGAATGTTCCCGTTACGCTGTTTTCTCTTCCTTGCAGAGATGCTCCGTTTTTGTTCTTGGTCTGTCTTTGAGTCCTGGCACTTAGCAGGGTCTCCACATCTGTTTACACTGAAACTAATGAAAAGCTTTTTGTAATACAGAAACCTGCCCTATATTGCTAAGCAATGAGCCCTTTTTCTTTTTAGTTGTACCCCCCCCCCCCCCGGTTTCATACCTGTGTCTAGTCAAATGGCCTTTTCCTTCAGCGGTACCGTTTCCAACCAGTAGCTCTGTGTTTAGTCTCAATTTCAGGAAGATCCTGAGATCAGCTGCTTGTTTGAATGTTGTAAGGTATTCTTAGTTTAATCAGAAAAAGAGGGCAGGCGGTTCTTCCTGCAGTTCGAGGGGGGTGACCTGACTAGGCTGAGGTTTAAACTGTGGTGCAGAGGCCAGCTTATTTCCGTTGCTACATCAGTTGCTTTACGCCACGGAGACCCACATAGATGGGCCCTGAGGGTAAGTCTCTGCAAGAGAACAGTGGAAAAGCTGTGCCTGGATATTTGTATTGACCCTAAATTTCAGGTCCAGAGTTTGGCTTGAAGAGCATGAATTCCAGCATTATAAACCCCATTCCCGGGGCACCTGGGTGGCCTGGGTGGCTCAGTCGGTTAAGCATCTGACTTCAGCTCATAGTCATGATCTCACGGTCCATGAGTTCAAACCCCACGTCGGGCTCTGTGCTGACAGCTCAGAGTCTGGAGCCTGCTTTGGATTCTGTGTGTGCCTCTCTCTGCCCCCCGCCCCACCCTCTACCCCCTGACACCCGCCGCTCACACTCTGTCTCTATCTCTCAAATTAAATAAACATACATACATACATACATACATCCCATTCCTGCTGTGACAGTGGCTCTTTTGACGCTAAAAAGAGAACAAACTACTCACCCGGGGTCTGTGATCCCAGTAGGGGCCAGGGCTAAGGGATCCGCATACATCCACTAGGGTAAGGATTTAAAGCATCTTCTGGGTTCTTAGGTTCTGCAGTGAAACCCTTTGGAGATGGACCCGTGAATATCCACGGACCCCGGTCCTTGGTCTGAAAGGCTGGGCCCTCAGCCAGATTCTCGGGCTTTCAGCAGCAGGCAGTGTTCCTTGGCGGATGTGGGCTAACTTCTGAGGCTCACGGTCCAAGTGTGTTCTGGGGAACTTGGGATGCTTCCCGGTGTATGAAAGTGGAGCCCCGGCCACGCACCGGGACTGTGACTGTTCCACGACGTCCGGAGCTGCAGCCTCGGCGTCCAAGGGCATCCAGATGTGGCCCCAAAAGGGAGCAGCCAGGCTTTAACGCTGTATAAAGTTCCTATGTCATGCGCTTTTTGTCTTTTCCTTCCGACGCAGGGCCAAGCATACCTGCAAGAAAACGTTGCTGGAGGAGGTGCAGGAGCTGGAAACGAAGGCCAGAGTGATGGGGAAAGCGATGCTTCGGGACAGTAACGGGAAGAGGTGGGCCAGCGCCGGCCAAGAGCGTGGGGGGCGCCAGTTCTCCCAGCCCTGCTCCCTGCTTTTCCATCCCACCTTGCTTTTCCTCTCCTCCGTTTTCCATGAGAGCATGGCATGCTCAGTTTGAGCCGTTTTGGGGATTCTCGAAGAATATAGTCACAGGCAGATTTAAATCGCATTTTCTCAGTGGCCACGTGAGATGCGGCCTGTCCCCAGGTAAAGCTGGGGGTTTTCACGGGGTCTGGGCGTGGCCAAAACAGCCCACGTGCAGAAAACAGAAATAGCAGCGATACTATCCCAAGGTGGAAAAGGCCTGTTTCAGTCTTGTTACCAAAGCTAGGCCTTTTGATGTTAGGCCCAATTATTATTCTCAATGATGAGTATCTACCATGAAGGTTTGCATGCCGAATAATGTGTGTTTTTCATGTAAATCTTGTTACGGTTCATGGCAAGTGTACCTGGGGCCTTTCGTTGTGCTTTTACCGAATTGTGATTTTCTACTGGTGTTGAGAAAGTATCATGTGACGTATGGGCGAGTTCACAGGAACAAATGCTATCGTTCCCTCTCCTTATTTCCCGTGGGACATCGGCCTCCTCTTTCCCGTACCTAAAAGTTGGGCGTGTGAACAGCTTTTGATTAATCCTGTACGTCACAGTGTTATTAGATTGCATTTAGTTAAAGCCCGCGTACTACCAAAGGAAGCTGACCTGGACCCAAGAACAACTTAGTATTGCTGTCTTAGACATATGGAATGTCTGGAAAACTCGGAGTACCACTCTCCTATACGTGGGTTTAAGGAAATCTGTAGCTCACTGCCAGGAAAACCGAAATCTGCAAGCTGAAGACGTCTAGAGATTCCTACTGTGTGTCTTAATGTTTCAATTCTGTTCGATCCTACCATCTTCCAAAGCAATGAAGACAAAAGCATTTTCTTTTTTAACCCAGAGTTTGAGAACTATTAGGAATATAACTTCAAATAACTTCAGATACTTCAGGGAAGGAGTTGTAGAGCGTGTAGTTCAAGTTGTGGTTTTTGTGTTTGTTCATGACATTTTTTTTAACAAGTGAGGCCATTGGCATTCATTATATGGCAGCTGTGCCAGTCGCTGTAAAAAATAATCTGTCAACAAGACAAAAATCCCTGTCTTCAATAAGCTGAAAGCCATGACTGGGTGGGGACAGCGGCCGGGCTTGAAGCAGATCTGTATAGAAGGGTTACACACGGCAGCACATGGCTAAGGCCTGCTCTGTCCGTTAGATACTTTAGGTCCAGTGCTTAGCACCTACTAGATTTTCAAGGGCCTACAAAATTCTTTGAGACCTGGAAAAAAAAAAAACAAAAACGTTCCTAGGCTCTAAAAATAGGGAGAAGCCTCGGCAAATTGAAATTAATAAGGGTTTAAAACTCTACAAAAGGCAGATCAGTCTTAATAACTGTTAGATGTAATACGCATGCTGAGTTTTAGCGTCTTTGAAAACAACTCACAGGGCCTTCTAGATCCCAAGCATGCTCGCATATACCCAGTGACTGCTGAGAGATCATAGGTAATTTCTAAGTAAAATGAGAATTTCAAAGCAAAATTCTAAAAACCCTTCTGCAGCATTTGACAGGAACACCTTGCGCCCGACGTGGCATAAGAATGCGCTTCACCGTGTTTGATCCAACGTGGGGCCGGGGTCTCGTTCTGGCCCGTGAGGTTAAAACAGGCCTGGACATGGGGTCGGTAGCCTGGAGGGCGTTCAGAGGAGGCGACAACCCGGGAGGTCATCTGGCGTGGGAGATGAAGGGCTTCACGTTGGAGATGGGATGGGAAACAGGGCTTGGAGGAGGCGGGCAGATGGAAATACTGAGTGTGTGTTTCCAGCAGAGGGAGCAGCCCGTGCAGAGGCACTGGTAGGGTTGTGTGCCCGTGTGCATCCCACGGAGATCTGGAGCCTGCGTGTGAATTCTGGCTCAGCTGTTTGCTGCTTAGCCGCGTGACCTTGGACAAGATATTTTACATAGTGAGATGGTCTCTTCGTCTGTAACCGAAGACCATTATTTGGGAGAAGGTGGGTTGGGACTTAACGAAACAATGCGGACCACACGGCAGGTCGCCTGACCCGTGGCAGGAGCACAGTGTCCCCGCTGCTGGTCTTTAGTTTGGCTGGAGAGCTGTGATGTTGAAGGCGGATGCGGGCTGTGAGCCCATCCCTCCTTACGGTTCATAAAAAGAATGTCATTGTTAAAATTCACGTGTCCTGTTCAAAATGCACTTCTCAAGGTTCAAATGAGTGTCCGAAAGTAATTAGAGTTTAAATGGGGCTTCCTACCTTCTGCACCTTCAAGTCTGTTTTCTGATCACTCTGTAAACGTGACAATTGTGTGGCTGGAGTGATTGCGCAAGAACGTGAGTGTGCACCCCCGCTCCGTGGCTCCGGTTCCCTTGGGCTCTCGTCTCGGTGTGTTGCCTCACTTTTGTGTTCCTAGCAGAAGATCATTCGGGGATGCCCCGCCTCCCATCATCCTCAGACCACCCCCCACCCCCGCCCCTGACCCACCACCATTTGTTTTTCCTCCCTCCTAATTGCTCCCAGATTTTCTGGGTGGTCCATTTGCAAACTAGATAGTGGCTACGGGCTGTTCTGATTTTGTCCTGCCTGGTCTCACAACTTTTCGTTCATCGCCTTTGTTTGCTCCTTTCACACCTGCCTGGATTCCTGTGCACCTCTGGTGCAGGGAGGCGTGGGGGCGGGTCAGCCCGGGAAGGGGTGGGGGAGGTTTCTTCCGCTCGGCCCTTCCTTGTAAAGACTTAGAGACGCCGTCGTTGAGAGATCCTGAGTACTCTTCTCACATCCCCGTTTCTCATCCCCCGCCCCCCATCTAATATTTCACTTCACTGGTGCATCTGTCTTTGGCTGTTAGTCTGGCGCGTCGTAGAAGCTCTGTAAATATTTGTTGACCGCCTGGAAATGTGAAAGCCCTGCGAGTTGATGGTTGGGCGGGGAGAGTGAGCCTGCGCTATCCGTGCGGACCTCCCAGTCCCTGTTGTGTGGGCTTATGTGGAACGTGGCCCCAGAGAGATGCTGAGAGAGACGTAGGTGGCCACTCGGCCCTTAGTGAGGGGCGCTTTTATCTCATGGCTTAAGAATGGAGCTAACAGAGTCACACGTAGGACATTAGCCTATGCATGCGCGGATGACAGCCCCCAGCCCATCCTGCTCGCCAGGTGTCCTCAACACCCCTAACCACGGGAGAGCTCGGAACGCCTTCCCTAGGGCCTCTTCAGGACATCCTGCCAAGTCATAAAAGCCAGGTCCAAGTCGCTGGCAAATATCGTAGCAGTTTTCCTCAGGAATGTAACTCACAAGAAATGGAGCAAAAATGTTTATGCATTAATCTTGAGAAGCCCTCTTGTGCCAAATTTGCAAGTATAATTTTGAAACGGTAGCTAGGGATTCTGTGTCCCTCTGTGCTCTTTAGCCATTCAATAAAATACTTTTAACTTACTGTTTGACTGATCTTGTCGAAGCCCCAAACTTCACACTCTTGGTAAACATGAAAATGTCATTAGCATGCTTCCACACTCCTGCATTAGTAAATCTTGACTTCTGAAATGAACCTGTGTCGTTGATGCATAATTAAACCTGTCCTCATGACTTAGAGAAAACAGGCTGATAAAAAGATGACATCTGAGAATGAGATATCCAGAAAGTGCAGGGCAGTAAGAAAATGCCTACAGTGGTGAGCAGAAGTGTCTTGATTTTGTTTTGTCCTTCCCCGATGAAACATTTTTCTTGACGTATTGTTTGCATACCTCCCAAATACCAGACGCTTGTTAATATTTGCATTGTTAAGAATACTTTTCCCCAAACCATCTTCCCCAGAAATCTTTACCAAGATATCACCCCCCCTGTTCGGTGTGCAGGGTCTGTTATGCATTTCGGGACTTTGCTACAGGGAATAAAAAGGAAAATAAATGAGCTACAGGGAAGAATTCCTTCTTTCAGTGTTTTGGTAGTATTTTCTCTCTCTTTATTCCTGAAGTGTAACTCACGCGGTTTTTGTTTTTCTCTGGTGGAAGAAAATCTTCTAGTGGCCACTTACCATTACAAATAGAATTGTTCAAAATGCCTAAGATGTCACGTACGGGGGACAAACCTTTTTCCCCCTTACCTTGTTTTTCTTTCTTGGTACAAGGTAGGGGGTGTTCTGATGTTTTCAGTATGAGGGCAGTCAAGAAGAAAGGGGAATATATTTGGTGAAAATATCCAGTTTTCCAGTTATTTAATCTGAATAAACAACAAGGAGACCCTTTTGTTGTACAACTTCTTTCTCTGCATCACAGTTGGTGGGAGGGGGTAGGATAAGGCCCTGTGCCGACTTTCTCCAGTTTCAAGGTCAAGGAGTTCTGGTTGCTGCCCTTGGCTTCCCCCAGCAAGTCGGTGGGATTCTCTTTCACTTAAGTGCTTCCCTGAAATATACTTCACTCTGTGCCCTGGTGAAGGTAGCCGGTGACTGGTCTTTGCCTCATGGTGAGCGATCACTGAGTCTCTTGTTTGGTTTTATGTCCTCGTGAATGCTGATACATGGGCGCTGTGACCCCGGGGCTGAGCCAGCACACCCAGGGTAATCTAGACAGCCTGTCTGCCTCTTGGGAATTCAGGAGGGAAACGTGATTCACTCCCGTGTGTGGGTGCCACAGCCTGTGCTCACACAGCTTCCGTTTCATCAAGGGCTACCTCTAGGCAGATAGGCGGGGCGCTGGGCCAAGCCAGCCATCTGGGAATCCTAATGGAATGTTATCAGTGGAAAAATAGAGGCCGGAGCCTGAAACACATCAGCAAGATTTTCAAACACACCAAAGTTTATTCCTCCAGCCATCGTTCACCTGGTGCTCTTTTAAAAACCAACCATATGAAAAAACAAAAACTCCCCAATACATTTTGAGGTGAGTACTCAATTCAAAAAATATCTACTCCATGGGGCGCCTGGGTAGCTTAGTTGGTTGAGTGTCTTCCTTCAGCTCAGGTCACGATCTCGTGTTCGCGAGTTCAAGTCCCGCACTGGGCGCACTGCTATCAGATCTCACTGCTTCGGATCCTCTGTCCCCCCCTCTCTCTGCCCCTCTCCCGCTTGCATCCTCTCTCTGTCTCAAAAATAACAAACATTAAAAAAAATAAATCAATATCCACTTCGAGCTCTAGACAGAAATCCTTTGATGTGTAAAATAATATTTAAAAGCTGTTTGGTGTAAATACACCTCCCAGTCAAAATTGTACAGCTGCTGAGTCAAAAGTGAGTGTAAGCGAGCCTCAAAATGTGAGATACACCAGCTTGATTGTATATTATTTCCCCAATATAGACTTTATGTCATTTTAGGAAAAATGTTTTTTCCTCCTAGTATTGGCTGCCGGCAGCACCTGACTCTGTCTTCCCTTTGTTTCCCTTTCCCACACTTTTCCTCTCCCTAAAGTATCTATTAGTTTTTTATTAGCTAAAAGGATAGGAAATTATGGCATCATTTTAGCAAACCTCTCCAGGCCAGGTGGCAAATGTCTGCTTCCAACACCTGGTTAAGATTTCTTTCACTTCCAGCTGCATTTTTTCCATCACTGTGTCATGAAGCAGAGGAAAGAGTAGCGCACAGAGATAGACAGACCTGAGTTGGGCTCTAAGTCCCCCCCCCCTCACTTAGCTGTGTGACCTTGGCTGGGTTAATAACTTCTCTGAACTTTAGCTTTCTCATCATAAAGTTACTTTGAGGTTTAAATGAAATAATACAGATTAAATCTATAGCATATGGAGACGTTCAAAAAGTGTTAATACCCATGTTGCCTCCTAACGTAGAAGCTGAATAACAAAGTTTCACTGGCCATTTTAACACATGTGGGTTTTTTTTCAGAGCTCTTAGAGTGTGAGTCCAGCAGATTCTCTGGCTTGCGGATTCGGGGTACGCCGCCCTTCCTCCCAACCCCCCACCAGGCTGGGGCAGAGGGCAGGGCTCCAGCTGAGCCCCAGGCGCAGCAGAGCTGTGTGAGCAAGCCACCATGAGTTTTGGGTCAAGGACACCGGGAGGGGGAGAGAGTTCACAACCCTGACGGTTTCCCTCCCGAGTCAGCCTTGCATTTCTGCTTTTACTGACTCTACTTTGCAAAGAAGAGGGGTGCTCCCAGCCAGGCTGTGTCCCAAACCCAGACTGTCTGTCCGCAGCACGTCTGCGCCTGAACTGGCCGTCTCCCCTGAGAACCAGCCCATCCCTCAGAGTTCCCTGCCCCCATCGAGGACGAGTTGCCGCAAGACCTCAGATACCCTCTCTGCGTCATCCCGTCCCCTCTTTGCTGTCACGCGCGGCCGGGCTCCGGGGCTTGTAAACAGACCACCACTCCGCCACCTGGGCCAATCCCCTGTTTCCGAGGCCAGTGGTGCCTTTGGTGCCCTGTCCCCCTGACCGGTCCCCCTGCTGTGGTGCCTGCCCGGCTCACTCCAGCCTCCGCGGAGCCAAGACTGTTTCCTGCCGCTCCCTGGTCTAGAACCTTCCCTATTAGCTGTCCAACTGAGTGCAGGACAGGGACATACACTGATTTCCGCCTCCTCTCCCTCTTTTTACCGGCGTGGGTCTTAGCCTCCTGCCTCCCCTTGCCCTCCCAAGCTTCCCCTCCCCAAGTTTGGTCACGCTCCTCTGCAGCCCGTGCTGCCTGTGGCCCTTTCTTTTCTTTTCTTCTCTCTTCTGTTCTTTATTCTCAGGTTCGTTAACATACAGTGTAGCCTTGGCCTCAGGAGTAGAGTCCCGCGAGTCATCGCTTACATGCAACACCCAGTGCTCATCCCAACAAGTGCCCTCCTCAGTGCCCATCAGCCACGTTCCCCTCCCCCCTCTGCATCAACCCTCAGTTTGTTCTCTGTGTTTGAGAGTCTCTTATGGTTTGCCTCCCTCTCTGTTTGTATCTGATTTCCCCTTCCCTTCCCATAGGTTCATCTGTTAAGTTTCTCAGATTCCACATGAGTGAAATCACGTGATATCTGTCTTCCTCTGACTTATTTTGCTCAGCATAATACCCTCCAGTTCCATCCATGTTCTTGCAAATGGCAAGGTGCCATTCTTTTTCATCGCCGAGTAGTATTCCTTCGTGTATCTAGACCACATCTTTATTCATCAGTTGATGGACATTTAGGCTCTTTCCATAATTTGGCTATTGTTGAAAGCGCTGCCATAAACATTGGGGTGTGTGCACCCCTTTGATTCAGCACTCCCGTATCCTTTAGATAAGTTCCTAGTGGTGCAATTGTTAGATCGTAGGCCCCGTGGGCCTTCTCTGTTGGCTGGTTTTAGGCAAGGATGTCCACACTGGGTGGAGCTCTGGGCGCTCAGGGACAAATGAAGCAGACCCTTGTCCTGGAGGGACCCGCAGCCCTGAGGACAAACGTTTCTGCCTCCAGACACACTCTGACATCACTGAGTTGTCCCTGATTTCTCGCCACTATGATAATGTCAGCTTGGGCCACCTCTAACGCATTCGTTTTGAAAGTGTTTTCAGTTATTCAGATATTCAACATATACGGCAATTAGTGCAAAGAACCCCCCACCCAGTTCTCGCTGCCCAGATTGAGCGCTTACCAAGATTTTGCCGACACCGCTTCATCTAGCTCCTTTTGGGCCCCATTTTTGTTTCTCTGACGCATACAAAGCAAGTCCTAGATATCACATCTCACCCTTACTTCACGATGCAGCTCTAAATATCACACCATACATTTTCACGTGTATTATCGTTAATACGTTTATACTTGCTTATGCTGTTACCTATAAACACTGTAACTCCAACGCCTGTTATCACATCTAAGAAATTAACGCTACCGTTGGTATCGGTTGATACCCCGTCCACAAACAGATTTTCTGGATCCTGCCAGGCCTCCCTTTTTGGGGATTTGTTAGGTTTGTATGAGGGTCGAGGCAAGGGACCCAGGTAACCTTAGGTTGCTGTGTTTTCAAGTTTCTTTTTGTCTCCAGAAGCCCCCTGCCCTTCCTTGTTTTTCATGCCATGGGCTTAACAGAACGTCTGCCCCATTTTCTTTTTCTCACGACGGTTGTCACCACATGCTGGAAATGAGTTTGCTCCTATCCGAAGAGGTGGCCCAGCCTCAAGGAGATGGGGTCGCCTTCCCACCACGCACCAGTGTCACCCAAGCAGAGTCAGAGACCAGACCCTCATCTTCGACTCCAGGCCTCCTTCCACAAAGCCAAGGTTTTGAGAGCCACCCAAGTGCATCCATTTCTAATTACATCTCATTCGGAGTGCCCGGAAAGCAGTGGAGCCCCCAGAGAGCAGGAGGGGTGGCCGCCTGGGAGCAGGCATCCGATCGATCGGAGGCCAGAGGCCTTGGGGAGGGTTTTGGGGGGAAGGTCAAAGTCTGCGCTCCAAGGAAGCTAGAAAATAATAGTTGAATGCTGGCGCCTTTTCCATCCCTAAATGCAGAAGGAACATGGAACAGACATGGAGACCGCCCTCCTCTAAAGGAATACGGAAGCCAGTCTGTCCACATCAGAGCAAATAAAAACAGAGGAGTTCACAAAAGCTGTCAGCTGTTGTGATCCGATTCAGAAAAGAGAAGCCTTATTGAGGAAGGTGATTTCCAGCCAGAATCACCTTAATGGAGACGAGGATGGTCTATAAAAGAAATCAGTTGGGTGGATTTAATCCTGTGTAGGGAAGAACCCTGGGCAAGGCCTGAAGCAGCAAACGTGTCAGTTGAGACAACAGGGAGAGCTGCTCAGAACAATCAGAGAGTCCACTGCACCCCCAGGCAAGGCCGGTGAAATCTGCAGCCTTGCTGACAAATAGCACAGGTGAGGAAATGCATTCTAGAACAAAGGGAGTAAAAGGTCCAGGAAATTACAGAAAGGCTCACTGGATTACCCAAATGGGGATTTCTGGTGACTGCATCCTGGGCACAGGAAAGAGAGGATGAGGAAACTCAACTCGTAAGGAAGTAAAACACCTAATTAGCATTTACCTAATGCCTAAGCTGCCTGTGTCAACTAAAAATAATTGGTTCTCTGTTATTTTACGGACGGGAACTCCCAAGTGCCTTTGTTGTTGTTGTTGTTGTTGCTGCTGCTGTTGTTGTTGTTATGGACAGGTGTTCAATAATTTAAGAAAACTTTCATAAATACCTTTTGTCATTTGTTATGAAGCAAGAAAAGGACTTCTTGTTCCCTTTAAGTGGCACGTTAGCTGTGCTAGAAATGGGCGCAGCAGCTGAGCCACTGTAGTCAAAGTGTTGCAGAATCTTTATGCGATTTGTGCAAGAGGACGAAGAAACCCTTGTCTCCCTGTGTTGCAGGGAGTGAGTTGATGGATACGGAGGCAGGTTAGTGTCAGTCCATGGTTTGCTAGGAACACGTCCCCAGAATCTAGTTCCAGGATGAGTTAAGAAAATTTATTTTTCCGACCGCGACTTAAGTTAGTTTAATGTCCTCTTTTCAAAAATCATTTTTACTCGAGAAGTTAACGTTCAGTAAATAGTGCTGGTGGTTCATCACATCCCCTGTAAAGCAGGACAAAATATTCTAATCCTTTTTTTTTTTTTTTTTTGCAAGTCAGTTTTATTTAACCCATTTGAACAATAGAAACAGGAGGTAAATTTAAAGAAAAAAAAATTTTTTTCATGGTGTAGGTCTTATCATTTGAATAGTGATATTTCACATTCCAAGCAGAGATTAGTTCTTCAGGAGGTTTTTAGAAGATCTTGGCTAATCACTTCTCTACTTCATTATCAGTGAGTGTCTGCTTTTTAGTTTGACTCCCTCTTCCTCCCTACCTCCAACTGTGATGGTAAAGCATTCCAGCCAGCAGAAAACAGATGACCGCAAACACCCATTCTGAAATCGAGTTACAATTTAAACATGATCCAGGAATAGCCAGATTCCTCTGCTCCTTTCTCAATGGGCCCGTCCTGACTCCTTTGGGAGACTGAGGAAAGAAGAAGAGACCTTCTGGCCCCAAAAGTACAGATGCAGAGTTGCTTTTGTAGTACATTTAAGAGAATTGTTGAATCCCCTGGATGTATCAGACTTCTAGAGGAAAAAAGAATTCAAGGGGCAGTGCTGGACTTTTTTTTTTTTTTTAATTTTTCTTTCTTTCTTTCTTTCTTTCTTTCTTTCTTTCTTTCTTTCTTTTCTTTCTTTCTTTTCTTTCTTTCTCTCTTTTCTTTCTTTCTTTCTTTCTTTCTTTCTTTTCTTTCTTTCTTTTCTTTCTTTTCTTTCTTTCATTTTTGCACCCGACGCTACTCTGAACATGCACACCCAAGTCCCAGGTGTGGTCCTTGTTGTACGGCACAGTAGTTTGGCATCTCTGTGCCTGGAACCTGGAAAGCCACTTAAGGGCCATTTGGTCACCAGGTCATTAGGTGACTGTGACATCACTGACCTTGTAGTAGACGACTCAGAATTTGTAAAAGTTATCGCTCAGAGATGATCATCGTCGTGGGAATTGTTGCATTTAGCAATAGATGTGTTGAACTTTTGGAGAGATTTCTCTAGTAATAAAAGCAGGGGGGGGAATGGATGTGTCTCTGCTAGTGAACAGAAGAGTAAATCCTTCTGGAGGCCAGGACACGGCAATGACTGCTTATTTAAGAGCCTTGGTGGTTTAGCCATCCAGTTAGTTGCAATTATGTCTTCCCTAACAAGGCAGTGATAATACGGTTATTCAGTGTTTATTCTCTTGCCCTAGCAATTAGGATCGGCTCAAGGCACCTTAGGTGGTGGTAATTGGGAATTCACACTTGCTAATGAGTAAACACGTTGGCTTCATAGCAAATAGAATCACTGATTGGCTTAATACGGGGCAAGTCACTTACTCATCATGCAACAGACATTTATTGAAAACCGAGGACGTGCCAGGCCAGGGTGTGGCATAGGATGAAACAGACAGGTCCCCACCGTGTTAGAGCTTACATCCCAGTGAGGGTCACACGCAGCGAACAAACAGCGAATAAACTCGAGATTCAGGAGTGACTGGTGTGAGGAACGTGGAACAGATTGTCACGGGGAATGAATGGGTTTACGCGTCAGGAAAGTCTCTCAAGATGTCACTTAGAGACCTAAATAAAACACACAGCCAACCCAACGAAGATCTGGGGAAGCAGCATCCCAGACGGTGCAGAGTGTTGGTGGTCTGGCCGGGGCCTGTAAAATTCAGGGCAAAGTCACCTAAGAGGCAGCAGAGAGATTTGCAGGGAACGATAACGGACCAGGATTTCAGCCAGCAGGAGCCATGGAAATGGCTCAAGCAAGAGAAATGCGTGACTCGATATTGGGAAATACACGATCGCCATGCCATTTTAAAGCCACAGTAGAACAAATATATATATACATACATAAGATATGTAAATGTAAAATAGTATATAAAATACAGATAAATAATATATATATAATATATATATGTAAAAGTGAAAGTAAAAAAATAAGAAAGTATTTTGGTATGAATTTATTGTAACAGTTAAAATTAACACATTTGTTTTAAGGCCAATTAGTAGTAACGGTGAGAAGATTTTTAAAATGACAGAAATTTAAAATAAGTTTTATGGAGGACAGATGTCTTATCTTATTTTTTTTGTCTACTTTCTTTTGGGTTCTATTGAGAAAAGCCCTGATGTACAAAGAGTAGTTGCCATTCACAGTTAACCATGGGAATCTCAGGCTATGTTTCCTTTTTTTGTTGTTCTTGATTATATTTAATGTCATGATATATTTGCTTAATATGTAAAGTAATATAAGTAATATATAAATATATTATTAAATAATTGTGTAATCATTTTTATAAATATTAAATATAAGCATAAATAATATAGAAATAATTTATGTCAATAATATGTTTGCCTACATTTCTTATATACGTATATCATATAAAGAGGCTACTGATGGTTTACATAAGCACTACACTTCTCTAAACTAGCCTCATCTGATAAAGTGATTGTTCTCTTGTTACGCGACTGACTTATGCAGACAAGAATATGGTCAAGCAATGAACTTGGGACAGAACAGGCTAATTGCCAGTATTGTTTTAGCCATAATGGACACATAATGCTTTTTTAAAAATACCAATATACAGTTACAACCTTTCTAATACGTGACCTGTTTATAAGACTGAATGTAAGAAACTTTAATCTGAGATCTTTATAGAAGCAAGTTAATTTGAAAACATTTGCAGCGTTTAATATTAAGGTCTGGTGTGTCTTACATGAAATATTTATAGGTTTTTATTTTATATTCTTAATTTTTTTTTACATTTCTTTTTGAGAGAGAGAGAGCACAAGCAGGGGAGGGGAAAACAGAGAGAGAGAGAGAGAGAGAGAGAGAGAGAGAGAGAGAAACCCAAGCAGTCTCCTGCATTGTCAGTGCAGAGCCTGGTGCAGGGCTTGAACTCAAGAATCGTGAGATCATGACCTGAGCCGAAACCAAGCATCAGACACTCAACTGACTGAGCCACCCAGGCACCCCACGTTCTTATTTTAAATGTTTTTACAAATATTCAATGTATAGAGAATGCAACTTATATGCTAGTGGTTGAAGGGTAGTAAACAGTACTATAACCTTAAAAGCACTTATTATCCCTGTATTTCAATTGAGTCACAATGTCCAAAAGCATATGTTCAAAAAATTTGAAGGCTTTGGTAAGAATATACACTTTAGGGGGGCACCTGGGTGACTCAGTTGGTTGAGCGTCCGACTTCAGCTCAGGTCAGGATCTCACAGTTTGTGGGTTCAAGCCCCGTATTGGGCTCTGTGCTGACAGTTCAGAGCCTGGAGCCTGCTTCAGATTCTGTGTTTCCTTCTCTCTCTGCCCCTCCCCCACTCACACTTTGTCTCACTCTGTTTCTCAAAAATAAATAAATGTAAAAAAAATTTTTTTTAAAGAATATACACTTTAGAGAAAGTAAAACACGCATAACTATTTTAATATCACTTACATATCTAGTTGAGGCATATAAAATGAATGGCTTAAATTTTTTTTGGTATTTAAATTAAAAAATATAATTTAAGCAAGAGTTTTACATGCACTCATTTAATTCATTGATAAATATAACCTTTCATCACCACTGAAATAAAAAATTTTCAATTCTGCTGCACATTTCTTTTTTCCAGTTTGTCACAAATAGTTAAGATTCCAGATGGAAAAAATGTTAGATAGTCTAGGTATTTCTAGATTGATAGTTGTTTATTTTTATTTTTTTTTAAGTTATTTATTCATTTTGAGAGAAAAAAAAAGATCCCAAGCAGGCTCCACACTGATAGTGCAGAGCCCGACTGGGAGCTCTGTGTCATGAACCCTGAGCTGGGACCAGAGCCGAAATCGAGTTGGACGCTCAACCGACTGAGCCACCCAGATGGCCCCCATGGTTGTTTTGTTCATTAAAACATTGGTATGTCACCCAGACCTTTTGTCATCCTGGCTATATATCCTACCTGTTCAGAAAGCATTTGCTTTTCTGAAAAGACCCGAGGGCAGGAACTTGCTGAAGGCGCTTTTGTCACATGTAGACATGCCCATTTTGTCACATGTGGACATGCCCATTGTCCACGCTCACACGTCTGTTGAAAACTGAAGACATAGCCAAGTTGCCACAGGCTGGAGACAGAGCCCTTTGCCTGCTTCCCAGGTGACACAGCGTCTCTCACCAGGTGCAGAAGATCAAAGACACTTAGAGCGCTCAGAGCACAGGGGTGTCGGACGGGATTGTGAGTGAGCTGCTCCCTACCATGTTACTGGACAAATTGGTTGTATTCTTTGACCGGACGTCTACAGATCATCTCTATGCGGGAGCGTTGGAGACATGTTGGCTTCCGGAAGTAAAACCCAAGTGAGCTTTTTGTTCCATAACCCAGAGAAATGCTGCAGCCACAGGTTTCTGCTCCATTTCGGCCCCTGCTCCTTTGTGTCCACAGACCACACGGGCCTGGGTCAACCGGCTGAAGACCACGTTGCTACTGTTCCTCAAAGCTTTTCACGTTAGTTTCTTCGGTACGTGGAAATGAAAATACATGCATAGCCTCGACAACCATTGATTTGTATGTGTTCTCTTTTGTTGAGGAATGTCTAGGGGAAGAGTGCACTGTGTCTCATTCTGGATAAAGAATTTTCCTGAGGATCTTCAGGGACTTTTTTTCCATTAAGCCCAGCAGACATCCTCATTTATGTACTTCAGATGCTCGGTTCTTATTGTTCCTTAGGTGACTTTTTCTTCTTCTTCCTTTTTATGTGGTATTCTCCGAGGACATAACCACACCATTCCACCAAGTTTACTTCATTGTTCTGTCACTGCTGGATTCCTTGCATTAATTTCTTTCTCGAACACGCCAGCTTATACTTAAACCGCGCATAGATCTCCCGTTTTCTGACTTTAGTTCTTTTATAGCTCTGTTGGAACATGTCCAACGTATGACATCATTAGAAATGCTGCGTAGGCTCTGAGATGGACCTTCTGTTTATCGCCTTGATTTTCTGTGCTGCCATTCACGTGTGTATATCGTGTGTGTGTGTGTGTGTGTGTGTGTGTGTGTGCGCGCACAGCACGTCTCATCTGCTACCATTTGCAACAACAAAAGAACATCTACCATTTACAAGAACAACAAAAATGAAGTTACAACAAAAGAAAAACCTGATCATTGAATTTATAGTCGATTTTTGTCATTTGTTCTCCCCAGACTGTGTCCACCCATCTGTGAGCAGGACAGGACATGATGGCACCTCTCATTTTTTCCTTCTATAAGCCATTACCCATTCACATCCAATCTCTTCCAAACATTTTGCACAAAAATGCCGACAAGTAGTTTCATGGCTTTTTTTAATGTCTGTGAGTGGGTATATCCTGTTGTTGAAGGTCACGTTATAAGAGCAGATTTCTCTGACGGAACCTTGTCTTCTCAGAATCTTCTTTGATAGAACCTCCTTCTAGTCTTCAGGGGTCAGCCTGGATAAAAGTGCAGCTTCTGGTAACTTTCCACACCCGGTTTCTCGTACACGTTCGCTCACTCAGAGATGCCAATATTGTCATCCTTTGTGGTGATGCTAATCCAGGCAAGAGCACGTATTGAGCCGTGCGTTTTGCCAGAGATCATGCTAGGTGATGAAGAAACAGGAAAAGAGTAAAGTGATGATGTCAGATGGGCAGGTAGAGAATGGGAATACAGTGTGAAAAGTGTTTTAAGAGGGTATTGGAGAGACCGAGAGAGCCCAGTGCAAGTTAGAATTTGTTAGCAGGGGGCAAAGCAGGGGAAGGGGATTTTGGCTGTAGAGAAAAACTCTGCAGAGTTCTCCGGGCACAATGAAAACGTTAGTGTGATGGGCCAGGAGTCCACGTGGTGGTGAAAGTTTAGGTTGGATAAGTAGGTAGGGGCCAAATTACATGACCTATGATGAGGCTGGGGTTTTATTCTATAAGCCACAGGGAGCCATTAAAAGCCTCACTAATTAGAAATAGCTGTAGAATGAGGGGCGCCTGGGTGGCTCAGTCGGTTAAGCATCCGACTTCGGCTCAGGTCATGATCTCACGGTTCGTGGGTTCCAGCCCCGCGTCAAGCTCAGTGCTGACAGCTCAGAGCCTGGAGCCTGTTTCGGATTCTGTATCTCCCTCTCTCCCTGCTCCTCCCCTGCTTGTGCTCTCTCTCTCTCTCAAAAATAAACAAACATCCAAAAAAATTTAGATATAGCTGTAGGCTGAGATCTCATGAGTGGCGAATATTAAACAGAATCACTTGGCCTTTCTTCACCAAGATCTCTACAGTTTGCCCATGCAAAAGCAAGTGTAGATGACTCCAGAATGTCTCTGTCATGCAAGGTTGTACCAGGACATGCCTATTTAATCCCCTGCTCTAAAACGATTTACGTTATAGGAAGGTTTTCTTACAGTGGTTTCACACCCTTTCTGAGGAGAGAGAAAAATTGTAGGTTACTACCTGCTTGACACCTAAGCAGTAAGCAACCAAATATGCAAACGTAGGGTAATGCCCCCTTGGGCTGACCTCCAGCCCTGGGGACTTCATGACTCTCCTAATGTGAAGAATGCAGTTTCTCACATAAAGCCTAATGGGTAGCTATTCATGTAACACATATGTTACACGTTCATAGAACATATATATTACATGGTCACATAACATACATGTTATACGTTCATATGACATTATGTCCCATGTTCATATGACATACACGTTCTACGTTCATATGACGTAACAGTTATAAATAATTTATGCTGATTACAAGAATAGACAAAATGGTAAAACCTAGATTACTGTTATGAATTATATCCAAAAACTATACCTATATCCCAAAACAATAACTATATGCAAAAATAACTGCTAGGTGTACCTCAGGGTCACGAGGCCAAGAATAAATAGCCAAGTCCCATCTCCTCCTCTTCATACTTTTTCAACTTACTCTCCCTGTCGCTCTCCCAGGCATACATTCTTGGTTCCTCAAAGTCTGTCCTTGGGCCAGTGGCTTGTCATTGTTTTGGAACAAGAAATCTTGTATCAGTAGAGACTGCCTCCAGTTGCAAATGACAGAGGCCCCCGTTCAAACCACCTTCCAGGTCTTGAGAAGTCCCGGCTGGTACAATTTGAACATCCCACTGGAGGGCAGTCATGGCTGATGGATCCCTGGCCAGGAATGTCACCAGGACCCAGAGTCTTTCCACTTTGCTCTAATACTTCATACTAAGTCTGCTCCGGCCCCTGACATGATCACAGGGAGATCATCCCACATGAACCTTGTTCACAACCATTGAAAGGAGAGTTTGCCCCTGACAAACAGTTCACGAGTTTCTGTTTTTCTGGAAGGGGCCATCCTGCACCAATCCCTACAGTCAGGGAAATGCCGTGGTGGATGCTTGAGGTCTGGATTACCAGCATCCATCCATGTAGGAATGCAGGAGTGCTCCTCAACAAGGGAGGAAAGAAAAGGATGTTGGTGGGGACGTTACATGCAACTTACATACATACATACATTACGGGCCTCTGAGAATCTGATGAAAGCATGTCTTGTCTCTCTACATGTCAATTTTGCATTAGATTTTTAGGGGATTCACTCACCTCCTAAAGACGGTCATTCTTTATCTCAGAGAAATTACATCACTTCCAGAGCAGAGACGCGTGTTTCTCTTAGATTTTCGCATTCTCCTGTACTCTGTATCCATTCTGGAAGTGTACCGTCTAACACTGGAGGTCAACTGTGGTTTTTATTTGCTGTTTCATAATTTTTACGGATGACCCGGAGACAGGTCAAGTAATAAGATGTGAGCGATTAATTGCAAACATCCCATTCGTTCTTTAAATCCATAACCCAAGGTTTTTTTCCATTGGGAAAGAAAAGGAAAATGTGTTCTCCCTGCCCTGTGCCCCACCTGTTTTATTTTCTACCACATCTTTCCTAATGCTATCCCAACATCAGCTGCAATGAATCTTTCCACAGACTGGTAGGAACCAAGAGTAAGGTAATCGGCCAGACCTGTCAGAACAGCCTCGCGCTGTGGGATCCCGGTGAGCCTTTTCAGTGAGAACTCTTCTCCAAACTGGAAAACGTGAGCAAGCCGTGCTGTGGACAGCCATCTTATTTTGAAATTTGAAAAGAAAGGGTTTGCCAGGAACACCAGGCAGGTTTCGCAGCTCTTCTGCCTGGAAGAAGCCGAGGACCTGACCTCTGGAGAGCCCCTTGTGCATTGTCTGTCCGTGTGCTTATCAGTAAACCCTGCTTTAAAAGTAATAAAAGAAGACCCTGGCAAAGTTTGCATGGTGCTGCCTCACTCCCCGTGTTCGCCTTGAAGACCCTTCTTTAAAGAAGAGACCAGAGAGGATTTGACGGATTGCCAAGCCCATCCGTGGCCACCGGCCAAGTGGAGTCGGGGGGTCGTATTTCCCAGCTCTCTGCAGCCCAGGCCGTAGGTCTGGTTGTCAATCTGGACAGCCGTCAAATGGCACCAGATAACTAAATGTTCATTTTCCTTTTCTGTTTACCTTAACGATCAGCTCAAAAGTTTTTTAAAAGGCAGCTGTGGTATGGTTCCTGCTTGTTCCACACAGAATTGTTCTGCAGGTGTGGCCTCAACTTGAACAATTTTTGCACACTTGTTCTCAAATGGCTGATTTGAAAACCCACTGTTTGCAGTCACTTCCTGCTGAAGAGTATGGGTTAATTTTTTTTTTTTTTTTTTTTTGATGAAGCAGACATTTTTTTCAAGAACTACTTTAAGATACTTAGCCTGACTACTTGGGCCACAGGAAACAAAGTTGTTAGTGTCCATACAGGATTATGGAAAATGGGATTCTAGTTCCAAATCCAAAGCAACTCAGCTGGTTGATGGAGACCTGACACAGGTTAGTGACCGAGGAGGGCCCAGTGGAAGCCCCTGCACGTCCAGCCCTGGCTAAGTGTGGGCCTCAGCCTCAGAGGGCAATGTTGACCGCCTGTCCTGCGGTGTCCTGTGACTTAGATGCCGTCTCTGCCTTGAGAGAGAAGACCCTGGGCCCCAGCACTTCTGCACACAGAGCTGGGAAAAGGCCTTGACTCACAAATGGTAAGATATGGCAGCCACACACGGAGAGGAAGCGTTAGACCCCATGCTACCTCCTAGTTCCGACACGTCCGTTGGGAAAGGAAAGGGAGCTCAAATGACTTTTTTCGGGGGCTTTGAGTCTACCTAGGACTTAACTGATAATACTATGTTCTCCATGTGGGAGGAGGTGGAAGAAACAGGAAAATACTTCCAAATGTTGGTTGTGGCATGGCTGGATTCCAGAGTACTGGCGATCGTGGGTTCATTCACCCCTTCATAACATCTTCCTTGCGCACACCCCGACCTTGTTCCAGAATGGACTTGAAGCAGCTCAAAAACATGAATCGAGTGTTACAGTGTAAAAGGTAATTTGTTGAAGGCCTGTAACTCTCTCCATGGGCTGGGCCGAACTTTGAGTGACTCACCCCTGGTCTGAAGTCCTATAAACAAATCCCCTAGGCTGAGATCTGCAAATTTTCCTCTGTGTAATTCTCATAAAGAGAGTTTATTATTATTCCCCACCAATCGGGCCGTGCATTTTCCCAAGGAGACAGTACAATGCAGGCACCTGTATGGGCCATCAGACTCCTGTGAACTCTGGGGGGAACACAGAGGTCAGGCTATGCCAGGCACCTTGATCCCTCATTATCTTTAATTAGTGTTTAGGAGGTTAATCGGGAGTGAAGCTTATCTTTTGTTACTTCAACAATTGAGTCAAGGGGGCACTATGGCCAAATTCGAATTGTTTGGGTTCTTATTTGAATTTGTAAAGTCAGATGTTTATTGCCCAGACCCGTGCCTTGGAGAGGTGCTGGAAGAGAAACAAGGGTACAGGAACAGTTATTTTTATTGTAATTAATTTGCAGCTTAATAGACCTACTAGAAAGTTTGCTATTTGAAAAGAAAATAACATTTGTGAGCGTTCTCGGTGGTTTCAGACTTGACCCAAATCTTCTTAAGCTCAAATAGGCAAATTTGCTTCATTTTACATATAAAGGCAAGCTCACATTCAAGGAATTTAATTGATTAAAATACTATTAAGTCATTACGCCCATGTCTCCCCTTCCTGTAGTAGATGCTCTGTCAAATCATATTTTCAATAGTTTCATGGTAGAGCTAACTTTACTCTCAGGAAATTGTATGTCAGCCCAATAGGCTTCGTTGTTCACAAACTGTCCTTAATCCTGGTTTAAATTTTCCTCTGCTTCTCTCCAGCACCCTGTGCTGTTTCTCTGCAGTTATTATCCATAAGCATCAAGCACTTTAAAAATAATCGTTGCCTTTGTATAAATACTCTTTTCACCCTCCCACGTTCTTTTCTTCCTTCCTTTGCCACATTCACATACTTGCCCCTTGTTGCAAGATAAACTGAGGCAAGTTAAGAATTGCAAGATTGTTGCATGAGCAACAATCAAATAGAATCAGAAGCAACAGACCAGAAGTGGCTAGGAGCTCTCTGCTAGGAGGAAGGAGCTCAGGGAGAGATTTCATAAAGAAAAGGCAACAGCAAATGAAGATTATTGATTGGCTATCGCTTAAAGCCTGGTCAGGTTTGTGATTGGTTGTCCTTAGGCGTCAGTTTCATAACCATGAGGTATTTACAAGCTTGGATTTTGGTTCGCCTATGTGCGCCACCGTGGCATTAAAACTGCATCGGTCTGAGGGCTTCCTTGTTTAATTAATTTAACACCCTTAAATGAAGGCCATTGTTTTCAGGCTTCATGGGAGGGTGAACTTTGGACCTGCGCTGAAGTGCACGGTTTCCATTGCACAAGAAAGCAACCCTTAGCCAATGTGTACGCCTGCCTGAGAAGGGTCGGCCCTTCTTTGGCGAAGTTAGAAGGTAGGCTTGGGAGTCCTGTGGCCCTGGAAACTCTCTTCTTCACAAAGAAGCTCCGTGTGATGAGACCCTGGGAGGTCACACCAGCTCCTCCCTTCCTCCAGGACGAGGATGTGCTTGCTCGGCCTTTGGAAGGAGGAAGACGAAGGGCCCCGTGGGCTTGCCATCCCTTCATTTCTTCAATCCTTCCACGTATAGCCCTTGAGTATCTTCCTTGTACTCGGCACTGTTTTTGGTGCTGGGCATATAACCGTGAATGAAAAACATCGAACTGACCCTCCTAGAACGTACCTTCTGGTGGGGAACAGAAAGGAAACACAAACTCTGTGGTGAAAAGTGAGATAAAGCAAACTAAACCAAGGTACAGATTTGGAGAGCGAGGAGGCGGGGAGGTTATACAGCAAGCCGCTCTACGGAGAGAGCCACCCACCGTGGGAAGAACATCCCAGACAGCCAGCCAAGTGCAAAGACCCTGATGTGGGAAACTAGTTAGTGTTCCCGGAATCGCGAGAAAGGCCATGTGGCTGGAGCGGAGGGGGGGAGGGGGAGCCTAGTGGGGGATTGGGTGTGAGAGGAAGCCAGGGTTTTGCATTTAGCGTTTGATTTTGAGCAGGGAGATGGCATGGTCCAGTGGGTAGAAGTAGAACCTTAACAGAACTTTACTCCTGGAAAGCAGCATCTTCCCGACCAGCTTGGTGCTTCACCACGGAGTTGTTTTGCCTTGTCCTTTCCCAAACGCCCCGATCAGGAAATACACAGAGCCTAGACTATTCCTCACTCCATTACACCCGGGGCTTCTCAACCCACCGCCCAGCCTTTCACCGAGGCCTCTCTGGGTCAGCCAGGTGCCCTGCTAATTTATCTGTTCCTAGCAGCCCCGTGACTCTGACCTGACCTTTTCATGGGCTCTCCGACTGGACCACGGCGCTCAGCCTTGTATAAGGGAAACCTCACTACCTCATTGCAAGTCGTGGAATGAGGTAATGGTTTCCATATGTGCTGGGGCTGTCATTCAAATCTGACTTCGCCTGCTCTGCTAATGAGGTCAGACGGCTCTGCCTGTGGTGGACAGCCTCTCCCGGGGGGGAGGAGCACGGCTCCAGGAGACGGATGACAGTCTCCCACCCCCTTTCAAGGAGCTCAGGGAGGCCACGTTTCTTCCCACTGCAAAGAAACACAAAATAAAAGGCCGTGCATACATTGTTTTGTTTGTTTAAACGTTTTATTTGGGGATAATTGCAGTTTCACGTGTGGTCGTAAGAAATAATACAGAGAGCGCCCCCCTCCCCCCTGCCCCTCCCCCCGGTAGCCTTTGCTCACTTTCCTCCAAAGGTGACATCTCGCAAAACTATACAGCGGTGTCACGGCCAGGAAACTGACATCGATGCAGTGAAAATAGGAAACATCTTCATCAGCACCAGGATCCTCCTGTTGTCTTTTTATGGTCATATCTACCTTCTACCCTCTCCTCAGCTCCTGGCAGCCACCAATCCGTCCTCTATTTCCGTAATTTTGCCATTTCAAGAATGTTATATAAATGAGCCCTATCATGTGTAACTCTTGGGACAAAAAAAAAGCTCCCTTTTTTCACTTAGCATCATTCTCTGGGGACTCATCCGGGTTCTTGCATTATTAGCAATGGTTTCTTCCTCTTTCTCGCTGAGTAGTATCTCGTGGCCATGGCCGTACCACGCTTTGTTCAACCATTCACCTGCTGAAGGATATCTGGGTTTCCAGCTTGGGGCCATTATGAATAAAGCTCTGGAAAACATTTGTTTACAGGCTTTTATGTGAACGTACGTCCTCGTTTCTCTGGGATAAATGTCCAGGAGTGCAACAGCTGCGTTTTTTAGCAGTTGCATATTTAGGTGGGTTATTTTTTTTTTTCTTTTTAAAAACAAAAACCATTTCTTGGCTTCCATTCTGTGGGTAGGCAGCTTGGGCTGCACATTAGCTCAGGTTTATCTGATTTTTTTTTTTTTTTTACATCAAATGCATAAACTTTACCTTTTTAAATTATATAATTTAGTGGTTTGTAGTATTTTCACAGAGTTGTGATGTGTTTGGTTTTTTAAAGAAATGCCAAACTGTTCTTTCAGAGTGGCCACGGCATTTACCTTTCCACGAGCAGTGTCTGAGCGATCCAGTCTTTCCACATCCGTGCCAGCACGTGCTGTCACTATTTTTTTATGTTTTTTTTATTTTTTTATGTTGGCCGTTGTGGTAAGTGTGTGGTAATAGCCCCTTGTGGTTTTCATTTGCATTTCCCTAATTGCCAATGGTGCTGAGCCTCTTTTCACGTGCTCATTTGCCATCTGTATGTCCTTTCTGACGAAATGTCTCTTTGTACCCTTTGCCCGTTTTCTAATTGGATTCCTTGGGGTTTTCTTCTGTTGAGTTTCAGTAGTTCTTTATATATTCTAGACATTCATCCTTTATCAGATAGGCGTTTTCAGAAAACAAATGTTTTCTCCCACTCTGTAGCTTGTCCTTTCGGCCTCAGGAAGACAATCTTTCTCAGGGAGAAAAGAAAAAGGTTTTTAATTTTAATAAAGCCCAAATTAATTTTTCTTTATGGATTTTGCTTTTGGTGTTAGGTGCAAGAACTCTTTGCCTAGTCCTCGATCCCAAATATACAGTTGTATTTTTTGTAGAGTTTTATAGTTTTGTATAGTTTTATAGTTGTATAGTTTTATATTTTACTCTTAAGTGTGTGTTTCATGTTGAGTTAATTTTTGCATAAGGAGACTTCTATAGAGGGTTTGTTTTTCTTTATGTATGCATGGTTGCTCCCGTATCATTTGTTGAAAAGAGTATCTTTCACCGAATTGCTTTTACGCCTTTATCAAAAATCAGGTATATTTTCGTGGTCTTTTTCCTGGGTTCTCTATTCTAGTCTATTCTACTAATCTGTGTAGCTATCCCTCAACCAATGCCACACTGTCTTGATTACCATATCCTAGGTCTTGAAATCAAGTAGACTGATCCCTTCCATTTTATGCAAAATTCTTTTAGCTACTCTAGGTCCTTTGTTTTTCTGTACATTTTTAGAGTAATCTTGTCTATACCTACAAAAAAATCTTGTTGGGATTTTGATAGGAATTGCATTAAACCTATAGATCAATTTGGTAAGAATTAATATTAAATCTAAATATCAATTTGGGAAGAATTAACGTTTTTATTTTTATTTATATTAATATTTATGTTGAGTGTTCCAATCCATGAAAATTACATGTCTCTCCAATTATTTAGATCTTTGTTTTGTCAACATTGTGTAATTTTCAGTATATAAGTCCTGTATATATTTTGCTAGATTTACACCTAAGTATTTCTTTTTTTTTTGAACAAACATATATGCATCATGTTTTTAATTTCAGGATTCACATGTCTATTTATAGTACATAGAAATACAATTGATTTCTGTGTGTTGGTCTCATAGCACACAACCTTGCTGAACTCACTACTTCTGAGAGTTTGATATGTGTCTGTGTGTGTTTATATTTTCTTATCTATATTTATATTTCTTGGGATTTTCTAGACCATCACATCATCTGCAAATTGGAACATTTTTATTACTTCCTTTCTGATCCATATTCTTTTATTTCCTTTTCTTGCCACATTGCATTGGCTATAACTTTCAGCACTATTTGAATAAGAATGTGAGAATGGACAACCTTACCTTGCTTCCTATCTTAGGGGGAAAGTAGCAGTCTTTCATCATAAAGTATGGTGTTAGCTGTGGAGTTTTCGAAGATGCTCTTTGTCAAGTTGGAGAAGATCCCCTTTATTCCTAATTTCCTAAGAGGTTTTGTTTTGTTTTTTAAATCATGAATGGGTGTTGAATCTTGTAAAATATTTTATCTGCAGCAACTGATATGATCATGTGGGTTTTTTTTCCTCTTTAGCTATTAATATGGTGGATTACATTGATTTTTATATATTGAACCAGTTTGCATCCCTGGAATAATGCCCACTTGTTCACGTTGTGTTATTCTTGTCATATATTGCTGAACTGAATTTACTAACATTTAGAAATTTTGCATCTATACTTAGGCGAAATACTGGATTGTGGTTTTCTTTTTTCTTTGTTATATCTTTAAATGGTTTTGATATCAGGATATTAAGTGAATTAGAAAGAGTCCCCTCCTCTTTGATTTTCTGGGAAAGATTGTGTAGAATTTTTTAAATAATTCTTTAAAAGTTTATTTTCATTTATTTTGAGAGAGAGATAGAAAGCAGGAGAGAGGCAGAGAGAGAGGGAGACAGAATCCCAAGCAGGCTCCATGCTATCAGCACAGAGCCTAATGCAGGGCTCGAACTCACAAACCGTGAGGTCATGACCTGAGCTGAAATCAAGAGTTGGCCACTGAATTGATTGAGCCACCCAGGTGCCCCAAAGGTTTTGTAGAATTGATGTTAAGTCTTCTTTAAATATATTTGGTAGAATTCTCCAGTGAGAGTAGAATACAGCAGAATTCTCCATTTTATCTTTTGTTTCCTGTTCTGGTTTTCATTTCTCTGTGTGGTTTTTCCTTCCTTCTTGTGGGTTATGTGAATGTTTTTTGGAATTCCATTTTGGGGGTGCCCAGGTGGCTCAGTTGCTTTGGCTGAGGTCATGATCTCACGGTTTGTGGATTCGAGCCGCACATTGGGCTCTGTGTTGACAGCTCAGAGCCTGGAGCCTGCTTCAGATTCTGTGTCTCCCTCTCTCTCTGTCCCTCCCCCATGCATGCATGCTCTCTCTCTCTCTCTCTCTCTCTCTCAAAATAAAGAAACATTAAAAAATAAAATAAATAGAATTCTATGTTGATTTATCTGTCATATTTTTGAATGTGTCTCATAGTATAGATTTTTTCACTAGTTCTGGGTATTATATATATATACAATATATATATTATATATATGTATATATATATTATACACACACACACACACACACACACATAACTAGTCATAGTTTACTGGTGTTGTAATTTTACCAGTCTGAGTGAAGTCATAACTAAACTAATCATAGTTTACTGGTGGTGTCATTTTACCAGTCTGAGTGAAGTACAGAAACGTTACCTCCTTTTACATTTCTTTACCCACCCCCATTTATAATATGCTTTTCTTAAAAATTTTTCTCTGTATACATTTAGAACCACATCAGACAGTGTATAATTTGTGCTTTAACTTACCCAAATATAATTCGGGGAATTCAAGAGGAAAGGAAAAAAGCCCATTGTATTTACCCATGTTTTTGCTTACCATGTTCTTTCTTTTTCCCTGATTCCCCAAGATTTCTTTTTTTTATCATTTCCTTTTCATTTCTGAAATTTCCATTAGCTATTCTCGTAGGGCAGTTCTGATGGTGACACATTCTCTTAGTTGCTTCCATTTGAGAATGTCTTGATTTCTTCTTTCCTGAAAGATATCTTCACTGAGCTGACAGTTCGTTCCTTTCAACACTTGAAAAATATTATGCCACTTCTGGCCTCAGTAGTTTCTGGTGAGAAGCCCACTGTCATTCCAATTGGTTTTCCCCTACAGGTAAAGTAGCATTTACATCGGGCTGCTTTTGAGATCTTTTCTTTGTCTGCAGTTTGAAGAAATTTGAAGAAAGAAATTTAATATAATCTATCTTGGGCTGGATTTTTTGGGGCTTGTCATATTTAGAATTTGTGCAGCTTCTTGAATCTGTAGGTTTATGTCTGTCACTAAATTTGGGAAGTTTTCAGCCTTTATTTCTTTCAGTGCTTTTTCAACCCCATTCTCCTTCTCCTCTCCTTCTAGGACTCTGAAGACATGCATGTTACTTCTTCTTTTATTCCCACAGGTCCCCGAGACTCCGTTAGTTTTTTCCTCAGTCCATTTGCCTGTGTTATTCAGACTCCATCATTGCCACTGTTCTGTCTCCCTGTTTACAAACTCTTTCTTCCGTCCCCTCCATCCCGCTCTTAAACCCATCCACTAAGTTTTTCTTTGTTATTATATTTTTAAGTTCTAACATTTATAACCGGTTCTCCTTTCTGTCTTCTTTTTTGAGGCTTCCTTCTTTTATTTTTCATTTGTTTTACACATATTCCTAACTGCATGTTGAAGCATTTTTATTACGGCTGCTTTAATATCTTTGTCAGATGATACCACTGTCTCTGTCGTCTTGATGTTGCCATCAGTTGATTTTTTTTTTTTTTTACATTCATTTTGACATCTTCCTGGTTCTTGGTATGACACATCACTTTCAAATGAAACGTAGACATCTTAAGTGTTAAGTGTTCTGATGCTGGATCCTGCCAGGTAGAAGTGCTCTAGACCCCCTACTCGACCTCTGTTGAATCCTGCTGGGTGGGGATGGGAGTTCCTGCTGTCCGCACGACCTCCACTGACACTGCAAGGGATAGGTGAAGGGTGGGGAGGAGACAGGGGGTATGCCTTTGTTACTCCTGGGCAGGGACGAAAGTCCTGATTCTCTACGAGGCTTCTTCTGACACAACCCCACCGAGGAGGAGAAAAAAATGCCTCCTTTCGCTAGGTGGGGCACAGAAGTTCATTCTTCTCATGTTGTCTCTGAAGATACCACAGGGGGCCAGAGACCTCATTATCGGCTGACAAGGATGAAAGTCCCAGCTCCCTCCTTGATCTCCTCTGTTAACCATCTCATAGGACATGCTGTTGCAGGCCTCATAGGAGTGGAGGTCTAGGCTCCCCACTTGGTCTTTGCCGGCATGGATGGGAGTGAAGCCACAGGTTTTTTCTGTGGTGTTGGGCTAGAGTAGCATGATCATGGTCTGAAAGTTTTTTTTGTCTTGCTAGGCTGCCCCTTTCCTGCTCCTTTGACTAGAGAAAACAGGCTTTTTTCTGGGCTTTTTTGGTTGCACCCATGGGCATTTCTGGGTTGCCAGACTTTTTAGCTCCAAATATGGGATCTGTGTGGCCAGAAGGAAACTGAGATTTCTCATGCCCCGAGGTTCCTAGCTGGTCTTCCTTCCACTTTCATCCAAGTTGCTGTTTCAGGTGAAAGGACAGTGGGGTTGCCAGCTCCTGGTTTCTTTCTTCTTGAAATTTCCTTCTAATTTCACTGATTTATTTAAGTTATCACTCCAGTTAGCAGACACAGTGGAAAAGGATCACATGTAATCTGGTTTTGCTTTCAGATCTTTCCAGTGTCCCCTGCCCCTTTTGTTAAAGGCTTCCCAGGCAGCTTTGTCCTTCAGCATGGTTGGCTTACGTGCATCACCTGTGTTCTAACCCAGGTGGTTGTGGACAGACAGATTCCATCTATCTTGAGCCTGCAAATCTGCTGTTGCCTCTTACAAACTTACTGCTTGATTTAGTGCTACACCTCCTTGGAGGACAAACTTTTCTTTTTGATAGAAAATCACCCAATCCACATCATAGAAGAATGACATTTCGCCCAATACCCCAAACAGCCCCCTGACCCCCACTTTCCAAAACTTTGGACAGAAGAAAATAAGCAACTTGTTAGTATAAGCCTTTCTTCCCTCCAGTTCCCGGTTGTGCTGGTCAGAGGAGACTTGAGACCAGAGAGGACAGGACAGATCTATCCTCTTATTTTTTTAATGGAATTTGAATTAAGTTAATGAACCTTGTGTCCTATCCTGTCCTCAGCCAGACCGTCTTTCAACTCTTCCATGTAATCTGAATTCTTAACAAAATACAACGTCCTGTCTCTGTAAAGGACACGGGGTTGTTTTGTTAAGTTTTGTTTCTGCCAGTGTCATCTAGAATTTGGAGGGGGCTTTCCTCCTCTGGAGGAGAATTGGGATTCTATCATTTGTAGAGAACAATACAGAGGAATTCATCTCAGTTATTATTGGAAATCCCACTGCATCCTAGCCCAGTGTTGGGCATTGTGGACAGATACGGAGACCAAAAAGACCGCGAGAGTAAGACTGACCAAATCAGTAAATACAGAGGACAAATGCAATTTTTTGTATGTAACCATGTCCTCTGTCCTCAGCCCTGGGAAAAATGCAGAGACAGTATAAGACTTGGTCCCTGAGAGAACAGACCCTCTGGTTGAACACTCAGAGGACGTGTTGGTGTTTCTGGGAATCACCCCTTAGGGCGCCTTCTCACCCCGCCTGTTCTCCCTGGGTTTCTACAGGCTGAGGAATCCAAAGTGGCATCTCTGGCTTGAATCTCTCTAGACCCCAATATCTCATGGCCCCCTAAATGCTTCAAAGGCAACTCAAAGCCTGACATCCAAAATTGGACTCATCGTCTTTCCTACTAAACCCATTCTTCTCCTGCATTTCCAACTGGATGATCAACAAGGAGTTAGCCGTTGTTCAGGATGTAGCTTCAATGTTGATTCTTCTTGAAGGCTTCCTGAACTTTCTCCAAGTTATCACTCCTCAGTTTTAACGCTGCTGAGGCCCGTGTCATCTCCATTCTGGTACTCATCACCTTTGCCATGATATGTGTCTACCCAGAGAGATCACCTCAGAGACTGTGAGCTTCATAAGGACAGGGACGGTGTCATAGGCGGCTTTGTTTCCAGCACTGGATCTCACAACAGGTGCAGCATAATTGTTGAATGAAAAGAAGTCAAGTTTGAAAAGTGGAAAGTGTATGGTTTGGCAGAAAGGAAAAAGGAGAATAATTTACTACCATTTAATGGAACAGGCTTTACAAAGGTCTCCTTGCTCCAGGGTCGTAATTCCTATCTTACTGGAATCTTAGGCTAGAAAACCTATTTTGTTTTTATTCTTGTTATTTTCCCTCATTACACTGGTCTGTTTAACTAAGGCAAAGTTTTTGATCCTACAAAGGCCTAAGTAGGTCTGGAATGCACTTGAGCCTAAAAGGTTCTTAGCTTCTGATGTTCAGATTATAAGGCGTAAAATAAGTTACCAATTGAGGCTATGAAATCTCATTCTCTAGGGCGCCTTAAAAATAGGTTAGAGTTTCAGTAGTCTGATAGATTGGTAGATGTTTAGCCTTACCTGAAGGAAAAGGAACTTTGGACTAGCTGTTTTCTTAGAGAACCTGTCAGATTTATGTTTTGAATGTGGTCCAGCAGTAATTTAAAAATAAGTTTCTAAAAATACATATTTGTTTTTGGCTTTGTATGTCAGCTGCAATTCCTAGCAGCTGTAACTACTGACAAGATCTAAAAACAGATTTGCAATTATTTGCTATATTCTCCATGTTCCTGCTCTTTGGCAGTTATGCATGGGTGATTTTTGCAGGAATAGCCTCCTGACAGAAATGTGGACGTGAGGGTTTGTTATTCCCCAACATGATGCTTCTCAGCTCCCCGCTCCCTCCCAAACTGCTCAGTTTTTGAGACAGGAGCACACCTCCCCCTCTAGGATATGTCAGCTTCTGAACAGAGCCTGCCTATATGGAGTTGTGTGAGGTTGGGTTTCACCATCATTACTGGGGAGGCACCAAGAACGCACGCTCCGTTGGTAAATGTATGTTTACGTGTACCTCTCCTATCGGTAAGTCTCGGTCAGCGTGCGTGCTTCAGCGAGGACAGGGCACCATCAAAGAACACACGTTGACTCCAGGATCCCCCACTGTGGGAAAAGTAAAATGTGAAGATTGCATCATTTACCAACAGCTCAGGCAGTGGGAGGGAATTTACTCCCACTCAGGACCCATTCCCTCTCCTTTTTAACTGAAATTTCTTTTTTTTTTTTAAGTTGTGATAAAATTCACACAGTGTGAAATTTACCATCTTAAAGTGTACAATTCAGTGGCATTTAGGACATTTACAGTGTTGTGCAACCATCACCACTGTCTACTTCTAGAACGCTTCCACCTCCCCAAAGGAAACCTTATGTGGTTTAAGCAGTCGTGCCCCATTCCGCTCCCCTGCCTACCCACCCGATACTCTCTGGCAACCAATACTCTACTTTCTGTTTACATACTGGTCCATTCTGGACATCTCATGTAGTCATGCAATACATGGCCTTGTGGGCTTGACCTCTTTCAATTACCATAATGTCTTCAAGCCTTATCCCTGTGGCAGTATGTCCCTCCGCACTCGATTCCCTTCCGTGGCTGAGTAATAGTCCACTGTGTGGAATATACAACGTTTTGTTTCCATTCATCGGTTGATAGACATCTGGATTGTTTCCATCTTTTGGCTGTTGTGAATAATGCTGCTGTAGATATGGGTGTACAGGTATCTGTTTAAGACCGTTTCCATTTCCTTGTTTTGCAAGTGTATGTTGGAGTGGAATGGCTGTGTGATGCAATCTTCTGTGTGGAACTTCAGTGGCTGCACCATTTTATAATCTCACCAGTAACGTGCTAGGGTTCCAACTTCTCCACACCCTCTCCAAAACATGGTGCTTTCTGTTTGTTTGTTTGTTTGCTTGCTTGCTTGTTTTATAATTACAGCCATCCTAGTAGATATTAAGTGCTATCCCTTTGTGGTTTTGACTTGTATTTCCCTAATGACTAATGATGTTGAGTATCTTTTCATACATATGCTTTTGGCCATTGTATTTAGTCTTTGGATAAATGTCTTTTGAAGTCCTTTGCCCATTTTGTAACTGGGTTGTTTGTCTTTTTTGTTGTTGAGTTTTGGGGATTATTGATATATTCTGGATACTAGACCCTCATCAGATATGTGATTTATAAATACTTTCTCTCATTTGGGGTTGCCTTTTGACTTTCTTGATAATGTCCTTTGATGACCAAAAAGATTTTAATTTTGATGAAGTCCAATTTATTTTTCCTTTTGTTGTCTGTGCTTTGGGTTCATATCTATGAAACCATTGCCAAATCCCAGGTCATAAAGATTTACTCTTTTGTTTTCTTTAAGGCATATATATAGTTTTAACTCTTATATGTAAGTCTTTGATCCGTTTTTAGTTCACTTTTGTGTATGATTGCAGGTAAGGGCCCAACTTCATCCTTTTGATGTAGAAATTCAGTTGTTCTAACACCATTTGCTGAACAGACTATTCTCTCCTCATTAAATGGTCTTGGTAACTTAGCCAAAAATCTGGGCTCTTAATTACATCACACTGATTTATGTGTCTATCTTTGTGCCAGTGCCACACTGCTTTTATTACCATAGCTTTAAAATGTTTTTATGTTTTATTTATTTTTGAGAGAGAGACAGAGCATGAGTGGGGGAGGGGCAGAGAGAGAGAGACACACACAGACTCTGAAACAGGCTCCAGGCTCTGAGCTGTCAGCACAGAGCACAACGCGGGGCTTGAACTCGGAAACGAGCTCATGACCTAGGCTGAAGTCGGACGCTTAACCACCTGAGCCACCCAGGCACCCCACCGTAGCTTTATGTTAAGTTTTAAAATCAGGAAGTGTGAGTCCCATAATTTTTTTTGCAAGATTATTTTGGCAATTTGGGGTCCCTGTGGATCTTAGGACAATTTTTTCCATTTCTGCAAAAAAGACTGTTGGAATTTTGCCTGTTTTGATTAGAATTTCCAACAAATTCATCAGATAGAAGTGGTGAATGCAGGCTTCCTTTGTTTTGTTCCCGGTCATAGAGAGCTAGGTTTCAGTCTTTCACCATTGAATATGATGTTAGCTGTGGGTTTTTCATAAATGAAAAGGACTTTATGTGTTGTGTTGAGGAATTTCCCTTCTGTTCTCAGTTGCTGAGTAATTTTTTTATGAAAGGGTGTTGGTTTTGTCACATGCTCTGTCTGCACCAATTGAGATGATCACATGATATTTTTCCTTCATTGTATTAATGTATGGTGTATTGATTGATTTTTGTATGTTGAACCAGCCTTGCATTCCTGGGATAAATCCCATTTGATCATGGTGTGTAATCCTTTTATTACACTACTAGATTTAGTTTGCCAGAGTTTTCTTGAAGATTCTCTCTCCTTTTTTAAACCAAGATCTCATAGATATAAATTGTCTTTCCTTGTACTAATTTGTACTTCGTTTTTCTTTTCTTCCCATTATTCAAAATTAACCAAATATTTGGTTGTGTTTCCTTCACCTTTTTTCCAATGTCTTTGTGAGTATATAGCTTCCAAAATATGCATAGATGATAGAATACCATAAAGGGCAAATGTTATTATCATCCCTTTCTATCTTGAGTTTTTTCAGCATTATTGTTCAGCATTTTTTTAGGTTTATTTATTTACGTGAGAGAGACAGTGTGAGTGGGGAAGGGGCAGAGAGAGAGGGAGAGAGAAGCAAGCTCCATGCTGCCAACACAGAGCCTGATGTGGGGCTCCAACCCACAAAACTGTGAGATCATGACCTGAGCCAAAACCAAGAGTCAGACGCTTAACCAACTGAGCCACCCAGGTGCCCTTTCCTGAGAAGTTTTAATAATTGTCAGTAATAATGCTTTTTTCTTCTGCAAAGAAGAAAATGGGAAATTGGGAAAGTACTATTACTTGACATTTCAACTTTGGAGCACATAGAGAAGCCAGTGGCTCAAACATCTCCACTAGAGTGTTTTATGAGCTCTCAGACCCTTTTCATCACCTAAACCTTTGTCACATCTGCCACTTTAAGGGTCTCCAGAAAAGGTTGTTTCTGAGGATAGCGAAGCTTGAGAAAGAACAGTTCTGTGATCATGTTTTGTAGCCATAATGTTTTCCAGTAATTGGGTCAGGGGAATATAAATTATTCACAGAAACCAGATAAAGTCAATATGGTAGACTGAGCTGACTCAGGACTTTTCCAGATGCATAGAAATGCTCAGTGAAATATGAACAAAGAAAGGCTTTTAATACATAATCAACTTCAAATGGAACACAGAAACCTAGGTGCCAAAATGGAGACACAAAAGCCAGTAGGCCAAGAGGGAGATAAAGCTGAAGAGGGGGTATCAGACTGCATGAAAGGCTCAGGGACTGAAGGTGCAGAGATTAATATAGGGAAAGGAGATAGAACCTCAGTCCCAAGTGAGATAGAACTCAACGCATAAAGCTACAGATTTTGTAGGGCTGCTATTTTAATGAAACAGAAACGAGAAACATTTTTCTCACTAGATTGACAAAGCAGCAATGGGGAAGACAGAATTACCCACCAGAAACTGGAAGCCCATGCTTATGTATGAGGTCCAGTTTTAGACTCTTCCCAATGCTATGGGAACTAAGCTAAGCTAATATAAAAATCGATGCAACCCACAGGACCCTGGCAGAGGCAAAAGAAAATCATTCTGAAGCATGACTTCGTAACTAGAGCACACACAGTAAATGAACCACAGTGACGGTGGGTCATGGAATACTGCAGACATTTATTGGCTCTCCACACCCCCAGGAACTGGATATGTGAGGAATGTCTGAACAAACCTATAAAATACTGGGGAAAGAAGATGTGGAAAGAGTAAAATAGTGTGTGAGAACAGGTGGATCTAGAAGATAAATAAACTCTTGTAGACATGAGAAGGGTTCTACTTTCAATTAAAACATGCCAGTCAGTTTAATGATAGTTCAGGTAAAACCAAAGAAAGAAAGGAAATGGAAAATGTAGAGGAGACGTAGAGATGTGGAAGATAGGATTATATATATAAGAAGATCCTGGATAAGAAAAAAACAGAGAACTGGGGACAGGCAGGATTCAAAGTGTTTTCCATACATGAAGATAAACTTCTGAGTTGTAGTGACTTTCCAGGTCTCAGCAGCTGAGCAGATTTAAAAACACATTTGGGCGCCCGGACGGCTCAGTCGGTTAAGCTTTGGACTCTTGATTTCGGCTCAGGTCATGATCTCCCAGTTCGTCAGTTCGAGCCCTGCGTGGGGCTCTATGCTGTTGGTGTGGAGCCCGCTTGGGATGCTCTCTCTCTCCCTCTCTGCCCCTCCCCCACTCACATGCTCTCTCGCGCTCTCTCAAAATATTTTGGAAAACACAAATCTACATCTAGTCGTACTAAGTGTCGTAACAAAACTGCAGAACACCAAGGACAGAGTAATTATAAAAGTATCTAGAAGGAAAAAGACTATCTGCAAAGAACTGGTCCTCTACATGAGTAGATAATTAAAAAGAATGTAAGAAAGGAGAAAGGGAGTGAAGAAAAATGTGATACATGAGAAGCCGAAAATAAATGACCCTCCTTAGATATATTTTAAAACATGACGAAGTGTTAGTTGTGATGCATATATACGTAAAACAAAAGTACGAAATAGAGATGTAAGACTATTTCTGATTTATTATAAGAGAGGGGGAATAATGGGGTCTGGGAGGAGGGCAACGGACTTCGTATTTGAAATTTCACTCTTTTGTTCACATTTGAAGTAGGGGCGCCTGGCTGGCTCAGTTGGAGGAGCATGTGACTCTTGGATCTCAGGGCGTGAGTTCGAGCCCCACATTGGGTGTGGAGATTACTAAAAAAATAAGCAAACTTAAAAAATTTTTTTGAAGTCATTCTCACAACTAGGACAGGACTTGGTGCAGGAGTGCAAATGAGGTACCACGTCTGGGTATGTGAAAGTCGTAAGTCAAGCTAACAAATAGCCATATACCTTGACTAATATACCTTCATAAAGACTGTGGTGTTTTGTGATTCCCAGATTCTCTGGAGTTTTGGAGCCAGAAAGTCGTGGCATGGGGAAGAGTTTGCTGCCCTGTGCCCTCCCCCCACCCTCCCAACCCCAGCTCGGTCCCGCACTCAAGGGGGTTTACTTACACCCATGAGTTTGGGCATCACTATCCATCCGATGCAAAAACCCACCCATTGGCCACCCACAGACCTAGGAGTGTGAATGCTGGCTCTAAGGTCTGCTTTTAGGAGGATAGTTTCGCCTTGGGTGCCAGCTTGGAGAGGTGTCACTCAACAGGAACTTCTGGGGTCCCAAATACCTGGGGTGGAGGACAGGCGTGGACTCTGGGTGGACATGTCCCGCTGGCCCTATGGACCCTTCACCACGTGGAAGGAAGGGCTGCAGGACGGAATGGGTCCCTCTAAAGCAAGGGGTCAAGCGGTCAAGCAGAGGAGCTCCATTTTCTAAAGCTGAGCCGGTGGGTGGACATTCACCGTACTAGTAGTCCCTATGTGTTTGGAGTGTCTTGTTATAAAGAGAGCGAGAAGAACGCACCATTTCACAAGGGAAATAGGGACATCTGTCGAGCCCAAAGGCAGGGGCAGGAACACTGCCAGCAGAGCATCCTGTGATCTTTGTATTTGCTACAGCTGAGTCTGTTTCCTCACCTGCCCAGGGAGAGACCGGGATGTGTGACTTCCCACTTGCATGGTCCGGTGAAGTTCTCATTCGCCCCATCACTAGGCAGCACCTTCCACGGAGGAATCCTGGCCAGTGCTGGGTCACACAGGGAGGACGGCCCTTCATTTCCTCCCCCACGTCGTAAAAGCAGCCAGCACAGGGAGCACTCACAGGCTCCTCCTTGTGTATCTGCTCCTCTCTGCCTTGTCCGGGCTGTTGCCCAGCAGAGCCCAGTGAAATTAACTTGGCCCGTGGAAGAAAAGGCCATGAGAGAACGGAAAGCCGGTGCCAAGGGATAGGAAAGGTGTTTTTCCTCATCAGCCATCATGCATTTTGCCAAGCTTAGCTAGCCGAGGCTCACCTCCAACTGGTGATGAACAAACATCGTCCTTTCAACTGACATAATCAGAAAGCGTTCTCTTCTGGAAACTCAAGTGCGAAAGGAACTTCAGCTCAGAGAACTACTGAGAATACCTTGGGCCCCACTCCTCCTTCAAGGCCCTTGAGTCGCTGTGAGGTCGACTCCTGTCAGGAGACCATGGTCTTCAGGCTCGAGGCTCATAGACGTGGGATGGGGGGGAGGTACTCGGACGGCCCGTGGCCGCAGCTCCTCAAACAACTTCTGTGCCCTCACATTCCCACAAACGGCAGATCGGGGCGTATTTGTTTGCTAGGGTTGCCATCACAAAGTACCACAGACTGGGTGACTTAGCAGAAATTTGTTTTCTCACTTCTGGAGGCCGGAAGTCCAAGATCAAGGTGTTGGCAGTGTTGGCTCCTTCTGAGGTCTCTCCCACTGGCTGGTAGATAGATGGCTGTCTTCCTTGTCTTCAGACGGTCTTCCTTCTGTGTGTCTGGGTCCTAATCTCCTCTCCTTAAGAGGACACCAGTCATGCTGGATTAAGCCCACCCTAGCGACCTCATTTAACTTAATCGCCTCTTTACAGACCCTGTCTCCAAATACAGTCCCATTCCGAGATTACTGGGGGTTAGGATTTCAACGTAAGAATGTGGGGGGATCGCAGTTCAGCCCATTATCAGAGGGCATTGGCAAACTCCCACACACCAGGAACCTCCTGGGGCAAGCAAAGTGACCTCGTAATGGTGAGAAATCAAAGCCCTTTGGCCTACCTGGGCAACTTTAAAGCACCCCCTTCTGCTTTATCAGAATAAACAAAAGCTGTCCCAGAGGACCGCTCCGTATTTCCTTACAGCGGTGGCAACCTTGGAGGGAACCCTTTCAGGAAAGGCGAGAAGAGCTCCTAATCCTCGTGTGTTCCAAGAAAATTCACCTTGACTTTCAAAATAACAATCAGGTTGTGCAGAAAGAAATCAGTCTCTCGCGGGGGCCCCAAGGCACCTCGGGGAGGCTCTCGTCCTGGTACATTTTACCTGCTCAGGGAGAGGCGGCTGCAGGTGGGACTAAGGCTTTTAAGGCATTTACCATAGAAACAGATCACTGCTTGCAGAAGTGTTCTGGAAAGCCAAGGGTGTGCCTGGTATGAAAGGGCACTTGCGGTGCACTTCAATTAAGAGGCAGGCCGCGTTCAGAGGCGTTACGTACAGGACAGACTGGAAACAGAGCGCCTTTCAGAAGAGGGAGCAGTGCACTCAGGGTGTCGAGATAGCATCTACTGTAAATAATAGAGCTACTGGCCAAACTGGACATTTTTCTTGACATGAGGAAGCCTTTTCCCCCGGTCTCTTTTATTTTGAAACCTAAAGTCACTGGGTGAGGCATTTTGAGAGGCATCCACATGAACCGGGACTGACCGCGTTTGATCCACCTGCAGGATGAATGAACGTGACCGCCTACTGAGGAGGCTCAGCAGGAAGACGCCCCCCACACTCTTACGAGGAGGCTCCCTCCAGCAGTGTGTCCCCCGTAAGTAGCCCTCACCCCCTTCCGGCCAGCCAGACCCCAGTGACGCAAGGAAGGCGGAGGCTTCATTAAAGCATGCTGGTGCTAAGAGGGACGGAGACGCTTGCCAAGCCAGAGCCCCACATTTGGACGTGGAATTTGTGCATTTGGCTCGGGGCGAGTAAGCTGGAGTCTAGGTAGTACCCTGGGACCCAATCAAATGCATGAATGACAGAACCCTGAAACTTAAAATCCTGATGTGCTCGAGATCCTTCTGTCAGCCTCCCAATAGGATTTTGTTCTAAGGCTCAAGTGACATGATTTTTAAATCATTTCCCCCAAAGATAGCCATGTGCACTCTTTTATTTCATACTAGCATGTTAATTAAAACAATGACGATCACCGGGGGAAAAAAAATCTCTGTTCTCTTCCCAGGAAGGCTGCCTCTGCCCCTAGCGCTGGTGTCCCCACTCAACACCAGAGGCCAGGCCTGATTTCTGGGGAGGCACCTGACCCAGGCAGGGGTCAGTGGGGGTGTGCCAGACCCCAGAGGAAGGGTGGAGGCCACGAAAGAGACACAGGTGGCACAGCTCACAGAGGTTGTAGGCCTATTTCAACAATCCAGCCAGTTGGCTCGCCGCTGAGAGGTGTTATTAGCACAGGTTTCCTTGGGCCGGAGGGGACGTCACCTGCCTTCCCCAAGGCGAAGCCTGTTGGCACCTGTCGTCTGTCACCTGCTTCTGCCCCTCTGAACCCCACCTCTTCTCCCAGCACCCCCTCTCTCGCACATCACTTACCATCTCTTCAACTGACATGTTTCTTGCTTCCTTTCTCTCCCCGAGGCGTTCAGGAGGGAACAGGAATGGTTTAGGAGAAGTGGAGAATTGTTGTGTCCGTAGTAACAGGTATTGAGGGTCTGTTTCAGGCTCACCTGAGCTCCACCCATCAACAGATCTTCACAGACTTTCCAACAGAGAGAAGGACAGGGATGGACTCCCTCTCCTCACTTTCCCACACGGAACACCAAGTTCCCTGTGGTGCCTCACATGCCGCCCGTCCTGCCCCAGGAAGCAGGCAGTGTCCGCCCCAAGAGCACTCGGCAGAGGCTCAGGTCGCTACAGTAACGGGCGAGCAAGGCCCAGCGATCTGGGTCACAGCCATTGTCTCTCTGATCCAGGAGAGAGGTTGAGTCAGGAAGCTTGATGGCGTGGTCCAGAGAGCGAGGTCTGCAGGGTCCCGCTTCTGGAGCTGGACTGCCTGGGGGTCCTGTCCCAGCAATGTCACTTTTTTTGTGTGACCTTACATCTCTGTTTCTACATCTGTAAAATGGAGATGATGTAAGAACTGGGTTCGGGGGGAGAATTAAATGAGATGGTTTATACCAAGTGCCTAGAACTGTGCCTGACACTATGGAGTCCAATAAAGGTGAGGTATTCCTGGTTTTTTCTGCCACTAGGTGAGTAACTTTGGGCAAGTTACATATTTCTCTAAACTTCTGTTTCCTCCACTGGGGGAACAAAAGAATTATAGTAATATACGTCTTACACACCCTCTGTGAGGCTTCAGAATGATGTGTGTAAAGCAGCTCTCTGTCGCAGGCACAGAGAAAATGGATACTGATTCTGTAAATGATGATGTCTAGGCCCCACTGCTTCTCTAATAAATGTTTCAGAATAACCCGAGAAAGACTCTATGTGATGCATATATGGAGATCAAAGATCAAGTAAGAACGTTTGCAGAAGAGTCATAAAATATCCTGCAACTGTTAAACGTTTTTCTTAACTCTCGGTGTTTTGAAGGACAAAAGAAAATTCTAAGGAACAAGTACAAGGAATAAAAAAAAGACCTCTAAAAGCACGGCACGTTTTAAAAACACCCAGCAACTAATAGCAAGAAACCGATCGGTAACAGAACATTCTGTCAGTAAGAGAAGGCCATCGAGCTGTGAGAAGTGGTCCTGGCCTGCGAGAAGGTCTGCGTTCTCCTCTTGGCCTCTGCTCGCCCGCCCTGGGTCTGTCCGTCAGCTGTCTTGGCCCTGTCTTCCCAGGAAACTGGAAGGAAGACTCTCATCTTGGCGGGATTTTCAGTTCCTTACAGGCCACCGACACGCGGTATTGATAACTGAGATCAGCATTTTCCTACAGTCTAATTTCCTTGTCATCCTCAAATGGGCTACCCCCATTTCTGTCGCTTTCAGGGAACATCTACTTTCATGAAGCTGTTTTATCAGAGCTACTTAAGGGGAGTTTTATTCCAAAATAATTTTTAAAAAATGACATGATTTTATGGGTTTCACCAAATGTTCTATCAGAGCACAAACAACGAAGATGCTCCCCTACCCTTCCAACTCCTCTCACCTACCCCGTTCTGCCCCCAGACTCTGGCTGTGGCTGAGCATTTAAGGAGCAGATGCCTTGGGAAGCCAGCCGGGGGAAGTTTATGAGTGGGGTCCATCCAGGGCTTTCCCCACGGCCCCATCATTACTTTCTGGCTCTCGGGACTTCCTGACAGATGGAGCAGATCAGGAGAGGCTAAGGGTTGGAGGCTTCCTCTGAGCTCCCCATTTGGATGCAAATGGCGGCCACTTGTTCATCGGACAGAAGCTGGTGACCTGATGGGGCATCTTTGTTGGGGTGAGGGGTGCGGGCTGGGCGGGCAGAGGCTCGTTGGGTGGTGATAGTCCCTGTGGCCCCACTAAACACTTTTCCTCTCACGGTCCTCGCTCCCGCCAGGCCTGGTTTCTGAGAAGACCACATTGTTGTCTGTAGGAGGGGGACACCCCTGCCCCAGGGTAGCCCTCCCAGGCCGCCCTCCATTCCTTCTTGAGTTACACGGCTCACTTCATGTCTCTGTTGAGGCCAAGAAAGTCTAGTGAAGAAGGTCTTAGTGGGTCAAGTTCTGGAAACATGATGGTAGACGCAACCCATGGGAACTGCGGGACAAGCCCTCGGGGAGTGGCCTCTGGGCGCTCAGCTGACCCTGGGAGAAGAGATGTGCTACTGGACCAGAAGGTCCTCTCCGATGGACACCTGGAAGCCCTTCCCAGTCTGGAGTGGAGGGGTAATCCTGCCGGAAGGCCCTTGTGCCAGTGAGACAAATACAAGCCAAGGATGCCTTACAGCTCCAAGCTACGTCTGTGTCCCAGTAGGCATGGGCAGGATATGAATGAAAAACAGAATAAGTAAGACAAGGCTTTTGCTCTTTGCACTTGAGCAAGGAGCAGACGATTCCACACGCTAAGATAACTTTCCCGAAAGGACACTCCCAAACAACGTTTCTATGTCTCAAAAAGTCCCCTTCATTTCTTCCTCTCCACCAGGCACCTCCCCCCTCCAAAAAGCACATCAAAAAAGACGGGTAGCAGTTGTTCTACTCAGATGGAGTGTTGAGACTGCCTCCATTCTTTTCTGGAATGGAGGTAGAGGCTTCCTCCAGTGGTGCCGAGTGTGAATCGGCCCTGAACGAAGACGAGCGTTCTGTGGCCTGGCTGTAGTTCGCCATGGAAACGCCTGGCACCCATGTGGAGGGTTAGAGCTCTGAGGACACTTGGACCTCACCTGGTCCAGGCCCTTTATTTTACAGAACGGTCAACTAAGAAGACCCAGAGAGCTTAAAGAACCCATGGTCCCGTGGCCACGTTACTGCCACGCAAGGACTAGAAGCATCCCTTGCCTCAGGCTCTGGGCCTCAGGATCCAAGATGGAAGCAGAGCAGGTGAGAAAGCCGCCGTCGGGGTGGAGAGCTCACAAGCCACCTGCCCGCCACCAGACGGGCTCGGGAAGAGCACTGACAGGGCACTCCCATTGCTTGGGATCAGAGCCACTTCTGCCGGGTTGACGAGCATCCGCCTGGGGTGTCACGGCAGGCCACCGACAAGGGCTGCGTGGCCCCCTCAGGAAAACATGGGATGTTGACTAGAAATGTTCCTGTTGAAAGACCAGAGAGTGAAAAGTATCCAAGTTGACCACAGAACACAGCCTTGTGACCGGAGGAGACGGTGTTATTGGCTAGATTTTGCTTTGAAACATCCCACGGCAAGATGTCTGGTCTCAGACTGCAGTCAAAGAGCTGCACAAAGAGCATCTTGTGCGGGAGGGGCCTCAGCACCCGGGAGGGAGGGAGCCGCCCCTCGGAAGCTGGGCAAGGGACGTCTCCTCTCCCCTGGCCCTCACCAGTCAAGCAACTCACTCGGAGGAAACCTAAATCAGAAGAACGGAGGAGAGAGGAGGCATTTCCTCTTCAGGTTCCGTGAAGCCGCTGAAGCCTCCTTGTGTGGAAAGCCAGCATGAGAAAGTTCAAGTGCCCTGCACCCAGCACCCCCAGGGCCTCCCTCCCCAGGCCCGCTCCTGCATTCCAGCCCAGGGACCCCGCCTGCTCTTGGACCCCGCAAGATGGGGCTCACGCCAGCTGCCACATGGTGTGATGTTTTGGTTTGCGGATTTGGTTTTGTTAGAGATGGAGGTGAGCCAGGGGAAGAAAGCCCCCCCTGTGGAAGATTCCTTTCGGTTCTTATCCTTCCCTAGTTCTCCCTGCACTCCCACCCGCCCCTGCTTTCCAGCCCATGTCCTTAGCTGCCTCCCGGGCCACCTGTGCAGAAGAGCCCTGGCCTCCCAGGGTGTCCTTTCTGAGCCCTGGGGTTTACTCAGGTGGTGGCCGGGAGAGCCGGGAAGCCAGCCCAGGCTCAGAAAGTCTGCTTTATGAGAGTCTGGTTTACGCAGAGCACAAAGTCACCCTGTGCACCATCCCCACGAAGACGGCTACGCGTTGCTCTTACCTGTCCTTACGGTTCAGAAACTCTCCTTTGTAAGCCAAGTGTCTTAGTAAAATACTCACCCCCGCGAGGTGATACACGGCCACAACTTCTGATTTCTTTTTCTCCCTTAGAGAACGTGGCCGTGAACTAACATGTCCGTTGATAAGTCATCCACACACGTGGATGGGAGTGACCGTTGTCAGACGTTTTACCGCGTTGTCTTTTGGTTAGAATGTCCAATCCAGCTGTGGGACTTCGCCATACCCCTGACCCAGAGGAGTCAGCCAGCAGAGACAGTCTTGTAGACGCTCCTTCTGTGGGAAGGACCCTTTAGGAAGGAGGGACCTAGTCTGGGCTTTCGAAGGCTATACCCCTCTTGGAACCAGAGGTGCAGGAGAGTGTGGGTCCTGCAGAAGTCCTGCCTGGGTTTGGCTCCCAGCCCTGCCACTCACTAGGTCTGTGAAATCACCCTGCTCCTCCGTTTCCCCATCTGTGAAATGGGAAGAATACTGTCACCTAACTCATAGGGCTTTGGGGGAGGAATAAATGAGCTATTCGTGCATAATACATAGAACAGAGCATTTAATAATTGTTGGAAGCTGGGGCATTATTATTATCGGAACTGATTGTAAGACCCAGCCTTCCTGGGGGCTCTGGAATTTATCTTGTGATCTTTTTCTTTATGTACACAAAAATAAACACACTGTAATTTCTTATTACCAGTCCGCATCAGTCCGCGTGAAAGGCGGGAATGCCGCGAGCGTCACACGCACATCGCCAGTCTTCGCTCCCGGCGTTGCTGGGTGCTCCCCGGCCAGCCTGCCAGCTTCAGGCAGATTGGGACACTTCTGGAGCAGGGCAGGTGGCCTTGCCTCCCGGGTGGCGCTGGGACAGTGCAGACATGGACCAGTGACCTGCCGTTTATGCTTCCCTGGCTGAGCTCCCCCGCGGCGAGGCCGGCCCCCGAGCCTTTCCCATCCGGGCGGCGGTGGCGGCCAGAACCAGTCAGGCCCTGCTGGGTCAGGCCTCGTCCCACCCCGCCCCACACTCTGCCCACGTTTCCCTCCCCGGCCACGGGTCTGTCCGTCCCAGGCTCCCACCTACCCAGGGCCGGGGAGCCCAGTGTGGCGAAACTGAGCTCCCGTGTCCCAAAAGAGCATTTTCTTCTAAACCCAGGGTGGCCCCCCCGTCCCCCAGTTCTCCTCTCAACCAGTCCCCGTGTGTTCCTCCTGCAGATGGGTACGCCTTCTCGCAAGAGGAGCATGGAGCTGTCACTCAGGAAGAAATCGTCCGTGCTTACGACACCACCAAGAAGAAATGCAGGAAGAAATAAGACGTGAGTTGTCCCGATGGGTCCCAGGAAAGAGACGTGGTTTGTCGCGCCCGGTGTGATCCCATCTCTGCCCGAAGAGACTGGCGTCAGCAGCCAGAACACCATAAAACACATTTCCGTGGCCTTAGCCAACCGGTTTGTTAGTCACACGGCCCCTCGCAAACCTGCAGTAGATCCCGCGGGGGAGGCCGTCTCTTCCCCTTCCCGTGTGTCCGCAGCGCTTGGCCCGACTTCCGTTCCTGTTGTTGCGAAGCATTCAGCTGTGCTCTGTGAGCCGTGAAATGGAAAACGTGACGTTTCATTTAAACATCAGTGCTAGCGGTCCTGGGAGAAAGGCAAGAGAGTGCCATGCCCGGCTCGTGGAATGGGAGCGGGGGCGCGCTCGCTTCCTGTCGCGGTAACTCACGGAAGCTGCATTCGGGGCAGGCCGGCGTCTGGCTTTGATTCCTCTTTGGTTTGTATGACGTCGGCGTAAACTTCTCGACTGCGGTGAAATCGCAAAAACGTCCATCAGGGTGGTAAGCCTGAGGACGCCTACCGTAATGCGCTCCACCGGCCCGGCAGGGCGGCCGGGTCGGCGTGCCAGGATTCCCCTGCACCCTCCGCAGGTGCCCCCTGTGGCCCGGCGGGCTTCCCCGTCTCCGACCTTCTGCATGGCTGGCCGCGGTGCTCGGTGCATGGCCGCTGGTGGGCAACCAACCGAAATCCGCACGGTTTCTTGCTCTAGCACAGATTCAGGTTACCGATGCGAGAAATCCCCTCTTCCACACCGCCCTTTCCCTCCCGTAACTCCAGAAAAGAAAACATACCCCGCATGTATCCTGAGCGTCTGTCTGCCTCCTTCCGAGGACAGGGAAGCCTGCGGGGTCGGGGGTGGCAGAACGCCTCCGCCAGCCTGCTCCGGTGAGGCTCTCGGCGCTCACTCCCCAACCTCCAGGCCACTGGACCTTTGGCACCCATTTAAGCCAGACCCACGCTTGTTCTCTGGGGAGTTGGGAGCACATTTTGCGTTTTCGCTGCTGGGAAACCACTGAATTTATAGCGTGTCTCCCCGGAGAAGAGACGCCCCTGTCACTCTGCCACTCTGAAATCGGAGAGAATGAGGGAACCCAGTGGGAGAGTAAGGGACCCTGAGGCTGGTGGAGGAAGAAAGCCGTCAAAGGAGAAAGCAAGAGGCAAGGACACAGAGACGCGGGGATGAGGACGCGGGGGGACATTTTAGCCCAGTCTCAGTGGAAACCGGAATCAAGCCCGGAAGCCCAGGCGGTCGTGATGATCTGCCTCATGCATACAGGAGGCGAAACAAGACCTTGACAGGCAGTTTTCGTTGAAAAGAATTCTACAGGTTTCAAGGAAACGCCCTTTTCTATAGGGATGAGGTTTCCTTCCTTATCGAGTCGGTGTGATATATACGGGCACCTCCCGGAAAGTAAAGTGTCCTGAATCTAAGGCAAGGAAGAGAAGCGCTGAGTCACTGACTTTGCAAACTGCGCAGTGCCACCTTCTAAATTTGGACGGAACTTGTGAGCCCTCAGGCATGAATGTCAGCACCTGGAGGCCTTAATAAATGGCCAGCCTGGAGGCACGTTCCTCTCCTCTCCGCTTTGGTTGCCAAACCAGATTTTTGGATGGCTTCACATAAATACTTCTGGGCAGCTGTTACTGCTTAAAATGGCACAGTGCTTCTGGGGATGGCTGTGCTAAATGGGGAAATAAAACAATAGTGCACTTTGCTTCCTTATCCTTTATTTTTGGAACATCCACATCTTATTGGGCATTGTAATAACTGAGAGTATGATTTGCTTTGACTAAGAAAACTAATCCTTTACTTACGGCATGACCAGGATTCAGAGAGGGCTTACGGGGAAGCGGAATGCCGTGAGGCTTAGAAAATGGCCCTTCCTCCTTCCCCAGGATGGTAAACCATTTTTAAATACTAGAACACCCGGTGACATGAATCACCGGAGGACTGTCATGCAGGAATTGCGCCCCCCAGCCCACAAAATGTGCCTGTAGTTAACACAACAGACCAAGGTAAATGTCTTTATTGGACACCCGGAGAGATGAGGTCCTAAATACATAGGAGGAATGAAAGTTTGAATTGAATGTGCGTTAGGCATCCTGACTGTTTGGTTTCATTTGGAACTAAGCCTGTCTGGAAAGGGGAACTCAAACTCATTCTTTGTCAGATACTTAGTTCTTTCTTTCACTTGAAGCCTTCCAAATTAGATTTGTGAATTACGGGGTGGGGGTGTGTGTGTGTGTGTGTGTGTGTGTGTGTGTGTTTTGTTTGGGCTTTTGGTTTTTTATTTTATTTTTTACATTAAAATGCAGTTCAGATTTTCTGAGATTTTAGTATATTTTCCAATTCTTTTGAAAATGGGACTAAGCAGTCTTTGCAAGTATGAAACATGCACACAGAAGAAACCATGAGATGGGATACCTTTCTGTTCTCTTATGTGGTTACGCCGTCTGGTAGCCAAATGACTAAATTGGGCTTCGAGGAGGAACAGCTGTCACTATGTGCAGTGTGTAGTATTTAGCCGCGGCCAACTCGGGGGCTGTGTCATTTGTCCTGTCTTCAAAATCGAGGTCAGAGTGTCACACACAGCCCCTCCCCAGGGAGCAGGGTGGACTGGAGTAAGTTGCATACTCTGGCTGTCAGCTCAGTGGAGATGCCACATGGGACTTGTCACTCTGCCACATGGTAAGTGACATACAGGCTGGCAGGTCATACTTGGTCAGCACTACGGGGCCTGTTCCTGATTGGGCTAAAGTAGCAGCATCCACTGAGGCCCAGCCTCGGTCTGGGGTTATGCACAGACTGCCGACTCTTAAATTTGAGTCCACGTTCCATTCCGGCTGACTCCGCAGAAAGAAAAGACTGGCCGTTCTATGCACTGAGTTTTGAGTTCCACTGCACACTCGCACGGGCCAGCAAGGGAGGCTGTGGCAAGTGCACATTAAGCGGGCAGGATAGGAGAACAGAATAAGCCAGCCATTTCTGCTTGGCTGTCTGGATTAGCACTTGGTTGCTGATCAGAATGGGCTTTGTCATCATTTGGGGATGTGGCTGATGTGTCCATCCTGTCTCTGCGCAAACTGTTCAGGGCTTCTCGACCAGCGTTATGTTCTCCCATCTCCCCAAAATGTGATCATCTCGGGGGGAATCGTAGAGCATATGAAACCCGTGCTTTGGAGAAAGGAGGTGCTGTTGCTTTAACATTCGTGGAGTAACATCCTCAAACGTGAACCTGAGTTTTGGCAGAGCATGGCTGGGAACTCTGTTGACGTTTCCTTTCCCCTGACAAGGCTTCAGGTCTTGCTGTAGGGAGCTGGCAGTGAAAATCAGTGATAACTTGTCAAGAAGCGGTGAATAATGAAAAAAAAAGTGAGTATGAGCAACAAATGTCTGAAAATGCATATAGATGTACATATGACAGGCGCTAAGACTGAATTTTTTTAAAGAAAACTATCGTCTGTAATCTCCATTTGTTACAACAATGACCCTTTATTTCCTTTTTTGAAGAGAATCTTCTATCGTATTTCTGTTCCTAGGAGTTTCTGTCTTAGACCACAAGTTGGGTAGAATGTTTGCAAAACTCCGCTGTAGGATGAGGTAGCCTTTCGCCTTGACCATGTGAAGGAAGTGCACACGTTTCAGCTGGCATCTGGATTACTACCGAGGGCCATTGTCCCAAAGTAATTCAAGGAGTGATTTTGCCTCAGCATTTGAAATGTAGACTTCATCTCCTGGGATCCATAAAAATGGCGAACGGGGGGGGGGGGGGGGGAATCTGGTTAAGCAGAACCCAAAATAATAACCTGGCAAAGAAATGAGTTTGTCAGGTCAGGTTCAAGGATGGCGTCCCCCATCACATTCGTTAAATACTTTCTTCGTGCAAATGCTTGTGTTAGCAAATACAGTAGTGATAGAGAGCGTGAAAATAAAGCCCTCCCTGCTAACAAGGGAAGGCATACCTCGGTTGGCTTTGTTGCTGGTTCTCCGTTGGCTCTAGGCAGTTGTTGGTCTAACTGTAGCCTTGGGAGAGATTATTTAGTCTCACCCTAGCCATTTTCCCATCCTTAAGGGTGAGGAGGATGGTTACAAGAGCTTCCACGGGGTTGTAGAGGTGAGAGTCCAAGATCCCCCCCATGATGATATATTAAGAAGTATCTCCAAAAGGAATAGCCCTGGAACACTCTACCCGATGGGTGGTATTCTTCATTTGTTTATTTTTTTTAGCATCCCAACAGAATGCTGTTGTCCAACAGTACACATTTGCTTTGATATTACATGAGCTTGATTGACTGCCAGGCCTCCACTAGCACTCTGTTTGAAGCTCTCCCTTAGCTTGTTGGGTATGACTGTGGCAAACCAGGATGCAGTCTTCGACAGGAATAAAAGGCCACGTTGGCCAGCACAGTGTTCGGAAGCTACAAAACGAAAGGGGGCAGAAAAGAGGGGCGGCTCACCCTGCTGTCCCGCCCCAAGCAAAATTCATAGCTGTTAACTCTGACAAACACCTCTGCTCCCCTGACTGAAGAAGGACAAAAGAGTGATTCTTTTACACCTTGGCTGGCTCATTTTCAATGACAATCTCTTGCCCTAGTTGCCTTAGAGACATCCACTCTGCTCTTTCTCTCAGGCTCCAGACCAAGAAAAACACACTCACAAGATTAGCCCATCGGCATTTCTTCTGACCTGGCTAAAGAAAGAAAGGAGACCTGTTCCTTTTAAAAGTCAGGAACTACGTGTCAGGTGGCTTTGATTTATGACAGAAAAAGGAAGAAGAAAGTTGAGGTAACAGCACTATCCAAATAACCCTGCCCAGGAAACCGAGGGGTCAAGAGAGCTGATCAAGAGCCTTTTATAGGCAAGCTCTTCTGTGTGGCAGAGAAGGGGCCAGAAGGAGGCGGAAAGCCTGAAGGTGAGGATGTGAACCCACCTCCAATGGGATTCGATTCAGTCATCTCCCTAAAGGTCGCCAAGCAACTACAGGTGGCTCATCGAGCACCGATTTCAAAATGGAAAAAGAAAATCTGCCCTGTCATAGGGTTTCTCTCCTTCCCACAAGGTCCCTGCACCGGTAGATACTTTCCGGGTTTTTCATTAATAAAATCAGCGTGTGTGCTGACACGTGCATTCCTCCACCTTCCTTCTCCCATGTTACCAATGATCGCTGAGTTCAGAAGCACCCCCGCTGCTTCCCCAGGGGCCGCCCTCTGCAGGGGCCTTGCTACCAGCTGCCACCCAGCCAGCTGCAGGGGTGGCGCCCTACCCCCCACCCCCCCACCCTCCCATCCCCGGGCCTGCCAGGAGCAGCCGGGTCTACAGCCTGCCTGTGCATCATCGTTCCCGCAGGTCCCTGAATTGCTGTTTGAATGTAGCATCCTTGTGGTGTCTTTTTCATGCAGGCAAAGCCACGTGCCCTCCTGTCTGCTGTCACATCTGTGCTCAGATTGCCTAAATATTGTTTGCGACAGGGAGGTTTTAATCTGGTTATACAGAGGGAAGCGGGGCTGTGGGGGCACGTTTAATTGGCTCCCAGCAGAGTAGCGAGCGCGTCTGTGGAGTGTGGGGTTTTTTTGTTCCCTCCCTCTAGAAGTGTTACCATTTTCACGTCCTATTAATGTCCTCTGGTTGTTAAATTACAGCAGCACATTATAGCCGAGCCGGGTTCCCTCCTGGAGTGAATACAAATGAAGGGCATTTACTTGTATTTTTAGAGGTTTTGGAAAATGTAGTGATTTGTGGCTTTGATCAATCCTGTTGACTGGTATATGTCTGCACAAACCTGTTTCAAATAAATCTTTTGTTAAAGTAAATGATTGGGCCGTGATTTATTTTGGAATTTTCTCTTCCACTAATAAGCAGTTACTGCCATAGGGACTTGGGACAATAACACAGAGGTTTTGTCTGCAGGTGCGGGCGATGTGTATGTTCTGCCTCAAGAGCTGATGGTCAAGGAAACCCTGTTCTATGGCAGGAGCACAGAAGAATCTGAATTGTAGATTAACGTGAGCTCTGTGAGTCCAGGTCCCTTTTATGAGAAGAGGGTCCAAGAGGCCACACGGAGTTTGGACTGATCACACAATGGAGAGAATTGTACATAGAGGGACTTCTCCCATCCATTCCTGTGCTTTCCTTGGTTTATCTCAGTTTCCCTGCAAACTGAGGTGTGAAACGTTCAAAGTCTGTTGTCAAGCATGAAATTACAACCCCGTCGTTGAACACGCCATCCCAAAGCATGCCGCCTCGGCACGTTGACTATTTGAGCTGAAGGCCATTGAGAAACAGCAGGTGCAGGAAGGGCTCTGTGACCTCCCCCTTCTACCCAAAGGCAGGTCACAGCATCGCCAATGAGAAAGGTAGCCTCCCTGCACTGGGAGGAGAAGAATGTTCTTATCACTGGGGACTGGGGGTCGACGCCGGAATGGATCTGTACAAACAAACCTCCTAGAATAACCCCGACCTTCCACTGGCTCCCCCCATATGTTGGTTTCCCTGTCTACTGCCCCTATACTGCAAGCCTCTTTGTCCAGTCACATGTCCACAATTTAGCTTTCTTTGCGTAAAAGGTATATAAGCGTCTGGGCCTAATGGCTTCTTGGGGTCTTCAGTTTTCTTCTGAAGATTCCCATATACACGTAAAAATATTAAATAAATGTGTATGCTTTTCTCCTGTTAGTCTGTCTTGTGTCAGTTAAATTCGTAGGCCAGCCACAGAACCTAAGAGGGTAGAAGGAAGTTTTTTCTCCCTTACATTATTTTACGGAGAGTAAGGAGACACCTGCCCGTTCCCTGTAGGCTCACCAAGCCACGTTTAGGTAAACATCCACGACCTTGGGGTTCCCTGAGATGCACAAGTCACACAGCAGAGGCCACACTGAACCTGGGGTAAAGTGGGAGCTAGAGGGCCCAGACATTGACCTTGGAAGCATGGAGACAGGGGCCTTCTTCCCTGGAAACCAGCCTCAGGCTCTGGTTCATCGCCTGCCTGCCTGGCTCTGTGTGGGCAGCTCTGCACTTGACTCATATGCAGTGAGGACAGACTCTGGGGGCGGAGGACAGAAAGGCCACAAAGCCTGCAGAGGCTTAAGTCTGGAACTCCAAAATCTCCTACCTGCCCACTTCAGATTTACTACAGATCCCCACGGTTGCCTCCGATTCCTCCCAGATAGTTTTGTTAGAACTGAGTTTGGCCAGTCACGACCTTGGTGGCCACATCCCCAGGCTTGGGCGGGGACAGGAGGCTGGGCCTCATTCCAGGCAGAGCTCTGGCCAGAATGGCCTGCTGTACACAGGCCCAGCCTTATTTTTCGTAAATCACGCAAAACTGAAAATGGTTTAATACGATCAATAGCAAAGTGTTCCATTCCAAACCTTTGCCGTGTGCGCTTGGTTGGTTCTACAAAATCTGCCTTTGCTGCTACGGTGATTTTTTTTTTTTTTTTTTTTTTTTGAAATGCCGTCCCTCACTTGGCTCACCAGAAGAAACTTGCATCATTGAGAGGCCATTAGCAGCTGAAGACAGCTTCCAGACCCTACATTTCTGCCTACAGCACTACTCTTTGGCATAGTTTTCCCTCTGGAAAAGACTCAGGCCACTTTGAAAAATCATTCAGATTCTATTTATTTTCAGTGTGTTTGTGTAAGAGACGTATAGAACGTGAGGGATTGAAACGTGTATCAAAGCAGCAGGGCCCATGACAGAAGCCCACTCCAGCCTCTAATCTTTCTCTTTCTGCCTACGTTCTATTCCACGTATGCATCTTTCAAGGGAACTTGCCAGCAACTGTTGAAAAGACAAGCCGTTGTCGTAACGGGGACTGTGGATGCCGTCTGGGACTTTATTTTTTCCCAGAAGGAGCACATGCCAAGGCGAGAAGCACCAAACAAACACGGTCCAGTTCACAATCATTAGGCTTTCACTTATCCAAAGTAGGCCATACACATAAATAAAACGACTCACAGTTCTTGCGGGTGGGCCCCAAACTCCGCCTTCAACTGTTGGCCTCTTCTGGCACCGCACTGTCCTTGACTTTAGATTGCAGAGCGATGGACGCCGAAAGCAAGGTGCACAGGGGCCCTTAGCGCCACGACTTTGGCTGAGCCCTGAATGGGCAGGGTCTGTCCCAGCGGTTTCTATGTAATTGCTATTAGCCTTGTTGACATTGAATGCTACCTGTACTCTCTCCGCAGCTCTAAAGAAAATGTGTTTTGATTTGAAATAGTCTAACTGCCGAGAACCTTACGGATTTTTCTCCCGACTTTCAAAATAGCGGTTGTGCGTATCTTAAGTCTCATTTGACTTAAAACTCTTGTGCTGACCTAACACACCTTGCCCGTGGCTGGGGGCCCCCGTGGTTGTCACCGTTGCTTTCCAAATAGCCTTGAGTGGGGGGGGGGGGGTGTGTGTGAGTAGCTGCTGTGAGCCGAAGTAGAACAGCCCTTTAGTCACGAGCAAAGCTGTTAATGTCATTTCTCCCCCCTTCCCGATGTCCTTAAGCAAGCTGCCTGCAAACCACTTCCAAAGATGGCTGCAGGAGTAGCCCTTGGATTCGGTTTACTATTGCATTTAAAACTGCACGGAGGGGAGAATAGTGGGGCTCGGGGAGACCCTTACGCAGCGGTAAAAGAAACCACCTCTAAGTGAATTTCTTTAATACTTGCGCTGGAGAATGTTTGAACGGAATCTCACTTTCCGGTCTACGTGGTGAAGAGCCCCCGTGGGCTGGCTGCCGACGGCAGGTCCCCAGGAGCTGGGAGCTGAGGGTGCCCCACACGCCCCCTGCACGAGGGAGACCCACTCGCACGTGCAGGAGGCCCCTGGGCCTGTGTGCGCGAAGCTCACGCGTGCGCGATCACGCGCGCCCCTCAGCTCTGCGGGAGAAGATGGAGCGGACACAGACAGACATGAGCGCTAAAGAAGAAACTCCCTTCTCAAACTTGAGAACGTAGCAAAGCAGGGGAGACGCCACGGGAAGGGTACGAGGGCTTGACGCGGTTCTCACGCGAGGAGACGAGAGAAAAGCGGGCAACCGTGTGTGCTAAAGGGAGATGTTGGCGGGGCTCTACCGGCCCACCTGACCAGACAGCCGGACGTTTGAGAACCTGGGGACTTTACTGCTGAAAGGCCGAGGCCCCCGCTCCCAAAGAAGGGCCTCCAGCGGCCGGCGGAGGTGGGAGAGCACTGGGCAGCCCAGGTCAGGTGTACTCCTGCCCTGGCTGACACCAAGCAAGGCCGGCTAATGATCTTGAACTCTGCCCATCCCAGGCAGCTGCAGCTGGGAGGGCTCTCAGACGCCCTTTCTCACGGCCCTTCGGAATCCGAGCCGTTTCCCAACACAGGTGGAGGGTGTGTCGAGACGCAGTGGACAACCACACCGAGTCCCGGCCTCACGGAGCTGACATCCCAGTGGGAGAGACGGACCGTAAACAAAAGAACGTATAATCCGACACCGGGTTCTGCAGCATAGATGGTGTCTTAGCTTGGGCTGCTACAGCAAAACTACCATCGACTGGGGGCGCTTAGAAGCGACGGATATTTATTTCTCATAGTTCTGGAGGCTGGAAGATGGAGATCTAGGAGTGACTTCAGCAAGCCTAACGTGTGGGGAGAGACGCGTGCCTTTCGGAAGTCACGTGCTCTGTGGACGATGTCCACGTGGGGCTCCTCACTCTACAGCAAACCAAAGGCCACTGACACGCATCGAACACCACCGCCTACAGTGCCCTCCAAAGTGACTTACCGCCGTGACGTCCTAACACAGTTCTGACTCATTTTCTAGTAATCGTAGAGACGGATGTGGGCTTCAATACGACTGGTCAAGCACAGTGTTTATATAACCACGTTGTGAAAAAGAGAAGTCGGTGAATCAAATGAGTTTCTGACACTTCTCAGGAAAAGACTGCTGAATGAATACTGACCCTTAGTCAACAAAGGATCTTTGTGTCCCAGTACATCTTGCGTTAGGCATACAATTTCTTAAAATTAATACAGAGGTATTGTGCTGGCTTAAAAAAAAAAGAAAATGAAAACTAATAAAAAATAAACGAAGAGTGATCACCCCAGATTACTCTCCGCCTTCCAATTTATTGTCAGGAGAAATGGTTTTAAGATGATTCCAGTGATTTCAAACTTTTGCCATCCTCACATAGTTATGTTGGACCAAATATTTCGAGTCAACCTGTGACCAAAGTCTAGACAGAAGCTGCAAATATCATTCTCACAGAGGTCACCATGGGTCCAAGAACAAAGCCAACAGGACCAACATTCTATTCTGTCTCCGGTATTGTTAACTGAATGGCCATTTGAAATTTTTTGTAAGCAAAGAAGAATCTGTGTGCCACTCCAAATAAAGTCAAGCTATATTGGATGCTCCTTTTCAAGAAGTAGGGCATTGCCTTGGCCTAAGGAGGATTCAGCTCATTCAATTCCTTTTGAAATACTTAACATCTTTATGGCCAAATATTTTTTCTACCTCCGCAAGTGTTAACAGCATGTGCACTGTGTGCAGGCATTGTGCTGGGTGCTGAGGAGTCATTTAGAGCTGTAGAAGTCTTGGTGTCTATCCTTGAGAAACTCGCTAAGGGGACATGTACACAATTCAACATGGCCCCGGGCAGCATGACACAAGGGTACCAGCAAGTGCTGTGGGAACAGGGAACAAAGAGGAATTACACCCAGCATGTGTGCAAGGAGCAGAGAGTAGCACTGTCCCCTCCCTAATCTCTACTGCTCTCAGTTCTTATAGCCCAGTCTCTCAGGGTTATTGGATGACATGAAAAACAGAGGAACGACAAAGGATCCCAGTAGAATGTGGCTAGATGAGGTGGGTTTTTTTTTTAATTTTTTTTAATGTTTATTCATTTTTTTTTGAGAGAGACAGAGCATGAGTGGTGGTGGGGTGGGTGGGGGGGGGGGGGCAGAGAGAGAGGGAGACACAGAATCCGAAGCAGGCTCCAGGCTCCGAGCTGTCAGCCCAGAGTCCGACACGGGGCTCGAACCCATGAACTGTGAAATCATGACCTAAGCTGAAGTCAGACACTTAACCAACTGAGCCACCCAGGCGCCCCTAGATGAGGTTTTAAAGATAGTTTAAAATGTAACCAAAAAACCCTACTTAAACCCTACATAAAACCAGAGCTGCTGGAAATAGCCTATAGAACCAACACCACCTCGGGAGAAAGCTGAGGTGGCCGGCCCTGTCGCATTATGTCACTTAATCTGCACAACTGCCCTGTGAGTGGATGACACAATGAGTCTCATCTTAGCCAACTGAGGTTCCACGAGGCTTCCTGACTTGCTACCTACTTGTCAGGGATGGAAGAGGGATTCGGAAACAACTCCCACCTCCTCCCAAGCCCATCCATTACGTCAAAGGACCATGCAAAAGACGACTGCAAAGTCCCCAGAAAATGCAGCTGTCCAGGGAACGCTGTTAAACCCAACTCCCATGGAACGTTTAGTTTCTATTTTTGCCTTGAAATGAGACGTATGAAGCACTCTGAGTTCAGTCACCGACTTGATACACAGCTGTCCTAAGTAGATGAATACATTTGCAACATCCATGTCAGAAAGATGAGGAAAATCCTGAGTTATCCGGCTACAAGGCATAGTGTCAGCTTGAAAGATGCCGGTTCCTGACTTCTGCCCCACCCCCCCCCTTCCAATGCTGCCGCCCGATGCTCTGGGGGGCGGCCGCACCCCTTACCCTTTGCCCACTGGCCATACTAGGCTCTGCCAACAGGGGGCGCTAGAGGGAGCCTGAAAGGTTGGGGGAGCAGAAGGGCAAAGACCTGCCCGTCCACTGCCTTGTCTGTGACCACAGATACAGCACCAGTTTCCAGCTTTAAAAAAAAAAAAAAAATTGGCATTTCCTGGGGCACCTGGGTGGCTCAGTCAGTTAAGCACCCAGCTTCAGGTCAGGTCATGATCTCATGGTTCATGGGTTCAAGTCCCATGTCGGGCTCTGTGCGGACAGCTCGGAGCCTGGAGCCTGCTTCGGATTCTGTGTCTCCCTCTCTCGGTCCTTCTCTTGCTCATGATGTGTCTCTCTCTGTCTCTCGTAAATAAATATTAAAAAAAAATTTTTTTAACTGGCATTCCCAGAATGGGCTGCATTGTGTCCCCGGGGGTACCGGTCAGCAAGTGCTGCCTCTCTGAGCGGACAGGGCCCTTCCTTCAAGCCCTGGATTCTAATACCCCCAACTTCTTCCCTTTGCTCCTTTGGCCTTAGGGATAGTAACTGCCTCAGGCAATCATCAGCTCCGCATTGCCTCAGTTTCCCCTTTTGCTCTTTCAGTGCCCTAGCACCTGTTTAACCAATTCCTTTCACAAATTCTCTGTTAAAAATAACTGGTATGACACTGGTCGTATCTACTAAGGCAAACATCCATATGTCTCCTATGATACAGCACTTCCTGTTCTGAAACTCCACACAAGAGGGCTGAGGGCTCGTGTTCACCAAAACACCTTTAAAACGTTCCTAACCGCCCCAAATGGAGAGTAACCCAAATGTCTGTCAACAGTAGAGTGGATAAATACAGTGTACGTATGGTATTTCTATATGACGAAATACTACCCAGCGATGAAAAGGAACTGGGGCTCCATTCAACATCAGTCATAACAGTGAGGGAGGGAAGCGTGTGATTCCATTGTTACGAAGTTCAAAACCAGGCAAAGCTAACGTATGGTGATAGAGATCAGAGGAGCCCTTCCCCTTGAGGGAACTCTCGGCAGGATTCTGTCTCTCTCGACCTTGATGAGAGTTTATTGAGTTGTACATTTAAGATTTGTGTCCTTTGCTGCGTGTCGGTTATAATTCAGTGGAAAATTAAAATGATTCAATCTGTGTTCCTGACCGGACCCCAGTTGGTACAGAGAGATGCCAACTGGCAGACTAGAAAGGTTCTGTAGGTGTAGCTAAACACAGCAGACATATAGGGAGGAGAGAAAGCCTGTGAATTTAGAAAGCAACAGCACAGAGAACTAAGACAGGCCACTTAGGGCATTACAGAGAACGGTACTGATTCGAGGCTCAGAGAAAGCCAGTGCTGTGCACGTCTCTTGGGCAACCTAAAACCATTAGAAATATAGACTAACCCAGATAAAACTGGTTATTGAAACAAAAATAAGGAAAATCTAACATAGTTCTGTTATAACGATCCATCTCTCTGTAGTTGACATATTTTGTCAATATAAATTATGTATTTTTATCAGGCAGGTTGAAAATATCTGAAAAGAAATTAAATTATATGTGTATTATAAACACCTCGTAGATGCCACTATGTTATGTTCTTTATCTCCGCACCGACCCTAGGAGGTGGGTGTGGTGGATCTCCTGTTCCAGAAGGCACGCTTGAGCTCAGAGACGTGAACGCTCACCATTGGTGTTAGAGGTGGATTCTGACATAGGTCCGTCCGACTCCAGAGGAAGTTCGACAGAACCAGTTCTGGCTGAGACAAGGAAAGCTGAGCGCTGCAAACCAGCTCCAGTTTAAAAAAAATCAGTCAAGAATTGAGAACAGAGTCTCGGATGAGATAGCCTCACATAATAAGTTATTTCTGTTTCAGATTTTCCTGTGATCATTCTGTACACGTATGTATACACACATGTGGTAATTTTATATACATGTTGCAGATGGCAATCAGTCTTCTACAGCTGTTATGTCTCCTCAGTAAATAATGTCTTGTGTAACCTATGATTTTTCTAAATGAAAAGACCTACATTTCAAGATGGTTCAAACCAAGATGCAAGTTTGATGTTTGAAATCAATCTTAAGGCCGCCACCATAAACTGTTTACCCCCTTTATCATCCCTCGTTTAAAAGCTTTCTTATTTTTTATTTATTTTGAGAGAGAGAGAGAGAAAGTGCGGGAGGGACAGAGAGAGGGGGAGAGAGTCCTAAGCACGCTCCGTGCTGTCAGTGTGGAGACCGACTTGGGGTTCCATCCACAAACCGTAAGATCATGGCCTGAGCCAAAATCAAGAGTCGGTTGCTTCACTGACTGAGCCACCCAGGTACCCTTAAACTTCCCATTCTTGACTTGAGTCCAGTTCCTTCGATTGGGGGTGTAAATGTCGGAGGCATTCTGAAGCTTTAACTGTGAAAGGCACAATGACCCCACACAGCCACCTCCCTCCATAAAATTGTAATTTTATCTCAAAGTTATTCTGTCCCGGTTGCTGTGGGGTTATAGTGAATAGTCAAAAATACTGAACATCTTGGACAGGAGTAACCATGTCTCTAGGGGTTTATTCTTCCATTTTCACTGATAAAGGATTCTATCCAAGAAGAACAGAGGGCAAAGAAAATCAAGGGCAAATCATGCACTACGTAAGAACTGTTTACCTAGCCCATCTTCAGTTTTCAGGAAAAGAGGTAATAATTTCTAACCCTTTGTCATCTCTCACTGACTCAACCTCTTCAAGGCACTTGAAGCACAGTAACATGCATGTTTTCAATTAAGAAAAACATTTAAGAAGGCAAAGAAATTTTCTGTGTAAGTATCTTGGAATGAATGGGCTGAATGAAAATAGCTGATCTCCGGCTCTTAAAAAAAAAACAACAAAAAAAAAAAACAGAGAGAAAGGGTGAGGGGTAGCAGGGTGGAAATGTCCTCACGGCTCTACCAAATAAGAAGGAAAAGAAAAGGAGGATTAAGGTTGAGTGATGAGAAATGGTGTTCTCATTTGCATGCATGATTTATTCCTCCTGGCAATATTTAGGCTGCTCCTTTTAAAAAGGAAAGGGGCTCTCACTCTTAAAAACTGAGAACAAACTGAGGGTTGATGGGGGGTGGGAGGAAGGGGAGGGTGGGTGATGGGTATTGAGGAGGGCACCTTTTGGGATGAGCACTGGGTGTTGTATGGAAACCAATGTGACAACAAATTTCATATATTGAAAAATTAAAATAAAATAAAAAAAGCTCTGAAAGTTGGGTCTAAAAGTCAGACCCACTCCCCGGGCTCCCAGGCCCTTCCCTGGGCAGGCCCCAGGACCCCACACACTTCCCTGGGTTGTCAAAGCCACAGCCACCACCACCCCCTGCCTTGAGCTTCCTCCACTCGAGATTATACGAGATTATACGGCTTGCTCACGCGCTTTCTTTGTGTCCTACTCAAGAGGCAAGGGAAATCAGCAGAATGGGGAAGTGATCGCATGTTTTAAAATCCTAGAAAGTCCCCTCAGCCCTTACATTATTTACTTAGCGGCAACTCAGCAAGATCTAGTAGGGCCGGCCCGGTTCCCGGGCTGCTTGTTTTCCATCCTGATGACTGACAGGGTTCGTCAGATGTCTGGGCCTGCCCGTCGTAACCCCTCTCCCCAAACTGCGCCAAGCTTCGCCAAGCACATACCTCGAGTCGAGGCCTGCGGTGGACAGTGCAGGCGAATACACACTGCACATCCTAATGCTGCAGTTTGGACGGGAGGAGGCCCGGGCTAAGTTAGTGGGAAGTCTTGATTCTGAAGGCCCTTAAACAGAAACAAGCGCATTCCTTTTAAGCACTTAAAAGGCTTAATTAAGCAACTAAAAGCTAGCATTCTGTGTATTCATTTAAATGACTTGGGTGACTCACGGAGAAGACGTGTGGCAGACATAATGTGAATTTGCGGGAAACAGAGCCTTTACCACAATCCAGGAGTACGTGCGAGTGCTGTCACGAGGCGGGGGCCAAACCCTTCGCTGTCCCAACTGTTAGCACCACTTTAATTTTTCTCCCCTGGGTCCAGTCCACTTGGGGACATCCGCCCTGACTTTTCCTCCCCAGCTTTGTTCCAATTTTCAAGGTTTCCCCAGGAAATCTTTTTTTTTTTTTTTTCCACTTTTACAGAATTTATTTTACACCTATTATACCAAACAGCATTTAAACACTGACATATAAACTCCCTTTGAACTGATGGCTGCCGCCAGACGGAAAGGCATGGAAACTTAAATTCTAATTTGTATCAAAATAAGGAGAAAAGATCATAGAATTCGCGAAGTTGTGCAAGCCTGAGAAAAAAAGAGCTCAAGGTAAATTCACTATGAGATACTAGTATTTCACAAGGTATTTCATTATGAAATACTAGTCAAGCATCTAGGATCATAATCAGAAGTGGAGCGCTAGCCTGAAGCGGGGAGTATGGCCGAGGAAATACGCCAAACCCACTTGCATTTGTCTCAGCGGTCTTCTAGCCGCTCTGGATGTTGACATTATTGTTAAATTGTAACTTTTCCAGCCATAGCAGGAATGATAGGAGATGAGTAGTTTCCTGGCCCTTCAATGGACAGAAAGAGCTGGTTCATTTCTTCCTCCTTACAATCAGAGGGTCTGACCTTCCCACACAGAGGGATACAGGGATACAGTCCCCAGAGCCATCATGACTCAACGCTGAAGGTTTACATACAGAAGAAAATGTACAGCAGCGAACTATTTTCCTATCTGTAACTGCTTTTTTTTTTTTTTTCCCCCAGCACAACTTTAAAATAGTTCTCCTGGGTGCAAATTACACCTTACAGATTCCGATTTCATTCCAGTAAGGAAGGTATCCTTAAACAAGGTATCTGAACCTTTTACTTTGACAGCTAAATGTCTCTAGTTTTTATCAAAATTGAAAAGATCTGAGGGTGCGTCCAATGATATTATTTATATTTGGGGGAAGACCAGAGAGCACTAAGTGAAGAACTCATTTCGTTTATTAAAGCGCATTTTTGCTTTAATCATATTTAGTACGATGTAGAAAGGAAGGAAAAGTTACACAATTTTAGAGAAGCTGGCACTGTATGTTTAAAAAAAAAAAAAAAGGCTGTTAAAAATGTCATAAAGGGACTCCTTCCTGCATCAGGTAAGGATGGGCTAGATTAGGGGTTGGTGAGCTAAGACCAACTGCCTCATTTTTACGGCCCGAAAGTTTAGAATGGTTTTTACACTTAGTAGTTATTGAGAAAAAAAAAAAATCAAGTATTTTGTGACATGTGAAAATCGTGTGAAATTCAAACGTTGGTGTCCATCAGTGAGGTTTTATTGGAACATGGCCATACTCCTCTGCTGTTTTGTGACAGTGGCAGAGTTGAAGAGTTGGTAGAGACCATCTGGTGTGCAAAGCCTAAAGGATTTACTCTCTGGCTCTTTCCGGAAAAAAAAAAAAAAAAAAAAAAAAAGTTTGCCAATCCCTAGGCTGAGTGATCTCTGAGGTCCTTTTCGCCTCCAAGCTTCTAGGAAGTTTACTTCTTAGATAACCCAGAATCTTCCATCAAAGACAATGTGTGGAACATACATGAACCTGATAATACCGTAATCCCAAAGACTCTCTTTTGTGTCAATACTCACAGAACGTACATAGAAACTTCCGAGACATTACTTTTAAAGGTACGCTCTTGGTCCTAGAAAGCAATTCTTTATAATTTTTAGCAGTTTTATCACATTAAGAAGTTTAAAAGACCATCCGAAGAGTTACCAAGTAAAACAAAAATGAAAAAAAAAAAACAAACCCAACTCCCTTGGAATTCATACCATAAAATATTTATTAATAAGTAAAAGGATTCCCCTGCCTTTGTTATTAAAAAATTTTGAGCATCTTTGTGGATACCAATTGCCAACAATGGTTTTATAGCATTCAGTCATGAGAGAGAGAGAGAGAGAGAACAGAGAGAGAGCTGAGCAAAAAATAGGGTAGACAGAAAATGGATGGATAGTTGGATATATAAACTATCGACATAAATATAAATGTGTGAAAGACCATACCTTACAAATGGTTTGTTTAATTGCAAATCTTGGTTGTGCCAGCAGATGGAAATACAGTTGCACATACTTAAACTTACTTCTTTTAAGCAAACAGTACAGATTCACTTGAATTTCATAACTCAGAACATTAGTAATGAATACAGTGCTTGTTGAGGACTACAAGAGAGAGGAAAACAAAAACTAACTGTGAGGGAAGAAAGGCAAGATCTCTTTGAAAAGCTTTTCTCTTGACTCAGTAGTCCCCCCCCCCCGCCTGAAAAATAAGCCATTCTGATAACAAGAGTATGAAAAGCCTCATGATTTGCAAAGTATATTGTATTTGTGGTTTAAATTTCATCCCAAGTCTCAGATTATGGCTGAGAAGTTATACGAAGTATCGTTGTAAAGCATTTCTTTGAATTTTTATAAGAAAACAAGAAAATGTTTTATCAGATCTAGGCAGAAATGCTGATCTTCATTTATAACAGTAATTACCCGCACGCGGTACCATATAGACATGGGGATCCGAAAACCGAATAGAACAAAATGCCAAGCCATACCACACGGTAAAATTCCAACTCACTTGGAGAAGTAGCAGGTGGTAACTTATGATTTCAATATAACATCATCTAATTACGTCTTCTCAGATGTCACTATAAAGTCAGAAAATTAGATGATACGATCAGGAATGAGATGAACGGTTGTATTACTACACCACCCGCTACTTAAAAGATTAAAATAGTCCCAGAGTTCTGAAATGTCATTAGTTAAGTAACTATACAATTTCTTTCAGTCTCTTTTTAATGTAGAAAATCACTTTGTAATAAGATCTCTACACAAGGTAAAAAAGCACAAAATAGACCAAAAAAAAAAAAAAGCACAAAAATAGACAAAATATATCTATCTTTTTACAATGAAATTAAGATGTGCCTGTGAAACACTGAGATCAAGGACCCAGCTCAGGGAGTTCGAACTGGATCTCCTTTTATAATAATTGTCTTTACATCTTCCCCTGAACCTTGGATGCTTATAAAACTCTTACCCAGGTAAAAGGGAGGGAACAGGTATTCCGATCTTGGACAGTAAGAAACAAAAAAGAAATAATCACAAGGATACAATAGAAACCCTCAATCTGTCCGTTCACAAAATCCTTCCGGCAGTCGTACCTCAAGGGCCCTTACGGCCTCAAGTGTCTGTCACACAACCACGGGCAACAACACGGGCATCTCCAGATGATGCTCTTTTCCCCGTCATAAATCAATCACGCCCCGGGACGAAACCACATCCAGAAAGGCTAACGTGGAAAGAGGCGTTTTCGTACGGCTGGGGGCAAACGAAGCCATCCAAGAGAATCGGGCCGTCCACACCAGCCACACGGGCGGACTTCCACTTGGAGAACTCTTCCCGCATCCCCGGCCTCCCCGTGCTCCTGTCCCGTGCAGGAACCCGGCGGGCACCCTGAGCTACACGGTCACAGCTGGGTACATCTTCTGCTCGCTGTTGGTGTGGGGGAAGGGGGCTTGGATCTTCCGGTAGCCCGTCTGCAGGCTGTCCAGGAAGGGGGGCACAGGAGTCATAGGCCCCGAGTCGTGCTGCACCGCGTACCCCACGTAGGGGGGGTGCAGGAACTGCCCCTGATGGGGCACGATCTGGGTGGCCTGCTGACAGTTCAGCACGGAGAAGTTTGTGGGCATGTTGACATACACGTTGTTCATGGTCCCCTCGGGCAAGCAACAGTTGGTCTGTGACCTCGTTGGGGGCGCCCGGGCCCCCGAGTTGGCGCTGGAGCTGGAGCTGGCAGCCGTGCTGGACTGGCGGGAGGACGACCCTCGCGAGGTGCTGGCACTGGGGATCATGGGGATGGTCTCCATCAGGCGGCTCCCTCCGGGGGCGCGGCTCTGCTGGGGCTCCTGCTTCGGCCGGAGACACCTGCAGCAACACGCTGCCACCAGTGACCCCAAGATGATGAAGGCGACGAAGACGGACCCAACGATGAGGAACGGTACGTAGATGGGGACTGAAGGATAAAAAAACGGATCATCGTTTACTGTAAGAACGCAGTAAAAATCAGCGCTTGAAGTTAAGTGCGCCACGCCCATACCTGGACCCAAAGGACCCAGGCTGGGCCAGTCTCTTTCTAGAGGCCCACAGGATGCCCGGTCCCTCATCAAGTACGCAGGGAGGGCGGTAGGGCCCTGTAGGCGGACCGGCCCCCAAAGCAAAACTGTTAACGTTCACAGCTGAGGCTCACCAACTGCAACACTGAGACAAATGTCCAATTTAGCAAAAATACGAATTGAATGTTTTGAGACTTCTAAAATTCCTACAGTAACTGAACTGCCTGAACTTAAGTCTGCCCTAACAAAAATACTTGTCGGATCTGCATAGAAATGAATTAAATTTCTGGGGGTGGCTCAGTCAGTTGAGTGTCCGACTTCAGCTCAGGTCATGATCCTGTGGGGTTTGTGAGTTCGAGCCCTGCGTCGGGCTCTGTGCTGATGGCTCGGAGGGTCTCCCACTCTCTCTCTCTGCCCCTCCCCTGCTCGCACTCTCTCTCCATCTCTCTTTCTCTCTCTCTCTCAAAAATAAACATTTAAAAAAAGTTTTTTAATATTTTTAAAAAAGAAATGAATTAAATTATTTAAGAGTGGTCCCCCCCCACATACACACACCCCCTGGAAGTTATGTTCTCTGCAGACTTCTCTTGCCATTCTTGAACTGTTATTTTTTTCACAGGCAAGAAAATCAAAAACTTAGGTCTAGCCACAGCCGTTTCCAAATCTGTAACACAAGGCACAGGGGTCATCAAAGAAGGGTAAAAAAAAGAACAAAACACAAAATACAAAAAACCACCACACACACTTGCCTCGCTGAGGGCTGGTCCTTGGGCCGTGGGCCCCCCCCGTGGGCACTGGATGGTGGAAAGGTGACGTGACTCACAATAAAGGGAAGCTAGTCCAGACACGTGCAGGTCAGCATGAAACAAGGTACCGAACAGAACAAATGTCGGGAGCAACAGGACATCTGTTCCAGGGAGAAGGGCAGCCCCCATGATCAAGAAGGGACCCAGGCAGGGCCAGGGTGGCTGGAGTAGGGCAGTTACACCCGCAGTTAACAACACTGGGTTCTGTATGAAGAACTCCAGGGAAAGCCTGCAGACCGTGGAGCGGTGTGCGTCGTGTTTAACGAGTAAGGTTGCTTCTGAAAAATAACGTACAAGCGGAAAATAAAAAGCCTGCCTCAAGTTGGCAGCGAGTTCCATTTTTACACTGTTGTACTGAGAACAATCTTTTGGAAGCTCTGGGGATGGCACTCCAGGACTTTCAGCAGCTAGATGCGGGCTGCCGGGGACGGAGAATCGGGAGACAGGAGGCTGCACGGTGCTTCAGAGCCACTTTGGAATTCTACCCCGTGTCACCGAGAATCTGTTTTCTGATGGGCTCCTGCCTGTCGCCTTGGCTTTTCGATTGGAAAATACCGAAGGACAGGGACTAGGGCTCGCTGGTCTCGGCAAAGCCTAGAGCACAGGGGTGCAGGGCAGCACTTGGGAAGAAGCCCAGCTCTGAGACTCCTCAAGTCAGTGTTATTAGAAGACACTGCCACACGGAGTCCTGGAGGAATGATGCCTTGTTAAGTAAAACGTACTTTATAGGTAGGTCCCAAAGGCTGACCTCTGAAGACTTCCTAAACCTTCAGTGCTGAACATTGTATTTATGTCGCGCCCCGGCAGCACGTAGAAACACTCGCTACCGAGTTTGCAGCGCAGAGGGTTTTCAGATGAGGGTGCTGTTCTAACAGCACGATCTCTTCAGCAGTGGACGCTGGGCTTTTCCGTATGCACGTTATAATTATCTCATTCTCTAAATTAGGATACCAGCCCTAAATGGGTAATTGGGATGTAAACAAATAAAAGCAAAAAAAAAAAAAAAAAAAAGAATACTCCAGACATCACAGCAGAAACTAGCTGAGTTCAGTGTAAGTCCACAGAACGAGTTTTGGGGAGAAAGAATTGTTTTCCTTCCAGGATTTTTCATGGGGGGTGTAAATAACCACACAGAGGTAAAGAACGCAGTGCTCCCATAAAGCCTGGGCACAGCCTGATTAGACATGTTGACCGTTTTGACTGCAGAAGTCAGGGGAACAGAATGTTTAGGAAAAAGGATTTAAAAGAGTGAAGGAGGCGTCCACCTCGCAAGAAGCCAGCCGCCTTCTGGTCTGTCCAAAGTCAACCCAACTTTTTTTTCTAAACTTTTTTTTTAATGTTTGCTTATTTTTGAAAGAGAGACAGAGCGCAAGCTGGGGCAGAGACAGAGGGAGACACGGAATCCAAAGCAGGCTCCAGGCTCCGAGCTGTCAGCACAGAGCCCGATGCGGGGCTGGAACCCAGAAAGTGTGAGATCATGACCTGAGCCAAAGTCGGACGCTTAACCGGCTGAGCCACCCGGGCGCCCCTCAACCCAACTTTTTAGAGGTCACTCATGAGCCCAACTTAGCAGATACATCGAGGCAGCAGTTCCGTCTTTGGCTCCTTTCTCAAGGCTTTCTTCCCCAGTCACACGCCCTGCAAGAGGGAGCTGGAGCTTTCAGATGGCACCTTTTCTGGAACTACCCTCAGTTCTCCGCTCTTCAGACTCAAGGCAGCGGGACAAGAGGAGTAGCTTGCTAATAAAATGCTTGACTGCAAAGGGAACAGCACTGAAGAGAGCTGCCTCTTACCAGGCCCAGGAGACACTTCTGGAAACACAGGGGCCACTCAGTGCCAAACAAAGCTCAGGTAGCTTAAACCCCCGCTCAGGGCGCTGCTAAAAAGTCCTCAACATAACCAGCTGCAGAAAACCGAGGAGACGTCCATTCTGTGTTTGCCATCCGACCTCCACCTCTACCCTGGTGCTAAATCCTCCCTCCCGTACGTGGGCGGAGACCCTCAAGGGAGGTGGTCTGGAAGGTTTCTGAAGAATGGAGGAAGTGGAACTCATCAAATTCGTTTGTGGATGTGTGCTCTCTCTTCCGCAACTTGAAAAAAAAAAACCTATTAATTTGAAAAAACCAAAGCCACGAAGAGCAAGCTTGGGCACGGTTTTAATCTCACACCTACTAAGTCTGACGTGGTAAGGAGAACTGTCCAGAAACCAGAGAGGCCCGGGCCGTGCAGCCAAGTGTTCCAGAGGATTAGAATTCCCCGGTCTGTTAAAGTGCATCACCCACAGGAAAGCCCTGAGGAGCTGCCTGCCTTCTGCGGAGCCTCTATGGACGAAGGGCCCTCGCCAGACCTCTCGCTGCGGTCGCGCCCTCACCGTTTCCCGGGGTCCCACCAAGACACTCACTCTTACTAGAAGTTAGACCTATGGAGACAGGAGGCATGGGAGAGGGTTTCAGAGGTCCCCGGCCAGGAGGAATGCGGGGCTGTCTGCACCCCACGCTGCCTTATGTTTGTGGTTTGCTTCTGAAAAGCCAAGCCAAGCTGTTCTTTAGGGGGCAGGTAGGGAAACTGAGGCTCAGGGCAGTGAAGCTTAGCACGAGAGCTGCTCCAGGATGCAGACCCCCCCGCCCCCCGCCACCTCCTGGTCCAAGCCCTTTTCTGAAATTCCATCGCCCCTAACTCCTCTCGGGTCTCCGGGCTCCCGGGCCCGTGGCGCGCGGGCAAAGTCAACCTTCCTCCCCTCTCGCGCTCCGACCCGCCCGCCCTACCTGCCGAGCCGTCTGGGCCGTCTTTGTCCGCCCGGCCAGGCTCGCCGGCGCCCTGCTGGCGGTCGTTGTCGCAGCCGCCCTGGTCCAGGCGCGCCTCCGCGCTGGAGCAGCAGTAGCGCAGCGCGCAGCTGCCGCAGCAGATGGTGGCGTCGCCGCCGTCGAAGCGCTCGGGGCACTGGAAGCCGATGCGCCAGACGCCCTGCGCGTCCAGCCAGCCGTGGCAGTACTCGCCGCTGGCCCGCGCCCCCGCCGCCAGGAGCGCGGCCAGCAGCAGCTGCAGGAGCGAAGCGGCGTTCCGAGGGGAAGCGGCGGGCGAGCGGCGTCCGCCCCACATGGCACCACCCTGCGCGCGGGCGGCGAGGCTGCAGAAGGCCCAGAGCGGTCTCCGGGAAGTCGCGGCCCCGACGACCAGGCTCCCGGGGCTGCGGCGGCCGGGACTGGGACGCCTTCCGCGGCGCTCTCCGAGCGGGCCTCTCGTCCTCCGCCGCGACGTCCAGGAGCCGACGACGCCGGGCTGCTGGGGCAGGGGTCCTAAGCCATCCCTCCCTCGGCCGGGGCGGGATGCCGCTCGCCGGTCCCCGGGGGCGCTGCCTTGAGAGCGAGCCCTCGCCGATGGAACGCTCTGGGCGCAGAGTCAGAGGGGCCCCGGAGCCGCCGGCCCGCAGCCCCCGGAGGCTTCACCCGCGACGGGAGCCTCCGCACGCATCCCCGAGGGGACGCTCACTCCCGCCGCCGACCTGAAGCCAGGTCGTTGCCGCGGAGGTTCGGCCTCGTGGTCCCGCGCGCAAGTCGGGAAGCGGCTCCGCTCCTTTACTGCCCTCTCGGGCGGCGAGAAGGGGCCCAGAAAGGTGGCAGCGCGCGCAGGGCTCCGGGCAGCAAGTGCAGCGGCCGGCCGCGCTCAGGCTCCCCAGCCCCGAACTCGGTCCGCATGGCTCCGGCCGCGCCGCCCGGGCAGCGCTGCCCTCCGCGGGGCGGACGGCCGATCCTCCCGGCGCACGCCGGCGTCCAGGACGTGGGCGACGGTCCGGCGCGCCCCCGCCGCGGTCCCGGGAGCCTGCCTGGCTGGCGGCGGCGGCGGCGGCCGCGGCTGCCGCCGGGCGCGGGTCCAGGCGGGCGGCTCGCCCCCGGCTCCCCCGCTCCGCCTCTCCCGCTGCAGCTCGCTCCCACGGGCGCCCGGTAGCCTCCGTCCAGCTCTCCCTCTCCCCCTGGGCGCCGCTTCCCTCGGGAGGGGCGCGCACCGATGGGAGCCTCCCACGGAAGTTTCGGTCCTCCGGGCTGCGGAAGAAGCCGAGGGCGGCAGCCGCCCGCACGCTCACGGCGCCCGGCACCAAGCCAGCTCCGACTGGGCTCGCCGCGGCGCTGCACGGCGTTCTTATTAGGGGCCGGCGGCTCCCCGGGCGCGCATGCGCGCTAGCGCGGGCTTCCCTCCTCCCGGGTACGCCCCGAGACGCCCGGAGCCCTTCACCTTCCGACGCCGGTGGGGCGGCGGGCCGCGCGGGCAAGGACGCGGCTCAAACAAACTGGGCCTTGCTAACGCAGGAACGGCAGTAATCGTAATAAAAGCAAACTGCACTTGCTTATGGAAGATCCTCGTCCTTCCGTCTGATTCTCAAGACTTCCCCCGCGAAGGGTTATAGTCACTTCCCATTTTACAGAGGGTGAAGTTGCCGCTCAGATTAAGTGTCTGTCTCAGCTTCCAGCAGCTCGCGTCCTGGCCGCGGCTGGTCACGGGCCACAAGCGTGGACGTGAGTGAAAGCGTTCGCATGCCTGGGGCTGCGCCTGGTGGGCTCCAGGCCTCCACCAGGTGGAATGAAGAGACTTCGGTGAAAGCATTATAAATTTGGCCACTGTCTAGATGACCCGTGTCGAATTTTTTCTTTCCATATTTGGGCGTGGCGATTTACTGGATTTGAGCAGAAAGGTGCCTCTGTTCACCATTTGGCCTTACGGGTGCAGACAGCTGCAGCGGAGAGGAAAACAAGGTTCAGACAGACCAGAAATGCGGCTTTGATGAAGGAGAAATTAATAGCTTCTCCCTTGCGGAAGCTAAAACAACAGGTGCTGATGCTATTAAAGCGGCAGTGATTATTTTTAAAAGAACTGGTGACCCTTCCGACACGGTCTGGAAGTCAGCGGACCTGGTATCTAGGCCCAGCCCTACCAGTAAAGAATGACTGCATTTTCTTGGCCTCAGTTTCTTCGTCTTTAAAGTGGACCATGGGATACGATAACAACCAAGGTCCCTTTCAAGGAGGCGACTGTAGAACACAAGGCAATTTCGTTCACGGCAAAGACACTGCTGTTCAAACAATCATGGGGCACTTGTGAATGCCTGGTAAAGGCCCAGATTCAGACATGGTTGATATCCTTCCACTCTCCCCAACAAAATCAAACGAAAGGAAAATACCTACCCTCTTCTCCCCCGCCCCCCCATCCCAAAGAACACCTCATTCTTTTCACTAAGCCTCTCTCCGAGCATTGTGCTTAAATCCATTGTTTTGGGGGAGTTATTTTTAGCTTCATAAAATTATGTATTTTTAAGTTTATTTATTTTGAGACAGAATCCCAAACAGGCCCCTCGCTGTTGGCAGAGCCCCCCACAAGGGGCTCGAACTCACCAACCCAGGGAGATCATGACCTGAGCCAAAACCGAGAGCCTGTCGCTTCATCAACTGAGCCACAGAGGCACCCCTAAAATTATGTATTTTAAATGCACCAGCCACCAACTGTTTTTAACCTAATATGTTAACAAAATTTCAACGTGAAATTATTCATTCAACAAAATCACGCTGAAGTCTTCCGGGAAGTGTATGGTCCTCTGTGTTGGGTACTGGGGATGCGTCAGGAAGCCAGACATCATGGACGTTTCCTTCAAACAGAGCTCAAAGTCTCTGGGGTAAAACAAATTGGACAAAGAGACGAAGAATTGAATAGGCAAAGATAATATAAGTATGATAAAAGCTATGACTGGTGGTGTAGGTGTACAGGTTAAGCACATAACCTGAAGGTCAGGAAGGAGGGAAGGTCAAAAAAATCCAGCCCAAGTTCTGGCCCAACTACAAAGCCTGCCCAGCACACTGCTCGTCCCCACAGCGCCTCCTACAGAGGGCCCCGGGACTAACTGTGAGCTCTATACCAATCACCGGGTGCTTAGGTATCATTGTTTTCCGATGGGACCATAAACTGATTTGGGGGGTGTTCAGAGGGTTAATACTTTACCTTTTTATTCCCCCTTTGGAAAAAATGAATACAAAAGAACTGTACATTTCTCCAGACAGTCCCTATCCCATACCCTTCTTCCACTATCCATTAATCCTCCAAAAACTCTGAGAACTTGTCAGAGTTTATTTATGACGAGAGCGACGTTGCCCATTTCCACATTGGGATTGCTTTGGTGACAGGGTAGGGCCACAGTTTCAACGCAATACGTTTTTCTCAAACAGTTCACAATTTAGTCACCGGCAAACCTAGAAATGCAGAGCTAGCTTGGAACAAATTCGTTGTCTTTTCTATTGTTGTGTTCCTTTATTCTTTGAAAATTAAGGAGAGGCCCATTTCGTAGTTACTTTATGTGGTGGTTGATTGACTTCAAGGCTCACATCCTTAAAACATTCTGTTCATTCCTCTGGCTTGTTTTTAGTTTTTCTTTGCGTCTCTAGTATGTCGTATTGAAATTTTATAAGATGAGTTGTCAAATACTTTTTGAGCTTCTCTATGGGAGGTGCTACTGGGGGATGTTAAGTTGGCCTTGTTCCTTTCCATAAGAAATAAAAAGAAATTCCCTCACTGTCCTTAACAGACAGCCTACACTAATTTTACTACTCTCTTCTGAGAAACCATGGCTAGAAATCAGAACATATAGGTAGTAGTAATAGTAATTTATTATAATCAAAACTAAATGTCAGGCAGTCTGCCAAAGTATATTTAAACACATATGAAAGAGTGCCCTCTTCTCTTTCAAAAAGCTTAATTCTATAGACACTTGCTGGGGAAGTATATTTTCAGATAATTTTGTCTTTCGGTCTGTGCCTGTGTATATGAATAAAATGCAGTTGATTCAAATACAGATTTCTGACATATCTTCAGAAGTACAAGTAGAAAGTCATATAACTAAAGAAATGATTACTTATACCTCTGCTAACTGGAGTTGATATAAATCATATGGAGGTAATCATATTTCATTTGGCTAGCAGTTCTAAACGCTGCAAAATCTGCAGAGTTTTTCTGCAAGTTTCAGCAAGAGCAGAAGGTTTTTACCATCTGTACACCAGTCAGCAGTCTGTTTAGGAAGAATGGCTTTCACTGGGTTCATTCATTTTTTTTTCCTCCTCTTTTATAAATAGGAGTAGTATTGAAAATTCACATTTGGTTTACCAGAAGTTCTTTTAAGTTAAAAGTGTTTGTGTTAACAAATGAGACCTCAAACCCAAACAAATATGCTAATTTACATTGCTTTTAATTTTGCCTTGTGGTTACCTAACCTCATCTGAAAATAAAAATGGTCTTAAGGTTTTGAAAACAAACATCTCTCTTGTTGCTTTTAAATTTCTCATCTTTCATCCTCCTATTTTTCCTTGTAATTGATATACTGACTCTCAGAAAAGTAATTTCCATATTTTAAATTCTTTTTTTTTCCTCATCTGTCGTTAACTTTAAACATTTGACATACTTCTCTCCCTCCCCCATCCTCACCCCTAACTCCAGAGTTTTAATGAACCATTTTTCCGTTGATTTTGGTATTTACTACTGATATGTTTTCTTTTTGGAAATACAGAGTTACAAACCATCCAGGACTTCTTCCGACAATGCTGGAATATCTGAAAGGGTGGCGTAAACAAAATCAACCTGGCATCCAAAGCCTACAGCAAATATCTGCAAATCATGTAACTGATAAGAGCCTAATATCCAGAGTATATATATTCAAATCAACAACAGACAAGTGACCCAATTCAAAATCAGGCTAAGGGCTTGAACAGACGTTTTCTCCCATAACCAACAAACGTACGAAGAGATACTCAATATCATTAGTCATTAGGGAAATGCACATCAAAATCACAGTGAGATACCATGTCGTACCCGCTAGGATGGCAAAAATAAAAATAATCATAATCAGGAAATAACAAGGATTAGAGAGAATGTAGAGAAATGGGAACCCTTGTACCCTACTGGTAGGAATATAAAATGGTGCAACCACAGTGCAAGGCAGTTTGACAGTTACTCAAAAAGTTAGACGTAGAGTTACCATATGACCCTGCAATTCCATTCCTATGTATATATATCCAAAAGAAGTGAAAGTGTATGTCCCTGTATATATTTGTACATAAATGCTCATGGCAGCAATATTCATAATAGCCGACAAGTGGAAACAATCCAACGTCCATCAACTGGTGAACAGGTAAACAGCTTGTGGTATATCCATGTGATTGGAATATTATTAAGTCACAAAAGGTAGAAAGAACTGATACGTGCTACAACATGAATGAATCTTGAAAGTATTATGCTAAGTGAAAGAAGCCCGACAGAAAAGGTACATGTTGCATGACTCCATTTATAGGAAATATCCAGAGTAGGCAAATCCAGAGAAACAGAAAGTAGATGAGTGGTTGCCAGGGGCTACGGGGGTGGGAAGAAGGAGAGGGACTGCTTAATGAGTATGGGGTTTCCTGTAAGGTTGAAAATGTTCCAGAACCAGATGTGAGCGATAGTTGCCCAACATCGTGAGTGCGCTCAATGTCACTAATGGTAAAAGTTACGTTATGTGTTTTTTACCACAATAAGAATCCAGAACTGAAAGAAAAAGCCTGTGCCCATGAAACTAGCTATGTGCCCATGACGTCACATGAAGGCTCTGAAGCAGGTTCACCAGTTTTAAGTCTCTGTTCTCTTAGAAATGAATAGTGCTGAAAGATAATCAGTTAAGGAGTCCTGTGACACAGCCGGGTACTTCTGAGTAGAATTCTGAGCCCCTAGGTTAATGTTGCAAATCCTTTGTTAGAGACTAACTTATATCCCCAGCCACGTTCATAGGCTGAAGCCCTCATCCCCAGTGTGACTGTCTTTAGAGACAGGGCCTTTAGGGAGATGATTAAAGGTCACAGGAGAATGGGCCCTAATCCAATAGGACTGGTACTGGTGTCCTTATAAAAAAAGGAAGAGACCCCAGGGATGTATGTGCACAGAGGCATGACCATGTGAAGACACGGTAAGGAGGCGGCCATCTGCAAGCCGAGGAGAGAGGCCTTGGGTCAAAAACAATCTCGCCAGCGCTTGATCTCAAACTTCCAGCCTCCAGAACTGTGAGAAATACTTTTCTGTCGTTTCAGCCTCCCGGTCTGTGCTATTTTGTTGAGGCAGGAGAGCAGACTGGTGTACCGTGTTCTGCCCAGTCCCTTCAGCCTAGAACACCAGGAATGCCCTAAGACAACCGCAAGGGCCTCCTGAAAACGCAAGGCAGCTTGGGTCCGAGCTCTACCTATGGACCAGAGAGGAATGACTTGAGGTGACAGGGATACGCCCTAAAAACAGTGTGAGAAAACCGCAGGCCCATCTAGAATAAGCCACAGTAAATGCGTGCTGATTCAAAATGGTAGGAAGATAGAGTCCAACTCTTTGCCAAAGTGGATTATCACACAGATCTGGTTTCAGTTTACCCCCAGAACCCTTTATTTGTGTCCCTACTGATGTAACTGGAATTATGGTTCCTTTGGTCTTCCTTTCTAGGCCGTGAATCCTTGAAGGCAGAAGTCAAATCGTACTCACCTTTGAGTTCCCACCGTGGTGGGTGTGGAGTAGGCTCAGTCTACCCAGGCAATAAACGTTTACTGAGCGTGTGTGTGCCAGGCACAAAAATACTCGATATTGAACTGAAGCGTTAATTGTAAGGAATTTTAAACCTTACCTAAATAGGAAAGGCGTCCTGAGTATAGAAACTTGGATATGAAGTATCTGGGAAAATTAGGCTAAAGAGAAGTGGTGCTCAGGTGAAAATCCTGGCGCAGTGAGTTCAGAGGGAGAGAATTCCCAGCCAGAGACTCGCGTGGCCTCACCTACGCAGACTTAAGGTGAGAGACATTTTGCAACGAGAGAAGATGCAAGAAAGGGGCAAGCTGTGCTTGGATGTCACCACGTGAAAATCGACACATAAGCCGCCCACGGGATTGGTGCCAGCAGTCTTCACGGGGGGCAAGGGTAGCTCCGTTGTGCCGCCGTCGGTGGTCTTGACGTTGCCTCAGTGCCAGGTTTGGTTGGGGCAGTGATGGCCCAGCACCTGCTGCAGACGCGAGGGGCATCGCTTCTGTCCCCTGCGTCTGAGAGCCAGCGGTGGCAGGAGGAAACTGCACCCGCCTCGGGGTCACCAGAAGAACGAGTTTGAGAAGGCGACGCTCTGCGGGGGGGATTCTCACAACTAAGAAGAATCTCTGGGTCCGGTATGGCTCCTCCCTGCAGAGCAAGAGAGGGTGAAGAAACGTCTAATCTCGTTATGTAGCCCGGAATTCTGTCGTTTCATGTCCAGGCTAAGAAACTAGATTCCTTGAATATAATTTCCTATTATTTATGAAAATAATTCAGGAGGCACTCTGGATCACAGGTTCCTTGGGATTGCACGTTATTAAGATCATCGTTTTTATGACCGGGTCACAGGAGGAAAAAAAAAAGCCCATTTATCCTGGGTGTTTAGATTTGATGTAAATAGGAATTTCCTTCATCAAAGCTGCTTCACCAGTCTCCTGGTAAAAACATAAAAAGATAAAAGGACCACTGTGCTGCTTATTTTAGCAGAAACGGAATGATGGAATTCACAGCGCAGCCTCCCGGTAATTATCCTTGTCCAAAGACTTCAACTTTTCTAAACCAAGCCCTCCCCCGTTTTATGGCTTCGACCTTCTTTTTGTACCTTTTGAATTCGTAAGAGATTTTCTTTGGCTTTTGCAAGAAGTCAATCTCTCAGGAAACAATTGAATTAAACTTCCTATTTGTTTAAAAGTCCTTGGGTAGTGGTTCACATCTGCATTTCCTCAAAATGTCTCCATTGGAAGAATAAAGAAAGAATGTTCTGCATTGTGTAGTATTCAAATGAGCAGAAAAATGTGTAATGAGTTCCATATCCTACAAACCTTAGCGTCCTGATAACACCTTAAGACTTGTTAAGTATTTCAGACCATTTCACAGCCTTACAAAATTCAAACATTTCTTGCTGGATATTGTAAGTTCTTATGTAATGTAACAGGTGCCTGGAGAGTCTCCAGTTTACTGGCCTTCATTTCTTAATTAGAAAGAAAGTGTTGTTTTCCTTTTAATGTTTTCATGTTAGGAAATATACATGAATAACTATAAGACCGAACGAAGCCCAATCAGTTAATCACTACTATTTATTGAGCGTCTGGTATTGAGTGTCAAATATTGTGCTAAATTCTTCGATATCATTATAGTGTCTCTTCTAATGAATGTGTTATTAATAAGCTAAAAAAGGTTTAAATTCATCCACTTTTCTAAAATGTCCTAATGAGTTAAAAAAGAAAGCCTATGCAGAATGTCATCCAATTAATTTAATACAAGCATCGTTAGTATTCCTTTCCCAGCTTTTATTTTCAATGAACCAGTTTCTAATGTTACACACATGAGACGAAATGTCTTAGAAAAAAATGCACAAATCACTGGCATTCTTAATTTGTTACCAATTTCCGCTTTGGCGCACGGTGGTTAGCTTTTATAAGGTGCGCATATTTTCAGTTATTTTATTTCTGGAAGTAGGTCAGTTTACTTTGGAGATATGAAGCCCGGAAGAAAATACTAGAAAAATAGAAAGTGGAAAAGCACAGGAAGGTCTAAGATGATGAGGATATTCTGTCTAAAGAAAATAAGGTGAAGGAGGTAGTTTCAAAATCCTTTCAGTGGGAAGGATTATTTCAGGAGGGCGCTTAAACCTCCAGTACAGAGAAGACAGACCGGAGAAGGTGATCTTTAAAGAGTGCTCTCTAGCCAGTGTGGATGAAGAGGCTACAATGCAGATGATGAAGGAGGTAGTAGAAACTAGCCCTCTTTCCTTAGGAACCTGTTCAATAAACTGTAGCCTTGGAAGGAGGAGGGGTGTCTCAGGAAAACTGTGCCAATGGACACAGCCAGGACTAGTCAAAGTCTTGAGCTAGTATTCCTTGAATCTGACCATGCCGCGTAAAATTCTTACACTTACGATAAAGGAAACAGCAAACGAGGTTCATATTTGTTCTTTTGACATTGATCGAACTCCCTGACTTCCTCAAGCAAGTAAAATATTTTAAAACAAGCGGCATTTGGGTGGCTCGGTCGATTAAGTGTCCGACTCTTGATTTGGGCTCCAGTCACGATCTCACCGTTCATGAGCCAGAGGAGCCCTGTGTTGGGCTCTGCGCTGATAGCGTGGAGCCTGCTTGGGATTCTCTCTCTCCTTCTCTCTCTCTCTCAAAATATATAAATAAACTTAAAGAAATAGATTTTAAAACAAGACAGGAATGTTGCCTCTATTAATGTATCTGGTATCCCCTTCTGATAATATTTTAAGGTTCTGGGATCATACGCATTTTAGTGCTTCTGGGAGCGGGAGGAAAGGGGGAGTGGGAGGTGACGGGCTGCCTGGGGGTTACCTTGAGACCTAGACCGGTGTGCAGGAGTCACACGGTTCCAACACTCAAAAGCCATCCGGGGTGAGTTTCAGATGTAGGTAATTTACATTTATAGACTGGGTCAAGCAAATTCGACAGTTTAAGTGAGCCCTGAATGAATGGGAACATAAATATGTTGGGGCCAATAAATGGTCATATTTATAGAGTGCAGTAAAAGCCATATCTCTCACTCCACTTGGAGAAATCCTGCCAACTGGATTTGGATTGAATGCAGTGGTCATGATATTGAGTGCTAAAACCACAGGAGAGGTGAACTCAGCTCTTTAAACTGAACTTTCAACTTCTGTAGTACTATTTCAGATGTGCTTGAATATTCAATATCCTCTTGGTAGAGAAGGAATAATTCCAAAGACACAGGAGACAAAACAAAACAAAAAGCACAGCCAAACAAACAGGCAAAAACAAAAAAGAAAACCAAAGACACACTTCCTTTGAAACTCATTCATACATTTCCAGAATCTAAACGGGGCCGCCGAACTCTACCTAATTTTGGAGAAAATATAATCCATATGTTGCCTGATAGGAAGAGAAGGATTAAGCCAGCCTCCAAGTAATAAAAAAAATGGGTGACTGTTTCCAAGAAACAGCACTCACCGCTGTTTTCTTCATTATGGTGAGTCCTGTTTTGGTAGTCTTGGAAGTGACCCTGAAGATCAGGGCTTGGTTTACTTTCAAGTCTGAGCATCGGAATCGATTTAGCCTCCCCAGTACAAGAAGCACAGCCCCCCACTTGTCGAGTTCCTGCCCGAGGAGCAGAGGGCTCTGCCCCACGCTGGTATTACAGGGGCTGAGTCATGAACGCAGGGCGAGCTCACTAAACCGAAGATTCTTTTTTAAAACACAAGCAGAGAAGTCCAAGAGCAGTCTCCTCACCCTTTCCACGTGTCACGGAAAGTGAACGCTGCCTCTCTATGGCAGCGTTTCGACGCTCTTTGCCATATCTCCAGCTCACTGGAGAGTCCAAGATTCGAGGATAATGAAAAGTTGGAATTCTGATAAATGACACACCAAATCTTTGAACTCCTTTAATTCATGTTCGTTGTGTTAAATTTCACAAGTGGCTGTAGGTTTCCACAAACTCTGGTACTTGACTGTTTTGTCCCTAGGATGTAGGTTAAGTGGTGTAGGAGCTGTTGTTTTTAACTGAATGATGACATCTTGCCATGTCTAGTTGACTAAAGTAAGAAATCCGGGAGGTCCTTCTTTTCAGTTTTGACTTGCAAGTAATTTCAAAGTTGGAGAATGGGTTGCGAGGGTATGAATCACACAGAGAACACTTGGGTACCCCTTTACCACAGTCACCACTTGTTACCATTTGGGAAATGTGTTTTATGTCCAAACAATGCCTCCTAAAAATGGCTTCATCCTCCTCCTCCTTCTGATTTGGGACTATCTGACCTACAGATATGAGAGAAAGGACCAATAGCACTAATTGTACCTTACTTGTTAGAACAACACCAGAACCATTTTCTTTTGCTGGTCATTGATTTATACTCCCTCCCCACCACCCCCACCCCCGGTTGTCAACAAATTATTAAATCCAAATCATACGCTTGTAAAAATGCATTACTTGGGTAGCCCTCTCCTGACAGCTTGGCTAACTTTACATGTATTACAATGCTAAGCATTGAAGAATAGAATTTCAAGCCTCTCAAAACAGAGAAAAATATATGCAACCCATAAACTTCCCAAGACTTCGGGTCTCTGGCTCTTGCACTCCATCTTCTGGCTAAAAGCTGGCTGCGAGACGGGGGAGTTGAACACACCAACAACCGTTACAGGCAATTGTGGCACTAGATGTAAATGAAAGAGACGCATTAACATTATACCAGCAAAAATGTACTAGGTCCACAGGAAAAAGAGTAATACACAAGATCAGACAGGTGACTGCCGCTGAAATGACACCCCTTGCTTACCTGGAATGTCAATCTGAGAAGCCTATGCCCAGGTTTTATGACCCAGCGGTCGATAGGTCGGGGAGAATGACTGGGGATAGAGTTTGGGAGGCCAGGCATGGGGAGCCATCAGCTGGTCGTCACGATCTTTAAATTTTAGGTAACCTTTCTCCAAGTCACTGCTTCTAAATCCCTTTGAAGGGAAGGACTGAGTCCATTTTACCTTTCCATCACCCTAGATAGACTGTAGACTTTCTCGTCGAATGAGTGAAGAACGAGAAACGAATTTCTTTGCTTCTGTTTAACACATGCAGGCATGCTGTCGAGGCTTTAATCTGAAATACAAAGATTAAAGTAATGAACGATTACAGCACACAACAGCAAAATATCTAGGAACGAATAGCTTTTCTGTAGCCCCAAATCATACACGTCTATTTAGTCAGATTTTCAATTTCCATCCAAACTATTTGCAGAAACAACCTACTTAGAATCCTCATTTTAGACTTGGAATGGGTTATAAAAACTACATACTTTACATCAAAAATCAGTAAGTTATCCATTTGGCTTTGAAATATTATCATAAATCACTCTGCAGATTCCCTTTAAAGATTCCATACTCTTTGAAAGCCTGTTCTAGGTTTAATCATATTTGCAACATATCCTTAAGACAGGCAAAATAATTGTCATGTGCCAGAGTACCAACAGTCACACCAGAGTGAGACATGGAGATTTTGGTGATCTGAGGCAACATGGACACAGCCTTTCCTGCAACATGACATTGAAATCTCCAAGGGACCAGATCTTTTTTGCACAAACATTCCCCATTCTTAACTTCCTGTCTGCTTAGACTCCAGAAGACTTGCTGGTAAGTTTCACTCGGGGTTAAACTATAATGCAACAATAGTAGAATTTCCAAAGGGAAGGTAAAAATAGTAGAAAATAGTAGCTATTTATTGAAGACCTATTGTGTGCCTTGGATTGTTTATATACATTGTCTCATTTAACCTTCCCAAACCCATTTGGGAGCAAAGTTACCCTGGACCTCCTACTGACATCTGCCATTTGCCTGTAGCTTCAGCTTTGGAAGCCGGCGTCAACAATATCTCCAGCATCCCTGAACTTGTGCGTGATCAGTGGTCACAATGGTCAACTGCTCGCATAGGCTACCATCATATCTAATCCTTATAACATGTTTGTAGAAATACAGACGTGGTGTGACATTGGGGTTCGTTTTTACTGTTGAAATATAGCATTTACTTTCAAATATAGGTTAAGTGTGGGCTGAAAATCTCTTTGGGGCATTTAGAGTTTGGAATTCTATCAGTCAATTGAAGTATGAATCTCTGTTTATTATGGCAAGACTATGACAAGTGTGGCAGGCAGAAAGATTATTTAAAAGAAGGCATGTTCGCTTCAAGACACATTGTTTTTTGAGTCAACAGATGTTCATGCAAATTGAAATAATATGAGGCAGACGAATAAGGATTATCAATTATATCATAACTGTAGACTTTTGTAGAATTGTTTTTGTGTATTAGTATTCTTAACATTAAATAAAGTGACAAGAACTGTATTCATTTTTTCTTCAATTCTATGTAAGCCATGATCCCTTTAAGGAAAAATACTATTCAGAATTTCTTTTTATGCATGCTTTAGAATCAGGTGGTTAACTTTGCCACTAAAAATTTCACAGGAAAAACTCCCAAATCACTCTACAGCAACGTTTAGGATGAATCATCTCTGATCTACACATAATAAAGACTAAAGGAAGAAGAATAGAATATTTACTTAAAAATGAGCTGCTCAAATCCTTTGCTTCTCTACCAAAGGTGAAAATGGGTTCTACCTAGTATCGTAAAAATGTAGGTAGCTACCAGAAATCTAGCCGCTAACGGTGAAGAAATTATTGTTTCTTGCCCAGAATGTTGAATTTATAACACATAACTGATAAAATCTTAGTAATAAAGCTTGTTAATGTAGTATGTTGACTGAAAAAGAAAATGACTCTAATTCTCTACCCCAACACTATTCGTAGCCTTTGCAATGTGTCTTTGGAGACCTTCCCTTGCAGAGGTGGAATCTATTTTCCCACTCTGAATCTGGGCAACTTTGCGGTTTACTTTAGCCAACAGAATGCAGAAAAAAGACTGATGTGCCAGTTCTGAGCCTAATCTCTGGCGGCCTCACTGGTTTGCACGCTTCTGCTCGCATTCTTTGAACCCTGCTGCGCCCTGAGAACGAGCTCAAAGTTCTACTGGAGTAGGAGAGACCACTCGAGCAGAGACTGTGATGGCATCCTAAACCAGTCAGCCCCCCGCTGACCTGCGAGGTGACTGCAGCCAGGTGAGTGAGCAGACTGGAACCTAGCTGAGATCCTCTGGGATCTCAGAGCAGAGAGCAGCACAACCACCCAGCTGACCAGCCGGAATGCTGAAAGATGAATGTTTATTATCGGATGCCAATGAAGTTTTGCAGTTACTATATGCCATGGAAGTTTGTGGTCGCCCAGCCCTATTGTGACAATAAATAACTGATACAGTTAATGGCTACTTTTTTTTTTTTTAAGAACATTTCAGGCTTATTCTTTTATTCCAGAAATCCATGTTAAGATGGTGATATTTGGCTTTGGCTTCTGTGACTTTACCACCTGACCATTAAAAATTCAACCCAAAGCATGGATTCAGTGCTTCTCCGTGAGTTAAGAATGATCATCTCCAGTTTAGAACTTAAAAAACACACACGCACACAACTGAGGGTTTGGAAGATTTCCCAGGTCCAAATCAGATCTATCTGCCTCCAGAACCATGTTCTGGAGTTACAGAGCTACATTCTCTAATACAGTTTCTGGGATGAGCTCTGGCAAGAATGGAGTTGGTCATTTACAGGGAGTCATCCTACGGCCTGATGGACAATTTATTCTGGGTAGGAAATGAAGAGGGTCCATTCCATTTGGAAACTGATATCTGTGCATGAAAGCCAATTTGATTGTCTGGGAAAAGACTCTGGATGGAAGGAAATGTTGGTAATCCCACCACAGACCGGCACAGGTACTCAGGAAAAGTGTACTGAGTTCATGAAAGTTACTTATCAATGGAATATGCTTTGCGGCTTAAAGAAAGGAAATCTGTTCAAATTAGGATTTTATGTGACAGTCCTCTCTATTATTCTTCCGATGCATTCACTCTAAAATTAGGCAAGAATAATTATTTGACCATATGCTTTGTTAGTCCGCCACCTTCCTCTGATTAGACTAAGCTGACATCTGAAGAAAGGTGTTGGGAATTGAAGCAGTGTGAGAAAGACACAAAGGAACAAACTCTCTTGTGAGTAAATACTCGAGGGAAAGACAGAACACCGATTGGATAGAGAAGAGGAGTGGTTCTCAAGGTGTTTCCAGGGTCAGCAGCCTCAGCATCATCGGAGAATGTGTTAGAAGTGCCGATGCTCAGGTTTTACCTCGGACCCACGGGATCAGAGCCCTGGAGAGCTTCCATAGACCTTTTAGGTGGTTCTGACGCCCCCTGAACGTGAAGAACCACCAGGTAAGGGTCATTCAAAAGGAGCATTTTTCTTCCTTGTACGCTTTCAGTTTGGGTCTTGTGCACAGTCGAGAGATAGAACGGGACAGCTCTGACCCTCCCAGCTCTCTGCTCCCGGAGGAGGCCGGTGGAAGAGTTGCAGTCTCCCTGTTCCTTGCAAGGTCTGTGAACAATGAAAGTGGGCAGGGGAAAGGTAACTGGCAGAGGAGCCCAGTCCTTGTGGCCCCCTCGCTCCGCTCCAGCTTCCCTTACTCCTTAAGCTTAACCCTCTGGCTGCCCCGACAAGGTCAAAGCACCTTGTATGTCATGCAAAAAATATTTCCCAGCAAAGTGCTTTGCCTCCAGCTGTGAAATTGATTAGTGGCCACAAAATCCCTGGGGAAGGGTCTCTGCTGGCAGCTGTAGTTGCTATTTGGAAACTGCAGAAGAAAGGAGTTCATGAGGGAGGACAAGATCCTGTACAGGAAAAAAAGTTTTAAAGTATCTTTTCCTCTAGAAGGTAAGCAATGACACACCCAGGAGAGGAAATAATTCTACTTCCTGTATTCGAGTTTTTTGTTGGAATAGCTTAATATTTAGTTAATTGTTACAAAGCTACTTCTGAAATCAGTATCAAGAAAATTAGCTTGTATGTATTTGAGAGCTGTGGAATTAGAAGATGAAAATCAGCCGGTGCACATCCTGGGAAGGCGTGCTCCTTGTGGAACACTTGGCCAGAGTGAACTGTCTCCATGTATCCAGGAACACTGTCTGAAATATGGGAAAACCAAAAATGTCTTATCATGACAGGTTCAACTCATTACTCAGATCTGGAATTCTTTCCTTAAAATACATTGCTCTCCATAAAAGTGAGGCAATTTAATTTAATTTAATTTAATTTTGAGAGAGACAGAGATAATACAATTGGGGGAAGGGCAGAGAGAGAGAGAGAGAGAGAGAGAGAGAGGGAATCCCAAGCAGGCTCCATGCGACCATCACAGACCCCTACATGAGGCTTGAACCCACCAACCTATGAGATCATGACCTGAACCAAAACCGTGAACTGGAGGCTTAACCAACTGAGCCACCCAGGCACCCCATCCATAAGAATGAGTTTCAAAGGTCCAGTTAAACTCTGCAATACTTCCTACTACCACATTTCCCCCCCTAAAGCACCTTTTGAACATATCCTAATATTCTGAAGTAGAAGAGTGCTGCTTGACCCAAGAGAGAATGCATGTCCAGGCCTCAGCTACTGCACTGGGAGTAAGTTACATGAAACCGACTAATACCAATTTATGGGCCCAGATATTTTATTTTCAGTTAATACATAGCCAGTTAGATTTTTACACAGTGCAGGGGACAGAGGTAAAACCAAGATTCATAATAGGAAAATATATAAACTATGAAAAAAAAAAATCCAACAAATACAGGTATCCTAGGTGGAAAAGTTACAAAGCATACCATGGGAGCTAAGTGTTTTCTTCACAAATTACTTGACTGGGCCAAAAGTGGGGGGAAAAAAAAGTGTCTCTCACGCCCCCTGGTGTCTTCTGGTAGGACTTGCAGCGTTCCAAAGTTCTTCAACAATTCCTATCAGAGTGAACAAATTCTAATTCCCTCTTTTTATTTATGAGAGACTTTATTAATTATAAAAATAATTGAAATATCTATCTAAATATGAGAGACAGGAAAGCCTGGTGTTTGCTGATGACTGTCAGTGAGTTTACCATAAAATGGGGCTAATCAAGAATGCTAAGAGCATGAGGTCATGACCAGATGGCTGCCGTCAGTGAACACATGTCTGAACTAATTACCAGGAGGGGACAGGGACAAAGACCAAGTGCCTATAAAAAGCAGTAGAGCTTGGTGAGCCAAGGGGCCAAATTAAGGAGGTAAATCAGGAGGACAGGAGAACCAGAGTTAGGAATTTTGTGGAAAGCACAAATACAGACTAGACCATGGGAGGAAGAAAACCCTGAATGGATTGGAATTTTGAATGTCGCTCCAATCTAGTTTAGATCCTACATAGGCAATCAAATAAGCATCTATCAAAACAAACAAAAAGAGGCCATTGAGGGGCAAAAAAAAGAAGAAATCCCATTTCAGAGAAATAATCAAAACAATGTTATCAAACCAGTAAAGAACGTGGTTTATAAACATTTGCTCTCACCGCTTGTACTAGAAGCTTCAGAAATTTGTTTAGAATTTTACAATATCTAAAGAAAATGAACAAATTAAGGACCAGACAACGGATTTTGGAAACACATTTTTCATGTAGGTGATTTTGGGCTGGAGGAGGAAATAGGATACATGACTCAGTGACTCTACTGGTTTACTGTTGCCTTGAAAGCCAAATCTCCTGGCTTTCAATTTTCCTGGAAATTCGAAAGGTAAGAATGCCCTTTTCGAGTTTTTCAGCATGCAAGTCTCTGGGAAACGGGTTTCTATGGCATGGCTATCTACACTCACAGCTCAGCAAGATCTGGACTTCTATCCAAACAGCCGGTTAAACTGGCAAAAAGCGAAACACATGAACGTGTGATCAGTTTGTGGGTCTGTGTTTTAAGTCTCCGTGTGTGCTCTCTGCGTATATCGATAAAACCCAAAGGAGGGCCCCTATGGGCGCGGGTGTGCATTCCTAGCGTGCAGAAAAATCACCTGGAGACCTTGAATAAACACAGATCCGGGCTGGGGAGAGTCAACCAGTGACTGAGCGTCTGATGCAGGAGATCTGGGGTGGGGCTAAGAATTTGGGTTGCTGACAAGTTCCCTGGTAACACCGGAGCCCGCACTGAAAACTGCTGCTGCGGGCGTGTGGAGCTTTTGAGGCGCTAGTTGGGTGGGTGAGGAAGGAGAAGGCTGGATGTGTCCAGAACATTCCCGGAGACGCTCCGAGGCAACCCTCTGCACAGAGCCGACCCATCCCCAGGCCTCCAGGAGCAAACGGTTTGTTAACGGGGTTCTCAGGCACTCTCCACTCTGTAGCGGATTAAAATGCACGGGCAGGCGTGGCTCACACCCCTAAGCACACGCGGGCGCCAAAGTCCCCGGCTCCTCCCCGGCGCCCCACTGTGGATGTTCTCGGCAGGGATGCAAGGAGGGTGTAGAGCGAGGGCGCCTCCCCGGCTCCGGGCAACCCTGCCCTTCCCCCTTCCCACCTGCGTTCCGCCCCTCCCCTTCCCTCCCGCCTCGCGTCCCACCGAACCCCGCCGGGCCCCGCTCCCTCTCCCACCCGCACGTGCGCCGCGTCCAAGCCCCGCCCCCCGGCTCTGCCCCGCCGGGGCCTCGCGCTGCCCTCCCCTGCCCACCTGCGCCGCGGCGGCTCCGCCCGAGCCCCGCCCCCGGCGCTGCCCCGCCCCTCCGCGCCCGGGAGCCCCGCCCCGGTCCCGCTCCGCCGGCGCCGGGACGCGCACTCGCGCCAAGGGCCCGAAAGGAGCCCGGAGTCGTCGAAAGGGAGAGTGGGAAGCACGCGCTGTGGTGGCCTGGCAGCAGCTGGGGCGGGGTGTGCTGGCGGGGGCGGCCCGTGCCCCGAGCTCTCGAGGCGCGCGGGAGGCGTGCTCCTTGCCCTCGGGCTTCTCTGGCGGGTTGACCAGCAGTCCGAGCGGAGGAACCCGCGGCGGCGCGAAGGAGGCCCCGCGCGGAGGACGCGGGCCCGGACGCCGTACGCGCAGGGGGCGACCCTCCTCCTCTGGCCGGCTTCCCGTCCCTTCCCTCGGCCCAGCTCACGCACACACCCTGGTAGGTGCTGCGCCGGCTCGTCCTCGTGGCCGCGTCCCCAGCTTCACGGGCCCCGGGCCAGGCCCCGCCTCTCTGCCCAGAAAAGGAAATTCCTAGATGTTAATAGGGGAGGCCTCCTTGTTCTGCAGAAGCAAAGTTCTTGAAAAGCGACGTGTCCAAGGGTATCTGAAGCGGTTTTGTTTATCTTTAGGGTTTTGTTTTTTTTTTTTTTTAAGTTTTATGTAACGCATTCCATTGTATGTAGGGTAGGGGCCAGTAGGGGCCCAAGTGCAGAAGTCAGCAGAATGGATGCAGCGCCCCAGGCCACGGGTGGCTGTGGCCGGCCTGTTTGGGGAGGACGTGGACAGAACAGAGGTTCCACCTGGGGTCCTAGTGCTTACGAAACCAAACGGCAACAAAGTCTGAGCCATCAGCCTCGAGAGATGCAGGCTGGCAACAGGCTGCAGATGTGTTTGATAAGCTGCGTTCCACGGAGGCCTCCAAGGAAGACCTCCTGCGTGGAAATGAGGTTCTAATAGGGAGCCTTGGGACGGGAAATCTTCCCAGATGATTTCCAGAGGGTGGTCCGCAGCTGGGCTAGTTTGTGTGTCAGGAAATCTTCTGAGCAGCCTCAGTGGCTGGGAAAAGCATCGTTTTTAGGTAACGGGCAAGACTCTGTCAGAGTAAATCATGTATTTAATAATTTTTTCCCTCACCAGATAGTAACCCATAGGAAAATGACCTGTGTAACCCCCACGGCAGCGGGGGGCAGCTTCTTTATTTGCTGTCATTTGGTTCACATTGACTCAGTCCTCTCCCATCCTCCCACCCCCACCTCCTGATGGGAGCACGGCCCCCTTTCAGAGATTTCAGATTTCAGGGTGTTCTTTCTACCTCTGGAAAAAGTTCCATTCTGCGTGTGCTGACCCCAAGACAGAGCCCAGGCATTTTCATCTGACCCCCCCCCCCCCCAAATACTAGTGAGGTAGTAATGTGTTTTGGACATTTACTCAAGATTTGGGGGGGTTAAGATAGCAAGTTAAGACGCTTAAAGATGCAGGCCTCGGCTTCCTTCTCTTCTCCCTCAGCCGTCCCCTAAGCAAGGTCATCTCCTGACCTAGAGATCAATGCCAATAGATCTGCATCTGAAGCCCCTTCCCTCATCACTCCTTCTGTGTGTCCAGCTGCTTCCCTGATCGCTCCGTTTGGCTGTTGTAAAAGGCTCCTCGTACTTAGCGTATCTTTGGCAAAACCTGAAAGAGTAAAATTATTTCCGGAATGTGCCCAGACCCTTGCAGGCTCTGGCCGCTGTGTGATGTCGCAACCATGGCAACAGTGGAGGGACTTAGATAAGTTGCGACAAAAGGTGAACCCCTTTTCAGTATGTTCTGCCATTTCTTGGTTCCCTCTTGGCTCACTTCGTACACATCTTTTTACTGCCTTTTCCAGGAATACTGCCAAAATATTCTTTGAACGTAGAGAGGGGTTGTTGTCTATGTGAATGGCGAATACAACTCTGAAGTGTTACCAATAACATCATGGCCACTGTTGAATGGTATACTTTCTTAACCTGAAGATGATTTGTGTGCTAAGACATGTTGGCATGGCGGGCCCATGAGGGTTCTGTATCGGTGGCGTCACAGCCCTCTCTGGAGCCTGCCCCTGTCCGCAGAGGGCAGGGAGAGACCAAAGAAAGAGGCAGGCCGCTCCAGGTTGGTAGGTGACAGTTTTAATAATAGCAAAGGGAACAAACATATGAGATTTGTCTTGGGCTGTGGCAAGACGAACGGATACCTGCACCCACCTCCAGATCTTAAAACTCCTAATGAGGGGCGCCTGGGTGGCTCAGTCGGTTAAGCGGCCGACTTCAGCTCAGGTCACGATCTCGCGGTCCGTGAGTTCGAGCCCCGCGTCGGGCTCTGGGCTGATGGCTCGGAGCCTGGAGCCTGCTTCCGATTCTGTGTCTCCCTCTCTCTCTGCCCCTTCCCCGTTCATGCTCTGTCTCTCTCTGTCTCAAAAATAAATAAACGTTTAAAAAAAAAAAAAAGTTAAAAAAAAAAAAAACAACTCCTAATGAGGCCCTGAGTGGGCTCAGTTCACATATACCATGCAGGTGTTTTCAACATCACATCCACATCTCAAGGCTCTGTCCTTGGAGCTGCCTCTGGGAGCAGGAAAGACAAATGGAACCCACATTCCAAGGAAGGGGAGGGAGTGAGGAGCCTCGGAGTGCCCTGATCCAGCTCATGGGTCACTTGGTGATCACATTCCCCAACATACCCACATACCTATAGTTTCCACTAGAAAAAGCATGTAGAGATCACCACTTAATACACTTACGATAAGGTCTGTTTAGCAATCTACTTAGAAGGATTAAGGTTGGTCAGTTTTGAATACCACTAGTATTTCTGAGTAAGAATGACATGATAGGGGCGCCTGGGTGGCTCAGTCGGTTAAGCGACCGACTTCGGCTCAGGTCATGATCTCACAGTTTATGGGTTCAAGCCCCGTGACGGGCTCTGTGCTGACAGCTTGGAGCCTGGAGCTTTGGATTCTGTGTCTCCCTGTCTCTGCCCCTCCCCAGCTTGTGCTCTGTGTCTCTCTCTCAAAAATAGGTGAACATTAAAAAAAAAAAAAAAAAAAAAAAAGAATGACCTGATACATCTACCAACAGAGTTACCTTAGGAAATGTAACGGGATGAAAATTTAATCATTGGTGCCCATAAAAAGAGTGATAAATAATATTTTACTAAATAACTTAGTGGTGGAAGGTGGGAAGTGACCATGAAAAAGGAGTTGGTTCTGAAGCATCTGAGTGGCTCAGGCGGTTAAGCCTCTGATACTTGATATGGGCTCAGGTCATGATCTCACAGTTCATGGAATCGAGCCCCGAGTCAGGCTCTGTGCTGACAGTGTGGATTCTCTGTCCCCCCCCCCCCTCTGCCCCACTCATGCTCTCTCTCTCTCAAAAATAAATTTTTTTTAAAAGGAGATGATTCTGCTCTGTGTAAGAGATGAATAGGAACTTTTGAGTGGGAAAGAGTAGAAAAGGGACAGAGGGAAGTGGGGAGAAAGGAGGGAGGGACTGGACCATGTGGTTGGGATTGGAAACCAGTGTAGGGATTTATATTTAATTCTACGTGCAGTAGGAAGTCGTCAAAGATTTTCAGCAGAATAGGGCTAATCTCAGTCGAGTAGAAATTCAGAAGGTCTTTTGGAATTTCCATGGCTTAGCCGAAAACTTCCCTGATAGCACCTGTATTTTCCACTTACCAAGCTATTTTCTTAGGTTAAAAGTGAGAGTGGAGTTGCTATGCCAAAGGTTGTAGATATATTTTAAGGCATTCAATATGTATTGATATATTTAATTCTTTATTAAGTGACTGATTAAGGACCATAATTTTATATATTTTATTTATTTATAAATATATACATTTATTTATATATTTTATTTACTTATTTTATTATATATTTTATTTTCCCCTGTACTAAATGTTCTAGAAACATCATTCTTTTTATTATAAACAGAAATTTGTGAAAAAGAGAAAATAAGTTTCTTGTGTGATAAATACTCTTTCATAGGGGATATCAGTAGATACTGTGAATTCAGAATGTGTGGCACAGGGAAAGCTTTTAAATGGTGAGCTCAGGCTGAACCACCTACATCTCAGCAGCAGCCGTGCCAAGGACCTGTGTTTGAGTTAGGAACTAAGTTTGGCTGCAGGTAACTCAAACCTGACAAACAGCGGCTTAACCAAATTAGTGGCCTTATGATGGTCAGATTAGGGATGGTTTATGCTTCCAGGATGCCATTACAGATTGGACTCCTGTCTTTCCACTCATTCACTTATAGGAGGTACTTGTTGCCTCACAGTGCATCATGGCTGCTGTGACGCCAGCATGAGGCCCCCGTAGGAATGAAGCAAGAAATGAAGAGCAGTGAAACACATGTGCCAACTGGGTATGGTCCTCTTTTAAGGGCCTTTCCTGGATGCCCTCTCCCCCAGTCTGCTTTTAGATTGCTTAGCCTAAAGTGTGTCACATGGGCATCTATCAAGGAAGCTAGGAAATGTGGTAAATGTGATGGGACTGAGTTAATAGGGAAGATGAGGAGAATGATTGTTGGTAGACCAGTGGCAGTCTCTGTCCCGCCCCAGATGTGACCTTGGCCACAACTCCAGATGAGAAAAGTAAATCAAAATTGAAGTCCACAAACGATAAAGAAATTTTTATTAGTTACTTATTGCCAAATAACCATTTACTCCAAATGTTAGAGACTTAAAAACAACGAACATTTATAGTCTCACAGAACGTGTGGGGGCAGGAATGCAGATGTGCTTTAGCTGGGCCCTCTAGATGAAGGTGCCTCGTGAGGTTACAGTCAAGGTGAGCCTCGTCTAGGGCTGCATCCCATCTGGAGGCCCAACCGGAGGAGGAGGTGTCTCCAGGCTCACTCACGTGCTCGTTGTCTGGATTCAGTTCCTCACGTGCTGTCAGATTCAAGGCCGCGAGTCCTTGCTGGCAGGCGGCTGCAGGCCTCAGCATCTTTCTGGATGATCTTTCCCACAGAATAGCTCACAACCTGGCAGCTAGCAGTCAGCAGAGCGAGCAAGAGAGAGACCCAGAAAGATGGCCAGATGAAATCTGGAGTCTGTCATTGAACCTCATGACCTCCCACGTACCTTTGACCGTATTCTGTGGATAATTTACACAAGTGCGTGAATGCCTGGAAGCAGGAACCACTTCATGACATGTTAGAATCTGCTGATCACAATTTTGCATCTCGAGCGAGGACGCGTGGACCCCATTTCCTTGTAGAGCTCTGAGAAGGTTGCCCAAGAGCAAGGACCATTTATTCTCCTCCCTCCTGATGCATTTTCTCCTGCCTGCTTGAGATAAGCATTCGTTTTGGAACCACACATAGCACACACAGACTCACCCCCCTTTTTGGGCCTCCATTTACAATAATTACGTTACTTAAACATTTTCTCTTGGTCACCCACCTTCGTAACTTTATATTTTTAAACTTCCACTGTTCTTCCATCCGCATCAGTTTCTTTTTTTTTTAAATTTTTTTTTAACGTTTATTTATTTTTGAGACTGAGAGAGACAGAGCATGAACGGGGGAGGGGCAGAGAGAGAGGGAGACACAGAATCGGAAACAGGCTCCAGGCCCTGAGCCATCAGCCCAGAGCCCGACGCGGGGCTCGAACTCACGGACCGTGAGATTGTGACCTGAGCCGAAGTCGGACGCTTAACCGACTGAGCCACCCAGGCGCCCCATCCGCATCAGTTTCTTGACGCCCGTGTTAGGCTACTCGAGCTGCCATACCAAAATACCACAGGCTGGGGGGTTTAAACAACAGACATTTATTTTCTCACAGCTCTGGAGCCTGGAAGCCCGTGATCCGGATTCCGTCAGGTTTAGTTTCTACTGAAGCTTTTTTCCTTCTGGCTTATAGATGTCTGCATCCTCGGTGTCCTCACGTGACATCTTCTCTGTGCACAGAGAGATCTCTGGGGTCTCTTACTCGTAGGAGGACACTAGCCCTGTCAGGTTAAGGCCCCACCCCTGGGAACTTCAATGATCTCCCTGAAAACCTTATCCAGATACAGTCACACCAGGGGCTACGGTTCCAACATAGGAATTTCAGGGAAACCACTCGGTCCATAGCAACTCTATTATATAAATGAATGCTTCTGTAATTTTTCTCCTTCTAGGAACTGCACCTTTGCTTATACCTGTCTTATCTCCTCTTCTGTCAACTACACCTTTGCTTTACATTTTCAGAGCTGTTAATATTTGCATTCTAAGCATCGCGTGCTTCATTGAGGGCTGAGTGTAGGCATTGAAAGCCAATGAAAAGTATTTACATTCCTTTTATTCTGTATAGTCCTTGCCGAGCTAAGTAGTATTTTCGTATTAACTTTCCTTCTCTACAGCTCTTTGTGTTCAATTTTACTGGCTTCAGGTCAACTAAAATGTGACAGGCTCTGAGGACAAATATATGCTCTCTTTTTTTTTTAATATTTAGCCTTTAAAACAAATTTTTTTCTAATGTTCATTTTTTTTTTTTTTTAAATTTTTTTTTCAACGTTTTTAATTTATTTTTGGGACAGAGAGAGACAGAGCATGAACGGGGGAGGGGCAGAGAGAGAGGGAGACACAGAATCGGAAACAGGCTCCAGGCTCCGAGCCATCAGCCCAGAGCCTGACGCGGGGCTCGAACTCACGGACCGCGAGATCGTGACCTGGCTGAAGTCGGACACTTAACCGACTGCGCCACCCAGGCGCCCCACTAATGTTCATTTTTGACAGAGAGAGAGAGAGAGAGAGACAGAGCATGAGCGGGGGAGGGGCAGAGAGAGAGAGGGAGACACAGAATTGGAAGCAGGCTCCAGGCTCTGAGCTGTCAGGACAGAGCCCGATGCAGGGCTGGAACTCACAGACCGTGAGATCACGACCTGAGCCGAAGTCGGACGCTCAACCGACTGAGCCACCCAGGTGCCCCCAAATATATGCTCTTTATTCTTCTCTCCATCTCTTTCTTTTTATATGCCATCAACTGTTCAATGTCATGCAACTTTTTATTTTCCTTTATATTCAGAAGCATAATTTTTTCAATAGTTTTTGGGTTTTACAGAGGCTTCTAATTGCCTTTCTTTTTTTCTTTCTCCCTTTTTAAAAAAAATATTTTTAATGTTTCTTTATTTTTGAGACAGAGAGAGACAGAGCATGAACGGGGGAGGGTCAGAGAGAGAGGGAGACACAGAATCCGAAGCAGGCTCCAGGCTCTGAGCTGTGAGCACTGAGCCTGATGCGGGGCTTGAACTCACAGAGCGCGAGATCATGACCTGAGCCGAAGTTGGACTCTTAACCAATTGAGCCACCCAGGTGCCCCTCTTTTTTTCTTAATAAAAGAAATACATGCCTTTTTCATGTCTTTAGTGTAATCCCACTTCTCGATTGTAGTATCTACTGTATAAAGTCCTCTCAATTATTTACAAACATTATAATTCTCCTGCCCCAATCTGTATGGGAAAGCCAACTCTGTGTGTCCACCAAACTGTTTCATCTTTAGAAAGATGATCTTTTCCAAGCTGCTGCTGCTTTTAGTTAAAAAAAATAAAATTATAATTGTATATACATACCACAGTTGGGATGCTTCTGTATGTTGGCTATTGTAAATAATGCTGCAATAAACATAGTGATGCATATATCTTGTTGAATTAGTGTTTTCATTTTCTTTGGATAAACACACAGTAGTGGAATTACTGGATTATATGGTAGTTCTGTTTTTAATTTTTTGAGGAAACACTATACTGTTTTCTACAGTGGCTGCACCAGTTTGCATTCCCACCAACAGTGCACAAGGGTTCCTTTCTCCCTGCGTCCCCATCAACACTTGTTATTTTTCATTTTTTTAATTTTTTTTATTTTACTCATTCTGACAGATGTAAGGTGGACAACTCATTGTGGTGTTGATTTGCATTTTGCTGATGATTAGTGATGTCGAGCATCTTTTAATGTGTCTGTTGACCATCTGTATGTTGTCTTTGGAAATATGTCTGTTCAGGTCCTCTGCCATTTTTAGTAGGATTACTGGTTTTTTAATATTTATTTATTTATTTAGAGCAAGAGCAGGCTCAGCGTGGAGCCTGACATGGGGCTTGATCCTGCAGCAGTGAGCTCATGACCTGAGCTGAAATCAAGAGTCAAACACTTAACCGAGTGAGCCACCCAGGTGCCCCAGATTATTATTGTTTTTTAATGTAGAATTCTTTATATATATATTTTGGATATTAACCCCTTATTAGATATTACATGCAAATATTGTCTGCCATTCACTAGATTGCCTTTTTGTCTTGTTAATGATTTCCAAGCTTTTTATTTTGGTGTAGTCCCAATAGTTTATTTTTGCATCTGTTTCCCTTGCCTTAGAAGGCATAGCTAGAAAAATGTTGCTATGGTTGATGTCAAAGAAATTACTGCTTATATTTTCTTCTAAGAGTTTTATGGATTCAAGTCTCACACTTAGGTGTTTAATCCACTTTGAGTTATTTTTGTGTATGGTATTAGAAAGTGGTCCAGTTTCATTCTTTTGCATGTAGCTGACCAGTTTTCCCAGCACCAATTGTTACGAGCCTGTTCTTTCCCGGTTGTATACTCTTACCTCTTTTGTTGTAGATTAATTGACTGTATAAGCTTGGATTTATTTCTGGGGGTCTCTTCTGTTCTATTGATCTATGTGTCTGTCTTCCTGTCAGCACCATACTGTTTTGATCACTGTCGCTTTGTAGAATATCTTGAAATCTGGGATAATGATACCTGAAGCCTTGTTCTTCTTACGATTGTTTTGGCTATTCAGGCACCTTTTGTGGTTCCATACAAATTTTAGGATTATTCTAGTTTTGTGAAAAATGTTGTTGGCATTTTGATAGGGATTACATTAAATCTGTAGCTTGCTTTGGGTATTACGGACATTTTGACAATATTTGTTCTTCCAGTCCATGAAATATCTTTACATTTATTTGTGTCTTACTCAGTTTCTTTCATCAGTGTCTTATAGTTTTCAGAGGACAGGTCTTTCACTTCCTTGGTTAAATTTATTCCTAGGTATTTTATTCTTTTTGGTGTGATTATAAATGGGATTGTTTCTTAATTCTTAATTTATTTCTTAATTTCTTAATTCTTAATATCTTTGCTACTTCATTATTAAGGGTATGGAAATGATACAGATTTCTGTATATTAATTTTGTATTCTGCAACTTGACTGAATTCATTAATCAGTTCTAGTCATGTTTTGGTGCAGTCTTTGAGGTTTTTTCTATATAGTGTCATGTCCTGTATATGCATGTAGTGATAGTTTTACTTTTCCTTACTGCTTTGGAAGCCTTTTATTTATTTTTCTTGTCTGATTTCTGTGGCTACAACTTCCAGTACTATGTTGAATAAAAGTGGTGAGGGTGGACATCCTTGTCTTAGAGGAAAAGTTTTCAGTTTTTCACCATTGAGTATGATGTTAATTGTGGCTTTTTCCTATTTGGCTTTTATGTTGAGATATGTTCCCACTTTGTTGAGAGCTTTTATCATGAATGGATGTTGAATTTTTCAGTGCTTTATCTGCATCTATTGCTATGATCAGTTTTTATCCTTCCTCTTTTTAATGTGATGTATCACATTGATTTGCAAATAATGAATCACCTTCGCATCCCCGGAATAAATCTTACTTGATCATGGTGAATGATTTTTTGTAATGTACTGTTGAATTCAGTTTGCTAATATAATGTTGAGGATTTTTGCCTCCATGTTTATCAGAGATATTGGCCTGTATCTTTCCTTTTTTGTAGTGTCTTTATCTCATTTTGGTATCACTGTAATGCTGTCCTCATAAAATGAATTTGAAAGTTTTCTTCCTCTTCTATTGTTTGGAAATAGTTTGAGAATAGGTATTAACTCTTCTTTAAATGTTTGGTAGAATTCACCTGTAAAGATATCTGGTCTTGGACTTTTGTTTCTTGGGAGGTTTTTGATTACTGATTTAATTTCATTACTGTAATTGATCTGGCCAGATTTTCTATTTCTTCCCGATTCAATTTTGGAAAATTGTATGTTTCTAGGAAATTACCAGTTTCATCTAGGTTGGCCAATTTGCTGACATATAATTTTTCAAATGAAGATTCAAATAAATAGAGTAATAACCCTTTGTATTTCTGTGGTATTGTGTTATTTCTATGTCTTTGTTATTTTAATGTTTACTTATTTATTTTTGAGAGAGAGAGAGAGTGCGAGCTTAAGCGTGAGCAGGGGAGGGGCAGAGAGAGAGAGAGAGGGAGAATCCCAAGCAGGCTCCATGTTATCACCACAGAGACCGACCTGGAGCTTGAACTCCCGAACTGTGAGATCGTGGCGTGGCCTGACCCAAAATCAAGAGTCGGATGCTTAACTGACAGCCACCTAGGTACCCCGAGATTTTTCTTTTTTCTTGAGGTAGGCCCATATTACTGTAAAATTTCCTCTTAGAATTGCTTCTGGTGCATCCCAAAGATTTTGAACCATTGTGGGTTTTGTTTTTTTTTTTAAGTTAATTCAGAGAGAGGGGGTGGGGGGAGGTAAGGGCAGAGAGAGAAGGGAGGGAGAATCTCAAGCAGGCTCTGCACTGTCAGCGCAGAGCCCCATATGGGGCTCAGACTCATGACCTGCAAGATCGTGACTCGAGCTGAAACCAAGAGTCGAATGCTTAACCAACGGAAGCACCCAGACGCCCCTGAAACGTTGTGTTTTCATTTTCATTTGTCTCCATGTATTTTTAAATTTCCTCCTTTTTAAAAATTTTTAAAGTTTTTATTTAAATTCCTGGTAGTTAACAAAAGTGTAATATTAGTTTCAGGTGTACAATATAGTGATTCAACACCCCCATACAACACCAGGTGCTCATCACGGGTGCACTCCTTAATCCCCATCACCTATTTTGCCCATCCTCCCCCCGACCCCGTAACCATCAGTCTGTTCTCTGTAGTTAAGAGTCTGATTTCCTCTTTGATTTCTTCATTGGCCAACTGGTTGTTTAGTAGGCCTGTTGTTTAGCCTGCGTGTGTTTGCGTTTCTTTCAGTTCTTGTGTTTGATTTCTAGTTTCATACCATTGTGGTCAGAAAAGGCGTTTGATATGATTTCAGTCCTCTTAAATTTATTGAGACTTGTTTTGTGGTCTAAAATGTGATATATCCTGGAGAATGTTCCATGTGCACTGGGAAAGAATGTATATTCTGCTTTTGGCCGAAATATTTTGTATATATTGGTTAGGTCCATCTGATCTAATGTGTCATTCATAGCCACTAAACAGTCGTTAGCATTCTGTCTGGATGATCTATCTAGTGATGTAAGTGGGATGTTGAAGTCCCTTACTATGATTATTGTATTACTGTCAATTTCTACCTTTACGTCTGATGATATTTGCTTATGTGTTTAGGTGCTTCCGTGTAGGGTGCGTAGATATTCACAATTGTTCTATCCTCTTTTTGGATTAATCCCTTTATTACCATGGGATGCCCTTCTTTGTCTCTTGCTACAGTCTTTGTTTTAAAGTCTATTTTGTCAAGTATTGCCGCCCCACTTTATTTTTTGCTTCCATTTGCGTGTTACGTTTTTCCATCCTTTGGCTTTCAGTCTGCGTGTGTCTTTAAGTCTGAAGTGAGTCACTTGTAACTAGTATATAGATGAGTCTTGTCTAATCCATTCTGTTACACTATGTTTTTCGATTGGAGCACTTAGACCATTTAAATTTAAAGTAGTTATAAAAAGGTATACGCTTATTGCCATTGTGTTGTTTTATGATTGTTTTTATACATCTTCTCTGTTCCTTTCTTCTCTTACTCTCATCCTTTGTGGTTTGATGGCTCTCTTTAGTGTTATGTTTGGATCCCTTTCTCTTTTTTTGTGTGTATCTATTACAGGTTTTTGATTTGTGGTTACCATGAGGTTCATATATAACATCTTATGTGCATAACAGTCTGTATTAAAGTTGATGGTCACTGAAGTTTGAATACATTCTAAAAGCACTCAATTTTTACTTCCTTCTCCATATTTTATGTATATGTCATATTTTACATTTTTTTATGTCGTATACCCCTTGCTTGATTTTTGTAGATGCAACTAATTTCACTACATTTGTGTTTTAACCTCCATACTGGCTTTATAAGTGATTAATCTAGTACCTTTACTATATGTTTGCTTTTACCTGTGAAAATTTTCTCTTCCATAACTTCCCTCTAAGTACGGCCTTTTATTTCCACTTAAAGAATTTCCTTTAACATTTCTTATCTCTCCTTCTATTCAGAATGATAACCTTACAAGGTAGAGTCGTCTTGGTGTAGGTGTTTTTTCCTTTCAACATTTTGAATATATCATGCCATTCCCCTATGACCTGCAAAATTTTCGCTGACAAATCAGCTGATGGCCTTATGGGGTTTCCATTGTATGTAACTGTTTTGTCTTGCTGCTTTAAAAATTCTCTCTTTATCATTACTTTTTGCCATTTTTATTATTATATGTCTCCTTGTGGATCTCCTTGGTTTTATCTTGTTAGTGGCCCTCACTGCTTCCTGGACCTGAATGTCTGTTTCCTTTCCTGGATTAGGGAATTTTTCAGCTATTATTTCTTCAAATAAGTTTTCAGCCTCCTCTCTTTTCTCCTTCTGGGATCCCTAAATTGTGAATCTTAATATGCTTGATGATGTCCCAGATTTCCCTTAACCTATTCTTGTTTTTTATTGTTTTTTCTTTTTGATGTTCAGCTGGGTTGCTTTCCGTTACTCTGTCTTCCAGGTCACTGATATGTTCTGCTGCTGATATCCTCTAGTCTACTATGGATTCCCTCTCTAATGTGTTTGTTTTTTTCAGAGATTGAATTCTTCAGCTCTGCCTGGTTCTTTTTAATATTTCTTAAAAATTTCTGTTGAATTTCTCACTGAATTTATCCACTCTTCTTAAGTCTCGTGAATATCTTTACGGCCATTACTTTGAATTCTTTATCAGGCATGTTGCTTGTCTTTTTTTTTATTTGGTTCTTTTACTGTGATTCTGGTTTGTTTTTGTTTTGTTTTGTTTCCATTCAGGACGTCTTCTACTGTGTTTTCATTTTGTCTAACTCTGTGTTTGTTTCTATGTATTAAGTAGGTCAGCTTTAGCTCTCGGTGTTGAAAGTAACGGCCTTGTATAGAAGAGGTCATGTGCTGCCCTATAATGCGATCCTCTTGTCACCAGACCCAGGTGCCCCAGGGTGCCCCCTGGACGGACTGCGTGCACCCTCCTGTCATGTCTGGGCTGCAGTTGTCTTTAGCGCAGCCGACTGCAGGGTCCCACTTTTCCTGGTTGGGTGCACCTGGCCGGGGTTGCTTCCTGTGCCGTTGAGGGGCCTGTGTGCAGCCACTGCTGGCTCTTGAGTGGGCTTTAGCCAACTTCAGTTCTTTGAGTTAACTCACAGCCACGGCTACAGATGCGCCGAAGGGCAAGGCTGGTCCCCGACACAGCCAGCCAAGAGGCCACTGCGGGGACCGCGGGCATGCTGGCGTGTGGTGTTGCTTTCCACCCCTCCCTCCGCAGGAGCCGCCGGGAGTGGCGCTGGCTCTGGCTGTGGCTTCCGCCGGCTGTGGCAGGGCAGGAGCTGCTTTGGAGGGACACCTCCAGGGTTGGGTGGACTGGATGGGGCGGGTCCACAGGGGAACGTCCGGCGGGCGCGTAGTGCTAGCAGGGCAGACGGGGAGGGTAGTGTTGTCTCCCACGCGTGTCCGGCTAGCTAGGCTGGGCGGAGGGGAAGAGAAGTGGCACCCGCCCGTGCTTGTGTTTCTGGAGAAATGTCCTGTAGGTCTTTGCCCTTCCAGCACGTGTTCTGAGATTACTCAATAAATCTCTTTCGTGTGTACTCCATGCATTTTAAAACTAGTGCTTCTGTGCTGTGTCTCGGGCTGAGTTATTTAATATCTTGGCTCTTTCAGGATGGGGACTCCATTTCCTGTTGCCCTCTGGCTTTCCCAGAGTTAAGCCCACTGATATTAAAGTACCCAGGGTTAAGCCCTGCCGATTTTAAAAGTTCCCTGAGTTAAGTCTTCCTGGTTTTCAAAGCCAGACATTATGGTCTCCAGCCCCGAGTGTGCCTGTGTGGGGTCCGAGCCTCTCATTTTTTCATGCTTGTGATGTCCCTCCCGTTTGTGGTTAGTCTCACTGGGGGGTTCACTTCCCGGTGGCGTCTCTGCCCCTCCTGCCCATTGGGTCTTGGCCTCTTCTCCATGATTAGCTGTGGAAGGACTGTCCTGACCATCTTCAGGTGTCTTCAGAGTTAGTCACCGAGGTGTAGCTGTTATTTCGGTACGTACATGGGATGGGGTGAGCTTGGGATCCTCCTATTTTGCCCTGTTCCCCAAATTCCTATTACCATTCACAACACTTTTTTGAGATACATACTATTTTATCCTCCTTTTACAGATCAAGAGACCGAAGTACAGAGTGATGAAGGTAACTGGCCTGGGTCACGTGGTGGTGACCATCACCACCAGTTATTCCTTAATGACCTCTGTTTCCTCTCTGGATGCTTCCAGCAGCATTTCTTTGGTGTATGAGGTTGTGTATACAGCTGTCTCTTCTTTTTCATCTTGGTCCCCATCAACAGGTTCTTTTCAGCAAGGACTGTGCCTTTCTTCAGCCTTGTAAGTACTCTTCCAAATGCTTTTCACGGATTCCCCATCTTCCCTGTCCTGTCCCTTCCTTTTTGTACTCACTCTTAGTTCGGTGTTGAACATTCTCGATTGATTCTCTACATTTCCTATCTCTTCTTTCATAACCTCTTCTTTTTTCTCTATATCGTAGGATATTGACCAAACTCTATCTTCCAGACCCCCGTTTGTATTTACTTTATCTTACAATATTATTTTTAATTGTCAGGAACTCTTCTGCATTTTTTACTTTGTCCTTTTCATACCATTCTTTCTTTGTTTTATGGATGTATTCTCAAAAATGTCTGAATGCATAATTGCAATTTTTTTTTTGTTAAAACGTGTTTTAGTTTACAAATTATTGGTGTAATTTTAGAAGTGATTTGAAAACACTTTGCCTTTCTATTCTGTGCTGTTGATTTTCCAAAATACTGATTAAAAGTGGCAGGATGTCTCTGAAGAGAATTGCCTGTGAAATACCGTGACGGGCCATTTTGGAGCAGTATGGTGAAGTGTTTGAAACAAAGACATTGCAGCCGGAGTGCCTAGCTTGGAATTCTCACGTCATCATTTATAACTTGAGTGACCTTGGGAAAATTACTGAACTTCTTTGTTTCACTTTCTTCATTTGTAAAATGGGGATATTAACACCCCCTGCTTTGTAGCACTGTTGTGGTGATGAAATATGATCGTATGTGTAGGGTGCTCAGGGCCTGGGACAGAGTAGGGCCTATATTAAGCGTTGCTCCTGCCACTCCTGTGGTAATAGCTATAATCATGATGATAATGAGGGTGAAGATGAAGAGGTGGGACACTGCTTGTGAGACCTTAGAGTCCAGCAAAGTGAATCAAATTGCTTTGCAAAGTAAGCTATGAAGACTTTTTAGTTTGTGTGGCATCCTGAGAAGTAGAGTTAAAAGGCTAGAAAAACAGGAAGGCTGGGTGGGAGATGAGAAGTGAGGACAGAAACTGGGCTGAAATTGGCAGTAAGGAAGCAGGAGTCCAAGAAGGGGCTAACTGGAAGCTGACTTTGGCAGAAGAAGCCAGAAAACTCACAGTGATAAAAGTACATACCATTCTAAGTCTCTTGTTTTGCTGGTCCAATATGAGCTGGGAGGGTTAACCCCAGCAGACCTGGAATTGACCTGAACTGTTGTACTGAGGACCATACAGGGCACTAACCCCTGGTCAAGCTACAGAATGTGCTGTAGGGAGTGATAGTGTTTCTTTGTAACCGTGGGTCCGATGAGTTTGTACCAGCTTGTCAGCGTTGTTTACTGATAAAGGTAAGAATCATGATCTGCACCTTGTCTCGGTGAGACCCGCTTGTCCCCAGGGCGCCTTGCTATTTGGATTGGTTCTATATCCAATCAAGAGCATGCCTGGAGGGCATAAGAAACAGCTCGGGCGCCTGGGTGGCTCCGTCAGTTAAGCATCCGACTTTGGCTCAGGTCGTGATCTCGAGGTCCGTGAGTTCGAGCCCCGCCTCGGGCTCTGCGCTGACAGTTCAGAGCCTGGAGCCTGTTTCGGGTTCTGTGTCTCCCTCTCTCTGACCCTCCCCCATTCATGCTCTGTCTCTCTCTGTCTCAAAAATAAACGTTAAAAAAAAAAAAAAAAAAAAAAAAGAAACAGCTAAGGTTATATTTTGGACTCTGGTTTTGAGATTTTCTGTGCACAAGTCAGTAAATTCCTATCTGAGACAGAGAAAGGGTCTGCACTGGCCCTCACAGAGGGAGATTCTGGGAGCTGGTGCCTGGCCTCTGGGAGCTAGTGTTGCTTTGGTGCCACCTCTGACTGTGATGTATTGCCTTACTTCAGTGCTGTTGCTAAAGTATATTCTTTTCCTGCAATAAACTGTAAATGAGAAAGCTTTGTCATGTCGAGTCCTGTCTCTTTAGCAGTCAAACTTAGGATGACCACTCCATCCCTGTTCACCCAGGGCTGTCCTGATTTTAGCACTGGAAGTCCAACATCCCAGGAGAACCATCAGTCCCAGGCAAACGGGCGTAGTTGGTCATCCCAACATTTGTGCAAGTATATTTCCCCTTCTTCCTTACCCACTCCCACCCCACATTTCAAATATTCAGTTAAAAAAAAAATTCCATTAGTTGTTTTGTGTTCGGGACATTTAAGCAAATCAAAGAAAAAAGACTGTGCTCCAAGTTTAGGTTGAAGAAAGGTAGAGAGAAGGCAACAGCTTCAAGGGGATGAAAAAGAAATCAAGGATTCTACTTGAGGTGAGAAATGGGAGAGGAGATGAGTAGTAGAAACCAGATCTGAGGATCCTTGGATGGATTGAAGAAGGATGCCGTATTTTCCCTAGTAGTCTGACTGTGGGTTCTATCTAGTTTTATTTGAACACCAGAGGAAGGAAGGATTTGAGCAACTGGAGGAGGTGAGAGCACCCAGAACTGCAGCCTTGAGCGGCGCGACTGGAAATGTAGCAGTGCTCTCTCCCTCCTTCCGTCATCTGAGGCCCGTGAGGAGGGGACATCCGTGGCCGTGGCCACAGGGGTATGGGCCTCAGGTCAGCAGAAAAGATTGATATTCTTGGAGGGGGGATTCCCTTCTGGGAGCATGGCAGCTGCATGGGATTCGCGGGGTCCCTCTTGCTCGTGCCCAGGACACGTTGGGAAAGGCAAGGTCAGGAGGAGAGGCATCTGGACAGCTTCACTGCCTGGCTCATCGTGGGGGGTTGGGGGGGGGCAGGGTTTACACTGCATTTGTTCTCCCTAACGAGGAAAATTACAACTTTCTAAATATAAATGACACATATAAAAGGGGAAGGACTCACTTTTGTAAGAAGGTGTTGGTGTTGTTTCCCCTAAAAGCACACAAAATTGTGACTAAGTTGGCTTCTCAAAGTCCTTGGGTCTAAGTTTATTATCTTGTTTTAGGGGCATAAACTGGTTGAAGTAGGTTTGCTCTTATTTTCAACTTGGAAGTCCAATAAACTGTGCTGCCCAAAATGGGAAAATAAATTGTAGATATTTAAATAACTGGAGATTTCTTAATCCTGGGTCCTTTTTTTAAAGTTGAGATATAGTTGACATCACATTATGTTAGTATCAGGTGTACAAGGTGATGACTCAATATTTGCAGATACAGCAAAACGATCACCATTATTGTGACTTACTGGTCTAGTTAACATCCATCACCACACATGGCTACAATTTTTTGTGGGTATGGTTAGAACTCTTAGGTCTACAGCAACTTTCAAATATACAATGCAGTATCATTAACTGTATCGTGTTGTACATTGTATTCCCAGGACTTATTTATGTAATGGGATTGTTCTTTGTGTATCACCTAGAAAATTCAGTAAGTTTTGACTAAAATCATCTGCTATTTTCCAAAAATGAGTTGTAGATACATAAAAGGGACTGACAGAGCAGCCATTTATATAAAAATAATGCCATTCAAGATGGCAGACAAGTAGTTTTGCATTTCTAAGAAGGATCACTGCCTAAAGTATCATTTGACAGTGTCATGCAATTTATGATGGCGGGGGCATTTACTCCAATCTGAAAAACATGATTTCTTTTTCAATTAAAAATAGGGCACCTAGGCAGCTCAGTCAGTTGAGTGTTCGACTCTTGATTTCAGCTCAGGTCATAATCCCGGGGCTGTGGCATTGAGCCCCATGCCAGTCTCCACGCTAAGCACGGAGCCTGCTTGGGATTCTCTCTCTTTCTCCCTCTCTCTCTCTTTCCCTCTCTCTCTCCCTCTCCCCCCCCCCCGCCCTTCTCCCCTGCTTGTGTTCTAATATATATGTGTGTGTGTGTGTATGTATATATAGTAATGAAAAATTAAAAAAAAATAACCCATCTGGGCACATTATACTCTTTCTTGGCAATTCTTTTTTTTAAGTTTTTATTTTTAAAGTTTTATTTATTTTGAGACAGCACAAGCAGGGGAGAGACAGAGAGAGAAGGAGAGGGAGAATCCCAAGAAGGCTTTGTGCTGTCAGTGCAGAGCCCAACATGGGGCTCGATCCCATGAACCATGAAATCATGACCTGAGCCAAAATCAAGAGTTAGACACGTAACCAACTGAGCCACCCAGGTGCCTCTTTAAGGCCTATTAAGAGGCACCCAGGTGCCTCTTTAAGGAACCTATTAAGGTGCCTATTTAAATTTTAGTTAATGTACAGTATAATAATAGTTTCAGGTGTACAATATAGTGATTCAACACTTCCAAAAAATACCTGGTGCTCTCACAGCAAGTGCACTCCTTAATCCCCATCAGCTATTTCATCCATCCCCCCACTACCTCCCTTCTGGTAACGACCAGATTGTTCTCTGTAGCTAAGAGTCTGTTTCTTGGTCTGCCTCTCTCTTTCTTTCTTTCCCTTTGCTCGTTGGTTTTGTTTCTTAAATTCCACATACGAATGAAATCATGTGGTATTTGTCTTTCTCTGACTGACTTATCTCGGTGAGTGTAATAATCTCTAGCTCCATCCACATTATAGCAAATGGCAAGATTTCATGCTTTTTTATGGCTGAGTAATATTCCATTGCATACATATACCACTTCTTTTTTTTTTCCCTTCAGATCTAGGGTTAGGGTTAGGGTTAGGATCAGGTTTAGGGTAAAGGTTAATCTTAGGGGCCAGGGTAAGACTATGTCCCTGATATCTTGGTATTCTTTACATAAACCTGTGACCGTTTACCCTGAGGTGCTAGAAAGGAAGCATCAGTTATGCCTCTGACAATAGTCTTCGATAGCAGAAAATATAAAAGTCCAACATTATAAGACCTTTTTGATGGCTAGCAAAAATTTGGACTTGAACTTATTTTTTTTTTAATGTTTTTATTTATTTTGAGACAGAGAGAGACAGAGCATGAGCAGGGGAGGGGCAGAGAGAGAGGGAGACACAGAATCCGAAGCAGGCTCCAGGCTCTGAGCTGTCAGCACAGAGCCCAATGCACGGCTCGAACTCATGGACTGTGAGATCATGTCCTGAGGCGAAGTCAGACGCTCAACCAACGGAGCCACCCAGGCGCCCGTCGAACTTATTTTTTTTTAATCTTTTAATGTTTTTATTTATTTTTGAAAGAGAGCACGAGCAGGGGAGGGGTAGAGAGAGAGGGAGACACATGGAATCTGAAGCAGGCTCCAGGCTCTGGGCTATCAGCACAGAGCCCAACACAGGGCTCGACCCCATGAACCGCGAGATCATGACCTGAGCCAAAGTCGGACACTCAGCTGACAGAGCCACCCAGGGACCCCTGAACTGGAACTTATAAAGAGAGAATTAGTCATAACATACAATAATATTGAAACGCTCATACATTCCAATGTTAACATAAGGGGCATATGATTCCACTCTTGTCTGATGTATCTATAGATGTGTGTATACGCCCATACACATAAACAGGATCATAGTAAACATGCTATTTTGAAGCTTATTTTTGTCCCCCGCCTTATAAAATGTGAATATTTTCTCATTTGGGTAAATACTCTTTTACAACATGATTTTGAATGGTTTCTGGGTATTTAAAATAAGATTATAATGAAATTATATATAATTTTTAAACATTTAAAAAAATTAATATCTTTTTTTTTTTTTTAACGTTTATTTATTCTTGAGACAGAGAGAGACACAGCATGAACGGGGGAGGGGCAGAGAGAGAGGGAGACACAGAATCGGAAGCAGGCTCCAGGCTCTGAGCCGTCAGCCCAGAGCCCGACGCGGGGCTCGAACTCGCGGACCGCGAGATCGTGACGTGAGCTGAAGTCGGACGCTTAACCGACTGAGCCACCCAGGCACCCCCCAAAAATTAATATCTTAGTTAATATACAGTGCAATATTGATTTCTGAAGTAGAATTCAGTGATACATCACTTAAATAAAACACCCAGTGCTCATCACAAGTGTCCTTAATATCCATCACCCATCTAGCCCGTCTCCCCCCAACCACTACCTCTGTCCATCAACCCTCAGTTTGTTCTCTATCATGAAGAGTCTCTTGTGGTTTGTTTCCATTTATTTCTCCCTCTTCCCATATATTCACCTGTTTTGTTTTTTAAACTCCACATATGAGTGAAATCATATATTTGTCTTTCTCTGATGGACTTATTTTGCTTAGCACAATACATTCTGGCTCTATCCATGTTGTTACAAATGGCAAGACTTCATCTATTTTGATGGCAGAGTAGTATGCTATTCTATATATACAACTTTTTTTCTGAGCTAACTGGTATATTTTATTTATTTAAAAATTTTTTAATTTATTTAAATTCAAGTTAACATACAGTGTAGTCTTGGCTTCTGCAGTAGAACCCAGTGATTGATGGTTACAAATAACATCCAGTACTCACCCCAACAAGTGCACTCCTTAATGCACATCGCCCATTTAGCCCTCCCCCCCCCCCACCTACCACACCTCCAGCAGCCCTCGATTTGTTCTCTGTGTTTGGAGTCTCTGATGGTTGGCCCTCTCTGTTTTTATCTTATTTTTCCTTCCCTTCCTTTATGTTCATCTGCCTTGTTTCTTAAATTCCACATATGAGTGAAATTACGTGGTATTTGTTTTTCTCTGCCTGACTTATTTCACGTAGCATAATCTACTCTAGTTCCATCCACCTCATTGAGAATGGCAAGATTTCATTCTTTTTTTTAACACAGAGTAGTGTTCCATCGTGTTTGTGTGCGTGTGTGTGTTGCTTCTTCTTTATTCATTCATCAGTGGACATTTGGACTCTTTCCATAATTTGGCTTTTGTTGATAGCAATGCTGTAAACATTGGGGTGCATGTGCCCCTTCGAATCAGCGTTTTGGTATCCTTCGGATAAATACCTAGTAGTGCAGTTGCCAGGTTGTAGGGTAGTTCTATTTTTCATTTTTTGAGAAACCTCCATACTGTTTTCCAGACTGGCTGAGCCAGTTTGCATTCCCACCAACAGTGCAAAAGGGTTCCCCTTTTTCCACACCCTCGCCAACATCTGCTGTTTCCTGAGTTGTTAATTTTAGCCATTCTGATAGGTGTGAGGTAGTATCTCACTGTGGTTTTGATTTGTATTTCCCTGATGAGGAGTGATGTTGAGCATCGTTTCATGTGTCTGTCGGCCATCTGGATGTCTTCTTTGGAAAAGTATTCATGTCTTCTGCCCATTTCTTTACTGGATTATTTGGTTTTTGGATATTGAGTTTAGTAAGTTCTTTATAGATTTTGGATACTAACCCTTTATCCAATATGTCATTTGCAAATAGCTTGTCTCATTCCATTGGTTGCCTTTTAGTTTTGTTGATTATTTCCTTTGCTGTGCAGAAGCTTTTTATCTTGATGGAGTCCCAGTTGTTCATTTTTGCTTTTGTTTCCCTTGCTTCCAGAGACTTGTCTACTAAGAATTTGCTGCGGCAAGGTCAAAGAGGTCGCTGCCTGTGTTCTCCTGTAGGATTTTGTCTCACATTTAGGTCTTTCATCCATTTTGAATTTATTTTTGTGTATGTTCTAAGAAGGTGGTCCAGTTTCACTCTTCTGCATGTCACTGTCCAGTGTTCCCAGCACCACTTGATGAAGAGACTGTCCTCTTTCCATTGGATATTCTTTCCTGCTTTGTTGAAGATTAGTTGGCCATACATTTGTGGGTCCATTTCTGGGTTCTCTGTCTTGTTCCATTGATCTATGTGTCTGTTTTTGTGCCAGTACCATACTGTCTTGATGATTACAGCTTTGTAATACAGTTTAAAGTTCAGAATTGTGATGCCTACTGCTTTGGTTTTCTTTTCCAGCATTACTTTGGCTATTTGGGGTCTTTTGTGATTCCATACAAATTTTAGGATTGTTTATTCTAACTCTGTAAAGATGCTGGTGTTATTTTGATAGGGGTTGCATTGAATGCATAGATTGCTTTGGGTAGTATTGACATTTTAACAATATTCTTTCAATCCATGAGCGTGGAATGTTTTTCCATTTCTTTGTATCTTCCACAGTGTCTTTCATAAGCTTTCTATAGTTTTCAGCATATAGATCTTTTACCTCTTTGGTTAGGTTTATTCCTAGGTATCTTATGGGTTTTGGTGTAATTGTAATGGGATCAATTCCTTGATTTTCCTTATTGGTGTATAGAAATGCAACCGATTTCTGTACACTGATTTTATATCCTGTGACTTGGCCGAATTCACATATCAGCTCTAGAAGTTTTTTGGTGGAGTCTTTTGCATTTTCACGTAGGGTATAATATCTGTGAGAGTGAAAGTTTGACGACTTCTTTGCCAATTTGTATGCCTTTTGTTTATTTTTGTTGTCTGATTGATAAGGCTAGGACTTTCAGTACTATGTTGAACAACAGTGGTGAGAGTGGACATCCCTGTCGTGTTCCTGACCTTAGGGGGAAAGGTCTCAGTTTTTCCCCATTGAGAATATTAGCTGGGGGTCTTTTATATATGGCCATTATGAGGTTGAGTAATGTTCTTTTTATCCCTACTATCTTGAGGGTTTTTATCAAGAAAGAATGCTGTATTTTGTCAGATGCTTTTTCTACATCTATTGAAAGGATCATATGGTTCTTACCCTTCCTTTTATTAATGTGGTATATCACATTGATTGATTTGCAAATACTGAAGTAGCCCTGCAGCCCAGGAATAAATGCCACTTGACCATGGTGGATAATTTTTTTAATGTACTGTTGAATTAGATTTGCTAGTATCTTGTTGAGAATTTTTGCATCCAGGTTCATCAGGGATTTTCGCCTGTAATTCTCCTTTTTAGTGGGGTCTTTAGTTTTGGAATCAAGGTGATGCTGGCTTCATAGAATGAGTTTGGAAGCTTTCCTTACATTTCTATTTTTTGGAACAGTTTGCTAAGAATAGGTATTAACTCTTCTTTAAATGTCTGATAGAATTCCCCTGGGAAGCCATCTGGCCCAGGACTCTTGTTTTTCGGGAGTTTTTTTGATAACTGATTCCATTTCTTTGCTGGTTAGGGACTATTAAAATTTTCTGTTTCTTCTTGTTTCAGTTTTGGCAGTGTTTGAGTTTCTAGAATTTGTCCATTTCTTCCAGATTGCCCACTTTGTTGGCATATAATTTTTCATAGTATTATGTTATAATTGTATTTCTTTGGTGTTGATTGTGATCTCTTTTGTTTGTGATTTTATCTATTTGGGTCTTCTCTCTTTTCTTTTTGACAAGTTTGGCTAGGGGTTTATAAATTTTGCTTATTATTTCAAAAAAACCAGTTTTTAGTTTCATTGATCTGTTCCACTGGTTTTTTCTTTTTTTTTTTGGTTTCTATATCATTTATTTCTACTCTAATCTTTATTATTTCCCTTCTTCTGCTATTTTTTGGACTTCACTGACTGCTCATTTTCTAGCTCCTTTAGGTGTAAGGTTAGATTGTGTATTTGGGACCTTTCTTGCTTCTTGAGATGGGCCTGAACTGCAATGTATTTTCCTCTTAGGACTGCCTTTGCTGCATCCCAAAGGGTTTGGACTGTTGTGTTTTCATTTTTATTTGCTTCCATGTATTTTTTATTTCTTCTCTAATGACCTGTTTAGCCCATCCATTCTTCAGTAGGATGTTCTTTAACCTCCATGTATTTGAGGACTTTCCACATTTTTTCTTGGGTTGATTTCAAATTTTATAGCATTTTGATCTGAAAATATGCATGGCATGATCTTGATCTTTTTGTACCTTTTGAGACTGACTTGTGACCCACTATGTGATCTGTTCTGGAGAATGTTCCATGTGCACTCAAGAAGAATGTGTATTCTGCGTTAGGATGAAATGTTCTGAATATATCCATTGTTAGGTCCATCTGGTCCAGTGTGTCATTCAAAGAGATTGTTTCCTTGTTGATTTTCTACTTAGGTGATCTGTTCAATGTTGTAAGTAGGGTACTAAAGACTCCTACTATGGTTTTATTACCAATGAATTTATGTTATTTATTGATTTCTGTATTTGGGTATCTCCAAGTTGAGGGCATAAGTATTTACAATTGGTAGATCTTCTTGATGATCGATCCCTTAATTATGATACAATGCCACTCTTCATCTCTTGTTACAATATTTGTTTTAAAATCTAGTTTGTCTGATATAAGTATGACTACTCTGGCTTTCTTTTGACATCCATTAGCATGGTAGATGGTTTTCCATCCCTTCACTTTCAATCTGTAGGTGTCTTTAGGTCTAAAATGAGTCTCTTGTAGGCAGCATATAGATGGATCGTGTTTTTTATCCATTCTGATACCCTTTGTCTTCTGATTGGAGCATTTAGTCCATTTACATTCAGAGTGATTATCAAAGGATATGAATTTAATGCCACATGCTACCTGTAGAGTTGGTGTTTCTGGTGATGTTCTCTGGTCCTTTGTAGTCTTGGTTGCTTTGGTCTTCTTTTTTTTTTTTTCTCAGAGAGTCCCCCTTAAAATTTCTTGCAGGACTGATTTAGTGGTCATGAATTCCTTTAGTTTTTGTTTGTCTGGGAAACTCTTTATCTCTCCTTCTATTCTGAATGATAGCCTTGCTGGATAAAGAATTCTTGGCTGAATATTTTTCTCATTCAGCACATTGAATATTTCCTGCCACACCCTTCTGGCCTGCCAAGTTTCAGTGGACAGGTCTGTTGCTAACCTTAGGTGTCTACCCTTGTAGGTTAAGGACCTTTTGTCTGTAGCTGCTTTCAGAGTTGTCTCTTTATCTTTGTATTTGCAAGTTTCACTAAGATATGTTGTGGTGTTGACCTGTTTTTGTTGATTTTGAGGAGTTTTCTGTGCCTTTTGGACTTGAATGCCTGTTTCCTTCCCTGGATTAGGGAAAATTCTCAGCTATAATTTGTTCAAATAAACCTTCTTCTTTTTCCCCACTCTTCTTCTTCTGGAACTTCTATGATACAGATATTGTTTCATTTTATTGAATTACTATTACTATTGGATTACTATTGAATCTTCTCTGCTTCTTCAATCTTCATTGTGACTGTATCCAGCCAGTTTTGCATCTCAGTTACAACATTTTTTATTTCAACCTGACTAGTTTTTAGGTCTTTGATCTCTGCAGCAAGGGTGTCTCTGGTAGCTTTTATGCTTTTTTTTTTTTTTTTTCAAGCCCCGCTAGTAGTCTTATGACCGTTGTTCTAAATTCTTGTTCAGATATATTGTTTATATATGTTTTGAGCATGTAGAGACTGTGATTTCTTCTTGGCCTTTCTTTTGGGGAGAATTCCTCTGTCTTGTCGTTTTGGCTGTTTCTGTCTTTTGCGTGTTTTAAAAGCTTGTTATGTGTGCTGCACCTGAGAATACTGCTATATTAAAAAGGGGTCGTACACGGTCCAGGACCTGGCACTTCAGGATGTGTTTCTGGGGTGTGCCGTGTGCAGTCTGCTGTTGCATTTTGGCTGCTCTTTCCCACCGGTCAGTCCTCTGCCGAGCTCCTCCTTGCCTGCAGTGGGGAGTGTTTGGGCCTTTCACTAGGTGTGCTTTGGTTTGTTTGTTAAGATAAGACTTGCACATGCCATGCTGTCTCCCTCCGACCGTGGAGATCCTTTTGCCAGTCTGCAGACTGATTTCCTGGGTGTTCCAAAGGATCTGACCTCACTACAGCTGTGTTTCTGTATTTATATTTAAAGTGCATTTCTCGCCACTGCCGTATTGTTGGATCTTGCTTTCTTGTTGAGTCTGACAATATCTGAGTTTTATTTGGAGTATTTAAACCATATATATTTAATGTAATTATCAGTGTAGGTGGGTTTAAATCTACCAGCTTTGTTTATTTTATTCCTCTTATTTCCCATTCCCCCCCCCACTTTCCCTGCCTTCTTTTTGATTATTTTTAGTATTCCATTTTATCCAGTAAAATGTTTTATTAGACATACCATTTTATTTAAGCTTTTAGTGGTTGTCCTACAATTTACAGTGTACCTCTTTAATTTTTCACAGACTATGTTTAAATAATATGTCATGTAAGCTATAGTGTAAAAACTGTATGGTAATATTCTTTCCTTTTCTCTCTCCCTTCCTTTGTGCTATTGTTGGCATATGTTTTACTTCTACATATGTTATAAACCCTACAATACATTGTTACTAATTGTGCACTAAATAGAAACAAATTTTTTAATTAGAAAATAAAATTCCTTATGTTTATCCAAGAATTCACCTTTTTGAAGTTTTTTATTCCTTTGTGTAGATCAGATTTTCCATCCCTTATTACCATGTTCTTTCTGCCTGAACAACTCCCTTTAAACCTCTTCTTTCAGTTCAGGATTGTTAGTGATAAACTCTCAATTTTTGCCTGAAAATGCCTTACCTTCCCCTTTCATCTTGGAGGATATTTTCATTAGCTATAGAATTCAGGTTGACAATATTTTTTCTTCTTTCAGCAAATTTCCTTTTGGGCTTCTCTGAGAAGTTAATGGTCATCTATTTGCTTTTCCTTTCTTAACTTTATAATGTGTTTTTTTTTTAACCTTCTGGCTAATTTTGAGACTTTCCTCCTCATCCTTGATTTTCAGCAAATTTATTATGCTTGGTTTGTTTGTGTGTGTTTAGCATAGCCATGGGTTGGCTATGCTTCTCAGATCATGCTTGGAAAATTTCCCACCTTTATTTCTTCAGTGATTTTTTTTCCTGTTACTTTCTCTATCTGCAATTCTAAAAATTGCATGTAAAACTGTTTGATATTGTCTTACAGGTAATTGCTCTTTTTCAGTTTTTGTTCAGCCTTTTTCTTTGTGTTTCAGTTTGGATAGTTTCTACTGCTGTGTTCAAGTTTATATATATATATATATATATATATATATATGTGTATATATATATATATATATACACATATATATATATGTATATATATATATGTATAATACATATACATATAATACATATATATATAATACATATATATATTTGATTCTGCAGTGTCTAATCTACTAAACTTATTCAATAAAATTTTCATATTGTATATTCTTTTCAGCTCTAGAAGTTTCATTTATTTCTTCATTTATGGTTTTAATTTCTTTCCTCATTGTGCTCATGTTATCTTGAAGTCCTCAAACATAGTTGTAATAGTTATTTTAAAGTTCTTGTCTGTCAGTTCCATTACCTCTGTCAGTTCTGGGACTGCTTCCATTGACTTTTATTTTGGTTACAGATTCGGTTTTCCTGCTTTGAATATCTGTTTGAGTATTTTTGACAAGATGTTGGACATTGTTACTATTACACTAAGGTGGATCTGTTTTCTGCTCTTAGAGGGTTTGTTTTTCCTTCCAGGCAGCTAAATTAACTATGGATCCCCCTAATGATTTGGATGCTTATTTTTAAGCTTTCCTAAGATAAGCTTTGTTAAAGTAAGATTATGGGTCTATAGTAGTTCTTGTTCTAAGTGCTGGCTTAGCCTTACTATTAAGGTATGGCTCTGGGGTCTTTGTGGAATATCTCAAGTATTCATCAAGCCCTTTCTACCCTATTTGGTTGAATATTGAATCCTGTGGAAGTTGTAGGAATTGTTCAGCTTAAATGTCTCTGGTAGCTGTCTTTGCCATCGTCATTGAGTTCTACTCCACATATATGTAGGTGAGCATCTAGTTATTCACTCTGTGACATCCCTAAAGAAATGTCTACAGCTCTGTGTATAGCTCCTTTCTCAATAGTACTATAACCAGAAAATATCAGCTGCCTCAGCCTCCCCAAATTTTTAGCTTAGTTTCCCCAGTTCACTGAGAGTACTGTGCTTTGCTTGGGTACTACTTTCCTGTACCTTGGTCTGGAAAATGCCTCTAGGAAGAAAGCCTGGGAAATAGTATGGCTTTTAATTCCTTTCTCTTAGGGATTATATCCCTATGCTGCCCTTTGTCCAATGTCTGAAAATATTTTTCTCATATATTTTTCCAGTTTTCTAATGGTTTTAAGTAGGAAGGCTTGTCTAGTACATTATGATTGGACATAGAATTACCCTGTATTATTTTTAAAAATAGCTTTATTGAGATTTAAATCACCAATTCATCCATTTAAAGTATAGGATTCAATGGTTTTTTAATATATTCATTTTAACATGGGCAACTATTACTGCAGTCAATTTTAGAACATGCTTATCACCTCAAAAAGAAACCCTGTACCTTTTTGATATTAACCCTTTCCCCTTCATCTTCCCACCGGCACTAAGCAACTACTAATCTCCTTTATATATCTATAGTTTTGCTTATGAACTTCCCAATGGAATATTATATGTGGCCTTTTATGATTGGCTTTTGTTTTTTTACTTAGCATAATGTTTTTAAAGTTTATCCATGTTATGCATATATTAGTATTTCATTACTTGTTATGGTCAGATAATATTCCATTGTACGGACATACCACATTTTGTTTATCCATTCATGGATAACTTTTTGAGATATTAATTAGATTTTTCTCCCCATGTTTTTCTTGTTGTCTCCATTCAAACAGTTATCAGGCTTTTTGGATTATTTCTTCAGAGGAGTCCTTTGATAGGATAGAAAATAAAGGTTCCACCTTTAAAAATTCTGGTTTTTGCTTTTAAAGACTCACTAAATAGAATGGGTGTGAGAAAGGGGACTTTGGACTATAGGAGGAATTTGAAAGCTATCTGTTCATTCCCTCAGCGTGCCCTGGAATGATAATGTGTTCCAGGAGAGGAATGTCTTTGCTGGTGATGTTAGACCACATGTGCAATATTGTGATTTATAAGAAGTATGTATTTGGTCAAGATGGTCATCTGAATGACCAACATACATTTCTCATATGTATTTATTTGGTCTTTGTCCATGGTTCCTGGCCCATAGCAACCAAAACCCTTGGGATTCCCTGAGTGATAAGAGCAATGAGAACTTCTTTTGTTTTATTATTCAGTGTCTTGTCATCAGTTCCTGAAAATGCTTTGGACCCTTAGAGGCGAGATGCTGTCTTTTTATTCCTAATCAATCCCTTTCTATCACAATTGGGTTTATGTTAATGAAGTTACTTTTAGAAAGCACCTAAGGATGGGGCCTGGTTGCCAGGGGAACCAACAATAAATAGAGGGTTGGAACTTTGAGTCTCACCTACCCCTTTCTGAGGAGGGGGAAGGAGTGGAGTTGAATCAGTTACCAATGGCCAGTAATTTAATCAATCATGCCTTCATGTAATGAAGCCTCCGTATAAACCCAAATGAAAGGTTTCAGAGAACTTCTGGGCTGGTGAACCAGAATGTTTCCATGTGTTAACATGCTGGGCCCAAACTCCACTGAGACAGAAACTGCTTTGTTTGGGACCTTGCCCTGTGTATTTCTTCATCTGGCTCTTGAATCATATTCTTTCATATTATTTAATATCCTTTGTAATAAATTGGTAATCTAATGAGTAGATGGGTATTCTGAGTTCTATGAGCTGCTCTAGCTAATTAATTGAACCCAAGAAGGGTGTCATGGGAACCTTTGATTCATAACCAGTTGGTTAGAAGCACGGGTGATATTCTGGACTTGGGATTGGCATCTGAAGTGTGTATGTGTAGGGAGGGGCAGTCTTGTGGGGCCGAGTCCTTAACTTGTGGGATCTGATGCCATCTTCCAGGTAGATAGTGTCAGAATTGTTGAATTGTAGGACACCTGGCTGGTATCTGAGAATTCTTTGGATGTATAGGGAAAAAAGCTCTCCCACATCTCAGAATTAGGACCCAGAATCATTAACAGGCGTGGGATTTCCAGCCTCCTCAAGGGTTTCAGTTTCCCATACCTGGCTCAAAAGCCTCATAAAGTGACCAAAATAAACCATTTGTTTTAGTGGTGACCTGTGTGGGAAGACGACAGAAGAACAGAGGGGTGTCCCGATGCTGTGCACTGTATGAAACCCTGGAAAGTTGGTAGACGCCTGAGGCACAGTCCCAAGAATGATTGTGGTTGAATTTCCTACTCAGTCCTAATGTAATGGACATTACATTCAGTGTACAGAAAATGGGATATGTTGATTCCTGCACACTGATTTTGAAGCCTGAGATTAGGGTATTTTCCACCTGTATGAATTCATTGAAATCAAGAGTACCGTGCAGATATTGTACAAGTAAAATATGATTCAAAGTGACAGGACATCCTACTTAGAAAAATATTTTATATTCTGCCTTTGCACGCTCCGCCTTAGTCTGTGAGTTTTCAAAGTACAGAGTTTGTGGGTGACTCGTGTGCAGTTAAGTAAGGGAGGCTTATTCATCATGACATTCTTTACCTTTTCTCCCAAAACAACTTACACCAGAGCTTAAGTTTTGGTGAAACAGAATGCTTTTAATTTTATACTTCAGACTGAACTGATTATCTCACAACCACAAAAAAGTAAACAAGTTAGGTGAAACATTGAACGCAAATTTTAAAAAAAAGCAAATAGGCTTCCCCCATTATTTGTATCCAAGGATTGTGACTCCGTCGATACATAAATAACAAATTGGCCAGAGCCACAAGAAATGAGCATTTGGGGGCGTTGGCACGTTCCACAGTCTCGGGGAAGGACATGAGAACACAGGATGTGGTCCAAACCTCACTCGTAGCTGGACTCAGAAGAGATCGGACTATAAGCTCTTACTGGTTTTGATTTTAGTAGCGTCATAAGAACGGACGAGTTCTTCCTGAGTAATCACACCTTGTTCTAGCTGAGAAAATGCGTACCCACCTGAAAGAGTAAAGCACAGAGGAGTCTGTTAGGAGCACTAACAGGGAACATTCTGTTGACAGAAAGCAAGACTCCTACCAGACTGGGCCTCATCGGCCACATCAGCCAGGCCCATGACGGAGGCGGGAAAAGTGGTGAGGTGATGAGGGATGGTAATGGAGCGGCTTGCAAATTTGGCTGTGTTAACATACCCACTCCTGGGGCCACAACTGAAGGAAGGAAAGTGATTTATGTCCATGTGGCACTGGATTAACTGAAATCGCTCCTGCGTGGAAGGAAAGACAGGTGGTCCCAGCCTTCCCTGCACAGTGTAATCGCCTGGGAGCTGGTGAAATCCCAGGATCTGGCACCGACACCAGACCAGTGCTTCTCAAGTGTGCACCAGAATTCCCGTGGTGGCCACCGGCCCCACGTCCAGAGCGTCTGGTTTCACGAGTCTGCCGCGGGGCTCAAGAACTGATCATTCTGACAACTGCCCAGCCGAAGTGCCTGCCGCAGGCCTAAGTGCCAGGCATGGAGCATCACCGTTTGGGCCGATTTAACCACCAGCTGTGGGTGGACACTGTTATCAGTAGCTTCCAACCCCTGGGGGTTTCCTTCCTCCTCTTTCCTTCCTCCTCTTTCCTTCCTCCTCTTTCCTTCCTCCTCTTTCCTTCCTCCTCTTTCCTTCCTCCTCTTTCCTTCCTCCTCTTTCCTTCCTCCTCTTTCCTTCCTCCTCTTTCTTTCCCACTTGAACTCCATCACAACCTCAAGGTGGAAGTTTGCCCTTTTTTTTTTTCTCTTTTCCCCTGTTTTTATTCTTGACCTGAGCCTTCCAGAGAGCAGGAGGATCTGAAAAGAATACTTCAGATTTGGCCTGAAAGTATATTTCTGCTTGCTTCTGACAAGACTCGTATACAGAGAGGACCTTTTGTGAGCTGAAGTGGCCGCATCACCCCATTCAAAGCTCCGGGTGGTGTTTTAGAATTTTCTTTTGTACGCTAGTGATCTGTTGTGATTTTTTTGACTCATTCTAAACATTTAAACCTAATTTTCCTAAAAAAGGTCGCCCAAACTATATAAAGATCTGGCCTCAGAGAAGCAGGACCTGCTGCTACACCAGAGTTAAATGGTGTCTTTTTGGAAACTGGGCCTGGTTTTCCTTCCAGCAGTGTTCCCAGGGAGGAGTGAGGGCTGAAGAGGGACAGCAGGGACCATGACCCTCCACCTGCCCAGCCCGCACCCCTCAGCCTGACAGAGATGCGCCATCAGGTCAGCGGCTCAGTCTGACGAACCTTTACCTTCTGTTTGCATCCAAATGGGGAGCTCAGAGGAAGCCTCCAGCTCTTGGCCTCTCCCACTTTTGTCCGTCCTGACAGACGGAAAGTAACAATGGGGCCCTGGGCAAAGCCCTGGATGGACCCCACTCCTGAGCTTCCCCTGGCTGGCTTCCCAGTGCACCTGCTTCCTAGATGCTCAGCCACAGCCAGAGTCCAAGGATAGAGGGAGGGACGTAGAGGTGAAGGATGAGGGAATTTTCAAGCAGCCAGAATCCAGGGGATGAGGGATAGAGGACGGGTGGGTAGGGGGGAAGCATGAGGGAATTTTCAAGTCATTTTTTTCTTCACCTGGTAAAACGTCTAGCAGATTTCAGAATCGACCATGTCATTTCTCATTATTTTGGCATGATTGTCTTGTTTAATGCACTTCATTAGAAATTGAGGAGTCTGATCAAATCTTAAAGCCAGAATTTTCTGGCTCAAGAAAGAGTTGTTAATTGCAATTAACAAAGAACTTCCCCTTCTATTTCTTATTTGAGCAGCTCAGAGCACTTTACAAATTCAAGCTAATATTTTGGTGTACAGCAGAAAAATATACAGGACCCCCAAACCCACAAACTGCCTGAGGGACTTCAAGCAATAAAAGATAATGTTGCAGAAAAAACACCTCAGAAGCTCTTATAATCCTGTAAGATTTCTAACCTTTCAATAACATTCTCTGTTTTAATATTTTTAAAAAGTGGGTCATGAAAATACAATGTTTTTAAAAGTAACTGAAATATGTTTTCCTGTTTCTCATATACATTCAGTCAGTGATATTTTCAGGACATTCATATTGGTTTTGTAGTGGTTTTAGGACAGTGTGATTACTGCGTAAAACACCCGTCTATTTGAGTCCAGATACACGTGTCCGTTAACACTCCACACTACCTATCATGACCCCGGTAGCATGAAACGCGAAAAAGGTAGAGACAGTGCAGCTCAGGGACGGTAACTAATATGCCTGGAGCCCCACAGCCAGTCACGAGGCAGAACTGGGATGTAGCTGCCCATCTGTCTGGTTTCCGTGTCTCTTCTCTGGAGCTCGACAGTGTGGCACTTTGGAGTGAGACAGACTGAGGCTCCAATCTGGCTTCTACCCATTTCTAGAGATAGAACCTAAGGCGAGGGACAAATTTGCCGAACCGTTTCCTTCTCTGCAAAACGAGGATCCATCCAGTTAACCTGCCATTCAACAAGGATTTAATAACTGTCTCCACATGGTGGCTCCACATATTCAGTGCAGTGAAGCCCGAGCATTTAACAGTGGCCCAAGTCACAGTTTTATATCCATAAATATGGGCTCCATTTTGGCCATACTTATAGTTGACGTCGGACAGATGGAAGAAGGAATGGCTATTTGTTGGTACGTATGATTCTGCTTGGAGACTCTTCATTAGTCAGTTAGTTCATTCATCCGATGAGATTTGCATAGTGTGTCTACTATGTACATGCATTCTTGGAATGAATTAGTAAAGCAAAAATCCTTGTTATGGAGCTTACTTTCTAGCAACAGAGATACATAAATAAGTACATAATAAGCGCATAACATAAAGTTAATCATATGGTGCCCAAGAATGTACTGAAGAGCTGTGAACAACAGAAAAAGCACTTGGACAAAAACGTGAAGGACGTGAGAGAATGAGTGACACGGATAACATGAGGGATTTGCTTTCTAGGCATAAGTGTTGGCCAGTTCAAAGGCCCTGAGGCGAGAGCATTCCTGATACATTGTGAGAAGAGCACAGAGGATGGAGGGGAATGAAGGAGGAAGAAGATTAGATGACACTAGGAAAGTAGCGGGGTCCAGACCAAGTAGGTCTTTTTTGACGTTGAATCTGATAGCCGCTGCGGGATTTCAAGCAGAACGCTGATGTGCTTGTGCTGACGTCATTTTAAATGCGTCACTTCGGCTACCGTGTAAGAGCCACGAGTAGGAGCAGGAGATGGGTTAAGAGGTTGTTGAGGTAGTGCCGGTGGGTGATGGTGGTCCAGACCCGGGTGCCAGCGGGGTGTGCGTGGCCAGCGGTCGGTCTCTGAGCACAGTGTGACGGCAGAGCCATCTACTACGTTAGAGGAATTAAGAACGACTGAAAGGATCGTGGCCCGAACAGTCGGAAGCGTGCGGTGTCTTCAAGCGAAGGCGGCAGATGGGGCCGGCTGGGGGGGAGAGGAAGCCAGGGGCGGTTTTGGACATCACCGGTGGCCTCGACTGGAGGCGTGCCAGTGGCGTGGCAGGAGCGAAGGCTTACTGGAGCGGGTTCAAGAGAGACTGGGAGGAGGGGATTTGGAGACCCCGGGGACAAACGATGTGATCCGGGACCGTTGCTGCAAAGGAGCGCGACGGAATGAGGCGCACTCTAATGGGTGACGTGGGGTCCAGAGGAGGTTCTGCTTTGTGAGACCACCTTTTGGAGGCTGGTGGGAACGATCTAATAGAGGAGCGTGGGAAAGTGGTGACGTAGAAGGTAAATGAAGGAGCGGCCGAAGCGAGGCGCTTGGGCGTGCAGGAGCAAAGGGAGTCAGAGGCAGGCGCACGGGAGGGAGAGCCAGTCTGCGCAAACAGGCGGGAAGGCAGGGCACGTGGCAGGTGAGGTGGTGGCGGGAACCCCTGCAGGTTCATTTCCGGTGCGTTTTTCTCAGCGATGGAGAAATCAAGGCCATCAGTTGGGAGAGAGGATGCGAGGGATGTCACCCAAATTTGTAAGACATCTGCCATCCTTTGTTTTCTTGTCCTTGTTCATTTTTTTCTTTATCTTTTTTTTTTTTTTACCTTTGGTTCCCTTTCAACTGCTGTTTCCTAAGTGTCCCTAGGGTGAGGGGAAGGCAAAGTGGTGGGCACAGGACAGGAAGAGGAAGCAATGCATGTGTGTGCAAAAGACAAATAGCAGTCAATCCAGAGACACACAAATCTGTGATATAAAAAATAGACAATAAGGGGCACATGGGTGGCTCGGTCTGATAAGCGTCCAGCTCTTGGTTTCGGCTCAGGTCGTGATCTCTCGGTTCGTGGGATCGAGTCCCACGTCAGGCTCTGTGCTGATAGTGCAGAGTCTGCTTGGGATTCTCTCTCTGCCCCTACGCTGCGGATGTTCTCTTTCTCTATGTCTCTCTCTCTCTCTCTCTCTCTGTCTCTCTCTCTCAAAATAAACAAGCTTAAAAAAATAGACAATAGAATTTTAAAATCCTACAACTTTCAACAAATACGTTGGTCAGAAAGGAGGGGACAGTTAGTCTCCACAAACACCACATGTTCCTTTATTTGTATCACCTTTTGGTTTGACTCGTTCTCAGGATCGTACTCAGCACTCACGTTACCAGACACGAGTCACATGGGACCTAAACATTTCATCTAGGCACTTCTTGGACACATTTCTTTTTGAAGGAAGGGAAAATGAAATAACTTTTAAAGGTTTTCATGCCCAATGTGGGCCGTGTTAACATCACACCCCCAATAAGGGTATGTAAGTTTTCTAAGGGTGTAAATTATTTGGAGCCAGGTACCACTTTTCCACTTAAAACGTTAGGCTGGGAATCCGTCAGAAGGTCTTGAAAACGTGAGGATGTTAGATTTAAGGATGTTATCATTGGGAGGCCAGGAATTACTCTTTCAGACCACACTTGCTTTAGGCCAAGCACATTAATTTCATGAATCCAATGGAGCCCTCCTTCTGTAGGAGAACTACCTTACCTTTTAAAACATATGTAACGCTACAGGTAGTTTCCTTTTTGAAAAAAATTGTGGTAAAATACATGTAACGTAACACTTACCGTCTTAATGAGGGTTAAGTGTACAATCCAGGGGCTGTAAGTACATTCAAAGTGCTGTGGAACCATCACCAGCATCTGTCTACGGACCTCTTTCCACCTTCCCAAACTGCAACTCCATACCCATTAAACACTGAGTCCCCGTTCTCCCATCCCCGGGCCCCCGTTGACCCCCAGTCTCCTTTCTGTCTCTATGGGTTTGAGGACTCTCAGCACCTCATAGCAGTGGGGCCATACGGTACTTGTCTTTTTGGGTCTGGCTCCTTGCACTTGGCATAATCTCATCGAGAAGCACCTAACGTTGAATTACTCCTCCTCCTCGTCCGTAGGTGGAGTCTCAGCTTTGCGGCCTGCTTCACGGCACCGATACTCACGTGGGGCGCTTCGATCAACAGATTCGTCCTGGAAGACCACCTTGTGCAGCTGGCTGGACAGAGGCAGCTGGAGGTGTTCTGTCTTCACGCTGTGAGTAAACCAATCATAACCTGGCTTTAGTTCGTCGGAAAATGAAACAGAACAAAACAAGTGACGAGGTGAAAGAAAAGAGTCTTCCTCACGTTTCAGAGGGTGTTCATATAGTTCAACTGAAGTTGAAAATTAATACTATCCACACACTCAACAAGGTGCTTCTTCTAAAATAGGTTGTGCTTGTGAACGTTTCTTTATTATACAGCTCTCCCAACTGTCCTTCACCGGTAGTTGAACTGAACGACCAATGTCTGGTCCGTCTTCTGGCCTCCCAGAGCACCTTAGAGATTTTATAATGTGTATTTTAAAAATCTTTGTCTCAACTTCCTGTTCTAATGGCAAGGCCATCACTTACGCTGGGTCAAGACTCTGAACCATGTCTATCGGGAAGGGTCAACTCTAGCAAAAGAGCTACCTTCTCCGGTTCCCAAGGCTTATTGTGACACTACACTGGAAGCCCAAGTTCAATACTTTCTAAATTCCACAGAGTGGGTAAGCATAGCCACATAATTAGAGAAGTCCATGGTTTTTTCTTTTTTTTTTTTTTTCCTCTACAAGCTGAAAGATGGGGTTAAAAAAAATACCCAGGCGGCCTAACCTAATCTGCTTTCTCACTCCTAAGATGTCACTAGGCCATAGTGGGGCCTTCTGCTGTTTTGGGATTTCCCATGTATCCTGACATTTGCAGGGACTTGAGGGGCTCACACCCCGCCTGATAAACTGTAGCTGCTTTCGACAGCCGTAAGGGCGCTCCGATACCGTGTCCTCCTGCGGGAAGAGGGTCTTCCCTAGAGCCAGCTTCCCCTTCGTGGCTCAGAGGAAGGTTTCAAGGGATGCCTGAAGAAGCGGCTCCTGGGGCGGTGCGGCTCAAAGGTTATTGCACGACAGGGGTGGCCTTTGGAATAGTTGACTACTGGCTTCCCCCTCTGAATTCCCCTCTAGAATGAAGGTTACTCACTGATAATGTCCTGAACCAGATTTTTGTTTAACTTAAAGAAAAAAAAAATAGGATTTTACTTTTGCTCATATATCTAGGAGCTGAAGAGCATTTGGCTCTGGGCTTTCCAGAATCCATTTACTCATTTGCATTCCCTCCTCTCCCTCTCTCTCCTCTCTCTCCTTCCCTCCCTTTTCCTTTCCCTCTCTGTCTATGCTAAATTTGACACAGATAAAACATTTACACGGTTAAAAATTGGAAGAGAAAATATGAAAAGTAGAGAATAAACATTGTTTTCCTTTCCCCATCTTCCTGGTTCCTCATTGGTAATCTGTTCTTTACTGGTAATCGCTCAAAGTGCTTTCTTAGCTAATTTTGCAGAGGTGCTTTCTAAGAAAAAGTGCTCATATATTATCATCCCTGCCCTTTGCACTAAAGGTTGCATATTGTACGTGGCGTCTGACATTTGACTTTTTCGGCTAATACATCCTGGAATCGTTTGCATCTCAGTATCCAGGGAGCTCCCTAACTCCTTTTCACAGCTAGAGAGTATGTTAGCATGACAATGTGCCACAGGTATGGTTGTTCCTAAGTGTTTGCTGTTCCAAATACTGTGGTGGTCCCTACCGCTGGGACCTATGTGAGTATTTTGAGGATGGGAGGGAATGGTATGTTCCCAGAAATGGAATTACCGGGTCAAAGGCCATGTGCAATTATATTTCTGATAGATATTGCCAAAGTAACTGCCATAATTCTTTACTTTCCCATACTTTCACTAACCAAGGGTGGCCAATGATGATGGATGAAAAATATCCTTCCTGTGTACTTAGGATTTTCATTTCTTATTATGAGTAAAGTTGAGAATATTTTAATGAGATTAAGAATCTTTAGTATTTCCTTTTATTTCCTTTTCTGTGAACTGTACTTTGCTTATTTTTCTATTGCTTGGGGGTGGTTGATCTTAATGATTTCTAGAAACAATTTATCTATTGGGGAGGTTAGCCCTATGTTATGTGAGCTTTCTTTTTGCACATTTATATCGTGTTTATCGTTTTGGTTTGGTTTCTTACTGAGATTGATTTTGCATGTGATAGAATGCACAGATCTTAAAAGTACAGTGTAATGAATTTTAACAAAGGTATTTACCTAGGTATCAATCTCCCAGATCTATTTTTTATATCAGTACTATACTGTTTTGATTGCTATAGCAATACATATTAGCTTTAGAAGAGAATGTAATATAGTGTAATAGCTTTGTAATATAGTTTGAAATCAAAAAGTGTGATGCCTCCAGCTTTGTTCTTTCCCAAGATTGCTTTGGTTATGTGGGGTTTCGTGCAAAGTTTAGGATTTTTTTCTATTTATTTTTTATTTTTTTCTGTTACAACATCATTAGAATTTTGATAGGGAGTGCATTCAGTCTATAGATGACATTGGGTAGTATGCACATTTTAATGTTAACTCTTCTGATCCATGAATGCAAGATATCTTTCCATTTATTTGTGCCCTCTTTAATTTCTTTCATCAGTGTGTTACAGCTTTTGTTATTTAGGTCTTTCACTTCCTTGGTTAAATTTTTCCTTTGTATTTTATTGTTTTTGATGCAGTTGTAAATGGGATTGTCTTCTTTATTTTCAGATAGTTTACTGTTAGTGCATAGAAATGCAGCTGATTTTTGCCTGTTGGTTTTATATCCTGCAACTTTCCTGAATTTGTTTATTCTAACAGTATTTTGGTGGATTCTTAAGGATTTTCTATCTGCAAGCTCATATCATCAGCAGATAGAGATAATTTTACCTCTTCCTTTCCAATTTGCATGCTTTTTTTTTCTTGCCTAATTGCTCTGTCTAGGACTTTCAGTGCAGTATTGAATAGGAGTGGTGAGGGTGGGCACCTTTGCCTTTTTTTGTGATTTTAGAGGAAAACTTTTCAACCTTTTACGATGGAGTGTGATGTTATGTGTGGGTTTGTCATATATGGCTTTTATTCTGTTGAGGTGTGTTTCTTCTATACCCAGTCTGTTGAGAGCTTTTATCATGAGAGAATGTTGAATTTTGTCAAGTACTTTCTCGGCATCTATTGAAACAACCATGATTTTTGTCTTTTATTCTATTACTGTGGTATGTCACACTTACTGATTTGTGGATGTTGAACCATTTTTGCATTCCCAGAATAAATCCCACTTGATCATGATACGTGGTCATTTTAACGTACTATTGAATTTAGGTTAGCTAGTATGTATTGAAAATTTTTGCATTTATATTCAACAGGGATATTGGCCTGTAGTTCTCTTGCAGTATCCTTACCTGGCTTTGGTATCAGGGTAATGCTGGCCTGGTAAAAGGAGTTTGGAAGTGCTCCTTCCACTTCTATTTTTTGGAAGAGTTTGAAAGGGATTGGTAAATGTTCTGTAGATTTCACCAATGAAGCCATCTAGTCCTGGACTTTTATTTGTGGGAGGTGTGTCATTACTGATTGAATTGCCTTGTTTGGGTCTATTCACATTTTCTCCATTTTTTAAAAGTGAGATATAATTGACTTATAACGTTTCATTTCAAGTGTACAACATAATGATATGTATAATCACCACAAGTCTAGTTAGCATCCATCGCCATACATAGGTACAATTGTTTTTTCTAGTGATGAGGACTTTTAAGCTCTCTCTTAGTATTTTTAAATATACAAAGTAGTAATATTAACTGTAGTCACCATGCTTTACATTACATCCCCATGACTTACTTATAACTGGAAGTTTTCACCAATTTCACTCTTCATCAATTTCACCTTACCCCATCACCACCTCTGGCAACCACCAATCTGTTCTCTGTATCTGTGAGTTTGGTGTTTTGTTTTGTTTAGATTCTACATATAAGTAGAATTTTTGTCTTTCTCTCTCTGACTTATTTCATTTAACATAATGCCCTCGGGGTCCATCCGTGTTGTCACTAACAGCAGAATTTCCTTGTTTATTATAATTGAATAGTTTTCCATTATATATATACACACACATACTACATTTTCTTTATTCATCCACTGATGGGCATTTAGGTTGTTTCAATATATTGGCTATTGTAAATAATGCTATAGTGAACATGGAGGGGGGTGTGCAGATATTTCTTTAACATAGTGATTTTGTTTCCAGAAGTGGAATTTCTGAATCATATGGTATATCTAATTTTAATTTTAACTGTTTTCCATAGTGACTATACTAATTTTCATTCCCAGCAACACTGCATAAGGGTTTCTTTTTTTCCACATTCTGCTAACACTTGTTATTTCTTGCCTTTTTGATAATAGCTGTTCTAACAGCTGTGAGGTGATATATCATTGTAGTTTTGATTTGCATTTCCCTGATGATTACTGATGTTGAGCACCTTTCCATGTACCTTTGGTCATCTGTATGTCTTTGGGAAAATGTCTGTTCTTATCTTCTGATAGTTTTTAATTGGATCGATCGGGGTTTTGCTATTGAGTTGTATGAGTTCTTTATATATTTTGGATATTACTCCTTTATCAGATATGATTTGCAAATATTTTCTCCCATTCTGTAGATTGCCTTTTCATTTTGTTGATGGTTTCCTTTGCTGTACAGAAGCTTTCTCGTTTGATATAGTCCTACTTGTTTATTTTTGTTATTGTTGCCTTTGTTTTTGGGGTCAAATCAAAAAAATCACTAAGACCAATCAAGGAGCATACCTTCTGTGTTTTATTCTAAGAGTTTTAGGGTTTTAGGTCTTACATTCAATCTTTAATCCATTTTGAGTTAGTTTTTGTGTATGGTGCAGATAGTGGTCCAGTTTCATTCTTTTGCATGTTATTGTCGTTTTCCCAACACGTTTATTGAAGATAAACGTTGTACATTTTTGGTGCTTATGTTGTAAACTAACTGACCACATATGTATGGGGTATTTCTGTTATTGTCGTTTTCCCAACACGTTTATTGAAGATAAACGTTGTACATTTTTGGTGCTTATGTTGTAAACTAACTGACCACATATATATGGGGTATTTCTAGATATAAATTTCTAGATACAAATTTTTGGATTGTTTGTTCTAATTCTGTGAAAAATGCCATTGGAATTTTGCTAAGGATTGCCTTGAATCTGTAGTTTGCTTTAAGTAGTGTGCACATTTTAACAATATTCTTCTAATCCATAACCATAGAATATTTTTCCATTTGCTGGTGTCATCTTCAGTTTCTTTCATCAGTGTCTTAGAGTTTTCAGTTTGTAGTTTCTGTGTCTCCCTCTCTCTCTGCCACTCCCCTGCTCATGCTCTGTCTCTCTTTCTCTGTCTCAAAAGTAAATAAACACTGAAAAAATTAAAAAAAAAAAAAAAGGAACACAACTGGTTTTTGTATATTGATTTTGTGATACAGATTTTGTGATACCCTGTGATACAGATTACTGAATTTGCTTATTCCAGCAGATTTTTTGATGGAGTATTTAAGGTTTTCTGTATATAATATCATGTCATCTGCATATAGTGACAATTTTACTTCTTCCTTTCCAATTTGAATGAACTCCCTCCCCCACTTTTGTTTTGCTTAATTGCTCTGGTTAGGACGTACAATATTATATTGAATAAAAGTGGCAAGAGTGGGCTTCCTTATCATGTTGCTGATCTTGGAGGAAATGGTTTCAGTTTTTCACTGTTGATTATGATGTTAGCTGTGAACTTGTTATATGTTGAGACCTTGTCATATGTTGTCATAGCTGTGGCCTTTATTAAGGTACATCCCTCTGTACCCAGTTTGTTGAGAGTTTTTATCATGAAAGGATGTTGAGTTTCATAAAGTGCTTTCTCTATATCTCTTAAGGTAATCATGATTTTTATCCTTCATTTTGTTAATGTGGTGTATCTCACTGATTAATTTGTGGATGTTGAACCAACATGTTATTGTTGAATTTGGTTTGCTAATATTTTGTTGAGGATTTTGTGTGTATGCTCATCAGGGATCTTGGCCTATAATTTTTGTTTCTTGTACTGTCCTTCTCTGGTTTGGTATCAGGGTAAGTGCTGATCTTGTAAAATGAGTTTAGAAGTGTTCTCTTTTCTTCTATTTTTTGGATGAGTTTGATAAGGATTAGTATTAATTCTTCTTTAAATGTTGGGTAGAATTTACCAGTGAAACCTGGTCGTGGACTTTTGTTTATTGGGAGGTCTTTGATTACGGATTCAATTTTCTTACTGGTAATTGGTTTGCTCATATTTTCTATTTCTTCATGATTCATCTTGGTAGACTGTGTTTGTTTCTAAGAATTTATCCATTGCTTCCAGGTTGTACAATTGTTGGTGTATAATTGTTCATAGTAGTGTTTTATGATCCTCTGTATATCTGTGGGATCAATTGTAATGTCTGTCTTTTCTTTTTTTTTTAATTTATTTTTTTTCAATATGACCTTAACTTTAAAAAGCCTCAGGGTACAAATACAATAAAGTCATTCATTAAAATATTTAAAACTGATGGCAACATAATAACAGTTGTATTCCATACTGCTTTTTCGTCTTGGCAGGGCAACTAATAAGACAGGGTTTGGGTTTTTTTTTTCTTTGTCAAATTTTTATTTAAATTCCAGTTAGTTAACATACAGTGTAATGTTAGTTTCAGGTGTAGAATTTCTGATTTATTTGAGTTTTCTTTTTCTCTTCATGAGTTTAACCAAAAGTTTGTCTATTTTTTGAAAAACACAGTAGTTAATTGATCTTTTCTATTGTGTTTTTGCTCTATTTCATTTATTTCTGCTCTGCTCTTTGTTATTTCCTTCCTTCTGCTAACTTTAGGCTTAGTTCTTCTTTTTCTAGTTCCTTAAAGGGTATCATTAGATTGTTTATTTGAGATGTCTTTTGTATCTTAATGTTGGCATTTATTGCAATGAACTTCCCTCTATAGAGCTGCCTTTGCTGCATTGCCTAAGTTTTGGTATGTTGTCTTCCCATTTTCATTTGTTTCCAGACATATTTTTATTTCTTTTTTGACCATTGGTTGTTCAATAGTATATTGTTTAATCTCTACAAACTGTGAATTTTCCAGTTTTCTTCTTGTAATTGATTTCCAGTTTCATAGCATTGTGGCTGGAAAAGGTGTTTGATATGATTTTAGTCTTCTTAAATATCTTAAGACTTGTTTGGGGGCTGAACATATGATCTGTCTTGGAGATTGTTCCATATGCCTTTGAGAAGAATGTATATACTTTTGCTCTGAGATGGAATGTTCTATGTGTATCTGTTACGTCCATCATCTAACAAGACATTTAAGGTCAATGTTTCCTTGTTGATGTTCTGTCTAGGAGATCTATCCATTAATGAAGGTGGGGTATTAGAGTCCCCTGCTATTATTGTATTGCTGTCTATTTCTTCTTTCGGGTTTGTTAATATTTGCTTTATATATTTAGTATTCTTATGCTGGGTGCATAAATATTTACACGTATTACATCCTTTTGTTGGATTAACCCTTTTTTCATTGTGTAATGCCTTTCTTTGTCGCTTGTTTTTATTTATTTATTTTTTTTATTTTTTTTTTTATTTATTTTTGGGACAGAGAGAGACAGAGCATGAATGGGGGAGGGGCAGAGAGAGAGGGAGACACAGAATCGGAAACAGGCTCCAGGCTCTGAGCCATCAGCCCAGAGCCTGATGCGGGGCTCGAACTCACGGACCGCGAGATCGTGACCTGGCTGAAGTCGGACGCTTAACCGACTGCGCCACCCAGGCGCCCCTGCTTGTTTTTATTTTAAAGTCTATTTTGTCTGATATAAGTATAGCTACCCTAGCTTTCTTTTGGTTTCCATTTGCGTAGAATATCATTTTCTATCCCTTTGCCTTCAGTCTCTGTGTGTCTTTACATCTGAAGTGAGTCACCTGTAGACAACATATAGATGAGTCTTGTTTTTTTTAATCCATTAAGCCATTCTATTTCTTTTAATTGGATAATTTAGTCCGTTTACATTTAAAGTAATTACTCATAAATATAGGCATACCTCAGTGGTACTGCAGGTTTGGTTCCAGACTACCATAGTAAAGCTAATATTGCAATAAACCAAGTCAGATGGATTTTTTTGTTTTCCCTGTGCTTATAAAAGTCATGTTTATACTATACTGTAGTCTTAGTGTGTCATTGCATTATGCCTTAAAAAATGTACATACCTTAATTAAAAAATAACTTACTGCTGATGACTGATTACCATCACCTGAACTTTCAAGTCATAATCACTGTTGACAGATCACCATAAAAATAGTAGTAATGAAAATGTTTGCAATACTGTGCAAAGTATCAAAATGTGACATAGAGACATGAAGTAAGCAAATGCTGTCAGAAAAGTGGTGCCGATAGACTTGTGGACACAGGATTGCCACAAAACTTCAATTTGTAAAAAGAAAAGGTGGGGAAGAAAAGCAGTATCTGTGAAGTGCAATAAAGCAAAGCACAATAAAACATGATATGCCTATGTGTAGTTACTGCTTACTTTTGGCTCTGTTGTTTTTTGGCTGTTTTGGTTGTGTACTTATTACCATTTTGTTTGTTGTTTTGAAGGACCGTTGTCCTTCATTTCTTGCTCTCTTTTTTGTGATTTGATGGTTTTTCTGTAGTGGTATGCTTAGATGCTTTTTTCTTTATTATTTTCTTTGTGTATTTACAATAGTTCTTTGCTCTGTGGTTATCATGAGGCTTACCTAAAATGATTTGTAACAGTCTGTTTTAACTTGGTAGCAGTTGAAGCTCAAACGCATTCTAAAGGTCTGCATTTTTACTTTCCCACCCCCCCTTTGTTTTGTATGTCAATTTTTTGTTGTGTTCTATTAACAAATGATTGTAATTATAGTTATTTTTTACTACTTTTGTCTTTTAACCTTCATATTGATTTATCTATAACCTTTTCAACATTAGATTATTTTGAATTTTACTATATATTTACATTTACCAATGAGATTTATACTTTTCATGGTTTTCTGTTGATTAGTGCCCTATTGTTTCAGCTAAAGAAGTCCCTCTAACATGTCTTGTAAGGCCAGGCCTGTGGTGATAAACTCCTTTCTCTTTTGTTTCGAAAACTCTTTATCTCTCCTTCAGTTCCAGCTTTGTCCAACAGTATTCTCAGTTGGTAGCTGTTTTCCCTTCAGCACTTTGAATATAGCATGCTACCCCCTCTCGGACAATAAGTTTTGTGTTGCAAAATCGGTTGATAGCATTGCCTTGTGTGTGACAAGCTTCTTTCCTTTTGTTGCTTTCAAGATTCTTTGTCTTTGATTTTTGACAGTTTCATTATAATGTATCTTGGTGAAATCTTCTTCGGGTCATACCTGATGGGGATCTTTCCGCATCATGCACCTGGATGTGTAGACATATACTTTAAAGTCTCTTGGGTAAATACCTAGAAATGGAACTGTTGGGACATGGGATAAGCTTTTCTTTAAACTGATGAGAAATGCCCAGCTGTCCAGACTGTGTTTTTCAACATCTGTACTTGTTGTTCATCCTTGCCAACGCTTGGGACCGTCACTGCTGAGTACTCACCAGGTGCCAAATATGTGGGTCTTGATTAATCACCCCATTCATTTATTTTATATTTGCCCACTTACAATTTTGCTTCTTCCTAAATAAAATCAAAAATGTGTTTGGGCCTCTTTATTCAGGTCACATCACCCGTTGCTTTTGACCCTTTCCATCTTGGTTAACAAAGTACTCCAAATATAGCAGCCATTCAGTATAGTTAAAGACTTATTCTTTGCCTTATAATTCCTGTATAAATATTCCAGATGCAGAGAAAGCCCACCTAAAACTCCAAGACAGACCAGGCTTCATGGAAGTGCCTTGAATAGAAGAAAAGGAGCATGGCACTTTTACTCAGAAGAACACCCGGGTTATGTCAGACAATTGGAACGGATCTCTCCCTGGAGATAGGTTAGATATAGAGATAAAAAATATTAGTACACTTTGAGTCCTAGCATTTGGTCTATTCTTCTCTCAAGGCCATCGGGTCAGGACCAGTGGGAAGAAGCAGCAACTGTGGAAGCGAACACTGTAATTTGGTGTCTTCTTCCCAGGCGGTGGGAGGAAGGGAGCATTTCTAGAAGCAGCCCTGGTCTTTTTCTCTGGCGGTGCCCTCCCCTGACCTCCTGTATCCCCAGCTTCGTCTAGTGGGAAGGACTCAGAGAGAGGAGCTGCTTCCCCTGCACGTCTAAACCTTTCTGCAAGAATCTGCAGGGGAAAGTGGCAGAGATTAGCAGATTCCTTGGCCCAGCACAGGTATCTGGGTGTCTGTCCACCAACCACTAGAAGTTAAAATAAAGTCAGCATGCATAAGCTTGATGCACCATCTGTTAGAATAATAGCAAGGGAGGTTGTGAAAAGGACACACCTTTCTTTCAAAATATGTGGGGTGAAATGGAAATGTGATTTTCCAAAACGAGGCATTAAAAAAACCCACAAAACCTTTTGGTGACCAGACATGAGAAGAGAAAGCCATAAGGAGGTATCTCAAATTGGTTTTGTGTGTGTGTGTGGGGGGGGGGGGGGGGGATGGGACTGTGTGTAGGGCACTGGAAGCCACTAAGAGGGTCTTGTCTTTCTCTGAGTGAGAGAGTGAGAGGAGAGGTCATAGGAAGGCAGAGAGCAGGGAGTGCTATGGTCTGATTTACCCTGCCAAAGCCTCCTCCCTCTGACTGCTATCTGGAAGGCCAGAAGCAGAGATACCTGGTAAGAGGCTTCTGCAATAATCCAGGAGAAAGAAGATGGAGGCTGGACCTGGTCAAGATGGTACAGGTTGTGAGTAGTGATCAAATTCTCAGGGTTTTTTGTTTGTTTGTTTGTTTGTTTTGAAGTAGGAACAGTAAGATTTTCTGACACGATGGGGGTGGGATAGGAGAAAGAGGATGTGAGAATGACTTCAGGATTTCTGGCCTGAGAAACTGGAAGAATGAAGTTGCCATCCGCTGAAAGGAGGATCTTACGGGAAGCTGGTGTGGCTGGGGGTGTGAAGTTCAAGAAGCCTGCTGACATGCACTTAATAAACTTGCGGAATCATGACCAGTATGGAAGTGCCTGGGAGGGGAAAGGTAGAAAAAGAACAAGGAGATCAGGTTTTTAACAAAAGTCAGGATAAAGGGAAGAGGCTCACCTCTTTTGAAACGCTGTTGGAAGATGAAGTTCTTGAACTCTGCCTCTTTCCATCTTACGAACTTCTTCTAGTAACGTTCTGTTGCAGGTATTTCTAATCCTGTAGCGTATGGGAAAGATAAAAAGAACACATGAGCTTTACACAGTGTAAGCAACAATTTCTCCCTCTTGGGTAGCCGGACATCCCTTGCCTACAGGCTGTACGATGAGATGCGATGCATTGTGCCCAGCCTCCGAGCGAAACCAGTCTTGCTTTCCCAGCAGCGTTACCAGAGGGGGTGCTGCAGCCGCCCCGAACACTGCCGACTCTCCGTGCAAGTCTGTAGATCTGGGTGTGTGTCTAAGTTGCAGGGGCCGTGACTCTGGACGAGTCAGTCTGCATGCATTTTAGCCAGACAGTTGAAGGTTCAGAGGACTGAGGCGTGATTCCGTATGACTTTTTCTACCATGGTCACTAGTTCGGAATCTTGATTCTCAAGTTTTCAGCTGTGTGCTGCCTCCAACCCTCACTTTGATCAGACAGACCTAGGACTACCTGTGCCATTCACAGCAGTCATAATGGCAGAGTGGATGTGTCCTGTCAGTGCTTGACCACAGGTGTGCGTTTCTGACTGAAACCGACAAGACAGTGCTCTCCCTTTCTGTGGCAACTTGTTTTCATTAGGGTCTCTATCTGTATTCATGCACTCATCATTCATCCACTCCAGTATTCTTTAAGTTTCTTTGAGCCACAATTAGATACCAAAGCAAAAATAGACATTGTTTCTACTTTCTCTTTTTTAAATTTTTTTAACATTTGTTTCTGAGAGAGAGAGACAGAGCATGAGCGGGGGAGGGGCAGCAGAGAGAGAGGGAGACACAGAATCCGAAGCAGGCTCCAGGCTCTGAGCTGTCAGCACAGAGCCCGACACGGGGCTCGAAGTCACAAACCGTGAGATCATGACCTGAGCCGAAGTCGGACGCTTAACCGACTGAGCCACCCAAGCACCCCGGTTTCTGCTTTCGCAACGCTTCCAACGTATATAGAGAGACAGTCAACAGACAAGTACACGAATGAGCCATGTCAGAGGGAAACAGGTATGATGGAAGGGGCCCCACGTGGCACCATTCCAGTGTGAGGCAGAGGTAGAAGCTTCCAAGGGTGTTAGCAAAGCCTTCTCTGGAGAAGTGGAATTTGAGCTGGGGTGAAGGAGGAGAAGCCGGTTAGTGACGGAGGGTGTGGGAGAGCATTCTGGACAGAGGAGACCCACTCTGGGAAACCCCTGTGGTGGGAGGGGCCAGTAAGCATGACCTGAGAGACGCGGGGGAGATGGGGCCGGAGCAGGCCATCTGTGGCCTTGGGAGGGGTCTGGCAGGCGCTAAGAAGTGACACAGAGGACAGCTCACAGACTCCTGGGTAGTCATAGCCGCTCACATCCCCAGACAAGTACAATTAAAAAGTGCAAGAGTTTAGGCTGGTAGTGAGACTTGGTGGTTTATAAATTTTAGGCTGGCTGAGACAGAAAATCACGGGAAGAAGGAAGATTGGGTGATTGGGAGAAGTTATTAGAGAGGTCAGTGGTCAAGTTTTGGGACAAAAACCATCAAAGAATGTGATGCCACACACTTCAAAATTGTATTATGAAAGAATTAACAAGCCGGGGTGCCTGGGTGGCTCAGTTGGGTAAGCCTCTGACTTCAGCTCAGGTCATGATCTCGAAGTTCCTGAGTTCCAGCCCTGGGTCTAGGTCTGTGCTGCGGGCTCAGAGCCTGAAGCCTGCTTTGGATTTTGTCTCTCTCTCTCTCTGCCCCTTCCCCGCTCACGCTCTGTCTCTCTCAAAAATAAGCATAAAAAAAAAAATAAAAAAATAAAGAATTAACAAGCCTAAACATTATTGTATACTTGAAGAAAAACACGTGTCTAACTGGTATGCTTCAATTTTAGGAATTTTCTAAGCTGTTCCCTAAACAAAGGAAGCTGCCTTTCTCTCTAGTCAGCAGCTGTTCTACTGATATTTTAACTTAAAACCTGTGACTGTGACGTCACTGTGTTGGCACTGCATTGAATCTCTTGAAATCCTTTTGGATTAAAGTAAAATTATGAACATGTAACAAGCGAACACTTTACCATGCTCTTTGTATGTTAACTACAAAGTTTATCTGTCTCAGGTGTATCAGGAAATTGCTGATGGGAAGTAACTTAACAAACGAACAACGAAGGAAATGTAGCTAACAAGATATGGCTTGAATGTTGGAAAAGAAAAGCCATACTTTATATGACAGGTTCAGAAGTCTGTGATTATTCATTATGAAAAAGCTTTTCTTACTGCGTGTCTATCTAACGACATTTTTGGACATCACAATGTAAGGAAAGGTGAAGAATGATGGAGGAGAACATTGTGTAAAGCAGTTGAAATAGAGGCACAGGCTACATTTGCTGTTTACTCGAAAATGAACAGTTTTGTTTTATGGAAAGAAAGTTCAAGGTAGAGTATAAACATCTTCTAACACCTGGGAATGGGTTATAAATAGTAAAATATGGTATTTGTCACTTATGATTTTTCTATAGAATAAACAATAGAACTAAATTATCAAGGAAGTACACATGAGACATAAATAAAAAGATCCGTACATAAATACCAGCATGTGGCAGGTAATTTTCTAAACACTTTATATGTATTAGCTGTTCTAATCGTAATTCCGTGAGATAAAGTGCTGTCATTTGAAATGTAGATTGGTACGTTAACATTAGGTTGAATTTGAAATCTTACACATTTTATATAAAATAGATATTAAAATGACACCTAAACCACATCAGTTTTCATTACAGCATATATTTGGAACTTTCCAAACTCAAAACCATGCCCGGCTCTAAAGCAGATAGAGAAACGCTCAGTTTGGCTGTCCAGAAAAGCCCTCCCCAGATCATCAGGGCACCCTTCAAGCCACCACATTTTCTCCTCGCTGCACAGCAGGAAGCCCCCCAGGGGTGGGGGGCGGGGGCAGCAACCTTGACAGATGAACTTCGCTGTGCTGTGAGTATATAGCAGTTCATTTAAAAATGCCATCTCAGGGGTGCTGGGTGGCTCAGTCAGTTGAGCAACCGACTCTTGATTTCAGCTCAGGTTTGTGGGGTGGAGCCCCACTTAGGGCTCCACGCTGAGTGTGGAACCTGCTTAGGATTCCCTCTCTCTTCCCCTCCCCGCTCACGCGCACGTACACACTCTCTCTCTCAAATAAACAAACGTTAAAAAAAATACAAATGCCATCTCAGATAAACAATTTGGAAGAATTAATTGAGAAATTAATTCTTAAGAAAACCAAATTTATGCTTTTTAAGAAATACATACTATCCATATTATACATGTGCCCAATGAGGTGTTTTAAGCCAAGTTTGATACAACGTGAAAGTGCAGGTGGTTAAGAGGATAAAAATGGAGTGTTTACGGATCCACATCTACCCCTTATTGCCTAATAGGAGAGGACCATCCAGGAAGGCTTCAGATGCCACAGGGCAAAAGATGACTACCTCATTCTGACGTTTCTTACCCGTAAGAGTTTGAGTTCTGAAATGGAGAAATGAATGGTGAGCTAAGAAAGAGCAGAAATGACGCAGCTGATGTGCCGAAGAGCTCATACTGAGATATTTGTAATGCCACGTGCTGGAATTTAACACCTTTAAAAAAGTTTAACACACTTCCAGGAAGATTCGAAAACTCAGGCTCCAAGTTCCGCAGTGACACCAGCACGGAAGACACGCTTGTGCACGGTCCGCGTGTGGCCCATTCTTCATCTACGTGACCGCAGTTAATGCCCAGTCGGTTACTTTGTTCCTCAGTAATTATTTCCGAGGTTAAACTGAAAAACTTGTGGATGGGATGCGGATTAGGATGTAGTGAGGAATAGTTAGGAGAAATATATTGCACGTTAAAATGTAGTAGTTTAAAATTTCCCCAGATCGAGCACTTTATAGAAAGGTTTTTTTTTTTTTCTTTCCAGAAAGAATCTCATCCAACTTAATAGAAATACTTATACTCAGAGATGGAATAAAGCAATGTGAAGAAAATTGCATTCTGTAAGCAAAAGAAAGTATGGAATGAAACAGGACCAGTACGTATTGCACTGGGGAAATCGATGCTGTGGTATAGATAGGAAATGCTCGTTTTAAAGAATGTTTTCATGTTTATTTATTTATTTTGAGAGACCGCGAGGGAGAGAGAGTGTCCCAAGCAGGCTCTGCACTGGTAGCACAGTGCAGACGTGGGGCTCGATCTCACCAACTGTGAGATCGTGACCTGAGTCAAAATCAGGAGTCGGATACTTAACTGACTGAGCCACTCAGGCGCCCCTGAAATGGTTACTTTAGGTTGGGAGTCTTCAACGTATCCCAGTTCGGTTGAGGTTTCTGTCTCCCTACTGGCCACAACTCTGCTAGTAGGAACCCTTGGGTACTAAGTAAATAAATGCCTTTGGGGCAGCACATCCTGGAACACTCCGATCGGAGGTGCCCCCAAAATGGGAAATGCTATGTTTCCAGGGTTTTTTTTGTTGTTGTTGTTATAATTATTTTTTAAAGTCTGAGATCTGTTAATACAAAGGTGGGTATGTAACTATTAATTACATTAGAATGGTTTCCTCCCCAAATGGCAAAACCTACTGAATGGAAGATAAGATGTACCTGTGGGACTGTGGAGAAGATATTCTGTGCCAGGGCAGAATGTGTATGTTTCAAAATGTGATGAGATCGGAGCCATGGAGATATTCTAGGATTTGTGAGCCCGGAGACACTGGTTTTATCTCACCCCTGCACAACTTTACTCGCATTCCAAAGAGCGGGAACCCATGATCCGTCTCCTTCTCTTCCCCAGGAGAATTTGCTTACATTAAGGAGCAAAGCCTCTCTCCTCTCTCAGCAGAGAAGAGAGGAAAACTGCCGTTCTCCTGCACAGACTCCCAGGTTCATAGTCTGGGGCTTCCTCCGCTGTGACATACCTTTCATTCCAGGAGGGCTGTCCATCCAGCTCTCCTGGCATGACCCCAGCAGGGGGGGCACCAAAGTGGCTGCTGCCACGAGTAAGCACTACTGGCCTGTCTCTGCCCTGAAGCCTCCTGCTTTCAGGATCGAATGAATAAACATGCATATTACAAACGTATTAAGAACTTTCTCTCCACCTCCCATCGCTAACTTTGGTTGATGAGTTAATAGTGATATAAAGGGTTCTTCAAACGGTTTCTTAAAAGACAATTCTTGCTGAAGGTGGAATGAATGAAAAGACCCCCTCTCCCACACTTGTGCAAGCGCGCGCGCGTGCGCGCGCGCACACACACACACACACACACACACGTACACACACACAACACACGGAAAGAGAAAAAGAACCTAATATGTTTGGGGGGAAGGATTTGAGAAAGATTCACTCCTCTGCTTTGGGGTCTATAAATAATTACATTTGCCCTGATATATAGAGGAATTAAGGAAGAGTTGGACATTAAAAAGCAAAATTAGTATTATCCCTTCTAGAATATTTCTTTCTCTAACTTCTTAGTTTGAAATTTATGATGTTTATTTTTTAACGTTTATTTTTGAGAGAGACAGAGAGACTGTGAGCAGGGGAGGGGCAGAGAGAGAGGGAGACACAGAATCCGAAGCAGGCTCCAGGCTCTGAGCTGTCAGCACAGAGCCAGACGCGGGGCTCAAACTCACAGACTGTGAGATCATGACCTGAGCCGAAGTCAGGTGCTCAACTGACTGAGCCACTCAGGCTCCCCTATGATGTTGTAAAGCCCTGTTGTTTATGTTATATGTACAATGATCGTGTACAAGTTATTTCTGATTTTTAAAGCTTGTAATTTCATGGGTTCTTTATCTGTAACATTAGGGATTTCAGGGATTTCTAACACCTTAGTTAAAAGCTTTTTTTTCCTGTTGGATTTGGTAAGAAAAAAAAGGGGGGGGGAGTTTCTGTCATCTAATACCTAAATATTCTGGGGGAACTATATTTAATAGATTCTTATTTCCCATGTTTTTAAAAAGTGAAGAATGTCTTTCTAATTTGAACATCTTCCTCCTGTTTCTTATTTTGTTATTAGTTTTTAATCTGTGATCCTCTGGTATCAGGTATTGGTTCCTCTAAAATGGACAGAAGTCCCATTTCTAAAGAGTAAGTGGATGACCTTTCAGGAAAGATCATGAACTAGGTACTTCACTACCAAATTTACCTCTCATGTATTTTGATAACATCTTTCCCCCCCCCCCCCAAATTGGTTGCTGGGAAATCTACGGTGGTGAAAGGCAGAAGACATTTACTTCTAAAAGTCCCATGACTGTTAATATTCATCAAGTGGCAAATTTTCAAATTCAACTTAATTTGAAGACTACATAATTGGAAAAGAAGAATTAACCATGACAGTATATTTTTTTGGTTACTACCTTAATTTTCAACTTACGATGTCCATAGTAGATTTAGAATCAGGCACACAATAGGGACTATGAAGAAACCCAGCCAGAAGTGTGGACAAACCAGGACCACACTGACCTGCAAATAAATAGAAATAAAGAGTATTTACATAGGAATCTTTTAGTTTGTTAGTATTGAGTACCACGTGTAACTTTCAGTTTCCCTTCTCCTCCACAAAAACCTCGAGATGCAGGTGTGGATGCAGTCATAGGAGTCTAGAACTACTCAATCAGTATAAGTACGTAAAACCTAAATATAGTATCAGCTAACTTAATTCAATAGTATATTCTATAAACAGTCAACCAAGTAAATATTTTGATCAAATAAGTTTTATCTCAGGAATGCAAGCGTGGTTCAACCTTATGTTACCTAGCTATACAACTTTACTTAACTTCTAGACATTGTGTGTAAGACAGTTGTGCCATTCTAGTCCCCTGCGAAAAATCAGTCTTCTCTCTGCCTGATCAATTGGTAGCTAACTGATCACTTTAGTTGAATCAGGACTGTACTGATTTAAGACTGGGTAAGGCTCTGTATTGTATATATTTTTAATTTTCTGTATATGCTGATGTTTCAATATCTTAACAAAAAACCTTTCTGTGTGGAGACTGCCCCTCCCAGAGCTAGTCAGTTCTTACAGATAGGAAGATCTCAGCGGGGAGGATGCCTTTGATCTGCAAACTAATCCACAGCCCTCTCTCCTCTATCTGGCCCATATACCCCAGGAGGCATTATTCCTTTGCCATAATCATTCCAGAACCAGGTAACAGGCAACTAGAAACCACCTTATAGTCCAAAGCCTGCAAAAAATCATTTAAACTAGCCATTCCTGGGCTGTTCACCCTGCTCTGCCTTGCCTTTCCCATGGAAGCCCCAATAAAGGCAAGGCCTAAGCAATCCTCAGCTCCTGTGTTCCTCCTCCTGACCACCCTGGTCTCTTTCCCATGTGGCATGCTGTGATTTATCTTTAGGACCTGTGGGAATAATACATGTTATTAAAATGGCTATAGTAAGTCCTTACCAGTAAGTAATTACTTTAAATGTAAACGGATTAAATTCTCCAATCAAAAGACATAGAGTGACTGGATAAATAAAAAAGATCCAACAATATGCCACTGATAAGAGACTCATGTCAGCTTTCAGGCCACATAGGCAAAAGTAAGGGGATTGAAAAAAATATTACAAGTAAATGGTAACCAAAAGAGAGCAGGAGTGGCTATATTAATATTAGATAAAATAAACATTCAGGCCAAATCAGTCATAAGAGACAAAGAAGGTCACTATATAGTATTATGGAGGTCAATTTATTAAGAGGATATGAGAATTATAAGTTTGTTTGCACCTGACATTGGAGCCCCTAAATATTTAAACCATAAACAAAACTGAAGGGGGAAATTCACAGCAATATAATAATAGGGAATTCAATTCCCCACTTTCAACAATGGAAAGATCATTTGGACAGAAAATCGATAGGAAACAGCTGTCCTCAATAACACAATAGACAAAATGGACCTTATAGGCATATTCAGAACATTCCATCCAACAGCACCAGAATACACATTCTTTTCCAGTGCACATGGAACATTCTCCAGGATAGATTACATGTTGGGCCACAAAGCAAGCCTTAACAAATTTAAGAAGATTGAAATAACATCAAGTATTTTTTTCCCTGATCATAATTATATTTAATTAGAAATCAGTACTAGGAGGAAAACTGGATAAAATCACAAATAATGTGGAAATTAAACAACACACTACTGAATAATCCAACGGGTCAAAGAAATCAAAAGGGAAACCACTCATGCATCTCTGGAATAAATCCTACTTGATTGTGATGAATGATTTCTTTAATGCACAGTTGCATTTGGTTTGCTAATATTTTGTTGAAGATTTTTGCATCTATGTTTATCAGAGATATTGGCCTGTAGTTATCTTTTTTGTAGTGTCTATCTGATTTTGGCATCAGGGTAATGCTGGCCTTATAGAATGAATTTGGAAGTCTTCCTTCCTTTTTTAGAAGTGTGAGAAGAATACATATTAACTCTTATTTAAATGTTTGGTAGAATTCACTTGTGAAGCTATCTATTCCTGGACTTTTGTTTGTTGGGAGTGTTTTGATTATCAGTTCAGTTTCATTACTTAGTAATTCATCTGTTCAAATTTTCTTTTCCTTATTCAGTTTTGGAAGATTGTATGTTTCTAGGAATTTATCAGTTTCTTCTAGGTCGTCTAATTCATTGGCCTGTAATTTTTATAGTCTCTTATAATCCTTTGTATTCCTGTGGTATCAGTTGTTATTTCTCATTCTATATTTCTGATTTTATTGACTTGAGTCCTCTCTCTCTCATTTTCTAGATGAATCTGGCTAAAGGTGTATCAATTTTGTTCATCTTTTCAAAGAAACAAACTCCTGATTTCATTGATCTTTTCTATTTTTGGTCTTTATTTCTTTTATTTTTGCTCTAGTCTTTATTACGAACATTACTTTGAATTTTTTATTGGGCATATTGCTGATTTCAGTTTCATTTAGATCTTTTTCTGTAACTTTGTCCTGTTCTTTCATTTGGTACATATTCTTCGGTCTCTTCATTTTGTCTAACTTTCTGTGTTTGTTTCCATGTATTATTAGGGAGGTCAGCTGTGTCTCCTGGTCTTGGAAGTAGTGATCTTGTAGAAGAGAGGCCCTGTGGGGCCCTGCAGCACAGCGTTCCCTGGTCACCAGAACTAGGTGTTCCAGAAGTATCTCCCGTGTGGGCTGTCTGCACCCTACTGTTATGGCTGGGCCACATTTGCCTTTAGCCCCATCAGCTACAGTGACCTCCTTTGCCTGCTGTGGACACACTGGGCAGGGTTTGGTCTCTGCACTGCTGAGGTCCTGTCGATCAGTGTGATACACCAGATTAACAAGACAAAGGATAAAAAACTAGACAGTCATCTCAGTAGATGCAGAAAAGCACTTGACAAAATGCAACATCCATTTGCAATAAAAACTCTCAACCAAGTGAGTTTAGAGGGAACACAGCTCAACATAATTAAGGCCATATAAGAAAAATCCACAGCTAACATGATATGCAGTGGTGAAAAACTGAGAGCTTTTCCTCTAAGATCAGTAACATGACAAGGATGTTCATTTTTACCACTTTTATTCAATGTAGTACTGGGAGCCCTAGCTGCAGCAGTCAGACAATAAAAAGAAATAAAAGGCATCCAAATTGGTAAGGATGAAGTAAAACCGTCACTGTTTGCAGATGGCATGATAGTATATATAGAAAATTCTAGACTCCGCCAAACAACTATTAGAACCCATGAATGAGTTCACTAAGGTCACAGGATATAAAATCAATGCACAGAGATCTGTTGTATTTCTGTACACTAAGAATGAAGTAGCAGAAAGAAATTAAGAAAACCATCCCACTTAAAATTTTATTCAAAAAGAATAAAATACCTAGGAATAAACTTAACCAAAGAAATGAAACATCTGTACTCTAAAAACTGTAAAACATTGATGAAAGAAATTTTAAATGACACAAATGGAAAGATATTCCATCCTCATGGATTAGAAGAATTAATATTGTTAAAATGTCCATATTATGCAAAGCAATCTGTAGATTCCATTCAATCTCTATCGAAATACCAATAGTACTTTTTACAGAACTAGAACACGTAATACTAAATTTGAGTGGAACTACAAAAGACACCAAATAGCCGAAGCAATCTTGAGAAAAGAACAAAACTGGAGGTATCACGATCCTAGATTTTGATCCCTACAAGCTATAGTAATCAAAACAGTATGGCACAAAATAGACATGTAGATCAATGGAAAAGAATAGAGAGCTCAGAAATAAACCCCTGCTTATATGGTCAATTAATCTATGACAAAGGAAGCAAGACCATAAAATGGGGGAAAGACACTCTTTTCAATAAATGATGTTGAGAAACCTGGACAGCTATACACAGAAGAATGAAACTGAACCACTTTCTTACACCATACACAAAAATAAAGTGGATTAAAGTGAGACCTGAAACCATAAAGCTCCTGGAAGAAAACATAGGTGTAATCTTTTTGACATCAGCGCTAGGAACATTTTTCTAGATATGTTTCCTCAGACAAGGGGGGGAAAAAAGCAAAAGTCAACTATTTGGACTACACCCAAATGAAAAGCTTTTGCACAGCAAAGGAAACCATCAACAAAACAAAAGACATCCTACTGAACAGGAGATATTTGCAAATCATATATCCAATCAGAACCTAACATCCAAAATATACAAAGAACTTACAGAACTCAGCAACAACAAAACTAAACTAAATTGGACCCGAATAGACATTTTTCCAAGGAAGATTTATAGATGGTCAATAGAGGTTTCCTGAGGGAGGGGCCGGGATGCTGGAGCAGCATGGAAGTTCTCTGCTTCTCTCGTCCCTGAAATCCAACCAGATGAGCACCAAGCCATTTTGCACACCTAGAAAATTGATCTGAGGATGAACACAACAATCTGCATACTTGAGCCACAGAACTTGGCAGAGAGGTAAACTGGGGGAGAGAGGCCATGGAGGGTAGAGAGCTGTTTTTGCAGAGAGAGGACAGAGAAAGGGGGCAGAGTACAGGAAAAGCACTCGCGCTGAAAGTAGCTGGAGGGAAAGAGTGGAAACAGCCACAAGTAACTGGACAAGAAAGGGAGAAAGGAGAGGGTTTCAATACCATTAGGGCTCTATGAACAGGGGAGAGCAGTCAGAAATTCCGCAGCTCAATACCTGGCAGTGCTCTGGTGGGAAGGGCGAATCCCCGGGAGCAGGCAGTGAGGTCCGAGGTCTGGGGGCTACGTGGGGAGAAGCAGTTCCCCTGCTAGGAGGGCATTTGGTAGAGGACCTCCCCACAGGCAAAGGTCCCAGCGGACCCCAGGGAACAGCCACGTTTGCTGGCATTGAAACAAAGATGCCAGGATGAGGTCAAACCTGGTGCCGGTTGTGCGTTGTGATTTACCACAGCCCCTTAACCTCTTCTGTGCAATTGCACGAACTTCTGCTGGGGTGAGCCGGCACCCAGCCATTGCTCAGTGAGACCCTCCCCCAGAGGGTTGGAGCAGGTCCAAGCCACAGGGCCCTCAGAAGTGGGGGGGGTGGGGGGGGGGGGTTGGAAACAGCCCCGTCTGAAATAAAATTCTGGACGGAGGTGCTGCGCGGCAGGTTGGCTTGAATGCAGACAGTGTAGAAGCAGGGAGTGGACAGAAAACAGAGACATAGGAGGGTTGCTTGACTGCTGGTCAGTGAGAGTGCAGTGTTCCCGTGCCAGACTGGGAGGCTGGGTAATGCCATTTTCCCCTCTTCCACACACGTGCACCGTCCATCCCCCTAAGCTAAGCAGAGCCACCTAGTGGAGAATCGAGCCGTTACACCAAGCCCCATCCAACTGCACCAACCAAGCCCTAGAGGACCACAAGTCTCTCCGCCTCCTAAGTGTACAGATACACGGTGCTTTATAGTTTGGCTTCCAGGGCAAACTGGACGTAATTTCGTTTCGATTTCATTCTGTTCGCTGGTCCATCTATTTGGTTTTTTTTTTTTTCCTTTTTTTTCTCTTAATCTTGAATACAGAATAAGAAAAAATTTATTTTTATTTTCCGTTTTTATAAATTTTTAAAAATTTTTTACTATATTTTTTTGTAAACTTTTCTATTCTACTTCCTACAGACCAATAGACACATGAAAGGCTACCTCACATCACTAGTCGTCAGTAATCATCAGAGAAATGCAAATCAAAACCGTAGTGAGACATCACCTTGTATCTCAGAATGGCCAGAAATAAATAACAAATGTTGGTGAGGATGTGGAGGAAAAGGAACCCTTGTGCATTGTTGAGAATGTAAATTGATGCAGCCACTGTGGAGAACAGCATGGAGGTCCCTCGAATTTTTTTTTTTTTTTAATTTTTTAATTTTTTTTTATTTTTTAATATATGAAATTTACTGTCAAATTGGTTTCCATACAACACCCAGTGCTCATCCCAAAAGGTGCCCTCCTCAATACCCATCACCCACCCTGTCCTCCCTCCCACCCTGCCCTCCCTCCCACCCCCCATCAACCCTCAGTTTGTTCTCAGTTTTTTAACAGTCTCTAATGCTTTGGCTCTTAGAGTGGGAGAGGTCCCTCGAATTTAAAAAGCAATAATGTATGATCCAGTAATTCCAGTACTGGGTATTTACCCAAAGAAAAAGAAAACACTACTTCAAAAACATATGTGCACCCCTCTATTTATTGCAGCATTATGTACAGTAGCCAAGACATGGATGCAACTTAAGTGTCTGTCAGGGGATGAATGGATAAAGAAATGGGGTGTGTGTGTGTGTGTGTGTGTGTGTGTATTATTTTCATAGTAAAAAATGATATCTTGGTATTTATGACATCACAGGTAGACCTAGAGGGTATTATGCTAAGTGAAACACATCAGACAGAGAAGACAAATACCCTATGATTTGATTTACATATGGAATCTAAAAACAAATGAATAAACAAACAGAAACAGACCCATAAATACAGAGAACAGTCTGGTGGTTGTCAGAGGGTTGGGGATGAGAGGATTGGTGAAATGGGTAAAGAGGAGTGGAAGGTACAGGCTTCCAGTTATTGAATGAATAAGTCTTGGGATTAAAGGTAAAGCGTGGTGAATGAATATAATCAAGGATATCGTAATAGCATCGTATGGTGACGGAGGGCAGTTACACTTGAAGTGAGATAGCATAATATATAGAGTTGTTGAATCACTATCTTGTACACTTGAAATTAAGTAACACTGTATGTTAATTGTACTTTAAAAAGAAGGTACAACAACAAAAGTTCAGAAACAAAAGAGGAAACTGGAAAGTATCTGTGGACAAACAAAAATGGAAACACAACATATCAACACTTACGGGCTGTGGCAAAAGCAGTTTTAAGAAGGAAGTTTATAGTAATAAATGTTTACGTCAAGAAAAAAAGATCTCAAACGAGCTAGCTTAACAACTTGGGAGCTAGAGAAACAAGAACAACCAAGCCCGCAGCTCGCCAAAAGGAAGGAAATAATAAAGAATAGAGCAGAAATAAATAAAACAGGATTCTAGGACAATGGCAGAATAGGAAGCAATGGGGAGCTGTCTGCCCCCCGCCCCCGACAGTAGTTGCACTCATAGGATGTGTCTGTTATAATTGTTTTTGAACCCTGGAATCTGTTGAAGGCTTGCATATTCCAGGGGGTAACTTGCAAAATTAAACCGTGTTTGGTTTTGGTCAGTTTCAGCTGTCTGCCCAGTAGCCGCTCCCATCATGTACTCCCAGCCAAGTGGCACATGTTGCTGAAGCATCTCGCATACAGGTTAGGGGAATTTGGCTGAGGGAAAAGGACCCCGTTCTCCAAGTATCGGGGGAGTCTGCTCTGATCACGCACCGCTGCTGCTGATCACAGACGTGCAAAGAGGCACAGTGTTTTCCGCAGTGGCTGCACCAGTTTACACTCCCACCGACGGTGCTCAGCACTTCTCTTTTCGCCACATCCTCACCAACACTTGTCATTTCCCGTATTTTTGATAGTAGCCATTCTGACTGTTCGGAGGCGATATCTCTTTGTGGTTCCGATTTGTGTTTCACCGATGACGAGCAACGTTGAGTGTCTTTTCATGTGTCTGTTGGCCAACTGTATGTGAGACTCTTGACTTTTGTATGTATAACAAAAGCAATCAAACTAGGTAACTTCAGCACAAATGGAGTTACTTGCAGGAGGTTTGTTTTTACTGGTTTGCTAAATAGATTTCCTGCGTGCTATGCCAGACTCAGAGTGGAAAACCTTTTCTGTGACGTGCGCGTGACGAAAATCAATAGATCTTCTGTATGTAAACACTTTGCCTTTGCTAGCAGTCTTGGCAGTTTTGCCAAGGGTAAAGACATGATTTATGAATAGAAATAAAAATCACAGGAAAGGAAGAAATTAAATATATCTTTGCTACAAGCGTCAAGGAGTTTTCACTCTCAGGATTTGAGTATATTTTAAGAACTGAAACAATACATATCCTTAACACCCTGGACCCAGAAACGGGTAGCTCAAGCCCAGAGTAACTGGCTTATTATTGTTTGGCTCTCTCAGTGGAGAACAGCTTTCTTCTAGACGTATGCATGAAAGGTGTATTGGGGAAATGATTTTTAAAGGAACTGAGGAACAAGTAAGAAAAAAATATTTCATTTAATATCTAAACAACAAACTGCATATTCCTTCACCTTAACACTCAACTTATGCTTAAAACATTCAGAAAAGTACGAGATTTAAAATGATAAATTTTAGTTTGTTTTTGTGTATGATGTAAGAAAGTGGTCCAGTTGCATTCTTTTATATCTAGCTGCCCAGTTTTCTCAACATCATTTGTTGAAGAGAATGTCTTTTTCCTATTGCATATTCTTGAAGAATAATTGGTCATATAATAATGGGTTTATTTCTGGGTTCTCTATTCTGTTCCTTTGATCTATGCGTCTGTTTTTGTGCCAGCACCATACTGTTTTGTTTACTACAGATTTGTAATATATCTTGAAATACGGGATTGCGATACCTCTAGTTTTGTTCTTTTTTCTCAAGATTGCTTTGGCTATTTGGTATCTTTTGTAGTCCCACTCAAATTTAAGGATTATTTGTTCTAGTTCTGTGAAAATGCTGTTGGTATTTTGATAGGGATTGCACTAAACGTGTAGATTGCTTTGGGTAGTATAGACATTTTAACGATATTTATTCTCCCAATCGATGAGCATGGAATACCTTCCCATTTGTTTGTCATCTTCAGTTTCTTTCATCAATGTTTTATAGTTTTCAGAGTACAGATCTGTCACCTCCTTGGTTAAGTTTATTCCTAGGTACCTTCTTGGTTTTGGTGCAGTTGTAAATGGATTGTTTTCTTAATTTCTCTTTCTCCTACTTCGTTATTAACGTATAGAAATGCAGTGGATTTCTGTATGTTGATTTTGTGTCCTGCGACCTTACTGAATTCATTTATAAAGTCCAGTAGTTTGTTTGTTTGTTTGTTTTTTTTGGTGGTGTCTTCAGTGTTTTCTACATACAGTATTATGTCATCTGCAAATAGTGACAGTTTTCCTTCTTCCTAACCAATTTGGGTGCCTTTTATTTCTTTTTCTTGTCTGATTGCTGTGGCTAGGACTTCTAGTACTATGTTGAAAAGAAGTGGTGAGAGTAGCTATCGTTTTCTTGTTCCTGATCTTAGGGTAAAAGTTCTCAGGTTTTCATTAAAATTCTCAATTTTAATACAGAATTTATGACGATATAAATATTCTCTCTTAAAATGGGAAAAAAACAGCCTATCACCATTCCCTTACTACAGCGCTTATTCCACCACATTATGAATTAAGGCTCATTTAAATATTTTATGATTTTAACAGCTTTATCAAGGCATAGTTTGACTTAAAATACACTGAACATATTTAAAGTGAACAATTTGATATGTTTGGCATACATTATACCCATGAGCTCATTAACACAAGCAGGAATATAACCAGCACCCCCAGAAGTCTCTTTATCCTTCAGTGTAAGCACTCCTTCCTGCCCTCGTGTGCCATTTACGACCCACCACCCCTGTCTCCAGTTTACTATTGATCTGCTTTCTGTCACTATAAATTTGTTGGAAATTTCTATAAACAGATCCATACAGTTTGTAAACTTCTTGGCCTGGTTTATTTCTCTCAACATAATTATTTTGAGAGCCATCCAAGTTGTTGTATATGTCAGCAGTTTATTCATTTTTATTGGTGAATAATAATTCAGTTGTATGGTGATTTGTCTTTTTATTCACCAGTCAATGCACTTTTGGGCTGTTTCCAGTTTGGGTTGCAAACAAGGCAGCCTTGAATATTTATATTCAAGTCTTTTTGTGGACGTATGCTTTCATTTCTTTTGGGTAAATATCAGGGAGTGGAATGACAGGGTCTTATGGTATATGTATGTTATACTTTTTTTCCACTTTTTTTTAACTTAAAGTTTAGTTAATTAACATACAGTGCCATATTGGTTCCAGGATTCAGTGATTTGTCACTTACATACAACACCCAGCACTCATCACAACAAGTGCCCTCCTTAATACTCATCACCCATCTAGCCCCATCTCCCCTCCACCTCCCTCCATCAACCCATGATTTGTTCTATATCATTAAGAGTCTCTTGTGGTTTGTTTCCCTCTCTTCTCTTATCCCCTTCTTCCCATATGCTCATCTATATGAAATCATATGGTATTTGTCTCTCTCTGATTGACCTAATTCACTTAGGATAATACATTCTGGCTCCATCAACATCATGGCAAATGGCAAGATTTCATTCTTTTTGATGGCTGAGTAATACTCCATTGTGTACATATACCACATCTTCTTTATCCATTAATCGGTTGATGGACGTTTGGGGTCTCTCCATAGTTTGGCTATTGTTGATAATGCTGCTAAAACATTGGGCATTATAGCATGTTAAATACATGCTATAACACATATGTTAAGACCTTTATGAAACTGCCAAACTGCTTTCCAAAGCATTTTACATTTTTTTATTAAAAAAATTTTTTTTTAACATTTATTTATTTTTGAAAGGCAGAGAGAGACACAGAACACTAGCGGGGGAGGGGCAGAGAGAGAAGGAGACACGGAATCTGAAGCAGGCTCCAGGTTCTGAGCTGTCAGCACAGAGCCGGAGAAAGCGTTTTACATTCTTATGCGCAGCATATGAGGGTGGCAGTTGCTTTACCTCCTCAGGGACACTTGGTGTTGACATTTTTATAGTTGCAGCCATTCTCATAGTTGTGTGCTGCTGTCTCAGTTTAGTTTTAATTTGTATTTATCTCATAACTAATGTTAAGCATCTTTTCTTTTCCTTTGTTATTCATATGTATTCTTCGGTGAAGTATCTATTTGAATATTTTGACCATTGTATAATTTGGTCATGTTATCTTTATTATTTCCTTTCTTCTCAGTTTGGGTTTCATTTGTCCTTTTTCTAGTTTCTTAACATGGAAGCTAGAGCTGATATTTGAGAACCTTCTTTTTTACAGACATGATTATGGTGCTAAAAATTTCCCTCTAAGTAATGCATCAGCTACATCCTATAAATTTTGATATGTCATGTTTTCATTTTCAGAGTTCATAATGCTAGTTTCCTCTTTGACATATAAATGGAGTGTGTCTGTTGCCCTTAACTCCTGGGTTGACTCTTAAACAGCGAATGTGCGGGGTGAGACTTTCAGAGACCCAGCAGAAAAGAGATGGCAGGTTGAAAAACCAAGCAAAGACGTGGCACCCACCCAGTGCTGGGGAGACAGAGATTGTAGTTTAAGCCTTGCCAAATGGGAATGCCCTTGGTAAACATTCGGGGTCTTCCCGAGATCCCAGAAAAGCCATGGCCTAGATGTAAATGCCTCAAATTAGAAGAAAGTACTACCTACACCATGGAAATAATAACTACCATGGCCTCAAGGGAAAACAAAACTTCAAACAACCCTGGACCCTATCAAAGTCTTTCCCTGATACTGTGCTTCTCACTTCACTATGGCTGCCTCTTCTTGAGGGTTTTGTCCCTCAAGTCCAGGCATTTCAGCAGCCTAGGACTCTGAATTCTACCTCCCAGTAGAATCACTCCCAGTAAGATCACTGGGAGTGATCCAGTTATCTTCCCAGTAAGATCACTGCATTCACTTTGGGCTTCTTTTCTTGCACTGCAAGCTGAGAAATGCTTATAGGGAAGGAGCCAGGGTAAAGAAGGAAAGGATGGAAAAGGCTTCCCTTTTTTTCAAGAATCATTCCGAGTATTATCTCTGTTCGTTTCTAGCCAGTGTCTTCAAACAATTCTTATATCTTGTTTAGTTTTCAGAGTTGTTTTTGTCAGGTTCATCCAATCCTGGCCACTTGGTCAGGCTAAAACAAGAAGTCTCTTAAAATTCTTATTTCCTGGGAAGTGGGCTGCCATGATCCAGGGGTACAAGGGTCATCTCCCATTTCCACAGAGAAAGACAGGAGTGTGAAGGATGACCGTGTGGTAGACAGACCACTGGGATTGAACCGGACAACTCTGGACCTGTGTTTCTCCATTTGGCAAGTGAATAACTTTGGACCAAGGCTACCTCTAGTCCTAAAATCATAATTCTGTGATCCATTTTGTAGGCATCATAGGCCTATTCCCCATAATAGGTATAGACAAAGTAGAATTTATAAATATGTAAACAATTGTAAAAGTCTAAAAATTATATCACCTCTGAGGTTTAACATAAGTGAAATGAAAGTTTCTAATATTTAGAAGCTGGAGCTTCTGGAGGTCCAAGGAATGTCCATTCTGGTAAAACATTTCAAATAAAAATGGTTTCTTAGTTGCCATACATTCCTTATAACAAGTACCTAATAATTTAAGCATATAGCACATTAACATGAAAAATATAACTACAATATTAGCTATTTTAGATGATTGTGATTATAGCTTTTATCAGTTAGGCACAAAAGATAACAATTTTGGAAACCATAGCTAAGTAATTTTGAAGTTTGAAGTAATGCGATTTCGATAAAACAATATTATAACTAAAACTTCAACCAGAATTTAGTTGGGTCACCAGCTATTTCTAATTGTGTTGATTTCATCTTTTCTTTCCAAATTACTTTGAAAGTAGGTAGCAGACTGTTATTATTTAAAAAAATTTTTTTTTAACGTTTATTTATTTTTGAGACAGAGAGAGACAGAGCATGAACAGGGGAGGGGCAGAGAGAGAGGGAGACACAGAATCTGAAACGGGATCCAGCCTCCGAGCTGTCAGCACAGAGCCCGACGCGGGGCTCGAACTCACGGACCGTGAGATCGTGACCTGAGCCGAAGTCGGACGCTTAACCGACCAAGCCACCCAGGCGCCCCACAGACTGTTATTATTAACAAACATAAGTTTTCATGAGGAATGTAAAGCATACTCACCACTGACAGTTACTAGAACTAACCTGTCCTGTCATTTCAGGAGCAACAGGAATGGTGGGCCATAAGAAAGAGTAAATTGCAAAAAACACCAGCCATATAATTATGCTTCCCCAAATTGCCAGATGATTAAACTGCAGAAAGAAAAATATTACAGAAACCCTTCAGCCTTTTCCATTTAAAAGGAAGAAATTATTTAACTCTATCAACTGTCCGGGCCATATGTTCTCACGTGAAGAAAATGACACTCTTTTGATTTCTTGACACTTGAGCTTTCCTTTCTAACATCCTTCTCAAAATAAAGTTTGAACAGAAATCGAGAGGGGTAAAAATTTGACCTTATCGTATATGTCCTGCATGAATAATTCTGGGAAAATGGCAGAAGTTGTGATTCTTAGACTGAATGAAACTGGAGGGTTTTCTGTGCATATCAAGTCCCTATGTCAGTCAGATCAAGGTAATCTTGGGTGAAGGATCACTGTCTGTGCCTGGGGCTAGAAACTGCCGAATTCTTAATGGTAAATGATAAGAAGGCAGGTCCTTCTGTTGATCTGATCTGTTGCCTTGTATGATTTGTGTTCGCAGAGGAATCGTCATGACAATGAGTAGGAGACCTGTGCTCTAAACCTGGTCGTACTGGGTACCTCAGAGTTATCATCTGTGCATAAATCAGTGATTTGCTAGATGAGATAATCTCTTAAGGGTTCAAGTGCTGTCATCCTAGTAGGTACTGCTCATTGCTTCATCCTATCTGAACAACAAAAATATGGAGGGAAAAACCCCAATCTGCTGTTTATTAGAGTATTTATTGTTACTTGTTTATGAGTCACTTTCAAAGGCAGTTTTTTTACACTGTTTGGAAATCATCTCTTACTCAAAGGATTTCTCTCTTGTGGTCACGTAGGAGATGGTGGAGAAGAGCATCCGCTCAAGAGTGTGAGCTTTAAACTCTTCTAACACTTGAGTGCATTTTCATGTAACCATTCCCTTAGAGTTGGCATAAGCATGAGCCGCAATGTGAGGCATTCTGCGTGGCTTGGATCCCAGGTGGGTTTCTGTCGGGACCATCCCCTGGGGGACAGCAGTAAGCCACCATTGCTGCTCTAAGATATATCCTGTTATCTCTGCCCTGGCTCCTTCTCTGTACCTAAATAGTGGCTTGCAGAATCTTCTTCCCCAGTGAAGAAGCACAAGCTCCCTCCTGGACTCTCCACACAGGGCAGAGCAGCCTCTGACCAAACGGGAGCACCAGTCCCTTTTCTTTGCTGCCCTGATCCCCAGGCTCCTTCCTAGCCAACATGTGAGCTGGAGGGCAGGAGCCTGGTAGCCTGTAGGCCAGAAGAGACCTCTGTGTTTTGTTCAGTCTGCTTTGGCCTTGAAATGATGCCGTATTCATAAATGAGATTCACCGTATGTGGGTAGTGTAAGGTCATCGTGGATCTAAGAAACATTCATACTGCAGGGAACTTAATAACAATTAAAAGGAGGAATAGAAAATAACTGCTTGTTTATGTTACATTAATGCAGTATAATACCACATTTACAAGTGGTGTGCCTTATGAATTGCTAATAAAATAATTTTTGTTCGACACACTTCAGTCCCACCTTTATGTTGATGTTCAGTTGGGGACAGGAGCAGTGAGAACTGTGTTGATTACACAGGAGCAGAAACTCATGATATGCTACATAATCTTAGCTCTCCAAAAGTGACAGACCGGTTAAAATTCATTTTCTGTCATAAACTTTGGAGTGCAACTTGGAAAACAACTGATTTATAGGTGTATATGTACCTACATATAGATTCACTTAAATTACTGATCAGTTTATAAAACATTCTACGTATCAGAAGTTCCACTTTTAATAATATCCTAGGGAAATTATTACTCATGTCTGTAAATACACAAGTACATCTGTGTTCATAACAGTACTGATTATATATCATTTACAGTAACAGAAGTTAAAAAACAATTATTCTAAAAATATAAATAAGTACCCAAGTGATAAAATATTATACAGTCATTAAATGAGGTATAAATGTTAAAGATATGGAAAAATGTTAAAGATCTAGTGTCTAGTGAAAAAAAGCAAATCATAAACTATTAGGTACATTAGAATTCTATTTTTATGAAAAATAAATAAATAAAACAAAGACTGAAAAATAGAAACCAAAATGTCCATGTCATTGACATTGAAACGTATAAGCAATTTTTATTTCTTTCCTTTTCTGTATTCGCTAAATTTTCTATTATAGTTCTGTACTTGGATAATAATAATTAAGGATCTCAATTAATATCATGATAAATTGAATCTATTTAAGATATAAGGCAGGGAAATGAATTTTTAAAAACATTAGATGATTAACATGGCATCATCAGCTTAAATCATCATTTCGATATGCAAAACAAAAGAAGGTAAAATATGAAGAACAGAACAAGATGCTTATTTTCTAAAGTTTAAAAAGTAAATCAACATGCAAACAACTATACTGGACTGAAGAACTACCCTGAAGAATACTCACTTTATTCCAAGATAGTGTCTCTAAACCAGCTTTCAGACAAACAGTAACAACTACATACTGTGCAAAGAGATGGAAAGGGGAAATAGATTGGGAGAATGTATTAAAATTTCCATTAGGGTCCACATCACCCCACTCCCTCCCTGACTCCCCCTACCCCCGACCCCCCTTCTCCATGTCCAGTGAACTCTGGTGCCATAGTTGCTAATTGCTTTACTAGCTTTTAATTAAGGAGAGAATGTATTGCCTCTCAGTAAGTGCTTCATATTTAGAAGCCCTTCAGAATATGACAAAAGCCATGCTTCTATCATGAGCTTATATTTACATTCTTTATAAATGGAATGGAAGATTTCTTTCTGATTAGAAATCCAAGTGCCATCGATAAAAAGCACAGTTGAACGAGGGAGATTGAAATCGCCGTAAAAAGCATTTTGGCTTATTCTTGGCCTTTTGCATTTGGACATATACATACTTTAGAAATAGCTCATCAGGCATCTGGGGCTTTTGATTGGGATTACAGTAAATCTATAAATCAATGTGAGGACAGCTGACTTCCTTTATAGTATTGAGTATTTCTCCATTTAGACGTTCTTAATGTTTCCAATCAAGTCTTATAATTTTCCTCAGAAGTCATGGATGTCATTTGTTAGATTTATTCATGTTTTTCCTATTTTTGATACAATGGTAAAATAGTATGTAAATTTTTTATTTTCCAAATATTTATTGTTGGTATATTGAAATAGGATTTCTAATTTTTTAAATATTGGCCAATATCCAGCAGGCTGCCAGCCTCTCTTAGTAACTGTAATATTTTATCTGTAGAATTTTTTTGTGTTTTCTGCGTGCACACTTGTGTCATCTATGGTTGAAAACTAGCTTTTCCCCTTTCAACGTCTTGTGCTCCTCCCCTTATCTTACTCCTCCACGATGGCGAAGAAAGGTGGGAAAACCAAGCACCTTTCTTACTTTTCATCTATTCTTAATCTCAAAAGAAAAAAAAAAAAGCTTTCAGTGTTCCATTAAGTATGATTTTGTCACAGTGTGGGTTCCTGTGCAGCAATAGACGTGTGATACACTCGGTGTTTAAAGTCCTGCTTTTGAAGCAGACTTTATGTCCACTCTTCTCGCTCTAGACTCAGCGTTGCAGCTAGCCTGCGTCGTCCCATCTAAGCTTCTCCAAAACCTTAAGGGTGGCAAGGCACCGGCCCCTGCCTACCAGTCCAAGTTCGTCTTTGCCATTATCCTGAACCTCCCTTGCCCGCCACACGGTTTGCGCTGGGCTTTAGTTCCACTGGCCGCCTTTAATTCCCTGAGAGCATCAAGGCAGACTCTACCTCCCTGCAGGTTTACTCCATTCCTCCAGCTGCTGTGTTTTGGCTTAGTGCTTCCTCCAACTCACTGGCACTGGGAACAGCATGATGTCACCATGCTGCCCCCGCCAACTCTCCCATTTCTCCCCTGACATCTCATTTTGAGGTTTTTAGCATTGGTGCCGTCCCCTCTACTTCTTTGGTTGCTGTGCTGAACTGATTTTGCCATAGTTTGTTGTTGCTGGTTTTACTGTGTATATTCATTTTTTGTCTTAGGAGGTTGAGATTCCTTTATATCAATTTACTCGGGCATCTTAAAAGGAATATCATTTATGGTTGGATGCATGCATGTCTATGTGTGAGGAGGTCTGAAAAGAAGGAAATTTACTATATGCGTATTTCCAAATAAATAAGAAAATACTACCTAACCTCATTTGATGTTTAGGAAGATACAACACAGAGTTAAAAGCCACGCCCATTATCATGAAGTAATAACGACAACCAGCTAAAGTGAAAAGAGGCAATATGCCAATAAATTGCTTCTTATGTAGAAGAAAACATGAGGAAAAACATGGTTTGTGGTTTTGTTGTTCCAACATGTGTTGTTAAATGAAAAAAAAAAAAAACCAAACATGCAGAGGAATATGTTTCCACTTGCAGACCAAAAGAATAACATACAACATTGTGAATAAGACACAAAACTCAGAAGCCATAAAGAAAAATATCAATAAATTTAACTACATAAAACCAACATGCAGAATACATGCATGACAAAAATGGCATGAAAAATAATATGCAAAACTGGAAATACATTTATGTAACAGATATGGGGGGAAAATTAACATCCTTAACACATAAATATCTACTACTACTAATAAAAGGACCAACAACCCTGTAGGACAATTGGTAAAGTAATTCAACAAACTTTTATACACACACATACAAAAGAAATGAAAGGGTTTTTTTTTACTTCATGCACATACGCTATCCTCAAAGCAAAAACTGCAATAGAATACCATTTTACCTACTCGATCAAAAAGTGTGGTAAGACTACCGCCAGTGGGGGGCTTAGGGAAACTGATATTCTCATGACTAACTGTGTACAACCTATTTGGGGGATACTTTAGTAATAATTTCCGAGATTCACAGTACTCTCTGATCCAGCCAGTTACCCTTCTAGAAATTTATCCTACTGATCTACCTACCCGTGGGCGTAAAGAATAGACTCTGCAACACTGTTGATAATGGCAAAGGACCCAGAACAATCTTTCCACTAATAGGAGACTAGTTAAATACCATCACCCAGGTACGCTGTGTAGTGAAAAAACAAGATATAAAATAGCATCTCCCTACTTGTGCAAAAGAAGAGAGGATAATATACATTAGGTACATGTATTTCACATTCCTACAAAGTACATATGTGTGTGTATATATACACACACACAACACACATGCATATGCAACCACTGTTCCTCCTTGGAAAAAGTATGGGAGCATGAGGGAGATTTAAAACTTATGGAATTCTTATAATGCTTGAACTTTTCAATTAAAAACTAGAAAAAGCGATTGAATCATATGGGTAATCTTACCGTATAAATGAAATTTCCAAGAAACAAATAGTCTGTAGTGTAACCCCCTTGTAAGACCATATCTGAAAAATGAAAAAGTCATTTATTTATTTTTATAGAGTTTTAAATATAGATTTGAATTTATTTTTACCAAAGGTACCCATATTGGCCACCAAAAATGTTTCTCAATTGTTGGTCATATTTCTAAAGTGACAACGATGCTCGCTTCACCTGTCGTTGTGACACTTTTCCATTTCTCACTCCAAAGATATATTAAGCAACAAATGAATCAGTAAATTGCAAGGAGCACATGAATGTGATTATTAAACCTAGTTTCACATGCAAATAAGCCATCTGGGAAACCGAAAGTCCAATCCAATGAGTGACGCTGGAAAACAAGATTAGGATTTTCAGGATTTTGAAATAACACCTCTGACACTATTCCTTTCCCAGGATTACTAAAATAATAAACCTAACAGGTAACTTAAATTTACAATGGAATTTCATAGTCTCTTCAATTATTGCTAAATCTGCTATAACTTATGAATTTCATTCTGTATAAAGAGTCAAAACTATCTCAAGATTAGGATGATTTTTTTTCACTTATTTTCACTTTTTATTTTTTTTTTTTTAATGTTTATTTTTGAGAGAGAGAGACAGAGACAGAGCATGAGTGGAGGAGGGGCAGAGAGGGGGAGACACAGAAGCAGAAGCAGGCTCCAGGCTCTGAGCTGTCAGCACAGAGCCCGGCGCGGGGCTCCAACCCAGGAACCGCGAGATCATCATTACCTGAGCCGAAGTCGGACGCTTAACTGACTGAGTCGCTCAGGTGCCCCTTATTTTCCCTTTTTAAAATTCTCGAATATATACTGGTGCTTCTGGTCCTGGTTGATATGGAAATATTGGGGTGCAAATCCCTGATCTTAATACCAATTCAGAAGCTCACTCATTCCATTTTCTCCTGATTAAGAACTCACTAAAAATACACAAGGCTCATACCCTTTCTTAAAATTATCTGCAGTGGAATATTAGGGCATCTCATTGACAGAACCTAGAGGTAAATATGTGGGGTCACCTAGGGAAGTGACAATGAGTCTGGATTGTGTATAGACCTAACTTGGTGAGTTTTATTGGGAATGGGGTGACAGTATAGATGAGAACAATCTTTTAGCTGCCTAGAAACAGGGAGAAAACTGCAAAAAAAGGAAAAAAAAGGCCATATTGACTTATGTTGTCCAACTGCATATTCACAAAGGGAAAAGAGAAAGGGAAGCTTTGTTGGGTCACCAGGGAAACTTCCACTATGCACATGGTGATGTGAAACAGAGATTCTTTTCCTTCTGGATACTGTACAAAATCAATGATGCAAATAGAGAAAACCTCCACAGAATCTTTGTCGGGGTAACTATGAGACAAAAAAAAAAAAAAAAATCCACAATCTCAGAAAGCTAATTAGAGTTTCGAAGCAGCTAAGGTGAGCACAGAAGCTGTGCTTGGTAAGTGATGGTCAAGGTTCCAGGGTAAAGCAAATATCAAGCTGGCTGAGGGCAGCAGACCTCGGAAAATATCGGCAAAAATACTCCCCTTAAAAGAAACTTCTTCCAGTAGCTGGGAAAGAAAAATCTGGTTTCTTGAGGAATAATACAGAAGTAGCAGGCACAGCATCAATAAAAAGAGACTGTAGGGAAAAAGGCAGGATAGTCTATTCTACATGATTTATATGGTTATTATCCACTATACTATACTATACTATACATTTGTGTAATGTATAAAATATGTTTGCAAATGGTTTGAAAGCAAATAAATAGAAGACCAGCAAAACTTATTAGATGATGTATACTCACCAAAGGAATTTTGGAAAAAAACCTATTTTACCCAGCTAACAAAGAAATGATTGGAGAAGCCAGAGCAAAAAAGGCTTGTTGTGAGCATTTGATATGTTAATTGTAGAATTAAAATGAAGAAGGCAAAACCAAAAACAAACATAGTGTTAGAATAATCAATATGATTGTGGTTATTCAGTGCCCAGACAATGTGGAAATGATGTTAATTCATACAATATCTGAGGGCATATGTGAATGAGACGGGAAGTAGAGTAAGTTTGCAGATTGTCTCAACTATAATTAGGAGTCAAATAAGAACATTCAAAGCTAACAATCAAGTAATGGAATTATAAGTTTATATAAAGTGTAAAGGTTTACCGTGTGCAAGATAATGGGATGCTAGAGGAAAGGGAAGGGAAATGGAAGAATGGGAAACAAAATTTTTTCATACTTGGAAACAAATGGATTTGTCCAAAGAAAGAGAGCAATGTCTATTAAACTTATAATAAAAATAAGCATAAGAACAAAAATCCAAACCTTCCTGAGTACCAGAAGACAGTACACAAGGAACTCACAAAGAAATCCAACCACATAATTAAAGAGTAGAAAAAATATATTGAAACAGGAAATGTGAAATCTGAGATATTGCAAAGAAAACCTATTTTTTTGAAAAAAAAACATCTCTCTGATTATATGTCAAGAACAAAACAGTTCTATACTGTATACAAGCAACAGGCCTTAAAAAAAGTAATTCATAAAGTTTGAAAAGCAAATTACAGGAAAGGAAAATACAAATTAAAAGCATACAACATGGTATTAATATTAATTAAGAAATTGAGGGTGAAGAGAATTAAACAAGCACTTTATAATGCCAAATGGTACAAAAGGCAATGAATGTGAAACAACTTGGAGTACTGGAAGAACAAATAACATTTCTACACCATAAACTATGAGAAATTAAAAGGGAAACAAATATTTTAGTAGGAGAAGACTTTCACTCACCTTTCTCAGTACATGACAGACCAGTGACAAGAAAATTAGCAAGACCAGGACTCTACCTGCCACCCATGAAGAAGTAGCAGTACTTTTCCTCTTGCTATAGTCAATTAGAAAATTGGATGGGGGGCACCTGGGTGGCTCATTCGGTTAAGCGTCCAACTCTTGATTTCGGCTCAGGTCATGGTCTCATAGTCACGAGATGGAGCCCTGCTTTGGGCTCTGCAGTAAGCATAGAGCCTGCTTGGGATTCTCTCTCTGTCTCTCTCTGTCTCTCTTTCTCTGTGTCTCTGTCTCTGTCTCTCTTTCTCCCTCTGCCCCCTCCCCTGATTATGTATGCGCTCTCTTTCCAAAGAAGGAAAGAGAATTGGATGAAACATATGAAATAATTTCTTCAGACATTGGGTAAAAAGCAGCACCGGACTGTGATCCCTGAGAGACGGGTAAAGAGACCCACTCCTGCCCTTGCTTCCATACCTGGAGGCAATTTCTGGTCTGTGCAGGGAGGAAGAGCCCAAAGATGGGTCAACACTTTGGCTAAGTTAATGAGACAGAGATTGGACCTTAGAGAGGTGGCTGGAATTTGTAGAAATGAACACTGGAAATGAGGGAACTATGCAGAGAATGAGCTCCAGAAATTCTTTGGCTGAATGCCAATCTGTATATGGGTACTGAGAAATTTCACAAGGCCACCAACGAGCAGTTACTGTGGGAAACCAAGTTACCACAGAACTGCGAGTCAAAACTTGCCAGATCTAATTGCTAGAAATTACTCTTATTTCCATGGGCCAAAGTAAAGAGACCTTATTCAATATATGAAGCATTCAGTAGACACCTAAGAAGAGATAACCCTTGTATAGGAACTAAATTACTTCTTAAGTAAAAGATACTCTAGACTCACTTGAAGAAGAAGAAAAACAAATCTTAGAACGATCAAACTATTCATAAGGAATGTAACTTCCTGTAAAACCAAAGTCCAAGTATTTAAATGTATACAACAGAAAACATTCAACAGCATAAAATTCACAATGTCCAGCACCCATTATAAAATTGCGGTCTATGAAGAAGCAAAACTTTGAACCACAGCCAGGAGAAAATTGGCCGTAGAATCAATAGAAAAAAACAGATACTGCAGTGAATTAGCAGAAAAATCTTTTAGATAGCTATTACAGTTACACTCAATCATTTGAAAGAAAGCAATGAGAGAAAGATGTAAAAAAAGACCCAGTGAACTTAGGCAAAAGAAACTAAAAATGAACCACAGAGAGAACAAAGATGGTATGAATGAACAGAGATGTGGGAAATATCAAGAGTTCCAATAGATGTGTGCTTGAAGCCCCAGAAAAAAAGGAAAGAGTGAGAGAAAAATATATATAAAAAGAAATGATCAAATTTTTCCATATTTGATGGAATCTATAAATCAGCAGACCCCAAGAGCAATCTCCAGAAGGATAAATGCAAATAAAACAACACCAAAGCATGTCAGTATCAAATTGCTGAAAATCAGCAATGAAGAGAAAAATCTATAGACTACACAAAAATAGAAAACATAATAAATACATGAAGAGAAACAAATAGGAAAAATATCAGACTTCCCAATGAAATAGTGCAAATCAGAAGACAGCAAACATTTTCAAGTGTTGAAGAAAATAAACTTCCAATCTAGAATTCTGTACACAGAAAATTTTTTTCAAAATTGAAGGCAAAAGTATTTTGAGAAACAAAATTTGAAAGAATATCCATTTCCTTTAAATTTAAAAAGAATTTAAATTATCTTTAGATAAAAGGAGGCTACAAAATCAATGACCTAATCTTCCAACTTCAACAAGTTGGAAAGGAGCAAATTAAATCTCAGTTAAATAGAAGGGAAAGGAATAATAAGAGTAGAAATTAATACAATAGGGAAAAAGACAAACAGTATATAAAATCAGTGAGACCAAAGTTGGTCTTTTTTTTTTTTTTTTAATTTTTTTTTTTTTTTAACATTTATTTATTTTTGAGACAGAGAGAGACAGAGCATGAACGGGGGAGGGTCAGAGAGAGGGAGACACAGAATCTGAAACAGGCTCCAGGCTCTGAGCTATCAGCACAGAGCTCGAACTCACGGACCGCGAGATCATGACCTGAGCCGAAGTCGGCCGCTTAACCGACTGAGCCACCCAGGCGCCCCCAAAGTTGGTCTTTTGAAACTATCAATAAAGTTATCTAGCTGCACTGATCACCACAAAAAAAGAGAATTCAAAATTACCAATGTCAGTAATGAAAGAGAGAATTATCAGTAGTTATCAGTATGGGTATCACACATAATAAGGGAATACTATAAACAAATGTATGTCAATAAGTGTGACAACTTGGATGAAAATTTCAAATTCCTTGAAAGATACAAATTAACAAAATAGATTCAATAAAAAAAAAAAACCCTGACCATCCTTATATTTAATAATAAGATTAACTTCATAATTAAAAACTTTCCTGGGGCTTCATCAGTAAATTCTATCAAATATTTATGGAAGAAATAATACTAATCTTAAACTTTTTCAGAAAATAGAGACAAGGGAAACACTGCCTAAATCAAGAAGCAAGCACTACCCTGATTCAAAATCCAGACCAAGAATATTATGGGTTAAGTCAGACAAATATCTCTCATAAACTTAAGTACAAAATCCTTAGCAAATATAAACAAATCAAATCTGAAAATAATCACCTTAAGAGATGCATTTAAAAATAATTTGATCAAATCCAAAATCTGTTCACAATAAACAGCTTCAGCAAACTAGAAATTAAAAGAAACTTCCTCAACATGCTAATGGACATCTATGGAAAAGCTAATATCATAACTAATGGTAAAAGGAATTTTTCTTCTTAATATTAGGGAAAAAAACAAAACATGTCCACACCTACCACTTCTGTTTAAAATTGTTTTGAAGGTCATAGACTGTGCATTAGTGCAAGAAGAAAGGAAAGAAAAGAAGAAATAAACCTCTCTTTATTCACAATGTGGTATATATAGAAAATACTAAAACGGCAAAAAAACAGTTACTAGGAAAATTAGTGAATTTAGCAAGATCACAGGGTGCAAGTTATTGTGAGAAATAAAATGTATTTCTATATGATAACAATGAAAAGTTGGAAAATAAGATATAAAAATACCACTTACAGTAGCATCCAAAACTTGCATAGTGATGGATAAGTTTAACAAAAGTTGTGCAAAGACTGTACATTAAAAACTACAACAAATTCCTAGGAGAAATTAAAGACAACTTAAATCATTGGAGAGATATACTATGTTCAGGAACTTGAAAACTTGATAATATTAAGATGTCATTTCTCCTGAAGGTAATCTATAGACTAAATTGCAATCCAAACCTCAGTATTTTTAATTAGAATTTCAACTGATTTTAACAATTTTTATTGAAACTCAAAGGACTTAGAATAGCCAAAATTTTTTCAGAGAAGTTATATTACCTGGGTCGGGATTTAAATATGAAGTATAATTATCAAGACAATATGGTCTAAGAATAGATTTATGTCAGTGAAACATAGAGATTCCAGATACAGATCCATTCATACAGCTTCAAAGATGCCAACATAATTCCATGGGAAAAGCACAATCTTTTCAACAAAAGGTACTGGAAAAACTGGCCATCAATAGGCAAAAGATAAATCTCAACTCTTACATCAATCCATAAACAAAAATTAAGATCAGAAAACTGAAAAACAAACTTCTAAAAGAAAACAGTATTAAGTGTTTGTAATCTTGCAGTGAGCAAAGGTTTCTTAGGATGAAAACAAAAACACAGACCATAAAAATGTTTGATAAATTGGACCTAAATTTAAAACTTCTGACTTTAACAATATTAAGAAAATTAATCAAGCCATAGATTAAGGTATAAAATTACAGTGTATACGTGACAAAGAACTCTTATCCAGAAAGAACACTAGCAACTCTGTGGGACAACTACAACAATTCAATTAAAAAATGGGTAAAGTACTTGGGAAAAAAAAACCTCCCTCAGAGGAGGTATACAAATGGCAAACAATCACATGAGGAGATGCTCTGTATCATTAGTCATCAGAAAAATACAAAATAAAATCACAAAGAGCTAGTGTATAATATTTTAGTGATGTTGTAAACAGTAAGTGAGACATGATAAAATGGGGTGAACTTATGCACATTGGATTTCTAATTTAAGATTATTTGATAGGAAACAGTCAAACATGCAGAATCTGTATGTACATCATACATGTAGTCCCTGATTTATGTGTATCCGAATTGCAAATGGCCTCCCTATAGGATTCGCTTCTATGGTAACAGAACCTTTCCGAGGCTTTTCTGTGAGGCTCTTGTGCTCAGGTCTTGATACTTGCACCCGCCACCACTCCTGCCTTCCTGCCTTGAGAGCCTATAAACCACAGCTGCTGGAGGTACCCAACTGCACCTTGCACCCGACCACCTCGACCTCTGTGAACTCTGAGAGGGTGAAAATAGTGGTATCTGAGCAAGTCAGTGACACCATTGGAAGTAAATTAAGGGGAGAATGCATCCCAAATTCTAAATTTTTAATGACCTTTTGGAATATAAGATTTTCATTAGCTATAAATCACCAGAAATACAGTTAATACCATACAATGCAAAGCATATTAAAGCATTAAAAACAGTGCAAACGTTTTTACATATATGTAAAATCATTCCTTGCCTATTTCTTTATTTCTTTACACTTGTACTAGAGCAGTAATTCCCAAACTTGTCTGTACTTCGGAATCTTCTGGTGAGCTTCACAAACCACTGATGCCTGTGGCCGAACCACAGAGATTGTGATTCAGGTCGTTTGGGGGTGGTTTGGGCTTCTGGAATTTTTTAAAAAATCTCTCACTGATTCTGACGTACAGACAAGTTTGGGAACTGCTACATATACTAGAAAATGGTAGGGATGATGATCCTCTCTCTCTCTACTTACTTTCAAAGTCCTGCATTAATAGATGTCATGTGATACAAGTTAAAACATAACACTATGTAGATAATGTAAGTTTGGTCAGTTACATTTAGTATGACACATTTAGGCTGAATTTACAAAGTAGGAACCTGGAAACACTGGTTGTCATTTCACAGAACTCCCCGATGGTGAGTGAGAGTTTGTGATTACGTGGTTTGCTTGCCTGTTAGGTACGGAACGCCTTTAAATTTGAACATGTATTATACCTATTTGTGTGGTGTTGTGGGCAGTTAAGTAATTCAGTCCCATTAATTTGTAAGGAAATTTGCAAAGATTATTTTATCTTAGTTACTCCTCTGTCCCACCCAGTAAGCACAAATAATCATAATTGTTTATTTCTTGTAGAGAATGTAAGGGTGTTGTGTGTGTGTGTGTGTGTGTGTGTGTGTGTGCGCACATGCTGGGGGACATTTTACATGTTATGAGATTGAAAATTTTAGTGAATCTTAGAGAAAAATGCTTAAAAATGAATGTTTTAAAAAGAATTACTGTATTTTTAAAAATTGTTTTAAAAGCACATTTTATTTTACTTTTGAGAGAAAGAGAGACAGAGTGTGAGCAGGGGAGGAGCAGAGAGAGTGAGAGACACAGAATCCGAAGCAGGTTCCAGGCTCTGAGCTGTCAGCCCAGAGCCCAGTGTGGGGCTTGAACTCACAAACCCTGAAATAATGACCCAAGCCGAAGTCGGATGCTTAACGGACTGAGCCACCCAGGAGCCCCAAGAATTACTGTATTTAATACTTGACATTTAACAAGAGAAATTCCGTAAGATACAAATTTAATAAAACCATAGTATTTCTTGTTCTGGATTTGCATTCATTATTACCACAGTGGTTCAAATTCCTTTCTCCATTTTGAGGATGAGCTAAGATCCCCCAAATATAGTCTATTTATTGTATACAATAAGTCTTTACCAGATTTATTGACACATAATTTACATACCATACATCCACACATTCAAAGTGTGCAGCTCAATGGCTTTTAGTATATTAACAGAACCAGGCAACTATCAGCATCATCAGCTTGAGAACACTTTCCTTCCCTCACAGAAGAAACCCCAGACCTCTTGGCTATTACTGCCCCATCCATCCCCCAGCCTTAGGCAAACACTAATCTGCTTTCAGTCTTTATATGATTTGCCTGTTCTGAACATTTCATGTAAATAGACTCATATAATATGTGGTCTTGTGACTAGCTTCTTTCACTTAGTGTAATGTTTTCAAGATTCATCACTGTTGTAGCATGATCGATACTCCATTCCTTTTTGTTAATAAACACTATTCCATTCATTGTATGTATATAGCACATACCCATCATATATCCATTCATTGATTAATGAACATTTGGGTTATTACGAATAAAGCTGCTATGTGTACAAATTTTTCTGTGGCATAGACTTTCATTTCTCTTGGGCATATACCTAACAGCGTAATTGCTGAATAATACGGTAACTCAATGCTTAACCATTACAGGAAATGCCTGACCGTTTCCCAAAGGGGCTACACCATGTTACATTCCTGCCAGCGGTGCATGAGGGTTCCAGTCTCTACATCTTTGCCAACAGTCATTGCTGTCTGTCATTTTGATGATAGCCACCCTAATGGACATGAAGTATTACCTCATTGTGGTTTTAATTTGCATTTGTTTAATGATTAATGATGTTGACCATCTTTTCATGTATTAGTTATTTGAATATCCTCTGGGGAGAAAGGTCTATTCAAATCTTTGGCATGTTTTAAAAATTGGGTCTTTTTGTCTTTTTACTGTTGAGTTGTAAGTGTTCCTCATACATCCCAGATAGAAATCCTTGTTATAATGTGTAAATGCTTTGTTCTATTCCGTGGGTTGTATTTATACTTTTTTATTGAAGTATAACTGACATACAATGTTATATTAGTTTCAGGTGTACAACATATTGATTAGACAATTCTATTCATTACTCGGTGCTCACCACAGTAAGTGTTAGTCACCATTTGTCACCATAAAAAGTTATTACAGTATTACTGACTCCATTCTCTATGCTGTATTTTTCATCTCCATTTATCTATTTCACCCATTCCCCACCTACCTGCCATCTGGTCACCAACAGTTTATCCTCTGTATTTGTCTAGCATTTTGTTCAATTGTTTTATTCAATTTGTTTTGTTCATTTGTTTTGTTTTTTAGATTCCACACGTAAGTGAAATCATACGGTATTTGTCTTTCTCTGACTTAACTTCACTTAGCATAATAACCTCTAGGTCTGCCCATGATGTCACAAGTGGCAAAAAAAAAAAAACAAAAACAAAACAAAAACCTTGTTCTTTTTTATGGCTGAGTAATATTCCATTGTATGTATATGTATGTGTGTGTATGTGTGTGTATGTGTGTGTGTACACACATACCACATCTTGTTTATCCATTCATCTATAGATGGACACTTGGGACGCTTCTGTATCTTGGCTATTGTAAATAGTGCTGGAATAATCCTAGGGGTGTGTATATCTTTTTGAAATTCTGTTTTTGTTTTCTTTGTGTTAATATCCATTAGTGGGATAGCTGGATCATATGGTGTTTATATGTTTCATTTGTGAGGAACCTCCATACTGTTTTCCACAGTGGCTGCCCCAGTTTGCATTCCCATCGACAGTGCATGAGGGCTCCCTTTTGACCACATCCTCATCAACACTGATTTCTTATCTTTTTGGTATTAGCTATTCTGATGGGTGTGAGGTGATATCTCACCGTAGTTTTGATTTGCATTTCCCTGATGATCAGTCATGTCGAGCATCTTTTTATGTGTCAGTCGGCCATCTGGGTGTCTTCTTTGGGAAGACATTCAGGTCCTCTACCCATTTTTAATCAGATGCCTTTTTTTTTATGTTGAGTTCTTTTTGTATTTTGGATATTAACTCCTTATCAAATGTATCATTTGCAGATATCTTCTCCCATTTACTAAGTTGCCTCTTGTTTTGTTGATGGTTGCTTTTGCTGTGCAAAATCTTTTAGTTTTGGTGTAGTCCCACTAATTTATTTTTTCTTTTGTTTCCCTTGCCTGATGAGACATGTGGATAAGTGTGTTGCTAAGCCTAATGTCCAAGGATTACTGTTATATATTCTTTTAAATTTTTTAATTTCAAGTCTCACATTTAGATTTTTAATCCATTTTGAATTTATTTTTGTGTATGGTGTAAGAAAGAGGTCTAGTTTCATTCTTTTGAATGTAGCTGTCCAGTTTTCCCAACACCAATTTTTTTTTATTTTTAATGGTTTTTATTTTTATTTTTTTTTATGAAATTTATTGTCAAATTGGTTTCCATACAACACCCAGTGCTCATCCCAAAAGGTGCCCTCCTCAATACCCATCACCCACCCTCCCCTCCCTCCCACCCCCCATCAACCCTCAGTTTGTTCTCAGTTTGTAACAGTCTCTTATGCTTTGGCTCTCTCCCACTCTAACCTCTTTTTTTTTTTTTTCCTTCCCCTCCCCCATGGGTTTCTGTTAAGTTTCTCAGGATCCACATAAGAGTGAAACCATATGGTGTCTGTCTTTCTCTGTATGGCTTATTTCACTTAGCATCACACTCTCCAGTTCCATCCACGTTGCTACAAAAGGCCATATTTCATTCTTTCTCATTGCCACGTAGTATTCCATTGTGTATATAAACCACAATTTCTTTATCCATTCATCAGTTGATGGACATTTAGGCTCTTTCCATAATCTGGCTATTGTTGAGAGTGCTGCTATAAACATTGGGGTACAAGTGCCCCTATGCATCAGTACTCCTGTATCCCTTGGGTAAATTCCTAGCAGTGCTATTTCTGGGTCATAGGGTAGGTCTATTTTTAATTTTCTGAGGAACCTCCACACTGCTTTCCAGAGCGGCTGCACCAATTTGCATTCCCACCAACAGTGCAAGAGGGTTCCCGTTTCTCCACATCCTCTCCAGCATCTATAGTCTCCTGATTTCTTCATTTTGGCCACTCTGACTGGCGTGAGGTGATATCTGAGTGTGGTTTTGATTTGTATTTCCCTGATGAGGAGCGACGTTGAACATCTTTTCATGTGCCTGTTGGCCATCCAGATGTCTTCTTTAGAGAAGTGTCTATTCATGTTTTCTGCCCATTTCTTCACTGGGTTATTTGTTTTTCGGGTGTGGAGTTTGGTGAGCTCTTTATAGATTTTGGATACTAGCCCTTTGTCTGATATGTCATTTGCAAATATCTTTTCCCCTTCCGTTGGTTGCCTTTTAGTTTTGTTGGTTGTTTCCTTTGCTGTGCAGAAGCTTTTTATCTTCATAAGGTCCCAGTAATTCACTTTTGCTTTTAATTCCCTTGCCTTTGGGGATGTGTCGAGTAGGAGATTGCTATGGCTGAGGTCAGAGAGGTCTTTTCCTGCTTTCTCCTCTAAGGTTTTGATGGTTTCCTGTCTCACATTCAGGTCCTTTATCCATTTTGAGTTTATTTTTGTGAATGGCCAACACCAATTATTGAAGAGACTGTCTTTCCCCATTGTATATTCTTGCCTCCTTTGTTGTAGATTGACTGTATAGGCTTGGGTTTATTTCTGGAGTCTCTATTCTGTTGATTCATGTGTCAGTTTTTATGTCAGTGCCATATTGTTTTGATTACTGTAGCTGTGTGGTGTATCTTGAATCTGGAATTGTAATACATACCTCCAGATTTGTTCTTTTTCAAAAGTGCTGTGGCTCTTCAGGATTTTTTGTGGTTCCGTACAAGTTATAGGACTATTTGTTCTAGTTGTGTGAAAAATGCTATTGGTATTTTGATAGGAATCACACTGAATCTTTAAATTGTTTTGGGTATTATGGACATTTTAACAATATTAATTTTTCCGACCACAAGCATGATATATCTTTCCATTTGTTTGTGTCAATTCAGTTTCTTTCACCAGTGTCTTATAGTTTTTGGAGTATAAAGTCTTTTACATCTTGATTAAATTTATTTCTAGGTATTTTATTCTTTTTTGTGTAATTTTAAATGGTTTTTTTTTTCTTAAATTTCTATTTCATTAGCAGGATATAGAAATGCAATAGACTTCCACAGGGCACCTAGGTGGCTGAGTTGGTTAAGTGACCAATTCTAGACTTTGGCTCGGGTCATGATCTCATGGTCATGAGATCAAGCCCTGCATTGGGCTCCATATTGTGCATGGAGCCTGCTTAAGATTTTCTCTCCCTCTCCCTCTTCCCTTCTTCTTCCTGTCCCCCCCAAAAAAAAGAAAAAGTAAAAAGAAATGCAACAGATTTCTTTATATTAATTTTGTATCCTGCCACTTTATTGAATTCATTTAGTGATTTGGGAGGTGTTGTGAGCTAAACAGTATTACATCTTTCAATCCACAAATGTTGGATGACTTTATGTCCATTTAAGTCTTCTTTAATTTCTTTCAACAATGTTTTATAATTTTCAAGGTATAAATTTTGAACTTTTGTTAAATTTATTTCTAAGTATTTTCTTCATTTTTATGCAATGGTAAATAGAATTGTTTTCTTAGTGTCACTTTCTGTTTTCTTATTGCTGTTGTCTAGAAATAAAATTGAATCTTTGTGTGTTAATCTTGTACCCTAAACCTTAATTTATCTTTAATAGTATTTTAATTTTAATAGTATTTAATTTTATATATACATATATATATATATATATATATATATATATGTATATATAAAGTCATGTCATATACAAATAGAGATCATTTTACTCTTTCCTTTCTACACTGGATGATTTTTATTGCATTTTCTTGCCCAACTATACTGCCTAGTATTACCAGAACAATGATGAATAGAAGTACTGTAAATGATATTTTTTCCTCTTTTTTTAAGCATAGTTATTTATTTTTCAGAGCGAGAGAGAGAGAGAGCATGCGTGCGAGAGGGAGAGGGAGAATGAGCGGGGGAGGCGCAGAGAGAGTGGGAGAGAAAGAATATGAAGTATGCTCTGTATTCTCAGCATGGAGCGTGATGCTGGGCTCAATCTCACAAACTGAGATCGTGACCTGAGCTGAAATCAAGAGTCAGACGCTTAACCCACCAAGCCACCCAGGTGCCCCTCATTCTTGATTTTAGGGGAAAGCATTCAGTCTTTCACCATTAAACATGTTAACTGTGGGAGTTTTGTAGATGTCTTTTATCAGATTCAGAAAGATCAATTCTATTCCTACTTTAGTGAATGTTTTTATCATGAAGATGTATTGACTTATGTCAAATGCTTTTTCTGAATTTATTGAGACAATCATGTAATTTTTGTCCTTTATTTTTATGATGAATGACATTATTTTTGTGTGTTAAACCAACCTTGCATTCCTGAGATAAATCCCATTTGGTGTTTTTGTGTGTACCCTTATATATATTTCTAGATTTAGTATGTTGATATTTTGATAAAGATTTTGCATCTATACTATTTTATGAAATTTATTTTAAAATCATTTATGAAAAGACAAGATGGGATAATGCATTTACACTGTCTTATATGATTACATAATTTCCTTTATCAATGCTCTTTGTGAACTGGGTTTACTTATTTTTAATCTGAAGAACCTCCTTTAGTATTTCTTGAAAAGCATGTATTACAGTAACAAATCCTGTCATTTTTCTGTTTATATGAGAATGTCTCTGTTTTGCCTTCATTTTTGAAAAATTATTTTGTTGGGCATAAGATTCTTGGTTGACAGGTTTTTTTTCTTTCAGCACTGCCTTCTGACCTCCATTTTTGTGTGTGTGTGATGAGAAGTCATCTGTACGTCTTAACTGGAGCTCCCTTGTCCATGAGCCACTTTTATTTCTCTGCTTTCAATATTTTCCTGTTGTTTTTGGCTTCCAACATTTTTGCTACATGTGTCTGGGTATGGATCTCTTTGCATTTATCTCACTTAAAGTTCACTGAGCCCCGTGGATGTACAAATTAATGTTGTTCAGCTAATTTGAAGCTCTTTAGCTATCATTTCCTTGAAGAGTTTTACTACTTCATTCCTTTTCTCCTCTGGTTCTTATACCCCATTTGCCTATATTGGTGTGTTTAAAGGCTTCTCATATTTCTGAGTCTGTGTTCATTTTCCTTCATTCTGTTTTTCTCTCTGGTTTTCAAATTGCATACTTTCCATTAATGTAGCATCAAGTTTCATAATTCTTTCTTCTTCCAGTTCACATTTACTGTTGACCCCCTCTAATGAATTTTTCATTTTGGTTATTAAAACTTTTCAGCTCCAGAAGTTTCATTTGGTTCTTTTTTATAATTTCTGTCTCTTTTTTGATAATCTGTTTGATGTGCCTTCATACCCTCATACCTTTAAGGATTTCTTATGGTTCTTTCAACATGTTTGTATTGGCTAATTTGAACTCTTTGTAACTCTGACATGTAGGCCCTCTCACAGGAAGTTTCTGTTGCCTACTTGTTACTGGGTATATGGGTCATGCTGCCCTGTCTCTTTGCATGTCTTGTACTTTTTGGTGTTGCTGAAAACTAGACATCTTACATAATACACTGTAGCTACTCTGGATACTAGTTTCCCTCCCCTGTCTTCAAGGCTTATATTTGTTTTGATGTTTATTTGTTCTGTGATTTGGCTGGCTATTTTAGTTGAAGTCTATTTCCCCTGTAGTATGAAACCTTGGTATTGCTCCTTGGAAGGTGCAGCCCTGAGCAGGCACACAGTCACCTTGGTTTTATCTGGTCTGTATTGACACTCCTTTTCCCTGATTTTTCCATTAAGCTACCTGACTCACTTGGTATGACACCAGTTGTTAGGCTCCACTAATTACCCACAGGATATTCTATTGTTTTTGACAGTGTTCTAGGGCATTAATTGTACAGCAGTCTGATCTGATTAAATTCAGGCTGGGATAATTTTGAGACAGGTCTTTGAGGTTTGTTCTCACCTCAGGAGGGCTATTTTTATCTGTTTCTGTACCTGGTTCTTTCTGAACCAGGCCTATGGTTTAGCTTGTTGGTCTCAATTAAGAAGAATTATTATCTTTGAGAACATCCCTAGACTTGAACTCTTCCCCCAGTATGTTTCAGTCACTTCCTTTGGAAAGAGTTTTGGGGCTGTCTTTTCTTATGTACCACCCGTTACCATAGGTAAAACCTTATTGCCACTATCTTTGGTGGTAGTGAGGTTGTCGTCACTGGTCTTCTTGGCTTGCCTTCCCAGCAATCTCTTGGAGATTCTCTTCCCTACAAGCAAGCTGTGGTGAGAGTGATCATGGATCCGGTATTCTTAGCCTATTGTGCCTGTTGTAGAGACTTTGTCCTATGGACATAGGTTGATTGGAAAAGGAGAGCTCTAACCTCTTGGCCACACTCATCAGGAATTTGGCCTCTTCAACTCAAAGTTAGGGGCAGGGGATAAGAAATGCCGGTGGCCTGGCTCTCCTGTGAGATATTGTAACATTGAGTGATCATTGAGAATACTAGTATTCCTACCCTCTTGGCCACACTTGGCTGTAGTGGAGCTTCCATCAAGCTAGGTTGTGATTAAGATAGGGAAGGAGTAGGTCATGGCTACAATGCCATAGACTCTCAATGTTCTTACTGAGTAGTAGGTTTGCTTGAATAAATGTTTCTTCGTTTGTCTTTAGGACACTATCCAGAGAAGGTGCAGAGTCACGTTTTCATAATTTTGACCAGTTTTGCTTATCTGGGTGGGAGGCAGGTCCAAGGAGCTCCTCACAACTCCATCCTAAAGGAACTTTTTGTAAACTTGTGATTTTGCTATAATTTGTTACCATTTGAAACTTTTGTCCATTGTTTTTACAGTGAAGGCCTTTAGCTATATTAATGGCAGATCCTTTCTTTTAAATACCAACAAATAACACATACAACTCAAACTCAATGTTTAAAAAATATGTCCAAGATAAAGGATATATTTCTAGTAACACCCAATGAAAATTAAATCTGGTTAAAGAAAAATAATCATATTTCACACCTTACTTTATGGCTGTGAACCCATTACACAATAGCACACTTCATAAATATATTTGGGGCGCCTGGGTGGCGCAGTTGGTTAAGCGTCCGACTTCAGCCAGGTCACGATCTCGCGGTCCGTGAGTTCGAGCCCCGCGTCAGGCTCTGGGCTGATGGCTCGGAGCCTGGAGCCTGTTTCCGATTCTGTGTCTCCCTCTCTCTCTGCCCCTCCCCCGTTCGTGCTCTGTCTCTCTCTGTCCCAAAAATAAATAAAAAACGTTGAAAAAAAAAATTTTAAAAAAAAAAATAAATAAATATATCTCCTACATTTAGATGTATTGGACCCACGTTAGTCTGTAGAAAAACTTCATACATAATGTTATTTGGAAAATCGTGTATCAGGAAAAGGAGACTTGGTCTAATAATAAAGCGTATTAAACTTGTGGTATAGTCCAAATTGTAGCATCAAGTTTGGAAAGTGAAATAAGAAAATAGACATAAATTTCAAACTTACTAATGGAGGGCACCTTGATTCATTAGAATGATTATGCTTTCTATCAGACCTGCCAACTCAAATATTTCTTAAAAACGAACAATAAGAGCACTAATTCTCAATTTACTTATGTCAGACACAAAGAAAATGCTTTCTAAAGATCAACTGTTAAGTGTCAGCTGGACTGTAATTTTATACATATTTTAAAATTCCCTTTTTGTTGCCTTCAGGTCTTTCTTTGGAAACAAACACACACGCGTGCGCGCACACACACACACACACACACACACACACACACAGAAATACTGGCCCCAGTGAGAAAAACATGCTCTTTGTTGAATATATGAAACAATGAAGCCTTTACCATGCTCCAGCATTTTCATGGGCAACCAGAAGAGAATGAAGGAATGGACCAAAGCATTTATGCATTGAAACCAAAATACCTAAAAGAAAACAAAGCAAGAAAGTTATGATAGTATGTTGGTCTAAATCTAAAAATATGTGACATTAGGAAATATACTTGCAGTTTGAAACACAGTTATAAAGCCAAAATGTTTTCCTAGATATGGAAAAATTCCATTTCTTCTACTCCTAAAAGAAATGACTATGAAATTAAAGGATATTATTTGAAAACTCATTAAACATAAATGTGTAGGATTCAAATATAGAATATTTGTTATAAAAAGTATAAAAACCTAAATTATCCAGTGAAAAAGAACCAGAAGTAGTAATTTGTAAAAGAAATAAAAATATTTTTCAATCTTTAAACTGTAGTGTTTTAAATATAATTTCTTTCATGTAATACAATCTGCACCTTTACATCGACACCCAGATTTTGGTCAAAGTAAATTTTAATAAACCATATACAATTTTCTTAAAGGAAATATTAATAATATAAAATCTCTAGGGTCAAACAAGAGTACATTGGTTAGGAGATGGTAGAACAACAGCAAAAACAAATCTTTGTTCTTTTGGTTCTAAATGTATCAGTTATTTTTATGTTTGCCAGGAAGACTTACAGATAAAGGACTAGAGGAGAAAAATACGTGGAAGAAAACATATCTGTCCTGTGACCTAAATTTCCTGAAGTAAAGCTGTTTTTAGGAAAGAATGTAAGAAACTGGTTTAAAAACACAACTAGTGCCAAACTGGAAAACCTCAAGGTTCATGGAACATTGGGCAGAATACATAGAAGTTTCTGTCTCTGTGGAGAAAAATTATCCTTGGACTTAGCACAACTCCTGTCCTTCCTAATATTAAAATGCAGATCCAAAAGGGCTAAATTGTTTCCAGTTAACGTGCTGGTATTCCAGAACAAAACTCAAGAATAGTCATGGTGATACAAAATAAAAAACTTTTGTGCACAGCAAAGGAAGCCATCAGGAAAACAAAAAGGCATCTTACTAAATGGGAGAAGATATTTGCAAATGATTCATCCAATAAGGAGTAAATTTCCAAAATATATTTGTAAAAAAACTTGTACAACACACACACAAAAACACATAATCTGATTTAAAAATGGGAAGAGAGGGGCGCCTGGGTGGCTCAGTCGGTTGGGCAGCTGACTTTGGCTCAGGTCATGATCTTGCGGTCTGTGAGTTTGAGCCCTGCATCGGGCTCTGTGCTGACAGCCCAGAGCCTGGAGCCTGTTTCAGATTCTGTGTCTCCCTCTCTCTGACCCTCCCCCGTTCATGCTCTGTCTCTCTCTCTCTCAAAAATAAATAAATGTTTAAAAAAATTAAAAAAAATAAAAATAAAAAAATAAAAATGGGAAGAGGATTTAAATAGACATTTTTCCAAAGAAGACTTACAAATGGCCAACTGACACATGAAAAGATGGTCAACATCACTAATCATCAGAAAAAGGCAAATCAAAACCACAATGAGAGACCACCTTACACCTATCAGAATGGGTAGAATCAAAAAGACAAGATATAACAAGTGTTGGTGAAGAGATGGAGAAAAAAGAACCCTCGTGCACTATTGGTAGCAATGCAAACTGGTGCAGCCACAGTAGAAAACAGTATGGAGTTTTCTCAAAAAATTACATCTAGTAATGCCATATGATCTAGTAATACCACTACTGGATATTTACCCAAGAAAACCAAAAACACTAATTCATACAGATACATGCACCACTATATTTACCGCAGCATTATTTGCAATAGCCAAGATATGGAAGCAACCCAAGTGTCCATCCGTACATGAAGGGATAAAGAAGACGTGGTATGTATATACAATGGAATACTGCTCAGCCGTAAAGTAGGAGATCCCACCATTTGCAACAATATGGATGGGCCTAGAGGGTACTATGATAAGTGAACTAAATCAGGCAGAGGATGACAAATACCATATGATTTCACTTATATGTGTGATCTAAAAAATAAACGAACAAACAAAAACCATAAGAAATCGATACAGAGAATACACTGGAAGTTGCCAGAGGAATGGGAGAGTGGAGGCATGGGAAAAATGGGTGAGGGGGGGTGAGGCTTCCAGTGTGGAATGAGTAAGTCATGGGGATAAAAGGTAAAGCACAGGGAATATAGTTAATGGTATTATAATAGTGTTGTATGCTGACTAATGGTAGCTACACTTGTATAGAATAGATGTAGGTAGAATAATGTATAGGCTTCTTGAATCACTGTTTTACACCTGAAACTAATGTAGCATTGTGTGTCAACTGTACTTCAATCAATCAATCAATGTAAAGGGAAAAAATATATTCATGGTTATACAAAAATATCTATCACGTAGGACAAATCCAATTCAGAATTATCAGGCATTAAAAAAAAAAGGCAGAAAAACACTACCCAAAATGAGGAAGTAAAAATTAATTAAATCCAGCCTACAACCAACACACATATTAAAATTTGCAGATAAGAATGTTGAAAGAGTATAACTCTATTCTTTTCCTTTTTTGAAACAGTATTTATTCTTTATGTTCAAAAGCTTAGTAGGGAAGTAGAAGATATAAAAAATTTCCAGATAGAAATTTAATAGATTAAAAACTATAAATTTTGAGGTAATAAACTTACTAGACGGCAGTAATGCAGATTCAGCATTGCAGAAGAAAGAATTAATGGCATAGATATTGCAGAAGTAATTGAAGACAAAATGATAACAAAACACCCAAACAAAACAAAATTTAACAGAGAGGAGGATGTATAAAACAAAGGTATAGGTTCAATGAAGTTTTGGACAACTTCAAGTGATCTAACATATGTATAATTGGAAGCAACAGAAGGAGAGAAGATAGGCCAGAAAAAATATTTGAAAATACAATGGCTGAAAATTTTCCAAATTTGATGTAAACTATAAACCAAGAAACTTTTTTTGTAAAGGACAAGATGGAAAAAAAACTATTTTATTCTTTGGGGGCCACAAGATCTCCATTACAACTATTCAATTCTGCTGTTGTACCTCTACGATAATCATAATGAATTTGTGAATGAATGGTCATGGCTGTTTCCCAATAAAATTTTATGAAATCAGGCAACGGACTAGATTTGGCCTATAGCCCATAGTTTGCTGAACTTTTTTTTTTTTTTTTTAACATTTACTTATTGTTGAGACAGAAAGCATGAGCGGGGGAGGGGCAGAGAGAGAGGGAGACACAGAATCTGAAGCAGGTTCCAGGCTCTGAGCTGGCAGCACAAAGCCCGACACAGGGCTCGAACTCACGAACCGTGAGATCATGACCTGAGCTGAGTCAGACACCTAACCGACTGAGCCCCGAGGGGCCCCCTCATCTTCTTAGTATAAACCTACAGATCCAAATCCTCAGTGCACCCCAAGCACAGGAACCATGAAGAAACAAGTCACCACAATCCAATTGCTCAAATCTGGGGGGAAAAAAATCTTCAAAGCATCCAGATGAAAAAAGACACATGAAAGGTATAAAGTGAGGATGACAGTAATTCCACATCAAAACAATGCAAGTAAGAAGACAATAGAAATTACTGAAAGAAATAAACTGTCAAACCTAGAATTTTATGCCAACCAAAAATAACTTTCAAAAATGAAGGTCAAATGAAGACTTTTTGAGTTCCATAAAAACTAAGAGTTCACTGCCAGCAGATTTGCACTACAAGGAATGTTAAAGGAAGCTCTGCAGGCAGAAGGAAATTAGAACACATATTAATGTGAATCCACACAAAGGGTAGAAGATTACTGGAAATGACAAAAGTATGGGTAAAGATCTAAGTGTTTCTCTTACTATTTAAGTCACTTTGAAAAATAATTGTTCAAGCACAAGTATTAATATGGTGTGGGGTTGTTAACATATGTAAAAGTAACATGTATGACAACATTAGTCCAAAGGTCAGAAGGAGAGAAATGGAAGTGTACTAGTAAGGTTTTTATACTGTATGTGAATTAGTGTATCACTTGAAGTCATACTACACTAACTTTAACAATACATGGTATAAACCCTAAAGCAAATTCTTTAAAGAAAAGAATTATAGCTAAGAAGCCAACAAGGAGATGAAATGGAATTCACAAAAATTAATCCAAAAGAAGTCAGAACAAGAGAAAACAAGGAAACAAATTATAATTAGGAAAAATCAAAAATGTATAGAAAGATCGTTAAATTTGAAACAAAACACATCAATAAACATATGAAAATGTAAATACTTTAAACATGCAGTATAGAGACGTAATATCAGACTAGATAACAAAGACTACAAACTGCCCACTAGAAGACTCAACTAAATAAATAAATAAATAAATAAATAAATAAATAAATAAATAAATGAATAAAAATAAAAGGATGGAAAAGATATATCATAAAAACACTAAAAAAAACTGGAGTTGTCATATTACTATCAGACAAAATAGACAAGATCAAAGAAGAAAATAATAAAGGTAATTTCATAATGAAAAAGGGATCAATCAAGACAATATAAGAATCCTAAACATTTATACACCTAATAACAGAACTGCAAAATACATGAAGCAAACCTGATAGAACTTCAGGGGATATAGATGAATCCATACTTTGGGTTGGAGATTTTAGTTCCTCTCCAACTGAGTAATTAGACAGAAAATTAATGTAGAAGAATGTAGAAGTTTGAACACTACGAAGTTGACCTCATTTAACATTCTGTCCAAGTAAAGATGAAATACTTATCAGATAGACCATATTCTGAGCCATGAAGTAAGACTCAATACAGGGGAAAGTGGGTGTTGGGCACTGAGGAGGGCACCTGTTGGGATGAGCACTGAGTGTTGTACGGAAACCAATTTGACAATAAATTATATTATAAATTATATAATTATATTATAAAATTATATATAATACATATTATAAATTATATATTATAATTATATTATAAATTATATTTAATATATGGGTGCCTGGGTGGCTCAGTGGGTTAAGTGTATGACTTCCCCACTCATACTCTGTCTCTGTCTCCCAAAATTGAATAACAGTTAAAAAAATGTTTTAATTGTATTTAATATAAAAAAAAGACCCATGTTTCTTCCAGGCATCTATATATTTTTTTAATTGAAGCACAATTAACATAGTGTTATATTAGTTTCAAGTGTACAATATAATGACTAATAATTCTAAACACTATTCAGTGCTCATTATGATAAGTGTACTCTTGATTCTCTATTTTACCCATTCTCTTACCCACCTCTCATCTGGAAACCACCAGTTCATTCTCTGTATTTAAGAGTCTACTTTTTGACTCTTTTTTCCTTTGTTCACTTGTTTCTTAGATTCCACATATGAATAAAATCATATGGGATTTGTCTTTCTCTGACTGACTTATTTCACTTAGCATTATACCCTGTAGGTCCATCCATGTTGTTGCAAATGGCAAGATTTCATTCTTTTTATGGGTGAGTAATAGTCCATTGCTTATATATACCACATCTTCTTTACCCATTTGTCTACTGATGGACACTTGGGTTGTTGCTTCCATATCTTGGCTATTGCAGATAATGCTGCAATAAATATATGGGTGCATAGGGATTAATATGCAAAATATATAAAGAACAAGTAAGTTTTTTTATGAGCGTAAGTTCAACTCAATACCAAGAAAACAAATAATGTGATTTAAAAATGGGCAGAGGATGGTCATGCAAGCTGGTGCAGCCACTCTGGAAAACTCAAAAAACTAAAAATAGAACTACCCTACGACCCAGCAATTGCTGGGATACAGGTGTGCTGTTTCAAAGGGACACATGCACCCCCATTTTATAGAGCACTATCGACAATAGCCCAAGTATGGAAAGAGCCCAAATGTCCATCGATGGAGGAATGGATAAAGATGTGGCATATATATACAATGGAGTATTACTCGGCAATCAAAAAGAATGAAAGCTTGCCATTTGCAACTACATGGATGGAACTGGAGGGTATTATGCTAAGTGAAATTAGAGAAAGACAAAAATGATATGACTTCACTCATATGAGGACTTTAAGAGACAAAACAGATGAACATAAGGGAAGGGAAGCAAAAATAATATAAAAACAGGGAGGGGGACAAAACATAAGAGACTCTTAAATAAGGAGAACAAACAGAGGGTTACTGGAGGGGTTGAGGGAGGGGGGGATGGGCTAAATGGGTAAGGAATCTACTCCTGAAATCATTCTTGCACTATATGCTAACTAATTTTGATGTAAATTAAAAAAAAAAAAAAAATGGGCAGAGGGCCTGAATAGACATTTTCCCAAAGAAGACATACAGATGGCTGACACATGAAAAGATGTTCAACATCACCAGTCATCATGGAAATGCAAGTCAAAACCACAATGAGATATCAATTTATACCTGTCAAATGGCTGAATGAAAAAAACTCATGGAATAACAAGTGTTGGCCAGAATGTAGAGAAAAAGGAACCTTCATGTACTGTATAAATGCAAATTGGTACACCCATCGTGGAAAACAGTATGACAGTTACTCAGAATATTAAAAATATAATTATCATGTGGTCCAATAATGGCACTTACTGTGGTATTTACCCAAATGGTACTTACCCAAAGAAAGCAAAAGTACTAATTTGAAAAGATACTTGCAGGTGTCCATATATTTTTAAAGCTTCACTAATAACTGGGATGCAGTTAGGTTTACTCTAAATCTCAACTCCGTGATCCCAGGAAGAAAGCATTCCAGAAGAATCGCTTGTCTCCTCTAAAAATAGGCCTGAGTCCCTCATTTGTATTTTCCAGGATTGGCCCAATGCACAGCATGCCTCCTGAAGCTGCTCTGTGCACAGTTTGTGGGACCACACATGGTGCCTTGTTTCTTTTTCTTTAGTTTCCCTCTGCCACATATTGTTATTTAAATCTCAGTTCCCTAGATAAACTAAACTACAAGGTAAATGATTGTATAAGGCTGCATTCCTTGGTTTTTAAATTATTTTTTTTAAGCATCAGAAAAGGAAAAGAGGTACCTTTGGAGTTGAGATGAAAACCTGCATTAAATCTTCTGTTTACCTTTGTGTTGAAAATTTTCCCTGCCTGAGAAATCCTATAGAGTTGTGGGCACCTAAGCAGGCTCTTCTCACTGCAACACTGTTCAAAGATTCCCAGAGTAAGAGGTGGTAATGAAGTGAAAATCTACATAGAAAACAAGGATTTATTAAAAAGAACTTTTAGTCTGTGACTAAATTAATAATATTGTAACAATGTCACTTTCCTGACTTTGATAATGTATTACTACTCTTAAGATATCATGGGGGAAGCTGGTTGAAGGATACACAGAACTATTTTTGCATCTTCTGGTAAGTCTTAAACTATTTAAAAATAAAAATTACTGGGGTGCCTGGGTGGCTCAGTCGGTTGAGCGTCTGACTTCTGCTTAGGTCATGATCTCCTGGTTCCTGGGTTCAAGCCCCCCACAGGGCTCGGTGCTGACAGCTCAGGGCCTGGAGCCTGCTTCGGATTCTGTCTCCTGCTCTCTTTGCCCCTCCCCCACTTGCACTCTGTCTTTCTCTGGCTCTCAAAAGTGAATAAATAATAAACAATTTTAAAAATAAATAAAAATAAAAATTATTTACAAAGAAGATATTAATAAGTCACATAGATTCAAACACATTACCAAATCACGACTTAATTTTCTGATCCAACCCTTTGGTTCAGGAGGTTACAACTGTGTAAATGTTGCTTTATGAGCATAAAATGAATACGTTTTTTCTTCTGTTTAATGAGGTAAGACAAACTGACTATCTAGATATTTTAACAATAGGCATAATAGTGCCCAATATATCTACCAATAATGACATTCGTATCCCTCATAAGAACCAGTTGTTTACAATTTTTTTTAATGTTTATTTTTGAGAGCGAGTGAGCATGAGCAGGGGAGGGGCAGAGAGAGAGGGAGACACAGAACCTGAAGCAGGCTCCAGGCTCCGAGCCATCAGCACAGAGCCCGACACGGGGCTTGAATCCACAAACTGTGAGATCATGACCTGAGCTGAAGTCGGACACTTAACTGACTGAGCCACCCAGGGGCCCCAACAACCAGTTGTTTTCTAAGCTAGTTCACTTGACAGGACTGGCACATAGTAATTACTCAGTAAATACTTCTGTGAATGTTAGATTAAACAAAAAATATATAAAAAAATTCTTTATCTTGATAATAATCAGAAACAAAGAGATGTTTCCCAGTCACTTACTCTTCAAATATTTTATTAACAATCATTATGCCAGCGACCGGATTAAATGAAAAGTACGTGACCCTTTAAAAAGTTCTGGACCTTGTCAGGGAGGGAACGCTGTAACAGCAGATACAGTAACATGAGAAAAATGGGGAAGTAAGGGAAAAGTTTAAGAAGGAGAAAGGGGAGAAAATGAGAGGAGACTAGCAGGAAGACGGAAGTGCGTGAACTATGTCCATTGAGGACTGAGAAGTGCTTTCAAAAAGACTCCTTGGATAAAGGACACTTGAAGCTCACCAGAATTTACATGTTTCTGCTCCATTTGGTTTCAGTGCCTTTGCCAGTTTAACCAGGGATTCTTCACAAAGAGCAACAAGGCTCGCTGAGCGAGTGCTTTTCACACCTCTGGGCCTCTTATGTTTGCTGTTGTCTCATTGGCCAAATCAAATCACATGACCAAACCCAGAGTCGGTGTGGGTGGGTACACCAAAGTTGTGGATGCACCAACTGGGGGAGGTTTACTATAACAATCTAACACAACACGCGACTCATGTAGATTTTCTAGAATTTTGTACAAAATATTGACAGCAACTAAATAAAGCATTACTTCTTTTTCAGTTCTTTTGTTTTGTTTTGTTTTTGACTCATTGCACTGGCTAGGACCTACATATGATGTTGAATCGAAGTGGTAAGAATGTCCATTCTTCTTGACCTTAGGGGACCAGGTTTTGCCATTAGGTATGATGTTAGCTGTAGGTTTTTCAGAGAAGCACTTTCTTAGTGCTTCTCAGAATGAGTGATAAATTCTCTCAAATGTCTTTACTGCATTTGCGGAGATGATTATATGGTTCTTCCTTTTATATCTTTTTATTTTAAGTTTTTTTTAGAGACAGCATGTGCCTGTGCAGAGGTGAGGGGCATAGTGGGGGAGAGGGAGAATCTTAAGCTGGCCCTGTGCTCAGCACAGAGGTCATAACCTGAGCAGAAATCAAGAGTCTGCCACTCAACTGACTGAGCCACCCAGGTGCCCCTTCCTTTTAAATCTTATAAAAAGGTGTATTACGCTGAATATTAAATAGTAAACCAAACTGCATTTCTGAGATAAATCCTAATTTGTCAAAAAGTTTTTTATATTGCTGGATTTGATTTGCTAGAAGTTTTTGCATCTGCAATCTTGAGGGATATGGGATTGGAATATTCTATTCTGTCTGGTTTGATATCTGGGTAATACTGCATCATAAATGAGTTGGGGTATTTCCTCCTCCTCTCTTTTCTAGAAAAATTTGTCTATATTTGTTTTGTTAATACTTCTGAAGGTTTTCTTTAATATATGGGAAGGTTTTTAACTAAGAATTTAAAATTTTTTAATAGATATGGGGCTATTACGGTTATCTATATCTTCTTGGGTGATATTTAGTAGTTTGTGTCTTTCAAGGAATTTGTCAATTTTATTCAAAATGTAAAACAGGTCATAAATATTCTTCATATTTGCTGATAGTCATTTGTTATCTGTAAGACCTGTAGACCCCTCTACCATTCATTCCTAATATTGGTTAATTTCTATCTTCTTTTTATAGTGTGCTTGATCAGTCTGAATAGAGATTTATCAACCTCATTTGTCTTGTTTTAAGAACCAGTTTTTACTGCTTTTTTTTTTTTTTTTTTGCTTTACACTTATTTTAATCATGCTGTTTTCTTTTATGTTTATTTTGCTTTGTTTATTCTGGACTTCTTTGAATCTTCCTTTTCTAGTTTCTTCAGGTTGGAGCTTGATGTTAGACCCTAAATTACTGGTATAAGCATTTAAAAAATGTAAGTGTTCTCTAAGCACTGCTTTAGCTACATCTCACATAATTTGAAAATTTTTGTTTTATTTTTTCTGTTCAAAATATCTCCTAAATATTCGTGCGATTTCTTCTGTGACCATGATGTATTTAGAAGTGTGTTCGTTAATTATCAAATATGTGGGTGTTTTCCTAAGGAATTACTGTTATTCCTTTATTGTTTATTGTTACTGCTATGTAGTTTAAATCCACTGAGATCAAAAGAACATCTTCTGTGTGATTTTAATCCTTTTCAATTTACTAAGACTTGCCTTATCACTCAGCATGTAGTCTATTGATGAATGTTTTATATGCAACTTGAAAAGATTGTGTATTTTGCTGTTGTTGAGTAGAATTTTCTATAAATGTCAAAGGAAAGTTCTTTTACTGAGGTATAGTTGACTCCTAATGCTACATTAGTCATACAACATAGCAGTCAACAACTCTGTACATGATGCTGTGCTCACTTCAAGTGTAACCACCCCTTATCACCACACAACACTATTATGATATCATTGACTGTATTCACTCTGCTGTACCTTTCATCCCATGACTTATTCATTCGTAACTGGAAGCCTGTATCTTCCACCCACCTTTATGCATTTTGCCCATCCCCCAGCCCTCTGACAACTACCAGGTTATGCTCTGTATTCATGGATCTCTTTTGGCTTTGTTGCTGTTGTTGTTAGTTTGTTCACTTGTTTTGTTTTTAGATTCCACATGTAAGTGAAGTCATCTGGTATTTGTCTTTCTCTGACTTATTTCACTGAGTATAATACCGGCTAGGTCCATCCATGTTGTTACAAATGGCAAGATCACAGTCTTTTTTTTTTTTTTTTTTATGACTGAGTAATATCCTTTTGTGTGTATATACATCATCTTTATCCGTTCATCTATGGGTGGACACTTGGGATGCTTCCACGTCTGGGTATTGTAAATAATGCCACCACAAACATAGGGGTCCACATATCTTTCAGAATTAGTGTTTTCATTTCTTTGGGTAAATAACTAGTAGTAAAATTACTAGATCCTGTGATATTTTTATTTTTAATTTCTTGAGGAAACTCTATACTTTTTTCCACAGTGCTTGCACCAATTTAAATTCCTACTAATGGGGATTTCCCTATTGGTTCCCTTTTCTCCACATCCTTGCCAACACTTGTTATTTCCTGTCTTTTTGTTATTAGCCATTCTGATATGTGTGAGGTGATATCTCATTGTGGTTTTGATCTGCGTTTTCCTGATAATCACTAATGTTAAACATCTTTTAATGTTGTCTGTTGGCCATCTGCGTGTCTTCTTTGGAAAAATGTCTATTCAGGTCCTCTGCCCATTTTTCAATCACATTTTTTTAATGTTGAGTTGTATAAATTCTTTACATATTCTGTATATTAATTCCTTATTGCAATGTCTTGCAAATATCTTCTAGGTTACCTTTTTGTTTTATTAATGGTTTCTTTTGCTCTACATTTTATTTTGGTAGAGTCACAATAGCTTATTTTTCTTTTGTTTCCCTTGCCTGGAGAGATATATCCTTAAATATGTTGCTAAGGATGATGTCCAAGAAATTACTGCCTATGCTTTCTTTTAGGAACTTTATGGTTTCAGCTCTCACTTTTAGATCTTTAATCCACTTTGAGTTTTTGTGTATGGTGTTAAGAAAGTGGTTTAGTTTCATTCTTTTGCATGTAGCTGTCTTGAAAAGACTGTCTTTCTTCATTCTTGCCTCCTTTGTCATAGATTAATTGGCCGTTTAAATGTGGATTTATTTCTGGGCTTTCTATCCTGTCCCATTGACCTACATATCTGTGTACGTGCTGGTGCCATACTGTCTTGATTACTATAGCTTTTTAGTATATCTTGAAATCTGGAATTTTTATGCCTCCAGCTTTGCTGTTCTTTCTCAATATTGCTTTGGCTGTTCAAGGTCTCTTGTAGGTCCATACAAATTTTAGGATTGTTTGTACTAGTTCTGTGAAAAATGCTATTGGTATTGATGGGGACTGCCTTGAATCCATAGATTGCTTTGGGTAGTCTGACATTCTAATGATATGAATTCTTCCAATCTATGAGCATAGTATATCTTTCCATTTCTTCGTGTCATCTTCAGTTTCTTTCATCAGTGACTCACAGTTTTCAGAGTATGGTTCTTTCATCTCATTAGCTAACTTTATTCTTAGATATTTTATTCCTTTTGGTACAGTGTAAATGGGATTATTTCCTTAATTTCTCTTTCTGCTGCTTTATTATTTGTGTATAAAAACATATTCCTGTAGATTAATTTTGTATCCTACAACTCTATTGAATTCATTTATTCTAAAAGTTTTTTTGGTGGCTTCTTCAGAGTTTTTATGTATAGTGTTGTCATCTGTAAATAGTAACAGCTTTTCTTTCCATTTTCAATCTCTTATGCCTTTTATTTCTTTTTCTTATCTGATTATGTGGCTAGGACTTCCAGTACTATGTTGAATAAAAGTGGTTAGAGTGAACATCATCGTCATGTTGCTTGTCTTAGAGGAAAAGCTGTTTTTCACCATTGAGTATGACATATCAGGTGTGGGTGTGTCATACGTGGCCTTTGTTATGTTGATGTATGTTTCCTGTAAACACACTTGAGAATTTTTATCATGAATGATGTTGAATTTTTTTCTGTATCTACTGAGATGGTCATATAATTTTATCCTTCGTTTCGTTAATATGGTGTATGACATTGATTGATTTGCAAATATTGAAACATCCTTGCATCCCTGGAATTAATCCCACTCAATCATGGTGAATAACTGTTTTAATGTATTGTTGGACGTGGTTTGCTAATGTTTTATTAAATATTTTCATCTATGTTAATCAGGTGTATTGGTTTGTAGAGTTCTTTTTATGCAGTGTCTTTGTCTGTTTTTGGTATCCAGGTAATGCTGGCTCATAGAATGCATTTGGGAGCTTTCCTTCCTCTTGTTGGGATGGTTGGAGGAGAAAATTGTTTGGTAGAGTCTTTAAATGTTTGGTAGAGTTCACCGGTGAATCCATCTAGTCCTAGACTTATTCGTTAGGAATTTTTGATTACTGATTCAGTTTTGTTACTAGTACTGTGTTCAGAATTTCTATTTGTTCTTAATTCAGTTTTGAGAAGTTATATATTTCTAGGAATTTATCCATTTCTTGGACGTGGCCCAATTTGTTGGCATATAATTTCTCATAATAGTATCTTATAATCCTTTATATTTCTGTGGTGTTTATTACTTCTAATTTCTGATTTTATTCATTGGAGTCCTCTTTTTTCTTGATGATTCTGGCTAAAGGTTTATCAAATTTGTTTATTTTTTCAAAGAACTAACTCTTGGTTTCCATGATCTTTTTTATGTATATGTATGTATGTATATATGTTTATTCTCTGTTTCACTTATTTTTTTTTCTGTTCTTTATTATTTCCTTCCTTCTACTGACTTTGGACTTTGTTCTTTTTCTGGGTCCATGACATGTAAGCTTAGATTGTTCATTAGAGATTTTTCTTATTTCTTGAGGTAGGTGTGTATGGTTAGAAATTTCCCTCTTTAGAACTTCTTTGCTGCATCCCAAAGATTTTGGACTATTGTGTTTTCATTTTCATTTGCTCCGTGTATTTTTTAAAAATGTTTTAATGTTTATTCACTTTTGAGAGAGACAGACACAGCACAAGCAGGGGAGGGGCAGAGAGAGAGGGAGACACAGAATATGAAGCAGACTCCAGACTCCGAGCTGTCAGCACAGAGCCCAGTTGGGGCTCGGAATCACAAACTGCGAGATCATGACCTGAGCCCAAGTTGGATGCTTAACCAACTGAGCCACCCAGGCATCCCATGCCTCCATGTATTTTTTAATTTTCCATTTGATTTCTTTCTTGACCTATTGGTTATTTAGTAGCATGTTGTTTAAAATCTAGGGTTTGTGCTTTTTCCAAAGAGTTTTTTTCTTATAATTGATTTCTAGTGTCATACTATTATGGTTGGAAAAGGTATTTGATATGATTTTAATCTTACTAAATTATTGAGACTTGTTTTGTGGTTTAATATATGATCTACCTAGGAAAATGTTCCATGTGCGCTTGAGAAGAATGTGTATTCTGTTGTTTTTGGATGGAATGTTCTGTATGTATCTGTTGAGTCTATCTAGTCAAATGTGTCATTAAAGACCCTGTTTCTTATTGATTTTCTGCCTGAATGATCTATCTATTGATGTAAATGTGGTGTTAAAGTACCTACTATTATTGTGTTGCTGTTAGTTTCTCACTTTATGTATGTTAATATTTGCTTTATGTATTTAGGTGCTCCAATGTTGGGTGCACAGATATTTATAATTGTTATATCTTCTTCTTGGATCGATTCCTTTATCATTATGCAATGCCCCTCTCTGTCTATTGTTACAGTCTTTATTTTAAAGTTTATTTAATCTGGGGCACCTGGGTGGCTCAGTCGGTTGAGCATCTGACTTCGGCTCAGGTCATGATCTCATGGTTCATGAGTTCGAGCCCTGTGTCGGGCTCTGTGCTGACAGCTCAGAGCCTGGAGCCTGCTTCGGATTCTGTGACTCCCTCTCTCTCTGCCCCTCCCCTGCTCACGCTCTGTCACTCTCTCTCTTTCAAAAATAAATAAACATTAAAAAAAAAAAACTTTAAAGTTTATTTAATCTAATATAAGTATTATGGCTTTTTTCCCCCCATACCATTGGCATGGTTTGTTTTTCCATCTCTTCACTTTCAGTCTGTATGTGTTTAAGTCTGAACTTTCTTACAGGCAGCATGTAGATGGGTCTTTTGCTTTGTTTTGTTTTTATCAATTCCATTATCCCTTGTCTGTCTGTTTATTTATTTTGAATATGAAATTTATTGTCAAATTGGTTTCCATATAAAACCTAGTACTCATCCCAATAGGTGCCCCCCTCAATGCCCATCACCCACTTTCCCCTCCCTCCTACCCCCCATCAACCCTCAGTGTATTCTCAGTTTTTAAGAGTCTCGTATGCTTTGGCTCCCTCCCTCTCTTTTTTTTTCCCCCATCCCCTTCCCCATGGTCTTCTGTTAAGTTTCTCAGGATCCACATAAGAGTGAAAACATACGGTATCTCTCTTTCTCTGTATGACTTATTTCACTTAGCATAACAATCTCCAGTTCCATCCACGTTGCTACAAAAGGCCATATTTCATTCTTTCTCATTGCCACGTAGTATTCCATTGTGTATCTAAACCACAATTTCTTTATCCATTCATCCGTTGATGGACATTTAGGCTCTTTCCATAATTTGGCTGTTGTTGACAGTGCTGCTATAAACATTGGGGTACAAGTGCTCCTATGCATCAGCACTCCTGTATCCCTTGTGTAAATTCCTAGCAGTGCTATTTCTGGGTCATAGGGTAGACCTATTTTTAATTTTTTAGGAACGTCCACACTGTTTTCCAGAGTGGCTGCACCAGTTTGCATTCCCACCAACCGTGCAAGAGGGTCCCCGTTTCTCCACATCCTCGCCAGCATCTATAGTCTCCTGATTTGTTCATTTTAGCCACTCTGACTGGTGTGAGGTGATATCTCACTGTGGTTTTGATTTGTATTTCCTTGATGAGGAGTGATGTTGAACATCTTTCCATGTGCCTGTTGGCCATCTGGATGTCTTCTTTAAAGAAGTGTCCATTCATGTCTTCTGCCCATTTCTTCACTGGATTGTTTGTTTTTCAGGTGAGGAGTTTGGTGAGTTCTTTACAGATTTTGGATACTAGCCCTTTGTCCGATATGTCATTTGCAAATATCTTTTCCCATTCTATCTGTTGCCTTTTAGTTTTGTTGATTGTTTCCTTTGCAATGCAGAAGCTTTTTATCTTCATGTGGTCCCAGTAGTTCATTTTTGCTTTTAATTCCCTTGCCTTTGGAGATGTGTCGAGTAAGAAATTGCTGCAGCTGAGGTCAGAGAGGTTTTTTTCCTGCTTTCTCCTCTAGGGATTTGATGGTTTCCTGTCTCACATTCAGGTCCTTCATCCATTTTGAGTTTATTTTTGTGAATGGTGGAAGAAAGTGGTCTAGTTTCATCCTTCTGCATGTCACTGTCCAGTTCTCCCAGCACCATTTGTTAGAGTCTTTTTTCCATTGGATATTTGTTCCTGCTTTGTCAAAGATTAGTTGGCCATACTTTTGTGGGTCCAGTTCTGGAATCTCTATTCCATTGGTCTATGTGTCTGTTGTTGTGCCGATACCGTGCTGTCTTGATGATTACAGCTTTGTAGTAGAGGCTAAAGTCTGGGATTGTGATGCCTCCTGCTTTGGTCTTCTTCTTCTTCAATATTACTTTGGCTATTTGGGGTCTTTTGTGGTTCCATACAAATTTTAGGATTGCTTGTTTCAGCTTCGAGAAGAATGCTGGTGCAATATTGATTGGGATTGCACTGAATGTGTAGATTGCTTTGGGTAGTATTGACATTTTAACAATATTTATTCTTCCAATCCATGAGCATGGAATGTTTTTCCATTTCTTTGTATCTTCTTCAATTTCCCTCATAAGCTTTGTATAGTTTTCAGCATACAGATCTTTTAAATCTTTGGTTAGGTTTATTCCTAGGTATTTCATGATTCTTGGTGCAGTTGTGAATGGGATCAGTTTCTTTATTTGTCTTTCTGTTGCTTCATTATTAGTGTATAAGAATGCAACTGATTTCTGTACATTGATTTTGTATCCTGCAACTTTGCTGAATTCATGTATCAGTTCTAGCAGACTTTTGGCGGAGTCTATCGGATTTTCCATGTATAATATCATGTCATCTGCAAAAAGTGAAAGCTTGACTTCATCTTTGCCAATTTTGATGCCTTTGATTTCCTTTTGTTGTCTGATTGCTGATGCTAGAACTTCCAACACTATGTTAAACAACAGCGTTGAGCGTGGACATCCCTGTTGTGTTCCTGATCTCAGGGGGAAAGCCCTCAGTTTTTCCCCATTGAGGATGATATTAGCTGTGGGCTTTTCGTAAATGGCTTTTATGATGTTTAAGTATGTTCCTTCTATCCCGACTTTCTTGAGGGCTTTTATTAAGAAAGGATGCTGCATTTTGTCAAATGCTTTTTCTGCATCAATTGACAGGATCATATGGTTCTTCTCGTTTTTTTTTATTAATGTGATGTATCACATGGATTGATTTGCGAATGTTGAACCAGCCCTGCAGCCTGGGAATGAATCCCACTTGATCATGGTGAATAATTCTTTTTATATGCTGTTGAATTCGATTTGCTACTATCTTATTGAGAATTTTTGCATCCATATTCATCAGGGATATTGGCCTGTAGTTCTCTTTTTTTGCTGGGTGTGTGTCTGATTTGGGAGTCAAAGTAATGCTGGCTTCATAGAATGAGTCTGGAAGTTTTCCTTCCCTTTCTATTTTTTGGAATAGCTTGAGAAGGATAGGTATTATCTCTGCTTTAAATGTCTGGTAGAATTCCCCAAGGAAGCCATCTGGTCCTGGACTCCTATTTGTTGGGAGATTTTTGACAACTGATTCAATTTCTTTGCTGCTTATGGGTCTGTTCAAGTTTTCTATTTCCTCCTGTTTGAGTTTTGGAAGTGTGTGGGTGTTTAGGAATGTGTCCATTTCTTCCAGGTTGTCCAGTTTGTTGGCATATAATTTTTCATAGTATTAATACCCTGATAATTGCTTGTATTTCGGAGGGATTGGTTGTAATAATTCCATTTTCATTCATGATTTTATCTACTTGGGTCATCTCCCTTTTCTTTTTGAGAAGCCTGGCTAGAGGTTTATCAATTTTGTTTATTTTTTCAAAAAACCAACTCTTGGTTTCATTGATCTTCTCTACAGTTTTTTTAGATTCTATATTGTTTATTTCTGCTCTGATCTTTATTATTTCTCTTCTTCTGCTGGGTTTGGGGTGTCTTTGCTGTTCTGCTTCTATTTCCTTTAGATGTGCTGTTAGATTTTGTATTTGGGATTTCTCTTGTTTCTTGAGATAGGCCTGGATTGCAATATATTTTCTTCTCTGGACTGCTTTCACTGCATCCCAAAGCATTTGGATTGTTGTATTTTCATTTTCATTTGTTTCCATATATTTTTTAATTTCTTCTCTAATTGCGTGGTTGACCCATTCATACTTTAGTAGGGTATTCTTTAACCTCCATGCTTTTGGAGGTTTTCCAAGACTTTTTCCTGTGGTTGATTTCAAGCTTCATAGCATTGTGGTCTGAAAGTATGCATGGTATGATCTCAATTCTTGTCTACTTATGAAGGGCTGTTTTGTGACCCAGTATGTGATCTATCTTGGAGAATGTTCTATGTGTACTCGAAGAAAGTGTATTCTGTTGCTTTGGGATGCAGAGTTCTAAATATATCTGTCAAGTCCATCTGATCCAGTGTATCATTTAGGGCCCTTGTTTCTTTATTGGTCCTGTGTCTAGATGATCTATCCATTGTTGTAAGTGGAGTATTAAAGTCCCCTGCAGTTACCATATTCTTATCAATAAGGTTGCTTATGTTTGTGATTAATTTTTTTTATATATGGGGGCTCCTATATTCGGCGCATAGACATTTATAATTGTTAGCTCTTCCTGATGGATAGACCCTATAATTATTATATAATGCCCTTCTTCATCTCTTGTTACAGCCTTTAATTTAAAGTCTAGTTTGTCTGATACAAGTATGGCTACTCCAGCTTTCTTTTGACTTCCAATAGCATGATAGTTCTCCATCCCCTCACTTTCAATATGAAGGTGTCCTCAGGTCTAAAATGAGTCTCTTGTGGACAGCAGATAGATGGGTCTTGTTTTTTTATCCATTCTGATACCCTATGTCTTTTGGTTGGAGCATTTAGTCTGTTTACATTCAGTGTTATTATTGAAAGATATGGGTTTAGAGTCATTGTGATGTCTATAGGTTTCATGCTTGTAGTGATGGCTCTGGTACTTTGTGGTCCTTACAACATTTTACTCACAGAATCCCCTTAGGATCTCTTGTAGGGCTGGTTTAGTGGTGATGAATTCCTTCAGTTTTTGTTTGGGAAGACCTTTATCTCTCCTTCTATTGTGAATGACAGACTTGCTGGATAAAGGATTCTCAGCTGCATATTTTTTCGTTGATTTCCTGCCATTGAAGATTTCCTGCCATTCTTTTCTGGCCTGCCAAGTTTCAGTAGATAGGTCTGTCACTAGTCTTATCAGTCTCTCTTTATATGTTAGAGCATGTTTATCCCTAGCTGCTTTCAGATTTTTCTCCTTATGCTTGTATTTTGCCAGTTTCACTATGATATGTCGTGCAGAAGATCGATTCAAGTTACGTCTGAAGGGAGTTCTCTGTGCCTCTTGGATTTCAATGCCTTTGTCCTTCCCCAGATCAGGGAAGTTCTCAGCTATGATTTGTTCAAGTACACCTTCAGCCCCTTTCTCTCTCTCTTACTCTTCTGGAATTCCTATTATACAGATATTATTCCATTTGATTGCATCATTTAGGTCTCTACTTCTCCCCTCATACTCATGGATTTTTTTTATCTCTCTTTTTCTCAGCTTCCTCATTTTCCATAATTTTATCTTCTAATTCACCTATTCTCTCCTCTGCCTCTTCAATCCGTGCTATGGCCGCCTCCATTTTATTTTGCACCTCATTTATAGCATTTTTTAGCTCCTCATGACTATTTCTTAGTCCCTTGATCTCTGTAGCAATAGATTCTCTGGTGTCCTCTATGCTTTTTTCAAGTCCAGCAATTAATTTTACAACTATTATTCTAAATTCTTGTTATGTTATATTGCTTAGTTTTTGAGCAATTCGCTAGCTGTCGCTACTTCCTGGAGTTTCTTTTGAGGAGAGTTCTTCTGTTTTGTCATTTTGGACAGTCCCTGGGGTGGCGTGGAACTGCAGGGCACTTCCCCTGTGCTGTCTGGAGTAACTTGTGTTGGTGGGCGGGGCCGCAGTCACACCTGATGTCCGCCCCTAGCCCACCACTAGGGGGCCACAGTCAGACTGGTGTGTACCTTCTCTTCCCCTCTCCCAGGGGCTGGACTCACTGTGGAGTGGTGTGGCCCCTGCCTGGGCTGCTTGCACGCTGCCAGGCTTGTGGTGCTGCTTCGATGGGATCTGGCCGAGGGCAGATTAGCCAGGGTGGATCCTCAAGGTGCACAGGGGCGGGAGGGGCAGGCTCAGCTCGCTTTGCGTGGGTGGTCCCCTGTGGGAGGGGCCCTGCAGCGCCTGGAGGGAGGCAGGCCCGTGGGAGGGATGGATCCACAGAAGCACAGCATTGGGAGTTTGCCCGGGGCAAGCAAGTTCGGTGTCCGGCTCCCTTTGGGATTCCGGCTGGGGGATGGGCGAGGGAGATGGCGTTTCCCGGTGCCTTTGTTCCCCACCGAGCTGAGCTCTGTCATCCGGGGCTCAACAACTCTCCTTCCGGTGTCCTCTCACCCTCCCCACTCTCCGAGAGCAGAGCTGTTCACTTTTACCATTCCAGATGTTAAGCCCCGCTGGCTGTCGGAACACACTCCCTTCGGCCCCTCTGCTTTTGCAAGCCAGACTCGGGGGCTCTGCCTTGCCGGGTGGGCTGGCCGCCCCTCCACCACCCCGGCTCCCTCCCGCCAGTCCGTGGAGCGCGCACCGCCTCTCCGCCCTTCCTGCCCTCTTCCGTGGGCCTCTGGTCTATGCTTGGCTCCAGAGAGTCCGTTCTGCTAGTCTTCCGGCGGTGTTCTGGGTTATTTAGGCAGATGTGGGTGGAATCTAAGCGATCAGAAGGAGGTGAGCTCAGTGGCCTCCTATGCCACCATCTTCCCTTGAATCTCCCGATGTCTGTTTTTAGATTTTACTTAAATCCAGGGGCGCCTGGGTGGCTCAGTCGTTAAGTGTTCAACTTTGGCTCAGGTCATGATCTCACGTTCGTGGGTTCAAGCCCCACACTGGGTTCTGTGCTGACAGCACAGAGCCTGGAGCCTGCTTTGGATTCTGTGTCTCCCTCTCTTTTTGCTCCTCCCTTATTCATGCTCTGTCTCTCTCTCTCTCTCTCTCAAAAATAAATAAAAGTTAAAAAAAATTAAATTTTGTTTAAGTCCAAGTTAGTTAACATTATTATAATGGTTTCAGGGTAGAATTTAGTGATTCATCATTTACATATAACACCCAGTGCTCATCCCAACAAGTGCTCTCCTTAATGCCCCTCACTCATTTAGCCCATCTCCCTACCCAACACCACTCCAGCGGCCCTCAGTTTGTTCTCTGTATTTAAGAGTCTCATGGTTTGTCTCCCTCTCTGTTTTTAATCTTATTTTTCCTTCCGTTTCCCTATGTTCGTCTGTTTTGTTCCTTAAATTCCACATAGGAGTGAAATCATATGGTATTTATCTTTTCTTAATGGAGCATTTAGACCATTTGCATTTAAAGTAATTATTGATAGGTATGTACATATTGCCATTTTGCTCATTGTTTTCTGATTTTTTTTTTGTAGTTCTCTGTTCCTTTCTACTTCCCTTGTTCTGTTTTCTTGTGATTGATGTCTTTCTTTAGCATTATATTTGATTTTATTTCTCTTTATTTCGTGTGTATGTATCATAGGTTTTTGGTTTGTGGTTACCATGAGGTTTGTATATAACTTCCCTAAGTATATAGGAATCTGTATTAAAATGATGGTTACTTACATTTGAACACATTGTAAAGGAATTTCGTTTTTTCTCCCCCCTCCACATTTGATGTGTATGTTATATTTTGCATTTTTTTGGGAGTCCTCTTTTTAGATATAATTGGTTGTATTTCTTTGGTCTTTAACCTCAATACAAGATTTAGAAGTGATTGTTCTACTACCTTTACTGAATGTTTGCTTTTACCCACGAAATATTTTCTTTTCTAATCTTCTAATTATGGCATTTTCTTTTCCATTCAATTGTAGGTTTTTTTCCTTTCAGCACTTTGAGTTTCTCATGTCACTTTGTGTTCCATGCAATTTCTCCTGAAAAATCAGCTGTTAGACTTATGGGATTTCCCTTGTACAAACTAGTTGCTCTTCTCTTACTGCTTTTAAAACTCTGTGTCTTCGGGCACCTGGGTGGTTCAGACAGTTAAGTATCTGACTTTGGCTCAGGTCCTGATCTCACGGTTTGTGAGTTTGAGCCCCACGTCCGGCTGTGTGCTGACAGCTCAGAGCCTAGAGCCTGCCTCAGATTCTGTGTCTCCCTCTCTGCCTCTCCCCTGCTTGCACTCTGTCTCTCTCTCTCAAAAATAAACATTAAAAAATTAAAAAAAAAACTCTATGTCTTTAATCTTCGACATTTTAATTATTAGTGTCATGTCGTAGACCTCCCTGGTTTCACTGGAACTCTCTCTGCTTCCTGAACCTAGATGTCTATTACCTTTCCCAAGTCAGGGGATTTTTTGCCTCTTATTTCTTCCCATAAGTTTTCTGCCCTTTTCTCTCTTCTCCTTCTGGGACCCCTATAATGTGAATGCTTTTTCACTTGATATTGTCCAAAAGATCCCTGAACCTATCCTCATTTTTAGAAACTCTTTTGTCTTTTTGCTGTTCGGGTGCTTTCCATTACCCTGCCTTCCAGGTCACTGGTCTGTTATTCTGTTCCTCCAATCTGTTGGTGATTCCCTCTGGTGTATTTTTCAGTTATTGTATTCTTTCAGTTACTGTATTACGAAGAACCTGATTGGTTCTTTTTTATGTTTTCTATCTCTTTGTTGATGTTCTCACTGAGTTCAACCACTCTTCTCTCCAATCTGGTGGGCATGTATTTGACTATAACTTTTTTTTTAAATTCTGAGAGAGAGAGAGAGAGAGAGAGAGAGACAGACTGACTGTGAGTGGGAAGGGGCAGGGAGAGAGAGAGAGAGAGAGAGAGAGAGAGAGAGTTCCAAGCAGACTCTGCGCTGTCAGCACAGAGCTCAATGTGGGGCTTGAACTCCCAAACCATGAGATCATGACCTGAGCTGAAATCAAGAGTCAGATGCTTAACTGACTGAGCCACCCAGGTGCCCCTACTTTGAATCCTTTATTGGTTATCTCCCTTTCGTTTAGTTCTTTCTCTGAGGTTTTTGTCTTGTTATTTCATTTGGAGCGTACTCCTCTGCTTCTGTATTTTACTTGACTTTCTGTGTTTGTCTTTGTCAATTAGGTGGAATAGCTATCCTCCTAAGCCTGAAGGGATGGTCTTGTGTATGGCTGTCCCCTGTGTAGATTGTGTGTGCCTGGTGACTTTGGCTGGCAGGAGCTGTGGCTGGCACGGGATGGAGTCCCGCATGACTCCACGCTGGGGCTGCCCTGATAAAATAGATGAAGCTGAAATGGGATGGGGTTGGAGTGATCCTGGGCTCTTGGCACAGAGGGTGTCCTGGCAGGACAGCTGAAGCTGAGGTGAGTGCAAGGCAGGACCTGAGGCTTTCCGCGCCGAGGGTACCGTGGCGAGACAGCGAAAGCTGAGGTGGGCTTGGGCTGGGGTAGTCCCAGGACTCTTCACACGGAGGGGCCCCTGGCGGGATGACTGAAGCTGTAGTGTGTGCCGGCCTGGGGCCCAGGGCTCTCCACGCAGAAGGAACCCTGGCGGGACCGCTGCAGGTGAGGTGAGTGCAATCTGGGTGTCTCAAAGCGCTCACGGGAAGGGGTGCCCCGTGGGGTGGCTGGCGCTGAGGTGGGCGTGGGCAAAAGGATCCCAGGGCTCTCTGCAGAGTGGACACCGTGGCAGAGCCGCTGGAGCTGAGGCAGGATGCAGGCCAGAGGGTCCTCAGGACACTGCACGGGGGGTGCCCGGGAAGTCCTGTGGGCCTCGTGCGTCTCATGGCGCTTGGTGCCTCTGTCACCTTGGTGGGGTGACTGGGGCCGGTGTAGACTGATGTCCCGGGGCTCATGGAGGCGGTCGGCTGGCTCGGGCACCAGACCCTGCTCATTCGGGAGAGTTTAAGCCTCTGAAGGCAAGAGTCCATTTACTTAACTTGCCACTTAATTATATCAAGATCTGCTTCATTTCTCCTTAGTTTCTAATAAGCTGTGTTATTAGATTGTTACATAGTTAGGATTCTTAGGATTTCTAATTATTGGGATAATTACAGTGTAATTATAAATGTGGTTCAATTGAAATCTACCATGGTCCTGTTTTCTTCTGTTTGGTGCAGTCTTCCGTTTTACCTTATATCCTGACTTCTTTTGAAGTAATTGAATATTAAGATTTTATTCTATCTCTATTATTGGTTCATTAGCCATAACTTTTGGGGGTTTTAGTTCTTTAAAATTTACAGTATACATATGCAGTGTATCACAAAATTCAAATAATACACTCCCAAATCCCTCCTCACATTCTTTGTGCTATCTTTATCATACGTTTTAATTCTAAATTAATGACAGTTCCCAGAATACATTATTAATTTTGTTTTAAACAGTTATCTGGCATCATGATTGAAAATGAGGGGAAGAGGGAAAGTGTCTTATAAATTCCCACATAATTAACATTTCTGTTCCTCTTTGGACAGATCCAGATTTCATCCTGATGTACTGTTCCTTTTGTCTGAAGAGCTTTCTTTCACATTTCAGGTATTACAGGTCTTCTGGTGAGGAGTCTTCTATTTTCTCGGTTCATTTTCAAAAGACATTTTTACCGCATATAGAATTTGGGGTTAATGGATTTGTTTTCCTTCTTTCAGATCTTTAAAGATATTCCATTGTCTTCTGCCCTGCATGGTTTTCAACGAGAAATCTGCTTTTATTCGCACGTTTGTGTTCTGTACACAGTATTGGTTTATGTGGTTGATTTAAAGATTATTCTCTTGGCCACTGATTTTCAGCAATTTGGTTATAAAGAACATTTGTGTGTTTCTCTTTAGGTTTCTTCTTCTTGGAATTTGTTGAGGTTCTTAGATTTGTGAGCTTTCATCAGATTTGACATTTTCGATCATTGTTACTTCAAATATTACTTTCTTTTTTGGCGACAGCCTCTCACTTTACAGCGGTTCTTTCCCTAGCTGCGGGTAGACTTTTCTCATGCAGACACAGAGCAGAAGCACTAGTTCGCAGGGGCCAGCTACGGATCTCGGGCGTCACGCTGTCTCTCTCTCTCAGTATAGTTCCCTCTGACGTTCTAGCTGCCTGGGTCCTGCACTCCAACCTCTGTGTCTTCAACTCGCTTAGACACCTGGGCTTTCTTTTGGGTCCATCTTCCTGCATTGTGGCCTGGAAGAGGCCTTCTCTCAAGGATCACAGTCATGAGCAGCCTGTCGTTTAATGTTTGAAAATCATTATTTTATATACTTTGTCTGATAGGTTATTTCTGGCAGGAGGTTTCCTATAGCAGTTAGTCATGCGCGGAAGAAGCAGAAATAATACGTGACCTCCAGAAATAGTATGACAACCGATTTAAATTTAGCTCTCTCTTATTGCCAGTAACTATGAAAAATGTCTAGGCCTCCTCTTTTTTCCCCATCTGCAAAATATATTTATAATGAGATAAGATTTAGTAAGTCAATGGCTATTAATAAGTCATCATATATTGTCCTAAAATGTCTATAATTTTAAGTTTCCCACCGTAGCCCTCATTTTACTGTTTATAAAAAAAAAAAGTTTCTGTGCTTTTGTTCATTAAAGAAAAAAATAAGACTCTATTGACTAATATCTGTGGCCATGCATTCATATGAATGTTCTTCTTTTTTTTAATTTTCAAAAATGTTTGGTTTTTTTTGTTTGTTTGTTTGTTTTGAGAGAGGGAGAGCGAGAATCCCAAGCAGGCTCCTTGCTGTCCGCACAGAGCCCAATGTGGGGCTTAATCCCATGACTGTGAGATTATGACCTGAGACAAAATCAGGAGTCAGACACTTGACCGACTGAGCCCACCAGACACTGGTGAATTTTCTGACAGAGAGGAGAGACTGTGCCACTCCCTACCGCAGTATGTAACGACACTTCAAAAACAATAAACAAAGAAACAACACATCGAGTGTTGTCGTCTGTGACCAAGAGCCTGGTAGCGCAACTATGTGTATGACCTCAGGTTCATGGGTGTAGTGCACTAGCCAGAAGCGCCTGGAGTTGACTTGTAACTGTTCCTAGCACTAGACATCTTTGTATTATCGGACACTTAATGACTTCTGGCTGGGACTTGTGTCTGTGCTGTTTCAGAGTTTAAGCTCCTAGAAGACAGAATTTTAGGGATTAAGGCACACAGCATCCAGACGGTAACATGACTATGACAGTGCAGTACAAAAGAAAAGTCATGATATGCTCACCGGGAGCCTATTTTTTACGCTAGGTTCCCCTAACTGCTAATCTTTAAAGTAGAATTAATAATACAAGAAAAATAAACCAAAAATTTTAAGATGAACTTAACCATATTGTTTATTCCCAGTGTTTGAATTTAAAATGAGTTAAGTAATGGTATGGGATTGCTTAGTTGTAGAAAATTCCATTTATTTATTACATTTATTCTTAACACAGGACTCGATATCAAATTCATCATTTCATACAAACACAGGATGATATATTTACAAAAGGACAAATTTTCTTCCAGGTTTAAAAGGCCATGGAGTTACACTATGAACACACACCCACATACACAAAGATAGATAAATATTAATTATATGTATTAAATGGAATTGGTTGAGGTAGAGTTCAGTAATAATTACTTGGCTTAAAAGCCTGAAAACATTGTGCAAGCATTCAGTAAGGAGATTTTGGATGTATTATCAAAATACATTGGTACAAATTTAATGCAGTTGCTATAGAATGATCTGCTATGATTGAAACCATGTGTGGAGAGCTTGGGCTTCTGCGGGATGTGTCGCAGCAACAAAGGCTCTAAAGATGTATTTGTGCTGCCCGCTATGTATACAGATGATTGACTTAGATACACTTCCCAGACGTAAACAGTAAAGGAATGTCACTGAAGTTTCGCATGCTATCAGATAGAGACAGGGAATGCTTACCACATTGTACAAGCCGATGCACCAGCGTTCAAATATAATCTGCCCAGAAAATCCATTAACAAAGGCGAACCAAAGCTGAAAGAGAAGAAAGTTCATGAAGTTTTGTATCAATACTGACCTAAATGTTTCCATTCACTGAAGTGCTTAAAATACTATGCTTTATCATTCTTTTTTTCCCATGTCATCAAATGGAATTTTGCCAGAATGTAAATAAAATCAAGCTTGAGTGTTTGAGCTTAACAGAAAGGCAGTACATTTATTTTAGAATTTTTATTTCATTCTTTATTTTTTGATAGAGAAAGAACAATAACAATTTCAATGAAATGCTTAGATCTGATTGTCCAATAATGCATTGTTTCAGTGAAAAGATCTCTGCCCCTCTGTGTTTACTGCAGCATTATTTACGATGGCAAAAATGTGGAAACAGCCCAACTATTCATCAGTAGATGAATGGATAAAGGAGAGGTGGTATATATACAATGGAATATTAACCATGAAATAGTGTGAGATCCCACCATTTGCAATAACATGGATGGACCTGGATTGTATAATGCTAAGTGAAATAAGTCAGAGGAAGACAAATACTATATGATTTCACCCCTGTGTGGAATTTAAGAAACAAAAGCAACCAACCAACCAACCAACAAAAAAACCCAGACCCTCAAATATAGAAAACAGACTGGGACTTGCCAGAGGGAAGGTGAATGAGAGGATGGGTGAAATAGGTGAAGGCGATTCAGACTATACTTCTCGTGATGAGCACTGAGTGACGGACGGAATGGTTGAGCCACTATGTTGTACATCTCAAACTAATATAACAATGTATATTATTTATACTCAAGTAGAAAAATTTAAGGCAAAGGACTGGTAATAACTAAGACAATTTTAAAAATATATGGTGAGAAGACTCACTCTACCTGATGTTAAGGCTCATGGTAGTGCTACAGAATTCAAGACAGTGTGATGTTGGCAGAGGAACAGACACAGTAATCAAGGAGTTAGAGTAGAGAACCCAGAAACACATAGTATGTATCTACATGAGTATGTCCAACTTATTTTAATTGTGGTAAGAACTATGACCAATTTTAAGTGTACAGTGCAGTAACGTTAAGTATATTCACATCGTTGTGCAACCAATCTCCAGAACTTTTTCATCTTGCAAAACTGAAACTCTGTACCCCTGAACAATTCCCCATATCCCTCAACCCTCAGCCACTGGTCACCAACACTCTCCTTTGTCTCTCTGAATTTGACTATTTTAGATACCCCATGTAAGTGGAATCATACACTGTTTGGCTTTTTGTGTGTGACTCATAGTTAGCCAATGTCCTCAAGGTTCATCTATATTATAGTATGTGTCAGAATTTACTTTCCTTTTAAGGCTGAATAATATTCCATTGTATTTATATATCACATTTTGGTTATCTCTTCATCTGTCACTGGACGTTTGGGTTGCTTCTGCTTGGGTATTGTAAATAATGGTGCATTAAACATGGTGTGTAAATATCTCTTCAAGATTCTTGCTTTCAGGGGCACCTGTTTGGCTCAGTCGGTTAAGTGTCCGACTTCGACTCAGGTCATGATCTCGCGGTTTGTGAGTTCAAGCCCCGCATCGGGTTCTGTGCTGATGGCTCAGAGCCTGGAGCCTGCTTTGGATTCTGTGGCTCCTCCTCTCTCTGCCCCTCCCCTGCTCTCTTCTCTCTCTCTCTCAATAATAAATAAATGTTAAAAAAAATTAAAAAAAAAAGATTCTTGCTTTCAGTATTTTAGATACATACTCAGAAGTGGAATGGCTGAATCATGTAATTCTATTTTTAATGTTTTGAGGAATCATCATACTATTTTCCATAGTGGTTGCACCAATTTTTATTCATACCTGCAGTTCACAAGGGTTCACTTTCTCCACATCCTCACCGACATTTGTTATTCTCTGGGGGTTTTGTTTTATTTTTTAATAGTAGCCATCCTAATTGATGTAATACTTGATTATGGTTTGGATTTACATTTCTCCAATGATTAGTGGTGTTGAACATTTTCTCACATGCTTGTTGGCCATTTATATACTATCTCTGTAGAAATGTCTGTTCAAGTTCTTTACCCAACTTTATATCAGATTGATTTTTTGTGGTTGAGTTGTAGGAGCTCACTATTCTAGACATTAGCTTATGAGATATGTAATTTGCGAGTATTTTTCTCATATCCTGTAGGTATTTTTACTGTGTTGACTGTCACAATCAACACAGAGGTTTTAACATTTGATGTAGAACCACTTGTCTGTATTTGCTTCTGTTGCATGTGCTTTCATATCATGTCCAAGAAAATTATTGTCAAACGCAGTGTCATGAAGATTTTCCATTTTATTTTCTTATAAGAGCTTTATAGTTTTAGGTATTATTTTTAGGTCCTTAATCAATTTTGTTAACTTTTGTAAATGGTGTGTTTGATTATTTATTTAATTTGCATATGGATATCCAGCTTTCCCACCAGCATTTGCTAAAGGGACTATCCTTTCGCCATTATGTAATCTTGGTGTTTTCGAAGATCATTTGGCCATATACACTAGGATTTATTTCTGGGTTCTTTATTTTATTCCATTGGTCTATATACCTGTTTTTATGCCAGTAAAACACATTTTAAATACTGTAACTTTGTATATGTTCTGAAATTAGGGAGTATGAGACTTCTCAGTTATTTTTCAAGATTGTTTTGGCTATTCAAGATGCTTTAAGACTCTGTATGAATTTTAGGATGCATTTTTCTATTTCTCCAAAACATGGGATTTTTGTAGGGATTGCATACAAATCTGCAGATCATTTGGGGTAATACTGTCATCTTAACAATATAAACTTTTACAATCTATAACCATGGGATGTCTTTCCATTTATTTGTATCTTCAAATTATTTCAGCAATATTTTGTAGTTTTTGGTGTACAAGTGTTTTTCCGCCTTGGTTTTCTTAATTTCCCTTTTTGATAGTTTGTTATTAGTGTATATAAATACAACATTTTTGTATGTTGGTTTGTATCCTGTTGCATTATTGAATTTATTAGCTCTGATCATTATTTTCTGACATCTTTAGGATTTTCCACATATAAGATCTTGTCCTCTGTAAACAGAGATACTTTTACCTATTCCTTTCTGATTTGGATGTTTTTCTTTCTTCCTTCCTTTCTTCTTCTTTTTTTTTTTTCTTTTGCCCCAGTGCTCTTACTGGGACTTCCAGTACTGTGTTGAATAGAAGTGGTGAGAGCAGGCATCCTTGCCTTGTTCCTGATCTTAGAGGAAAGACTTTTAGTCTTTCGCCACTGAGCATGATACCAGCTATGGGATTTTCATATATGAAAATCCTTTATTATGTTGAGGAATTTTTTTTCTTTCTAGCCTGTTGAATTTCATCAAATGCATTTTCTGCATCGAGATGATGTGCTTTTTTTTTTCCTTTGTTGACTGATTTTCATATATTGAACCATCTTTGCATTCCAGGATATGGTTTCTATTCCTTTTTTAATGTGCTGCTGAATTCAAGTTTGCTAGTATTTTGCCAAGGATTTTTGCACCTGTATTAATCAGGGATATAGGTTAGTAGCTTTCTTGTAGTGTTTTCTAGTGTCTTGTAATGTAGCTTTGGTTTTATAGTAATGCCAGACTCATAAAATGAGTTTGTGTTTGTTTCTCTATAATTTTTTGGAAGAGTTTGAGGTAGATTTTAATTCTTCTTTGAACGATTGGTATAATTTGCCAGGGAGGTATTTGATTACTGATCTGATCTCCTTACTAGTTATACTCTGTTGATATTTCCTATTTCTTTATTACTTGCCCAATTGATTTTTTACAAAGGTAGAAAACCAATTTAATGGAAGGATAACCTTTTCATCAAATAGCACTGAAGTAATTGAATTTCATGGGCAAAACAAATAGAAAATCTAAACCCTCCACTCTGCACAAAAATTCACTGAAAATGGATCATGGCATTAAGTGTAAAACACAAGACTTTTAGAAAACTACACAGAGGAGTGTCTTTGGAATCTAGATCTAGGCAAAGAGTTTTTTGACACAGAACCAAAGCATGATCCATAAAAGGAAAAATTGTAAATTGGACCACTTCAAAATTAAAAACTCTTATACTCTGAAAGACTCTATTAAGATGACAAAAGAACATGATACAGACTAGAAGAAAATATTTGCAAACTACATATCTGCCAAAGGACTAATGTCTAAAATATGTGAAGAACTCTCAAAAATTAACAGTAAAAAATCAATTTAGTTTTTAGACAATTTAGACAAAAGATGGGAAGACACATTTCAGAAGATGTATAGATAGCAAATAAGTATATGAGAAGATGTTTAACATCATTAGCCACTGCAGAAATGCAATTTAAAACCACAATGAGGGGGCTGCGTGGGTGGCTCAGTTGGTTGAGTGTCCAACTCTTGATATCAGCTCAGGTCATGATCCCAGAGTCATGGGATCAAGTCCCAGAGTTGAACCTGCTTAAGATTCTTTCTCTCTCTCCCTCTGCCCCTCTCCCCTACTTACACTCTTTCTCTAACATAAAATAATTAATTAAATGAAACCACAATGAGATACCCTAACCATCTATCAGAATGGCTAAAATACTAAATAGTGATAATATCAAATGCTGGGAAAGATCCAGAGAAACAAAATAACAGATACTTTGCTGCTAGGAATTGAAAATGGTAAAGTCACTTTGGAAAATAGTTGGGAGTTTCTTTAAAAAAAACCAAAAAACTAAATATACACCTACCATATGATCCAGCAATTGTACTCTTGGACATTTGTCCTAAATAAGTGAAAACTTATGTTTGCCCAAAATCTTTATACAAATGCTCTTCAATAAGTGGGTGATAAATATTATGGTCTGGAACAAATGATTGATACAGGGAACAACGTGGATCAATCTGAAGGGAATTATACTGACTAAAAAAAAAAAAAAATCCAATCTCAAAAGGTTATATACTACACAATTCTACTTTTATAACATTCTTTCTTTTTAAGCTTTATTTATTTTGAGAGAGAAAGCATGTGGAGGGGGAGAAAGAAATTCAAGCAGGCTCTGCACTGTCAGTGCAGGGTCCAACATTGGGCTTAATCTTGCAAACTGTGAGATCATGACCTGAGCCGAAATCAAGATCTTGTCTGATGCTTAACCAACTGAGCCACCCAGGCACCCCTACTTTCAGAACATTCTTGAAAGAACAAGAAGGATAGGGATAGGGAACAGACTAGTCACTGTCAGAAGCTACGGCTGGATGTGGATATAAAGGGGTAGCATGAGTGGGATCCTTGTGATGGAACAGGTCTGTGTCATTGGGGCCGAGGTGGTCTGTCTCGATTTCTGTGATGGTTATATCAATATACACATGGATAAAAGTACATAGAATCACACAAGTGTGGGTAAAGCTTGTGAAGTATGAATCTCAGTCAGTTATATCCTGGTTTTGATAATGTCCTAGAGTTATTCAAGGTGTTATCTTTGGGGAAAATTGGGTGACTGTTTCATGGGACCCTCTAAAAAATATTTTTGGAACTTCCTGTGAATCCATAATTATTTCAAAGTAAAATACTAAACAATATTTTTCCATAGCCAAATTTAAGGCTTATACAAATGCTTAAGTCAGGATGGTGGTTAGAAGACTCAAATTTACCAAATAACTTTGAGCAAAAACCTAAAGCAGAATTGTGTAATGGTAATTTAAATGATACAAATATGGGGAAAAAAACAAACCACTAAACTACCATACATGATGTCAAAGAAAGACCTAACTTTTTCATGAAAGAAAGCATATCTTTTCTTACCTCAATAACATATAACACGACATTTTTGTAGAAACAATATAATATGCATTTTGTCACTCGAAAATAATTCCAAGCTCCATGAACCAACAGAAGCTTCTCCAAGTAGCTAAACTAAAAGAAGGAAACAACAGTCAGGGCAAGTTCAAATGAAACAGCAAAGTATTTGTTAGACCCACAGTTGTAGAATACATACAAAAGACTGGAGACAGATGGGGCAGAAATAGGAAAATGTCCATTTACAGTTCTTGGAAAAGTATAAAATGGCACACACCACGGCATAACATCTTCTCTACAGTCAAAGCTGCTCTTGGGTCAAAGCAAGATGGAGGAAAACAAAATGTGGCTTAAAGTATTATCATTGCTGTGAAATAGCCTGTTAATGGGGGCCTGAGCATGAATCAGTTCAGTCTCCTGCATTAGTGACTTATTAGTATATATTTTTGAGAGAGAGAGAGCGTGCATGTGAGCAGGGGAGGGGCAGAGAGAGAAGGAGACAGACAATCCAAAGCAGGCTTGGCACTATAGGCGCAAAGCCCAACGTGGGGCTCAAACCCACAAACCGTGAGATGACGTCAGGTGCTCAACTGACTGAGCCGCCCAGGCACCCCTACCAATAATTACATTAAATGTAAACAGTCGAAACACTTGGAAAAAGACATAAGGTGACAAAATGGATAAAATAAATAAGACCTATCTATATGCTGCCTACAAGAGACTCACTTCAGACCTAAAGACACATACAGGCTGAAAGTGAATAGATGGAAAAAAAATATGCCATGCAAATGGAAGTCAAAAAAATAAAAAGTCGGGGGGAGGGGATACAATACTTCTATCAGACAAAATAGACTTGAAATCAAATACTGGAGCAAGAGACAGAGTGGGCACTATATAATAATAAAGGGATCAATACAACTAGAGGATATAATTGTTGTAATGATCTATGCACCCAACATAAGAGCACCTAAATAAAGCAAATATTAATAGACACAAAGGGAAACCTTCACAGCAATAAAATAATAGTAGGGGACTCTAATTCCCCACTCACATCAGTGAATAGATCACCCAGGCAGAAAATCAACACATTAGAATGCCAGATGGACTTAAATATATACAGAAAATACCATCCAAAAACAACACAGTAACAATACACATTCATTTTAAGTGCACATGGAACATTCTCCAGGACACATTATGTGTTAGGCCACAAACCAAGTCTAAATAAATTTAAGAAGATTAAAATCATACCAAGCATTTTTCTGACTACAACTGATATGAAGAAGCTAGACATGAATTACAAGGGAAAAACAAAAAACAAAAAAACTAGAAAAAGCACAAACACATGGAGCCTAAACAACATGGTACCAAACAGCCAGTAGACCAATGAAGAAATCAAACAGGAAAATAAAAATACATGGAGAGGAATGAAAATGAAAACACAATGGCCTCAAATCCTTGAAACTCAGTAAAAGCAGTTATAAGAGGAAAATGTGTAGCAATATAGGCCTACCTCAAGAAACAAAACCTAACCTTACAACTAAAAGGAAAAACGAACAAAATCCAAACATAGCAGAAGGAAATAATAAATACCAGAGCAGAAATAAATGAAAAACAAGAAAAAACATAGAAAAGATCAATGAAATCATAACCTTGTTCTTTAAAAAGATAAACAAACTGATCAACCTTTGGCCAGTCTTTTTTCCATCAAGGAAAAAAGAGAGAGGGCTCAAATGAACAGAATCAGAAATTAAAGAAGAGAAATAACATATCACAGAAATAGAAAGGATTATAAGAGACTATTTTAAAAAATTATAAGCCAAGGAGTTGGACAACCTAGGAGAAATAAATTCCTAAAAATATTCTTTCTTCTTTTGGAAGATTGTGTAACAAAATTGAATTGGCAATCAAAAACTCCTAACAAAAGTCCCAAAGCAGATGGCTTCAGAGGTGAACTCTACCCATTCTCTTCAAACTATTCCAAAAAACTGAAAGGAAGGAAAGCTTCCAAATACATTCTCTGAGGGCAGCACTACCCCGATATGAAAACCAGACAAAGACACTACAAACCAAAACAAAACAAAACAAAAAACTGTAGGTCAATGTCTCTGATGAACAAGATAACAGAAATCCTCAACAAAATTTGAGCAAACTGCATTCAACAATACATTAAATATAGTAGGATCATTCACCATAATCAAGTGGAATTTATTCCAAGGATGCAAAAATAGTTTAGTATTCACAAATCATCACACACCACATTAATTAAATGAAGGGAAAAAATCATATGATCATCTTAATAGATGAAGAGAAAGCATTAAATATAATACAGCATCCATTCATGATAAGAACACTCAACAAAGTAAGTTTAGAGCGAACACATGCCAACATAATACAGGCCATGTATGTACAGGCCATGTATGTACAGGCCATGAATGACAAACCCACAACTATCATCATACAGAATGCTGTAAAACTGAGAGTTTTTCCTTCTAAGATCAGGAACAAGACAACAATGTCCACTGTCACCACTTTTCTTCAACATAGTACTGGGAGTCCTAGCCATAGCAGTCAGACAAGACATAGAAATAAAAGGCATCCAAATTGATAAGGAAGAAGTAAAACTGATAGTATTTGCAGATAGCATGATACTCTACATAGAAAATTCTAAAGACTCCACCAAAAAACTATTCAAACTGATAAATTAATTTAGCAAGTTGCAGGATACCAAATTAATATACAGAAATCTGTTGTGTTTCTATGTACTATTAGCAAAGTGGCAAAAAGAGAAATTAAGAAAAATTGAGAATTAAATTAAAAAATTATAAAATACATAGGAATAAACTTAACCAAACAGGCAGAAGTCCTGTGCTCTGAAAACTATAGAACACTGATAAAGTAAACTAAAAAAGACACAAAGAAATGGAAAGCTATTCCATGCTAATATTCCATTAATTTAGAAAAATTAATATTGTTAAAATGTCCATAGTACCAAAAGTAATCTACAGATTCAATACAATCCCTGTCAAAATACTAAATATTTTTTACAGAAATAGAATAATCCTAAAGTTAGTATGGAACCACAGAAGATCCCAAGTAGCTGAAGCAATCTTGAGAAAGGAGACCAATATATCTTTCAAGATATATTCCAAAGCTGTGATAATGAAAACAGTATGGTACTGGCACAAAAATAGACACAGGTCAGTGGAGCAGAATAGACAGCTGAGAAATACCCCCATGCTTACATGGTGAATTAATCTACAGCAAAGGAGGCAAGAATATGCAGTGGGGAAAAAAAAGTCTCTTCAAAAAAATGTGTTGGAAAAACTGGACAGCTACATGCAAAAGAATGAAACTGGACCACTTTCTTACATGATGTGGAAAAATCAACTCAAAATAAAATGACCTAAATGTGAGGCCTGAAACTCAGGGCACTAGTGATGAGCACTGCGTGTTGTATTTGATGAATCACTAAATTCTACACCTTGACTAATATTACACTGTGTGTTAACTAACTGGAATTTAAATTTAAAAACTTGAAAAAAGGAAAAAAAGAAAAGAAAGGCAGTAATCTCCTGGACATTGACCTTAGCAACACTTTTCTAGACATATCTCCCCAGGCAAGGAAAACAAAAGCAAAAATAAACCACTGGGACTGTATCAAAACAAAAATCTTTTACACAGCAAAGGAAACCATCAACAAAATGAAAAGGCCTACTGAGTGGGAGAAGACATTTGAAAATGGTGTCTTTGAAAAGAAGTTAATATTCAAAATATGTAATGAAGTTACTCAACACCAAAAAGCTGCAAAACATCCAATTAAAAATGGGCAAAAGTGGGTGGGGGATGGGTTAAATAGGTGATGGGATTCAGGAGGGCACTTGTTATGATGTACACCGGGTACTGAATGGAAGTGTTGGATCACTATATTTACACCTGAAACTAATATTACACTGTATGTTAACTAACTGGAATTTAAGTACTTTTTTAAAAAATGAGAGGACAACAGCCACTTTTGCGAAGAAGATATATGATGGCAGGCAAACATGAAAAGATTCTCAACATCACTAATCATCAGAGTAGTGGAAATCTGAACCGCAATGAGATATCACCTTACACCTGTCAGAATGGCTAGAATCAAAAAGACAAGAAATCCCGAGTGTTGGTGAGAATGTGGAGAATGGGGAACCAACCCTCTAGCACTGCTGGTGGGAATGCAAACTGGTGCAGTCACTGTGGAAGACGGTATGGAGGCTCCTCAAAATATTAAAAATAGAAATACCATATAATCCAGTAATTTCACTACTGTGTATTTACCCAAAGAAAAGAAAACCACTAATTTGAAGATATACGCGCCTCTATGTTTACTGAAGCGTTACTGACAATAGCCAAGATAGGGAACCAACCTCAGTGTCCATCAATAGATGAACGGATAAGGAAGATGTGGGGTGTGTTTGTGTGTGTGTGTGTGTGTGTGTGTGTGTGTGTGTGTGTAATGGGAATATCAGACATAAGAAAGAATAAACTCTTGCCATTTGTGACAATATGAATGGACTTGGCGGGTGTTGTGTGAAGTGAAATAAGTCCAACAGAAAAAGATAAATACCGTAAGATTTCACTTACAATGTGGAATCTAAAAAGAAGAAGCCAAAAAAGGAGAAATATTTCCCTGGATCCCCAGGATACCTGATACTGGCCAGCCTGGTGTGTGCACAGTGTTTAACAGTTCAAGGCTTATGTCACATATAACTGCTGAGATCATCAGAAGCATGTATCCTGACGGCATTTAGAACAGTTTAGGACAGGATCAGGAGAGTTTGGTGTGGTCATTTCCCTGTTTACAGACACAGGAGCTTTGATCATAGTTGACTGACACTTCTCGTAACCCAGATACTCTAGCACATAGGAGCCTTAGTTTTCCCTGTTGTAAAACTAGAACACTTAATCAGAATGGATCGGATTCAAACACTGGGGTAATACACTCCTCATCTATGCTGTAGAATCCTAGGAATCCGTTTTGTTACCACCCAAGTTTCAGGCACCTGCTTACCTGTGGACAGGGTACTAAATCATCTAGCCTCTCAAAGACGGCCACCACAAGAATAGCCCCAGCAGGGATGTTCTACTCAAAGTATGGGGTTATTCCTAGGGAGCTGTTCAAGAATTACATGTGGCTCCCGAATTCACCAAGAGTGAATGAAAAGTCTTATTGTTAGTTGCTCAACTGTGGTGAAAATATTGTATCCATTAAAAGCTGATCTTACATTGATTAAAATATTCTTCAAAAGTCAAAATATTAATATGTAGAAGCAGGAAGTGTTCTTATTAAACAGCTTGGATATTACAAATATGCAGGGGCTGTACATCACAGGCCACACACTCTTCTTAAATGCATTCCGGTAAATGGTACCGCTACTGTGGAAGGCAGTTTGGCAGTTTCTTACAAAACTAAACATACTTTCATACTTTTACTATATGATCTAGCAGTGGCACTCCTTGGTATAAATCCAAAGGAGTTGAAAATTTATGGCCACATACAGAAACCTGCACATGGATATTTGTAGCAGCTTTATTAATAACTGCCCAAAGTTGGAAATAACCAAGATGTTTTTCAGTAGGTGAGTGGATAAACAAAGTATTGTACATCCAGAAAGTAGAATATTATTCATCACTAAATAGAAATGAGCTATCAAGTCATAAAAGACATGAAGGGTACTTAAATGGATATTACTAAGTGAAAGAAGCCAGCTGGAGAAGGCTACATGCTGTATGAATATGACATTCTGGAAAAGGCAAAACTATGGAGATAGTAAATAGATCAGGGGTTGCCAAAGTGAGTTAGTGTAGAGGGAACGATGAATAGGCAGAGTGCAGAGGACTCTTAAGGAAGTGAAATTACTCTGTATGGTACTGTGATGATAGATACTTGTCATTATACCTTTCTCCAAACCTACAGAATGTACGACACCAAGAGTGAACCCTAATGTAAGCTGTGGACTTTGCACGATGACGGGTCAATGTAGGTTCGTAAGTTATAGCAAATGTCCCATTCTGGCAGAGGACGTTGATGGCGGGGGGAAGGCTGGTGGGGGTAGGAGCAGGGGATATATGGGAACTCTATATCTTCTGCTCAATTTTGCTGTGAAGCTACACTAAAATATACAGTCTATTTTTTTCCATATCTGCCAAGGGGCGGTGCCTACTTGTAAAAAGCAGAAATTGGGAGATTATAAGTCTTCAAGAAATATTCATCAAGAGATGCCACAAAGTAAAGCACACATTACAGATTGAAGAGACTGGGGATTTATAGATTATATCAGCAGAGCTACAGACGCTCAGTGGTATCAGTTGGACCAAATCCATAACTGCTCGAGAAAAGCCTTTTTGCTGCAAACTGTATAAGGACAAAACTTAACCCCAAATGTTCTGGTAGTTGCATACGAAGAGCAGCTTAAAGAGTGGGGTCGACCTCATGCACTCGACGTGCCCACACCACTGACCTGTGCGATGGCAAAATCTGAGTTGTTGGTGGCCTGCATGCCCTCGTTCCCACTGATTCCCACACCCACGTGGGCCATCTGGATCATCCCAACGTCATTGGCACCATCCCCGACGGCAAGAGTGATGGCCCCTACGTGCTTCTTAACCACGTCGACTATTTCTGCCTTCTGGAGGGGAGACAACCTGGAAAAGAAGACAGAAATCACCACTTTTTAGTGTTTTGTGTTGGTTTGTTTTACTTCACCTTGTCGTAAAAGCCTTTAACATGGAGTCAACGGTAATCTGCACCTAACCTCCTTTAAATGACAGCTACTGATAAATTTTCCAATACATTGATCAAGCTTTTAACAGATATAAAAACGTTCCACCCACCAATCTAAAATAAATGAATAAACAGACAAAAAGCAGAATCAGACCTATAAATACAGAACAACCTGATGGCTGGTGGAGGCTGTGGGGTGAAGGGATGGGCAATGTGGGTGAAAGGGGGTGGAAGGTGCACACTTTCAGCTGGAACAGAAGTCCCGAGAATACAAGGCACAGCATAGGGAATAGAGCCAGTGATACTGTACTAATGTTGTGTGATGACAGATGGTAGCTCCCTTGTGCTGAGCGCGCGTAACAGACAGATCCAGTCACGTGGTACACCTGAAACTAACGTATCCTTGTGTAGCAGCTACACGCAAAAATTTTTCAAGTTCCCTCCCCCACCCACCCAAAATAAGAAGTAAAGCAAAGAAAGCACACAGTAACTTCTTCAACATCCCCAAAGAAGTACACAGTGTCAGTTGTCTCGTTTACATGGAGACAAACTCTTCAATTTGCCATTCTCCCCACCGCTCCCTGTTTCTAACACCGGCCTGCTATCTTAATTCACATCATCTCGCTACATGAGAGCAAGAAGTGAAGATCTGTTTCTAAACCTGTATAAAGGCATTTCCCCCAAAGGATAAGTATGTGGAGTAGCCTAGGAAAATCAAACTACCCTCAAGTGAACTTTACAAGGAGACAGAGAAACATGAAGATCTCAGTCAGGAGTCTGTGGTGACAATAACAATCCAAAGGTAAGTGATTGAAAATAACAGATGTTTGCTTCTTTCCCGTGGATGTGTCCGGTGCAGATGAGGATACTGTTGATCCTTTCTTTGAACCCAGACAAGCTACGAAAGCAAATTTCGTATTCCTCAAATATTTCAGACTAGCAGACCCTGTCTACACAAAATACTTAACAGACATTCCAGGGAAAGAGAAACAAATTTTTTCTCTTATTTATCACTTATGTATTCATTCACTAAATAAATTGGCTACATACCTCTCTCCAAAATGATCAGGGACACACAAAGGTTTTATTTTCTAGTAAGTGAGTGTTCATCCCCTTCCCACAAAACAGCTCCTAAAAACTAATTCAAATCTCAACCTTTCAAATTTCAGGTGAGATTGTTAACAACTGAGGAGATAAAGTTCCCTTGACTAGAACACACTCCACATTTTAAGACAGAAGCACAGACGGAAAACCTTTGGTTTCATAATGAGGAAAATGTGAGTTAACATTAATACACTGTAGATACAGTGTGAAAAGTTGCCGAAGTAGAGGATGTTCCGGAAACCATTTGTAAGTTTAGTTTCCATCTAGAGACACTGTTTTGGTTTTTTTTTTACTGGAATAACTACAATGATAATAGCTTCACCATTTTGTCTGGCAAGTACTTTTATATTTAAACTATGATATTTGTGAAGAAAAAAAAGAAAACGTACCTCATATTAATACCAAATTTGACTCTTCATACTGTCAAATCTTAATTCTATCGTTTGAGCCAGTGAAGCTCTCCAAATATGAAAAGAGAACTACAGGGACCCAACTAAGCCTTCTCCTCCCCTTGCTAAACATCCTTGAATCCTTCAGTCCCTTTGTGAGGTGGTTCTGGGCCTTTTGCCAAAGCTCCACATCAATTCTGATCAGTTGTTGGCAAGATGTAGAGAAAGGGGAACACTCATACACTGTTAGTGGGAATGCAAACTGGTACAGCTACTCTGGAAGACAGTATGGCGGTTCCTTAGAAAGTTACACATAGAACTACCCTACAACCTAGCAGTTGCACTATTAGGTATTTACCAAAAGGATACAAAAATACTGAGTTGAAGGGGCACGTGCACCATGATTTACAGCAGCATTATCGACAACAGCCAAATTATGAAAAGAGCCGAAATGTCCATAGAGGTGGCACATTATATATACACACACATACGTGCTATGGAATATTTCTCAGCCATCAAAAAGAATAAAATCTCACCATTTGCAATAATGTGGACAGAGCTAGAGTATATTACACTAAGCGAAATAAGTCAGAGAAAGACAACATATTTCACTCATATGTGGAATTTAAGAAACAAAACAGATGAACATAAGGAAAGGGAGAGAAAACAGAGGGAAGCAAACCATAAGAGACTCTTAACTATACAGAACAAACTGAAGGTTGCTGGAAGGGAGGTGGGTGGGGGTGGGCTAAATGGGTGATGGGTATTAGGAGGGCACTTGTTGTGATGAGCACTGGCTGTTATATGTTAAGTGATGAATCACTAAATTCTGCTCCCAAAACCAGTATTACACTATATGTTAGCTAACTAGAATTTAAATTAAAACTACAAAAAAAAGAAAAAAGAAAAGAATAGAACTGGATTATTACTATTCTGATTTTGGATCTCCCTCCCATACATGAAAATAAATCCTGAAATAATAATAGTCTTTTAATACCTATCTGTTAAATGAGCTTAAATTAATAAAACACTTTAGGTCATGTTTCCGGGTATGAGTATTAAGCCAAATTACCCTAATCTTGAAATTTTAGGGTTATACCCAATTGATGATCTTTACATTCATGTCTGGCAAAGTTTATCTCAGTCATAAAAGTTTGCAACCATGAACAAAGTGAGAGACAGACTCTCCTCTCCTTCTCCACCACCACTCCCTCTGCAAAGTACAGTTTCAGCCAGGTCCATACCAAATTGTTTTTTATTTCTAAATGACTTCAGTAAGCAAATTATTGGTCAAAACTTTAAGAAAACTTTCTATACCTGTTAATGGCATATAAGGATATTAGACAGTTTCCTTCAGAAAGTAAACAAGTATAAAACTGGAAAATGTGATTAAGAACAAGCATTTCAGCCCATCAGAAAATGCCCAAAGGTGGAAAAGAACTCGAGACATATTTATTCATGAAAATCAGAGAAGTGCAGCAAGTTTGTGACCTTCGTCCTTAGAGGTGTTCCTGTTCCCCTGACCTGGGAGTGAGGGAAAATCTGCAGATTTACTACCCAAGACACGGCGGACGTGGTTTGGAGCAGATAACGAACACCCACATCTTAACCAATTGGGGTGGCTCTCTCAGTTCAGGGAGGGCAGCAAACCAGCTAGAAATGTAACAGGGAGATCGTGCAACAAAAGAATCACGGGAGGGCTGAGGTCAGCAACTTGCCTGTATTCCGAACTGACCACTAAAGTAAGGATAGGCAGGAAAGAGCCCAGAGAGGCTTTCATGTTGTTGTGCCTCTGAAAGCATTCCTCCAACCAGCATATGGCCCTAGCATCAAGGGTAGGAGCGTCAGACTATGACTTGTCTAGGCACAAACTTGTCCAAATAATTGCGTGATGACTAAACTCTGCAGGCACAGGAGAAACTCCTGGGAAGGCAGGCTTAAGAAAAAAAAAAAACAAAAAAGGCTGAGGAAAGATACCAGTAACTGCAAATGAACAGGCAAACATACTTCACAGTCTGAGTCCAGGCAAGTTACGAAAACACTGGGCCAATAAAATGCAGAAGAATAAATTAGAATCCAGATAAACTACACTGTATTTTTCCACAATAGCCACTTTTACTCTAAATAAAACAAAATCACTAGATGTGCCAAGAAACTTAAGGGTATTTGTTTTCATTCCCAGTGAACAAAGCAGCCTGACTGAGAATAGACCTGATATGAGTTAGCAAAGACTTCAAAGCAGCATTATAAATACGCTCACAGAATTAAAATATGTTCAAAGAAAGAAAATTATGATAACTATGAGTCAACAAACAGGATATCCCAACAGAAGAATGGAAACTATTAAAAAAAAATTAGAAACTCTGGGATGAAGTGAACAATACACTTTGTAACTTAAGATCAGATCTGAGTGGAAGAAATTAGTGAATCTGAAGTTACATCAATAGAAAATACGCAATCCAAAAAGAAAGGAGTTGAAATTGAAAATGCAGTGGCAGTGCCACGGGTCTGTAATCAACATCAAGCATTCAATCATACATGTGATTGGAGTCCCGAAGCAAAGGAAACAAAAGTAGCAAAAACAAAAACAAAAAACAAACAAAAAACCCTGAGAAAATAATGGTTGAAAACTTTCCAATCTGGTAACAACAAAACAAAACATTAATTTAGGGATCCATTGAATCCGAAGTAGAATAAATACAATAAGAACCACATTTAGAGCCAACATAGCTAAATGAATGAAACCCAGTAACAAAGAGAAAATCTAGAAAGTAGGAAAATGACACATCACATACAGGGTGGTAACAACAGCGTGAATTTCTCACCAGAAACAAGGGAGCCAGAAGACAAGAGAGTGACAAAGTACCAAAGAAAAAAAATCAACCGAGTATTTTCTTTGATAATAGCTTTAAGTTAGAAATCAATAACAGGGAAGATACCCAAATGTGTGAGAATTCGATACTTTTAAATAGCCCATGAGTCAAAAAGGAAATCAAGAGAAATTAGAAAATACCGTACTTTGAACTGAATGATAATGAAAACACAACATATCAGAATTTGTGAAATGTAATTAAATCAGTGCTTAAAGATTTATATCTTGAAATGCTTATAGTAGAAAAAAATTTTAAATCAGTGATAAAAGTTTTTACCTTAAGGGAATGAGAAAAAAATGAGTTCAATCCAAAGTAAGGTGAAAGTAGAAAATAATCCAGATGAGTATATATTATATTGTCTATCAGAATATTATATCGTTATATATTATAATACACATATATCACATCATATTAATGTTATATATACATAACATTACATATACATTATAAATATATATCAGAATATAAATAAAAAACTGGACAGACCATGGAGTTGGCCTTTTGAAAATATCAGCAAAACTGGTAAAGCCCTAACTAGACTGATCAAGGAAAAAAAGAGTAAATTATCCATATGAGGAAGGGAAGGAACACCACCACACGTCACACAAAAGTAACAAATAAATAAAGGAATATTGTGAAAAACTTCATGCCGACAAGTTTGACAGCTAGAACAAATGGACAAATCCCTTGAAAGACACAAATCACAAACTTGAAGAAGTAGTAGAAAATATTTGCTTACTAAATTGGATTACTCATCAGAGCCTTCCTACAAAGTCCAGGCCCAGGTGGCATCATCAACAGTGAAGTCTGTCAAACATTTTAGGAAGAAATCATACCAAACACTACAGAAAGTATAGAAAACAGGATGAAGAAACACCTCCCAAATCAGTTTATCAGGTTAGAATGATCTGATAACAAAGCCACTCAAAAACTTGAGATAAAACCACAGACAGATGTCTTTCATGAGTACAGACTAGAAATTCTTCGTGAAATTTTAGTAGAATATACAGAAAAACTCAGTCATAAAAGTTTGCAGCCATGAACAAAGTGAGAGACAGACTCTCCTCTCCTTCTCCACCACCACTCCCTCTGCAAAGTACAGTTTCAGCCAGGTCCATACCAAATTGTTTCCATCATTCAGGATGTACCTCAGTCAACAGACTTCAGTTTTGTATTCATTTATGTTTACTGTTCCTCCAATGGGGACCCTTAAAGGGATGATGGGACTAAGGGGAAAAACTAAGACACTGGACCACATAAACCTGGATAATTGAGAGTTGGTGTCGCGGTGGGCTGACAAGTGACCCCTGCAGGAGCTGGACAGGGAGGAGAGTGAGGTCAAGTTGGGCATTCCCCTGATCCTCCCTGCCACATCCGCTCCAGGTGGCTGTGTCTGTCTACTACCGCTCACTGCTCCTCTAGAGGCAGCCGGCTCCGAAGGACTCTTTCCGTCCAGGCACAGTGACTACTCCCCTCCTCCAATCCCTTTGGACCTAGGGGTAGAACAGCTCTTCCCACTGTTACCAGCATGTATACGATCCCTTTGTTTTCATCTCAGGCTGCCGGCAGCAAGCATCTTTCAGAGCCAAGCACGATGTCCCGTTTGCTGAGATTTATGGGAGAAAGCAGATGTGAAACTTCCCCTGGATGCAGTCCTATGAAGATGCGAGGTCTCTCAACCCCTAACTTGCTGCCAAAAGGGGATCTAGCCTGGGGATAAAGCCTGCACCAGACGGATCAAAAGGGAGACAACATTGGAACCCTACAACAAACCACGAGTAAAGCCAGATCTAGGACCAACCACCACTAGGTCACTGCAAGCCAACTGCTGGAATGTCCATCCTTTGTGGCAAAATTAGCCCATGTTTTCTCTCCTCTTCAATGATGTCCTTTCATTGCTTCCTCCAGCATGAGTAGGAGGTTCAGGTGGAGAGACCGCGAACACTCCTTAAAATATTGTTAGAATGCAAAATGAAAATGGTTCCATAAAGTCTAAATAGTGAAAAGAAAAATAATTCTGGCGAACTGTTGATAAATTTGCTTGCTTCCCTTGAAGTTGGCTTTGCCAACAGAATTTTCAACTATGTGAGCTAATAAATTCCCTTTTAGCCCAAAAGCGAATTTGACTTAGCTTTCTGTCATTTCGGTTCTAACTAATGGAAGGCTATGTCACAAAGAATCCTGAAGGCTAAACTACAGTCGTGACAAGTGAGAGTGCAATAAAGAACAGAACCTGCCGAATTCTTGTAGCTGATGCTGAATGAACGTGAACAAAGAAGGACACCGGGGGGAGACATTTGAAGCATATAGGGAACCTGACGACTGAGAAACCGTCTAAATCAATACTTAGAAGTCCAAGGCATCAAAACGTCTTCATAATTGGCCCAGTTAATATTTTTATTCAGGAGAAAGGAACAATTACTCTGTACTTAGTTTATTTTCTTAGCTCCATCCATCTTTGTTGTACATGATTCCCCTTTTTAAATTGATGTTTAGACTTCCAGTAACACCGATAACTTCACTTCTCTCTAGGTGTCAGAATTTTTTCAGATATGCCCCTCACTATAAATAGAGGACCTCTGGGGCACCTGGGAGGCTTAACAGGTTAAACGTTCGACACCAGCTCAGGTCATGATCTTAAGGTTGGTGAGTTCAAGCCCCATGTTGGGCTCTGTGCCGACAGCTGGGAGCCTGGAGCCTGCTTCGGATTCTGTGTCTCCCTCCCTCTCTGCCTCTCTCCCACTCATACTCTGTCTTCTTGTCCGTCTCTCTGTCAAAAATAAATAGATCAACATAAAAAAATAGGGGCGCCTGGGTGGCTCAGTCAATTAAGCATCTGCCTTTGTTTGGTTCATGTCATGATCTCCCGGTTTGTGAGTTTGAGCCCCATGTCAGGCTCTGTGCTGACAGCTCAGAGCCTGGAGCCTGCTTTGGATTCTGTGTCTCCTTCTCTCTCTGTCCTTCCCCTGCTCATGCTCTCTCTCTCTCTCTAATAAGCATTAAATTTTTTTTAATAGAAATTATTTATTTATTAAATTAATTAAATAGAGGACCTTTGTTCTTACTGGAGACACCTTTCATCTGGTCAATACATCAATAATTTATCATTGAAAAATTATAATCTGTTTTCTACTACATCTTAAGCTTGACGATTAGAATTAAACTCAGATATCTCTCTCCAATTTGAACATATATTTCATCAATAAGGAACTTTTCCTCTACAAAAACTCCCTATTTCCATGTCTACAAAAACTCCTATTTCCATGTCTACATTTTCTTTACATGTTTACGTTAAATATAGCAGGGAAGGGAGAAGAACAGTGAATATATCCTTACCTACAACATAATACCGCTCTACATGAGAGGGCCAAATTGATAAAGCTCCTCTTAACTTCAGGATGGAAGGCATACTTCAGTGTTTCACCATCAATGATGAGGGCCAGGTCATTTTCTTCACCTAACAGGATTCCAAGATCTTGACAGTTCTGATTAACTGCTTGTTGTGTTGCCTAAAACAGAGTGGGGCGGGGGGGGGGGGGGGGGACCACTTATTTTTCTCATTTTATATATACATATATAAATATAAATAAAAGACTTTCTGAATCAATATGGTAGGCAGAGGCATACTTTTTACCTCATTCTTCCCTTCAAGTATCTCACTGAAATGAAAAAGTAAATAACATGAAAAGAAGAGTGACATCATAGATGACCAGCGAAATGCCAAGAGAAACCACAGTGAGATACTACTTTATACCTATTAGCACAACTAGAATCAAAAAGCCAGACAGTAAATGTTGATCAGGATTTAGAGAAACCCAAAACTCTCAAACACTGCTGGCTGGAATGTAGTCTGACATTCCTACAGATGGGTAAGCGTGAGTTCACCAGATGACCCAGCAACACCACTCGTAGGCTTCTACACCCAAGACAAGTGAAAACCTGCGTCCACACAAAACTTGTACGTGAATGTTTATAGCAGCACCATTCACAATTGCCTAGAAGTGAAAACAACCTGATGAATGGATAAACAAAATATTGTATGAATATCCATACAATGGAATATTCTTTAGCCATCAAAAAGTTATGAGGTATTAATGCATTCTACAACATGGACGAACCTTAAAAATACAGTAACTGAAAGAAGCCAGTCACAAAAGACTATGTTATTATGATTCAATTCACATGAAAGTCAAGAATAAGCAAACCCATAGAGTTTGAAGCATATAGGGACCCTGATCCATCAAAGTAGATTAGTGGTTGTTTAGGGTGGGGGAAGGAAGATGAGAGAAATGGTAACTAAAGAGTAGGGAGATTCTTTTAGAGGTGATCAAAGTGTTCTAAAAGTTGACTGCGGTGACGGTTGCATGTATGTGTGAAAATATTAAAACAGACTGAATTGTACACATTAAACATAATTTTTGTGTGTGATGTGGCTCATATCTCAATAAAGCTGCTTTTCAAAAGGTATAGAAGAGTGAATTCATATCAGCTGGAAAATACAAATGGGTGCTAGCATACCAGAAAGTTCAGAGAATTTTTTTTTTAATTTTTTTTTTAACGTTTATTTATTTTTGAGACAGAGAGAGACAGAGCATGAACAGGGGAGGGTCACAGAGAGAGGGAGACCCAGAATCTGAAACAGGCTCCAGGCTCTGAGCTGTCAGCACAGAGCCCGACTCGGGGCCGGAACCCACGGACCGTGAGATCATGACCTGAGCCGAAGTCGGACGCTTAACCGACCGAGCCACCCAGGCGCCCCGTTCAGGGAATTTTTGAGAAAAATGTCAAAGGTGGGAACACAATAATGGGAGTGAACTCTACACAACTGAGTCTCCGGTTTCTAAGGGGGAAGTATAGAAGTTTTAGAGACTCATTGTTCAATTTAAGATATGTGGGAGTCACCTCCCTTAGCTTATTTTCCTCAGATCATCCTTCCTTTCTTTCATAATTCACATAAACTGTTGAAAGCTCAAAATTTTAGAGAAATGACTCCCCATGCCAGTAGCAGAGTAGAAAATTCAGATAGTGGAGTATTTTAAGGAAAATACATAACAAAACTATAAGTCATGCAGATTAATGCTAAAGAAAATTCCTTCATCAAATACAAGTGAAATAAAAATAGTATCAGTTACCACTTTCTGTTGCAAGATTAGTGAACTAATAAGCGTGCCAAAAGATTTCTTGACTGTTGCCAACTCTTTCATTTCTTCGACTATGTGAAATGAGTGCCATAAAATACTAAATCATATTTAAAGGCTTATTATTTAACTATTTTGCTTAACTACACTTTTCAGTTCTATTCAGTCATCTGTAGAAATCAGAGGTTTTTTTTAATGATCTGTACTTTTCTTAAACATGTTAATGAATGAAATTTTAACAAGATGTGGCACCTGGGGAAAAATTTTAAAACATAACAGGTATCAAGCTCCAAAAGCTTTAATGAAACAATCCTCCTTCCTATTTTCCTCAGAAGGCCTTCATTACTCATTACTCAAATGAAATTACTGTGTTTCCTGAAATAAAAGGTAATTTAATAATCCTTGAATTACCAAGGCCTTTATATAAACCTGCAGGTCTAAAAACAGATGAAATTCAGACACTTAAAATTTGATTTCGTACTGTGTAAGAGCTATAATATATACTATACGTGTATCATATTCAACATTTCCATATTCTGCTTTTTCCACACAGTGGACTACATATCCCATCAGTGATCTCAAATGACTGCAGTTATTTTGTTGACCCCAAAATAATCTGGCAAAATTGAAGTTTTCCTATACGCTAATAACTCTTCTCAAACTTCATTTCATCACTGAACACAAAACTTGGTGCTTTTCTGATTAATATATTGCTTTCAGTTTTACAGTTACTTGGAACACGTAAATGCTTGGAGCTAAAGCTTAACAGTCTTAACATCTAATTTTTTTCTTCCACTCCTAAATTATTCGTTTTTCTTTACCAGTCCTCCTGCTGCCAATGTTGACAGGAGTGAAGATAATTCCTCCAACATGGTTCACTCTAGAACATGACCACCTGAGCAATTTGCCAACGTTAATTATGTAAAATTCTGCACAGCACAACCTGCAGCACATTATACGGGAAAATTGCATTATCTGCTTCATTATGTAAAGCAAGTGTATCAGTAATGATTATTTAGGAATAATGAGTTCTGGTTTTTTGTAATATTAATTTTTTTTTGATGTCTTGAAATGAGTGGTGAGCTTGCTTGCTAAGTGGAAAATGACACTCCTTCCCAATTTTTGTTGTAATTGGAGGCTCCGTTTTTCTTTTGCAGCATTATTTTCAATAAATGTGTGAATATGAAGCATTGAGATTGCTTTAAAATCTCTACTAACATGGTAAACTTTTTTTGTAATGTAATTTATTACAAATTGGTTTCCATACAACACCCAGCGCTCATCCCAACAGGTGCCCTCCTCAATGCCCATCACCCACTTTCCCACTTTCCCCTCTCCCCCACCCCCGCATCCACCTTCAGTTTGTTCTCTGTATTCAAGAGTCTCTTGTGGTTGGCCTCCCTCCCTCTCTGTTTGTAACTTTTTTTCCCCCTTCCCCTCCCCCATGGTCTTCTGTTAAGTTTCTCAAGATCCACATATCAGTGAAAACATATGGTATCTGTCTTTCTCTGACTGACTTATTTCACTTGGCATAATACCCTCCAGTTCCATCCACGTTGCTGCAAATTGGCCAGATTTCATTCTTTCTTATGGCCAAGTAGTATTCCATTGTATGTGTAAACCACATCTTCTTTATCCATTCAGGAATAATGAATTTTGAAAATGACATAACTCTAAAGTTTACAAGAACTTAAAACATAAGAGAAAATCTTAAAGAAACAAAGTACCAAGATCACCATGGAAATCACAATATGGAAGTGAAATAGAGTTTTCACTCACAAGACTAGCTTCTGGAAAATTCTAATTATGCAACCAAGACCCACAAAGTCACAAACTTTGTAAACACAAATTTGAACACGTCTCAGCTGCCTTTGCTGTGTATAATTTGGAGAAATAAAAAGTATAACACAGCCTTCATCTAATATTTAACAGTAGAAGAGTTAAAACATAACATTTTATTCTATATTTATTATACTCTTAAGAGACTTATTAAAGACTAGGGGTGCCTGGGTGGCTCAGTCAGTTGAGCATCTGACTTCGGCTCAGGTCATCATCTTGCAGTCCGTGAGTTCGAGCCCCTCATCAGGCTCTGTGCTAACTGATCTGAGCCTGGAGCCTGCTTCAGATTCTGTGTCTCCCTCTCTCTCTGCCCCTCCCCTGCTCACACTCTAGCTCTCAAAAATAAATAAAACATTAAAAAAATTTTTTTTAATTTAATAAAATAGTACAAAGGCTATACACAACCCTCAAAGTATATGCAAACTAAATTGAGAAATAAAGGAAAATATTAGAAAAGATACCACCATTATTATGTGCCATGAAGAGTTAACCATAATGAGAAAGCTGAAGTGATATATCAGATAACATAGCCTTAAAGAGAAAATATTACCAAAAATAGAGACATTTCATAATGATTAAAAAGTTAATTTTTCAGAAAGAAATAACAATTATATTTCCTAACAATAGAGCCTCAAAATATATGAAGCAAAAATGGGTAGAATAAAAGGGAGAAATATAAAATTCAAAATTACGGTAGGATTTTAATAATTCTTTCAGAAATTGATAGAATGGCTAGAAATACAATGAGGACAGTTTATTACAACAGTGACTCAGTCACCGTGACTCAACTGATATTTGCACATAGCAATTTTACTGAAACCATATACTCGAACATAAAACAAGTCTGAATGGATTCAAAATGATTAAGACCAATTAAAACATATGTCCTTTGTCCAGAATTAAATTGAATTAAAAACAAGTAACAATAAGACATCTAGAAACATGCCAAATATATGTAAATTTAACACACTTCTAAATAAGCCATGGGTCAAAGAAGAAATTAGTGAAAATTGGATATTTTGAAATAACCTTATTGAAAATATCACACTAATATTTATGGAATACAGCTAAAGCAATGCATAGAAGAAAAATTATGGTTTTAGTGCTTAAGTTAGAAACTATGTTGAAAAATAATCGCCTGAATTTTCGCCTCGTGGTAGGCAGGATTTTAAGATTCCCACCCACCAATGGGCATGCTCTATACAATCCCTTCCCATTGACCTCATCTGGTAGGCTCTTTCAAAAGAGGTATTAAAGGTCAGAGACAAAAGGACAGAGATATTCCAAGCTGCAGCACATGTTCTTTTGTTGGCCTGGAAGTAAACTGCCATGTTGCAGAGAGAGCCACAAGGCAGGGACCTACGAGTGACCTCTAGTTCCCGAGAGCAGTCCCTGGCTGACAGCTAGCAAGAAGACAGGACCTCATACAGACACAAGGAAGTAGATTCTGCCAACCAACTAAGGGAGCTTCAAAGTGGCTTTTTCCCCAGTTGAGACTCCAGATGGGGACACAGCCAGCTGACATCCTGATTTCAGCCCAGTAAGACACTGAGCCGAACCAAAACATGTCAAATTCCTAACCCGCAAAATCCGTAAGACAAAAAAATTTATGTTGCTTTAAGCTGCTAAGTTGGTGGTCATTTGCTATGCAGCAATTGGAAAGGAACACACTGTTCTAAAATATAGTGTATTAATAGAAAATTTGAGATACAGTTAAGGCCAACAGATCAGGAGACAATTGCCATTGAAAAGACAATTTGTGATACTGACAGATCCCAAGATACGGAAGCAAATAACACAGTGGAGATGGAGGGTGGGGGTGGGGGGGGACACATGGGACAGCACTGAGTTCAGTCAGAAGGCAAAGGGAACAGAAGGAAAGTGTGGGCAAGAACCTTTATTGTGCTTTCCACAGAAAGGAACAGGTGAGACAGGGTAAGCAGATCTAGGATTTTGCGAGTTTGAATAATTTCAGTAGGCTCTGGGGCTTAGGGCAAGTGGATAGTGGCCCAGAATGTGAGAGCCCGATAAAGTAGGTGGTAGGGGTATGGGCTCTGGATTGGTTGGTTTGCATAAGAAAGGCACATTCACTGGGCACGCTGTTTACTAGCTCTGGGAGTTGCTTAACCCTGGAGGGGAGGGACCTTCCCAGTACCTCCCCAGCAAAGCCCCCAGTAATGGCAAACATCAGAATAAAGATCATGAAAGCCAGGGTTAATATATATACACCTCAAAAAGACTGAAGAACAAATTAAACACAAAGCAGTAGATGGAAATAAGTAATAAAGACAGGAGTAACAATCAATGACATTGAAAACAGACAAAATATGGAGCAAATAACAAAGTCAAAAATCTGGTTCTTTGAAAAGATCAACAAAATGGGTAAACCCATTACTATACTGATCCAGAAAAAGAATATAAATTATCACTATCAAGAATTCAGAATTGGGGCGCCTGGGTGGCTCAGTTATGCACCTGACTCTTGATTTTGGTTATGATCTCACAGTTCAAAAGATCGAGCCCCGCATCAGGCTTTACACCGACAGTGCAGAGCCTGCTTGGAATTCTTTCTCTCCCCCTTTTTCTTTCTCTCTTCTCTCTTTCTCTCTCTCTCTGCCCCTCACCTGCTCATGCTCTCTCTTCCTCTCTCTCCCTTTCTCTCTCTCTCAAATTAAAGTTTGAAAAATTAAACTTTTGGTATTTTAGGAGCAAATAATTGGAAAATTAAGCTGTACATACAATTCCAGTTCCAGTATAGCCACATACATAAAGTACCTAGTGACAAATTTAACAAAATATAGTCAAGATTTTTAGTTTAGTGGTACTTGTCTATTTTTGCTTTTATTGCCTGTGCTTTTGTTATCATATCCAAGAAATCAGTGCCAAGTTCAATGTCAAGCAGGTTCCCCCCTATGATTTCTTCTAGGATTTTACAGTTTTGGGTCTCTGTTTAAGTATTTAATCCACTTTGACTTGCCTTTTGTGTATGCTGTAATGTAAGAGTCTGCTATGGTCTGAATGTTTGTGTCCCCCAAAATTCATATGTTCAAATCCTAATGCCCAGTGATATTAGGAGGTGGAGCCTTTGAGAAGTAATTATGTCATGAAGATTAATGCTCTTATGGAAGAGACTCCAGAAATCCCTAGCCCCTTTCGCCACCTGTGGACACAGCTTAGAAGGCACCAGCTATGACCCAGGAAGACAACCAGCACCAGAACATGACCATGATGGTGCCTTGGTTGTGGATTTCCCAGTCTCCAAAACTGTGAGAAATAAATTTCTGTTGTTTATAGGCTAGCCAGTCTGTGGTATTTTGTGATAGCAGCCAGAATGGACTAAGACAGGATCTGATTTTTTTCTTTTGAATGTGGATATCCAGCTTTTCCAAGACCATTTTTCGAAGGGACTATCCTCTCCCCAGTGTGCACTCTTGGCATCCCTGTAATCCATATACATGGGTTATTTCTGGACCCTATTCTTTCCCATTGGTCTCTGTCTTTATGTCAGTACCGTACTGTTTTAATAATTGTAACTTTGTAATATATTTTGAAATCAGGAAGTATGAGGCTTCTGGCTTTGTTCTTCATTCTTAGGATTGCTTTGGCTATTTGGGGTGTTTTGTGATCCTTATGAATTACAGGCTGTTTTTGCTATGTCTATGGAAAAAAAAATTGGAACTTCTTGTGTGTGCAGCTGCAGCAAACATTAAGTATGGCCAGATTAGCATAAAACTTTACATTAAAGGCCTTTAGCTCAATTTCTATTACCAGATTCATCATGTCCAGCTTTCAACAAAAAATTACAAGACATGCTAAAAGGCAAGAAAAAGCACCATATCTGAAGAGCTAAAGCAAGCATCAGAACCAGATTCAAAGATAACACAGATTTTGGAAGTATCAGTGAATTTAAAATAAACTATGATCGAGGCTCCTGGGTGGTTCAATCGGTTAAGCGTCTGACTCTTGATTTTGGCTCAGGTCATGATCTCACCGTTCGTGATAGCACAGGGCCTGCTTGGGATCCTCTCTCTCATGATCTCTTTGCCCCACCCTCACTCACAGTCTTTCTAATTACATAAATGAACATCTTTTAAAAATAAAATAAACTATGATTAACATGTTAGGGACTGTAATGGAAAAATAGACAATATATGGGGAAGATAAGCAGAGTGATGGAAACACTTAAAGAATAAAAATGAAATGCTAGAAATAAAAAACACTGTAACAGAAGATTGCCCTTATTGAGCCCAACAATAGACTGGACACAGTCTACAAATTGAATTATGTAATATATAACTAATTAGTTAACTAATTAATATAATTAAGCTTGAATTATGTCAACAGAAATTTCCCAAACTGAAATACAAAGAGTAAAAAGAATTAGAAAAAAAATCCCAAATGAAATATTCAAGAACTGTGGGACAATTTAAAAGATCTAACAACATACAGTCAACTGGAATTCCAGAAGGAGAAGAGTAGGAGAACAAAACAAAGAGAATTTTAAGTACTAATGACTAAAAATGTTCCCAAACTAATGGCAAACACATAACCATAAACCCAGGAAGCTTAGAAAACACCAAGTATGATAAAAAAAAAAAAAAAAAAAAAATCTATACCTAGGCATATCACACTCAAACCACAAAATCAAAGGCAAAGAAGAAATGTTGAAAGAAGCCAGAAGGGAAGAATAAAGTAAGAAATAGCAGGCTTCTCATCAGAAACTACACAGTTGAGAAGGAAGTACTGAAAGAACAAGAAATACCAACCTAGAATTCTATATCCAGTGTAAGTGTCCTTCAAATGTGAAAGAGAAATAAAGACTTTCTCACACAAAACCAGGAAATTCATCACCAGCTGATCTGCCCAGTAGAAATATTTTTAAAGTTTTTCATGGAGAATAATAATGATATGTGTCAGAAACTCAGAACTACATTTAAAAAAAAAAGGATGAAATGGAATAGATGAAATCTATTTAAAATTTAAAGTGAGTATGAAAATTATACAGTAAAAAAAATTAACAGAAAATAAATGGCTGTAGCCATTTAATTTTTAAGGGCAAGGATGTTCAGTATTGGATTCCAAAATCCTTTCATTCTTGCAATGTAAATGCCAGGTATCTACTTAAACTTCTGGTAAAGACTGCTATATGCACATATTTTTCTTTTTTTTTCTTTTTTTTTTTTTTCATTTTTAAAATCAAGTATCTGAGTGCTGGGTTTGGTATGATGCTGGGAACAGGGTGATGAAGGACTAGCCTAAGAATGAGGCAAGAAGTGGGAACCAGAGGGGTGCCTGTGTGGCTCAGTCGGTTGAGCGTCCGACTTCGGCTCAGGTCGTGGTCTCATGGTATGTGAGTTTGAGCCCCGCGTTGGGCTCTGTGCTGACAGCTTGGAGCTTGGAGCCTCCTTCAGATTCTGTGTCTCATTCTCTCTCTGCCCCTCCCTTTGTGCTCTGTCTCTCCCCGTCTCTCAAAAATAAAAAAAATGTAAAGAAAAATCTTTTAAAAAAAAAGAAAGAAAGAAAGAAAGAAAGAAGTCGGAACAGAGGTAATGTTCCAGTGGACTTGAGTGGGAGTTCAAGACAACTTACATAGATTTTAAGGTGTTGGGGAACACTCAAGTAACAAATTGGGTATACTCGTATTAAATAGAATTTTTAAAATCACTTACCTCAAGTGAGTTTGAATTCAATCGAATACAAGGCATTTTAGTTGATAACAGTTTACAGGAATATGCTACAAAGTGAGAAAGAAAGAGGTCACATATTGCCTTCCACGAGTTCATGTTTTTAATGAAAAATCTATTTATATTCTCTATTCACCATACTGTCTGACAACTAGTTCAAAGTCTAGAGGCTTATCACAAACACTGAGCAAGGGATTGTGGAGGGAAAAAATTGAAACATCGCTTCATTTTTATCTTAATCAGCAATTTAAGTAGAAATGGTTGGGAAACGGCATATAACTAATGGCTAAATCTGTACCTTTAAATGCCTGTGGATTTTTATTTTTATTATCTCTCTGTGACATGAGATTCAGTTCATACCGTGTATCAATTCCACGTCCTGAGGGATCCAAGTTCTGTTGTATCAAGCCACTGTGTCAACATATTGTTCCTACTGTACTGATAAAATCCTAGGTGTGGCTAAAAGAAATAAACCCACCCAGTGCTCAAAGCATTCAACGTGATGATCAAAGTATACACCTCAGGGGCCACCTGGGTGTCTCAGTTGGTTAAACATCCGAATTCCGCTCAGGTCATGATCTCACAGTTCTCGTGGTTCGAGCCCTGCATCGGGCTGTGTGCTGGCAGCTTAAAGCCTGGAGTCTACTTTGGACTCTGTGTCTCCCTTCTCTCTGCCCCTCCACTGCTCCATGTTTTCTCTCTCTCTCTCTGTCTCAAAAATAAACATTGAAAACGTTTAAAGATAAATTTATACAGTATCACTTTTTAAAATTTTTTTAAGTTTATTTTTGAGAGAAAGAGAGCATAAGTGGGGGAGGGGCAGAGAGAGAGAGAATCCCAAGCAGGTTCCACGCTGCCAGTGCAGGGCCTGACGTGGGGCTCGGGCCCATGAACCGTGAGATCATGACCTGAGTCAAAATCAAGAATCAGATGCCTAACTGACTGAACCACCCAGGCCCCCCAGGAGATAATCATTCTTAAATGATCTTCCTCATCAGTTATTGGTTCATCTGATGCTTCCTGTGTAAATCGTGGTTTTTTTCCCTAAAGAATGCAGTGATCTTTAATTTCTATTTTGAAGCCTGTGGATATTCGCTTTGCATTGCTACAGCAGTTTTCAAAACCAGAGTTTCTAAACTCTTCTAAGAATTCTAAAGATTCCCTGATACATTTTTTAAATGTTCACTTATATTTCAGAGAAAAATAGGGGGAGCAGGAAAGGGGCAGAGAGAGAGGGCCGATGATCCGAAGCAGGCTCTGCACTGACAGCAGAGAGCCAGTGTGGGGCTTGATCCCAGGAACCATGAGATCATGACCTGAGCTGAAGTCAGACACTTAAATGACTGATTTAAGGCGCCCCAAGATTTCCTGATAAATTTTATTGCAATGTTCCTGTTTCCACTTTGACTTTGTCATAAGTTACTGACAAAGTTAACTGCCTAATGCTGTCAGTTTCTGTACCAGCATGCGGGTTGGAGAATTAATATTTGTGCCAGACACAGACAAGCCAGCCTCCACCTGTGGGTTCCAGTGCTGCCCCCAAGAAGAAACTTCTTCTGTCCTGAAGCTGTTGCTGCTGCTGACTCTATATAAACAAAGGCTAAAAAGTCTCCATATAGAGAGGTTCCTCAAAAAGTTAAAAACAGAACTACCCTACAACCCAACAATGACACTACCAGATATTTACACAAAGGATACAAAAATACCAATTCAAAGAGACACATGCACCCCAATGTTTACAGCAGCATTATCAACAATAGCCAAATGGAAAAAGCCCAAAAGTCCATCAAATAGATGGATGAACAGATAAAGAAGAGGTGATATATATATACATACATATATATGTATATATATATATATACACACACACACACATACACATACACATATATATGTATACACACACACATATAATGAAATATTACTCAGCCATCCAAAAGAGTGAAATCTTGCCATTTACAATGACATGGATGGAGCTAGAGTGTATTACGCTAAACAAAACAAGTCAGAGACAACTACCATGTGATCTCACTCATAGTGGAATTTAAGAAACAAAACATGAAGTAGGGGAAGGAGGGAAAAAGAGAGAGAGGGAGGCAAACCATAAGAGGCTCTTAATGAGAACAAACTGAAGGCTGCCGGAGGGGAGGTGGGAGGGGATGGGCTTACCGGGTGATGGGTATTAAGGAGGACACTTGGAATGAGCACTGGGTGTTATATATTAAGTGATGAGCCACTAAATTCTACTCCTGAAACCGATACAACACTATATTTTAACTAACTAGAATTTAAATAAAAACTTGAAACAAAAAGTGTCTGAAATAAAAAAATAAACAAAATTAAAAGTCTCCATATATTATGAAAATTTAAATCAGTATGCAGGCACTGATGGCTTACTCGTACCCAGCATCATATTGGGTGCAAAGGAAGATTTACGACAGGTATGTATTATAAGCCTCTTAAAACCTAAGGAATCAAAGCTAACACAAAAGAGGAAAAAAAACAACATACTGGTAAGCCAAATATAATAGTATAAATGCTGTTGAGGTTGAGAAGTAGCAGATTGTGTTGAACTGTGTTATCAGAAAGCTTTCAGGGGAGCCTGGGTGGCTCAGTCGGTTAAGCATCCGACTTCGCCTCAGGTCGTGATCTCACAGTTCATGGGTTTGAGCCCCATGTCGGGCTCTGTGCTGACAGCTCAGAACCTGGAGCCTGCTTTGGATTCTGTGTCTGCCTGTCTCCCCGCCCCTTCCCCGCTCACACTCTGTCTCTCTCTCTCAAAAATAAATAAACATGAAAGAAAGAAGGAAGGAAGGAAGGAAGAAAAAGAAAAGAAAGAAAGAAAGAAAGAAAGAAAGAAAGAAATTAAGAAAGAAAGAAAGCTTTCAGAAGTTAATAGAACTAGTAGTCTTAGAAAACAGACAACAACGTGACAGGAGTCCTCAAACCCGATCCTGACATACTGATTCCTGAACGTATGTCAGTAAGTAAACCTCCCGCCAAGTCCTTGATCCAATTTTGTTCGTAACCAGTAACAAGACTGTTGAGTCTTTTAAGTGCACAGCGTGAGCCAACTTGAGCTCCGTGAGAGATGGCAGTAATGAGAACTGCCACAACATTCACAAAGGCAGCGGCCAACATTTTCAAAGCCCTCGTTGGACCCAGTATTTCAGAAAGAACCGTACATGTGCATCTCATTTAATGGTCACAATCACCAGAGGTATCATGGTTCTCTCCATTTTAGTAATGAGGAAATTGAGGATTAGAAAAGCCCACAAAAGCACAAGCTTGTAAATGTAAAGGCAGAAGATTCAGGCTCAAAACGTGGTCCTTGTAACTCCGAAGTCTGTGGTTTTAAACCACTATGCTCTAGATTATCTTTGAAAGATACAAAGATGTCAGCTCTCAGACACAGCTCAGTCTTCTTTTTGAATCCAATCCCCAGCCATTCAAACTCACGAAAGTAAGGTGAGAGCTCTCTAACCAAAGGCTATTGCATTTCTTGGAAAAGAAAATGGCCATGAAAGCCTCTAAGAAAACAAATTATATCAGCATGCTCTTCGGTTTCTATCAAAGCTCACTGACTCCATTTTTAGCTGGTCTGCAGGCGTAGCCTCTAAGGGAGGACAATAAAATTCACTCTGGGACCCAGTACTCAAAAGGCGTCAGGGGACTGTAGGCTGCATTCAGGCAACAGACGTGTTTTGCTTTGCCCTTACAGAATTTTATACATTTGAGCCCACATCTACGTATCAAGATATTTCGCATCAAAATACAGAATTCTGAATCATCTTCTAAAAACAAAAAACCTGTGCCAACAGCGGACTCTCATTTCCAAAAGGCAAGACTACACCGACTGTCCCTGGGGGGCCAGTGTTCCCCCTGTGGGCTTCCTCCTCCGACACGTGTGTACTGCCCCTCACTCTGGTCCTGCCTGATTCTTCAGATGTTTGCAAGCCCTGCTTTAAGAAATTACAGAGTTTGTTTCCTTTCTTCCTTCAAGTCCACCAGAGTTACTGTACATTTTTTTTTTGAACGGATGCAATTTAACATGGCGGTTTTCTAAGAATCCATTATTCTGAGCAAAGAATCCTTCAAGTGAATTACAGACTTCTAACAAAAATAAGTTTCATTCAGTAAGGATAAAAATTCCGCTACTAATAACAATGGCTGTGTCTCATCTGGGTAGGGTTTCAGCCCTGAGCTGAGGGGACAGTTGAAGGCTTAGGAGAAACAAACAGTCCTCAGGTAGCGGGTTTGTAAAGAATGATAGGGTGCACTTTAGGAAGACAGGAAGAGAGCAGTCATTCTCCTCTGCGGTGCTGGGTCAGCCGAGCCCCTTCACAGGATATACACTGAGTTACTGCGGTCACTGAGGTCATGGTTATCAAGAAACATAGCAAGTCACACTAAAGCCAAAACATGGGAGAGCTGGCAAGAGGAGAGCATATGCATAGTGTGTCCTCAGATATTTGCCAGGTGGATAAATGAGTGACTACGTCGTCCTCTGAGTCCTTAATAATTACACGGATATCTAGCATTCGTGAAGGACTTGTGAATGCCGCACCTCAAGCTAAGGTCTTCACAGAGACTACCTCGAGGCATCCTCACAAGAGCCCTGTGAGGTTAAAAATATCATCATTATCCCCATTTCACAGACAAGAAGAAGGTGATGTTTAGAGACGTTCAAATCGATCCTTCCAAACTGACCAACCCTGCACGGACTCCGTGTTCCCTTCCAGCCACACCCTATTTCTCTGCTCCCCTTCACAGCAAAACTCTTCGAAAGACTCCTCTGTGCCCACTGCACCCTCATCAGTGAGGGCTGACACATCGGCCCACCAGATGTACCCCGATTGGTCCCTCCTCCCCCTCCCATCACATCCTGGTGCAAGTCGCCACCGTCTCTCGTCTAGACGTCCGCCAAGGCTCGCTGCCTGATCTCCTGACTTGATCCGGCCCAGCCTGCACACGGTAGCCAACAGATCTTGTTGAAACGCAGATGAGACCATATTACTCTCCTGCTTGAAAGGGTACACGTTTCTTACAGCAGATTCTCGTCTCCTGTCTTCTCTGCTTTGCTCCCTGTACTCCAGCCACACCGGCCTCTCGACTGCTCCTCGAGCACACACAGGCCCGTACCAGGGCCACGGCGCTCACCATGCTCCTGGCCTGGAACTCTCATCCCAGGGACCTTCCCGATCTTGCTCCTTCTTTCCTTCTTTCCATCTCCTTAACAGACGTTCTATTTAATTACCTTCTCCACCTCTTGCTATGCCTTTCTTTGTTTTTATTCTCAGCACCGATTGTAATATAATACGTAGTGATTTGCTTATTAATTCTATCTCCTCTACTCGTATATAAGCTTCATGAAGAAAGACAGTATTACTCAAGTTTTCATTCCCAGCTCCTAGAGTGTCCTCATATCTAGTAAGTGTCCGATATTCATTAAATGAACGAATGCAGAGTAAACAAATGAGTGGAGACAACAAGTGAAGGGTGTCTGGTGCACACAGACTCATTTTATCATATATGCTCATCTAAACAGAGCTGGATGCCATGATGATTATGAAAAAAACATCATAATTTCAATTCCTTGTCACCACTGAAATTTGAATATGCACAGCTAACAGTTAATTTTTCAACTCCTATTCTGCACACCTCAACCCTAAGACACAATCATACAGTAAAGTTAAGGGGGAAAGGGGCCAAAAAAAAGTGACATTGGGGCTTGGGGAAAAAACAGCTGAATATTCTAATAATCAAAATATTTATGAATAAACATATATAATACAAAGATAGGTATACACATTATAGAGAAAATATGCCATAACTTCAGGTTTCCAAGGAAAGGAACAAGAAACTACATACTACTCGTGTCAGCATTCTGCAGTCTCTATTTCAACAATGTGAAGGAGACACAACAGTTTGCTTTGCTTGGTTTGTTTAAATTTTTTGCCATGCGATGGCAAGGTTCCATTGCACTCCATTTTCCCCAAAGACATATAAAACAATTACTTGAAGGCAGCTCATTCATTCTTGATACTAGGATATATTTAGAATACCTGTTCAACCAGATTTTTAAAAACTTTGTATCTATTACCTATGTTAATTGCAGTTTCTTGTTTATCTCCTGTCAGGACCCATATTTTTATGTTTGCGTTCAGTAAAGTTGTTATCGTTTCTGGAACACGTGCTTGAAGGTGATCTTCAATGGCTGTGGCACCAAGCAGCAGAAATTCCTAGACGTTTTTTTCAAAGAGATATTTTTTATTATTAGTTAAGATAAAAAAATATTTTAAGACGGAATAAACTGGGCAAATTTTGACAAAAGATACGCATTCTACTTATTATGTGAAGTCCCATACCTGTACACACACGCATACTTTTTTCTTGTCTCTTCCATTGGTCTGTTTGTCCCTAGTTTGTTACAGTATGAGGCAGTGTAGCATGATAGTTAAAAGCATAGACTCATGGATCCATGTCTTAACTCTACAAATCACTACAAGTTATGATCTACAAACAATCATAAGCACATTACTTAAATTTCCATGCCTTCATTTCTTCATCTATAACTGGCAAAGTAGGGGGAAAATGACTCAGAGAATTATTGTGAGAGTTAACATTTAGAAAGTGAGTAGAATAGTATCCAACGTATTATAATTAGGAAATTAGGATCTGAATAGACATTTCTCCAAAGAAGATACACAAATAATCAAAAAACACATGAAAAGACGTTCAACATCATTAAAGAAGTGTAAATTAAAATCACAGTGAGACAACCGCTTCGTACCCAGTAGGGTGGCTATACCAAGTTATAGATAGTAACAAGTGTTGGCAAGGATGTGAAAAAATTGGAACCCTCATACAGCGGTGGTAGGAATGGAGAATGGTGCAGCCACTTTGGAAAACTAGTCTGGCAGCTTCTCAAATGGTTACATGGAGTTGCCATATGACCCAGCAATTTCATTCTCAGGTATATTCAGGAAATAAGGAATGCCCACATGAAAACTTCCATGAGTGCATACAGAAGCATTATTCACAAGAGCCAAGTGGAAACAATCCAGATGTCCTTCGACAGAAGAATGGATAAACAATTGTATACCTACACAATGGAATACTATTTGGCACTGAAAATGAATGAGATACTGGTACGTGCTACAATATGGATAAATCCTAAAAACATTAAGCTAAATGAAAGAAGCAAGTCACTAATATTTATGATTCCATTTATATGAAATATCCAGAGGAGGTGAATCTACACAGACTAAAGGAAATTAGTGCCTGCATGGGGCTGGGCAACAGAGTAGGAGGGTACCAGAGAGTGAATACTAACAGATATGGGGATTGAGAAGGATGTTGAAAATATTGTGTTCATTATGGTGATGGTTGCACAATTCTATTGAATACAGATATTATGCAGCTGAATATACTAAAAACTGTAGATTGTATACTTTAAATGGAGGAATTGTATGGTATGTGAATTATATCTCAATAAAGATGTTGTATTAAAAAAAAGGAATTATTCAAAGGAAATTTGAGGCCAGAGAACCTCAGAATCAAGTCTAATTCAATCAGCCAATATGTCAGATTCATATTTTACCAATTGAGTGATACTGGCAACACGAAAATTAATTACTTTAGCAGTTACTAAGTTATGATGTACTTACTGACTATCGATACAAATGTGGAGATTGTCTCTCTTACTCTTACCCAACAGGAAACAAATTTAAATTTTATGAGTGTCCTAAGGAAAAATATTCAAGAAGAAAAGAAGTGCTACTGGCCACAAGAGCTAGGAATATCAGAAAATCCCTCCCTATAACTGAAAACAAGTAGAGTCATAACAATGTGCATGGAATTATCTATAAGAACCAATTTCACACAACTAGTTGACCCTGACACATCTTTGGTGTTATATTCCGGTAGTTACCAAAAAGTCCATAGAGAGTAGCCATATAACTAATTAACATAACATCAGCTGGAACTGTGGAAATTAACACAAATCACCAGGCAGAATATTAGACACTCTTATAGCTAAAAAAAAAAAAAAAAAAAGATGTAAAAGATCTGTATGCTGAAAACTATAGAAAACTTATGAAGGAAACTGAAGAAGACACAAAGGAATGGAAAAACTCTCCATGCTCATGGATTGAAAGAATAAATATTGTTAAAATGTCAATATTACCCAAAGCAATCTACACATTCAGTGCAATCCCAATTAAAACTGCACTGGCACTCTTCTCAAAGCTAGAACAATCCTAAAATTTTAATGGCACTACAAAAGACCCTGAATAGCCAAAGTAGTATCGAAGAAGAAAACCAAAGCGGGAGGCATCATAATCCCAGACTTTAGCCTCTACTACAAAGCTGGAATCCTCAAGACAGTATGGTAGTGGCACAGAAACAGACACATAGACCAATGGAATAGAGAACCCAGAATTGGACCCACAAATGTATGGCCAACTAATCTTTGACAAAGCAGGAAAGAGTATCCAATGGAAAAAAGACAATCTCTTTAGCAAATGGTGCTGGGAGAACTGGAGAGCAACATGCAGAAAAATGAAACTAGACCACTTTCTTACACCATACACAAAAATAAACTCAAAATGGATGAAGGACCTGAATGTCAGACAGGAAACCATCAATACCCTAGGGGAGAAAGCAGGATAAAACCTCTTTGACCTCAGCTGCAGCAATTTCTTACTTGACACATCTCCAAAGGCAAGGGAAATAAAAGCAAAAATGAACCACTGGGACCTCATCAATATAAAAAAGCTTCTGCACTGCAAAGAGAACAATCAACAAAACTAAAAGGCAACCGAATGGAATGGGAAAAGATATTTGCAAAGGACATATCGGACAAAGGGCTAGTATCCAAAATCTGTAAAGAACTCACCAAACTCCACACCCAAAAAACAAATAATCCAATGAAGAAATGGGCAGAAAACATGAATAGACACTTCTCCAAAGAAGACATCCAGATGGCACATGAAAAGATGCACAACGTCATTCCTCATCAGGGAAATACAAATCAAAACCACACTGAGATACCACCTCACGCCACAGTGGCTAAAATGAACAAATCAAGAGACTATAGATGCTGGAGAGGATGTGGAGAAATGGGAACCCTCTTGCACTATTGGTGGGAATGCAGACTGGTGCAGCCACTCGGGAAGACAGTGTGGAGGTTCCTCAAAAAATTAAAAACAGAACTACCCTAAGACCCAGAAATAGCACTACTAGGAATTTACCCAAGGGATACAGGAGTACTGATGCATAGGGGCACGTGTACCCCAATGTTTATAGCAGCGCTTTCAACAATAGCCAAATTATGGAAAGAGCCTAAATGTCTATCAACTGACAAATGGATAAAGAAGATGTGGTTTATGTACACAATGGAATATTACGTGGCAATGAGAAAGAATGAAATATGGCCTTTTGTAGCAATGTGGATGGACTGGAGAGTGTTATACTAAGTGAAATGAGTCAGGCAGAGAAAGACAGATACCATATGTTTCACTCATATGTGGATCTTGAGAAACTTAACAGAAGACCATGGGGGAGGAGAAGGGGGAAAAAAGAGAGAAAGAGGCAAACCATAAGAGACTCTTAAATACTGAGAACAAACTGAGGGTTGATGGGGGTTGGGGGGGAGGGGAAAGTGGGTGATGGGCATTGAGGAGGACACCTGTTAGGATGAGCACTGGGTGTTGTGTGGAAACCAATTTGACAAGAAGTTATATTAAAAATAATCAAAATGGGGGCGCCCTGGTGGCTCAGTTGGTTGAGTGACCGACTTCGGCTCAGGTCATGATCTTGCAGTTTGTGAGTTAATGCCCCGCGTCGGGCTCTGTGCTGACAGCTCGGAGTCTGGAGCCTGCCTCGGATTCTATGTCTCCCCCTCTCTCTACCCCTCCCCTGCTCACTCTCTGTGTCTCTCGGTCTCTCAGTAATAAATAGACATTAAAAAAATTTTTTTTAAATAATCAAAATAAATAAATAAAATTAAAAAATAAACACTGTCTGTTTGCCAGGCACTGTGTACATGCTGGAGACCAGCATTCAGCTGATGATTCACCTAATAACATGAAGAAACCAGTCAGCTTGAGGCCACCGCACTCCCTGACCTTGCCACCCATCTCACATAACCTGGGAAAGGCAAACTTACCTGTTCTTTTTCTTATCCTATGAATTCCTTACTCTTCCCACTTATGACTTCCAGACTAAAACTAAAACTAAAATATAAAATACATCGGTTTGATTGAAAAATAATTGCATAGTAATACTTGTACAGTCTTTCAAGTGCCAGAGGCCAATTTCAACTGCCCGGATTTCTTCCCGGTATGTGGCAGCAACAGACAACTTGCCGGGAACATAAGGAAGAGGAGGGTTACATAAATCAGTCTCCTTGCTGTGCTGCGTCAACAGATACGGAGTAATCACCTGTGAGGGTTATTGCGGCACATTCATGTAGTTGGTGTGAAGCTAGGTTAGGTTCCTAATCTTTCAACACACAACTTAAAAACAAAAACAAAAACATAGACCCAATGATGTCAAGAAAACCCCCGAGTCTAAATTTGCTTTGGCTGTGCTCCTGCAGGAATAAAATGCAGAGTTCATGGAACCAAATGACAAAAGAACCCAAGTCAAGAAACTAAGATAAGAATGGACCCAGGAGCCACAAGATCCCTGAGGCCACAACAAGCAAATTCACAATGACCCTCGAGTGACACTCAACAGTCCAGGGTGCAAGAGATCCCCTGGAACAGTAACCACCAGAGAAGAGCACAATAAAATTATATTCATCCATGTAATGAAATACCATGGACTGATCTAAGAAAATAACGGAAGAATATCCAGTGATATGGAAAAAATATCCCCAATTTATTGCAAAGTGAAATTTTTCATGATTCAAGCAGTATTTTCATGGGGAAAATTCGATGGAGATTTTTTTTTTGGCGACAGGGCGGGGGGGGGGTAGATTTTTACTTTTAATTTTTATAGGAAAAAATTTGTATATGTGTATTAAATACCTACAATGGAACACCACACATATATGAAGAAAGAGACTGGAAGATTATACACTAGAACTTAGTCATTTGCCCAACATTACAGATGATGGTTATTTACTATTCCAGCTTATTTTTCTGTGAAAAACATGTATTTCTTTTGGAATGGGAAAGGTTATTAAAAAAAAAAAAAAAAAAAGGATAACAAGATTGAAGTAATTAGGATATGATTTGGAAAAGAAAGAAATATTTTTAATATTTTACAAGATATATCTTATGAATCGGCAGTACAAAATGTATACTTCTGAAGAAAAAAAACCACAATTTAACTGAATTTTTAAAATTACATCAAGACATGAAAACATCGATGAGTGCATGTTTTCAAAACTTTGACTTGGCCTGTAGCATACACATGGGGTACGTTACCTTTTCGATACGATCGTAACATTCTTCCAGACTCTGCCTTCTGTCCTGTATGACTGTACTTGCTTTTTTATACTCCATCAACCACTGTTGATATTGTTTCTCCGTTAAATCTGTATAGGCAATGCAGAGAGTTCTCAGTCCTGTAAGAAAGAATGGAATACAACCTGATCAAGCCGTCAGTCAGTGATCAGGGAGAAGTAGAGAATTTGAAAACAAATCCAAAAGTGTTAGGGGTCACGGGAATGTGAAGTCCTTCCAATGGCCCTACCTGATCTGTCCCTGGCTGCCTTACTGATTGATCTTATCTCCTCCCCTCTTCATTGCTTTCTTACTGGTCCTCTTCCTGCTGGTCCTCTTACCTCCCAAAACTTGCACTTCCTCTGCCCTTGTCCAGGAATCTTTTCCCCTGGAAAGCCACATGGTTCTCCTTCCCTCTCTTCAGTTTCTGCCTAACTCAGCCTGCAGAGAGAGCAACCATCACGCTCTGTTCCCCTATCCTGCTTAAATTTTCTCCATGGCACTTATCACCCCCCTGACATTATCTATTATTGGCCAATTCCCTCAGGGCATGAGCTGTCTATGTTTTGTTCACTTCTGTACTGGGAGCTCACAACAGCGCACGGCACTTAATAAATACTCAATATCTATTTATTGAAGGAAGGAGAAGATGAACGAGGCTTTAGTTTTTCAATTTCCAAGTAAGTCAAACAATTGTTAAAATAACAGAATATGAATTTAAATCCCATTTTGTAAAGACTTACTGGGAAAAAAATTAGAAATCATATTTTACTCTAATATTTTAGGCTAACCCCTGAAAAGCATTCAAATAGTTGGGGATCCCCTAGAAATGAACTCATTACAGATAAGCTAAAGAAGTTGTTATATTGTTTTGAGCTCCATTACAATACAGTTCCTATATGCTTCTACCTGTTGTAACCTGCCTACAGCTCACATCTATTTTAAGATGGCAGTAAAAGGCCCAAAGTGCAACCTTGCAAAATACCAACACTTCTAGGCAAAACACATGGCTGTGGGAAGCAGAAGCTTATAAACTAAAATGATAAAGGGGGATACAGCTTCCAGGTATTATTAGCTTTAGTCTTACATGATACAATACCTTGCTTTTTCAACACTTCTATAAACTTTTTAGTTAGTGTTGTTCTTATTCAAAACTCACTCATGAAATTTTCTTTTTAATTAAAAAAAGTTTTAAGTGTTTATTTATTTTTGAGAGAGCGAGAAAGAGACAAAGCGTGAACAGCAGGGAGGGGCAGAGAGAGAGGGAGCCACAGAACTCGAAGCAGGCTCTGGGCTTGAAGCTGTCAGCACGGAGCCTGAGGAGCTCGAACTCACAAGCTGTGAGATCGCGACCTAAACCAAAGTCAGACACTCAGCCAACTGAGCCACCCAGGCGCCCCCTGAAATTTTATTTCTTAAGAGATGGGTGATAAGTCAAAATCAGAAGGATAATAAGAGAATGGCAGGAAAACATTGAGTGTGTCTGCTTTCTGAGTTATATGCACAAAATAGGTAACTTTTTCTCTACTATGGGCCAAGTTCCTAGTACAACAAATAGAAACAGATAATAGATGTCTTTGTAGACACTGCTTTTGGAATAAAGGAAGAACTTCACAGTAGAAACATACTTTTTAGTGTTTGCTCCTAAGCATAAAACACATGGAGAGAGAAAGAAGGAAAAATAATGTCTCAACAGGGTTTGTTTGAAGAACCATTTACTTTTAAGCAAACAGAAGGCATTACAAAGTCACATATATGAATGAGCTCCCCTTGCCAGCCAAGCATCAATGACATACATTGTTTATAATTTCAATATTTAAGAAGAGCATTTCAAAAGGAAACATCATTCTAAACAATTTTCACTTACCTTCTTTGGCAAAATGTTCCAGATGGGTTAATGTCTCCTTCACAAAGAGAGAGTCATCTGAAAGTCTCTCATAAATCACTGTATCCTATAAAAAAAAAAAAAAAAAAAAAATTCCTGTGACTAACATCTTATCTAAGCCTGACAGTCCAAATTCTAAATACTGCATTACAATTTTATTGTCATATACAATAGATGTGAGGAACTCAAGCAGTCCCAGGGAAGGCACAATTCCAAAGAGGATACATTACATACAGAGGAACAGAGGTAACAGACTTTTCACTGAGACAATGCAAGTGATAAGCCAGTAAAGTGCGATCTTTAAAGAACTGAAAGAAAAAAATTGTCAACCTGGAATCCTATATTCCGCAAAAATTTATTTCAAAATGAAGGTGAGAGAAAATAAAGATGAAATAAAAATATTTTTCAGACATAAACAGGCTGAAAAAACTTACTGCCAACAGATGCATGCTATAAGATATGGTAAAGGGAATCTGTCAGAGAGGAGATTATAGCAAATAGAAACATGAGTCTGAAGAGCACTGAAACTGATAATGACATGAGTGTGTGTCACACACAGTATTTTTCTTATTTATTTTAACAAGGATAATTGCTTGAGCAAAATTAATAACAATACACTGTGAAGTTTATAACATTTATAAAATTAAAATGTCTGACAAGAGCACAAAGATTGGCTGGAAACAGATGGAAGTACAGAATTGTAAGGTATATAATCACTCCAAGACAGAATGTAATAAATTAAAGATGCCCACTCTAAGACCTAAAACAACTAATCAAATTTTAAAAAGGAGAGATATAGGAATAAAAAAATAAGTAATTCTTGTCATAAATGAAAAAAGAACTGGAACAAATAGAAAATAAATGGCAAAATGATGTGTTTAAACCTAGCTGTATCAGTAAGCACATGTAAATGGTTTAATATCCAGTTAAAAGGCAGAGAATTCCAGGATGGATTAAAGATAAAAAACAAAACAAAACAAAAAACAACCAACTACATGTTTCCTAGAAGAATCGTACTTTAAGTATGAAGACACAAATGGGCTAAAAAGAAAGAAAAAAATATACCATAGCAACACTAATCAAAAGAAGCCTGTGATGGCTATGTTATAACCAGACAATAGAGAATTCAGAGTGAAGAAAATTGCTGGGGATAAGGAAAATCATTTTGCACTGACAAAAGGGTCAATTTCATCAAGAGGAATTGGCAATCCTGAATGTTTATACACCTAATGACATAGCTGCAAAATGAAGCTTAAACTAATAGAAGCAAATGCAATGAAGGAAAAGCTAAAAGAACTTGAAGATGAAAAATCACCATTCAGACACAATGATATTTGGGGATTTTAATATCCCCCTTTCAATCACTGATAGAACAAGTAGACAGAGTCATCAAGGATATAAAAGATTTGGATGATAGTATCAACCAACTTAACTAATAGTTATAAACTACTTTATCCCACAACAACAGAATACTCAGACTTTTTATGTGCATACAAAACATTTAACATTTGATAGGTCATAATATGAACCATAAAACAAGTTCCAATAAAATAAAGGATTCAAGTTATATAGAGTATGTTCTCTACTAAAACAGAATTATGTTATAAATCAATTAAAAGAATAGCTCTAGCAAATGCCCAAATATTTAAAAACACATACTTAAAAAGAACCCATGAGTCAAAGAAGACATTAAAACAAAACTTAGAATATTTTGAATGAATGAAAATGAAAATGCAGCACATCAAAATTTGTGACATTCTGCTAAAGCAATAATTAGGAAATGTATAGGACTAAACATTTGTATTAAAAAAGAAAGAAAGAAAGTTCTCAAATCAAGTTCCGCCTTAAGAAACTATAAAAAGACTGAGGTGTTTGGGTGGCTCAGTCAATTGAGCATCCAGCTCTTGATGTTGGCTCAGGTCATGACCCCAGGGTGGTGGAATTGAGCCCCACATTGGGCTCTGCACTAAACGTGGAGCCTGCTTAAGATTTTCTCTCTCTCTCTCTCTCTCTCTCTCTCTCTCTCTCTCTCTCTCTCCCCCTCTGCATCTTTCCCTTGCTCACACTCTCTCTCTGTCTTTAAAATAAAAAATAAACTAGAAAAAGAGGAGCAAATGAAGCCACAAGTAGGCAAAATAATAGGAATAATAAAGAGTAGAAGTTAATGAAATAGGAAACAGAGAAACATTGAAGAAAAATCAAATCTGGAAGCACTTTCTTCAGGAATATCAATAAAACCAATAACTAGCTAGCCTACCATATGATTTCACTCATATGTGGAATTTAAGAGATGAAACAGATGAACATATGGGAAGGAAGGGGAAAAGAGAAGAGCGGGAAACAAACCACAAGAGACTCTTAACAACAGAGAACAAAGTGAGGGTTGATGGAGGGAGGTGGGTGGGGGATGGGCTAAATGGGGGAGGGGCATTAAGGAGGGCACCTGTTGGGATGAGCACTGGGTGTTGTATGTAAGTGATGAGTCATGAAATTCTACTCCTAAAACAATACTACATTCTATGTTAACTAACTAGAATTTAAACAAAATCTTGGAAGAAAATAAGTAAATAAAAATGGAATAATTATGAGTTAAAGAAGCTACACGATAAGTCATATATCCTATATGACTTTATATAAAATGTAATAAATGCAAACGAATCTGTAGTTGACAGAAAGTAGACTGGTATCAAAACGTATCAAATTATACACTTTAAATAATGTGCAGTTTATTTTACCTCAATAAAGCTGTTTTTCTTTCTTTTTTTTTTTAATTTTTAATGTTTTATTTATTTTTGAGACAGAGAGAGAGACAGAGCATGAGCAGGGGAGGGGCAGAGAGAGAGGGAGACACAGAATCAGAAGCAGCTCCAGGCTCCGAGCTGTCCACACAGAGCCCGACGCAGGGCTCGTACTCACGGACCGTGAGATCATGACCTGAGCTGAAGTCAGACGTTCAACCGACTGAGCCACCCAGGCGCCCTGTAAGCTGTTTTTCTTTTAAGTATATATGGCTGTGAACAAATATATACGTGCTTAAAAAAAAAAGGATTTACAGAGGCAAAGCTATTTCCTGAGAGTCACCATATCCAAGCACTTTGGGCTTGAAATGGGGATCAAAATTCCTGCTCTAAACTCTTAGCATCAACAATCTACTCATTAGTTCTCAACAGACCAACTAAGTGACAACAAATTTTTCACTGACATTAAAGCTTAATAAACTCTGGTGTGGATCACCATAAATTTCAATGACTTGAGTCTTGGGGAAGCTTTGGGGCTACCCAGAAAGGACTTTTCAGCCTTGGCTGATGCTGGCAACGATCAATGGTAACAGCAGATTCAAAGTAACATTGAAAAATAATTGCAAAGTTGTAAAAGGCTTCCTGCAAGTTGTTGAAACAGAGGGAAGGCGTTAATACGAATGATGAATCATGATACTTACAGCCCCTTTGCAGTACAGCCGGAGCTTTCCTGTAGGAGTTCGGACAATTACAGACATCCTTTTTCTATTACTGAGACAATATGAAATGCATTATTGGTTTCCATGTTCCTCAGTACATGGTGCTAACACACACACACACACACACACACACACACACACACACACACAAAATCCAAGTTAAAAGAATTCTCAGAGTCCTCCACTGACCATTAGTGAAAAGGCCAACATGTTTCTTGCCAGCCTCCATTTCTTTTTTCTTTACCTGTTTCTTTAAACAGATTCTAATCTAAATCTCCACCTTCTACTACTACTGTTTCTCAGTTACTATCCTTTTCTTCCATGGAAATTTATTAGCACAAATATATATACATATACGTGTGTGTATATATATATTTACATGTTAATTACATAGCGTAATACGTATAACATATTGTTTTATATTATTACTATTATGTATTATGTAATACATATATAATGTAACATACACGTATCATGCATTACACATATAAGACATAAATTATATATACATATAGCATATATAATATAATCACTTACGAACTGATGAGGAAAGAGGAAAGCTTCCCTGGTTGTGTATTTTTCAGGCCTCACAACATCTCTGTCAAGTAGACCCTCCTGTCCCCACTCTGCTGCACAGAGATGTTCAACTGCTGGCTTGAGAGATGCCAGTTATTTTTCTGTGTAGTTCTGTCCTCTGGATTTTTTTCCTTTTTGTTTTTTTATGATTATAGACAGAAGTTAAACTCATTGCTTTCATTCCTGAGTTAGCAGCCCAAATAGGCTTGAAGATCTCCCCTCTCCTCCTTATCCCACACCCTGCCAAAGTAAACTGGCCAAAATCTTTTTTTTTTTTTTCCTTTTTCCTCATCTTGTCATTCCCTAACCTTAACCTTGGATGGCTCTCCATGGCTTACAACAACTTTTCAAGAGACTCAAACAAACTACCTGCAAATCAGCACCTTCTCAGATATTCATCATATCCTACAATGCTACGTGTTGCACAATCCAGCGGGGGGGAGGGTCCCAGTGAGTAGCCCCACACCTGAACACTTGAGCTAGGAAGCATCTCAATAGGGACAGGGGCCAGCAATTGCTCTAACTGCCTAGCTGTCAGAATGCCACTAAAGGCAATTGAGTCATTCCAGTGTCACCCAGCTAGGAGCTCGTACTTTAAGGGCAGGAAACGAGTGCTCTGGTAGTAGTGACAGTCAGATATGAAGTAAAGGGAGAGCTAGAATCAGCACTGAGATACATTTTCTTGTAATACGGTTTTTAGAAGAAGCTGTCCTCAAGAGACAAGTTGGTAACAACAACTTTTCTGAGGTTCAAAGCTTTTTTTAAAGCATGTCACTGGCCAATAAGTCTTACTCATATGTGGATCTTGAGAAACTTAACAGAAGTCCATGGGGGAAAGGAAGGGGGAAAAATAGTTACAAACAGAGAGGGAGGGAGGCAAACCACGAGAGACTCTTAAATACAGAGAACAAACTGAGGGGGGATGGGGGAAGGGGAAAATGGGTGATGGGCATTGAAGAGGGCACCTGTTGGAATGAGTACTGGGTGTTGTATGGAAGCCAATTTGACAATAAATTATATTTTTAAAAAGATTTTTAAAATCACCTGGCTTTGGGAAGAACGAATTATTCCTTTCCTAATTTTCTAGCATTTCTCTTTCTAATTTTTCAGATTCCACATTAGAAATGCTCAGATGGTCTAAGAGACTGAGACTCTGTGAGTCTTTAAAACAGTGCAATGAAAATAAAATCATCACCAATGTCCTCACAATAGGCTATGGGGACCAGGCCACAGTAGCTGGACCGGAAGGCCCTCTGAAACCCAAGAGAAGAGAAGACAATGTGGATGCACATTGCCTCCTTTGGGGGTAAAAAAAGGAGGTACTTCACTGTCTTATGTTTAAAGAAATCATTTTGGGTTTATTTGTAAATATAATGTCCAATATTCATCTATTCATCAAGTGTTTATTGAGCACTTACTGAATACCACATTCCACAGAAGGTGACTCACGCGTTCCTGGGATCCCGAGTCTAGTTGGCGACACACTCAATAAGTAATAACCCGGATGTGAAATCTCAAGTCTGACTCTGACGAGAGCTGAGAAGGAGAGGTGTGGGAACCCCTCTCAGCTACAAAAGGGGATTTGGCCTAATGAGGCCTAAAGAAGTGAGCACCAGGCTCAGATTTAAGGCTCGATGGAAGCTGACAAGAATTTCATGATTCTGCATTAAAGCTTTGATTTACATTTCCAAATCCTAACTGAAGAGTCATGGAAAGAGCCCTGGAGAATACATGAACAAAATGAAAAGGTAGCTTACCTAGAAAACTCCAGGATGTTAAGAATTTCAAATGTGAAGTTTTCTCCCATCTATAGGAAGGTAAGACAACATATTCTTACCTGAGGAAAAAAGTACTCATCTTGCAAAACCTCTCACTCTCCCAGTCGGAAACAAGTTTTACCCGACAACTACACATCTTTTTCAAAACAGAAATTTCCTTACAAACTTGATGAAATGATGGCGCCCTCTTCTGGCAAGAACATTGTTTGCAAACTGGGGAATAGTTAGAAAAATGCTTCTCAGAGTGCAGATTTAAGGCTGAAACACCTCTTTTCAGTATAAAGTCAGCACCACGAGAAACAGTTTATAAACACTCTCATGTTGTAAGGGGACGTGGAGACCATCAACAGACAGAAATGGAAAAACAAGTAAGTCCTGTCATAAAGTCACACGGTTCAAGTGAAATCCTTAATCCTTAGATAATTTGAAGAGATAAGCATGGAAAGAGACAGCATGCTATAAAATTTTATATCAGTAAAATCTGAATTCTTTTCTAAATTTTTCCAGTTACAGCTTCTTGACTTCCTGTAGCCATGATCAGTTCACCAAGAAGGCAGTGCAGAATTTCAAATAATTAGAGAGTGGTCCATGTGGCATGTACTCTGGGTATAAGGATGAATCATTCAGTCCATTCTGCCAAGGGCTGAATGTCTAGTAAACATCCCTAACCACTGCATTATTACTAGAAAAAAAAATTAGTGAGTTGAGCATCATGTTTGCATTGCATCAGTCCTTCCCCATGATATTAAAGGCTTGTGGTAAGTGGTCATCGAGACAAAATATATATATATATCGTACATAAATATATATATAATATATATATTTATAAATAATATATATTATATATATGAATAAATAGAATGAACAAATCAACATAATAACAACTCACAAAAAAATAGTTGGAAACATTTCAATTTTTCATAGAAAAAAAGTAGTGTATTTCTTGAAGATCTGATGATTCTGACTCTTTGGAATAGTTCACTTTCTCTGTGCTTTCTCACTAATTCCGGTTACTTTTCATACATTAACTCATTTAGTCCTCACAAGAACCCTGTGACACGCACGATAGGGGAACTGGGGTAGACACAGAAGGAACACACTTGAGACAAATGGCTGGGAAGGTGTGGGCCAGGTGGGCATCCCAGGCACTGTGATCCCAGAGCTCCCAGACTCAACTACTCTACTGCGTCTCTCTGGAAGGGGCACGTGAATCATGAGAAGGTAAGATGCTACTCACAGCATTTATGGTGACAGAGGATGGCGTTCTTGTAGTAAAAACAAAGCCAAGTTTCTTCATTCCTTTCACTAAAGCTGCTTCATCTACCAACAAAAAGTCTGTATTAATGGAGACTGAATGAAGATATTAACGCTGAATTTAATTTGATACAGATTTCTATTCTCCAGCGCTAAAATACCATGACATTTTTTTAACTTGGCTTTTTTTTTGGGGGGGGGGGCTCCAAATGCACTTATCTAACTACCAGATAGCGTTCATGAAAGAGGAAATCTGCTTAAATAGACCCCTTTCAGTGAGGCTGAGATCTATTTACCGGCCTAAATTCCTTTCTTAGTCCTCATTACGGTTTTGTTCTACAAGCCATTGATAGAATGACCACAAAATGCCGCAGTGCCTTAACCTTACTCCTGCCTTGTTACTGATTATGACTAAATGTTCCACCGAGCCCTAGCTCAAAGAGCCGTCTCCACCAACGTCCTTAGGGCAGTCTTTGGGGGTGTGGGGAGCAGGATCCCCAGCGCTGCAGCGTGGCTCAAAACCGCACAGCACCATCAACAGCCCTGATCCATAAGGACGGCTGAGAAGGAGCGACGCAGGGGCAGGCGGGATCAGTGACGGCACCACCTCTTCTCGGGGTTCATCACCTACCGGGTGCTCCAGGAGCACGCGACAGACACCTACCTGGGGAGGAAGCCTGGTAGGTTATATTACCTCCGTCTCTCTCAGGAACAACAGTGTGACACACACATAACAGGGTGAGAAACTCCTTTATGTAATCTCTCGTGGGCTACAAAAAAGGCACAGAGCCAGTGAGTCTCTTCCAACACCGGTGGCACAAGAGTTAGATACAGTCTGCAGGTAGCAACAACTGCGGTTTTCACCTCAGGGACACAGGGAGCCAAGCGCTGACTGCAAACCGCATCGGGCACGCGGAATGTGTTTGCAGAGTGGCTACCAAGGCAGACCGTGCAGGGCCGGGGAGACCTCAGGGAACAAGATGACCCTACCCTCTTGGAGCTTCTCTCCTCCCCGGGGAAACAGGTTTTCTCAAAGCCGGAGGAAATAAGTAGGGGTCGTCACAGAGCCAGGAGGGGCGTATTTTAGGTAGGTGATCTGGGGGGGGGGGGGGGGGGGGCGGAATTGGAGGACATAATATCTAAACTAAGACCTAAGTGGAAAAGTTAGTTAGCTGTGTGACTGTGACCTGTGACCGTGGCACAGGCTAGACAAAGGGGATGGACAGCACTTTCAGAGGCTCCGAGGCAGGAGACAGAGTCATAGGTTGGCGAGCTTCAAGTTTGTGTGACTCCAGCGTCTTGAGCAAGGGGAATAATGACACAGAATCAGGTGGGAGAGAAAGCCACAGTGACGAGCTAGGATTTTATCTTAAGTGGCGTGCCAGTCCTCCGAAGGTTTTGAAGCAAAGGAAGAACGCGAAAAGATTCATGTTTTAAAAGATCACTTTTAGTTTTGATGGGTGGGGCGCCTGGGTGGCTCAGTCAAGCGTCCAACTCTTGATTTCCTCTCAGGTCATGATCTCACGATTTGGGAGTTCAAGCCCCACATGGGGCTCCATGCTGACGGTGCAGAGCCTGCTTGTGATTCTCTCTTTCCCTCTCTCTCTGACTCTGCTTGTGCTCTCTCTCTCTCTCTCTCTCCCTCTTTCAAAAATAAATACACTTAAAAATAAAAATAAATAAAAATAAAAGACCACTTTTATTTTTGAGAAGACCAAGATTTCAAATCAAGTAGATCAGTATTTTAAAATTGGTAAGTGAAGTTATTGGTAAAATACAATAGAACCAAAGCGCTTAAAAGCATTCAGAGATTTTCTTACACAGATTGCTACACAGTAAAATGTTCTTGAGTGATGTTTGGACTCATTCACACCAGTTAGTTTGGCACTCCCCTCATAACATCAGTATGGAATCCGCTGTTCACTATATTAATATCAAAAAAATTTCAAGACCCTCTCTTTCCTGGCTCAGAAAATTATACCTTTTAATAAACCATATATATGTTTTAAAGTTATGTAGCATTACCGTGTTGACATGGAGTGAAAACAGCAGACTTACGTGGCCATCCTCAAAGTTCTGCAACAATGTTGGGTCATTAAATGCACCGGATTCTGTGATGACAGACGGTGATGCACTGAGGAAGAACAGAGAAGATTTACTGTAATTAAAAGTTCCTGACAGAGCCAGTCAGGGATCAAATGGACCTAAAGTGAACACGCAGCCCCATCTCCTGATTTCAGGAAGTTACACTATGAAGCCTACAGAATTACGGGGGATGCTTGAACAACATGGACTGTGCAGGTCCACTGACACACAGATTTTTCTTGTACAGTACGGTAAATGTATTTTGTCTTCCTTGTAATTTTCTTAGTAACAGTTCCTTTTCTCTAGCTTTACTTTGAGAGTACAATCTATAATACATGTACAAAATATGTGGTAATCGATTGTTTACATTATAGGTAAGGCTTCTGGTCCAACAATAGTCTCTGAGTAGTTAATTGGGGAGTTAAAAGCTATACACGGATTTTCAACTGCCTGGAGAGGGTCAGCACCCCTAACCCCTGTGTTGTTCAAGGGTGAGCTGTATAGTAAATATTTAAGGTTCTGTCAAATTATACATCCTCTCAGCCCTCAAGTTGCAAAATGGCATTAGAAAATGCCTAAATCTGGGGCGCCTGGGTGGCGCAGTCGGTTAAGCGTCCGACTTCAGCCAGGTCACGATCTCGCGGTCCGTGAGTTTGAGCCCCGCGTCAGGCTCTGGGCTGATGGCTCGGAGCCTGGAGCCTGTTTCCGATTCTGTGTGTCTCCCTCTCTCTCTGCCCCTCCCCCGTTCATGCTCTGTCTCTCTCTGTCCCAAGAATAAATAAAAAACGTTGAAAAAAAAAAAAAAGAAGTGTTCCCTCTTTTAAAAAAAAATAAAATAAAATAAAAAATAAAAAAATAAAAAAATAAAGAAAATGCCTAAATCTGTGTTGAAAACCATGTAATTATACAGAGTTTAAGACAGAGTAACCATAAAATCAATAAATCAAAGTCTGGATTCTGGGTTCTTTGACTATCACATGGGAAAGATCCATCCAGGGGAGATTTCTGGGAACTGCCTTTGGAGATCTGGACAAGGGATAGCTGTGTTACCATATATCAGAACTCCAGTACTGACAAAAAGCCCCTTACAGGGGAAAAGGAACATGGGCAAAGTAGAAAAGAATGTTGTCTAGTTACCTTAGGTTGTCCAAAACGGTATCACTTCTGTTTGACAGATTTCTGAGGGAAAACGAGGGAAGTTATAAGGCTATAAATATAAAAAACTTCAGGAATTCTTAAAAAAACACATAAAAAAAGCAGATATAAACCATATTTTTTAACAACTGCCAGTTTTCATTTAAGTTTCAGTCTCATTCAGATATAGCTATGTTATTAGAAATTCATTTAAGTTTTGAAGTAAATAAAGACTTATTAATTTGTTTAAAAAATGAGAATTTTCAACAGAGTATGGCAAAAAAAGCGCCACTTACCCATAAATTATACCTGCAATGGTACACTTCTTCAATGTCATAATATTGCAAGTGAGTGTTCCTGTTTTATCAGAAAATAAATATTTTACCTAAATAAAGAAAAAACAAACATGATAAACAACATAAATATAAAAATTAAGAGCAAAGACATTTAAGTTCTTTTCTTTAAATCCTCAAAATATTTGAACATTTAGTAAAAAGAAGTTCATCCTACAAGAATTCTGCCTTTAATATTTATACTTCTTTCAGAGGTTCTCTTTGTTTTATACTGCAGGTGAAATTTTATGTTAATATGCAAAGTAAATTTCAAGCCATCAAACCTAAGAAAATCAAAACTCCAAGTTCTTTTTCTTGCCACGAGAAATCTCATCAAAGGTCTCTAGAAAACATTAAGTGTGGGAGAGAGGGAAGATGGCGGCGTAGGAGGACGCTGGGCTCACCGCGAGTCCTGCCGATCACTTAGATTCCACCTACACCTGCCTAAAGAACCCAGAAAACCGCCAGAGGATTAGCGGAACGGAGTCTCCGGAGTCAAGCGCAGACGAGAGGCCCACGGAAGAGGGGAGGAAGGGCGGCGAGGCGGTGCGTGCTCCACGGACTGGCGGGAGGGAGCCGGGGCGGAGGGGCGGCTCGCCGGCCAAGCAGAGCCCCGAGTCTGGCTGGCAAAATCGGAGGGGCCGGACAGACTGTGTTCCGACAGCAAGCGCGACTTAGCGTCTGGGAGGTCATAAGTTAACAGCTCTGCTCGGAAAGCGGGAAGGCTGGAGGACAAAGGGAGGGAGAGCTGCCGAGCCCCCGGACGACAGAGCTCAGCTTGGTGGGGAACAAAGGCGCTCGCCAGCGCCATCTCCCCCGCCCATCCCCCAGCCAAAATCCCAAAGAGAACCGGTTCCTGCCAGGGAACTTGCTCGCTCCGCGCAAACACCCAACTCTGTGCTTCTGCGGAGCCAAACCTCCGGCAGCGGGTCTGAATCCCTCCCGCTGCCACGGGGCCCCTCCTGAAGTGGATCACCTAAGGAGAAGCGAGCTAAGCCTGCCCCTCCCGCCCCCGTGCACCTTGCCTACCCACCCCAGCTAATACGCCAGATCCCCAGCACCACAAGCCCGGCAGTGTGCAAGTAGCCCAGACGGGCCACGCCACCCCACAGTGAATCCCGCCCCTAGGAGAGGGGAAGAGAAGGCACACACCAGTCTGACTGTGGCCCCAGCGGTGGGCTGGGGGCAGACATCAGGTCGGACTGCGGCCCCACCCACCAACTCCAGTTATACACCACAGCACGGGGGAAGGGCCCTGCAGGTCCTCACCACTCCAGGGACTATCCAAAATGACCAAACGGAAGAATTCCCCTCAGAAGAATCTCCAGGAAATAACAACAGCTAATGAACTGATCAAAAAGGATTTAAATAATATAACAGAAAGTGAATTTAGAATAATAGTCATAAAATTAATCGCTGGGCTTGAAAACAGTATAGAGGACAGCAGAGAATCTCTTGCTACAGAGATCAAGGGACTAAGGAACAGTCACGAGGAGCTGAAAAGCGCTTTAAACGAAATGCAAAACAAAATGGAAACGACGGCTCGGATTGAAGAGGCAGAGGAGAGAATAGGTGAACTAGAAGATAAAGTTATGGAAAAAGAGGAAGCTGAGAGAAAGAGAGATAAAAAAATCCAGGAGTATGAGGGGAAAATTAGAGAACTAAGTGATACACTAAAAAGAAATAATATACACATAATTGGTATCCCAGAGGAGGAAGAGAGAGGGAAAGGTGCTGAAGGGGTACTTGAAGAAATTATAGCTGAGAACTTCCCTGAACTGGGGAAGGAAAAAGGCATTGAAATCCAAGAGGCACAGAGAACTCCCTTCAGACGTAACTTGAATCGATCTTCTGCACGACATATCATAGTGAAACTGGCGAAATACAAGGATAAAGAGAAAATTCTGAAAGCAGCAAGGGATAAACGTGCCCTCACATATAAAGGGAGACCTATAAGACTCGTGACTGATCTCTCTTTTGAAACTTGGCAGGCCAGAAAGGATTGGCACGATATCTTCAGTGTGCTAAACAGAAAAAATATGCAGCCAAGAATCCTTTATCCAGCAAGTCTGTCATTTAGAATAGAAGGAGAGATAAAGGTCTTCCCAAACAAACAAAAACTGAAGGAATTTGTCACCACTAAACCAGCCCTACAAGAGATCCTAAGGGGGATCCTGTGAGACAAAGTACCAGAGACAGCACTACAAGCATAAAACATAGAGACATCACAATGACTCTAAACCCGTATCTTTCTATAATAACACTGAATGTAAATGGATTAAATGTGACAACCAAAAGACATAGGGTATCAGAATGGATAAAAAAATAAGACCCATCTATTTGCTGTCTACAAGAGACTCATTTTAGATCTGAGGACACCTTTAGATTGAGAGTGAGGGGATGGAGAACTATTTATCATGCTACTGGAAGCCAAAAGAAAGCTGGAGTAGCCATACTTATATCAGACAAACTAGACTTTAAATTAAAGGCTGTGGGGCGCCTGGGTGGCTCAGTCGGTTAAGCAGGCGGCTTTGGCTCAGGTCATGATCTCGCAGTCCGTGAGTTCGAGCCCCGCGTCCGGCTCTGTGCTGACAGCTCAGAGCCTGGAGCCTGTTTCAGATTCTGTGTCTCCCTCTCTCTGACCCTCCCTCGTTCATGCTTTGTCTCTCTCTCTCTCTCTCGAAAATAAACATTAAAAATAAATAAATAAATAAATAAATAAATAAATAAATAAATAAATAAATAAAAAATAAATTAAAGGCTGTAACAAGAGATGAAGAAGGGCATTATATAATAATTACAGGGTCTATCCATCAAGAAGAGCTAACAATTATAAATGTCTATGCGCCGAATACCGGAGCCCCCAAATATATAAAACAATTACTCATAAACATAAGCAACTTTATTGATAAGAATGTGGTAATTGCAGGGGACTTTAACACCCCACTTACAGAAATGGATAGATCATCTAGACACACGGTCAATAAAGAAACAAGGGCCCTGAATGATACATTGGATCAGATGGACTTGACAGATATATTTAGAACTCTGCATCCCAAAGCAACAGAATATACTTTCTTCTCGAGTGCACATGGAACATTCTCCAACATAGATCACATACTGGGTCACAAAACAGCCCTTCATAAGTTTACAAGAATTGAAATTATACCATGCATACTTTCAGACCACAATGCTATGAAGCTTGAAATCAACCACAGGAAAAAGTCTTGGAAAACCTCCAAAAGCATGGAGGTTAAAGAATACCCTACTAACGAATGAGTGGGTCAACCAGGCAATTAGAGAAGAAATTAAAAAATATATGGAAACAAACGAAAATGAAAATACAACAATCCAAACACTTTGGGACGCAGCGAAGGCAGTCCTGAGAGGAAAATACATTGCAATCCAGGCCTATCTCAAGAAACAAGAAAAATCCCAAATACAAAATCTAACAGCACACCTAAAGGAAATAGAAGCAGAACAGCAAAGGCAGCCTAAACCCAGCAGAAGAAGAGAAATAATAAAGATCAGAGCAGAAATAAACAACATAGAATCTAAAAAAACAGTAGAGCAGATCAACGAAACCAAGAGTTGGTTTTTTGAAAAAATAAACAAAATTGACAAACCTCTAGCCAGCCTTCTCAAAAAGAAAAGGGAGATGACCCAAATAGATAAAATCATGAATGAAAATGGAATTATTACAACCAATCCCTCAGAGATACAAACAATTATCAGGGAATACTATGAAAAATTATATGCCAACAAATTGGACAACCTGGAAGAAATGGACAAATTCCTAAACACCCACACTCTTCCAAAACTCAATCAGGAGGAAATAGAAAGCTTGAACAGACCCATAACCAGCGAAGAAATTGAATCGGTTATCAAAAATCTCCCAAAAAGTAAGAGTCCAGGACCAGATGGCTTCCCAGGGGAGTTCTACCAGACGTTTAAAGCAGAGATAATACCTATCCTTCTCAAGCTATTCCAAGAAATAGAAAGGGAAGGAAAACTTCCAGACTCATTCTATGAAGCCAGTATTACTTTGATTCCTAAACCAGACAGAGACCCAGTAAAAAAAGAGAACTACAGGCCAATATCCCTGATGAATATGGATGCAAAAATTCTCAATAAGATACTAGCAAATCGAATTCAACGGCATATAAAAAGAATTATTCATCATGATCAAGTGGGATTCATTCCCGGGATGCAGGGCTGGTTCAACATTCGCAAATCAATCAACGTGATACATCACATTAATAAAAAAGAGAAGAACCATATGATCCTGTCAATCGATGCAGAAAAGGCCTTTGACAAAATCCAGCACCCTTTCTTAATAAAAACCCTTGAGAAAGTCGGGATAGAAGGAACATACTTAAAGATCATAAAAGCCATTTATGAAAAGCCCACAGCTAACATCATCCTCAACGGGGAAAAACTGAGAGCTTTTTCCCTGAGATCAGGAACACGACAGGGATGCCCACTCTCACCGCTGTTGTTTAACATAGTGCTGGAAGTTCTAGCATCAGCAATCAGACAACAAAAGGAAATCAAAGGCATAAAAATTGGCAAAGATGAAGTCAAGCTTTCACTTTTTGCAGATGACATGATATTATACATGGAAAATCCGACAGACTCCACCAAAAGTCTGCTAGAACTGATACATGAATTCAGCAAAGTCGCAGGATACAAAATCAATGTACAGAAATCAGTTGCATTCTTATACACTAACAATGAAGCCACAGAAAGACAAATAAAGAAACTGATCCCATTCACAATTGCACCAAGAATCATGAAATACCTAGGAATAAATCTAACCAAAGATGTGAAAGATCTGTATGCTGAAAACTATAGAAAGTTTATGAAGGTAATTGAAGAAGATTTAAAGAAATGGAAAGACATTTCCTGCTCATGGATTGGAAGAATAAATATCGTCAAAATGTCAATACTACCCAAAGCTATCTACACATTCAATGCAATCCCAATCAAAATTGCACCAGCATTCTTCTCGAAACTAGAACAAGCAATCCTAAAATTCATATGGAACCACAAAAGGCCCCGAATAGCCAAAGTAATTTTGAAGAAGACCAAAGCAGGAGGCATCACAATCCCAGGCTTTAGCCTCTACTACAAAGCTGTCATCATCAAGACAGCATGGTATTGGCACAAAAACAGACACATAGACCAATGGAATAGAACAGAAACCCCAGAACTAGACCCACAAACGTATGGCCAACTCATCTTTGACAAAGCAGGAAAGAACATCCGATGGAAAAAAGACAGTCTCTTTAACAAATGGTGCTGGGAGAACTGGACAGCAACATGCAGAAGTTGAAACTAGACCACTTTCTCACACCATTCACAAAAATAAACTCAAAATGGATAAAGGACCTGAATGTGAGACAGGAAACCATCAAAACCTTAGAGGAGAAAGCAGGAAAAGACCTCTCTGACCTCAGCCGTAGCAATCTCTTACTCGACACATCCCCAAAGGCAAGGGAATTAAAAGCAAAAGTGAATTACTGGGACCTTACGAAGATAAAAAGTTTCTGCACAGCAAAGGAAACAACCAACAAAACTAAAAGGCAACCAACGGAATGGGAAAAGATATTTGCAAATGACATATCGGACAAAGGGCTAGTATCCAAAATCTATAAAGAGCTCACCAAACTCCACACCCGAAAAACAAATAACCCAGTGAAGAAATGGGAAGAAAACATGAATAGACACTTCTCTAAAGAAGACATCCAGATGGCCAACAGGCACATGAAAAGATGTTCAATGTCGCTCCTCATCAGGGAAATACAAATCAAAACCACACTCAGATATCACCTCACGCCAGTCAGAGTGGCCAAAATGAAGAAATCAGGAGACTATAGATGCTGGAGAGGATGTGGAGAAACGGGAACCCTCTTGCACTGTTGGTGGGAATGCAAATTGGTGCAGCCGCTCTGGAAAGCAGTGTGGAGGTTCCTCAGAAAATTAAAAATAGACCTACCCTATGACCCAGCAATAGCACTGCTAGGAATTTATCCAAGGGATACAGGAGTACTGATGCATAGGGGCACTTGTACCCCAATGTTTATAGCAGCACTCTCAACAATAGCCAAATTATGGAAAGAGCCTAAATGTCCATCAACTGATGAATGGATAAAGAAATTGTGGTTTATATGCACAATGGAATACTACGTGGCAATGAGAAAGAATGAAATATGGCCTTTTGTAGCAACGTGGATGGAACTGGAGAGTGTGATGCTAAGTGAAATAAGCCATACAGAGAAAGACAGATACCATATGGTTTCACTCTTATGTGGATCCTGAGAAACATAACAGAAACCCATGGGGGAGGGGAAGGAAAAAAAAAAAAAAAAAAAAGAGGTTAGAGTGGGAGAGAGCCAAAGCATAAGAGACTGTTAAAAACTGAGAACAGGGGCGCCTGGGTGGCGCAGTCAGTTAAGCGTCCGACTTCAGCCAGGTCACGATCTCGCGATCCGTGAGTTCGAGCCCCGCGTCAGGCTCTGGGCTGATGGCTCGGAGCCTAGAGCCTGTTTCCGATTCTGTGTCTCCCTCTCTCTCTGCCCCTCCCCCGTTCATGCTCTGTCTCTCTCTGTCCCAAAAATAAATAAAAAACGTTGAAAAAAAAATTAAAAAAAAAAAAACAAAAAACTGAGAACAAACTGAGGGTTGATGGGGGGTGGAAGGGAGGGGAGGGTGGGTGATGGGTATTGAGGAGGGCACCTTTTGGGATGAGCACTGGGTGTTGTATGGAAACCAATTTGACAGTAAATTTCATATATTAAATAAATAAATAAATAAATAAATAAATAAATAAATATTTTTAAAAAACATTAAGTGTATATATAGATAGAAAGATATAGACACACACACACACACACACACACACACACACCCCAAAACCAGATAAAGACATTATAGAAAAAATTTACAGGCCAATATCCCTGATGAACATAGATGCAAAAATACTCAACAAAATATCAGCAAATCAAATTCAACAGTACATTGAAAAGATTACACGACATCATCAAGTGGAATTTATTCCAGTGATACAAGAATAGTTTAAAAAATCAATCAATGTGATATACCACATCACTAAAATAAAGGATAAAAATAATACAACCATCTCAGGAGATGCAGAAAAAGCATTTGACAAAATTCAACATCCATTTATGATAAAAACTCTCAATGAAGTAGGGGTTAAAGGGAACAAACTTCAACATAATAAAGGTCAATATGACAAGCCTGAAGTTAACACCAATGGTCAACGGTGAGAAGCTGAAAGCTTTTCCTCTGAGATCAGAAACAAGAAAGGGTGCCCACTCTCACCACTTTATTCAACATAGCATTGGAAATCCTGGCCAGAACAATTAGGCAAGTAAAATAAAAGGCACCTAAATTAAAAAGGAAAATGTAAAGCTGTCACTATTTGCAGAAGACCACACCAAAAACTTCTTAGAATGAATGGATTCAGTAAAGCTGCAGATTACAAATTCAACATACAGAAACCTGTTGAATTTCTATACATTAATAATGACTGTTAGAAACATTAACAATTCCATTTACAATTGCATCAAAAAGAATAAAATACCTAGGAATAAATCTAATCAAGGAGGCAAAAAACCTGTGATCAAAGAAACTGAAGAAAACACAAATAGAAAGATATTCCACACTCATGCATTGGAGAAATTAACATTGTTAAAATGTCCATACTACCCAAACCAACTACAGATTCAATGTAATCCCTATCAAGATTCCAGTGGCATTTTTCACAGATTTAGAACAATAATCCTAAAATGTGTATGCAACCACAACCCCAAATAACCAAGGCAATCTTGAGAAAGAACAAAGGAGGTATCATGCTTCCTGATTTCAAACTATATTACAAAGTTATAGAAATCCAAACAGTATGGGATTTGCATAAAAACAGACATGTAGGTCAATGGAATGGAAAAAAGAGCTCATAAATAACCAATGAACATACGGTCAATTAATTTACAACACAGGAGACAAAAATGTGCAATAGGGAAAGGAGAGTCTCTTCAATAAATGGCGTTCAATAAATAAATGACAATCTCACCAATAAACTTGACAACCACATGCAACAGAATGCAGCTGGACCACTTTCTTATACCATGTACAAAATTAACTCAAAATGGACTAAATACTTGAACACAAGACCTAAAACCATAAAACTCCTAGAAGAAAACATAGGTAGTAAGTTCTTTGACATCAGTCTTGATGATTTTTTGGATTTGACACTAAGAACCAAGGCAGCAAAAGCAAAAATAAATAAGTGGGACTACATCCAATTAAAAAGCTTCTGCACAGCAAAAGAAATCATCAGCAAAATGAAAAGGTAACACAATGAATAGGAGAAAATATTTGCAAATAACATATTTGATGAAGGGAGTTAATGTCTAAAATATATAAAGAACTCATGCAACTCAACAGCAAAATAATAATCCAATTTTTAAAATGAGGAGAGGATCTCAATAGATGTTTTTCCAAAGAAGACATACAAATGGCCAACAGACCCATAAAAAGATGTTCAGCACCACTAATCATCAGGGAAATGCAAATCAAAACCATAATGAGATATCACTTCACACCTGTTAGAACAGTTATTACCAAAAGACAATTAAGTGTTGGCAAGGATGTAGAGAAAAGGGGACTCTTGTGCACTGTAGGTGGGAGTGTAAATTGGGGCAACCACTATGGAAAACAGCATGGAAGCTCATCAAAAAATTAAAAACAGAACTACCATATGATCCAGCAATTTCACTTCTGGGTATTTATTTGAAGAAAATGAAAACACTAAGTCAAAAAGATAGATATACCCCTATGCTCATGGCAGCATTATCTACAATAGCCAAGATAAAACAACCTGTCAATGAATGAATGGACCAAAGAAAATGTAGTGTATATGTAATACAGTAATAATTACACACACACACACACACACACAAAATTGAGCCATAAAAAGAAGGAAATCTGGCTGTTTGCACATGAAAGGACTCTGAGGGCATTATGTTGTGTGAAATAAGTCAGACAAAGAAAGACAAATGCCACAGGATTCACTTACTTGTGCAATCTGAACAAGAAAAATAATTAAACTCGCTACAGAGAACAGATTGGTGGTTGTCAGAGGCAAGGAGTGAGCAAAATGAGCCGTGAGCAAAATGGGTGAAGGGGGTCAAAAGGTACAAACTTCCAGTTAGAAAATAAAGGAATCCTCAGGATGTCGTGTATAACACGGTGATTGTAGTTAATACTACCATACTGCATGTTCAGAAGCTGCCAGGAAGATAGATCTTAAAAGTTCTCATCACCAGAACTCTGTAACTATGTATAGTGACAGACGTTAACTAGACTTATTATGATGATCGTTTTGCAATATATACAAATACCAAACCATTATGTTGCACACCTGAAACTAATATAATCATAGATGCCAATTATACTCAATAAAAAAAGGAAAAGAGGCAATGTTAAACCATTTTTTTATTATCATGGTAAAGTGCTTTTGGATAAAACTTACCGTTTTGACCATTTTGAAGTGTTATTTTTGAACACATTGACATAGTGGTGCAACCATCACCACCATCCACCTCCAGAACGTTTCTCATCCCAAACTGAAACCTCCTACCAATTCAACAATACAATGACTCCCCATTCTGTCCTCCCTGCAGCCCCTAGCAACCACTAGGCTACTTTTCCAAGTACTTCATAGAAGCTGAGTCATGTTCTATTTGTGTCCTTTTGTGTCTGGCATATTTCACTTAGCATAACCTTCAAGATTTATCCATGCTGTAGCCTGTTTCCAGATTTCATTCATTTTCAGGACTGCATAATAGTCCACCGTATGTGCAGACCACGTTTTGTTTAATTATTTATTGGACGTTGGAGTTGTTTCCACCATCTGCCTATTGGGAATAGTGCTGCTTAGAACGTGTGTGTATATAATACCTGTTTGAGTCCCCACTTTCAATTCTTCTGTGAAAATCCGCAGACGTGGAATTGCTGGAACATATGGTAATTCTAGGTTTCGTTTTCGGAGGTTTCTCCACAGTGTTTTCCACCGTGACTGCACCATCTTCCATTTCCACCAGCAGTGCACAAGGGTTCATTTCTCCACCTCCTCATGAACACGTGTTCTCTGGTGTGAAAGTTTTACAGTCGGTGTCCTGGTGGCTGCCAAGTGCTATTTCATTATGGTTTTGATCTGCAGTTCCTTAAAGATCAGGGATGTTCAGCATCGTTTCAGGTGCTTATTGTTTGTTTATATACATTCTTTGGGAAAATGTCTATTAAAGTCCTCTGCTATTGAGTTGTACTAGTTTTTATACATCCTGAATATTAAACTTATTGTCTTGTTTTCATTTATTTCTGCTCTTATCTTTATGTATTACCTACATAAACAATGTAATTAATTTTTTTTTAACTTTTTAAATGTTTATTTACTTGTGAGAGACAGAGTGTGAGCAGGGGAGGGGTGGGGAGGGGCAGGGAGAGAGGGAGACACAGAATCTGAAGCTGGCTCCAGGCTCTGAGCTGTCAGCACAGAGCCCGACACAGGGCTTGAACTCACAAACGGTGAGATCATGACCTGAGCCGAAGTCAGACGCTTAACCGACTGAGCCACCTAGGCGTCCCAGTATAATTAATTTTCAAAGCTTGAGTTCCAAAGCCAGTTTTATTATATTGAATTACTACTCTAAAGTAGCTAGAGTCGACTGACAAGGCAAGAGGGATAAACTGATTTTTTTCCCAACTGTCGACAGAAAACATATGTTCTAAAGGATTAGCAAATGATCAGATTTTCACGAGCAGAAAAGTTGCTAGAAAGCTGATTATTCCATCCTCCTTCATTTTTAGTTTTCCAAGGTAAAAAGGCTATTAATGGTGTTCTCAGATCAGGCATTTCCAAGAGCCAGAAATATTCAAAGATAAATATTTACTGAGAACTCACTATTCAAATGATACTATACAATGTGACCATAAATTAGAAATCATATAAACTAAATACTGGTTAATTAAATCCCTTCTTCACACTGGGTACTGTGCTGAGTGTATTACAAATACATTATCTTATTCAGTCCTCCAAACAACCTTCTGAAGTAGTTGCTATCGACAGGCCCGAATTACAGATGAGGCATCAAGGCCAGCAAAGTTACCTAAGAAGCCCATGGTGACACTGCTGGTAAATAGTGAGACCAAGGTTCACTCCCAGGAAGTTTAACTCCGAAATTCTGCTTTTTATCATAATTTACATATTGCTTCCAATTAATTGAAACATGGGAACTTATAATATTATTTAAAAAAAAACATTAATAGCAAAAATAATTACAAAAAAGTACCAATCAGAAGTCCCATCTTTCCAGGTACCATACGACTGTGGGAGTTAGTTGAGTTTTTCCAGCTGTCCTGAGGTATAACTGACAAATAATTGTGGGAGTTTTTAAAAACAATTTATACTTGCAAAGCTGCCACTGTCACTTAGAAGGCAACCAACTGTCCATTGGTAACCTGGCATCATTCCTGCCCCTTTCTGTTGTACTGTAGGGGCTCATGACCTGAGGGTACATTTCTCCCTATCTCCCAGGATTCCAGTTTAGATTCTACCACTGAAAGGAACTTGCAGTCAAGAATTACAAGCTGCATCGTTGGCCTATTGGCAGCTGTGGGCAGATGCATGGGTTAGATGGGTATGAAATTTTGCAGCAGGCTCCAGATGCTTCCCTGTGGGTCCTCTGCCGTAGGGAAGCAGGAGCATGGCCACCAGTGGCGGATGCCCAGGTTCCTGTGACTCCCTGAAAGCTAACTGAAAACTTGAGAGCTAACTGACGCTTTCACTACCTGCCTCTCCAGCTCTTCTACTCTTTCATAAGCACATTAATAACCTGTATTAGGTCCGTTCGACTTGCAACCCGTGATGCATTATCAATATTTTTAGCTAATTATACTTTTGAAGCTCCACATGGGTATCATGTCAACTACAGCTTATGGCTGAATTCGCACTTTAACTTTGCACACGCTCTCCCTAGATCCACCTTCTTCAAAGTTCTTGTCACATACCCAGGCCCTGAAGGGGCCCTCACCTGCCCAAGCTCTTCGTTAAGATTGGACGTTCTGGCCATGGCATAGACGTTATTCCCTTCATAATGCATATCTTCATCCTGCAAGAAATGAGCAAAACAGCCAAGCCACGCAGTCAGAACTAGGCTCAAAACGTCTGCAGGTCAACTGGGCTGCCACTGGTCTTCTGACATGGCTGACATGAGAAAGAATTCAAAATGGAGCCTAGAATACTAAGAGAGTCTTGGGTGCTAGTTTCTCACACACTTTGGCAGAGCTGATTCAGGACAGCCAATGCTACACAGAAACAAATACCAGTGTGTCGTTGGTTTGGTATTGGAAGACTTGGCTTCCAAATCCCGGCTCCGCCTCAGACGCTCCCACAGAGTGTCTGAGATCCGGAGTATGCTTTGCAGCTACTACATCTATAAAATGGGAGCGATAACACGGATCTCACAGCGCCACTGTGAATTTTAAATGAGAATACACTTAAAAGCACTCTGTCTCATTTTGTGGTGGTTAAAAATAACACTACCCTTCAAGTGATGGTAATTCATTGATACAGGGAAACATTTTAGTAGGACATCTAGCAAAAAATTTATTTCCACAAAAAAATCTTTTTAAATATAACTAAAAATTGCAAATGCACATTCAAAGTAGAAAATTTGCTCAGTCACATGATACTAAGTATCAATTTAAGTGAATGCATGGTTTTCACCTAAGAAATCTTTTCCTTAGTTTGAAGTCATTCTGGAATGGCTGTTTCTGTCACTCTTGCCAACATACGTAAATCTATTGTAAGTCTACTGGACTCTACTCTTCTAGAATATCTTAAATTTTAATGGGCCATCTCTTTGCAGTTGCTACTAAGTCACTAGCTCTTGAATCTTTCTTGTCAGCTAGGAAAAAACATATTAAGAAACAGTGTCCTCAAGAGTGACACAGAGAGGCCCAGGCACTGCTGAGTCAGGCTGACCCTGATGTTTGGCTCTCCTGTCAGGAACGCAACTCGCCTGTGCACCACGGTAGGAACTCAGGCACTCTGATTCTTAAAACCAAAGCCACAGGTCAAGAGAGAACTTTAAAAAAAAAATTTTTTTTTTTTTACATTTATTTATTTTTGAGAGAAGAGAGAGTCAGAGCACAAGTTCAGGGAGGGCCAGAGAGAGAAGGAGACACAGAATCCGAAGCAGGCTCTAGGCTCTGAGCCATCAGCACAGAGCCTGATGCAGGGCTTGAACTCACAAACCGTGAAATCAGGACCTGAGCTGAAGTCGGACTCTTAACCGACTGAGCCACCCAGGTGCCCCGAGAGAACTTTTTTAAATTTTCTGATTTTCATACTCACCCAGTTTATAAACAGGGCCTGAATATATTTCACAATTTCCAGAGTGACCAGCAGGCTAATGGGGATGAGATTGTGATACAAGATGATGAACACCAATATGTCAAACCCTAAGCTGTGGGAGCTGTAATCTGTGGAAGAAGATCAGAGGAATCATGTCACAGCTTCAGGCAACACCTCTATTCATCTTTGCATTATTACGTTTTAAAATTGTGAAAATTTCTCCATGAAAATTACTATTAAGGGTAAAATTAAATGGACACATAAAATAGTTCTATTTTTTAATATAGTTTATTGTCAAATTGGCTTCCATACAACACCCAGTGCTCATCCCAACAAGTGCCCTCCTCAATGCCCATCACCCACTTTCCCCTCTCCCCCACCCCCGTCAACCCTTAGATTGTTCTCTGTATTTAAGAGTCTCTTATGGTTTGCCTCTTTCTCTCTCTGTAACTTTTTTTTCCCCCTTCTCCTCCCCCATGGTCTTCTGTTAAGTTTCTCAAGATCCACATATGAGTGAAACATATGGTATCTGTCTTTCTCTGACTGACTTATTTCACTTAGCATAATACCCTCTAGTTCCATCCACGTTGCTGCAAATGGCCAGATTTCATTCTTTCTCATTGCCAAGTAGTATTCCATTGTATATATAAACCACATCTTCTTTATCCATTTGTCAGTTGATGGACATTTAGGGTCTTTCCATAATTTGGCTATTGTTGAAAGTGCTGCTATAAACATTGGGGTACACGTGCCCCTATGCATCAGCATTCCTGTATCCCTTGGGTCAATTCCTAGCAGGGCTATTGCTAGGAGGGATAGTTCTATTTTTAATTTTTTGAGGAACCTCCACACTGTTTTCCAGAGCAGCCGCACCAGTTTGCATTCCCACCGACAGTACAAAAGGGTTCCCGTTCCTCCACATCCTCGCCAGTATCTATGATTTCCTGAATTGTTCATTTTAGCCACTCTGACCGGTGTGAGGTGGTATCTCAAAGTGTGGCTTTGATTTGTATTTCCCTGATGATGGGTGACACTGAGCATCTTTTCATGTGTCTGTTTGCCACCTGGAGTTAAGTCTCAGTTAAGCACCAACACTGTAATAGGGCGTGTGCCAAGCGTCAACATACAAGATCTAGCAAGAGACAGACCCTGCTCCCAGGGAGCTTTGGATGCAGCTTGAGAAAGGAAGATGTGTCAGGAATTACGACACAATGAAATCCATGATAGTGCTGAACACGAAGAGTTGCAATGACACAAAATGGAGGGCCCAGAAAGAGGGTGCACAAAAGAAGGTGAGCCCAGTTTTGAGGAAGGGAGTTTGTTAAATGGAGATGAAAGGAAGAGCATGAAGAGGACATTTTATTTAGCTGGAAGTACGTGGCTTGAAGACAAAGAGACAATTAATGGTTTTTTAAACTTAGGAAATGAAGGAAAGTAAAGCCAAAAGGAAAATAAAAAAATAAATATCATACTTTGTAAAACCTAGTGATGCACTCATTTTTAAAGAGGTACATGTATTTGAGAGAGTAATTTTCCAATAAAAGTTCAGTCTAATTTCCCAGAAATTTACTGAAAAATATACAGAAGGTATTCAGGAGACATATACAGACTGCTTTCTATAGGTCTTTCTGAAAACTTACATCTCAATCTTATGTATTAAATTTATATGTTGAGTTACAACTGAAAAGAACTAAACAAATTGATTTGTCAGATTAATTAAGCACAAATATGTATACTGAGAGACAAAATTAAATAATTTTAAGTTAAAATTTTATATTCATTTTTCCTAAAAGGGAACACACCTGTAACTCAGAACGATTGTAGTTAAATCTAGATTTCTAAATTCCATCAACCTAAAGGTCAAGTTTAATTCACTATCATATCAATTCAAATTCTTATCACTGTGAGTTTACTAACTTTCCCTTATTTGCCATGATTACACTTTTATACTTACTATGCTACCTTATGGTCATAAATCATTCTTTTAGGAATACTAGAGGCAGATATTATTAGGACCGTTTTTTTGGACAGAGAAGTTGAGAAAAGATCTCTAGTGCTTTGCTAAATGTATTAATTACTGAAAATGCAGTTATAGTTTAATTACCTAATACCTTTCTCTTCTTTTAGCCTAGAATATCTTGGGCAGAGTGATACAGTCCAGAGCCAATAACAGATTTTTATTCCAAATAAGCCAGTAACTTCCTCTGTGCTTTTTGGTAAATATACAGAATCTATTTCACTTTCATAAAACAAGGGGCTGGGCTAAAAAACAATAGAGTTCTGCTTCTAAATATAAAAATTATTTCTTTTACTTAAAAAATTAATTACTGAGTTCCTATTATGAAAAGGCACTGTTCTTGGAGTTAAAGATACAATGATTCCTGTCCTCAAAAATTCACAATCTAGCTGGAAGGATGGGGCAAACAATGATTATAAAACATGGAAATGGAATGATATCTATTAAGGACATCATTATAGAAGCCAAAGAGGCCTCCTAACTAAGAGAGGGAGATAAGATATAGGAAATGCTGCTGGAGAAGGTAATGCCTCATCTTGGACTGAAATGAGAAGAGACAGGTATCCAGTCACGAAGAGACCAGAGGTGCATTGAGGCAGAAGGAACTGTAGACAAAAGGCCTAGAGATGCTGAAGCAACTGGTGGATGGAAGGATCACGAAAGAGAACAAAAGTCAGTCTTCTGTGAATACAGACTAAGTATCAGATGATGGAGATAGGACCAGATATGAAAGTCCTGATGTGCCATGCTAATAGCCAGAGGATAAATAATTTCGGTTTTGCAAGACATACAGTCCCAGTTCCAACTACTCAACTCTGCTGTTGTAGCACTGAAAGTAATCACATGTAAGGGCATCTGGGTGGCTCAGTCAGTGAAGCATCTGACTTCAGCCCAGGTCATGATCTCATGGTTCGTGGGCTCGAGCCCCCCATCAGGCTCTCTGCTGACAGCTCACAGCCTGGAACCTGCTTTGAATTCTGTGTCTCCCTCTCTCTCTGCCCTTCCCCGACTCATGACCTGTCTCTCAAAAATAAACATACATTACGGGCGCCTGGGTGGCTTAGTCAGGTAAGCATCCGACTTTCGCTCAGGTCATGATCTCACAGTTTGTAGGTTCGAGCCCCACATCGGGCTCTGTGCTGACAGCTCAGAGCCTGGAGCCTGCTTTGGAATCTGTGTTTCCTTCTCTCTCTGCCCCTCCCCTGCTCATGCTGTGTTTCTCTATGTCTCTCAAAAATAAATGTTAAAAAATAAAATAAATAAATAAGCATTAAATTTTTTTTAAAAAAAGAAAGAAAGCAATCACATGTAATACATAAACAAATAAATATGGCTGTGTTCTGATAAAACTTTATTTACAAAAACAAACAATGGGCCATCAGGCAGTGGTCCACCAAGCCATTGTAAACAACAGGATACAGTGAAGCTACTGCATGCATTCATAACTACTTTTTACATACATCTTTCTGGAAACTGTATAAAGAATGAATCTGAGTGGAACTTGACTGAGGGCTGGGCAAACAGTTGGAGAACTGTGGCAGTAGTTCAGGGATGAAAAAGAGTGTGCACAGACAAAATACTGAAAAGGTGGAATCAATAAGACTTTGGAACTGATTGGATGATGAAGGCCATGGGGATAGAAGTGGGGAAAAGAGGAGGAAGCGAGGAGGGGTGAGAGTGACATTTATGTTTCCAGCTTGGATGATGGTTGGATAGCAATGCCTACAATTTACATGGAGAATACTGAAAAAAGACACTCATTTGGGGAAAAAAAACTTGAATTTAGTTTTGTACATTATGTAAGAAGTCTACAAGATATCTGGAAAGCAATGTCCAGGCATCATTGAGTTAATAATTCATAGAGGTATCTGGGCTGGAGGCAAGCAGGTAGAAGAGAAATCAACTAATGGATGACAATTGAAATTATTAAAGCAAGTGAGCTCTCTTAGGATTTTCTTGGATAAAACAATCCCTAAGAAGCTGGTGAAGGCCATCCTACAGGAAAAAACATGCACACATAAATATATGACTAAAAGTGTCACAAAATTTTCAGGATTTATAGACCCAAGTTGAGGCATTCCTGGTGAACACAGGATCCTGCAAAACACCAGCATGTAAGAGATGGATCAAGGTTTTCATGAATCAAGTAAGGAACAGATGATTTGTTTGCTTGTTTGTTTTTAATCAGAAGAGGGTGGGACGCTTGGGTGGCTCAGTCTGTTAATCCTCCGACTCTTGGTTTCGGTTCAGGTCATGATCTCACGGTTCATGAGTTCAAGTCCTGCATCGGGCTCTGTGCTGACAGTGCAGAGCCTGCTTGAGATTCTCTCTCTCCCTCTCTCTCTCTCTGTCCCTTCCCCACTTGCTCTGTCTCTCAAAATAAATAAATAAACTTTAATAAAAAATAAAATAAAACTCAGAAGAGGGTGGCAGAAATCCAATTAAATTCCACTTAAATGACCACTGGGTTTGGCAATTAGGAATTGCCTTGAGGCACAATTCCAGTAGACTGGTTGAAATGGCTAACAGATGGGAAGGGACCAGGAGGTAAGAAAATAGAAACAGTGAGGGTTGTGTCTCCTTCAAGAAGTCTGACGAAGAAGGCAAGAAAAGGTCATTTGTAGGGTATGCAGAATTTGACATTTTATCAACACCAAAATGTCAGTGACTTCTGTAAGAATTTACGTATGTGTCAAAATAATATAATATTCACAGTCTTGGGCTAGGATAAATTAAACAAGCACATTTAAGTTGAGATTACTTTTTTGAAATCACTGAAAATCTAAAAGCTTGAGCTAAAAACCATACAAGTAACATTTAGAAACCAAGATTGCACAAGAATGAATCCATAGTTTTCTGATACAACCTACAAAGTCTGTATCTTCGCTTCTTTATTTTTAAGATGCTCCCAGACAGATCTGCTCAAGGGAAGTTAGAACAATTTAAAATCCTCAGTTGATAGATGAGAAAAGTAGAAAGATATATGACGGTTAACTGTGAAAACATGGAAAGACATAAGCAAAAAAAAAAAAAAAAAGAAAAAAAGACTGAACTTTTAATGGCGAAGTATCAGTTTACCTTTACATCTTTTACCAACCTTCTGGTCCCCTTCAGGGACCCCTGTCTTCATTTGGGGGGCATCATTCCTTGTATACAGAGCACTGTACTAACCCCATAAGGTAGGTATTATCCCCATTTTCAAATGAGGGAAGCATTGCTCAGAGAAGTAAAAAGCCTTGTCCAAGTTCTCCTGGTGACTAAATGACAAAGCCAAGGACAGAGGCCCTGTGTGTCTGCCTCACCGTCTCATTCCTCTGCCTTGACCCGTCTTCTCTCCTTTATTCTGGAATGCCAAGATTATGTGGCACTGGTAGAACAATCTTAAGAAGGAAACACTCTGTTTCTAAAACTCACTAATCCTCAGTGTCTCAAAAAACCAAAACAAACAACAAAAACTGTTCTGTTCTACCACTTAGAACAAGGGCCTTCCCTTTCAAATAAAAACATGGAAACAAGTGTTTAAAGTCACTTCAAAGCGTTACCACTCTTCAAACGGTAGCTTGTCAACACCCTCGGACACTTACCCTTCGTCCCGATGTACCAAATGTCTCCTCCATGCCCTTCCTTCCAGAGTATGGCTCCCACACAGCTCACCAAGGACATGGCCAGAAGCAGCAGGAACAACACCAGGATCTGCACATTGGTCACCTTCTCAACAGTCGATCTCTTGAGAGGCAATTTGATGGAATTCTGCACCATGGCGAATGCATAGACACCAAAGAGAACGGAAAACAATCAAAGGAATTATAATGCATGAATATTTCTATGGTAAGAGGAGGTCCAAAATCCCAACAGTTGAAAAGGAGAATATGGTTTTTGCCAAGTAAGTACCAACACTGAAAGCACCATGTTGTTGACTGATGGGGCTTTTCCCACTTCAGTCCTTGAGGCATCTTCTACTTATTCACAGAGAACATATTCACACAGCGGACCCACCAACCCACAGTTCTAGGGTTTTTTAAAAAAGCAAATGTGGTAAATCACACAGTCTAGGTGATCTTCTGTACAGATAAAAGAGAAAAAGACTGTACTAATTTATTGGCTTTACTATTTATAGTTATTGAATTATTTCTGGTTTGAAAACCATGGAAAGATACCTTTTATCTGAGTCTGTTGGGGAAATATTCAAGATTTTACCAGTACAGGGACACCTGGGTGGCTCAGTCGGTTAAGGGTCCAACTTCAGCTCAGGTCATGCATGATCTTGCAGTTTTCACGGGTCTGAGCCCCGCATCGGGGTTTGTGCTGACAGCTCAGAGCCTGGAGGCTGCTTCAGATTCTGTGTCTCCCTCTTTTTCTGTCCCTCCCCACTCGTGCTCTGTGTCTCTCTCTCTCAAAAATAAACATTAAAAAAAATTTTTTTTAAAGATTTTACCAGTACAATAATTATTCTAACACATATTTTAGGGACACCAAAGCTCTGGGTTAGGGATACAGGAGAGCTTCAAATAATAACTTTCTATTAGCATTTCAAATTTACCCATAAATTTCTGATAATTGTCTGCATAGGTCTATTAAAATATTGACAAATAAATGTATATTTAACTTTGTTGTCTATAACATGTATAATTAGCAAGCATATAAACAGATATAGATATTTAACTTTGCAACCATACTTTGCCAGATTAAATTTACCATTTCTACATATTTTTTTAAGTAGGTTTCACACCCAGTGCAGAGCCCAACATAGGGCTTGAACTCACAACCCCGAGATCAAGACCTGAGCTCAGACCACTAGTCAGACTCTTAAATGACTGAGCCACACTGGTGCCCCTACATTTTTTTAAGTGTGGAAGCATAAATCCTCAAAGTCTATTAGTTATGAAAATATGAGTTAGTAATCTAAATAACTCAGCTTTTTTACAAAGCACAGGAATAAAAATTGAAATCCTAGTTTTAACTGCATTAAGCATATTATTAGAGAACGTCCGTGCATATGTGTGTACGTACTATAATTTATATAATATATACATCTATGTATAATATCTCCAAAGCAATCATGTCATTCCTTCTCTTTTTTTAACGGGTGTAAGTAATGTCTTCAAATGCTATACAATATAGAACAGTTTTGAGCTAAGCGTGTTGTGCTTAAAACCTTTCAGTAAGGAAATATTTACATTTACTAGTTCTTTCTTTCCTGAAGTTGTGAAAAGGCCCACTTTGAGATTTTTGTGATTCTGAAATGACCCAATCAGCATGTATAATAAGCAATGATTTACACCCACAAAATAATGTGGAATAGTAGGATGCACCTTCTCATGAGCTGCTGCACAGACTAGCCACACAGGGGAGATAATGGGACAGGCTCCTTAAATCAACAGTAGGCATTTAAATTTGAGACTGAATGTTGTATCACCAGCTATACAACTAAGTGATAACAGCACGATCATTTGAAGACAACTGAAGTCAGAAGGGTGTAGTGTTTGAGAGTTGTGCATTTTACAGCTGAATCACAGGTCACGATTAGGTGGGTCTATGTTGCCCTTGGTTCACTGTCCAGATACAAACTTCTATTTGTGGGTAGACCGTGTCTATATCGCCGTCTTCGTCCGGGGTTTTTAGTATACAGAGTGTAAGGAAAACTTACACATTAACGCACTACTGCAGGGTGCAATCACAGGGCAGGAAGAATGAGAGGAAAAAGAAAAGTGAGACAAGAAACCAGGAAGCAAAGAGAGAGTGGAATGTTACTGACCAGTCATAGCTTTGCAAGAAAATGTACCTAGGTGGGCCCCAGTCACAAGGGCCCCAACTCTCCTCGGACTACTGTCACCATTCCATGCCTTCTTTCTCTGCCATTTACCCTACAGTCACACTGAGCAGCGCTCCCCAGATGGCCCTTGGACACAGGCAAGTCTTGGTCTAGCGCTCTCCCACCTGCCGCGCCTTCATTCTGAACCTCCCACACCCTTGAAACTTTCATCTGCTCTACTCAGCTTTCAGGTCTCGGTTTGTTTACATCGTTCTTCCCCACAACAGCCTCAATGTCAGGTTGGATGGGGCTCCTATAGAAACACACAGCGTCCTACACTTAACCTGCCTTAGTGACCTCTGGCTATTACGTTACCTTGACTGTCTTCCTTCACAGACCGCAGGTAAGTCGAGGGCAGGAAACAGGCCTTGTGCCCTACTATACCCCACGGTCTTAGCACAGTGTCTGGCATTACACAGGTGCCAAAGAGATACTTGTGCAAGCAACAGTCAAAGCCAAATGTTATATTTTAGCAGATGGAATAACGGGCGGACTTACTGTCAAAGTATTAAGGGTAAGAAATGTGCAAAACATTCCTAGTCCAAAACAGGTGTTTTGAAGGATGTCCTGAAGGGACAAACCGAAGGGTTCTCGAAAGACAGTGATTGGGAAGAATGGTATGTAAGAGTAATAACTTACACAGAACTTCCAATGTCATTTTGGCCAAAATAGTCTTACCACTAATGGGAGCCATGTAGACTAAAATGAAATATGGACCTCCCTTCAAACTTCAGGTTAGTAAACAGAAATGAGCCTCCTAAATTCAAGAGATATATGATACTAACCCCCCTCACCTCATAAAAAAGGGAAAAATCTAGAGGCAATACAGTCATCACAAATCATTTTACCTGCATGAATTTGGTTTCAGATCCAGTGTAAACAACTACGCCAAGGATCCACTGGGTATTTTTAAGTTGTGTACCTCTTAGCAAGACCTGATCAGGCCCTACTGCAACAGGGCTAAAAATAAAGAGCATGTATACATTACCAAAAAGTTTTTTCTTTTCTTTTCACAAAGTGAAGCAAGCCTAGGCTTTCATCTTATACTTATTTCTTTTTTGTCAAGTTCAACTTTGGGGGGAAATAGCAACAAAAACAAATGTGTCTTCATACAAGGAGCATGGGAAAAAAAATGGTTTTATCATCCATTTCTCACTAACCTAAAGGTAAGTTGATTAAAAGTTCTAGAGAAATAATACCTCTCATACCTAGGGTGACTATGAAACTTAATGTCAAGGAAGACTGGGCAGAGGAATAAATACTTGTGTATTACCAATTTGGTTTTCTATAGAAAAGATTACGTGTGGTCATTCAGAGCACACAAAGCAACCTTGGTTTGCCATATTTCCCCGTCCTCCTCCCCTCTGGCACTGGGCTGACTCACTCACTAGATAAAAAAATGCTTCCCGGGCACCTGGGTGACTCAGTCAGTTGAGCATCAGGCTTAGGCTCAGGACATGATCTCACGGTTCCTGAGTTTGAGCCCCACGTTGGATTCTGTGCTGACAGCTCAGAGCCTGGAGCCTGCTTCGGATTCTGCGTCTCCCTCTCTCTGTCCCTCCCCGACTTGTGTTTGTTCGTTCTCTCTCTCTCTCTCTCTCTCAAAAATAAATAAACATGAAAAACAATGCTTCCATAAAAGTCTTAAGTGGAAGCTAAGCAGAAGTGGAGCAGAAATTAGGGAAAATCCTTCATCATTATCAAACTGAATTCCTAGTGGCTTCTCTTCTTGGATGACTTTCGAAACTTTGTTCTTCCCGCTAACTTAGCCCAAGGGATGTGCCAAGTACTTCTACGCAAAGGGAACTTAGACCTGACTTCTCTAGCCCATTTACAGGTATACCAATTTTAAAAATGCCATATAGGGGTGCCTGGGTGGCTCAGTCGGTTGAGCAACCGACTTCGGCTCAGGTCATGATCTCACGGTTTGTGAGTTCGAGCCCTGCGTCAGGCTCTGTGCTGATGGCTCAGAGCCTGGAGCCTGCTTTGGATTCTGTGTCTCTCTCTCTGTCCCTCTCCCACTCATGCTCTGTCTCTGTGTCAGAAATAAATAAACGTTAAAAAAATTTTTTAAAACGCCATACATTTTCCTCCCATATTTAAGAACCTTTTTAACAGTATATTGATGCCTCCGGTATTTCAAAATCAAGTAAAAAAATGAAAAAACTATTAAACTGAGAGAACAAAAATGGTCATATTTTATGTTCCATTTAAAAAAAATGTTCAATAAGAGAAAAACGATACCTTTTCCCATTTAGATACAAGGTTCCAATGAAGGTATTGAAATGACGATTAGGTCCTTCACATTCTATTTTTCCAGAGAGGCTTGACAATTGTTCTGTTTGAATTTCAGCTGTTTCTAACAAAGCCTGTAAAATAAAGTCAAAGTAAAATTAATATAAAACTTTAATGGCAAAGTTCAGTGTCCTAGTAGTTAACAAAATTATGAAAATGAGGGTCCAAAATGTATTGCACTTACCAGACAACAAATAAGGTACCTCAAACTTTAACATAAAGTTTGTTAGAAAATTTTGCCGTATGAGTATTTTGCAAATATTTTTAATAAGGTTCAAAGAGGTAGTAGGAAAGTCAAATTTTCATCATCTCTACATGAAAATAACATTTTTGAAAGTGTAGTGACTTTAACCAAACATCATGGCATGTTTGATACATTTATAGCTGTAGCTGATGAGGCTGATATCTGGACCACACTTAGAGTAGCAAGGATCTAGAATAATGGCTCCAAACTTTTACATACATCAGATGCACCTGCAAGTCTTGTTGGAACACAGATTGCTGAGATTCACCCCCAGGGGTTTTTGTTTGTTTGTTTGTTTGTTTTTATTCAGTAGGTCTGAGGTGGAGAGCTAGGATTTGCATTTCCCAAAGGATGCTGATGATGCTGGTCTAGAGAGCATGCCCGGAGAAACACCGATCTAGAGAATGTCTCATTGCAATAAGCAGACCTCAACTTCACAGAGAGGAAAAGAAGATCATCTTCAGGAGAACGAGAATCAAATTGCCATCTGTCTTTTTTTAACAGCAATACGAGACACAGGAAGAAAGTGAATTTTTCTTTTTAATTATCTAAATAAAAGACCTTTAAATTAAGAATGTTATATCTTTCCAAATATCAAACAAATGTGAAAGTTTAACGCAAATATTCTCAGGCACGCAAATGTCTTAGAAGTTTGGACGCTCAGAAACCTACATCGAAACAGTTTGGGATGCACTTCTGTTAAAAAAAAAGATGCCTTAACAAAAATATGAGAGCAAGTTACCAACTGGGAGAAGGCTTTGATGACACGTATAACTGACAAAGAATTGGTATAAAAAATATGGGGGAACCCAAGTGGCTCAGTCAGTGGAGCATCCAACTTTAGCTCAGGTCATGATCTCACAGTTCCTGAGTTCAAGCCCCACATCAGACTCGCTGTCAGTGCAGAGGCTGCTTCAGATCCTCTCTCTCCCTCTCTCTGCTCCTCCCCTGCTCATGCTCTCTCTCAAAAATAAATAAAACATTTAAAAAAGTTTAAATATGTAAAGAAGTCCTATAAACCAATAAAAAGTACAAATATCCCAATAGAAAGATGAATAAACAACATGAACAAATATTTCTCAGAAAAAGAAAATATGTATTACCAATAAGCTCAAAAGCAGATGCTCAAGAATGATAGATTAATGAATTTAAAAAGAAAAAGTAGGGGTGCCTGGATGGCTCAGTCGGTTAAGTGTCTGACTTCGGCTCATGTCATGATCTCACGGTTCGTGGGTTCAAGCCCCGCATCAGGCTCTGTGCTGACAGCTCAGAGCCTGGAGCCTGCTCCGGATTCTGTGTCTCCCTCTCTCTCTCTCTCTGCCCTTCCCCCATTCATACTCGGTCTCTTTCTCTCAAAAATAAACAAACATTAAAAGACATTAAAAAGAAAAAAATTGTAGCAATTGAGGCTGAGAAAATTAGTAAAAAGTTTAATATGCATTCTAGAAAAATAAAATTCTTAGCAAAACTTTGCAAGGTTGGTAGTTATTTACCAGAATGAAATGCAACTACCCACACTTAACTATAAAATGTTAAAGCAACTACCCACACTTAACTATAAAATGTTAGAGCATTTCCATATTAGTCAGGAACAAGAAGAGACTGGGTTCTAGCAGAGTTTCTGGGTATTGCCATAAGATGGGGGGGGTGGGACGGTAAGAAATTAGGTATGATTATTGGAAAGTAAACAAATATAACCCAATTTCTAAAGAAAGAATTTATCACCCACAAAATCCTATCTGCTTGACCTAAAAATTGTAGAAATGTGTAGGAATACTTAGTAAGGTGTTTGGATTTAAGATAAATAAACAAAAATAACTGTAGATATATCATAATTAAGCCCTTACCCATAGAGGGCAACTGTCTAGTAAAGCCTCTATAGGCAACTCTATAAAGGTTTTTGTGTGAACATAGGTTTCTGCCTCTCTGGAATAGTGCAATTACTGGGTCATATAATAGTTGTGTGTTCAATTTTATACAAAACTGCCAAAATGTTTTCCCAAGTGGCTATGCCATTTTATATTCCCACCTGCAATGTATGAATAATCCAGTTTCTCCACATTCTCACCTGCGTTTGGTGTTGGAACTATTTTAAATTTTGACCATTCTGATAGGTGTGTGGTGATACTTCGACTCTGATTTTAATTTGCATTTCCCTAATGGTTAATGATGTAGAAAATGTCTTCATGTGCTTTATTTTCCATTTTTATATCCTGTTCTATGAAATGTCTCTGTCTCTTTTGCCCATTTTCTAAGTGAATTGGTTTGGAGGTTTTGTTTGCTTGTTTTTGTGTGTCTGTTTTGTTTTGTTTATGTAGTTTTGAGAGTTCTTTGTATTTCCAGATACCAGTCCTTTGTCAGACATGTGGCTTGCAAATATTTTCTCCTAGTTTTCAGCTTGTCTCTTCATCTTCAAAAGCAAAAGCTGTTCATTTTGATGAGGTCCAATTTATCAATTTTTCCTTTTATGGATCACATTTTTTGCATTGATTCTGAGAAATCTTGGCCTACTACAGATCCTAAAGATTTTTTTTTCCAATTCTTTCCCCTAAAAGTTGTATCATTTTACATTTAAATCATGACAAATTATTAATTAATTTTTGTATAAAGTGTGATTTAGGTCAAGGGTTTATTTGAGGTTATTGTTTTGTTTTGTTTTGCCTGTGAATGTACAAGTGCTCCAGAACCATTTGTTGAAAATGTTACCTTTTCTCCAAAGAATTGCTTTTGCACCTTTGACAGAATCGTTTGGGAATATTTGTATGGATCTATTTCTGGGTTTTCTATTCTGTTGCACTGAGCTATGTGTCTATCCCTTTACCAAAACTACACACTCTTGATTACTGTCGTAGAATGTCTTGAAATCTTATTCCTTCCATTTTATGCTGCTTTCTCGAAATTGTTTTAGTTATTATAGTTCATTTGCCTTTCTGTAAATATTTCAGGATAACCTCATCCATATCTACAAAAGATCTTGCTGGGATTTTCCTACGAGTTCCATTAAATTGGTATGTCAATTTGGGGAGAATAAGTATCCCTTACTGTGTTGAGCCGTCCAATCCATGAACATTGTTTATCTCTCCATTTATCTAGATCTTCTTTAATTTCTTTCATCAACATTGTAATGAAATTTTCAGCATACAGATCCTGTCTATATTGTTAGATTTATACCTAATTCACATTTTGAGTGCTTATAAATGGTATTGTATTTTTAAATTTCAGGGTCCACAGGTTTATTGCCACTATACAGAAATGAAAGTGTTTTGTGTTTATCTGGTATCCTGCATCCTTGCCCAAAACACATTATTTCATTTTATTTTAGATTCCTTGGAAATCTAGGTAGACAACTTTTTTATGTAGACAACTATGTCAAAATCAAATACAGTCTTATTACTTCCCTTCCGATATGTATGCCTCTTTACTGCGCTTTCTACTGCTTCCAGTGCTACGTGAGTAAGAGTAATGTCAACAGATATCCTTGCCTTATTCCCATCTGGGGTGGGGGGTGGGGGGAATGCATTTAGTCTTTTACCACTTACATTTCATTACATGTATTTTAATAGTAGCTCTAAGTTTTTGTAGATGTTCTGTACCAAGTTGAGAATGTTCCCCTCTATTCCTACATTTCTCTAATTTTTCTCATTGACATTCAATTTTGTCAGATGCTTTTCCTGCATTTATTGATATTACCATGTGATTTTTCTTCTTTAGCCTAAAATGGTGGATTACATGGATGGATTTCCAATTATTAAATGCACCTTGAATATATGAATAAACCTTTATATTTCTTTTCCTATATTTCTGAATTCTATTTACTAGTACTTTTAAAGAATTTTGGTGTCTGTACCCTTGAGGGATATTGAAACATTTTTTTTTCCACTGTCTTTGTCTGGTTTGGGTATCAGGGTAATAATAACAGCTTCACAAAATGAATTGGGAAGTGTTTCCTCCTTTTCTGTTTTCTGGAGGAGACTATATATAATTGATGTTCATTTTTCATTGCATGTTTGTTAGGGTATTCCACTGAAACCACCAGGGCCTTGAGATTTCTTTTGGGGGCATTTTTAAATTATGAATTCAATTTCCTTAGACGTTATCAAGCTATTCAATTTATCTTTTTAAGTGTTTGTAGGTTTTTCTGTTATGTTTGCCACAATTTCTAGCTTTATTCTCCCATGGGTGGAGAACATGTTCTCCGTGGCTTCAATCTTTTTCATTTTTATGAGGCTTGTTTGATGACACAGGTATTCTGTATCTTGGTGTACGTTCTTTGAGCACCAAAAAGAGTATGTCTTTCTTTTGTTGGGTATTGTTGAATGCTGTATAAATATCAAATAGATCCTGTTGGTTGATGGCATTTAGTTCTGTATCTTTGAGAATTCTCTGTCTGGTTGTTCTGTCAATTAATGAGACAGGGTTGCTGAAGTCTCCTACTAAAAATGTGGATATGCATATTTATCCTTTAAGTTCTAGCAATTTTAGCTTCACATATTTGCAGCTCTGTATTTTGATGCATACACATAACACTGCTATGTCTTATTGGTGGATCGACTCTCTTGTCATTACATAATAAAAAATGTTCCCTTCTATCTCTGGCAGTTTCATTTGCTCTGATGTCCACTTGATATGCTATTAATAAAGCCACTCCTGACTTATTTTATCTTTACATGACATATCTTTTTCTATCTTTTACTTTTAACCTGCCTATACGATTATAATTAAAGTGAGTTTTGTATAGAAAACTTATATCATCCAGCATATGCTTGGATCATGTTTTTAATCCATTAGATAATATTCTAATCCAATATTTCAGGGCACTTAATATAATTATTGATTTTGTTTGTTTTTTTCTGATTTTGCTTTATTGTGTTTTCTTTCTCCTGCTTTCCTTTGGGTTACTTGAACATTTTTTTAGAATTTCATTTTGATTTGATTGTTTTTTAGTATATTCCTCAGTGTATAACTATTGTAGTGGTTATTCCAGGCATTACATTATTTATGTATAACTTCTCACAGTTTGTGTCATCTTACAAGTTTAAACAAAATATAGAAGCCTTGCTTCCTTTTATGTCTCTTTACCCTCCTCTGTTACATACCTTATAGATTTTCTTTCATACATTTACAACCACATCAGATAACTTTATAATTTTTGTTTCAACCATCAAACATAATTTAGAAAGCTGAAGAGAAAAGAAGCGTATTGTGTTTGGCCTTATTTTTGCTTATCATATTCTTTATTCCTTGTTTCTTATGTTCCTTTTTTATGGTTTCCTTCCTTCCTTTAGCCATTCTTTACAGTACGTCTTGTGGCAACAAACTCTGTTATTTTTTTCCTTCAATCGGGAATGTTTTAATTCTCTCTTCATTCCTGAAAAATATTTTTGCTCCATACATGATTCTGGACTGACAGTTCTTCCCTATCAGCATTTTTTAAATGTTATGCCACTTCCTTCTGACCTCCGTGGGTCTTTTTTAAATTTTTTTAATGTTTATTTTAGAGAGAGAGAGACAGAGACAGAGCATGAGTGGGGGAGGGGCAGAAAGAGAGAGGGAGACACAGAATCGGAAGCAGGCTCCAGGCTCTGAGCTGTCAGCACAGAGCCCAACGCGGGGCTCGAACTCACGGACCGTGAGATCACGACCTGAGCCAAAGTCAGATGCCTAACCGACTGGGCCACCCAGGCTCCCCTGACCTCCATGGGTCTTAATAAGAGATCTGCTTTTATACAAATGGTCTTTCCCCTATAGGGAGTATCTTTTTTCTCTCAACTACTTTAAAATATTTTTTGTTTTCAGAAGTTTGATTATAATGTGTCTTTGTATGGATTTCTTTGGGTTTATCCTTTTTGGTTCACTCAGCTTCTTAAATTTATAGTTTGTTTACGTTTTTTTGGCAAATTTGTGAAGTTTTAGCCACTGTTTCTTCTGATAGTTTTTCAGCTCCACCCTCTTTTCCCCTTCCAGTAGCTCATGTCACGAATGTGAGCTCTTCGGTTATATTCCCACAGGTCTCTGAGGCTCTGTTCATTTTTTTTCTCAGCCTATTATCTCTGTTATTCAAGCTGGGCAACTTCTATTGCTTTATCTTTCAGTTCATGGATTCTTTCCTCTGTCCCTTCTATTCTGCTGTTGAGTTCATCACTTGAGAGTTTTTAATGCCTTAAGTACTTTTTGTACTTTTCAGTTCTAAAATTTCCATTGGGTCGTCTATTTCTTTGCTGAGATTTTGTCTCTTCGCTGAGACTTTTTATATGTTCCTATTTGTTTCAGGAATGTTTGTAGTTGCTCATTGGAGTTTTTTTTTTTCCCAATGGATCCTTTAAAATCGCTTCCAGATAATTCTAACATCTCGTTATCTTGGTGTTGGCATTAGCTGTCGTCTTTTCAATGAGTTTGAGATCCTCCTGGTTTTTGGCATAATAAGTTACTTTTTATTGGAATCTGGACATTTGGGGTATTATAAGATCTGGATATCATTTAAGCTTTCTGTGTTAGGTGGCTTCCTTTGACACCACTCTGACAGAGGAAGCAGGTGTTGCCTCATTACTGCAAGATGGGGGTAGAAGGACAAGTTGCACCCTTGGCCTCTGTTGACAGCCAAATGGGGAGGCCCCTTGTTACAGCTGGACAGGAGTGGGAGTTCTGGCTGCCCTGTTGCCCCCATCATTGAAGAGACTGGAACACCTTATTACTGATGTCCATGTCGTCTCCACTGACACTGTGGAAAGAGGAGAGGGCCTTACTGCCACCCTTATTACAAAATCAAAGTCTTAGCTTCCTACTTGGTTTCTCTGACATCATCTTTGTGGCGGAGTTGGTGCCTCATTTCAGGATGGTAATGGTGGAAGTCAAGGCTCTACATTCAACCTTTGCTGGCAGAGGTGGGAATGGGACCATATTTTCACTCCGTGTCTGGCTGGGGTAGAGTGGCCGTTGTCAAAGTTTCTGTCTTACTCTCTGCCCTTTTCCCAGTCCTTTGACTAGAGAAAGGAGGCTTTTGTTGGACCATCCTTTTTTTGGGTCTGTGTCCACTGGTTTTTCTGGGTTTTTGGTTTCTTCAGTCCCAAACCTGGTATATACAAGGCAAAAGGAAAACCCAGGGAACTCACCACCATGTTGTTCCATGGGTTCTAAGGTCCCACAATCTACCTTCTTCTGTCACTCTTTCAATGTTTTTCAATGACACTTTCAATGTCTCCTTATAATTGTTTTCTACATAATGTCCAAACTTTTTAGTTGTACTTAGCAGGAAAATAGAAGAAAACATGTCTACTTCATTTCTCCTGAAACAGAAGTCTATAATTGCATTTTTAAAATTCAAGAAGGTACCACCAAACTATCACAACAATTAGTACTGGGGATAAAGGTGGGATTTAGAAGATAGAGAAGGGTTAATACACTGCCTAGGTTTCTGTACTGTTTGTATTATTTTTACAAAGATGATGTATTACTTTAATAAATCCTAAATACATATTTTTCACTTTCAATCACACTAATGTTTGCAAAAAAGATTAGCAGACATGTAAATATTCAAATGTAAAATCAGGGGCTTCCTTTCTGAAGCCAAGTGATAAAGCAAAGACTCAATTATTTTATTTTTTTTTATTTTTTATTTTTTGAGAGGAAGAGAGAGAGCACATGAACAGAGAGAACAGAACAGCACATGAATACAGAATCTTAAGTAGGCTCCACACTCCTCACAGATCCCGACACGGGGCTCAATCCTACAACCCTGGGATCATGACCTGGGCCAAAACCAAGAGTTGGACACTCAACTGACTGAGCCACTCAGGCACCCAAGACGCAATGATCTTAAAGATCAATGTCTTTTTTCCATTAATAGGAAGTTAATTGGAAAACTATCTCCTTCCATTCATAATCACAAGTTACTCCGAAATTCAAATGATAGTTTAAAAAGCAGTGTTATATAAGATCACTCAGAGCTCATTTAGATTAATAATTATGATATTTATCATGAAGATAGTTATATTACCAAAGCACTAACAAAAATATCCTCAAAACAGCATGCTCAAAGGTATGTTATCCTTTATGACCTGAATTTTATAGGACACTTTTTTCTTACCTAGTTCCTACTTGTTTTTTTTAAAGTACCCTGTAAATAACTGCTGAGGACTCATTACATCTACACCAGAGTAGTGAGATACTTTTCTTCATGAAAAATAAATAATTGGCACCTGACAAAACTTGACATTGTGAGCTTAAGCATAAAATCAGGATTTAAAAAGGTGTCTTTACCTGCCGTATTTTTAGGTTTGTCTCCCCATCCAGATTAGATGTTGCAACATAACATGTTGCCTCAGGTTCACTAAGGAAAATAAAGCAAATAACATTGAATTATTATCTGTCAAAAAAACTAATTTCCCAATAATATGAACAATGAAATGGGACCTACATCAACAGCTCTGTTTCTTCAAAACCGAAAAGACCACAGTTACTTTTCCGGGAGATATTAACAGTCTGATACCACCAGCCTAAAATTCACCCTGTAGTAGAGAACTTTCTACCCTTCAAAAGCTGTGTGATTACTCTTTAATCTCAAAAAGAGAAATGGCTGACGGTGAACAGGATATGTTATATAGGCCAGGACAGACCAGCATCACAACTAGGTCAAACTTAAAATTCTGTTCTTTTCTAAAATGTGTCCGTGGTAGTTCCCAAGAGCTCAGGCTCTATGGCCTTTATAATGAGGGTAAATCTTTAGGATAACTCTGGACAGAGCTGAAATCCTCAAACACTACATTTGGGCTTCTCCATTTCTATCTAACCTCACCAGTGAAGAAATTAACACTGAATTAACAAACATTTGTCTTGCCAGATTTTGCTCCATGTCAAATGCAACTCACTCATGAAAATTAATTATTTGGGGAGGCGGGGAGTGCCACAAAGAATAACAAAAATTGTCATTAAAGTCTTGATTTCAGTCTTATCTCTTTTGACTTATTCACAGCAGTATCAAGTTTAAAATAAAACAATCTATTAATTTTGCCAGCCAAGACCATATACCCCAAAATAAAAACAGATCTTCATTAAGGATGTCAGTGATATAACAAAGTAAGAACTTCCAAAAACTTTCTCCTCTATGAAACAATGAGATAGCTGACAAAAATTACCAGAATCAAGTTTTTCACAACTCTGAAAATTAACTAAAGATTTAAATCAATCCAGGGAGATTTTATTCCAGAAAAAAAAAAAAAGCCAAATCTTGTTGTTTTTAAAGAGAGCTTGGTAATATTTTAACTTCCTCCTGCTTTGGGCTAAGTAGCAGCTTTAAAAAATAACAGTCCACATATCTAGTACTGAGGGAGCATAAAAGAGAATGACCTCTTTCAAAGCCTTATTCCCAAAAAGTTATTATTTCACCTGTCTGATGGTCTCTGGAAGGTCCCACCTGAAGGGCTTGTTTTTATGTGACTTAACCCAGAGCTTACCCAGTGCTCAAATCTAGGTAGACAGTGGTGGGTGTAGGAGAAACATTCGTTGAGAACATTTACAGGAAAGTATTTTAATGTTGCAGCTATCTGAGGTGATGTATAAGTTAGGGAAAACAACAGACTAACCAAAAAGCCTAAAAGAAAAACTTTCTTTTTAAATTTTTATTTATTTTTGAGAGAGAGAGAGAGAGAGCATGAGCATGGAAGGGACAGAGAGAGAGGGAGACACAGAATCCAAAGCAGCCTCCAGGCTCTGAGCTGTCAGCACAGAGCCCGACGTGAGGCTCAAACTCACGCCCAGGTGCCTCCTAAAAGAAAAACTTCTAATGAAAAGCAACAAAAAGAAATCCTGGGGAGGAGAGAGAATTTGATGGTCAGAGATGCCACATTATATTACTTAAAATGTTCAATTTTCAACAAAAAAACACGAAACATGAAAACCATGAGCAGCAAGTAAGTATGAACCATATACAGATTAAAAATCAATAGGAAGTCTTCCTGAACAAATCCAGACATTGAACTTACCAGACAGGTGTAAATCAGCTATACTAAATATGTTCCAATAGCTGAAGGAAACTATGTCAAAAGAAATAACATATTAGAACGTGTCCCCTCAAATAGGGAATATCAATAAAGAATAGAAATTACAAAAAAGAAAGCAAATAGAAATTCTGGGGTTGAAAAGTATGATAACTGAAACGAAAAATCCACTGCTCAGATTTGAGCAGACTCAAACTGGAAGATAGGTCAATTGAGATAACTGAGGCTAAGAAATAAAAATTTAAAAGAATAAAGAAAAAAAAAAACAGAGCCTCAGAGACCTGTGGGACACAAACAAACATAGCAACATACATATAATGGGAGTCCCAAAAGAATCCAGAAAGGGGCAGAAAAAGTATTTAAAGAAATGATACCCCAAACTTCCTAAATTTGATGAAAAGCATTAATCTACAGATCCAAGAAGCTCAACAAAATAAGCCTCCAAGTAAAATATTCTCAAAGAAACCACACCTAGACAAATCCTAATCAAACTTGAAAATTAAAGCCAAAGAGAAAATCTTGAGAGCAACAAGAGAAAAGCTACTCACCACTTTGAAGAGATGATAAAAAAGACTATCAAATCTTTCTCAGCAGAAACCTTGGAGGATAGAAGGTACTAGGATGGCATATTCAAAGCACTGGAAAAAAATTATCAACCAAGAATGCCATATCCAACAAAACTACCTTTCAAAAAATGAAGAACTAATACATTCCCAGATAAATAAAAACAAAGACATTGTTGACAGCAGGCTTACCCTATAATAAATACTGAAGGGGTTTCTTCAGACTAAAATGAAAGGTCAAAAGGCAGTATCTCAATCCACATGGAGAAAAAAAGAGTACCATTAAAAGTACCACGTAGGTAAACATAAAAGACACATATGGCATATATATAAATATATATATATATAAATATAATATATATATACACAGTATATATATATGACCATATATATACTATATAAGTAAATATAAAAGATAGATATATGTACTTATATATGTATATATGTGTGTATATATATATATATATATATATATGTATAAATTTTTTGCTTGTAACTTTTTCCTCCTCATTTAAAAGTCAACTGATTTCCTAATAAGAAAAAAAAAAAAAAACAACTGTTGTGGTTACCCTTTAGAAGCAGGATCAGCCAGCCATCCACCCAAAATTTGGCTTGAGTGTCAAAACTGATGATGCCACAAACACACCAAAAGGGTGGGAAGATTATATACATGATAAGGTTTTCTAGGGAGAAGAGGGCAGACCTTTGAAGCTGATCCAGCAATGCCTTAAGAGAGCAGGTAAAGGAGACAGGCTTAGGGGTGGGGCTTTTTTGGTGGTTAGGGAGGAAGCCCTCACTCAAGCAGAGGCTTACATGATTTGAAACTCCTGCAGGTGCCAAAGGAGGGAGCACACAGGCTTTTCTGTCAGCCAGTCTAGACATGGGGCAGAGGGGGAAGAGGACAGGAGGCTTAAAAGCTGTCAGCAAAGATCCAAAAATGGAGTCAGACTCCTTATTAAAAAAAATATATACATTCCTGTGATAAACCCCATTTGATCATTACATATTACCATCTTTTATACTGTCAGGTTTTAAGATTTTATATTAAAATTAACAGCAAAATGGACTTGTCAGTTTCCTTTCTCATTCTGTATTTGGTAATTTTTTTGTGTCAAGTTCATACCAGTTTCAGAAAATTAGAGGATATTCTTGGTATTTCTTTGAGGAGTTTATTAGAAAATTGGTATTTTCTCTACACTGAATGTTTGATAGAATTTGACAGTTACAGTGTCTGGTCTTGATCGTCTCTTTGTGGGAAGTTTATGTGTTTTTTTGGTTTCATTTTGTTTTGTTTTTTTACTACTTATATAATATCCTTAATGATTATAGGACCATTCAGGCTCTATATCTCTTCTAGAATAAGTTTTGGTATATTATATTTTCCTATGGGTTTATGAATTTCACTTAAATGCTAAAACAAGATCATAAAACTTTCATAAGATCCTCTCTTTAATCTCTGGTGCATTTATAATTATATCAAATTTTCAATTTTTAAACAAATACACATATTTGTGCCTTTCCTTTTCTTCCTTGATTAATCTTACCAAACTTTCATTTATTAGTCTTTTTCTAAGAAGCAAGCTTTGCCCATTTTGATCTTCTCCACTGTTTTTCTTTCATTAATTTCTACTTTTTTTTTTTTTTAATTTGAGAGAGGTGGGGAGGGACAGAGGGGGAGAGAGAAAGATAATCTTAAGCAGGCTCTATGTTCACTGCGGAGCCCAATGCAGGGCTCGATCCCATGATCCTGGGATCATGACCTGAGTCAAAATCAAGAGTTAGACACTCAATCAGCTGAGCCACCCAGGCACCCCATTAATTTCTACTCTTATCTCTATTATTTCCTTATGTTTGATTTCTTTGAGTTTATTCTTTTGTACTATAGCTATTTTCTTAGACTGGATTCTTAGCTCTTTTTTTTTTTTTTGCATTTATTTCTTTTGTAATGAAAATGTCTATAAATTTAGTTATAACACAGGAGATTCGATGCATTCTCATAAGTACTAAAATCTAAGTATTTTCCAATTTCCATTATGATTGCCTCCTTGACCCATGTTACAGGTACGTTTTATTTCTAACACATAAGGTTCCTAGTTATCTTATTATTGAATTCTAACTTAATAGCATTGTGGTCAGAGCAGGTGGCCTATGGGATACCAGTCTCTTAAAATCTGTTGATTCTGTCTTATGACAGAATATATTGACATATATTCCTAACTGTGCTTGAAGATTGTGTATACATCACTTTTTGGTATAATACACCAAAAAGTTCTGTTCTATACATGCCATTATTTCAAGGTTGTTATTGTGCTTTTCAAGTATTCTACCTCCATATGGACTTTCTTCTCCATTTGATCAGTTCCTGAAAGCAAATATTAAAACATCACAGTATGATGTGGGGTTTGTAAATTTCTTGTAGATGTATAAGTTTCCTCTTTTCTCCATAAATTAAAACTTTTATTGTGCAATGGCTCTTTTCTTTTTCTTCAATGAGGCTTTACCTCAACGCTTTTTGCCTCAAAACCTATTTCATCTAATAGTGATACCGTCTCTTCTGGACTTCTTTTCTTTACTATTTTCTGTGTGTATTTTTTCATCCTTTGATTTTAATCTTTGTGAGCACTTGTGTTTTGTGAATTTCTTATAAACATATAGCTGGACAATTTTATAACCTTCTCTTTTTAACTTCTTAAATCCATTTGCTTTAATTATAATTGATGATATATTTTTCTTTATTCTACTACCTGATTATGTGCATTCTGTTTCTCCCTCTTTTTGCCTCTTTTTTCTATTCTTTTAGTTACCTTTGAGGGCTTTTTCCTTCTGCTCAAATAATCTTTCCCCTTGATATGGCTGGAAGTTATATCCTCTATGTCTAATCTTTTAGATATTAAAGTAAATTTTTACACAAATAATCCAGAATTTAAGGTTTCTAGCCAATTGGTATTTTCATCCTCATTCTGAACAATACAAACACAATTCTGATTATCACACTCACAATGACTCTGATGTTTCCTATTATTTACTTCTAGCTTCAGATCCAGGAAACCCAGTGAATCCAAGGGATGGACTTCCAACAATTCTGAAAACCTGTCAGCCATTATCTTTTGGACTGTTGCCTTTTCTTTTCTCTGTTTTATCTCCTTCTAATTAATTAGAGGTGTTTTTTTTTATTTTCCATGATGACATTAAATTCTCTTCTTAAAATCTTTTCACCCCACAGGCCAGGTGAATTCAGAGCTCATATGTGCATGAGTCAGCTTGAATTCTCACAGGGAATGTCTCCCCTCCCCTCTGTGCCAAAGTCAAGGCAAGCACATTTCTCTATTGCCCCCTACAGCATGGCAGGTTTTACTTTTCATTCTACCTAAACTAAGATTGTAATTCTCAACTTTATGCAAGAATCCCCTACCCAGTTCTCCACATAGGGGTGTCCCCTGGGCTTTATCCCTGTCTCTTGTACTCACTAAGCTTAACAAAATGGACGCTTATGGTCTTCATGGTTTGGCAGAAACCCTTGGGGGAAAAGCCTATATTGGCACACGATTACCTTCCAAGATTCTTAGGAAGATTCTTCCGAGATTCTCAGTTCATTCTTGGCTTCAATCTGGTTTTCTTACTTTTATGCCCAATCAAATAAGCACTGGGGTGTGTGTGTGTGTGTGTGTGTGTGTGTGTGTGTGTGTGTGCGCGCGCGCGCACGAATGCGCAGGTGCATGCATGTGCGTGCACATATGTGTGTATCTGAATTGTTTAGCAGGGGTAGGGTGAAAACTTAGAAAATATAATCTATAAAAATGCCAGAAAAAAGTCCAAGAATAATGATTTTTGTCCCCCCCCCCTTACTTCTCTCCTACTCCAAAAAAAATACTGTTTTCTATATAAGTAGTACTTTTTTGAGAGAAAGGAAGAGGTAAAGAAAGTCACACAAACAAATAATGTAGAGGTTATAAAAACAAAACACTTTATGGTACATCTCTGGCTCCTATGTCAACCCCATAACCCTAACCAAACCCAAAAGAGAAACACATCAGCAACAGTAAGTTCCTCTGTCCGGTGGGTTAACGCAACCATGACAAAAGAACAAAGTGCATCTGGTAGGAAAAAGAGCTAATGTTGGAATTACTGCTTTTCAAGAAGCTTGGACAATAGCTCTAGAACAAATCTGCTTCTCTTCCCAAGAAATCTCTCTATGCTGCAGAGTGACGTGTGTCTAGATGGCTAGGAACTTTTTTTTTTTTACCTTGAGATGATTATGACTTATCTAGGGAACCAGTTTACCCAACATGTCAAGTGCAGCTGTGTTCATGACTATAGCCACTCTTACCCACAGATGCCCTAGACTATGTTCTCCTTACAGAGAACAAGGAGGAAACCCAGGAGGGACAACACAGAAGCATGAGGAAGGTGGTCAGACGCCACCTGATGGGAAGGAAATACCCATTGCAGGGAGTCTCTGTGTAAGTTTCCTCTAAAACAGCCAGTGAATAAAGCAATGAAGTTCTACAAAGAGACCAGAGACTGTGTTTTTAAATTTGGGTCTCACATGAACCCACTTAATGGTACCAAAAAAATCACTTACTCTCTGTGCGAGTCACTTTGTTTATAGAATGGGAACATCTCAGAATTGCCGTAAGATTAAAATAAGACAGGTATAAATTTTTCGAATTTTTGCTGAACGTCTGTAGAAATTATAGAAGGGATGGAATTAATCTAATAATTAGGAAAGAAGAAAATATGCCCAGGGAAATTAAAGAAAAAGATAATAAAAGTATAGAATAGCAGTCAGCAAACTATGGCCCACAGGCCTAATGCAAGCCCTGCCTCTTTATAAATAAAGTTTTTTTGGAACACGGCCGCACCTATTTGTTTACATGTTGCCTATGGCTGTTTTGATGCCACAACAGAGACTGCATGGCCCCCAAAGCTGAGAATATTTACTATGAGTCCTTTCACAGTAAAACTTTGCAGGTACTAGTCTATACTATAGAGAGATGGATGGAGAAAGGGGTGAGTAGGGTAGGCCTTTGTTTTCCTTAAAATTTCTCATTCAGAATAAAAGTTCCTTAAATGCACACCAACGTGACTAACCTGGAAGAAATCAGAACCATGTCTGCAGGAAGGAATTGTCCATTTGAGGCCTTCACAATGTCACCCACCTTGACCTTTTAAACCGGGAAAGAAACAACCGAAGCATAAATTCTAAAAGCACAGATAGAGGCAAAACATGTCAAATATTCTTAAGAAAAATTCTGATACAAAAATCCTGAAGCCATGCTAAGAAACTTCGGCTACATTAGAACAATTTTAGTTTTTCAGGGATTCATTCCTCTAAAGTAGTTGCTCTTAACCAGAGTCTCTTTTGCCCTCCCCCTCCACCAGGGACCTTTGGCGATGTCTGGAGACATTTTTGGTTGTCACGATGTTGGGGTTTTAGGGGGTCGTGCTATTGGCATCAAGTGCCCGGAGGCCGGGGATACTGCGAAACATTCGACAATGCACAGGACAGCCCCTACAGCAAATAATTTTCTGGCCCAAAATGTAAGCTCTGCCAAGGCTGAGAAATCCAAACAGGCCTACTGGTACTAGTATTCTTCCCGTGATACGCTGTTCATACACCATCACGCTGTAACTGCTTGCCTAATGATGTGTTTTTCTCTGCTGGTCTGTGAACTTTATGTGGAACAGGGAATGAATGAGTGAATGAATGAATGAACAAATAAATAAATATTTGTTGGCTGAATGTATAAATGAATTCCAACTTGTAAGTAAGAGAGAGATGTAAATACTAGGAACAATACAGAAGGAAAACAATATGAGTTCTTGATGCTTTCTTCTTGTGTACTTTTTGTTTGACAAACCCCTTGAGCATTTATTTCCACGGTGCTAAGTATTGAGGACATTAGTCTTAAAAGTGGCAGGCCCTTCCTGGGCAGCTAGAAAAGCAGAGGGGCAGAGGGCAAAATTCTCTCATAAACCAATTTCTAGAACTATGTTGGAAAAAATAATAGTGATATCTTCTGAAGAGGAAGAGAAAAGGAGACTCTATTTTCCTTTTTATGGCATGATCACACAGATCATGTCTACCTTCACTAATTGGGCAAAGGTTAATTAAATACTTCCATATCAAAGTGAAGAGAGAACCTTAAAAGTTGCATGTGTCTACAAAGGCAGAGAACACGTGCAACAGCAGGGGAGAAAAATAGATTGACAAATAAACATTCACAGCTTACATATTACATAAAAATTCACAATGCAGTGAACAATAAATTTGTAACTTACATAAACGACTAATTTACAATAAGATCTAACAATGGCTAGACTGAGACAAGTTGAAACTTTGTAATTAGATTTCCGCCCCGCCCCCCCGAAACAACAGTGACCCCGAAAATTATGCATTCATGGAACTGACAGCAGGCAGTCATTCCCCTAAGGGTGGTCATGTCTTACAAGCTCTCTTTCTGTTTTGCCCACAGTACCTCCAAACCAACTCCCTTTTCCTTTTGTAAGCCCCTGATATTTAGAGTGCTCCATTTGATTGTACAGGTATAAAAGGAGTCAGACAGAGAACAATTCCTGGGCCTTGGCTCTAGCTATTTGACCTGCTTTTCCAGTGGAAGGCACTGGGGGTAAATTAAAAGTCAACCATGCAGTCACCTCTGCTCTGAGAGAAGCACCCCGCCCACCCGCTGGAGCCTCACTCCTCTCCTCTTGTCATTCTCCCCTGACATTCTGCCATCAGGAATGGAGTGGATCTGTCAGTGGCTTTGTTCTCTTCGTCTCAATGAGAGGAGCAAAACGCAATCATGACTGTTTTATCTCTCTTAGGGAAAGAAATACTGATACCTAGAAATCAAAACATTCTTATAATTAGCCTTCAAAGGAATTTTACACTGGTCAGCAATTAATTCCTATTATTTTTAAGTTTATTTATTTTGGGAGAGAGAGAGAGCACGCACAGGTGCAAGCCAGGGAGGGGCAGAGAGAGAGAGAGGGAAAGACAGAATCTCAAGCAGGCACCTCACTGTCAGCACAGAGCCTGACCTGGGGCTGGATCTCACGAACCATGAGATCATGACCTGAGCGAAATCAAGAGTCGGACGCTTAACCAACTGAGCCACCCAGGCACCTCAGCAATTAATTATTGATGAGGACAGAGTCGGTATCTAGCCCCAGTATGCCTTTTATTTATATCCCAAGGAAAATATATTCACGAAAACATCCCCTGAGGTAGTCTCCACATAAAGGCTGCCTTCTACCCTGAGCAACAGTCTGTGAAGCATCATCTTTAGATATTCCAGGAAATGACACAGAAGTAACCCAGAGGCACATTAGGAAGCATGTAGATTGCACCCACTTAGACTTCAATTCAAATCCTAGTTTCACCACTTGTGGGCTGTGTGACCTTGAGCAAAATATACTTAATTCTCTTTGATCCTCTACTTCCTTCATCATGTTTCATAGATAAAAATCTGTAACTTTAAATATGGTAGGCGCCAGGAACGCCTGTGTGGCTCAGTCAGTTAAGCGTCCGACTTCGGCTCAGGTCATGATCTCACGGTCCGTGAGTTCGAGCCCCGCGTCGGGTTCTGTGCTGACAGCTCGGAGCCTGGAGCCTGCTTCGGATTCTGTGTCTCCCTCTCTCTCTGCCCCTCCCTCACTCATGCTCTGTCTCTCTCTCCTTCAAAAATAAATAAAACATAAAAAAAAATAATAATAAATAAATATATATGGTAGGCGCTTCTTACTAAAAGTTCAAATACGTTCTTACCTCTTTCCACATAATCACTTTCCATTCATTCTCTCTGAACACTGAAAAACATATAGCTATATATTAACTGTAACAATTATATTAGGTAAAGTCCAAAATAATAAAAGATACTTTTCCAAAAATCTAAATGTGTTTCTTTACAGGGTACTGTCTTTATTAATTTAACCTTGACATAAAGTGGAAAAATATGTAAACCTTGTTCACACACACTGCACCAAAATAGAGCAATATGTATAATATAATGTAACATAAGTATAGACAGATGACAGGTAGAAGCTATGTTAAGTTACTTCCACTCCTGAGAAGTTCGCTGCTACATGCTAAAATACTGGCTGATAGCCCAAAAAATAACCTATATTTCTAATCAATTATCAAGATAGCACATATCAAAACTAGGACTGGGAGAGACTATGTAACACCCAGATCTTTTTTTTTTCTTCTAATGTTTATTTTTGAGAGGGAGAGAGAGAGGGAGACACAGACTCTGAAGCAGGTTCCAGGCTCTGAGCTGTCAGCACACAGCCCAACTCGGGGCTCAAACTCCTGAACCGTGAGATCATGACCTGAGTGGAAGTCAGACATTTAACCGACTGAGCCACCCAGGTGCCCCTCCAGATCTTTTCGATTGACGTAAGAATTGCTCATATCCCAAATATTCCAACTTCCCATCTCTTTTCTTTTCTTTTATCCTAATTAACATAATTGATGATTCTTACATATGGCAACAGTTTCCTTCTGGTTGTTGGTTTTTTGTGTCTCTATTCCTTTAAATAATAGAACGTTATGAAACACAGTATGTGTATCTATTTGGTCAATTTGGGTATTTTCTTACAGTGAGAAGAGATAAAAGCTTAGTCTAATATCTTACCTATTGTGTTCTTTGTGTTGACTAATCTGTCTGCCATATGTCGTTTCTGTTATAGAAAAAAATCCATTACATCGGAAGTTCAGAGTGAATAATTCACATTATAATACAAGTCACAGTAGGTTTAAGAAAGAACAGAGGCAGCAAACCTGTCAGTCTCTTCTTCGTTTTGCCCTTATCTGACTCTCCTAAATGAGAGGTCATCTAAGGGAGGGGCTAAGTGTGGCCTCGGGAGACGGCTTGCCTTGGTTAACATCCCAGCTCTGCCTCTTACTAAGGCAGGCTTCGCAGGTCACTAACCTGTCCGTGGCTCCATTTAAGTGAACACATGCAAACACACACACACATGCACGCACACGCACGCACATTTTACAGGGCCTCCTACATAATGAATGCTACTGAAAATGCTAGCACATTATAGGTTGCTTTCAATGACTATATTTATAGTTAAACACATAAGTAGCAATCGTGGATTTCGCTCCAATTTAGCCCAAGGCTTTAAATCAAGTTTGAGAAATTCTTTCCTATTATAAACCAATCAAAAGACCAGCAACCAAACAGATTTTCCTGATGTCCTATCTTAATAAGATATGAAGGAATTCGGCACAAGAATATGAATAACAAATAGTTAGCAATTTTGGAAAATGAGCATGAGGATTGTGAGTGAGGAGGAAGGGGCCTCTACTGGAGTGGCCCAGCTGTCTTTATGAGGTAGGGTCAGAGCAAACAGAAAGCAATCTTAAATGTCTCTCTTCTTTTCCTTCACAGCTAAAACCTGCAGGCTCTCGTGAAATTATAGCTCTGACAAGGTTAAAGGAGAAACGAAGTCACTGCACAATTCCTGACCTCTTAGGATCTTCACCTCTGGTTGCATTATATCCCCAAAGATACTATAGTTCTTATGACCACTATTAAGTCCTGCTGGTTTCTCAAACACACACACACACACACACACACACACACACACACACACACACTTTAAAATTTGAAACCTTAGAGTTTAATTCACATTTCACAACAACTACAGGTTTAAAGAATTATACCAGTTGCAAAACACGCAGCTAGGAAAAAGAGCAAGAAATACACCTCATGTACTCAAGGCAATAGTTTTGAGAACATTTCACTAACAGTAAACTTACATAATCTTCTACAATCTCTTTGATGCCTGAAATGGTAAGTATAATCATCAAAGGCAAGAGAGTTGTATATTTTCCCGTTGGAGACACATCTGGAATTTGCTGCGAAAACAGAGTTACACTATGAATTCTATGATAAATTTTTCTTGTATTTTGCTTAACACTAAAAGCCAGGCTACTCGTGGCATACCCAGGACATGAAAACAACACACGGTGTTAAATAAAAAGAGACTCTTAGCACATCGAAACCATCCCTCGAGCACGGTGTGAAACATTACATTATGGGAAAGCCACCAGTGCGCCTACTTAACGCTTCAGTCATATGTCACCTTCCCAAGAGAATACTGTTATTACGTTTTGAATTCAGAGGCTTGGACTGTATTCTGAAGCTGACTGTATTTGAAGCTTTCAAAACTTAATTGTCTAAGATAGCATCCTTTCCAAACAGTTAAAGCCAGAAGGTCAGTTATCTTAACCGAATCTTGCTTCTTTTTGAGGTGGAAGAGAAATTTTTTGGAGGCCTGGGAGAATAACGTTGCTTGGGTACAAATTACCTGTGGAGAGGGCTCTGGGGCTATGCCCCACTGTTTAAAGATAGGAGAAATAAAGTGACAAGCAGACTGGCAGTTTTCTGATGGACGCAAGGGTAGATGAGGTTGTAAAGGAGATCCTTTAACAGATTTAGAACAGCTCTCAGGCCTGTATTTCTAGACTTGGGTCTAGAGAGTGGATACTCTCTATGCTGCCTTATTTCCTGCTTGTTATTTCTTTGTGCAGCCAAAGAGTATCTATTCTGAAGCGCTCAATAATTCTTGTGGTTACTTTAAAAGCAGTCAGACACAGAGGAAGAAAGGGAGAGGTTCTAGGATCACTGAGGCTATCAATGAAACCTGCCATCCAAAGAACTTGCCTCTGCCTGACTTCTCCATCTCTCTGCAGTGCACCCCAAGCCCGTCGTGTTGCTCCCAGGCCCCCCTCTCTCTTTTCCTCAGTTAAAGCCTCACCGGAGCTGGTCGCTTCACTGTAGCTCCTGACTGTCACTGCCTTCTCACTACAGTCCAAGCTTCTGAATGTAGCTCACAAAGCTTCTCATTACCTGGCCTCGGCCAACATCTTGAGCTTCTTCTCTACACTCCAGACAAAATTTTTACCATTTCCAGAACATTTCACATGCTAGAGAAAATTTTAACACTTTAAATGTTCACAATGCAAAACATATAAGACCTTCTTGGAGAAAAGTCTACCTCTTTCCCTCCCCCACTGGGTCCCTGGTTCTCACAAAAGGCGACCAGTGTTTCCAGTTGCTGTGCCTTTGCTCACACGGTCTTCTGTGCCCCAAAGGTCTTCTCTTCTTCCACTGACCTCTACTTACTGTTAAGCTCCTCATTCTCTAGTCTTTGGCTCAAATGTCTTCTTTTTCAGTACCTTTTCCTGAACCACTCGCCCTCAAGCCCAGAGTAGGCTGTGTTCCCCTAGCACTTTATAAATATTTCTTACAGCACTTGTATGTTAAGACTACCCGCTCTCCAAAGGGAGAACTACGTCTGACAATTCACCCTTGAATTATTAATTTCATGCCCAGGTTTTGGTACACACTATGTGATCTCTATAAATTTGTGCTAATGCCAATCTTATGTTTAAGGTCAATTCAACAGATTCATTAAATTCTTATCTCAAAGCTTGGCCGTTTTGAAGGCACTGTTTCTTTTCTTTTTTTCTTTCTTTCAACGTTTTCATTCATTTTTGAGAGACAGAGACAAGGCGTGAGTGGGAGAGGGGCAGAGAGAGAGGAAGACACAGAATCTGAAGCAGGCTCCAGGCTCTGAGCTGTCAGCACAGAGCCAAATGCAGGGCTCAAACTTACCAACTGTGAGATCATGATCTGAGCTGAAGTGGGACAGCTAACCTACTAGCCACCCAGGTGCCCCTTGAAGGCACTGTTTCTATTCTCAAGGAATTTGCAGTTTGCCAGGAGAAATAAAACCAATTATAATGTATAGCACAGATTACTGCTACAGAAGATAAGGAAGGGAGAAATTAGCATGGGACATGGCATTTAGTGGAGTTTGGAGGAGGATGGTTTTGAGTTATGCCTTTAAGAGAATGGGTAGGGTGTAGCCAGATGAGTGCCTTCTGGGTTAGAGAATAGAATGAACCAAGGTCTAAAGAGAAGAAGAAAACTGAAGAATTGTGAGGAGACTTGCCTCTTAGATTGTGTTGGGTTGTAGGGTTCATGACAAAAACAAGGTTGAAGAAACAGGAATAAACCAGATTATGGAAGGCCTTGAATTTAAGTGTTTTGAAAAGATGTCATTCCTAAAAGAAAACACAGAGGGAAAGCTTCCAGACGTTGGTCTTGGCAAAGATTTCTTGGATATGACGCCAAAAGCACAGGCAACAAAAAAGCAAAAACAGACAAGTGGGACTACATCAAACTAAAATTCTTCTGCGCAACAAGGGGAACCATCAAAAAAATGCAAAGGCAGCCTACAAAATAGGAGAAAATATTTGAAAACCCTCCATCTGGTAAGGATATAGAAGGAACTCCAAATCAACAGGAAAAAAAAAATAATAATAATCCAATCACAATGGGCAAAAGACTTGAATAGACATTTCCCCAAAGACAACCTACAAATGGCCAAGAGGTACATGAAAAGGTGCTCAATGTCACTAGTCACCAGGCAAATGAAATTCACAACCACAATGAAGTATCACCTCACACATGTTAGGATGGCTATTAATTAAACACAGAAAATAACAAGTGTTTGTGAGGATGTGAAAAAATTGGAATCCTTGTATGCTTCTGTTGGGAATATAAAATGGTGCTGCTGTTACAGAAAATAATATGGAACTTTTTCAAAGAAATTAAAATAGAACTACCATATGCTTCAGCCATCCCACTTCTGGGTATTTATCCAAAAGTTGAAACCAGGATCTTGGAGAGATAGCAGCACTCCCACATTCAGCGCAGAATTATTCACAATAGCCAAGATATGGGAACAACCTCAATGTCTGTCGATGGATGAGTGGATAAAGAAAATGTGGCATCTATACAATGGAATATTATTCAGATTTTAAAAAGAAGGAAATTCTGGGACACATGGGTGGCTCAGTTGGTTAAGCAGCCAACTTCAGCTCAGGTCATGATCTCACGGTTTGTGAGTTCAAGCCCCGCATTGGGCTCTGCTAACAGCTCGGAGCCTGGAGCCTGCTTTGAATTCTGTGTCTCCCTCTTTCTCTGCCCCTCCCCTGCTCACGCTCTGTGTCTTTCTGTCTCTCAATAATAAATAAACGTTAAAAAAAATTATGAAAAGAACGAAGTTCTGCCACATGTAACAACGTGGATGAATCTTGAAGGCATTATAATGAAGTAAGCTATAGAAAGACAAATACTGCAAGAATCCACTTATGTGAGATATCTAATGTAGTCAGATTCATGGAGTCAGAGTAAAATGGTGGTGTCAGGGTCTAGAGAGAGGGAGAGATAAGGAGTTGTTATTCAATGAGCATAAAGTCTAAGTTATGCAAGATTAAGAAGTCCTAGAAATCTGCTGTACAACAGATGTCTATGGTTAACACTGGTATATCATACACTTAAAATTGTTAAGGGGGTAGATCTCACATTAAGTGTTCTTACTGAAATATTAAAAAAAGAAAAGAAAATTAGCCATTTCAAACTAGCATTTGGACTTTCTTTAAACTCTTTCTTTTAATATAATGAAATTATCCTCTCATGGAGGTGGCATACATTATAAAAGTTAGTCCAATAATATCTCATTAATGATCTAAATCAGGAAGAACTGTGGGCCAGTTCATCTACTGGGCATCAACACATTTTTCATCCCCCAAATGAGAATTTCGAAGTCTTACTGAGTAACTTAAATATTGTAAGAAGAGAGTTCTCTTCTTGCCGTGTTTCAATTTATTCTGTACGCTCAATTTTTATTTCAGCTAAATGAGCTTTTTACATTTTTCTTTTTTAAAAAAAGCATAATCCAGTAATGTGTTCAGGAATATTACCTGCAATATAGTAATGAACAGGAAGAAAGCATTAGCAGCTTTGCTAAACTGCAGATACAGATATCGAGGGAGGAATGACCATATGCTGTACTTGGCTGTGCTGTAGGCAAAAAGAAAATTACCACTGTCAGTTCACACTCTGAACTCTAAAAACACCAAAGGGAAACCCAGAAGTGGATAAAATATTATTATAAAACACTGACTCTTTTCTGAAGATTTTTTTGTCGTTTTTGAACACTCATTGTTACCTGAAAACAATGTCAGGACAAAGAAAGAATTTTCTCCATCTGAGGAACTAAGAACTACGAATACAGTAGACAAGCAAGATGTATTCCACATTTTCTAATGGCCTGTAATTCTTATAACAGAACTCCTAATCAGCATCTGTCTTATAGTTCAAGGATAACAAGAGCCAGCAATGTTTCTCCCTTCTCTCCCTCCCAGGAGCTTTATTATTAAAAGCTATCTTAAATCCATCTACCCCCAAAGGCCTAGGCCATGCCATGGACAAAGAAAACCATCACGGGTGTGTTTCTTTTTTTCTAATGAATCTACTACATTTAAACATCAGAAAGGGGCGCCTGGGTAGCTCAGTCAGTTAAGCCTCCGACTCTTGATTTCAGCTCAGGTCATGATCTCACAGTTCCTGAGATCAAGCAGGGCGTAATGCTCTGCACTGACAGTGTGGAGCCTGCTTGAAATTCTCTCTTTCCCTCTCTCTCTCTCTCTCTGCCTCTCCTCTGTTTGCATTCTCTCTCTCTCTCTCTCTCTCTCCCCCCGCCCTGCTTTCTCTCTCTCTCTCTCAAAATAAATAAATAAACTTTTAAAAATAACCGGAAAGACCAGGAGTTTGGGGAAGATGGCAGAACAGGAGAAACCTGAATCCACCTCGCCCCACAAACACACAGAGATAACAGCTCCATCACATAGAAAAGGCCACACCAAAAAGGGCAGGAAAGGCAGAGCTGCATTTGGGAACCAAATCCCCAGCACAACTAGCCGCAAATGGGAGAGACAGCACAAGTTCCAAAAAGCAAAAGGATGTGACCCCACACAGGGCACCCCCAGCCCTGGGGACCCACACTGATGAGTCCCCATAAAATCTGGCTTGAAGGCCAGTGGGGCTTCAATCCAAAAACTTTAAAATTCATCAGGCTTAACTGTGGGAGAGCCAGAGAGCGAGGGAAAGCTGAGTCCCTGCCCTTAAAGGGCCAGCATACTAAACAATCCAGCCCAAGGCCCAATACAGAAGCAGCAGTTTGAAAAGCACATGGGGTATACATGAAGATTTACTGACTAATCTTAAAACATGTGCCTGGAGGGGCAGGAATCTGCATGAGATTTTTCCAGGAACAAGAGTGCTGGCAGAAGACATTTCTCTTTCCTTCCCCCAGGCTAGATAGCCAGATGCTTGTGGGAGCCAGCAACACTCTTCATCCACCTTTCTAGCATCAGGTGCCCCAGCCCAGCATTCCCCTGTGGACCCTCCCCATCCGGCCTGCCTGATTCTTCAACAGGCATCCCAGCAAAGCAGCTGCTGCCCAACAGACCCTGCAGGCAGCTCCCACAGGGACCAGCACCGCTCCAAAGGGACTCCTGCCCTGAAGAGAGGGAGACATAACCCCATATAACAACACGCCCACAGTTTCTGCAGCCAGGCGTCTTGGCTGGCTCTGCAGAAAGCAAGCCCTGCCCTACGGTGCATGTGCAGCTATGGCAGAAAGGCCAACTGCAGACAGGTTGGCTGACTGCTGGCCCTGCCCACCAACAAGCCCACAGTAGCCGCAGACATGCCTCTCCACAGTGCAGGGAGCAAACCCTGTCCAGGGCACCAACAGAAGAAAAAATGGGTCATTGCAGCTGTCTGAACTAAGAATAACTGAGGCCCAGCTATAAGTGGAGGGTGCAAGACAGCCCACACATTCTGAGCCCTCCTGTCTCACCCTGGAGGATGTTGTCCTGGGGACCAACGGAGATTGCACTATAGGCACCACTCCTATTAAAGACCGCTACATTCAAGTCCAGGAGATGTAGCCAACCTGCCTAATACACAGAAATAGACACAGAGTTACAAAATCAGGAGACAGAAGAATATGTCACAAATGAAAGAACAAGACAAAATCATAGGAAAAGACCAAAATGAAACAAAAATAATACGCTTGATAAAAAAATCAAAGTAATGGTCCTAAAGATACTCAGAGAACTTGAGAGAAGAGTGGATGAACTCAGTGAGAACTTCAAAAAAAAGACAGAAAATGTGAAAAACCAGTGAAAGCTGAAGAATTCTGTAACAGAAATTAAAAATACAGTAGAGGAAACCACAAGCAGATTACAGGATGCAGAAGAACAGATTAGTGATCAGGAAGATAGGGTAATGGAAATCAACCCAGCTGAACAGCAAAAAGAAAAACCAATAATAAAAAATGGAAATAGGTTAAGGGAACTCTGCGACATCATCAATAACATTCAAATATAGAGATTTCAGAAAAAGAAGAGAAAAAGAAGGGGGCAAAAAACTTATTTGAAGAAATAATAGCTGAAAACTTCTCTAATCTGGGGAAGGAAACAGACACCCAGATACAGAATGCAGAGAGAGTCCCTAACCAGATGAACCCAGGGACGTCCATACCAAGACATATAATAATTAAAATGGCAAAAAAGTAACGATAGAGAATTTTTTAAAAAGAGACAAGCAGAGAGTTACATAAGAAGAAAACCCCATAAATCTATCATGTGATTTTTCAGCAGAAACTACAGGCCAAAGGGGGTAGCATGATAGATTCAAAGTGCCAAAAGAAAAAAAAAAAACAAAAACCTACAACTAAGAATATTCTATCCAACAAGTTTACCATTCAGAATAGAAAAAGAGATAAGGAATTTCCCAGACAAACAAAAGTTGAAGGAG